>NW_026901776.1:6347500-8925000 GCF_033783945.1 Neopsephotus bourkii | reverse complement strand
TGTGAGAAAAAACTGAGACAGAAAAAAATGCAAATGAAAGTAAGAATGTCCAGGAAATTTGCATTAGATGGCCGATAGCTGCAAGTCTGCAGAAAGGAATGAGTGCAACATTTGACAAAAGCTTTGTGGCAAAGATGAGAGTAGTAATAAATAATAAAATTAAAAAAAAACCCTCAATAAACAGGTGAGAAAATAATAGATTTCTTTTACGCTTCAGAGTTTAAAACTGAAGGGTTTAGACTGTGAATATCTAGGGGAAAATACAAGGCCGGGGGACCCAAGGCAACTAGAAGGACATTTTCAGAAGAATATTCAGAACAAAGGAAACTGCAGTAATCACTCAGGTTTATTACTGGATGAAGATAGAAAAGCAGGAATGATAACATGAAGAGGCAGGAGCGGTTCAGTAAGTATTCCTGCTTTGGTGTTAAACGTCTTTGGAAGTTAAATGCATGTTAAAGACAAAGCATTTCTAAACAAACAGACCCAAATAGTCTGCATTCAAGAATAATAAAATCGTTAGCTGTGGCCCATTGGGATTAATTTTGAAAGCTTCTTGTGAAACAGGAGATTCCAGAAAATGGAAGGGACATTAATGTAATGCCAGTTCAAACAGGGCAAGCTGGATGAGCAAGATATCTGTAGATCACTTACCCAAACACCAGTCCAAGCAAAATGGAAAAACTGACATGGGACTCAACTGATAAAGAACAAAAGGACAAAAAAAGAAAAAAACCCCAAACAATTAATTCCCATAGCATGGCATGTCTCATTATATAAATGCAATAGGGCTGTTTTGATGAGTTTACAGGAATGGCCAGTAGTCACTAGTCAACTGCTATATGATAGTCCTTGATGAAGTGTCTCCTTTAGCACCACATAACAGCCTGATTATGAATTAGCATAACCAAACATCAGGAAAGCTCAGGTGAAATGGCATGAAGAACAAAATGACTGACAGATTTAAAGCAGCTGTCAACAGAGAGCTCTTGCTGAAGGAGGATGTGCTGCTGGTGAGAATGGTAGTAGGCTCTGGGCTCATCAACATTTTCATCAATGAGGTACAAGCTTAATATTACCACTGGTAATCATCTGCTGATGACACAAAGGTTGGCACATGGGTAAAGAGTGTTGAAGGCATGGCAATTATACTGCCTAACTGTATCACTTGATAAATTAGGCCCTTCAAACAGCACATATTTAATGAAGCAAATGCTAATAATGCATACATCTTAAGGGTGGGTGTCAAGCTGATGCGGTCAGACTGTTTTCAGTGATGCCTAGAGACAGTATAAGGGGCAACAGGTACAAACAGAAACACAGGAAATTCCATTTGAAAATGGAGAAAACCTCTTGAATGTGACAGAGCACTGGAACAAGCTGTCCAGATAGGTTGTGGGGTCTCCTTCTCTGGAGATATTCAAAACCTGCCTGGCCATGATCCTGTGAAACCTGCCCTACATAAGGTTTGAAAATCTCCAGTGCTTTACCACTTTCCACAGTGAAAACTTAATGTCCAGTGAGAAAATGCCCTTTCTGTAATTCATGGCCATTGCTTCTCATTCTTTCACAGTGACCCTTCATGAGAAGTCTGTCTCCACCACCTATTACGCAGTGGAAAACAGCAAGCAGCTTCCCCTTAGCCTTCAGTTCTCCAGGCTGAGCAATCCCAGTTCCCTCAACCTCTCCTCACACACCGTATATGTGCCAGCTGCCAGCTATTTTAGTGGTCCTCTGCTGGATTCTTGCCAGGTTATCAGTATCTTCTTATAGAGCTCTATTTGTTTTTCCTATCTAAAGCCAGAGTGAGAGAAGATTTAAAGACATGAGGCTTCTGTAAGCCAGAAGGAAAGAAAGATCAAGGATCTACAACTGAAAGCTGAAGCCAGATAAATTGGATTACAGAGCGGGCGCTTAGCTACTAAGCAGCCAGTGCAGGTGCTGGATTCTCTGTCTCTTGATGTCTTCAGATCAAGGCCAGATGCTTGTCTGGACATTATTCTTCAACCTAAAAGCACAATCTCTCCTGGGCTCAAGGCAAGGCTAACAAGATGTGAAATTGTGAGTTGGTGATATGTAGACTGCAGGACCCAACTGTCTCCAAACTATGAATTATTTTCGGAATAGTGCGTTCCAGGTCCTCACCACTGTATAGTCACAAAAGATGCCCAGACTGACTCATGGGAGAAATATGATAAGCAAAGAAGAAACCAAATACACTGTATATTAGATAGGAGAAAGAAGTTTGTAATAGTGAATGTCCCTGATTGAGTTTTCCCTGGTTGGACACTCATTGGACTTCTGCAGCCTATTTCTTAGGATGCTTTCTTAGACTCTCGAAGAAGATCCTGCAACTGTATAACCTTTGGCCCTAAGAACCAGATGTTCAAAACATTCCAGTTCGTTAAAAATACAGCATTCTGTAATCAGAACCTTTTGATTGACTTGATGCCACAGTTTATCTTTTCATGAATATGTACAACATGTAAGTACACAGAGGTGTGCTTTGCACAGAACGTTTGAACACTGTTAATCAAAGGGTAGAGGTGGCATAGCCAGTCCTCAGAAGACAACTTCCTGAAAGGAGCACCTTCTCTTGTTGCTCACTCACAGGGCCATCAGAAGAATCTGTCAGGTTAAACTGTACTCTCAGATTTAGGAGATTTACAGACTCAGTCAGTGGAAGGAAGAGTTGATGTGATTTCCCTAAGCTTCTGTGATGCATTTGGCTAGGTATCACACAATATTTTTATTAAGGAAATATGTAATATGAGGCACCCTTTAAACGATTAACAGGCAGCTAATAGGTAGGCTTTCATGGTGATTGCTACAAAAAAAAAAGAACAAAAGAAAGGGATGTTTTGATCAAAATCTTTAGAAATTTGACAGTTATCCACTAGACTGAAAAGCCTGTGAAGACAAAGATCTTATATCTGGCAAAGAAAGAGGCAAACTAAAGGCAAGGCAGCAGTCAATGAGCTACTGAGGCAATGCAGTGAGGGCTGTGATGAGTTCTCTGCCATGGAAAATCTTCAGTCAAGGCTGTCTGTTATATAAAAGTTCCACTGTAATCCAAGCAACTGCAAATTCAGGGTTGCTCAGTAGCTCTTGTTATGTGTGAGATAAAACTAAATGACTCCCTTCTGACCTTAAAAACCTTAGTCTGCCTATTCCAAAGCTCTGCAGTTCTTAGCTTTGGAAAAGTTCTCCTTCTGCTGCAGTTTTTATTGAAGAGATAAGAGTGTAGCTACCTGCTTCTCATGATCTGACAAGCAAAGAACTCATTATGGCTCTGAAGAGGGATCTTTTTGTTTGGTGATAGTGACTAGAAGCAGAGATGGCTGTAGAAGCACAACAGTTTGACATTGCTTGTAACATGATTTTCAATTTGACATTTTTGAGACAAAGTTGTACCTGCTTTGGTTGGCAGATTGCTATGTGGGAAAGGGCAATTGGAGACTCATCAAACTGTAGAGCAACAAGCACCCAAACCAAAATGAAGGATGAAGGCATGGTAGGAGGAAGCTGGGCATTTCATGTGGAAGTTTAGAGCTCTTCTAATTGATTGTCTGGCCTTGCTCTCGCTACTCAACAAACAGGTGGCTGTAAGGACTCTTGCAGCGAAGGCTCACTGCAGGGATTTGGTACAACTCTCCAGGAGAAAGGTTGAGCATTGCTGAAGTTTTACTTAACAAGTCCCTTGCTAGTGCAAGAGGGTACAGAACAAGCCTTGCACAAGCTCTTACACAAGTCTTGCTTTCTTGTACTTTGTGCTTGTGGCTTTTGGTCCTTCTTTACATTAGTTACGGACCCTTTTCTAAAAGACTATTTTCAGGATGTTAGAAGGTGTCCCACAGTCATACTATGTCTTATGTCTGGTGATGCACAGGGTATACAAGTTCCTGCTGGAGAAGGCAACTGTTTTCTAGCTGTTTAATGGTAGGCTTAATGACCAGAAAGACACTATTATGCTCCTCAAGAGACACACTCTCAGGAGGGCCCCCCTTCCCAGGGCTGGCATTCCAGGCTGCAATCTGACTTTCCCCTGCCAGGACGATTGCTGAACCAGCTCTTATCTCAGACACACTATAGTATGCTGCAGAATCAAATATATCAGGCAAATTCAATCAGCTAGAGCAAAAGGTTTGCACTGCTAGCTCAAACCTGTGTGCTGGGAAGCAGTGATTCATTCACATATTATGGAGAATCATGCAAGGAAACCAGTACCCATGCTTTATTACACATTAGGACTAGCCACACGCACCTTATATGTTAAAATTCAGCCTTCCTTCTACGAGAACAAGCATGTGCATTCTTACTCTGTCATGGCCACTCCACTAGGCTATTCAGCAGGACAGATTCAGAATAGTAATAGCTGGAAAATAACCATTGTATCCTGAATTTGCACAAAACCGTAAGCTCACTCTGCAAAGAGGTGACTTTGTTTTCCCCTCAATCTGGTTTTGATGTTCTCTTTTCTTTCCTTTTATGCAAAGCTCTCCACCCCAGAAGGCAGGCAAGCAGCCAATCCACCTCTCTGCCCCACTCCAAAATAAATGTTAGATGCTAAAGAATGCACAAAAGGGAACTGTGAAAGGATTTGTAAAAAGGATTGCTGTTTCAATTTTTTTTTCCTGATTTTGAGAGGATTTGTGTGTTTTTCACTTTGTTGCACTGAGGTTCCTGAACTGTGGTTCAGCTTGACTGTCTGACAGGTCAGAGAACATCTGCCACACAGATAGACCTGATGATACACTAAAAATGCCACATGCCTTTCCTCTTGCTGCATTCCTCCTCTGATGAAAACAGCATTCCATACGCTGATAAAACGATCACTGAATTGAGACATTTGTCAAAAATATTGGATACCTCTGTGGTAGATCTGAAACACCGCTTGTTAGATGCATATCCAGGGTGATGCAGGTCTGGCATAGCTCCACCCAAGACAAGATTCTCAGCTGGAAAAAATCCCTTGACTGCAGCAAAGCTGAAAAGGTTTACAGTAGTTGGGGATATAAGCCTACAGCACACAAAATAGTTTGTGTATGCAGTGGCTGCTCTGCTTGGCCTGTGCAGTCCAGGGAGTTTTTGCTTGCTGGCAGTTCTATACTGGCCACTTTTCCTTTTTCTGAATGGGTACATCTCACCTTCTGTGTTCCAGGTTTAACTATTATAAGAAGACTTGGAACTAATAGGGTTGAGTGGACATTGTTACTACTCTTACAGAGATGCAGCCTAAAAAGCCACACTAGGAACATAGAATCATAGAATAGTTAGGGTTGGAAAGGACCTTAAGATCATCTAGTTCCAACCCCCCTGCCATGGGCAGGGACACCTCGCTCTAAACCGTATTACCCAAGGCCTCGTCCAACCTGGCCTTGAACACTGCCAGGGATGGAGCATTCACAATCTCCCTGGGCAACCTATTCCAGTGCCTCACCACCTTAACAGGAAAGAATTTCCTCCTTATATCCAATCTAAACTTCCCCTGTTTAAGTTTGAACCCGTTATCCCTTGTCCTATCACTACAGTCCCTAATGGAGAGTCCCTCCCCAGCATCCCTATAGGCCCCCTTCTCAGCTAAGCAAGCACCATCTCAATGTACAGCCAGAAGATGTGTAGTCCCTGTAGCACAGCTTGTTTCCCATTGCGCTCTACAGAGGTGCCTTTAAGCCTATGGTGTGGAGTCTGCAGTTTGTACTGGGAGGTATCTGCTCCACACAGCTTCTCAGAGCTCAGAGAGGCTCTTGCAATGCTGATGGTACAGTTTCATCTGTGGATGGTCAGTGCCTGAATGGCTCAGATCCAGGCTCCCTCACGAATAAAGCATGTGGAGATACTGAAACTCCAGCTGTTGTGCCCAAATTCCACTGTCTGCTGCAAGGAAAGACAGATTGCTCACAAAAGGGCAAGTGTGAAAGACTGGCCGCAGAGATCTGTTCTTCCAAATCCATCAAATATTTCCATGTGCTCCATTCCAAAATATTGATGTGCTGAGCCTTGGGAGCTTTATATTTAGCAAGGAGCATAAATCACAGATGCAGGGGGCAGCTTCTGTAATGTTTCCCGGCTTATCGACTGTACTACTAATAGCTCAGAGGGGCTTGTAAACTGGACTGTGAACTCCACAGTGCAAACAGGAAAAAAACTCCACTTACCTCTGGCATAGGCTGGGAAGTGCTTTCTAGTGACAGGTCCTCTGGACACTGTCAGGAACCTCCTGGAAAGGCTCCCAAGGATCGGTGAAGTGTCAGTGAAACAAATGGGACCCCATCAACTCACAAAGCTGAGGGTGACTCTGGTGCGTGGATTTCCCTGATTTTGCACTGGGGATCTGGGTGTAGGCTCCCTGTTACTGCTGCATCCCAAGAGGAGCCACTGAGCAGAAGAGTGGGGTAAGATAGAGGGGGAAGAAGGTGGTGGAGAGGGCTCCTAGCATTGTTTCTGGAGCCACAGCAGATGCACAAGAGTGCTAAGAAAGCCCAGAAGTACACAGAGGTTTGACACATCCTTTTAAAGACCACAGCACATTTCCCATTTGTTTTGATTGTTTTCTCAGCTAAGGAGCCTCACACAGACACAGATCCTATTCTTTTTGTTGGAGAGTGTCTTGTAAATTTAGGATTTTGGATAAATAGCCCAAGAGCTCAGGAACATACACATGAACTGGATCAGCCTTCCCCTGGCTGGGAAGGTCATCCGCCTTCTCAGGGCATTCAAAAGTGAGGCACTGGTGTGCTGTTACAAGGAAGGTCTGAGGCCTTCCCCTTTGTAATTCCTTGTTTTATGCCTCTGAATAATTCAGTGTTTTGTTTAATGATAATGCTTTGTATTCCTGTAGTTCCATCCTTCTAAGGACCAAGAATTGGTTTACCAACATCAAAGCATCTGCCCTCTTGCATTGAATTTTGACATCAACTGATTTTCTTAAAATCAGCATTCTGACAGATGTTCCCTCTAGCAGCTTGTCGTGGCCTTTAAAATTTCTTTTAATCAGAATCTGAGAATGGGTTTCCTGCTTTTCTCTTGAGTTCACAGCAAAACTTGCCAAAAGGGAGAAAGTGTGCATCCAAAATGGCCACAGTAATACACACAAGGTCCTGCCAAATGCAAGGAGTGAACAGCCTGAAGGAGATCACCAAATACTTGTTTATTCACAGGGCTTCTTCACTAGCAGCCAGATTATAATTTTAGCAATAGGAGGTACCCGGCTTTAGACAGATGGGATCTGTGAGCTGGCATGTCCCTCCCAGAGCTTCATTGTGACCCCATGCAGAGAGGCACTCGCATCGCTGAAGCAAACACAACTGTGCCCAGCCTGAGGATCTCCCTGCTGGGCTGGCTTCACAGGAGCTGCACTGTGGGGATACAATGCCATAATGTTGCTGCATTCAATTATCTCAGATTTAAGCAAAGGCTCAGTTCTCTTGAAGTCCTTTGGGAAAACTCCCTTTCCATAATTTCCCAAGTCTCTGGAGTTTTCCTGATTTCTCCTTCTTGCCTAAGCTCTGTTTCACCCATAGTCCAGCCAGGACAGTCAGTGGAGCTTTTCCAGGTATTAATGCATGGATGTTCTTTTGCAACTGAGTGCAATAATCCCCCTGGACCTGAGAAGACTTGCCTGTAGTCTGTTACAATAAGGGTTTTGTCAAGCTCTTTTTCCTTTGTTTCTTTAATTGTGCCCAGCCGTTACGTTATTTTAGAGCTGGCTACCCAAGCAGCATCAGCATCCACAGTACAAATGTCTATAGGGCATGGCTTCTTTGTAACATACCCAAATCTGACACTGCTGGCAGGCTGACAGGACTGCGCACTCTGGATACCCTTCTGTTGTGCAATGGGATTTTACTCCATCTACTTTCCGTGAACCCTGTTAACATTGTGCAGGGCTCTGTTTGTGCTCCTGTGTCTATTTTAAAATGACACACCTTGTGGACTTCTGTCATTCAGAATTTTACAAATACTTCACCCTTTTTATGACATGTCGACTGTCAAAGCTAACAAAACCACTTTGTCATGGTTTTCTCCGTCTCTGTTGCCTCTGGTGAGCTTATTTAACTCTTTCTGTGGTAATTAATCTCTACTTTCCAGACTTTCCTTACCACAGATCTAGAAAGACATCTACCACACACCTATGATCTTATAAAGCTTGCTGTTCTAATCCTTCTTCACTGCAGCCATGGTTTTGCCACCAGTGTCTTTTGTGTGGCCACCAGCTTTCCTGAATATTATGCTCTCAGCGCATTAGGCAAGGTTTCTTATATGTAGTATCGCTGTGAAAGAAACCTTAGGAGTTTGGCCTCCCAGGTGCTGAGACCTGCAAAAAAATCAGTCTGGAACAGTAGTCCCTGATCCAAGATAGCCAACAAATCCTTTTTGGCTCATGTTATGTTTTAATGCTTTAACGTGACTTAAAAAAAATTATGGTGACCAGACCAAAAGCTTCCACTAGAGGCATTTCTCTGGATACCTCCTGTCTGTATTTATTGGAGAGCACAGTTTCGTAGCCCTGAATGTCATGGAGCTGTCAGAAGAAAAACCTGTCATTCACAGCCTAACAAAAGGAAGAAACTTCTCCTCCTACCCTGTATTAAATGATATTCTGTGTTTACAAGCACTTTTCAGGGCAGTCACATAATGGAGAAGGTTATTCTCTCTCTGTTGAGAATTCTTTTCTGGGAATCTGTGCTCCTGCCACCCACAAACATCTAAAAAGCACAGCTCACACACTCAAAAGCCAAAGTCTGGGCAGAAATCACAAGGCTTCAAAAATACATTTGGAAGGGAAGAATTCTTTTAGTTTTGATGCGGATATCAAGCACTCAGGCTCGTCAGGTTGAAAGTATTAAACTTGCTTCTGGTGCTTCATGCACCAGAAATATGCATTTAAGTTGAGGTAATCTTATAATTTAGCTAAACAGTTGCCTGTTAATATATACATTGCCTTTTGATGGTATAAAAGGAACTGCTGGAGGGACGGAAGAGGGTGCTGTCAGCCTCGGGTAAAATGCATTTGACAAAGCTGATAATAACCCAGACACTGTAGACAAAATCTCTCTTGAGGGCTGGGGGAAAGGAAACAGAACAAGTCAGCTCAGCCCCAAAGCAGGTAGCAAGGCAGAAGAATATCTTCCAATTACCTGCCCACAGTGACTTAGCTCTAACTCCATGGACATGTTACCTCCCCAAGAGATCCGTGTCTCATTTGGAATACCCTCATGCAAAGGAAATGGTGGTCATTGGTTATAATCACCAACATGATATTTAAAAGCCAGAGGTGACCCCACAACCTCATGCAGGACCTTGCCAGGGTGTACAGAGGAACTGACCGACAAGGCACAGCAGGAAATCTTTGGATAGGGGAGACTGCTTGTCCCACTCTGGCTCCCTGATCCAGATTCTTCACTATGCAGCACCTGGCCCTAGGCTGAAGGCCTTGCTTGGCATCAGATGCCCAGAGGCACTGCATGGCATATTAAACGTCATGTAGGCATGTGATCCTAAGTTGTTGGCAGCATCCCAGCAGAGTCATATTCCCATTGCATTCCTTGGATATCTCCCAGCCGCTGGCTTGAGAAAGTCACTAACCTTAGTATGCTTCATTGTTCTGGCGGGGTGTCTCAGTCCAGAGAGTGTCTTGTGATGCCTACTGACCACTGCGTGTGCACTGGCTCAGGTCATCCCAGAACCAGCTGAGCACGCCGGTAGGTTTCTGTGGCATGCACCAGTCCCTAGCACCCACCACCAGGAAACAGAGTTGCCATGTGGCCAAGCGAGTATTTCCAGCCACAGCATCTCATCATCACTCCCACTTACACCTTCTCTCAGGAGTGAGGAGAGGGGCTGTGGGCAGTCTAACATGGTTTGAGCCCTAGCAAGGGCAGATTGGAGAACAGATTGCTTAGGGAATTAAAGCCATGGGAGCATGGTAGCAGGAGCTGGCTGAGAGGCAAATCATTCTCCCCTCGGGGCAAGCAGTGTTTATTCCCCGTGCTGTCTGCAGTCCTCTACCTCTGAAGGCATAATGTGCCTGGGTACCATGGTGAGCACAGTGACAATACAACCAAGACATGATTTCTCCTCCTTGGCTCCCCTGCCAGCAGGGCTGGCCTGGCAATGTGGACACATAGCCAGAATGCTTTTTAGGGTCTGTTTGCCTTGGACTCGAAGCTACAAACACTGTCTGTAGCCTGTGGCTCTGCCACACAACAGTCCACACACTTTTTCTCCCTGGGAAACTGGGCTGCTGATGTATCCAAGATCCTTTCCCAGATGTCTTGCCAGCAGCCACACCCTTATGCCAGAGCACTTATTCAAATAGGAAATAATCAGGCATGGGTCCTGGGCTGCTGCCAAGGCACAGGTCTGCCATTCTGCAGATAGTGCCTGAGGGTTTCTCTGAAACACAGCTGCACAGGAACGAAATACCCAAGCACTGGTCCACTTGTATTTTCTCCTCCTTCCCTCTAGCTCTGAAAGCAACCAAGCTGATTCTTTCATCAGGTCAAATAGACCAGTGCTAGGGGATATCCTGTGTGCTAGAAGATACCTCTGAGGATGGGAGAAAGAGAGCAGAACAAGCAAGCCCATTCCCAAAGCAGGCAGCAGGGCTCAGAGATGAGCATGGCCAGGGTAGTTGTGCTCGGTACCTCACCAGATGGGAAGATGGACCACTTTTAGCTCTATATCAATTTTATTTGTACTGACTTGGGTTAGGAAGTCAGGAAATGCTTCTTTTATTCAAGCATTATTGCATTTTAATGAGTTATTAATGAAACGACTGTAGGCTCCTAGGTATCTGATATTACTAAAATCTTCATAAGCTTGGAGAAGTGGGACAAGGTTCAGTGACATTCAGACTACAGGTGGCAGCAGAAATTTCTCCCTTGCCTCTTTTTTAATGTACAATAAATAGATGTTACAATTACAAGACAAATGGAAAATATCCAGGACACTTGCAGAAAGCAGGTCCAGTTTAATTTTATCTAACTGTTTGACACAAAATGAAACTCAAATATACTGATGGTATATATTGCAAGATAATTTTCCAGCTTAAATGAAATTACCGAGATATCATTGGAATATCATTGCTTGAAGAGGCTATGTGCTGTCTTTGAAAATACGCAGAGAGAGAGACTAGCATTTTCTGTTTCCTGAAATACGTGGATTGGTAAAGTCAATATAAACTCCAGACTGTTTCTTTCAAGCAGTAAAGCAGAGGTTGAGATAGAAGTAACAAAACAGCAAGTAGCCAACAAGCCAATCCACAGGCACAAGGGGCGTTAGGACAAATTATTAAATACAGAACAGGGCATCTTGATTAAGGATTTTCATTATGAAGACATTTAGTCATCCTGTGATTTAAGTAACATTGACTCGCGAAGCACATGAGATAGGGAGGAGACATAGGGAAGATGTTCAGCTGGTGGGAAAGACAATATCCTTCCAGCACTGGAGGTCTACCCCATGTCCGCTTCAGGTTTTCCAAACAAACAGCTACAGTAAACAAACATGCATCCAGTGAATGATGTGAAGTCTACAGACTTCATGCTGCCTCTGCAATCTATATTCACAACCCTGAGCATATGGCACTGTACAACACTTAATTTCATGAACACGTACTCTTTTTCCACAGGGCTTCCTCTGCTTTAACAGTATGCACAGTTACTCAACTCAGCTATTTGCCTTCTTTACCCGGTGCATGGTGGGCAGGCCTGTTTTTCAGAAGCAGCTCTGTAAACATCATTACTGTATTTCCTTGTGGTCTTAGCCTCAAGTCAGAGAACTTCAAAAAATCAATGCATGTTTCTTCATAGCATGCATAGGAAAGGGGATGGTGCTGCCCCATAATAAAAGAGAAAGATCAAAGTTGCCAGAAGTTTCTTGCTATTTGTGGGTGCCAAAATGAATTTCCCAGAGCTGTTGGCAAGCTTACAGCATTTTAGACATTCAGTGTGCAGCTCCCACTGATTTCCCCTCCAGGTGTGCATGCTCAGCACTGCCACAAATATTGTCTACAGGAAAAAACAAGCACACAATGAGTGACAAACAGAGAAAGTCTGAGTGGACTCTACTGCTGTCCAGATAGCGAGGAGACTGTGTTTCTCCAGCAGAGCATCCCTCTGCCTCACTTATCAGACACTCCTCACTACTCTAGACAGGCACACCAGTGACACTGGTGGCACTAAGGGTAGTTGACCCAGAGTAAGTTCCTTTTTTGCAGCCCAAGTCCTACCTAGATCAGCCAGTCCTATGTGATGAAGGAGGCACAAGTCATACCAAAATATAGTATGTGCTCATGTAACCAGAGAGCTGCAGCACGTCTCTTGAACACAACGCAGAGACATTCTTCATGCTTTGCATCTCCTAACCGAGTGACCAACCCTACAACTTTAACACAAAGTACTGCAACAAAACCCCAAATCTTTCAAATAAAAAATTGGGGAAAGTATTTTATCAAATGGATTTGTATTGATCATCCCTTTTGTCTGCTGTGGAAAAGTTACTAGTTTCAGTTAAGTAATAAAGGTCTGCTGTCCAGATATGCTGTGTTAACCATCTTCTCTTTTCTTCATAGAACAGCCACTGGTTAAAGGAAAGGCAGGGAGGGAGCAGGACACCCATTTTGTCTGGGACTTTCACAGCTATTTACAGACAACAGATGAGCAGGAAGACTGAGGTCTCATGGGTTCAGTTCCAGGGTGCGGGCAGTCATCAGGACAAGCAGTTGCACACCATTCTGCTGTTACATGTTCCCTCAATTCTTTGCTTCTGTAGACAAAAGAAAAGATAAAAAGTATTAATAACAATCAAGTCCCACCTCCATATAAGTCCACAAATGATAAGAAACTGGAATAGTCCAGTAGCTCTTCTGGACAGATCACGTTATGTATATTTTCAGTGTGAGTCTGGCTACTTAATCTTGTAACAAAAGTGTTTGAAGAAAGGTCAGTTGCACATAAGTTTAAACAGTAGCTGATACTCATGGCATGAGTTTGATGCACGGTCATGGAAAGTAGAAATTGCAATTGATTTTGCTAAGCAGCCATTTCAACGTGATAGAGGTCTTTCCCTCACTCTCTGGGAAGCATCCGTTTCAGAATGCCTTGGAGACGTTACCTCATTAATTTTAATGAGCAGCCCAGACGTGCGTCTGACACAACCATAAATTGTTATTTCTGTGCGTGCATGTATGTATGTGTTTAAAAGAGCTCCCTGTGTTACCCCATGAAGGACCTGACTGTGTTGCATGCTGACGTCCGCTATTTAGGCACACGTCACCTTGGCTCCACCACACAGCTCCCTTTTATGCTTTGGCCACCCTTTGCAAATTACCTTCGTGCCTCTCCCTTCCATGCCCTGCACGCACAGACCTTCTTCCGTGTCTCAGAGAGGAACGAGAGCTCCTCCCACTCCAGACACGACTCCAGACTGAGGCCACACCATCACCCTCAAAATACCCTTGCTCAGACGTAGACCTGTCAGCTGTGTATTCACATCAGTTCCACCCCATGCCCTGCACTGTCCTGTTTAAGCCCTGCAGTCCCCAAGAAGCCCCCTCAAAACCTCTCACAAGGACAAGCTTAAGGTTGGCCACACACTGCAGGGCTGAGGGTGGACAATGACACTGTCAGCCCTAGGAAGGGGACAAGGGAGGTGAAATATGACAGCTTGCTCTCGTGTTTTCCCCGTCGACCGCCCACCCTGCTCTGTGGCTGACCTTGGAGGCACAAGCCACCAAAGGAATCCATTGCTAACGGAAAACACCTCACTCAGAATATCTGTCGTGAGAGGGATCTGGCTTTGTACCTCCTGTAAACGAGCATCATGTAAAACTGGTGTCCTCAATGCAACCCATTCACCAGTGACCATGAGCTCAAATCCCAAGTGTCAGCTGTGGGCAGCGGTTGCTGGCTACTTAAGTGGCATTGCCACACAGTACAAAAGCCGTTTGTCCCTGCAGTGATGCCATTTTGTCTTACATAAGAAGCAGAAAGAACAGCAAAAGGTCACCTCCCATGGTACCTGTCCTCCTAAAATGCCTTCCTCCCACGTCTGCATTTCAAAGGTGAGCCATTTCCCCTTCTAGAAGAATCTTTGCTTCCTCTCTTTGCACAATTACCTTAACTAATGAGGTGCTTACTTGTTCTGGAGGGCAGCTTTGCAGCGTTTCTCATTGAGGTTCTCTGCCATTCCCTTTTCTCAGCTACTTGCTAGGCATTATACCACCACATCCAGCTATGGGCTGTTTTCAACCCATATTTCTGACCCCACTCTGATCATCTCAGACTTGGGAAGAGATGTTTGATTTGTTTCTTGAAGGTTTCAGTTTGCCCAGCTGCTGTCTGTTCATGCAGTGAATACCCCGAAGTACAGAAAACTTCATCATCTCTCTCTGTCCTTGTAGGACAATTCTTGCACACAGTTTGTCAGTCACTTGGGTATTCCCACGCTATATATTTATGGGTATATTTATGTTGGTTTTAATCTATCTCGTTAAAGGCCACCCACCACCTCTTTTAAAGAAAAAGGCTGCATCTGTTCAATGAACAAGTTATAGATCTGCATTTGCAAACTTTGATTCAACTCAAATACTTGTGTGACTTGGGCTTCCTCCACTTTCTGTATCCTGATTAGCATCTGCCCTTTTGTAAACATCCCAGGTAGTCTGGCAACACGGAGTCTTTGTGTCTTGTGTGACTGCATATGAGTGCATTGCCATTTTGTCTTAATTGTAAATGTAGGAAGTCTCCTCTATTACTGACGGTATTTCAGAATTCGAGGGTGTCCAACTCATCCCAAGGACACAAAGCAGCCTCCTCTCCAGCCTGACTGGGTACATGTAAATGGAAACCTGAAAAGCCACAGTTTTTGTCTCATTGTCAAACCTAGCAGTTTAAAGTCATTGTCCCCTCAACCATACGTGCATAAATGTACTTCGGGTTTGTATGGTTTTGCTGCTTGCCAAAAGCAGCATATTTTGTTAAATGGAAAGTTTTTATTGAAAGTTTGTAACTAAATCTCCTTTGTCAGACTCATTGTTTTCTGTTGCAATTGCTTCCATGTTTATTGCAAACTAATCTGTTCTCTGCTTTCTGTTTACCCTGGCACTGTTTTTTGTGCCCTGGTATGCATCTTTAAGTAGGTTCACTACCACTGGCCCACAGCTTATTAACACTTCCAAGTGCTGGTTTCACTAGATGCACAAGTCTCTTGTCCTTGTCAACTCAAGTCCATTTCAGCAGTAACCTCCTCTTGTGGTCAGACACCACAAATCACCTGCTCTGAGATCAGCTGCCAAACAACCATTAATGAGCAAGGTTTAGTTTCAGCCAGCAAAACTATAAAAATGGTCAACAGCATCTCCTGACAGGAGGTCTCTTGTACAGTTGCCTCTGGGATGTTTCTTAAGGGCCAGAGAGCAGTCGTTGTCATGCTGGAACGGGCTGCTGATTTCTTATGCCTCAGAGATAAAGCCACCTTCTACTTTCTTGAAATACCATTTGCTTCTAGACAAGCTCAGACCTAATGCAAGCCAATTCTTCTGACTCTTCACCAGGCTTTTTTTTAAGCTTATTGACTCAATCTAGGTTTAACAGATTTGTTTCCTTCTGACACTGTACAAGACTATTAGAAGATCCATGCTGCCAGGGATCCTGGAGTGGAAGACCAGTCATTCTCACCTGGTACATGTTGTGTGGCAGCATGCAAGGAGTAAACACCATGTCCCATTCAGACTGCTCATAGCCAGGGAAGCAAGGGAAAAGCTTTCTCCCTAACAACTGCTCTTTCTCTGGTCTTGTTTTTCATGTTTTCCTCTTTTCTCCATCCGCCAGCTCTCTGCCTCCTCTCTTTCTTCTCACAGCTTCCAGTGTGGTCTCTTTTCTTTCTGCCTTCATCCTTGCATTTAATTTTGCCTTTGGCTGACTGTGCAAAATTACCTCCCATCTAGGGAACAGCAGTTCTCTATGCTTGGTGAACTGCTAACAGGACTCTGTCAACAAAGCTCCCATATGAGCAGTATGATCTTTGCAACCCCAGCTTTTTACATCAGATGGAGGGAGCCATGTTTCACAGAATATGGACTTGCTCTGAGGCTGAGATCTATTGTTTGAGTTTCCATCCCTCGGGTGCAAGTGAATCTGAGCTTAAATGGGACATGTCCTCTAGTTCCTGCTTCTAAAAGTAGAACCCATTTAACTCAGCAGATTGCCCAGATGGAACAGGCTATTTACAGCTGTACCTGAAGCTCTGATAAGATAATGGATATGTTGTAAATACCTATCATATTATGTTGCCTTTAGTTAGTGTTTGGGATAACATGGGAAACAAATGGCTCCAAGGATTGAATAACATCTCAGGGTTCCCCCTTGAAGCGAGGTGGGAATATCACAGGATTTAATTTGTTTGGTTTACTGGAAATTTCCTAGAGACCTGGTACAAATAAACTGATTGGATGGTAAATAGCATGTGTTGCAGCTTGGTTTCAATGCAGGGAGTCAGGGTGGGCCATTTTTCCACTTCATTCATTTCATGTACATTTCATTAAGTGAGAGTGGACCTGACATTTACTGAAGCTATTAAGGACCTGGAAAAAGAGTGAAGTGGAAGAGCTTAGAATAAGGAAGCGAGCAGAAAACAAGTGTGCACATCATGGGGTGAAAGAGAATGTGCTCTTCCTTCCTTTCTCTGCACTCTCTCTTTCGCTTCTCTGCCCTCTCTCCTTCCCTAAATTTAGTCTTCTTTCAGAGTAAAGTGAAGACAGGCATCAGGTTGCCCTAAAGTTCTCCTAGATTCTGCTGTTGGTGATGGATGTGGGAAGAAAGTGCAGAAAATGGCTATTGGAAGAGGGTTTTTCCAGGCCAGGTAGCTGTTATAGGCAAAACCTAGATAACTGGGATGTGACGCAGGCTGGTCCAGAAAGGAAAAGACTGGCAGGGGTCATCTGTACTGTGCTGTTGTTACAGAATAGGGAGGATTTTCCAAGGGGATTGGGTGGGGGTTAGGGTGACTCTTGTCAAAGAGGCAGGGGAAGGACAGCAATCTCCAGCTCTTGTTTGGTGATGGACAATTGACCCTTTCACTTTCTCTTCACTGCAGTCCCCACAGTTTACCAAGAAATACTTGCAGACCACTGCTGCTCTGCAGCTCCCCATGTCAGGAAGCAGCCGAGGTGCTGCTCTCCACCAACATTCAGCACGGCTGA
Organism: Neopsephotus bourkii; assembly: GCF_033783945.1. Classification (NCBI taxonomy): domain Eukaryota; kingdom Metazoa; phylum Chordata; class Aves; order Psittaciformes; family Psittacidae; genus Neopsephotus; species Neopsephotus bourkii. The sequence goes on along the minus strand of NW_026901776.1, from coordinate 8,907,794 downwards.
TCTCGTGTCCAGTGAAATGCTTCACAGAAAACACCTCTCAAGTAGGAGACCCTATGGGACCTGCACGTCATCGTGTTCACGGACCACACACGAACTACAGCCAATTCTGGATGGTCCATTTTCTTTGTCTTCCTCTTGGAGAGAAGGGAGATTCCATTAAATGTGAAAGTTATGCTCTGCTGTCTGCCCCAGTTTCCTGTCTACATGAGTGCTGTAAAAGCAGCTGGTTTTAACCTTTGGGGCACCAAGCAGAGCTCATCAGCATCTGTCCTGAGGTCATTAACAAAGCATACATTTTTTTTGCTTGTTTTAATTTAATGAAGCACATTTTTCTATTTAATTGCTGAACCCATCCATTGTTTGGCTGTCTATGTCACGGTGGTTATATTCACACAGGCACTCCCAACCTGAGCTGCTGGAAAAAAGCATCCCCTGAACGATGCCTGCAGCACAGCAGAAGACGTGGCTCTTTCCCCATAGGAAACCATAATCAAGTTCATATGTATCACTTAAATCCACTATAATGTCTGTACATCCAGTAGCTGCTGCTTGACCCATTAGGTGGAACAACTGCAAAGGATTCGGCTCCTCTGGCGTCAGAGCTGGAACCACAGCAGAGCTACTTGGAAAATCAGGAATATTTGTAATGGCAGCAAAAGTTAGCAGCTGGTCTATTACTCCAGGATTCAGGAGACATCAGTCCCCATCCAGGTTCGGCCACCGTGTCTTCATTTTCACTGCCACCTTTTGTCCCTCCTCTCAGAGATACAGACTCTCTGCCTCATTAAGAGCCCATACAGTGTCTAGCATAACAGGGCCTTGACCTTGTGCAGCCCTAGGCCCTGCCTTCATAAATCAAGTACAAGAATGGGATTACAGCACTGTCACCCGACAGTAATAACATGTGCTCCAGGTCATAGACACTGATGGGCAAGAATTGCTCATTAAGGAAAGGAAAAATACGCGATTTTTCACTTGACATTATCAGGGAAACATGTTCATTCATGTTTACAGAGTTATTGTAAGAGTTTCCGGCAACATAGATATCCTCTGATGGCAATAGTGAGACTGTACATAGCTGCTCCAGGCTGACCTCCAAATCTGAACAAAAGCCCTAAGACAGAAGGAGGATTTGGGGCCTGGAGGAAAGCCCCAGGCAGCGCTAAACTCTTGGCTGATGGGAGGTTCTGTGCTGCCCCAACCTGCCAAACCGTCACGTACCCCTCAGGTAGACCAGAGCTGCCAGACACAAGCCTCCCAGCATTCCTGCACCGCTGCAAGTGACTGAGGTCCTGGGGCTGGATTCACAGGCGTTTTAGCCCCACTGCCAAACACATCTGACCTTTTTCTACTTGGCTCAAGATGCAGCTCAGGGCCCGTGGCAAACTCTGCAGCCTCTGCCAGCCTCGAAGGAATTCTGGCCAGTACTGGCGCCTCAGCATAGGCTCCAAGTGTCTTGGTTTCAGAAAGAAAAGACTTCCTTCTGTACTTTTGTAGCCTGCCTTTTGCATTTCTAAAGAAGAGATTTTCATTCAAGCAAAACGGCATTTGTAACGCACTCCCAAATATAACCCATACGCTGCTGCTTCTTCTGCAAGAAATAAGGTTCTCTTGGACTTGCAGAGAAACTTTGAATTATACAGTTATTGAAGGACCAAGAAAAGGAGAGAGGGCAGAACTTGATGTAGTTCTGCAAGTCAGGTGTACTCAGATCTAATCCTGCTTGTGTATCTGTCGTCCTGGTGAGACATCTGCATGGTGACAGGTACGGGTCAGGTGATTCTGCAGAAAAGGGTTGTGATACAGCTGAACCAACCTGGTGTCCTTGGAGGACTGGAAGCTGAGCCCTTCACCTTCTGAAATCTGGGAAATATTTTCCTATATTTGTTGGGAATTTGGCAACACAAATAACCTGGGCTTTGAACTGGGGAGACTTGGCCCTGCTGTAGAGAGAAAGGCTGTTCCTTCCCTTCACTAACTTATTTGAAAGGAAGATCCAAATTCCTCAGGGCTTCAGGCAGGGAAAAGGCAGAAGCAAAAGGAGGGCCCAAATCTCCTGCATTAGTGCATTAATGAGGGACTTGGGGAGACCTGAGTTCAGCTTGGTCAAATCCATTGAATAGTCTGGGGATGGTCATTTCATCTCTGGTTCCCTGGTTGTAAAAGATAAGAAAACTTCCCTACCTCAGAGTAAATCCCTTGGTTCTTGTCAAGCACTTAACTGCTACAGCAGTGAGGGCCATATAAATTATAATTACACTGAGTGCCTGGTGCTGCTGCCCGGAACTAGCACTTCATTCTTTAGTGCACCAAATTTCTTTTTGGTGGGGAAATTAGCTGCTGCTGCAACCTTAATTAGGTTCCCTGTCTTGAATGACTCATTTCAGCATATAGAAATCAGTTTTCTTTGTCTCTAAAGGAAGCTTGAAATCATGTTTTGGAATTCAAACCAGGTTATATTTGCCCATAACACACAGCCCCCAAAGTCTGGTTAGGACAGGGTGGGGAGCCAGGGGTGTTAAACTTAGAAATGGATTTAATTAACCTTTGCTGTTTATTGCTTGCTTCCAGAGTTCATCCAGGTTAGGAAAAGAACAAGGAACGGGTCACCCAGTGTTTACACGGGGCTTTTGAAGAATGGCCCAGACCTTTATTTCCCACCCTTGCTTCTCTAAACATTCTGAGTTTAAAGCTGTGGCTTAATTCTGCAGCCAAGGAAGGGGGATGTTGATTCAGAGAATGGTAAATAGGTAGTTGTAGGAGGCAGTATGAACTTCTCTGTGAGGCCTTTAACACCAGCATATCCTAACTCTTCATCTTGTTGCATGCAGAAGGCGGTAGGAGAGCCTCAGCACAAGGTTGACAATTGAATTTTATGCTTTGTAGCATTTTGGTCATCTGTCTTCATACTTCCCCTGTGGAGGATGATTTTCACTCTCTGTCTGAGTTGAGAGGATAATAAATAAGCATCTTGTGACTGTTTCAGTAAATCATGGAGGTACCTGTCCTTACAAGGTGTTTCTTTGCACCCCCTTCCATGCAGAGCCTGCATGCCCCGACCATACACCCGTTTCCAACAGGAATGGACAGATCTGCCACATTCTGGGCAAGAGGGTAAAGACACATATTAACATAGTGGGCCACTTTGTTCTGGCCCTGACAGTCTTTCTGCTTCTTCATACCACATCTGCACCTGCACACGCATCAATCAGTACAAGCACAGACAGAAATGTGAAGATGGACCTGCTGGAGAGATAGGCTCTCTAGCCCCAGAGTCCTTTTGGGTTTTACTGAGCTCAGGAAAGGGAAGGAATGGCCAGCCTAACTGAAGGAGGATGCCGTTTACTTCTTTTCTCCCAAATGAGTCATCCCCAAATCAATTTTTCATTTAAAATAAAGTTACTGTGCACAATATGAAAAATTGGGTTTTGGTATCTGATGAGCCTGTCCAATGGTATGGAGCAAGAAGCCACATAATTTAAATAGATGTTCTCAGACTGGCATAACCATGACAGGAAGCTCCAGCAGTGGCTCTGAAACTTAGGAGTGACAGAGGAAGGTTTGGGAAATGATTAAGCCAGCAAATTGCACTGCCAGTGGGAAAAAATGAGACACTGTACTTTTTCAGCCATTGATTTTTACTTTTTCTTTTCTCCCTAATTGCATAAAAGAAAAGAGGAGAGGAAAGGAAACATGAAGGAAAATAAAACATAAAATGAAACAAAGAGGTTTTTTACACACTTCAAAAGCAGTGGTTTCAGTTCAGTATGTAACAGATTCCTTCTCTGAAGACCTTATATTAGATTTTTGGATGGTATAAACCCATTTACATCCGTTGACTTTGGTGAAGTCATACTTATTTACCTCAGTTTGGAATCTTGTCCCATAAATTAATGAAAAAAGAAAAAAAGAACAAGGAGGTCATTTGAGATATGGAGATTACACAGGACAAGGTTTTGATCCAAATGCTGTTCGTAGTGACAGCAGAGTCAGTCTGCCGTAACTCCATCAACTTCCACCAGGAGTTTCAACAACTTTGAGAGATGATCTTAGACAGGGAACTCAGTAGGGTACAGGCACAAACACTGTTGTAAAGAAAGAAATGCCCTGCCCACAGAAGGGAAATGGCTATAGCAAACAGAAGGGAAAAGAATATCAAATATCAGAGCATGCACATGCCTTTCACAGGCTGCCAGAATGTAATTCCCTCTAACAGTCACCCAGAAGATACCCCACCGTTTTGTAATGATTGCAAGCTGTGCATTAAGCTGGAAGCAGAAAAAAAGATGGTCCTCCAGTAGGGTGGGTGTGATGCCTGCAGACATGATTTGTCTTTTAATCTTGTTTTCTAAAAAGAAAGAAACTAAAAAAACAAAGAGTGGACGACCTTTGTCACTACCCTAAGCCATGAAATGCTTGTGCTGATAGACTCAAAGAGAGACAGAACTGTTTCCTGGTGAATTAAGCTCAGTGAAACAGGGTGGAAAGATGACTTTATGGTTACAAGACAACCTGGGAGACGGTAAGCTAACACTTGCTCCTTCTACAGAAACAGAAACAGGAATAGTTCATTTCTCTTTGTAGATCTGTAATGTAATGGGAGTCAAGATGGTCTCTCGTTACACTTTTGGACAGCATCTGGGAGAGTGAAACCTCAGCCATGGTAAAGCACTTCTGGAATCCTAGTGAAGACAAAGATGTCATGGAAACTTGGATCTGGATGGTCCGAAGCATTCCTCCAGACTTGTAGTGGAAGGCCGTGGAGATACTGCATGACAGTAAGTGGCAGTATTTGTAAAACAGAAGGGGATGAAAGCAAGCTTGCTCCTTTCTAATTATGGAGGGGAGCATAGCTGATTCAGCCTTAAATGGCCCCTGGAAAAAGAGCACACAAAGAGAAAATTTCCACTTGGACTGAAATATTGACTCTCTTGGTGGAAGCCAAATTCTTCAGCAGATTAGATAGACTGATAAGGATTTTTAGATCTCCTTTGGCATGGAAAGCCTAGGCTTGAACACCTTCAGTATACTTACTGGGCAGGTTCCAAAACATTTCACTACACAGATGCTGCAGTCCCTGTAAAAATTGAAGTGTCTACTCATAATATTATTGTCTGGGACAGAACTGTCACTGAGTACCAGGAATTATTCCAACATGTGCTTACTGAATTTGTAACTGGGGAAAGGTTTCAATTAAACAAGATGAAGTTTCAATTAAAAAAAAGAAAGAAAAAGAAAAAGAAGAAAATCTCATAATTATTACAGATGCTGACCTTAAAATGATAAATTTAATGTACTGGCTCTCATACGTGTTGTGTTCTTAAGTTCATGACAAGGTTTTCACAACCTGTGTGAAATGACTTCCCAAACACTGCCAACGCAGAGTGACAACACAGAAAGGTTAACCATTTGTAGTATGTACTAGTGTTAATCCAGGTTGCATTTTTGAGGCCCATTAAAAGCACCCAAGTTCTATTCGGATGCTTCAAGTGGTGACTTCAGAGCCCTACTTCACCCAGTATATCTCATGACTGAGTAGATGCCTGTAGAGCATGCAGAAAGCAATGGAGGAAAGAAAGAAAATGCTTGCATAGCTTAAGAAAACAGTGCTAGATCTTGCACATGATTGTCCTGATTTGCCGAGGTCTCCCTGGGGTTATAAAAGATGCAAGAAGACAACAGTTCCCTCTGAAACTGCAAGTGCACACTATGAGCTTTGAATTGATGACCCAGGATATGATTTAGTCACAGCAGACATGCTGTTGAAAGCATATACTCCACTTGTCAGCACATAACCTGATGATGTGGAACAAGCAGGAACAATTCATGCAAGCATGGTAAAAGCATTGTGTGCTGCATCTCCTGAGATAGGGGAATCATCTAAAAATGAAACAAGCATAAGAATGTGCAAGCATCAGTGTGCACAACAACTGAAAACTTAGGTACAAGCTTACTCCTTGTGTGTGCATATGTTTCTGGGATGAAAGATGCAGAAAGCAGGTGAAGAAGACAAGGAGGGCAGACATAGCTGTGTCTAGCTATTCCTGCATTCATTTGGAGTCAGGGGTTGGCTAACCCTCCGACACCAATCACCCCAGCCACACTGAAACCTAAGCCAACAAGACAGATTTGCTGCTGCTGCAAGCTGGCATCTGTCCACTGACAAAAGCAGGTCTGTCTTATCCTTGGATTATGTGAAGCAGTGTCATCCCACTAAACTCAGTAGACTGACAGGGTCTGGGGAAAGTCAAAAGAGCAGCAGCAATAGTCAGGAGCTGAGATTTTGTCCCCCTCCCTTTTATTTTACAGTAGATTAGGAAGATGGAGATTTGTCAAAGAAGACCAGTGAGGCACACCTACAGCAGAGGGGAGGGGAAGGGCAGGCAGCAAGCCAAGTAAGGAGCATTCCTGGGCTTATTAACGTGGGCTTCAAGCTGATGCTGCCAGAGGAAGCAGTGGGACAGACAAGAGGGATGTGGCTTGAGCCTTCCGAAGTGGCTTGGGAGGCTGAGCAAGCAGCTGCCACAAAGAGGAAGAGACAGGCACCAAGGGGATGGCCGTGGGTGGGTGAGAAGATGTCAGGCCCAAGAAACAGGGCCAAGAGGAAAAGGGAGCAGGACCAGGCAGCAAGACAAGTGGTTTAAAGTCATCTGTTGTCCTCTAACACACTAGTGATGTAACAGCAACAGGAACACCATGGGGCTTTTCTCACGCCACCATTGTGCTTCTTCAGTGAATTTGTTGGTGTGCTGAATTTAGAAAAGTCATATTTAAAAAGAGAAAGAGGGAGACAGGGTTTCAGCAGAGGTGGTACCACCTAATGCTGAAGTTGCCTAATACTTCTTATTAAAAGGCTGTTTTCAGTTACTTATAACTTTGTCACACTAACCATCTGGCCTGCATTCCCCATGCTGGGTGACTGCCTCAAGCTGAATTTGTTTTGTTCATTTGTTTTTGCTTTTCTGCTTAAGTGGTGCTGCTGTTTCTGAGAACAACAAGAAGAAAAATGCATTGTTTCCCATATGCTGAAACATTCTTAATGGTCTGTGACTCACATGCCTCAGAGCAGGGTTGCCCTCATATCAAGGATGTACTCTTGGCAGCCCCATTACGATCTACACCTCTTTGGCCACCTTATACACCTCAGAAAAGTCAATATTTGAATTTTATCTGCAGAAGAGGCAAGACAAGCACTTGTTTTCCCTCAAGGCCCCCTGGGTATCTCTCCTGGGTTTTTGCTTCATCTCTTCCAGCTCCTCTGTGCCACCATGTAGGAGATGTAGGTGCACACATGTCCTGAACTGGGACATGAGGATCAAGCAGGATTGCCTCTGCCACCACTCCTGCTGAGACCTCTGGCTGAAGGATAACTGCACCCACTCTGCCTTCAAAGCCAGAGGGAAGTAGAGACACAAACTGGAAGGAGTCGGGAAGTAAGAATGAGCAAAAAAAAATGAGGCACCCGCCAGAGCTGTAAGGAAGCAGGATGTGAGTGAGAGAATGTACAAGACAGAGGCATGGAGTTCCATGGTTCATGGGAGTAGGTCACTCAGGATCTAAGTGATAGAGCAGGAACATTAAAGCCATAGAATGTTCTTTGGAGAGTCTGCGCCAATACACCTCAATGTCCTGTGACAGCCCAGGCTCTAGCACCAAGCCAAGTGTGCTCCTGTCCCTGCAGCCTGTGGAGCTGGTGGGCTGCTACCTGCCTGTCACCTCAGGAGGCAGAGTGCTGCAGATGTCCAGCTCACTCTACCCTGGTGACCTGTGCCAGGGTCTTTACATTGCACACTCTCTAAGGGGTAAGGGAGAAAGCTCTGAAACTTTGATGTGGTTCCCCTCCATAAACCTATGAAATAGCACAAGGAGAACTGTGTTAAAGGATCAGTATGACTGCACAGCAGAGCAAGGAAATGCTGGTCTGGAGGCTTTTTATACAGCATTAATTCATCTCCTTTGTGCCTGTGTGTTATAGTACAACCTTTAATTACATGGTCACGTAGTGTCTTGTTGAGTTTTTCCAATAGGACCCCTGCATCCTTTATTGCCAAGCTGGAACAGTGTGTAGGAAATGAGAAGGGGATTGGAGGTGGAGAAGAGATGATCTGATCATTAATGCAACCGAAAGCTGCCTAGCCCTACTCGTACCACTGAGTCCTTGTGTGCTACTGCAAGTCACTTAAATAAGCCTTTTCAAAGTTGGCCACTACCTCCTGTTCTGTTTGCCAGCTACAGACACATGGGGCCAGATTGGCAACAGTGCTCAGCATTCTGCACTGCAAGCAAAGTTGCTGCGAGCTGTGCCTTCAACATAAAATCATGGGAGTCCCTGCTGCTAAAGATTCAAGAAACACTGGCCAGTCTTAGAAATTCCCTGCTTCACAATCCTACTCTTCAGCTGAGGATGTGATTTTTCCCTAGAGGTAATTCATAGCAGGTTTGCCAGTGATTCCCTTGGGGTGGCTTCAGTATCACAACCTGCTAACAGGTATATTCTAGGGGCTGCTTAGCTCACCTTTCTTCTGTTGTCTCAGCTCAGTGTCCTCCCTGAAGAGGTTCTCAAGTGCTCATTTTATTTACTCACAAACCTTCCACAATATTAGACTTTCTAATCCACACACCATTCTCCCTCCCTGCCCTCCTCCCTGGTCCTCTCAACAGTTCTTATTTTTCTTTTTCTTGTTCTTTTCTCTCAGTAGGTGCCCAGCTGTCACAGTCATAGAAAACAATTGGTTTTGTTATATATCTGCAACTTTGTCTTTCACAATAGTCACTTGGAGGGTAAATTCTCTGCAGATTTAAGTAACATGCCAACATCTAAACATATACAGCACACACAAACAACATAAAACAAAATCCCTCAAAAGCAAACTTGTGTAGCTGTAAAATGAACAGCAAGAGTCGGTGGCCCCAACTCTGTCTTTGCCCTCATTTAGCATCCATAAAATGGAAGTGGTACTAGCTCCTTCCTCTTCTCATAAAGTCTGTGGTAAGGGGAAATTTGTTCATGTTGGTGAACTTTTCAGAGGAAATGTAATCAGTCTGTGTTCTAGACAGAGCTTAAGTGGTGTTTAGTAAATAAGGTCTGAGGTCAAGTGATGAGAGTAAGAAGAAACTCTGAGCAGTTACTCAGTGAGCACAGTGATGATCTGCCCTATACCGTGATGATCCTGTGACTGCAACACAATGCAGACACATATAAAAGTTTGAATTAAGGCACGAAGAGGTATCATGACTTTATCATTTATTATTTCTGAGCATTTCATGTTTCCAGCCTTGGTGTTTTTTTAGTGTCATTATTAAAAGTTAATACGGACACTGATAATATGAAAATAAGTGCCCAGCTAGCTGAAATATTATGCACATTTAGAAAACAATTACTTGGTTATCCGTTTGCCCTTGCAACAGTATAGAACTAGACTTTATAGGATACATGTTACTACCTACTTTTGAAAGCCTCAGGCAAAGAGCCTAGGGAGATCACAGAATCATAGAGTGGTTTGGGTTGGAAAGGACCTTAAGATAATCTAGTTCCAAACCCCCAGCCATGGGCAGGGACACCTCCCACTAGACCAGGTTGTTCAAAGCCCCATCTAATCTGGCCTTGAACACTGCCAGGGATGAGGCATCCACAACTTCATTGCTCAACCTGTTCCAGTGTCTCACCACTCTCACAGTAAAGAATTTTTCCTGATGTCTAATCTCAATCTCCCCTCTTTCAGTTTAAAACCATTCCCCCTTGTCCTGTCACTACATGCCCTTTTAAAAAGTCCCTTTCCAGGTTTCTTGTAAGCCCCCTTTAGATACTGGGAAGCTGCTCTAAGGTTGCCTCAGAGCCTTTTCTTCTCCAGGCTGAACAAGCCTAACTCTCTTAGCCTCTCTTTATCAAAGAGGTGCTTCAGCACTCTGGTCATCTTCACGGCCTCCTCGGACTTGCTCCAGCAGGTCCAGGTTCCTCTTATGCTGGGTGGCCCAGAGGTGAATGCAGGACTGGAGGTGGGATCTCACAAAAGTAGAGTAGAGAGGGAGAATCACCTCCCTCGACCTTCTGACTTGTGCACTTCACTGTTTAACTTGCCCCCATAATATTCAGTTTACATTTTCCCTTAACACAATTTCTTCCCCTTTTTATACCTTTTCATACAAGCAAGCACTCTGTTAAAGTCTCATTATCCTGACTGCTCAAAAACCAGTAAGTGTGAACAGGTATTAACATGCCCCTGCAAACACAGCCAGCCGATACATAGCCAAACCAAGCAGGCTTGGGTCATTCTCCCACTGCACACTTCAAAAACCCAAACAAGCTCAAATGATTTCTCCATACCCTCAGTCCCTGCTATTTCTTTGCTTTGAAGACCATCCATCTCCCTCATACAGTAAGCCACTGATTTCAGAGCAAGATCATAACTTCCTGGCCCTGTTTAGTGTGCTCTTTGTGCCGACAAGACCAAATTCCACTGACCGTCCTTGTGTTCATTCTGCATGCCAAAATCTTATCAAATCTGCTTCATGTTTTGGCCCATCTACACCTTCCATTTGTTGAACGTCACATCTGGCTTTAACCAACACACTAGCAATTTCTTTCAATATCACATCTGCCAAGTCTTTTCCTCCCTTCTCAGGCTATGTATTTTGTGTTGATTAATAGATGTTTGTTTTGCGGGGTTTTTTTCAAGGTTTTGTTGGTTAGTTTGGTTTTTGTTCTTTTTTGGCTGGCTTTCTGCTCCTCCAAAGTCACATTGTATTTGTTCTCTGCCTAAACTTGCATTTGCAATTCAGCCCAGTTAAATAGCATTTGTTAATGCCATTAATGGGCTTTTAACTCCCCGCAACCCGATTAATAGTGGAGATATTAAGTACACCCACAAGTAATGTTTACTAAAGCATCCACGTGATTTTAGAAGCATGAGTCCTGTCAAATGTCTCCGCGTCAGCTTTGCCTTTGAAAGTGAACTTCACAGTCTGGCATAAACCCAGAGATCTGGGAACATGCTCTGTATTTTGGGGTGAGGAGGGCTCCAAGCTTATCCCTCTGTAGCAGTACACTGGGGTAAGCATCAAATCAAAGTTGATTTACGTATATTGATATTTTTCCTTCCTTCCTTGAGTGCTAGCTTGTCTTCTGCCTTACATCCTGTTTAGCCACCCTTTTTTAATCCTTGTATTTTCAAGAAAGCAATGGAGACTCTCCGTCATTTCAAGCCCCATCTCATTTATGCATGGATGAACTCTCCAGTACTACTTGTTTTCACAACCTCTCTTTCTAAAATCCTTTCATCTTTCCTTGGCAGCAAGAACTCCCTTCAGATTCCTCTTGCATGGCCCTTTCCCTGCAGCAGGTAATGACTGAGCATTCAGATTTGGTTGCTTTCCCTACAGCAATGGATATTAACATACCTAAATAAATACACCTATCTATGCAGGAGCCAGACAGGTATCCACACAGATACCTTGCTGTGTCCCTCTAATCATAGAATCATAGAATAATTAGGGTTGGAAAGGACCTTAAGATCACCAAGTTCCAACCCCCCTGACATGGGCAGGGACACCTCACACTAAACCATGCCACCCAAGGCTCTGTCCAACCTGGCCTTGAACACCTCCAGGGACAGAGCATTCAGAACTTCCTTGAGCAACCCATTCCAATGCCTCACCACCCTCACGGTAAAGAACTTTTTCCTTATATCCAATCTAAACTTCCTCTGTGTAAGTTTTAACCCGTTAGCCTTTGTCCTATCACTACAGTCCCTAATGAAGAGTCCCTCCCCAGCATCCCTATAGGCCCCCTTCAGATACTGGAAGGCTGCTATGAGGACGCCAAGCAGCCTTCTCTTCTCCAGGCTGAACAGCTCCAACTTTCTCAGCCTATCTTCATACAGGAGGTGCTCCAGTCCCCTGATCATCCTCGTGGCCCTCCTCTGCACTTGTTCTAACAGTTCTGATGCCCGCCTTCAATGAGCCTCATAAATGCCTTATCTCAGTTGAGCCATCCTCAGTCTGCTTTCAGCCCCTTGTAGGGGCCAGTCCTAATTCTGAGGGAAGAACAAGATGAGACACATAGCTTTTTTCCTGGGCTCCTCCTTCACAAAGAGATTGTTTACATCTCAGTACATCTGAATGATTTCCTAGAATGGCAGATAACTACTTGGTGCTGATTCATCGCAGCAGGAGCCACACAGCTCCACCGCACTCACTTCACAAAAGCACTGAAGCTCCAGGGTCCTGCATCCTGTTCCAGCTGTGAGTTCCTCCCAAACACTCATAAAAGAAGGAGGGCCTACCTTTCCAGCCAGTGTGTACAGAATTAAGTTCCTGCACAGTTCCCCGTTGGTATTCCCTAGCCTCAGGTCGGAGCTGACTGCCTTAAAGCACAAACATGACTTTTGCATCCATGTCCTTGTTGATGCCCTTCAGAAACCTTACTCAATTACATTGTGTTCACCATCTGAGATAGTGGTATGGAGCTAGTGGGCCACCCGCTGTGCTGACATACAGAGACAGTTCCCATACCAGCTCTGAATAGCCCAGTTGTATTTCTTCAGACACAGTGTTAAGCTTGAATGACATTCATCAGTGATTCAGCAGAGACTTGATAGCTTTTGGCTGCTGCTTTCTTGTTGTTTGCATGGCAAAAGAATGCCATTTATCATAGTCCAGGAGCCTTGCCCATGATGGTTTGCTCTGAGGTTTGCCTATTTGACATAAACAGAATTTTCAAGGGATGATCATGCTAGATGAGCACATGCTTTCAGCTCCTCATGCAGTAGCAGAGGAGTGCTTTCTTGCTCCTAATCAAATGCACAATGTCCTAGCAGAGCTGTTTCTCTCTCACTGGGGAGCTGCTTTTAGTTGCCAGACCACTTGCAAAGACCAAGGTACAGAAATTAAAGGAGAAGAATCTCCGAAGTTTCTCCATGGAGCAGGGGAAGGATGTGATGTGACTGGCCACTGTACCAGTTCTCTGCATTTCCCTACTATGTATAATTAGATACATTACAGAAGAAGAATACTATTTACAAGTCACAAGATTTCCCATCAGCTGTTCACACAGCAAGGATTGTCTTTTTAATATATGTGTGTATATATATATACTATATGTCTAAAGCTCAGTGCAACTGATCTCACACAAATCAGGACCCTCTGGGTGCAACATGGTTATAAGCACTATCTCAAGCACTGTTTTACAGTAACTTGGCAGCTCCTGTGGCTCTGCAGAAAGGGAGACCACTTCAGTGAATCCTGCTCAGTGGAAATTTAATGTGTTCAGAGAAGCTTGAGGGAATGGTGATCTGGAATGGCCTGTTAGCACATGGTTAGAGGGGTGGAATTAGACCTACACCCTCTGGCTGGTGTGACAGAGAGGGGCAGAGCCAGGGGGATCCAAGTGAACTTAGTGAATGTGTGACATAGGCTAGTCTAAGGGGGGATGGAGAACCACAGAATGCTCCCAAGGAACAACCCTGCAGAACTGCACACTGCTTCTCCATGGGCGCCTGCCAAGCACAGCCCTGCCTGATTTTGGACACCCTGCTGTGGGTGTGTTTCTAATAAAACAAAAGAGAAAAGGCCTTTATTTCAAGAAAAAACACCCACAAAGAAATTGAATAAATGCTATTTAAATCTTGTCTCCTTTTCATAAGCTTAATACAGAACACAGGTCCATCTCAAAGCCCCAGCACACCACAGAGGGCCTCTGAGACCACCTCTGTGGGAAACCTCTCTGATGTGGCCCTGTCCACAAACCCCTCTGAAGCACTCCATACAATGGCAAAGGCAAACCAGCAGCTCCAGCCAAGGAGAAAACAGCTGGATTTGCTGAAGAAACAAGAAATTAAAAAAAGCAAAAAAGTCTGTGTTTCTCTTGCTCATTAAAAGTCTTTGGATTTTGTTGGAGACTCAGATTTAGCAAGGAATTGAAACATTACCTGATCTCCTGCACAGATGCTACAGTTTTGTGGGGAAGCAGAAACCTCTTTAGGAATAGGATTGCTCAGGGAGGGCCCAGCCTTCCTCTCCCAGAGGGCACCAAGGGCATGCTTGTGCACTGCAAACATGGGCTGTGGTTGGATAAGCCTGAAACCTCCAGGCTTCCCTGTTTGCGGTCTGACACTTCTTCAGAGTTTGGTTCAAGGAGGGAGGAGTGTACTCTGAGAGCTCCAGGGAGCTACTCTGTCTTCTTGGAGCAGTGGGGGACCTTAAGTAAGCAGAGCAATGGATGAGGATTTTCAGTGAAGGACCCAACAATGGAGAGCATTTCTTCTATAACCACAACCCTCCTTTCCAGGGCAGGTTTATACACTACAGGGCAGGTTTATACACTACAAAGACATACCTACCTACCTACCTTTACATTTTCCCAAGTGCTATGAAGTTTATTAACATGATTGTTACTACTTTTTGAGGACTTTGCAAACACGAGATTTAAGATTAAACCCTAGTTGTAACAAACTGCATCAGCTATACAAACCTGTCCCAAAGAAAAGATAGGCACAATGGAGCAAGGGCATAAATCACAACATGGGGACTGAGGGTGGGAGGGGGAAAATCAGGAAGGTCAGAGTGGTTGGATGATAAAAGAGTTGGCACATTGGTGTCAAGGGCACAGTTTGTCTCTGATGGTGTATAACTCATGTGTGATCTGTCCCTATGAATGACAGCTAAGCTTCACCTCTGTTGTCCTCTCGTTTCTTCACCTCTCATCATGACACTTACTGGAAGTGAAACTCTGATCACACTAAGATCAAGAGGAAAGAGAAACTGGGACATGGGTGTTTATGGTTTATCATGTTTGTCAGCACCATAGATTAACATCCATGTCAATGTCCTAACCAGTGGTTAGGAGAACATCTGCCAATGTGTGCAAATGCATTGAAGAAATTGGTCTGGCAAGTTGAGAGACACTTAAACCACACACAAGGAGGTCTGTAAGCAGGAGAGCTCAGGCTGCGCCGTTAAGATTTGGTAAGTCATTAGGAGTGCAGCAGCAACCTAAATGCCGCAGCAAGACAGACAGGAGATCATCAGCTCTTCACTTCTCCATAGTGTGGTGAGCACGCACATCCTATGAAAGTCAGCATTGAAGTTAGCAGGCCTGGGAAGTCTGCAGAGTGTCATTACTACCAAGGCACAATACCCTCAGGTGGTGCAAATCAGTGCAGCTTCACTACAAGGTTAGGTGATGATTCGTCCCAAAATCAGTATCGTTTTTTTTCGGCTGGTCAGTGTTGTGAACTTTTACCACAAGCAGAACTCTACCCTGTTGTTGTTTCGATAAGCGACAGTGTGTTTCGCAAAACGTTGTGGCAGAACACGTAACGCTGGCCAGAGGGCTGTCAGATTTGCAAAACTGGGTGAAATGTTGCAAACAGGCAGACTGGCGCCATTGGACAGCGATTCCGAAAAATGAACTCCTGGGCACTTCCCACTTTCTGTCAGGCGCCCAAACACCCTCCAGATATGCTTGTAACAGATGCTCCTGCATCCCAAAGGCTGCCTAGCCTCCAGGACCTCAAAGTATTGCCCCAGCATCTGAGAACGGATATAAATAATAAATATAGAAGGTTTATAAAAAGAAAAACAAAAAAACAAACCAACCAAAAAACCAAACCAGAAGCCAGAGGTCTGACTATAAGCATTTAAAATAAAGCATTGGCTTTGCCTTCAACAGTTCTGCAGGAATCTTGCCATCCCGCAATGCCAATGACCGAAAATGCCACCAGTATCTCCCTCTTAGGGGCCACCCAAAATGTCTGAGTAAATGTCCATGCCCTTGTGTGATTCCCTAAAATAAAATGACTATAATTGTGGTTAGGCTTTAGCTATCCAGAAGCCACATGAAAGAACATAAAAGCCACAGAATAACTTAGCTACATTGTCTACTGGGGCTTTGCCAGGGCTATTTCTGAGATGATGAAATCTCTATCTCTGCAGAACTTCTGCTCGGTTCCAGGTTCCCAGTTCTCTGATTTACCTTGCCTGGAAATCTGCTCTATCACCTTGATTTCACTGGTGTTTGTTCTTCCACAGCTGAATCCTATCATGGAAATGTAATTAAGGATAAGCTGTTCTCTGGCACCAATCTTGCTTCAGAGGCCCAAGTCCCACCCCAAACCCAATCCAGTCTAAAGAAGAGGCAGTCTGTTCCAGGACATTGCAAAGAAATGCATGGCTGTCCTGCTGAGTCACCCTGGTAGAAGGAGCCCTTGCCGTGCAAAGGTACGCAGTTCCGTTTGCTTGGTGCTTCATCACGTGCAAAACAAGCCAGCTCACCCACGTGTAGGAAGGAGAGGAAGATCTACATTTTGTGGGAGCAGCACAAGGGGATGGCTGTGCCAGTAAAACTGTTCCAAAGTCTTTAATTATCTGCCACCGCGTGGCTGGCGCTTGATTGCTTTTCAAATAACGGAGTTGCAGCAGCAGCAGCAGAGTTCATAAGAATTATTACCTGCAGACACAATCTACCCATTAGGAGACACTTCTAATGCTGAGAGACCCACAGATGAGAATAAACTTCATGTCTTGCAAGGGCACTGGTGGAATCCCTGCATTAGGGAGGGAACTCATAAAGAAGAGACAGAGCAAAAAGCTTGGGTCTGCATGCAGGGCATTTGAGAACTTTCTTTCAGCCCTTCCTTCCCTCAGAGAAAGCAAGTGACCATGAAAGAGAAGTCATTTCCAAGGGTGACAAAGTGAATTAGGATTGTAAACCTTGCATTTCAGAAGTGGATAATGGGGAGGGCTTTCAGCAGGAGAGCATTCTAAGGCCCATCGGGTTTGAAAATAAATCTTAGCTCCTCAAAGGTTTGACTCAATAAGTGTTAAAACACACTAATGTCCACTTCTCAGAGCTGCAGAAGTTCCCACTCCTGCCTCCATGTTCGCACCCTGCTCCCATTCCTGTGGTCCTGCCAGGCAGTTGCAGCAGCCTTTGTGCCCTGCTCTTTGCATATCATTCCTAAGTTATTAGAGCAAAGTCGGCCAGCGAGCAGAGTCTGTTATTAGGTTCAGAGTCGGCAAGTACAGTAGCAGTGTAAACAGCAGACCCGTCCAGAAGCTACAGTGCTGTCCTCTCTGTCTCCAAGGCTCGTGCTTCTCTGCTACCCTGAATTTCTGAATAGTTTCAAAACTGATGCCAGGCCCGCACTATCCCTGCAGAGCAGATGCAACCCCTTGCTCTAATCTAGGAGTTTTGGTGGCTGGGGAAGGAATAGCCTGCATGCATCATCTGCCTATATCCATAGCAAAACCTTCTCATGTTGCTCCGCTGATATGTGGCCAGTGATTACAGGGAGCAGGAGAGAGAGGCTCAAAGTTCCCTACTCTACACAGGGCACATTTACATCTTCTGCTGTTTGCTTGGCCATGATAGTCTCCAGTTAGCAAATCTCTAAGGTGCTGTCAGGTAAGCTTGTGTAGGAGAGTCCATGTCCTTAAAGGAGCTCTTAGGGTTTCTAAGCCATTCAAAGAGCCTGATAATGTATTTTCTCCTCTTCCCTCTTTGTCTCTTGAATTATGCTTTTATTCCCCATTATTTGGGTTACAGGTGCTTTTGTGCTGATGTTTACATCTCTCACACTGACTGTCCCTGCTAAAGACATCCGGCTCATGAAAGCCCCTTGGAAAAATGTGTTCATCTGACACATTTTAAAGTGTACCACACACACCCAACAGGAGAACCTGATATTACCTGAGACACTGTCCTGGGCACAGAAGAGTAAGGGGGCAGACCCTCCCCAAGTTCACCCTGGCCTGATCAGGAATTATCACCCACAGGCAGGCAACAAGGTCACACAGCGGGACAGCTCTGCCCACGGCTGCCCAGGGGATCTCTTTCTGCTTCCATCTCCCTTCTGCAGTCACGGATAAAGCTGAAGAGGGACCTTGCTAATGCTCCCCTATCTGGGTGGAAGGGACATGGGTTTTCTGCCAACTCTAGTTCCATAGTCATAGAATCATAGGATAATTAAGGTTGGAAAGGACCTTAAGATCATCTAGTTCCAACCCCATGCAGCAATTTTAACTTTTACATAAAGTAGGTTTCCATACACCTATGTTGATGAGAAGAACTTGACAACACAAAAGATAATGGCTTCAAAACTGAAAGGCAAATCCCCCTGTCCAAATTACCTTTCTTTTCAGTGCCTGTTCTCTTTAAGGCAAACTTCCAGGAGTCTGGCCTGGGCTCATGGGACAGCTGAGGCTGGCGATAGCACATTAAGTAGCACTCAGGCATTGTGCTGTCCTGCACAGAGGTGAACACTCTGGCAAATAGGAAGGCAATGCATAATGTGCTGTGCTAATTATATATATGCCTGTAACCAGGGAAAGGCCTATGTACATGCCAGTGCCTGGAAGAGACTGGAAACACAGGCATGATATGCAAAACTGCTATTCCTCTTTTCCCTTCTCTGCCCCATTCAAGGCACGCACAACACAGTTAAGGATGGTATTTATTTATTTCTTTGAATGAAAAAGAAAAATTGTACTTGTGATTTGTGAGGAGAGCTGCCAGAAGAGGAATTGGAGCCCTTCCAATACCTCACAGTCTAGTAGTTAAGCATTGCCTGAATTGGGCACCTGGGAATCTCGAGTCCTGCTTTCTTCCACTCACTGGTTTATAACTCTTGGCATTTAAAAAGGCACCTTGTAAACATTTATTTCATTGTTCTTCAGTATGTAATTGAGTCATTTGCTGGCTTACCTTGTTTGAGAGAGGAAAGCACCCTGCAAGGGGAAGTTTTCTCTTCTTCCCAGCTCTTCCTTGCCTGCTGGGGTGCGATGGCACCAGCAGCTCAGTGTCTTCTGCTTCCTGCCAGATGCTTTCTGTCTGCCTCTGAAGGTGGACAGGTCACCTGGCAGAGATAATCTGTGCTGCTAATCTTTCCTTACCTGCACGGCACCTGCTTCATCTTCCCGCATCAGTGGTGCTCAGCTGGCTGCTATGTCAGCCTAAGCCCCAGTCTTACCTCCTGAATGATCTTCCACATGGCTGGTTCATGTGAGGCTGGAGTGGAGGTGTGGTTTCCTCCTCCCAGCCCTCTCTGATGAGAAATGTGGTTGCTAGTCTCAGTGGTGGTGCTCTGAAGTATGCCCAGCTACTCAGCATGTCCATGCTATGCATGTGAATGTGGCATATTCATAATGCTCTCCCCAGTGTGCCTGGGGTTGACTGGCTTCCCTACTCATGCCAATGTGATTTTTCTTTAAAGTGTTTTCCTATTAGTATTACTTGAATTCAATGCACAGGCCAAGGCTTGTTTGATGCTCTGGCAGAAGCCCTGCCTTTCTGTTATGTACAGAGCGGAGATCTTTGCTGCATTCCAATAGGGGACTGAGCAACAAATCTGCTGGTTAATCATTTATTGCTGTGTGAACCTGCTGAATAGCAAATATGCTGTAAAGGGGAAAGGAAAGGGCATGGCAAGAGATTAACTGAGGACAGTCAAAAGTCAACCAGAAAGGAGAGGGGATGAGGCTGGAAAGGTCAGGTGGCAAACAAGAAGACTACTGTAGTGTAAACACCACCTAGCAGCAGCACAGGGACAGGGGCACTGTCCTGCTCCTTGTTCAGCTCTTTCTGCTCCGTGACCACAGGTACTGCAGGCTGAATGAGTAGCTATTACCTGCAGCTGAATTTGGTGGCTAGTCTGCCTAGGAGAGCCTTCTGGATTCACTAAGTTTCTTTCACTTTTCCAAGACTCCAGTCTTTGCTGTGCTCCTGACAAGTGGAAACCTGTCATGATCCTTGTAGCCAGCAGACACACGCTTCCCCGTGCAAAGTGCCATTCTCACCAATGGCTCTGACTGACAGACCATTCTGGGAATGGACTTCCCCAATGGACCACTGCTTCCACAGTGTGGTAGGGCTGGTGGGACACACAACATGTATCTCACAGGACCATAAGCAGAGCTTAAGAAGAGCAAATGTCTCTCTTCTACAAACCCATAGGGTATTCACATTAGTCTTCCAACAGCTGAAGACCAGTGAGTTGGAACAGCACATAAACCACTGCCACCCAGGCAGCTGCAGATCACCCCAGTTAGATGACAGTTAGCTAGGAAATTAGACATGGTCACATGGGCACTGGCAAGATTTATGGTGTGTTTTTACTAATAAGAGGATGGCAGGATGCTTGGCCCCATGGCAGCCGTGTATGTGTAGCAGCAATCCCATGCAGGCTGGGACAGGGTATAACCCCACCCTAAGCTCACCTCCAGCAAGGAAAGCAGATGGAAATGGCATCCCAAAGCTGAGGAAAAGGCTCCATTTTGTTGCCTGTTAACATAGCAGTGGTATTATGGTGCCAGCATGCTCAGAGCATGGCAGCAAAGCGCTGTAAGATGGGATGTCTTCCCAGAAAGTGGGGTGTTTGTTTTGAGAAAAGCACAATACTGGGTGAATGCCACAATTCAGAGGGGGAAGTACCTCAGCCAACGTAAACAAAGCAGTTATTGATATATTTAAAGGACTGAGTTTCCTGATTTGAATTGTCACCATCCATCAGACTCAATCCCCTTTTCTTTGCTCTCCACCTCAAGCCTTGGTGTTGACACAGGCAGGAGCAGCTCTGAGAAGCCTAGTTGATCATCATACAGCTTTGCCCATGTTGATGGGGGAGACTCTGGAAAAGCCCATGGTGCCGGCATGCTCACGCATTTCTGCTTTGCGGAGGGCTGTGAGCACCACTACAGCTGCCCTTGGTCCAGTCGTTCTGGGATATCCCCATGGTATGAGCCTCGGCCATTGCTTTGTTCATTAATTACTTGAAGACATCTTACACTGTTTCCATCCCTCCTCCATTGCCTTTTTGACTCTGCTGAGATGCAGTCGAGTCCTCCCTACCTTTTATATCTTGCAACAGGCCTATGTCAGATAGATACTCATACAAGATTATCACTCCCATCTATGGGGCAGTGGTGCATCAAGAAATAGCACAACAGAAACACAGCTGGGCCTTTAACTGTCTCAGTATCAGTCTTTATGCCAGCTTCAGGAAAATAGTTTTTTGCCACCATCTGCTCATGCCAGACTGGTGTGAGCTTAGTAACAGTAGAAGATTTGCTGCATTTTATTCCCTCTCCTGTAGAAGACACTGGTCCAGTTTTTGCCTGACTGGGAAGGAGAGTAAGTTAGGAAGGCCAACAGGAAACCACTTACCAACTAGACCAACCAGAGGGGAGTTTGTTACTCTTACTGTTTTTTAAAATACTAAGAAGTGAAAACGAAATAAACTATTGCCTATTTGATGGCCCCAGCAGGATTATATTGCTTCACAGTGTGCATGACAAAAACAAACATATATGTCGACCAGAAACGCTCCTCTATTTGCCTGAATGCAAGCACAAATCACACTGCAAAGTATTTTTGCAGTCAGCGTTCTCATTAAAAGCAATCAAAATAAGCAGGAATATTTTGCCAAAGTTGAAAATATCTCTGTCAATTTGATTTGGGCAATTTACCTTGCAGCAGTTAAGTATCAGCTGAAAATGAGGGCACTAATCAAATAAGGAACCAGTATCTCCCTTTTCCTCTTAAAGGCTCTGCCAAACTATAGCAGTGTGTGAGCATTGTTGTGGACAGGAGTGACAGCAGGTGGATAAAGAAAAAAAGCCTGGGAGAATGAGAGGAATGGAAGTGGCATTACTGTCCAGTTGTTGTATGATTTGATGCCTATCAGAAACAAAAAGATCTGGCATTTCAGTTTTTCCATGGAGACTCCAGCTGAGCAAGGGCAGCATCAGCATGGTGCAGAAGCCAAGGCTCCTTGCCGCCCAGGCAGCAGCTGTGGTGCAACATAGCACAGCATCCTTCTATGATTGTTCCCAGCATAGACAGGATGTCTCTGCCTGAGTTTGAGGACCACTTCCATGTTTCTCTTTGCATGTGGTGTGTCAGAGATATTATATGTATTAAGGAGTCTCCTCTTGGCCAGGACATGCTCCCTTGGCCACCACGTCCAGGATGTGACTTCCCGTCTGGAAGACTTGCAACATAGCTCTTCACAGAACTTTGCTGTATATCCTGAGCTCCTCCCGTTCATTTTACCCAAGAGACCCTGCAGGCCTCAGTGATCCAGCAGCTACCACTATGTTACATCCAGGCACGTTTCTATCAGCAGAAGTACAAAAATACCAGACTTGCTATCAAAGCACAAGCAAGCCATAGATGTTAGTGTGCAAATCTGGGCTCATCATAAAACAGGGCTGTGATCTGAAGGACACGATACCAAATGAGACTCAATTCCCTTTCAAGTAAAAGTGCAAGTGGAGAGGGACACCACGTACCTGAGGGTAGGTAGGAGAGGGAGGTAGCACCTGTGCATAAGATGGCAGGGCAATTTTGGCCTCCAAAATGCTGATATTAACCCCCACCTAAAACATTCTTGTGCAGACAGGGTCAAAAAGGGGTTTTCTTGTTTCAAAATGTAAAAAAATGCAATGGTCATTACAAATACAGCAGTAAAAATGTGTATGCCACCTCATGGCAGAGCTGGACCTCCTTCTCCCTTGTGCCAGTTCAGACCAGAGGGTTATGCATCACGCAGACTGTGAACAGGTCTTCTGCTCCTACTCAGCCATCCCATTCTTCAGAGCTGGCAGCTGAGCCATATTAAATATGAAGATCTCTTCCTCAGGGACTTTCTAGGAACTTACTTCAGGAGGATTCCTGTTGCTGAGGACATGCATCAAAGCACTATATATCCTGTGGGAGGAGAAGGGGAATTCTTTTGCAGACATCATCTCTTCCTTATGTAATTAATAAAGTCAATGGGAAACGAATCCAGACATGAATATTTATCTTTGGCTTCCTGGTAAGCGTTTCACTGCACTAATTCCCTTGGCCTCTTTCCAGTTCACTTAGAAAGAGAATCCAGATACAGTGGCTCCTCATAAGGACTTTGGTACCTGGGGACATGTAGCCTGAGAACCTGTTGACCTTCTAGTTGTCTGACTGGGCTGACACATGTATCTTCATCTAACCTATCCCCTAAAGACTCACCCCTCTAAGTAGCATTTTCCATAAAGAGTAATACTGCAACAATTCCATTAACCAGCAGTGCTGTGAAACTGTGTGCTGGTTCCTTCCCACACAACACCCTCATCCCGCGGAGATGTCTGAGGGGGTAAGATGGAAAGGCATCTGTCAGCACAGCCGCATCAGTTTTGACATCAGCAGGACACAGGCCTTCTGCTGCACAAGGGTGACTTTCACTGCAGGAGGCCAAAACCATCAGGGCTTGGGAAGGGACCACAGATGCACCCCAAGGCAGCACTAAAGATGGCAGCCTACTGTGTCTCCTGCTTTCCCCATGCACTCTTACTGCACAAACCTCTCCAACGCAATGGGCTGGGGGAAGAAGAACACAGCTAAGGTCTCCCTAAGCAGATCCCATGTCCCCAATGCCAGTGTTCCCCTGCACAAGGATGCTACTACTTACTATGACATGTGAAAGAGCCACAAGGCTTTACAACAGAGCACTTCCTCAGCTCACTTGTTTTGCACTAAACCTCTGCTCAGGCAAATTTGCAAAGTCAAGGGCCACCAGGTTAGGAAAGCATAAGTTAGACTTCTCCATGTAACCCTACTTTTCCTCCATCCAGGTACAAATGCTGTAATACAGACTTTACATGCAAAAGGTAGTCTGCTTTCACCCCACAGGCTTCCTGTCTGCACATAACAAAGTATTATATGCAATCTGCACAGATTCATCATTCTCACCTGCTTTACCCATGTTTACCTAACTCTCTCTATCCAATCTCTGCCCTGAACATACTATTATTAATTTCCTGCTGTAGTACTTTTCCCAATGTACTTGCTTCTTCATGGACATTAATGAAACTAAGACTAAGCTTATGAGATTAAGCCTCAAACTTTTGGATCATCCCCCAGCTTGGTCTTCTGCTCAGTGTGGATTTCCCTGGTGTTATCTATGGTCCCTACACTGGGAAATCTGACTGCCTGATAGCAGCTCCATAGTTAGTGAGCAGAGTCAGAGATCCCTTAGTGGGTGACTCCAATCATCTTCTTGGTTGCAGGTAAAGACTCTCCCTTTTGGGCCACATTTGTGATGGCTGCTCCTTGCCACCCATCAGTGGTTTCTTGCCGCCTGTCGGTGGTTTCCCCTTCTGAACAGGCACTGCTCAGCAGCTCAGGCAGCACCTTCAGCCCCAGCCCAGTGCAGGAGGATGAAGTGTCACAGACTACACAGCAGTAGTTCACCAGCAGTTGACCAGAGCTGCCCAGGTAGTGGGAGCAGGAAAGCAGCACAGCAGCAAGCAGCAGCACAAGCTCTGCTAGGGTAATCCCTTCCTGCCAGTGAGTCAGACACTTTAACCTGCTATATTACCTCACACGTAGGTTACGTGATTCAGACGCTACCTGATCCCTTGATAAGTGTGGTAATGCATGTCTAATTGTGTGCCAACAATGCCCTACTAGTCCCTGAAAGTGAAAATTTCGCGTGGAGTGTGATGGAGAAGCAGGATTAATCCAGGTGATCTCTCTCCTCAGCTCCTTGACAGCCTGAGCTAGTAGTATCTGGTCAGTGGGGAAGGGAGGGCCACATGTCAGAAAATGAGGGGAAACAAGGTGAAAGAAAGGTTAGAAGATACACGTCCAGAAGAGGCGAGTTGTTCAGCATTCGGGAGACAGAACTGACAGGAGGCAAGGTTATGCTCCTTGCATGTGCAAAAGTCTGCCACAGAAAAGGGAATAAATTGTTCTCACTGCCCACTGGGGCTGGACAAGAGAACTTTAATGAGTTGGTGCTAGACAGTGGGGGCCAGGTCTTCTCATCAGGAAGCTGTGGTCTAGTGCACAGGGATGCTGCAGGAGGCTGTGAAACATACATTGCTCACATCTAGTTTAGGCAGCACTTTTCTTGGATCAAGAGGATGGAGCTAGTGACCAGAAAGACGTTTCCAGGGCACCAGCAAGGCACCTACGTTGCCACTGCTTTCCCAGACAACTGGGACAGAATAGTTCAGGCATCCCTCCCTGTACTTGAGTCTGGGGAACAGCCTTTTGCTCCAGGACTATCTATTGCTCTGTTCCAGTCACCTTTTCCTCTTGTGTGTCACCCACCTCTACTAGCTCCTCATTTTCACTGTCATCTGCCGCTTGCCATCATTAGTTCATGTCTGTGATCTTCCCTTTCTTCCCACCTTCCTTCTCAACAGTTTCTGGCTTGTTCCCCCCAGTGCTTCCTACTGTCCTCCCTGCAGTCTTCACCAACCAGGCCCTTAGTTCTCCTGTTCTTCTTCTGCCTCCTATCTTTCTACATTAACACTCAGGGAGCTCCTCCCCTACATTGTCTGAAGTCACATCTATCCATGAAGACATGGAAAAGAGACTCATCACAAGTTCCCACACACCCCAGGCTCAGCGCCAGTGGTGCAACTGCAGAGAAATCCTTGCTCAGCGAGGAAGGATCCCTGAGACAGCATCTCAGGCTCTCCTGTGCCTGCAGGCTGGTGAAAGCCCTGGGAAGGGCTGGAATGAAAGCAACAGAGGCACAGCATTGGCAGAATTTAGCAGGCAGACTCTTACAAACCTTTGCCAAGCAGGGGCACACCAAGCTTTTTGGAACTTAAAGCCTGGTTAGCTCTGGGTCGCTTTTTTTAACAAGGGTAGAAATCAGTAACATATTGATCCCTTTCAGAGAAAATATCAAGGCCTTCCTCCAAAGTACTCAATGAAAATGCTGTAAGAAAGGAAAGATTATTACAGGGCAAACCAATGTCATTTTCCTAAACTTATTCTCAGAAACCAATGAATCATTTTAGCCATTTTTTTTCTCTTTTAATTAATTAATTACTGAATTAATCATGCTGAAGCAAGAGACCTAGCATGGAAAATTTTAAGTAAATTAGTGACTGGCAATGTTGTGAGCACCTATAGGGGGAAAAAAAAGGGCAGAATAAGACAAAGATGGCGAACGTTACCCATCACTGCCCCTAATACAGAGATGGCATTTGCACAACCGCGACTGCCCCTCCTGTCGAAATTATCAATGTGGTCATGCTAGTACCCACTTGGTAGGAGTTTTTCCTAAATAAAGGCTGAATAAAGAGCATGGTGTTGCCTGATAAAATCATGGTGCAAATAAGAAAGTGCAGTAACACCGAGTATTGTATCTTATGAGATCTGTGCTTCCTTGTTGGTCAGAAAGCCTAGGTAGTTTACAGAGCACATGAGATCAGGAAGTCCACCAAGATGTTCCTGGTGCAGATTAGTCACAAGACTGTGTATCCAAGGGTCAGTCACACGTGTGATATAAAAATAAAACAGTAGCAGTTGATAATCTGTTGGTCTGTACGCATAATCGATGTGCACTGTAATGTGCCATGGATCACATTGTACACACATGCATGTCCATTCTCAGACTGAACATCCTCCACGCCAAGAAGATGTTTTTTGTGCAGATCTAAACAGCAAAGTACAACTCTGAACTGCAAAACAGAGAGAAGGGACCTCACTGAAGAACTTCCAGTGTCCTGGCAAAATCGCCATAAAAAGATCCTTGATCACAGAATCACAGAAGAATTCAAGTAGAACTACCTGGAGGGACACATAGAGACCATGCCTCCTAATTGAGGAAGGAAATGCTAAACCAGCAGCGCCAGACTGTTATATCCCTGTATAGATTTGTCCTCAGAGAGG
The DNA here is from genome assembly GCF_033783945.1 of Neopsephotus bourkii. Classification (NCBI taxonomy): domain Eukaryota; kingdom Metazoa; phylum Chordata; class Aves; order Psittaciformes; family Psittacidae; genus Neopsephotus; species Neopsephotus bourkii. Next base: position 8,881,132 of record NW_026901776.1, on the reverse strand, counting down.
GGATAAAAGTCTTAGCATTATAAAATCAGCAGTTCTGGAATACATCATTGGAAGGGTCATGTCTAGCAATGCAACTTTTCAGTCAGCAGAAGCAGAGGAAGATAGCACTACTTCCACCAGCCTATCAGCAGGAGATAGATGAGGCTCCTGGGTAGACATATGCAGAACACCCATGCTAAGTGTGCTAAAAGAGAAACAGACATTTGTCATTAAGTGATGCCACTCAGTATGCTGCCTCTACCAAATGCTGGTGACCTAGAAAGTGCCACCTATGTCAAATGGTTTCTACCAGAGAGAACATTTGTGTCCTGCTTATATGGAATTTGCTTTTATTAATTTTCCTACCCATTTTTAACATCTTAAAGGCAAGCCATCTAAATTACACTTGCACCTTTGCAGCAAAACCCAGAACACGGGGTCACGGCCATGAAGGAGGAAGACTCAGAGAAGTGTGCCGTGGGAGACCACGTGGGGAGGACGAAAAGAGAGATTTTCATGAGCAGTCACAGAGAATGAGCCCAACAGTGATAACTGAGCCCCAACTCTGAAAGCATGGACCTATCTTAGATAGCTCAGCAATTCATCCACATGTTGCCAAAGCCCGTGGCATGGTTCCTGTCCTTTTCACTAACCCCGCAGTTGGATTTCTCTACTCACAACCCATGCCAGGGTAATACAGTACAGGAAGGAGGTTCAGGACATAACACACAACGAACAGCAAGTTCCAACAACTTTCTCACCATGCTGCATGGTATTTTTTGCTTTCTTCAAGACTCCTTCTGCTGCAGACTACCAGCAGGAGAACAGGCATAGAAATAGAGTGTTAGTGGCGCCTTCCCCAGAGAGATTTCACACTTCTAAGGCACAAATCAGCATCACTTTGATCAAGTGCTGTGCACCATGTATGGTTAATGACGATACAGCAGTCCCTCCTGTTCTTGCTGTCACAGAGGCTCTGTGAGCCTAGGAACCAGAGGTTTAAACCTTCTCTACAGCAAAAAGTACACTCTGCAAACCAGAGCATCAAGGTCCTGTGCTGCAGCATCTCATGTTCCTCCAGCACAGCAGGCTCACAATAAGGTTAACCTTACACCATCTTCACTTCCAGATCCCAATCCCACCACATTCCTACTTAGACTGCTGAATGCAGATGATCCAGTGTGTATCATCATCACTGTTACCACAGAAGGATTCTACTGTGTGGAATGACTTCTCCACCAGCATTATCTACATGGTACACCTGTAACTTGCACTGCACTGCAAAGCAGAGATCTCAGTCTCATAAACATTGTGGGCATTACGCACTGCCACATCAGACATTGTCCCTGCCACTTCCTGTGTGATCCATATGATCTGTCGGGAAGCAGAAGCCTTATGAGAGCATTCTTAAGTATGAGCACCAGGTCCCCCCAGGACAAGAGATGAAATATTCACTATGACTTACTAAAATAAACCAACCCTTCCTTTTTTGGAGCCAGCTTGTGAACATGTAGGATGTGTGTAGTCAGATTAATGTCACTGCCAGATAACAACATCTCGCACAATAATGCAATGTGGAGAGCCCCAGCAAATGTCAGTTAGTGATCACTGTCATATCAGTGTATTGCAAAAGAGTGACTGCTCTGTTTGCTGTTGCCCCACTGATTCTGTAGAACTTCAGCACTTACCCATGAGCAGCCTTTAAGACTGTGCAAAGGGAACGTCTCTTTCCTTTTGTCCATGATCATACCTTTATATCAAGTGACTGCAAGTGACCAGAACTGAAGCCACATGCTGAAGCAAGCCTGGCTTAGGAAATGCAGGCTGGGACATACAAAGTGTAGCTAAACACTGCAAAAGGGCAATACTGTGGGGTTTTCTTCCCTGGTATTTAGGTGGGTGCAGTAGGAACCTTCGGAACTCTTTGTTTTTCCCAGCATTTTCCCATCTGTACTTTCTACAACCCTTCCTCAGGCAGACTCAGATGAACACAAAAGTGACCATAAAGATTTAAAACTGTCAATGTAAATTGATTTATTTCTGAAGTAGAGTCTCATTTCCCATACTGTTTGCACACTCATTTTTATGCAGGGGAAAAGACCTTTCATTTCATGCAAGTGTAAATAAATGTCCAGTGCCAGGCACAGCCACAGCTCTTTCAAGCCATGGAAGCAGCCAAAGGAAAAGGCAGTTTCACAACAGATGTGAAGATGTCAGGTGTCCCCTCGCACTGGGAAAGACACAATCTTTTCAGCATAGACTTAAAGCCAAGAGAAGTAGTATTTTAAAAGATAACAAAGGATTCACAGTTGCACTGTCAATAATAAGACGGTAACAAGAAAGGCCACGCAAGAGAAACGTCTCACCCATTACCCACGTAGGTTCAGGGAGTGTCCTCATCCAGATCCATCATCTGCCCCGGTATTTGAGCAGTGACGTCAGCAGCGATCAGCGCTTGGTAAACATCTGCCTGAGCTGGGGCAGTACAGCCAGACCTAGGGGTGGCACAGAAAGTGTAGGCTTACAACACCTACGCTACTGCAGGAGGCCTGAGAGCAGCATCCTGCAGCCAGCTTTTGGGCAGCCAGTTTGGGTGTGCAGAGCAGTGTTTGCAGGCTCTGCAAGGACCCTGGCAGAGATTGCCTTCCCCTGGAAGAACCTGGCCTCCATCGAGCGTTTGCTGCCTCAAGGTTGTGTCTTTGCTGCTGCTGCTGTCACCTGAGCCACTGAGGAAACAAGAATGCTCAGACAGCCTGCTTATGCTCACTTGTGCTGGAGTCTGCCAGGTGTCCTTAGCATCTAAAATGAAGGGGAAAGCCTGTCTGGTATCATATAAAAGACTTTCTAAAGAGGCTTCTTCAGGAAAAAAAATATAAATCTAATATTGTTTAAACTCTGGGGTTTTGTCTTCCACAGCTGAAGACACAGAACATCAGCCACATACTAAGTGATGATGGAAGAAAGGCAGAAAAGCAGGACAGATGTGTCATGGCCCAGTCAGGGGCTGAAGGAGTGTCTTATGGAGAAGTCAGCAGACTGGAACTGGGAAAACAGGTGCTTAATTCCCATTGCATAGGCCCTGTATGACACTGAGACACACATTTCCTCTGTGACACATAGGAAACAGTTTCAGCTGCTTGAGCTTCAATTCCCTCACTGGAATTGGGATCATCTGGTACTCACTGTGCCACTTGTCTCTCCTAAGGACCAGTCCCACTGGCACTCAGGTGCTTGCCCGAGTGCTGTCATCATGGGGACCAGCTAATCAAACCCTCAGGAGAGGCCCATCCCAGCACACTGTGGCAGCTGGTGTTCAATGAGAAAGGAGGCTGTGTTGGAGATGCTTCAACCCATGAAAACAGAGCCTGTGTCATGCTCAGTGCTTGTAGGGCTGGCCTGAGGAAAATGGTGGGCACAGCAGAAAAATGATGGGTGGGCTGGTGACTGCAGCTTCTCTGGACGGAATTGGGAAGGATCCTGCTATGGTCGTTACCCTGGTAGCTAGAGGTGTTATCTGACACATGTGGGACTCCCTCATCCCCCTTGTCACTTCTGGTGGCGAATATGAACATCCTGCCTAGACTTCTCTCCCCTGCTAGGCCCAAAATGCTGTGTTGTGCCTCCCCATGTGCCAGATAAAAGACACACCAGACAGATTAGTCCCATATACCTATGAAACAGTTCACCATGAAGCTCCACTTCCTCAGAGACTCCTCAAAGAGTGCCTCACTCATTGAGAGCACCAAGTGATGATGTTCCTGAGACATCCTACATTTCTGCTACTGGTCTGGTTAAGCACCCACTCAGCTGCCAAACTGCAAGTTATAAATTGTGAAGATGACTCTCCTGCCTTGAGGTGAGCACCCTCTGCCCCTGAGCATCCCCTTGAAAGCACCCAGGCACCCCTTTCCTCGTTGCTGTCATTGCTGCAAAGCAAAGAGAAACACATTTGCAAAACCATGGGTGTGCACGGAGAGCTGCTGGGTATGGTGTGGAGCAGGGACGCGAAAGGAGGACCCAGGGTGAAATCATCGGAGCAGATCCTCCACTAGAGTAAATTGAAGTGGCCTCATTGACTTTGCCTTGCCCTGGCTGGGTTACACCTCCTGTGCCATGTTTCCTGAAATAGGGATCCACATGTCTGGCTCGATGAGAGCAGGCTGTCCTAGCAGTGTTTAGAAGCTATGTTAAGTGGAAAGCATTTTTACACAGGCTAATTTGACATGTAGCATTTCAGGAACTTACAATTTATTCCATTCACATTTCTAACCAGAAGCTGCATCTTTATTTTTATGTTCCGTGGGGAGAAAAGAAAAAAAAAAAAAAGAGAGAGGAAAAAAAGAACCCTGAGCAAATAATAACATGTGTGGGTGGGTTGGTGTGTAATACTGCAACCACAGGGCTACAGCAGCATTTGGGCCCATTGACCTTTTTGCTCAGATTAAGGTAATTACTCAACTAGTGACAATGGTCTGTTGTGTTACGTCTGTGGATTAGCCCACAGAAAGGGACATGACAAATACCTTATAGTTTGTCATATGCAGGTGACTTCAGGCTTGATCCAAAGTCTAAGGACAGACTGTTCTTATATGCAGAATTATTAAACCTTGATTAAACCCCAAGATATAGAAAGACAGAAAGATGGAGAGGTAGCAAGATAGGTAGGTAGATATATAGGTAGTTTGATAGATAAATTCTATGTACATTAAAATGGATCTAGTTGAGAAATTTCTGCTGTGATCTTTTTGAGGGTAACAGACTCTCTACAAACATCAACAGGTTTTGTTTCCTAAGGACTTTTTTTCTTAAGTTTTCCACCAGGAAAATCAAAACTGTATATTTTAAATCAGATAATTCAGTGTGACTGACTATATGTTACGTTGTTGACCCGGCCCAAAATACTCTCAAGTGGATTTGCATTTGACTGTGATGCACTCTCTCCTGAAGCATTTGCATTTCTTTCCCATAATAAAACAGTCAGCCTTTTGGCTCACAGGAGGAAATGGGCCCACCATTAAACCTGGGTTGTGTGCCCCATACAAATATTCTTTATAATACTGAACAGACTCAAAAGGAAGCATTCTGTTAAACTGAACAAACTGACTCACAATATTGACTTGGAAAAGCCAAATAATCCATTCCCACAGAAATGTCAATAAAAGCAATTTACAGGTGTAAACATTTTAGAATTGTTCATTGAAGAAACTTCTGTATTTTGAATGTACATTCCATGTTTGTCATAAAACAAATGCTGAAGCATCTATTTCATTAAATAGAAATTCTGATTTTTATCCTGCTCTCCTGCTGCATAGCTGCAAACACACACACACACAAGGTAATATTTTCCTAGCTCAAGTTACACTTACATACTAAATATTACTCACATACCTAGTATTGACTGCCTTTAAACGAGTCCTAGAAAATTTGCTGCTTGAGGTTGAATATTGCATCTGTGCAATATTTCTGCTTTCAAAGCCAGAAGTGCCTGGTGAATGCTGCTAATACAGATTTTCTCTTTACAATGAATGAAACAACTGGGCTGGACACAGAAGACCTCAGGTCATAAGACTTGTGGCATGACAGAACGATATTAAACTTTGGAGTTTAGAATCTTTGAGAGCAAGCCCCAGGAGCTCACTTGACAAGCAACAAGGTTCATCCCCAAGGCCAAGCTGCCTGTGAACCCTTCTGGTGCTGAGCCATCTGGTCCCAAGGCTTTCCTACTGTAATTTGCACACCCACAATTTGATATCTCTTGGGGAAACAGGAATAGGATTTTTTTAAGATGTGAGAGTTCATATTTTTGCATCTGACTCTTCTTAAGGGTTAAGAGCTCCATCAAATCCAAAAGAGATATTTGTAAATATTCACCAAATCTGGTGCAGTATAGACTGAAAGATGGAGATTTAACTAATGTGCTAATTTTGAGCCATGTGTGGAATAGGCTTAGTGTTGTTTGTTGTCCTCTAGGGAGAAACAGATAATCCCAGCAAGAAAAGGAGAAGCAGGAGCTGGAAGGAGACCTACAGACCTGAGGGTGAGAAAATGCAGAAAGCATTGACACCCTAAGCAGGCGGGTGGAAGATTGAAGGTACGAGGGAGGAATCTAGCATTTATGTCTTGTTCACACTGGTTTCATATCAGACTTATCACCCAGATCTTCAGCTAAGGGATAATTTGAACCAAACCTTCAGCTAGTGTAAAGCAGTGTATCTCCATGTCACAAGCCCTGATTTAGCAACAGAAGGATCACAGAAAGCAGAAAATGAGTCCTTCCCTGTGGACTGCTTAGTCAGACTTCAGCTATCCCTGGGTCACATTTGCCCTAACCTCTTTTTAGACGTTCACTGCCTTTCTAGTCAGTCTAAAGGAAACTAAGAGACCATATCCATGGTCTAAGCTGGTAAATGCGTGCATTAGCACTACAGTAGAACCAGCTGACTGTTTACTCCTTGAAAACACATCCTAGAAATATCTGTGGGGCTCTCATTTCCCTAGTAGTTCTGGATGTCTCACCTAAAACTCAGAAGGTAACAAGTCCCTGACGCTACAAAACTGCCTCCAGCTTTCCCTGTAAACACCACCTGAGCACAGTGAGCAGAAGAATCCAACAAAACAAAGCCAAACAGCTTCCCACTGGTATTTTAACCCAGGAGAGGAGATGGAGGGAGGGAGTGAATGAACCACTCAGCATACGCTGAGAAATCATTTCATTTTGGCTGATGGCCTCTTGTGGCTGTGGTTTCCACGTCTCTGTATTCTATCTGTGTCAAGATGGAACCAGCTTCCTGAAATAGACTGAACAAGCTAGACGGGAGCTATTTTAATACCTGGAGCTTGTTCTCTTTAGACTTTGTTGAGTGAGGGGAGAGAATGGAAGAGGAGAGACAACAAGCCAGGGTGATGTTATTTTAACACATGCAACAGAGCTGTCAGAGCGTAGCAGTTTGGCTGTCTCAGCACACACCACCCCCCCCTCCCCATCACTACTACGTGCAAGGATGCACAGCCTGAGCTAGCACCTTTGTAGACCAGAATTAGCCTGGGTTGTGTATGCACACACACATCATCCTGGAAAAGCGTCACAGTTTCCTTCATGTTGCATCGAGAGGGAAAAGTGAGTTAATGTCTCCAGAAGGGTGAGTGCAAGGAATGATGGATGAGTTGACAGAAAGGGAGGTGGACTTCTGTTACCCAATATACACACAAATCACTCCCCTGTCACTCCACGATAATAGGTTGGCCATCAGAGTTCTGCTCAGAAAAGGAGGACAGCTTCTTCTCAGCATCAGATGTTGCAGAGCAGGGAAGGGTGGCAGGATAGTATGCAAAGCAATGTCTCCAGAATACGAGGTGCTTTTTTGCACTTGCAGAGAGAGTTTTGATACTATGGTGCTACGTGATAAGAGGGTAGGCTTCCAGGGACTTCATCTGCTGAAGCAGTACAAACCAATTCTTTCCCCAGGCCTGTTTGGATCCTGGTTTGATGACAGCTCAGACCACAACTTCCCCTCAGTTCTTCACTGATTTTGAAGCAATAAATAATATGTCTTGAGAACGTACTCTCAGGTTGCCAGTGTTGCCTTTTCAAATCTCAGTGCAGGAGAAGGCTTTAACATATTCACCTGGAGTGTTTCCCTACATTTCTGTACAGATGGATGACATTAAATTCACCAAAAATGACATTCAATTCACCTTGAATGACATCAAATTTGTCTTTCTCATGGCACACTGTGCGGAGGGCTCAGCCCTTCCATGGCAGTCTCAGACTGGGCTATCCTGATTTATACTGGGCCCACTGTGTCCTGATACAGTGCAAAACAACATATCAGCTCTATCACTGACACAGGACAGCCCCACTTTCTTTAACAGAGGAGAACAAAGCCATATAGCACTTTATATCAGGTCCAGACTGGTCAGAGAAAAGTTACTTCAAGTAGGGTATTCCTCAGGAACAGATGAAGCCACTTCTGCAGCCCCTTCCAACTGCTAAAATCCTAAAGGGAGAAATCTTTTTCTGCCCCAATGTCTGGATTCCTCTTTATCTTTGCACACCCTCTGTGTTGAACTAGTGCCTGAATCCCTTGTGACACCATTACATTAGAGCAAAAAGGGCCTAAAATCATATGTGAAGCATAGTGCTCCTTCTTTCAAGGTTAACTTTAATTTCTTTACCCTTGCAATCAGACCTCCCCAACACAGTCAGCCAGTGAGGTCATCTTCTCTATCAGATGGAAAGAGCTAAAACGTGACACAGGAGATCTCAGCTCCATTGGCTGCTTATCTCAGTACCTGCAGCCAAAACAGAAAGCTTATTCAGGCTGCCAAATCAAAATACCTCTTATGGGCACATTCCTTGCAGAGTACGTGAGAGTGAGCTGAGAAGACAGCCGGGGAGGGCAGCAAGCAGCAGTCCAAAAGAAACAGAAGAAAGGATAGATTAGATAGGTAGCTAGATAGATAGATGGATAGATAGATGATAGATAGATAGATAGATAGATAGAGACTATTTAGTAGGTGAGGGGGAAAACCACAGGTGAAGAGCTATGAAGGCAGAGACAAGTACACAGGTCATACAGGGATCACACTGGTTTCGCTAGCAGTAAATGTCATGGCAGACAGCACAACTGTATGATACAGTGCTTTCTTAGGTATGCTCAGCGAAATCCTAGCCCTGTTGAAGACTATGGCCAAAATCCCATTGACTTCAATAATGCCAAGACAAATGGAGCTGCCCCATGTCTCCCGGGACTCAGCTCTGGCCCCTGTCAAAATCCCTCCTGCAAGCTGATCCTTATTCTCCAGTTTCACCTATCACACTGCCAGAACCAGACCCAAAGGGACAAGCAGAGGATAAGGATGCACAAATGTCCAATATGTGTTTTTCCAGTTTTCCATGTGTGGTGACAAGCAAAGCAGGCAGCTAAAGGCAGAATTTAGCCCCTGCAGCCCATCACCCTTCAGAACAGTCTTCAGCCCTAGCAGGATTTCATTCTCAATGTCACTGTACCTTGTCTCTTCCTAAGGAAAAGAACCCAACTCCTAATTACTACAAAGGGTAGCTATCAGGTTCTAGATAGCTCAGACTTTTATCCAAAATCACTGAACAAAGCACCAAAGTTGCTCTCCACAACTACCTGAAAGGAGATTGTAGTGAGATGGAGGTCAGTCGCTTCTCCCAAGTAACAAGTGATAGGTAACAGCCTCAAGCTGTGCCAGGGGAGGATATTAGGAAAATTAGATTGGATATGTAGGAAAAATAACTTCACAGAGAAGAAAGGTTTAGTGGTGTTCCTGGCAGTCCTGGGGTAATGGTTGGACTTGATTATCTTAAAGGTCTTTTTCAACCTAGCTCATTCTATGAGTCTATGAAAAGATTTCCACTACCTTTGGAAAGCAGTGTGAAGTGACACTGGGCTGGTGTAGTGGCAGAAGCATTGTACTCAGCAGAGGCAACTCTCACAACAGAGTGGAATGCAAGAGCTTGCTCTGTCTTATTTCTCACTCTGACATGATCACGCAGTGATCAAACCGATGCAATGTGGCAGCACATAAAACCTTCAAAGCATTAAGAGCTCCTTGCAGGCCACAGCCACCACAGGACATGGTGTTCCCAGGACAGCTGAGCTCTCCGCATTTCTTGCCTTGCTTCCCACACCTCACCTTGCTACGTTCAGTGTCAGAGTCATTAACTTCAAGGCATCCCACTGCAAGGACCAGTATAACTGCAGGACCAGCTACCATTTGAGATGAACATCATGGCTGACACCTCAACTTCTCCAGCATTCTGGAAATCTCAGCTGCAAGATGAACCTTCCTTCAGGTGGTTGGAACAGACACAGCCTCGTACACGGAGTGAGCTTCTACAGGAATACACCACACGTCCTTCTGTACCAGATACGAAGGCATTTGTTCAGATTACCTTTTTCATCCTTCAGAAAAAAAACAAACCAAAAGTGAAAGGAAAAATACCCCCCTCCACCATACTTCAGCACAGCAAGGCATTCCACTTTTCCTCTGACAGCCACCATATATATATCCTCATGCTGCTCTGGTGTTCAGAAACTGGGTCATGAAGGGATTCTAAGGATCACTGCACAGAACCAACTCGAAGCATCTCAGAATGATAGGGAAAAATGAATTTTGTTTCCCTGGAACAAACTACTGGGACAAATGTGTGACAAAAGTTCACCTTGCTGCTCTTTCTGCACCTGGATTTGGGGGAAAATATGGTTTCCAAGTCTTCTCAATAGCTGCCTACCACAGGATCCCAAATCTACCCTCAGCAACAGTGAACAACTTGGGAGTTTTTCCTGCTGTGGCATTGGCAAAGGAGGCAATAGCCTATGGTGATTTTGCTGCCTCTGCAAACCAGTTGTTTGTTTTGTCAATGTTTAGTGTGAGTCATATCATCAGTTAGGAGAAAGAGAACGGCAAGGACCTATGTCCAATGCAAGAGGAAGCCCTGTTTTACACCCCTGTGGCTCTGGCACTTCAGTTTCAGTGCATGCACATGTGCTTACACCAGGTGATTTGTTGACTTAAATGCTACCATGGACATAAGCAGCATAAACATTGCCTGATCACGAATAGTTGTCACCTTGTGAGGCACATGTGCTCAGAACCAGGTGCATGTCACTTCAGTAACGTTGGAGAGTATTACTCTGACTTGGCTATAAAAGGAAGGATTGGGGGGCGGTGAAGGGGTGCTGAGACCCAGGGAAGATATAGACAGTGCAGCAGGTACTGGAAATTGTTCTTGGCTCCTAGCAGCATTGTTTGATCTGTTCAGTGGGTCATGTGCCAGCCAGCTGCCTCTCTACATGTGTTTAGGCAGCTCCTGCATGTCTGGATTCTCCTGGCCAGCTTTAAAGGTTGCTTTAACTCCTTCGGCTGCCTTGATCTCCAGAAGGCAGGCAGTAGTAGAAGAAGAAGAATAAAACCCAGAAAGGCTGGAAAGCAACACAGGGCTTGAGTTAACTGGAAGTAGTTTTTGGAGTGACAAAGGAAATGGGGAATTTGCTGGGATCCTCAGATTAATTGCTGTTGATAAAAAGTTGAGATCATCATGCTCCTGAGAGGTGTTTCCTAGCATATATTTGCTGAAAACTAACCAAGGCAGCCTCTGCTCTCTCAAGCTTTGAAATCCTGCCATGGAAACCTGTAGCACAGGATGAAGAGACAAAAGCAGCAGCAGTATATAGCACAACCTGGCACTGAGGATAACACTGGCAGGGAGAGGTTCTTATGCTGCCATGCCATGCATCTTCAGTTGCATGCACTCTTCACAAAAGCAAATACTAAACCTAGAAAGCCTGGGAAAAAAAGTGATACTGTTCACTTAAGCTTGTGGCAAATCTGTGACTGTAAATCCTGGCATGATAGAGGCCTGCATGGACAATTCTGCCAGCAGAGAATAGGACCAAACTTATGCAGGACTGGAAGCATCACAGGACAGCCAGGTGATCAGGCACAGTCAGTGTGGGTTTATGAAAGGCAGGACCTGATTCACTAACCTCAACTTCTATGACAAGGTGACTCAGTGGATGCGGGAAAGGCTGTGGCAGTTGTCTACCTAGACTTCAGTGAAACCTTTGGCACTGTTTCCCACAGAGTTCTCCTGGAGAACCTGTCTGCTCATAGCTTCCATGTTCACTTGTTCACTGGGTAAAAACTGGCTGGAGGGCAAAGCCAAAATGTGATGGTGAGTGGAGTTAAACCCAGTCAGCGGCCGGTCACAAGTGGTGTTCCCCAGGGCTCAGCACTGGGGCCAGCTCTGTTTAATGCCTTTACCAATGATCTGGGTGAGAGGATAGAGTGCATCCTCAGTAAGTTTGTAGATGACACCAAGTTGGGTGGGAGTGTTGAACTGCTGGAGGATAGGAAGGCTCTGCAGAGGGATCTGGACCGGGTGGATCAATGGGCTGTGGACAGCGGTATGAGGTTCAGCAAGGCAAAGTGCCAGGTCCATCTGAGCCACAACAACCCCATACAATGCTACAGGCTTGGGGAAGAGTGGCTGGAAAGCTGCCTGGTGTAAAAGAATTTGGGGGTGCTGATCAATGGAGCTGAACATGAGCAGCTCAGGTAGCCAAGAAGGCCAATGGTATCATGGCCTGTATCAGAAATAGTGTGGTCAACAGGGCCAGGGCAGTGATCATCTGCCTGTACTCAATACTGGTGAGGCTGCACCTCAAATCCCCTGTTCAGTTCTGAGCCCCTCACTGCAAGAAAGATGTTGGATTGCACCCAAAGAAGAGCAACAAACTGGTGAAGGGTCTAGAGAACAAGTCTCATAAGAGGAGGCTGAGGGAAATAGTTGTTTAGCCTGGAGAAAAGGAGGCTCATGGGGGATCTTACTGCTCTCTACAACTACCTGGAAGGGGGATGGAGCAAGGTAGGTGCCAGTCTCCCACGTAATAATCAGTAGGACAAGAGGAAATGTCCACAAGTTGTGCCATGGGAGGTTTAGACTGGATATTAGGAAACATTTCTTCACCAAATGGGTTGTCAAGGATTGGAGGAGGCTGCCCAGGGAAGTGGTTGAGAAACCGTCCCTGGAGGTGTTTAAAAGGCTTGTAGATGTGACACCTGGGGACATAGTTTTGTGGTGGACTTGGCAGTGCTAGATTAACAATTTGACTCCATGATTTTAAAGGTCTTTTACAATATAAATGATTCTATGATTCTATGCCTGAATTCTCTCCTCTCTTCTGTGGCAGATGCTGTAACTGTTGGGTTTTTGCGCCTAGGCCTTAGAGACTTCTGAACCCTACAGAGAAAGCCCCAGGTGTTGCTGCAAAGGTATCTACATAAAGAAAAGGACCTTCCTGGAAGGTTGCACTATAAGGCAAAACAAGCCCAGATGAGCTGGGATGCCAATCTCCCTGGTGGGTATTAAATCAGCAATGACAAGCTCACCTGGAAGTCTGGATACTGGAGAACAGCGCAGAACACTGGAAAGACCCTTTCACATCCAGTCTTCTGTTATAGCAAAAAACCACAACACATGAATGTGCTCAAAAGCACCTTTGTAAATCAGGCTGACAGGTGAAGTCTATCAAAATAACCTATTGGAGTGGGAACTCCACTCTACAGCAATGAGCATAGTAGCAGGGCAAATCAGACTGCAGTCAGTGTTAGCAACCAAGATGGATTTGTGAGATCAGGACATCAGCACTGTTCCTGCTAAGTATTTGGATAAAATATCAGAAGCATCATGCTGGGACAGATTTTACCATCGATAAATTGCTTTTATAAAATTGTAGCTTTATGAGGAAATTTTATCCTTGTTGACCTGTCATGGCCCAGCCCCATGTGCTACTTTCAGCAGAGACAAGAACCACTCCCTTGCTTAAGCTTTCTACTGTCCACACATGCCACTTAAAAAAAAACCCTATATTGCTAGTTTGGCGTTTTTTTTCCCTGAGGGAGGCAGGGGAGAGAACATTTAAAGATCAAGAGCTGAAAATTTACCATATCAAAGTCGCTTTGGGGTTGACAAAATTCCCCTTATTAACTGCGAGCAGCCTGCAAGGAATTACAAGGCAAAATCAAATATTTGAAATGCTTATTCCTATTGTTACACTGCTCTGTTTGACTGCTCTGGCAAACCTGCTGTCAGTTACAAATGTCTTCCCTGTGCCAAGCCAGCCCAGCAATAATGAAACGTGCATGCTCCTGAGTTACCCCGGGTTCCCTGGCCTCCTGGCAGCTATTACACTTTCTTACCTGTGCCTGTGGCAGGGCGGTGCTTTGAAACGGGTGTATGTTCGTGGCGGCTGCAGCCTGTGAAGAAGACACCTGGACACATGCAGGCTCCTCACCCACGCTCCACTGGCATGCAGCACCCTCAGGCTGAGGTACGCTCAGCAGCCAGGGTGCCTCTGTCTCATTCTTTCCCACACCTCATCCCCCTCCACCTCAGGCTGCCTGACCACCTGGAACCCACCACACCTAGCCCTAGATGAGCATCTAGGTCCAAACCAGTGAGGCCATCACTGCGTTCTTATGAAACTCAAAAACATCTCAGTTGTCAAGTGATGAAAAATCTCCCAAGACAAAATGCCTTCTACACTGAATGCTTGCACAGCCTGGCCCCAGAGTGACTGCGTGTTTGTTGAGATCACACATGGTCCTATGACTTCATCACTGACAATATCCCCAAGCATTAGGGCAGACTGTTACTTTCAGGGGATAAGAAAATGTCAACAGCCTCCCACCAGCATCACCACCACCACCACCGGGGGACCCTGGCACCGGGTTGCATGCCACCAGCAGCCAAGCAGCCCAACATGACCCCCCGATTTCCCCAGCATGCACACAGCACCATTGAGAACGTGCATGGTGTCCAGCGCTTGTGCTCCCATGCCCTGTGGACTCTGTCTGGAAACCCTGCACAGCCCATGATCTGCCTGCCTTGGCAGAGGTGGCGTAGAGAGAGCCACACCTCAGAAGTAAATATGTGTTGCTGAGAGCCATCCCTTTCTCATATTGGCTCCCAGGTGGAATCACCCCAGGTTGGAAAGACACCATCCTCCTCACTTATCACTTGCAGCAGACCTGAGTCAGCAACTGAGGTGATGTGGGTGCCCCATAACAGCAAGCAGCAGCTAGCTGTCCAATGTCTATGGCATGCATTACAGCAAGTGGCATGCAGTACTTAGTTCTCCTCCATCCCTACAGTGATGATCACCTGCTGCTTACAGGCACTGAGGACCAGTATCTCCATTTCTGCACTCTGCAAAAAGGTGGCCTAGCATGGTTTCACCCCGAGGTCCTGAAAGCTGTAAAACTTGCATCAGCTAGTGCCAAATACTTCTCAGGGAAAACCAAACCCCTGGGTTTGGATTTTGGATGTACACATTTTGAGGATTCCCTCTACATATCAATGTGGCTTTCACGTGGTACATGAATTCACACATAAAGGGAATGGTCCCATCTGCAGCCCTCAGACAGAGGACACTGGAAAGTTCTCAAAAGCAATGTTGTTAGAGTGGGATAAAAATCTCCAGAGGTGAGTCCCAAGGACAGCTTATTCCTGACCATGTACTACCTTCAGAACAAAATTAATTTTTCTTTAGGCAAGGTCAGGAGTCACTCCCATACAATTCTGGAATAGGCATTTGTTTCATGTCAGCAGAGAAGAAAGCCAAGTCTTGTCTTTTGCACTCAGCTACGTCATACCTTTGTGGGTGTGTGTCACCAGTGCTGCAAACTGGCAGGTCTGTTGGTGTACCCAGTGCTGCATTTGCATCCTGGATCCTGGTTCTGAGTTCTATCTCATTACTTCCAGCCTGAGAAGCACATGTTGTAGCTGGGATAACCCACTGGACCTTTTCAGGAGCAGAGAATGCCCAAAGCTCATTAGCAACCCTTTGAGATCAAGTAATGACATAACACTGAGGAGCTGCAGAGCGATACACAGTCTTCAGAGGCAGTGCATGCAGGGCCTGCAGATGCCCTGAGAACTGCACGTGTTTGGACATGCTCACCTTGAGGCATGGTGCAGTGCAGTTGCCACCTCCAGTGTACATTGTTAGCTCTACCTGCTCTGCCTGGGTTTTGCTTGGTTGAGTGACTTTGAGTTTCTTTCACGGCTCAGGATGTTTCCTGTGTGTTCCCTCTGCTGGTACTTTGTTAGAAGGCTCAGGCATTAATTTCTGTGGTTTTGTAATTGACGTGCCTGCACCTGGAGGTCACAACAGCAATTCACACCAGGAAGAATGAAGCACTCAGAGGAAAACCTTGCTCATTTTCCGCACCATAAGGGAAGTCTCTGGACACTGCACATGACTCAGACATGGTCCACAGCAACTGCAGGATTCTGGCATCAGCCTGGTGGCTTTTCAGGGCTGCCTGTTGTGCTCTAATCACCTGCTCTCATCGGGCAGCTGCACCAGCATGATGGGGTGTCCTGTGTCTCCAAAACACAGCACTGGCCAGCGGGCATGGCACAGTTTACTGCTGTCATTTTTCTGCATGGCAGACATCCTGTTTGTCTGTGGGAAACTGCTGCCTGGGAGGAAGTGTTGACTTCCTTGTATATCCTGCATACTACCTTTTCATCCCATCATCACTCTAAATCTCAGAACTGAGATTTTGAAATTGCTCAAAAGGCTTTGAAATTCACATGTTCAACACCTTCATGCAAGAACTGCAAGCTAAAATGCTCCTCAGTGCTTCAAACACATTCAGTTGTGTTCAAAGCATCCTTCAAAGCTTCCTGAGTCGGTATTACATCTGACAGCAGTGACCAGAAAAGACACTGTTTGCAGCAGGAAGGACTCAAAGAATTGGCCTTTTCACCCAACTTTCAGTAAGACAGTCCCCAAGAAGAAATTCTAACACATATGTCTCCCTTGGAGACACAGAAGTTCAAGCAAACTTCTGTGCCAAGTGATCACCAGACCTGCTCCTTCCCTTGTCTGTCACTGAACTTGGGAGTGAGGCTCACAGAAATGTAGGTAGGTTTTGTGGCAACTTTAGCCCTATGTTCCTAGCCTGGATCCTAAACTTCTGTAAGCCCAGATGCAAATACATAACCTGCCACCAGAGCAGAGAAGTTGTGGGGCATGCTTTTGTAGAAGCAAGGACACGCAAATGCATACAAAGGTTACGGGTGCCTTTCTAATGCCCTGGTGTTTTCCTGCACCAGGTGGAATGCAGAGCGGGGATGGGCAGCCCTCTGGGGACTGCACAGACAAGGAGGTTGTTTCACTCACTTGGCATCTACAAGGACACAAAATGAGTGTGATAGCATCAACACAGGCTCTAACTAATGTTGGGTCTGATGGACAAAACCCCTCTGGAACTGAAAAGAGAGACTTGGGAACTTCAAATGAGGATGGTGATACAAGCTGGCAGCCGAAGAGGGAGAGAGAAAAGTCCAGAATAACGTAGCCTTAGTCCTGATTTGTACAAGAATTGTACAAATCCCCTACCTGTCTCCATCTGAGGAATGTGAGATTGTATGTGCTGCCTGGCTCACCCAGCCTGGTCCTCCTTTCTTGCAGGCACTACATTTCAGAAATATATTGAATTCCATCTTAAAAGCAGATGGGTATTTGCCTGGAGTAGAAGGCTGCTCCAGAGCCAGTTACTGAACACAACCCCTCCAGGGTCATGGCATGTTTAACAGAGGTCATGAGCTCACTGGAAAAGTGATTGCAGAAGTGAAGCTTTGGCTAGAGGTTGAGTAACCATCAGAAGCATTATTGAGGCTCCTTTGACTTTCCTTCCTAATTCAATGTCTTTGGCCTCTCGTTCACTGCCTTTGTGCCATTTAAGATGGAAGAGACAGCATGCATGCCCCAGTAGCTACTCATTCATTGTTTATTTTTTTATTACCTGTTTGCCTTAAAATTATCTTAGTCTATTTTGCAATCCCCAGACTCCTTCACAGGGCAGCCTTAAAGTTACCATGTAAATCACAGATCTCCTCATTCTATATACTCAGACAAGGAGCAATAAAGAAGCTATAAAAAGAAATTTGTCACTTTTACAGTTTATCATTTAAGTGTAATTTGATGGTACTTTACATAGGAAAGAAGCTGACCTCTTGCCTATACTATTTGTCTGGAAGAGAAGAAAGATGGGGTTTTAAGATGGAAAATTCCTGCAAAAGCAACAAGTTAATGGCACAGAGAGGTCTAATGGCCCAGTTGCCAGGCCTAGGTTTCACCCTGGCTCACCTCTGAATGGAGAGGAAAAACACATCCCATATATCCATGGTGCTGGTTGGAGGAAAAAGTTCAGAGCAGCAGGGACCTTGATTTACAGCCCAGCTGTCCTCACTCATAGGACATGATCAAAGCATCAGCGATCCCCCACTGGAGTGATGGGAAGAAACGGCCGACTGGCTATCTGCTTGGCATGTTCAGCTCTAGCATGAGGCCAAGGCAAATGCTTTGTTTTCATGGACCAGAGCTTCTCAGGGTGGCTGCTGAGAGGAAGTGACTGAAAACTAATTCTCAATTAAGTTGGGGAACCAGTAGGTGGGAAGTTCCACTAAGGCCAAAGGACTATAATCTCGTCTAGATGTGACCTTGTGTTAGGAAAGAAAAGGGTGTGAGACATCCTGTCCCCAAATTTCCTAGTGTGCCCTGGAGGAGGTCATGGCTCTGAAATCTTGTGCTCCTCTTCCACTAAGGGCTGATTCACCCATTTGGAGACCCAGTTACCACAATATGTGAAGACACCCCACCAAACATAGAATAACTCGGGATGCAGCCCTCCATGTTGACGCATGGGACCAGACCATAATCCTAGTGTGGTTATGTGATATGTGTGCCCTCTCCAAGGCTTCAAGTCATGAGCCAAGGCTGAACTCAGAGCAGAGATGACTGGAGTCTCCTTACTCCTTGACTGCAGCATGTAAAATGAGGACATCAGCAGAGACACAGCTCCACAGGGACAGGCAGCTTAGCGTCCTGGAGGAAAGGTGTAAGGCACAGGGCATGCCTGGTGCTGTGCTATTTCCAGAGCATGGGGACGAATGGTTTCTTTGGGATTTGAGGGCAGGGCTTGCGTGTCTGTGTAATTGTGCTGCCAACCTGAATTAGATGGCACAACACAGACCCCTCACACACATCGGTGATGTCTGGCTTACCAAGCCTGGCTAACCTCTCAGTGAGTGCTTGGAAAAGGAAGGGCTTCTACCCATATTAAGCAGATAGATAGGAAAACTTGCTGAAATGATCCTTGCGATAGCAATCCCACAGCTTGCCTGCAACCCCAGCAGCACCTACTCCAGCACTGCATGGTGTGTGTGTGTTGGATTATTTCACCTTTCCAAACGTCTTGAGGAGAAAAGCAAAGAAGGGTCTTTGTGGAAATGTCTCGCAGGTTGCAGCTGAAGGGGTGGCTCCAGGACAGCCTCTGGAGGTGCCACTCGCAGCCTACGTAAGACGGCACAGCCACGGAGCACGTAGGCTTCATAAAGATACGGGTCCCCTCCCCAGGGAAGGCTGCCAAGGAAGCTGATTAATGCCTGGAGAGATGACTGACCTTCCCTGGTGAGCTTGGGGGGTGGGGGGGGAGTAGTGGGAAAGGGGCTGTGATTTTGGGGCATAAATGTGAGCTAGAGGAAATAAGGGAATCTTTGAGTCACCAAAATGACAGACCCAGCCAGGAGGTATGCAGAGAGGACAGTCCCTGTGGTAAGTACTGCTTGGGCATATATAGGATGGAGGTAGGCCTTTTGGACAGGGATAGTTTTCGCTTAGGACCAGTCCTGCAACCTCAGCTGTGACACCTCAGACTCCCAGAATGGCAAATACAGCAAAATGCATAATTCTACCTCCAGCTTGTTTATTCCTTTGGTTCCTCCAGCCACCTCCTCACCTTATCCTCTTAGCTCTAATCCTCCACATTTACATCATACTGCCTCTGAATGAGGATCACTCTTAACCTGCATAGAAGCTTCCTTCTTCAGACCTGCTCTCACCAAAGAAGTCACAACCTGAGGCCCCAGCCACCTGCACGGCCACCCTTCCCTAATGCCACCACCCGCATGAGGGAAGTGGTTGAAACGGAACACCCACGCCTGGTCTTGACCCCTGGCACTGTTGCCATTTCCAGTTTTATTCAGTATGGTTTCCTGGATAAACAGCTGGATTTTCCTCTCCTGACCCTTCATAAATATTATTTCAAGAGTTCCTTTGAAACTGTGTAAACAATCACCTGTTTTCCACCTGCACACAATATTTTTGCTGTCCTTTAATATGCAGATTGGTCATCCTTGTTCCTGCGTATGTTAGCATTCCCCTCCAGTGGCTCCCACTTCTGTTTACCTCTTAAACAACAAGTTATTGCCTTTCACTCACAGCCTTGAATTTCTTGCATCCCAAATAATTTCATGGTATTTCAGTCACAACAATGACTGAGGATTCTTACAGCGTTGGAGGCCTGTGACTACTTCACATAGATATCAAGGATCCTGTCAAAAAGGCCCATCCTGCCTGGGTTTTCTTCTTTGAAGAGCTAAAATGCTAAAACTTGATGTCTTATATTACTTAAGGATGTGAGTGAGAGAGGGGGAACCTCCCTTTAGGTGCCTGAAAGTTTGTCTTTTTCCTAACTGTGAGATTTGGTCCAACCATCCCTGAAGGTATTTAGAAGACATGTAGATGTAGCAACTCAGGGACATGGGTTAGTGGTGGACTTGTCAGTGCTATGCTAACGGTTGAACTTGACGATCTCAAGGGTCTCTTCTAACTTAAATGATTCTGTGATTCTGTAAGTAAAGGCATACTTTCTCCCCATGACACTTTATTTATTTATATTCTTTTATCTGCCACAGCTACAACACAAATATGGGAGACTGTAAATGTGAAGGGATGGGGTGAGGCAGCAGAAACTGTCACCCCATCTATATTTCAGGATTTAGTGCAACCATAAAAAACATTCCTGATAAAATACTGGAAGTAAAATCAGCAATGACTGCATCACCATCATCATAAAGGCATTGAGAAGTCAACCGAAAGCAACCACAAAGGCGATTCTCAGAGGCCTCCAAATTTTGCCGACATACTGCTTGCTACTGCTATCTTTTTTTGTACATATTAGCTGCCAGCCCATCTTGAGCAACTTCTCTGGAGCAAGCTGTGGACAAGTGTGGCAGCCAGAGGCTGTTTTTCCTCTGCTCTTGTCTTCTGCTTGAAGACCTTTGCTCCCTCAGCAAATCCTGACAAACTATATGGCACTTGAATGAACAGCTTAACAGTAAACACAGAGCAGGACCAAAGGTGAGGTAAACAGGAGGCCGTGAAAAGCAAGCAGCATAGCCCAGCAGCTCTCAATGATCCGGGAACAAGGGGCAGAGTTGAGGTCCAGGAGTTGGACTGAGGCTGATGTTTGCTTGCCCCTGAGATCACAGGACACTGTTTTGAGGACCCTTTCTACATGGTTCCTGTAGGAAATTCACTGGCTGTTAACAGCAATGTAGAAGGGAAGAGCAAGATGAATACCCACTGTCTGGTCATCCATCACCCTGGCCTTGTTAGCAGGAATGGGGTCCTCCTGTGGTTTATCCTCCCTCCGCGAGCATAGCTCCCTGGGACAGGAGTCTCCTTTCACCAGGTTTGCACAACACACAGATCCAGGGAGAATCAGTGGAAATACTTACTAATAGATAAGTGTTGTTTTTCTAAGAGCAGGCTTGCATTGCTCTTGGCAATGTTTGACACAGCCAGCTTCAAAATGCTTGCCCTGGCCCAGGAATGTGGAAAAGCTCAGCAAGACCACACTGGGAAGGCGCCTCATTTCTTACAGAGGAGGCTGGGATCAGTTGCTACCTCTCAACAGCCAAGGCTACCTGCAAGACCTGAGCTCACTTGCCTTCCCCCCCCAGCACCTCCATGAACATATGTGGCTTCACAGTGCAGTGAAAAGAGGCATCAGGGGCACAGCCATAAATCCAGAATGACTTCACCAAGCGATATGCGCTTGGAGTGCTGCATCTGCATCACACCAGCTGCAGACCTGCCAGCAACATGTTGGTGAAGCTGCTTCTGCATTATAGAATCACAGAATAATCTGGGTTGTAAGGAACCTTCAAAGGTCATCTAGTCTAACTCCCCTGCAATGAACAGGAGCATCTTCAACTAGATCAGGTTGATATTTGTCTCCATACCACACCTAGAAGGGCCACAGCTGAAACCAGTGTCTGCAGAAAGAGCAGGCTGGAATGTGTTTAAACACAGCTTTTCATCCTAAAGCATGTTGTGATTAAAAGCATTGTTTTTAATAACCAGATATTGTTGTGAGTGGAAATTTCCTCTGGCAAAATATATCGGTATGGGCATCTTCTTTGTTCTGGGTTGAGAAATACATCTTCATAAATTTATAAAATTCAAAATTTTATCCCAGTTTTCATGGTAAAGCTTTTAACTGCATGAGAGCTTCTCAGCTTGCACATCCCCATATAAAAGACTTGAAATATTGGAGTTTTATTTCCTTCCTTAAATCATGATGGACAGCTGTTATTTATTACTAATTTAAACACCTTATCTTTTTTTCACAGATCAAAGTGTCTCCTGTTTGTTTTGTAATGAAGCAGCTTGACACTTTCTGTGTTTGACTTTTTGTCAGACTGTTTCATTACAAAACAAACAAAGGTCACTTTGATCTGTAGAGAAAGATAAGAATATTTTAATTAGTACTGTATAACAGCTGCCCTTAATTGGGTTTAAAAATAGCAGAATGGAAGGCTTCAAACCTCTTGCCATATATTCTGCACTAAAACTTTATCCTAAAACAGGCAGCAATCACTGGAAAACATGAAAAGGGCATGAGTTAGAATTTCTAACTGAAGTTTTGAAATTTCAAAATGTGAATGAAATACAAAATGCAAAACCCAAGATCCCAAACAGGAAACTGTGAGAATCCATTTGGTAAGGAAATTCCAAAAAAATATTGATTTGACTTGCAAATATCTTTCAGAATTCCTCTTCCCAGAGAAAAGTTGAGGGCCTCACCCTGAAAATCAGCAGGCTAAGAAGAACTTACATCACTGGCCTAATTTTTTGGCATGTTAGGGCAACCCATGGTCTTGGTGTTTCCCCAGCTCCTCATCACTTCTAGACACTGAAATAGCCACATCTGTGAGATTCATATCTGCTTCTCTGAATGAAAATTGCCTTAAGCAGCAGAGTCCCAGTCTTGGCTGGCACCTAACCGTGCTGCAGATGAATAGCAATAAAGCATCTTTTGGCAAGGAGACAGAACTTCTTTCCCGTCGGGTTCATATTTTGATGCAGCCTTTCCAGAGGCAACCACCCCTGAATTTATTCCCCTTAACTTCGGGTTGGGCACCAACTTCAAACACCAGACTCTGAATCTCTGCACCAGCTCTGTATCAAATTTTGGGTCAAATCCAGACTTTCAGCCCTCTTCTCCAAACCAATTCTCCAGCTGGGCAATAGCTGCCCAAGGGAACTGCTTCATGCTTTCTGATCGCAACGGCTCCCAGCAGCAGTGATTCACCCAAAAACCTCTGTCTCGAGGGGAACGCTGATGTCTGCAGCAGATGGGCGTCTTCCCTGCTGCTGACTCCTACCCCTGGATTTTGCTCCTGCAGGGAGCCAGATGAATGACTACCAGCTTTCACACGTCCCAAGGCCAGAGGCATGTCTCATTTCAGCGAACTCACCAGAACACCACCACCAAATACACCCCGTCTTCTGAGAGCATCGAGAGTCTGTCCCACTCACCGCTGCAGAGGTCCCTGGCACAGCTGAAGGACCTGCTCCACATGAAAGGGATGAATGGAGATGGGAGGGATGGCAAGGGAAAATGGCAGTGTCCCTCCCCGCAGCCCATATCCGCTAGGAGCCAACACCACATGCTTCATGGGAGGTAGTAAAACCCTCACAGTGGACAGTTAAGCAATAGGCTTCCTTGTCTAGCTCGCAGCAATTACTGTCGTGTGAGATGAAGATTTATATCCCATGTAGGTTTTTATCCCAGCTGGTGTAGGGGTGGATGATATTTTTATTGCTCCTGTATGGAAAATGTGAAAGTAACGTCTTCCCAAGCTCTTGGCCCCAGTCATATTTTCAAACAGTGAATTCCACAGGTTACATACCGAGTAACACAGCTTGTTCCTTTATTAGTGTTGCAGGTGCAGTATTTTAAGTCCTGAGCTTTTTCTTTCTCATTCTGGTATTTTAAGGAAGTTAAATAGCAGGGTCTTGGATGCCTTCTCCCTGCCATTGTTCTTTTCATACCCCTGTCAGATCCCTCTCACTAAATTAATGATCCTAATCTTTTCTTTGTGAAATTCTCCTAGGTCCTCTAATAATTTGGATCATCTATCTTTAGATATCTTCTATTTCTGATATGTCTTTGAGAAAAGTGACAAAATCTGTGCACATCTTTTCAAATGTAGGTATCATTTCGGTTCATAGGAAAGTATTATAATGCAACCTTTTCAGCGTTAGCTTGCTATTGCAATCACTGTTGCTCAAGGAGCCTTAAAAGGACCTTGATGTTTTCCTGAGTAAGAAATAATTAATTTAGGGCCTGTCATGTTACATAAGTAGTTTAAATTGATCTTTCATGTTGCATTACCTTGTACCTACCCATGCTGAAATTAAACTGCCAGCTGCCTACTCTGGAGATCCTCACACTCTCCCCTTCCTGAGTCCTCTCAGCATCATACATAGCCCTGGAGCCCAGGTTCCATGTTGAGTCTTACAAAACCAATGCCCAGGGCCTAGAGAAGAGCAGCAGGTGCCACACAGCCCTCTGGCAATCTTACAGTGAAGTGCAGTGGGTAACGTATCAGCCATCCTCCACCCACTGCGGGGAAACAGCCACTGAGTGCTGCTGCTACACCACGAGCAGGTCTGCGGGGCAGGTGATCTGAGCCCACACAGAATGGTTGCTATCTGAGTGGCTAAATCCTGACCTCTGCATGCCCACAGGGATCCTCAGGCACTTTTAGTCCAATTTCTGCTTAATATTCGCTCAGTATCAATAATAGCATTTCTGCCACTCTTCTCTTCCGCAAGTCCCGGTGATTGCTGAGCAAGATAAAGCCAAGTCAGTCAAGCTCAACTTGAGAGTGCAAGGTTTAGCAATCCCACTCCATTGCTATATATTTCTCCATGAGTTAAGCTAGAATTTGGCACATTACTCTAGCTCTGTACATTGGCTCCCAGCTGAAACAGTCGCCTGTGGGGCTGTTCATCTCTTTAGGTTAGTTATTTGGTTTTAATTGTGATCACTGACTCAGCACAGGCTGGAGGAGTTGCATCAGCAAAGTTGAGAGGAGTGGAAAGTGAGTTGGCTGAACCTGGATCACGAAAGCTCTGTACATTCTTCACAGTGACAAGAGCAAGCAGAATTTAGAAGACTATTGGCAAGGATCTATAGCTCATCAAGATTTATCTTTTGGTACAAATTCTTGCTGTCGTGAAAGGGGTTTATTTAGAGTTATCTATATAAACTTGGCCAAATTCTCAGTAGTTATAAATCAGCATAGCTTCAATTACTTAAATGAAGCTGTCAATTTACAAGCTAGATAAGTATCTAGCTTGTAGTACATTCTTGAATCAAACCAGATCACCTCCTTTTCATAAATACCTGGCTGGCAGTTTTCTCTCCAGGATCTTTGCAGACTTTTCCATCTGGAATCTAGCAGACTCCATGTTCTTGCTGTCTTGCTGGGCATGAAGTAACACCTGAGTGTTAGCTCCATAAAAAGAAAGCAGCACACATGGTTCTTTTACGACAGAGACCTATTAGCAAGTCAAAGCAACAGCTTGGAATGGTGGAGGCACATACGTAAGGAATCTGTGGTATTTGTAAGAAATGCAGATAGCAGAGGATTTGACTTATTTCCAAATACTACAGCAACTGTTCCTTTTAATGCACAGGGCTCTGCTCAGCCGATTGCATTGCCTGCAATAGCAATGTATTTATGGATGGCTGGAGGCGAATACACAAACCTTGCAAGAAGTTCTTGCCTCATATGCTACAAGGATAATAATTGTTCCTTCAAATCACCTTTCACCAGCAGACTTCTGGGCACTTTGTAAACAGCAACTTCAGCATCAGGGAAACCCTCTGTGAGGCAATTAATTGGTGTTGCTGTACTAAAAGAGTGATTCAGTAGGTTTCTTTAGGACAGTGGGAAAGGCAGGAATTAAACTCCACTAACCCACTTTTCGGTTTCAGGCTACATTCAGTCACTTCCCAAGCCTGGAACTAGAAGCCAAAAATCCTAAGTCCCATCACCAGCTACAGTATCTACTTCCCTTTTCACTGGTAGAGTAATACCTGCATCTCTCAAGCCCTGAGTCCACACTTTAAACCTTCCACTCTTTGTGGGATGTCACATAGAAAGATGCCTCCATTTGTTTTTAAATTATATAAACCCAGGATCCCCCTGGTCATATGGTGCAGAGCAGCTTTCTGCTCTTTTGTCTGCTTTGGAAGTCTCCAGGGGAGATTCCTGAGATGAGGAAGAAGCCTGAGCTCTCAGAGACAGACTACTCAACTATCCCGTTAGGTCAAAAGTTGGATAAATTAATTGCAGTTCAATCTGAATCTCTGCTGCGTTTCTAGTGGTGATGTTTCAACTCAGTCTACAAAAACAGTGAGTCCCATTCCAGGTGACTTCTCCTTTGCCTGTTTTCTGCTTTCCTTCTCTCTACATCACATAGCTATTTTTGCTGGTTTTCTACTATCCATTGAACTATATCCCCCACATCTTTCGCCAGGTCTTATTCATCCTTACTCTAACTTTTTTCACTTTCTTTCTAATTCTTTCTCTAAATTCAGTCTGACTTCAATGTAAACTCTCTTGCCTGACTTCAGTGTATCTGGATATCTTGTCTTTTGTTTTCCCTGATGCTGTTTACTGAATCTTTCCTTACCTCGATACTCCTGTGCGGAGTTCCAGATGGCGTTAGCTGTGTCTGCTCTCCAAGGTGTAGGAGCATTTCCCACTTTATCTATCGAAGTCCATATCCTGGCCTTATCCTGATTTCCCACTGGGACAAAACCTGGATATACTTGGTTCTCAGTCTCTCTCCACTCTGCTCATGCCTTAATGTCCACAGGAATAAGACCATGTTGCCTGGGCAGGAGGATAAATCTCAGTCATACCTCTGCTCTGATCGCTCATAAGGCACAGGAGCGGAGTCTATACCTGATACTGTCTATCTACCCATAGTGTAAACCAGGTTTTCGTGACTATATGTGAACAATGACACAAAAATGCCACCTAGCCAAATATCTATACCCTATCTTCTTGGACTAACTTCAACCAGATATTGCACATGAGATGTGCTCAGCACCTCTAAATGTAAGATCAGCTGAGCCAAGAACTGAGATAGAAGACCCCCCCCCAGTCAAAAGTACAAAAGATGGTACAAATATGGAGCCTATCACAACACAGCAGGTCAGTGTTAGATTAGGTACCCATCAGATCTCCTGATTGTCCCCACTGGTGCCCTCACTACAGACTACATGTAATTTCTCTCTCCTTACTCATCCACCTCTCCAATCCCCCTGAGCCACTCCTCTCCTTTTATTTTAAGAGCTGACTCTGCCATTTACCATCTATAAGGTGACATACAAAAACTTTCTTAGAAAACAGTCATAAAAAGAAGAAGAAAATGAAAAAGAAAGACCCAATGGAGAGCAGAAAATTACAGTGTCTGGGCCGTATTTACAATAATTATAATTATTATAAAGCACAATAGGGTGTAGAAACCCATAATTCTCCTGGTGCTTTCTGATTTTTAGATCTATGTTTAGAACGCACATGCCAGAGAAACAGTCAGAAAAGGAATGCTATGAAGTCACTTTCCTCTCTGTGTTGTAAAAGCATTGGGGGGAATATTTGTGTCTGCAGGAACACTGGGACAAACATCTTCAGAAATGAGTCCGTCACTGTCTCAGGGTGACGTACCACCTGCTATAGCGAGAAAAGAAGCCCTCTCCTGACACCACTTCACAGGAAGAGGACCTCCTTTCTCTGCCTCCATTCATGTGTCATTTTCCTAGGACCAGACATCTCTCCCATTTCTGATGCTTTGCTGACCCCGATGCCAGACTCCACACCAGCAGCTGTGAACTCCAGCCCACAGAAATGCAAACTTGGGAGTTGCTCCCTTCCTTACACGAACAATTTGAGGCGGTATCTATCTGAAGACCTCCTAGTAGCACCTGAGGCGGTCTGACCTCTGGGACTCCTTTCCTCATTCCTCTCCCACAGGCAGAAGTACACAGGTAATGCGAGTGGTTTATTTTGCTCGCCAGGTATCACAGCCAGAGAAAGTGGCTTTGAAGAAA
Source organism: Neopsephotus bourkii (assembly GCF_033783945.1). Taxonomy (NCBI): domain Eukaryota; kingdom Metazoa; phylum Chordata; class Aves; order Psittaciformes; family Psittacidae; genus Neopsephotus; species Neopsephotus bourkii. Next base: position 8,853,346 of record NW_026901776.1, on the reverse strand, counting down.
TGCCCTCATGTCTAGGAAGGCTTGTGATGGACATTTGCTCCTACAGATACTTATCTAGCCTCCCAGAAAGTTCTCTTTCCTGCCCAGAAGAGTCTTCCCACTTGACAACAATACTATTGCTCATTTCTGCAGCTTTGCTCTTAAATCCCATGTAATCTCTTCAAGGAAAGAGTCTGAGATCTTCAATTCTAGTAGAAGGTCTTTTATATGGATAAAAGCTCATATTCTTACCTAATCCTGCACAGCTGCTCACCTTGGGGCCAAAGCAGTTCATTCTGATGTACTCCTAGTCAGGGTGACAGTATGAGACTTGTCTCCTAAAGGAAAGAGAAAGGTCTCTCCACACAGCTCAATTATGTCCACAATAGTCTGTGTTGTTGGCAAGTACATGCTTCAGCATCCATAACCTCCACAGATTTCCCTGCTCTTTCCCCCATAGGTTCAGATTCTGCCCTCCATGCCCTGACTCTTTAGCTCTGCTGTCCTGTTGCCTAAGCAGCACATGTTCCAGCTGGTATGATATACACCAACATCTTCTGCAGGGCCACAGACACAGCAAAAGCAGCGTTTGAAATGCTATGGAAGTGTTATACTCCTTCAGGGCTACCCAGAGAGCCTGGGACACCTTCTTAGGCCAAATAGCTGGAAGCAACTGCTAGACCATAACATGGCTGTTGCTTTTTTTGTTGCTATTGTTTTATTGCATGTCCATGGCTGTTGCTAATGGACACTGGGGACCTTTGATTGTCTATACTAATGAATGGGTGATAAGAGCACCCAAATATGAAAACCCACAATGAGTTATGACTGGGAAACCTGTCTGAGTAACAGAGCAATGTTTAGTGACATCTGGGTAAATAGGTAGGGAATTAACAGGAACCGGTTGTGAAGGAAGAGGTGGACTGTGGTTTTGGACAGGAGTGAATACATTCTGCCCCCAGTCATCAGTTGTGGCTGGGGCTACGTATAGGGATCAGTTCTGTTCATTACACATGTTACATGTGTACATACATGTATGCTTGTGTGCGTGTCTGTCTTTGAATGTTACACATTTTTGCTCAGATAAGGTGGGGGTGGGAGGGTAGGACTGCAGCATGAAGATTTGTAACCAGAAGAAAATAATCCTTAAAATATTTGTGGCTACCTGCAAAATTCTTTCCAACAGCGCAATACATGTCAAGATCAGGCTCAGATAAAAAGCCATAGGATTACCCCAAAAGCGGGCTGTTTTATATGCCTTCCCCAGGCATCCCTTCTCATCTGGCGCAGGCACAGTGGAGAATAAGGATGGAGAAGCACCAAGACACTCAGAGAAGGGATTCTTCTCAAGCTTTACTGTTTCCTAAGGGGCAGGTGGAGAGTTTTGCACAGGGCCTTCAGCAGCCAGGATGAGCTTGCTCTGTGAGAGGTAGGAAGGTTGCCAAACCAAAGAGTCTTACCCCAAGGAGGGCTGAGAGTCACACCTGCCCAGGTGTTCCAGCTCTCTCACGAGACTGACTCCCACCCCACTTCAAATGAGACAGCCTGAAGTGGGGAGAGAGGGTGATCAGATAGATGCACATAGAGGTATCTCAGATATGCACCTGCCACTCAGACAGCGCCGGGGAGGCGCCGGGCAAAGAGGGAAATGTTTTCTTTTTCTGACATTTTTAACATGGATAACAGTTCAAGCAGAGCAGAGGAGCCCAGCGATAATGGCTTCTGTTGCCTTGAGCTAAGCTGTTTAATTGCATGGGACTGGCTCTTCTAATCAGGGAGAAAGGTGAAACACCTCCTTGCTTGCCCCAGCTGGCTTTCCTCAACGAACAAAGCCTGTGAACAGAATGCCAGGTGGTCCCCAACATCAGAAATAGCTGAAGGGGGCAAAAATAGTCCCACTAATGTAGTCCTATGGGAAATACCATGTGAGCACACATACACTAAAATGGCTTGCAAACCAGGCTGAACCTAAAGCCCAGTAAGCCATGGTCCTCCCAGCTCACTGGAAGCACATTGCTCCTAACTTATCTCTTCTTCATGCTTCAGGAGTTCTGGGGAGAAGCAACAGCTCCCGGATGGTTCCTGGTATCTAGAGGAAACTGCTGAAACAGCTGAAATCAGGGTCTTTCTTCCACTTTGGTTTCTCATAGTTCAGGGCCATTTTCTTTCACCCCTGTCCTTCCCCTGCTTTGCAAGACCTTGGCTTTTTCTGTTTAAAGAACTTGTAATCACCATAAGATACAGCGTTCTGCCAGGATGTATAACTAAAGATCTTGATGTACCTCAATCATGGGTAGCAGAATGAAATAGCTCAGCAAGAAGGGCCCCAGCCTGGACTGGTCTCATTTGTATGTCCTGTCGCTCAAAGCCCTCAACTGTGCAGCAAAACTGGATGATACAGAGTAAAGCCTTGGTCAGTGTGAGGTCAGGGCAGGGCTGAGGGGTCTCACTGACCTAAGAGAATGTGTCCTGCAGCAAACAGAGAAGTGTAGGTAGTCTGGTCTAATTTTACTTTGGAGCCACACTCAAGGCAAGGCACATATCCAGGGGTGGGTTTTGTGCCAGTCCAGGCCCTTTGCCCCATGGCAAATTCTACATTAGCCAGGGACAGAGTACAGAAGGACCAGTGCCTGGTGGGGAGCTGGACCCATGGTCTTCTCCTTCCAGTGACTGATGCAGAATCAGATCCCACAACCTCCCCAGGTTTAGTGACTGACGCTGTGGTCTCTCTGGACAAGGAGAACCCACCCGCAGGTACACAGGAATGTGTCACCACATCACTCCCATGGCTTCATGTTTATCACCAGCATCAGCGACACCTGCCTGCCCTGGCTCCAGTGGTGTCAGCACCCACTGCAGACATTACCACCAGGCTTTGTCTGCTCTCCAGACCTGCTTTCTGGCTGGTGCCCACCTCCCTTGTCTCCCACCCGAGCCCCCAGCTAGGACAAGCTTTTCCTGATGAGCTGTGGTCCATGCCAGGAGAGGAAAGCTCCCTCCTGCAGCTCAGGGATGAAGAGGAAGGGTGGGCTGGAGGGTCCCTGGCCCTGGGACAGGTCTAGTACCATGCTGTGCCAGAGTCCTGCCATGGAGCTGACACATATCCATAGTGCAAACACCACAAGACCTGGCTTCACATCCCAATGCTATAACTCACACAACAGGTGGCCCTGGGCAAGCCTTTTGCCACTTCCTTCTTTCACTCTTCCTCCCTATCTGCCTTGTCTAATTAGGTAAAAGCTTTCCTGGGTAGAGAAGGCTTCTTCCTGGGCAGTGACTTGGGGTGGCTGGGAGCACTCCTAGGCACAATTAACACCCAGCAGAACAGGCCCGCTGGATATGATGGTGTCAGCAGGAGCCAGTGTCCCTGACACAAGCTTTTATCTCGTCTCAAGTAGCAGGCAGCAAAATCTCAGACCTTCTGTGGTTTGGTTGGAAGGCCAAGGCTTTCCAATGGAGAACCAGTCCCCAGCCGAGGTCCCCTGACCTTAACATGCCAGCAAAGCATGGCTTCTGCAGGACCTGCAGGATGCATCTCCCCTCTGAAAAGCCTTGCAGGTTTGCTTCAGCCACAGAGTGGAGGCTTTCTCAAGCTTTGGTGCTGCTAAAGGAAAGGCTTTGCCTGTTGGCTAAAGACAGCATGAAGAATCCTGGAGCTCAGCCTATCTCACAGGTAGAGGGACACAGGCAGCAGGGAGAGAGTGACCCTGGCATGCTTATTACAAGGGCTTAGGGCTGCTCGCCTGCGTCACGGTGGAGATAACATCAGCCTACCAAAGACAGCCTCAGTGCAGCCTAATTGCTGCTGCAGAAGGAAAATGTGGGCCCCAGGAGCCTCTCAGGCTCTAACTAATTGCCGGGCAGTTGTACTGGCAGGGACTGTGTATCCCAGAGGAAAGGCTGCTGAGGAGGGATGCCGTGGGCAGTCAGCACAGAGATGAGCTCCGTTTAAACACCACGAGCGATGGGTGGACAGAGCTGTACTCAGAGGAGGATGCTCAATTCTCTGTCTCCTGCTTCTCCCTGAGGAGGGGGCTGCTTGTTGGGGTGCTGTGCCAAGGGTGGTGGTCACCATCTCGGAAGAAAAGGGTAAGGGCCCTGTTGGAGGACGGAGAGTTGAGAGGAGGGGTGTGCCGGCTCCTAGGAGTTTAAATGGGGGCACTGCAAGGGATCCACAAGCACACAATGTCTCCCTCAGTCCTTCACTAGCCGCCTTATTATTTCATTGCTGTTTGCCAGTAGATTTGAAGACAGTAAGAAGAGAATGTCATGAGACTACCACAGCTACAGACATTGCTAACCTCAAATGCAATCACCACAGACAGCATTGCAGAATGGCAAACCCGAGGTGTGCAGACATACCAAACCCAGACTCTCCTCACTAAAAATCCACATGCTCAGGATGTTTCCGACATGGCTTATAAATAACACATTGGCCTTAAATATTCGGAAACCCACAGTTATGTCCTCTAGGATTCAGGCCAAACAAAATAAGAGAACATTTTGAGATTATATAGGTCTCTGCATTTGAGAGCTGCGTACTAAAAGTAGTAGTGGCAACAAATGTAGTGTTCTTTGTGCGCCCAGTGGGCATACAAGGAGTAAAGTGTGTGTCGGTAATGTCCCTGCTAAAACTGAAACTGAAGCTGACTTGAGAATGTGAGTTCTGGGCATCTTCCCTTCCTCTCCTCCTGCCTGGAGTCTTCTCCTTGCCCTGAACAGCCCAACAGCTTGGATTGTGACCTTGGCAAGAAGCGCAACAGGACCCGTTTACACCGGCCAGAACCCATGTGCACTGACCAGGACCCACACTGTCACAGTCCTACCAACTGCAGGACAGAGAGCTGAGCTTTGTGGAGCTTGTGAGGCAGCAAGAGCTCAAGCAATCTTCCCAGCAAGGCCTTGAGCTCATTCACAAAACAGGAGCTCAGATCCCCTCCAACCCACAGGCTCACCAAAAGGAACCTGGAAATGATCTGAGGGAGGGCACAGATGGAAATCATTGTCATCAAGGAGGCCAAGAGCTTTGCAGGAAGCACGAAAGGATCAGATGTTTCAATGGATAAAAAAGAACATTCAGAGCTACATGAGATAGAATTAAAGCATAAAAGATGTAAGCCCTCTTGCTGCAGGATACAAGCCTGCCCTGACTGACAGGGATTAAGACAAAATGACACATCTGAGCAGGTTGTTTCGTAATTACCTGCATCCACATTTCCTGCCCCTCTTCCCTGAAGTGTCTGGCACTGGCCCCATCCCAGAAGCAGCTCTGAATTAGACCATTGGGAATCTGGCAGGAGTGGAAGGAGGCTCTGGCGAGGGGAGATGAGGAGATGAACTGAGAAACCTCAGCTCTGGTAGAGCGCACTCATCCCCCTCTTGTTCTCCTCTTTATCCCCCCCTTCTCCCCCTTTACTACTGCCGAGGAAAGCTGTTGCCAAAGCAAAGCTCTGATGACAGATCAGCCTGCTCGGGATATTTAGGTAGGCAAGGGAAAAAACTAATTTTCAGACCATCTGTCCTGTCCAAAGAAGAGCAGCCTTTCCCAAACTGAACTGGCTCCATGCAATGGCAACAGTAAGCAACATGATATTAAACAATAATAAATCAAAGCTGACATCATTTGTAGCACGTCCGGACCCTCCCCTGTGGGGGTATCACTCTTCTGTGTGTCAACAGAGGGAAAAAAAAGCAGAAAGAAACCTAATCTGAATCCAACAAAAGACAATGGGCCTAGGGTGATGTCCCTGAGAGAGAAGACCCCTCCTAAAGACCTGCTGAGAGCATCATGAGGCCAGGAGAGAGAGGTACAGGGAGGAAGGATGGAACACAATGCCCTGTCTCCTTTGTGGCTGATAATTGTCTAGAACAGCAAAGCCACCTTCGTGGCAGAGAGCTGGTACCATCCATCCCCGCTGCAGCACACAGCACACCTTTCTGAGCTCCTGCCTTTGCAGTGAGATCCCTTCTTCCAAATTGCAGGAGAGCTGTGCACCTTGGTCCCAGCCAGCAAGTGCAAGAGCTCAGGCGTGTATTGGAAGCAGCAGAGCAGAAGGGGAGCACTTGTGGTGGCTCCAGAGTGGAGGATGCAGTGGGATTTTGACAGGGATGTGCCAAAACAGCAGTCCAAAATCATGAGGACACTTGGGGAGACATCCCTGACCCAGCTTTAAACTAGCTCGGGACTAATGGGAGACTATGAGCAGCAGCACACAGCTGAGCTTGGCCTAGGAGGGATCTGCAGTGCAGACGTCTCAATGACACACTGCTACTGGTACCCACAATAACAGGCAGAAAACTAGGTTAAAACTCAGACCAAACCCCAAGCTCGTTAGGGTGTGTTTACCAAGCTGCGATCCCACCTCTGGAATGCAATGCGAACATACCCAGGGATGACTGGATTAAGCTATCTCCTTGTAAAATACTAATGGAGAAGTGACTTAAGGGAGTTTTACTCCAAGGCCAGCCCTAGAGCTGTATACTAAGCACTTCAAAGTAAACCTATGTTCAGTATCTTACATGGGAGCAGAAAAATTAAGCCATTTTCCCAGTGCAGTACCAGCAAGGGACACCAGTGTTGGGGCTGTGTGCTGCACACATGCTTATTGCTCGTGTGTCCACTTCCCTAGGTTGGGGTATTAATACCGAGACACATAGAAATCTGCTCTCTCTCTAGTTTGGTGCCTTCTCCAAGGTCATGTCCAAGAAACCAGACGGCAGTCAAGGGCAAGTTGGCAGATGGATGGTGTTCAGGGAGCACACCTTCAACCTAAAAGCTGAGGGCATCCTCCAGAAGCAGCTCTACAACTGCCAGCCCAGTGCAGGGCTGTACACAGAACACAAGGACAGTACCACCCTTCGGCTACTTCAGCCAGACATCACACCAATCAAGGTGCATGGGTCTGAGGAAACCAGAGTCCAAGGCAGTGGTTGAAAAATGAGCTTTGGATCACATCGCTGACAAGCCCATCAGGATGAGAGAGCTACTGGGAGCCTGGACCTGGGCTGGCAGGGGCTATGGGGCAGGAGAGAGGGGCAAAAGCAGAAGGCCTAGGGCCAGGCTCAGAGGGAATTCAAAAGGATTAAAGTGATGGGGTAAGGAATTACCCCTGTTACCTTGTTCTCCCACCTCCCTTTCCCTGGCCATGTGCACTCCATTATGACTTGGTTCCAGTCATGCTGGAAGCTCTTCAGGCTGTGGACTAATCTTCCAGAAATGCTGTAGAGCTCCAAGAACCAGGGATTATGATGCACAGCGCTTCTCTTTCTGCTGCCATCACTGCAGACACCGGGATGTGCACATGGGAAATGAGATGATTTACAGCAAAGAGAAGAAATAAGGTGCTTTAGCTTCTTCCTGTCAGTTTTAATGGGCTTCTCGTAGGTGTGTCACTGCTAATGAGTGTTGAGTCACGCTGGCCAGAGCTTTCTCTTGCACAACCTGCTTCCCTATGTTGCTCTGTATCTGCCCTCTGATAGTGCTATAGCTGATGACTAGGGCAAGCACCACTGCCAGAAGCAGGTTTTGCGCAGTATTTGCTGAGCTTTACCAGAACGGGACCTGATTGTTTCCCTCCAGCAGCTGTTTGCTCGGGCAGCTCACTGTTTGCTCCCTGCCCTCCCTCCCGCCCCTCCAGAGCCCTCCGCACTGCCCTTGCCTCGCTCCCCGCAGCCGCCAGCCTCGGGGCCGCTTTGCTCCCCTCTGACATCACCCACACCCCACCCCGGCTCCCCAGCGCCCGCGGACCCACTCCCTGCCCCTGGGCTCAGGAGGAGGCACCCATCTCACCCCCTCCCACCCGAGCTGCGCTGCCAGGGCCAGCGCTGAGGCTGCGAGGGGAACCGGCTCCTTCCCGCTGGTTCGGACCCTCTCCCGACACGGCACCAGCACCCTTCGGCCCTGCCTGGGCATAGGCTAACGCCAGCACAGAGCACACCAGCTCGAGGCAGGCATGGCTCGCACCACAGCCAGGTGGAAGCAGATGGGAGCTTCAGCACAGCATGACTGGCACCCATACATGCTTCATTTTCCTTTCCCTTCCTATTTTTCTTCCAGGCTGCAGGAAGAGGAGTGACACATGGTGGGCAGAACATAGGCACCCCTCAGGGGCACTGATCCCACCAGGACTTCTTGATGACCTCTGTGCACAGAGGAGCATGTGCTCGAAACCTCCTAGGCCAGGACTGTGAGTTCAAAGACACTGTGTAAGTAGGTAGCATTCCCTTGCTGATTCAGCTAAATGAACTGACACATCGTGGGTAAAAAGCTGAAGTATTTTCACTGACATACACAGGTTCAGAGATCCTGTTAGGTCTATGGCAGGCTATGAGAGCAGGTACAAGCTGTCTCTGAGTCTCAGTACCTTGGGATTGCAATGGGTGGAAGAGGAAATTCCTTGTGGGGAGGAAATTGGATCCTGCCTAATGCACCAAGGAGAGCAGAGACCTTCCACCTTGTGACAGGCGCAAGCTGCAGGGCTGCTCAATGTGGTGCCTTACGCCAGTTTAGACTCGTCTCTGAATCTGGCCTTCAGTCTCCAAGTGGCTCCACATGCCAGGGCACAGTGTCCCGGCATTAAAAATACCAAGGCTGACAGATAGTGTTTATTAATAGCACAAGTGGTGTTTATTGCTGAGCAACAGTCAGCAGCTCGGAGGTTACTGCTGTTACAAGCCAAGGTCTGAGAGCATTGCCACATTGCTTCGGTCTCAGTGGAGAGAGGCTCCATCTTTGGTGGCAGAAGCCATGGGGATGGGGGGCGAGGTGGGTGCCTGGCTGCCTCGGGGACATGCTATGTGCAGAAGAGGGGGTTACAAGCAGAGCATCCTCCTGAGGCGCAGCGCAGACCCCATGGACTGGGGGACCCCAGCTCCTCAGGGTGACCTGCATAGCATACAGCAAAGCTTGTGCAAACAGGTGCAGAACAGACTTGCCAGCACTGAGCATCCTCTTTCTTCCCATCACCTGCACTCTGCTATGCTGGAGGCACCATCCCCTGTCCATGAACAGTTCTGGTCTTCTGGGGTCTCACTCAGACCTATGTGTGCTCCTTCCTCTCCTTGCACCCTTCTTTGCTCCTGCCCCTCACTCCAGGCACTTCCTTCCAGTCCTTGATCTTACCCTCCCTGCAGACTTTGTGCCATGATTTGCACTCTCCAGGTTTCTCTCCTCCAGAGCCACTCTCCATAGCTCTTACCAGTTTATGGCTAAAACACTTCAGCACTAAAATGCTACAAGCAACAAACCACTTGGTTCTGTTTCTTTGAGTTTTTTCCCCTTTTCTCTGTCATCACATGCAACATGTGGGGGTCTCCTAGAGAACATTAGCCCTGGCTTCTCTCTTTACATATTGTTTCAAGGGGAGACATTTGCAGCTGGGAAGCTACTCTATCCTGCTCACACAGACTGCTGCACACCTGGAAACATTATGTGACTGCTGAGCACTTGTCTTAATCAAAGTGTGCCTTTCCTCTGGAGCCACACAGAGGGCTTTGCACTGCACACGGAACTTTGGCTCGCCACTCGCTGCTTGCTATCGTGGAATCTCTGAGCGCTTGACAGAGGCTACCAATTAATTCTGCTTTAACGCCTCGACATGAATTCACTCACATATCATCCCCCAGGGTAGCTCAGTCCTGTTATCACCACTCACTGTTATCACTGCTGTACTGTTATCACCACTAACAGATTGGGAAACTGAGGCACAGATCAGAGCAGTGATTGTCACTGCTCTTCACAGGGCTGTGAAGACAATCCAGGATTCCTGGCTCTGGCACAGCACCAAGGTACAGGATCTGCAGTACATACTGCACACGAACCTGTAACTTTTAGCTAGTTTCTTTTACACCACACCAAAGCACAGGGTTGGGCAAAAACTTTTCTGTAGAGGCTGAAGCTTTGGTTCGTGTTGTCTAAAACATGCTATCAAAACTCCCTCCATTCTCTGTAGTAGCCTCCAAGCAGGTTTCCTGGCATTACTCTGCCTTCCGTCTTTACCTGCACCATCTCACCCTCAGCAAGTTAGAGACCAGTCACCCAGTGCTCCCCAACACCCCAAACCACTGCCGTTTTGTGCAGCGCACAGTCTGCCTGACCACTTGGACTGGGAGAGCAAAGGGCCTGGTTCAGAGGTACCCACAGCATGAGTTTTGCCACTAGCATGCTCCATGTTCTTATCGTCTGAACAAGAAAATAAGGAGGCTCCGGATGCATCAGAGTCCCTGCACACGGGCAGGTCTGCGTGGAGATGCTGGGCAAGAGCACAGACCTCTTGTGCTCCCAGCACAGCAAAAGCGAGGTGCCTCCTCTCCTCCCTCAAGGACCCCAGCTCGGGTCAGGGAGCTGGGCCATGGATGTTTAGTCTGGAATGGTCTGCGGGACACGATTTGGTGGTGTTCCCGTGATACTTCACACAATAAGCTTAGAGAGGACAATGCAGTTGCTTTGTGAGACATGGTGATGCTGTGTCTTGTGACACAGCCTATTAGCAGATTGGCTAATGCTGGGTGTGCAGCTGCTTTCTGTCACGGGAAAGGCTAAAAGCAGCCAGAATCCTGTGATACCTGTGAATCCTGCTTCTAATTACTCACAGCAAAACACACTGTGCTCCTGGTTTTCCTGTACCCGAGTACCTTGCACACACATGAAAAATAAGTCAACAACCAGAACAAAAATCTCCCTTTATGCCTTACTGGAATCCTGCTCAGTAAACAGGATTATGCTTGAAACAGGCTGTGATAGAGACATGAGGACAGACAGACAGATGCACGCATGTCTTTTCATGAGAACAACTTGCTAAACAGCTGAATGGATTTTGCTACCTCTGGATAACCCCAGATGCCTCTACACCCTCTATTTAAAACATTCTTCCTTTCCACAGGGTCTGTCTAGCAGCTTTCCATCACTGCCTAGTTTTGCTGGGGTGGGATGTGAAATGGCCCTAGGAGGGAACATAGTTTTTCCCTTAATTTCACCAAAGCCAAGATTTCCCCTTCTTGCTGAGGGTGGCTTGGTGGTAACGAGGATCCCAGCAGTGAACTTCCTGTGAACTGATGGGAACAGCCCTTCTCCCGGAGCGAGGAGACAATATCCGAGGGCTGTGGATGGAAAACCGAGGTAGTTGGCTAATAAGGAAAATTAACCCAGTGGACATGATTTGCCCGCATTCTCCAAGCATGGAGTTCTTTTATAAGGCTCTCCGCAGAAAGCTCTTAAGGATAACAACTAATCCCTGGATAAGGGTCAAAGTTCTTGCTGGGCATTAAAACTTGGTGATGTGATTAAAGAAAAAGTGAAAACTGGCTGCTTGGAGCAGAGCCTCCAGTGAGGAAGCAGCAGGGTGCCAGTGCTCTGCTTGCTGCTGAATGATCCCAGGACACCGAGAATGAGGAGCTAATGGGTTTGGCTCATGGTGCGTGGATGTCTGAAGAGGCTGAAGGGGACGTAAAGGTACTTTGGAGTGAATCAGCTCAACAGCCCTCTGAAAGGGCGCCTGGATAGGTGCAAGGTGACGTACCCTGGCACAGAACAGCCAAAACTTCACCTCCTCACCAGCAGGTCTTGAAGGTCCCCTCCGGAAAAAAATATTTAGCAGTTGCTGTGGATACCCCTAATTGGATGCCTGGGTTCGTGGGAATCTACAACCCAAAAGGCAAAAAGGGCTCCAGTGACTTAAAACTGGGAGAGAAACTGTAAAAACTACCCACAGCAAGACAAGGACGTATATACAGCCCTCTTCCAAGCTTAGCAAAGCTCTGAGATTGACAACACCAGAAGACGGGGTGTGGATTAAAAATAGGGTGGAACCTGGGTGTAAAGGGATATGGTGAGAGCCTGGAGAGCAGAGCCTGAAGGGTACCCAAGGGGACACACTGGCAGGATTTAGGCCAAGAAGGAAAGTCATTGCTGGCAAATCACCTGCCCAGCTGAACCCCACAGTGCTTGAAAACTAATGCAACCTGGGGATGTTTGCCTTCTGAGAGTCTGGAGTACATTGGGGTCAAGCTGGATTTGATTTTTTCATGAGTATGAAGGATTGAAAGCTTTTTGGTTTGACTAGAAGCAGGTAGCCTTCCACACTGCATGGCCTTTGTGCTGGTGTAAGTAGCACAGGAGTCAGTGTTGGTCACTCTGGACTTTAGCCTCTTTGTCTGCATGGTCACCCCACACAGGGGTGGCTCCATGGCTTCAATAGCCATGGAAGCAGCCATGCAACATCTCACGCCTGCCTGTTCTGCAGCAGAGCTCTCTGTGGCACAGGGAGGCCAAAGGGCTGCTCTCCAGGTGCTGGTGAAGCTCTGGCACTCCTGCAAACCCTATCTATGAGTTTTCCAACACTCAAATCCATTCACACCAGGAGAGATGTGTCCATGGGAGTGCAGGAGGTTTCATAACCGGGAGGGTTCCCTGTGCCTGGCGCTGCCAGATGATCTCAAGCCTGCCCCACCCCACTCTTGACACAGCCTATTCCTCCTCATCTTCCCACCTCACAGAGCATCCCTTTACTGACTGACCTCATCACTTTTGCACTGTCACCTGCCTCCCCCAGCCACCAAAGTCCCTCCTGAGCTGGGCCCTGCTGTTTCCCTTCCACCCCTGTACCCCGTATGCTCCTATCCCCTTTCCCAAAGAGCAAATGGAAGGAGGTGCTTGCTACCAGTACCAAAATACATGTTGAGATTCTGTCTCCAATGACGAGAGGAGCAGGAAGACATGACTGCAGCTGGGACTGGATGGTGAGGGGACAACAACTTACCTGCTTTCGGGGAAAGTACACAGAGATGCCTAACAATTTCAGCAACATGGGAAGCCTTCTCCTAACTGGCAATAAAAAAAATAAGCTGTGAATAGCATGTGATCATTGGTCAAGAGTCCCAAAAGAGGAAGATGGAGAAACCAAGGCAGGGAGGGAAAGCAGAGCACCAGTGTCCCAGTTCATTCATTCCCCACACCTTTGCTCAGCTCTACAGCCTAGGACCCACTGACTCCCACTGCAGCTGTGCTATGCAATTCCTATCTGATGGCGAGGGAGGAACACAGCTCACCAGGTGATTGAACACAGCTACGTGCAGGGCCACACCTGTGCCCACACTGCGGGGCATCGCCACCACCACCAATGCTGGGAGCCATAGCGTTCTCCTGACTCAGCTGCACCAGGAGAAGGCTCCCCCGTGAACTCCCCGAGCTGGCACCTCCAGCAGTAGCGATTGTGAATTCCAGCACAAACTGAGAAATCCTCCAAAGGGATTTAGAGAGATTAGAAATGAGCAGGAAACAAAATGAGATTTAACTTGGGAAAAGATAAGCTAATGTATCTGGGGCAAAGCTGCTTTGCGGTGGGAGGGAGGGGACACCCTGGAAAGCAGAACTGCCAGAAGAGTTGAGAAAGAGCAGCCATGGAGAGATGCATCCAGAGAGAGACACAAGGGGTATGTTCAGAGCCAGCTGCGTTTCCTCTTCTACGGTTCTGGAGTTATGCACCTCTGAGTGTGTTCAGGAGTAGACACCTTTTGAGGGAAATGGAGCATTACTGTTATATATGAAAGGTGTTGGGAGGTGAGGAGCAGGAATGATCAAGGGCAGAGCTCAATAAGCTAATGCGAGGGGCTCTGAAGAACCAGTTTATGTCACTGGCCAAGAAATGTCTGCAAAGGAAACATGCTGAGACTCCACAAGCATCTGAGAGGTCTACGTCAGAGAGGAAGGGAACACATCTACTGACACATCTGCAAACCTAAGAGCAGCAGGGTGAAATTAAGGCAGAGGAAACAGAGGCTTGAAGAGCACAACAGAGCCCAGGCAGTGCAACAGCTCAGGCTGTGGGGTATGACCTGCACAAAGACAGGCATGTTCAGCAGCACATTTGCAACTGGTTGACAAGACCACCTAAACCCAGAAGTTGCTCCTCTTGGGATGTCTCTGAGTTCGTGACTGGTCCCAGCAATTCAGCAGGGGTGTGGATCCCACTCAGTCCCACAAAGTGACTCACGAATGTCACAGCCTCTTGCACTTACATCCAGCCACCCCAGTGGTACTGGTGCAGAGGGCAGTGCCACTCCCTGACTCATCAGCACCTCCTCCAGCAGCCCAGCCAGTTCTCCGAGGTGCTGTGTATCGACGAGGTCTGCGCTGTACGGTCACAGCACAGCGCCCTGGCAAGCCAATACTGCAAGCAAGAAATTGGCCCTGAGCCTCAAGACCAGCCTCAGATTAGTCACCAAGTAACTCAGGATGATCCTATGACTCACAATTTATGGTGCCTGTGGAGACTGGAAACAATCAGATGCAGTGCTGTTGACCCTCCATTCGCTGCACTTCCGGAGGTGAGATAAATCAAAATAAGTAGGAGTTGGCTTCTTATTCCCCAGGAGCAACAACAACCTTAGGAGAAAAGTGACCTGCTCAGGAGGCTCCAGGCTGTTCCTCCCAGACATGAGGTCCTTGCAATGCAAAAAACCAGAAGGCTTCGAAAAGCTGGTACCTGCGCTGGCCTCCGAGCAGCCAGATAAAGGGCTTCTTAGAAAGGAATAAGCCCATCATAAGGCTCTGTTGGGGCTTTTGCTTCTGCACTGATGGAGTCAGAGCCAGGCACAGGCAGGAAGGGCAGGGAGAGGTGTTGGTAGGAGTTCAATGACACAAATACATACTCACTGGGTATCGATATGTTTGTGGCACAGTGCTTGCAGGTTCTCTGTAGGTTAGAAGGACAGGTAGGACAGGCAGTGAGATGGCAGCTTGGATGCCTTTCCAAAGTGTACACCATGTCTCAGGCAAGAGTTATGGGCAAGATGATGGTGAAGGACTCTGGTCAGCTCAGGCAGTTCATGCTTCTGGCCTTAAAACCTCTGAAGAGGTGATGGAACTAAATTATTTGCTTAAGGTGATCATCGAACTCATCTTGTGCCACATCTCTCGAGTTGCCTGGAAGGCTTGCAGCTAAGGGATTAGGCCTCTCTCCCTTTTGCTTGGGTAATGCTCCCAGGGCTACATACCAAAGGGCTTGTGTGAGACACACTCTTCCTTCACCACAGACGCATTCAACCAAGATTCATTATCATCTAGAGCCAAAGCTTCTCACCTGCAAGGCACCACACATGATGCGAGCAAGCACCCCATCATGCATCCCAGATTATTTTGGCATTACACAGGCCTCCCTGGAGAGTGCTCCACAGGAACTGCCACTCATCAGCAGTCCCATCAGGGTGCTCAGCAGAGCCAGGCACCTTTCCCAGCCTGGCTCCTACCACACAACACGCTCCAAGCAAGAGCACACCAACAGCTCCCAGAATAGCTGGCAAAGGAGGTGTTAAAGTAACCTCCCCAGCTAAACCCTTGCCATGCTGGCATCAGGCTTGCAGCACACCTTCCCCCTGCTGTATGCACCAGGCTTGGCCAAGAGACAGATAGGCAGCAGAGGTACCTGGTGCTAAAGGCACATCGAAGCCTGGGGCAGCAGGCTGCAGCAGACAGCCCCAATGCCTAAGGAGATGCTTGGGCACTCCCAGGTTAGGGAGGGATTGGACTTTCTTTTTGACACCCAAAGAGGTGTCTGGGGCATCTGAAAGAATGATGTAAAAATGAAGAGCAGGAACCAGCAAGATTAGCCCCGTATCACAATGTACAGCTACAGCCCAGAAGTGCAGATATTTCCTAACATGTGTCTCAGCTGTGAACCCGCAGCATCACCCACCTGGATGTATGGAGGTGGCTCAGGCAGCAAGCTGAAAAAATCCTTATTGGAAGGAGGCTTTTTTGGCCTTGGGAGGCCAGCCTTAGGCACATGCCTAACAGTCCCATTGCCTATATAAGCCTGCAATTCCCTCACACAGACAGGGAGCTCCGGGAGATACTTCAGATCCCCTTTCCTGATACAGGCATCCAGCAAACAACTGCCATTTGAGGGGGAACTTGACCCTTGTCCTCCCTGTGGTGCAAAGCCCCCAGGGTCCCCACAGCTCCCCAGCCAAAGGAAAAGCCTTCCCCAAATCTGTGGTCAGGCGCTCTTTGCATTCCTTTCACTCCCTCCTTTGCTGCTGGTGCAGGGGATATCAGCTCCCAGCTCTTATCCACAACTTGCCACCTCCTATGAGATAAGGGGTACTTGGCTGGAGGTCCAGGCACAAGCGCCTGGTCCCTCTGGGTTGGCCAGCAGCTCAGCCGCCCCATTGTTCCGTAGGGTGTCAGGTGCTGTGGGGCACAGTGGGAGCCAGCAGCTGCCTGTGGGGTGGCACGGTGCCACTGGGGATGCCACTGGGCCCATGCTGGCCCAGCCCTGAACAGGGAGCTGGGACCAAGCACAGTGCTTGCACAGACCTGGACTGCAGATCTTGTGCTGGATGACAGGGATTAGCCTTAAATTTCAGGCGTCCTAAGCACAGAGAGGGTGTCAGCACACTGACCGCATGGTCTGGGATAAAAATACCCACCTCTCATTACCAAAGCTCCTGCAGACGAATGGTGGAGGACATGTGAGACAGATTTCCTTTGGGCTCCCAAGGTCCTTCGTGGGGACCGAGCTGAAGGACAGAAGCTTTACAGGCATTCTAACATAGGCACTGCAGGCAGTGATGGACCTGAAGCAAGGGCTGGCTGACTTACAGACCCAGTCAGCAGCATAAGACATCAGCAACAAGGGGTTAAACCAGCTAGCAAGTGCCAAACGGGACAGAAGTAGTTTCCAACCAAAAGCACCATTTTTTTTCCACTGCCATTGGGGTTTCCATGATTTTCAGCCCAGGGCACCCTTTTCTGCCTTTCACGGTGCCTCCACAATTTGAATCCCACAGAATAGGTGAAGCAGGCTCGAGGAAAACCCCAGCCAGCTGCCTGCAGATAACATTCTGATCAGCCAGCCCCCAAAATGCGGATGTGACTGGAAGCCTTTGAACCAAAGCTCTTGTGCGCAGGGTGAAGGGCTGTGTGCCGAGATCAGAGCGCCTGCCTGCAAACCTGGCCTCGCTCCATGTGTCCTTGCCTCACCTCAGCACGGGGCTCAGGTGAGCCAGGTCCTGGGCAGGCTGAGGGGCAGCCGCACTCCTATGTCCCGGCCCCTGCAGGAGCAGTGTCCTCACTCAGGCACAGCCTTTCCAGCCAGGCTGAGCTCCCATCCAACATGGAGCTGCGCATCGCGCTCCACACAAGAGGTGACAGCCCAGCCACATCCACCCTGGAGGATAAAGGAGAGGAACTGGACTGCTTCCAGAGCCCCAGGTGCCTCATTCAGAGCTGGTCTGGGCAGGTTCTTGCTGCAGTGGTTTGAGGCAGCTGCCCCAGCTCCGCTGCAGCCACACAGAAGAGCATTTTCTGAGCAGGCAGAGTTGTCCCAGCTGAAACACACCATCCACCCAGCCACGGCCACTGTCTCAGAGTAGGTGGCTGTCATGTCAACCTGGCTCTGCAGATCAGCTTCTCCTGAGCCCTCAGAGGTATGGAAAGAGTGGGATGCAGCATACTCTTATCCTCCAGGCACCAGGAGCGACCAGCCCAGCTCACCATCCATGGCAAGGTTTGATGTGTTGCCACTGACAGTTCAGACCCACTGCACCATCCATCCAGTATAACTGGGTTCACTCATGCTGAGATTTCACATCCAGCTCTCAGCCCGAGGGAGCAACCTGCTGGTTTCAACCTTTTCAGTTTGATGACTTGTAAACATTTCCCAGGCGACAGAAACAATGCAGGTCTATTGAAGATAGGCTCAGTGTCACCTTGCACAGCCACTGTGAAACAGCCCATAGATCCTTCCAAACCAAATGCTGGTGATGAACACGCAAAGGAAGCAACTTTCTGGGTTCCTCACACAGCAGCATAGAGAGACAGCCCCTGCTCACCTTCTCACCTCTCTATTGCACTCAAGATGTTACTGAACAAGATGAACCAGAGCATCCTTGAGTCCTTGTTATCTTTCCTCCATTCTGCCCTCTGCAAAGGCTGCGACTGCAGATCCACATGTTGAGCTACCAAACTCCACCCCAAATAGAAGCCAGATCCTTCACCTTCATGACTGAGGCAGCCATGAACTCAGTGGTCTGCATTAACCCAGGTGAGTCACCTCCCAGACATCCAGAACATCCTGTATGCTCCTTTCCAGTGCGGCCAGATGACGGACATGATACACTCACCTCTGTGGCTGGTTAAGGAAACGACACCGCTTCCAAAGAACTTTTCCTCCCAAGGACCCCAAAGCATTTCACAAGAGATGCAATGGTATCCAAATCCTTCAGGAAATGATGAGCACATTCAGAGCTGGACAGTTCTTCGTTCAGCGATGTCCAGGATGGTGAGGTCTTGCTGAGCCATCGCTGACAGTGGGTTACACACACTGCTCCGACTGCAAACACCAAGTCCATCACCAGTAACAGGCAGGCTCAGAGCATTGCTTTCATCTTGGATTGTAAGCTCCACCAGGAACGCATCTATTTGTGCTTGTACAGTGCCCAGCACATGAGGCTTGGCTCCTAAGACAGAGGCAGGCCTGGGACCATCACCATGCTCCTTGGCATCAGAGACAGGGAAGGAACCTGGAAGTCCTGCCCCTCATTGCTGCCCATAAGACCACCCTCTTCTCACAGAGCAGGGAACTCAGGCCGAGCTCCACACATATATTTTGGTGCCTACCTCCCATTCATCTCACCAAGCTTAAAGTACCTAGATGCTTTCGGAGGCTCTGGGCCCAAATCCAAGAGTCCGGCTGGCAGGTTGCTGGTGCCCTGTGTCCTCCAGAGGCAATGCTGGAGGGAGTGCTACACAATGGAAGACAATCAAGATGCAAGGCAGAAGGAGAAGGCAAAGGAAATCAAGGTCAGAATTAAATTCTTTAATACAAAAAAAGTTTGTTTGTCGTCGTCGTCGCTGTTTAAGATATATCTGTAATTTCTTTGTTTAAAAATAAATATGTACTAAGGAATATCTTGAAAAAATTCACTAGACACAATATGTAGTGTTAATATCTTTTTTCCCCGCAATTATTACAGATAAACAGTAGCACCAATAAATAAAATGATAACAAATATTAAAATTAAAAAGGAGAGAGATTCAAGATGTAGAATTTTCTATTTTTCCTGTTTCTTCTTTTTACATATATAAAAAAATCGTAGCGTCTATTTAATCCGAATCACACATATACATAAACATATATATATATACAAACACATAGCCAAATATATATATAGTATGTAGATGTATATCTAACTCTTGTCTCAATAGGAATGTGTAGGGGTAGGTGTTAGAGAAATTAATTAAATAACTGCCCATAACATGCTACTGACTCTGCCAACAATTGGGGAGAGATGGGACGGGACAAGGGGAAGGTTAAATTTATACACAACCAGTACAAATAAAAAAAAAAAAAAAAAAAAAGGAGGTACGGCTTATAAATAGTTGAAATTAAATATTAACAAAGAATACTGAAAAATCCCTACTCTCTCATTAAATTATCTGTTTAATTTCTAATTTAAAAAGGGATATTAAATAAGTATATAAAACACTTTCTCTTCCCTCCCCCCGATCGGAAGCCTCTGTCTTGCGCACGATGCAGCATGAGTATTACACATTGCAGATGCAAGCACCCACCCGCGTGTTTTTCCTCCTCCTGAAAGCCACCAGTCAGATGGGGAGTTCCTAGTGGTTAGTAGTCACTTGTTGTGAGTCTGTTTTTAGACTGTCTTGTCTTTTTGGAAGCTTTCCGTGTTGTACATTATCAGGCGTTGAAAATTCAATTGCAGATGATGTTTGGCAGCATTCTGACACAGACCGAGTACCTTTTTGATTATTATTATTAATAATAATAATTTTAATCACAGAACTAGATTATATATATCCACATAGATGTACAAACACGCTTTCAGGGGGGTGTGTGTGTGCGCACGTGTGTACGGTGGGTTTCACATACACCACAGCATATATTGCAGATACACACATAGCCAAGATTCTTGGACACGGCTTAGGGATTCCGGCTGCCTTCACATTTGATTCCCCAGCCCAAGACATGGAAAAGGGGTCTGATATTTACAGTATGTCATAAAAAAGGAAAAAAATCTTCACGCTCTTAAGGGTCATTCACACCGGGCACATAAACTGAAGGCAACAAAAAATGTATTCTTTTCCCCCCTTCAATCTTGGCATACATATATATTATTTTTTTATATATATATATGTATAAAAATAAATATATATATATAAAAAAGAGAGAAAAACGCAAGCATACATACACACAGACACAAATGCACACATTCACATACACACACACCCCCCTACTGTGTATATACTTCTGATTAATATCCCTTTCCAGAAATGTTCCGTAAGCATCTTGGATGCTCTTGAGTGGCAGCTCTGTGCATGAAGAAAGCAGACAGTGCTGAATAACTGTGTGGCTATGCACCGGTCCCCATTCTTGCTTCAGCACACTGTAGGCCTTGTGTCCTTTTGCAGCCACCAAGGGCGGGAAATCTAGATTCCTGTGATACTTCCTTGAATGGAAAGTTAGTGTGCATCAGCTGCCCACCATCCTTAAGAGAAGCCAGCATCTTTCTCTGGCAAAGTTTCTACAGCGAATAAAGTCAACGCAAAATGTACACTGACATCCCATGTCCCAGCAAGGCAGGCAGGTTATGAGACGAGTAAGGGCGAAGGTTGGGGGAAGAGAGGGGAGGAGGAATCCTTGATCACGGAGATGGCCATTTCCTTGGCCTTTGACCCATCGCACCCTAGGATGCCGCTCTTTGGAACTCCCTGCCCATCCTCTCCATCACCTCTCCTCCCTGTCCCAGGCAAGGAGAAGGTGGTTTGTGGTACAGCACACTCTACAGAGAAACAGCGGAGGCCGCACAAGTCAGTTAGAGTTAAGAAGTTTACACCCAGCGCTTCTACTCAAGTCCAGTCTTAGCTTGTTTCTTATGCCCCAAGTAGCCCGCTTGTGTCCACAGCAGTCGAGTATTATCCAGTGAAGACACCAATAACATTAGCAATGTTAAAAAAAATAATCAGTATATATATATATATTTTATATATATGTGTGTGTGGTTAAGATATACATATATGTATATATAGATGTGGTTAAAATATATATACATATATATATATGTATATGTACGTATACACACATATATATGTATGCATGGCAAAACCCATCAAATACACCCCTATAGTCTTCCTGGCTCTGTTATTTAGCAGCATGAAAAGAAAAATAAAATAAAACAGTTCAAAACCCAAAGGTGAATTCTGTGCGGCGGGTGCCTTGGGGAATGTTCCTTCCGGAGTCCATCGTCCGTACTGAAAGTGCTGTGCTCTACCGATCCTTCATTTTTAGGGTTCATTTGGATTAGTGTTTTGTTTTTTTTTCTGTCCAGGCGAGAAATCAGGCTCCAGAAACAGGGCTGTTCCCCCTTCTTTTCCGCTGCTCACCGTCTCGGTTTTTCACATCTGTTCGAGAGGAGAGGGAAGGCAAAAAAGAGAGGAGGGTTTAGTGTTTGCGATGGGGGTGCAGGTAGGACAGGGAAGGGAAGGAAGGGAGGTGGCTAATGTGTTTTAGCACATGGTGTTAAGACATGGCATGACGTCACTGGTGGGGTGAAGTGCTGTGCAGATGAGGCAAAACACCTGAGAACCTCGACCCATGAACAGGTCGATGAGTTCTATTCCCCCAGGTTCATTTAGGGCAGAAAGGGGGTACTGGTACAGGGGGAAATTTAGGAGCAGAATCAGAGGCTTCCTCACAGATGAGCCAAGTGACTTTTTTGCACCCTCACACCATGCACACACAGATACACACAAACACACAGAAAAACAAGGCTAAGCAATGCATGCAGAAAGACGCATTCCCTCAGCTCCCCACCTAGCCTCTTGTTCAGGTTGGAAGCAGTGCAGACAACAAGGCCTCATGCAGGAAAGGAGGTAAAAAGAAAGTGCCTCTCATTTGACTAGCTGCCATGAGCAGGAGTTAGCACCAGAGAAAGCAGCAACAGCCTGAAGAAGCAGCAGGAGAAACGAGAATTCACCCTCCCAGGTAGGGTCCAATTCTAATTCTACAAGAAAGAGCATGAGCAACTTCACCTTAACTAGCTTTTCATCTAGAAACAGATAAGCTACTCACTCCTATGACTCCTTCCTATCTTTCTGGCCAACACAGCAGCTCTGGAAACCTCCCTTAATGCCAATTATCCCACCAAAGAGAGCAACCAGTAAGAGAAACTAGTAAACTCCTTCTGCCATCATGACTTCTTTGGGATATTGTTTTTAATTTGTATTTGTTACTATTTCTCACCTTTCAAATTCTGCAGGGTAATTTCCAGCTAATCTGGAGTTTGGGGAAAGTAGAGAGGGAAAATTAAGTCTGGTCTCCCACTTCAGGGGTTGCTGGGAGAAGGTTAACTCCAGAAGCTGCTCTATTCTGGCTTCTACATCAATTGCTTTCCCACTGAAATAACAGCATTCCAGAAAATTCCTCTGTATACAGAGTGGTTTCCACCACGGTGGCAGTGCCAATGCCACTCTGGTTTGGGCACAAAGCATTTTCACACCAAAAAGAAATACGTGCTGCTTGCATCAGCCTCATTCACCTAGCCAATTCTAGGCAGGGAAATTGAGACACACGGATGCCTCCTCTCTCAGGGTGTAGCCACAGAGGACCCTGGATCTCTCTCCCTTAGCCTCTCCCGTCCAGCCACTGCAACACTCTCTTACCAGGAGGAATCTCCTAGATCTCTGAGAGAGGAACCTGAGCTCAGGGTCACAGCCAAGGGCTCATTAGCAACCCCATTTCCATGTCTCTCTCTGGTTAGGTAGAATGATCCCACATCAGAGGTGCACTCACAGCTGCTGTGAGTCAAGAGACCCCAGAGTTCACCAAAGCACTCAGCTGAGAGCGAGGAATCCATTTCTGCACGTGCCTATGCCACAGATGGTGTGTGACAGGTAGCACTCAGATGACACATGCACAGCATGGATCTCTGAACAAATGCTAACCACACAGTGTCTTCGTGTCTCCCATTCAAACTACAGACTTCTGCCTGCCTTCACCCAGAGACAGACTTAATCCTGCCACATTTCACTTAACGCTGAGTGCAGCCCCCCAAAACACAACTCTGGCCAAGACACGGAGAGGGAACTCTGAGCACAGTGCAAGGGGACAGGGTACTCTCCCTGGCTTTTAGAAGAACGAAGAGACAAAGGAGAATGTGGGGAGAGCCTTGATGGAGGATCCTGGCCTGGCTTTCCTCCTGCATACAGCAGTACCTACAAGCCAGGCAGGGGTGGTCAAATCCTAGTCAGCTAAGGATAAGTCTCTATCCAAAAGCATGCTCAGAGTTTGCATACAGGTAATGTAGAGGGCTACAGACCCTCTTCATGGCTACCTCAGCAAGATGAACTCTATTACTTTGTTCTATAGGAAAGGATACCTTAGATACAAGTGCCCTGTCTCCAGGAGCCATCCCCATCCAAGTCCTGACAGTACATCTGAAATGCACAGCTGCCCTCTGACACAGGGAAACTCTGTCCTCATCTCAATTAGCCCTTCTGCCCTCTGGCCCACGTAGGACAGCGAAAAGAAGTAGTCACACAGCACTGGTGCCAGAAGTCAGCAGGAAGCAAGCTCCCCCCTCTTTCTCTTTCTCTGTCTCTCTTTGTGTATTTCATCCTTCAGGACACAAACCTGCAAGTGCGCTCGTTTAACTCAAGCTGCCTCGACTTGCAACGTGAGTCTGTGAATTTGCAGGAACATTTACAGGTCTGGGGATCTTGTACAAACAAGTGCTTTCTCCTCTCTGAGCAAGGCTCACAGTGACTGCAAAAAGGCAAAAGGAAAGACGTCTAAGCTACAGCGCTTCAGCAGAAAGAAAATACACATGCAACACCCTAAACATCAAAGCAATCCCTCTGCCCCCTCCCACAGCCCCCATGCCGCCCACTGGAGCGTCGTGGGCTGATGGATTTTCCAGCAGCACCCCGGCAGCCCCAGGACAGCACCCCTTTGCATTAGCGTAAAGAGAAAGAGAAAAGGCTCTCTGCACAGTATTCACAAATGCTGCATTGGATCCATAGGCACAGGCCAGAGGGAGGAAGAAGGGGAAAGCAAGGATGGGAAGGTGAGAGGTCCCAGCCAGCTATTGACATATCAATGAAAGGCGTTCTCTGAAGTGGGCTATTCGAGTAGAAAGAGGCCAGCAGCTGAACGAGTTAAATACACAGGGTCTCTCCTCCCCTGAAAAGCAGCTGGGCTGCAGCATCAGACGGTTACTCCTGCAGCCAGCACTGCCCTCCTTTCTGACAGCCCCATCCCAACCTTGCCACCATAGGTCACAGGAGTGTCCTGTGAAGGGGTTATGACTTTACAATGCAGAATTCTGTGAAACGCTGTGAGAGAGGCAGAGCGAAATGGACAGAGAAAGACAGGGAGAGAGAAGCCACCAAATGCAGCAGAGAGAGGAAAGGAGAGAGCGAGCCCGCCCGGTTCCCCAGCACACCCTCTCCAGCTTCCCGCCGTCCCACCTCTCCTCTCCGCCTGTGACTCCACCAGACACGCACGCACACCCACACACACGCACACATGCACGGCAGACACCAGCCTCCCTGTTGCCAGTCACCGTAGCAGTGAGGGCACAAGATGAGTCGGGGGAAGCAGACGAGAGAGTTGCAACCAGAAAGTGTTGAAAAGAGGGTGCAGAGCGCTCGCCCGCCCGTCCGCACTCCTGTGCCTTGGGAGAATTGTCACCACTGATGATTAGAAAGCCAAGCAAGCTAAAGCCACCTTCCCTGAGATGCCCTCAGTGCCAGAGCGGTGCCACCACCAGTGCTGCCCCTGCAGGATCTGCAGCCCACCAGTGACTGGGAGGGGAGGGTGAGATTTGCATGAGCAGCAAGCAGGCGGATTGCTTTGGGGAAAGGGAGGGAAGAAAGTCTACAAGCAGAGGACACAAACGTACAAGCTGAGTGGTTTGTACCGGCCTTTCTTGCGCTTTCTCTTTTGACCCTTCCCCTTTCCTCGCTTTGATTTTCTGGAAGAAAAACAAAAAAAAAAAAAAAACAGAGAAAGAGAGAGAGAAGGAAAGAAAGGGAGAGAGAGAGAAAACAGAAGAAAACGCAAGGAAGAGGAGGAAAAAAAATACAGCCATGTGCCTTGCTAGGAGGGGGAAG
This sequence comes from Neopsephotus bourkii, assembly GCF_033783945.1. Classification (NCBI taxonomy): domain Eukaryota; kingdom Metazoa; phylum Chordata; class Aves; order Psittaciformes; family Psittacidae; genus Neopsephotus; species Neopsephotus bourkii. The sequence continues at coordinate 8,828,238 of NW_026901776.1, read as the reverse complement.
CACATGGGGCAGGACTGGATGGCAGGTCCCAAGGCCGAAGCATAGATCTCCACCTCGCACACACATTCACCGGCCCTTCTGCGCTCCTGCCAGCACCGCAACCAGCCTGCCCATGGCCAAGCCAGTGCCAGGGACTCAGAGACCACCGCCAGCAGGGCTGCTGCCAGCACAGGCAGATCTGCTGCCCCTCCAAATCAGAGGGGCAGTGGGGAAAGGACAGGGCGTGAGGGGAAGGAACAGAAAGCTTCGTGAAAGCATCACGCAACCGCAGGGAGTGCAGACAACCGTTCCAAGCGACAAGCACGGGTGCACACTGACTGACAAGAGGCAACCTGAGGGGAGAGGTTCTCCCCAGGGAAAAGGAAACTGCTCTGACCTGATGCACTGCCCAGCACCAGGCCTAGGAGGGGGCAGCCAAGCTCCAACAGCTCTGCTGCCAGGGTGGTGGTGATCCTGTCTTGGGATGGAAGCAAAGGGGGCCTCACCTCAGCACCCTACAGACAAGGGGTGAGACCCGGTCTACACAGCAGCACTGTGTGGGAGAGAGCTATCTAGCCTGAAGGCTCTGCTTACCCATCCCACCTCCTGCGTGTGGTTTGGAGGGCTTCAGGAGACCTCACCAGATGTCTGCTAACCTCCCCTCTGGCAGCCTCTAACCTGAGCACTGGAGGGGAAAAAGGGAGGCCTGACCTAGTTATGACACCCAAGAGATAACCAGCAAGCAGCTTTCCGATTTTCCCTCCTTTCCCTCCTTCCCGTTGCCTTCCATGTGGATCTGCCAGACAGATGAGCAGTTGGAGCCAAGGCACTGACTCCATTCTGAAAAATTCACCAGTAGCTCCTGACTCTTGGGCAGGCCTAGACACTAACCATGGACCTCTACAGACCAGTGAGAGCACAGGGAAAGAGGGAGGCTGGAGCCTGCGCTGCTCCTGAGCCACATTAGCACAGGACCAAAGGAGAGACATGCAAGGAGAAGGCCCTAGGCAAAAGCACCAGGGCTTGTCAGGCAAGTGAGCCCCAGCATTGCAGTAGTTCAGCAAAGGCTCCCTCATTCCCTGGCACAGCCCACCTCAGGAGGGAGCTGTGATGGGGACATGGGGGACAGAAGGGAAAGCACCATAGGTGTTTCTTAAGCCCTGTTCAAGTCGTCTCACTGGAATGAGTGTCAGAGCATCAGCTCGCTCCCAGCCTCTGCCCTACATGTCAGGAGTCACAAGGAGGCGGTGAGGGGAGGAAAATCGACCTGAAGGGAGGAGAGGGGCACCAATATAACAGGACTTTCAATCCAGCACAAATCAAAGCACACCAGCCTCTCCCATTCCTTCCCTTCCTTCCCCAGGGAGTGCAGAACCAGCAAAGAGCAGACAAGGTGCTGTTAGAAGAGGAAAGGGAATGCAACACAGTCCAGGCTGGCTGCTTCACCCACACCCATCCTTACCAGAGTTCACACAGACCCAACTCTCGCACACCTTCAAACCACAGAGCCACGCAGACCAACCACCCCCAGCACGGCCCTGCTCAGAGAGGAGTGCCAGCTGCACACAGCCCAGTGCAGCCAGGAGCAGATTTCCAAGGGGAGGAGGAGAGGCTGGAAGGCAGCTAGAAATACACAACCACCAGGAGAGGGGTGAAAGAAGTTCTCTCACTCTCCCGCTTGCTCTCTGTTCAGCCTCATCTCCCAGTATTCATTCACTTCCTCTCCCAACTCCACACTTCTGACCAGCAGAGCTGCTACCCCAGCCATGCACAGTCCAGCTGACTCTCACCAGAGAGGTCACTCTTTCTTTTCAATATTGCTCCACATTTTGTGATCATCCCTGCAGCTACTGCAGGACAAGAGCTTATTTCTCTACTTTCCACATCGTTTTTCCTTTCGGGAGGAAGGAAAAGGAAGGTTGTACCTTAACCTCCTTCAGGTCACAAGAGCAAATCCATCAGACTGAAAAAACTCTCATGAAAGCCTCCACCAAGACCCAGACAGGACATCCACCTCCCTTTACACCCTCCCTGGCCCCCACCCAACCAAAACCAGAGCCACATCCTGCATGGCATCTGTCCTGCCTCCACCAGACCTCTACTGTCACCTCTCCGTGTAGCCAGCAGAGTTCCTACCCAAGCTGCTGTGAAAGAAGCCAGCAAGTACTCACTCAAGCAGCAAGAAAAAAATTAATCATAAAGAAAGGCAGCGATTTGCAGTAACCAGAAACACCCCAGGAAGAGGGAAGGGAGATTAGGGGCTGCACCTTGAATCCATTCTGGTAGGACACACAAGACGGGACCTCCCTGACTCAGGATAAAGCGTTAGGAATGACTGCCATGACCATGGGTCATGCAAGCTCCAAGACTGGGGTATGAAGGAACAACCATCAGATCTGGGTTTCTGTGCCCACCTGGAACGGATTCAGAGTGTCGCCCCATGCACTACCATATGCCATTTCCAAAAACACCTTCTCCAAGTAAATACCTCCAACCAAAGATAAGGGCAAGGGGCAGTGGGGAGAGGAAACACCAACCAACCACCAAAAGAGAAAGGAGGAAAGGCTTGTCACTTACTTTTCTTGTTTGTTTTTGACATCTTTCTTTGGTCTGTGGGGGAACAGAGAACAAAGGCCTCATTAGAAGGGAGCTTACCACATATGCTTCCAGTATTATCCCCCAGGTCCCACCAAGTCCAAGGAAGGACATGTACAGCTGGCATTGCAGGATGCCCATGGCAGGTTTAGTGGTCCTTCTCAAAGTGTTTGCTCTCCTTTTTCATCTCAATGGCACTCAGTGCCAAAAGACCCCAGGTTGCAGGCTAGCACTGTCCACCTGTGATATCTGGAGATGGAGGAGCTGCACCAGCAAATTACTTCTTTTTCCAGGCTCAGCCATCCCTCTGCAAACCAACTGAGGAGACTGCAGAAGCCTCTGGAAAACAGTCCCAACCCAAGGGCAGAAAAAGGAAAGGCTCAGAGTAAGTTTATTGCAAGAGGAACCAGTGCTGCTCCATTCTCACCTGCAGTCACATTTACTGTGCTGTAAGAAGCTCATGTGCGCTATGTGCTGACTCTGATGGGGTTTAATTCTCATGATCTGGAATGAAAGAAACAGAGAGGGTCACTGCCCATTCACTATTTATATTCACAGCTCCAAATCAGCCTGCTGCACAGCAAAGCATTTGCACCCCAGGTGTTCCTGGGAAGAGCATAGCAGAGTTTGAGCTGGCTTTGAGGCCCCATTCTCCCAGTCAGAAAGATCTTTGATCACAAGCAAGCAACAACACCAGACTCGTGCCAAAGCTCTGTTTGCTCATGTATTCAAGGTGCCAGCACTGGTGGACGGCCTTGGAGAAAGGTATGGGAGAGGGCGTAACACCATAGCAAGGTTCTCACTGAGCTCTCCCTGGCTGATGCTAGAGGGACGGTAAAGGAGTATCCAGCCTGCTGTCACGTAGAAGCATGCTTTGGTTTAACACAAGGGCCCGTATCTAACTCCTTTTACCTACGCCACCATTCCTTCCCAGCTGATATATCACTTTGTCAGTGACTCAATACACATTGTAAATCTGGTCATCTGTGGTTAAAGCAGCCCTGCAGGGCCAGATATTTTCCATCACCCAGCCCCAGATGCCTCCAGGGTAATTATATTAGAAGCGATGCATGTATTGTCACAGTTTCTCAACCCAGAACCTGACTGACCCACGAGCTCTAGCATTTGCACCAGAGATCTGCTCAAGTGCCTCTGACCCCTTCCAGGCATGCAGGTATATCAGCCCAAAACTGTGATTCAGCAAGGAATGGTAGGAAGACCATCCCCAGCTACACCATGCTCAGGCCCAAGCTAGAGCCTGCAAGTGGAAAAGCAGTATAGGGAACCATGGAAGGACACAGACAGGTGACCCACCAGAGTTAAACACAGCTCAAATGACATGCAAAAAGAGCCCACACGTTAATCACTTAGTACTGCATGTATGTCATTCATATCATAAAGTGATGGCAATATTCACAGTGGCCATTCAAGAGGTTGAAGGAAAAAGTAGGTGAGGGAGCTATGGGTTAAGGGCACCACTGTGGGCACAAGTTAGGATCCAGGCTGCAGACAAGGGAGGTGACAAGCTCTCTAAAGCAGAGTTCACATCTTCCCCATGTGCCCAGCCTTTTCTATCACAGCCATCTCTGTCTCCTCCAAGAAATGAATTCAGCAGCCTCCAAACAAAGGAGGAGGATGCCCAGAGGCAGAAAGGCTTTTCCACTTGACACTGAAGCAGTGTGTTCCTTAGAGCCCCTTTCCACCCCTGCTGTGCCAACGTAGCTAATGACTCAAATCCCTTGCTCTGTTGGTAAAGGCTGACCTCACATGCCCTCCGGGAGAGAGTACTGACAGGCTTTCCCCTCGTGCACTACCCAGCTGCTTTCAGATCAACATCTGTGTGGACCAAACACAGAGTGAAGGTGCAGCAGGGGCCCAAGGAGTATCTTCTTTGAGGCTTTAGAGGTAAGTGCACCAGAAATGCTCCTTTGCATTATCTTAAACATGAAGTGCTCCTTTGCAGAAATTCTCCTTTGCATGCTCCTAGCAACTCTATTTGGGCACTGGCAAGGTCAGATCCAAAAAAACAGATTCTCCCCTTAGCCTTGATGAGACATGGGCAATTTATCTTTTAACCCTGCATGGTGCAATGCTGGGCACAATGGTTAGGAGAGAGGTTAGTCCTCCTGATCTGATAACCTCCAGTTCCCTGTGATAGGGTGCCCTTCCTCTGAATTAGCTGGGAGTGGAGACTTGGAGTGGCTGTGATGGCTGACTTGCTTCCTTTCACCCAAGCATGCCAGCTTGCAAGTCGGGCCCTCACCTCCATCGTGACGTTGTACACATCCACAGGAACACATTCTAGGCCCTCATCGCCGCAGCAACCCGCACATCTCATCAGAGGCACACAGGATGGCTTGAATATGTACTCCACCTCATCAGGGTACTCCTGGAAAATGTCCACCAGGGTCTCAATTGTCCTGCAGAAGCTGCGCTCATAGACTTCCAGGAATTTGATAACTAAAAGAAGGAATGGAGGGAACAAGTTAATGCAAACTTAGCTCAAGAACGTCTAGCGCTTCACCACTTAAAATGTTGCAACACATCTACCACATGCTCTTCACCAACAGTCTTGTAGGCAGGCCTAAATCCATTGTCTCTACCCCCTACACACACACACAAATCAAGTGGGGACAGAAGGAGACAATCTTCTTATTGCTGCTTTAGGGCAGAGGCAAAATAGACCACAGCCTCACTCATATTCCCTGCTATCCCCCATACTCTTGGATATGCTGCCACAAAGCATACTAGCTCAGCCAAAAGGCACCTGAGGCTGCTGAGGATAATCTGCACTCTAGGTTAAAACCCTTCACCGATTTGCCGTTTATCCCTTTTCAAAAACAGCCAGTGGATGCCCCAGTGGCTTTTAGAAGGCAAGGGAATAAGCCAGAAGCATCCTTTCTACAGCATTCAGAGCAGAGACCCTTCCAAGAACAAGCAGAAGGTTCTGAACCATGCATTTACGTATCTTCATTCTTCCAGTCAGCCACTTCTTTTGCTCATGCAGAACATTCACCTCAACAGGCCACCTCAGAGCCATGACAGCACTTGCTACAAGTCACAGCCTCCGTGTCTCCACACTGACCACTTTCCCAGACCAAAGAATCAAGCCACCCACTGAAAGACTGAAAGCAAGCCCACAGCACCCCCAGGATTAACCAGACCATACACCTGGCCACCAAACCACAACGAGGCAGTGTGGGAGGGGGAACAGGGTGGATCTGCCATGATCTGCCACCTTCCCTACTAATGGAGCAAACACTAACTGCTTACAATCTGCACTGATTTCACAAGCATTTCTCAATGTTTCCCAGTTTCTTGCCAAAGCTTCATTCTGTTGCTTGGTCAAGGGTTGGAGAGAATTAAAGAGATGAGAAAGAGGATAGATAAGTACACACAGACAAAACCCGGCTGCTAATACAGTTCTGCAAACAGTGAGTACCTACAGCCCTCCAGGCCTCCTAGCTCTATCAGCACACAGGTAAAGGAGGATGTCCCAAATGGAGCAGAGGATAAGAGTACACACAAAGAGACAGTACCTGCCCATGCTGTTATGCACTATAATGATCCACCTGTACAGTATGCAGAGTCCTACAACACCAAGGTTGATAACTCAGAGTGATAAGAGCAAACTGCTTGCATCATGGAAAAAAATGGTCTCCAGTAAGCGTTTCTAAAGTGCCCTGAACTTGTGACAAACTGGCATAAAGGTTACTTTGCCACAAAAATGCAAAAGCTGCAGGGCTTGGAGCTCACAGCCCGCAGTTAATTGTTGAAAGTTAATTCTAGGTCACACAGAGCTGACAGTGCCACAGTGCTGAGAGCGGGTACAAGAGGGGAGGAGCTTCCATCCAGGGAGTCTGAAGTGTCAGAAAGTGTGAGCAGCTATTAAAAGAGAAAGTGGCTTGTGAAAGGGAAATGTAGCCTGGCAGGCATGGACTGCTTGTTGGTATTCCTCATCTAGAAGACAGTATGTTTCTGTTTCTTGTCCTTTCCCTTCCCTTTTCCTCTTCTCCTAACTGCAGTATGCCTCCTGTCTATTCCTCTATCTTGTCTGTGGCTACCTCCTTCTTCCTGTTGACTTCAGAGTGACCTTAGCCACCGCGTATATTCTAACAAGTTGAACAATTTAATACGTGGGAAATTCTGTAGGCACAATGACAGTGGCTGAACTGCACTGTTGATCATTCACACTGTGCCAGCAGGAAGAATCTGGGAACTCTGGCAGAGAAGGCACAGTTCTGGACAAAAATGCTTACAGACCTACGTCAAGGGGAGGGAGGGAAGTGGGAGGGAAAGCAGCAGTTACCTGTGCAGATCAAAGCTGCTCACCGCAGTAGTCTGGGGCATAAAGGAGGAAGAAACCGAAACAGAGTCAAAAACTGAAGTGAACCTGATTAATGTCTGCCATGCTTCCTAAATGTTTGCACTGCACAAACAGCTGGATTACACCAGAGAATACTGACTACAGATTGGCCAGAGAACAGCACATTCAACTTCTTAAGCAGAGCCTTTGCTTTCACGGCTGCACCCTCATGACTATACTTGAGATCTGGGAGATTTGGCATGACCAAATCCTTTCCTTAAAGAATCTAGGAGATTTTGCCCTTACTTTAACATATGATTTTCCAAAGTCTGAATCAGCCTCTGGAAAGGAAACGGGGAATCTTTCTCCAGTTGCCAGTCAGAAGATCCTACCATGGAAGGCTTTGATTTTGCTGGACACAGAGCATTCACTTGTACACTGTGCAATGCTCAACAGTTCATTTGCAAAGTTAGCACCCAAACCAGAGCACATGACTGAGGCACAGTCATCCTCACAGCAAAGCCCTGCCCCTGCTACCATACCTACACTTACTCCCATGTACTGGGAGTCATATTCCACACTTTGCTGGGCTGATTCAGACTGTGCTTCCTTTCCATTGGTTGTGCCAGGGACGGAAGAAGGTCTGTCTTTCACGGGGAAACACAGGAAGGTCACTGAAGGACTAACAACACTTGGCCTGCTCCCTTCCTGCAATTCGGGTTTCAGCCCACATATAAAGTTAATCCCACATCTAACCCACTCTCCTACCCCCCAAAACACCTCCAGACTTGAGTCAGAGGTTCTTCTTTGTCAATGGAGGGGGCAGTAAGGTTAAAAGCCAGTCCAGGCCCACATTAACTCTTCAGGGCAGGCATAGCCAGAGCAGGCAGGATTACGTCCAAATTTGGAGCAGTTGAGTGGGAACATGCTATACTAGAAAAGGAACAAGTTCACGATCACTCTGCCTCCCTTGCCATCAATGGCTTAGCAGCAATGCAGACATACTGTTCTTTTAAAAATAAAAGCGCTGCCACAAGTGCTGGTGGTTTCTTTTATTTATACCAGAAAATCTTTTCTCGTGGAACAAAGAGTGTTTGTCTGCCTCCTCTACAACTTCCCGTGCCACAAAACATGTGGAAGGCTCTCTTGAGCACAAAAGGGTAGGGGCTGAAGCTAAAATTACAGTCTCCAACCAGAGTGAATCCATCCCAAATAAAAACCTGTTACAGCTTGACATCTCAGAAAAAGCATGAAATGGCCAAAGACACAAAATCACCTTTTACCCCAACCCCAAAGCCTCCAAAAGCTTCAGTGGAAGGAGCTACAGGCCTGTCCTTCTGGAACACAGGTCTATCATCGTCCCCTCTTTGAAGAACTGAGGTACAGAGAGAGGACCTCCAAGGTCAAACAGCAGGATGGAAGTAGAGCCAGGAAGGTGATGCCAAGAGTCTTGATTTCTAGCTCACAGATATATCTGCATCGCAGAACCAGAAATAGCACCAAGGCAACAGCACCAAAGTCTCCCCCTCACATTGCCAGACTAACTTCTCCCGCGATCCCATCAGCCTTCCTGGGACAGGGAATTAAATTGTTTGATTCTTCTCCTCCCCAGGCAGGTAGTCGGACAGAACAAATGGCACAGATGAGGACACTAGCTCCTTTCTACCAACAGCAGAGGACCGATTACCAAAATAAGCCTCAGAGCAGGCCCCATTTTGATCCCTCTGGAGTCACTGAACCTTCTTCTGTTGACTTCAGCAGGAGCAAGGGTCAAGCGCAACAGGCGGCAGCCTGCCAGCAAATTTTGCCCGTGCAAAATGGACACCTATCCCAAACACAGCCTGCCACAAGCCCCTGGCAATGCACACTTAGCCTGTCACACCAATAAAGTTACAGAACTTGAAATCCACTGCACCACCACAAAAAAAGCCAGTGTGGGCCCACACTGCTAGAGCCCTCTGCTGACCTCCAGCTGGAATAACGCGGGAGGTCACCACCAGCAGGGACCCTGCAAGATCTTCGCCAGACCCTGCCACGCAGCCAGCGGTCTGCTCCGCCATGAAGGTATAGGGAAAACACGGCCAGGATGCTCTTAAAGCAGCTGATGATCACCTCAGCCTGAAGGCTCCAGAGTCCACAGCCCTTTAACCCCACTGAGGACTGCAGATAGAATGCCAACCTCCTGCAATGCACTGGGGTCTACAAGACAGTGGGAGGCATCACTAACTATCCCGGGGGCTGACCATTCTCCTGGTCTGCACTTACTTGCACAAACCAACAAGGCAGAGGACAATGCCACATCCTAGCCTTTGGGCTAGCTGTACAGACCCAAAATCGCAACAGCTGCTGAGGCACCACCTTGTTTCCTCACCAGGCAATTGCCTTGCCCGTAATGGACCACAAGCAATAAATTGAGTAGAACCTATTGGATCACGCTGCAGTCTCCTGAATCTGCTAAGCCTGCTAGCTCAGACTGGAGTGAAAGGGTGTATTTTCCAAGCCTGGCTCCGTACATCACTAAGCAATAACCTAACTGAGGGGTACCTGGGACTGTCAGGAGCCACGACTTCAGAAAACCACCCTGGGCTGCTCTTTTCTCCTTCTCTTCCCCAGAGACCTGGCTGGAGCCGGGGCGTTGCTTTAGGCTTTGTTCAGGGATCAGCCCTGGCCACACAGCCGGGCACCACCGCAGTGAAGATGACAAATCCCTTCCTACAGCACTGTGGCGAATGCCTAGCAAACTGTTCGCCGCTACTCAGCGTGCGCGAGCATGTGTGTGTGTGTGTGTGTGTGTGTGTATATATATATATATATGAGCGTGTGTATGTGCACAGGCGCACGCACGCAGTTTTCCTCAGAGTTGTGGGAAACCAGCAGTGGGCTGGGCCGGCCCTGCTGCACGCCCAGGCCCCGCGGCAGCCCCGGGGTCGGCCCCGCGGCCACCCGGTCCCAGCACCCCGACCCGCGGCCGCCACAGCCCCGCGAGGAGGGGGGGGCGCGGCTCACCGTAGCGAAGGGGTTAATGGCGGCGGCCCCCCGCTCCCGCCGCCGCTCCCCGGGAGGTGGCGGTGTTGGCCGCCGCCGGCTCCCGGGGCTCTGGCCTCCTTCCTCCGAGGCCCCCGCCACCCCGCCCGCCCCCCGCCCGCCGGGCAGCCCCCCCGCGCTTACCTTCATTGGGTTTCCGCTCCCCATCCCCCAGGGCAGGAGCTGCCTTCGACAACTGCAAAGATAACAGAAAATCGGTCACCACACGGAGCCGCGGCGCGGTCCCGGGGCGCGGGAGGGCTCCCAGGCAGGAGGCGGAGGGGACGCCCCCGAGGTGGAGCCGTTATATTCCCCCCAGGCGGACACAGAGGCGCCTTTTGTTCCTCCCGTCCCCCGAGGAGCCGAGCGGGACACGGCGGGACAGGCCGGACCCGCGCCGAGGGAAGGGGCAGGCGGGAAGGCGGCGGCCGGGCCTCCAGCACGGCGGCCGACGGAGGCCCCGGAGGGAGAAACGGGTCCCTCGGGAGCGACCCTGGGCGGTTTTCAGCCAAAACCAGCAGGAAAATGTGGGCCCAGGGGAGAAAAGTAACAGGAGTGCCCTTCTACTGCTGACATGACCAGTGGGATCTGGGGGGGCATCGCTCTTCTCCCCTGGCTTCCATTTCACCTGGGAAAGGTGAATCCCCTCAGGAGGGCACAGGGGAATGAAGGGTGGCCAGGCGCAAAAGGGCATCGCTCCCCTCTCAATGTCACAGGTGTCTTGTGCTGAGCAGTGGTGGCCACCGAGGTGCTGGTATCTGTCCGGGTGTCAGGGCAGTTAGCTGTGACAGCACTGCTTTGCCGACAGCACCGCCAAACCGCCCAGGTTTCCTTCCTTTCCCCTGGAAGGGCGGGCAGTGCACACCCTCACCTAACGGTGCCGGTCCCCAGCCCCTGCATGGCCATGCTCCTGTTCCTCAGCTCCCTGTGGCTTCCCCTGAGCAAAACCCAGGCAGGCCCCAAGCCCTTCGTTCACTCCTTCTGCCTTCTGGGGTGAGGGGCATTTCCTGACACAGGCAGGAGTGGCGACAGGTAACCCACCGCCAGACCGGGATGGAGAAGCGTGACACCACCGTGCTAAGGAAGTCCTTTTAATTCCAAGTGAACCAAAAACTCCACGCTTCCTGCTCTGCATGAGGGCTTTGGCTCTGACATAACTTTCCAGCCAAGTCAGGTTTCCCCCTGCTGTTCTGTTCTGAACCAAAACTGAAAAATGCCCGGCTTTCTTCACTTCTCCAAGCTATGTTGCCACCTGTGTGACGCCATCCACCCCAGAACCTGCTGTCTTTTAGCAGAGGCCCCACAAGAGAGTGGTGATACATACAAAAATACTGCTTCATCAGCGATATGCTGCATTTAGGCTTAGAGAAAGGCCCTCTGATGTCGTAGCTAGAGACAGAACTGAGCACACCGAATGAAGTCCACCCCAAGCTCACAACGGGAACCCACCACCACGCAGCCCCATGCACAGGGCAGCACCACCCTCCGAGCAGCCCAAAGTGTCAGCTTTTAAAAGGAGGGGGCAAGAGAGCCAGCAAAGCCCTAGAAGCCCCTTTCCCAGCCATTCCTTTGTGTCTGTGCACAGTTCCCTTTGTCTAAAGCCCCCCTCATCGAATTCCTTGTTACTTATTTCAACCAAAGTCTTCCTGTACCTGGGCACAACTCAGCAGCCCAGACCTGTGCCACCCTGTACTTGGATCTGTTTCTTCTCTGGGGAGGAGAGGGCTGCGTGCACAATCTCAGCGCTGGGACAACAGTTTAAAAAGCAGGTTCCTAGAAACAGTTTCATTCCTGAAGTGTGAAGGTCACTGCAACAGCAGGAACAAAATGGAGGCAGTAGAGGTTGCAGAGGCCTTCCAAAGCCACTCAGTGCCTGACAGCCTAAGGGTCAAAAGAAAACCGCATCAAGGGCAGAAACGCCTCAATCAGTGTTGGAGCACAGGAAGAGGATCACGAGCCAAGTCAGTTTATCCAAGTCACAGCACCTCCTGGACCTTTTGCAAAGTGATTTTGGGTTCACACAGAATGACCGTGATGGACCGCACAAAATTAGCTCAGAGACGCTTTGAGGGTCATTCTACCCATTCCCTATGCCAGGCTGCCTAGCCAGCTGCCAAGCCCTCTGCCTCCTTGCACGCACGTATGGTGCATGGGTGATGGGAAGCAGAAGCAAGCCACACACTTCCACTGCTCACTTGCACCCAGCCAGCACCTCGCCCTGCCCCTGATGTACTGGAGCAGAAAAGCCTGAGCTCCCGCGGAACTCACCTAGACCTGGGTTGTGATCCCACCCCAAGGATGGGAAATGAGATCAGTACCAAGTCTGTAGAGGGCTTCTTAACAATCCCAGGGAGCTCTCAGCAGAAACCCAGAAGGTTTCCCAGAACTCGGTAACACGCTCTCTGCTCACTATACCAAGAAACTCTCCTGCCCTTTTGGTAGTGCCTTTCACCTGCGGCTAGTGCCCTCAAAGACCATCCACCGGAACAGCAGGCAAGGCAGGGGCTTTTGCCTCACCTTAAACCAGCCTGCTACGTATCAGTCAGGGCAATAGGGAACCAGAAGTCTTCCAAGGGACAAGGCCTGGCATGCCCTTCGGTGGGAGCCTGAAGGTCACACTCTCCTCTGCTGGCTTTCAGCATTACCCAACAGCTCTGCAATATGATTTCCTTTGAATAGATTTTCAACATTTCACAGAGGTGTGGAAGCAACTCCTGCATTCAAAAGCAGGATATGGGGGTGACCAAGGGGAAACTCCTTTCTGTGCCCTTCAGAGGTTGCAGCAAATGCATATCCCGCAGTGGAGTAAAACTCTCCCTAACAAATAAACCTGAACGTTCCCTGTCCCCCTTCTCCCCAAGTCCCTGTCCCGAGCACATTATACTCTGAAGGGAGAGAAAAGGTTAATCATGTCATTCCTCTCTAACCATCATCCCCCCTCACAACTACCACCAGCACTCTTTCTCTTCCTTCCCCTCCCCCTAATCTGTGCAGGCTCATTAAAAGAGCTTTGTAACTGTTTAGGACTGGAACAAACAATCCATCCACTTTTGAGAGGGACTCTGGGACAGGAGTTAAGGCACTTTTCGTCTTAGGCACTAGAAATTCTCAGGGGTTTCTGCTTAAGGGGAGGGGGGGACAGGACTTCACTGCACTCCTTCTCCATTGTACATGCAAACAGAGCTCAGTAATCCTGAAAGCTGCCAGCACAGCCAAGGCACCTCTGACACGAAGCAGGGCGGACAGGAAAGCAGATTTAAGGTTGCTCAGCAAACCCCTCTGAGATGTCAGCATGGGCTTCCCTCTTCCTGCTCCAAAGGAGTGCTCCCTCCCAGCCTGTCCTCTGAGCACAGACCTGGAGCAGCAATGGGGAAGGTGACCCGCTGTGCCCTGGCTGCCTACAGGCTAGAGAAGCAGGTTCTGGTGGCTCCCCATCGTGGCCTGGCACAGAGGCACAGCAAAGGCAGGGAGCCTGGTGGGTGTGTGATCATTAGCAGTCTAGTCACAGGCTCGTTCTCCCTCCCTCCTTGTCTGATCCCTGCCTCTTCCCTATGGCAATACAGCTGGTGTGTCCGGGTCCCTCTGCAGTTCAGGGCAGGAACAGAAGAGTTCCCAGCCCCTCATCAGGGGTGACCTGCCACCAGGCTGCCATCAAGACCGGAGACAAAGGAAGATGGGGAATGACAGATCATACCCTGGTCTTTGGGGGGGGGGGGGGGCTGGAAGGGGACAACAATGCAACCTCTCTGACCCCGTAGAGCTGAAGGACTGCACTGCAGCTCAGCACAGCAACACATGGGTGCAAAACCACCTTTTCTACCCTCTCCTACCCAGAAAGGCTGTCACCACCAGCAGAGGCAGACACCTGTGGCATCAGCACCACCCAGCCCCGACCATGGCACCATTTCCCACTGTCCCTGCCTGGCTGCAGAAGCAACCATAACAATAAGGAGTCATCCCCCTGCCACCTTCACCAGAGAAGCATCCCTCCTCCTTTGCCTTCAGGAAAGCTGCCCGACACAAACTGGACCCCGCTTTCCCAATGCAGCCTCTGCTAGGGCTTTTATTTAATTCTTTCTAACACGCCTGGCTAACTAGATAGGTTTTATTCAGTACGACAGCCAGATTAACAGTACAGATAAATATTATCATCAAAGCACAAAACCCTAGACCCGGCGTGAAGAGTCATGCCTCCTGCCATGCCCAGAGACATCGTCAAGCTGCCTACGTGAGATCTGCTGGCATTTCTAACGTTCCCATCACCGTGGTGCCCAGGCAATCAACGGACAAATAAGGACAGAACTGAAGGGCAAGACCTCACCATTGATCTGCCTGAGCACTTACATGGCCTGCATTGCCCAGCTATCTGAACATCTCACAATCTCTCATGTATCTATCCCCACAGCATTCCCCCCCCCCCCAAACCCACCGACACCCCGTTAATTCTTCCCTACTTCTTTCCCCACCGTTTTCCTCCCTCTTTTCTCATCAGCATCATCCTCCTGCCCAGAAGAACAGGCAGCACGAGGCTTTTACACAGCTCCTGAGGACAGGACCTGGACTCTACCTGATCTGCCGTTTCCTCCTCTGGTGAAGAGGAAGGGGAGGGGAGAAGGAGCAAGGGGAGGGTTAAAGGGTATTATCACTAGACACGGGTACTAACTACTATCACTAGACACTGTACTAACATACAGCCGGGAACACATACTGCTGCACAAGTTTACTGAGGAGCTGGGAAGCAAAGAAATCCCCGGTTTAGGTGACGGTGGAAAAACTCTTGGAGAGTGGAAAGAATTGTCCCATGAGCCAGATCTGGCAGGCAGGCAGCACGGAGCTGCTCTGTGCCACACTCAAGAGAGAGCTGCGCCTCGGTTCCCATCGAGCACAGCCCAATGTGCGGCTGTCACTGGAGAAAGTAGAGATATAACAGGCTAGAAACAAAGCGTGCAGTGCCTGCATGACTTCGGTTACAGCTGAAATGGCTCCTAATTGGGGAGTTACCTTCCAGCATCGGTGCTGAACAAACAATGTGAATAACTAATTACTTTGCAACGTTTATTATCACGATTGTGGGAGATGATCTGGCCCGCGTCCTCTCCAAGTGCCAGGCAGAAATGGCAGGAGAGAACTAACCTGTTATAGCCTTTAAAACATAATCCCTGCCCGCCTAGCGAACAGCCACTTTCACGTGGGCACTCTGTCTAAACCCTGTAATATCTCTTGGCAACACAGCCCTCTTGACTCTTTAGAAAAGGCAGATTTAGAGGAGAGGTTTCCACAGAACGCTTTCTTCTTTCTTAAAAGAATAAAAAATAAGAGAAAGAAAAGAAGGAAGAGTTGAAGAGAGTTGGTTTCCAATCCCTCGGGAATGACAATAAGGCAAAAGTAAAAGTGACCGAGGAGGAAGAGAAGAGAAAAATGCACGGTTTTGTAATCTCGATGCAGGAGGTATGTATTGCGATTATATTTTTTTTTTCCTCCAATCTGGAAGAAATTCAGGATCCATTTTGTCCTCTTTGATCTCTATTTGTTTTTCCAGCTAGGTATTTTGAACTCCACTCGGCGGCACGAACCCGAGCTGGGACCTAAGGCAAATACCGCCGAAACACCCTTTTGCAATGTCAGGAGACCCGAGGACGGGAGGCGAGGCTGATGCAAGAAGCCAGCGCGCTGCCTCCCTACTCCGCGCCGCGCAGCGCCCCGGCGGGACCCCCGGCCCCGCCGCCGCCGCCCCGGTGGGAGCCCCATGCTGGGGGCGTGCAATGCGCGCACACGTGCGCGGGCACTCCGCACGGCGCTGCCGGCCGCTCCGGGGGGCCGCGGGGAGCCGAGCAGCGCTTCTTCTCCCCCCCCCCCCCCAGCTGCAGCGCTGCACGCACGTGTGTGCGCTGCGGGAACCCACCGCACCCGCTGCCAGCGGCGCGGAGGCATCGCACCGAGCAGGTGGGAGGCGGGGGGGAGCGGGGGGGGCGAAAAAATAAAAAGAGTGGGGTAAAAGTCTTTTCCATCTCGTCGTCCCACACACCCTCCCCCGCCGTACGCGGGGCACAAAAGCCCCGGTCCCGCGCAGTCCCCGCCGCTTACCTCCGCGCTCTGCAGATAGAGCAGCGCCGCCAGCCCCCAGTGGATCCAAGTGAGCAGAAAGTTCATGGTTGCCGGCACACGCAGCGGAGCGGGGCCCGCCGCGCTCCGCCTCGCCGCCGCCCCGCCGCCGCCGCCGCCCCGCCGCGCTCTCGCCCGCGCCTCCTCCGTGCCCGCCGCCGCCGCCGCCTCCTCCTGGGGTGCCGCCGGCCGGGCGCTGCGAGGTTCTCCGCGAAAAGAAGGGTTCCTCTTCGGGGTCTCCGGTTTCACCCCTCCATAAGCCCGGCTCTCCGCCGGCCCTCGCTGCTGCTGCTGTTGCTGCTGCTCTCTGCGGGCGCTCCGCCGGGCCGAGCGCAGGCTCCGCGGCCGCCCAGCCGCCGCTGCTCGGCCCCCACAGCTGGGCAGTCCGAGCTCCACAGCGGCGCCCGTCCGCGGCCGCGCTCCCCGCGCCGGGGCAGTAGGCACCCTCGCCGCGCTCGCTCGGTTTCGCGCACTCACGCCAAAGTTTGCGCGGAAAGTTTCAATGCATCTCTTTGCCTGCGCCCCCTTCTCTTCGCGGTGGCTGCCTCCGGCGGCTCCCAGAGCCCGGGTCGCCTCCCCGGGGGAAAGGAAGGGGCTGCTCCCGCCGCCACTCGGCCCGACCCCTCTCCGCAAGTCGAGGTGGTGGCGGCGGAGGGGACGAACAGAGCGCTTTCCTCCTGCCCACTCTGTCTCTCTCTCTCCCTCTGTTCACCGCTTAAAAAAAAAAATCAGAATAGTAATGTAAAAAAAAAAAAAAAAAAGGAAAAAATCCAACCTGGCTCTAGAGAGGGAGGGAACTGGGGCGGGGAGAGGCTCTGCAGGAAAGGGAGGAAAAAAAATCCCAGCGGATCAAAGTATAGGTGGGGAAAAAATAAATTAACCGAGAGAATAAAGCAAGGCGGCAAGCCAACAGCAGGTCCCGGTGCCCGGGGAGGGCTCTGCTCCCGCGGCGCGCTGTCCCCCGCCGGCACGGCGTGCGCTCCTCGCCCCGGCGCGGCGGCTCCGCGCAGCGCCCGCTCCCAGCGCAGCGCCCACCCCGCCGCCCGCTCGCCGGCGCTCTGCAACTGCTCGGCGCGGCCGCGGGGAGAGACGCTCCGGCAAAGTCCCACCCTCCTTGGCGATTCCCCTCCCTCCCTCCTCCCCTCCCATCCCTTTCCGCGCTGGGCGAAAAGGCCACGGAGGTAAAGGGGTGCGCGCCCCCTCCGCCGCTCTCCCTCCCCGCCCGCCCCACGCGGGACCGCAGCCCCCCGTGGCTCGAGCATTTCGCCCCCAACCTCCGTGCCGTGCCGTGTTCCCCCCGGCCGCCGTCACTCCGCCCGTTCTGCCCTGCCGATGAATGCACGTTCGGGTCAAAATTCACCTTGCCCGTGGGAATCGCTTCAAAGTCCAGCAGAGCCATTTGGGGGGAGGGGGCAGCAGGGGACAAATTGCCATCACAATCATCATCTGTCCTTCCCACTCCCCCGTTCCCCCCCTCCATCCTCCGAGGGGTTCGCTTTTCAGATACAGGGATTTCTTCGCACCTACGTGCCAAAGGGCTGGAGGAGGGATCATCCTCAGCTGGATTTTATTTCTCTGTATGCAGTGTCACCACCCTTGGCACAGGGGGCCCGCCTGAGCCGTGCTCCGGTGTGCAGAAGGGTGTCCCCGTTGAAGGGGTGAAGACTGTTGCCAGACAAACCCCACACTGCTTTCTGGGAAGGTATTCGAAGGGCAAGCTTTGTCTCAATGAGGTTACTGAGCTCATTCTCCGGCTGAGCTCCCTTGCTCTGGTCACAGGCAAAATTTCCCCATGCGGGATACACAGTAACAATATGCTTGTGTCAATGTATACAAATCTCCCTCCTGCCACCATCCTCTGAGGTTCTTGGGGGGTGAACCAAGTGAAAGTCCAGACTGGCAGATTCCTGGGGCTCACCATGGGCTGGAGGAAGGGGAAAAAAGGACACCGAAGAAAGAATAGGCCGTATTATCATTGGAAAGCAGGTATTCCAGTGCTGTGCCACAGACTCCTTCTGACACAGGCAAAGCGTTGGCTCTACAGAGGCACCTGCTGGCTGAGGGAAACCACGAGGCAAAAAAAGAAAAATACAATCCTTTGCTTTCAGTAGATCTTAGATCTCTTCTTCCCTTTGTTTATTTTAGTTCAGATTTTGTGTCAGTGCAGTCTGTGGGGATGTCACCGGGTCACACTGACCCCAAGGAGGGCTGGGACATGAGCGACAGGTCTGTCCGAGCAGGGCCTGTCTCCGGCTCCCGTCTGGCCCCTCCATTGCCCCACTGCAGGGTTGCACCCCGGGTGATGATGGCCCTTCCTTCTGGGCAAAGGGAGAAACCCAGCCTAGTGGAAAGCCCGGAGGAGAATATAATCCCTTTCCCCTCAGGGATCAGTTTTCTACAGAGCGGTGGGTGTTGTTCAAACATTGCAAAAGAATCCCTTTTTCTTTGCTTTCTCCATTTTATTTTTTTTAACTAATTGTTGCAAGGGGTTTCTGACAAAATAAATATTAATAGAATCATTGAATTATAGAATAGTTTGGGTTAGGAGGGACCTTAAAGCTCATCTTGTTCCAACCCCCTGCCATGGACAGGGACACTTTTCACTAAATCAGGATGCTCAAAGCCCCATTCAACCTGGCCTTGCACACTGCCAGGGATGGGGCAGCCACAGCTTCTCTGGGCAACTTGTGTCAGGGCTTCACCACTCTCACAGGGAAGATTTTTTTCCTAATATTCATACAAAATAACTGGTTTTCCATCTTCAGACTGTAACTGTCAAAAATATTCTCTAAGAGATAGTGAGATTTCCAAGTCTCCATTCCTGAGAAAATAGGGGATATTTCACTAACTAAAGATAAAGCTAAATTAAAGCTCCTGGAGGCAAGAAAAACACTTCCGACTCTGTCACAGTTTGCTGTGAGCAGCTCCTTCCTTATGCCAGGCCTCTGCACTTCAGGCCAGCAGGAAGCAGCTAACTCACTAGGTGCTTTTTACTCTTTAATTGGTAGAAGTTCTTTGGTGCCATTTCCCCTCCCACTGGGTGAGCAGTTTATGAATGAAGGTGGTTCCACTGCGAACACCTTGCAAGTTGAACACTTCTCTGGATGGACAAAATCCCTCCAACTGCTGCACTACCGAAAGCCCCCACAGAAATCTCGCAGAAACTATTAAGTCCACGAGTGGCAAGGGGTAGCCTTATCCCCTTAAAGCTACAATGTACTGTAAATAATGTACAGAACCCAGCTTCTAAAATTACCACTACAGGATTGCTCATCTCGTCTTACGTTTCATCTGGATCCTGTGATCTTCCCACCTGCCAACATCCTGTTACCAGGAAAGCGGTGTATGTGAGGTTTGTGCAAATGGTCATGTACTTGCCTGAATTCTGGCACCAGCAAGGACATTCATGTGCCTTCCATGTTAACGTTACACCGCAATAAATACTGACATTGCCATAGAATCCGCAGCATTCGTGCTGAGCACCACTCACCAAAAAAGCAAATCAATGCATGTCCTGGATACGCTTCTTGTTATCTTTCCCATGTCAGTGACTCCTGAGACAGAAAGAAAGACAGCATCAACAGGCAGGATTTTAAATATGGAATACCCAAAAGCATGAGCTCCATGTTTAGGCACTTAAGGGAAGACGCGTGATTTGCAGAGGGGCTGGGAGATGACTTATTTGGAGCTGTGAGACGCTGAGAACTTTTAAGAACCTGACCATAATTTAGGACTTCATCCTGCAGACTGAGTTCAGTGGAAGCTTTGGCATTGACTTCAAAGGGCATAAGATCAAGCCCTTATTTAGGGGCTCAAAATACAAAATTAGGAGCCTAAATTTAGGCATCCATTTTTTAATACCTTGACCCACGTTAGCAGTACCCTTCATCTAATCCTTCTGTTTGACCTGGAAAGAGGGGAATGTCAGTAACTCTTTCCTGACTTAGGAGAAAGAACCTGTGGCTGACAAGGGGGAAATGCAAGAAATGAACTCCCCACACTTGGTTTATTTTATCTCCCCTCTCTCAGATCTCCAAAGTAACAGCTGGGGCAATGTTAGCACAGGAGCTCAGGCCCACTTTGAAACTGGAACAGGAAATGTGAGAAATGCGGACGTTAAAAAACAAATGAAACAATATTTTCTTAGAATTACATCTCGCGGGCAAGTCTGGGGGGAATCTGGATTTGGATAACCTAAATTGGGAGAGAAGTCAGGGAAACAAAGAGTAATTTTAAACATTTTAGTGCCAGAGCTATTTCTTAACACACAGCTCACTCTCTGGTTTCAAATATAGTCCCTCAGTGCTGAGCCTGGAGATCAGCACAAGGAAAACCAATGTCTTGTTCTAGCAGACATGATACAAAGGCCAGAATGAGGTGAGCTGTTGGGAGAAGCAGCCAGGTGAACAGATCCTAAATGTCCTGAGGTATTTCAGGTGCATCCTTCCCTGTAGGAAATCACAGGGACACAAGGTGCAATAACCAGGCTACGGCCGAGTCGGCTTCAGCATGGTCACAAGACAGTGAATCAATTAACCTTATGATTACTGTGATTATTTTTGTGTCGGTTGCACTAACGGGGAAGGGAGCAGCTGTAGGTATAACAAAAGGTTGCTCCTCTGAGATGCTTTGCCAACGCTCCCTCTACTGTGGTATAAATAGAATACATGCAGCGGGCAAGGGCAGCGCTAGGCTTGTATCTGCAAGCATTAGAGATGCCCATGCACCACCCACTGGCAGTTTCACTTGCCTCTGTCACTCAGGAGTTTATCCAAAGATTTTCAGCTCCTGGAAAGAGAGAAAAATGCTCATGAACATGCAGCACTGTCACTCACTCTGTCCTGGGTTGATTTTGTACCCTGGGTGCTTCTCCCACAGGCAATAATTACAGCAGATGATGAGTTGCCCCCCCACCGTTTCCTTACTCTCCATCCCTGAAACTACATGTAATGTCACCGTAAGGATACAGACATCTTGACCCTGACTTAGATGTCCCCAGGTAATAGAGCTGGTAGGAATATATACACATGATTATTATGATAGTACTTCATCTTACACTTACATCACAGTCCCTGGAGAAGCATGCGATGGGGGAGCCTTACATATTAAATCATTTCCTGAAGGGCAGAATTCATTTGAGCTTTTTTATTATCATTTGTCCTGGAGCTCATATTTTGCACTGAGCATAGGGAGTGGGTGTTATTCATGGCTATGGGTCTGAGAATCAAAAGCCAATTGCAGAAAAAGCTGTTCCATTGTTTGAGGTTGATTACTTGATATTTGTCCCAGGTGCTGGACACATGTTGCTTGCTGAAGGAGATATGACTTGATCTCAGATTTCAACATTTTGGTATCTACCAAACAAAAATAAAACTAAACTCAAGCATGCGTATTCTTCCCCTGCAATGCAAATGGCCCTTAGCAATATTACCTGAATAATAAGTAAACCTATACAACAATCAAATCAGAATTACATCAATGACACATCAAATGAGTATGGTAACAGGGATACAGAAGGTGGACAGTCAACACATGCAGTCCTCTGCAAAGACAAGCAAATGGGACTTCAATCCAGGTGAATCTACAAAGCATCTATCCTGTGTGTGCCATAGGACAGGACCACAGAGTCCCTCCCAGCACCTCACACCGCACTGCAGAGCTGTAGCAAAAGGACAAACATGACAAATGTAACATGCCACAGAAAGAGGGAAGTACGCAAGGCTCTCTCCAAGCCCTGGCAGTGGCAGGCTGTGGTTAGCGCCCGTGTCCCACACGACTATCAGAAGTTGTCAGCACCAAAGGGGAAGGTAGTAAATTCCAACCAGCGGTGTTTATCTGATCAAGGAAAAACTGTTACCCACAGATCTGACAGGATAAATGTTGGGGACATGGGGACAGGACCACAGATACACCGTGTCACGAATCATGTCTTTTCTCTGGCCACTCACTCACCTGTGTTCCTCTAGAAGGAACCCAGGAGCCTCCTTCTCCTTCAAAGGTAGGAGGAACCCTTCCTACCTCCCTCCTGGAAGTGTGGGATTATTGCCACACAGGCACAGGTGTGTGCACCCACAAGCACTGACCCATCCTCCTCTCAGATCTGCTTGGTGAGATTCAGAAGGCTGTCTGCAATGATTGGGAGTTACAGCTTCCTTAGGGTGAAAAGCTTGGGAGCAGTTACCAGCCAGCCATTTGTGGTTCCCCATCCCAGCGTACCAGAGGGGCATGAAATGTATACGCACCAAAGCAAAACTGTGCCTCTTCCCCAGCAATTAGGGTCTGAGGTAGGGAACCTCCCCATCCCCAAGCACCATGTCCCCACAGGTGATTCTAGACTCCTTGCACCATTTCCTACTCCCACCTCCTTCCCCACAAGTAACTTATGATCACCCCAGTCTTACCTCCATGAATGATCTGGGGCCAGTCCCTTCAGGAAATCCTGCAGGCTCTAAACCCCAACCAAAGGATGCTCCAATCAAATGTACAGCTGGATGCCAGTTGAATATTTTCATACTTATGCTAGATTAGTATCCAGTGTGTAAACCACAAACCATACATACAGTTGTAAAGCTCCCATCTCAGAGGTTTATTAATGTTTGGCTCTACACTCTAAAATCATGGGGTTTAAAAAAAACACCAAACAAACAGACTCAACAAATTGTTTGGGGTAAATAGAAATTTGATAACTCTTTTGAATCACAGTTTACACAAGATAGTATTTCAGTTTCATCAGGACCGTGAGTAGAGCATATTGAATACAGTTCAGTGAGCAACTGCACTGAGAGCACACTGGGTTGCTCAAGCAGGGGAGTTTTCTTAAATTCCTCCTGTCTCTGGACTTCATGGATGCTCACGCACCTTGGCGGCTCTGTGCCCAGAGCCACACCTTCACACCCCCGGAAAGGTTGGGCAATACTCCAAC
The DNA here is from genome assembly GCF_033783945.1 of Neopsephotus bourkii. Lineage (NCBI taxonomy): Eukaryota > Metazoa > Chordata > Aves > Psittaciformes > Psittacidae > Neopsephotus > Neopsephotus bourkii. The sequence continues at coordinate 8,805,310 of NW_026901776.1, read as the reverse complement.
TAATAAAAGATCAAAACAAGGGCAAATAGGCTATTAGGAGGTTCCTGAATTTTTCAGCTCTCAGTCTCCTGCTCTGGAGCTGAAATGCAGTTCATACTGCATCTCTCAAGAAAATAATTTGAGAGACAGCCCTCCTCATCCTTGGCCAATCTCGTCAGCCTCTTCCTTGCTAATTGTAATTTCACAAATTCCATTTTCCTCTCAGCATTTCAAAACTGAGTTCTTAGGGCAAAACTTGGAGGAAGAAACTTTGGTCCCAACAACTTCAGCTCGAGACAGCACTTCACTAGTGTCAGTTCCGGGAAAATTCCATTTACACCAGTAGCACAAAAAGTAGCCAAGGCTTAAAATGCCTGAGATGCCAGAAGTGCCCCCTTTCTTCCAAATGTGATATTCATAAATAATGCTACATTTGAAGAAGATTGGCAAAATCTGAATTGGGTAATAGGTTTTCTGATGTCACCAATTCACAGAAAGGTCAACGTTAAAAGCCCAGATGATTTAAAAAAATCCCCGTAGGGGCAGCTACTCATACAACTGCCATCCATCAACAAAATTAAAGTTCAAACATATGATCAGTTTCATCACTTCCAGCATATTTTCTGCTCACCTAAAAAGAAGTGGGTTGTTCTTTTTTTTTTTCTGGAACTAAGCTATGGGTCGAAGAGCTTAGCTTCTGACATCTATACTTTTACAGAGAAGTTGCTTTTCAATATTGTCTGTATTCCCATATATGTTATTTGTCTCCCCAAAGAGCAATATTAACTCTTCCAAAGCAGGACGGACAGAGTAAGATGTGTGAGTTTGCAAATCATCAGTGAAACTACCCTCTCTGTCCCGGTAGCAAAAAAGATATAGTGAAGGTTTGCCCCATCCCCTTCCTGAACATTTCACAAAGCTTACAATAAGGGGGGGAGCAGCATCTAATCCACTCACATCTTATCCATCTGTATTATGTTTCAGGACAGCACAGGACCACCAGGACAGTGCCCCAAACCTGCACAGGGCAACACTCTCTTACCATTACAATGTGAGGCAGCAGCACTCGGAAACAGCAAGCTGTTTTCTGAGCAAAGGAAAATACACAGTCCGTGCTCCAAAAAAACTTGCTGTGAAGTACTTAGCAGCTTGTTTTCCCTGAAAGTGAGCCATAAAACAATCTTACAGCAATGAATTTATATCTGAATAGCCTATGTCCAGAGCCAACCAGTTTGCAAACGCAAGAAAAGCAGGCTGAGTTGGAGTAAAGCCCCCCTTACCCTTTAGAAACAGTGCCATTTCTTTCCATTTTCCTTTCATTTACCCCCCGTAAGTTTCAAAAGCCCCAAAACACCCTCTCTACCCTGGAGTAAACATGCCACTTTACTTTTTAATTCTCCTAACCCTGACACTTGGATGGCAAAAAGCCCCTCTTGCCATTCAAAATACCTTAATGCCAACCTTCTTGGGGGCTGGCTTACATGTCTCCGGGTTTCCATGTGCAGTGTAGTGCTAGGACCCCAGGACACACCTGACATCAGGACAAGTGTTCTCTGAGGCAACACCCCAAGTACATGTCACTGGCTGGTGAAGAGGACTGTTAGCAAAACAGCTTTTGCTTCACTCAACATCAGCCCAGTTAGGTGAAACAACACGAGCTGAAACCCATTTTCAAAGAAAAGGATTGCACAACCCAGTGCTATCTGTGAAAACAAATAATTAAGCAAACGAAGCCAGGCAGCAGACTCAATGCAACAATAAATGTACTTCATGCAGTGCCCTGCCTGGCCAGCTAGCCCTGCTCTGGAGACCAGCTGCCCACTTTCACCCTTGCACACTGACACATTGCACTGTGTTTTACTTGGCGAATTTGCTTTGATCCTCTAGTGCTCAGCAGAGGGACCCTACAAAGTTCTGCTGAAGCAGCATTTGTGCCTGTGACTTAGCTGGACTTTTCTGTTTGAAGGGAAGGTGGCTTTGCAGTTGTTGAAGGGAAGAGGTGACTTCCAGAGCAGAAATACCTGATTTGCTCTTACTTCAGGACTTTCACTGATGAACACATCTGCTGTTTGTGTACCCATGTTCCTACCTTGCCTGGGACTGAGGATAGGTCTGGACAAAGAACGCATGGTGAGGAGATGATGCAGAAGCTGCTAGAGGAGGTGCTGGTGGAAGGTCTATAGCTCATCACCCAAGGGATCATGCCTGGAGGATTCCATGGGAAGAGGACAGCCCATCAGTTCACAACGTAACAGAGCACCTCTGACACATTAGAGACATTGAGAAACCCAAGGGCTACACCTCGGAGAATGAAGGAGTTGCCAAGGGAGTTGTCTTCTTTAATAATATACATCCTTGATCCAGATGCAGACCATGTGCAGACTGGCCTCACTGCTGGACAGAATCCTATGGCACAGAGAGCTGAGGCCAGTCTCTGGGGGCTCATGCCAGGTTTCGGTCGAAAGTGCTTGCCTTTCATTTTACTCTGGACTGAGCAGTCAGAATGGAGGAGCTGCATCTGCCAGCGCCGATTTCATCTGGTCAAATGTTTGGTGTACTAAGATGAGTCAAGGTTCATTAAGCAGCTGCTGAGGGTGCCTGAGCTGGCTGCATTTTTCTCCACCAAGGTGCACATGTGCTTCAGAGAGCGGCTATCAGGTCGGTTACCTGCTCTCCCAGGCCAGCAGCTCATCCTGGGAGGATCGTGCTGATACTTCTCTTTTGGCATCCCGCCTGTACATATCTGCCCACAGGGGAGAACAAAGGTCTCTGATGGGGTCACCACTAGGGCAGGCCCTCAAAGCAGGAGCAATCATCTCCTCACTAGACATGGCCAGGTAGAGAAACCAGGAAAAAATCAAGACATAGGCCATAGATAGGTCCCTGCATGCTGATGGATAAGAGTTAGCTGGAAGCACTCAAGCACACAGCTGGAGCCAGCCAGCACAGCTACTCTGTGCCACGTCATGAAGATGTCCAGTGCTCTGTCACTGCAGACACCCAGGGGACAACCATCTGCTGGCAAATGGGAAAAACTTACTCAGGAAGGTTTATTGCTGGCTGCTCCTGTCCTGAAGGCACCAAAGCATGTCCGATGCCAAAGCATTGCAGAATTAAGAGCAAAACAGCCATTGCATCCCAGGAGACTTGTAACTAGTGCAAATTTTACTCTGACCAGCACTGGCAGCACCTAGGCTGACATGGAAGGTGATCCCACAACAGCTACCACACATCTGCAGGCCGAACAGAAGCAGGGTGGGGTAGGAGCGGTCAGGGTGGGCCTTCCAAACCACTTTCCTGTGGAAACTCACTCCCTATTGGTATTCTGCACTAGGTTAAGACTACTCACTACAGAACTGAAAATAAATTATTGATTAGTTAAGAGTCAAATGAGAGTGACTCAATGTGATTTGTTACGGGCAAACAGAATAAAGTCCAAGCTGCTAATGTACAAACCTGGAGTTTTAAAAAGGCCAGTTTCCAAAGCTGAAAACAATTCGGACTTGAGCTAAATGAGATGGGGGAGAAACACAAACAGAAGAAATGGAATCGTTGGGAAACTGCATATTTTTATTGGTGCTGAAATATCACAATTGAGAAAGAAGTCTGGTTTGGAAGGAAAATAGAGCAGTTGGAATGATTAAATATGTAGACATTGGTGTCTGTATAGATTTGTGTGTATGTAGGTAGGAGGGGGGAAAGAGAGGAGCTAGCAGAAATAACTAATGTGACTGATAATTTGTTTGGAACTCTAGAAAAATGAGAGGAATGGGCAAAAGGACAGGAAGATATTTGTGAACAGGAGACATAAGGGCAGTGAGACAGCTTTTCTTAAGCAGAGCACAAACAAAGGATATCATAAAACAACTCTAGTCCATTTCTGTGTGGAAATAGTGGTGAAATAACTATCCAGTAATGATACAGGGGACAGTTGTAGCCAACAGATATGACTGTTGCAGACTTTGGACAGTGATGACATGTATTTCCTTCCCAATAGGGACTATGGAGTTTTTAAAAACATAATAGATGTGTAAGAAAACTGAAGGAAGAGATTTAGTTTGAACACACCAAAAAAACCCCTGCAACTCAATAGAAAGAGCTGCAGAAAAAGACTCTGAGGGGCTTCAATACGTATTGGAAAACAAATTTCGTGGGCCTAGAAACAAGGTGGCATCGTACCAGTATTAGAATGAGTGAATGAAGAAGGTTGTGTGGCACTGCAGCAAGATAGCCAGAGGGCTGGTGGAGCCTCCATTCCTGAGCTTTTCCATTAGGAGGACGACGATAGCATAATTCATATCAGCAAGCCTAGATATGTAGAAAACGGATCTAGTTAGAATAACAACACCTTTTATCAGTGAGATTATGAACTTGCTTGACAGAGGTAACAGGGTGATGTAATTTACTTAGACTTCTTCAGGCCATTTTAGTTCGTGCCATTGGATGATACAAAATAAGCATGGATCTCATTAAATGGATTTAAAGCTGGCTAACTAGTAGGTGTCAGGAAATGATACTGTGAATGAAGAGTCACCATTTGGCAAGTGGTGCTTTTGTCCCAGCTCTTTCAAAACCAACTCAGAAAGACAAATGAAATTATTCCTATTGAAGTCTGAAGATGGCACGAAGATGGATCTATTAAGTAATGAATAGGATATGTCTTTGGTGCAGAACAATAGTGCCTGTGCTCATGCAAGCATGATGCATTTTAATGCAGAAATGTATGACTCACAGCTGGGTAAGTAAAATAGGGACCTCCTACCAAAAGGGGATTTCTACCCAAGCAAGCCAGAAATCTGGAGAGGACTGGGAGTTCATGGAAGTATCTGCCAGGGTGAAATACGGTGTCAAGGGTAACAAGATCTTGGGCTGCAAAACAGGAAGTATTAAACAGGAAAGGGAGGTTGCATTATCCCAGCCTTTAGCACGAAGACAACTACTCCTGGGATCACTCCATGGGCATGGCGGAGTTAGGAGGATGCTGAGAAGAGCCAGAGGATGACTGCAGCACTGGAAAAGATGCCATGGAGTAGAACTGCCAGGACACAGCCTAGCCTATTCATTGCATGAAAGAGAAGGTCATGGGTGATCTGGTCATGGCGTGTAAGAGTCTTACACTGGGGACAGCGATGCAGTAACAGATGGCCCTCTTTGGTTTAGCTCTCTGGTTTAGTTACAAATATTAAAAGAGACAATGGGGGAAATGATGCAAGGCAATCTTGAAGATTAGAAATGAGGCAAAAATACAACTGAGGAAATTTACAAGAAGCTCTGGTGGACTTTTAGAAAACTAAAAATCTTTCAGTCCTTCATTTTCTAGAAAAGAGTTTTAATGTTTCTGCTTAATTTAACAGGGATGAAAACAGGAAGGTTCTTTGCCAGGTGTTACATAGATCAGATGAGATGGTCACCACAGTCCCTTCTGCCCTACGTTTCTGAATCTGTTATAAAAGTTGATGGATTCTGTGGGAATATTTGTTTCCAGCTCTCACTGCAATAAGGGATTTGTGCCTTCCTGCTGGTCAATCAGTGCTGTTTCTCTGCATCCATTAGCGATTCCCTTCCTGATGGCCTGTTTTCCTTCTTCATCTCTGTAGCCAGAAGAAGCAGCAGCCTGCTTCGTTACCTTCTCTCCTGTTTTCCACAAAGTTCAAACTCTCACAGGCCACTCTTCTGTGTGTGTGTGTCCCAGCTCTGTTTCAGACCCAGTGTGTCCAAGTCACCACACTCCTCCAGCCCTGCTCCTACTGTTACATCCCAAGAAATGTCTCTGGGGGAAGACCCTAAAGATGCCCTAAAGATTTCCATGTCTTTCTTCTCAGCTCCAGCGAGCAGCTATACAACTGCCTCAGACTTGAGTCAGAGGCAACTTTTGGGGCAGCTAAAGACAGCTTTTGAGCAGGTAAGGCAAGTCCCATGATGAACAACTTGCCCAGGTCATACTCCAGGTTTGTGTCAGAGTGGGGAAGGGTCTAGAGCAGACTCCCACCTCCTGCACCATTATTCAAACCCTTGGACCACGTTTGGCAGGTCAGCTGGCTTTTTCCCTAACAGGGAAGCAACTGAATTTCGTGCTGCCCACACTCCCCCCTGCTGGTCACACTGGCGCTCGGCCCTGCCTGCAGCCTGGCCCACTGCTACTCCACCAGTTTTCTGACTACCTCAGATTCTGGAGGGAAATGCAGGAAAAAGATCACAATGGCACCCGGTCCCGTGCCTGGAGGTGCTCGGGTTTAAATATCCCTCACCCATGTGTTTCGACAGGGCATGAATTTCTGCCTGGATGAGGAGAGCAATGAGGAATGCCTCTTTTTTTGGCTGATGCTAGCAAGAAAATAATGCTCATGTAAATACAGTCACCCAAGCCAAGGAAGCCTCTGCTGGCAAATGCCACTGTAGGAAAGACTCAACAGCATCAAAGAGCTATAGAGGGCCATTGAGCAGGCCTGCGAACAGGAATGTCATTAGTGTGAATGCTACCTCACGCTTTGCATGACTCAGAGCTGGAAGTGGAAGCACAATCCCATTACCTGTGCCCTCTGACAGTATGGTCATAAACCCAGTAGAAAGAGACTGCTAAAAATTAACTACTAGTATTGTTGTTGTTTTGTTGTTACTAAGAAGCTAGATGCAGAAGTACTAACTCAAAGAAATGGCCTGTCCCCTTCTGCCAGCCACCCTCTGAAGACAGGGCTTTTCTGCTGAAGATAGCGATTAAGGAGAAAAATGAGTGAAGATTTCCATTTCTGAGATAGCTGGTAATAATTAACATGCAGCTAATGGAGAGGCATGTTAGTGGGGCTTTCCAGGGAATGTATGCTAGCTGTGAGAAGATGGAAAAATTCCAGAGTGAAATGCAACTGGTCTTGCACCTCATATTTCTTATGCTCCCCAGATCCCATCAGGCCATTAGAAGGTCTGACCCTGAGCACGCTGAAGTTACTCTAAGCATTTTCTTTGTGTATAGAGGACTTTGGGGTAAGGCTGCTAACTCAAAAGAAGAAAACAGGGATTATACTCCTGTTGGAGGGAGCTGAAGCTCAAGCAGCCCATGGGGTAGCTCCATCTCTCTGGCAATATCTTTCTGCCAAAATAAGCCTGTTATCTCTTGCTGGAGCTCCTCCCCAACCCCAACCCACTCTTTCTTTCAGAGACTGGTTCATCAGGGAGCAGACAGCCCAGGCTTTGTACAGAAGGGATTCCGATGGGCCTACCAACACAACAGGTCAGTGTGTGGTCCGGTCTGTGAGCTGCACATCACCACAAACCACTCTGAATAAACCAGTAAGGGAGCGCAGACCTTGCTGTAACAGGAACAGCACAGCCCCACTAGTGATAAGTTAATTTCTTAATATATCTCTGGCCTATCTGCTAAGGAATCCAGCACTGATTTCCTCTGGTAGGACACTTCTCACACTGTTAGTCCACACAACACTACAAGTTTTCAAGGAGGGAAACAAAGACCAACTTCTCCCAACAACTGGGATTAGACACATTTATATACAAAGAGTAAAAAACGCCATCGGTTTGTGCTAGCATTTACTGTTGCATATGCAGCAGGAATAGCTCAAGATAGCGTAAGAAAAATAGTTGAAGTCGTACAAACATATAGATTCTGGGGTATTTATGAGACAAGATAGCACAGTGAGGAAGGGCAGATAAGGTGGTGTAGGAAGAAAAGAAAATGAGAAACTTTGCTCAGGGCAGTTGAGAGACTGAGGAAAACACAAATTTGAATGAGAAAGTTTTATACATCAAATGATCCCCAAAGAGCATTTGTGTCTTTCCTTCATAAACACAGAGGCAGCAAAAACAGGGGGAGGAAAAAGCACACTGAAATCTTAACTCCCATTAGTAGCGTATAAAAGAGAAAGTCTCGCTCCATGCAATTTCTTGCAGCTCTGCACAGGCAAAGACTCACATGGGAAAAGAGACTGAAGGGCCATTAGTAATCACAAAACCCAATCTCCTGTAATTACCATCCAACCCTTAACCAAAAATTCTTCACAATTTGCCAGTCGTAACCGTAATTCTATTGTCTTTGCTCCCAGTCCCTCGGCTCACAGTTACAAGACCACTCATGCAGAACGCCAGGTTAGAATTCTGATAGCTGGTGGAGACAAAGAGAAAGTCCACCAGGGAAAGACAAATATTGTTCTATAAAGATCACCACCCAAATCTACTCAAGTTCCAAAAGATAAGAATCGTTAATAATTTCCTGCTCCAAGTGATCAGCCCTGGTCTCTCCTGCAACGTCGTGTTCCCATGAAGATAACATTTTTTAATAACAATTTAAAAGAAAAATACCCAAAACTAAAGCACTTTTCCCCTGAGTAAAACTTCTGTCCCTAATTTAGCCAGTGTCGGGTTTAGGCCATCACACCTCGTTCTTCTCCAGTTGGTTGCATGGTGCATTTAGAGAAATGAAGCTATATCTGAAATGTTCAAGCACTTTATTTTAAGCAAAACGCAATTTCCATCCAACTCCAAAGGACAAAAGTATTCCAGCAAGCAAAAGCTTACCAGATAACAAACTTTTTCCTCTGTCCCCAGAAAACCAAATAACAATAATGAAATTCTGAAGCAAATTCTCTCCTTTCAGTGCTGATGATGCTCTTTGACCACAACCATGCAGAATCATGGTATCTGGAATTGTTATCTACCAGTGAAGTCCAGTGTGTTCGAACTCTCACACATGCTCCAATAGCTGCATGTTTATAACCCTGGTGTTATCATCAAGCATTTCCAAGACCATTTTGGTTCTCTAACTACAGTTAGTTAGAGAAAACATTTTGCAGGAGCTGCTCTCTGGCTCTTCTGGCTCTGTAGAATCCCCACATCAGAGCAGCTGCAGAAGTGATTTGCCTTATAAGAACTGTAAAGTGCCTGCATCCCAGGACAGGGAAAACAGGACCAGTCGTTAGTAGAGCAGCATCATACCATGGTCTGCAAAGTATGCGTAGCCATGACTGCTCCTTACAGTAGAGCTGAGCTCCCTGTGCCTGCCTTGTGCTCCTTACTCTAGAAACTCCCACCCAGGGCATTTCCCTCTGTGCCAGCCCCACAGGAGCCATACAGGTATGAGAGAGAAAACTGGTTCTGCTCAGCAGAAATGTGGCAGAACTTTGCTTATTGCCATGCATCAGAAAGAACCACTTTTGGGAGCCAGATCCAAGGGCAGGCTTGCGTGGTGGGCACTGGAGGTCAGAAAGTTATCGCTTTATTTGTAAACATGAGAAAACTTCATCTGGAGTCAGTGAAAACACAGAGTCCCGTGGGGCCATTTTCCTGAGTCAAAAGCAATAAATTCAAAGAGCTCATCCTTACAGAGAAAGGAAATTGGCAAAGCACAGCAGTATAATAATACCTTTCATTGTATATCTACAGGCCCTTTGATCCCTGGATATTTACAAATATTAATGAGTCATGCTTCTCAAGCACCTTTTTGGAAGGTATTATTAGACCATTTTCCAGATGGGGAAACCCACAGGAGAGAGAAGTGATCCTTCCATAGCCACACAGAGCGTCCGTGACACAGCCAAAAGCAGAAACCAGATATTCTTGCTTCCAGCCCTTTGTTTTTAATTATAGCAACATTCTTCCTCTCATATTTTATGTTCTATTTTATAACAAGTCATATATGAATACACCTATGTAGGACATTTCTTGCTGGCTTACTTTCCACCAGACACACTGATATTTTACTCTTTACACCAAATTAATTTTAACTGACTGCCTTACAGCAGAAAACTCTGATAAATATACACTGCTGTCACACAGAGAGTGTTCTTCACACAAAATAGTAATTGCGTTTACAGGCAGCAACAGGACACTGAAAATCTAAGAACAGATGGGTCTTTAATGTTTGAGAGGGAAATTTTAACAGAAGAAGAAGAAAAATGCACTATACATATAAGTGAATGCCAATTAATGTTGCGTTGGTCAAATTCAGCAAGAGTAAAACTACAGTACCTTAAGGGCTCAATTTAAAGAGCCAGAACGCAACATCCGTGGTCTGATGAAAGAGCAGAGGTAAAAAAGAAATAAAAAAATCGTCAAGTATTCTCAAGTATGTGAGAAAGCAGCTATCTATAGGCTCCTTTGTTATGGGGGAGCTGATAAAACACATCACCGATTGCTGCTTTTTTGCTCCTGTTGTGGATAAGCAGGACAGTTGTCACTGGTTGACCTACCCCATAGCAGCTCTGTGGTCCTCTAGAACACCATAGCACTTTCCTTTTTTCCTTTTTTCCCTTTCTTTCCTTTTTTTTCCTTATGTTCCTTTTTAATTTTTTCCAGTTTTGTTTTTCTTTTCCTTAAAATTTTTTGTTTATTTTTTTTTAAAATGTACAGATCCTTTACATATACCAGCTCATGCATTAAATCCAGAACACTATCACAGAGTTTAGGTTAATGGGATAACTTCATTTACATACAGGGCCAGTACTTATTAGCTTACTTCCACAGACCATTTCAAAACATTCAGATCCTCCTGTCTCCTCCCTCTGAAATCTATAAATTCTTCCCACCAAATCCATAGATAAGGGGATGAGCCAGACCTCTGCACCAATTCTGTTTCTTACCAGCCCTGAAGTGGTGTGGGGATTTGATCACTTTATCATATTTTCCCTGGTTTTCTCTTCAGCCCCAATCTTCTCTGCCCTCACCCTTGACTTTGTCTATTGTCCTTCCAAGAGAGCAAAGTAACTGCTCTGGATTTTACCAGGGGACATTTTGGTGGTGGGATAAACCTGTCCAGATGTTGGCATTTACATTAGAGCTAGACGTCTAGACTTATTTTAACAGTCAGCAGAGAGAAACAGGCATACTGGGGCATGGGTAATCTCATTTTAAGGTAGATGTTGAAAAGCACTCAGATGAACCAAGTCCTGGAAGCGCCTATCTCTCTCCATTGGCTATAAAGATTGCCTGGAGCAGAAGCCCAAACATAAACATCAAAAGTTAAGAGAGATGAAAGTGTATCGTCCTCAAAGTGCCTAATACAAAGGGATTTCGATAGTCACCAGGCTTTGGGTCTTTTGTAGTGCATGAAATAATATCTATGATGTGTTTTCTATGATGTGATCAAATAGTAATAGAAAATAGGGAAGAGGATTTTCTATGAAGGAATTACAGCGCTATACTCCTTGTCTGGGAGTGGTATCTGCTCACATGCCTGAAGATAGCTAGGCTTAAGCCTCAGCCTTAAACCCAGCAACTTCGGTTCAAGCATTTCTGCTGCCACCTCTCTCCGCCAGCCTTCCTCTTCATGCTCTTCACGTTAGAAGACAGCAGACAATCACTTGTGCAGATTCCTATTTTTTCATTTCTTTAATAGAAGGGCTCAATGTCATTTTATGCATATTCCTTTTCGAATTTAGCTACACTTGCCCGATGTCAGCATCTCAACAACATCATTAAAGACACCAATATCACCCCATAACTGAAAAGCCTGTTTTGTTACGAGGAATCATTTCCCAAACCAAATTTTCCAAAGATGTCTGAGCAAAGAGGGAGGGGCTTTGTGAGCTTGTTCTAAACTTCCTTCCTAAAAAAGTGGAAGTGTCTGGGACATATTGCACCCTGAATGACCTTCTAGTCTCCGCTCTTCCAGTCTTCAACACTGCTTTAATTTAGCTTGAGTCAAAGGCCTAGTAGAGTCCAAAATAACTATCCACAATGCTAATTGATCTTCCTTTCAGACGGTCTACTGTAAGGAGTAATTTCCAAGCACTCCCTCTTTGCGTTATGAGCTAAGATTGTTTTTCTCAGTTTTCTTTTCCTTGTTCTCTAGGAACGCCTATTGGCAGAAGTGTCTTTGTTTCTTAGAAGTTCATCAGCTCTTGCCTTCTGTTTTCTCCCATGATGTCACCACTCTCACTTTTGCCTCATCGTTGTTTCCATAGAGGTCACTGGATGCCTCAAATGTCTGACCTCCACCAGGAATCAGAAACCAGAACGGAGCATATGGGAAGGAAAAAAAAAGGATAATGGGAATCAAAACCAGGGTAAACAAGCGCTCAAAGTTTCCAATTGCCTCTAAGTGTGATTCTTCTTCTAAATCTATTGTAGTATCTTTTAAGAATGTTTTAAATTTGACCTCCATGAAAAAGCTGTTTCAGTTTATAGGTTTTAAAAGCTAGATGTTTAATAATGTTTTCACAGCATTTTTAAAAGAAGTGCTTTCTCCTCATTCTTGCATTCAGACTGCTATAACCTATAATTAGAGATGGTGTGAGAACTATTGACAATTCTTACATCATAAGAAGATGAAGGCATTTTAAATTGAAGGATTAATTTCTTTTTCTTAATATTGGTGCCTAATAAACATAAGGAAATAGTAACTTTGTTAACAGTTACTCTGTGGACTTAGACACCAGACATTTGTTGGGTCTGAAACATACATCGAAATCAAGAAAGACACCACTGCAAAAGCTTTGATGCTTCTAGCTGAGAAACAAGCAAACCATTCCCTCTTCTCATTTTTCTTTCTTGTCGTGATCACACAATGTCAATAAACAAAAGGCCATAAACTCCGTTGTATTTAGACTTGGCAGGGCACCTGTAACATGTGCTTCTTCTTACATAAAACAGAGCTTTTTGGCTGTTTTTTATTGCTCTCTCCAGTATTAAGGTGCCCACGACATTCCAGCCAGAAGCTCTCTGCTGCTTCTGGGGTTGTAACTATGCCAGAAATACCACTGCAAAAAGGAAGGCTTCCTTTCCATACACCAGAAATAATATTTTCCACAGATCCCCAGCTTGCACAGGTTTGTGTGACCGCAGGCTTCTTCCTCAGCCCCCTGTAGTGTCTATCATGATGAAAGCATTTGAAAGCGCTTTGTACGCTAAACTTCCTGGACCCAACGGGAGGGCTCAGTATGGCGTTTTGCAATCTGAGCATCCATCTAAGCAGCCCATGTTCCTCATGAAGTCCCAGCGCTGCGTATGTTGCATATCTGCGCGAGCAATTACTGCAAAGGGGTGCAGCTGAGCCTGATCTCAACACAGCTGAAGCTCAAGCACTGCCAAGAACAGAATGTGTTCAGCACTGTTTTAAGTAGTATGGTTTCTCTTCACATGCAGGAGCTCTCCTTGTTCTCATTACCTCTCTTGAGTGCCAGAGACTTTGAGGTGAGAGTCCTCTCCTTCCTTGCCCATGCCAAAAAATACTTGCCTCAGTTTGGAACCCCATTTAACTAGGAATTACCCCCTCTAGATGTTTGTCTGTCATTACTGGAGGATATGGTACATCCCAAAGCACAAATCCGTTAAGTGTCCATCCAATAATCTCCAAGAGGAACATTTCCTCTGTGCCTGATAATGGAGATATCTCTCACTGTATCCCCAGTTTGACCTTCAGATTGTTTCATGGGTCTTTGATTTTATCCTTTTACCTCCTAGAAGGAGATTCTTTTTCTCTTCATCTCATCCTTGGGAAAGAGAAAAATGAGTACAAAGCTTTTTACCTGGATTACGTGTTTGTCTCGTTAGTAGCATACCTATCTTGGTGGGGGAGCGAGGCTGTGGTGGAACAACTTTTGTGCTTGGTGTTTTGCTAGCGTAAGCCAAGCAGAGGAAAAGGAGGATGTAAAGTCTCAGAAAATAGCATTTGGGTTCATCCCAGAAAGTGGATTGGTAAGATGATTATTGTAAAGATATGATGGCTGCATTACTGCATAGTCACCATACCCCTCCAGGTGGCCCTTCCCAGGAGTCCAGTGTTCCCCCTATGCAGTTTCAAGCAAGGCACCCATCAGTGCCACCCTCTTCTTCAAACATTACATGACTGTAACTGATCCTTTCTGGTAGTTATGGATGAGCACACTGCTTCTGAAGGCTAAAGCAAAGAGGGCCTCAGTAATCTCCAGTTTGCATTATTTATTTCTATATATGCATACTCAGACTATCCTCCTCCACTTCCCTATGTCCCACGTCCTTGGTTTCAGCTGCTCTTTCCCTCATCAGTTACTCTCTGTATGTCACTTTACCCTGCAATACTCTAAATCCACCTCCCACCATTCACCTTTACTTTCCCCAGCTCTACCAGACTTAAGTCTTCTTAGAGGTTAGGGAGCAGATTTTTCCTCATGTGCGTGAACCACAGTGGGTGGAGTGGCTGCTGAAATCTTACTGGATCCGTGATATAGGTCGTGGGGTCTGTATGCACTTAAAAACAAAATCTTGAGGGAAATTCTGAAGCCAAGCTAAGACATCAGGCTTTTGCTCAAAAGGCCAATAGATCCGTAGCTGAGAAAATGAACCGCTGGCACCAGAAAAAGATAAGCAGGAGATGTTGAAAGTTAGGCTGTTTGCCTAGAAGTCCTTCATACTAATCCCTGCCTCTGACTCTGAGGGTCACCTGGAAAGAGACTGTTAATTTGTCTCTAGAGGATGAGGGAGCTTCAGGAGGAGGAACAAGGAAGACCATTAGCATCTCATTTCTTTGCTTCACCTAGCCTGGCAATGACCACTTCTCTCACAGCTGCACTGACCCAACTATCTGTCTCATGGAAAGAAACCAGAGTTCAGTGTCTATTCTGGGAAATACAGATGGGAGTGAAGGGAAGGAGGGGGGAGACCCGTTTCCATGGTTTCAAGCCTTTTCTTTCTCGATGTTGCTTCCCTCCTTTTCAGCAGCTAATTTCTTCAATCTTGGGACTCAGGCCAGGTCTGCCTTGTGTGCCATGGCAGGGTCTTTCACACCTCAGCAAGTCCTTCACCGAGGGAGATGGCAGGGAAGTGAGTAATCTGCTCCTGCTTGTGCTGGGGTAGGCTCTGCCACGTGTTGCAACCCAGCTTTCAATGCGTTTCCAGGCTGATGTGCCCCACTGCAGCTCCCTCCTTCTCTTCAAGCTGCCCCTCACACAAATGAAACTCAGCTGCCTTGGCTGCCTCCCTTGGTTGCCCCAAACCACTGGGGATGTAATACCTCTAGAATAAGCCACAGGTCTCCTCTGTCCCTTCCCCAGGCCAGTAGGCTCTTTACAGCTTCACTTATTTCCCTCTCTTAGCCCCACTGAAAGGACATCCCAGCAACCCCATCTTTTCAAGGACAGCAGCCAATCCATCCAAATCCCTCAAAAGCTGCACTGGAGTATGTCCTGCTGGTGGCATGCAGGGCGTCCTCCTGGCAACTCACTCTGCTGCAGTGCCCTCCATCCCTTCCAGCCTGTGAGACAACCTCATGCCACTTTCCTCCCAGGCACTCCCTCACTCTTTCCCCCTACCCTTTCCCAGCAGATGCTCCCCACTGACCAAAGGCAGATAGTCCCCCCCCCTTGAGACTCTATAAAGTCTCCAGCTGGCTTAAAGAGATCATTTGTACTGCCCTGAGCCTGTGCTGAATTTTCCTGGGAACACCTCCCACCTGCTATTCCTGGGAAAGAATGAATGTAAAGGAGCTCAGAGTTGGGCTCATGGCTACAAGTCCAAACACAAGAAAAGTGAGACTGAAAACCTAGGTGTCATTAAAATATGAAAAGGATTAAGTTTATCTTCTCTTTAGGAAATAGAGAAGTGGGAAGTGCCAGTGTAAGGGGCCTACAGTTGAACAAGGTTTGTTTGCAGGATAAATGGCTTTTATTCCTGGTGAGGAGGGCTAAGCCATGTTTGCAAATAATGCTGACGGTCCAGCCCTGACTGTGCTCCAAAAATGCAGCATCCCGACTCCTGGATTGCCTCAGCACTGAATTCCCAGCGGCAGAGAGAAGCAATAAATCAAAGGAGCAATCCAAAACATGACCCAACTTTTAAGCAATATTTTCTTGTGTCTTGTGGTACATAGAGGGATGCTGTCCCCACATCCCACTGACAATTGCTCTGGTAACAAAAATATTATTGTCTGCACTGTGATGGACAGTAAAGACCCCTCAGGCTCATTGTTTTAGAGTCGGGATTTAGCCCAAGTATCCTTACCACGCCTCTGCCTCCAAATGCTGTGATTCAGTAACTTGGCTGTGATCTAGAGAGTCGCTCCCTCCCATCTGCAGCATGGGTCAGCCCTGTAGGTGGGACAGAGGTGATGTGAGGACCTCGGGCTGGTCTGCAAGAGAAGGGCAAGTTACACCCCTGCAGAAGACAGTACTTCAGAGCCCTTTAGGTGAGAGCAGTGGCAAGGTGACCCATGTGTCTCCTTTGCCCTCTTGCCCAACTCATGGCTCTGCTCCTGTGGACTCCATCCCGCATCCGTGAGTTCCCAGGTCCTGTATGTTCTGAACCCTAGAGGGTACTAGAGAGCAATATTCAGCCTTCTGAGAAGCAGGCTACTTGCCTCTGGTCCTGGAGGTGTCATTTGTGAAACTAGGAAACAGTCCTGTGTATCTTGGAGGAGCCTTGGAGGCACCAGGGCCTAAGCATCTCTCATTCATCATTGCTCTCTTAAGGAACACAAGCAGGCCCTGTTCAATGCAGGGAACATGCAAAGCCTAGAAAAGGATGTACTTCCCTCTGGAGTTTCAGTATAGGTGTCTCTGGGCTCTAGGTGATGATAAAAGGATGTTAACACACATACCTGTCAGCACCACCCTGATTTTAATAACCAGGCATCGCTTCATTCTCACCTTCTCTGTTTTACAGGGCATGTTGCTCAGATACTGGGGACCATACAGGACCAAAACACTGGTAGACTAGGCAGCCTGTCCAGGCACACTTTTCCATCCTCCTGAACAGTGGCTCCACAAATCCCAGCATAGAAGAGAGCGCGCAGTGTCAGCGCATACCCTGCTCTGCCTGGAATTGTAATGCAGAATGGGATCATCCTGAACCCATCCCATCCAGGCACTCATCCAGATTTTAAATGTTCTGTGAGTTCAGACACCAGAGAAACATTTCTGCCCTCCCTGCTTTGCCCCGTGATGACAGCAGCAGAGACTGGGTGGGAAGTCAGTCAAGGACCCCACCAAATGATGTCCTTGCAAATGATGACCAGCCTTGGTGGCTTGTTTCTCCCTCCTGGACCATGCAGAAGCCTGACGTCAATGAAGCCCTTCTGCTTCCAGAGGAAGAAACATCTCTGATTCCTGACAAGCCAGGGTGACAGATGTCAGCAGTGCTGTGGAGCATGGTGGCCATTTGCCAGCTTCTTGAGGTTGGCATGTTAATTACACCTAACTATAGAAGATTTGAATCAGATCTAACTGCTGACAGTTACAACTTCCTACTTGGGCAGCAAAAGCATGTAGACTTGCACAAAGCATGGGTTAAAACAAAAATCTGCTTTCAGAGCAATAGAGGAAAGGACCTAAAGACCATCCTGAAAAACTAGAGTGAAAAAAATGTGCCCCACTTATTTTTTAGCCCTTTTTAACCTGGTGGAACTGGTACATGTCCTATACTGCACAGCTCAACCTGTCCCGGAAGCTCTTTTTGGAAATCACTTCTTAAAGGTAAGATGTTCTTGTTCACAACTTCTTTCCTAGCCTTGCAAAGCTGTCGCTTCAGTGACCACTGAAGCTGTTCCCAGGGCTCAGAGAGAGACAAAAGTGCAGTTTTAGGAAGGAAAGAGGGTCTCATCTGATAGCACTTCATGCCATTCCTTCATACTTTGTGGGTGTGAGCTTCTCCTTTCCACCACCGGCAGGTCTTAATCTCTTCTTCTTGTCCATGGCCTCCACTGCTCAAACCTCTCCTGGCTGTTGTCCCTGCACAGCTATGGGCTCTTCAGTATTTCACACTAACAGCAAATTTGGTCCTGATATCACTTGCACCACAGCCTGTTTAAAAGAAAGAAATGAAGGAAAGCACAGGTTGGGATGGGATGATTAGCTGTTTCTCTGGTAGCTTATTGAAAAGCTTTTAGAAAGAGCTTAGAACAAAACTTTCACCTAGAAGGAAGAACAGGTCTCCTAACTGAATCCAGGAGGTGTCTTCTTTCTGTAACTTTAATGGTTTAGAAGTTCTACGTGGTTTAATTTGTTACTGGTTTTGCTGTTCAGATGAATGAGAGAAACAGGATGTTGCCAGATATGTTCACAAACCACTTCAAGGAATGCCAGAGAAACCCAAGCCCTCCTGTGGTCCTGCATGTCTATCACTCAACAGGCACTGACAGTAGTGTGCTGCGGCGTCCTCTGCAAAACTTCATTGCCATATTGGAGAATTAACAAAGAGTTCAGCTTGAAGGTGGAAATGGATCTGCAGTCAAGGTGAACTTTTCGTGTCCCTGACCACCTCTAAGCAGTTCTGCAAAGCAGTGTTGGTGTTCCCTGTGCCTTTCAGCATAACTGTTGTTGTTACCTTGGTATTGCCTTACAGTCTGAAAGAAAAATGAGAGACATTACTTTCCAGAAGTCATTTTTGAAAAGGCCACGATGGTTTTCTTGTCATCTTGCAAGCAAGAAAAGAAATAACTCATTCCTTGGCCTAAATATAAAGGACAATTTAGGTGTCTAAGAAAGCCAGATCGCAATGTGCCTCCAGGTACTTCATGCTTTCATTATAAATGTTTAGGGATTTTTGGTTTCAGAGGCACACCAAATTCTACCAAAAAATCTGGAAAGCCCCAGACAATCATTGACCATGCTATTTACCTACAAAAAGTATGAGACTGACATGACCAGCTCCCTGCCACCTGGCAGTCCTCACTGTACGAGCAAACATCCGGGATTTACTGTTTCTCACATACGTTTGCCTGCAGTACCTGTTTGTGGTCACCTGGATGAATTCTGTGCTTAACTTCACTTCTCAAGGGAGGCCCTGCCAGGAAGTGATCTAAACGCCAGCAAGCTCCCAGAGCCCTGCTCCATGCAGCCATGCCCACCCATAGGCACAGAGCACCTGCAGGTCAGCACACACATGGCCACGCACAGAACACCCCACAGCCACTGATACCACACCGCAGGCATGAGGAGAACCAGGGGAGCACCAGATGAAATTGGTCATAAGTGCAGGCCCAGACACAAATTCGAGGACATGTTCCTTATGAACCCATGGAAGAGGCAGCAGCCACCTTGACAGCAGCAACCAAAGCCCAATTTTACAGCAGGCTTTTAAAATTGTCAGACCTCCTGCAGTAGCGCAGAGATGAAGGCACATTTAGAAGCTATTTATTGCACTTCAGGTTCTGTTTTCACTCCATAAAGAAAATAAATGTTTTGGCTATGAACACAGTCAGTTGTTTGGCTTTTGCTATGCATACGCAGGGAAACTTCCTAGTAACTTCTTGCACTGTCATCAAATACCATGAATTTGTTCCTTTCCACTGAGCTAGGCTCAGGCTTGAATTCTCAATTCATAGACTTTGAACTTGACTAAGGGTAACATCGTTTTAGCTGAGGTTCACAGCCTTTTGAGACCATAATAGGGCAGCCAGAAACATCTCTTCTGACCTCCTGCAGCCCCTAGGCCACAAACTTCAGCAGTTCAAGAACTACAAATCAATGCTAGCAGCACCAGGAAGATTCCCAGGATTTTTGAAGGTTCTTTTCCAGTGAAGAGAAGGCAAGATATTTATTAGGTGTATTTTTCTAATACAGCTTTGATAGAAGGAGCCACACAAAGACAGAAGTGTGGGAAAATCTCCATCACTCCAGTCCTTTCTCCCCATCTGGGTTAGAACAGACCAGACCATTTCCAGTTGTTCTCCTGGGTGTCAATACAGGCCTCAGGATGAGGCCTCTCAAGCCAGCAATTCTGCCACTTGTGGTGCACAGTCACTGGAGGACTTCCCTGCCTCTCACCCCTACCCTCTCCACCTCATCCTTCCCCACTGGTGAGCCCACAAGCATAAACAACACCTAAAAAAGCAACATTTCTGAAGGCCGGTTATCCACCTTAGTAATAAAGGCTGAGATCTCTGTAATTGCAACCAAGAAGCTGCGTTGCAAAAACTGAGTTCATTCATGAAAAGAAACAAGGGGGGAAGATGTATGCAAGGAACAATTCAGAGAGCACAGCTCCATCAGCTCTGGCCCTTCAAACCCTCCACGGACCTTTGCTCTGGTACCTATTTACACAGGCTATTCCCAGGAAACCTGTATGGGAGAATGGAGATGAAGGTGAGATGATCTCCTCTGCTCACAGGCATGAAACAAACTACATGAGGATTTATGAGATGCTTTTCTTTTGCTTTCACCATCTTCAGACACTCATACAAACTGTCTAGCTAGTATGAATGCTCATGGCCAAATTCCTGTGGGAAAAGTTCTTGCTGAGTCAAGCTGGTAGGAAAACAGAAATTCTGCTTTGTGGGAAATTCCAGGACCTGTTTTCTTCCTAAATTAATCATAACAGTCAGAAATAAAAACTTTCTGCAGAATGACATTTCCAAATATTTTTCTTGAATATTTGGAAGATAGTTCAGCCCGAGTTTTACAAGCCACAGCAATGTGAGACATGCAACAAGCATAAAATCTTTTGGACACTTTTATGCTGCAATTATACACTGCAGTAAATAAGTGCAGCATCAGAGACAGTGCTCCTAGCAGCATCGGACTGCCCCACAGCGTGTGTGCAGGCAACATCTGTGATCTTCCTCTAGCAGACACACCAGGTTGGAAGGAGATTCCCTTCCTTGCAGGGCCATTTGTGGAGCTCTCTTCCGCTATCTGTGCAAGGTGAAAGTATGTTTACATTGTGAGTACTTTCTCCTTCCACTGTCATTACCTCTCCCACACACTGCGTGTGTCCAGTGACGTGCAAAGGAAGTTACAGCTGACATAGGAAAGGGACAGGCTTTTAAGATGTCCCCAGAGCCTGGAAACAAAGACTATTACAAGGAACTGTCTGTGCTTCTTCCAGTGCACAGAGTGCATGTACACCCACATGGCAGCTTCTGAAGCCTGAATTGTGCAATCCTGTGCAGCACCGGCAAGGCTTCGAGCAAATAATCTCATATAGCACCCTCTGAACTGAGCTCATGAGACTGAGTAATGATGACTTCAACCCTGCATCCTTTCTCGGCATCAAGGAAAGGGGGTAATCATCAGCAGCAGGCAGCTTCATAAAGTGGTATGCAGAGGATAGATCGTTTCCAGTGCAGCAGCATGGAGGACTGCAGCCTCCGAAGCCCAGGCTGGAACTGGGGTGAGAAGAGGGACAGGAATAGACCATGCTCTTACGCCACTCCCCTGTGTCAGAGCTGCACAGGCTTTCCGTAACTCAGGCCAGAAACAAACACAGATTACATTAAACAAAGCAGTGCCAGGACAAAGTTCCTCCAAGTGCCCAGGCACCACGGACAAAAGATGGTTTAATAGAAGTAGGATGAAAGAACTGTTCTGTTAAATCCAACCAGCACCTCCTGCTTCCAGACTGCTCTGTGGCCTATTTGTAACAGCGGCATGCTGGGGAGACTGCAGACACAGGTGTTAAGACTTACGCTCTGGGTGCCGCAGACCTTCAGTTAGTCGAGGCAGTGAATTTACCAAGGATTGACTGGAGCACAGAGGAAGGGGGGGGGGGGGGGGTGTCTTCTATCTATATGTCATGCTACCCACCTCCTAAAGCAAAGGGGAATGTCAGGCCTGTGAAAAGGTGATGTCCATGGTTTGGCAGCTACACATTTTTGTGGTCGCTCTGTGTTATCAGATGGGCATGGGAAATTCCCGCTGGACTCTGGCAACAAGTTTCTCCCTTGGCTAATTTTTAATGGCAAAGGTTTTGTAATCACCATCCGAGCCTGAGGAGCAGAAATTCCTGAGGGGTAATTGGCTTTGTCGGTCTGTTGGGCGCACTCAGCCTTGATCTCTTCAATTACTGTACGCATGTACCTACTCTCACACTGACACGCTGGTGAGGACGAGCCTGCCAGCTCCATGGATGGGTGCTTGCCTTCAAGCAGCACAACCGCCCTGGTAGCTAATGCAGCGCACAAGACATGGGGCAATGCTAGCAAGCAACACTGATATTGTCTTGGTGGCAGCCACTTCATGAAGAAGATCACATAGGAGACAGGACCTGTGGGGGCAAGGGGACAAATGAAGTGGCCCAGCAATTATTCCTCTTCTACCGCTTGACACAGATTGCTGACCCCAAACTTATCCACTTGCCACCACATAGGGCACCTTGTTCTCATTGACAGCTAGGCCTTCTTCACATGGAAAACTGGTTAGCCCCTGTAGCAAATCCTCCCAATGGAGCTTCCACTGGCTAAATGTCTGTCAGTGGCTTATCCCAGATGAGTTTACTGCCGGCAGAGCAGCACATTGTTTTAAGACTCTTGCCAGCATAGTAGTATCGATGGGAGGGACAGGATGACTTTTCCTTTACTTAATTAATGCGGTTATGCACGCAAAAAATTGTTGGGAATGAACGAGGCTGATGACCCCTTAATGCTGCCTCATCAGCACACAGCGTTTAAAGGATGTGTATGACATTGAAGCATGCTTTGAAGCCCCTCCATGGGGCCCAAGAGGACTACACATAGCGACAAATCTTCAGTCCCAGCATCTGTTCTATCAGATTACACACCAGGGTCTCAGGCACAACAAACAATGTCAGGATATTCCTGCACCAACCTCCCCATGCACCCCAAACCTTCATCACAGTGTGACCAGCACGTTCCTCCACACTGTCTCCTGTCCGTGTCCGTCCCACTCATATCCCTCCTGTCCTGCATGCTGCTCCCATCCTGCTCCATCCTTCCCATGGCAGACTGCTACTGCCTTTTCCCCTCCAGCCCTCAGCTCTGCTGCCCTTTCCCGGCTGGCCCAGAGAGCTGCAGCCCCTCTGGCAGAGGCTGGAGGGTTGGTCCCCGGAGTTCACCGCAGGCAACTTTCACTCCCTCATCTCCTCTAATTGCGGTCAGCACCCCCCGGACTGGGGGAGCTCATAAATACCACGGCCTTGCGGGGGAGTCTTCCAGCCAGTAATTGACTAAACTTTCCAGATGCGTTTCCAGCAAGAAATTAGAAAGCAATGTGACCCTTGTCGAGGGCACAGGCACCCCCCACAATGCAAACACGCTCTCCCAGGAAAGGGAGACATGGGGCTGGGGAGGCCAGCAGAAGCCATGGTGGCAGGATGCATTGGAGGGGTGGGGGACAGACATAAATCAGGCCCTGCTCTCCCTCAGACCATATCAGTGCTGCTCGGCATGGTGGGCAGTGCAGGAGGGATGTGATGAGGGCAGGCGCTACCACTGCTGGAGATAAGGGCCCCACCAGGGCAGGCCTTGCTCCCCTGGGAGCCTCCAGACCCTGTGGCCCAACTGTGCGGCTCCTCTCTGCCATCACAGCCTGCTGCTTGGCAGTCCCAGTGCCTTAACGGGGGCAGGCTGTTACTTTCCCATCCCTCGCCCCTTTGTCACACAAGAAACAGCTTTGGGGCTTAAAAAATAAGTAAGTCAGGAGTTTTACCTTTTCCCTTTCCCTCAGCACCCAAGCAACAGCATCACTTTCCCAACAAGCTTCTACTCCCCCCAGCAACACAAGGATGGGAGAGGAGGTGCAGCAGAGCCTCTCTCCTGCTGGAGACTTGACTCAGCTCAGGCTCCAAAAATCGTGGCACCACCCAGCAAAGCTGCCACCTCACTGTGCTCTGCAAAAGGCCAAGGAATTGGGACAGCATGGAGTGCAGGGTGGAGAGTTGCAAGGACAGAGTCCAGGTACGGAAGAGCAGGGAAAGGCAGACATCCTTGGTAGGGGTGCCTGCTAGCAGTGGGGTCTGGAGCCACTTGGGGATACAGCTGAGGGACCAGAGGGATCTTTGGGAGGGAAATGTGTCCCCTGTGTGCTGGGCTCCTGCACTCCCTGGCTACTCCAGCACAAAGAGAGACAGGGCAGAAATGAAAGTCTCCCAGCTATAGGGCTTGCAGGCAGGGGAAGGGAATCTAGTCTGAGGGAGGACATCCTCCAGCACCAGTGTGGGGTGAGGAGGCAAAACTGGGTGTGCTGTGGTGAGCTCCTGGCCAGCCATGGTTGGTGGCTGGGAAGTGGTGGCGGCCAGGGCCAGTGCAGGGAGAGCAGCACTGTGGGGCAGGATAGGGCTCCCTGGATGGTGCGTGGAGGGAAGTGCTTGGGGAGTGCCAGTGATTCACAGCACTGTGGGCAGGCACAGATAAGTAGTTGAAAGGTCTTTCACCCTGCTAATCCCACTTCCCTCCGATAGCTTTAAATCCATCAGTTAAAAATTCAGTGTTTCTCTGTTGGAAAGCTGGGTGGCCCACAGGATGAATGCAGCTCTTCAACCCTGGGGCAGCGGGGAGACTCCAGAAAACAGGGCCAGGAAGGTGCTGGCATGTTAGCACGTAGCTGGGTTATAATTTACACACATACACCATATGCTTACTCCCATTAGCAACTTGGCTTGGAAGGCACCCAGTCTCCTTTCACCCCTGGAGGAACCGGCCTCATTAGAAAGCACTTGGAGGCATGCGTGGCTCTATTTGCCTACAAAATAGAGGCAGCTATACTGAGACCAAAGCAAGCATGAACATCAGGTTTGGTCCTCTTTGATGGAGTCAGAAAGATGGCACTTCTCACAGTGCGCAGTCTCAAGCTGGCCGTTTTCCCTGAGGGAACACAGTGCACAAAGACACCCATACTGCAATTTCAGTGACCTCAGGTGGCATGCAACAGGGATCGTTTGTGTTTGCATATTTAAAATAACACCTATGAGAGATTGCCCAAGGGTCCAGTAAAGATCACTTAGCTGCTAGAAGAGAAGTCTAACTGCATGTCTGTCCACATAGCCAAGACCTTGGGGGCATTTAAAATGTGACTGAGTCCATGCTTAAGGATGGTATTTTTATTGTCACTGGCACCATTCACACTGAGTGCAGCAAATACTGTCCCCCCTCCCGCATTCGTTTAGGAAAGATGCAACCATTTCAGAAGCCTCAAATAAGCTGCAAAGGTCGGTGAGGTCCTCAAGGGTAAAACCAGCACTCCCAGCTACTTGGAAGGGCTTTGCCTTCATGTAGACTTACCTCCAAGCAGCTTACCCACTCTCCCACCACTCTGGAAGGCAACAGCCCTACACTGTCCCCTCCTCTGCTTTTCCACCATGTTTCCATGACTTCTGCTTAAGCCAGCTCCCTGATCCTGAGACAGGCCCAGTGCAGGGTCCCAGATGGAGGGCTGGGAGGAGGAAGGCTGCTGAGTCTGTATATTCTTCCAGATCAGCCCCTGCACACTCCTCCACGCAGAAATATCCCTGCTCCTATCAGCGGTTTTGGAGCTGACGTCCTTCCTGACGCAGGTAGCATCCCACAGGGCTCCCCGTGCTGGGCTCCTCGACCCTGCCCGCCCCAGCTGTGAGGGGAGACCTCACACTCCCCTCATCACTGGTCCTCCCAGGACCAATACAAGTCATATTGGTCCCCTGAAGGCCAGGCCTGGTGACAAAGTGCAGTAACACTGATTTAGACGCACCCAAAGAGCTGCCCTTTGAAATTCTGCTTCCCTGCTCGCAGCACTCAGTGTTCTCCTTCCTTTGGGCTGTTAAAAGGCCATACTTGACAAAAGCCTTTGCATGCCCTCTTGACCAGCATTTCCAAGCATTGAAACCAGGACTGCAAGTGTTGAAAGTGCTGGAGCTCAAGCCCACAGGCCCTGGCTAGTGCCTCTGTCATGTTGTCCTAAGGAGGACTTGGATCGCATACAGGAGCAATGGACTGTATGGAGTAGTTGCTTCAGGCAAGGAGCAGAACTCTCAAGGAATGGCCTTAAAGCAGCCTCACCATCATGCCAGCATATACCTGCCATGGAACGGTGTTTCCAGAGACCCTATCTCATTCTCTGTTCTGATTTGATCACATAGGAACCTTTGCAGTAGGAAGAAGCATGACCAGACACTGCAGGGCCAGAACAAAGGGAGTTCACATAGTGAATGCCTAAAGAAAGGTGCTGAAATCCTGTCATGCCCTGGTGCATAGGGTCAGAGCATTCTCTGACTAGTTAGGTGCTAAATTCCCTCATCCGACCCAAGCTACTGACTCAGGTCAAATACAACCTCCACCTCCGTGAGAGAAGTAGCTTCTGCACCTCCTTAAATTCCTTTCCTTCCTTTCATTCCTTCCATACCCATCACCCTCATGATGTCCCCAGAGCTCTTCCCTGTCTTGCTTTAGGAGCCACAGGCAGGGACAAGCTGGGGAAGGGGCACAAGAGACAGTTCTGCTTATCTCTCCCAGAGGGAATTTCTCACCTCCCCTCTATTCTGCTCAGCTGCCCATGATGCAGCCCTGTCACCAGAGACAGTGTCTGGCCTGCTGTATTGACAAAGTCACAAGACATATGGAGTGCACAAGGAGATCAAGGCAGGGCTGACACAGGCTTTAAGCCCATTCCCACTCCTCT
The DNA here is from genome assembly GCF_033783945.1 of Neopsephotus bourkii. NCBI lineage: Eukaryota > Metazoa > Chordata > Aves > Psittaciformes > Psittacidae > Neopsephotus > Neopsephotus bourkii. The sequence goes on along the minus strand of NW_026901776.1, from coordinate 8,779,091 downwards.
GCTGATCAGAGAAAGGAGGTGCATGTGGGGTAGGAAGGGGAGAAGCGTTGCCTTCTGCACTGTGCCAAGAGCCAGGAGCAAACCTTGGCTGTTCTTCTCCTCCATCCCAGCTTCTCTCATACTTCCCTGCCTGGTCCTGGCTGGAAGCAGCACAGGTTGACAGATGGAGGCATCATTCCATGACCTTTGCAGAGGGCAGAAAACTCTTTCCTCATATCCAAGCAGAGCTGTGTCAAGCTCCTGTGTCAAGCACACCAACTTTTTGCTTCCTGAGTTGACAGTGAGGCAGGCTCTTCTGGACAGGCATCCAAGGGCACATCGTCTCCCTCCTCCTCTTCTGCTCTCCTATTGCATAGTTCCTCATCTGGATGATTCCTCATTCAGATGTTTATCTGCTGAGTTTGGCATCAACCCTTAGATCTGAGCACTCTGCCCACGATCCTGCTGCACCTCTGTTTGCAGAGGATCACGATGTACACTGTAACTGCCTGGCAGAAGAGGGCAAGTTAGCATTTGCCTGGCAGTTTTCACACACACTGCTCTACCGATTACAAGTGCTCATCCATGCCTCCATTTAGCACGGAGTTCACTTGCCAGGAGGGGTTTGCTCGTTTCCACAGGCTGGGGCTGGAACTGTTGCCAGCACCTCCAGCAGCAAAAGCAAAGCCCTGCTCTGAGTGCCCCCTTCCTGCATCCTCACAGATATGCAGATTCTGTTCCTTTCCCTTCACAGCCCCCAGCTGCCCCCTCTGTTCCCCAGTCTGCCCTTACTGCTCACTTCAGCTAGGTGGGAAACTCAGGAGCGTTCAGTGCACTCAAAAATAGTGCACAGGGGTCCCCCCAAGTACTTTGTGCTCTGGTCTTTGGATGCTGGGGCCTGGCAAGAGGTCAGGGAAAGCTGCTGGTCCCCCTGGGCTGAGTGCACATCCTCAGCCCTAAATGACTGCACTGAGAGTAAGTCAGACTCAGGCCAGGGTACAAAGCGCATTCATCAGGCTATGCATAGGGACTGCCGAGGCAAATGCTGTCCTTGCCGCTTTGGCAGATGGGACGAGCTAGCTGTGCTGGTGTTACAATGGCTATGCTTCCTAGGATAGAACACCCCATGCCCTTACATGTCTCAATTCCACCATGAGGCTGGCCATAATAAAGGCCAGCTTAGCCTGAGATAGCTGGATTTTTAATGGTGCTCAACTCCCCCTGAGCACAGCAGCAAATCCCACCCCTGAGGTCCAGCAGAACGGGTGCTGAAAAGCTGTCCAGCAGTGCTGCCACTGCTGAAGCCCCAGAGTGCAGCGGTGTGGCTGCAGGACGCCTCATCGGGAGGCAAGAACAAGTAGGACTTCCCCTTCCCTGGCGCTCTGTCTCCACCTTTGTGTTGCAAAAACAAAGAGGTTTGGGTGTGATCCCGCCCTGTGCCCAGCAGCAGCTTCAGTGGTTGCGTGCACAACGTGCCCGCTCCTGGTGCAGCTCATGGAGGAGGGCTCGTGTGCCCTGGGCACGTTCCTCAGCCCCCGAGGCACCATGCTTCTCCCTCTCCAAAGTACACACGCCTGTACTACCACCCCCATGCCGGCACTAGAACCGTTGCTGGAGATTTTTCCATGCTGTAAGCCAGGCTGGATGAGGAAGACCGGGCTCTTCCCAAGGTGCCTGGCTGCCTCCTAATATGAAATCATGGGGCTGCTCGATGCAGATGAGCACGTAGGGCAGTGGGAGGGACAGTGTGTGCTGTCCTACCCTGACTAAAAGAGCTTAGAGTTTACAGCCAAACCTGGCTTGACCTCCTTCAGGACTGCCCCAGGGATCTGGGTTCCCCTTCTCCAGCTTTCCTTTTCTCATTTCACTGTTTTAACCCTTATAGCGATATCCAAGTGAACCCCTCGGGCTAGAAATCAAGGGGCTGCAGTTTTCCTCAGTGGTCAGTGGAAGTCAAGAACAGGGAGAGACATACTAGCTCACCCTGCCGCCTAGAGCAACACATAGCGGATCCAGGATCCCACCACCAAAAACTAGAGGTAGGGTCATAGCTGTACAATGCAGGGCATCAGGTGTCAAAAGAAGAAAGAGCAGAGGAGGAGGAAAAGTCCCCTGACACTGCACACACACGTGTCACCAGCTAAAAGCCACTACCAGAACAAACTGTGAAGACCCCAGGCCAGAAGGAGCAGTTACAGTGGTGTCTCCATCCAGCCTGGCTCCCATGCTGAGAAGAGGAGACTGTGGCAAGCAAGTTGGCAAAGCCTGCAAAAGCCAAACTCTACAGTAACACTGGCTCTCAGGAGCACAGCCTCTGGGCTATTCTGTCTAGGATGTGTTGGGTTTTTTGAAGCCTTACTCTGCTTTTTCAGGCTCCAGACTCTGGCAAGCGTTCTGGACAGCCTGGTAACCATGTGCTAAGTCTGGCCTGAAAGTGTATCATTCTAATGAGAATAAAAAGACTGACTCTCTCTGTGGGCTCCTGCTAGGCTTCAAAGGCTCCAGGACTTACCAAGCAGTTTTGAAACCCATCCATGACTTCTGGCCCACTTTCTGATCACTCACAAGGAGGGAAGGCTGCATGCATGCCTGGGAAGGGGCATGGAAGAAGAAAGCAGGGGGTGTTCAAAAGGACGGGGGTAGGAGAGACAGGGGTCCTCATGCAGCTGGGGATGGCCCGGGGGAGCTTGTGTGTCAAGATGGGGCTAGGAGGAGCAGGAAGGACATACATGAGTTTTCTTCTCGTTGGTGAAGAGAGTACAGATGGCATGGTGGAGATGAAAGGGTGGGAGAAGGGAAGGTATCCGCTAGTGTCCAGGGGGAAAGACAGGGCAGCAAATAAGCACAGATCTGGGTGTCAAGGTAGACATTGTCTACAGACAGGAGAGGGCTAGAAAAGACACCCTGGGAGCACACACTTGAGCCTGCATGGATGCTCACATGCATGATGAATTGGGACTCCTATTTGTTCATCTGCCCACTGAGCACCAACCCCCTGGACCTTGTAATACTGTAAACACCTCTCCCAAAGAAAAGTGCTTCCTAGGGCTGGAGGGGCTCCGAGAGAGCAGGCTGGCTCATCCCTAACACTTTCCACCTTGTGCCAAAAGTCTGGTGATACCCAAGATGTATGTGTGGCACACTGCTAGTGCAGAGCAGGGCTATCACCCCCACAGGCACTGCTGGCAATTCAGTGCCTTGATTTCTTATGGATTTATACACATCTGGCCATCCTGCTGCTGGAAAGCCTTGTGTGGAAAGCCAACTGCAATGCATTTAGCAGACTGTGTGGAGATGCTCACCTGCCTGCCAGCTGCTTCCTGTTGCTCTGCTGACTTGCTTCATCACTCCCTCCTTGTGAACATCTGCCTTTTCGACACCAGTCAGCAGCAGTCATAGCTGATACTTAATGACTTGCTCCACAGGAGCTGCTTGCCCAGAAACAGAGACAAAGGCCTGTCTTCCCTGCTCTCCACATGTCCCAGGCTGCATCCCCAGGGAGGACCCAGCCCCACTACCCACTTCACACCTCCTGGCAGCAGCGAGGTGGGTGGCAGCATCCTATCCCATGCACAAGCCCAGCTGCACTCATCGCTCAGAGCTGGCAAGGCCAGGGCATAGCACTAGTCTGTACCCCAGATCATAATGCACCAGCCCTCTTAGGAGCCCCAAGAGCACACACACATGCACATACACACTCTCAGCCTAGGCCCAAGCAGAGCTTCTGATGCAGATGTGCTTTCCTACCCAGCACTCATAGACAATGGAAATGGTCTCATTAAAAAAGCTGGACACAGAATGAATCAGAGCCTCCTGCAGGCCTGGTCTCTGGGCTCTTCCCAAAGAGATGGGTCTAGCAAAAAGCAACCAGCCCGTCACCTGGAGCAGCAGCAGGTGGAAACATCCTGCTCACCACTCTAAGATCAGGCTCACCTTGGGGAAAGAGTGGAAAGAGAAGCCCTCCAGCAATATGGTGAACAAGGCCTAATACTACAGCAGCAGTTGCTGGAGAACAGCACTCTTGGAGTCACAGCCCATGCAAGGAGCTACAAACACCAAGGGATGCTGGAATGTTGTAGCAGTGAGAGAAAACAGATCTCCTCTGAGAAAAACAGCCCAGCTTTTTCCTCGGGGTGTGGAGGTGACTGTATCTTGCTCTGGGCTGGTCTGCTTTCTCCTAGCGAACATGAGAACTAGCACCTATTTGACTTGTCTCTCCCAGCCCTGGTTTCAATTGCTTGTAACTTGCCACTCGCCACTTGGGCTGATGTTTTCCAGACCAGGCAGATGCCTTAGCCTGTTAAGAAAAAAAAGAAGGAATAAATAATAATAATAATAAAATAAAAAAACACAACACACACGCATATTTAGAGATTTTGACCATTTTCAGACTATAAGAAGAAAAAGAGATTATTTTGTCCATGTCCAGCTTGTTAACTGAGAGTTTACATTTTAAAGCAAGAACTTGAAATTAGGCAAGGGAAGTGCCTAGCTGCCAAGAATATGTCTTTACTGTCCCCAAGAAAACTATTCCTAAATTTTCTTCCAGTTATGAGCTTGATACACAGAACAGATTTGGCAGAGTTGGCAGCTCCATGCTGCAACATTCCTGCTCAAAGTGAGTGTGTGATTTGTCCACATGTAACTCCCAAGTGCTGAACCGAACCGGTCCTACATGGGAACATCTGCATCTCCCCATGTCAGTGTGCTTGGGGTGGGAGGCTGTTACGGAAATTTTACCTTTGCTCCAGAACATAAGCATTTGTCTTGTAAAATTTTGCTGAATCACTCAGTCCCAGCTGCCAAACATTAACTGAAAACACTTGCCAGGCCTGCCCTAACTTCATTCACTTCACACACCTTTTGATTTCTGTTTGTGTCCCACAGACAGCTCTGGTTTCCTCCCCTAGAGAAGCCTAATTCATGTCCACCAATCCTGACATCCGTGCAAGTCAGGAAAAGCCATAGAAAAAAAGTAACGTGATGGTATATCTATAGTATCTGATCTCCTTACACACCTGGGAGTTAAATCCTAGATGCAAAGATAAACTTTATTCCATCACTTCCTCACTGGGGAGCTTTGACAGTATTTTTAAACTCTATTGCCGTGTAGTCTCTTACAGCACTTTTGTCTTTGCGGCTTCTAAGCAAGTCCTAAGTAATATTCATGTGCCTCTGAAACTCAGGCCTTTACTCTGTAAACATCTTTCACTCTGAACCCAGGAGAGGAATCGGGGTATTGTAAAGCCTCCTGTCCCAGGCATTATGCTTTTGGATAGATGTGGCAGAGTGGGGAACACAGCCCACGGGTGTTCACTCCCAGAAGAGCTAGCTGTAGCACAGCAAGCCCAGACACCCATGCACCCCTTGGTGCTCCTCAGCTCTAGAGAGGAAAGCTGGCTAAAGGAAGGCCACGGCACTTTTCACCAAGGGCTACTGGGCTGCATCTTTCAGCGTATTTGGAGGTCCAGATTTCCAGATTCAGCTTTCACATCAGTGGTGCAGAAAGCAGAGTAAACCACAGCACTAATGAGTGTACACAGCACTATTCATATACCGGGACCCCTAGGCACTTTGTGAGTGTCAGTTTCACCTCTCAACAGGGAGACTGGGTGATAATTATTACTCTTGTATAGAAAAACATAAGGCAAGTTTCCCACAGGCAACAGATCATCCATATGCAGAGTTCCAAGAGACCCTTGTGTCCTGACTCCATTCTCCCTGCTCTGGCTGTGACAGTGAGCTGACATAGCAAATATCTACCATTTACAGAAAATAAAAACACAGGACTACTGCCTCACAGAAATGTTGCACCCTCTGATTTTAGCCAAGACATTCGTGTCCACATCTTCCTTGTTCTGCTAAATATTAATTTGTAGCTATGCCTAGCCACACTGCTAATGATGGATGTAGCAAAGGGAGGTGAAGGGGAAAAGAATGATGATCCAGACTGATGGGTATTCATGGGGATGGGAGATAGGAGTGTTTTCCTCTCCTGCCCTCATTGTTAGCCTGTCGAGGTTTGTAGGGAGCATAGCGGGGTTTTCTAATTAGACAAGCTGATGTATTTGGGAAACGATGGACAAGCTGTCAGGAGAATGAGCTCTTCTAGGGTCTGAAAAAGACACATCAAACTTCAAGCTAAGTATAGACTGCAAACAAGCATTCCAAGTTCAACTTCAGTGTGTTAATCAGCTCGCTGTTTTGAAGGAAAGGAGGTTGTTAGTGCATCCACAGCAGTAAGAAATACTAGCGAGAGAGAGGGGTAAAGGCTGCTTGTTTCTATATAGCAAGTAGAGGCAGAAGTTCTTGCCAGGCAAACAGCAAAGGACTGGTGGAAGAGTGGGGAGCTGGGAAAAATTGTAAAAACAGTACTGGTGCTGCATCTTTGGTTTCTAGCATCCATTAAAATCACAGGTTTTAACTCCCTGCTCATCTTTTGAAGGTGTTTCCTAGGTGTGCCATAAGAATGAAGTCTGTGATAGAGTGGCTGTTCTGTGAACAGTGCTCTTCTGCCTGTGTAAGCCTGTTTCTGTCATGTACCAATGCCCAGTATGAGTTCATTCATGGCACAGGGATGGTTTGGTCACCCATGAGTTACCCTGAGGACACGGAGCATGCTGGAGGACATATGCCACAATCTGCATGCCACTGTGTTGGCTTTGGGAGGTCTTGGTGATTTTATCCGCTGTTGTTCAAGCTGAGTCTGACTCCAGGGTGACAGTGCTTTGTTGTGCCATGTAAAATCCCCAGCATGGATTGCTTCTCCCTAGCCTGAGTTATGCTAGCACCACCCAATGCTTCATCCCTGTCTTTTGATGACTGCCGTTGCGCATCTGTCTTCCTCTGAGACCTGGCATGGGTCTGGGAGCTCCCTGCAACTGAAGCCTTGCACTATGAAGGCTGTCCAGCCTCTCTGCAGGGGTTACAAATAGTTATCCTGACACAGGCAGGACTATGCTCATCCTCAGCCTGCCCTGAGTGCTGGGAGCTGCCATCACAGTAACCACACTTGGTTACACTGGATGCTGTAAATCTGGATGTCTGTGTAGGAGGCATGAGGCAATTTCTAAGGACGAAAGAGGTGGGACCAGAAGAGCCTTCCTTCCAGCCTGGGGAACTGGGTCTAAATAATACTCTTTGCTGAGTCCCCACCACATAATTCATTGCAAAGTATATTCTTCCTCCTGCATCTCACCCCACTGCAGACTTTCTGACTCTCTCATCCCTCTTTCTGTTTCAGTCTCTGCTGTTTGTTCTATGAAACTATTCATCAGATAATTCCCACAGACAGCTCCTGAGCATCAGTTCACTCATGAACAGCTCTGTGTACATCTGCTTGAAATACCAGCTGCTCTGAGTGGACATGCAGGTGCTGCAGGATCCTTCTGTCCTCTGCCATGAGGGGAATCCTTTGGATGGCACAGATATGCTCAACTACAAATTCCAAGCTTGTTTCCTCAGGCCACTCTTTGTTGTCCAGTGTTCATGTCTCTTTGGAGCACAGAGAATGCTCAAGGAAGAACCACCATGTCCAAAAGGAGTTCGCTAAATGAATAGCTATGGATCAGCTTAACCAGAGGTGCAAACATCTTGGGTAGTTTTGACAGCAGGGCTAGCAGCAGCCAGTTCTGCAGCACGTTTTTACGAAGTTTCCATGCCCCTGCTAATTGAAACAAGCATAGAGGTGGATAAATCAGTATCCACTGTGTGCTCTATCCTTTTACCATGGTTTCCTCTGTGAGCACAAACCAACCAAGCCTTTGCTTGGACCCATCCCCAGCACCACAGCTGAGATCATGTTGGAAGGCATTTCTCATGGTGACAGGCCTGCTTTCCTCTGAAGAGGGACTTAAACCAACTAAAGCCACTCAATTAGAGTTTGGGGTTTAGAAGGCCCTTTATCTCACAAAAAAAAAAAAAAAGAAAAAAAAAGAAAAAGGAAAAAGAGATTAAAGCTTTCTGATAATTTATAAAGCGCTTAAAAGTTTAAAGGAGAATTGGGCTTTTATCTGAACTATCAGATAACATGAGGCACAAAAAGGCTACGCACAAGGCAGCCCCAGGGAGCAGTCATTTCATGGCAGAGAGCTTGTGCTTCCAACGATGGATCTGATCCCCGTCACTGAAATTAATAGCCAGACTCTCAGGCTCTCATGGACCAGTAGCCAGGCCAGTCTGACATGTCCCCATGGCTCAGACATGCAGTCACGTAACTCTCGCTTAGAAAGTCCTTGGGTGTCCTCACTTAGTAGTGCCTGACAGCTCATGTAGTGAGATAGGCTGGATATCCCGGATGCCTTTGAGCGAACATCCTGGCGTTGAGGGCTTCTCCCACCACACTGACGGCCACTGCTTACTTAATGAAGGTGTGTGGTGTGCTCAGCATGCCCTAAGCAATGTATAGTTGGCCCAATTGCTCTCAGGGACTTGCCCAACTTGTTTTAATTTGAGCTGGTATTTCAGACAGCCAGTTATTATTTGGGTGGTTGAGGCCATCATTCATTGCTCTCCTTGTAGACTTTTTCTGTTGTCCCAGCTCTCTCTCTGCTCATTATCTACTTTGGCCACTGCTGAGACCACCATCAGACAATGGAGGGAAGAACATGTGTGGGACACAGAGTATGCCCTGGAGCTGGCCCTGGATGCTGGAACTCACTCCTGCAGGAGGTGGGGACTACCAGGCTCATGGCAAAATGCCAAGCTCAGCTATTCCTCAGCACTGCCCACACATAAAGGAAATGAGTTGCCCTTTGAGCAACAGAGCTAACAAAGCCCAGGGTTCTTGGGGGAAAGAGGGTATAGTTTGTGCCCAGGCATCTTCTCACTCTCTGCATTATCCCTGTCCCACATGTGCAAGAGACAACAGCGGTGTGCATAATCTAGAGCTAGATTTGTGCTCGTGGGCAGGTCATGTTCACATACAGTGATGGTGTGGCCTCCTGATGTCTAACAGCTGGGTTCTCCCTCTCTTTCCTTCAGAAGTCACTGGTTTGCATCATTTCATCTACTCCGACAGCCACAAAGTTAGTGTTTTTGAAAATTCTACTGCTCTTTCAGATGTGGTTGAAACTGGCTGACATGTGGAAGAGCTACTTGAGGAGGAAAGGATGAACAGCCAAACAGGCAGTTTCCTTTGGAAAATGGACTTCAGAAATACCCTGCAAATAAACCAGACTTTCTTTCTTTGTGCTGACCCTCAGTTAAAGCATATACTTCACCCAACAGATAAAAAAATCCTAACCCAGTCATCCTAGCATGCAGACCGAGCCACCCAGCCAGGCCCATCCTCACTTGACCGAACTCCTCACTCTCTCATGAGTAAATGAACCAAAACTCCACCTTGCATCTGCTTTGCTGGCAGCCCATAAGAGGATCAAAATGTTCCCAAACAAATGCATTATGCAAATTGTTTGCCAAATACTCACTTGTTTTCAAGGGCCTTTTTTCAACCTTTCAAGGCCAAGTTGAAGACGAAGGTCACCTCTGGAGATTTGGGTAGGTCTCAGGGAGACAGGGCTTTCTCAAGTTGCTAAAGCTCTGGTCTGAGGGTCAGGAGACCCGAGTCCTCCTTCCAGCTCTCTCCAGGACCTTCCACATGATCTTAGAGAAACAATTCTAATTTGTATTTTATTTCTCAGAGTTTATCCACCTGCTTCATTTTAACTGTTTTCTCTTTGGGGAGGAGGCTGGTGTTAGTGAAGATTTGACCAGCATTCCCAGAATGGGACCATGAACTGGACAGCAAGGCCACTGCAGCACTACCAGTGCATAAAAATATATAAGGACTTTGCAAGTCTTAATTTCTGGAGAAATATATTCAAAAAAGTAAGTATGAAAAATATATTTAAGGGAATACATACATACATATATATACACATATTTAATGTTCACATTTATAAAGAACCCAATATAAAGGGTGGGAATTGATGTATTTAAACCTTAAGAAGTCATCTTTGAAATGTCTGCAAGTGTTTGATCTGGTTACTGGTACTGGCAATGTGCATGGGACACTGGAAACTGGCAGCAGTTACTGAGATGTGCCACACAGCCATGCCTGCCTGACACTTCCCATGCAGGAGAAGGCCCACTCCTGGTGCCCATGGGCATCAGTACTCAGTAGCCAACAGCTGTCATCTGCTGAAGAGGACATTGTGTGTGCATCGCCACTGGGCCTGTGTGGTGGTAACCGTGAGAGCCACTGTGGGATGGAGGTGTTCAAAACACTTGAGAAGCATCAGAACATTTCTGGGGTTTGTGCTGTGGTTTGTCCCTTGTGTTAGGACACCACCAGAACCAGCCAAGAATACTTTTGCGTTACAAAGTTCTCATTCGCATGGCCAGCACGCTAACATCCTCATTCTTACCTTGCATGTCTGTCAAGTGTAAGCAAAGTATATATTAATTGTGTCTGACTGAATTTCAGATGCTCTTTTAAAAGGTCGCTGATTTAAGTTTTAGACAATAGGCCAAGAAGAGGCTGAATCACTGTGGAGAACACGAAAGGCATTCTCCTGTGTCACTGATTTAATAAGGAAGAGGTGAACACATTCCTCTTTACAAAAGCCCAAATACTTTGACGGTTTCTGCTTGAATGGGAACTGGAATTCACTTTGGCTGCGCTCTCACCCTCTGTATGCTCACCTCCCTGTGCTACCCCAGCCAAGTACTTTTACTGTGAGAAACATCTGCAATAGCGAGGGATGCTGCTAGCTTCTTGTGGGAAATCCTGTTTCCAGTAGGTACCTCTTTCCAAGTATGAGGTGCATCCTCCAAGAGGTGACGCATGAGACTCAACTTCCAATACTGTAAATGAAATGATCAGCATGTTCCAGGAAAATGAACTCCACTCTTATTTTGAAGCATTGGGAATTTGCAAGAAATAAACTGCTGAGAGTTCATCAGGAGGCAAGACATAAATGTATCACTTAGGATGGCAAATAATCAATCATAAAGTCATGGGCTGCTTGAAAACTTGACCAGGGCTGAAATGCCCAGATGGATGATTGGAAGTGTTACTCACTTGGTTGCAGGCATGTATCCTTAGGTCCACCTCAGCCAAGATCTCACCAAGTTGGTCCTAGCCGCCAACTCCAAAGCCCCTTTGCTTAGTCAAGTCCTCTGTGCAATACACACTTCCTGATCTATCTCTTGCCAAAGTCACACTCATCTGCAGCTCACCCCCAGAAGCAGATGGAAAACATCCACAGCAAGAAGCAATGGGAAAAACCAGTTCTGGTTGGCTCCTTACCCCTCAGCACATTCTGAAGCCGGTGAGCTGTGCTGGCTCTCTTATCCCAGAGAATGCTGCCATCTCTCCCTTCCTATTTTAACTGCCTCACATAAGGAGTGGAAAATTCTGTGAGGGAATTAAGGTGCTGGGAACACTGGTATGCACTGAGCTGTGAATAACCTCCCACTTGTCTGAGAGGCAAGAAATGCAATACTGAGGGAAGCAGGGCAGACCAATGGGACACTGGCACAGATGCCCTGCCATAATCACTCTGTGCCTCGCACACCATAAAAAACAATACACCATGCATTATATTTATTATATACCTTCATAAAAGCTCATAAAAGCTCCAAGCAGCAACACATGCCAGAGTCTGTGCTGCATTACACCTTTGCAGCAGCTCCAGACACAAGGTCTAACCAAGCACTACTCACTCCCTGTTGAAGTACATCATGGAGCAGCATGCCAGAATTTCATAAGCACTGTAGGTGCCCAGCTCATGAAAATGAGCAACTGTCACATGCCTAACACACTAGGATAGGGAGGCTGTGCATTATTGCAACTGCCATAATCACAGCTTCGCATCTCCAGCGTGATAACAGACAGACAGTTTCTATTACGCAATCTGCGCCAGGTAAGGCCAAGCAGCCCACAGCATGGCATCACTGGCATTCTAGGAACGGCTCTGCTCCTCTGCTGCCAAAACACACTACCCGCAGCACGTCCCAGTGCGGTGGCACGCACATGGGGAGCTACAACCACAGGGAAACATCTTCCTGCAGTCTTTTGGAACTGGCCAGGAGCATGTTTTATGGGGAATACTGTAAAGCCCTACTGGAGAAGGCCAGCGGCTGGGTGGCTGTGGAGCAGCTCAGGCAAGATCCAGCACCACCCAGGCTGCCTGTTACTTATATAAAACAGCTAATAAAGCTGGTTATCATCCAGGCAACTCCTGCATTAGGTGTCAGTGGCCATGTGGAGGACTCCCCGAACCAATATACATGCTGTCTTTGCTGCCAAAGGAGAGGAATGTAAAGTAGGAACTCAGCAGTTGGGTTTTGTTGGTCTTTTAACAGACATCTAGCAACAAACGTGGAACAAAGCTATACTCAAAAGGCACTTAAGCATGTGTGGATTAAAGTTAAGCATGTGTTTGTGTGCTGTCCTAGATGATATCCATTGCAATCTCAAGGCCTGTGTCTGGGGAGACTTTCTTGGCAGAAGGCATCCCAATACAAAATGCCACCTACTGAGAACAGGCTTTGAATCGGGTCACCACACCTAATGGAAGGATATATCAAATCAGTATGCAGAGACAGAGAATTACCCCAGTAGGTGTAGACACTCCAAGCATTTTTGGTAACACTCACCAGCAAAACCCAAACAAGCTCATACAGATGGACTGTGCTTCCAGATTTTTCTGTAAGAGCCTAGAAGGCACATAATAGTGGCAGGCTCATGCCTCTGCCTGGTGAGGACACATCCTTCCATTCCTTAGGGTGAGAATATACCGCAGTGTATTCAGTTGCAACCAAAAGCATGAGAGGCAGATAGGTTTCAGTGAGATCTCATCCAAGGAAATTGTTAACATGCATTACAAGAACCAGGGGCATCAAATGAAAGTGGCAAACAAAACAAGCAGTAGGAGGTGTCCGTTTACACAACAGGTAGTTACACTGTGGAAGTCCTTGCCTCAGGATGCTGCGGACAGTACAAGTTTACAGGGTTTCAAAATAAAACACAACAAATGTATGGAAAAAAGTCAACAAAGATACTAAGTCTGCCACAGGAAGTCCCCAAAGTACAAACTGTGGGAGGCTGGGGAACATTTGGGAGACATACCACTATACATTTGCCTGCAAATAACACTCTTTGTTGTGCTTGCGCTATCAGCCATGGCTGGAGCCAGGCTGCTGGGCTCCATGAACCCTTGGTCTGACACAGCACAGCTGTTCCTCCCCTGTGCACATGCACTTTGTGCTTGGTGGAGGCAGAAGGGAGCCAGAGGGAACACCCAAGCCTTGGATCAGGCTCTGTCCCATAGCTGACTGTGCACGATCAGGGATAGACATTTTACTCAAAATGAGATTGGGCAGAGGCTTGAATCCAAGCACCTCTCAGGCCATTTCCCTAGGCACAAACACTAGCATGCACCCCTCATCTTCCAGCTCTGAAAAATGTAAGTTTCAGTCTGAAAATCACATTTCACACACAAAAAATGGAAATCTGACACAACTCTGTCTCTGCCAGCATAGCTGAAATATTGTGGCTTTGTCCCAACACAGGCTGAGAGCTAATTAGGAAGCTTTGAAAGTTGCTCCCAAAAGGAACTGCTTTTCTCTGGGTACCTACCATGGCAGCCTCATTCCAGAAATGCATAAATATGCAAAAAAGACCCACCCCAAAAACCAAAACAAGACCCAGAGAAACCCATAGATGTGTATCAGTGCATCAGCAGCTCATAAATGTATCTGGAAAAGAATGGCATGGTCTATTTTACACAAAAGTAGGAGCATGGCTATGGTTAGAAATTGAAGCTCTGAAAACTGCTCCAGCTCTCTTTCTCCAAAGCTATGATAGGGAATTCCAAAACCCAAGGAGATGGGCAGTGCTAGAAGGGAGCTGCTGAAGGGTCTGGGCTCCTCTCCCATGTCAGCAGAATTAGGAAATGTCACGGATTCAAAAGCGCACCGGAAAGGCAGTGAAGCACCATTCTAACACAGCAATGGCTACCCCAGGCACCCAAAAGCATAAAACAGACAAAAATCTTCATGAGCTTTGTTTAAAATAAAGACATTAAAATCCAACATAAAAGTGGATTTTTAAAGTAAAGTGAAGTGACGCTTTCATGTCTGCCACGGAGTCTTTAATCCTTCAGGGCTCACAGTCCCAAGGTTTTCTTGAGGACTGTTTGGGCTGGGAATGTGTTTAAACAAAGCCAAGAAATGTGTGAAAAATAAACTGATTTAGGGTTTTTTTTTGGATCTAGTTTTTTGCCAGGGCCATTTTGAAATCCTTGCTGTTATGTGCAGAGCAGCTCCTGCCTAAATATTTACCCTGAAAAAGACTTCAGAAAACAGCAAGGTCACAGAAGAACAGGGCCAAGGATCCATCCATAGCTATCAACATTTTTAAAGAACAGAAGATGTATTTGCTACATGTCTCTCTGAAACAAATAAATATCAGCACTATCATTAAACAGTGGGGCCAAATTTTCTGGACTAATTGGTGAGTAAATTCACTCAAGTCAAGTGGCCTGGGAGCAGAATAGCCTGCAGAGTGTTAGGAAATAAGGAACAAAGATGTTAGGTGGTTTTGCAACACAGAAAAAGAACTGACAGAAATACTTAAAAGTCGTTGATGCTCCGTGCAGACAGTTCCTGACATTCAAAGTCATTACTGAATAATTAAGTTACCAACTCATTAGGGGCTATTTACATTGTTTACGAGCATGTGACTAATTACACAATGAAGATACCAAAACATAATCACCTAATAACAGCATATGGTTGTGGCGTAGATGAATTGGGTGAGCGGGAAGATCCTGCCTAAGTGCTGCCAGCAACCCCCAGCCCGCCCTGACCATGGGCTCACAGCACTCTCCCCCCATCTCCCACAGCAAGTACAGAAGAGGCCAAAAAGAATTCCCAAGGACACTTGCTCTAGAAGAGCCACAGTTCATAGGGAAAGTGAGGAGGGCTACACATGTACCCTCACAGGGAAACACTGGTGCGAGGCTCTGTACAGAACCTCAACACCAGTGCCACTAACATGGAGGGTGTAATTGTGATGAGTGGTATTTGGGAGTGGTTCTTACTCTGTTCAGAGGCAAATTCCAGCCCAGAGGATTCGATCCTGATGAAGAGTGTTTAACAGGTAGCCTTGAAGACCAAAGGTATCAACATCTAAAGAAACAGCAACATCAATGCAAATGGAGCAACCCCCTTTGTCCAGAGCAGTCTCCATGCTGGCCTTGCAGAGGGACTTTGAGGAAGAACCTTATCTCCAAACACCTAGTGAGTTGCAGCAATGGATTCTCCTCATGTAGAAACTTGTCCTTCTGGACCAAAACTCTAGTAGTGTTGGATCTGACATGATGCATTACTATAGCAGCTTTGCATGTCCAGGGTTGCTGTAAATACCTCCCAGAAATATCCTGTTGCTATTGAGTCTTCTCAGGCATGGAGCCGGCTTCCCCTTACATACTTTTATTCAGTCTACACAGATTTACTTTGCAGCTAAATTCAAGTTACTTAACAAATTAACTACTCACAATGTCACATCTCCTATCTCAGGTAGGCTCCCCCTAACCTCTTTGCCATTTAAAAACAAAAGGCTGACATGGTCCTGACTTAACCAAAACCGATGTCTCAGGGTAAAGGGTTGTCTCGAAGATGGTAAGGATAAACAGTGCTGCTGAAGGCCTAGCTCCACACAGATATCAAGTTATGGCACAGAAGCTCTGCAAATGCTGTAAGACGTTCCTTTCGTAGAAAAAAGCCATCCACCAACAGCTCACAGTGGTGTGAGCTTTTCTAGCACCAGCCAGGCTGAACCTCCTGTGCACAGAAAGATGCCCTGGGCAGCCAGCGCCAGCACTGAACTTGCAGATGAAAGTCTCAGATAGATGACGTTGCAAGGAGGGTGGAGCAAGGAGGTGGCTGGGCTCTTCTCCCGGTTAACAAGTGATAGGACAAGAGGCAATGGCCTCAAGCTGTGCCAGGGGAGGTTTAGACTGGGTATTATGAAAAATTTCTTCACCACAAGGGTGATCAGGCATTGGAACAGGCAGCCCAGGGAAGTGGTGGAATCATCATCCTTGGAAGTGTTCAAAAACCATGTAGATGAGGCCCTCAGTGACATGGTTTAGTGGTGGACTTGGCAGTCCTGGGGTAGAGGTTGGATTTGATGATCTTAAAGGTCTTTTCCAACCTGGCTGATTCTATGTGCTGTAACACAGATCCTGAACCATGGCTAGGAAAGAAGAGTGCAAGACTGGATTTTTACCCACCAGTGACCAAGAAAGACAGGGACCCCAAGGAGCTGTTTGCTAACCTCAATGGCAGCAACACCTTGGATGAGGCTGCTCCGGCAGAAAGTGCTTTATGGGCAATGACAAAATCAGCCAGACTTATGGCACCACTTATGAATATGTCATTTCATCACAGCACCTGCATGTACCAGAAAGCTGCCTGTGTCCCCCACACTGCTCTGCAGATCAGTAGTGCCTGGTCATGGCACCACATGCACCCTGGCTCCCTGTGCTCCAGCACTGGGGTCCAAAGCTGTGACCCCTGACAGACTGATATGCCCCCAGTGGTACAGCAGAGCAGTGGCAGAGACAATGTCAGACCACAGCCATGGGTATCTGAAGGCACCTGCAAGGAGCTCAGTTTGCTGCCAAATACCTGTTCTCAGTGGTGCTTTCTTCATTCTTCTTACTCAATTATTTTTTCTGCTGTTTGAAGGCACTGCGATGTGGAGGGCAGGAGTATACTGCATCAAGAATGGAAGCTGGAAGTCTGGAAGCACCTCTTAGTCTTGGGTAAGGCATACCCAGAAAGCCCAGGACATTCTGGGTGGGTATCACGCCACTGCATTTCTGGAAACACTGCACAGTCACACACACAGAGCATCCTCAGCATGACACAAAGGCAGAAGAAGGAAAAGAGCTCTTGCCCTGACTGGGAGCGTTTTATTCATTGCCAATGCCCAGAAACAGGATGAATGTCTCTGTGATGGGGCAGACCGGCAAGAAGGGTATGGTCCAGCACCAGTTTCTGCAGACAAACCAGTGGCAGCACGGCTGTGTTCTGCAGCTCCCAGTGCCTATAAGCTCCTCATGCTGTCCTTATTCCAACCACCCCAGTGCTAACTATGAACTCTAGCTTCTCATCTGCTGCCAGCTACAACCCAAGTTTATGCCTCCAAAGCTGCCAGGGATTTGTACCCTGAAGCCCAGGGAGCAGCCATGGCCCCTGCTCTTTGGTCTGGCTCTTTTGGCATAAATGCAAACAGAAGCTCCAGCAGGAACTGTGCTGTCTCTGAAGGAACCACAGGGAAATCCCAGCCTGACTCTGAACACACATGGGAGAGGCAAAGGACCCTGTTCTCTGAGTTACTCTCTAATCTTCTCTCCCCTCCTGCCCTAAACAGGATGGTCAAGAGGGAACATGCTGATTTATTAAAGCAGCTCTTGTGCTGAAAAGAGGCCCTGGGTGCAGGACTGCTGAGCTCAGCTGAAATTGGGCATCTCCCACAAGCAGCGGGACAGGGAAATTTGTGTCAGCTGAGGAGTGACCCTGCTCAAGGCATCCAGCTGTTTCCCTTCCCGCCTGGGCCTGAGACAGCGCAAGCCTGCACGTTTCCCTCCCTCAAAACCAACCGGCACATTTGTCACAGACTACATTGGCCTAAATAGTTAGGTGTCACATAGCCAGCAGCCCGTACGGGAAGATCTTACATAACTCAGATAAATGGGACAAGGTCAACGCCAAGCCCGAGCTCCTCTTGCAGAAGATACTGCACTGATGGGTCCTCTCAGGCCTCCTGCAGCACAGGGGACTGCTGGGGACGGGGAGAAGCAGGGGCTGTCTGGGAGCCCCAGACACTCTGTCCACAGGCAGATCAAAGGGCACTGCTGATACCTACAGGAAGAAATCCCTGGTAGGATTTTCAGGGCTGGAATGTGTCGGCGTCAGTGAGTAACCAGAGGTGCCAGATCAGGTGAGACAGTTTAGTGAAACCACAGGTGTGGCCCTTTGTGTGTGCCCAGCGCCTGGCCCAGTGGAAAAGTTTTCCCCGGGTTACCTCACATCCCCTGCACCTGCCGATTCAGGCTCCTCTCTCTATTTTTAAACAAGGAGCTCAGTGTCACCCCAGCAGGAAAACTACTCTGTGCCTCCAGAAACAGATGCTACACCTTATGCCTGCGTTGCCCCATCCCCAGGGGAGTCCCATGGTACCATTTCGGTGGTGATCAGCGCTGCTCTTTCATGCAGAGGGACTTCTGCAGTGCCTGCTCCAAGATTGCACAAACCCTATGTTTGCAGGAAACACTGTGGAGGAAGGAGAAAGGGGTCTGAGCTGTTAGGAGAGCAGGGAACGGGTCAGTGGGGGAGTGGGGCTGTGTGCTTTCATTTTCATGGAAAGAAGGAGAGAGGGTAAGAACCACAGGCTGGAGAGAGGGGCCAGCAAGGCTGGATGCTATGGGCAGCACTAGCAGGGGTCAATAGCCGGCCAGTGCCGGGCCATGACTTGGGAGCGTTGGCCTCAAGAGCAGACAGATTCTGTCTAGGGAGGATAGCTCTGGAGAGGGGCCTGCCCTGTGCAGGCAGAGGTACCCAAATTAGGATGAAGTCTGCAATAGCATGGGTTTTCCTTAGAGCCCCTGCTGTCACTGAGGGAAGACATTTTTCAGGGCTTGTATAAAACTGAAAGGCAGTTTCTAGTCATGGTGGTTTTAGAGAAAAGCTTACAGTTGTGTCCCAAGAGGAATTTTAAGGGTAAGCATTTGGAAGTGGGGGAGGAGGGGAAGGGCTGTTCAGTACAGATGCTTTGCCTTACTCATATATTTACTCACTCTGTCAATTTGTTGTGCACTTCAGGCTGGCACTGTGGGATTTTAAGGGCTGCTCTCTGGTCACCATGCCTTGCTGGAAAGTGCAGCTCCCTGGCCTGTGCTGTCCAGGGAGGGTCTAGCCCCACAGCCAGCCCAGTGCCACCATCTTACTTCCCTCTCCTACATCCCCATGTCCCTCTCACTTCAGGGACCATCGTCTCCTTTACGCAGAGCCCCTTTTCTACCCCTATGCATTGGCCCGTCATGCTCCACAGAGATCCAGGAAGCACCAAAGCAAGTCTGCAGGGTGGTGCTGGCTTTGTGACCCAGCATCATCAACCCTGACCCATTCAGGGACACAGGGCCAGTTACAGGTGTCCATCACCTGGAGGAAGCAGCCGGAGAGCAGTGTTTGTATCACGTGCTGGAGAAGGAAAACCACAGAGTCAGCCTGAGGCCAAAAACAACAGCCAGGAGAGGAGGAATTCATTAAGAGAAAAGTCAATGGAAGCAAAGTATGTTTGTGTAAGGGCAGAGTCGGCAGCAAGCATCCTGTGACCCACAGCCACAGAGGGTCCAGGCTGGAGCCATGCCCACCCCACACCAGCTGCCTCCTCGGCTGGCCTGTCCTGGTGAGAGACATTCAGGGACCCTCCTGCCCCTCCTAGTGGGCCTAGGGACCCTCTAGCTGAGGGTCTTCACCAAGTTGATGCTTTCACCCCCAAGGCAGCATTCAAGGCACTTCAGCAGCAGCAGCCCCTGGGGCAAGAGGATGGTTTTTCCGAGCCTGAGGCCCCTTTTGGGGGGCATGTCTCTGCTCCTCGTGGCTCCCCAGCTTAGCATCCCCTCTGGCATGCAGGCCAGTGAGTTCTCAGCAAGAGAGTTGGAACCAACTTCAAAAGGATTTACAGTGAGCAACCTTTCTATCTCTTGATCCTCTCAGCTGTACAATGGATTAGGGGCTGGCTGAAGCCTGGAGCCCCCACTCTGGGGCTCACTCCCCTCACTCTCTGGGGATTCACAGAGACCTGCTTATCCCTATGTCCCGAAGCTGCTTCCCATGCTGGCCTGCAAGAGGGAAGTTCTGTCCAGTGTCAGTGGCATTCCCTGGACTCTGGCTAGTGCAGGCCCCCTCCCAAGGACATTGGAGGCTTTGCCCAGTACACCATGTGGCAGAGCTCAGAAAGGCACAGCATCTCCTCAGCTCTGGGCTCTGCCACTGGGGCTGCTCCAAGCAGAACCCTGTATCCAGGAGAAGAGAAAGCTGAATTAGCCCAAACCCTGCCTTCCCTAACTGCATTTGCCAAGACAGCCATCCCAGCAAACCCTGCATTGCCTGGGGCTGAGCTGTTCTGATTTTTAACTGGGCTGCCTCTCTTTGGGAAATATATTGGTTCCTTCCACAGTACACCCACATCATGGAGCTGATGCATTTCCTCAGGTCCCAGGGAGGAGAGAACGGTGCTGGAGTAACAACACAAGGACTCAGAGGAAGGATAATTTCCCACCAGAGAGGGGAGAGTGGGTGAGGGGAGAAGAAATGCTGGAGGGGCTGCAAATCTTAACAAAAGGACTAAGTTTTCAAATGGAAAAGGAGAAGGAAACCTGGGCATGGAGTGTGGTTTTTATTTTCCCAATGGACAAAAGACCTGGTCCACATTTTTGAATCATGAAAACAGGGAGAGTTTCTGAAAAACAGAAAAATTATTCTGTCTCAGCTGAGGGAAGCAGAAGGGTGGTTTGAGCTCAGCATTACTAACTTCCATTTGCTCTGCAGGACGGGTCAGTGTGATGTAAAGTTTGTCTCTGAAAAGGATGTCCAGACTTTTTCCAATAGGTGGGTATGGGAACGGAGGTGGAGTCACTTCGTTAGGAACACGAGAATGGGAAACTGCTCAAGCAAAGTTCATACTGCAAAAGTGAAGATGTTTTGCTGTCACCAGAAAAATAAGTAGCCAGCACAGTGGAGAGGGTTACTGCAGGGCAGGACACCAGGGCTCCCCTCCAAAGTGGAGGAGAAGGGCTGAGCTGCGGCCCTGGAACAGTAGATCCAGGGTCCAGAGGCAGCATTGGTGCACTTGAAGCCCACTTTTGCCACTGACTCCCTGCATGGTTTTGTGTAAATCATCTCCTTTGTGCCTCAGCTCACTGCTGTAAAACACAGTGAGATGACTTCCAGGGGGTGGTGAAGGTGTCATCCACTATTGTCTTGTGTTCTGAGAGCCACTGACAAAGGGAGAGGACTCCATGAGTGTCTCCTGGGATGAGTTTGTTCACTAAGCCTTCAGCCCCCATCACACTTTCCCCACAGCTAGGCCAGCCAGTGCTGGGAGGGCCATTGCACCAGGAGGTGCCGGCGATCACTGGACAGAGCCACCACTGCTGCCAGTGGCACTTCATCTTGTTTGTTTTCCTTAATCCCAAGGGGCAACATCTCTGACATGACATGAGCAGCGTGATTAAAATGATCCAGTGTTGCTGTCACAAGCATGTAATTACGGGTTTCCTGTGTCACTCCTGCTGGGAGGTCAGTGACTTGCCCTCCCTCACTCCAGCAGCACGAGGGGACAGCCGCCAGCTCCCATCTGCCTCTTACCCCCCTGCCCAGCTCTGTCCTGAAGCCTCCACAGTGTTAGTGAGGGGTGGGCAGGCTGTGGCACATAGCCAGGCTGGGCAGGGACAGCAGGCTGGGAGGTGATGGCAAAGACTGGAGAAACAGGGGTTGAAAGAGAGACTGCAAAGAATCCCCCCTTGCTGGCACTCAGTAGCTTTAGGTTTGCCCAAAAGCCTCTGCAGCAAAGTGGCCTGCATGGAGGCAGCTTGATGGCTGCCAAAAAGGGGCTTGGCTTTCAAGAGGGGTTCTAGAGAGAGGTTTTGGGAGGCTCTCCTTCAGACCCCACAGAGGACCTGCCTGTTTAAGGGTGACACTGGTTCCAGGAAGAGGGAAGCACTGTCCTTGTGTGCACAGTGGCCTGTCGAGAGCCAGTATGAGGGCTACACTGCTTATGGATGCAGAAAATTGGAAACTGTGGCCTGTTCTGCCTCCCACGGCCCTTTTAAAACATAAGATAATACCTCTAGGACCATCCTGACAGACCTGGGCAAGATTTCCCATCCCCTATGTCCACATATCTCTGCCTACAAATACATGAAGAATGGGAGCTTTGCCATGGTCTGCTGCAGGTTCTCCCAAAAGCACTGCAAAATCATTTAGGAGGCCCCCAAGGAATCATCTCACTCCTCAACATCCACGTTTCCCTTGGAACTAGCAGGCTGGTCGGGGATGCACAGAGGAGCTGCTCTCACCAGATCAGTTTCTGAAGCTGTTGCACGTGGGATTAGCTGGAAATCACAGCAGAGAAGGACCCGCTGCTGGTCTGTCAGAACAAGAAGAGGTTTTGTGCTGCATTTGCTCCTGGAGAAGGCAGGGTTTCCTCAAGCTGTTTGTTTAGTGACCCCTACATAAGGGAATCCATCACATAGCCTCCTTTATTAATGCTGGCAATCATCTGCAACCAGCTGTTGCCCAGCTGTCAGAGCTGGTATTGCACAGGAATCCCTGCACAGCCAGCCACATATACTTATAGACTGGGCTCCAAAAGAGACTTAAGGGAGAGCCTGGGAGGATATGGCAGCAGCCTGTTTAGTCGGGTTACTTGTACAGGCAGATGCAGTGTACCTTGGTCTCTGCTCAGACAGCAAACTGCAGCTCAGCTGAATGCCAGGCTGGCCATATCCCCACAGAACCCAGTATCAGTGCTCAGTCTTGGCAGGAGCGTTTCTGTCTGAGAGAATCTGCTACATGGTCACTGATTCTCACACCAAGGAAAGCTTAGCTCTCACCAAAGTACCATTTGCCATTGCATTTAAATGGGGACCAAAGATCAGATTCAGATGTTCAGACCAAAACAGATTGGCACTTCATACATAAAGCAAGCTGTGAAACTGAGTCTTAGTTCTTCCCTTACTTATCCTAACTCTGCATCTACCAAGCCATACCTTCCTGAAGGTCATCCAAAACTATCAGGAAACAGAGAAGAAGAAACATCACCCACAATAGAGTGCTCCAGTGAAGAGTTGCCTTCACCACTGAAAAACTCTGATTTCTTCCTAGTTGAGGCCTGGCTGTCATGAGCTAGGAAGCAGGCAAACAATACATGAGTTGTGTTTACACAGCTACCAAGAGCTACAGTCTTGAAGTAACTGCTATATAAACCTACATGGGAGCAGACAGCAGTGAGGACTTTTTCTCTAAACTACATTGCATTAGAAAATAAATGAGCCCTGTCCATAAAGCTTGCTCTAAGCACGGGCAAGATCTAGAACCTCACAGAGTGAGAGGTAGAGTTTCCTGATTCGTGCCAGCAGCCTTCCCAGACATATGCTGTTGATCAAAAAAGGAAGGTTTTCTCTGAAACAGAAAACAAGGGAGTAAGGAGGTCCTTCAAGTGAAGGCTCTCAGGAGCAGCCTCACATTACAAAAAGCTCCAGCTAATGCACAGGCTTAGAGGTCACTGTGTGGTTTAGCTATAAAGAGCCTTCTTGAAGGAATAGCACAAAGCTAGCAGTGGGAGTGCTAATATAAGCTGGAGGAGGCATGAGGCAGCTGTGTGGATCCTGCCAACCACCCTTCCACTTCCTCCAGAGGAAGCAGAGCAGAATGCTGCAGCAGGCTGGCCTGTGGTGAGGATTACTGCTGAAATCCTAAATGCATGCCCCATGTAGCTGGTCTGTGCACTGATACAGCCCTCTGTGCAGATAAGGCCTCCAAATAATAAGTAGCCATCTTGCTCCCGACCACTTGCACAGCCAGGCACTGAAACGCCTCTGGTTTCTTCTTTGCACCCCCAGTTCCCACGACACAACATCTCTGTGCTACTGAATGCACTGGGGATGATTCATAGGCACCCGCACAATGGGCTGGTTTAGCACGAGGCCAGTGAGGAGCTCTGCCTGCCATGACAGAGACACTGCTGCTTTCTGAAACATTTCCCAGGAGGAAAACCCTTCACCTTGCCAAGCGCAGTGTCATGCTGGCTGTACTGCTGCAGGGTTAGCAGTGACTGACACAAGCAGAGTCCCCTCCCAGGATGTGGGAACTAATCACTTCCCTTGCCCTGCCACAGCCCCAGGGATGGGAATATCCCATAGCAGATGAGACCCAGGGTGTAAAGCCCAGAAGTGTTGCTTCTGGAGGGCAATGGTATGCTACTCTATACTGAACCAGTGGAAGGGACACCAAATTTGCACACGAGGCAGAAAACTTTGAACGCAAAGCAGAAGGCATCCTTTAAGCGTCATTCAGGGAAGAGGCAGGCAGCTATTTGTCACTGACAGGACTATTGGACTGGGTAGGACCACTAAGTCCATCTGTCACATTCTCTACAACTACAGGCAGATCCAGAGAGATCACAAGGACATTCACACCCATCCCCTCCATCACCCACATCATTATTCTCCTTTGCAGTTCACAGGAACATCTCCTGGTACCCTGGGGAAGGAAACCATGAAGAAGTTTAAAAGGTTAAAGACCACAACAGAAGGTGAAAACATTGTTCCTGAAAATCTGATTTGGATGGAAATACTTTCCTGACCTCAAATCAGGCATTTCCTTAAGGCTGGAACACGTGCGTTAGACATGTCAGGCAGGCCTTGGAGGAGATTCTGTGTGCCACTAAAATCCCCACAACACCCCACCACACCTCGTCTCTAGCCTTAGCCTTGGTGCAGCAGGGCGGAAAAGAAACTTTTTAAATGTCTTTTCAGCATTCTTTCGGAGTGAATCTAACGGAAAAACGTCTGCTGGTGGGTTTATATGGGCAACCTGAGATAGGGAGTCATTTAGGGGAATTGTGTGTATTAACCAGGATTTATTAGTGCGCTGCACCAAACTGAAATGAGATCACTTTTCATGTGCCTTTTGGCAATACCACCAACTGGAACATCCAAAACTCAGTATTGTGAGCTTTATTCCTTCAATCCAGAACCCTGTTATCCCGACATCTGATCCCCTCCATAAATCCAGCAATTCCTGCCAATGAATTATTCAGCTGTCCTAGGTCTTATGCATCAGCTGCTGCCCCTATGTAAGACTCTTCATGGGAAGAGGGACAAAAAGTAAGACAGTTCGCTTTCTCTGTAACTAAAGATCACCCTACAGCACATCCCAAAAAGAGGACCAGAGCTCCCTAAAGTGCTTGTGTTCTTCTAGCTAAGATGCACAGTGACCCTGGGGAAGGGCAAGAGATTCATACAATTCACACGAATCTTGTATTTAGACTGGTTGTTGAACTTGTATCATTTAAAGGTCGTGGTCACTGAGATTTCTACAGAACACTATTTTTCACTGCTTTTCTTTTTTCCCCCTGTTTATCTAACCCACGCAGGTTACTCGTGTGGGAAGTACTGACAAGGCATGACTCAGAAATACACACAAGCGGATCCCTCTATATTTACGCAAGTAAATTCCCAAGGATCTGCTGCTGAGGACAGCTGCATTGCACTGGATAGAACAGGTACTTGTACAAAACATCCTCAGAGCCCTCTGAGCTCCTTGGACACCCTGCGGCCTTCTACCATGATGGAAAACAGCCATGCTTACTCAGGCACTGGTCTGTGATGGAGGGCCCAACACCACAGATCCTACCACTTTCTGCTAACAAAAGCAAGGAACATTTTTGTGATGTTCCTTCTCCACAAAGGGATGTAAATCCAAAGAAAACACCCTTCTCTCATGAAAAAGAAAGATCTTTTTCCTAGGAAGCAGACTATACCATAGAGGACTGCTGCTAGTCACCTCTCTTAGCAAGTAAGGTGGTGTGTTTTGGAGGGTGAGGTGAGAACATCATCATATTCTAGCTGACCCTGTACCAGGAAGTTAAGCCCAGCCTTCCCTGTAATGGCTCTGTGGATCTTTATCTGCTAGAAATGTGATTAGTCTCTTCAGAGCTGGGTCTGGTGGGGAACTTGCAAAAGGTGAAAGCTTAGCAAGGGGAAAGGAGAGGTGGAGGAACAATTGATAGGCCCTGCCAGAGAAGGGCCATCCAACAGCTCCTGTAGAAGGGGACAGAGCTCTGCAGGAGAGGAGGGGAGAACTGAAAGTCAACTGAGGAAGCTCCTTCATGCTTCTTTGGAGAAGTTCTTGCAGTTCATTACCCGCATGCCGTGGCCAGCTGCTGAAAGTAATGGATTCCAAATGACAACAAAAGACAGAGGTTCTGGGAGTTCTGAAACAAAGATCCCCACAAAGAACTAAAGCAGACAAATACTGCCACAAAGACATAGGAATGTCACTGAAGAAGGTGACCTTGCCATCAAGCTGTGCAGAGCAGCACCAAGTCGTTAGACCATTTCTCCATGTGAGCATCATTCTTTCTTGAGGTCTGATTGCCAACACCAGAGAAAAGCAGAACTTCCAAAAAGCAATACACGAGTGTGGCAGACCAAGCATAAAGCTTGGTTATGTGTTGACTGCAACACATAACACCTCCATCAGGAATTCCAGGGAACTCCAATGCCCTTCACAAGAACCAGGTAAACTTCCTTGCAACAAATGCATTACCATTTTACTGACCAGGAAGCTGAAGGACCAAGAGATTCCAACCAACATTTCTAAATGTAGAAGCCTTAAATCAGATGTGTAAAAACCTTGCAGGCATGTTAGAAAGGGTCTGTGTCTTTCCAAGATGCTTCATGTCCCCACTGTTCCTAACTGAGTAATTGCCAAGTGACCTACTTCAGGGCTCATGATCACAAACCTGTACATAAAGGTGACAGGCTATTCTTATAATTGATAAGAGGGCCCAATTCAATCACTCCATTCTTCTATTTCATTCCAAGGCTCTCAATGCCATTCCCACCTGATAAGACACAGAAGGCTGTCATAATTTGCTTAAGATTCCCCCAAGTTTTCTGAGTTACCTCTTGCACAGATTTCTTTCTTCCAGTCTGAAGGCAGCAGAGTCATGCATGACTATGTGGGGCCATTTGATCCTATCAGTTTGAAACAAACGCCCCCCTAGAAATCAGGTGTTAGCAAGCCCAAGCAAGAAAAATCTCTGTCCCAAGACCATGAATGACTGTAGTAGAGATCTGCATTAACATGTCCTTCCCAGGCCAAAAGAGACTTCACAGCTTTTTACTGTAAGCTAACTTTATCCAAACTTCTGGTTTGGATCACTGAATTGGATGCTTGAACAAATCTTCTCACTGCTCCTCTTACAGCAGGACAGCAAGGAGCTTATGTGACAGGCTTGAGACTATTTTGTTAGATGAAAGCACACAACTTTTTGGACATCAAAAAAAGTGACCCTTCATCACTTACAATGCAAGTAGGAATTCCTGACCATGAAAATACTAATCTCAACACTTTCCCAGTCTGTGTTAAATTAGTAGCTTTCATACGCAGCACTTCAGGCCATTTACAAGGGGCATTTCCTGCAATCAAAAACATATGTCCTGTAAATGGCCAAGTTCTGCCTATGTTTGCTTTCCTAGAGCAGCTGGCCATTCCTGAGAGTACAAAGGAGAATATTTAAGCAAGTGTAGTGTTCGCTGATACCCAGAGCTGGCTGGGAAATAGAAATCCCTTCCAGCGAGAAAGAAAACAATAGTAACTGAGTTTCTTTTTAAGGACAAACCAGGGCTGAAACAATCAAAAATGCTGTTCTAATTAAGGTTCCACAAAAATCATGCTTCACAAGGACCAAAAGGAAAACTCCTGGCTTCCTGGCTGCCCATCTGGTAGGGACTAATTTGATGTCTGGTGCAGGTGAGCTGTCAAAAACTTTGTGGGGTGACTTCGCCTCTCCCTGCCTTCTTGTGCCTCGGACTGCTCAGCTGTGTTTCTGATTTGTAGGCCTGAAGGCTGGTGGCTGAGGGCTGCATGGAAAGACAACTTCTGCTGGTTTGCCTACAGTCCTCTTGACAAGTTTATTTTTTCCTCACAGAAAAAGAGCCAAGGATACTTCACTTTGATTTTCCCAATAGAAATCTGCAATTTTCTTGCAGAAAGTGCTGAGTTAGTGAAAAGGGCATTTTCCATTGGAGAATTATTCTGATGGAAAATTTCCCAACTGGCTTTATTAATACCCTTGACATTGTTTTGTCATTTCTCCTATTTGTGTATCAGTGTCTGGCCACTGAACCGAATTTCCAGCCTGGACTTTCGTAGTTATTATTCCCAGAGGGCTATCATGTAATTCTTGGAGTACAGTAGACCTGAGATTTATTACAGTAACTGTTCTGGTGCCACACGTTAGGCAACCTGGACGTGTATTTCAGTACTCTCTTTCCATCCAAGGAGGCTCAAAGAAGCTCCGTGCTAAGCCCATCTCCTCCTCCTTTCATCAGATGCCTAAATCAGGCCTGGCTTGCTCTCAGTTTCAGATTGCATCAGGGTACCTGTCACTTGCCAGATACTTGTGGCAGCGGTCACTACGTATTCCTACCACACTACCAGAGCAGGGAGTACCCCAGAGCAGGGAGTACCCCAGAAAACTCCCCTCTCCCTAACCAGGCTGTTACTCCTAACACTGAAGCCAGCGTTTGACATTTGCAACCAAAGTAAATTGTTTCCTTTTGAGATAAGCTGCAGTTAAACCACTGACCTCCCAGGATGATGCGTGGATCTTTTCTCTGGGTGTGAGCACAGTGCTGCAAAGCCATGCCAGTGAGCCCCAAGCATAGGTCTTTTCAGTATCTGACCCTGACAGCTGACTTTCAGCATTGGTGTTTCAGGGGGAAGTGCTGCAAGCTAATTTTACAAGCAGAGTTTCGCTTTCTGATAATCCAAAGTTCTTGGCTTCGTCTGGACCTTGGTACATCATGTGGATCAACGTTACTTCTGTCCTTTGTGCACTGGTCTATTTAGGGAGTGTAATAGTGTTGATGTATTGGGCAAGACCCCTTGGTAATAACTGCCTATCCCCAGAAAGGAAGATAATTGTGACATATCTTGTAGTTGAGGTGCCTTGAGAATAGCTTTAAGCATTACTGGTGATTTATGAAAATAATCTGCAAGTCCCACAGCACATGGTTGAGTTTCTGAAAGATTTACTTTTCCTTCGCTTGCTGTCCAGCCATTCTTGGTAACGTGACCGGTACCTCTGCAGACATCCCTCATTGCACTTCCATTAATCCATATATTTTCTGGATAGCTCTGAATGGTAAAAATGCTTTGCAAGAGCTAGTCCATGGCCCTCCACCAGAACATGGGTGTGGAAGCTATCATAGTGCTAGCCTGTTATACTGGAGTAAAACCTTGTGTGCACTATTCATAGTGGGGGGGAGGGTTTGCCATTAGCCAGCACCCCCATGTGGCTGATAGGTTTTGCCGAGTCCAGCCTAGGCAAAGGATACCCATCTCTGTTCATGGAGATCGGGGAACCAAGACAGAACGGAAAGCCCCCTCCTTCTTTCTCGCTGGCACCACATCCTCCCCATAACCCATGAGAGCACCCCAGGTCCTGCTCATATGGCTCTGCCCCTACACAGGTTGCCATGCAGATGGGTCCTCGGGAACACAGAGGAATTAAAAACACATTTCTCTTTCAGCAAAGCTTTCTCTCATGAATGTTTTCAGTTCTGATATTCTTCTGAAAGACTTTCACCCCAAATGTGTGACTGTCCCCTAAAGAGGGAACAATAAAAGTTTTGTTTCAGGCTGTTTCATGCTGTTGCAACTCCCTGTCTTTTGGAGTAGCTGTATCCTTTGACACAGCAGTTCCTAGAGCACGATTTAAGGGCAAATCAGCCTCAGTTAATAACTGTTTTTGTATTGCTTCATTTTACATACCACACACTAACCGCTCCCTTGACGCAGCATTTAAACTCTCTCCAAACTGGCAGCACACTAGTAATTTCCTTAAACACCACCACCCCCCCCCCCAACACATATTCAGAAATCGTTTCGTTTTCCTTTCTTATTGCGTTTTTCAGAAGCTCAAATGCACTGTTATCACAAGTGCCTTTTTGGAGAGAGGATTTGGGAAAATTTCCACCATCTTGGCAAGCATTTCACCCACCAGTTTAACAGAAGCCACTAGTCTGTGGTTTCCTCTTTAGCTTTTTAGCAGTCACTGTATTCCTGGATTATAATCCCACTCCGGTATCCATTTCTTGGTTTTCTTTCCTTCTTAGACATAACACAAGGAGCCATATGGTTATGGATGAGCACTTACTGAGTACACACAGCAGCTTCTCCCACTACAACTTGGCCTGACTGTGGAGTAAATGTTGTGTTCTCCTTCAGCACTTTAGCCTGCCTTCTTAACCATTTATTTTCTCCCTGGAGGTTGTTTGGCTTAGGGAGGTAAAGAGCCCAGGGTATCTGTGAACAGATCTCAGGCACCTGGTGATCTCCACATCAGGTGCTGCTCTCGTGCTAGTGAATCCTTGCTGGGTGGAGTTCAAACACCCAGGTTTGTTGTATGTACATGGTCAGTGGTGTCAAGGCTTCACCACAGCACACAAATAGCTCTCACCACTGCCAGTACACGTCTCTGATCACAGCTTCAGGCCTTTGGCTTCCTTTCTTCTCTTCTTTCCATATGGGATGATGTGATGCCTTTGCTTTCTGGTTCAGGGTCCTGGGCAGTGCCGGCTATCTCCCACCTCCCCTGCCCAGCTCCACAAACATCTGACCCACCTCAGCTCTGGCTCAGCACCCACCCTCCTCTGGATACTGTCTGTCAGTTTCAACTGTTGTATTTATTTTTTTTGCTCTTCCCCCATCTACCACTCCTCTAAACAGCCCTAGTGCCAAAACCACTGGAGCCCCACAGCAATTATTGCTGCCAGCATCTCCCAATGCCTCTCACACCAGGCTCCACCGTCTCCCCAGATGACCACTGCACTCACCACCCCTGCTGCTGTCTCTGCTCATGGGCAAGCAAGAAAGTATCATTAAGTGCATCTCTTCTGGAGGGCACAACAGAGAGAAGAGAAAGGCAGCCTGTGTATCTAAGGAAGGACAGTCCATCCATACACAGGTACAATACAGGGACCTGAGTGGAAAAAGGCATTTTCCACATCTACCATCTGGCTGTGCTCTATATGCTGGCAGAGCTGTGGAAATTCACCTGCAATGTTGCATCACTGGGGCCTGACATAAAAAGCTGAAAAGGAAGAGGCTTCACCAGGCACCCAAGGACTGGCTGCAGGCACAACAGAGTGGTTGGAAAGGTACTGAGATGGCAGTGAGTCACAAGTACAGAGTCACATCAGAAAGGGGATACCAGCTTGTCCCCTCCCAGTCAGGTTTCAGAAAGAGTTGCTTCCTGGCTCCTGCTGGTGGCATTTTCCATGCAAACCTGGCAGCACTGGTAATGCCCAGGATTAGCTTCATTGAGGGGGGAAGGGAAACCAGGTGATACTTGGGGTCATGCCAGCCTCATTCGCATGCAAAAAAAGACCTAGCTCTTTCCAGGCTCTGCTTCTTTCTCTTGCCTGCACAGGAACACCCACTAGGGACAAGCCAGGAGGGTCCAGTGAGAGACAGAAAAGGTTCAAGGAAGCTTCTGCTGTTGGCAGATATGCTACCTAGACTAGCCCGATGCAGGACCTCCTGGATCTCCTGGGGCTCGTCCTTCCTCCCTGGCATGCTCCCCCTGTTCCCCTTCTCTTGCTTGGGCACAGTGCACATGCCAAACCTCACAACAGCTGCAAATTCTCACTGCTTGTGTGGAAAACAACAGGCCAGCAACCCCCCTGTGTTTTCTTTTATCTTAAATATGATAAATGTCAAAGAAAAGATGAGGAATTAGTTTGGCCTGAAGTTCAGGATGGACAAGAGTGAAAGTCAGGCCATGGGCAGTTTTAAGGCAATTATCCTACATTTTACTGTCTTGCAGAGCATCCCTGTCCTGCCTCAGCCATCACAGGCATCAGAGGGCCACAGGACAGCAGCAGAGCTGGGGCCCAGGGCTGGACCAGAGCTGAGGGGCAGGAGTGCAGAAAGAGGCTTTGGGCTGTGTGAGCTGCAGGTAGGAATGAAGGGCACGAGCTGAGCAGCACGGATGACATTTCCACAGTGGAAGTTTGCAATACCTGACTCTTCCCTCTGCCCTTGGTCTATTCACCCTTTACGAGCCACAGTCGTTTGTTTCTCTGCAGCAATTTCAAACCCAAGAGTAAAGCAGGAGTTGCCCAGAGCAGTGCTACTGTCCACACACCAGCTGACCTCACGCATATATACGCCAGGGAGATATATTCATCATACAGTAATGACCCAGGACCTGCAGCTTTAAACTCCAGCTATAGGTGTTGCGTCAGGTTATGTAAAGTTCAGTTGCATCACGGACTGTTTCACAACACAGCCGGTGCCTGACGGCAGCGTGCCAAACCCCACTTCATTCATCCATCAGGTCTCGGCAGCCGCAGCAAGCTGGTCAGGAGAGGTGTCTGCTCCTGGGGGTACCCCAGTGTGGGAACGGCCTCTCCCAGCTCACCACACCCTCCTGAAACGTGCAGGGGGAGCTGCCACCCAGGTCTCTGTTGTACTTGGCACAAAAGCCAGGTGAGAGCCGAGGGAATGAACAAGGCGCAAGCCACCCAGGTGGCCTCCTCTTGACCAGAGCTGAGACCGTGTCTCCTCTGAGACAGCCTCTGCCAGCACCACTCTACAGGAAGCTCTGCCAGGCAAAATGTGCCATTTCAGAGCCCAGCACCCACCTCACCAACGGCCTGCTTCTGCGGTACCTCTTGCAGATGGTCTTGGCCAGGCCTCCACAGCACTGAACCCAGCTGATGTAGCCCCTGAAGTGCACTTACCTCCCCAAGGACCTGCAGAAAGCATTTGCAGGTCTGCCCAGGACAGGGCACCACACCAGCATTGCCCACACAAGGAATTCAAGACACGGACTAATGGAAAAGATGGTGAGCGGTCCTGTAAGGACCAAAGGTGGTGGGAATGGCCTGTCCAAAGCAGCTGAAAATCAGATACCACCAGGAGCACACCTGAATCCCAAAAGGGGTTTGTGTCCCTCTCCAGAGAGCCCCTGCCCCTACCCCTGCCGGGCTCCCATGAAACAGCCTTCCCTGGACGTGCTGGGCCACCCATGGTGGCAGGCTCAGCAACGTTCCCTGGATTCACCGCTACTGTGTGAACTGCTGCCTTCTTGCCAAACGCTCTCCTCCTCTGCTAACAGCGCAATGCCGCGATGACCCACTCCAGGGCGCGGCATTGCAAGCACTGGCCCATCCACCAGGCTGAACTGGGTGAAAGCCCTACGGCATGGGAGGGTCTCCTCTAGGAGGGGTCGGGGGGGGGGACCTATGGTGCAGCAAGGTGCTCTGTCCCCCTCCAGTGGCAGAGACCTTCAGGAACCAGCTGCCGAGCTGCCCTCACCTGGCTCACCCAGCCACAGCCACCTCACACTTTCCAGAGCACAGAGTGGGCATCTGGGGCCACCAGGCAGTGCCACGTCGTAGATGTGATGGGCTCCAAAGACACCAAGGCATTGCACCGAGAGAGTCCTTACCAAGGAAGGTGCCTTGGCAAGAGGTCCAGTAGCCTGCAAGAGCCAAGTACAGCCTGATCCTGTGTAGACCTTGCCTTTAGCACAGGCACACAGAGCTTTGAAGCTCCTATATTCACTTAAGAAAAATAGAGGTTTCACTTCTGTTTCTTCCCTACCCAAGATACTATTGCTAGAAATTGAGGAAAGAAATCCCCAGTATCTCCATATACAGAACTATAAACTTGCTTGTGCATTTTCCATGCCTGTGATTTCCTTATGGAGCTCTAGTTGAGCAGGGACATGGACTGGTTGACTGCAAGCCTGCGGGCGTCTACAGTAGATGTCCCTCCACAACGGAACGTTCCAGCTCTTGTGGAAGACACCAAGAGAGCCCAGGACAACAGGGATCCCTCCAGATTATGGCATGGAGATGCTCTGGCTATCTTCCTAGAGTAGCTGTTGATATGGGGGTGATGCAGAACAGGCAGACACAAACCCAAGTCCCCTACAGACCCAACTACCTTCAGGCAGCAGGAACATCCTCCAGGCTGGGCATGAATTTGGCATACGGAGGATGAAGGTGAGAGGTCTGTGAAAATAAAGTCTGACAGGGTGGCACATCTAGTATTTTCACTCTGTGCAGTGACAGGAAGAAAACATGTCCACACCCTCATGCCTGATTTTGCTACCAAGATATCGTACATTAGCTGCAGCACAAGCACACACCATGGGAGAGAGTCGCAACCAAGCCATGGCCCAGCTCTCCAGCAACTAATTGCTCCCTCCAGGAAGGCACCCAGCAAGCCACAAGCTGGCTTCGTCGGGTTTGCTCAGGCTGTTGAGTAGGAGGAGGGTTTATTACCAGTCATTCAGCGGTGAAGTGTTTAAGATGTGAGGGCAGCTTGGTTTGAAGAGGGCATGGGAAATTTGTTGGACCTACTGTGACCTCTACTGGCTTGGTCTGAAATCGGTGTGCTGGTTAGCCTGCTCTCTCCATGGTGGGAGCTGGTCCCCCTGCTGCAGGGCTCCCAGGAGCTCCCACACTGCAGTACCCTGCACACCCTCCCTCCAGTTCAGACTTTGCTCTCACTTCTGATGCAAACGTAATGCAGCTCCCTCGGATCCTCTGGAAAACAAATTGTCCTCTAATCCTCACGACAACATCCTTCTGTGGTTCCCAGGCATGCCAAGTTTAAGTTGTAATATTCTCAGAAAGCCACATGAGCTGAACCCAGGACAGACTGCTACACTGAGACAAGGGATTTTCATGGAGCACTGATGTCCTGCCTCGAGCAGGACTGGTGATACATGCAGTCTCACCCCAGGCCTCCCCCCATGGCGTGGTCACTATTAGGTCTATGCTATGGAAAGGACCCTCTCAGGGGGAGTGCAAACGATGCCCTGAACACCTATGACTACAAAACGTAATGACAAGTCCCTGCTTAGGTCTTCAATGGAAGAGCCTTGTAAAGGACACCCAACAAGGTAAGCAGGACAGCTTGCCCCCTTCAGAGCTGCTATATCAGGGTCTGAATCTGGATTCATTTTCTCCAAAGAACAAAGCTGGCTTAAAAGCTTCTTGGCTCTCCCAAGCCTGGCTGCTTGCCCCTGAACCTGTGCTGCAATGTTCTGCCTTCTCAGGGGCATATCAGTGGCAATTTTTCCTTGGTAGCAAAGCTGCTTATGAAACTCCTGCCACAGCCTGGTGCTCCTGACGCTGCACAGCAGCTTGTCTTTCTTTCTGCCTGCCCCTCACCCCAAGTGGTGCCACTACATTGCTGTACATGACCACAGAGCAAGCTTATTCACTGAAATGGTTTGTGTCCCTTTGTAACCCACCCCGTGGTCCATCTTGTAGAAAACAGCAGTAGCAAAACCAAACACACAGCAAACCTTAGTGCAGGGGCAGGAGCAAATGCTCTGGGACAGGAACCTCTGCCCGTCTTTGCTGCCAGTTGAGCTGACTCACTGAACTGCACCCTTGGGGGTTTTGGACCCCAGAAGCAGCTGTTGCTTTACTTCTCTTTAGCTCAGGGGTTTGATCTTCTCTATGTAGGCAAAGAGCAGGAAGCTTCCCTTTTTAAAGGAAATCTGAGCTTTCAATTTAATCCTGTGTTTTTAGGAATGCCTCGATCTTAATCCAAGCCTGGGGTTTGGACTGTTTTAAATAGCTGTTGTGTGACATTTCAGAGCTAGTTGGATTTAATTAGTGACCTAGAGTCTGTTCACACTGCTTTGTATGAAGTTTTAGGCTATAGTTTGATGAAAAACACTAAAACACACTCACCCACCTACCCCTTCCTCTACATATAAGAAGAAATATGGAAGAGAGGCACAATCATTAGCAAACCAGGAGGGTGCTGAGCCTCACTTTGAAAATCAAAACCAGAGACTCACTAGTGGCGACACATTAAAGTGTCACAAGCTGCTCCCATAAAGGACACTGCAGAACTAGTTTTGATCAAGT
Organism: Neopsephotus bourkii; assembly: GCF_033783945.1. Taxonomy (NCBI): domain Eukaryota; kingdom Metazoa; phylum Chordata; class Aves; order Psittaciformes; family Psittacidae; genus Neopsephotus; species Neopsephotus bourkii. Next base: position 8,743,392 of record NW_026901776.1, on the reverse strand, counting down.
GTTTGTGCTTTTCCCTATGCAAGCTACTACCTGTAGAACAACACAAATATTTCTTGTAGCAGAACTTCTCCAGTAGTTCCATGTTTTAAGCACAATTCCTCCTACAGCACTGAACAAGACTGAGCGCCCATACAGCTTCAATGGGGTTTGCACTCATCTGACCTCTCTTGTAATCCAAATACTCTTCATCACAGCAAGTACACCTTCCTCTGGGCTGTTTGTTCCTGCTAAACACAGGGCAGATTCTCACCAGCACTGTAGTATGTACTGAACAAACATCGTGCTGTGATTTAAAAATAAAATCTGGCAAAATGAAAACCTGAGACATTTCAAACCTCCTAGAAGACATTCCTGGGTTACGGGGATGTCTTTGGAAAAGCAGAGACACTCAGACAAATGACACAACACATCCTTATCAGCCAACCTTTGTCCCAACCCATCAGACTGCTTCTCTTCTATATGATGTATAGTATGGACTTGTGGACTTGACCTTATTGTGATGCTTTAGTAAGAGCCTAGCCTTTCTTTAGCAAAAGGGATTGTCCGCACAGAAGAGAGGAACACCTCCAGATAGCTGACAGTGCCACAGCAGAAAGTACTTACAGCAGTGAATAACCGATGGTGGAAAACATGAGGCAGGAGGCTACATTATTACACTTACTATTGGATTTTTGTTGCAAAACTACCTAAAAGATTCAAACTCACATCTTTAGGCCAAATGTGCAAGGCTGATCTACATTTGCCAAAAGCTGAGACTCAAGCAACAGACAAACTGAAACAGACAGATGAATGAAGAGCACAGAGACAGGCAAAGATATTACAGAGGGAGTTCACAACATGTGCTGTGCCCCATCCCAGGGGCAGCTGGATTCTCCAAGTCAAGCTGGTGCTGGTATGAAAGAAAATATGCACCATTGAGAGTTATGATGATTGTGACTGTGAGAAAAACCACCCTGTACTATCGGTCCTGACCTCACTGAAGCAAAGCCTTCTGAGTCCATGAGGCAGGGTGGAGTGAAGCAAGATAACTTAAGGAAAAAAAGACTCAAACACTCTCAAAACAAGAGTCTCAACAACAAGCAAAGAGTGACTGAACAGGAAGGCAGTTGTGGGCTCTGCCGTGGGCTGTATGCTGAATCCCCAAAGCTGGAAAGTTCCTTTTGGTGTCCATATAAATATTTCTGTAAGTTATTTTTAAGTGTGTGTTTTGAAACTGAAATATATTTAGACTGGTTAAATGAAAACGCGGTTTATAGAAGGCTGCTTCTCCAGAAATTTCCCACGCTGGGGAGCCTGCTTGGCCATGCCAGGACTGACCGGATCTGCAGGTAGCTTCACAGGCTGGCACCATGCAGGCACTGTGGGGCACAAGCAGGGGCATCTCTCTCACCAGACAGGAGAAGACAGCCATGCACCAGCCCCAGTGTTTGCACAGAAAGGCTGGCAGCCTATGCAACATTTCCATGCTGCTTTTTGACCCTAGCATGCATGAGTGGGGTAAGATGTGGTGCAGCACATGAGAGAAGGGAAGGGCCAAGGAGGAAATCCTGGATCTAGGGAAAGCAAGCTTTCTCCTTCCTGTGAGCCACAGCCAAGTGACTTTTCTGGGCGCAGCAAGGGTCATGACGATAGCCTCTTCCCAATGCAACAAGAATCTGGGGTACTTGTCATGTGTGGTCCAATCCCAGAGCACTTGCCACAGAATCAGGATGTTGCTTTTTGAACAGCCAGGGCCCTTTTGCAGAAATGTTCATGAGCTGGACAGCACAGTCCCTCTGCCTGGTCAGTGGAGACTGCCACCTAGGACCATGGCATGCCATGTTCTGCCTCACTTTCCCTGAAGGAGTTTCACTGAGTTGCAAACTTCTTTTTCCTTGCACATCCCAAGCCATTCTGAGGTGCTGCTGTGCACACATGGGCAGTTTTCTGTCTCATCTCAGAAAGAAGTACTTTGCAGTGGATGGTTAAGTTCTCTGACCTGTGTTTAAGGTTGAAGGAAAACAATCGTTTATACAATCGTTTATACACTGGTTCACATAAAATAATGCTGGTAGTGACATCATGTAGAAGAATACTTTTTCTCTTATATTGCTTGCTTGCATTATCTGTCCATCTCGTGAGCAAAATTCTCACAAGCTTTCCTGTGGATTTCAGGCGGCTGGGTTGATTTAGGAAAAACCTTTGAAGCTTCTCCACTCCAGCCTGCACAGTTGGATTGCTTTTCAGGGGAGTTCTGGGAAGTACACATCCAACAAAACCTCTTTCCAGGACTCTGATTTTCTTTTCCAGCTTTTATAGATAGTCCAGCTGGAACAGCAGCATCATCTATGCTATAGTTTAGAAATCTGACCTAGTTCCTTTAATCCACACTAGCCATGGGAGCTCTCAGAGGGCTCAGAAACAGTGAACAGCCTCACCAGGTCACTTGCAACACAGGCTTTAAGGAAACATTTTCATCCAAGAGTAAAAACATCCTTTGATGGGTATTAAATTAACCAAATAGGGGGAGGGGGGCACTTTGAGCTTAAGCAACAGCCAACTTCAAGTGAGTCTGGTTTCTTCTGCAGATGAATGAAAGCTAAACTCTCCGTGATGCAGCCTGCATCACCCAGCAGAGCTCCTTCCAGAAAACCAAGCGAGAGAGTATCCAGTAAACACAAATACAGGATTAACAACAACTGGCCCAATGGCAGGACCCCAGTGAAGCTGCCGTAATGAAATAGAAAGCTTACAGTAAGTGCTGGTTTCCCTGTTTACTGCACTGCATAACCCCAGTGCTTGGGGGCAACGTTCCCCAGTTGGAAAGGCTGCTGAGGGGGACGGCAAGACCGCCAAAGTGTTACTAAATCCCAAACAAAAGCAACATTGCTGCTTTCTGCCCCTCCCCCAGTGCTACCCTTCGAGGTCCAGAAGTCACCTCTTTGAACACTATTTCTCCTCCCAAAGTCATCAGCCAAGCGTTTTGATGTTCCTTTTTTTTTTTCCCTAACACACACAAGGGCTTCATTTCTTTTCTTCTTTTTTCCCAAGTGAGGGGTTACTCCTCACAATAAAGCAAGGCTGTGAAACCCACTTCCAGGCGTCCTCAGTATAAGCAGAGGTTTTTATAAGCCATATTCACAGTCTGTTCTCTTCCTACAATGATAGGTGTCGTTTAAAAAGTCATAAGAGGAGCAGACCTGCTTTCCTTCTAGCTGAAGCCAACGACAACATTTCTTATCCTAAATCACTCCCATCTTTTCCCTCTCTCATTATAGAAGTGCTTTTCCCAGGCTCCCAGCCTTTCTCAATAGCAGTGCCCCAGCCCCCTCTGTTTCTTTTTTACCAGAGCTGGAGACTGTATTTCCTTCCCATGAGAAAATGCCATTATAATATTTTCTGCTTTTTCTTTTTTCCCTTCCATCCCACTCCCATTTTTTGTTTTCTTTTGACCCCAGTGGCACAGTGGGAAGAGTTTTCCACCCAGCAATGCCCACTGATAGTGACCCTCCTGTCCAAGCAGCTACAGCTCATTTAAAACATGGTCCTGTGAACAGAACAGTCAGTTCGACCAGTCCTTTGCCGTGCACCTTCCCCCAGCTTGGTTTGCTTCTCTGGACCTCAGGGTCCAGATGTTTCCACCGCCCTTATCACACCTCCTTTGGAACAGAGATAACACTGTCCCAGGGAGGAAACCTCTGGGCCTCGCTAGCGATGTTGAAAATACATTTTGGATGCAAGTCTTCATCTTGCGAAGTATCCCAACAGCAGCAACATACTTGTCTCATTGCTTTGATCAGGCCTTTGGAGAATATCAAGTGTACAAGAAGGACACTTGCTAAGATCAGCTATGAAAATTTAAGAGGTGGCCACTGCCTGCCTCATGCCAAAACTCCTCTTCCTACTCTGTGCAGGGAGACATTTGCAGGATCGACTGGAGTTTTGTTTTGCTTGATTTTAGGCAACAGGGATTTTGCTTTTGTTTCCCAAGATGCACATGCAGCTGAGGGGGTTTCCAACACAAAACCCATCCTCCATTACAACCCGCAAAAAGATGGGCCCAAAGGGCATTCTGACCTCACAAAAGCAGATATATTATGATAGTGATAAATTGAATAACGAGAATATTCAGCGTGAGTTAGGTAAGCAGAAAGAAATAAAGGTGAGTTTCAGAAAGGTATATAGACCCTGCTGACACAGAGCTGATTCTGCATTTGGAGCCCTGGTCTCACCACCCTTGGGTACAAGTCAACCATAACCTTGCTGTAGGGGTTCATACACCTTCATCTGTCAGATGTCCTCACTTGGCTGTGGTGAAGGGGAATCCCAAAGCCCCCATGCGTGGCTGGACCCCGCAGACGTGGCGAGCCTGTGGGGCCAGCCAGGCGCCCAGCACACAATTTTCCCCACCTCCCTCCTTTTCAAAGGGTCCTTTCTTATCATTCTCCCCCTCCCTGCCCCACCTCCCCATTTCCACACGTTACTCACATTCAAGTCAAATATTTCTCCCAGCCCCTTCGGTCTGGTCCTCCCCCGTGCTTTTAGGAGGCCCCTTTATCAGGCAAGATCATGGCGAGCCAGGCAAACATTACCTCAGGGGCGCTGTGAATCGGGGCTGGGGCGTGAATAGGCCCCACACATTCTCTCCAGCCTCTTCCCTTTCCTATAGCAACCAAGTTGGGAGCAGGCAGGTCACACAGCCCCTCTGTTGTGTGGAGAGCCCTGCTGGGGCCCGGGGGGGGGCCAGCCATGAGGCCATCCTGTCTGGGAGTGGGTCACAGGGGGACAGGGTTGGGAGCAGGGGCCAGGGGCAGTGCTCAACTCTGTGCAAATATGGCAGGGGGTGCCCCAGCTCCTCGTCCAGGGCCTGGCTTGCTCTTCCCAATTAACCAAAGTCATCTCTTCCTGTGTGAAAGGGGAACTCTCAGCTCCATCCCTGTCTTTTCCGCCCTTCAGAGAGGGGAAAGGAAAGGAGCATTATAAAAAAAAACCCTCTGTGTCAGCCATAGATCCCAAAGGAAAGCACCAGGCAAAAGAGGAGGAGGGAGCAAGAGGAGACTGGCAGATCTTTCCACCAACAGAAGCTCCTCCAGGTGCCTTGGAAAGGGACCTCCTGCCAGCAATCCCAAGCCCCCACACGAAATGTGCAAGGCAGGAGCCACTGCTCAGGAGTGTCCCTCCAAGGCGGCATTGCACCTGCCTCTCCACTCCAGCCCCCAGCTCCTCCTGATGGACCCATGTCGGGAAGCTCCCTGTGAGGCCCTCAGCCTTGGCATAATGTGGACCTTGTTTCAACAGTCCCCTCGACCTTCACAAGGCATGAATACCAGCTCCCTCAGGGTAGCAGTGGCATGCTGCAGCCCTGTGCATGGACTGTCCTGCTCCCTTCCTCATCCCAGGGGAATTTGTAGTGTTTATCTAAAGATGCCAAAGGGACATCTAATCTCTCACCCTTGGCCTCTCACAGGTCACCTCCCTCTTGGCATGCTTCCTTCTGTAAGTATGGAGGCAGGGTTTAAACATGGTTGCCAAAAGGACTCACCCTCACAGGGCTCCACAGAACTCCGTATCTGGATGTTCCTGGGGACAGCAGACAAGGTTCATCCCCTGGCACCAGCAACATGAGGGGGGAGAGCACCCATTGACACCCCAGGAATGGGAGGCAATCTGGATTTTCACAGGGGAAAGGAGAAAGGATGCCGGCTCGGCACTGTGAAGCTTTCCCTCACAAAATCTTTTGCGGCTCCACACGTAAGGAAGAAGCACAGGTGTGCTGGGTCACACTGAGCACCCATGTAGCTCTGTCTCCAACACTGGCTGATAGCAGATGTCTGAGGGAGAAGAGGAGCAGGCCAATAGCAATATTGTCTCCATACACTCTCCCAGGCCGATTGTGGCTCAAGGACTTCCTGGCCAAGAGGCTGTCCTCATCTCTAACAATACTTAAGGGACTTTTTCTCCATGAGTCTGATTAGTCATCTTTAGGGGTCACAGACTTTTAGCACCCACCACATCCTGATGCTTAACCAAGGGTTGTGTGACAGACTAACCCCCTTTGCATGATGATGTCTGGGATTCCAGAACAGATCCTCCGGTTCCAGGCTTCTAGTAAGAGACTAGAAGCACCTCCCAGTAACAAGCTGCACAGGCAGATGAGCTCAGTCCAGTGTCCTTTCCATCATGCCCAGGTGTGGTGAGACTTGCTGCCTTTCCATGCCAGAGCCACAGCTCCTGGCGTTGATATAGTGCTGAGCTGCATGGGACAGATTGTGCCTCTGCCAGGGAGCCCTTCCAGGAACTCCTGCAGCATGCAACTGGTGCCACTACTCCAGCACGTTTCTCACTTTTACTCTGCTCTCCTATTCTGTCTTCTGCAGCCCTCCCCCAGGAGTCATTTCAGTCACTGACATAGCAGACACACAGAGGATGGCCATGGATGGACACAGTCCCTTCCATGGGCTTAGCTTGGTCCATCAGAGAGCTTCCAAGTCTACAAATAGAGACATTGAACCGGACTTTGTTTCCAGAAAGTAGGATAGATTGTTGAAGTGTAGACATGAAAGGGACCCTACTCAGGCACCACCAGCACCCTCTGGGAGATACTAGTCTAAGCTCCCCTGAAAACATCACAGGAAGCCCATCAGAAAACAACCCATCAAGCCTTTAGGTTGCTTGCCCCAGAATTAACTGGCCTGACAAAGTTTTTCCTAATGCCATACCTCAAATATTCATGGACATTTATGCGTGCTAAGACTCATACCCACTGGAGCTTTTTCAGGATCTGTGGCTTTACTCCTAAGTATAGAGGGAAACAGTCAATTTGAATTCCCATCTGTTGCCAAAATGAGTGTGTTGTGGTTATTTTACTAACATTTTTTATGTCATAGTAGCAGTCGTGAGGCACTATGAATTGCACAGATAGTGAGGGAAGAATGGACTTTCCAAGATCCTACATGATTCATGGCGAATTAGGACACCGACAAAAGGTGGGTAGCAGGGAGCAGCACGCCAAGAAAGCGATAGTGATGGTGACTAACATCCTGAAAGCCAGGAGCTGTTTGGGCATTACTACCCACGCCTGAGACCCTCCGTCACTTGTGGTTTCACAGTCATATATTCCACTTTCTATAAAGGCTTTCACTCTCCCCCAAAGGCTTGTGCAAGGCCCACCCAAACAACGGAAGAAACTCACTGACCAGACAAAAACTGATTGCACCCAAAGTGCTGACACACACACGCACCGCACGACCCAGCCAGGACCCAAGAACGAGTTTTCCTCCATTCTTGGGATCTTGGAAACTTCCCAGCTCAACATCAGGATGGAAATAACTATGTGAGAGATGTACATTTTTAAGTGGATAGCACCCCTTCATAAATTGCTACATTCTCTGCTGAGAAATAATTGGGTTTATCGTGGAATATTTTTGGAGGAAAATAAGACATCTACCATCTTCTGCTGATTCAAGGATAGGGAAACCCTTCCTTACAATGGTCTCTCTCATGCTCTCTGACAAGAAGTCAGCCTCCATCCTAACACTCATGGCCATTCCCACCACATGACAGGGCTTACACTCTCCAAGCAATGGAGAAAACCAGCTCTCTACTCTTGCACCAGAGACACTGCTGGCTGTGTCTAAAGGAAGAGGCTGAGGGACAGCAAAAAGCATGCTGTCAGTTGCACAAATGGTTTGCAGAGCCCACGAACTTCTCCTCATGGGACTCTGAGGGCTTCAGGAAAGACGGGACATAAGAAAGAGCAGATCCTGTGCCAGACAATGTGGTCTGGCAGACCCCAGGTTGTGGACCATCACCCCAGTGTGCCAGGACGATGTGATGGGCTATGGCAACACCACCTGCATGGTAAGCTAACACGTTACACCAAGCGTGAGACACAAGTTGGCACACTAATATCCTCCAGCACCACCCCGACCCACTCCAGAGCCATGCACTGCCCCAGCTCGGGGTTGCTGCCCACATGGCACCCAGGGAGAGGGTTAGTGCTGGTTCCCAAAACATGGCAAAGCTGGCAATCAGCATCGAGAGGGGCTGACCACCACCATGGCACTGATAGCCTGGACACACAGAGCCGCCCGCATTCCTTCCCCCTGACTCCAGGGAAGAAAACCAGGCACTGCCTGGCAACTGGCTATGTTATTTGGGGTTAGGATCCTGGCCACGTAGGCAGGTTTGGTACGTTGGCCATGCTACAGACAGGGTTGGCTGTATTCACAGCACAACAGGGAGAATGTGCTGCTAACAGGTCCCCAGCCTTGGCCCTGGAGGGTTCCTGCCACCATCTTTCCACCAAGAAAACCTACCCTTGAGGAAGAAGTCTGGTGGAGAAGGCAGCTCCCAGCACTGCCCAAGAGGATCTGGTGGCAGGCTCTTTGTCTCTGAAAAACTCAAAGGCTTGGTGAGGGAAATTACTGTAAGTCCTGAACTGTCAGATGACGCTCCTTCCTAACACAGGTACCAGTCACAACTTTTGCCCTGAGCACCACAGAAACTTTGCACATCTCTGCATCATTCTCAGCCTTTGCCTCTCACCAGGTACTCCCATGGAGGAGAAAACACAAATCTGTGATTAACACACTGGGCTCAGGACTCCCTCCTCTGCATGCAGCAGGCATGAGCCTCCTTGCCTCAGTGCTCCCACCCTGGGAGTCAGGGCTCACAGGTAACTGCTCCCTTCTCCTGGGGCAGTGGAAAAGTAAGCTGCTGAGGGCTCTGTAGGCATCAGCCCTCATGCTTCCTGATGGTGAGCAGGTTACCATGTAGCACATGCATCATATCTGCAGTTTAATTAAAAACAAAGGCAGGCAGAAGAATAGCAGGGATGCGTTGGCTAAGGGCCACTTATCCTGCCACCCCCATGCGTGCAAAGCCTCCATTTGAGGCATCTGTGCCTCTCCAGGGACACATCTTCTGCTCCCGGACTGTGGGCAGAGCCCTCTCATTCCAGCTACCTCCTGCCCCCCAGCCCTGCAATTGCCTGTGAATTAAAAGGAGCTATTGCTACTTCTTTTGAAACACAGAAGTTCCCAGAAAAGGCACTTCTACAAACAATAATCTATGCTAACGGGAGCCTTCAGGAAGGCACCCACTTTTGTCTTCCTGTCTCATTGCCACCTACCCAAATCAGCAAGAGCAGTGGGTGGGATTTACAGACTATCTCCCTACTCAGAAGCACAAGCACTAGGAAGGTGGCCCAGCTACCGGAGTGGAAAATGCAGTGGCCTGAGAGCACTTGGCCTCAGTGGTTTATTTCTGGTAACTCAGCCACAGCAGCTTCCAGTAACGCTCATAAAGCTCCTTTCCGCTTGGGAGATGCTGGCTTCCAAGGGCCAGCACAGATATCACTGTAGTTTGGCTTCCTTTAGAGCATGCTGGTGGTAAACTGAAGTTAATGCAGGAGGTGAGGCTACCCAAGATCCCATGTGGGGGACACCAAAGATTTCCTAACAGAACCCACAAGGCACTTTTACACTATGAGCAGTGATGAACCAACCTCATAAGGTCTGGCCAACATCCACATGTTTGGAGAATGATAGGACAGAATGGCTTATGAAGACTACCTGTTCCTGTCATTCCTGTCACTCCTGTCATCCTAAGATCTGCCTTATCCAGGCAGGGATTCACAAAGACCTGTTCTGGACAGGTTGCTCACGTCACCTCACTCCCACCAAGACCAAGACATGGCAGTCTTAACTGGGAACAGCTGAGGCTTTGCCTTACATCTGCTCTAGACCTAATGATGTCCTGCATATGCATTGTCCCATGGGGAACCTGGGATGCTGCTTGAAAGACATCTCTGGGGACAGCTGTAGGAACAAAACCACAGTACATCAAAGCCCAGCCTTGCCCAGACCCATTGTATAAGCAGATCCAGTGACTCTATGCTGTAAAAATGCCACCAGAGCTGCACCAAGGTGAAGTGAGGCTGAAGAAGGCATGGGTCCAGCCAGCTACCACAAACCCTTCTCTTGCCATGCCAGACTTAATCACTGATCACTAACTTGCTTCTCACCAAAAAGAAACAGGCATTCTCACCTATCATGGCATCCTGCCTCCCTGCCACACTGGAAAGCAGTAGCAGGGTCACAGTCAGAGCACCAGCAAGGCAACATCACCTCTGCACCTCATGGCACCCCTTGTTCTGTGTGGGGTTTCTCCTGACTGCATGCACCAGCCCCTCACCCTTGCCACAGGCAGGCACTCAGACCTGAGGAGTTGACCCTTACCAAAGCCTCTGCAGATCCTGGCTCCAGTGGCTAAACAGCACCACCTGGGGCACTTTATAAAGCAATTGGCTAATGCTGCTTCTTGGTCATTAAAAATACTACATGTGTTCTGCACTTTAGTGTTCACCTGGGTTTGAGGGTCGCACAATCACCCCTTTTATCTGCCTGAAGTTTGGCCCCTTTGCATTTCAGCCTGTGCCCCCTTTGCCTGAGACTGAAACTGGAGCCTCCCTGGGTTTCTTTGCACCATTTGTTCCACTTCTATGTTGCCCCATCTTCTCTTTGAGCTACCAACAAGGCCACAGTGCTCCCTTGCTTGAGGCAACACACTTCTCAAATTGCTCCCTGTTTTGTCTCCTGTCCGATTATTTTGGGCCTCATAGCTAGTCTTGTGCCTCTGAACAGGGATGCAGCACCGAGACAGGGAAGGATGGAGCAGCAAGGACAGACAAAACCTCTTCCCATGGACAGCACACCCCATGGGTACATACAACGTGGCCCCAGCAGCATTCCACTGTGTTAACAGACACACACATGCAAACACACCAGCAACATACACACATACCCAAGCACTGCCATTTAACATCAGCACACTGGTTCCAGAGCCCACGTCAAAGAATCTGCCCCTGAATCTACAGATGCTGCTTCCTCTTTATCCCCTATTCCCATGGACCCCCCAAAACACTCATCTTCCAACCCAAATGTCAGGAGAGGAGTATCAAGGAGGTTGTCACAGCAGATCTCATCTCCTGCTCAGTTAGGCAAGCACTGCCAGTTCACTGGGGCAGCCAGGAGCCATTGTTAGCAAGGGAAGAGGGGATCTCATTCCCGGCTGAAGTGGAAATGATGGGCATCAGCTGAGAGCCCATCCTCATCCCCTCCACTGCTTCAGGCTGTGCTCTGGGCTTTCCTTGGGGCAGTCATTTTAATGCCTGAGCATGTCTCTGAATTTCCTGCCAAGTTTCAGTCACAGGGATCGAGAGAGAAATACACGCAATGAAGGGGAAAGGGGAGCAAGGCAAAGGGAGGGAGAGATATGTTATCTTCAGCACGTCAGCTGGGGAGAGAAGGGCCTGAGCAAATGAAGGCAACCAAAGCGGTGTGTACTAGCAATGGGTGGCTTCTCCCCCAGGCCAGCCCAAGGACCGAAGCTGGGCAGGGAGTTAATGTGCTGCAATGAAACACAGCCAAAGAGCAAAGGACCCCAACGGGGAAAGTAGAGGAAGAGAGGGAAAAGATAAATAAGCGTGCAAGCATCTTCCCCATGGAGACTTAGTAATTGGGAGTATCTAGGAGCCTTCAGGCTCTAGACAAGAGAATGAGTGAGGATTAAGATCCAGTGGAGATCAAATGTCCAGAGCAAGTTGGAAAACTTGGACGATTATTTCCCAACATGGCATGTTTTCTAGGAGCTTGCTGATCACTGAAGCTCATAAACACAAGAGCCCTATGGTGCCGCTGACCGTCTCACTGGAGAGCCCAGCCACTACAGCACATGGCCCCAGTACAGGGCATTTTCCAATTGAGGCATGTTCCCTTCCTGTCTGTGCCTCTGCCTCACCACCCTGCACATGAAAATGTCAGCAGGGATGTAGCTGTGCTCTGTGTTCTCCAACAGGGTGCCAAGGCTGGGGGCATGCCTGTCCTTTCAGTTCCCTGGCCATTGCTGACCCTGGACCAGGATCTTCCCTATGTCTGCCAGGAGGCCTGCATCAGGCTCCTCTGTGAGGAACCCAAAGCCTTTTCTGCTCCACTTGCCCCATCCACTCAGACCACTCCCCCCACCCTGCCTCACTTTGGACTCTAGGCACAAGAGCCTTGAGCTTGTCCTGTCCTCCTACAGTGACCAAATTCCCCAAGGATACGCTGAAAATGCCTCCCCAGGTCAGCTATGTTTGTCACTGTGGCATCTTCCCAAGCCAGGACCTGAGTGCGTCCCAGGCTGAGCTCCTACAACCCCCCTGCCTCCCTGCGGGATGCCGCATCGCTGACCTCCAGTAGTTCCAGTGCACCAAGGAGGGCAGGAAAAGATTCCTTTTTTTTTTCTGTTTTGGAGATGGGAAAAAAATGGAGAAGGTGGTAAAAAGGTGATGGCATCCACGATGTCACCTCTCTGTGCACACTTGGGTTCCTTCTGCCCTCAGTTCTGCAAACACCATGCATTGGTATTAATGCAAATGATTTTTATTCCTAAAACAACTGATATTAAGAAACAGTGTTGTCTGAGGACTGGAGAAAAGCCTCCCAGCAGATCCAGAGGAGAATGAAGACAAGGAGAGGAAGAGAAACTCTCCCCCTTCCCATAATACATACATGTGCTTCCCCCTGCTCCCATTTTTATTTAACCCATGATGCAAGACTGCTCTCAAAAAACTACTCCTGAGACTTAACTCACCAGACCAAGGGTGCTCAGACCCAGCTCTTCCAACAAACATCTTCCCCACCCTGAGCACTGCAAGCTCTGCTCCATGAGTGCCTGAGGATTGGAGGATGGCAAATGTCACACCAGTCTATAAGAAGGGCAAGAAGGAGGACCCGGGTAATTATAGACCGGTCAGCCTTACCTCCGTCCCTGGAAAGGTGATGGAACAACTTATTCTTGACTCCATTTCTAGGCATATCAGGGATGAGGGCGTTATTAAGAACAGCCAACATGGTTTTATGAGGGGGAAGTCATGTTTGACCAACCTTATAGCCTTCTATGAGGAAGTGACTAGGTGGAGGGATGATGGTAGAGCAGTAGATGTGGTTTTTCTTGATTTCAGTAAGGCATTTGATACTGTCTCCCACAGCATTCTCATAGATAAGCTAAGGAAGTGTGGGCTTGACGATCAGGTAGTGAGGTGGATCAAGAACTGGTTGGAAGGAAGAAGGCAGAGAGTTGTGGTCAATGGTTCAGAATCTAGCTGGAGGTCTGTGACTAGTGGAGTCCCTCAGGGGTCGGTGCTGGGACCAGTGCTGTTTAATATTTTCATCAACGACCTGGATCTGGGGAAGAACAACCCCATGTACCAGTACAGGCTGGGGACTGACCTGCTGGAAAGTAGCGAAGGGGAAAGGGACCTGGGGGTCCTGGTGGATAGGAAGGTGACCATGAGCCAGCAATGTGCCCTTGTGGCCAAGAGGGCAAATGGCATCCTGGGGTGCATTAGAAAGGGTGTGGTTAGTAGGTCAAGAGAGGTTCTCCTCCCCCTCTATTCTGCCTTGGTTAGGCCACATCTGGAATATTGCATCCAGTTCTGGGCCCCTCAGTTCAAGAAGGACAGGGAACTGCTTGAAAGAGGCCAGCACAGAGCCACAGAGATGATTAAGGGAGTGGAGCACCTCCCTTATGAGGAGAGGCTGAAGGAGCTGGGTCTCTTCAGCTTGGAGAAGAGGAGACTGAGGGGTGACCTCATCAGTGTTTACAAATATGTAATGGGTGGGTGTCATGATGATGGAGCTAGGCTTTTTTCAGTGATATCCAGTGATAGGACAAGGGGCAATGGGTGTAAACTGGAGCATAGAAGGTTCCACGTTAACATCAGGAAGAACTTCTTTACTGTGAGAGTGACAGAGCACTGGAACAGGTTGCCCAGGGGGGTTGTGGAGTCTCCCACATTGGAGATATTCAAGGCCCGCCTGGGCAAGTTCCTGTGTGATGTACTCTAGGTTACCCTGCTCTTGCAGGGGGGTCGGACCAGATGATCTCTTGAGGTCCCTTCCAACCTTTGGGATTCTATGAGTGGAAAACCCATGCCTGCACTGCCCACACCACGCTCAGCCCCCATACCACTGCTCCCTACCACTCCACATCTCCCAAAGAGCACTGTCACATCAGGGCAGAGACAGTGTCCTGGGCTTTCTCTCGCCCCACAGAGCCAATTCCTCCCGTACAGCAGTACTGAACTGGCCTGGAAAGCACTGCAAGTGACCAAGGAGAGGAAATTAATTCCCATGCCCCTCTGCCATAAAGCCCAAGAAGTAATCTGGGAACTTTATTAAAAAATAACAGCAGTGATCTAAAGAGAGAACAGTAAGGCACCTTGGAAGCTGTTCAAGCCAAGCACAGGGAGCACAGGAGGCCCTTTCAAATGCAACCACAAGTGAGCCCCCTCAGGTCCAAGCAGTGCTGGGGCAGCGGGTTGCAGCTATGAGCCATGCCGAGGTCCAGCGATAGATAATTCTGGATCAAAACCAGCCCCCACTGGCTCTGCTGGGAATGAAGCACATCCCCTCGCTGCCTTTTGCCAGGATCAGCTCCTGCCTGGACAAAATGAATGAAAGAGTTGCACAAAAGCCGGCAGTGCCTCTTCCCAGCAGTTTTTCCCTCTGCAGCTGGGGATTCCCCAGCAGTGAGCCTGAGGCTTTCCCAGGACGGGCTCTGTGAGCAGCCAGAGCCCTCCCAGCACCTGGTGAAGTGGCAGGTCAAGGATCATCTGAAAAGCCTTTTATTAAGTGGGGCAGGGGCTGATGGCCCCAGAGGCAGATGGTATATTTATACCTTGTAATGGCATTTCACACCCTCTCCTCCTCCAGGACCCCTTTTGGCATCACTGCTAGGAAGGGTGAGGAGATGGGAAAGTCATGCTGATTTCTCTGTTCTCCAGCTAGGGAGATGGAACGTGGCTGAGACCCATATACAATCGTGTCAACTTCCATCCATGCAAACAGGGAGAAGCCAGCCCTTAACTGGGGATAAGGTCCCATCAACTTAGAAATGCTCTGCGAAGTCCAGCCTCTTCCTCCATGTGGTGCTCCTCCTCTCCGCAGCTGTCCTGCTTCACTGCAAGATATCACACTGGTTACTAGCCTCCACCTATTTCTGACTTGGGCTGCTCTCTAGCAGTTTCCTTTCATATTTTTGTCATTTTTCTACTCAGATGAACTTGCTCAACTTGAGGGAAGAGCTTCCCTGATTTATTCTTCCCACTCTGGCAGATGCCTTTCACATCACAGTGGAAGGAGTGCTCCAGCACATCCCTCACATCTCTTCACACCGCAGTTGTTCATCCTTCCAACTCTCGCAGTTTGCCTCTCTCACAAGAGATGTGTTGTTTCAGCAAAGCATGGTGCTCCATTATCCACCACACCTGGAGTTCATCACTCAATCAGTGAAATCCTCCAGGCAGAAAAAGGCCATTCAGCATGCTACAGCGTAGGGACTGTACCTTCAGCTTTAGTCTCCAGGTGGTCCTGTCCTCGTGTGGATTCACCCTCCCTGCTCCCTCACCAGCAGCTAATGGACAAAGTGGGCATTTCATGCAGGTGAAGCCCCTGTGACAGGAGACCACCTCTAGGCAGCATGATGTGCTCCTCCAGGGAGGATTTTCTCACTCCAGGAATGAAGGATACCCAGGCAAGAGGCAGGAGCCAAGGGGAAGGCTCAGGAACAGAACAGGCAAAGCCACTGCTGGGAGCAGAGCTACTGGAGAAAGGGCCAAAACCATGGCCTGCGGGTGGTTGGGTCCTTCAGAGCTCTGTCTGCTGCAAGCCAAAGCCATGGCTGCAGTTGGGCTATCATCATCGTACTGGGTTTGGCTGGGACATCCCAGACAAGGTGATACTGTGGCCACTGGAGGTGGAAACCATTTTGCAGTGCCCAGTTGCACGTTGCCCTTCATGCTGATCCTGCCCATCCCCCTTTTCTCTGCTCCTCTGCACGCAGCTGTCCCACAGTGCTCACCAGCAGCAGGAACAGGATAGCTTGCAGGAGCCAAAGGCTCCTTCCAGTGACATCCTCCTGTGGCTGACTGGGATTGGGCTCGTCAGCCTGAGTCAATCCCAAGACAAACAGCCAGCAGCACGCCTCCCTGCAAACAGACCACGCCAGGGCACAGCGTGCTGCCTTGTCATATCGGGTGCTTCAGGCATGAACTTGCTTGCAGGTAGAGGAAAGATTAAGGAAAGCACGAAGCCTGTCTCTGCATCTCTCCGTGGCTGCCACCTCTGGACAGGATCAACAGGAAACCAAACATCCTGTACACACAGAGCGTATCGTGTGGCGGGGACAGGAGCTTATCGCCTGCTTCCTCTGCCAGCCTGCCTGAGCCTCCCAGGCTCAGCCCCGCTCCCAGCTCCACGTAATGAGAGGTGCAAACAAACTGCCAGCTCATGCCGACCTCTGCGCTCCTCAGGCAGCCTCCCAAGAGCAGCTTTCCTCCCTTCCCCTCCTCAGGGCGCAGGGAAAGCAGGAGAAAGTCCTGCTCCTCTGCCCTGGGGAGGAAGGAAAGCTGGAACCTGCACTGTTGAAACCCAGGTGCCTTCCCAGTGCTTTGGTCCCCTCCAAGCAGCATCCACCAGGCTCAGCCCCCAGCACTTTGCCAGTGTAACAACAAATCGCTCCAGCCTCTAGGCTGGTCCTTCTCCCCAGCCTCAGGGGTGTCCCGGAGTACCCAAAGGTGTTGCACCAGAAGGAAAGGGTGAAGGCATTTAGGACAAGGGAGTTAACAGCCAATGAAAGCCACAGACAAACACCTCAGCTAGGAAAAATTGGTACCAGGGTCTGTTCTGCATGTCATGGCCACTAGCTATGGGGTTTCCCCTTGCAGTCTCTGTTTTCCTTTGGGCCAGCCCTCATATTTTTGAAGTCACAATCCCAGCACGAGTCCATTGCTACTTCTATTATTTCCACCATGCAGTCCATTACACAGCTGGATGTTTTGGATGTAATAATCATCTCTTGTGGCTAATTTGACTGGACTGCCTTCTTCAATCCCAGCCTGCTTCATCAGGGCTGTGAGGTTTTTTCTGGAGGGAGAAGTGACAGTGTCACTGTGCTGCTTCTGTTAGGTTAAACATGAATTTGTCTCGGGCTCTCTGGAAAACTGGTCACCTGGGAGCTGTAAAGTGCCTCCGGGACAGCCTGGACATGGAGAAGGAAGGCTGAGAGGGGAGCAGAGAGCTCACCCACAGATCTGGATTCCATCTCAAGCACTGAAATGGAATAACCCCCATGAGCAAGTTCTCACTTTGCACAAGGACGCCTTCCGAAGGGAAAACACATGCCTAATTAGGTCCTGCAGGAGATGCTGCACCAAAAGCCACAAACTAAACCTTTGTCTTCATCTGCAGGCAGAGGAGACACACATTTCACAGAAAGCCCACCCGGTTTCCCCTTTCCTCTGCAGCACTCTTTGCCTGCAGAAGGGGCCACGGTAGGGATGCTGAAGTGGCAGCCTCAGTCCCCTCGGGCTCTTTACACCCCTCCACTCTGCTCCTGGGCTCGAGGAGATCATTATCAGCCACAAGTGACCACGGATTAGCTCTCTCCACCCGCCAGGCTCTGCCATCCCCCATCCATTACAAACCTCCTCCTTCCTCAGGGGTAACATGGCTTTCTGGACCCCCCTGCAAGTTTGTCAGGGATGTTGGGACACAGAGGGGTGGTGGGAACCCTAACTGATAGCCCATGACACGCTAATCCTGGGATTAGATGGAGTTCAGAGGTTAATTACAAAGGTGTGTAGAGGAAGAAAGGGAGAACAGGGACCATGGGAAGATCCAAAATGATTCTTCTGCCTATGGACCCTGGCTGGCTGCAGCTTCTGAAAGACAGCATGAAGGAGGCAATACTCTGGGAAGACTTCATCTCCCACCTGGGGTCAGAGGGGCTGATCCCCCCAGTTCCTGACCCATCTCTAAGCCACCAAGCATCCCCAAGGCCCCAGCTTATGGAACTAGCACAGACCCACCCACAGGGGGGTGAGGAAATCAAATCCACTGGAGACTGTGCATGACTAATACAACCCAGGCAGTGCAGAAACATAAAATGGGGATGAGCAAGGCAGATATTTCAGGGGGAGGCCACAGGATTTACAAACCTTCCCACCCATGCTGATTTCTCAGACATTTCTGCGGCAGAGAGAGGCATCACGCAGGGAGACCTGAATGGGCCCCCAAGCGGGAAGCAGCGTAAACGCTTCAACCTCAATTCATTATCAGAAAACATTGCTAATTTGCTCCAGCACAACCCTACTAACCGCAGCTTTCTGGCTTCCAGGCCGTGAAGTAGCTATCTCCACAGGACACCGCTCCTGGATTAAGTAGCTTTACCCACCCGTGGAGAGCTGCCTGGGTGCCTGGCATGGCAGACGCAACCCCTTGCCATCCATCAAGCCCTGTGGATTGCAAGGGGAAGAGAGGGATGGTGGAGGGTCGCTCCCCAGCCACGGTCCCCAGGCAGCAGCCCCCCCCGGCCACCTATGAGCTCCTGGCATGCCCCTCACCTGCCTCGTCACTGCCGCATCCCCAGGGCTTTCCTTGGGGATGTCATTAGTCAGAAACTGCAGCATATGACTGCACATCTGGAAGGAGTTAGATGACAAGAGCCTCTGCCAGCTGTCTTCGTTTAGGTTTATTCATACTTGGAAGCGCTCTGCAGCGTGATCTGTAAAATAAAAAGTTGTGCTGATTGACACAAGCTGAGGGTTTCCTCCAAGGCGCTCCCTGCCCCCATGGCCTCCGCTGAGGAGCCAGCATCAGTACTTACTGCATCCCTGAGGCTGGCTGTGTACAACAGGGGAGGCTGCGTAATAATTTCAGTGCAGCAGTTAACCATCACCTTTCTTCCTGCCAGAGCATGGCCAGCTCCAGCCAGGACAGGGAGCCCATGGGAATGTCATCCCTAGCCAACAGCAGGACAGCCCCACCAGTAAGCGTCACAGCCAAAGGGGCACCCAGTGGGGCTTTGGCACAACCCTACTGGAAGGCCGGGGCCTGTCCCTCACGGACTTCACCCCATGCTGAGTGCTGAACCACAGGGAGGTCCCATGGGCTCTGGGGCAGCCAGTTCCTGCCCTCTCCCCATTTCTGTACATGCGATTCCTCCAGCCCCCTTCCCAGGCCCCAGCGATCCCCTGAGCTCATGTGTTTTGCTCTGCTGGCAGAGGGAGGAGAGCCCCCTGCTGCAGTGTTGGGGGGAGGAGAGGGGACGATGACTGGCCTTCCTCCAGCACTTACCTCCGACCTACACGTGCTGGACTAGGGCAGCTAGACAGGTTGTCCTACGTCCACTCTAAGGAAGGAGATAGGGAGAGAGACACCAGTGTTGTGAGGCACATGGGACAGAAGGTAATGCCGCAGTGAGCATGCTGGCAGCAGTGTACCAGTGGGGATGTATACCCTGCTGTGACCACAGCTCAGGCATCCCTTACCTGTGAGTTCAGCCTAAATATCCCTGATAGCTGCACCACCACCAAGCTCAGGAAGGGCTGCAGAGCTCACTAGAGAAGCAGATGGGAAGCTTGGGGACCTCCCTTTTCCACACCACACAACAGACTACCAAGGGAGACTTTCAGGAGAGTGGTGTCCAAACTTCACTGAATCTTTCTGTATTTGTCCACAGCCTTGGGATCAGCTGTTCCCAATCTGATAATCCAAGTCCTGTACATGCAGCCAGAGGTTGCTGGGAAAACAGCTCATCTGTTTTAGAATACCCCAGGGTTGGATCCTTCCCATGAAAGATGAAGCAGGACAGGAATGGCCAACCACTGACATAGAGTCCTTCCCAAGAAAAAGGATGCTGCAATGCAGGGAGGTGGGGAGGGCAGCAAGGAGGTGTGGTGGTGGGAGATTATGTACCCCTGCAAGAGTGGCATGCATTCACACAGCCACCCTCAGCTTCCGCAGGGCATGTGTGACTTGCCCAAAGCAGCATCAGGGGCTCACAGCAGAGCCTGGGCAGTCCTCTTGTCTGTACAACACATGATCTCCCAATGAGGCTGCCAATGCTGGGCCCCAGCCAAGCGATCGCGTTCCTAAGGGCATGTCTTCAATTAATGTCTTTTCCTCCCCATTTTGTTTAAAATTGGGGTTGAGCTGCTTCTAAACAGATGTGTTGGGGTAGCCAAAATATTTGCCTTTCTGCTGGCGGCTTGCTTGGCATCCATGCCTGGCTGATGATAAAATATTCTTTCCCCCCACCCGCAGCTCGGGGGGTGTCGTGGGCACCCTCCATTCAACTACCCAGAGCACCAAATTCAGCCAGGTCCCTGCTGCCCCCATGGCTCATCTGCAACCCCAGCATCTCCCACGCCAGGTATGTGCTGTGGGAGCACAGAAAATGCAAAAACAGCTTCTCCCCTGAGAAATACAGGGGATAAGGGTCCAGCACTGGGTGGAATGAGCAGGAGCCCTGGGAAGGAGTGGTCATGGTAGGGACAGGACAGCAAGCAAAGCCCTCCTGCATCGTGAGGCTACATACAGCAAGCACCGCTCACTCTGCTCATTTTGCAGCCCCTGCATCCAGCCCATTCCAACTGCACCCAGAGAAGCAAACCCTCCACCACACACCCAGGGGAGCAGCGTCAGGGCTTGTCTACCCTGTGGAGAGAAATGGCTCTGGAGACACCCTGAACTATAGGAAGAAGTAAGGATGCGCTTGGGTGAAAGACACCATACGAGGGGCTGCAGGACGGTCAGCACCCTCTGTCCCTGTGCTCTCTGTGGGGACAGACACCACAAAACACATCAAAGCCCCTCACGGACTTGCACTCACTGAGGGACACTCAGCCCTGGCTTGTCCAGAAACGTGTCCTTGGAGATAATTCCCAGCCGCCTGACAAGAGGCTCCTCCGCACGCAAACCCTTGCGCTGGGTGCTGGGAAATCCCCCTGCTTGCAGCCCGACCCCTGTGATTCAGAGGCTGCGGGGCCGGAGGGGCAGTTTCCGTGCAGGCGCTGATGAAGCAGGCAGGCGTCCTTTAGCTCTGCTCTGAGCCTCGGGAAGCAGCGGGGCTGCGCAGCATGCAGACACCCCATGACTCAGCCCGGCGTCAGGCTCAGGCTGCAGCTGGGGAACCCGCCAGCACCAAGGACATGGGGGAAACCTCTGCCTGTCTCGTCCTTTTCTTTAGGGATGTAAGGAGTAGCATCATGCTGTCCCCTCCTCCCAGTCCAGATGCAGAACCCTTCGTGCTAGCAGAAAACCGCAGTCAGTTTGGGAGTTGGGAATGGGGCTGTCTCTGCAGATTACACGCTCCTGGCACATTCTTGTCACCTACAGGGTTAAACGCAGCCCCCTGCCCTCTCAAGGGCTCTCACCAAAGCTCCCAGAGCCTGACACGCCAGCTTGACTCTCCAACAAGCTAATAACCAATGGAGAGAGCATTAAACCAACTGCTCCCGCTCAGCAGCCAGGTTCACCCGTACTCAGTCACGCACCTGTACACTCATCCATGATGCAGACAACTGTTTATGCCAAGGCTTCCAGGCCACAAAGAACCCTAGTATATCCTTTGGTCCTGAGCATGAGAGGCCATGGTGGGAGGAAGACATTTCAGCATTGCAAGCTCCTGTCCTTTTTGCTAAGTAATATCCCAGAGGGTGGAAATGTCACTACTGGTTCACCCCAACCCTAGGCTGAGCCATCTCTGCCTCCTTCCACATTTTTTACCTCTTCTGTTTCCCAGGCTCCTCTCTCCTCACTCATCAATGCCTGGGTCCAGATATTCAGGAGACCTGGATACCAAAAGGCAAAACAAACCAGCCAGGTCAGTCCCTGGGTCCCATCAGCAGCTATTTGGGTCTCACTCAGGGGCTTATTCTTGCTGGTGGCTTATACAGCCACCAAACCCTCAGACCTGTGGCTGCAGCACCACAAGATGAGGTGTCATGATCCTGAGGAAGACATTTTTACACTGGCTGCTTGACAACTTGAGACTGGAGTAAAATTCACCTCTGAGCCAGTATCTCAGCAATGTGGCAAGTCACAGAAAGCGCTTATCCAAAACAGGAGGGTCAGGACCTGACCTGGGAACATGTCTCTTGCTATAATCTCACAGATGTTTTCAGAGTTTGGTGCCAGTTTTTTGGACCCACATACTTCTCAGCCTCCCTTGATCTCTTTAGGCTTCAGTGTCTCTGTTACACTATTTTGTCTTCCACTATTTCCCTGAAACAGAACCCAGTCTCAGCTGGTCTTGACCTCCAGCAGCAGATCTGAGCAGACCAGATACCCTAGTGCTCCAGCTCAGAGACAAGCAAGTTAGTTTCAATATCAGTTTAGATGCCCAACTCCACGGTAGGTCTGCCTCTGGCCCTCAGCTCGAGGTCTGCTCTAGACCTGATGTTCAGGCTCTCAGGTGCCCTGGAGTTTCCTGCAGCTCACAAAGACTCACCATATTTGGACCTGCATTTGGCAGTGGATAAATCCAAGCCATAAGAGATGGGAATCAGTGGCTTGGAAGAAGCAGCAGATGGTGGGACATGCTGGTTAAAGTCAAATGGCTGGCACCCATGGTCAAGCTGGTCAGAAGTACAGAGCCAGAGGGTTAGCATGATCCACCTCAAAGGAACACGTCACAACACCAAACTCCTCATTACTGCTCCAGCTACATGGCAGCACTGCCACGAAGGGTTTGAAAGTCAGGTAGACTGGTAGGCAAGGCCAAGTAGCTGTATCACAGATGCCTATGGTATCTCTGGCTGCATAAACACAACATGAAGGAGGGAAGTCAACAAGGGGTTCATCCCTGAATCAGGATGTCCACACAGCTTCCTGGCCTTTCCCTTCAGTGAATTTTTGCCTTCTCTCCTCTGCCTGTGAAAGGCCAAGGGGAGAGGACAGTAGTGCAGCAGCCTCACAGCACTATGCCCCAGCAACACCCTGCAGTTGATGATGACTTCAGGTAAATGCCACAGGCTATAAAACAGGCTTCCACCAGTGCCTGTGGGATCATGGCTGGGATCTATCCCTTCATAAGGTAGAGGCTCTACCTCTCCAGTTCTCCCAGTCCAACATGACAGGAGACCACCCAGTCCCTAGGCCCATAGGCATGCAAGAGCGAAAGGCTGAAGTAAGACATAAAGGATAGATACCCCAGCTCATCCCATGGCTGGGCCAGCACCAGCCCCTCCAACAGATGAGCCTTTGAAAGAAAGGCCACAGAGCTCAGGAATATCCACTTTCACACCTGCTCTTCAGAGCAGCCTACCAGCAAAGATGGGGGCATGTTGTGAG
This sequence comes from Neopsephotus bourkii, assembly GCF_033783945.1. Lineage (NCBI taxonomy): Eukaryota > Metazoa > Chordata > Aves > Psittaciformes > Psittacidae > Neopsephotus > Neopsephotus bourkii. The sequence goes on along the minus strand of NW_026901776.1, from coordinate 8,720,233 downwards.
TGTGCTGTGCAGCAGCACATCTGTGACCCAGCTGCATGCCGCTGGCAGCACTGGCAGTACCCAATGCCTCCTGAGGGGACAGAAATCACCACCCCATGTGTGCTGAATGGGCTATTCCTCCAGCTCTAGGTCCTCACCACTGCCCCTCTCCCAGCCTTTTAGACAAAAGCCAGCTGGTCCCCTGAGGAAAGACTCCCTCAGCAGGGCTTTGCATCCAGATGCCACCACATAGGAGCATCCAGTGAAGAGGAAGCATGGTCACAAGGCCTTGCCTGTTCCCTGGTTACCACCAGCTCACTCTCTGCTTCATCACAATGTCCCAGACAGGTCAACCTCCAGTAAGTGCTCCCCCCTTCCCAAGACACCCACCAGGATGAATTCCTTCCCACTTAGCAGAAATGTCTAATGATGCAACAAGACTTCCCTTGTTTCCTCAATACCTGAGATTTAGGGCTTTGATTGCCCAACAGTCGTCTGATGAGCTGAGATCCCTCCCCCTCTCTCAGTATCAAGCCAGTATCCTCAGAACTGATGAGTATCACCCCAAAACAGCTTTGAGCTTGTCATGAAGCTCTGCCCCGAGTCATTCCCTTTTGAACTCAACAGTCATAGAGTAAACATCCTCTTCTTCAACACAGCAACATCAGATGCCTGATGTCACTGACTGGCTGCTCACACACACTACTCATGTATTACTAGAGAGCACTTACAACTTCATCACAGCATCAGAGTGGGATTGTACTTTTCCAGTCTATTGTGAGTCAGTGGTGAGCAAGTGAGGACATGCCGATTGTGTCCGGTGATGGCGTGCCATGCGTACTCACATCTGGGGGAGTAATTAGGCACATGGTCAAACTCACCTTCCTCTGTGGTCTGACGCTCAACCTGAAAGCCAGAGACTCAGGGCAGTCCGGCCTCTCTGACATCAAGCAGAGCAGAGCTCTGGTTTGAGAACATCGCTGGGGTGAGAGGTATTGTGATGTTAACTTCGGCCCCAACTACCCAGTGCCTTATAGACAGGGCAAATGGTGGTGAGATGATGTGAGGGGAGAGGGTGCTGGTGAGGCTCTCAGTTCCCCAGGCTCAGCACCAGACCCCGCAGTGCACGCCCCTGGGGAGCACCGTTACCAGCCCTGACTGCTCTCACTACTGTCCCCACACCCTCAGCTCAGTGTCCTGTCCAGCAGGACATCTCCCAGTGAGTGCACCTAGTGGGAAGCATGGGCATGCTCAGCTAAGGGAAATGAGGCTCATTCCTCAGTCCCACACCAGACAGGCAGAGACACAAAAATTTGCTCTTTATTTGTAAAAGACTCTTTTTTTTTCCCTTACCTTCCCATACCCCCATCTCTGTCTCCTCACCTCTGACAGCCCTCCTACCTGTACTCCCAAGGAGGAGGCTATGAGAGCAGCAGAGCTGGATAAGATCACTTCACTGATGCCAAGAAATCCTTTGGTATGTTTGCTGCGACCTGTCTTGGGGTAGCTGCAGCCCAGGCTCAGGCAGAATGAGACACAGGGGAGGTTTTCTGCTGCTCAGAGTTCCAATGGGGAGGACAGGGATCCTCCAGGTGGGGCGAGATGTGAGCATCACCACCCTGGCCCCCTGCAGATAAACTCCAAGGATAGGATTGGGTGTAGCTGCTGGGAAGCAGGGGTGGTGGCTGCCCAGCTCAGCAAGGGAGTCCTCCCAGATGAAGAATGGTTGTGGCTTAATAAATGCAAAGTTTTCCCGCATTTCCCTACTAGTACAGTTTCTACCTCACCTCATTTAACATCAGACCTCGAGGAACACGCAAGGAGCAGGACCACCGCAGGCAGCAGCAGTGCAAACCCTCACACCCTCTAGTAGGGTCACCATCACCCACCAACTGACTCACACCAGTCAATGCTCTTCCCCAGGGGCCAAAATGCCACCAATTTTCTGCAGAGAGGGCTGCCGCTGCCCCTTGGGATGGATGCTGCCTCCCCCCGGTTCAGCCAATAGGAAGGTCAGACAAACCCAAATCTGTAAACAGTCCACATCCATGTTGAAAAAAATCCCTTCATCAGCATAACAAATCCTTTGTAACAACCTATGTCCAGGATATCTGTGCTCCCATACTCCATATCAAAGCCAAGGCCTCTTGGCAAAGCCAGGCTGGGCTGGCAAAACCTGCTTGGCTATTATGGCCTGGTGCAGCCAAGGACCTTTGGTTTGGAGGTTTCACACTATTGTCTTTCAGCAGCTCTTTAACACACAAAACATAACAGCAGACAGCTGCTCAACCTGCTCTCCACAGAGGAAGCAGGAGTGCCTGTTTGCAGGATGCTTTTAGAGAAGACAAGATTACTCCAGCCTACCCCAGCCTACCCCAACCCTCAGCCGTCCCCTTTACTCATAGCTAGGGAAAGGGCTCGCTGGCCCCAGCCGTCTTTCCACCCCAGATACCTCACCAGCTGTTGGCAGGTCCCCCCATTAACAGGGACCAGCATGAAGCCAGGCTTGCCTCTGGGAGCAGCCTCCATGTGGTGTTACTGGTACGTGTGTGTGAGCAAGCGTGTGTGTGTGCAAGCCAACACGTGTGTCTGCAAGTGTGTCTCCAAGGGCTGCAGTAACCGCTGCTTTGGCCTGCTGCCTGAGGTGAAACATCTTTCTCACACACGCAGGCTCTTGGCTTTTCGCTCACTCTTGCCCCCTTGCTGTTTTGCAAAGCCCCAGACCCAGCTGACTCAACAGCTGAAGTATCCAGAGGCCGGGATCTGGACATCTCCATCCTCCTCAGCTGCGTTCACATTTAGTGCACACCACTTCCCCAGCATGTAGAGGTGCCAGCCTCTGACGCTGCTTCCGCCGTCCCCATTTGGCTCACTTGCTCTTGTCAGTCCAGCTCAGCCTCACTCACACAAAAAGTCCAGCTTTCTGATTCATCTACCGTGGGTCCTGAGGAAAATGAATCCTCAGCTTTTGTTTTCTGAGGATGGAGTGGGATCTGTTTACACACGGAGGCAATGAAGTCATTTTTGTCTCGTTTATGCCAATAGCAGAAACCCATTTCAAAGGAAAAGGAGTAGGTTCGAAACTGGCCTCAGCCAGAAGTTGAATGAACACAGACCAGAATCAAAGGCAAACAAAACTTCTGGGTGGCTTGTCCATAATACTGATAAGTTCCTGACCCACGTTCTCTGCCACTATAATCAAAGACTCTCCATTATGCATAGGACTACAGCCTATGAATCCTGGCTCCTCATCTCCTGTCTCCCATGATTTCAGCAGTGCTGCCTCCCAGGGTCGTGCTTCATCCATTAGGGCAATTTATTTCCTAGAGCTGGAAGGGGAGAGCCCTGGACTCCTGCTCCAGCTTTCTGGCATCAGAGTTTGGAAGAGCTCTTGATCTACCCACTGAACACAGTGGTGGCTGTGGAGGCACCTAGGGATAAAGCAAAAGTGTGGCTGCCTTCATCAGCCTTTTGGAATGTGGACACAGGATCCTCAGCTCATGCCCAGTTCAATGACAGGTGGAGGAAAATCTACAGTAACACTGAATCTACAATAGCATTGTCTCTAATGTAATTTTTTTTCTCCTCTAAGCTTTGATCTTAAAGTCTTCACCATTTGGCATTTACACCTTCCAGCACCAACTCCCCAGCCGATGCAACCAGAGTGCATCAGACACTGGGTGCTTGCTTAGGAAGATGAGCAGAGGCTTGTTGCCTTCCTTGCTGCAGGACCCACAACAACCATTGCTCCCACTGCTTCGTTGTGAAGCAGCAGCACATGGGAGGTGGCTGGTAGAGCCCAGTGGCTGATAGCTTCAGCATTTCCACAACTTTCTTGGCCTCAGTGAGTCAGTGGTCCTGGGGGTGGCCTCAGCTCCCACATGGGACTATGCATGCAGCAAAAACACGCCAGAGTGCAGAGGCATGGCCAGTGTATTTACAAAAACCTGTGTTGCTAAGCAGACATGCAGCTGGGATTCACACCAGTTGAAGTCTCCTTTATTCCCCCCTTGGCTCTGTTCCCAGGTGTTAATGAGTTGTACTCAAGGAGCTGAAGGGTCCTGCTGCCAGATCTGCATCCAGCAGAATAGGCATGGGGGCAATCCATGGTCGTGTAACCTCCCAGAACTTGAGATGTCATCATTGATTTCACTGGGTGCATTTCACTGCTCTCCAGAACCCCGCAGAGCGACTCACTGACATCATTCCTCTGGCCGGGCTTGGCAGAGGTGGTGGGGATGAGGCCCACAGCAGCCAGCAGCCCGGGGATGGTCTGCATGGTTTCCATATGTCAGTTCTTTTTTGGCACTTTCTTCACTGTTCAAAAGCCTCAAGTGCCCTCTTTAGTTCACCAGTGCAACAACCGTGACTGCTGCTGTGCATGCAACTTCAACAGACACCCTGGCTAATGGGGCAACTGACTGGAAACCCTTCAGCTGCTTCTGCTACAGGCAAAGAGAAATTAAATGAGTTACCCACAAAGAGGGTCCTTCCTTTTTTGTTGAGTTGGCTATGAAACGTAAGATTTTCACCACTGCTGGAACACTTTCAACAAGTCACACTAGGATTTGGGACTGTAGACACATCTGTGCTTCCCCAAAGGTACCTTCACATACAGGCCCATGGCAAACGATGGGCAGAAGGGAAGGAGAGAGGAGGGACAGCTGGAGAAGCACAGTAGCAGAACACTGCTCCAGAAATGATCAACACAGAAAAAACATCATGGTTGCCATTACTAATTACCATCATTGCACCCCAACAGCTGAGGTCCACAGCATCCATAACGTAGACTGGGGGTCACAAGAAGCTTCCTTCCAGTAATATTTCTTTCCGAAAGGAAGCTAGAAGAGCACTTATCTGGAGCAAAATGCACACACCAAACAATGGTGTTGTCTACAAATAGCCAGAGAGTGGCTCTGCGTCTCAGCACTTCAAAGACAGATTAAAATAAAGGCTGTAAGTAACATAACAAAAAGGACAAACATAACTTTTCCTAATAAGCAGGAGAACTAGCTCCCCAAATAGACTAACAATTTAATGTATGTGCATGCTATCACAGAGCAAGATGTGTTTGAAGTGAAGAAAGATTTCACTGGAAACTGAGACACTGAAGACTTCCACGCACAGTCCTGGCCAGGATACCATGAACAAGGCTTTACTTTCTCATGAAAAATACCACCAGTCTCTACACTGATGAGGAGGAAGATCACAGCTCTTTTATCCCAGCCAGCAAACAGCACTTCCTATAGCCTAGTTTCTCCTGGCACCACGATGTGCCATTGGGTTCAGCAAGGGAAAGTGCCAAATCTTGAATCATCAGGACTTGCTGTTCACTCTGCAGTGACTCAGAAGATACCTTTCTAACATTTATCTACTTCTTGTTTCTCACCATGCTGTTCATATTAGATATGGACAGTCAGGCAGAAAATACTATACGGCCTGGTTTCAGTTACTTTCCATGTCAAACTGAAGCTCTTTTCTGTTTTTTCACTTGCATATACTAGTAGGCAAACTACTTAGAGCTAACTATGCAATGCATGTCTTTTGCTATGATGTTCAGCTGGTGCGAGATGATTTCTGGAGCAGATTCTGTTCTGGGAAGAAGACTGACATGTCCGGGCTAGATCTTACCTGCTATTTCTCAGAAAAGCTTTTTTTTTAATTATTGGAAAAACACCAAGTTAATTGAAATTAACCTTTTTGTGGAAGCTTATCAGGGCTGACAGATCACACAGGTAGAGGTTTGGCACTCAAGAAGGATGTGGGAAACCCAGATTCATGGTCTGCATCAAATGTACCAGAGAGACGGATTCATTACACTGCTGTGGTTCCTCTGACAGGATGAGGCCTGTACTCAAATCCCTCACCTAATGAATATTGATCCCCTTACACAACATGGAACAGCTCCTTGGAAAGAGGGAGAGCATCTCCACAGACAAACTTGCAGGATAGGGAAAATGTCTGGGGACAAAACAAGCTGAGATCTCAGTCCCTGCTTCAACCCAGGCAAACATTTAAGCAGCTCTCACTTAAGCATCTTCAAAAGAGTTTGTGCCACTCTGCCCACAGTGCTCTGAGTGGCCACTGTGCTCACTATAACTGCAGCAATCCCCACCTGGCAGATGTGACCTGAAGCACTGCTCTTTGTGTCCTTTCATTCAGGGGAATCAGTGAGGATGGCTGAGCTGCTCCCAAAGCACAGACCAAGGCATTAAAGAGCTGAAGCAAAGTGCTAACCCCTGCAGAGATCAGCCAAGTGCCCTCTACAAGGGTAGTAAATGGTGACGACAGGAGACATTAAACACTGTCTGGGCAGCCAGTTGATAAGCCACATCATTGCTGAGAAGAACAGTGAGACCTAAATCTCCTACAAAGTTGTGGAAAAGCAGATGGGATTTCAGGTGCTTCAGCCTGCCCACCAGAGGCTCGTCTCCTCACAGGCCCTGAACCGTCCATTGCCTAAGCAGGTCCCTAAGCTGGTAAGAAGCTGGCATCTCCAGGAAGACTGAAACCAAGACAGAGCAAATAAAAGCCACACTGCACATCCACTCCTCTCCAGCAGAAAGTACATGGTATGGGTCCACAAGCCACATCCTGGTCATTAAGGCCTCAGTATCTCAGTGCTCCTTTCTGAAGCACAGCCCACACCACAAAGCACATTTTGCCACCAGCAACAGAAAAAAAAACCCTAACTCCCAGCCAGTCACAACAGCCCAACACACCAGAACTGAACAGTAATCCCCTGGCTTTTACCAAACCATTGGAAGGATGTGCTGACAAGAAAGCTAAGACCCTGTGTCCTTTTTTAATACCAACCTATACCTGTGCCCTGGGGTCAGGCAGATGCTTGCCATTCTATGGTGAACTTCAGTATCAGGAGAGCTTTGCAAGCTATTCCCAGGTGCTCCTTGGCAAAGCTGCTTTTTGGAGGAAGGAATTCCCCAGAGCTAGCTGGTTGCCATAGGCTAAGGAGGGCTGCACCTTCTGGGCGTTCCTCCTGCTTTTCCTCCCTGCTCCTGGTGCTAGCCTTCACACAGCCAGGGCTGCCTTGTTTGAGGGGCAGCAACTCCTGGGCTACAGGACAAGCGCTTCTGACTGCAGAAATGCTCTGTGCAAGGCAGCTACCCCCAGCTCTGCCCTCCCCAGCCAGCCCCATCCAGCTCCAAAAGCCCTGTTGGCAGAGCGCCTTCTGGCTCCTGAGAAAGCATCCCCTCGAGGGCCGTTCCTAATTGGTGGTTTCCTCCTCTTTCTCTTATGTCGCTGTGTTTTGCTTCCTAGCTCATATTTTATAAGGCTGGTTTTTAATAGCCTGAGCAGGCTGCCAGACCTGAGTCTACCTTCAAACTTCTACTACTGGGAGAAAAAGTCCTGTCTGCAAACCAGAGTATAGCAGTGGCTTTGTCTGGATGCAGGCAGGGCCAGTGGGCCCACACAGAGATCTATAAAGGCTCTAAGCTTTAACGTTTCAGGCCTGCAATAATTTGGGTAATGCCCAAGTATCACAGTGATGAGCGCTGCAGCCCAAAGAAGACAAACTGGGGGTGGTTTCTAATGTGCAGTTCTGATATCTGTTAACCCATAGCATAGTGTGTGTGATGCAAGGAAAGATCTTCACAGACTGTCTGTCAACAGGCTGAGTATTACCCTCCTACCATTACTATATCTTCCTTGGCCAGGGGATCACCAACTGGGACAGGGAGCAGCTGAACCTGAAAAAAGCACTGCCTGAAACACAGGCAGGTTTTATTGCTGTACATCCCATCTGCTGAGCAAGAAATGACTAGACACAGGTAATTTGCCAGGACATGACAAACACACAGGAGGAGCCTGGCATCAAAGACAGAGGCTAGCAGATCCAGCATGCTCCCTTCCCACTGCCTTGGCCATTTGTGTCTCCATACTGCCCCCAAGAATATGCCTAGACACCCCTGAGAGTCAGGACACTGCTATCTTCAAGGCTCCTTTGCCCTTTCTTCCCACGCGGGGACTAGTGGGGTGGTCCGGGCAGCAGTTGTTGTACTGAAGATGAACACCCATTACACACCAGAGCCAACTGGGCTTGGCAGCATCTTTCTCCTTGCCCTGAGCTGCCACAGCAGCAAGGCTAGCCTCCACCTCTGGGTGAGCCTCCATTTGTCTGAACACCTAAACTCCACACCCAGAGAGCAGACAGGAACGGTGGCACATGGCTATGGTTGATCAAAGCCACAAGCTATTCTTCAAGAGGAAGCCCAGGCTGAACTCTGCCATGGCAGCTGCAGTCCCAGTCCCTAGAGGCAGACTGCAGAGAGGAGGAAGCCAGAAAACCCCCACACATGCACAGACCCAATCTTCCTCCCTGCTTCCAGCAGACTGGCTCCCTTACCAGCTGCTCAGCTCCTCACCTCCAAATCCCCACCAGCTCCAGGCCTGAGCAAATCTACAAGTTATCAAACTTCACCTGCCTCTTTAGTCAGATCAAAACCAGGGAACCATCACCCTTCCCCACTCCCACCTCTCACCCCCATCATAGTCCCGTTGCTGGTTGGAAAGATTTCTCATCTCTGAGGAGCCCACACATGGTGTGACTACTGAACCCCACACGTGGCTGGCAAGTCATGAGGAGCTGTTTGTGCTCCTGCTTCAATTTACAGAACTGGACAACATACCATGAATTACAAGTGTCAGATATCACAGGCACATCTCCAGCTGGATTTTCTATCCAGAGGGGAAGTACTGGTTCAACAAACTGCAGCAAGTGCCTCCCAAGAGTAAGAAAGAAGGGTGACTGTCAGGGAAGGGTCAGGGCTTGATCCCCTGCTTCCATCCCTCCTCCTCCTTCGTGAGCTGAGGATGGGTTGCTCTGAAGTGTACCGCCCCAGTGCCTGCCAGTGAATATTCAGGCAGTCTATCTTGCATCTCTGAGCCTTTGATCCTATTTGCATACAAATGTCCTCAGAGATAAGGGGCAAAGAAGGGAGACAGAGGCAGGACTGGTTTTGGAGAGAATTATGTGCCTTCTGCTTTCCCATGGCAAATTGGGAGTGCTGCATCCCTTCCAAGCTACTGGCTTCGTTGTGCACTGGGAATGAGCCCCACCACCAAGCCTGGGCGCCAGGTCACCAAGAATGAGCTCTCAACCCTACGAACGGCAGAGCAGGATTTACTGAAGAGTAAATAATTACTAATCACTGTATGCAGTACAGGAGAGCACAGAGGTTCTAGCTGAAATCATGGCTTGCAGCCACAAACACACATACACAGAAGTTCATCCCTGCCACAGAGCTTGTAGTCTAAAGAGGTGCAGATGCTGATGCAAAAGGTCACAGCAGGAAACAGAACAGAGGTTGTCTCAGACCAAGCTGAGGTTCTCAGCTATCAGGTAACACACACAGGGAGGAAAGAATACTGGGTGAGGAAGCAGGGGCTATAAAAGAAAGCAGATAAAGTAAGTGGGAAACTCAAGCAAAGACACTCACTGGCACAAATCCCCAGCGCCATGCATTCTTGCAACCAGAAGGCACCCTGATGAACGCATACAAAATACTCACAGGTAGAAAGTCAACTGAGCATTCCTGCTGCCCTTAGACACACCAGGGAGAACAGATATTCAATAACATGAAGAAACAACCACTCCAAACTTCATCAAGGTAAATAACTTCCTTCATATTACCTGTAATTGGACTAAGCCACCCCTAGCACAAGAAGCTGGGGAAGCAAAGAATTTAGCAAACCTTACAAAAAGATTGGACAGTGATGTGGATGCGAATAAAAGGAGGAAAGAAAAAAAAAAACCAACAATATCATAATGAGAGCTAACAATGTTTTTTTAAAAGATGCTAAAGTTCATAATTCATACTGAGGTCCCAAGCCCATCCCTAATGGATAGGAACCAGAAAAGGATGTTAAGTGTGGAACAGATTATGTTACATCTGCCTACTGCAAAGTTCTTGCACATTCCCCTGAAGCATCTGGCAAAGGTATCAAAAGCAAGCATCAGATCATCTGAGACAGGCTCCAGGAATAAATGGATTTGGGGGCTGATCAAGTTTGGCCATTTCAAGGCTCCAGCATTTCCAGGGTCAAGATTGCAATCTCCATGTTTGTGTATACAAAGTCCTTGTAGACACCAGTGAAGTGAAGCCATTTGAAGCAGCACTGCCAGTGCCTACAATGGGTTGTGGATCTCATTATACTGGCCCTGTTTTTCCTTAAAGCTCCAGATCCTGATGACAGATGATTAGGTGAGAAACATGTTTTCTACAGAAGTTTCTAGTCCTCTTGATTGTGGGGAAAACTGAACATTAGGAGCCCAATGCAACACATTTTCTACACGAGAGAAGTTTCTAGTAGTCTGCACTGTGGAGAAAACTACAAAATGCCCTTTGAAGGCAACTCTACAGCTCAGAAACCAAGAGGCGAAGACAGAAAATACAGCACTTACTCTTTTACAAAAGCTCATGATTTTAAAGTTATCACAAGTTTTTGTGGTCCAGCTTGAAATGCCTGAAACCTTGGGAGTCAGAGTACTGAACTTAAGCCAATATGAATTGCTTTAAGCTTCCTCACATCTAAGGTCTTGCTAACTTCTCTCAATCACAGGGCTTCTGCTCAGCAGCTATTCAGAAGCCCTCCTCTGCAGGGTCTGTCTCCTCCTGCCACCCTGTGCTGCTGTCTTTCTAGATTTCATCAGACATCCCATTTGAGTCACTGTTTTTCTTAAAGCTCCAGCTCTCAGACTTACTCAATTACATGAAAACGTACATCTTATAAGTGAAAGTTCTTCCTCCTCATAGCTGCCAGGAATAGCTAGCAATGGAGCCTGACTCTTACCCAAAAGCCCAATAATGCAGGCCTGATAAAAACACCAGTATCTTCTTACACTGCTGAGACATTTATGATTCGAGAGATTTGAGTCTTGGCAACACTGCTCTCCTCACCCCTCTGTTTCAATGGATCTCTCTTGCCTCCAGCCTGCTGCTATGCCCTCCTAAATTTACACCATCACTTCCTAAAAAGGCTGGGAAAGGCTCCACAGCAGTATGGATTCTGGATTAAAAAGGAGACTCATGTCCAGTTCCTTCCCTCGAACACCAGTTTTTGCAGAGCTTTGACCCAGAAAACATCACTGTTGTGCCTGCCTCCCTACACTCCAGCTGAGCTCTGTGCCCTTCTCCCTTGTCACAGGACACAGCGTCCCCTGGTGCCAGGGAGAAAAAGCAGCTCTCCTACCTCCATTCCTGGCTCCCCAGTCAGGTAAGCAGAAGTAACGAGGAGCTGGTAAAGGTTACAACCAGTTTCCCGGTGCTGCTGTAATTTGGCTCTTGTTTCTACAGCACAGCACCCTGTCAAGGCCAGGCTTTCAGAGCCCCAAAAGTTTTCCGGTTGAAGCTGGAGAGAATTGGATCTGAGGGTTATGGCATTCACAATTTGCATGGAAAGCAAGTTAGTACTCTAATCCAGGCTCTGACCCAGGTTTAGCATACAGTGGGAACGTACCCACGTACTATAGTCTTGTCCTGGGGCCAACGTCTTATGGCAGCATCCTGAAGGTGAATGCACGCATCTCCTAACTTTGTGGAACCTGCTCAGTCAGGGGTTGCCAGTGTGTCCCTCACCCTGATATGCAGGTGTGTGAGATCTGCATCTACAGCTGCTGCACACAGGCAGAGCTTTCCAGGGAAGGTGTGTTTTCCAGCTCTTTCCTGTGCCAGTATTGCCGCCACCTGGAGATGAGAGGAATGGAGGGCTCCCAGGATCTACTTACCTTTATCCCTCTGCCTTTTCTCAGTCACAAAGCACACCCCTTTGCTTCAGCTGGAGGGAAAGCTGGCAGCCTCCCAGCTCTTGTGGTTACGATGTCCCATGCGTGCAGCCTGCTGCAAGCCCTGCTCTCAGGACAGAGCCCTTATGCTCATGGTAAAAACACAGCTCCTGGGCACTAGAGGAGGCTTTGGCAAAAGAACGTGACCCCCTACTCCGTGAACTCTCAGTGCTGCACCTTCTGTGAGGGGGCAACTTGCCCTGGGCTTTCCTGTCCTTGTTGGTTTAGAATTCAAGTTGCAGATCTGGGTGAATGAATACAGGCTTGTGTGTTCAGCAGAGCTGGGCACAGAAAGGAGAAGGGGTTTCCTGCACGTATTTTATGGCACTGTCTGGGTATGGAGATGGGAGGGAGCTTATACGCTGCATGTGCACGTGCACGTTTTCATGTTGCCTGCACGTGTGTGCATGCGTATATGCATTTCCATATTGTGTCTAATAGGCTCTTTGTTTCTCCAGAGAAGAAGGAAAAGGAAATCCGCATGTAATGAATCCATTTATTTTATGGAGCTCCCCTGGAGAGGGGCAGGGGAGCAAGATTTATGCAAAAAAACAGGCAGCTGCTGTTGGGAGGGGGACATCAATCTGGTTTTGATTTTAATTTGTAAGTGGAGGTGGCCACACAAGCCAAGGCCTCATAAACTCCCTGTAGAGGAGAGTGGCCCGTTGGTGTGAGGCTGTCAGAGCCTATCTGGCCATTAGTATCAAGCCGCCCTGCTCTGCCTCTGACTAATTCCTACCCTGTTGCTCTGCCTTCCCAGGACTTGCTTCCCCATTCTGAGGCCTCCCATTAGAAAACGGAGGCAGAGCTGTACTGGGCCACAGACTGAAATCTTTGTATTGAAGGGCAAAAAGCCTTTTACAGAGCATTTGCAGTTCATGTCACAATCCAGTGTATACTACATACTACTGAAAAAAAAACAAGCCACCAAAACAAAACACAAAAGCAACATGACCTGTATGCTACAGTCCAGTTCCTCTCTGCCGTTTATAAAAACACAGGGAGTGAGGTGGGGTAGAAAGACTCCTGTGCTGTAAGAAATAGCCTGGACACTAGATACCACCCATGAGACTTTTTTCCATCCCTGCCATTTTGCATAACTCGATGCATATTGTCAGGAATGTGAGTGCAAAGGGACAGTGGAGAGTTGCCCAATGGGAAAGCTATCTGAACAGGGGCAGAGCTCTCAACAGAATTCTATTATCTGTTTCTTCATCAGATTAAGGGTCCGTGGAGTTTATCCATCAGCAACATAAGAGAAAACTGCCCTTAGCACACTCTAACTCACACTATGACTTGTCCCATATGACAAGGAAGCTACATTTGCTTCCTGAGGATCTGCCCCCAGCTGCCTGTGCCAGGCACAGCTCACATACAAGGAATCTAGCTCAAAGTCTAATTCAGGGTCTGTACTCTTCACCATCACCTCGTGAAGGTATGCAGGTAAGCGGCCAGACAGATAAATCAATTCAGTAAACCAGGAATGAAAGCTGGTCTTTTCTGAAAGCTGTCTTCACATGCTACCAGCAATTAATTACTGGACAAAGTTAGTAATTTGTGTATTTTAGTTCCTCTCTGTAACTCATATCCTACAGAGGACACAGATTATCTAGTTCTCCACACAGAATATTTTCAGATCCCTCAGGTACATACTGTCTACACAGAGAACAGACAGCACTAGCCTGTTGACACTGAACTTTAAAAGATTTTTTCTTTGGCAGAATTAAGGCCCAGTGATGGGTCAGTGAGAAGAATCTGGAACAAGAGGTGTGGTCCATTTACCACTCCTTAAAATGCCTGAATTACCTTGTAGGAGAAGGATTCATTTTGAGAGCTGCAGAAAAGGAAGGTGGCTCATTCACATGTAACACCTTTGTAGATTTTTCACCTAGTCTTACCAAGGCTCTCTAAGATCTTCCTTTACCACCAGGTTGTAAGACAAAAATGTTAATACTGTGCTGCCTGTAAAACAGCCCGTGGCATCACACTGCTTTTGCATTACCAGACATTCTGAACCTCTTGTTCCCTAATATCTGGAAGGGGGGCAGAAGGGGGGGGGGGGGGGTAGCTGCTCTGAAAGTATAAAGGCCAAATGTGCACTAATGTGAAATGCTGACTTTAGAGAAGCAGCCACAAGGAATGTTTGTTTCTGAAACCAGTGGGATCAAGGTCTCTTCCTGAAGCCAAAAATGGTAGGTCAACTGGGCCATCAGTATTCAGGCTGCTATGGAGCTGCTTTTTACAGCATATGCTAGAAAAAGCTCCTATAAGAGTCCAATCTGTGGCAGAATGGATGAGATCACAGAGCTTCCACCAGCAGAAGCTTTCAAGGACAGAGTTAGATCCATTTCACAATTTTGTTCTGAAAGAGACCTACTGGCATGGTTTAACCCCAGCCAGCAACTAAGCACCACAAAGCCACTCACTCACACTCCCCCCACTGGGATGGGGGAGAGGCTTGGAAGGGTAAAAGTGAGAAAACTTGTGGGTTGAGATGAAGACAGTTCAATAGATAAAGCAAAAGCCACACACAAGCAAAGCTAAACGGGGAATTCATTTACCACTTCCCATCACCATGCAGGCATTCAGCCATCTCCAGGAGAGCAGGGCTCCATCATGTGTAACAGTTACTTGGGAAGACAAAATGCCATCACTTCAAATGTCCCCCTTTCCTTCTTCCCACAGCTTTATATGATGAGCATGCTACCAAATGGTATGGAATATCCCTCAGGTCAGTTGGAATCAGCTTTCCTGGCTGTGTCCCCTCCTAACTGCTTGTGCACCTCCAGCCTCTTCACTGGTGGGGTGGTGTGAGAGGCAGAAAAGGCCTTGATGCTGTGGCAAGAACTGCTCAGCAGTAACTAAAACATCCCTGAATTTTCAACACTTTTTAGCCCAAATCCAAAGTGCAACTCCATACTAGCAACTATGAAGAAAATTAACTCTATCCCAGCCAAAAGCAGCACACTTAATTGTGCATTAAGTCTCAGAACTACTGGTCCTGTAGCAGAGACTAACAAAGATCAGTTGAAAGGCCTTGAATTTGCAGTAAAGTGTCGTTATCCACATTTGCCCCTTGAGAACTCCTAGTTCAAGAATTTTCCTCTGCTTAAGAGACAAGACTTAGAACCAATGACCAAAACACTATGCAAGCTGAAGTGAGTGGCTAAAAGTAAACAGATCACCTTCATGCTCTCCTGTTTTATGTTTTCCTTCCTTGTATATAAATGTAGGTATCTTCAGGAGTGTTGCAAAGGATATTTAGAATTAGGGAAATGCTGAACTGATATACCTCTCCACCTCATGCATGCTTTCACCTCCACTTATCAAGTTACATGTTTCAAGTCATCTTATGAACTGCTTATCTTACGAAATCTTGGCTGAACAATACTGTATCTACCAGTTTTTCAATGGTTCCTTCTGCTACAGCTTGCACAACTCTTAATTTTAATGTCTTCATACAGACCTAGAAGGAACAGACACCCCATTATGTCCCAGTTACAGTTCAGTCCCTGAGGAACTTGAAGACTAAGGCTCGTTCCACTTAGCAAAGCTCATCCAGTCAGAGGGCTTCTGATGTACTGTGCCACAAAAAACCCTCATGTAGATGCATTTAAAGTGATGCAACCCTGTACTGTCCAACTTTTTATCACTGGGTAAACAAGCAAATGGCCCTAGGCTGGAAAGAGAGCAAGCAGTAAATGACGCCCAGTCCAGCACAAAGACTTCTAGATATGCAGACCATGTTCCCACTAGGTGGCTCTGCCATGTAGCTATGCTCTTGATCATTTGGTAACTACTTAAAGCTATTACTTCTCAAGTACAACCGAAGAGAATATATGTGCTCTGTACTTCATGAGTAGCCAGCATGCAAAAGCTTATTCTTGCTATTATTGCTAAATTTGAACCCATGAGGGTTCTGACTGTTGCTTCTAAAAATGTGTCATTTGATTGGTCACAAGAAAAATGTGTTGGAAAAATCACTTTGACTTGCCAAAGTCATGAAAAACACCTGTGGCAAAGTAGAGGATTGAGCGCAGGTGGCCTACGTCCTCAGCCAGTCACCTAAGAACACGGATGAGATGCTGCATTGCAAGGAGGACAGCCTGGAAGCATACTGAGAAAATTTATGCCAACAGGATGTAACAACCCATAAAACAGGAAGTCTTGACAGAGTCACAATGACATGCTCGCATATGCTGTTGCACGACAAGAGACATGGCATGCTGAATATTCCACGACATAGCACTACATACATTTGCATGTCATGCTATATGACACCTCTTCAAATAGATGGCTCTAAGGACAATGAGAGGAAACAGTTTCCTGCAGTATCTCTGAAATCAAATAAGCTTCCATACAACTAGGGTGAGGACAATACAGTGAAATGAGACAGCAGCTGTGAGCAGAGAATATTCCAGCTTGGTGTCAGGGCACCTACAAAGAGCATAGTAAATTCTGCTACTCCTTACACAAAATCTATAGGTCCGTTGCTGCCTGCTTGGTAAGGGTTTTAGTATAGACTGGGGAAAGATGAGAAAAAATCTTAAAGAGCCTAGTTTAGTTCAGCAGGTCAAGAAAAAAGTCCCTTCTTCTAGCAGCAAATAACTCAGCATGGCCCTGACTTCTTCATGTAGGAGGTGAATTCCAACCAAAAGCTCCTCATCAGTAACTACACCTTTTCAGCCAGCTCTCTGCAGTTCCTACTGACTTGGCATTATGAAAGTTACTCCCGATCGTAACTGGTTTAGTAAAGTTCCTGTCAGCTCAAAACTGAACTCAGCTGGCTCCTGTCATTTCCAAAAAACTCCTGCTAATTTGGCTGAGTGTCAGAGCTCCAGGAAAACTGCACTTAAGCCTTGCATTTGCAGAGGGTAAATTCTCCCCTTCTGAAACACAAAGAAGCCAACAGCAAAGCCAACAGGAAAAAAGCAGAGTCAGTTTGTCTATATGGAAACGTTTGCAGCAACACCTGCTCTAGGGCTACGGACCCTGAGTAGGGCATCAAGACACTCTGGGCAGACTGGCACCCTGGGCCTCAGTGACACAAGCTGCCCCAGCCTCCTGGCCACTCTCTTTCTAGCTCTTTTTGACTGTTCCAGGGCTGGACACCAGAACAACTTCATGCTGCAGCCACTTGCAGAGAACTATCCTTACAAACAGTTATCTCATCTTACAAGGGGCCAATAACGTAGCCCTAAAGAGGACACTCGGATGCAGTCTATATCTTGGAGATGAGCCCATCAGAACTTTCAGGAACCTTCCTCACCCTTCTCAAGCCCTTGACAGAACCAGGATTCATAACAATTGCTTTAATTAGGGGCTTATGGCCACTTAAGCATCTGACTTCCATGCATGTCCCACCTGGCAAGGCAGGCACACCTCCCCCAGACCCACACTGGGCCCATAACATTTGCAGGCTGTGTGGGCTGCTCTGCTTTGGGGCCAAGGAGCCTGCCGTGTTCCCCTCCAGCTGTGTCGTCGGCAGCGTCATGCTGATAGGTTCAAGCCATGCAGAGAGGGTTGTTTTTATAACCCACTCTCTTTTAACAAAACTTCCCCAAGCTTATTCTACCTTATAGTCACGATCACTTGCTGCTCAGGGGGACCCAGATTCTTAAAGGAAAATTGCAGGAAAAAAAGGAAAGATTGACACATAGTGGTATCCAAGGAAGAATAAAGCACCTCGGCACTAACTAGTTACTCAAAATACTGAACTTTGCCAATGTCCCTCATTCCTGACTGGCAACTCCCCTCCTTTCTCTGTTGTTCCCTGGTGTCACCGTAACAAACTCTGCAGATGCTCGTCATACTGACCTGCAGCTCTCCTACTATTTCAACCCTGAGACTATAACATATTTTCGAGTAGCTGTCTTCGTGTCTTGATCGATAGCCCCAGTGCCACAGCAACATGCTGGTTCACTCACAAGTTAACCACAGCTCAGCTCTGTGATCCCATAACCCACCTCTGCTGGCCTGTCCTGGCATCCACTTACATCATCCCAACTGCTCTAGTCCCACATTCACAGCATGGCTCCTTCCACGTACCTCAGTCCTGACTCACCACCTCCTTTAGCCCATACAGACAGAAACCAGCAAATGTGGAACAAGTTAATCACTCTGCTGTATTAGTCCCCAAGTCTATAGTTCAGTATCTCACCTCTAGAAAAAGCTACCAAACAAGTCAGAGGAAGATGTAAGTCTACTTAGCAACCTGTCCACCATCCAAATTTGAACTGGTATTAATTTAAAAGCCTGACTCATAATGCTTATTCTGGCTTTCAGTTACGTTATTAATAACTACAGTGACTCTCCACATAGTGCCACTCACACAATGCCCAATCAAGTATATTCTCAGTGATATTGATGAATACACTCAGTAGTGTTGTTAAGGTCTTTTTCTAGACTAAAGGGATAAAATTAGAGCAATTGAAGACGTCTGAGCAAATGAGTTTTCTCCCAGTCATGCATTATCTTCTGTGGATACCACAGGGAACTTAATTTGCCACTGAGCTGCCTTTTCAGTAAGCTTAGCTGAGTCTCTCTGAACTTGCTCAGTGTTGTTCTCTAGTCTTGACCCACCTAAATTTGGCTGGTGCTCACATACTAATATTTAAAGCTCCTGCAGTGCAAATGAAGAAAACATGCTACAACAGGATTCTAAACAATACCATTTGGCTTTTTTGGTTTAAAATTTTTGTATTGAATTTCATGTGCTTGAATACACAGCCCTGGAGAGCAGAATGCCCTTCTTACCCAAAAGAAGCTGCACAGGCAAGACAAGACCAAGTTTCTTCACAGTGTGCTGGAGGATCAACTTCTACATTCCCTAGCAAGTTTCGACTCTGAGGAATATTTAGTCCAAAACTTCTTTGATTGAACTATCAATGAGCATGATGAAAGTCCAGTGCCTTCCTGAGACAGGGATATTCTCACCCAGTAGGAACTGGACTACAAAACAACAACTTATTTCACACAAGTGCTGCCAAAGAGCTGTCAAATGGAAATAGCTTACTGTAAAATGTGTTTGTCATGAGAACAAATATTCACTCGAGAGCAAAACAAAGCCTATCAACCTCTCCAACGTTAAAAACAAAAAGCCCTCTGGCCAAGAGTTTCAAAGTTGTTCACCATCCTCAGTTGGCTTGAGATCCAGGATCCAACAAAGTTCAAGACCTGATGCCCAGTAGGACAGGGAATGAGATCCCAAACAGGTGTGGACCAGGTGTGAAAAAGTAGAAGGTTAACATACCCCATCCATCACTGTACAGCATATATGTAAAAATGGAAATAAATATTAACTCAAGTCAAAATCTTGATGTCTGGAGATGAGCAGAATTCTCCCCAGTGACAACTAAACAATATCATGTGGTGTGGACTGCAGCTGAGCTGATTTACTGCTAAAGTGTGCTTCTATGGCTGCAGGAGGCTCTCATTCCCTTGCTGCTGAATTGCTTCTTAGTACAAGAAACAAAGAGTCCTAGTGCTCTTCTGAATATCGTCCTGGTTCATTTTTCCACTTGCAAAGCAAATGAAGTTTCATTGTCTTGCCAGACTCATAAAAAGAAACTCTCAAGCACTAGCCAAGTTGTGAAGAACAGCATGTTTTATGAAAACCCAATTAAATTCTGGCCATCAGTATCTCACTTTCATCTCTGCTAAGCACTGTCTCAGCTTTCTTGTTGCATGCCAAGCTCATATTCGTCTCTGATTCACTCAGTGAGATTAGTTAGAAGTTTTGTTTTGGGTGATTGTTGGTTTGTTTGTTTTTTTTTTTTGTGGGTTTGTTTTGTTGTTGGTTTGGGGGGAGGGTGGGGGATGTGGGGGTGAAAGCAGAGCTCTTCTTGTTTACATACGAGATCTGCAGGGTATCAGAAACAAGTACCCTCAAGGTCAGGAGGGGAGTTTACTTCCACATCTCAGGTATCAAAATGAGAATTGCTTATCATTATCACTCACACAAACAGACACCAAATGCCTTTTCCAGAAAGAACTGACAGAAATTAAATGCAAAGAGAAACAGCATTGTGCTTCAATACACTCTGGAAATCCTCATCAGTGGAATAGCTCTCTGAGCTGCACAACATGGCAGAGGCCCACATAGACCCTACAGTCCAATGTACCAGGAGAACCGGAAAGTGTCATAAAAGTGCTCCCGTGCCCTTCTTTCTACAAGGGAATTTCCCTTTTCCCTTATCTGTCTCTAAACAGATAAGGTATCTACCTGGTTGTGGCTCATATGAGGAAGCTGTAAGAAATGCAAGAGCATACTGTGTTTTCACCTGCCTGGCAACGAGGGCAACACTGTTATTCTCCAGTAGCCTCCAAGTCTCTTCCAAGCCACTGAATGTTTAAAGAATTCACTAAAAAATGCAATGCAACAGATTACAAAGCAGACAGCACTTATGGTTAGGGATGATGTAAAACTGATTTCAACAGACCAACAACCATCACTCCAGCCCAGCGGATCTGTTTTCCAACATGCCAGTCCAGAAAGCGTGCTTGATGATCACTGAAACAGAGTTGTCCTATGGTCTTGTACTGCTATCACTCTTCCATTGTCTTCTTCTGTTTTCTATTTAGAAGATTGTCTAATAATACTGTCTCCTACTGTCTGCCTCTCAGTGTAATTCTGGTGCTAAGTGATAAAAATGCAGTGAGTAGGGCAGTCGCTGCTTTTATTTGTCATTATATTTGAGGCTTTCATACTGAACAATATCAGAAGATGCAAAATAACATAACCTAGAGAGCAAATACATTCCTTCCAGATTTGCAAAATGCAAAGATAAACTGAGTTTCAGGTAAATGTGATTAGCCAAATCTGCTAGGACTCACAGTAGTAGCAAAAATAGGTGTGCGCAACAAGTGCCACGTCCTAAACTTCCAACCAGCCAGAAAACAGCAGCATCACAAAAAAATAGCATCTAAGAGCTACATCAACAGCGCAGTTGCCTAAGTGAGCATTCTTCTCAGAAATACTTGGAGGAGTTGGATGACTGAAAGCCTCCAGAAGGGCTTTGAGGCGAATCCAGCTGATATATTTGTTGTATGGTGCCAGCGTAATTTCCCTTAACGGCTAGAGAAAAGGGGAAGCATGAAAAGGGTCAGTTGGGAATATACATGCACACGGGGGAGGGGGCAAAGAAAAGGCAAAACTAGCTGAGAACAGGCTCCATTTAAATTGCATACAGACCTCACACAAAGCACAGAGAATTGGTCAGTAGATTGAAGCCATCTGGCTGGAGGAGCCATAAGAGTAAAACCCTGCTGGAGATCTCTCCATCATGTCCCATCATGGTCCAACATCAGAGCACAGCACGGGCCTCCCCCACTCCAATCTCATGGAGCCAAATCTGTAAAGAAGAGCAAGAAGAGGACTGCAAAGTTCACTGTTATGACAGAGCCTCTACTCTTCTCACAAAGTATAAACCCAGCTGGCATCCTCTCGTACAAACCATTACAGTCTTCATGCATTGTTACAAAAATCCTACTTCACTGAAAGTCTAGGTGTTTAATGGCTTGGCTGGACCAGGCTGCAGAGCCTGCTCTGTGCTCAGACAGCCCCATGTAAATCTTGAGTGGAGTGATCTAAGGCTGAGCTTGTGCATCCTCCTGCACTCAGAGACAAGGAAGCACACAGATGTCCACACTAAGTACTCAGTGAAACAGGTTCTAAAATAACGCATCTGTTTGCCAGAAGGAAGGATTGGGCATCACTGGGTTTTGCCTACACTTTCCCAAGGCTTTTCTGGTAAACCTCAGGCTTTCGTGGCAACAAGAGAGGAAACTGAGTCAAGGCTATATGTGCTGCAGCCAACAGCACAGAACACTGATGCAGACAGCTGGCCTCAGGCTTCCGTGACTCCATAGTGAGACCACCCCAGGACTCTCCTCATGTGAATGACCCAGGGTCTCCTCCTGCTCATCCTCGCCATTTACAAGCATGTCTGTTGTTGAAAGCAAACTCAGCATTCACTGTAACACAGCCTGAAGACACAACATTTTTAATACAAAATAAACAAATGTATTTCAAAACTTATAAAACATCTTAATTTTATGTCCCAAGTAAACCCTCTGACATCATTTAATGCAGACTAACACTGCTTGTGTTTCAGTGCACTGGTATCTGAACATGCAACAATGTGGTGGTCTTTATGGCAATGACCCCTTACAAATTCAATGTTTTTCATTGTCTGTTTTTCTGAAGTCCCTCCTTCACCTGCGTTAGGAAAAAAAGGCACTTAACATCTGGAAAAATTAAAGCTTTGGAAGTTTGCCGGTTTGATTGCCATGGTGTTGTTACAGAGTTTTTGTTCCTGACAATTCTCTCATGCAGACCTATTAACTGTCAGAGATCAAATCTCAGCACAAGTGGTTCAGTTGTTTTCCATCATTTTGACGTGCCCATATGGAACATTCCCAAAATGTCAAAAGTCATTAATATTTTTTAAACACTGAAAATCTCAGAACTTATCGTTTTTGTATCAGAAGTGATTTTCAGTGATCCTAAAGGTTTCTCCCTCTAACAAATGCCATCACCGAGGTACTGCAGCTGGTGTCAGCAATGCCACATATACTGGGTATAAGAACAGTAGCAGTGAAAATATATAAGGAGAGGGGCGGGACAGAAACAGAACTGAAGTGCTCTCAAAAAAGGAAGTTGGATTAATTTTCCCAAAGGATTTTTCCTGTTTACACTTAGCTTGAAATCTTGGAAAGAAATGCAATGAAATTATTACTTGGTTATTTTACTTTGAAAAATAACCATACCCACTGGGAAAATAATAAAACCTTAAAAATATAAACAAGTTATTTTCAAGTGAGTCGCTCATTCTTCTACCAGACTGCCATCTCTCCCTGCTCTTTCTGCAGCATTTCCTTCCTACCACCTCCAGCCACCTTTTCATTCCCATCCCTGCTTCAAATTATTAAGTTCTGTCCCAGCGTTATTCTCCTCCATGTTCTGAAGTCTGTTTCAGAACCTTAAGATGCTGGCGTGTGGAGTGGGCCCTTCTTGCTGTGGCCGCTCTCCACCAGGACACCTGACTCACATATGTGAAATGATCCCTGCAGGAGCCCCCGTGCCAAAACAGACTCATGACACTGGAACAATCTTCAGAAAGGTTGCTGTACTGCAGTGCTTGAGTAGGATGAACTGCATTTTCGGTGCAATGTGATTGTTACCCTCTTCCCTTCTTCAGACTTAAGAGGAGTGTTGACACTTTTATATTTACGATCAGAAATTTCATTTGAATTCTCCAGACATTTTTTTAATGTAACTAAAAAGTATTACTGTGATAAGCTCTAAATATGGACTAGACAAAGCTGTGAATTGGTGTCTTTTTTGCTACAACTGGGCCTCCCCAGAGCAGTTCTCAAGATCTGCAGCATTTAATATGCATAGCTAACAAGTTGAAGAGCTCACTAACTTAAATCTCGGACGATCAGTTGTTTGACTTGAAGACATTTCTTCTGCTTTTGGTCACCCAACATCATATTAAAAGCTATAATATACATTTTAGCCATTTTGCAACCTACTCGTCACCAGATTCAGGTTTTCCTAATGTTGCAAGAAGGGGGAAGGGAGGCAAACTGTTGGATGCAAAGTGAACGCTGACCTGCACTGACCCCTTCTGGAAAGCACCAAAAATGTACCATTGGAACAAACCTGTACTGGTCCGGGGGGTGCATGTGGGAACTATGTGACCTAATAGCTTTTTCCATCTCCATTTCTATAACTTTTAATCATGTTTTGTTGGAACGGCCTCAGCCTTCATAAGCTATTTGCATGGGTAAGGCTCTGGAGCAGATATACACATCATCCACTAGCACTCAATGGACCAGAAAAGGCCCAAAGGACCACAAAAGTTTCTTTGTAGTTGGAAGCAGAAAATAGCAATATGTTATAGGAAATCAGAAAGACAGCAAAACATATTCTGTTTTATCAGATAAGACCAGGACACACATTAGTGTGAAAAGAAAAATGAAGCCTTACAGAATATCTACAATGTCAAATCCCAAAGCATCTCAAACAAGGGAATACCATTTCTTTGAGAACAGTTCCATAAAATCTCCAGAGACCATAAGCAGCTAGGACATACGTTTCTCATCTAAAATGGGGTATTTCCTTGCTCTTGACCACACCTACGTGTGAGCACAGGTTTAGTTTTAATCCAAAAAGAAAAGGAGTCATTCTTCAATGGCCAGCAACATCCCTTGGAAACATTCAGTTCTAACTAAACTGGATGACCCTCCGCAGTGCTGACAAATCACAGACCATGGCTGAGCTGACTTACAGAAAGAAAATCACTTTATTTTCTCTCTTGTGCAGGGACATAGCATTCAGGGCTACTTTTCTTTTGCCCTGAATACAAGGTCTTGCTGAAATAAACACATTCAAAAACTCTGCAAGAAATCAGAAATATGTCAAATTCCCAAACTTGGAAAGTGATGATGGGTTTCAACTCAAATTGGCACATGCTTTGTTTGTCTCCTTGGGACTCAATGTTCTGCATTACTAACAGTTGTAGAAAATACTCAGGAGACAAAGAAATCATCTCAGGAGTACAGGCAATTTGCTCAAACCAGACTTCTGGTTTTTAAGAAAGCAAGTGTTTTCCTTCTTTGCATTAATTTATGTGTCACTGAAATTCCATTAGAGACAGCATTTCTTTGAAGGTGAGGTGAGCAATTGGAGTACTTACTCTATCTGAACTATCACTGTGCTGCTAGCCCCTTTCTGTCCAACCAAATATACTGCTGCTTACGTATCTGCATCAGAAGTCCTGTGACACAGAGAAACTCTTGAACAGCCCTTGCTCCTCTCTCTACCTATCTTTTAGCATGGTCAGCCAGCACTATGCTTACCAATGGTTGGTCTCTATCCCATGGAAAGAGTCACCCCTTTAGTTTTCCCTATCACAGGATGCAAGGAAGCCAATATAAGAAATTGCATTTAATTTAAGCCATTGAATAACTCCCGTTAGGCTGTTGCAGCTAAACTCCTTCCACTAGAATAAAACTCTATAAAATAATAAAAATAAAAAAAAGTAAAGCAGCAACT
Source organism: Neopsephotus bourkii (assembly GCF_033783945.1). Classification (NCBI taxonomy): domain Eukaryota; kingdom Metazoa; phylum Chordata; class Aves; order Psittaciformes; family Psittacidae; genus Neopsephotus; species Neopsephotus bourkii. The sequence goes on along the minus strand of NW_026901776.1, from coordinate 8,695,388 downwards.
CATAAAAACATGACATCACTACACCACTGAGCCTAAGAGTGTTCCTTCTCCTCATAAGGAAGTTATCCCTGGACTGGACGGCAGTAAATATTTTGTTTGGCTCTTATGTTTAAGCTTTTGGACAAGCTAAAAATCACCCTGCTTCTAGAAATCATATAGCATAATGTGGCGAAAGATCTCTTCCGGCAAGCTCTCCTACTGCCATTTGTTCTCTAACTGGGATGGCCCCATTTCCATTGCTAGGCATAGAGCACAAGAGTCTGGACAGAAGCCCTGCTTTCATTCCCACTTCTTCAAAAAGTCCTGGAGCTAGGGGCTTAGATGTGCCACAGAAAGAGGTTAGCAGACTGGACTGTAACAAGAAGCTAGTGTACCACACAAGAAGGAGGTGGAAGACCTCCTGAAACAGGAAGATCACATCTTATTTTACATGAAATTTCACATTTATGTCACGATTTCTATTTTACATGTTTTAGCTGCTGAGAAGAATGTACAGAACATCTCAGGTGAGCACTGTTGACCACTGTTGAAACAGAATGGCATGAACGTGCATCAATGCACATGACTTCCACGGGACTTCATCTCTGTTAGGTTTGCCTCCAGGACTTTTATGAAGAGTTGAAATTACAAAGAAAAAGCAAAGAAGCTTTGGGGAAACCTCACAAATGACCTTTGCTATTGACTACAGTCCAACTCAACCTTAAGAACGTGCTTCATGAAGATACAGGATTACCATCTAAAACAAACAGTCTGTTGGTATAAGTCCCAGCTATCTGACACACACTCCCAACGGGCACCTCTGATCTATCTTCCATCAAAGCCTTATGGAAGAAGCTAAAAGATGAGGCATAAGAAGAAGGATGATAGTACAAGTTACCTCTCAGCAGCAGACAAGCCATGCAAGACCCACCAAAGGCAAGTGATATTAAAGCAAAAATGGAGAATACCTAAACTGGACCACCTGGTTACCGGAATAAGTTTACAGCCTGGTAACATGATGCTTCAAACCTTTACCTGCCAAATTACAAAAGCCAGTGCAGGAACATGGTCTGACCTCTGCATCCCTAGCAGATACAGATTTGAAACAATTCCCTTCCCTGCACCCCACAGCTGACCTGAACACCAACCTCCACCCCTGGTACAGGAGTCACTTCCGAGTCGATCCAAACAGAGAAGCCACTCCACAACACTTTAAACCACCCCTTGCCCTTCCTCTCACTGGAGACTCAGGAGCTATGGCAGGAGTGTAGCTCTGGCCTCCGTAACAACTCCGTAACACACAGCAAGCGCTACCTCTAGATTCACCTCCATGCCAAACCAAACCAAGCTCAAAAGGAATCAGAATCACAGAATCATTAGGGTTGGAAGGGGCCTCTGGAAATCATCTTGTCCAACCCCCTGCCCAGGCAGGGCCACCTAGAGCAGGTTACACAACAAAGTGTCCACACGGGCTTTAAGTATCTCCCGAGAGGGAGACTCCACAACCCCTCTGGGCAGCCTGTTCCAGTGCTCTGCCACCCTTCCTCACATTGAGGTGAAACTTCTTGTGTTTTAGCTTATGGCCATTGCTCCTTATTTTGTCACTGAGCACCACTGAGTCTGGCACCATCCTCCTGGCACCCACCTTTGAAATATGCATTAATTTTATATTTATAATAATTTATATGCATTAATGAGATCCCCTCTCAGTCTTGCCTTCTTTAGACTAAACAGGGCCAGCTCACACAATCTCTCCTCACTGGGAAAGATGCTCCAAGCCCCTGATCGTCTTTGTGGCCCTCCACTGAACCTTCTCTATTTATTCCTTGTCTTTCTGTACTGAGGAGCAGGTAAACTATACAGGGGAAAAATGCTGGGTAAAGAACAACAGACTCCGAGCTCTCCCTCCCCTCAGGTGTCGTGGGCGGAGAAGAACGCGTATCAAAATGGCGCCGGCAGAGCCCGCCTTCCCTCCGGCGGAAGCGGAGTGACGGCAGGCGACAGCGACAGCAAGATGGCGGCGCCTAGCCTGCTGCGTGGGGGGTTGCGGCGGTTGTTCACCGGGCTGTTTGGCAGCGGTTGGACGTCGCCGCCGGCCCGAACCCTCCGGGAGGGTGAGTCTGGGGGTTGGCTCTGCCCCGGTCCGCTCTCCGCTGTCTCACCGCGGCCGCGAGAAACGGCTGTGTACGCTGTATTTCACCCTCTTCCCCGCCCCCCCCATAATACTGGTCCTGTTAGTCTAAATGAGTCTCATTTTGCCCTCCCGTCTCTTTCTTTTTTCGCAGTCGTGGAGGTGACTGAAGGCAATACGACCACAGTAAGTCCCTGCACCCCTTTTCGTCAGTAGTTGCCCTTGCTGTCCCTTCTCTGTCCTTCAGCCTCCTGTTGTGCGTGTCTGTGTCCACCAAGGCCTCACTGCAGTGCCCAAAAGAATAAGAGGATAAAAAGGTCGCTTTTGTGCTTGAAAGACATCAGGGCAACCTGATCTATTTGAAGATGTCCCTGCTTATTGCAGGGGAGTGGACTAAATGTCCTTTGGAGGTCCCTTCCAACCCAGATCATGCTATGGTTCTATCACAGGGTGTGAAAGGAAAACCAAAGTAGGAGTGCATTGCAAATGCAGGTGAGCAATGGAGGGCTTGGCAGTCAAAGGTTAGGGTTGTCACCCTGTTGCTGGTGATGGGTACATCCAGTTAGAGTCACCCATAGTGCTAAACCCCTCCCTGTACTCTGGGAAAGTTGGAAGCCCTGAAAAGAGGCATTCAGGACCCAAAATGCAAGAGACATTTCTTCAGATGCTTGCTTCAAATGAACTTTTGAGAAGAGTTCATTTTTTAAAGGTGGCGCTTGGCATCACTTTGAGTGCAAGGAGGCATGAAGGAGGTTTGTCTTGTGGCTTTGTCACTTCACCCCGTGCCAGGAACACTGTGGTGTCATACGATGTCTCTCTACCAGCTTCATGCCCCACACAGCTTGCCTTTGCTCTGTGTTGTGTTTGTACCACTGAGTATGCCATAGTGACTGTAAGTGATACAGAGTTTGCATCTTGTAGCGCACTTGGTTTGGTGAGGAAAAATTTTCACTGAAAGGGGTGTTGTCAAAGGAATGCCTTAAATACTAAAGGAAAACTGCTCCTGAAAATAAAACATAAATTCTGTAGTAACTGATAAAAAAGAATATTTTCTCGGCTACGGTTTAAGGTGAGAAGGAAAAGACCAACCAATAGAATTAGAATTTTACTTAACAAGCTGCAGCAGATCAGATGGTGTTCATCAAGTGAATTTTCATTTTTTATAAGAAGTACTGAAATTTGGCGGAGGGTGTAGGAGTGGAGAGTGCATTATTCTGCTCACATTATATATGTTAGTAGCAGTCTGTGCCTTAGCTGGAGACAGGCAGCACAGGTACTTTGAAATGTGTAAATACAAGAGCAGAGCAGGAATTATTTGGGAATAGCTAGAAGACAATGCACCTAAATGCTAATCTGTATATACATAACACTAAGGACGGGACAGACATTTTTGCTTACTAATGAAACAGGCAAAACCTGATAGATCATGCCTCTGAAGGTCTTGAGTTTCCTTGTTACATTTGTTAGTGGACGTTGTCATATTGGAAACCTAAATGGAGCATGCTGCTTGTATTTTAGTTATATAATGTCTAATAGAATGTGGTATTTAGCAAGATCTCAAAGACTGTCAACAAAAATAAGGTGAAGGTGTGAGCTGGTGTAGTGAAAAGTCTCTTTTTTTTTTTTTCTCTTCAAGTGCCAGATTACTAATCTTTGCCCAGAGACCTGAAGAGAAGTGCTCACAGTCATGCACTGAAGTCGTTTTAACAAAAACAAGGGGGGGAGTGCACACACCAGTACAACCTATACAGTAGATTGCTGTACTTTGCCCTCAGCTTCAGGGGGAATGCATATTATAATCACAAAGTGCCAATACATTAACTGAGGCTTGAAGTAAAAAAAGTATGCATTGCAATAGCAGAGCCCTTTAGAAAAATCATTCTCCCCGGCTCATTGTAGAAGCATAAGGGACACTTTCTACTGTGTAATATCCTAGCATCAATCTAGGATCCATCAGTACCCATACATGAGGAACATCTCATAACAAATAGTGCAAATTGAGCAACCAAAGGGCTGATACTCTTCTTGGCATGTCCTCTGTTCACTCCATTTATCCTACCAACTCTACATCAGTCTTTCTGAATCCATCTTTCTATGTTCATCTTTGTATGTGTCCTTGCTTTTATTAGTATTGAAGGAAGTGTTTGACATGAACCAGATGAGTGAATTTCAGAGAAATCTGTATTTTATCAGCATACTGAGAATGTAGAGTCCCTGTATTCCCTCTCAGTTCTCTCACAGAAGAATAAAATCTGGGTAGGTTAACAATATGAAAATCCTCAGTAGCTGGGGAATAATTGCCAAAGAACTGTACATTGAAATTTATCTCAGGAAGAAATGATATTGACATTGTCTTCTGAATCTTTATCCATTTCCAAGATGGAATTACAGTTAAATTAAAGTCTGCAGGCAGACTGGCAAGAATCAAGACCGGATACACTGGCTTCCCAGAAAACTGGCTTTACTAATTAATAGAAAATTAGACACTGGCCTATGTTTTATATTCATAGTAAGTTTTTTGGTTTTGTGAAAACTGGCTGTTCTACTTGTGGGGGGAGGAGTCTTACTTAAAAATTGACAGTATTTTTTCTCTTTGAGGTAGCAGAATGCTTGAACTACATACAACTTATCTGTTGCCATTTTGCCACCACTAGACAAGAAAGACAGAAAACCATGGTTTAAAAATAATTCTGACGGTTCAGCTGGATGCCAGTTTCCCATGCACAGTTACAGAAAACATCATGCTTTTTTCTTCCCAGGTTTTCAGGCACAGAAACTGATGGCTCAGTCTAAATCAGCCAGCTTTTTTCTTTAAAGTAACATTGCATTCCACCCAGGGTTTGTTTTTAAACCCTCTGGTGCTTGCACTGTTTGAGAGTATCATTTGGTGTTCAAAATCTGGTTCTAATCTTGCCTTGACCAGAGGAAGGTTCCAGAATATTTTGGAGGAAAAAGAAGTGGCTTAGTTTTATTGTCTTTTCTGTCTCATTCATCTGCAGTTTGAGATAGCTCTTGCTTCTATTCATAAGCCCTCAAAAAAAGACAAGTGCACGTGTAGATAGGCTTCATATTCCTAACATCTACATTTAGAAAACATATTTCTCAAGTCCTTCCCCCACACACCTTCTACATCTCTGTGTGTTACTTTGGAGAAAACGTTGAGTGTTGGGTGTCACCACTTCGTAGTGATACAGAAAAGATGACAAAATGATCTTTGATGACAAAAGGAATTGTTCAGAGAATTAAACTGGATTAAAAAAAAAAAAAAGTAAACATCCACAGACATTTCCTAAGTCATTTCTTAAATTTAACTTTTGTCAAGAATTTTTCCTGTTGGTGACTTACAATTTAGCAAGCCCCTGTGTGTTTTCATCACCTGCAGTGGCCATCTGCTATTCTGTGACATTCTTGTATTCCCAGAAAAAAATCTGGTTTAAAGCTTTTGGCTAAAAGGCTGCTAAAAGGCATGGTGCTTCATAGGAGTACTGCAATAAGTGGAATTCAGGGAGATATGGGAACTTCACACTGACTGTGAACTAGTTTACATTTAGTAAATCATATACGTAAAATTACAAAATGGTTCTCTGTGCCCCTTGGATTTGTTCTTCTCCCCATAGCCTGCGTATATGCAAAGTGCTTGGTATGTCTACAGGTAAGCAAGTTGAATAATGCAGATACTCTTCCCCTTATATATACACAAGAGTGGTCAACATGTTGTGCACTTGATGAAAAATATTCCTCTTGTCACAGGTGCTGGTAGAGGTCTAAACGATGCCTGATCATTTCATCCTCTGAATTGTTTCCTAGATCGAAGGGAGGATTATAGAGGATAAAGATGCTGCAGCACCAACTCCTCCAAATCCCACTGGCCAGTGTCCCATCTGTCGCTGGAACCTGAAGCATAAGTACAATTACGTGGTAAGTTTAATGAAAGAGAGTTCCCCTGTTCTCATCTCTCTTTTGCTCTGTGCTCTATCTCTGCTGCTTTTTGACTTAACAAAAGCTTCCTGAACACTAACTGTTTGCCTTGGCTGATGGTATTCCCGGGAAAAAGAAGGATGAGCTCATATCAAATAGAAGGTTTGGAATTATACACACGGCCATCTGATCTGAGAAGGTCATATATCTCTTTTGTGCCCAGCTGCTGCCTTTCAGCATTGCGCTTCCAGGAGAATCAAACTGGAATGCAACATACAGTCAACTGATAAAAGGCCTGTTCCAACTCCGGAGAGGCCAAAAGACTTGAGTAGATCAGTTATATATCTTCAAGCACTACCATTTCTCACTGAGTCACCGTCTTTTAACAACTGGTTTATATAACTTTTAAACTCTTGATGGATATGAAGGAGAGCGTATGGGTTTACATCCCTTGCAACATCAGAAATAGGTTTGAGTCAAGCTTTTTGCAGGAAATGCTAATGAGAAGTTTATTAACTAATGAGAGGATTACTAAACTAAATGCAGAAGATGGGAGTGAAATCCTCTAATGCTTTAAAAGAAAAGCATAATAGTCAAGACACTTTAAAGTAAGCATGAGATACAAGATACAGAATGTAACTTTACAAGAAGTCATTCAAACACAGTTTACAAAAGGACTGAGTGCCCTCCTGGCAAGCTAAAAACCCAGTACTGGAATTAGAAAAGAAGAAAAGCAGAAAGGAACATGCTGTTAGTAAGATAAGGCAACAGAAAACTCAAAATAACTTAACATCAATAGGATTAGGGCAAGAGAGATATAAGTGCACTTGAAGGAAAAGAAATCTTTGTGAGAAAGTCCATTAACGAGAGTAGAGGGGACTGAAAGCCACATTGGCTGCAGAATGACTGAGCTGCTCACATGCAGTCCTAGGACATACACAAAAGAAAAATGATGTTTTAATATCTAGGTAGGAATAGCAATCTTGCAAATGTAAACCAACAGGAAAAAAAGATACATAAATAACTTAAGTATTGAATTAGGTACTGACCAGCAGGCCTGAGTTGTATATAGCCCAAGATTTTAAAGGTAATCAGCTAAAAAACACATTATTTCACTTGCAGGATTTTGGTTTTTTGTTTAAAAGCCTGACAAAAAAAAAACTAAACCTAAAGAATCACTAAATGGTTTTACAATAGCAAGTGAAATCCTAAGTAGCTGAGAGAGGAAGGAGAATGATGCTGATGACTGCCATTTGGTAACTCAGACATTGCGAATTCCAAGTAAAATGGTGTCAACTAGGACTAAAAAGAACCTGTTGCATGGGGCTAATTATGACTCATGAATTATGAAGAATGTGAGTACAGCCATGATGCCAGATAAAATACTTGCAGTTACTCCAGGAAGGTGAAACAACAGATGGGAGATGTAAATGAAATACTAGTTTACTATCTTTCAAAGCCTGTGTTGCCGAAATAAAGTTGTTCAGGATCTGAGGGCTGTCAGTGGTTGACTCGGGCTGGATGCAATATTAAATGGTGAAATAGACTGGGAACAGTGGAGTATTTAGTGTTCTCTGGTCTAGTTTCTCAACAGTCTGGGAAAGCTAAAATTACAGCAATTTGCAAATGATACAAAATCAGGAAAAATAGCATATACCATTAAGGTATGGAAAGTGCGACAGGAACAGATCACATTTGTTTTATTTTGCTTGTGTGTGAATGTAGCAGTTTCTTGCAGCTCTTTCCTCCTTTGTGGTTGCTGAACTGTGTTGTGATCAAAACAGACCAATCACACTGGAAAATATTTACGGTTAATACATTTTTATGCGACTTCTAAATGCAAGGGGTCAACAGTTTCATTAAATGAGGTAGTTCTACAGACTTCCAGAGAGCATTCCGTAAGTCACATGTTAACAAGTCCAGAGAAATTACAAACTGATGCTCAGGGATGAAATAAGCTATAGGAGCAGATTAAATCTCGAAGGAGGTGATCCTGCCCCTTTATTCTGCTCTCGTGAGACCTCACTTGGAGTATTGTGTACAGTTCTGGTGTCCTCAACATAAAAAGGACAAGGATCTGTTGGAACAAGTCAAGAGGAGGGCCACGAGAATGATCAGGGGACTGGAGCACCTCTCATATGAAGATCAGCTGAGAAAGTTGGGGCTGTTCAGCCTGGAGAAGAGAAGGCTGTGTGGAGACCTCATAGCAGCCTTCCAGTATCTGAACTACCTCTTCTGCTTGAGTAAGTCCCTTATATGTTTGACAGGTTTTCAGGCTTTTAAATGTTAAGGTGAATAAAATACAAAAGTACTGTCTATTCTTCTTTGCTGCAGCAGTGATGAGCAGCAGAAACTTGAAATGCTTAAATAATAAAGTACAGGCATTTAACTGTGTGGGTAATTAAACAGTGTCACAATTTACTCACTGGTTAATTGTCCTGAAAGTCTGTAAATTGAGAACAGCTATTTTTGTTAAAAGGTAGAGCTTAGTTCATACAGCATAACCTATAATCTATGCTTGGTAAGAGATCATAATAGGTGGATCACAGTGGTTCCTTTGAGATTGATAAGCTGAGATCAGTCAATTGCACAGAAGGGAAAGTGTGAGCTTTTTTGCTTGGGATGCTTGTAATTGGACTGAATGAGGCACTATGAAAAGGGAAGTGTTGAATTAGCCCCTGAGGGAGCTGAGTAATATGACCTCACAGGACTTTCCTTTTGTCATGTGCAACTAGCACCGTCTAAAGTAATGGCATAATGAGTTACTTTGGCTGTCAGAGAACTGGGGGACCAATGTCTCCAAAGTTATTAATCAACTGAACAGGCATTGTGAGCCCTAGCAGATCATGATTCTAACCTGCAGCTGTGGCGTGGGGGGCTGCAGTTGTCCATGCCAGTTCAGCCCTTAGTCTCTGCTGAGGCTCAGTATAGCAGAGCCCAAGGTATAAATGCCCATGGTTTGTGGTCTGCTTGGGTCTGACCATTGAAACTGAGACCTCAGTTGATGTATTTTTTTTTTTTCACATCCATTGGAGATTAAAAAAATAAAATATTTTGGTCCTTGTCAGGATGCAACTGGGTTGAAACCTGCAGTCCTGTTATGAAATGCCTGGAGAATGGTGTATGGCTCCCAGGGGTAAGGGAGAAAGGAAAAACTAAACTCTTGTATAACTGGAAATAATGAGTGGCAGACTCGTCTGATACAGCCCAGTAATAAGTTGGCTACACAGACAGAACTCTTTGTGCGGTAAATGAAGGTTTTAATGAATTGCATGTAATCAATCAAGGATCCTGTGTTTCAAAGCGCATGCAGATATTAAAACTCAGAGATGCCTCTGTATTTTGGTTGCCATCTACTCACAAGAACTTGCTGTACATAGTGTTTCATTTAGCAAGTTTATCCAGACCTTTTAGAGGTAAAGGCTAAACTTGTTTTTAATTTTCCCCCTTTTCCACTTCAAACATCATTAGTCTGAGTAGGCAGTAAATATGTCATCTTGCTTTGGCAGCAATTAGGGGAAACCAAAGTGCAAGCTTTGCCTGTTAGCCCTAGTTTAATTCAATCCAAGTTGTTTTCATCAAATGCTGCAGATTACAGGGCTGGGAATCTGGGTCCAGCCTCGTGGGAGCTGTCCAGTGATTAAAGCAAATCCGTGGTTATAGGCTTGGCTGTCCACGAGCACAAAATGTGAACTTCATGGAACATGACGGTACCATGAGAACCTGCCAGATATATTTTTTTTGTTGACCGCTCTACATACTTGTTCGCTTCACTCCACAGCTGCCCCATAAAATTGGCTGTACCTGTCTGCTTGCTCCCAGTGGTAAGAGGCATCTGTGTGAGTACTCTGGGAGCGGCACCTGGCCTGTTGTTAGCTGTAGGGATCTTCAGAAATGAACCAACCTTCTGTCAAGTGTGCAGCACTTAAAGCCAAACAGTGTGAGTGTAATTTGGAGCTGCAGCGGCTTGGACTGGGTGATTTGAGTTAAGAAATGACAGCCACGCAAGGGTGTTGATCTGGTGGTGACACTGTTGGTCAGGCATGGTAGCAGACAATGGATTTTCCTGATTTTTTCCACAGGGGTGAAAAAGACTATCTCCCTTTGCTTCCTGCCTCCTGCATTTGCATGGAAACACTTGATAACAAGCTTGTGACTCCATGAGGCGTGGTAGTAATATGAGAAATCACTTGGACCACACACACCCTTCACAGGAGCCTGTGGCTAACATAGGCTTTCATGACTGCAGCAACCGGAACAGTCTCAAACTTGCCATCAGCTCCCTTTTTCTTCTTCCCCACAGACTAATGAAACAGTCTAGTAGAAAAGTCTAGGAAGTGTTTTACTTTTTAGGCACTTGGCACTGAACAGCCCATTTGCACTTGAGGAAATGATAATGTTTTTGCTAAATGGCAAATTGAGCTGTTAGTGATTTGGAGAATTGCTAAAGATGAGGGAAAAAGGGGATGGAGACTTCCCCTGGTTTCCTGAATCCAATCCACTGCATTTCAGGAGTGTCCAAGTCAGTGCCCTTGGACTGTTTCGGCTGGCCTCCATCCGGTTTCCACCTGTGCAGCCAGCACCAGCTGGTCCTCTGGTTACTGTTCTCATTGGCAAGGCCATGTGTTAGCTGGGCTGAGGACACTTTGCTTCTATTTTAACCATAGATGGCTTCTTAGAAGCTTGCTGCTAGTTTCTCAGCTGTGCTTTTCTTGTTCTTTTGATACACCATCACACTGTATGTTGTTTGATAAGTCATTTTTTATCAGTGAGAAGTTGCCTAACCTTCTGTATTTTCGGAGGCGCTGGATCTGAAAATCAGTCTGAACACATTGTACACAAGTGGAGGTAGAAAAGAGGGCAGATAAGGCTAGAGGGAAGTTGTCTGTCATGATGTGAGGGTGGGATTGAAGGCAAAGAGGAAAAAGAAAAAAACCACAAAACCCACAAACAAACGAAAACCATCTAAATTTTGACTGCAGCACTTGTATGACAACATCTGTCGGAACTGGTCATTACCAGAAAGCCCTACTGACTTCCAGCAGCTCTCTTCAAAGCTGAGCTGCTCTTTTGCAGTGGAGGTGGATGTATAATTCCCAGATAGCTAGGTTTTCTGAATATTCATTTTATATCCACTTGTGTTTGTTTGCTTTTGCAAGGGCAGTAAATGGAGGTAGGAATGGGCTGGGGAGCTCTTTGTAAAAGAGCAAAGATAAGGGGGTGGGAGCAGGTCTGTGACTCTCTGAACAGCAGGCAGTCATGGTAACCCCATGTGAAAAGCAGTAAGTACTCCTTGTTCTTGCCTGTTGCCCTAGACAGAGGAGGTGTAAAATGCTGATGTACCCAGTTTGAGTTCTCTTTCTGTCAGGGTGCTCCCTGGCAGGTCCCTTCCAGCCGGCACGTAGCCTCCGCATCGTCCAGCTACCTCAACTATCAACATGTTTACAACAGCAGTGAAGAAGTAAATTCCCAACCAGCAACAAATCTGTCCACAGATGGGGAAGAAGCAAGCAGAGAGTCTCCAGAGGCTAGTTGGACCAATTTATGCTAATGTCAGCATGTCAAGGGGACTTGCCTGCATTGGCTTGAGGGGTACATTTGCACTTGTGTGTGGAAGTGGAGAGCATGTATATAAATGCTGAGATGTTCTGCTGTGTACAGTTAATGGGACACTTGTCCAACAGCTGTTGCTGCTGTGTTTAAAAAGTGGTCATCCCAGCCCTGTGATAGTATCTGTAGAGATTCCTTTAATTTTGTTTTTATTAAGAGTGATTTATGTTTCTAGAGCTCTTAATTGGAAAGGTCAACAGCAGTCTAATCTAAATGATCCTCAAGTCACAGACAAACACGCTCCACATGCTGAGTGCTCCTTCCATCCAGCATGGCTGTAACAGCCCCACCTAATGCACGCACAGTTGAAGGACTGAAGGCAGCAGTTTATCCTGTTAGGTCTTTCTCATCAGCACATGTTCTCTTCTTACAAAAAGCTTCTTCATGCAAGATCTTGGACCATTTCCCTGCTCTCCACCCCTCCAGAGAGACATAAGGGAAGTTCCACCATGGGAAACTGGATGAAAGTTTGAAGAGTAGATAGCAGAGAACAATCCTGCTCTGAGGGGACAAGGAGGGGGCCAGAGGTGATCTAACGTATCTGTGACCTTTGGGACAGCAGCTGTGATGGCATTTCAAGTTGTGTAAACACTGTCCATCTGTAGGACTTGTGTAACCGTGTCTGAGTACCTAGGACAACATTATCTTAGCTAGAATCTTGGAGCAAGTGACAATGAAGTAGCAGCATTGCGAATGACATCATGTGTTTACACTGGTGAAGACTCAGACCATCTGAGTGACCTTATTGAGCTAAGCTGGCAGGCAGAGTGACAGAAAGCAGAAGTCACTTGGTGTCAGACTGCAGCCAAAATGCGTAGGAAGGAATCATTGTTTTGTTTTGCTTTGTTTTGAGTTGTGTACACAGTGGGAGGGTCAGCACAATACCTAAGAATCACAGCAGTTAACATAGCAGTAGTACTGATGGGTTTGCCCTTCTCTTGGTCCCTCAGGATGTCTTGCTGCTGAGTCAGTTTATCCGTTCTGATGGAGGGATGTTGCCACGAAGGATCACAGGCCTTTGTTTGGAGGAGCACAAGAAGATTACTGTCTGTGTGAAGATGGCTCACCGTGCAGGTACCTAGCCTCCTCCTAAGACAACCCCTTATTATGGGGTACCCATAGAAGCCTTTGATAGGGGTCTCCTGTCCAGTTAGTGTAGCTCAGTGAGATGTCATTCTCCAGTCACCCATCAGACTCATTATGGTCCAAGAGCTGAGACAGGATGATGGACCATAGGCTACTTGTTCCACTTTCTATATGTCTTGGCTCCTGCTATGGCAGCAAACGCTTACCCCCTGCAGATGGGTTTGCCATTGCAGAAACATCTGACAAGTGGCATAGTTCCTAATAACTAATGGTTAGATACCAGCATCTGACATTACTTGATTTAGTGTAAGCTTGACATACCCTGTTAATAGCATGGTAGCACCTATCATCTGCCATGTGAAGCCTTTTTTATTTCATCCTGGGAGTAGGACCCAGGTTAACACAGACAGGAGTATAGTGCTGATCTTTATGCCTGGTACCTGAGCTGTATCCATGTTAAATGGGCTGAGAATTTTAATGGTCAGTTTATCATCCTAGAGATGGAATCTGATTTGACACTAGTGCCCTATGTCTTCTCAAAAGGCCTATCTAGTGAGCCCAAGTGGTTGTGTCTTTAGTGTGCATTTCCTCTCTATATGCAGCAAAAAATCCTAGCTTCTCTTTGGGTGGGGTTTCAGGTTCAGCAGTGACTAAAGATAAAATACCCTTTCTACTGTACTTGAGTTTTTGTTGTGCTGTCCCAGTAGGGACCTGGGTCACTGGGCTTATGAGGTGTAATGTAACTTCTGGATTCTCTAGAGGCAAGAAGGAACTGCAAAATATTCTCATGCCTTTCTTTTTCTGTTTCAGGTTTGTTGCCAAACCACAGACCTCCACTTCCTGAAGGGCATATTCCCAAGAAACCCAAACTCAACAGGTGAATAGTCTTGTCTTTCCATTGACTGGAAAAGGAAAAGCAGTTCCTTATAACAGGGTAAAAGATGCCTCAGGCAACAGGACTCATATGTCCGGCTGGAGACCAGTAATGAGTGGTGTCCCTCAGGGATCAGTGTTGGGACCGGTCTTGTTCAACATCTTTGTCGCTGACATGGACAGTGGGATTGAGGGCACCCTCAGCAAGGTTGCCAATGACACCAAGCTGTGTGGTTCTGTTGATACGCTAGAGGGAAGGAATGCCATCCAGAGGGACCTTGACACGCTTGTGAGGTGGGCTGATGCAAACCTCATGAAGTTTAACCATGCCAAGTGCAAGGTCCTACACCTGGGTCGGAGCAATTCCAGACACAGCTACAGGTTGGGCAGAGAAGAGATTCAGAGCAGCCCTGCAGAGAAGGACTTGGGGGTGTTGGTCGATGAGAAAGTGAACATGAGCCAGCAGTGTGTGCTTGCAGCCCAGAAAGCCAACCGTATCCTGGGCTGCATCAAAAGGAGCGTGACCAGCAAGTCGAAGGAGGTGATCCTGCCCCTTTACTCTGCTCTTGTGAGACCTCACTTGGAGTATTGTGTACAGTTCTGGTGTCCTCAACATAAAAAGGACATGGAACTGTTGGAACAAGTCCAGAGGAGGGCCACGAGGATGATCAGGGGACTGGAGCACCTCCCGTATGAAGATAGGCTGAGAAAGTTGGGGCTGTTCAGCCTCTAGAAGAGAAGGCTGCGTGGAGACCTCATAGCAGCCTTCCAGTATCTCTAGGGGGCCTATAAGGATGGTGGGGGAGGGTCTCTTCATTAGGGACTGCAGTGACAGGACAAGGGATAATGGGTTCAAACTTAAACAGGGGAAGTTTAGATTGGATATAAGGAGGAAGTTCTTTAAGGGTGGTGAGGCACTGGAATGAGTTGCCCAGGGAAGTTGTGAATGCTGCATCCTTGGCGGTGTTCAAGGACAGGTTGGACAGAGCCTTGGGTGACATGGTTTAGTGTGAGGTGTCCCTGCCCATATCAGGGGGGTTGGAACTTGATGATCTTAAGGTCCTTTCCAGCCCTAACTCTTCTATGACTCTATAAGTGTACTCATAGCATTTCAGAGAAGGTCGGCCTATCATCATACTCTGTCAGTCTTTTAAGGACAGACCACATCTCATTCAGACCATTTATTCACACAGGATCAAAACTGCCACACATGTTAGAGTCTGCCCTTCTTTCGTCAGTTGCTCTCACCTCCACATCGCTAACACTCAGTAGGGCAGTCACAGCACATGGAGTAGTTGAGGTTGGAAGGGGCCTCTGGCGATCATCTGGTCCAAGCTCCCTGCTCAAGCAGGGTCACCTAGAGCAGGTTATCCAGGACTATGTCCAGTCAGGTTTTGAATATCTCCAAGGATGGACCTTCTGCAGTTCTCTGGGAAGCTGCTTCCAGAGAACCACCCTCATGTTGAGACAGTGTTTTCTTACGTTCAGGCAGAATTTATTGTGTTTGAATTAGGATGCTGGGGAAGGACTCTTGATCAGGGACTGTAGCAATAGGACAAGGGGTGATGGGCTTAAAGTGAAGCAGAGAAAGTTCAGGTTAGCTAGAAGGAAGAAATTCTTCACTGTGTGGGTGGTGAGGCACTGGAATGGGTTGCTCAAGGAAATTGTGAATGCTCCATCTCTGGCAGTGTTCAAGGCCAGGCTGGTCAGAGCCTTGGGTGACTTGGTTTAATGTGAGGTGTCCCTGCCCATGGCAGGGGGGTTGGAACTAGATGATCTTAAGGCCCTTTCAGCCCTAACCTATGAATTTATGCTGTTGCCTCTTGTCTCACTGGACACCACTGGGAAGATTCTGGCTCAGTTGTCTTTACACCCTTCAGGTATTTCTAAACATCGCTAAGACCCCTCTGAGTCATCTTTTCTCCAGGCTGAGCAGTCCCTTTCTCTTGCCTTTTGGTGCCTGGCTCCCAACAGCAGTGGAGTGCCCAGGAGGGGTACCAGCAGTTAGTGTGGGGCTGAGCAGCCAGCAAGGGACTATCACAAGCCTGTTCTCCCCTGCCCCTTACTGTTCCCCCCAGTCAGCAATTCACCCTCTGCCTGTCCTTGCTATGCAACAGGGTCTCTTCCCCCTCCCCAGCCTGAATGGCCCCTGGCCTTTGGTGGGTGAAGGGAAGGCCTGCGTCCACCTCCTGTGCTGCACCAGGACTTCGAGGTGCTAATCCCCTGTTTATGACCTCACACTCTGTTTCCATGGGGATGTCAGAGCAGTTTATGAACCTTGCATTAGCAAGCTGTGGGGTTACCAGGGGATATGGGGCTGTTGCTGGGAGAACTTAGGCTGCAGGGCTGGGGAAGGCTGGAAACTCCTGCATTTCAGGTCTGCATTCATTTCTTCAGTGGGGATTTAAGGCAAGCTCTTGGAAAAGGCCCTTGGATGCTGTCAGGCTATGTACTAGCTATCAGTGAGGATCAAATTAGAGGAATCTACATTTGATGGAACCCGGTAGCCATCAGATACTTTAGCTCTGAAAACTTCTTCCCTGTGTCTTACAACAATTTGTGATGCTTTAGCAGCTGTGTCTAGCAGCTGTGGGGTGGAGTGCATTATCTAGTTAGCATTCACATAGCAACCCTGCTTAGCAGGTTGAGACAGGAAATGGTAAATCCTTTATCGCTGGAATCACACCAGGACTCCAGCTATAGTGCCCTGACTCTTTTAAGTTGTTCCATAGACTTTTAGTGAGAACAAAGAACAGATACCTCCGGATACATTGTATGTGCAAGTAGGTGAGCTACACTTCCAAAATCAAAGAGATTTAACTTGGAGATTAGTATCCAACCTCCCTATTATATTGCTACTTCCCTACCCCACCCTTGGTTTTCTCCTCCCAGCAAGTGAATGTAGCAAGCGAAGTGGAAGCAGAGTTTAAAAAAAGAGCAGAGCTGTTGCTGAGGAGATAGAACAGCATTGAAATAGGAAGCTTTGGGGTCTGGCTGGAGAGAAGAGAATGGGATCAAGAAATGAAAGTTTTTGTGGTGGGGCTGGAACTAAAACAAGTGAGTCCCAGAGCCAGGATAATGTGTAGGGATACTTCAGGAGTACTCCCCTCGTCCCCTATGATACTATCTTCTCAGCCTGCTGCAAGCAGAAAGCTGTGCAGAATCTTGGCCACTGAAGTTCAGTGGGAGTTTTGTGCATAGCCCCACCTGCATCTCCCACAGTGTTCTGTGGAATAGCAGCTGACATCACATAAGACAGGAGAAACATAGCATTGCATGGGGTTGTTGTGGCCCAAGTGCAGGACCTGGCACTTTGCCTTATTGAACCGTGTACCATTGTCCACAGCCTGTCCAGATCCTCTGCAGAGCCTTCTTACCCTTCAGCAGATCAACAGTCGCACCCAACTTGGTGTCATCCACACATTCACCAAGGGTGCCCTCAATCTGCTCATCCAGATCATCAGTGAAGATGTTAAACAACACCGACCCCAGTACCAAGCCCTGGGGGACACCACTAGTGACCATCCACCAACCAGATGTGACACCATTCACCACCACTCTGGGCTCGGCCATCCAGCCTGTCTTTAACCCAGAGAAGAATCCACCTATCTAGGCCATGATCAGACAGTTTCTCCAGAAGGACAGAGTGGGAGACAATGTCAAACGCTTTACTAAAGTCCAGATAAACAGTGTCCACAGCCTGTCCCTCATCAGTGGGGCGGGTCACCTTATCACAGAAGATCAGGTTGGTCAAGCAGGACCTGCCCTTCATGAACCTGTGCTGATTGGGCATGATCCCTCTGTTTTCCAGCATGTGCTTTTCTCTCCAGTCTCACAAAGTTCTGGCTGATGCTCCCTTTTGCCAGGCTTCTTCCAAGGTTATGTCAGTATTTTTGAGAGCAGCTTCTTCTCTTGCCAGAAGAGGGACAGATCACTCAGATGGAAAACCTTTTTTGTCTCTGCTCTTCCCCGTGAGACACTGTACAGGTCAGCGGCATGAGAAGAACCCTATGGATCCTAAGGAAGTGCATAAAGAAGGGCTGAGGAGCTGTGTTAATGTATGCTTTTAAGAACACCAGAAAAGCTTCTCCTCAGCTTTTCCTTGGCTGCACTTGGTGGCTGTCTTGGCCAGAATGTTTGGCCCCTGTCATGGTCACCTTGTTTAAAGTGAGCCTGCTTCAAATACAAATTGTCTGGCATGCACTAGCTAGCACCTAGCTGAGATTAAAACGTAACATGGCACCATATGGAACTATCAGCAGACTGTCTTAACAAGGGTCAGGAGTGCTGTCCTGCTGTTGATCTAGTGACGTGAAGTGTGGATTTATCATCCGAATGCCTCTGCCTGCTCTGCTCCTCCAGAAGGTGCTCTTGTGGTGCTTATTCAATGTTCTCCAGAAGGCAGAATCCCTGCTTTATTTTCTGAAGGGGTTTTATTGTCTCCATTTTATGAACTTTGGGCATTCCCTTCTACATGCCTCAGATTTCTCTGCAGAGAGGTAAGAATTTCTTTGCTTAGCGCTGGGTCACTTGGCAGCTGGCTCCCCTTACCCACCCCATGTCCTGATCCTCTTCCTACCACTAGAATGGAAAAGGAGAACAAAATGCTTTGGGATGTAGTGGCCTGCAGATTCCATCTTGTTCTTGGTCTAGCACAGTATGGAATTGCCTATCCACAATGTAATTTTAACATAGAGGATGAGATTGGGAACTGTAGAAGGTGTAACATGAAAGTGAAATGCTAGTCTGAGCCAAGCTGTATGGTCCTGTGGGTGGCAGGAGACATATGAAAACACCTTGTAGTCAGAATTCAACTGGGGAGTGCTCTGCAGTGCTCTCTTCTACCCCCTGTAGTTGTGACACTGTCCAGGTGAGACTTGCCATGGTATTTCTTATTTCTTGGACTTCAGTGCTTTGACTTTTTCCTTTCTGCCTGATTTGGTTTTGACAGTGATAGCTCATGAGTGTTACCACTTAACTGCTTTACTATGGGTGCTTTTGAAGAAATATGGCCATGGGAATACCCCTGTCATCCATAAACTCTTGAGTCTTCTGTCCTCTACCTCTCTTCTTATCATGTGTCTGCAGAACTAGACATGGAAAACTAATGAAGTTACCCCCAGTTAATGCAGAATTACTTCCTACCGTTCATTTTCTCATGTTTGGCCCAGTCTGGGTCTTTCACTGTTTCCAAAGGATGATTCCACAAGCAAATTTGTCTTGCAGCCAAGAATTGTTCCCTCATCCTTAGCTTGAATTCTCCCTTTCATAACCTCCTGCTGTCATTTCTGCATCCATTTGTGCTTCAGCCGGACACGTTCCAGTGAAGTGCTTCAGCAACAAAATATTTTCACTAGCCCATGAGGCTGAGGAAGTTGTCAGGGATTTTCACTAGCACTGTGCACAGTGACAGACTGTTCTCGTATTCCAGAGTCGTGTGTGTGCAGGCCACCACCAGAACTGTTTGGGAAGCGGTCAAGCACAGCTGCAGGTCAGACTTCTATCCTTGCTTTCAGGAACGGAAACCTGAATAGCTCAGCAGTTTTCTTCCCAGCATGGAAGCTGTCGCATGGATAGTGTGGACTCACACTCTATCCAGAACAGTCGCTGAGTTCATCATTTAGATGAGGCATGAGTTCATCATTTAGATGCTCTCTTAATGTGAAAATAGCACTCACTTTCTTTTGGCAGGTCCAAAATATTGATTAAAGCAGTTGTTCCCTTTCCAAAAGGGCTAAGGGATATTACAGGTTCCCTGAGTCTGAGCTCTGTCAGCAAGATGTGCTGGAGTACTTATTATGGAGTACTTGATTTTGAGTGCTCAGTTGCCACTGCATTTTCTGCTTCCTGCTGGAAGAACAGAACTTGGCAGGGACAGTATCCAAGTCAATCCCTCCTCCATCACCTAAACTGAAGAAGTTGCTATGTGTTAGGAGAGAGGCAGTTCCGTATGAACTCCTCATGAATTACAAAGTTCTCGGGCTCTGTGGAAACCTCTCGTCCCTAGGAGCAGAATCTGGTTTCACTGCTATCAGTGTTTCACTCCAGCAACATGTGGTTTCTCTCATCTGCATGGAAACTGTGCATAGCATGTGAATTCAAAGCAAAGAGCCAGAGCGGCTGCAGGTGAGCAAAGCCAAGAGGTGTCATGGGAAGAGATGTGGCAAGGAGGAGGCAGTCTTGCCAGCACTTTGATCAAGTGCTTCCTGCAGTCTGTAGCCCTCAGCCTTCTGCTCTGAATCCAAACAAAAGCCAGATTGAGAAAGTTCAGTGAGGGTTCATTAGTTCAGCCTTGAACTGCACCAACACGGCCTTTGCTTGGGCTGTGTGCAGGACTGCAGTTACCCCATGGGTAGGTCATTTCCCTTGCCAAGCACGTGGAAGCCCTATGCCTACTACTAGGGGTTAAGTGGCAGCCTCTGAGTGGGAAGGCTTTGGGGCCCTCCTGCCTGCTGAATAAATGGACTCGGACATGCCACAGAGATTATAGGCAATTGCAGTGACTGCAGGTGACTAACCACAGGTGTTTCTGTCCTGCTTATATCTTGCCTTTTCCCATCAGGGAAATCCTACCAGGATTCCGATCCCTGATAGAGCATGGATTCCCATGCTTTATCCAAACTACTCATTTGTGCAGCTGGAGTCTAGGATTCTGGTTGTTGCCCAGGATTCTATGGTACTCAATGGGAGAAGCAGAACCTGGAGGTGAGCTGCTGATCCCCTAGACAGGCAGTTCTGTCCCTATTTGCCCAGGGTGAGCGCTCTGTACACTGAGATAACAGGTTAGGAGCCTGTGGACCAGCTGCCTTTGGCATCCACATGGAGGCTCTGTCCTCACAACCCTCAGCAGGTTAAGCAAATTCAGACCATCTGTGAGTGTGTGTTTTTAGGTGATTATAAAAACTCCCCAGGACAAACAGTGTGGTTGAATACAATGGAAGGTTGGGTGGCTTGGCTAGAAAAAGGGGTACGCTACCTTACGTGTACATCAGAGTGTGCAGAAAAGGCCTGTGTGCTGGGCTTCAAAGCTCTTACATGCGAGTTTTGTGGATTGTTTTTACTCTCAGGAAAAAAATGAAATAAATCTGTGGCACAGTAGGAACTGGGGTTAGTCAAAGAGGAAAGGCACTTTGTAGACTGACTGCTCCCCGGCGTGAGGCTTTTGCTACTGCTGAATCAAGGTAAAAGAAAATTCAGAAAAAAGGGAAGAAAAAAGAGGCAGCAAACAAAATAGGACAAGTTTGAATCTGGGACAAAGCAAGTATTAAAAGCGCTAAAAGCAAATGTGTTTCAGGAAGGGAAAGCATCCAAATGTCTGTTTCAGCTAACAATGAAAAGCCCCAGCCTGCAGTCCCCAAAGGAAGCCAAAAGCCTGGACCAGAGGGCTGGATTAGACCTGCTCAAAAGAGAAATAACAAAAGCTTTAAAATCAGGCCATTACTAAATCCTCCTTCCTATGCAGAATTGGGGTGTGCACTTCCAGCCCCCACACAGAAACAGAGGGATTTCTTAAAAAGCCACTGTCTATCTAAACCTGCACACAGCATTGATGTGTATCTGACATTCACACATTCACTTCTCTCCCAGTGAGATCATTTAGTATCATGGGAGCACTTTCCCGTAAGCGTGTGGACACGTGACCAGAACTGCACTTGGCACATTGATACATTAAAACAATTTGGGGTTTTTTTTCCTCCTTTGCTCTAAGTTCAGTTTTGCAATACCAAAACTTGCGCTACGGACCTCTCTCTGCAGCAAGGGCCCCATGTGCCCATCTAATACCCCTACAGCTTCTCCCAGAGGAGCTTTGCCATGGTTCTTTGCCAGATTCCAGGCTGGGACCTGGGTCTGGTCTCTCTGAACTCTCCTTGCATGTGAAATCAGAGACAGGAGAGTCTCTCCTGCTTCCTGTCCTGGTGGTGTTATGTAAGGGATTCCACTAATGCACTAGCATAACATTAAAGGTCAAAAGGGACTAATCTAATGCATGCATAGGAGAACAAGTGGCTGGACCTTGCTGCATACTGGATCCTCTCCACTGTTGCTTCTAAATGTTTTAACTGTCATAAACTCCAAAAAGCAAAAGAAAGCATTTCAGAAGGGGCTTTATTTCTATGGCAGGAACCTCCAAACGTGATTCATTTTTCAATCTGAGTTGTCTGGGATCGCTGGGGAAGGAAAGTGCTAGGGGAATGGGCTGCTGTTATATAGTCTGTAGCTGCCTGGCATAGCAAGCTTTCTCTGTAGTTCTCAGGAATGTGCCAGATGCATTCAAACAAATGCATTACATGGTCTCTGTCCAAAGTTCTTAATATCTCACATTTGCGCAATGCAAATAAAAGGTAACAAAGCTGTTTGGGGAGAGGATGACTGATGGAGGTTACATTAAGACCATGGGATTACTCAACAGAGGCATGCAAACATCCCTGGACAAAGTTTATCAGTCTGTTCCAAATTCTAATTTGTTGGAGCATTGTTTGTGCAGATTATGCTAGGGTTTTACTTTGGATCTTTATTGTCTGAAAGACTCCTCTTTCTCTAAGGACCTCTATTCCCCTCTCTACTGGTAGCAAAAGATTTAAAGCTTAACAAAACTCCAGGCCACCCAGCCACAGGGTAAGATTTCCAGTAACTGATTCTGGATCTGAAATCCCCCGCCTGTTTGCAAAGCCAAGTCTAAAACTTCAAATGGTAAAAGCAGAGGATATTTGCCAGACGTTGCTCTTCCCAGAGATTTGTAGTTGTGATGATAATTCCGTTCTCATACCTCTTACACTGTAGGTTCTGGCTTCCTGCACCAGCAGGCTGCAGTAGTATTGTACAGAAAATACCGAAGCAAGTTTAGACATACGGAAATACAAGACTAGGCCAGAAATCCATCACATGCAGGGAAATAACCGATTATCCAACAAAAGTAAAATTAATCCCTTTTTAGAGACCTTTTTTCTCACAGCGCTTAGCCTTTGTAATTAGTTTACCTTATTGAGGCCAGCTGTTGAAATAGCACCTCCCATAGAGGCTGGATGCATGCAGGCTTGGACTTTGTTGCAATGAAGGGATTTGGCACTCCAGTTTAGCTACAGGTAGATGGCTTGCCAGCAGACTGGAGACTACACCTGATTTGTTTTGTGAGGCTGAAAGTAAAGCGAGTGCTGGTGAGTGCAATACAGAGGTCCAGCTTAGAAGTTCCAAAACAGAGATTCCTTTCCAGTGGTCCCTTCTGAATGGAGCTCTGCTCACAGTTATTCTTTTTATAAAGAGGCATGTGGGGAGGCAGAGGCAACAATGCCTGCTCCTGCTTCAGTCAGAACCTTTTCTCAGTGATCAGTCTCAAACTGAAATGTGTTTGTATTGTTTCGACAGGTATCTGACCCGCTGGTCCGTCAGGTCTGCAAAGCCCATCTGGAGGAGGGGCCCCAAGTGGTGCAAAAAGCCCTTCCCAGTCGGACACCCTTTGCTGAAAGATAATGTCAAATACACACAAAAGCTTCTCTGTTTAAACCACTAGTGGCCAGAACCAGCATAGCCAGTAAGCACAGCTGTTTTCCGCTGTTCTGCTGTTTTTGCAGGTTTGTCAGTACCTCCAACTTTATTATTCCAAAACCTTATTAGTATTGTCTGCAGTGTGAATGAGCTGCAGTCTGCTCCTCTAGGAGAATACAATATTCAGCAAAGCAAATGTAATGTGCAGAATGATTTGGAGAAAGGAGGGGGCAAAGGTGCTTACCTCAAAGCCAAAAAGGGTCTGAAGGCTTTTGTTTCATTATGGTCCACAGCTGGATTTGGAAAAGGATGTTTCCTCCTTTTTCCAGCAGTGAACAATGATTCCCCATTAACCTATATTTCAACTCAGATTTGCCTCATTTGGGCTTTTGTGCCTGGTCTGTGCTTCACTCCTGGATATAGCAAATACAGAACGTTGACATCTTTGATGACTTGGCTTGTTTTTTCCCCCTCCCCCATTCTATTTGCCCTAAATCTTCCATGTCAGCAGTACTGCTGCTTCCTGGGATCATTTGGGGCTGATAATGTGCATCATTTTCCATCCTGTAACTAAGAAGTGGCACCATTTCTCTCCCTGTACAGTACATATATGCACCATCCACCTACTGACTACTGCTGCTTGAAAAGTGCTACTTACAGGCCTGGTATGAAAGGCTCATTAAATTTATCAGGGTCACAATTGCCTTTGGCTCCTTTCTTTGATAACTGCCTGGGGGCTACAAATCAACACAGCTTTTTTATGTACTACTGTGTCACTTAACCTTGTACTGCCTTCATCAGAATCATCTGCCAATACCTGTTGGCATGGACAGGAACAAAAGTAAGGGTAAACCCTTATTACCCAGGAAATCAAATTAGATCGTAAAGGCTCTTTTTAGCCTTTCTTGGTGAAATGCAAGCCCTACATTCAGCCCTGTGAGCTGACCGAAATCTTTTTGCTTTGGGAGGCAGAGCCATCACTTCATTATCACAAGATAAAATCTCTGGCTGACCACCTCTCTTTTATGAAGCTACAGCCCCTCAGAAAGGAAGAGATTTTTCTTTCTCCTACATACAGAAGTTACTGTGTCTTCTAGCCCAGATAGCTCTGCAGAGTGAGCTTTACAAATAGAAAAGTCACTGGATTAAATCATGCTTTGAGATGAACCTGAATGAGCACCTTTTCCAAAAAGACCGGGTGATGCAAAAAAACAGTTTGGGGGTTTTTTCTACAGTTTAGTGCCATGAGCTGGAAAGATCCCTCTAATTTTGGTGAAACCTAACATCTAAAAACCAAAATACTCTCTTCAATATGCCTTTCTACAGTTCAGGGTTTAGAACAGTATGCATCAGCTTTCCATGCTGACTCAAACTCTATTTCTGTTTGTCATTCATGGGTGGCAGCTGGTATTCATTCATGTTGTCTCCAAATTAGTTTTTGTGTAAGCGTGGTGTCTTTGTAATCAGACAGATGGCCTTGGTTTGATTTCTGACCTCAGGCTTTGCCCATCAGGGAAGAAAATGCCATTTGTTACTATCTAAAGGATCTGCATGACACATTACAGGGAATTCAATCTGGAGTTGAGGGAGGATTGCACACAGTGAAGTCCTACAAAAAGAATCGGGGCCAGAGTCCAAACACAGAAGAATCCTGCTTAAAGTGCAGAGGTTTCACATATTTATTAGAACAAGCACTAAGCAAAAATATCCTAAGTATAAAATCTAAATGTTCTTGAATCCTCACCCTGGACAGGAGAGTCACAGCATGAAGGGCAGATCCAAGTTCTTCTCACCGTTGCCAAAGTAGATGTAGCCATATTGCTTGGTCATTGGGACGTGGTAGAAGGTCAGTCCGAGCCATAGCAGGCTCCGCAGTACCACCACGGTGCCTCCCTTCTCTAGCTGGACACTCCAGGAGCCTGTGCAAGAGGATGTGCTAATGAGTTACTAGGAAGCAGGAAGAGGCAGTGCTGCTGGAGCAAGCTGTCTAAGCTGAGCAAAGGACTGCCATGGGTTCAGCCTCACCAGTTAACAGTGCACAGCGCTGCGCTGGTGTTTGTGACACCTGAAAGAAGGAAGCTGGAGACCAGAAACCTTGATAACCTTTTTTCTTTTGTCAGTTCATCACTGTTTCCATATGTCTGCCTCTAGGTTCACACAGTAGCATATTCCCATGGCTATGATGGTAATGCCATATGCGTCACAGGAAGGGACCCCTGGAGCTCCTATCTTGTATACTTGAGACCTAGTTGAAGCTACAGCTATTCTTGGCTGCTTCTGAGTGGGCAGCAGTTACTCTAACAAGCTCTGTCACCTACTTGGTCTAGCTAATAGCTACAGAGAGCCAAGACTAGCTACAGCAATCCTGCATAGGTATGAAATTTCTTCTTAAAATAAACTTGTAGCATCAGTAGTGGGAAGAGAAAGAAGGTGCTTTCCTGATCCAGGGAAGACTGGTTTTCCTGATGCAGCAACTGGGAAAGAGGAAGAAGAGAAAGCAGAAAGCAGAATATTTCCTATCTCAGAGAAATTTACAGAAAAGGTTAATTCTCTTCAGTCTTTCTTGGCTCCACCACTGGAGAGGATGTGCGTGGTAAGGGCAAAGGGATTAGTTTCTGCATTAATTTCGCTTTGGCTCTGAAGAGGATCTTCAGAGCCAGTGTAAAAATGCAATTTCTCCTGGATGCAAGGAGCTCTGAGCCACTGAGTATTTATTTTGCATCTGACATGACAGCCTGGGAACAATGCCAGAAGGGAGGGAAGGGGGCTGGAGCATCAGCTTGGATTCAATACCCTTGGAGGGCGAGGAGCTGCCAGGAGAGGAAAATGCCAGCTTCAGCACCAAATCAGTAATGCCTAGAGGCTGCATTGTAGGGAAGGTTCCTGCTGAATCTCCATCTTGAGGCAAAAGCCACAGGCACAAATTAAAAGGAAAAAAAAAAAAGGCAGTTGGAGCTGTCAGGCTACTACTGGCCTGGATTCAAGTCAGCCTATCTGCACCCTGAGCCAGAATCTGCCAGTTCCAGAGTAAGCAGAAGGCCCATAATGTGTTGGCCAGTTAGCCAGTATTCATCTTGTAGATAATTTTAGGCTCATCAATTTATGCTCTGACTCATGCTTACTCATGTCATGCTTAGCCTGGGGAAGGGCTTCTGTGATTGCTGTCAGCTGCCAGTCCTCCCCCTCACTTCCGACTCATGGCCAATTTTACTCACATCCGACAAAGGGCTGAAGAAGTTCCACCACAAGTTCCTACTACAGGTCTCCACAGAACATGGCCCAGGGGTTGACTGCAGCTATTTGGTCTGCCCACAGCTGTGAGGGAGCACAGTTTGCTTGGTTTGCCTGGGAGCTAGGAGGCAGCAGCTAGCTGGGCAGTTGGTGTTGGGGGTAACTTTGGGCTCTTGCACACTCACAGTACACGTAGTTTCGTATGCAGTTCATGGCAAACTACAGTAGTTGAGGGCTTGAAGGAGGGGAAACATGTATGTGGTGGCTGCAGAATCAGAAAGAAAAGCCACAATTGAAAGCCCTGTAAAACCAAGTGTTACAAGTTGTGCTGCTCACCTGTTTCCTATCTCTTTTCCTTGTATTTCCATACTTTTCAGAAGTTTGTTGGACAACATTGTTTGCCCTGTCTCCTTCAGCAACATGTTCCACAGCTTTGTTATACCATAGTATAAATCCTATGTCATCTTTATCTGTTACCTTTCAAAGTACCCTCTTCAGTTATGTGCAAATGTGGAACTAAATGGATAGCAAGAATGGCTGCCTTCTGTGACAGTCACTGAGCTAACAAACCGAGTCTGGCTGCAGGACACAAATACAAAAGAGACATTCACAGTCTTTAAAAACTCAGGAGATTTCTGCACTGGAAAGCTTCTGACTCACTCAGCTCCATGTTTCCACTAAAGACAAACAGCTGAAATCACAGTAAAGCAAAGCACTACTTAATACAGGGCAGGACCAGTACAGGTGTGTGCCATCTTTTCACCTTCCTTGCATGCCTGTAACATTCTAGTTAAAACATGAGCTACTGTCTTCACAAGCAGTGGTTTCACATACAAGGCAACCCCAGTCTCCCATGCAATCTCTCCATTGCCTCTCATGGACACAGACTGGATCAGATCTATGTCACACCTGAGTAAAAACACATGCTGTGTTTCAGCCAGTGGCATTAAAAATTCTGACCTATTGGGTTTTCAACAAAATCTGCATGTTCTTAAGAAATTTCATTACTTTGATAGTATGGAAACCCAGATGAAGAATACTTCACTCCAAGGCAGATCATCCAGTGGCTGAAGCACTACAGCCATCTGCTGTCAAAGGACAAGCTTTCAAACAGTTTCTTGAACTTTGCCTCTACAAGTTTTCAGTATTTGCTTAGTGGCAGTAGCTAGACTGTGCACGGGGCTGTTGAGCAACCAGTGGCAAGCACATAGGTCTGAATGCAATTGTGACAGATAACTTTTTCCATTTCTCCTTTGAACACTGAACTGACTTGACTTTAAGTGCATGGCTCTTTCAGCTTGAACTTGCAAAGTTATCTGCATGCCCTTCATCCAAATACTGGTGGGTCTCGCTACAGCTTTACACATTGGTTTGCAGAGGGGGGACTGTAAACTTTTGGAAGAGTTTCTCTGACAAAAAGATAATGGAATGAGGAACTCTGATTGTATTTTAGGACCAGTCCTCTGAGAAGCAAGTCTCTCAAGAATAGGACTGTGGCTTGCCTTGTTGGATAGCAAAAGCCTGTAGGGATTATCTAGTTTGCTAATGCCTCATGACATACTGAAAGCATCCAACAGCCTGGGTACACGATAGCATGTATATGTATGTTCATGTACACAAATGAACCCTCTGCCCCAAAGTATTTACAAAGCACAAAAGGAAATGCCTGGACCATGGCAAGTGGGAAAGGTGAGAGGGAAAGCAGGGGTATCAATGCTCTCAGGAACTATAACTGGATTCGGACTTTTTTGTTGGACAAATTTGCAGAGAGGCTGGAGAAAATCAAGTTCAACTTTATTGAATCCCCATACTTATGCTCTGGGACAACAGAGTACACTGATCTATGATCTTGGAACATGTACCCAGTGTTACACAGGCTTATCAATCTCTGTGGAGTATTCAGCAGCAGTTGACTGCTGATCAAAGGAACTTCCCATGCACCTTCACACCTGGCAGAAGTGGACAGATGTAATTGAAGACAGCTCCATTCACTTTTATGCCAGATCTCTGAAGCTGTGGTGTGCAGCTGTTTCGTTTCCCTCCAGCCTGTCCAAGCTGCAAACTCTCAAAGGGCTCAAATTCATAAATGTGAGATGTTTGGGAAATACCAAGTTGTTATACTTTCAGGTTCTTCTCCAAGCCTTGATTCTCCATCTAATTCTATGCAAATATGGACAATAAAGTTTTGCTGGTGCTGTGTAAGTATTCGTGTGTACTGAGGGCAAAACAAGCAGGTTACTTCAGGGCAATCCCAAATGGACTGACACAACATGGGCTGATAGGAAAAAATTTTAAGAAACTGCCTGAAACTATAATATCATTTTCACACAGATCCTGTTTGCAGCCAGAATTATGATTAGCCATAGAGCTGCAGGGCCAAACAGCAGCAGCAGTACCACCTTCACTAACCAGATCACTGGGCACGTTTCTCTAACCCAGCTATGGTAAGTGATTTAGTCATGTCCTGGGGTCAGCAGTAGCAGTCATTTTTCTCCTTAGTAGCTGGTGCAGTGCTGTGGTTTTGACTTTCAGACTGGGAATAACTCTGATAACACTGATGTTTTTTAGTTGTTGCTCAGTAATGTTTACTCTGACCAAGTACTTTGTGAGTCTCATGCTCTGCCAGGGAGGAGGGGAAGCCAGGAGGAAGCAGAGACAGGACACCTGACCCAAACTGACCAAAGGGGTATTCCATACCACAGCACGTCATGCCCAGTATATAAACTGGGGGCAGTTACCCGGAAGGCTAGCTCACTGCCAGGGTCAGGCTGGGTATCAGTCAGCGGGTGGTGAGCAGTTGTATTCTCTTCCCTTGTTATTTCCCTTATCATTATTATTGGTGGTAGCAGCAGTGGTTTTGTGTTACACCTTAGTTACTAAACTGTTCTTATCTCAGCCTGTGGGAGTCACATTCTTTCCATTCTCCTCCCCAACCCTCAGGGAGCGGGGAGAGGAAGGAAGGGGAGTGAGCCAGTGGCTGCATGGTTCTGGGTTGCCAGCTGGGCTTAAACCACGACAATTCAGTACACTTTTCCAGGCTAGACTTCTGCAACATACAAAACCAATTCAGAAACTGCACTTGATACACAGTGCTGGTGTCTGCCTTCTTAGAAGACATCACATTACAGTTCTGGGACCTGTCTGCTTTTCTTGGTCCTTTAAAATCAGAAATTAAGAGTCCATTATCTCAATACTTATTTTCATAGAAACAATGAACAGTTTGGGCTGGAAGGGACCTCATCCAGTTCCAACCCCCTGCCACAGGCAGAGACACCTTCCACTAGACAAGGTTGCTCAAAGTCCTGTCCAACCTGCCCTTGAAACTGCCAGGGATGGGGCAGCCACACCTTCTCTGGGCAACCTGTGCCCCACCATGCTCAGAATAAAGAATTTCTTCTTAATGTCTAACTTAAATCTACCTTATTTTTTTTCTACATGTTAGTATTTAAGGAACTAGTATATTAAAATAAATAAAAGAATATTTGAGCTCACGAGACATGGAGAAAGTTGTTCTCCTTAAAAGATCCAAGACAAGTGTATTCTCTTCCATCACAGCTCAAATTTCACGATCTTCAGACACAATACTTTTTCAGGCCCACCTTTCTTGTAGGAGTTTGAAATAATAATGTTATAAATCACTCCAAAAGTACTTTAATCAGCAGCTAATGAACAGTATGAAATAATAGCTTAAAATTAATATGCCTTCTTTCCTCCTTCAAAAGAAGGTCTTAGAAATGCATTTAACAATACAATTTTAAAAAGGATGAGGAGAATTGGGGATTACTAATTATGAAAATTAAAAGCTTTTATCTTCTTTTTAAGAACCTTCCCTGCTATTGCAAATGGTTCTTGGAGTAAAATCATTGCATAGGTAACTGTAGGTCTGTATTATAATAAAAATGCAGAAGCAGGATGCTGGGTTCAAATTCTTGCTAACATTGGCTCAGAATATCCCATGCCAGTCCCTGTGCTCATCATTGCCCTTGTATCAGATAACAGGTCTCTTACTGGGAGGCTAGGAAGCTGTAAGCAAGCATCATCAGTCTGTAAGGCACACCAAGACTCCTAGATAAAAGTCGTTAGGAAAAACATTATTACTTGCATTAGAGGGAATAGAAGTAGAACTTGGGGACAGCAAGTAAAAGCTGGCTTTCCTGGTGTTAAATACTGATTTTAACTTGCATCTGTGTGTGAGCTGTAGCCTGTGTTGTCTGTAAATCAGGCAGCAGAGTGAACTTCGCAATCATGCAAAGCCGCTGAGGTGCAGGGAACTGGAGGTCATTGCTCTCGTGCTGGAGATTTCTAACAGTAACACTGCCCTGGTGAGGTTTCCATTCTTCAAAATACATTTTTTTTAAGAAAAAGTTAATTCTTAAGCTGCACCCAGCAAACCTAAGGAAGCCAAGCACTGTCTGTGCTGAGGCCATTGCCTGTTGCTGCTCCAGAAGGGAAGGGAGGGAGCTGCTGTGTGGGAGGAAAGAGCATGGGAAAAATATCCGCTGGATGAAGATCTGGAGCTTCCTATTCCCTCTTTGGATCAGCCTGCAGCCTCCACCCCTCCAAACACAGGCAGGAATTCTGAGGAGTTCCTTACATCTTTCCCAAACAAGAAAGTGCTTTGAAGATCCTGATGCTCACCCAGTGTTAAACCACTGCCTTTTTTATGGCCCTTCAACAGCTGCCAGGACACCAGGGCTGAATTTCAAAAGTCAACATCCTTCTCAGCTTCTTCTTCCTTTCCAGTCGCCAATAGAAATCCCTGTCTCATCCCTCATGTCTGTCTCGGCTATGGGCTGAATCTTGTAATCCACAGAGGCAAGAGGGTGCGTGAGATGTTAGCTTTTAAACAAAAGCCTTTTAAGAGGGCTGTTTGCAGAAGAACTTTCCTGCCATAACTGGTCCACTTTCAGTATGACCTCTCATAACATTGCTGCTTTGGAGGTGATTCAGCAACGCCACATTTCAGTGCAAGCTTGAGAAGAAACAGCTTTAAAGAGCTAGACAGCCTGATAGAGAGGCTCCATGTCACAAATGCTCACAGAGGGTCATAAAAGTGACATTATCAATTCCTCTTCAAAGGAGGAAATGTCTCAAGGGAAAAGCAGCTACAGCTTGGTTGCACTTACCATTAACACAATATGCTCCCACAAGAGCACGTTATAACATATCTTGCTGCAGTCAGTCCTGAGAGAGAGTGGAGTAATAGGACAAATGTTAACACCCAGAGAGGGGCAACGTAACCATTTCCCTTTGCAAAAGCAGCCACTGCTTGGCTGCCTGACCCTAAGCACTTAGCTCTGACAAAGCTACACTACACCCATGGGATTTAGCTTCGATTTGCTTCCAACAGAAAACCCTACACTGGGAAGAGTTTCCTACTTTTAATCTGCTGTCTGTAGGGAACAAAGACAAATCGCAAAGCACAGCAGCTGTAAGGAAAGGCCACCGTGCTTTGGCTCTCAACAAATTTCGACACACGGACATTTCAAACACAGCCTACCAGCCATAAGGACACATCCATTCTTATGTGGGGCTCAAACTCCTTTATGCCACTTACTGGCTGCAAACTACATCTCTTTCATTTGCTTGACACACCACCTGCACCCCATATGTTAACACTGCTGTCAATATTGCCAAATCCCCGTATAACTATTTAATAATAATTAAATAAAAACACAGACTGGTTGCAGGTTCAGTACTGTTTTAAAAAGCCTCCAGAGCCAGGAAAGCACAGCTTACAAACAGTCAGATGCTGCCAGGCTCTTGCCTGGTCCTAATGCCTGCCACATCTTTGACACACAAATACAACCATGCCCAAAACTCAAAGTAAAATGATCTTGCTTCAGAGGCTTTTTCTCTCCATTATCTTCTGCCACTGGGGACACCTCTGCAGCAGAAATAATTAAGACAGGCCTGGCCCTTCTGTTTACGCACAAAGTACCTGTTTCCTGCTGACAAGGAAGACTCAGGCACTGCAATGATGAATAGTATTTAGGTGCCTCTGAGTACTGGGTGAAATTCAGGCCATACTTAGACATCTGACAACAGGGCTGCTTAATCCAGTTAAAACAGCCTCAGTCTTCAAACCCTTATTCCCCTCCCTCATCACTCTTCCCTCATAGAGACCACAAAAGTGTTTATTTACTGCTCAGTGAACCAGGTCAGGGAAATGATCTGGCTGAAAAATAGTCTAGCCAAAAATAAAGTTATTTTCCCAGCTGGAATCTGCTGCACAGCCAGCAATGCCAACACAAAAGAACGGACAATATGCAGACATAAATGAGCAGCAGAGGATGGTAAGGACTGAAAAAGCCAGCACAGAAGTAATACACATTACATTATAGCCTCCTCCAGTTAGTTTGCCCTTTAGTCATAAATCCACCTGATAAATAGAATAAAGCTATAATAGTTTTTTACTTTTTGTTGTTGTTGTTAAGAAAAAGATGCAGACTTTGCGCAAAAACCATCCAGAACAGGGCTGTGCACTGGGGGAAACAGCAAGACAATATGCAATCAGAACTTACGAGGAGTAGGAAAAACTGATTTGAATCCCTGCTATCTAGATTCTGACAACTACAGTACAGACCATTGTATTTAAGGTCTTCTGTAGTATGTTTGGAAATCTCTCAGAGTGGTAATGCACCCTCCTTCCAAAGCACAAGTTTATGCTGGATCTCGTCACACTCCATATTTCTTGTTCAGCTGGTCGCTCTGGAAACGTTTTTGGAGCGTGCCACGAGTCACGTAGCATCTACCTGGGGAGCCCCTGCATTAATCCGTCACCTTCGTGGGCTCCTGTGAGCCCATTGGTTGGTAGGAAGAAAAAGAAGGAGTCTCTCGCTCCTCCCTGCTCTGAATGAAAGACGCTTCCTCTAAATCTTGCTACAGGATTTCAGGCTCAATTCAGCTTCTTTGGGGCTTTTGTTACCAAACAAATGTGATGTCTTTGAAAGAAAGATTAACAGTTTGATGAAAGGATGCAAGGGACAGCTTTGTTCTAGCCTGCTTCCCCCTAGAGCTTTCGGTCACTGTCACTTTCTTACCCACGGGAGAATATCTGTCTGACTCTCAGAGGAGATTATGACCACCTTGTAAGATTTTGCCTCTCCTGGTAACAAAGCATGGGCCACTTTGAGGAGGTGATAATGATGAACAGGGGCTGGATTAGGGGCAAAGAACCTCACATTGATCTCTGAATCCTGAGAGAACACAAAGCATTCGATGCTGGGATTCAAAACCCACCAAATACTTACGGCACATCCAATTCACTCTCCTCCAGGAGGGGCCAGGCTACAAGCCCTGTCAGTTTCCCAGTTGTACTTCTTACCAAATCATCAAATTAGCAGGACTGGTTAAAAGGGCTTAAGATGAGGAACAGATTGTAAACTGTCCATGTTTTCCTACTAAATCAGGTATGAATCCCAAATTACCTAGAGTTTACCAGTTTCTGGGAAGACTGTCACACTGAGTATAGCCCCACAGTTGTGTTGATAATGAAGCTAGTTCAGACCACTAAGGATGGCCAAGCATCTTCCGATGCTTGGGATCGCCTAACTATCTCTGTGCGGCACAACTGCTGTACAAATATACCCATATATTAACCGTCCTTTTCCTTTTACACTGCCACACACCCCTTCAGCATGCAGAATTCCAATCCACACGATGCCTGTGTACAGTAAAACAAGTCAACACCCACTGACTTCCTCCCTGCAGAAGTTCTATAGCCAAAGGGGCAGCAAAAAGCAGAGCAAAGCTGTATCTGCAGGGCTGGCACCAGTGCCAACTGCTGCACTCCTTACGTGGAGTCCCTTCAGAAATAGATCATTCCCAGCAAAAGCTGACCTCGTTCCGACTTCAGTGACACACAGACTGCCCTATGCGTTCCCCCACAGGTAATTTTTCATTTCCTAGAGAAAGGGTTAGGCCAAGGCTGACTGATGTGGTGATAAAACTACTACTTCTGGTTCTAAGAGGCTTTACCCGCATTTCCCATCAGTTCAGCAAGAAGTTCACCTCCTTTTCATGCCCAAAGAATCAGGAGCTAAAATGCACACAGGGTAGGCCACGGTTTCTTTTACTAGGAGGGCAAAATTTTAAGTACAGTTCCTGGAAAGTTGCTACAAAGACTCTGCTTCTGTCCTCATTTTTTCACTGCAGCAGTCAGCTGAGCAAAGGACTCTACCACAGACCTCAGATGATGGGCAGCTCTGCTCCAGTATAAACTCATCCAAGGCCTCTGACTAAACAAGACCCCTGAAGTGATACAGACCTAGGACCCAAAAGCAGTGAATGCACTGCTTTATTACCCACAGACACAAAGCCCAAGGAAAACAGACTCCTTTCCAGAAATCAAGGCAGACCATGGACAGCCAGTCAAAAGCTATAACAGTAGCTGGCTCTGGCGCCCTCCTGCTGTGCTGCCATGTGAGAGGTTCCAATCTGATCGTGAACTCATGAGCTGGCAGCACCCCAGCTTGTAGGAGAGACATCTTGTCTTGCTCCCAGGCAACTCTCTTGGGTCACTGCAGGAGTGGCCTTAACAGCCTTTAAAGGTTCCCCAGCCCACACATCACTAGCAACAACGAAGAGCCTGTCTACTTTTGAAGGATGTGGAAGACATGTTTATGTATTTGTATATGTCCATTGCATGCCTGTGATCTCTAAGGGTGATAAGAAAGCTATTGAAAAGCCCAGTGACCATTCCAGAAGCAGCCTAAGCTTGGAAGGGACAGACTAGCTTCTCCATACCTACAGTTCAGGAGGTCAGTATACCACACACAGTCTGGAAACTCAGGCCATAGCTTCTCCTCAATTTGATGCTGCTGTTCGTGCTTTTCTTTCTCATTTTACTTCTCTGTGGTTTCCTTTTCTGTGCTCAGCACTGACAATGCTGGCACTAGAGTGCGCCCTGCTGGAAGGCAACAGCTACAGCCATCCTAGGATTATTTCTAAGGATGGCCGACTTCGGGTTTAACTGAGAAATTCAGGTACTGATGCTGTAACTGATTACCCACTGAGCTACTGGGTTCGAGTATAACAATTGAAAGCCGACTGTTCTGGTGCACAGTAATCTGTTTTACTCCTTCTATACCACTCTTATAAAGCTTATTTGTCAAAACCACTTGTGTAAGTGGCAGGTAAGTCCATGGGATAATGTAGCTCAGTTTCACAGATTCACTGAGCCTAAAGATTACCTCTTCTAATCAGGAATAAGATAGCTGTGAGCCACATGAAGTATTTCGGTCTACATTTTGGCCACCTCTTTTTTTCCCTTGCTAACACGAAGCAGTGTCCTCTCATTCATTATGGATCTTTTAGTTTGGATTTCAGTGAGACAGCTTGAAAAGCCTTGTCCCCGTGTGGCTCTTGGCAGGCTAAGAAGTAAAGTGCTCTTGCTCTCAGCTTTCACAGAGCTGGGGAGGTGCTGCTTATTGTTAAGCAATGAAAGGGGAGGGCTCAGGTCACATCTGTGAAATGTTAGCAGAGAAGGGAGGCTGGGTGAAAGTAGGTGGCCAGCACAGCATAGCACTTTGCTGGATTCTGCAAGGCCACTGGGGAGATAGGCAGCCATTTGTCTTAGAGCCCTGATAACGGGCAGACTTGTTCTCTGCTGGCTAGCTGAGGGTTGTAAATACCTCTGCAGACACACTCTTCAAATGGCTGTAGACGAGGCTGATAGGGGATTAATCGCCTGGAGGTGGGGTCAAAAGGGAGTTAATTAGCTGTGCTAACGCATGGAGATAAAGCAGGTTCCTGCCTCCTCACCTCCATCCTTCCAGCACCTAGGTTTTTGGGCAGCCAAAATGGGGCAACCAAAATGGGTCTTGAGCGCAACCAAAGGAAACTATCTCCCACTTAGAAATGCAACCTCTCCATCTTCAAAGACCCATTATGTACCAGCTTTTGCTAAACCGATCAAGAGTGTGCTAATGAAGCTCAGAGGACAGGAGTTAGTGTTCTAACCCAGGCTACTGTTCAACAAGTTTACAAAAAAGTTAATTCCAAAAGTATTCAACCAAGGAAATAGCCAGAGATCCCTTTGTCTGTAATGTGGTATAAGGAATGCTCCAAATGCAGTTTGGGGTGAAGAAATAGAGCTACAGACTGAGTGGCTGTCACTCCCTCCACAGTCAAAATGGCAAAGAAACTGAAATCCTCTTCTGTCTAGGTACTATAGCCAAATCTTGAAACAGCAAGTAGACAACTCACTATGATCCACCCTGCCACTTTATACATATTTAGAATAATACTATAGTCTCCACCAGCATTACAGTCAGCAATTACATTGAAAGGTCTCAGCTCCCCAGTTTAGCCTTCAAAATGGACAATGGTAAGTCAAGAATCTCCTCGGTCCTACTTTTAGCCCTCATGCATCATAGTCCAGAAAGCAAAGCCTGTGCTTAGAGTCACTGTCTCAGGGACCCACTGTCACCTTTGTGTTATTGTCACTGACAACGAAGAAGCCCATGATCACCTTCCATGGCTGTTGTCAAGTTTACAGCCAGGGGTACCAGGAAATCATCTGTTCTGGACTCCTACACACCCCTGCCCATTAAACTGAACTCAGTTACTCATGTCTTGGACTAACAACTTCTATTTGCATTTGGCTAAAACACAGTTCCCAGGAAGACATCCAGCATGATGTTAAGATGCCAAGAGACACAGACCCTCCGTTGCCCTTGCTAGGCTGGTAATCATTTCACTGTTCAAATTTGTATGTAATTTTTTCACTTTAGTTTTTCTAGCTATAATTTTCAGATGCTGATTCCTGTTATGCCTTTTTTCTCTGCTACATTAAATAGATCTTTAGTACCTAATACTTAAACCCCATGGAGTATTTACACAGTCATTCTGTTATTTTCTGCAAGATAAACAGATTGAACTGTTTATGTCTCTTACCAGCCCTTGAGTCATTTTGTGGCTCTTTTCTGCAACTGTCCAATTTTGCAATGTGTAGTAATCCAGTTATGATTCCACTAGCAGTAGATGCAAGAGTAAAGTCATCTGCCTGTTCCTATTCGCTACACCTTTTTTTGTACATCTATACATCAAATTAGCCTTTAAGTCTTGGGATCAGACTGGGAGCTGGTGTTCACTGCGTTGTGTCTCAATTTCCTTTTTCAGCCATAGCTTCCGAAATACCGTTCTTACATTGCAGACTTCCAGTCCCTGCTCATGACTTTGTAGATAGCTACATCAAAATGTGCTTTCTTTAAGTAAGCCCATTTTATCAGATCTCTGTAGCCGCCCTGCCCTTGTCATTATTTGTCTCTCCACCAATCCCCTACTTCCAGATCACTTAAAAATAGGTTGGAGAATATCAGTACTGGCACTGATCCCAGCTGAGGCCCCCTCTGACCCCTTCCAGAAACACACTTGTTCAGTGATTTCTGAATCACAACTACTAATCAAGATAAGTCATGGGGAATATTTCTGCAATGATGGGATTTATTAACAGTTAACATTGTAAGTATGCCACAAGTATCCTGAGATAATGATTTCAGGAGTAACTTACCTGGCTTTGCCATTTTCATTTTTTGACCCACAGTAAAGGTTGTCTAACTCCATCCTCCCTTAGCAAACAGTCTGAAAACTGGCTGAAACACTATTTTATTTTAATTTGATTCATCTCCTAAATAAACAAATAAATTATTGAGCATTTCTGCCCTTCCACATTCTTCGCAGCCTTTTTACCATCGCTGCTTAATGCCAGTTTCCAGTACCATTGCTGGAAATGCCAGTGTTTTCTTTTCTTCTCAATATAGTTAGAAAAAAAAATCCTCCTTACAGTTGTCATGGATTACTCCAGGATATTGCAGCTTCCTTTGTCATTTTTTACTCATTGTAAATTGCAATTTTTATCAATCATTTGTTGTTCCCACTTTAATGCATTTCCTTTTATATTGATTTTTCTATTCTTTAAAAATTTAAATTCTTTAAATTTAAATCCTACTCTTATTTAACAGTGAACTCAGGCTTTCAACCAAAAGCAGCTATTTATTGACTGGGAGTCATGACTTTTGAATAAAGTCTTCTATATAAAACTTATTTCTACTCATATCTCTTCCTATCTACATTTTTCTTTTCCTTTGCCTAGGACACACCTCCACTCCTGCATCAGTCTTTAACAGTGCCCTGTTGGGGTCCCATATCTCCATATCAAAGTGATCTATCTGAGTCAGTAATCTGTAACAAACTTTCAGAGCAGGGTCAGGTTACTGCTTTACTGAACCACAGTTTGAAAGCTCAAAGAACTGAATTCTCCATCCCGTTTTACTTCCAAGCTTTCCATTCTACACTAGCACCTTAAGCTTTCTGCCATCCCCTTCCTTAATCCTTGCAGAATGTATCATTGCTTCATCCAATGCCATGGTCACAGTAAAACCATCCTTCCCTCTCCCTTTTCACTTTCCCTGTCATGTCAATGCCTGATAAATGACTATTATTTCGTATCTACACAACATTAGGTCATCAAGTGAAAATGCTGTAGGCATGCTAGGAATTACTGCTATTTGCTTTGCCATTCCATTATCTGCAAGCACATGTAAAACTGCCACAACTCCAGTTCCTGAAATGCTATTGCCCAGGGTGCTGAACTGCATGCAGCAGAAAAGACCACACTGGCAATCTGCCAGGAGCTGAAAGGCTACATCTAATTGTGCATAAAGTTGAGCAGATTGTCTGCTTAGACTAGAGCAAACAAGCTTATCTTTAATGCAGACATATGGCAGCAAAACCTACAGATCCCAGCATGCAACGTTCTGGCCAGCTGGCCATTTGGATCAGAATGAAGCATTACATGATCTGATACTGTGGTGACAGAAGATCAGTATCGCAGTCAGTCCATGTTCAAAAAAATACTCCATGTCCAAACTCAAATTCATGCGTTTGGCTCAAAAAGCTGAAGACTTTAAGGGGAATAAACCAACTGAATTTGCTTTTGTGACAGGATTCACATTCTCCCACTTTTCTCTGCATTTTTTTTTTAAATGTGGGGTTTTTAATAAAAGCTAAGTCACAGTCTCTGGGAGCTGAGACATCAAGAAAAAACAGACAGACTCACAGTATGATTAGGGGAGGAGCAGCAACATATTCTGAACTCTTAAAGTGCACAGATAACCCAATAGACACACACACAGAATCTGGAAGGTGCAATCATGACAGGTACCACTGGTAAAGATAAGAGTGGCAGACAGTTTTGTTATAAAACTCCAGGTTTTCCAATCTTGTACTGAACTCTCCGCTTTTACCATCGTTTCCCTTATTCAGCCTGGATTTAACTTCCTTTCTTCCCACCTCTCAGCTGTCATATAAAATGTTCTCTCTGCCTCCAACTTTCCATTCTGTAAGACACCTCTGCTCTCCTATAATGACACACCATACATTTTATGACAGTTACCCCCTTGACAGCCGTCACAGAGGCTCAGTCTCCAATTTATAAAGAAAACTATTCCAACAGAGTTGTTACTTTTAGACAAGTTAAGATTAGCCCTTAATCTCTCAGTCCTATTCTTCAGGTCTTTTAAGATGCTTTTAAGGAAATTCTAGCCAGTGCAGGCTAGAAGCATCACTCAGATGTCACTCACCCCCAGTCCACTTCATGTGTATTTGTTGAGGGCAGAGACAATTCTGACTTCAGTCACAGTTCAATAGATTTGGGAATTCCTACTTCTACTGACAATAATTGTTCAAGAGAAGACCTAGTTAGGAAAGGGAAGAAAAGTTTTAGGTCAAAATGAAGGGATTTGACAGAGCTATGAACAATCAATGTGTCAGGAGACACAAAAAGCACTGTCTGCTCTGGATCAGGACCAACACACACTGGCAGACCTGAAGTAAGGTAATCCAAGAACCAGCATTTGAGTGCCTTGCAACCAGAACTGAGTGACTTTGGCAGAGCTATGCTGATAATATCAGCAGAAAGCCTGTGTCTGCCCTCCATTCTTCCCCACACACGCATTTTCACAAGTAACCGGTACTTTAGGCAACTTGAATGCTTGTCTAAAGGTTGACCTTTCTTTAATGTTACAGCTCCTGTCTGCATGTGATAGAGTGCAATTAGAGAGGCTACATGCTTTGCTGATCCTGTAACCAGTTCATGTCTTACTTCCTTCACCTGACAAGCTCATTCCATCAGTCCTCAGGTCCAGTCCAAAAAAGAGCAGGACAGAGCAGCCAGAGCTGCATAGGCACCATGATGAATCTTCTTTGCCATTAAGAAGCACTCCGCCTCCCTTGAGCTCAGGTAGTCTTTGAGAGGTAACTTTTTTGAGGAGGCTGAAATCTGCATTAACCACAACCCCCCAGGAAGGGGGCAAAGGTTCACAGTAACACAGACCTCAGGTTGCCTCAGGGAAGACAAACATGACAACAGCACAGCTGAGCCGCAGCTTCTATTTTCCACAAGGTAAAATACAGCTATAAGTCAAATTTGATTTAAAGACTTCAACAAAACCACCATCTTCATGTCTAACACACAGCATGACTTGCCAGTTGCCTGGTCCCTTGAACTAGATGTGGAACACTGCAGAATAATATCTGTAATCTTTCAGAGGTGGCTAAAACCAGCTCTGTGATGCAAATCAGCCTTCAGGCACTTAGCCCTTGGTGCCTGTATTCTAGTAGAAACATAGAAAGCACCACAGATTCATCTCCTGCTTCAGTGGCTCTGTAGTTTCAGGCCTCACAAACCCAAAAATCTCTCTACCACAAACCCTAGTAAAAAAGGGAGAGAGAGGGAAATACAAACCGTAGCAACACCTGAACTACCATAAGAAACTGCAGCTAAAGTTTTCTTAGGAGTTGACTAGTACTAATCCCGCTTGCAATACTCATTTTTTGAGACAAAAGGGCCAGCTTATTGAGCCAGTGTATGTAAAAATGTGCAGTCTCTCCAGACTGCACCTCTGGAAAATGACTGCCACAAGGACATTCCTACTAAGTTGAACAATGGCTTAGATTTTCCTGCTGTTTATGCTC
Organism: Neopsephotus bourkii; assembly: GCF_033783945.1. Lineage (NCBI taxonomy): Eukaryota > Metazoa > Chordata > Aves > Psittaciformes > Psittacidae > Neopsephotus > Neopsephotus bourkii. The sequence goes on along the minus strand of NW_026901776.1, from coordinate 8,654,098 downwards.
TGAACAGTCAAAAGTGTTCAGAATGCAGGCAGCAGCTCACTAAGCTCAGTCTTAGGTCTTTGGGGTTTTTTTGCCAAAGGAAAAACTGGAATGTATATATATATATATATATATATGTAAAGCCTGAGAAGCTATTTACAGCACTGGCAATGCACTGTCCTTCCAGCCAATTCCATCTGGCACAGGTCACCTACTATCCTATCTTGCTACTTCAGGATAGGAAAGAAATAGCAAAGCAAAGTTCTGACTGTGTCCCGAGACTCTTTCTAGACAGCAGAATGTGAAAACACTTGGTCCAATTAAAGAAGAAAATTAAAAAAATACAGCAAATCAGCAAAAAGCAGTTAGAAGCTAATAACAACTTGTTCCCATCTCTTTAGAGAAAGATTCTGCCAGAGACATCCCTAGAGGAGGCTTTAAATATATTTAACAGTTGTCCAGCAGAACCGTACAGATGTGAACTGAATGTACATTTCAGTATGCACATCTTTCTTCCTCCTTCCACGGTGAGTAATCCTGCTGAAGTACAGATTATTTCACACTGCAGCATTTCTATCAGAGTTTATCAAAGGAACTTTTGAATTCAGCCTCTCAAAGATATCAGTTTAGTGTTAATGACAGCCCATTTAGACAAAAAACAGGAATAGTGAGGTGGGATGAGAGGTGTGAATTACTTCAAACCATATAAATTCCCTCGATCAGTGGTGGAGTTCTCTCTCCCCAGAGGAACACCAGCTACCACAGGCTTTACAGAAGTGAGGCCAGAATATGGCATTCAGGCAGAAAGAGTAACTGCTGGTGTGGTCAGACCTGTGGAAAGGGTGTGACAGCCATGGTACACTTACATCTTACCATTGTAAGCCTTTATAATTACTTAAAAAAGGAATTAAATACAATATGTAGTAAAGGATAAAGTTCCTTTACAGATTTGCATAAGCAAATACCAACTCTACAGTAACCTAACACCTTGTTACCTTGGCATTTCCCAGACTACTCAGGCAGCCTTTCATTTCATTATAACTGTAGATTCTGCTACCTTTACCTTGTGGGATATCATGCTCCAGAGAGTCTAGAAAGTCAGTGGATGGGTCCAGATCAGCCTTTTCCAGCAGAGTTTTATTCTTCAGATTAACAGGCTCAGTAAAATGGAAATAGGAACTTAATTTTTTTGCCTCCATGAAAGAAAGACCTGCGAACAACCATTGGTGACCATTAATACAGCAAGCTAGGCTAACATTCACTGTATCATCAAATACCATATTGTTTCTCTAACACCCACTGCATAGAACAGAAACACGATCTTTCTTCAGTGGACTCCACAGAAGATCAAAGGCTTGCCAGAAACAGGGCAGCAGCACTCCCTGATACCGTGCACTGCAGACCATGCTAACTGCAGCTCAGAGAAGCAATGGAGACTGAATTGAGACCAGCCCTCTGTGCCCATTTGCTTGCATCCTGTATCTAGACGGAGAATTCACTGCAGCTATAATTGCTAAACACTGACATAAACTATACAGACAAATGGAACTACAGGTTTAATGACTCAGAGCCATTACTAACTCTCCTCCCACCTCCCAGAGTTGAATCATGCACCTGAATATTAGTGGCATTGAATTCTCTCCTCCCGTTCATCTTACCCAAGGAAAAAATAAACCTGAAATCAAAATATCAACTAGAGAAAGTCATCTTAATTTACAGCCTTTATGATCAAAGTACAGTTGATCCTGATAAAGAAAATGGGACTTTACCTTCAAAGTTTCTGTTTTCATGCACAGACCCAAGAGGAGTCTTCACAAATGCCCCTCGGGGGATGATACCAACCGCTCTGTCTATCTGTTCTATTGTAGCCACAAGGCGGACCTCCTCCTTGATCAAGTTCTTTAAAGTAAAATAGGCACATTTTAAAGGCAAAGACTAGCCTTGTTGTCATTTCTGAAAATAAACTCGAGGTGACAGTAGAAACCACAACTGACTCATCAGCTTGGAGCCCAATGGCGCTAAGAGTAGGACCTCAACCTGGACATTCTTCTCATGAGATGACAGCAAATGTGGCTAGGAGCAGACAGTCAGGACCCACCAGTGGTCTAACTATCCCTCCCTCCATCCCTTCTTCCCTCCCAATTAAGCCACTTATGACTTGTCTATTCATTTATAAATAATGGTGCCTGCATTTCTATTAAAGCTTCAGAAACTGCAGTGTGAACCTGTACCAGTTGTGCATAATAAAACATAAGGGGGATACAGTATTTCTGAGCCATGTCTTTAACTCCAGCAGTAACTGAAATCAATCAAGAAGCTGTTGCTACACAATGACAGGAAGGAGAAAATTGGGTATATTTTGCCTGAGCTCAGGCTGCTTATTACAAACAAGGAGGAGGAGCCACCACCTGTCCAGTGTGAGGGGTACAACTGTAGCAAAGACAGTGCAGAAGTGTTTTGCTGTATTTACCTCCTTATCACCTTCAATCAACTTCTCAGCATCTTCTGCGTTTATCTCAGCGAGCTCATACGCAAAAGAAGGATCTCCCTGGAAGCGGCCCGTCAGCTGCTCAGCCTGCGCAATCATCTCCTCCGTCACTGGTGGCAGGAGGCTCCATTCCACGCAGTTCAAGCTGTAGCGCAAGCATGACACAGGCCTGAGCTCGCGGAAGAACCCGGATTAATGCAGCCTTGCCAGGTCCCTCACGAGACAGAGAAGCCCCCTCCAGGGGAGCTGGGCAGCCCGCCCTGGCTCCCCAGTCCCTTCTCCCACCAGCTCCCAGAACGGCCCCCCCCGGTCCCACCCGCTACCAGGTCGTCCCCTGCACGGAGCCGCGGTGAGGCCCGGCCCGACCTCCGCACCTGTAGAGGCGGCTGCGGGGCGCGGCGCGGTCGGGGCCCAGCCCCTCGGCGATGTAGTAGGCGCCGCGCACGCCCTGGATGCAGCCCCAGAACCAGACCCGATCGAAGCGGTAGTCGCGCTGTAGGAGCAGCAGCGAGGACCCCAGCACTGCCCGCTTCTCCGGGCTCAGCCCCACACCGCCGCCGGCCGCCAGCTCCAGGGCAGCGGGCAGCGACGCCGCGTCCATGGCGGCCCCGCGTCGCCGTTGCCAGGCAACCGTCGGTCGGGATGGAAGGCTAGGGTCAAAGGTGAGGACGTGCTTCCGCTGCAGGGAAGGGTCCAAAACGTCCATCAAAGTCAGCGCCCTGGCAGAGGCCCGGGGGGAGCGGCGCTGCCATGGCAACAGCGGGTCCCGCCTCCCCGCTGCCATGGAAACGGTGCCGTGGGCGCAGGCCGACAATGGCGAGCACTCGCTGCCGCCTCTGTGCCCGCTGGACGGCCGGTGCCGCGCCTTCCCTGAGCGGGGCTGAGGACCTGAGAAGGGCGGTCATGGAATCATAGAATGGTTTAGTTTCAGAAAGACCTTCAAAGATCATCAAGTCCAACTGTTACCGCAGGATTGCCAAGGCCACCACTAAACCATGTCACTCCAGACCCTTCACTAGCTTTGTTGTCCTTCTCTGGTTACCCGCTCCAGCACCCCAATGTCTCTCTTATAGTGAGAGGCCCAGAACTGAGCACAGGATTAGAGGTGCAGCCTCACCAGTGCCAAGTATGGGGAGGTGATTACTTACCTGGTCCTGTTGGCCACACTCTATGATATAGGCCAGTTTGCCATTGGCCTTCTTAGCTGCCTGGGCACAAGCTGCTCATGTTCAGCTCCAACAGTCAGCACCCCCAGGCCCTTTTCCACTGAACAGCTTTCCAGACACTCTTCCCCAAGCCTGGAGCACCGCATGGGATTGTTGTGGCCCAAGTGCAAGACCTGGCACTTTGCGTTATTGAACCTTGTACCATTGTCCACAGCCTGTCAAGATCCCTCTGCAGAGCCTTCTTACCCTTCAGCAGATCAACACTAGCACCCAACTTGGTGTCATCCACACATTCACTGAGGGTGCCCTCAATCCCCTCATCCAGACCATCAATGAAGATGTTAAACAACACCAGCCCCAGTACTAAGCCCTGGGGGACACCACTAGTGACCATTCACCAACCAGATGTGACACCATTCACCACCACTCTGGGCTCGGCCATCCAGCCTGTCTTCAACCCAGAGAAGAATCCACCTATCTAGGCCATGAGCAGACAGTTTCTCCAGAAGAATGCTGTGGGAGACAGTGTCAAATGCTTTACTGAAGTCCAAACAATGTCCGCAGCCTTTCCGTCATCAGTGGGGTGAATCACCTTACCACAGAAGGAGATCAGGTTGGTCAATCAGGTCACAGCAAGGAGGCTGTGCACTATCTGCGAGTCTGCCATGGCCTTCCTCTAGAACCACAGAGGAGAAAGCAGAGCCCTGGAGAGCTCACAGACAGATCTGTCTGTAAAGCTAACCCTGTCAGGAGCCCCAGAGACACTGACAAAGCAATGTGGTTAAAGGTGACTGACCTGCATAGGTGTTCCTCAATTTCAAGAGGCCTCGATCCAAAGGTAAGGCCAAAAAGCAGGAGGGCATACAAATGCATTGCACCTTAGCTGGAATACCACAAACAGCTCCAAGCTCCATTTTCCTCATTTCTTGAACAACAGGGAAAAAAAAAAGAAAACAAACACCTTTGACTCTCATTATTTAGTGTCGTTTTTATAGATCTTATTTAGCTCATGTACACCTATAAATAAATTGCTTATTTATGAATGACTGTATTTGATCACTCTTTGGGGCTCATTTTGCTGAATCACATAAAGACATGAAACACATACCCATGAAACAGCTCCTGCCCTAAAATCTTGCAATCTGGCTTAAGACAAAATGCAATCAGTAAATAATGAGATTGTTGAATTTCTGTTCAACATCTTCAGGAAGTTAAGCTTTGTATGTGTGCATTATATAAATAAATGTCTATGCATTTAGATTTAAATCCATTGCCATGTCATAAATTCTTGCATTTCTTTTTCCTCCATTTCCTGTTCATTTCTAAGGAAAACACTGATCCTGGGACTGCTGCCTGTTAACAGTCATCACCTGCTTGTCTGTCAAGTGAGGTGTTTCACGAGCTGTGCAGCCCACAACCTGACCCCTTAGTTTTACTTACACCACACAAAAAGCAACTCAGATTCTTGAAGGTTAACCACCTCTCTTTTACATGAATCAGGCAGAACGTGCAGGAGTGACTGCAAATATTTTGTCCTCGTTGTCACCTGTCATCTTGCCATAGTCTGATTTGCTCCATGGGAATAGGAATTTTCAGGCTTTGTAAAACTCATTTAATCACTGATGTCTCTAGAACTGTGTGTCAACGTTTTCTAATATGGCTATTATTGAGCTAAAAAACTGCAAGTAGAACTGCAAGCCAAACTCATCTCGTATGAGTCAGAGGCAACTTGAGACCCTAATGAATTTCTGCCACTGTCAAAACCTGCTGGATTCAAACCAGATGCTAACAGCTGAGAGGCTCTTTAACCTGTTATGGAGCTTCTAAGCCACCCAGTCTCCAGTCTTTGCCTCTCCTGACTGAAGATAATCAAAAAGGAAATCTATAGCTTAAGGAAATTCTTCCTGGTTCAGTAAAGTCTGGTGGGTAACTGTACTCTGCTTTGCTTTGTCTTGACCCCAATTACTAAACACTGATAAGGATCGGGAAGTAAGTGGTTGCATTATTTAACAAATGAAAGGTCAAAAGTGCTGCTATTCAACAGGGTCAAAGGTTACCATCACTGTTATTAAACAGTTTGAAAGCAGTTTCTCCCATCAGTTGCCATTCCAGGCTCAAACGAGGAGCTGCTCAGCAGTCGGGATGCCACTAGAAAAGAGAGGCACCAGGCATCTATAGCCAGCTGCTGGCCAGGAGGCTTTTCTTAGAGACCTGCTTTGAGGAGGGAAAGTGCCATGCTTCGGTAACACACAGCAGCTCCCATAGCAGGACTGAGCTCTCCTGCTTCTGTACAGAACATGCACATACCTGGGTGCCAAACAGCTTCAGCTCCTCCCAGCTCCACCCTGTTAGAGCTGGCATTCTCTCCAGTGAGAAATAGAACTTGGATTCCTTTTCACTCATCTTGGGCAAGGTAATGAAGTGCACAGAACTATTAAACATCTTGAAACACATGTAAGTTGTTGCTGAGTAGACAGTGGCTCCTGTGTGCTTGCACAGCTTTATAAAAGATTTGAAAATAGTTCTAGTGATGTAGTAGGAAGTGAGCTCATCCTCCTTTATGTTTTTTAGTATACGTCATCTCAAAAGAAAGAATACTTATTAATCCTTGTCACCATTTCTGGTAGCACACACTAAGAAGGCTGCCCTCAAAGTACTGTTTCAGGACCACTGCTACACTGCAATGGACATTCACTAAGCTGACATTGCTCACAAGTTATATTGCTATCCTTCATCCAGGTCACTTCTTCAGGTGGTAGAGACGGTATGCAGCTGGTTTTGATGCAGCAAGAAATAGAGAGGGGTTATTCCTCCCAGGTGTGTTGAATATAAAGTCTGATTTTACTCCCTATTAGCTGAAAAGCTCAGACTGTCTCTGGCTTCAGAAACATAGCAGCTTTGAATCACTTTCCTCCATGTAAGTCATTAGTGTATAAGGACAGTAAAGATGGTAAACAAGAAAGGAGAGAGTTTTTCCTCAACAAGCAAGACATGATAGATGGCTGCTTGACAGAAGGGGAGGAGATTCTGTATAACAAACTAACTGTTAAACAAGCTTCAGAACTGCAAAGTGAAGCCTTGAGCTGTGTTGAGCCTAAAGAAACTGGGGCCAAATAACAGGTTAACAGCAACAGAAGGGACATGGGATCATCGAGTGGTTTGGATTAGAAGGGACCTTAAGGATCATCCAGTGTCAACTCCCTGCCATGTGCAGAGACACCTTCCACTAGACCAGGTTGCTCAAAACATGGTCCAACCTGGCCTTGAACACTACCAGGGACGGGGCAGCTCCTCTGCACCGTCACCGTAAAGAATTTATTCCTCATACCTGATCTAAATCTATCTTCTCTCAGTTTAAAGCCATTACCCTGGGATGTCCCTACCTCATATAGTACAGAGATTTTCCTCTGTCATAGAGATTGTACTAAATATGGCAAAACTGTGGGAATTCTTTGACTGCAAACTGTTCAAACTAAAACGGTGTCAGTCTTTTGGCTTGTCTGCGACAAATGCTGTTTTCTCAATTAGTGAGACCCGAGCTAGCTGTGTGCAGTCACTGGGAGACTTGGAAAAGAAGGAATGAAGGGGAATGTGTGCTGTGGGATGGGTTTCTCCACATCTGGAATCCTTGCAGTAGCATTCTCAGTAACAAGTCAGCAAGAAATCAGGCCAGTAGATCAGGATGAGAACAGCTGTGCTGAGATAAAGAGAAAATCTTCAGGATGACTCTGACAAGTTTTCCCTGGAGATTCATTTTGGCATAATCCTGGGCAGGCAGTATGCTCAAAAAGAAGTGGCTATACTGCCCTACTCAGGAAAAGACAGGCACAAGAGCCAAAGAGCTTTGTCATTTTGTGACGTGAAGTTTTCTACATCTCTAAGGTTTATTTCATGCATTTCATCACCCCCCTCTCTTGCTGGATGCTCTTGATGCAGTAGACAGGTAAAGGTTTTACTGGGGTAGGAAGTACCAGTGTGGTGATTATATCATCTTGCCTGGTCATCACATGAGTAGCTGTGATTCTTCTACCTGGCAAATGAACACATGTCTGTCTTTGGGTTTTGCCAGGTACCCACAGAGGTGAGATGCAGCCTTTTGACCTTGCATCCACCATGCTGCCAGTCAAACTGCTGACAGTCTGAGTAGGAGAATGATGTATAATGGTGCAGAGCTGAGTGATGTGTGAGAAAAGCATGTATCATGCGGATGATAGGATGAGTGTTGCTTGCCTACAGCCTGAGAGCTCAGAGCAGAAGTGAGAAAGTGGATCCAGGGCAGCTCTGGGATCAGAACAATGATAAGACAGATCTCATTAACTAAAGATGACATTTCCAGAAAAAAAGTCCTTCTTCTCATAAGCTTGGCTTTTATCTAGGCAGAGCTTATTCCCCTTGGAGACATCTGCATCTCTCCGTTTGCCAGATAGTCAGAGACCAGTGGCCTTTTCTCATGTCCTTTCTATAGACATTGCTATTTCCAACACCCTTTTTTTCCCCTCCTCTGGAAAATACTTCCCAATCTGAAATTTCTGCTCAGACTCAGGCACCTGGTTAGAACCCTTAAAAACATGCAGGAACCAGAGACCAATTCAGGTAGAGTGGATGGCCTGACTGCGCCCTCCAAGCATCAAACACCCAGAGATGTGTTCACATCCCCATCTCTGGGGCACTGACTCTTGTCAACAGAGCTCAGCCATCCCCTCAGCAAGCCTTTTGCCTTTGTGTGGATTCACTCTTCCCCCCTGCTGCTGAATCACTTTGTTTGAACAATGCAGCTGTGTCATGCTGACACTTTTATGTGGTTTCTTTTTCCAGCAATAGAGTGGAGCCAGGTAAATCGCGTCTGAAAAGGGGAGGAAAAGAGGGCTCCATGCACTGCATCTGCTGCAGGGTCTGTCCCTCCACATGCAGCATGTGGCCCTCACTCAGCCAGCCTTGAAATTGCACTAACCAAGGAGGGTTTTCCTCATTTTTACTGCAAGACTGAAAAACATTTTCTCTCTAGTTCTGAAGAAAATGTTACTTGTCTGAAATTTCCAGCTTTTCTTTCCCACCTGTACTCAGTTCTGGGCAGAGATTGAGGAAATCTGAGATGACCCAGGAGAGAGAACAGCAGAATGCTTGGCCTAAACTGTTTGAATAGCTAATACCCTTTCCAAATATTGGCACCTGGGAACCCTTTAATGACTTGGATGATGCTTTGGGTTGACTGAATATCTTCTTTCAGAAGCAAAGACATTATTATTATTTATTATCTGCCTCAAATCTTAGAAACAGTCAGAAATTAACCCTTTCTTGCATTATATTCCTGATCCTATGCCAGATACCATGAGGCCAAAGTGTGCTCTCATTTACTCTGATTTAACAGCAAGTGTAAGTCAATATTAGGGCAGATATTTCAGATTTTCATTAAAGAGCAGAATTTGCCCCTATTCATTTAGTAAAATCTTGAATGCACACTGCATGTTCAGAAGGGAATTAATTATATGTGGAAAAAAAATCAAAGTACTAAGTGGATGTGTGCCTCCAACATAGCTATTGAAAAGGTAAGTCATCATTTGTAACTGAAAGGAGAAGGATTGTCACTGAAAGGCATAATAAACCACCATGTAAAACGTGGTTTATACTCTGCCTTGGGCAATTGTTTTAATCACCTGAACCTTTACTGATTTTTCTTTATTGATAGAGTTCCAGTAGGAGAAATTTTTCCTTCTTTTCTGCTTAGAGATTAGTATTTGGTCTAAAGAAAGAATGAATTCTGTGGTTTCATGGGCATGCATGGAGACTCTTCTTAATAACATGATCCAGAATCATAAGCCTTTGAAACATATCTTCTGCCTCTTTCCATATTGCCTTGATTTGTTTATCACCGTCTGCATCACTCCCAGAGCCTGATTAGCTTTATAGAATCATAATGTATAGGCTTGAGCCACACGGTTTCTTGCAGACTCCAGCCTTTCTCAGTTTGGTTTCTTTTTCAGTCCTCTAATCTTTAAATAAGTGAAAGAATTTATAGCAAAAAGGTGAAAGAGTAAATGCTGCAATTTTAGAAATTTTCCTTTACATGGGCCTAGCTTACACCTGTAAACTGCAGGGGTGGAAGGTCAGTCTGCATTTATTCAGCACCTACAGAATTAATCCTCCCTCCAGTCTCAGTTGTGACTTCCCTGGATGGGAATATGGGTAGTGTCACATATAATAATTATAATAACAACTACCAGCCTGTTTTACTGATAACTGTTATGTTTTCCTTTGCCTCTTTACAGCCTCTATCTTAGTATTTCCTGCAGAATGTCAACCTTGTCCTTGTACATCAAGGTTTGGAAGTCATTGCAGATATGACCCAGGGAAGTTTCCTCAACAACAGTAAGAGAAACCACATGCCCAAGACCCCACTGTGAGTTTGTAGCACAGCACTATGCCAGTGGAAAATGGGGCGGGTCTCACACTGTCAGTTACTTGGGCTTTCTAGCCAGCCGTGGGGAAATTTCATGCACAGAACAAGCTTTGAGGCACAGAGGTGCATCTGAAGTGTGAGGCCTGGGACTGTTTTCCAGCTTGGAAGCCCAGATGTGCCCTGCAGTCACATCCTGCTTGCTTGTCAGGATGAAGCCTGGGTTTGTAACTGTCTGCCCTCTCTTCCTTCTCCTCCCTGCCATGCTTCTGGCTTTCCATTGGGTAGAAAATAGGGAATGAAGGCAGGGAAGCAAGTGCTGTTGTGGACTCCTGGTTTAGGCTGCCATAGCATCACTTTACAGTTCACCTCAGACTAGTAACAACACATGGCAAAGTTTGACCTTGCACAGTAGAATCACTGTGGGATGGGCTGTTGCCAGCTTCTGAGCACCTGAGACATATGGACTTGGACTAGAGCAGTGCCTTTGAACCAAATTTCCCAGAGAACCACCACGGGGCAACCTCATTGCTTGTTTTACAGCTGTCACTACCAGTAGCGATGAGTTAAGATGTAGTTGTTTTGGGAGAGAACTGTTTGGATCAGTACTGACTGATCTGGATGCCTAGTTCTAGAACTTCTGTGGGTCTCTATGTGCAAACACTTAATTAGTTTGAAAATAAAAAACAACTTAATGTTTCCTTTTCATTTGACCACAGCTTTATTTTTGCCCCTTTTAACCCATCTTTTAACACATCTTGGCCACTTGAGATCATTTATTTTTCAAATGATGGGCTACAGCTGTATGAACTTGGCTGAGGGTAGGTGAAAGCTGCAGCTTATTTTAAAATATTATCTACTTTATGTAAGCAAAAATAGACGCTCAGATAGGTTATTAGATGTGTGTATTGCTGAGTTGTTGGAAGAATTGTGCTAAAAAAAAAAAGGAAAATGAAATAGGAAACTGTAGCTAGATTAAAATACAAATTCAGTGACAGCCAGGGGCTGCTGGTTGAAGCGTAAGTCTGGCAGAAGCCAGTGGTAAAGCTTTCATTCATTTTGCTGGATCAGTGTCTCATCTGTAGAGTGCAAATGGGGAGCCAATGGAACAGCAGTAGCAGAAACAGCAGTAAAGCAGTTGGTAAGGTCGGGTATGATGCTTGATGTTGTGCATGGAGAAGCAAAATTATAAACCTACAAAATGAACTTGATGAGAAGGTTGAAGTGTTTGTGAGGTGGCTACATGCTCTGAAGAAAAGCTGTAAGATAATATCATGGGAGAAAATTAGAACATGTCCTGGGCTCTGGTCTTTGGGACTACCTCTCTCCCAAAGAAAGCTCCCAGCTGCTCCATATTACTGACTAATGTGAGCTCCTAAGGGGAGAGATTCCTCACAAATTACTTGTTGTGAGAGCACAACAGCACGGTTCAAACTCCCAGAGGACTTCTGGTTACAATTATATAACAATGCCAAAGTCCATTGAACTGATTGCTTAAGCCAGAAGTAACCTTGGCTGATGACTAGCTCCCTTGTATGCTGTAGAAATCCTACCTTGTAAACATTCATAAACTTCACACCCACCAGAGCAGCCCCCTGCTCTCCCTGTAGTAAGAGCATCAGGGCATTCATTCCTACCCTATAAGAACTGGTCTGGGAGAAGGCAGCATGCAAGAAATCTCTTTCCTCTTTAGTTTAAACAGCACCTCCTTGGGTGTTATGAAAAACTCACTAATGGTCATTTTTCCTCTCCTCGACTGTTTTTAAACTGAGGGATGTAATGCTAATGAGAGCCCAAAGGTAGAAAGGGAAGGGCGTTTTGTGCATATAGTACTTCTCCTTTTTAAAAGAATGTTTTATAAGGATTCTTTCTTCGCAGAAAAGACCTAGAGTGGATGAAGAAATCTCTCTCTTTCTTAGATGCTGTGTTTCAGAAACACATATGGATTGTGTTCTATGGGCAGCTCCAGTTGATGTTTTTTATTGTTACAGTGACTGAGTCAAAACATAGTGGGTCTAGTGAAGGTGATAGATACAGCAGGCTTGTGAAAGTAGAGACCAAGCAAGCAGCAACTGAATTTCACTGATTTTGTACAGCAAAAGCTTGGTAGACAGTGCCCTCTTCGTTCCACAAAGAAGAATGCATCCCTCTGAAATGCAAGAAACGAAGTTCTGGCTAAGTATATGTTGAAGAGATGCCAGCCGTTCAGCCTGGCCTCTTAATCTTTGAGAGTCTGGAAATCCTGTTCAAGTCAGGGCTATCCCAGCCTAAAGTGGAGACCACAACAAATGATTGAGCATAGACTTCTATGTCCCTGCAGGGAGATCTACCAGACATGGATGCACAGACCAGCAGAAATATAAAGTGGCTTTGATTCTCTGTAGGAGTACCAGAATTGTACCCACTTCAAATGCTGTTTCTGTTGAAAGGCTCTTAGAATTTGAAGCATTTGTGGGACCCAAATGCAGGGATCCAGTAAGATCCTCACTTGTTACATTCCCTGTGCTTCTACTAGAGCTCAGCCAGGCTTGCCACAAGTTGGAACTGTCTCGCCTCTCCTAATTTTGGTAGCAACAAGAAGGTGGGTCTTTCTGGGGAGCCCTCCTGATCAAAACAAACACAAAACACAGGTGCCAGGGGCTACAACCAGAGTTTTCACGCTCCAGGAAAACACAAAGTTTCTGGGCTTAGAAACAAAACCTGCATGGGAAGGATCTGGAAGTAGCCCATTGCCCACTGGCATCAAAATGTGTGAGGTGCACAGACTGCACTCGTCATCCAGGGATACAGCAACTGCTGTGCCTGGCGCATGCACACAGGTACTATGGAGGCCCCAGCTCTCTACAGTTCCAGGAACTAAAGGAAGACACAGCCAAGAGGAGCAAAGAAAACACAGACTGAATAATCAGGAAAAGAAGATAAACTGTGCTGAGTGGCAGCTGGTCTTTAGAGAACAGGCTGTGTAAATACCCCAAGGGCCTTGCACATCATCCCTGGGAAGCTAGTCCCCAGAGTGGAACTCAGCTGGATCACCGTGCCACTCCACACTGGAGGTATGTTTATTTCTGCACAGCCTTCAGTGTTTCCTGTGAGAACATTCCGCTGCTCATAACCAATATATGCTGACCTCTCAACAAGCAATGTTTCCCTTCTGTGTCTGTACACATCTGTCCATGCCAGAAAAAGCCTACAAATAAATTATTTACTGCTTATCCTCTTCTAGGCACAGAAGGCAGAGGAGATTTCAGTCCTGCATTTCCCAGTGTTGAATGGGAAGGCCAGCTATCAAATAACAGGATTCTTCATTTTGTCTTCCATGCATAGGTGACATAGAGTGTCATACAGTTTCTCTACCTGTATGTTCTTGTACTAGAAACGGTTTGTAGGACAAATTTGCCTTGCATAATTTTCAGCATAATACACACTGACAGCTCTACACTGATGCTGTTGCAAGTGGTCAGGATGGGTGACTTTTGGAAGACAAATGCAGCTTGCCAACATAACAAAGTTTCAGTGCCTGCTGTTAATGTTGCTTCTGGCTATAATTGTACAAACCATCATTCAATGACTATTTAACAAAAGTTATCACCAGTTTGCCCTTCTAATTTACTCTTAGGTCCATTTTGTGTCCCTTTCTTTCTCTTTTTTGTCACAGACTTTGCTGTGTTTCCCTGTTTTCTCTGTGTCTCCGGCCCTCCCCTGCTCCCCTGGAGCAATGTGCCTTGTTACGTTCACTGCCTGCAATTCATTTGTACTGGTAGACTTGCCAGTGCTTGGAGGCACACAGCAGTTTTGGCACTGGCTTTGACATGATCTCCAGTGATCTTGGCAAAAGAACCGACGCCAGCCTGGAGCTGTGGGTTTCCTTACAGGGCTCTGCAGAGGCCCCACAGAGCAGGGATGGCTGAAGGAGAGGAACAGCTGAAATGATTTACTATCAAACAGTTGCTTTGTAGAAGCTGAGGTTTGGATCAGAAGTGCTGTCAAAGGAGCACTTAGGTGCCTTTCCAGCCTGCTCAGTGTTTGGGCTGTAGCTGTTGTAGCAGTGAATCATTTGGTCTTCCACCAACCAAATCCTTGGTCTCTCTTCACTGTCCCTAGGTTGCAGTTTCCACCCTCCTTTTCCACACTTTTTGATAGCTGTCATCACCCAATACCTGGTTCAGCAAGGGAGCTATCTGACAGAAAACTTCCAGTGATTGCATTACTCTAGGAAATTAATAAATACGAAACTTTTCCTGGGACAGCCTACACCAACAGCCTGACAAGCATTTGCTATAGGCACACTGTGCTTGCTCCCTGACACAGAAAGCATCCCTACTCTAAGAAATGTCAGTCTGATTTAGAAATGAAGAAGAGGTATGACCCACCTTTCCTTAGAGTGTTTATTTCATGCAGGGGAAAGGAACTGGGGATTAACCATTGTCTTTACTCTGCAAGTGAGAGGCTGGTAGTGGAAACAAACCAGAGACTGGAAAACAAATGTGAAGAAAGAGCTTGATCATTCAGAGATGGAGGTGAAAGGGGCTGATCGTGCAGTGACTCCTGGGATCTACTTCTGAATTTACTGTTCCACTCCTTAGTTCTCTATGTGAGATCCCTACAGTGTCAGTTAAGGATCTGTTGATGGTGGCCAGAGGCTCTAAATGAGAACAGATAATTATTTGCTTTTACTGCAGTGCCAGGGAACTTCTGCCGTAGATCAGAATCTAATTGTTCTAGGAATACAAACAAACAGAAGACACATAAGCACAGAAGAAAGCAAAGTCGCTTTCAATCTAAGTAGATAAAAGAAAGAGCCGGAGAGAGAAAGCATTATCACCTCCTTTACATGGATGGAAACTAGAGCATTAAGAGATCAAATAACTTGTTCAAAGTCATAGAGATGATGGACCAGGAAATGAACCCAATCCATCACCAGTCCTTATTTGCAATCCCATCTCTTCTTTGCACAAGGACTCTGATCCACCTGTGCAGACAATGTGGTAATTTAACTACCATGCAACTCCCATGTTAGGATGTAAATTAAGTTGTAAGTTTTATAAGGTATAAGAACCAAACTTTGTGAATTCTGTAAGAACTGGTGCTGCTAATGACTGACTACTCAGTTCCATGGACCCATAAGAAGGACTCAGATTATTTCTGCACTTATACCCACTTGCACCTGTGACTTGCCTACATCTGCCATCTTACAGGAGGTGCAATAGCTACGCAAATACTGTTTTAGGTCAGGAAAGCAGGGGAGCTAAAGACTTAGGGAAAAAAAGCTGATTTTTTTTTTTGTGCTACATAATTTTGATGGAGACTGTCTGCATATCCTCTTGAAGAAAACCTATCTGGAAGTTGCTGAGGGATGGAAAAGACAGTTTGTTTTTCCAGAGGCTGAACTGGTTGCAGCCACTTGTATTGCAGGTGGGCAGTGGGCACACAGCTGGTGGCTCCTGTGAGCCCATCAATTTGCCACTGTCATCACAACTGCTAGAGATCCATTCCTGTATCCTGCCCTCTGTAAACAGCAGGTCATAACCACAAAGCACCAAGTGTCTCTGGTCCAGCATCAGCTCAGGGAGCCAGAGAGCTGCTTGCTGAAAGCTGCCTTCTGTTTGCTTGCAGAATTGTCAATATTTACTGAGTGAGGCTCCACTTTTGCCCAGCTGGAGCATGACAGCTTTGCCACTCTTGCACTCAGTGGCCCTATCTTCCAGCATTAACATCAGGAGGTGATGAGTGACCAGGCTGGCCTGATAAATGAGAAGAGATCTGCAAACAGAGAACAGCAAACACTTCCTGGGAGGCTCAGGACACCTGCTGAGAAAGATGTTCTTTTTTGCAAGGATCAGGTAGCATATGATGCTGTATCAGGAGAGAGACAGGAAAGGTACTATTGGTGGTGTTGGGTGCTGTGGCAGGTCCAGCTTCAAGCAGGGGTATGTGGTAAGCTGTTAAGGTGGCCTCGCAAAGAGCGCATGGTGTGTTTTCAGAGGTGTAACCATGTCTCTAAGCTTTGGGCAGAGCACTGTAAGGAAAACAGCCTGGAGCATGTGGCAAGGAGGAGGGAAAGATGGTTCAAGAGGTGCACCAGTAAGGTTATGTCTCTCTCCTGTTTCTAACGATGCAGGAGATGCAGAAGGCAGGACGCAGGATGCGCTTGAGGGTAAAGTGCCACCACAGGCTGGGGGTTGATCTTTTCTCCCATATAACAAGTGATAGCACAAGAGGAAATGGCCTCAAGATGCACCAGAGGAGGTTTAGACTGGATACTAGGAAAAATGTCTTTACTGAAAGGGTGCTCAGACATTGGAACAGGCTGCCCAGGGAAGTGGTGGAATCACCATTCCTGGAAGTGTTCACAAAATGTGTAGATAAAGCCCTCAGTGACATGGTTTAGTGGTGGTCTTGACAGTCCTGAGGTAGAGGTTGGATTTGATGATCTTAAAGGTCTTTTCCAACTTGGTTGATTCTATGATTCTATGAAATCCACTGCACGGTTAAAGCTGCAGTTCCTCAGTTATCAAATGCATATGTGAGCCATTTTATGCAAATAAAAATCAAGAGGCCTGTTTCTGCCATTAAGTCTTCAAGCTTAATTCTCCATGATTTCACAGCTATTTGCAAATCCTGTAGCAGTGGGCATATTGCAACTAACGGTTTGAATGTGGCCAGAGCTTACTGGCATGTTCTGTTGTGAATTAGGCGGACAATAGCTCCCAGTGGTGGGGACTGGCAAAAGAGAGGGATCAGTAAACAGTAGAAAGGGCTTACAGATGAATGGGGGAGAATATTCAAAAAAGGATAAAGCTGTTCAGTTGGGCTGTTTCTTCTTGGTTAGTTTATTTTTTTTTATCCCTCTCCATCAGGACCCTGTAGGGAAAGAAATTTAAATGACTGAAATCTGGGCCTTTCTGTACCACCTAAATGACACAGGAGCATGAGTTCTCCAGAGGTTGGCTGAGGCACCTTTGAAAACCCCTCAGAGAAATCAGTGTGGCTACCAGCTTTTCCCTGAGGATTTAGGAAAAAAGAAAGGGTGAGCAAGGAGGATATGAGGAAACTGGCCCCTCAGTTTAAAAAGGACAGGGACCTGCTGGAGAGAGTCCAGCGCAGGGCAACTAAGATGATTAAGGGAGTGGAGCATCTCCCTTATGAGGAAAGACTGAGGGAGCTGGGTCTCTATAGTTTGGAGAAGAGGAGATTGAGGGGTGACCTTATTAGTGTATATAAATATATAAAGGGGGAGTGTCACGAGGATGGAGCCAGGCTCTTCTCAGTGGCAAACAATGAAAGGACAAGGGGTAATGGGTACAAATTGGAGCACAAGAGGTTCCACTTAAACCTGAGAAGAAACTTCTTCTCAGTGAGGGTGACGGAACACTGGAACAGGCTGCCCAGGGAGGTTGTGGAATCTCCTTCTCTGGAGACATTCAAAACCCGCCTGGACACGTTCCTGTGTAACCTTATCTAGGTGTTCCTGCTCCGGCAGGGGGATTGGACTAGATGATCTTTTGAGGTCCCTTCCAATCTCTAACCTACTGTGATACTGTGATACTGTGATACTGTGATACTGTGAAAAGGGAGTCCAGCCATTATATGGGTAAGTGGTGGCTTGATACAGCAGAGTGCAGGGATAGACAGATTACTGAAAGGAAAGCAGGAAAAAAGATAAAAAATGGGGAACAATGTGGCTTATGCACTAAGGGAGAAAAATGAGTTTTGGCAGCTGATCTGTGTTTAGAATCAGGCAGTGTCACTAGCACATTCTGGCTTTTCTGATGGCAAGCTTTGCATCACAGATGGTTTAACATGACTTGGGACTAATGATCCAGCAGTTCAGATCTCCTTTGCCATTATGGATTAAACGTTTCACCCCAGTGGGGCCCAGCATCCTGCAGTTAAATTCTCATGTATTATGATCAAATAATGGGGTTAATTTAAATGAATTTTTACGGATAGGTCATCCCATGAAACAAGCTGCCACAGCAGAAATGGGTACCAGCAGGGCCGTACTGAGGACCGCCCTCTGAAAAGCAGCGCAAGACTGCAAGGATCCCAGCCCTGCTACCCTGAGCTAGCAGAGCCTGGGGCAGATAGCAGCTGCACCGGGCTGCCTCCCAGGAGTAGGATGGACAAGATCAGTCAACATCTGTTCCCCTTTAATCTTTTGTTCCTTTATGTTTTGATGTAGTGCTTTTGTACATAATGAGTTACGCTGCTGGGACTGAAGAGCTATCTGAGGCTGCGATGTGTCTGGAGACAGTGCAGGCTACAGACTCAAGTGTGTTTCTGATGGCCCAGCTCCTCCTGCCCCACCAGATTCAGCAGGATACCCAGGGCTCAGCAGACCCCATCAGGAAGAGGCTGAACCATGCAAGTTGGTTCCCCTCCATGTCACTGCTTCCAGCTGTTTTGATTACAAGGGGTTCATGTCAGGACAACCTCCAGGGCTTCCTTTCACTCACACCCCATTACATAGTCAATGTATGCACCTGCAGGATCAGCTTGCCTAAAGCCATCGATGCTTTTAACCCCATATGTATGCCATTGAACACACTCTGAGTTAGCAGAAATGGAAAGAAGGGAATAATGTACTAACAGTCTTCCACAAAGGCCTTGTGCTTCCACTGCTGTCTCCAGAAGTTTACTGTGACGCTGGGAAGGGAGCCAAAGATGGTCTCCTGCTGAGAAAAGACCACAGATATTCTGTGGGATCTTTCTCCCCATGAAGTAACTCACAAAGCAGCCTGGAGTGTGAAAGGCTCCTTGTGATATGAAGGATTTAGACTTCAGGAGAGGAGGTGTTTTTCTTTCCAAACAATGTATGGAACTCTAGATAATTTCCTTACGCCTTAGTGTTTGGTGATGTCCCTGCAACTCCTCCAGGTTGGGAAGCACAGGAGGAAAACTTTAATTGCCTTCCACTTCTGAACCTTTTGAAACATGAAGGCCAGGATCCATGCAAATGTTTCTCACCCAGGAAATTACCAGCAAGAACGTACACAGGACTGAACTTAGCTGATGTAGTGATGCACCAGCTTCTGCACAACAGCACGCCTCAGTCAGGAGCAGCAGTGATGGCAGTGTCATACACGGAAGTGCAGTTCAGATGGAAAAGGGATGTCAGAAATACACAGTGGGATGGATACTGGAGGCTAGTGAGCCCAGAGCAGTTCCAAAGGATTGTGAAATGACCCTTCTTCATGTCCACCTGTAAGACAAAGCTGGCTGGATCTATATTCCCAAAACTCAGAGCAAGAGAGGATGAATAAAGGGTGAGGCCCTAAGGAGAGGACTGGCTTCCAGATTTCCCAAACGAACATCATTTCATGCTGGCCAGTCTTTGCTTTAGTGGGTACATTCTCAGACTCTTGAAGTCAAAAGGGGAAAGGATGGGATAATGGCACCCTGCAGCTAAAGTAAAAGAGCCAGAAAAACACCTGGAAAGCTGAGCTGCTGCCCTGCTGTGCTGGCTTTGGCTGGGATAGAGTTAATTTTCTTCAGAGTGGTTAGCATAGAAGCTATCATAGCTTCATAGTAGCTAGCTATGAGAAAATTCAGGCACATTTTAGTTACTGTAAAGCAGTGCTTACACAGAGTCAAGGCCTTTTCTGCCTCTCACACCTCCCCACCAGTGAATAGGCCAGGGGTGCACAAGAAGTTAGGAGGCAACACAGCCAAGAAAGCCGATCCCAACTGATCCAGGGGATATTCCACACCATATGACACCACTCTCAGCATATGAAGGTGAAGGAAGAAGCAAGGGGGAGAACATTTAGAGTAAAGGTGTTTTGTCTTCCCAAGTAACACTTACACATGATGGAGCCGTGTTTTCCTGAAGATGGCTGAATGCCTGCCTGCTGGTGGGAAGTGGTGAATGGTTTCTGTTTTGCTTTGCTTGTATGTGTGGCTCTTGCTTTATCTATTAAACTGTCTTTATCTCAAGCCACAAGTTTTCTCACTTTTACCCTTCCAATTGTCTTCCCCATCCCTACTTGATCTTTGGAAAATGGAACATCCCGTCCCCATCTCTGTGCTAAGGGGAGGATGATGAACTTTCTCTTATTTCCTCCCTTGGGGTATGTGCAGCAGGGAGGGATTGTAATGTCTGGGGAGTGCACATAGTGTGGCAGCTATTGCTATTCCATTGGGTCACTGTTCAAGGGCTCAACCCTTTCTTTCCTTTTCTTTCACACTCACAACAGCTTTATTTTCCAGGAGCCAGTGAAAGCAGGATATGATGAAATCGAATTAACCTCTCTGACTGCTTCTCCCAGGAAAACAGCTTATGGGCAAGGACCCTACAAAGCCAGGAAGGAGCTGCCAGGAAAAACATAACAGTCTCCTAGTGGTGACTTCCCCTCCAGCTAGGGGGACCTCTGCCATGTCTTCTGTACAGAACAGCTTGTATCTCCCTCTTCATGTCACTGCACAGGTCAGGTACTTGAATGCATTGCCAGATACCTTTTATATGATGCTTTGAAACAGTGGAGCCTAAGGGTAGGAGACAGTAGAAACCAACACAGAGCAATAAGCACTTCCAGTACTGGTTTCCCTATTTAGCCTTCTCAACATCGGCTCAGAGATACTCAGTGTGGGAACCTGCAGAGGATGCTGGTAAAGAACAGATAGGGCTTTAGGTTGCCAGAAAAACCATGGTTTGGTGCCTTCTGTTAGATAATCACTTTGCCTCTTTTTTTTCCTAACAATTTCTTCTAAGTTTGCAGGATAGCGGCCTGTCTTACAGGCTCACGTGCTCTGAGTCCCAGCTGCCATGCCATGAAGGGATCTGGGCCACAAAGCTGCCCACACCAACTGTCCAGAAGACATTTGGCAGAAATCTGTCCTCTTTCCTGGAATCAGTGGTTCTCAAAACAAATGAACTGTAGCTTGGTTTGATTGTGCTTAAACAGGGATCCAGGCTTGAATCAGTATTAGAATCAAAACAAAAGCTCTTTGCTCTTTGATTATTAATCTTTAATGGGAATCTGAAAACAGTGGATTGTGGGGATACTGTTCTAGCAAAGACGGTGCATTAGTCTGTCTCCAGGGTCTGAGATAGGCTGGTGTATGCGAATGTTGACTCCTTGATCCCAGTGCTGGGGGGGGGGGGGAGGTGGATATTGCTGCAGGCTGTAGAAAAGGGATTTGATTAGTCTTATTTGCAAATAAGTCCTCTGAGAAGAGATAATTGATTTGGCCATCTTTTTTTGTTCTCTAAAGACCTGTCATCATTGGTAAAGTTCAGCTTTAGGATTTTCTTTCTTAAACAGGGAATTTGGCAAGGGAAGGAAGGGCTGCTGCTTTTTATTGCTTTCTGTTTGGAGTCAGTCTAGTTGCTTGAGCTCAGTTTGCTTCCCAGATTTTCAGGCTCCGTCACGCTTAGGGCATGCCTGCCACAGCATCAGTGTTTAATTTCAGCATAGCAACTGTACATAAACTCTAACAAGGATAAAGTAACAGCAAGACGGACTTTCAGGAAGGCTAGTTAAATCTAGTCAGTGGCTTGAGCAAGCTTGTTAGACCATGCTGCTGAGGCTCCACTGTTGACATCCCAACTACTTGGAGCTAGATGAGTCTGCTGCTGCAGCATTCCCTTCTCCAACTGCATTTTAAATAAGGAACATCTTGCAGATCCTTCTGCCATGTCCTGGTGTAACAGGGCACTCCACACATTGGAAAGGTCCAGAATCACTCCTTTTCCAGCGCTCTTCAGTGGCCCAAGATCACCCTGAGGCTTTTGGCTCTGTACTTTTTAAGAAAATGAATCCCAAACCCTTGAAAGGAGCTCTATGCAAAGAGCTGATTTTCATGCTGCCATATTCCAAGGGCTGATGTGGTCCCATCAGTGACTAAAGGAGGAATACGGAGGGACAGAAAGAGAAGAATGGAAGAGATTGATAATGGGAGGTTTGGGTAAAATTGGTAAATTTGGGTTCCAGGTGGATGATTGACAGTTGTCAGAGGGAAAAGTGGGGAAAGAGATGGTTCTCAGCTATATCAGTATCCCTCCAACCTCACCAGCAAGAGATACTAAGAGGGGAATGAATCAAGAGAGCAGGTGATGAATAGGGCGGAAGGGCAGACTGGGGTTAGACAAGCAGACAGGAGATGCCACCTTTGTACTGCCCTGGTTTGTAACACTTGCTTTATTGAGCACTGCTGAATCAGGCAGGCTGGCAGCTCCTACCAAATGATGGGCTGTGCCTCTGTCTTAGCACTGTTTTCTTGTGTTGTACTTACAAGGGCACTCAGAGCCCCCTCCATGCAAATTGTGTAAGCTCTTCCATTCCTGAGCAGAGGACAGAAGCCAATCTATCCCCAAGTGCCACAGCTTTAGCTCTGCAGCTTAGCTCTGCCTTCAGGACTGGTACAGCATGATCCTGCCAACTATGTACGTTCCCAGGTTGCTAAATCCACTCTTTGAAGAGCCTCAGTAACACCAGGGCTTGCAGAACCACAGCTCTGCTAGCTTGTTCAGTGTATCCAGCTCACCCAGTCCTACTCTCCCTTGCCCCATCTTGGAAGACTTCTTACACCTCTCTCCTGCCTTGTCAGGCAGATGGGAGGGCTGCCTGCCCCTGAGGAGGGACAAGGCTGGACCACTTCCATCGTGGCCATCCTGTGGGCTGCTAGAGGTGCTGAATTGGACCCACACCGCACAGCACCTGGTTCTCATTCTCCTTGGGTCCTCTGGCACACTCCTCCCAGTCCACAGCTCACTACTGGCTCATTAGCACAGTGAACACCTCATTACCCACTGCCATGAGGCTCTGCCAAAGTTGTGCTACAGTAGACAGATCCATGCAGTGAGGAAGCCAAACCTGGACTGCAGGAAAGGCAGGACTTCTGTTTCCCCTCTCTAGACCTGTCTGCACACATATATGTGAAGCTAGCAGTTCACATCAATACTATAAATTCAGCACTGCCTTTCACCCCTTGTTCTAGGCACCAGCTTAGTGTTTGTACCAAGCAGAATGCCTCCACTCTACTCCCCACCAGAAAAATAATTCTCCAAAATCAAGGCAAATGGTGGTTTGTCCCATGGGCTGCCTCCAACCACTGTCATGTCTGACCAAAGGCCCAAACACCTCCTTCCTTGGGAAAGCCGTGAGAAGGTGGAGAAGTAGCCCTGGCCTAAAACCAGTGTTGTTCTAAAGCACCCCCAATAATATGTCATAGGCTGGCAAAAAAGAAAGACCCTTCCTGGGACCATATGTATCTCCCACACATGGATGTGGGAGAATAGTTTGGATTTCCTGGAATTTCTGACACTTTGGAGGAATGACCACTCTTTTTCAAAGAATTTCTTACTTTGTGGTACCCCTATCTTCATGCCCCCAAAACACTGGTGTCCTTTAGCCACTGGTCACCTCCTGACTTCCAGGTAGACTATGAGCTGCTCTTCTTGACCAGGTCTCTGTTCGTGGCCCATACTATGCTTACCCTGACAGAGGCTTGATCTTTCATTAGAGAATCAGAATATGAACACCTCCAATTCACAGCCCAGTGTCTCACAGGCAGGAAAAACACAAGAAGAAGACCAGGCACATTTTCCTTGCCTCATTTCCACCAATTACTCATACTTCTTTATTATGCTGAATAATTTTTCTTCCCTCTTTGAATATTTGGAGGCCAGGATCCTGCTCCTAATCAATCACTCCTTAGGCAAACTAGATTTTGCTTTTGTAATGTTTTTCTGCATAGTAGCTCCAGCCTCCTAATCATTTTTGTTGTTGTTCTTGGAGCTGCTTCTCGTTTGTCACAATTTTTCTGGTAATGGGATTCCTGGAAGCAAGTGGGATATTGCAGGCACAGGAGCCCTGCACATCCCATTGCGTGTGTGATGTTGCCCTCAGGTGGCTACTCCAGAGAAAGGATGCAGCTTTGAAAAAACCACTCCAGTGTCTCCAGGATGGATTTGTAACTCTCTGTGGAAAGGATAACTCTGTGCTCTCTTACATGATGCTTTTGCGTCAGAAGCCAGGATTACACTGGCTTTTTCTGGCTGTCCATCTTCAGTTCTAGCTCTCAGTGTTTAAAGTTTATTTCCCCATGTGAACACTGCTGTGCTTAAAAGCAGCAGGAAGAATCTGTTTTAGTGAGCTACACAAAGCTGAATGGGAATCCTAAGACAAAAGGCTTATGAACTGACAGACTTTCACCATCACCAACTTTATTAATACTAATTTTCTCACTGCAGCTACTTGTCTTGGTCACATTTTTCAGCAATTATTTTTGTCTCAAAATTATATTCAGAATAAAATTAGATTTCCTTTATTACACAAGATTTTGTGTAACTCCTAGATTGTAATTCATATAAAGCCATAGAAGGTGCTCAAGAGGTGACAGAGACCTTATTAAAGGTCAGATCAGAAATTCGTTGTGTTTGTCTCTTCCCTAACTCCGCTCTTCACAAAGCTAAACCATCCTGCTCACTCATTCCCTTCTCCCACTGCAACCTCCATTGTCCCAGAGATTACGGTGCCCTTTTTTTCCCTGCCTTTTCTATGCCTCTCTGCCCCTTTGTTACAGAATGACCATACCTAACACTGGAGATACTCAGCTGATACATTTAGGAATCATTATGGTAATATATACATTCCTGACCTATTTAATACATGACATCTTATTTTGGTTTTGCTACGCTCTGCACTGAGGCTCCTCTCCCAACACTGCACCATCCACAGAGGTGCCCAGAGCTTTTCCCTGAGATCAGCTCTAATTCAGAATTTCAATTTATGTATCAGGTAATTTGAAAAGTTTTTCCATCTTCCCTTAACTTGTATTGGAATACAGAGAGCTTCATCTGCCATCACTTCATTCCACTTACCTAACTTTTGGTCCATTCCTGCTCCCACGGAATGCAAATGCCAAAACATGCAGTGGGTTTAAAAGGAACAGCCTTTGCTGTTTTCCCAGTCATTCTATATCTTACATAGATTTGGCCACCTCACTGAGCATTTCATCTTCTGAGAGTGGTGCAAAAGTAAGCTTTGGTCTCACTAATGGCACTGAAGATTTTGCCATTGAAACCAAAGGAGCTGGATTAGATCATTCTTGGCTACTGTACGTCTCAGTGCTGATCATGGGGGATGCCTTGCAACTCCTGTCAGTGCAACACTGATAAGAAATCGTGCTTTCTCCTGTGTTTTCTTTCACAACTTTATGTCCTTGCTTCCTGTAGACCCAATGCTTGTACAATCACCTCATGTGTCCTCCCAGTAAGTTTTCGACCTGTTCGCTGATTTCAACAACTTCAGAAAGCAGAGATTTCAGAAATAGTTCTGAAAGGTGTTTCTACACATTTCATAAAAACTGTTTTGGGAAGTGCTGGGGGAATTTTGTGAACATACCTAGAGAAAACAAAGTCTTAGAACAATGCAGTTAGAAAGCCTTTTTGCTTGCAAAACACAAATTATTTGTGTTTGCAAATAGTAGCTCTGTTTTGCAAATATGTGTAGGAAATGAGGGTTCATTAGTCCCACTGCTCGTGGAACTGCTTACTAATCTTTGGCAAGGATTCATCCTGCATGCTGCTCTTGCCAAGATTCCTTAATAGCCACTTGCAAAGGGGTTTATCCTCATACCTTTGGGAAAGGCCAGTCAGTTACATATCCTGGGATTTTGCTTAGACAAATCCTTCCAAGAATGCTGAAAAGCTGGAGGAGAGAAAAAAATTACAGACTTGCTGATAGAATCTTGCTCACCATGTTCAAACCCCTATCTTGAAATGGAATACCTACTTATTTTCCCAGCTGTATTTGTGGGTCCCCAAATAAGGCTCAAGGTCCATAGTGCTGTTTTCTTTATGTGAGATGTCTGCAGTGCTGTTACTACATTATACTCAAACATCTCTGGTTTTCCAGACTAGCTGTTAATAATGAAAAATGAAAATCACATCCTTATGTTAGAAGTTCAGCTTCGTTTTCTTAACGGCTCTGGACCTGAAGAGTTTCTTCATATTACTGTTATTGCTGTTGTTGTTGTACAGTGTAGGCATAACAACTAATAATGGACAGTAGGAAAAACCATCGAGAGAACAAATGATTATTCAGAAAGGAATATTTCCAAATAGCAGTGATGTTCCCAAAAAGGGAGGAAACAACACACAGGATCAGAGCAGAAAATTTCCCAAAATCTCCAGTAAACTGAACACATCACGAGACCTACTTCTCAAAAAGAACGTCCCCTCTTGCACGTGTCCTCAGGCCTGCAAAGGGAAGCTCAGCTGCTCCAGCAGCCCCCACCCACCTCCCATACCAATCATGGGAGCTCTGCCGATGTCTAAAGCTCAGCTGATGTCTCTGCAAAACCAGTGCCTAGATCTGGGCTTCTTTTCCCCCTGAAGCCCTTCTCTGTTAGGGCTAGTTTTGAGAAGCTGGCTATCTGGCCCTTCCCTGCAATGCACCTACCCTTGCAGCTGCTGAGCACTGATGCCCACCAAAAGCAAGACCAAGAGTTTGCCAAGATAAGGATGGGGAAAAGGAACTTGGGATCTGGCCTGTGATAGTAGTTACTTATAATAGCTAATAGTTACTAATAATCCTATTATAGGATTCTCAGAGGCAGTCATTATTATTGAGAAGAATGGAGATCATTGTCATTTCTTTTTGCCTCAGCCAAATACGATAATTGAGTTTTCAGATATTTTTTTTGTTGTTTAAATAAATCATTGAGTATAGGCCCCCTACACATACTGATTTATTTCCTCTTTACTGTAAACCTTTGTTGAAGATAAGGCCTTTGTTTCTGCCACTAATGCTTCTGTCACTACAGTAATGACAAATCACCCAGGATATTCTTTTCCATAAGCCATTTATATCCATATTGCCCTACAGATCTTAAGAATATTCCCTTCTTCAAGTGCCTTTGGTCAGTTGCATCCTTTTTTTGGTTATTTTTTAATGATTCTTGCTTCTTTGCAAGATGATGATTTTACATGGCTTGGAGCAATGGTTGCAGAAGTTGATGCGCAACACACTCCTAAGGTTGTAAGACCACAAAAATGTCATAACTGACCAAGATTTAAAGTTGTATCTGTACTGGTTGTATGGAGTTTTCTTCTGTATAAGAAATCGCTCATGTCCAGGCATTTGGGCACCTGGGTTTCCTGAGCCAAGCCCTCAAGCCTCCACCACACTCTCCAAAACACCAGTAACGTGTTCAAGCCCAAGAAGGCTCTACCTCACATTACGCTCCAGGATTAACACTCCTAGTACACAGCATAGCAGGACCATGTCCCAGAGCACAGGAAGGACCTGTACACCCAGCTTTCAGTGCATGGCTGGGTGCACATGCAGGGACCATCAGGTTTTGCTCATCCAGGCTCTGAGCACAAACTCCCGGCGCCTACTGCCCACCTCCCATAACCAATATCCCCAAGATTATCCCCGGGGTATCAGTGACCTAAATACACTCTTTGGGACTTGAAAGTTGCTTTTGTTTTTAATGTTGCTGGGTCTGTAAAATGAGCACACGTAACTAACTGCCTGTTTCCAAACAACTGTTGTGTAACTGCTCCCCACCCCCAGAGATGTGGCCTGCCATGATTTAATGGGCTCGGTT
The DNA here is from genome assembly GCF_033783945.1 of Neopsephotus bourkii. NCBI lineage: Eukaryota > Metazoa > Chordata > Aves > Psittaciformes > Psittacidae > Neopsephotus > Neopsephotus bourkii. The sequence continues at coordinate 8,626,512 of NW_026901776.1, read as the reverse complement.
TCACTGGGAAGTGCCTGGGGGAGCCTCTTAACTCCCTAATTAGGAACAGAAGGGCTAGTCGTTGCTGGAGGTAGCAGCGAAACATTTGTGAGGTCTCCTGGCAATAACGGAGGCAGAGACGGGGCAGTTCCAGCTGGGAAAAAAAACACTTTTACTGAAGATACAGGGCAGAGGGCTAAAGAGAAAGTGTCAGGGGGAATGTACTTGCAGAAATTATGATGGGTTTTCGGGGTGAGAAAGAAGGGGGAGGAGGAGAGGGGAGAGACTGTCCCTGGCCCTCCCAAGTTCTTCATCCCTCCTGCAATCTGAGTTTTATATAAGATACTGTGAAGTAGCATAGAGGCCTGGTGGGCTGGCTGCTGGTGGAGGCAGGTACAAGGTGTTGCTGTGATCTGCTCTCAGATATTTGAGCTGGCTCTTGTTAATTAAATTCAGGAATTAACAGCTTGGAAGTACTTAGGAACTCAATGTTTCCTCAAGTGATGTGATCACTGAGGCTGAGCACAGAACCTGCCATTGAAGGCTGAAGTAGATTTTAGCACAAAACAAATCTCCTGCCAACCAGCTGAATGTCCTCTGAGACCTCACTGGGAAGGTGAAAACTTTGCCCATCCATTGCAGGTAGGGTAATGTGCTTGGGGCTATTCCTTATCCCCCAGGACACAGCCATAACATGGCAAGTTCTCCGATTTTCCCCATGTGATCCCATTTCTGGGCAGTGCTTTTTTCATACAGTACCAAATGGGAAGAGTTGTGTGTGCATAAACAGTCCCAGCTTGGACCTGTTGGACAGTGGGGCTGATTGTCCTTCAGAAGTCATGCAGGGAAATACAGCATTCAGTATCTTTGGCCTGTGGGAGCAAAGATCCAGCGAAGCAAAGGAAAGCCTCTTTGGACCATCCTTAAAACCTAAGGAAGAAGACGAGGTTCAAAGATGTAGTGATATCATGGGGCAAGCAGTGTTGCAGGAGCCCGGAGCACCACAGGGGAGATGTGAAGCTTTCAAATCTCACCCTGCTCTGCAACATCACCAGCCAGCAGTTCACTAGTAGTAGCCACTGACCAGATGAAAAGGAGAGAGACTGACCTTGCTATAAGTCAGGAAGCTATGTTCATGAAGATCTCCTGTTACGGAGCACCATTTCCTCTCTAGTAATATTCTTAAGAGAGTGAACCTGATTTGTGCATGCAAAAGGAAAATTACTCAGCAAAGCCTTCATGCTGTAAGGTGAAGGACAGTGTGTTACAGCCACGGTCATAAACCCCAGCAAAGGCCTTGGAGTGGTACTGAAAGTCAGAATATTCATTTCCAAGTTGCCACAGCATCTCAAGCTGTAAAAGAGCTATGTTCAAAGCTTTTGTGCTCCACTCTTGCTCCTGTTCATTAGCTCATTTCATAGCCAGAAATAACCAGATTTCCTTTCTGTGTTTCAGGTTTCAGTATTAGTAATACTTACGAGGTTTGGATTATGATTAAATGCAATTGGCAGTGAGAAAAACAAGAGACCGAAAGAGAAATAAGTCCCAAGGAGAAAAAAGGTGGCGTTAACTGTACTGCGAGCTCCTCTTTCCCACTAGAGGGCACCCAGTATTCGCAGAACTGCTGCTTGGCCTTTGGGTGCTTCTTCCAGCAGCAGCAGGTCACACTCTACACCAACATCATTGAACGGGCCTGGGAGAGCTGGCAGGTTATGTTGTGTTTGGCTCCTGCTGCTCGTATCCAGCTGCTAAACCAGCTGAAAAAGTACATTACAGTAACGTATTCCTATGCACATCATTTCCATCATTGCAGCAGGGGTCATCCTGCAGATCAGTGGCAAGAGGAAGAGAAAAATATAGGAAGAAAGCTTCCTATTCGTATGTGATTTGCGCAATGGAAACGCATGAAATCTCTTTATAAAATTATGAGAGGCATAAAGGGATTATGGGATTGCAAAAATTGTAAGTTTAGATGGAGGCTTTTTAAAATTGGGTTTGCTAAGACATCTGTCATTAGCAATAAGGGATACTGCTCAAATGCATGGAGATGCTCTGAGACACTTTTGCAGGTTCTTTCTGGTGGAATTCTCCTTTCCATGGATGGAACATGCATCAGAATCTCGCAGGAGGAGGCAGCCTTGTTGAACGCAGCAAGCAGTTTCTGCCTGGATTTGTGCATTTTTAGGCACTAGAGGTTATAAGAGAAAGGGGGGAAATTCCCGGGAGGGATTTCCTCTGGGAGCCTTTGATATCTGCCCACCAGGACTCACAGAACACCCCTGCCCATGCCCTGCATTTCAGTAGGCAGGATCCTGGCATCTCAGCTGTTTCGGGTTTATCACCGGGGGAGGGGGGGGTTGAATTTTAGCCCTGCGATATTAATGGCCTTGATGTGTTCCTTTAAAGCAAAAGCAGTGCTGATTCTCCCAAGTCTTTTGGATAGAGAGTAGCAACTTGCATCTTTTCTTTGCAGCTTTAAATAGCTCTGGTGGCTCTTTTCCCACATTCCTGCTATAGATAATTTCACTCTTAGATGCTTAAACCAGACCTTCCTCCATCAACCTTTATGCTTTTTATTAATGCTAAGTAAGAAACACATTAAACTTTGACCAAATTAAGGGTTTACAAGGTTTCCTTCCTGATGGCTCTTTTTGATGGCATAGTGTGTACATATGAGCTAACAGAGCCCTCATCATCACAGAGCTCTCTGGTGATGGTACTTCACTTTAAGCATGGAGATAGGAATCCTTTCCTCTGACAGTAGAATGTAGCTATTCCTGGAGTGAAGCACAGCAAGGACACTGTGCAGCAATTTACACTATCCAGTAAGATTTTACTGACCATGAGGGAGATGAAATCCTGTTCCCTGAGCTATAACAAAGCATTGATTTCTGTGGAAAATGAAAAACTTGTTTTTCCTTTTAGTCTTGGCTGCTACAAAGCACATGGAATAGAGCCACTTGGTACCCAGGTCGGAAGCCATACCTGGAGGTCAGCTCATCCCAACTCCTGCTCAGAGCAGGTTCAGGTAGGTCAGGTTGCTCCATGCCTTGTTCCTGTCAAATATTGAATGCTTCCAAGGATGAAGATCCCACATCCTCTTTAGGCCCCTGCCCTGTGTCTGAGTACCTCCATAGTGAACTGATTTATCCTCACAACTAATGAGAATTTCCTTGTTGCATTTGCACCTATTGCTTTCTGTTCTTCAAATGTTGCTCCTCCAAGACGAGCGTGGGTCCATTTTTCCTATGCTTTCCACTACGTAACTGTAGACAGCAATAAGATCTCACCCTTTGCTTTCTCTCTGATAGGCTAAACAAGCCCAGGTCTCTTTGCATATACCACATGCCCCAGCCCCCTGGCAGCCTGGTGGCCCTACACCACCATGAGTGAGTTAATTCCAGTGTTTGCATTAGCAGCAAGGCCAGAACTGGACTTGGCACTCCAGATGTGGTCTCACAAGTGCTGGAGTGACCAAAGGATCACTTATTTCAGCCTGCTGGCTAACATGTTTGCTCTATAGCCCTGCTATAGCCCTGTACACAGCTGTCCCTCACTGCAAGGACACCTTGTTGACTGAGGTTCAGCAGGTGACTTCAGGCCAACCTCTGCAGAGCTGTTTTCTCTTCATCTGGCATCCAGCCTGCGCTGGTGCACAGGGTTATTCACTCCCCACGCAGGACTTTGCATTTCCCCTTGCTGAACTTAATGTGTGGCTGCACACTCAGGCAATAGGTGGCACTAAGTGATGACGTAGCTTGCAACTGCATTGCCCCAGAGTGTCACTGCTAAAACGAAAGCCAGCAGAGGAGGTGCCTGGATTCATTCACCTGGAGCATTGGCCAGGAAAGGAGGATTCACCTGGAGCAGCAGCCAGGAAAGGAGGAGCAGACATGTGGCAGGAGATCCTTCCCAACACCTGGTGAGGTCTCTTCAGCATGGGGAGGAGGGACTCCAAATGGGGCTCCCCAGGGCTGGAGCAGGAGAAAGTCCCTGGGGGGTCACCAGGGTGGGAGCATGCAGCTGAGTTGTGAGCATAAACGGGGAGGAGGTTTTATTAGGCTGAGCCTTGCTGTGCATCGCTCTGAGAGCTGCTTCAGGAGCACGCTTGGTTTGTTAGCAGTGCTGAATTTGTGCTATCGCCATGATAATCGGTTTCATGCCTCTGACTCACTAAACTTCAGGATGTAAGTACAGGGGGATATTATTACTTGTTGCATAAGCTGCTTAGCCTTTAGAGAGGTGGAGGCTGGCACTGCTCGCTTTTAGGAGCCCTATACTTCCTTGTCCGGGAGCGGCTTAAGGAGATACCTCCTTAAAAATCAAACGCACACAGGATGTTACAGAGATTGTTACCAAGTTGCCTTTGGAATTGCTGGGGTCTCCAGTACAGGCACCAGGCTGCATCACAGGCAGTAGTGGGAAATTATACTAGGCAAAAAGAAACACTGAGTGGACTTGGGTTTTCATGGAGTTTCATGTCCTTTTTTTTTCCTCTCTTTTTTGGTCTCAACGTATGGTAATTGTGACACCAACAGCTCCCTAATCTTGCTGCTTTCCATAGGACACAGTAACAAGACTTTTTCTTGTCGATTTTAATTTTGCTGGATTTTAGGTTGCACTTTTCTTGAAAGAGAATCTACCAGGCTGAAAGAGAACCAGGGAGGATATTCTCTTTTGCTTGCAGGCAGATGAGACCTAAAAGCTTGGCATTCAGTTAGGGGTAGTTACAAGTATCAAAAGTATAGCAGCTCATTGAACTCTGAACAGGGAAAGGTCCCGCATGGCTCTCCTTGTGCCAGCCCTGCAGCACAATGAATACCACATGGCTGGCAGCAGAGTAACCCTTGAGCTTGAAAGTGCCCTGCCGAGGCTGCCCGCCTATTGCTATACCTCAGTCAAAATAAGCTATTTTCTTGTCTGAAGTAACACAGCTGCTGGTAGGATGAAACACCACAAGGACACCTACAGTTATTAAGTGTCTTTTATCTAAATTATGCCAAAGGAGGGAATATTATGGCAACAAATTATCTTGCTAAAGCACAGCCCAGAAACACTGTCTCTTTGTGCAGCAGCAGTGCTCTGAGCCCCTGCCTGTCAGTCCCACCTGAAAAATAAGGGAAATAATGGCAGATGTTGCAGGGTGGCTAAACTGTTTGTGATTAAATGGTGCTGGTAGGTGATATTCTCTGTACCACTCCCAAGGGTTGGTACCATCCAGACAACACTATCAGACTGTAAGTATCTTCTTTTTCTTTCTTTTCCTTGTGTAGGGAGACCATCTCATCCCAGATCAGGTGAGTGAAATATCTGCCCTAGCTGGGGCACAGCATCATCCCTTCCATACCCTGTATGACAGCAACAACAAAATCTTCATTCACAGCAGCCCCCTGCAATAGCCCCAGACAAATCTACTAATCCCCAGGGGAAGCTGGATTGAGGCACAGGTCAGAGGGATAGGAAGGTGCACAGCCTTTGGATTGATTGCACAAGCATATGAACAGTTTTGAAATACGCTGCATGTCTGTTTAAGCCTGTTAAATCCAATCCTAGTGACTCAGCCCTCACACCTCACGAAAGTCTGAAACCTTGCTGTCCAGAACAGAAACAGACAAGCTGAGACTCTTACCTACTGAAAGCTGTGGTGGAGGACCAATGTTGCCCTAAAAGAAGACTGAATCTGTAGGAGAGCTACGTACAAAGCACTGCAAAGAGGGACATGTCCACCACGTTCATCTCTCTCCAGCATCTGAAGACCCTTGTATCTGTTCCTGCTCCTCAGCCAGTTCTCTCTGTACAGTTTTCATTCCTGGAGGTGTCCAACTGCCACTATCCCATTCACTTCAGTACCTGCTGAAAATAGACTGGTGCATATCCTGTTGACCTTTGTCCCCCAGGGCATCTTAGTTCACAAGAAGAGGGACAAAGAAGCTTTGTGATCAGCAAGTCCTAATCAGCAAAGACTTGAGGTCACTAAGGAGCTCTAGTAGATGTAACCCTGCCCCAGATCTTGCCTGTGATCTTCAAAAATTAGAAACCCTCAGCCCCTGCTGACTCCATGGTATCTGTAGGCATTTGTTCCTGCTCAGACCCAACTGATGTGCATACGAGTCTCAGCATAGACCCTTTATCCTTGACACTTCTTTTGTTGACCACAGTGTTATAACTCCCCAGGTCTTTTGGATATTCTCAGAAGCATGCAGTCCTGGTCCCTGCAGCTGCCCTGGGAGTTGGAGGGATGCTGGTTTACTGGCTGAGGTCTAGACACAAGATCAAGACTATTGAAATGGGTGACGGATGGTGGGGCTCAGGTGAAAGACCCGTACAAGGGAAAGAAGATGAAAGTATCCGTCCCTTCAGGATTGAAACGTCTGACAAAGAAATCGAGGTACCGGTGGCTGGGATGTGAGAGAGGCAGAAAGATGCAAGGTTGAGCCAGTTCATCACTCACCTTGCTTTGAGGAGATCCCGTTGGGGTGATAGCAGCACACCAGCCAGTGCAGCTACCTAGATGATGCTCTGGCTCACTGCCCTTTATGAACGGGATTTGAGCTCAGATTCATTGCAATGGCCCATAGAGGCTTTGAGATCACTGACTCTACATGTGACGTGGGGCTTCTCCTGTGGAAAATCCACACTGGGCAGCAGACAGTGGGTCTGTGGATGATGGACTGGGAGGGTGTCAGGACAGCAGTGATACTGCTGGGGCAGGACAGAGCGGCTTCCACAAAAGGAAGGGCTGGTAGGGTGAAGAGAGGTGGAGGTTTGACTGAGTCACAGCACCTCTGTCCCTACATGCAAACATGTCCCTGCATGTCCCTATCTAGCCAACTAGCAGTTGACAGCTCAGGCTAAGCTTTTTCCCCCAGCCAGCTCCTAATGTCAAAAGCCTAAAGCAAGTTAGCAGCAAAGCTAGGAGTAGGACCCAGTACTCCAGTGCTTCAGGAGGGCTCATGGTGTCCCAGAGAGATATAAAAGCCAGTGGGGCCAGATGAGCCCATCCATGCCTGCCTCAGTGTAGGGCATGCGTGAGCCACTGGCCAGCCTCACAAGAAAGGCTCCATTCCGCAGGACCTGCACCGGCGCCTGGATCAGGCCCGCTACACACCACATCTGGAAGGGGCCGCCTTCCACTATGGCTTCAACTCCAGCTACCTGCAGAAGGTGGTGGCCTACTGGAGGAACCAGTTTGACTGGCGCAAGCAAGTAGAAGTCCTGAACAAATATCCCCATTTCAAAACCACCATTGAAGGTGAGGGGTCTCCATGGCTTGAACAGGTCTTACTATGAAAGACAGAAAAGGGTGATTAAAGAGATTAAAATATTTAAGACAACACTATGTATAAAAGCTGAGTGATATAAGCAAAATAACACTAGTGGTGGCCATATTCTTAATAACCTCCCATAGATTAAGACAGTCAGAGTGGCAATAAGATTATGTCTACTTCAATATGGGCTTCATTCAGCCCTGAACCTGTGCTAAATAATGATCTTTTCTTCTGCTATGGCCTTGAAGCCACCTTTGAAAATGGTAAAATTTACCCAGACTCTGAGGCTAGAATATCCACTACCACCACACAGTTCAGCTAAGTGAGGTTACCCAGATCTGCAGGTTAAATTTCTATGCTATTCACGTAAGTGCAGCTCTACTTATATACTGTGAGACCAGTTCCTCAGGAGGTGGATGTTCAAACTCTTGTGACTCCAGTATCTAGGGCTGGGATCAATACCGTTGTTTGTATGTAAAAGATGAGATGTGGGTACAATACCAGCCATCCCTTTCAGCTAGTCCTCTTCCTGCCATGGATTGTATAACTTCCAATACAAATGATAATAACAGTTTTGCCACCCTCCATCTTCGGAGTCCAGAGCAGAAACTGTGCAGAACCACAGCTTTAATTTATCTGTCTTGGATGTGTGGCAGGGATCGAGATCCATTTTATACACGTCAAGCCCTCCTACATCCCTCATGGTCGAGCTGTTCAACCTCTGCTAATGGTTCACGGCTGGCCCGGTTCCTTCTATGAGTTCTACAAGATCATCCCTCTGCTGACAGAGCCAGCCAGCCATGGCCTGAATGAGGGTGATGTGGTGTTTGAGGTCATCTGCCCATCCATCCCAGGCTATGGCTTCTCAGAGGCACCACACAAGCAGGGTAAGTGATGAAAAGGCTTTGTTGGAATCACATGGGATTTGGAATGACACCCGAGCCATCCCTGGGCACTGCAGTTTGTGAATGTAGATGCTTAGCTCTGCATTAACACCCATGTGTCTGGGGCTCTGGGGCTGACTGGATATTTGGAAGGCATTGGTAGCTGGAAGCCAGGTCTAATTCCCACTTTCTCCAATTCCCTCTGAATTTCTTATCATCTTGAGTTCGCTTTATTGCCAGGGAGTGAGGCAGAGCAGCATAGCACTCTGTGCATTCACATACTTCTGAAAGGCCACAATCTTTGGCCAGTGGATGAACACCAGGACAAAAAGGTCTCCTCTGTTTTTCTCTGCCTACAGGGTTTGACAGTGTAGCAGCTGCTCGGATATTTCATAAACTGATGAACAGACTGGGCTTCAAGGAATACTACCTACAGGGAGGAGACTGGGGATCTCGCATTACCACAAACATGGCCCAGATGCTGCCACAGTGAGTAGCAAAGGGAATCGGTGCAGAAAAGATGCCCCCAGTTCTCTTCCTATCTTGTGGATCCATCATCCTGATCCTGCCCTCTGTTTGCCCTGCCTCTCATTCCCTTCTGCTCAGTTTCCACCAGGGATGTCGCCACCCCTGTGCGTTCAGTTGTATCCATACGCTTTGTATTGATACTGGCACAGTTTTCATGCTTTCTAAATTTCAGAGCTATTTGGCTTCTCTGTCAGTAGCTAAAGGAGACAGATTCTCATTCCAAATCAGGAAGGTGATAAATTTAAAATCAGCAGGGAGAAAAAGAAGGAAGGAGCTCAGCCTTTCAGCAGCTGAACAGTACCATGAAGTATAGAACTTTCCTATAGAAAATGCAGAGTTGAGACTGAAGAAGAAACACAACACCTTCCTTACAAGATGGCATCACAGCTCATTGTTTAGCACTTAATGAAAAGCAGGCACCACGGCCATGCTGAGGTCAGAGAACAGATAAAGTGGGAAAGCTCTTAAAGCAGTTAGATTGGAGGATGAGCAGCTCATGCTCCCAATGGCAGTTGTGCTTCACAGCACCCAGAGCACTGTGGCCATGTGTGATCTGATCAAGCTTTTCAGAAGATACCCAGCGCAGCCTGTTCCTGTAGCACAGAACAACATTAAATCAACAGCCAGAGCCACCAGCATGGATACACCACATCCAGAAACCAAGTACCTAAAGCTGAGTTCATACCAGTGGCACAGCTGGATGGAGATGACACCAGATGTACCATTTTTTAACTCCCATAATTATATTTATTTTCCAATCATGATGAACCTGAAGGGCTTCAAGTATTTTACTCTGTAAAATATTTCTATCACAGCCCCAGTCAGACTTATTTTATGTACAGACAATCACTTGATTTAACCTTCTATTCACTAACTTAATTTCAGGTGTGTGAAAGGGCTTCATCTGAATATTGTCTTCATTGCCGTACGAGGTTTGGGAAAGATTATTTCTGTTATGCTTGGGGCTTATGTACCATGGCTCGTAGGCCTCACCCGGGAAGATGTTCACCGTATGTATCCTTTCGTCCAGAAGAACATATATGACATTCTGCGAGAATCTGGATACTTACACATCCAAGCCACCAAACCAGACACTGCAGGTAGTGAAACTTCTATACATCCCTCTGAACTATATATAGTAACTGCTCATGGTATATAAAGACATAGCTGAACAAAGGTCAACTGTGTTTGAGAAGCAATGAGTTGTGGTGACTAAATATAAGACATGGGGCAAGAACTGTGTAAAAGGAAGTTAAGGAGAACAGCTTAAAAAAAAGACTCTTCAAGGTTTTTTTAAATGCCATGCCGCGTTTCTTGGGGAAAGAACTCTTTTGCAAAAAAAAACCCCTTAAAATAAAGCACAGGGTCCTGAAATTGATGCTTCTAGAAATAAATGTGGGTGAAAACAATACAAATAGCATAAGCAAGTGCAATGGGAAACTTGCAGGAAGCTAGAAACAGCCCTAACACCTGAGAAGCCAGAAGCCTAATACAGTGAGGCCAGTATATGAGGAGTCTAAAGAAAGATATGGCCATCTCAGGACAGTTAAATGAATGATTTGCATCAGTCCTCCCTAGGGAGGACCATGGGGTCCTCCTTTAACAAAATAAGCCTTCATCAGGAGAGACAGTGGAGCTGTCTCACACTCCTGCTGGATGTGGAGACCATAAAACAAACAGCACCTCATCATGGCAACTCACTGAAAACAGAAAAAACTCAAACTGAAACGTTAATTAATGCCTAGTCTGTTGCTTGAACTGATTGCAATACCAAAGGAATAAAAGGAGACAAACAAGACACCAGCTTGTTTTCTTGGGTTTTTTAAGAGCCAAAAGTGAAGGTAGACCCAGAAAAACAAAGAGCAGTCTGTGTAGTCACTGATCAGGAAACCAGCAGCACTATTTTAAAGAGAAGAATAGGCTTACAAGTGATAATATCACAAGGAAATCACGTTTCAAAAATCAGAGCTCTGTCAGAATCAAAGAGCAGGGTTCCAGTAACTGAACATATTTAATTTCCAAAGATACTTTGTCGAGGTTCCTTCCCCAGTGCTCTTAAAGAAATTAAACTGCCTTAAAAAAAGGATTAAGATCATGGGTTAATAACTGGCCAACGTGAGAATCCACTCAGAGGAATAAATAATCAAGTTCCAAAGAGGGAGAGTAAATAAAAACCCCTGTGCTGGAACCTGTCTATTTCAACACAATCCCAATTTCTCTACAGTTCAAAGTTAACCATTAAGTGAAAATCTGACAGCTCTCCAGGCTTTGGTTTACTCTAAAGAAAACTGCAGAGAGTTGCAAAAACATTTAAGTGAGCGGTTGATTAAGCGGGCCAATAAAAACTGATGTCAATGAAGTCCAAAGCAATTTGATTAAGGAAGAAAGTCACAATGGGCTCGAGTTTGGCTGCTGCTGCCATATGAGAGAATCCATGAGTCAGGGACAGAGCTTGGAAACGTCAGCCAGGTCAGAGTTCAAGAGAATCTTACAAACTCTTAAAGAAAGCAAAAATAGACTAAGACAGACACTAAATCTACAATATTCAGAATCTGTTGCACCCCTGTTCGCCCTGTTTCATAAGTGTATTTTAGAATCAGAAGAGTACAGGAAGGGGGGAAAAGGAAGGCTGGAGTGACCAAGCAGCTTCTGTATGAGCACTGTACATAGTCAGGGACTCTTCAGCCTGGAAAAAGAAGAGCAGGGATTTTGTAGCACACTAAAATTGTGAAATGTAGAAACTGAAGAGGGAGAAAAAAAATATCTATCTGCTACCCAGTCTGAAGAAACATCTACATTGTCAGTTTAGTTTTCGTTAGGCAGCTCTAAAGCAAAGCTTAAAATATTTCCATTTACCACAAGTTGTATACCTAAGATGTGTACAGGGTGAATGACAAACTGCAAACAAGACCCGTATTTCTGAGCATCTAACCTGTCAGCATTGAATACAGCAGTTCAGAGGCAGCTTTCAGCCCAGAAAAAGCTCATCTCCGGATGGGTTACATGCTAGCTGCCACATTTCAGCCTGCCCTACAGCTGCTGGTCAAAGCATTTACACAGCTGTGGTCCATAGCAAATCACTCCAGGCCTGCCAGCACAGGGAAACAGTTGTGCCAATGCACAAACTTACTTTGCATTTGCTATGTCCACTATTAAATGAAGACTGTGTTGTGCATCATCTTCTACATAGTCACTCAGTGCTAAAATTCACTTGGAGGTGGCAATACCAAGTATATTGTAAACTACAGCCTGGGGTATGATACAGGAATTTCCCAAGGCAAGCCTCCTTCACAACTGAAGTAATCCCTGTCCCAGTTTTACAAGTAAGAACACAGATAGAATATACTGTGTATGTGCCGTGTTTATAATATTTACTAGTGTTTCCCCATAGCCAGAAACAGGTAACAGATACACAACACTCCACTGTTTAAGTTAGATAAAAAGTGATGAACAGCATTCAGTGTGCTGGTTATCCACTCTAAGCAGGATGCCACTCCAAATAGTTTATCAAAAATGTCTTATAATCCCTTTACACATGAATTTGTACCTCCTGCCACACATGACCAAGAAGCCAAGAGGACTTCCTTAGCTCCTAGCTTCCTTTGTGTAGGAATCACCTAAGTTTGCAGTCAGTTACAGCTGGAATCCCATTGGGGTGAATTTCTCAAGGATAAAGTACTACCAGGGCTACTAAAATACAGATTTTTCTACTGAATTCTCATAGAAAACTCTAAAGAACTCAATAAAGTCCAGTTTGACTTCCACTGAAGTATTGCAGTGCCAGGCAACTGTAATAGCTCTCCCCTTCTGAATTAGGTTGTGGACTGAATGACTCCCCCGTGGGGCTTGCTGCGTATATTTTGGAGAAATTCTCTACCTGGACAGATAAATCATTTCTGCAGAAAGATGATGGAGGCTTGGAAAGGTAAGAAAACAGATGCTCTTCCCTAACAACATTCGTTAAAGACTGAGTGATGAAAACTGATGAGGCCAGAGCTGAATAATGGAAGATTACATGTGACAAGCAGTAGTTTAAACTTATAGCAGATTGCCTGCAGGCTACTGCTTGAACACGGGGTAGTTTCGGTCTGGGTACACAGATGTCAATTTGCTGCTTGAATACAAGTGGAGAACAAGAGGAAACGAGGGCACTTCAGGGCAAAATCACAATACAGCATACTGGGAAACAGCTTCCAATGAAGTTTCTTCATCTTTCTCACTCAACAGCAAATACACTCTTGATGAGCTTTTGACCAATGTGATGATTTATTGGGTGACAGCTTCCATTGTGTCCTCCATGCGATTCTACAAGGAGAACATTACCAAGGACCCTGATCTAAGTGCTATTTCCAGGTAACATGAAACCAAAACCTGCTTACTTTTGATACAGTTAAGGGTCACCTTTCTTTCAAACTGTAATTCACACAGGAACTTGTGGCCAAGACTAGGCAGACTTATCCAAGTATTTTCAGTGTTGTTTGTGATCAAAATACAGGTCATATACTTATTCATCAAACAAATGTAATCTGTGGCTCAGTTCAGTAAAAGGCAGACAGAAAAACATGAGCATTCTAAAAGAGTTAGGAAAGATGTGGCTCACTGGTGGATAAACTAAAAGCTACAATTCTTGAGTAGGAACTTGGGGAAGCAGTTTGGAGAACAGTACTTGAAACACAGCACCTTCTGGGAGCTGCTGGCTTTAAGACAAATATGAGCGGAATTCTCCAAGTGATTGATCATGCAAAGAAATAGAAAAGTCCTTTTCTCTGTAGACTGAACCAGTTTACCTTTCCCTTCAGAAGGGTCATTTCTTGCACTGGCACCATGAATTCTAAAGTAAGCATGAGCTATCTGGTTTCTGACTTCCCAGAAGTGCGACATCTTGCCACACATCATGAAACATACACAAAACAAGGCAAGTTAAAAAATCTGAAACGTTTCAAGACTGAGCTGGGTGCACAGTTGGCTCTACTTTGCACTTCTTTGGGTACAACACTTTTAAAGTCAAGGAGATCCAAATGAAAGCACAGCACAATGCAAGACCACAATACAGTTTGTCATGGTAAGCTTCCCCAGCTTGACTGAGGCAGTTACCAGTCAGAAGGGGCTTATAGACTTTCCCCACTACTTGCTCCAAAAATGCAGTTAACCAATTGTCTTCTAGGGTTGGAGTATATGTTCCCACAGGGATTGCAGCCTTTCCTCAGGAGATAACACATACACCACAAGTCTGGACAAAGGAAGCCTACAAGAACATCATCACTTACTCTTACATGCCACGTGGAGGGCATTTTGCCGCCTTTGAGGAACCAAAGCTTCTGGCACAAGACATCCTGAACTTTGTCAGAAAAGTGGAACACCTGTGAACCTGCAGTTTCAATATGTACACAGAATGGAGGCAAGTTGGTTTGCCACCAGGAGAACCTTCACTTTGCCAGATATTAAATAAATCCAAAACAACTGCACATAGAAGACAGCATTTTATTTGGATAACAATTATAGTACTAAATTTGTTAATTAAACTCTAAAAACCTTAAGAAAAAAACAAACTTAAAAGCATCTTGTCTTCTTTCATACCCAGCACATCCTTGCTGCATTCAGAATTCAAGTATAACAGAACATGTAAACAGTTTAACACGGTAACATTGCACTCATTTAGGGAAGAGCATAGCAAGAAATGGGGCCTTTGTTCCTCAGAACCAAGCCTTCTCTTCAAGAGCTTATGCAGAACAAGCAACTTTGGTGGAAGAGTTCTGATCTCCTGAGCACACAGCTCCTATGTTCAAGTTATGATTCATTCAAGAGACCTGTGGTTATATATTCAAGTAGATAGCTGCACATAAGACTGCCTTCTTCATTCTGGCAGTTCTTCCCCTAGAGCAAGCTTTAGCAGTTACTACATATTGTAAGCAGTTCTTAAAGGATAGGCAGAGACAGCACCCCAGTGGACTACAAGCTCAATTTCCTCCTAGTTTTATCATCTCATTCCATTCCAAAAGGACAAAGTTAAAAATATGCATCAAGTGTAGAGTGCATTAACCTTTACCCTCCTTTCAAAAGATTTTTACCACCCTATCGTGCAATATTTGCTATCAGGAAATTGCAAGTGACCTCGCTACTGGTATGACTGGGTTTCCCTTCAAACAGAATAGAGCTCTAAGAAGACAGATGAACACGGGTGAACTAAATGGAGGCAACAGATGCCCAGGATAATAGATCCAGACAGACAAGAACACACGGTTACATTTCATAAAGTTATCATCACTTAAAGCAGCACCAGAGGTTATTGAATATTCTATAAACATTCTACAGAGCACACATCATTCATGAAAGCCTCTGAGTGTCACTGGTGCTTGAAACCAGATGTAGTCCTCCCAGTCAGAAGCCACATGCTGAGCAGGGAAGGCACTTATGTTGATGTCTCCATCACAGGACAAATTCACGGTGAGTTTCCTCCCTCGGGTTGGTACTTTATAGTTGAGCTTGGGCCGGAACCAATCAACACCACAATCGCGGTGTCCTTGGAGCATAACAACAGTGCCCATGGCAGGGAGAACCTTAAGCTCACTGAAGACATCCGCAACAAACAGCGAGTGGAACAGCTTGCGAACACAGGATGCGGTCTTCAGGCTCTCTTCAGCACTGCCTTCAAGGATGCCCTCCAAGTTGAGCTCATAGAGCTCCTTGGGCCTCATGACATTGCCACCAAGCAGAATAAGAACCCGAGGAACCAGTGTCAGTCTAAACATTACTTGCAGGTGCTGGAGCATTCCCTCCAGCTCCATCAGCACCTGCTGGCACTTCCTGCTTGCTGGGTCCATGGGGGTTGGCTTCTTAATCCCATCTCCATCCTGGGGAAGAATTGAAAGAAAAAAGAAAGAAAAAAGAAAGAAAAAAAGAAAGAAAAAAGAAAGAAAAAAAGAAAGAAAAAAAGAAAGAAAAAAGAAAGAAAAAAGAAAGAAAAAAGAAAGAAAAAAGAAAGAAAGAAAGAAAAAAGAAAGAAAAAAGAAAGAAAAAAGAAAGAAAAAAGAAAGAAAAAAGAAAGAAAAAAGAAAGAAAAAAGAAAGAAAAAAGAAAGAAAAAAGAAAGAAAAAAGAAAGAAAAAAGAAAGAAAAAAGAAAGAAAGAAAGAAAAAAGAAAGAAAAAAGAAAGAAAAAAGAAAGAAAAAAGAAAGAAAAAAGAAAGAAAAAAGAAAGAAAAAAGAAAGAAAAAAGAAAGAAAAAAGAAAGAAAAAAGAAAGAAAGAAAGAAAAAAGAAAGAAAAAAGAAAGAAAAAAAGAAAAAAGAAAGAAAAAAGAAAGAAAAAAGAAAGAAAAAAGAAAGAAAAAAGAAAGAAAAAAGAAAGAAAAAAGAAAGAAAAAAGAAAGAAAAAAGAAAGAAAAAAGAAAGAAAAAAGAAAGAAAAAAGAAAGAAAAAAGAAATAGCATATTTAATTATTAGGACACATTAGTCCTAATACACGCTTCAGAAAGTATACCCCATCCCTAAAAGTCAAGGAAAGCTGAAGGTTTTATGCTCCTTTCAAAAGATATAGGCATCCACATACAGAATCAGATCAGAAGAACACAAAAGGACACTCTATAGCTACTCAGTTTGAATCTGGCATGCGGAACTGATCAATTCCCACAAGAATTAGAAGCCACATCTTTTGAAGAACAGTTATTAGTAGTGTCCTGGTTTCAGCTAGAATAGGGGTATTCCATACAACAGTACATCATATAAACTGGGAGGAGTCACCCAGAAGGTGCAGATCACTGCCTGGGTAAGGCTGAGTATCAGCTGGCAGATGGTGAGCAACTGTATTGCTCATCACTGCTGTTTATTGCTTATTTTTCCTTTACCCTTTTAGTTTTAGATTCTCTTCACTTGCCATTTCCCTTATTATTATTATTAGCAGTAATACTATATTGTTTTTATCTCAACCCATGGGGTTTATATTCTTTCGATTTTCCTTCCCACCCCAGCTGAGCAGTGGGAGAGTGAGCAAATGGCTCTGTGGTGCCAAGTTACCATCTGGGTTTAAAACACAACTCCAAATCACCTGATTTTTTTTTTTTCCTGAAGAGCTGTTAGAGTAACAAACAAAACAGTGACATGCTTTAAGCAGAAAAAGAAATAAACAGTAACTTGTTGAGACCTTCAGCCACCCAATTTACAGGTTTGCTGCTTTTGTTTTGAATGAAGGTGTAGCAACATTTAAGGGTACAGCTACAATGAGCACTTCAGAAGCAGTTAAGACCCAATGCACGGGAATTACCGAACCATAACGGTTAACTGACAGGCAGCACTCGAAGGCCGCGGGCACTGCCGCCCCCAGCGCAGAGCTCCCCCGGCCACCCCCTTCGCCACCACGGTCCCTCACCTTAGCCGCCCGCCGGCAGAAAAAGGCGAGCTGCTCGTAGGGCAGCGGGAGCTGGTGCCGCTGGTGCATGACGTGCTTAAGGAGCTCGCAAGCGAAGAGGCAGCAGGTCTCCCGGGTCACCAGGCCCGGGAACACCACGGACACCAAGGGGCAGGCCACCGCCAGCTCACTCATCCGGGACACCATCCTGCCGCCGCGCTTCAGGCCTGGGGAGGCCTCAGGGAAAAGCACTGAGGACGCTGGAGAGACAGGAACAGCCGCAACACCGCCAGACGCCATTTGCTACCAGCAGCCGGCTGCGATTTGAACGGCCGCGGCCGCACTGCAGTATGGGAGTGGCGGAGTCCCGCCCACAACGGCTTCCGGCGGCGGGTGAGCCGTGCGCGGTGGGGAGGAGCCGGGTTCCGGCTCGTGGGGGCGGTGCGGGCAGCCCAGCCCAGCCCCGCCCAGCCCAGCCCAGCCCCGCCCAGCCCAGCCCAGCCGTGGGCGGTCAGGCTTTCCTGTCTGGGGCTCGGTCAGCAACGCCGGGAGGAGGCGAAGCGGCTGCTGCTGGAGTGCTCGGTGGGGCTTACGACCGCCGCACTGAGGAGGCACCGCAGTGGCTGCGGCAAACCGAGTGCCCCAGTCCGGCCGTGGGCACCGCGAGCTGCGGCTGCCACGTCGCAGGGCTGCTCAGGTGGCTCCGGAGAACTCCCGGACTGGGCTTTCCCCCTGCCCAGAGCACGACTGGCATGTGCGCGGCAGTGAGGGGTCAAAGCCCCGCCGGGGGCCGCTGGGTTCCTTCAGCCCTGCCAGGCAGCCCCGCTGGCTCCAGTGTAGCGCAGAGGAGCTCCCTCCGCCCCGCGGCGGGCGGGGAGCATGCAGTGATGGGAGCTGCTGTGTTTGGAAACAACGTGGCCGCAGCCCCATTGGGTGCCGCCTCATCACACCGCGAAGGGAGGGCGGTCCCTGCCGGGTGGCGGGAGGAGCTGCTGCCCTGTGCTGGCGGAGCGAGGTTACCGTGCCGGAGCCGTGGCTGCCTGCTGTAAGTGCCACGCACCGTGAAAGTCTCAACAAACACTAATAAAGAATCGCCGTCCCCAGGTGATGCGGTGGAGAAACACTCGGTATGGGCATGCTTCGGGTGGCAGAAGGGGTTTTTGGTCCTGGGGTATCGTTCCCCTGCCCCGGCAGGAGATAAAGGCGTCCTTTGAGGTAGCTCCTTGGTGAGCTGCTGCCTCCACGTATTTAATCGGCACCCCAGTGCCAAACGCCTACAGAAACGCCCGTCAGAACGGGTACTGATAGCTCGCTGTCACCGAACGGGGGACTCGCGGCAAAACGGGCCAAGTGCCGGAGGGGACGCCCGCGGGCACCGGTAGATCGCGGGGGTCAGGGACCGGGGAGCGGCAGTTCCCTGTGTGCTGTATGCCGTGGCCGCCAGGCGGCGCCGCCTCCCTCGGACTCGAACTCCCATTCGTCCCTGCGGGGGGAGTCCATGAAGGATCGAGGGGGTGCGCCGCGGTGCATGCTGGGAGCTGTAGTTCTGAAAGCAGCGCAGTAGGTCGGCGGCTGCCGGGACTCGGTTTCCCGTGGCGCCGCGCGGCGGTTGCTGACGCTGGGACCGGGGCGGCGGGGCCGTGCCGGGGAGCCGGGGCGGGGAGCGGGCGCCGCACCGGGGCGGCGGGGCCGTGCCGGCAGCCATGGACTCACGGGTGTCGGAGCTGTTCGGGGGCTGCTGCCGGCCGGCGGGCGGCGGGGCTGGCGGGGCGCTCCGCGGGCGAGGGGGGGCCGCGCCCGGCGGCGGCGGCTCCAAGGCGAAGAAGAAGAACGGGCGGAGTCGTGGGGGAAAGGCCAACAACCCGCCGTACCTGCCGCCTGAGGTGAGCTCCCCCGGCCTGGCCAGGGGCAGCCGCGTCCCGTCAGCTACAGTGGGGGTCTCCCCCCCAACCCGGGGCCTGGAGCCGCGGGGGCCCGCGCCGCTCCTGTCAGGGCCGGGCAGGGGCGGGAGGGGCGGTGTGTGTGTGTGTCCTAAGAGGTGGGTGCGGCGCGGGCTGTCCCGCACCCGGGCGGGTTCGGTCGTGGGTCAGGCGGGAGGCAGCTTCTGGAGAGGCTCGGCCGAGGGGTCCGGCGGTGCTGGTGCGGGGTCGTGCCGGGCAACCTGGGCCAGCAACCGTGCGGGCCGTCCTGCGGCCCCGGCAGCCCGGTGCCCTGCAGCCCCCCGGCCTGTCCTCCGGGGTCTGACGTGGCAGTGGGCAATGGTTGTGCCCCCAGTGCCAGCGGGTGCCCTGCGTGGTGTGGCAAGCCCTGTCCGTCAGAGGTATCTCGCTGCCTGGTGTCCATCTGCCGTCTGGGAACTGAGTAGCTTTGGAAACAATGCTTTGCTCAGCTCGTAGTGCCGAGCATCTTGTTCTTCCCAAGAGCCGATCTGTTGGGTGTAAGTCCCTTTCCAGCTGCCAAACTCAGGCATTGCTCAGCAGGTGCTTAGTGACTCCTTTCACAGCTAATTTGGCAACTGTTTTTCTTACATGGAGTACATGTAGATGGTACTGCGAGAGTGTGAGGCACTTGCCTCTTGCAGCAGGAAGAAGTGACATTGGTAGGATATGGGTGTGTTGGTTAGTCTAATAGGACTGCCACTGTGGGGAGCATCATGTTGCCCTGGAGTCAATTGCTTGGCCTCACTCTGTAAGTCTTCTGTAAAATACATAAGAGCCTGCGCTTGGAGGGAACAGTTCCTCCACAAGGGCTGTGACTCTTGGCAAGAAGGGAAAACAGCGCTTTGCTACTGTTAGATGTTCTCCACGGGCAGTACTGTACCCTGCAGCCGCGGTTCAGTTTTTGTTCCTTTGAGCTGGAGGCTGGACAGCCCCCTGTGGGTTCAGCACAGCTTCCTGTCCCTGACCACCCTGTGCAATATGTGGCCCAGCAAGTCTAGGCTTGTTGCTTTTCTAGTCTCAGCTGCCTTGAAGGAGACCCACACCCTTATTTGGACGACAGCTCAATATGTTAATGTGGTTTCCTTAGAGCTGGAAAGCTGGTAGATGGTAAGAGAGGAAGACTTCCACAAGCACCCTTTTCTCACTGCATAGCTTCACTGCCTGAGAGCTAAGCTGACAATTACGAACTTCCCTCTGTTGGCCCTTTGCCACCCTAAGCAGTGCTGTGGTTAGGAGCTGAGCTAGAAGGCAAGGAGATTGCCTCTCCTGACATGCAAACAGGTGTCCAGAGGAAAAGGAAGTGCTTAGGTTTGGTAGCCCCATTTAGTGTGCCAGAGTACATGGCTTCCTGGAGGCTCCCGCCCTTTCTTAGTGGTCCTGACACCGAATCAGTGGGAAGATTACTTCAATACTGGCTACAGGTTCTCACTGGGAAGCTGATGCCTGTTGTGGTTGTAGCAAACCTGATGAGTGCACAGGCCTTTCTGTGAAACCCCAGTCTGGCTTCAGCCCTTCTGAGCATGTTGTGTAGAGACGGTCCTGATCAGGCCTGGTTCTCCAGAACTGCCAGCCCAGTGACCAGCTTGCTCTTCTGCAAAGAAGTCAGTAGCTTGCTTCCTTACATTTGTAGTCTTTCTCTCTTACAGAGATATGATACGCAGGGATATAGAAGGGAATCAAAGAAAAACTAACTGGGGGAGGGTATCAGTGCACACGAGAGGAGGCAATGACTCTTGTTCCCAGTCCTCTGTTTCTGTGCACATTGGTTAGATGGAAGCTGCTGGATAGTGTGGGAGTGGGATGCTGTGGGTGGCACTGCGGGTCATGGGTGGGTGAGGGGGGAGACTCAATCATCTGCTGCCCTGTGCCTTTTTGAAACTGGAACTCTCTCTCTCTGTGACTGTTAGACCGGCCCTATTCTTTACCAGCAGTAAAAAAATCCTCCCCAAACAGTATTGCCTCTGTGTCCCTCTCTAGTTTTGTCCTCTGGTTTTCATGACATGAGGTGCAAATAGTAGAAACAAACTGAAAGTAAGTTCCAGCTGAGTGTAGAATGAATGGCAGAAGAGGCTGTGACCTAACATAGCGTATTTCTGCCAATCTCCCTCTCTCTGGGACTGTCAGCGCGAGTTGCAGAGTATCTGGGCAGCTGATGCCCATGGAAGTCCCTGCTGGCACAGCATCTAACTTTTGTGTCTCCTTTCATTCTTTGACCAGGCAGAAGATGGAAACATTGAGTACAAGGTGAGCCTTTTGAGGTTGCAGGAGGTCTTCCTCCCAGAGGGTTATATTGCAGTGAGTAACTTCACCAAAGACAGCATATGGGGAACATGTGTAAGGAAGGGATGGAAAAGTAGATACTGTACTAAGGAAGTATCAGTCATCTGTGTTTCTGGGCCTAGCTCACTATGCTGAGCTGGAAGAGTCTGATCTCAGGACTCATTTTTAGGAATTTGTTTTAGGAGAAGAGACCCACTGTGTTTTTCCTGAAATCTTATTCCTTTGGAGAGGGAGGTGCAGGTGTCACTGGTAATCATTTGCCACTTTCTTGTGGCTGTTCCACCATTTTCACTTAGTTGCAAATGTGTCACAGGTAGGTCCTGTCTTTACCTACACAGTAGGCAAAGTACAGCTGCCTGTAGCAAGATGCAGAAAAGTTCTACCATGTGTATCCACTTTTGTGAAACTCTGTCTCACCTGTCCTGTGGTGTCTGTGCAGACACTAACATGGGTTGTGGTTTCTAGAGGTGGGTCAGGACTGGGAACATTGCTTCATGGTGTTGGGTCAGGCAGTTGCTAGCTTGGGCAGTGGGATTCCCTTTACATCCAGCTATGACTATAACCACCCCCTCTGTTAAACAGCTGAAGCTGGTGAATCCCTCGCAGTATCGCTTTGAGCACCTGGTGACACAGATGAAGTGGCGACTGCAGGAAGGCCGAGGTGAGGCCGTCTATCAGATCGGCGTGGAGGACAATGGGCTGCTGGTGGGCCTCTCAGAGGAGGAGATGCGTGCCTCGCTCAAGACACTGCGCCGCATGGCAGAGAAGTACGTGTTCCCTTTCATCTGCAGGGCCCGCAGCCTTAAACAGCCTCCAGTAGAGAGACTGCCCCAGGAGTCCCCTGGGGAGCCGGTGGCTCTGTTCTGCAAAGCCTCTGAAATTCCCTCATCATAAGGTTCTGGAAATGCAAAGGCTCCTTCCCTGCTTTCATCCCATTCACTTTGCCAGCTATAATTCTAGAGGTGCAAGAGCTGCTAAATACAAGTGTGTCTCACCCCTTTCTTTCATGTTTGTGGCAGGGTTGGGGCTGATATTACGGTGCTGCGGGAGAGGGAGGTTGATTACGACAGTGACGTTCCCAGGAAGATAACGGAGGTGCTTGTCCGAAAGGTGCCTGACAACCAGCAGGTAGGGACCTGCGTCTTGGCCATCCTCTCCTGCTAAACACTTAGAGGCTTCATGTAAGCCACTTCCTTTTGGGATGGGAGCCCAAACCCTAGAGGCACTGTGTCATAGATTGGTCCATAGTAGATGCTTTAAAGAGCTGCCAGAGGGAGGCTTGATGATAATGCTTTTCATCTCCAGGATTGTGGTTGAGGCAGATACCAGAGGGGACATTGCCTGGAGCAGAGGTGAGAAATTATTTCACTTCTATGACAACAGTTCTGGTGCAGGCCAGTGTGCAAACAAGGAAGGAGTTAGAGGTCCTACTGTAACAAATAGCCTTTTTTGGTGATATCAAAGCCAGAGTGTGTATCACAACTCCTGCGCAGTAGTTTGCTGGGGGCAAGAGCAGAATCTGAGCAAGATTACACTGCATAGTGTCCATTGCAGAGGGCAGCTCTCTGAGACGCATCTCCCCCACCATGTAGTGTTCATGCACAGCCAGCACAGTGATGGTGAAGTTTCATGATTTCTCTGTTCTTCTACCTGCAGTTCTTAGACCTGCGAGTAGCTGTGCTGGGGAATGTGGACTCGGGGAAGTCAACCCTGTTGGGTGTCCTGACACAGGGAGAGCTGGACAACGGGAGGGGCAGAGCACGCCTGAACCTCTTCCGGCATCTTCATGAAATCCAGTCAGGGAGAACGTCGAGCATCAGCTTTGAGATCCTTGGCTTCAACAGCAAAGGAGAGGTGAGATCTGAAAGCTGGAGGAGAATAGAGCTACCCTCCTGTTACAACTGGGACATGAGGGTAGAGAGGTGACACAGCTCTGTGTCCCTTTAACTGAACCAGAGTGCTAGGTATCCATTTACAGCAGACGCTGTGTACTGCACCCATGGTGAATGATCTCACTAATTCTGAGGTCAAAGTGGATAGATAAGAGCTGAGTTTTTTTCACCTGCCTGCTGGAGCTCCTTTTCTCACCGAGTCCTTATGTCCCTCAGGTGGTAAATTACAGTGACTCCCGAACAGCAGAAGAGATTTGTGAGAGTTCTTCCAAAATGATCACTTTTATTGACCTGGCTGGCCACCACAAGTACCTGAAAACAACCATCTTTGGCCTCACCAGCTACTGCCCGGACTTTGCTATGCTGGTGGTTAGCGCCAACACTGGCATTGGTGAGTGTTGCCCTGCCTGCATGGATTGACAGCAACGTGTGAAAAGAAATGGAGAATGGGGGAGTGAGTCCTTGTTAGCTGGGAATGATGGTCAGAAAAAACACAGGAGTCTGGAAGCCTCTACTGATTTCTTGTAAGCCAGTGCCTGGGAGGGGAGCAGAGCTAGGATCCTCTCACCAGCTGTAGCCAGCATTAAACTGTACACTGGACAGGGAGGCTTTGTTTGGAATTTGAAGCTGTGTTTGTCAGAAAACCCACACAACTTTGGCATATTCTTAGAGGTGCTGAATCCCAAAGCCTTATAAAAAGGCAGATGGAATTCTCCCGTATCTTTTCTTGACATTTTTGTGGCTGTTTTCTGGCAGACTGCAGCCCAAGAATGAAAACTACTGCATCTTTTTGAAACAAACAGATCAGTCACAAAAATCCTTGGTGGTTTTTATGTCTTCCTGGACTGGTTTGCTTTTGTTTAAAAGAATAAATTTGATTTTTTATTGCCTGAGAATCAGTTTCACTGGTTAGACTGGTCACTCTAGAGTGGGCTTGTGGGAGAGCCAGGAGACGTAGCTGTCACGTAAACAAGCAACAATGATGACTGCTATTGCACCTACACTCTCACTTGTTTCCTGCAGCGGGCACAACACGAGAGCACTTGGGCCTGGCCATGGCCCTCAAGGTCCCCTTCTTCATTGTCATCAGCAAAGTTGATTTGTGTTCAAAAGCCACCGTGGAACGGACAGTGAAGCAGCTGGAGCGAATCCTGAAACAGCCAGGCTGCAACAAGCTCCCCCTGCTCGTGAACTCAGATGATGATGCTGTTACAGCAGCACAGCAGTTTGCACAGTCTCCCAAGTAAGGGACCATTCTTTTCTTCTGCTAGGAGCCCACAGTTCAGACTGGGCTACTGTGTAGAGCTGGGGAAGGGTGACCACATTCTTAATATCTTGGCTTCTCATCAAGTTTCCTACCTTTGCATTCTCCAAGAGGGCATTTTTCCCTCTCAGGCCTTTTTCTGGGCTCTGGGAGCAGAACGTGCCCAAGGCTGCATTGGGGTTACTTCTCCATGACAGAAGTGTGGGTTAGCAGGGAGCCGGTGCCTTGACCAACCACCAAGGCAGAGGTTACTGCAAAGTTGTATCTAGCCCATGTGTCCTCCTGCTTGAGCCATTTATTGCTGCAGTCTCTGTCCTTTTGCTGGACTTGGTAAATTCAGAATCCTGTCCACCCTCTGGAGCTGTGCTCTGCCCTTCTGCTTATTCCTGTTTATTTATATCTGACAGCATCACCCCCATCTTCACACTGTCCAGTGTTTCTGGGGAGAACCTGGATCTCTTAAAAGTCTTCCTCAACATCCTGCCTCCACTGACCAACAGTAAAGAGCAGGAAGAACTAATGCAGCAACTAACAGAGTTTCAGGTGCGTAAGGGCAGTTTGTTCCCACTTCTGGTATTGCAGTCGTTGCTGTGACATGTGACAAGCATCCTGGGGATCTGAACACCAGGGGTAGAGATGTGGTGAACTCTTGGACTATTAGGAGACATTAAAATAAAGAAAGGACTCAGTCTTTGGGGGAAAAAAATAAAGCCTGTTAGGCTAGGCTCTGTCCTAACCAAGCGGTGCCCATTTCAGGTGTTAGATTGTTTCTCTGGTTGCCACTTACAAGGCAGAAGTTCCTCTAATGGGAAGGTAGCGTGATCTGGTGAAAACTCCAACACAGTGTCTTAACAATCAGCAGAGAGCTTACCTCTGTCCACATAAGGGGTGGGCACCTTGTCTTTGTTCTGGAGTGCTGTTTCACAGCTGTCTGAGCAGCTTGTTCTTGTTGCCTTGCTGCAGGTTGATGAAATTTACACTGTGCCAGAAGTGGGGACTGTGGTAGGAGGAACTCTGTCGAGGTAAGTGAGGCCAGGCGGACAAATGTGCATGTGAATGGTTGCTGGAGTTCCCTCAGGGTTGGAGTCATCCACTGCAGATGTGGAAGTGGTGCAAGGCTCAGTCCTGACTGCTGCCAGATAACTGAGCCAAGAGAGGGTAAAGCCATACAGGGTGTTGAGAGGTGCCATGAGCAAATTATTGGTGTCGTGGAGGCAAGCAGAGAGTCTGCTGTAAAGTTGCTTGATTGGGAATGTGACCAGCAGAGTGCTGAAGGAAGGCATTCTGGGATGCAGAGTCAGCAGAGGTTAGCCATGACCCCAGGGTGTTGCTTTCCTCCTTCCCCAAGCAGGGGGAGGAAATGTAGAGGACAAGCCCTCCAATCCCAGCAGAGGTTAGCTGCATGCTACCCCGTGAGAATGCAGCTTTCCCTCAGTGTTCAGGAGTGATTGGTTTGGCTGCCAGCATATCTACACAGAACGGGTGTCAACCACAGTCTCCCCAGCAGAAATGGTGCAGTGTGGCAGAGCACCGGGGACCATGCCCCCTGTCTTACCTGGTATTCTTGGGACCTGTAGTGTGGCTTTCATTCTTACTGCAGGAAATCCCTGTTCCTGCCAGCTTTGCATCCCTGTTATTTGGTCCTGGGTAAGAGTCCAAGGGCACTCACCTCCTTGGCCGTGGGGATTTTTGAGGGGTGAAATTTCTTCCTTGTCTCTTGATGAACTCTGTCCTGCACTTCTTTCCTGCTCTGCTGCCCTGGGCAGTGGGATCTGCCGAGAAGGGGAGAACCTGGTGGTTGGTCCCACTGACGACGGGAAATTCCTCCGGTTGAAAGTGTGCAGTATCCAACGCAACCGCTCAGCCTGCCGTGTGCTGCGGGCTGGGCAGGCAGCCACCCTGGCCCTTGGGCCCTTCGACCGCTCCCTGCTGCGCAAGGTGAGTCCTGCTGCTGCCAGCACTGGAGATCCCTCATTGGTAGGGTGGGAATGAAGCAGAGATGCTTGCAGGAAACTTGCTGGAATGGGAGGAGATGGCCAGGCTGCAAAACAGGATGAGACAAGGCTGAGAATGGGATGCAAGTCCAAGTCATAGAGTGGAGCTGTGTTTGTGGTTTTGGAGGCTGTTCAGAAGCACGGAGACATCCTAATTGGTCTGAGTTTTGGGTTGTTGTGCAGGGCATGGTCATGGTGAGCCCAGAAATGAACCCTACTATCTGCTCAGTGTTTGAAGCTGAGATCGTGCTGTTGTTCCACGCCACGACTTTCCGGAAGGGGTTTCAGGTGACAGTGCACGTGGGGAACGTGCGACAGACTGCTATTGTAGAGAAGATCCACGGAAAGGTAAGCATGGGAGGAAAGGGGAGGAAGATGGACCTCCTGTGGGGTTTGTTGGGATTCCACAATACCCTCTAGTAAACCTAGGGGCTACTGGCATCTTCAGTAGCTGTGTCCCTTCCTAGGAGTACACTCCATTTCTTTATCCTGCCTGCTTCGTTGCTTTTCCACCCAATGTGTTAAATAATTCCTTCCTCACAAAGTAAGCAGTACGATGGACTACAGCAAGACTGTGAAAGCAGATGAACTCTCCTTTGTTCAGAGCTAGTATCTTTGTGTCTCACCTTATGCATACAATAATTGGAAGGGTTCAAGCCATGCAGTCTGAGGGAAGCAAGCTCCTCATGTACCTGATCTTAGCATCCAAATGCACCTCTCCTGCATGCACTGGAATGGTGCATGGGGTTCTAAGGTCTCCTCCTTTTCAGGACAAGCTGCGGACAGGAGAAAAGGCAGTCGTCCGGTTCAGATTCATCAAGCATCCAGAATACTTGAAGATTGGAGCCAAGCTGCTTTTCCGTGAAGGAGTCACCAAAGGCATTGGGCATGTCACTGACCTCCAAGCCATCACCACCAAAGAAAATGGGCTGGAGGAGTCCCTGGGGCCTGGACAGCTGAACTTCTGACTACCACTGCATCAGAGAGATCTCCACTCACCAACAACTGGGGAGAAGGATGGAAGCTCCTGTGGCTCTCTGAGTGATGCCGGGAGCTGTTGCTGTCCCGTTCTAGCACGGGTGTCCCTCCTTCACACTGTGAGATGGAAGCTGGGAGAGTTTCTTGCATTCAGTGTCGTACATGGGGCAAGTTAAGCATGTTGTCAACATCGCCTGCAGCTTTTGTTACCCTGCCCTTCTTCAGAATAGATCAGAGGCACCTGCAGACCTGGACAGGCAAGTTCTGGCTTTGTTTACTGTTCGAAAATTACAGGTTGGGAGGAGCAGAACCCCTGAAGACCAGCAGCGAAGGGATATTTTTCCATCTCTGACACAAGAGCTGGTCCTATTTCTGTTCTCCAAGTACTGGGTTGATAACAGTCCTCTCTTGAGCCATCATGCAGAGCATCCTTCTGGGCAGGGGATGGAAGAGGCCCTGCCACCCACAGCAGGGCCTTCGTTGAACCTCTCAGAATGCATTCAGGATACTTTTTAACCGTTTTAATCTTGGTTGGTTTTAATCTGCTGTGTGTCCATTTGTGTGTTGGTTTTGCATTACTCCGATCCGAGTGTCTTACTGTTGGGCAGATGTCCTGTTCCCTGCCCATACATACATACACACCCTTTCAGCATCCCCCTTTCTGACTCCTGGGAAGCTGTGGCTGCTCTGAGTTGCACAGCCTCCCGATGTAACATGAAGGCAGAGTTTGCACTTGCATCTGCTCCTTGCAGCAGCTGTGCAGGAGGCCATTCTGTGGAGAGGAGCAGGGCCTGCACCTTTGCTGGTGTGTGCACGTTGTTTCCACAGACGTTCAGCTGACGGTGTCATCTGCACGTTAGCAGTGGTTTGCAGTGGGCTTCCTAGTGTGGCTCTTCCAGGTCCCAGCCCAGTGTACTCCCCAAATGCTTGCCTTAATGTGTGAG
Source organism: Neopsephotus bourkii (assembly GCF_033783945.1). Lineage (NCBI taxonomy): Eukaryota > Metazoa > Chordata > Aves > Psittaciformes > Psittacidae > Neopsephotus > Neopsephotus bourkii. Next base: position 8,598,221 of record NW_026901776.1, on the reverse strand, counting down.
GAAGGCAGGCTGTGTTATGAACACAAACCCAGGTGACTTTATGGTTTAGATGTGATTTGAAAGTGGCATGACTTTATTTCTGTTTCCCCTGGAGGAAGAATTTTCTTTCCCTTGCCACTGGGGTTTGTTGTCAGAAGAAGGGTGATGGTGCCAGCAAGGACTCTGTGCACAAAGAGTGGAGCACATCTGTCTCCCACTTGCTGTCATGCAGCTCTCCTGTGTACCCTGGAGGTGCAGCAGGGGCTGTATAGCTACACAGGCTTTTGGGTTTGTCGTTGACTGTTAGACAAATTGTGTCTGCTGTGGACAATGGGCCTTCAGCCAGCCTTGACTGAAGGGAAGGGCAAAGGTCTATAATAGCACTTGGACACCCAAACAGCCCTTCTAGCATCATGAGAGCAAGTTCTGCTTTCTGGGCTGCTGGCACAGGCAGCACCTGCAGGACTGAGCAGCCCATGGATGTCACCGAGCGGCTTTCCACAGGGCAGGACTCCAGCAGGTGGGAAGTGGTGGCTGCACCCGAAAAGAGCTCGCTCAGACATGGGAAAGCCAGTGAAAGCGATTCAGAGGCAGCTCAGTAGTGACAGGAGTGACCTGTCCCTTCAGGGGAGCACTGACCCAGCTGAAAACTCTGCTTCTTCCCCATCAGCCCAGCTGTGAGACAGGAGCTGCTGCGTCAAGGTCACTGCTCATGCAGGATCCCCCTTTCTTCCCATCCTGGCAGTGGTCTGGGTATTAGGGTGACATTGTCTTTCACCCATGCCTGCAAGAAGGCCCCAGCCACCAGCAGGCTCTTCTCTTTGGTGCTTACAAAGTCACAAAGAAAGCTGTCTGGGGGGTGGTGGGGAAATCCAGCTGTTTGCAGCAGCCCTGATGTTTTCTACCCGAAAGCGGGTATGTGGTGCTGTGTCCTCTGAAATAGCTGATGGCTGGTCTCACCACATCCCTGCCATCTGTGGCATGACTGTTCTTGGTGCCATGCTTTCATAATTGCTGTTTTGTTGTCTTGAATTTTTCTAATGCTGGGGGTTCCCCAAGCATCTCTATATAAATGTACAGAATAAACATGTTTTATTGAGCTTGCTGGCAGAGTTGTACAACAAGTGAGGGTGGAGCTGGGCTCTCGCCCTCCTGCCCTTGGAGCTGGGTCATGGTTGGAGGTGGTTGAGCTTCACAGCTTCCTAAGCTTCCTGCATTCAGCGCTATGAATACCTGTGTCCTGTGGCATGGAAGGAATGCACGCGTGCTGCTGTTTACAACCGCTCTCTCTCTCCCGGCTTATCTGAGCGAGCCCGGGTGCGCAGCCTGGGGTGACAGGCAGCCACGTCACCCTGAGCACAGCACTTCAGGCTGTTGTGGGCGGAACCGGCTGCTGCGCGCGAGCGCTTCCTCACAGCCACACATTCCCCCAGAGCCTAATTAAAGGAATGCTTTCTGGGGCACAGAGCTAACCCTGCTTGGTTCTGAAAATAGCTCCGACCTTTCAAGGGGTTTGCTGCTACGGCCTCTCCATGAGAACAGGTTGTTCTCTTGGGGCAGCAGAGGCAGAACAGCTTCCCTGTGGAGGTGACTTGTGGCACTGAAGGGACTGGCCTGTTCTCAACTTTGGTTTTGTGTCAGGTAGTGGCGTGTGCAGACTCCGGTCCTGCCCAACACTTAGGAAATGAGACATGCTGCTGTCATAGGAGCGTGAGGGAACCCTGCCAGACTGGTTGCTATTTCTCTTTATGTGAGGACTTTGGGGAAACTTGTCACTTTGCAATGTGAGGACTGTCATTAATGGGAGTCACTCTGTAATTTCTTCCTCTGCCGATTACCAGCAGAGCTGCACACACCAGAATGAGCTCTTACTCAAACCTCTTAACAACCGTGTTGTCATGTATTAGACCCCACTGACAGTAATGTGGCAGCTTCTTGGCACAGGCTGTCTGCTGGAAGAAAAGCAGCTCCACAGCTCCAAGTAGAATGGTTCAGTTCAGAGAAGACAGGGAAACAGCACATACAAATATTGCTGCACTTTGCATCATTATCCACTGCCTGCTCTCCCCCTGCAGCTGATGAAATGCTCAGCAATTTCCAAACCCCACCCAGTGCTGCCTCGACGTGGCACATCCCTTCCCCCTGCCCCAAGAGCCAAGTTCAAATCACTGGCAGCAGGACTTCCAGAACAGAGTGTCAGGCTACAGGCAGCCAGCAGTGTAGTACAGAGCTGAGCCCTGCCAGGCTTAAGCACAGCACTTGCCCTGGAGCTGGTCTCTCAGTGCCCACTTGCTCCTTCCATGCTATTCTGCTTTGTTGGCTGATGTAATCTGTGGAGCACTGAGGCAGGCACTCTGATGTGAACTGTGGCCCAAAGAGCTGAACAAACCATTCAGCATCACAGGGTCAAAACAAATACCTGTCATCAAGTTACACAGAGAGTACTGCTAAGTCTGGGAAGGAGGGAAAATATGGTCAGGCATGTTTCCCATCCCTCTGTAGGGACTCTACCAGTAGACTGTTCATGTGTCAATAGCAACTATTAGGAACTGGTGCTTACATTTCAAAAAGCCTAACAAAAAGTATGCCTGTGCAGCACCAGCTTCCTCAAGTCTTGACAGCAGGTCTTGTGCACTCCAGAGCTGGTGATAAGCACCATACAATGGACTGCTACACACTGCAAATACACTGTGCTTACAGTGCCTGCTTTTAAAGTAGGAACAGGAAGGTGTAGGAACAGAACTACCAAACTATGGAAATACTCAAGGCAAAACATGTACGTGAGAGCAGGGTGCAGCTTCAGTTAGTACCACACAAGCAGAAGCAACCTTGCAGGCACCAGCTGAACTGGGTAGATCCAGCATCACACACAATCCGCAAAGTCCAGTTCCTCTTAGACTTGGGATACACATAATTTATTAGACTTTTCTGCATTAAAAACCTGGCAAGCAGTATAAAAACTTTTAACTATATTTAAAAACACCAATTCTTTAAAAACACTGATTCTTTTAAAAACACAGATTCTATAAAAGCTGCCAGCACAGGTGGGAGTTAAGGAGGTAAGCGCTTAAAGAAGAAATCCAAAGTTCTTGTTACACCTTCTCTGGGCCGTTTTGCACTAGATCCTGCTGAAGTCTTGGGCTTGTTCTTTGCTTTGGCAGGAGATGTGGAAGCTGCAGCCGTTGGGTTGGGGTCTGCTGCCAGAGTAGTGGGAACACTGGACTCCAGGAAGGAGCTTTGCAACTCTAGAGCAAAGTGGTAGTCCATGTGCTCTGGGAACTCCCACACCAGCACAAGCTGGCCACACTTCTCACAGCGTTGCTGGTCCCCTGGTGAGGCAGGAGGGAGCAGGGTGAGCTCAGGAGAGGGTGGCAAATTCTGCTCATTTTCCTCCATAGCTGGCTCTGATTTCAGAAGGGCCCCAGAGCTGGGTGGAGCTGAGGGTGTTTGTGTAGCATCAGACAGCGCCTTCTCATGGTGAAGCCTCTTGTAAGCAGTACTGCTCCCCTCTCTGGGACTCTGCTTCGCAGGGGACTCCAGGTCACACTGCACAGAGCCAAGGCCAATGCTATCTCCCTCTTGGTGCTCTGGGGAGCTGGGCACAGGTGACGCTGCAGTGGGAGCAGGAGGCAGGCTGGTTGCTGCTGCCATCTGTGACTGCTGCCTTTCTGATGCCTTTTGGAAGAATGACTCAATAGCATTAGCTGGCTTCTGCCTGAGCTCTTTGCTTGGGCTTCTAAAGAACTTGACTATGGGCCTCCTGGAAGATGTATTGTTTTGGCCAGCAGTGACAGTGCTGTCAGGCTGGGTATCACCCGTCATGAAGGTGGTGATGCCTGCAGAGAGGAGTGTGGCAGGCTCCGAGAACTTGCTTGCTGAGAGAAGCACCGATATAAGCGGTGGAGACCTGCAAACGACAGACCAACATCAGCTCAGCCACCAGGCTGGGAAGCAACAAGTCTTTTGAGGTAAAACTTTAAGCAACATAAAACATTCACAGGTAGGGGAACTGCAGCCGGGTGTAGGAGAGATGTTTCCTCTGACAAAGTGTTAGTTTTGCTGCCTCCAGAACAGTCTCTCAGACATAGTAGGCTATGTTGGGCAGAGCAGAAAGCTTCTTTCCAGAACAGCATTTCCCAAAGGAAGGGGCACTGGAGTAGAAGCAGGCAGCTACCAGTCTACCACAGGCCAGAGCTGCTGTGAGACTCCCAGGTAAGAGGGCTTTAAGGGAGCAGCAGCCTTGTCAGAGCCTAACAGAGAGGACCTTCTCACCTTCACTCAGAGCAGGAGGAAGATGAATAAAGTAACACTGACACAGGAGCTATCCACCTTTGTTTTCCTTCCTGCTCCCGTGGCCTCCTCCCAAAATGCACCTTTGTCCTTAGGGAAGGAGAGCAAGACCTAGCTAGCTTCTCCAGCCCAGCAGGGCAAAGGACTGCCTTGTCCCAGCTGGACACCACTGTGCCAGTAGCAATCATCAGCTCCAAGTACAGAAGTAAGAAGTGTCTTGCCAGATATGGGGCAGGAAGAGGCCAGCTCTCACTGCTGTCCTACCACTAACAAGCAAATATTTCTGTGCTCTGCTGTGCATGGACCAGGGACCACTTTTTCCTGCCAGTCAGTGTAACGCTCCCGTTCCTTTCTGTGCTCATCCTGCACCTCCTGCAGCAGAACAACCCCCAGTGAGGAAGGACACTGAACTACTTTCAGGCACACTCACCAGGCCGCCTGGTGAGCCCCAGCCACGTTGCAGTTTTGGATGAGGGCAAAGGCATCGTTGCACATCTTCTGGGCATCGTAGCGGGTCAGAGCACAGAAGCGTGACACCCGGGTGTTCCCCTGCATGCGGATGACCACCATCAGCTGCTTGGCCACTCGGCGGTTCTGCAGAGAGAGAAGAGGTAGCTGTGTTTCAAGCGACACCTGCAGGAAAGAGCAGGAATGGCCGAGGAGACTGTCCCGCTGCCCAGAAGCTTGCGCCATCAGCTACCGCCTGCCGATGATGCTGTGGCAGATGGCAGCTTGTCCTGCCTGGCCTGATCTCCAAGGGACGACATACAGAACAGCAAGTGCTGGTACAGCTGTGCTACACCGGATGGGAAGCAGTTAGTCCTTGCTTTCCTTCCAAAGCAGCTGCGCACCCTTTCCTGCCATCCTTACAACAATCACTAGTCTCACCCTGGCCTGCAAGTCTACCACATCTAGATTTGAGCATATTGCTTCCTCTCACAGCCCACAGCACAAGCAGAGCTGCATCAGCAAAGGCCTTGCAACGGAGCAGGATGGCGTGGTGGCTTTCAAGTCCTTGCAACCTAAAGCACAGGACAAGGACAGTCCTTAACCCTGCAGTGTTCTGGGGCAACTATCCTCCAAAGAGGCTCCTACACACCTCTCTGCTTGAGCACCTCTGCACACAAGCACATACCTGAGGGTGAGCACATTTCCACACACACACAGCACTCTCAGCCTCCTGCAATCAGCTCACAGTGCAAACGGGCTGCATGGCTTCCTGAAGCAGGGGGAATGCTGTCCTCGTGCCTCCCCTCCTTACCTGGCTCCTGTCTTTGATCAGTCTGGCTTCCAGCTCCAAGGCCAGCTGCAGGAGCCAGTGCTGCACCTGGACAAAACAGTGGTTAACAGACAGGTTGAATCTCTGCTCACAGCACTGCCACCAGGCCAGAGCAACACTCTGCACAAGCTGGGCACTGCTGGAGAGGGATCAGACTGAAAAGGACAGAGACTATTGTAAGGCCCCATATCTGGACTACTCCTGGAGAAACTGGCCCAGGTAAGGACTCAGCACTGGAGGCAAGGCAGTACAAAGTCCTCCATACAAGTCCTCCAGCATTACTACTAGTCTTTGCTAAGTAAACTTTCTACCTGTCTTCCCACAAATCTGTGGCAACCTCTTCCCCAGCTAACAGGCAAGGTGCATCCTCCCTCCTCCTTTTAGACTTTAGTTACTCCTTTAGATACTTCAGTTACCTTTTTCTGTAGCAACCAAGCGCTTGAAGCTTAGCACCATGAATACCTTTTGAACAGCACCGGCCCACAGTTTTTCTTATGGAAATTACAAGAAGGTTGGACATCTTGTGCAGTTCATCAATGGATTTCTGTCAAACAGAGATCTCCTTCGTTTCTGGGGCTCAAACCACCCACTCCCACTCAGCCCAACCCTAGGCTGAGTTTCAGGGCATAGTAATACAGAAAAGCAGCAGTTTTGCAAGCTACTCTCAGCTTTTACCGTTCTCATCTTCTTCAGCACAAAAGCCAAGCCTTACGCTAGAAGCTGGCTTCTCCTACCTCCTTCTGCGTGGCCAGGGCTATCTTCCCAGGGAAGTTCTTGCTGCAGCCAATGGACTGGGGCAGGTGCCGGTTTTTGACAGGTTCCTCTTCAATTCCTCTGCACAAGTAATAGAGCCAGGACCTGAAAGCCACAGAGGAAGCATGAGGTGAAGGCAGCCACAGACAAGCAGGCACACTGGGCAGTAAGTCAGCTTTCTGCTGAGCCATGCTTTCAGCTCTGTGCACACTGTGACTGCCTCTAATCCCCAGCTCTGCAGTTGCAGCCACAGCGGACAGGCAGGCTTCCCTTCAGGCCGCAGCTGCCTGTCAGCACGACTCCTCCACCCCTTCTCCTGAAGTGGCAGCAGTTTGCCAGTCTGCAGGGCACCTGAACTGCTGCTCTGAGTGTTACCGGCTCCAAATCCAGCCTTGTAATTTTCTCTGTTAATGAGACTGTTAAGCCTGCTTGCTTCCTAGCCTGCAGGGAGTCCTTCCGTGGCTTGGCCCCAGTCCTTAGGCACTCTAGAGGAAGGCAGAGGAGCTGGCTGACAGGGAAAACATGCTGGGGAGGGTGCCTGGGAGCAGGCAAAGACTGAAAACCTATTTGTAGGCTTGCCAGACTGATGTTTCTCAAGAGTTGTCACCTTCCAACCCTCCTAATCACAGCAGAACAACCTGTGACTGAAAGGAAGTCCCAGTTCCTGCCAAGAGCCAAGTTGTGACAAGCGGCTTATCATTACCCGGTTTTGTCTCCAAAGTGAGTCTGGAGCTCTTTCTCACTGTACCGTGTCAGCTCCCCAATGTACTCTACTCCCAGGATGTCTGTGATGGCAGTGCCAAGCTTGCCTCCCAGGTTACGGCTGTGACACAGAAAAAGAGAAAGAGGAAACAAAACCAAAACATCAGGTGGAGACTATACCAAGTCTTCTTGCAGCAGCTGATCATGACAGCTAGAAATAGTCAGGAAATAGCAAGACAAAAAGGAACAGTTGGTAGAAAACAGTTCTTAGCTCATAACAGAAGGACGCATGGGAGATGAAGTGGGAACTGCTGCTTGGTTTACCCAGTTTCAGTGCTTCTTTCTCAGCTCCATCTTCAAAATGTGGTCTCAAACTATACTTTGAAGAATGCCTTGCACACTCCCTGTTTCTTCCTATGCAGACAGGACCCCTCCCTGCACACCCCCCTCTCCATCCCTAGTGAGACACTGAATGCAGAGAGCAGCAGTGCAGGACCAGGAATCCATTCATTTGGAGCAATGGTGCTGGCAACTCTTTCCTTCACCAGAAAAAGTACTTGTGCACAGTGTGGATGTTCAAAACCAAGCCACATCTGCTCTCTGGGAGCACAGTTCTGTCACTCACACTGGGGCACAGCTATGGCCTCCTTGCTCACAGGCGCTCCTGGCTTACACCTACACATGCCAGCAGTCATCTCGAGCACAGCTCTAACCAGGGAAAGGCTGCCCACAGGATGCTAGTGGGCTCTTCAAGTGTAGTCCCTTCATGGGCACGGCTGCAGCTCCCAGGCATGCTCCTCCCAACCTGTTGCTCACAGCTGTGATGGATTACTGGCAGGATATCCTCTCCATTTCTTATAAGCATTGACAAGCAGTTACTGTGGAGTGAAAAGCCTTTGCTGGCTGCTGTCAGTTGGCATCACTGCTCTCTGTTGAGGTGGCCAGGAATAGTGTTGTACCCCAAGATACTTTAGTTCTGCTCACACCAAGCAATGATGACAAACCAACAGGAGAAAGTACCACAACAATGAAGACAAACAGGGCCCTCTCCCTTATAAAAGCCTAGACAGTGGATGTATAGCACCGGCATTTCACATAAGAGCTCTTGCCACAGTGCAGCTCAGCCTGAGCCCCAAGTTGCACAAAAGCTGGCAGCTCCCCCGTACTTACATATTGCCAACAGGCAGCTGGCTGAAGAACTGCGGGACAAATCGCGAGGACAGCAGTGTCTGGCGGTTGGGCTTGTTTAGCCCACATGCCAGTTTTGCCAGTGTCTGCAACACACAAGAGAATGGAAACACTTATTACAAACTCTGCACTGACTTTATTGTGAATCTACCTAATGGCTTCTGCTTTATCACCTCTAACAGCTGCCTTTGGAATAGCTGCTAGGAAGGATGTGTGGATTACACTGTTGCTTGCTCCCAAGTAATACCCAATCTGGGACTTGGCATGCACTGGCTGAAAAGCACGTGGCATGCACTCTAAAAGCGGTGCTGCTTCCAGACTTCTAGCTCTGCAAAGGGCTGGACTCCTGCTTCAGGTAGCTTAGGGGATCTGAGTCTATCACGTGCTCTGCTTGGCTTAGTTTTCCATCAGGCAAGCATGCTAGAGCTTCCAGAGCATCCCTGTAATCCTGTCCAGGTATTTCTCTCACTATGTCTTGCTCCTTCATCTCTGTGTTTGTCTTGTTTTTTCTCATTGTCACTGTTTTAATCTTCTCTCTGTGAGGTCCATGGCAGCATAATGCTGCAAAAGGGAATCTGCAGAATACAGGCCTGCTAGCCTGGAAGGGATGTTCTCTAGACTATCACCTACACAGCTTCCCCTCCCACTCTAATCTACACCAGGATCAAGAGTACACACACCAGCTTAGAATACATTTAGCTCGGTGTTTGGGGTTTTTTAACAAGTCTAGTAATTTCCTCTTTCACTGCTTTACCACACATCCTATAACTAAGCAGAATTTCCTTCCTGCCCACTGAACTATGTTCTTTATCAGTAGCTATTTTACAGTCTCACACACATTCTCACTCTTTATCTAGACAAATAGATACCTTTCCTTCAACTTTTCATACCCAGTCATTTTCCAGATGTCCAGTTATCATTATTCTTTTTTCACGGGGGACTATTTCAAGTTTGCTGACAGCGTTCATGAAATGCTGCAAGCTGAACCCATCATTGAGACTTCATGTGAACAAATAATGCTTTTTTCGTGAGCCCTTCACTAATCTGCACGTGCTGAAACAGGATTTGCCATTTCTACAAGAGCACTCACATTACTGACTCATCCCGTTGCTTGCCCGCAATAACTCCAGGCTACTTCCCGACTTACTGCAACTTAGCCAAAAGCCTGCTGGTTGCTTTTTCCCTATAAACCACAAAAGGCAGACAGTGAGGAGCGTAAGCAGCACTGCGTGGTAATTTCAAACTGTTTCTGGACTTTTCAAGCCCAGAATTTTCAGCTCGTATTTCATCTCCCACAACTCTCACAGCCCAGACCCAGGGCTCCATCTTAGCATCACCTCAATTCCTACACCCATTCCCTCTCTAAAGGCACCAGTGAAAATATTGGCTCTTTGCAGACCTCAGAGAGATCCCCACAGGAGCCCACTCTAAACATACCTGAACACAATCATTATGGAAAACAGCAAGATTTTCTTCAGCCAGATGCATGCCCTTCAGATAACATCAGCCATGCTGCATTTTGCTAGGATGTCGTCATCATCAATTTATGCAACTCGGGCTGAGGTGTGTTAGAAACCTTAAGGTCACCACCTCACAGATGCAGTTCCCCCTATACGTTAGGCCACTTTTGCTGTCAAAGAGGGCACATAAATGAGTTTGGCACAAGTGGTTCTTGATAAAACCATGCTGTTCCCAAATAGTTCATTCAATTATTTGGTCTCATTTATCAGCTGGGTTCTGGCTGTACTCTAATGAGTTAGCTCACTAGGAAGAAAACTTCCTCAGGAGGGTCTTCTTCAGAAAAAATAAAATGAGCTCAAAGGAGGAAACCTGCACCTTGAGTTTTAGGCATGAGTGGCTGTAGCCAGTGAATGGTTTTTAATGACATTAATTCCCAGCAACTTGGACAAAGAACACCACCAGTTTGGGGCACTGAAGTGAGGGGCTGCTCTTCCTCTTTCTGGTCTATCAGTCTTTACCCCTGCTGGCTGTGCCGTGGGTGATGCTCAACAAGCTGCTGAGAGCAGCCCAGGAGCACTTGGTGCATGTCAGCAGCTGCAGAAACAAACGGACTTTGATGCTGCAGCTACAGAGGGTTTCCTTCTGGGTGAAATACTGACAGCACCTCACACTACTTTCATTCTCTGCAGAAAAGGTTTGTACCTACAGAGCTGAACTGGCTGTGGAAGCACTGTAGTGTGTTCTGCATAGGCAAACATAGGCTCTGGTAATCTCTTCATTGTGCTTGCTGGTACAGATCAACAGTTCTTCAGGACAGCATAGTACATCATAATTTTCTTACCCCCTTTAATTTAGAAAAGAAAGAATAACGCTAGCATAGAAAATGAGATGTGGGAGAAGCTGCTAGGGATAGTAGGGATGCTCTTTACTACTCTTGATTAAAAAGAGCAAAAGGGCAAACTGAACATCCCTTCCACTGGAAATTTCTGTCCCAGTGATCTTCCTCAGCTAGCTCGTTTCTGCCTCAGTCTGCTTTAGTTTCAAGGTGAGCCAGTGCAGAACTCGCTCCACTCCCTGTGTACAGCTGGTAATAGTTCCAGTTGTTCCTGCAGCAGTCTAAGATGAAATGTAGATTCCTTAAGTTCCAAAGCATTCATTTAGTCTTTACCCTTCTATTTTTTTGGTCAGAGCTTGTACTGTTAAAAGTCACACCTGTACAGATAAGCCCCTTTTGCAAACAGCAAAAGGAGTGCGAGATGCTGTCAATAAGCCACCCTGTATTTGTCCCAGCAGGAAATCCTCTGTAGCTGCAGCATCAAAGTCCGTTTTTTGCTGCAGCTGCTGACATGCTTCAAGTGCTCCTGCAGCTGCTCTCAGCAGCTGGCTGAGCATCACCCAAAGCACTGCCAGCAGGGTAAAGACTGATGGACCAGAAAGAGGAAGAGCAGCCCCTCACCTCAGTGGCCCAAACTGGTGGTGTTTTTTGCCCAAGTCGCTGGGAATTTGTGTCATTAAAAACCATTTCCCGGCTGCAGCCACTGTTATCTAAAACGCAAGGTGCAGGTTTCCTCAGCTCTCTTTTTTTTCCTGAGGAAAACCCTCCTGGGGGATTTAAAACCTTTGTCTTCTAAGCAATTCATTAGAGTACACCAGGAATCCAGACAGTAAATTGACTGAGTGCTGACTGCATAGGCCACATCCCTGGGGAAAATACTCCTCCCCTTCCCAGATGTCCTATAATTTCCCCAAAGGTGTGCTCACATATGGCTGCGCTCCCCACTCAGCTCATCTTCTATAGGAAACTTTGCAGAGCGCACAGGAAAGTGCCTACAGTGCCCACATTCTGATTCTGCTCTGCAGAAGAAATCAGGCTGATGTGTTACACACATACCTTGTTGTGTGAAATTCCAGCTGAACACTTGAATCCGGTGGCTGCTTCTACAGCCACCCTCATTTCCTCCACAATTACTGCACCCATGGTCAGCTGCAGGTCAGGACAATCGGGGTTATCAAACGACAGCATCGCCAGCCACTCATGCAAGCCACATTGCCGCAGCTCCTCTAGAAAAGGGACACAAAGGGGATCGGAATGCGCACTTCTTGCTGAGCCCAGCAAAGGGGACGGTAGCATCAGCCAGCCCCAGCCAACAGCCACATGCTTCACGCCAGCAGCAAGGATGAGACTCAGGCACCTTAAAAGCCATTCACGGGGGCAACCATAGATCCCGTTTACCACACTCTCACTTCGGGGGAGGTAAAGCAGCACACCCTCTATCTCTGTTGATGTACAGGACGCATTACCGATAGGATGGGACAGGGACAACACAGGGCACCCAGGGTGGCAGCGCTGGGCTCCTTCCTTGCCGCACTGCGCGTTCTCAAAGCAAAGCCGTTAGAGCCCCCCCGCTGCGGTATGCAAAGCGCCAGCCGCGGCGGCTGAAGCCCGGGTGCGGGTCGGTGCGTACCCTTCCCGCCGGGCTGGGGGCCGGGGCCGGGGCCGGGCTCGGCCCCGCCTGGGTCGTCGGGCAGCCCCTGCACGAAGGTGGTAGGCAGCAGCGCGGCCGCAATGGGGCGGCCCTGCAGGGCTCGCAGCCGCTCCCGCACGCTGCCCGTCAGGTCCAGGTACGCCTCATCGATACTGGCCCGCTCGATGGCGGCGAAGCGAGACAGCACCTGCATCACCTCCGCGCTGGCATCCCGGTACCTGCCGGGCAGCGGGTACGGCCTCAGCAGCGGGCACGGCCTGGGCCGCCGCCCCACATAACGGCGACCCCCGCCGCTGCCGGCGGCGACCCCTAGCCCGACCTCAGCCCCACTCACCGGGTGAGGTCGGCCTTGCCCCGCGCCTGGGGCACCCGCGCCAGCGCCAGCTCGGGGCACAGCGCCCGCGCCTCTGTTGCCCACATCCCGCGGGACACGCCGAAAGCGCGCGCCTCGTAGCTCACCGCGATGATCCTGCAAGACACGGAGGGGAGGGCAGGGCAGTGCAGGGCCGCGCGGAGGGGGGTGCAGGGAGCCGGGGCCGCCGCCGATACCTACCCGCCGCCCTGCCACTCGGTGTACTGCACCACGGCGCAGGGGCGGCCGCGCAGCTGCGGGTCCAGCCGCTGCTCCACCTGCATGAAGAAGCAGTCCATGTCCACCAGGGCCACCACGCGCTCCTGTCCCCGCGACATACCACTGCGACCGCCGCTCACTCGCTGCCTCACTGACTGACTGACTCACCGACTGACTGATGACGCGTTTCCGTGGGACGGGACGGCACAGCAAGGAGAAGCTCCGCACCATTTCCCCAGGGACAGTGGTACCCGCGAAAGGCGTGTCGGGACTTGTAGTCCTTAATAGGTGCGACGCATGCTCTTTCCCCACTAGCTCCTCCTCCTTCCCCGGCACATGCGCGGAGGCTGCTGCGGTGCCGCGCGTGCGCCCGGTACGGGGTGCCCCTTCTTTTCGCCCGTCGGTGGCCGCCGCCGCCATGGCTGCAGCTGCTGCTGTGGCCGCCGCTGCAGCTGCCATGGCCGCTGCCATGGTTGGGGAGCAGGTGAACAGCCTCTGCGAGCAGTTAGTGAAGGCGGTGACCGTCATCATGGACCCGGCCTCCACGCAGCGTTACCGCCTGGAGGCGCTCAAGGTACCCTGCCGCGGAGGGGGGGTGCCGGGCTCCGGCCACGCGGGTGCCCCGACCGCGTGTCCCCTTGACCCGCTCCGTCCCGGTGCGTGAGGGATCGGGGACGTGCCGGCCCCGGGTAGCCACCGAGGCTCTGGGAGCCGTCAGCGGGTGGGGGAAGGCAGCGGGGCTGCGCCTGCGCAGCGCTGAGGGGGTCGGGCGCCCCCCTCTAAACGCTGTCTTTCCCGAGGGGTCGCGGCTGCCCCCAGTCACTGGCCGCCCCGTCCCCCCTCCCGTGTTTTAACCGCGTGTTGCCGGTGCTTCCCCAGTTCTGCGAGGAGTTCAAGGAGAAGTGCCCCATCTGTGTACCCTGCGGGCTGAAGCTGGCAGAGAAGACGCAGACAGCCATCGTCCGGCACTTCGGCCTGCAGATCCTGGAGCATGTGGTCAAGTAAGGCAGCTCGTCCAGCTGCCTGTGCCTCGGAGGGAGCCGGCCTGCTGCCACACAGCCGCTGGTGTGGGCTCTGCTCACGGCCCGGCGCCTCCCTCGTCAGGGAGGCACTTGCAGGATGTGAAGGGTCTGTTCTGCAGCAGAGAGCAGTTGCTGTCCTGCTCCTTTTTTTCCCTTCTCTGTAAAATGAGAGGAGAAAACAGCTTTCAGGCAGGCTGGGGAGACTAATTCACCGAACACTAAGTTACATTGACATTGCAAGGTGTAAACAAGCACGCAGAGTTATCAGTAGGTCTTTGCAGCATTCTCTGACCATAGCCTCATGCTAACAAAGAGGCTTTGTATTAGTTCAGTTCCGAGATTCCTCTCTGCTGCCTCTACAGACCTGATGCTTTGTGCATTTGCTGCTGCTCCCCATGTGTGTTGACCTCAGTGGTGCACACCCATTTGCCAGCAGCAGTTTTAACTCGGCCTTTTCATTAAGGCATTGGGCCCTGTCAGAGCCTGAGCTGTAGTGTCTCTGTAGGTAAAGAAGCGGTGGTTGGGACTCAAGTCAGAGATCTTTATAAGTATTTTGATTTGGTGTCATTTTTGTTGCTCTTTCAAACAGGTTCCGCTGGAACAGTATGCCTCGCCTAGAAAAAGTTTATCTAAAGAACAATGTCATGGGCCTCATATCCAGTGTAAGTGCCTTCTACCACAGGCTGTTATCTGATGCGTGATTCTGTCACCTGAAGACAGAAAGTGGGAGTGAAAGGAAAAAGGATTCCAGTTACTTAGCACACAGTACCTGAATTCAGTTGTGCATTTCATTACTTTCTTGGTGCGCATCCTTAGTTGTTCCAGGGATTTTCTGTGTCTTGTAGTTGGGTCAATAACCATGTCACTTCATAGGGCAGAAGCTGCAAATCTTGTATAATGTATATGCAGTGCTTTTTTTCTTAGGAGGCAGTTCAGTAAAGAGGGGTGTTCTTATCCATTCAGGAATATCAAACTTGTCACATTAGTCGTGTTTTCTCTATTATGATTGCTTTTGTGAACAAGTGACCTTTGAGGAAAATCCTTTTGGCTCTCGGAGTTCAGTAGCTGTGGGTGTTTGGGAGTGTAGGAGTGTCACCCAAGGTCGCTGGGATGGAGAGTGGCCCAGTGTTGTTTCATTGTTTTCATTTTCTGTGGTTTAGAATGTTTGCAACCACTGTGCTTTGCAAGTCAAAGTTACAAATGTCTGACGTTTGCTGTTTTGGTAACTCTGTCCCTCTGTCTCAGGGAACCCAGAGTATTCTGGAGGAGGAAAGTCATATTAAGGATGTTCTGTCTCGCATTGTGGTGGAGATGATCAAGCGTGAATGGCCTCAGCACTGGCCTGACATGCTGAAGGAGCTGGATACCCTCTCCAAGCAAGGGGTATGAGACACACCTGTCTGTTCTCTTCTGCTTGGTCATAGCATGGGTTTTGGTCTTCCGTCATCCTGATGAAAGCTTAATTCAGTTGTGTTCAGGTGAGACAGGCAGATGATGGACTCAAAAATCCCTGTTAGATGAAGTTATTCTAGGAAATGATTTTAGCAGAAGAGTGGGGTGTCCTTCTGTCTTACTTTTCCAAGGTGTGACTTCTATCTTCATGCATGTTCACTTTCTCCAGACATCTTTGGCCTAGCTTCTAGAGATTTTAATCTTTGAACTGTGCTGATGGTGTGTGTTTCATTTTGGGACATCAGGAAACTCAGACGGAACTGGTGATGTTCATTCTGCTACGTTTGGCAGAGGATGTAGTGACTTTTCAAACTCTGCCTACCCAGCGGCGACGAGATATCCAGCAAACACTCACTCAGAACATGGAGAAGATCTTCAGCTTCCTACTAACTACCCTGCAGCAGAATGTCAACAAGTACAGACGCATGGTAAGAGTCTCTTTTCCTTGAGTTCTGTCAGTCCTGGAGGCACTTAGGAATTGGGATACAACTTGCAAGTTGTTGGGGAAGCAAGTGCAGGGACTGTGTGAAATCTGTTGCTGCCACTGTGAGTAGGGATCTGCTGTGGCCTGGGAAGCTGGTGCTGATCTGAGAGACTGAACACATGAGGCTGACAGAGTTAGTGTTGATAGTTTGGATTTGCTAACGAAAATAGCTAGCTAGAGTGGATTGTGTGCCTCATCCATGCTGTTGGAATGCTCTGCTGACTCGAGGGCTGTACGGCTTAGCAAACAAAAGGTGTGGTTGTAGCAGAAGCAGGTGGATTTGGGGTAGTTTCTGTAACACACAGTGATAAAGAGATGCCATCCTTGGCTCGCATTTGCTCTCTTACGTTGCAGTGGTGCCTTCGTGGTGATACACCAAAATGCAAGAGTGTTTGATGTCTCTGCATTGCATCTGGGCTTCTTTGGTCTTTTTCTCTGATAGCTCAGGTCAGGAAGCCCTTTTTTGTCAAGTTGTGGTGAGGAACTCTCTTCCTTTTTGTGTAAAGAGACTTCTTTCCTTAATTCTTGCCTAGAGTCAGAGATGTGCAGGTATGTCAAGGTGGATGGCCAAGGTAAGTCTCTGTCCTGGTCTGTTCCTGTGAGAAGGAGGTGAATTTGAGGGCAAAGTGCATTTGAGAAACTGATACAGAAATAAGGTCCTTAGGTGTATCTCTTGTTCTTTTTCTTACTGTGAATTAAAATTCAGATACAGTGGATGTGAAACTGGGAGGCAATGAAAAACTCTCTCCTGTGTGACTTTTCTGGTGCACTGACAGGCTGAACAAACCCACCTGCTGAGCAGGCAGTTCTCTGTGCAGTTCATGGTGGTGGGTGGGAGACCCTGGTGCATTTTGTAGTCTGGTTGAAATGCATTTCCAGGTAAGGTTTGAATTGCAGTGCTTGAGGTTCTGAAGTGTGGCTGCTTGTGCTAACGGTGGAATCTTTCTGATTGGCAAGGTTGGCGCACCCCAGGAACAAGAAGTCCTCACCACTCCACAGGTTAGATGATCTTTGGGATGTTTGCACAGGGTAAATTCTGAGGGTTGGGTGTTCAGTTGCCCGTTTGCACACGGAGAATGGGGGAGCTGATGGACAAGACCATTAATGATGTGCAGTGCTTAGAAGTATGCAGTTCTGGTATGGCAGCTCTGTTCCTAAGTGTTTGAGACATGTCCAGATTAACTTAAATCACTGCACTGACTACATTGATGGACAGAGTTTCCAAACCAGAACCTTGCAGCAAAAAGACATGCTCGTAGTGTCTTTGCATCAAATCAGGCCTGAGCGTCTGAAGGACTCATTTGCAATGGTCAATAAAATAGTGCAAGCAGTGTATTGCTGCTGTTCAGTGTTTGGAAATGGGAGTCAGGCTGTAAGCTGTTGCTCCACCTCTCTCTCCAGCTGCCTGTCTGACTGTGGACAAATCAGTTGCCCTTTTCAGACATCAATCTCAGTGTGTAAGAGCCACTAGCATCTTTCAGAGTCTGGCTTTTGAATGTAAGGTGCTCTAAAAGATCAAATGTTTCTTCCCTGGAAGCTTCCAAGAAGCACCAAAATTCCTTTCCTTCTTGTCCTCTGTGTCTCCCTGGTGCCTGCTGACTGGAATGTCATCTTCTGGATAAGAAGGAAATTGTGGCTTAACTTGCAGTCCAAAGTCCTGTTGTGTTACTTGCCAGGGGGCTGTGGAGGTGGTTGTGAAGCTTGCAGCGATGTCCTGAGCCAGGAAACTCTGTTGCAGCCTCCTTCACTGGGGAGCTGTTCTGTGAAGCTGCTTTTGGCTGCACTCTCAGGAATAAGCCTGTCCAGCAGTGGCTGGGTGGAAGTGTCTGTGTGCTATAGCTGCTCGCTTACCATCTCTTTTTTTGTTTTTCAGAAGACTGATCTGACTCAGGAGCCAAAGGTGAGTGGAACTAAGCATGAGTTAGTGCATTTGTCATTCTTAAGACCAAGATTGCTTAGAACTAGGCTTTTCCCAGGCTTTGGAGTCTATTACCTGCAGTTCTCATTTCCAGGTGGACTCGTTCACCCCAGTACAAAATCCTTGTAAAGAGAGAAGTGAGAGGTGGCAGCAGAAGGGTCTAAGTCTCTCACTCAGGATGGTTCCTGGTACTGTTCTTCCAGGGAACGGACTGCTTTAGACAGGAATTGATATTTCTCTGTGGCTCTGACCTACTTGCCCCCTCTCTGTTCACAGGCCCAGGCAAACTGCCGTGTGGGGATAGCAGCACTCAACACCTTGGCTGGCTACATTGACTGGGTGGCTCTGAGCCACATCACAGCAGACAACTGTAAGCTCTTGGAGATGTTATGTCTCCTCCTAAATGAGCCTGAGCTCCAAATAGGAGCAGCAGAGTGTCTCCTGATTGCTGTCAGCAGGAAAGTGAGTTCTTCCTCCTCAGCTCTTCTGGCTTTGCTTTGTTTTCCTCCAATACTCCTATGTAATTCTTCGGATAGAGCAGTGATATTTTTCCCCTTTATTTAAGAAACAGAATTAAAATTTGGCTGCTTGTGCTAATGATACTCAGTGTAAATGGCATGCCAGCACAATACGTACAGCGACTGTTGGAGTCCCATCCAGCCTGTGCTCCCCTCTCCCTCCAGTGTTGGAGATCCCCATTGGCTTTTTTTTCCCCTCACTTTCTACAACTGTGAAGTGGGAAATACTGTCATCTGGCAGCTCAGAGAAATCACAGCGGGATCTAAGCAGGTGATTTGAGGAACGTGTTCAGAACCAGCGTAGTGTCAGGGCTGCGTGTTTGTCAGCTGCCTTTAACTAGTCTGCCATGAAGAAGAGTAAAGTCTCAGGATCAGTTTTTCAGTTTAAAGTTCCCGTGATGGAATTGCTTGGGGAAATTTCTTGACATCAGTAATACCTTAGGTTTTTTTGCAAGTTTTAACTAAAATTACTTGTGGACTGCAGGCACCTCTCCAGATAGAAGGGCAGTGGGGGTCTTCTAATTTGACCTGCAGATGAGAATAAATAATTATGTAGGTGGGAATAAATAGTTGTGTTCTGACTGAGGCATTTGGTGTATTTTACACATAGGGCAAGCTGGAGGATCGGAAGCCTCTGATGGTCTTGTTTGGAGACGTTGCCATGCACTACATTCTGTCTGCTGCCCAGTGAGTACCATCCTGCTGCTGTAATGTCACACGAAACTGCATACAAATGGCTTTGTAGATAGGGTTTGCCAAAGATACTGTTGTTTAACTGCAGGAAGCAGAGACTGGGTTACGAGAGAGCAATACCACCATTTCTCTTGCAAAACCTGAAGAACTGCAAGATTTTTTAAATCCTATAATTGAAGGACAAAGTGATGCAAATATCACAGCTCCCTCAGCTTTCTTTTTAGTCTGAAACTGATCAGGAGGGGCTCTTCCACAGAGGCAGTCCTAGAGGTTTTAGATGCCAATAAAGCTCTAATAGCAAATAATGGTAATAGCAAAGCAAATCCCACTGCGATAAAATCAGATTGTTCTAGTCCTCTTTTTATCTACAAGATGGATAGCAGTGTGCTTGTTGTCTACAGCACAAGTAACTGTGATCCTGTTTTTCTCCCTTCCTTCATTCCTAGGACAGCTGATGGAGAAGGCCTGGTGGAGAAGCACTATGTTTTCTTGAAGAGACTTTGCCAAGTTTTGTGTGCATTGGGCAGCCAGCTATGTGCATTACTAGTAAGTCTCTGCTAACACCAGAAGCAGCCCTGGCAAGGCTAGTTTTTAGGGCAGGGGGTGAGACAGCCCTCAGGTAGGACCAGAGTTCTTTCTGTACATTTTGTAGCCATCGGGTTCTCTCCACACGTCTGTTAAGTGCAGAAGCAGCTCTACTTGCAAGTGAGGCAGCTATCCTGAGAAGCCATAGGAATGTAGAATGGAGGGACCCTGACTGATTTCAAGCTTCTTCTGTCCTTCTGTAAACTCTGTTAACTGCCAAAACTTCATTGAAAATTGATCAAGTTTTCTGCTGTATACTGCTACAGAAAAACTGCTCCAGGAAATTACTCTTTTATTTGAAGCCTTTTACATTTCCCTATTAAAATAACTCAAAAGGATACATGTTGTTTTTCTACCAAGATTCTCTCAAGCTGAAGGCAGAAACAGGTTTTATTCCTGCTCTTCACCTTTCTGATGCTTTGTGTCAGTCTTGAGATGAAGCTGCACATTGATACTTTGTATGCCATTCTGGCCTCTGGGTTCCTGCTCCCACCATTCAGCACAGTGCTTTGCAGTAAAGAAGGCAAGCTTGTGAGAGATGCTGCTCTTAGGGTGACTGAAGCATCCTGTGCAAGCGATACAGCAAAGTAAATTCTCACAGGGAGGGGGAACAAGCAACCAAAACCAAAACCTTTGAGACTTTATCCCTAAAAAGAATGGACAGCAAACAAAG
This sequence comes from Neopsephotus bourkii, assembly GCF_033783945.1. Classification (NCBI taxonomy): domain Eukaryota; kingdom Metazoa; phylum Chordata; class Aves; order Psittaciformes; family Psittacidae; genus Neopsephotus; species Neopsephotus bourkii. Next base: position 8,578,167 of record NW_026901776.1, on the reverse strand, counting down.
GGTGTATTATTACTTGCAGTGACTTTACTGGCTGTTAGGCAGTGCAAGCTGTTAGTCCATAGATGAAGTAATGAGGTGGAGAGTTGAGTCCTTTCGTTCATATTCACTGAGGGGAGGCAGCATTGAGCTGTACAGCTCCACAACAGGGTTCTTAAGGGCCCTAGGTCATACTATGATTCATGAGGAGCTGCAAAACCATGAATTTATGGCTCTGGGCAAAACCTACTTTCCTGACAAGCATCCCACAAAGTAAGAGATGTCCATGCATTAAATACAGGAAACATTTTGAGAAATGGCAGCAAAATCTGGGTGTATGTGTGAAATTCTGCAGTTGTGAATTCCTCCACTTTGCTGCTGCTGGGTCGGCTTGACCCAGTAGGAGTAAAATTGTCACTCATGGCAGCAGCAGTGGACATGAATTTGTCTTTATCTGAACTCCACTGTTTGAGAAGTCACCCTTTTCCCTTGAAGGGTGGTACTGTCTCCAGCAGCCCCAGGCTGCTCAGCAAAACCTGCTACTTCTCAGGCTATGCTGATCTAATCACAATTGTTCAGGTTTTTGTCTTTGCTCCTTTACAGTCTGTGGCCTTGAGTGCTTCTGCTTTACCCAGAAACAGAGCACTTGTGAGTCCAGTGTGAGATAGAGTTAATGTTTTGTATGAAATTGTTTGTCTTCCTCATAGGGCTCAGATTCTGATGTTGAAACACCACCCAACTTTGGAAAATACCTGGACTCTTTTTTAGCCTTCACAACCCATCCCAGCCAGGTATGTAAAGGCCTGAAAGTCTTGTGTATGTTTATGTAAGAATGTGTGAGTTGAGCTAACCTGCAGTAAACAGCACTAGCTGCCAGATACTGCTTTCCATTTCAGCGAACACCTGGAAGGCAGAGTGGTTTCTTCTCCATTACCACCCTGTTAGGGACGGTGCCTGACTCAGATGCTGCATACAAAGTGCAGAATTTGCAATCAGCCCTAGTGTTTACTTAAAAGACATGGCATTCTGGAAATTTATGCCTTCAAGGTGCCTTAGCCTCAACTGAATAGTCACTGTAATTTGCTATTGCCTTCTGATAGCAACACAATGCTAGCAGTGGAGATTCCAGCACTGATGTCCTTCTTTTTTCCCATCTTTTCTCCCCTAGTTTCTGCGATCTTCCACTCAGATCACATGGGGAGCCCTCTTCCGGCATGAAGTTTTGTCTCGCGATCCCTTGTTGCTGGGTATGATTCCCAAGTACCTCCGAGCATCTATGACCAACCTGGTGAAGGTATGTGGGAACTGTGGCCAGGTAGTTGCTATATGAATGTGGCCTGTGGGAGAGAAACTACGTTTTTATTGTGTCTGCCAGAGACATGATCTCCTGGCTGTGGAGCAGACAGCTCTGTCTCAGCATTTTGCTGTCTGCTCCTTGTCTTCACTCTGGCAAGTAACTGGAGTTAGCTGTGATGGGTAACTTTTTCTTCCTGACCTTTTCTGCTCTGTCTCCAGGTGGGCTTTCCCTCTAAATCAGACAGCCCCAGTTGTGAATATTCCCGCTTTGATTTTGACAGTGATGAGGACTTCAACGCCTTCTTCAACTGTAAGTTGCCATCATCCTGTGCAGATGCTGTTGTCTGTACCTTTCTGTTTTAAAGATTTAAGTTACATCTGTAGTCAGCAGAGCCAATTCTTTTGTGTGGTGATGTACTGGAATATTCTGGAACAAATGAAATTCCTATTCTCTAGTTTGCTTTCAGTATCATAAGGCTCAGGTTCTGGTGTGGAAACAGAAGCTTTCAGTATCTTTTCAGTATCACAGAGAAGCTTTCAGTATCTTTGAAGTCAAAACCAAGACTTCTTTGGGGTTTTTGAGTTTGTATTAGTTTATCAGCCTAGAATCTGAACTGGGTTAAGTCGAATAATCTAGAAAAGTATGTTTATCTGAAGGAAGCAGAAGTTATCTAATGCTGCTTTTGTATCTCAGTATCTCAAAGTGCAGCAAGCATGTATAGTTTGAAGATTTTTTTTTTTTTTTTATGAAAAAGAGCCTTAATTGTAGTACATCTGGCTTTAACATAGACTTCTGTAATTCATAATTGCATTTTAGTTGCACTTCTTTTTATCTTAACCCATCACTATTTTTAGTCCATTTAAATCACTTCAAATATTGCCCATTCTGTTACACCTAGTTTGCTGGCTATATATCTGAGCTCACTGCACAGCTATTGCTGGAGCAGCAGCCCATAACATTCCCAGCTCTGCTTTGGGGAGAAGCAAGCATATGCAACATCAGCTTGTTGCATGGTGTCTCATTTTCCACTGCAGCTTTCCGAGCCCAGCAAGGAGAGGTGATGAGGATGGCATGTCGTCTGGATCCTCGAACTGGCTTTCAGATGGCTGGTGAATGGCTGAAGTACCAGCTCACAACTCCTGTTGATACTGGACCCATGAACTGTAAGTTACCTGAAAAAACGAGACTGATATGGGGTTTGGTTTTTAATTCAAGCTGAGAAGCCGCTTCTCTGCCTTCTTTTTTTAAGGGTGAACCAAGACTTAACACAATGGTTTTGGGCTTTAAGATCTTAGAAAGTTAAAAACAGAATCAAATCAAGCTCATTCCTCCCCACATTTAACCCTTTACAGCCTACCTGTGGAATAGCTAATGTAAAGCCCCTGACTCCTCCTTTCCTTCCCCCATATCCCTCTGCAAAACAGATGCAGCTGGCACTCTGACACAGCTTTGCAATTATTTGAGCCTTGTTATCTCTGTAACATTGTTTTTCTGTCCAGGGGAGTTCTGCTTTTTTTGGCAAGCCCTCTGTCACTCATACTGCTTTCCTCCTGTGAAGGAAAGCCACTTGGTGCTCTGCAGAGTCACACTGAGGGCAGTCTTGCCTGTGGTGATGAATCTGGGCATGCATTCTCCCTTCTCTTCATTTCCATTCTATGATTTGTTGGTGTTGCTTCCTATGATATCTCAAATATCAGACTTGTGTCTCAGGAGCCTTAGCTTGAATGAGGCAAATCACATGGGAGCACCTTATTTGCTCCCTGTGCATCCCTGCCAGGCATCCTCAGGGATTGCTGTGTGTCCAAAATACTTGAGTGCTAAGATGTTGCTGTGAAGGAGCTTACCAGCCTCCTGTTGTGCATGTGGGGAGGAGCATGGTGAGAGCTCCAGTGTTCTCTTCCTTTCAGCGAAAACAGGCGAAGGTCTCTGCTCCATCTTCTCTCCATCCTTTGTGCAGTGGGATGCCATGACCTTCTTCTCGGAGAGTGTCATCAGCCAGATGTTTCGAACCCTGGATAAAGATGTATGTGTATCAGATGCCATTTCCTGCTCTCCTGGCTTGTTCTTGGTTGACATGAGTGTGTTTTTGCAGCTATGGTGTCATTGAAAAGTTTGTAGTAACTAGTTATCTCCATGAAAAACCCGATGTCTGTTTAGTGACTCTTATGAAGAGTAGTGACCCTTCTTTAGATGAGACCAAACTCATCCTGGCTTAGTTTTGGACACTATGCCATGAGAAGTGACAGGAGAGCACTCAGGTGGCATACTTTGAAATGTGCCTTGCTAGAGGAGGATTGCTTAAGCGGAATTTTCCCATGTTTATTGTTTTTAATTATCCTCTGATTAGATTATCTTAACTTTTAAGTGAGAGAAGCTCCTGCTCAGAGAGTAGGAGGCCAGAAGCGATTTCTTTCTGCTTTTTTTGTTCCACAGCAGGCAACACAGAGAGAAAGCATTTATTTTTTTTTTTCTCAGTCTTATGTAGGCTGACTGGGTTTTTTTTTTTGTTACATTGGGCTTCTCCTGAGCTTGAGTTCATCCTTGTAACCCCAGTAAATTGGGTTGATGTAGTTGGTTAAGCATGGAATTTGTTGGACCAAAGTTAAGAGGAGACTTGGGAAACAAACTGAGGTAGAGGAAATTCACCTTTCCCAGAGATGCGAGCAGCAGTATGGGGACTTGAGTTTGACATCTCAAAACTGCCCTATCAACAGTGGCAATGTTGCTGTCCTTTTTCCCTCAGCAAGTGCACATAATCATGCTGTTAAGTGGAGGTTTCTCCTTATTTTCTTTCTGCTTTGAGAACAGTTGCGTTCAGTTGAGAGGCATGATGTGATAGCGGCAGCTCTGTGACCTAGCTCTAGGAGTTACAGGATGTGTGCTACAAGCTGAAGTAGTGAATGTTGTCTCCTTTTTGATTTCCTCTTTCCATTTGCTGACTTTTTAGGAAATTCCAGTGAATGATGGCATAGATCTGCTGCAGCTTGTCCTTAATTTTGAAACAAAGGATCCTCTCATTCTGTCCTGTGTGCTTACCAATGTCTCTGCTCTCTTTCCATTTGTCACTTATCGACCAGAGTACCTACCACAAGTACTTTCTAAGGTAGGTACTTGCAGACCCTGCTTAAAATCAGGTAGACTTTTGGTGGTGCAGGGCCCTTGTACCAAACTGCAGGAGTTAATTCTCTTGATGTTAACTGTTAGGGAAGTGCTATCCTTCATGTTAAAGGTGGGAAAAACTCAGATTGAATCTTGTTCAAGAAGAAACAGTGTCAAATAACACCAATTTTGCAGTTCCTAGCCTTAAATCTTAACGTTAAGTGCATGCTCTGGCCAGTAAACACCATTTTTTTTATTTCAAGACCTCACTGTGCTGCCAGTTCATCTTTCAACTTAGTCAAGAGGTCTTCACTGACTTTAATGAAATTGCACTAAAGTCTTATGATCTGTTCTTTGAGCTCAAAGCACATGTGTGCTAGATATTAACAAATGATGTGAATTTTTGGATCTTTTCTCACAGCTGTTTGCTTCAGTTACCTTTGAAGTTATAGAAGAAAGCAAGGTATGTCTGAATTATTATCTACTAATCAGCTATAACAGTTGGATCAAACTATATCCTATTTGAGAACATGCTGGGTCTGAAGACTGCTGTGTAGGCTTCTCAAGTATAGCTCCTGGAAAGGGCTGGAAAGTCGAGACATAACTGATCTCTTCTTGAGTGACGCAGCCTAATAAGACTGTGCTCACAAACTTAGAAGGCCACAAGTGTGGTCTAAGGCCAGTGTACTTAGTCCCCTGGTCTATGTTGGCCTTCCTGAACACGAAATCCCTTCATTAGCTGTGGTTATTCTTCAGTAGTTGGTATACATGGCTGTGACGGATGGCTATAAAGCTGCTAGCTACCTAGGGAGTGCTTGGGAGCCTTAAAATAGTAAGATCTGTGACAAGCTGTGTCACGGATCTTACTATGTCTGTCTACTCTCCCAAAGCAGAGCTTGTCTGAACATGGGCTTCTTGAGTTGGCTACAGCTCCAGGGAAAATTTGTTTGTTGGGTGATTGTTTGGGGCAGGGGAGAGGTGTGGAAATGCTTTCTTGATCTGTACTCAGCAGTGCAGAAAACTGTATGTAATGCATTTGTCTCTTGAAAATCCCTGCATTTTTCTGAACTTTTCTTTTGTTGCATTGAAGTTTGTTATGTCTGTCCAGGCTCCTAGAACTCGAGCAGTGAAGAATGTGAGAAGGCATGCATGCTCCTCAATCATAAAGATGTGTCGGGATTATCCTCAGCTTGTCCTGGTATGTAAATGCAACTGTATCATGATGAGTCTTGCCTCAGTTTCAGCTGGATTTTGTGGGATCTTCAGCTTCTTTGGCTACAGCCTCTGTTTTTCTTCCAGGAAACATTCCTGCTGTGCAAATGGCAAAGTGCTTTATTCCCTGCACCTCCCTTCGTCCCCACCCCACACCTGAAAAATCTTCTGCCTGAAGAGTTGATTTGTAAGGTGATGAGTTAAATGCAAAAGGGATTATGAGGAGGATACGTACAGCACTAGATTCGTTTTATGGGAATGTTTGCTGAACTTCCCTTTTGTCACTTGTGATGGTCTCGGTTCCTCCCTTAGCTGAAGTTGCTAGCAGTAACTAATCTTCAGACTTCTGTCACTTAACAGAACATAGGAGCAAGAGGAGAGTATTTGTTTTCCAGATTAGGCTGAGGAGACTAGAAAAACAAATATTCTTAAAATGCATGAGCCAGTGTTTCATTTGGTCTTGCTGAACTAAACAGCCTGCCCACAACATGCAGCTGTGAGCTCCTTTCTTTAGCAGTGTTTGTATGGAATGGCTGTAGGACTGTGGGAGCACCATGGGACATTGTTAGCTTAAACAAAGACATTTTTTGAGGATGGTAGTTGACATAATTTAGGCGCTCCAGTCTGCATTCTGCAGTAGCTGCTGCGAACTAGTGGGTTTGGCTTTGTCCCGCTCCACTGGTCATTGAACTACAGGGGGCTGTTTCCCATGGCCACCTAGACATCTTCACTGGAAGAGCCAAGGGCCCAGAGCTGCCACAAAATATGTTCAGGTGACTTTGCTGAAGGGCATGATTGCTAATATTGATAGAAGGTTACAGACACGTGGCCGTGTCTAGAGTGGGTAAGGAAGAAACACAACCGTTCCTATAGAGATAATGATAACCACATGAATTGTTATTAACCTAGTTTTGAGCAAGAAGATGGAAAAGTCCTGAGCCTTGCACTTGATAGCCAAAGGAGCAAGGTGCTTTCTGTGAGCAAGCAAAAGCACCAGACCTATCCTGAAGTGTGATGCTGCTGTAGGAAATATGACTGTCTAGAAGAGGGACATTTCCTCTGCTTATTTTGGTCATTCTGGAGACTAGAGTAAACTGGATGCAGGGTAATGATAGGGTGATAGGGAAGAAAAGAGGCTCTTTTAGACTGAACATTCAGATAAACTTGGTCTTAGAAGGAGATAGCTATGTAGAGGAAGGGTAAGGTAGACATGCTCCTCCAGCTGTACTGTGTAGTACAGTACACCCCACCTGCTTCCCCTAGTGGCCCCCATCCACACCAAATGCATAACGCTCTTCCACTTGGACGTGTTTTTTAGCCAAACTTCGAGGTGTTGTACAACCACGTGAAGCAGCTGCTCTCCAATGAGCTCCTTCTGACACAGATGGAGAAGTGTGCTCTTATGGAGGCCCTCGTCCTCATCAGTAACCAGTTCAAGGACTATGAACGGCAGAAAGCTTTCCTGGAGGAGCTCATGGCTCCTGTTGCTGGCTTGTGGCTCTCCCCAGAGATGCAGAGGTACGGGTCGCTTTTCTGAGCTTTGAGTTGGAGGCATTGCAGAGGTAATGCACAAACCTAATGAGCGTGGTGGGGTGCCTCATGACGCCCTGTGCTCTGGGCAGTCTTGGTAACAGCTCTCTTGTAGTTTGGGAGCTGCCAACTGAGTCTAAATGCTGTTTGTTGGAAGACTCATTTAAGGTGATAGAGGAACACTTTTTCCCAGCATGCTCAAAGCATTTGCTGAAAATGAAAACTTGTGAAAACGAGCCAAGACGTCCTTGCTCATGTCCAGGAGAAGCTAGGAAGCTGAGCTCTCATTACTAAAGCTGAGGTGTGCTGCAGCCGTGGGCAGCTCAGCGTGCACAAGAGCTTTGCAAGCAGGACTATCTTCATAAGAGATTCAGTGGTTTTAGGTCCTCATGGCCCATGCAAATGTCTGGAGGGTGCACATGTCTCCGGTGCTTTTTATCGTGTTCCCACATAGTGTGAAGCTTTAGCTAGGCTCTGACCTACTCTGTTTGTTGAGATGTTTGTAGCCAGTGCAAGCTCTGCTCAAATTCCCTGCCACAATGATCCTTATTACTGTCTTCTGCTGCTGCAGAGTCCTCTCAGATCCTGAAGCCTTTATCTCCTATGTGGGTGCTGACAACAAGATTGCCGATCCAATCTTGGAAGATCCCAGTGGCCTGAACCGCTCTAGAGTGAGTATCGTTACCAGGAGAGGTGTAATCCTTAGCGAGATGGGAGTTGCCTCCTTCCATCCCCCATTCGTTGTGGATACACATAAGACCTTTTCTGATCATGTGCTGCTTTTGGGTGCAGATCAGTAGGTTTTTCAGACTGCAGAATAACTGACTGGCTTTTGCTTCTTTAAGCTACAGCAATGAGAATGCAGGCCATGCAAAACCAGATTATCATGCAGAGTGAAGCACACTGTCCCCCACTCTCTGTGTGGCAGAGTTTGGTTTTGGAACATGGTTTTTGGAAATATGGTGCAGTGGATTTCTCTTCAGAGTTTCAAGCCGTTCAGTGTGGAAAGTGTCATTCTAGGACTGCAGCATGGGATGTAGTTAAAATACATCTGAGGTTATTTGTGTTGTTTGAATTGTTAGTGAAATATGTGCACTTCCTGGACAAACGGCAGTGGAGTTGCTGTCTTTAGGTCTGCAGAAGACAGTGAAAGGCAGTCCACAGCACTGGACTTGTGATTTGGGGCTAATGCAGTTTGACCTCTGTGTCATCACAGATCTCTACATTCATCCCAGCACATTGAAGGAGATCAGGAGCTGATGGTGTAGACCCTTCTTTTTAGAGGGTAACCTATCTGGTTGCTTGCATACTTACGCGACCATATACATTAATGCTTTATCTAATAATGAGTTTCTAGGCCATCCTGCCATGGCCAAGGGTCACTGAAGATGATGGAATATAGCACAATCATTTGCTGCTATTTTCTTAGCAGCAAACCCAGTGGAGTTTGTTCTTGTCACCAGATTAGGCTCACTGTAGAGCATTCCTTTGAGATGGGTTGATGATGGGTTCCTCTGAAAACCTGTTTATTCATGTTGTTCTGTGGCTAAAAATCCGTTTCTCCCCATCTCTTCCTGCAGATAAGCTTTTGCGTGTACACCATTCTAGGAGTTGTGAAACGAGCTCGTTGGCCTGCTGCTCCTGAAGAGGCAAAAGCTGGAGGATTCTTGGTGGGATACATGCCCAGTGGAAGTCCAATCTACCGTAATCCCTGCACTGAACAGGTCCTGAAGCTGCTTGACAATTTACTTGCTCTTATAAGGTGGGTCGAGTTGACTTGAAATAATTCATGTTGACTTAAGAATCTGTGAAAGCTGAACTGTGATAATACATGGAATGCTCAGAGCATGTTTACCCAGTGAAGCCAGCAGGAACACAGGCTGGTGCAGGTGCCCATGTACTGTTCCTGACTGTTCACAGTGGGGAATGGCACTGGGGAAACTGGAGCCTTCTGAATGTTCGTTGGCCTGGCCTACAAGAGTCCATCAAAGCCAGTGGGAGCTTGGGCTGGGGTTGCCTCCCCCACCTCCACTGCTATAAATCTGCCACCCAGTTAATCATTTCTCAACTAACATCTCTGCTCTGCCCTCAGCCCCTGCAAGGCCACCTCTCCAGTCACCACCAGGGCAGTCCCAGCTCTCATCGCATCCTGTTTGCGTTGTTCTCTCTTCAGTGTTAAATTAAGCTGGTTTTGCTGAACATGGACCCCAGCCTCCTGAAGCACTGTCTGCTATTGAAATCAGTGGATGCATACTCTCAGGCTGTTGCTATCTTGCAGTGCCTCTCTGCATGTCGCTGATGTTGTGTACATCTGGGGCAGCCAGAGAAGGGGGCAGGAGAAGGCAGAAAAAGGGAATACTGAATAACAAAGTTCCCAGAATTATAAAGGAGGAGCCTGTCTCAGGGTAACTCTGACACTGGGATTTTGCCAGTCTTATGGGGCAGTTCTGTGAGGTAATGCTACATGTTAAGTTCTTGAAAACTTGAGGCTCTGTCATTGGCAGGAGCCTGTTGGGAAAGAGCATTTTCAGATCCACTTACATTTTCAGCTCCCAGTTCTGTGAGGAAAGGGGCCCTATTCTATTACTCGAGTTCTGTGTAGTCAGGTATGTTTGGTAGTCACTGAGCTCAGGACTGTCCTGCTTCCAGTAAGAATGCTGGATATGCTGGACAGGTAGGACGAGCACATGCTGCCTTGGCCCACCCTAGCAAAGCTCTGTGTAGCACAACAGGTGGTACTTTGGCCAGTGAGCAGGGTTGAAGTGTCTTGTTAGAGCTGTGGAGTTGTGCTTTTATCCTGGAATTTTTATCCCAGAAGTGGTTTTATCCTGGAAGGGTGAAGGTCCTATCAACAAGTGGAATTGCCTGAGTAGAAGTAGCCTCATGCCAGTTCTTCCAGAGCCTGAAACATGTTCCATATTGTGAGAGACCAATGAAACCAGTGCCCAGGGTCCGAAGAGGCTGCAACAGACAGCCATTTTGCTTGTGTGATTGCTCTTCTTGCTGGAACTTACGTATTACTAAAAACATTTGGATTTGTGTCACAACAAGCTTAGGAAACCTCTGTCAAACTCTATCCCTACCTGGAAAGAAGCAGAAGATCTGTCCTCCCTTGTTTAGCACCTCCAGGAAAATGCATGAGCTATGTTCTCTTGCCAGTGCTTCCCCATCTACCTAAAGGAAGAGGCTCCCTGGCTGGTTTTTGACACAATGCATCTCTGGTGTTCAAGCATCCTCCCTGCAGACCAAAATCTTTCCTAAGCACGTTGTAGTAACATACATGGAGCAGCCTGTACTTCAGTCGGAGGTATCCAGGCTTTTCTGAAGGCCGAATGTTCCAACAAGAACCAAAGAATGATGTATTAAGAGCAGTAGATCTTCCACCTCATACCTTTCTTGGCTGCTGCTGGATGTGGAGGAGTCCGTGTGTTGACAGCTGCAAGCTCAGTTCATTGCAAATGTTGATGATGCTTATGCCTTTCTAGAGAAGTTAGAGGTTGTGCTGGGGAGCTTCTGGTATGCTTTTTGCTGCCTTTGAGTGCCTCTTCCATGCGCTGCTTCCTCAGGCCGTCTTTAATACAAATTACACAAGAGAACATGGAGTCTGCAGCAGTCTGCCAGCGAGTAGGAAGTACAGGGATATGAGGAGCTCTGGCTGGCAGGAAAGCTGCCTGTGTTGAGGATGCCTTCAGGAGCATAGTTGCATTACTTCTTAGAGGTGGGTGCTTCTCTTAGCTCTGTGCCATTAGGCAGCTTTCTATGGGGATAAAGCAAGGCCCAGCGTTGCTCATGTGCTTATGCAGGAAGCAGATGTGGAAGTCCTCACAGATTGTGTTGGTTACTGTGTGAGCGGGTTTGCAGATGGCAGTAGCATGGGTCCTACTGAGAGCTAAACTGAGCACCAAGTTGGGCACCAGTATGCAAAAAAAAAGAGGCATTTTGCAGGGCAAGCTGTTGTGTCTGCTGCACTCTGGGTACTGGGTGGCGTTCTGATGTGTTTGCAGACAGAAGCAGTGAATGTTCTTAAGCCATTGGGTGTTTTCAAGGTTAAACAGCTGGAAGATAGGTCATGGATGAGACCAAAGAGCCAAGAGGAATGAGAGGGAGTCTAGGTAACAAGAAAAAAGTAAGGTAGCTTTAAGTGGCATCTTTTTGTACCCACCCGTATTTGTCTTTGTCTTTGGTGGTTGTATTTACCAACGTATTTTGAGGCTGCTTTGTTAACCACTGCTTGCAGCTTTTTGGGTGATGATTCTCCTATCCTCTTTTCACCTAGGTGCTTTCTACCTCTTCTGGCTTAAATTGTCCTCTCATGAATTTAAACCCAAATCATGATCTCCAGCCAGACAGATGCACATGTAGTCATGTGTCTGGAGTCAGTAGCTGCATGAACCTTTTGGCTCGGCACCTTTATTGTGTTGAGATTTGCTTGTGTGTTGTTACAAATGGACTGGTCAGGCTCAGCAAATGCTTTGCATGGACAAAGGCTTTTTTGGAACTCATCTTGATGAGACGCTGACATTACCAAGGCATTAATACTTGTGAAAGAATTGTTGGATAGACATGGATGCTGTAGGCATTTTTACTGTAGATGTCTCCAGCTTTGGATAAAGATTTTTCAAGCATGAACTGTCCTAAAGGACTCATCTTTGGCCGCTAATCCCACCTCCCTAGGCATCAGATGGTTTTTCCAGCAGAGCTGTGACTATTGCTGAAAATCCCCCAAGTCCTTTGCCCACAAGGGCATATCCTTTGCTTGTCTTTCCTAAAGCATAAATGTCTCTTAAATTTTGTTTTTCTATGTTCTCCTGTGTGTGGGGTGCCTGGGAGTGCTGCTCACTGCCGAGAGTCTCAGCTGGAACGTGCCTAGGGGCTACATCTTCATCGTATATGAGGACTGTTGGATGCTTTTTCATGGGGAGCAGCGTATTAGCCATTTTCTCTCTGTTACCACTGGGCTCAAGTTTGAATTAAGGGAGCTCATCCTTGAATTGAGTGAATATCTGCCCTCCCACCTGTCCAACCTGAGAAAATGTTTCAAGGACTCTGAAACAACTAAGGATCATGACCACAGCTTCAGGATATGATTGGACCGTTCTGCTGAGATTAGAGCAGTGGGATTTCAAGGTTCATTTCAGTCCTTGGGTTTGCCCAACTGCCCTTGAACCCACCATGAGGCAAAGCCAACACCTGCATGGGACAGGCAGGAGACGTGTGAGAGGAGGTGATTTTAGTAGACAGGTTTCAGGATAGCCTCAAGCAGAAATGCACGTTTTTTTGAGTCAGTGAAACAACATCATCCAAACTTTTGTGGCGGCTGGGCTGCTCCCTGGCTCCTCTTGGGAAAGTAAAACCAGCTTGTGCCCCCTTTGAGGCCTATTACATGGTGTTAGATCCAGCCCAGAATGAGAGTATGAGTCGTTAAGAAGTCATTTGTGTAGCTCTTTCTTGTGAACCTTACATACTTTCCTTCCTCACGTGCAGTGAGCAGGGAAGTATTTAAAACTTGCAGAGAGAACTGGGATGGTTGACGTTTCGGAGGTAACTGAGGCAGACGTCACTGCATCGGGGGTGCCAGGCTTGTGAACATAGACCTGCCAAAACAAAATTAAATAAAACAATAATTACAAATCGTTAAGACAGGAGTGAAAGCTGAGACTCTGGAGAACATACTGAGGTCTGTCCATGCTCCCTTACCCCAGCCATTCCCATGTACCCCCCTGCTTTGGGAAGTGCTGCTCTAGGGGGAGATACTGAGTTGCCCTTGATCACCTCTAGCAGCAGGTACAATGGCATTGCAGTTTTGGAGGAGGCTGCAGGATTTGTGCTGTGTGCAGCTGGCGACACCCAGAGTGGAGGTCTGAGGTCTCAAAGGAGAGAGGTAGGTGAGAGAGACACCCCCCGACGAGTCCAGCGCTGAGTGTCAGTACCCTGCCTTAGAGGGGACCCATTTTGGCCTGGATGGCAAGAGCCAGCCACCCATGGCTGAATTGGTGTCCCTCGCGGAGACCTGACCGTGGCCACCTCCTGATGATGCGGAATTGTTCCCAGCTGGATGTGTTGTCCAGGGGCACCTGTGTCTGCCATGAGTAACATCTGATCGGACTGATGTTCTCCCTAGAGTCCCTCCAATGCCACCTGCCATTCTGGGGACTGTGACCCATCCCTGGAGGGCAGTGTGTGTGTTTTGGAGCTGAAACAGCCCCTCCCTCTGCAGGGGCCTCCGGTGCAGAAGGTCTTTTGAGATTGCAGAATCTGCGTCTTGTCAGTTTTTGAAATACATTCTCTGATCCCTTTGGCCAAGCTACTGAGCTGTTGCCAGCATCAACTGGAGACTTGCTGGGAGCTTTTCCTGCTAGTGCTTGCAAGGGGTGGGGTGAACTGAAATAAGTGGAAGGGGGCAGCCAGGAGATTCAGGACATGAGGTGGAATCACTCCATGTCTGTTGGGTCAGCTTCCCCAATATTTTTGCAGGTGGGGAAGGGGGATCCCATGCACACGTGCTTGGTCTCACCTTCCTCATCATCTGCCTCAGAAGAGCTGTTCACAAGCTGAAGGAGAGGATCCCACTGTCAAGGGCAAAAGGGGTGGACTCACATGTGTATAAACCAAGTGCTCTTCTGTTTCAGGACTCACAACAATCTCTACATGCCAGAGATGGTGGCTAGGCTGGGGGAGACGTTTGCAAAGGCCTTGGACATGCTGGAGGTGGAGAAGAATGCCATCCTAGGTAAGGGACTTCTCTTTGGCAGGAATGTCTGGTCAGATTCTCAGAGGTATTTGAGGTAGTGGTCCATCAGTAGAAGTGAAGAGGGGCTGGAGGGCCAGCTTCTTCATAGCATTCACTACTTGGCTATGATTTGAATCTGCTGAAATGAAAAAGTTACTGGTCTCAGACAGATTGGTTTCTTCTGCATGAAATGAAGGTGCATGACATGGTGGTCTCTGCAACATATTTCTGGCTGGAGAGACTGGGAATGCTGTAATTGTCTGACTTTGAGCAGAATTAGTGCTCAGCAGGATCCCTGAGTGCTGGTATAAAGACCTGTCTTGGAGGGCAAGAGCCAAGTACTGCAGTAGGGCCCTTGCATTTGTTTCCAGGTCATGTATTATGTAGAGGCTCTTGGACCATCTTAAAACAGAACAGAGCTTACGAACACAGAAGCCTTCCCAGCCAAGTAGAGGTGGATAGCCTTGTGGATAAAACCTGGACCATGACTTTAGAAATTGGGGTTTAATTTCCCATTCAGACAGTGAAATATTTCAGGGAGTATGCTTTGTCTTTCTTATCTCCATTTCCTGTCTGTAAAATGAGGAGATGTTTTCTTCGACTTACAAACTCTGTCTGCGAACCACTGCATTTAAAGCAGCAGGGCCTTAATTTCTGCCCTGAACATTTTAATACAGTTCAGCATGTGCTGACAGAGATGAATGAGATGATTGTGCAGCTCCTCTAATAGCCTGTCACCTTTGCTTCTGACTGGGTTCTGATAAGCTCCAGTAATTTCATTTTGGAGAGAGGACTGTGACAATCTTAGTGGGAACACCTCTGCTCTGGGTAGAACCAACCTGAACTTGTCTGACCTCTGAGGGAGGTTCTCTCCCAGGGCTGCTGCACCTCTTCCCATTTGGATGCAGGTTGATCTTGCCGGGTGCTTCCCTCACTGCTGTCAAGGTGGCTGGGGCCTGCCCACCACATTCTGAAGGTGCACCATGTTCTCCCATTAATGTAGCTAAAGCTTGTTCTCTCCCGCAGGTCTCCCTCAGCCTCTGCTGGAGCTTTATGACTCTCCTGTTTACAAAACAGTCTTAGAAAGGATGCAGGGCTTCTTCTGTACACTTTACGACAACTGGTAAGAGCACCACATATCCCACACGCAGTCCAGCATTGCACAACCAGAGCAGTAGTCTGTTGCTGGGTCCCGACTTCTTCTAGAGTTAGACTTCTCACGTGAGCTGTGTCCTATAACATCCAAGTAGGAGCTGCAGTAGTAAACTGTACTTGGTGGTTGTAACCTACCACATATTAATGGAACACAGTGGCTGAAAAATGTACTTCAAAATGTGGGTCTCTTTTTAAGCTTTTCTGCAATTAGGTAGTGGGATTGCATCACTTACCTGATATCCTGACATAGTTTGTTTATTTGCTGCTTTTTTAAATCATGTGTTAGGATACATCAGCACTTGAAAGTGCATTTTTAGTGCTTAAATGTTTAATTCATTATCCCTCTGCATGTATCCCAGAAAAAAAACGCTGCTAAAACTTCTCTGTAGTATTTGTTTAAGAACATGACAACTATCTGGTCTCAAGATGATAGCACTTGTAGCCTTTACAGGCCAGAGGCATGGTACCTGTTATCTGGCAGACTTGCAACAAACTTGGTTTTTTTTCTTGGAAGTTTCCACATCCTGGGAAATGCAGGCCCCTCCATGCAGCAGGATTTCTACACTGTTGAGGGTCTTGCCACCCAGCTCCTCAGCTCAGCTTTCATCAACCTCAATAACATTCCTGATTACAGGCTCCGACCCATGCTCCGTATCCTTCCATCACTGTCTGAGGCCAGGTAGGGAGGCTTTCAACACATAAACTGAAAACCTTTTCAGTATGACAAGCCAAAGAAGGGTGATTGAGGGGGTAAACAAGCAGGGATATATGCCTGATGTGGATGAGGTGTGAGCCTAGGAGGGCACAAGCAGAAACAGCAGTGCATGGGGTCAGAGAGAACAAATGCAAAGGATTTGTGTTGTCCTGGAGGCATCATGAGAGGTGGGTAGTGCCTTCTGGCAGTTAGGGGGCTTGGACACTGTAGGAGCTTGGCAGTAGGGTGTCTGACTAGAGTTTGTGTTTGTATGGAGACCATCTGGGATTCCCAGCCCACCTTCCAGGGCTGCACATCTAGTTTCACATCTAGGATATGGGCGCTAAGCACCCTCAGCTTTCTCAGCTGACCTCTTGGGGAAGGGGCTGAATTACCTCATGCTCTCACTGTACACAGATGACACTTGTCAATTCGGGGCTGTAAGAAGATGGGCTTTGAGGTGTCTGTTACTTGGCCTCCCAGGGGAATGGGCTGGGCTGGGCCATGTGCTGCAGTCTCCCTGGCAGCTGGTTGTGTGTGCTGGATCTCTTCCTTAACTGGCCTGTGCAGGTGTGTTTGTGAAGCCTTTGGTACTCTTCTGCCCTTCAGAATACTATGAAACCCTTGTCTGCCCCATGCTGGGACCACTCTTTACCTATCTGCACATGGTAAGAAAACACCTTGTTCTATGCCTGTTCCTTGGCAACCCAGACTCCTTGTAGCAGGAATGTATAAGAACATCTGTTTCTCCAAAGCCAGCAGAGACAAGGGCAGAGCCTTAATGCTTAATGATTTGGATGCTATCTGGGTGGGTGGGAGTGCTTTTGAGGTGTGTTGAACCTTGGCTGTTTCAGAGCACCCCTAGCTGTGAGTCCAAACCTGTGGATAGCAGCTCCTCAGCCGTCAGCCCTGAGAATCTTTGTGGGGGTTTTGTTGTTTATGTCCTCTCATTTTCCTGACAATTCACTCGCATTCCTGCAGCCAGCACAGCCACAGCATCTTTAGCACCATTGGCAGTGGTTCCTGTCCCATTCAAAATAGGTCTTTGCATGAGAGATGTCTTTAAAGCTCTGTCAGCTTTAATGATAGCACTTCTATCAGCAGCTGTCACCTGGGGCCTCTGCATTGTGTCCCACATGGCTCTTTAGGAAGGTATTGAATGTTTTATTTTGTCTTGGACAGAGGTTGTCCCAGAAATGGCAGGTGATCAACCAGCGAAGTATGCTCTGGTAAGTTTCTACCCTTTGGTGTGCAGGGGAAATTGGGAGTGGGATGGAGCTTTGGCCTTTTACATGCCCCTTTCCAGCAGAGGGCTGGAAAACACTGTTGACCCTGATGGTGACTCATTCCTTGTGCTTGAGCAGAGGGGATCCTTTAAGACAATGTCTCCCCTCACATTAAAACCTGTTCTCCTCAGTGAGGATGATGCTGCAGATGACAACCCTGAGTCTCAGGAGATGCTTGAGGAACAGCTGGTGAGGCTGCTGACCCGAGAAGTCATGGATCTCATCAGTAAGTGAAATTAAGCTGGGTCCCCTGGGATATTTGGGAAGTTTGCCCTGGAGAGGACAACGGGAATTTCCAGTGTGCAGTAAAACTTAACTGTAATGGTCAGTACTATTTAACATAATCCTTAGAAGCCAGGTGTGAGACAGTTAACCCTGCCAACGTCTTAGCTAAAACCTAGTAAGAAATCAGTTAAAAACCTTGAGAAGAGTGTTTCTTCCTTCTGTTTTCTCAGCATTTAGAGCTCCATTATTCAGGCATTGCCCCTATAGGAATCCAGTCCTCCTTTGGAATCTTGGTTTTCCCCTTCTGTGCCCTGGAGCCCAATATGGGACATCGGTTTGTGGAAAACCTGAGTGTAGAGCAGTTTTGTTGCTGGCCAGTGCCAAACAGAAGGGAAAGTGCCCCCTGCCAAGGCAGTCTCCCTTCTCTGCATTCCATTTCCCCAGCATCATGTTTTTATCAGTGTGGCTTAGAGCAGAGAGGCTGGGAATCCCTGCATATTGATTATAGCTCCTCTACCTTCTCTCTCCTTGATTGGCCTTGTTGCCTTCAGATGGTGATGTTCTCATGTTTAGGCTTCAAATGGTTTTGCATGTTTCTGGTTCTCAGCTGTTTGGAGCAGCCCCTGTGCAGCAGGTTCCAGTGTGGGAGGATGCTGCGGGTGGGGTGTTCCAGCCTTACAAGCAGTGCAGCATTTGGCTTTAAACTGGCCTTTCAGATTCTTCAGGTGCTGTGTATGAGCTGGGGGAGCTTGGAGCAGCTGTGAGCCCATCACACTCTTAGGATAATCTTTGCATGTTCTGAAGTAGCATCTTCTGTTTCCTGCTCCTCTGATCTGCAACTGTTTTTGCAGCTGTTTGCTGTGTTTCTAAGAAAGGTGTTGAGCATAACACTGCAGTTGCTGTAGATGGAGATGGTGAGTAAATGCCTACTTTGTCTTTCCCACCCTTGGTGCATATAACCTTTTCCCATTTCCTCAAGCATTTCATGAGGGTATGGCTGGCCTTTTGCTGGAAGTTCTGGGTGAGGGATATAGGTTTGGTAACCTTCAGCTCTGTCCTGCCCAGTGTGTCTGGGGCCACATTAAAACCTGGTCTAACCTAGGAACAAATGTGCTGGGGAGTTCACAGTAGCATGTTGGGGCAGCTAATTCTTAAGGTACCAAGAAAAGGGGGATATGAACAGCCTTCCCAAGAGCTGGAGGTAGCAAGTTGGGTGCCCTTCCTGCCCCACAAAGGGTAGGTGCTTTCTGCTTGGAGAGGGATGTTCTGAGGAGCTGTGCCAGCATACTGGTCCTGTGTGCTGCTTTGCCAGCTTAGTTCTCATGGTGCCCCCATGTCTTCTTCAGTCCTGGGAAGCCATGCTCACAGTGTTGGCTTTGCTCTGCTCTGCAGATGATGAGGCCATGGCCACAGAGGTGACTCCCCCTGCCAGCGCAGAGCTCACCGAGCTTGGGAAGTGTCTGATGACACAAGAGGTAAGAGAGCAGGCTCTAATTTCCACCACCCTTTCTCTGTGCTCTGTGTCTTGCTTGCCTGTGGTTCAGCCAGACGCTGCTACAGATTGCTGGGCTGCTGGAGCATTCCCCAGTGTGAGAATCCTCTCTTGGGAGCATATGTGGGTTTTCTAAGGGCCTTGTTAATGGTTGCAGAAGCCACAAAGCAAATGGTGGTTGGGATCCAGTGTAATATGCAGCTACAGTTTCGCCCTTCTGCGGGGGAGGCCTTGGGCATTAAGCCCCAAAGGCTCTACCTGCCTCCTGTGCTCCAGCCCTTCACAAGGAAGGACTTTATCCAGTAGCTCTTTTTTCCTGTAAAAATCTTCCAGAGCTGTCCCAGGAGCCACAGTGTTAACATAGCCCACTGTGCCGGTACCTTCATCCCAGTACCTCTGCCCTCCTCTGCTCTGGATGCCTCAGAAGGTTTTGTAGTGGCTTGAGAGCAGCAGCTGATGAGTGCTCCAGGGCCTTTCCAGGGCTTGACCGTGGTCCCTTATGGCTGTGGTGCTCAGTGGATGCCTTTGAGCACCTTCAGCTGGAGCAGCAGCATGCAGGATTCTCAGAAGGTAGCCCTGAGGAGCTCCTGCAGAGTCCCTGCATTGCTTCTTGGCTCCCTTCAGATTTAAACCCTGGAAGTGGGGGATAATTCCTCTGACTGGTTTCCCTCCCTTGACTCCTTTTCAGGATGTTTGCACAGCACTGCTGATCACTGCCTACACATCCCTGTCCTGGAAAGACACCTTGTCCTGCCAAAGAACCACAACACAGCTTTGCTGGCCACTGCTCAAACAGGTACCTCTGGGAGGAAGGAGAGTTTAGCTCTCACAGGGTTGGGAGAGGAAGCTCTTGAACATGGTGCCAAGCATGGCTGCTTCACCCCTGGGCACCTCTCTTGGGCAGATGGAGCTGCTGCAGAAAGGCAATCCTGTATCAGTATCCTGCTCCCATGCTGACAGTGCCTTTTCCCCCCAGGTGCTTCAAGGAAACCTTCTGCCCGATGCCGTGTCCTGGTTCTTCGCAAGTGTGCTGAAGGGCTTACAGACACACGGGCAGCACAATGGCTGCATGGCAGCTCTTGTCCACCTGGCTTTCCAAATCTACGAGGCCTTGGTGAGAAATGCTGCTCTTTATCCAGATGCCAGGTTGGCTGGAGAGTGGTGGAAAATTAATCCCATGCCTGCCTGGGGAGGGCAGAGGAGTTATTGTCCCCCCAAGGAGGACAGGACTGTTTCTAGAACTCTAACAGAACTGTGTTAACCATACTTCTCCCTGCAGCGCCCTCGCTACACTGAGCTGAAGGCAGTGATGGAGCAGATCCCAGACATCCAGAGGGACTCTTTGGAGCAGTTTGATTCCAAGCTTCTCAACCCAACACTGCAGAAGGTGGCAGACAAGCGCCGGAAGGATCATTTCAAGCGCCTCATCACAGGTTGCATTGGGGTAGGTGATATCCTGGAGGAAAATGAACCTGTTTCATTTCACACCTGTATGCTGCAGAGTGATCGGGTGGCCAGCCTGCTTATCTGCCTCTCCCCAGCTGCCTTCCTTCCCAGCTTAGGAGGCTGTTGTAGCATGTCCTCAGTGTTTGTTGTCTCTCTTTAACTTGGAGGTACAGCAGGGATAGCAGCACAGGCTGAGCAGCCCCTCCAGCAATGACTTCTCACTGAGAGGCAGGGGATACCTTGGAAAAGGGTTCCTGGGGAAACAGGGTGTTAAAATGTTTGAATGAAACTGCTAGGTGGGTGCTGGGCTCTTTTGAGGGTGCTAGTGTTTGAGCCTGGTGGCACTGCATTAGCAGCTGGTGCGCTGGTGGTTACCTCAGTGTCCCGACACTTGGGAAGGACCAGACCCAAGATGCCCCAAAATGAGTACATGGAGCCTGGGCCTAGGGACTGCTCAGAATCTGGGGTCTGCCTCTGATCTGCAAGCAGGCTGCCCCTGAGCTGAGTGGGGGAATGAAGGGAGTGATGACTGATGTCTGCCTCTCTGTCCTCTGCAGAAGCCCCTTGGGGAGCAGTTCCGCAAGGAGGTTCATATCCGGAACCTCCCATCTCTCTTCAAAAAAGTCAAGCCATCACTGGAGCCGGATGTGCTAGAAAATGAGGATGGAGAGACCCTCACTGCACTCTTTGAGTCCTGAGCCTGGGACACTGCAACTGTCCCCTCTCCTACCTTATATTTTGTCTCTCCTCATAGTAAGCACATTAGATCCTTCTCATCATCGCCTCCACAAGCATTCATCTGAATAAAGCCCCTTATGGGTCCTGTCCCATTCTCCTCCTTACACTGGGATGGGACCTGTAGTGGCATATGAACCAGTCTATTAAGCTTTCCCTGCTTCCTTCCCCTCCATTGATGAGCATCTTTAGGCCTCTGCTGCTCTGCAAGGTGGGAGCTGAGCCCATAGACTCCATTAGGTAAAACCTGGTCATCCTATAGACTTGGGTGATTTTTGCTCCACCTCTTCATCCCTTGGGGTTTAGGATTCATGCAAAGGGCAGAGTAGTGCACTGTGTGGAAAGGGGTTACCCTTCTCTTCCTCTGGGCACTAGCAGCCAGGCTTTGTAGGGAGACATCAGACACTCCTGTCATGCCTGTCAGCACTTGTCCCCAGTGGACTGGTGTTCTGATGGATCCATTTCCCTTCAGGACGCTGAGCCTTGGGCTGAGGGCTGCATGCCAGGAAGCCTAGCAGTGCTCTAGGATCTCCCTCGAGATCGGCCTTTCTAAGGTGCAGCTGCTCTCTAGAAAGAGGCAGACGTTGTCATACGTATATATATACATACATACATGTATATATATGATCACAGAGCTTGTTCTACCCAGAGCCAAACCGAAGGCTTTTCCTTTGTGCCAGCCTTTCTTGGACATCTCTCTCAGGGGGAGCAGGACAGTTTGGTGGGGTTTTTTTTAATTATCTTTTCTTTTTACCATGCCCTGTAGACTAGAACATGGCCAGTGCAGGGTACACAAAACCTGGACCAATATCTGAAGCACCTGCAAACCAAAAGGGATCTCCTTACCCTGTTGCTGTGGAGGTGACAGTAGCCTGTGTTTTTACCCAGTCTGGTACTTCTTGGAGAATTGTACGGTGGGGCTGGCGGGGTGGGTTTATACTGCAGTTTACAGGGGGGGAGTCAGGTCAGAAACTGGGTTTTAGATGAGGTGGGACTCTATCAAGCCACTCCAGTCTGCAAAGCTGGTAGTTCTTGACATGGCAAATGATTCACTCGACCTGTCCTAGCACAGGAGCTGGGAGTTTTGCCGGCCAGGGGACAGAACAAATGATAAACTGTGGAGGGCAGTTAAGGTGGTGTCTCCACCTGGCCAGACTGGATAGAAGACCTGGGGTTGGGAGTACAGAAAGGAAGAGCAGGCCTTGGGAATCCACTCACCTTCCTGCCCTTCCTGTACCACCAGCACCCTCCACTTTCCTCCTGGCCTCAAACGTTTTTAACCTCTGAGCTAACATGGCTCCTGGCTCTAGCAAAGGCTGGGTGTATTTATTGTGTTGTGATATTTTTAACATTCTGTGACTTCACGCTAGACACAAGGGGGTTTTTTTAAATGGTTTTTAGAACCTTTTTTGTAGGAATGTTTAAATCCGAAGCTGTCTCTGAACTGGTTGTGTTACACCTCTGGATGTCAGTAAAGCTATTCCAGTTTCATACACATGGTGTCATGTTTCATTTTTACCCCTCTATCTATTTTGGCAAGATCTGAGACCTTCTCTGCCGAGACTGCCTTCCTAAGGGCTGTTCAGCACTTCTTATTCCAGCTGCCAAAAAGGGAGCACCTTTGATGGTAGTTAGCATACATTATCAGGGAGAGGATGAACCACTCCAGACTACTAACACCTGCCCGGATGTTTGTAGTGTAAGTAACTATATTCCAGTGAAACAGGTACAGGAAAAGTGCAGTTTGCTACCCTAAATTCTACTGTTGTGAGAACTGACTTAAGCACCTGGGACACAACAGTACTCCCACCCCTTCTCTGAAGTTCCACACCCTTCCTCTGCTTGTTCAGAACAACTTTCACAAGACCTACCCAGTGCTCACAAACAATAGTGCTCCCCACTGAGATGAGCATTTCCCAGGCTTCCCTGGCTGGAGCCAGGCCTTTGACTGTCACTTGCCCTCCACCATCCAGTTCTGCTTCAGGGTCAGCCCAGTCACTGGAAGGGAGAACAGAGTTATCTAGCATCCAGGGAGAAATGCTAGAGATGTTTAAGAAGGGGCAATCAGTCCTTACAGAGCACCTTTGCACAGAGAAGCCCAGTACTGCAACAGAGAATCATAGGCTGCAAAGGAATGTTAAAGCCCATCTAATCCACACACCTTCCACCCTGCTGTGGGCAGGGGTATCTTTCACGAGGTCTAGTTGCTTAAAGCCTAGTCCAACACTTCCAGGAATGGGGCATCTACAGCTTCTGTGGGCAACCTGTTCCAACATTTTGCCCCCACCCTCCCTGTAAAAAAATGCCTTACATGCAATCTCAGTCTACCCTCTTCTCGTATAAAAATGTTGTTGCTTGTCCTGTCACTACAGGTCCTGGCAAGAAGTCTTCCTCCATGCCCCTTTGATATACTGAAAAGCCACAGTAAGGTCTCCCTGGAGAGTCTCCCCAACTCTTTCTTCACAGGAGAGGTGGCCCAGCCCTCTTGACAATACAGCTTTTTATCTATCACATTAACTACCCCAGAGATGGTCTGAGACACCTGCAACAGTCCTGCACTGATACTGATGTGTTAAATCTCACTGACCTGCTGAGAAGTCCTTTACTACATTGCCATGTCAGTCCTCTTAACGTACTGCATACAATCTAAAATGAATACTTGCTATTTGTCTTTAGACCTGCAGCCGCTTTCTTTTCTGTGTATTAGTCTCAATTGTGAACAGCACAGAAGGAGACAGCTGTAAAGAAAAGCCTTTATTTTAGTGCATCTCCTCACTGAGGCTCATTACTAACAGCAAATTCAAAGAAGTGGTCCTAGGACTCTTAACAAGCCCATCTTGACCCTCTTGCTGTTGCAAGAGGAAACACCCCTGCAGGCCGGTGGTAGAAGCCCAGAACAACAGTGCAGGGATACACTTCCCAGCCTGCTCACTCCATAGGTATTGAGTCCAGCTCATTCAGGAAACGCTGACACTTTCCCATCAGGATCTTGATGGCTTCACTCACCAGCACATCTGGAGGCAAGATACCCGTTGACTCCACTGAAACTGCACAGAGACACAAGTCAGCAGAGCCACTAGGCAGCTTCAGCCTATACCTGGCTCCAGCATTTGTCCCTCATCTTCCCTTACACCACACTTCCAACAACCCTCATTGTCACAGACAGAGGTTACGCTTGCAGGCAGGAAGCACACACACGTTAAATCCCAAAGCAACACCAAACTGCAACCTCAGTAGCTACTCAGTGGAATACGAATGCTGATGATATGGCGGGTGAGGGGAAGGCAGAGCCCCAGCTATACGTGCTGGCAGTCCCTGCTTGCTTGGACAGAACACAGCAGGGCTCTCTGTTCTGTGGAGCACGGGGCACTCACAGATGTAATGATTCCGTACTCTTGCCAGGCGCACAAGGTTTTTCAGACTCTCATGTCGGAAAACTTCTCTGCTGAATGTGTCCAGCCGTGCATTGGCTACTCTTGCCACCTTTTTTCCTACAGGGGAAAAGATGAAACAAGATGGGTGCCTGCAGCAGATGGGCTCCTTGTGGACACAGCAGGCGCTTACCCCTCAAACATGCACTCCCCATCAGCAAAGGCAGTGAAGCCACCACTATAAAGAATTAGCATGTTCCCAAAAGGAAAATTTCAACCTGACAAAACTCGTCTCTTAAACAGTTCCAACCCAAACACAAAGCTTGAAGAGAGGCAGAGCCTTAGCATTTCAGGAAGATCCTCATTTGTGACCCAACACATCTGCATGTGACAACCACTGATCCATCAAACCAGCTTCAGAATAGCACAAAAGGCTGCTGATCAGCAAGTCAACATTACAATGTGGTTTTGTCTCTACAAGGTTTGACTCTGGTCTGTATTTGGCCTGTGATAAAGCTTGTAAAGAACAAGGCACTCAGAGCAGGAAGAAAGTACCCTTGATATTCTGGATCTCGATGACTCCAGGGGAAAAGCACTTCTGCAACGTTTCAGCTGCCTCATCCTCAATAGGCTGCAGGAGCGTAATGTCAGGAAGCAGTCGATAACTAGCTGTGGCCACAGGAGAAAACTTGGCATGATCTTTACCTGCAAGAAGAGTTAAGCATCAAAGATGAAGGCAAGCCTCAGGGGAGTACAGGGATGCCAGGGTCCAAGTTCATGGGGGAAAGCCAGTTCTCCACTCTTCCCCTTCACACAGCTGTGCCCTAGTACAAGCACTCACATTTGTCCTCCCACTCGCCCCAGGACCCAGGACTAACCTATACCCTTGACACAGTGCATAAGCACATCTATTTCCTGGCCAGGTCGCAGCAGTGCAATGAGGATGTCATCGTGAACAGGTCGGAAGTCAGCATCTGGAAAGAGGTCTGTCTGATTCCCCAAGGGCACCCATGTCATATGTTTACTGTACACTGCAAAGAGAAGCCACAGCATGAGCCAGTGCTGTCTCAAAACAGATCACTGGTCTGGACAAGACTGGAGATGGCAAGAAGTTTAGCAAACTGAGGGTATCAGATCTCTCAGCTCACAGCACTGAGAAAACAGACCAATTCCTGTGTCCCAAGACCAAAAAAGGAAAGGGAGAAAAAAAAAAAGGCATCTATTTTAGGAGAGATCTCACCTTTGTGATTGAAATATAATTCATTAGGATCAGATGATTCCTTGGCTGCCTGAGAGTTTCGGCTACATTTTATTTTCAGCTGGAACTGCAGAGTATCAATTTCTGTGCCTTCCTCATCTCCTGGGAAGGGGAGAACAGCATGAGCCTCTACGGAATCTGCTCAGTTTACCTGACCCTCCCATATTTCTGTTTCACCCAAGACTCTCACCTTGGTTTCTATATTCAAAGAGTCGTGGGTCTGCTCGTATAGGGATGAGGCCCAAGCGATGAGCCAGAATTTCATCCTGCACAATGGATGTGTTGTTGTACACAAAGACTTTCTCTACAGCCATTGTTGGCACCTCAGGAAGACAGGAGATCAAGTCAACGTGACAGCTGAATTACACACCAACACAGCACCAAGCCAGAGTGTCCCTTGTCTCCCATAAATAACTGCCCTGCAGACTATTTTCAGTGGCATTTCTGCTAAACCAGGCTGCCCAAATACCCTTACGGCCATTTCCCTGGCAGTGTTCAAGGCTAGGTTGGATGGGGCTTTGAGCAATCTGGTCTAATGGAAGGTGCCCTGCTTGTGGCATGGGCATGGGCACTGTATGAGTTTTAAGGTCCCTTCCAACCCATACCATTCTGTGGCCATTCTATGATTCCTTAGGTTGGTTTTCTTTAAACAGATGATCACAAGAGGTGAAGGGCAGACTGACGCACAGCCACTACCAACAGCGCCCTTAGAAGCAACAAACACTACTGCCCGTGCTGCTATAAAGCTCTAACTCCCTAGGCTCCTGGCACGTGTGCGGAACAAACCTGTGCTTTCCTTCCAATCCCAGGAGCTGCCCGCAAGGGCTGACATAAGGCAGGGCCTTCCCCACTCCCCATCATGCAAGCGTGCCCCCCCCAGCTCCCAGGCCGGCACCCCCGGCCCGGGTGGCAGCGGTACCTCGGCGAGCAGGATGCGGCGGAAGGCGTTGGCGATGGCGGCGTCGATGCCCACCATGTCGAACTCTAGCGCGTCCCCCTCCTCGCGGATCACGTCCACGCGGAACGCCTGCAGGGGCCGGGCGCGGAGGGTCACCCCGGGCACGGCGGAGCACCCCCCGCCCCATCACCACCGCGGGCACCCACCTGCTCGAAGCGCCGCTGGTCCCACGCGTCATCGTAGCCGGAGTAGTTGCCGGGGAAGTCGGTGGTGTGGACCTGCGAGGAGGCAGACAGGCGGGGCCGTGAGGGGGGCTGGGGACCCCGCACCACCCCGCGCCGCCCCGAACCAGCGGCTCACGTTGCGGACGCCGAACTCGCCCAGCACCACGCGGTCCCGCATCTCCTCAGTGCGCCGCTTGGCCGCCATGGCCGCCGCCGCCAGTGCGGGGCGGAGGGTGCGGGGCTCCCCATCACGTGACTGGTCTCTGCCCGCCCATGCGTGGTTTCGCTGTTCCAGGAGAGCGCGGTGCTCCTTCGCCGGCCAGCCCCGGGTCTCTGTCTCCGCCCCACCGCCCCGCACCCCTCACGCCTCACCTCGTCGTTCTGCCACGGCGCTGCACTTTTCCCCGCCCTGCGCCACACACAAGATGGCGGCACCGCTCACCCTCCCGACGCGCGGCCTCGCGAGAGAGTGGGCGCCTTTCCGCCCTAACGTCACATCCGGGTGCTGCGGGGCTGGCAGGTGGCTGCGGCCAGCGCGGCGCGGCGCGGCGCGGGCTGGGGACCATGTCCGCGGCGGCGGGCGGCAGCAGGAGTGGCACCGCCGGCGACTGGGGCGGCTTCGAGGACAACATGCAGGTGGGGCCGGGCTGCCAGCGGCGGGGGTGTTGTGGGGCCCCACAGCGAGGGCGCCGAGCGGGCGTTGACGTTGTCTGCCCCGGCGCAGGGTGGCGGCTCCGCTGTCATCGACATGGAGAACATGGACGACACATCGGGCTCCAGCTTTGAGGACATGGGGGAGATGCACCAGCGCATGAAGGAGGAGGAAGAGGAGGAGGGCGAGGCGGGGGCCGCCGAGGAGGAGGACGGGGAGTTCCTGGGCATGAAGGGGCTGCGGGGCCAGTTGGGCCGGCAGGTGGCTGATCAGGTGAGCGCTGCCCCAGGAAGGACCCTGCCTGCCCGTCCATCCACCCGCTGCCAGCTCCCTTTTGTCCGCAGATGTGGCAGGTGGGGAAGAGGCAAGCCACCAGGGCCTTCAGCCTCTACGCCAACATCGACATCCTTCGGCCCTACTTCGATGTGGAGCCCATCCAAGTGCGAGCCAGGTGGGCAAGGCCCGGCTTGGGCTGTCTTCACCGGGGGGCAGGGAGAGGCTGGCTGCCCCCACAAAGACAACAACATGGGGTGGGTTGTCACCCTTGCAGGAAGGCTCAGATGCCTGTCCCCTTAACGGGGGTCACGAGGTGGGTTGGTAGCCCAGTCGCCTGTCATTCAGCATTGCTGCTCAGGGAGGAAAAAAGGACTTTGGGTACTTGGATGCATTATGTGGCTTCTCTTGGGTTTGCATCACAGCTGTGTCCAAAAAGGCAAAATTCTGTCAGGCACCATGAAGAAAGGCTACTTCCTTCCTGTTTGTCAGTCTCTCATCTGCAAGTGGATCCCTAAATGTTTTCACTGAATCCTCTCCAGCAAGGTTAACCCACTGATGGTCAGGTTTTTTCCTTTAGTTACTTTATGCGACCCTTTAGAAGACATCTGTGTCCCACAACAGAAAACAGTGATAATGGGTGTTTGGGATCTTTTACTTTTGAAGTATTTTGCTAACCATTTTCCTGTGCTCCCTGCTCCTGATGTCATTCCCTGCTTTGCTGTGATGCAGACTGATGGAGTCCATGATTCCTGTGAAGATGATTAATTTCCCACAGGTGAGTTCCCTTTTGCTGAATCAGACTCAAAGGCCAAGTGAACATCCACATACACCTTGTAAAACTGAAGTAGTCCATGTTATTAAGGACCTTAGTTTGTTAAGTGCTCACTTCCCAAAAATTGTTGGAAAACCCTTTCCTGTAGTAGTCCCGAACCTCAGTGTGCTGCCTTTAGTGCTTGTACAGTTCCAGAGCTCTGGGCTTCACATATCCCAGAGTCCTTGTCACACAACATATTCTGCCTGGCTCCTGCCAGCCGTGACTCTACTGCTCCTTCTCAGGCAGCTAAGTGATAAGCTTTGAACAGGGCGATTCTCGCATCACTTGTGGTGGGGAGCCTGGTATTCCAGAGCACTAACCAAGCCTTCCCTGATCTGTCTCCTCCCGTAGAAGATTGCAGGCGAGCTGTATGGACCCCTCATGTTGGTTTTCACGCTGGTGGCCATCCTTTTGCATGGGATGAAGACATCGGACACCATCATTGTACGAGTCTCAGTGATAAGTTGTGGTTTGACTGGGCTCTGGATTGTTATAATGACACTAGAAATGGAGAGGAAACTTCTTCCATGACTGAATTAGCATCTTGCTGGAAAGCAGATTGATTTCAAGAACCTGTTGGTTTGGGGATGGGAGGAAGGATAGGGAAATCTTGATGCTCTGCTGCTGGGAGAGCAGGGTGTTTGCAGTGTGTCATCCTGAACTTAGAAAGGCTCTGGGACTCTCTCAGGTGGAATCTGGGTGCAGACAGGTCACTCCTTTGAGTTCTCCTCATCCTCATTCTGTCTCCACAGAGGGAAGGCACACTGATGGGCACAGCCATTGGCACCTGCTTTGGTTACTGGTTGGGCGTCTCATCATTCATCTATTTCTTGGCATATCTGTGCAATGCCCAAATCACAATGGTGCAGATGCTGTCGCTATTGGTATGTACACATGGAGCTGCCCCAAGATGTGTGGTATTCTAGCACAAGCTCTTCCCAGAGAACAGGATGAGTCCTTGTAAATAGGTTGTCCCAGGTAACCGCACTGGGACAATCTGGAATTCCAGGATGCTCTTCTGACTTGCCCCATCCTGGGCACAGTAATAGCACAAAGAGGCAGTTCCTTTGTGCAGGTCTTTGGCTTTGCACTTCCTGATTTGACAGCATGGTGGTACAAAACCCAGAAGATTTCAATTTCTCTGGAATCAGAGGCTCCTCTTTCTGTTTCCCAAGCTGTTGCAATGTCTGACATCCCTGTGAATCTGAGAAATCATCTGGGTATGAGGCGCTGTTAAAATTACTGTGCTGGTTGACTCTTTGGCCTTGAATGAGTGGTTTGTGAAGCTTGGCTTTGGTGACACGTTGCAGGAATAGGCTGCTTGTGCTCTTGATCAGTGGCCCTTTGTGTGGGACTGATGCTTCTAACATGGATATTTTTGTTTTGTCAGGGCTACGGTCTTTTTGGACACTGCATCACCCTCTTTGTCACCTATAATATCCACTTCCACTCCCTCTTCTATATCTTTTGGTTGGGTGTTGGTGGACTCTCTACCCTACGAATGGTAAGGGACAGGTAGCATGGGGTCCTCTTCTGTGGACAAAAAAAGGGAGGGAAGTGTTGTTTGCTTTATGTTCCTTGGGCCTGGCAATTCATTTCACAGTCAGTTAGGCTGCTATGAAGAGCAGCCTGACACTCTGATATATGAAGGTGACACTGCAACTGCAGGAGGTTTACTGCCTTACGTCTGTGGGGAGTCCTGTCTGAACATCCTGTACTGGTGAGACCAGGCAGGGTTCACCTGCATAGAACAAAATTAGATTACTCTGAATTTGTTGGTGCAAACTGCAAAAAAGGCTCTGAGGAGAGTTCCACTGGCTGTCACTACTTGGCCCACCCTCCTGTGTGCTCCTGACTGCAGTGCCAGAGAGGCAGCAGCTACCTACTCTCTGATCTCCACCTCTTTTGTAGGTTGCTGTGCTGGTGTCACGTACCGTGGGGCACACCCAGCGGCTTATCCTGTGTGGGACCCTCGCTGCTCTGCACATGCTTTTCCTCCTTTATCTGCACTTTGCTTATCACAAGGTGGTGGAAGGTAAGCAGGGGAGATAAAAAGACATCCTCTATGGGAAGAGGAGCTGCGTTTTACTCTCTCTGAGAGAAAGGATGGACAGTTCGGATCTGACGTGAGGGCATCTGTGCCAGTTTCCAACCCAGGAATGACCACCACTAGCTTTATTAGAGGAAGCTGTCAAAGCAGGGCAGGAAGTAAATGAGGGATAGTTTCTGTGCACTGAGTTTTGTTGTGATGCAGGATGCTTATTCTTTCCCCACAAGTGCCGTGTAACAGCATTGACTGTTCTTGCAGGCAGACGTCCAGTCCTTTCCTGAATCATGCTGAAGTTGGGTTGCTTGTCTCTGATCTGGAAATCTGCCTGTCCTGGTTTGGGCTGGGATAGAGTTAATTTTCTTCCTAGTAGATGGTACCATGCTGTGTTTTTGCTTTAGTCTGAGAACAGCGCTGATAACACATGGATGTTTTTAGTTGTTTCTAAGTAATGCTTACTCCAATCAAGGACTTTGCAGTCTCAAGGACTTTTCAGTCTCATGCTCTGCCAGTGAGGAGGGGCACAGGAAGCTGGGAGGGAGCAGAGACAGGACACCTGATCCAAACTGCCCAAAGGGTATTCCATAATACAGCACGTCATGCCCAGTATATAAACCCAGAAGGGACCAATAGCTGCTCGGGTCGGGCTGGGTATCAGTTGGTGGGTGGTGAGCAGTTGTATTGTGCATCACTTGTGTTTATTGTTTATTTTTTCCCTTTTAGTTTTATATTCTCTCCCCTTGTTATTTCCCGTATTATTACTGGTATTAGTATTGTATTGTACTTCAGTTATTAAACTGTTCTTATCTCAACCTACGGGTTTTAAATTCCTTTGATTCTCCTGCCCATCCCACCTGGGGAGGGAAAAAGGGGGGTGACACCTTTTTTTATCACATGTACAACACAGATAGCAGAAGCTGCATTTTCCCCAGTCAGTGCTGTTTACAGTCTATACATGTTCAGGTTCCCTTTCTGTGTCTCTTCTTGATTTCTCCTAACAAAGTCTCAATCTCTTTTTAAAAAGAAAAAAGTCTTCTTCCACCCCAGCACCAGAGAGTTTCCACATCCCTAAACACACAATTCTGCAAGCCTCTTTATGTGTTTAGGCAGCCAGATTTGTTGATGATACTTCAGAAAAATCTGCTTAATTTTGGGGT
Organism: Neopsephotus bourkii; assembly: GCF_033783945.1. Classification (NCBI taxonomy): domain Eukaryota; kingdom Metazoa; phylum Chordata; class Aves; order Psittaciformes; family Psittacidae; genus Neopsephotus; species Neopsephotus bourkii. Next base: position 8,546,593 of record NW_026901776.1, on the reverse strand, counting down.
TGTAGCATAGCTTTACAAGTCCTTTTAGTTGTAAATACTGTTCTTTCCTGGATCTGTTCTCACAGAGAAGGTTCTGAGCCCTGATCTGCAACTTTTCAGCAGGTGAAATAGAAGAAAATATACTCGGAGCAGTTTTCTGCAAGGCACTCTATGGCTGATTATCAGTCTTGAGAGGGTAATTGACAGGGAGTGGAGGACACTTACATCGGTATGCGTGTTTTCTGCCAAGCATGGGCTGTATTTACATTTCAGTGATAAAAATTCCACATTGCACCCTAGCTGTAGCTCTTGATGTGAATCTGCAGATGTACCTCAGGATGAAACAAACAATCTAAGAGCAGGATCTATGCTGGGATGAAGTAGGGGCAGGATTTTACCTATCTTCCTCAGCAGAGCAGCATCCCTGGCAGTGTCTGCAACTAAGTCAAATGGTAGGAAACTGGATCTGGCACTTAGAGTGAAAGAATCTATGTTCCTCTTGGGAACATACAGTTTCCCTGCCCCAGGGAGAAGCTCTGATCCATACCCTGTGGTCTCTGGATGAAGGTGTACATTCCCATTCAGTCTTTGGGGCTAGATGTTTCCTCCTGTTACCTGGAAGTGCTTCGGATGTCCTGGGCCCTGCCACCATCAACCACTACCTGGCCAGAGGGAAAAACAAGGAGAAACGTGGCATCTGCATCTGAACTAATTCTTGCTACTCTCCCCTTTTTCCTGTTCCCTGCAGGTATCCTGGACACATTGGAAGGACCCAACATGCCACCCTTTCAGAGAGTTGCCAGAGACATTCCAGTTGTTTCCAATGCTGTATTGAACACAACAGCCAAAGCCATTGCATTGACCCTGTAGTTTCACAGACTTGGACTTGCTTCCTTCACTACTTTTGGGGCTGCATAGGGCCATAATAACCTGCTGCCTCTTAGGAACAGGACAGAACAGCAGAAAGAAGAGTTGGTTTTGTTTCCTGGGATCTGTCCTTTGGGTTGCAGTTTTGGGCAGCTGAATGGACTGCACCTCAGAGACTGGGAAGAACTATGCTCTTCCCCCAGCCAGGTCTGGGCTGTCTAGAGTAAAGAGTGGTTCTGTTGCCTGATGTTTAGCTGGGATTTCCCAGCACAGTTTGTCCCTTGCCCCTCTTTCCGCTTGCTGATGTAACCCCGGGGGTATCTGCCCTGTTCCTGTCCTGAAGAGGGAAGAATTAAATTGATGTTGGTGCTGAGTGCTGTTTTATGTTTGAGCATACTTGTGTAATAGAAGAGCGGTGTTGGTTCTCTACACCTTTATCTGTCCTGTTGTAGACTCAAAGCAGGATTCTTTGCAGTTCTCTGCTGTCCTACTTTAAATGCTCTTTGATACATGGTCTGTCTTGGACACCTTTTCCATAGCCCAGAGGAACAGGGACTTTAGTTTCTCTAGAGATTTTCAAGAACAGCATGATGTTTAACTGCATGTTCTTCCTTGTCATGTTCCAGATTGAGCCCTCTTTTTTTTTTTTCCCTTGGTCCAAGCTGCTGTCTCACCTCACTGTCCCTTCTCCCATGGATATCAGAAATGCATCTGTCCCCATGTTTTCACAGCACCTTGTGTTCTTACCACCATTCTGCCAATGTTGCTCCATGGGACAGCAGTTCTAACTGCAGGGGCAGCATGGTTGTGCATGTTTTTCTGTGGATATTTCTATTAAGACTCTAGTTCAGCCCACCCCCACGCAGCTTGTGCTAACGTCTCCCAGCCATGGGACTTTGACCTCACTGCTCTGAGCAGCATCCTGCTCCCCCAGACACACAATCTGCTGTGTACTGTCTGGCTCTTCAAGCTGGGTCTAGGCCTTATTCCTGAAAGGAATCCTGGATGCTTTTGAGTCTCTGGCAAGCTTTTCTCTAGTGTTTCCATTAAACTAAGGGAGAAACTGGGGAGTGTGCAATGGTAAGAGAGTTGGCACATTCATCTCCAGCATACTGGTTCAGGAAAACTCCGGTTAAGGATGGAGAAGTGAAGCAGCTCAGTGTAGGCTTACTGGCACTGCAGTAACTCGTAGCTGAATAGTTCAGAGGTAGCCTTCCCTCACTGCTCTCACTTGTACTGGTCCAAGAGTGGAAAGCTGTTAGCTGATAGTTGGCTTTCACCTTTTCTCTGCCTGTAGCTCTGGATGACTGAGGGAGAGGAGCCACCCCTTAGAAGTTTTCCTTATGCTCAGGATGGAGGAAAAAAAAATAGAAGGTGTTTCCCTTTCTTGTACTTTCAAGTTAGCTGTGCGCAAGGCAGATGGCACATCAGAACTTCACTCCTTGCTGCCTTGCTTTTATTAGTGGGAGAGGATGCAGCTGTAGTGGCATTCGGACTAGTGCCAGAGTACAATGAAAGAGGAAGACGGGGCCAGCTACTGTCCTCAGGCTGGTCATCTGCTTCAGTCAAACAAAAATGTCATTTGAGCATTTGCAGTCACAGACCTACTTTCCACTGTTGCTTATTCCTGAGTTCTAATTTGTTCCCCCTTCCAAGAGCAAGAAGCTCGTCTGCTAACAAACACGTACATAACAGACATGTTCTCTCACTCATTTCCCCCCTCCCTGGGAAATTAATTTTGTCTGAAGAACCCCACAAAGAGCAAGTTATCTGGAGGAACTAAGTATCTAGGCCTATGGTCTCCACATCTTTTGGACCAACTGAACTACTGTAAGCTTGTAGAACTTTTATTACTTTCAAATTTGACAAAAATGAAGTGTTAGTTTGTAATGCTGATTCTGGTATTTCCCTCTTTATAATTCCATGGGAGGTTGGTTTCTGATTCATATTTCTTGCCCTGGCAGCCTAGAATGGGTCTGTTTCTCTTGGTGCAACTCTCACAGCACAGGCAGGGGGTGAAGGAAAGCAGAAAGAGACAATTGTCACCAGAATAAGTCCAGCCAAGAAGAAAAATCATTCTGCACTGAACTCCTATCACTGCTGATACACAGACACTGTTGGAGAAGAGCTGTGCACCACTCCAGCACCTAACCACTTACCTACATCAGAGGAGTGAAGCTGTGCCCTGTGTTTTCACTCAAAGCACAGGAGAGAGCAGTGAGCTCTTTGTGCTTCCCCTGTGCAGCCTGTGTGCCATGTCAGCTGGGAACTGATGACCAGGGTGACAACTCTCTCAGAAGCCATGGGGCTTGCTCTGCTCCAGTTCTTCAGGCCTGATTAATTCTGTGTGCATGAGCAGCTGGAAGCTGAACTGTTCTGTGCTGCCAGAAATACAGTACTCAGCTGAGAGCTTCAGCATCTCCTTTTGCTGACAGAGAGAATGCACTTTTGCAGGGAAATACATGTGTGCTGCAGTTCCAGGGAGGGTGCTGAGCATGCAGCCTTAGTAAAGTCCTTGTGGGAGCACGTCAGTGCTTACTCAAGTCCTCTAGTTACCAGGACAAGCCTTACAGCCCTATCATGGCAGACTATCTCTGCCTTTGTTTCCTGCCATGGCTCTTGCAGAAAATCCAAAACAATTTCCCCCCTCCTCCCCTGCAGCAAATCCGAAATACTTGCCTTCCATCACCTCTCCCTTTTGAGGAAGGTTGCTGAGACTTGTGTAAGCCCCTTTTTATTAAATATGAAAAAAATCATATAAAGGTGTCAGACTAGAAAGAGGAAGATAAAGTGTATATTAAAGCATTCCTGATCTCCTCTCCTCTGCAGTACCTGCGAGTCCAACCCTTTCTTGAGTCCCTCCTTGTAGCACTAATTGTTGCAACCTCAATGTGTTTTGGGTTACAGGCAGCCTTATCTTCTCCCATTTGCATTCCTTCCTGCCTCTAGTCTCACTGTGGCTGCTCCTCATTCACTGTTTTTCTCTTTTTAAGTGTTAGCACTTAATGACATCAGTCAAGAGAGTCAGCCATTCCTTGTGCCCCCATTAGGTAAACAATAAACTACCTTCCTCATACCTGCTTCATAACTGCACATGACAAGGAAGCAATATCTAGTTCTTCACAAAATACCATTGCCAAATTCCCCTCTCCATAGTCCTTAATTAGGTTCAGTGAGCCAAGAGCCAAAGCTTTGAACCATTAGCTCCCGTGCCGCTTTTCATAGTGTTTGAGCATAAAGCAGGGTAGGACCCTTACCTCCTCAATGTGCTCTTGCTCCTGACAACAGGCAGCGAAGGTGCCACCACTAGGGCATCCTCATCAATACTTCAAGGCCTCTGCTGTCAACTGAAGTGGGACACATCCCAGGGGCTCTCCTTCAAGCACCTCTCTAATAATAGCCTGCTCAATGAAGCATGGGTTAATTAGTGCCTGGAGCTAATTACAAGGTGAGACTCAGTGCAGTCTCCCAGTCGACCTGTACAGATCAGCAGCTGGTATTTTCTTGGCCACCCCCTTGCTCACCACTCTGACACCTAGCCTCTGCCCCTCACAGCCCTGGAATACATAGGATCTGGTTCTCACCTGGACCATTTAATGTGACCTTAGAGATCAGTTGCTAAGTTTTTGAAAGCCACCACCTGTAACACAACTGGATGCTCACAGCTGCTGCTCATATCCCAGTGCAGACGTGTTGCCAGGCCAGTGTTCTGTTTTGATGTGTCTTGTAGGTACAGAATCAAGCCCATGCAGGTATGTATGGCTGTATCTAGAGAACAGCAATACTCAAGAAACCTCAAAGGGCATGATGATACCTACACTGTAAGTTAGATGCTGCAGCCAGTCTTAAGCTCACATCCAAGTCCAGCTTCTTATCTGCTGCTCTCCTTGTCCTATTCAGGATCTAACACGCACTCCTCAGCAAAGGTGACCTGCTCCTCCACTGAAATGGAGAACTGCTTCATGTCCCACTCCTCTCCTATTTTTCCCCTCACTTTCCATCCTCTCTTTTCCACCCAGGCCTGCAAACCAAGCAGAGGAGCCTGGGTTTGTCCCAGAGTTACCCACCAGACTGGAATTCACTTGAGCATTGCTGTATGCAGCAGCCAGATTAGTTATGTGCTGAAAGCTGCCTACTTAGGCGGTTTAACCTAATTTCCACATCACTGGCTTCCTTTTGCAGCTCAGTGGACTTGAAAACGCTGGGGCCCTGCTTCCTACTTCTCTCCAAGTACAGGATTACCCAACGAGGGAGTAAAGGGGACAAATCCCTCTGATCTGTACCTGTAAATGGGCAGGGAGTGAGGTACATCCCTCACACCTCAGGTGGGGCTGAGGGAACAGGCTGTGTGCTGCAGGGGTAAGGAAGCCTGTGGCACTTTCCCAACACTCCACCTTCCACCAGCTGCCTCCAAGCACCAGCTCTGCAAGCCCTGGATGTGAAGAGCGGTTCACACCAACCTCACCATCAACCCGTGGGTCCAAGCTTAGGGTGTAGTGGGTTTAAACATCGCCAAAGCTGATGGAAGACTTTTGTTCCTCAGACCAAGTACACCATGGCCCAATACCTTTGGCGCCTTGCCCAAGCGGTAGCAGGGCAAGCAGGGAGAGCCCTTCCCAGGATCTTCTCCCACTCTCCCTCCACTCCTGCACCCCCGCAGCACCAAGGAGCACCCCAGACGGCCTCGGCCCCGCTGTCTCCTCAAGGCAGCAGGCAGGAGCCAGCAAGCACCAGCAACGCCCTCACTGGCTTCGAGTGGTGCCGGGGCCCAAGATGGCGGTGAGGCACGCCGGTGTGGGATGGGGGTCCTCATGCGCCCACCCCCTTCCGCGAGGAGGGGGCCTTGCCCGGCGGCGGACGAGGCGAAGGGCTGTGGGCGGTGCCGGCCCGCCCTGGGCGGAAGGAGGGCCCGTAGCTGTGGCAGGCAGGAGGCGGGGCGGCCCGGCAGGTGCGGGCGGAGTGGGGCGGGGCGGGGAGCCGCGGGGACGCTCAGCCCCCGCCCGGCCCTGCCGGAGCAGCGCAGCGCAGCGCAGCGGGGCGGTGTGGCCCAGCCCGGTCCAGCCCAGCCGGGCTCAGAGCCCGGCGCCGGTGCGGATTAGCCGCCGCCGATGGCTCCCCTGGGTCTCGCCGCCCGGGTGGAGCGGGGCGGCCCCGCGGCCGCCGGTAAGGCTGCGCGGTGACGCCCCCGGGGCCGCGGTGGGCCGGGCCGGGACTGCCCGGCGGCGGTAGCAGCAGCAGCAGCGGCGACGGCGACGGCGTTGGCGACCGCCCCGGCCCGCAGCGCGCAGCGCGGCTCGTCCCCGGCGCCCTACCGCCGCGACGGGGTCGGCGGTTGTCGGCGGCTGGCGGGACCCCGAGCGGGGGGAAGATGCTACCTGGGTCCATCCAGATATCCGGGGAGACGCTGTCGGGGGCTGAGATCCGAGACATCTGCGAGAGCCTGCGGGAGAACTCGGTGCGGCTGCTGTCACTGCGGGGCTGCCAGCTCTCCGAGCGGGACTTCGGGCATGTGTGCCGGGGGGTGGCCGAGTCCCGCTCCCTGGCCCAGCTCAACCTCAACCTGGGCATCGTCTCCAACATCAACCGCGTCAAGCAGCTGGCCGAGGCCCTGAAGACCAACCGCTCCGTCCAGTCCCTCTTGTGAGTGCAGCGGGGCGGGTACATCGCGGGGTGCCCCTGGCTCCCTCCCGTCGGGGAAGGGTCTTTTAGGGGCTCGCAGATCCGGGCTGGTCCCTGAATTTAAGTCTTGCCGGAGGAAAAATGCCCTTGAGGCTGTAACCCCTTGCCCTTCACCTGGCTGGGATGGAGCCACCTCTGCCCCGCCGGCTGGGCACGGGCCTGGCTCTCTCAGTTTGAGCCTCTCCAGTGCCGTTGGCCCGGTGGTGGGGCTGCCCCTGCCCCGCTGCCATCCCCTGCACAGCCCGGGGGGGGGATGCCGTAGCGGCTGAGGCTTCCCAGTGATTTTCCCCCCGTGGGGTTAGCATTTATCATCCTCCTCATTCCGTCTGCTGCTCCCTCCCCACCAAGGTTAGTTAGCCCCCGGGACGAAGGCTCCATCGTAATTTTCCCTTTTACCTGCGCAGCCTCCATGGGAGTCCCCTGACAGATGCAGGCTTGGCCCTCCTCAACCCTGCTCTCTCCATCCACCCCTCGCTGGTGGCTCTGGATCTAGGAGACTGCATGCTGGGTGATGAAGGCATCAACCTTATCTGTGGGCTCCTGCCGCCTGACGGGGCCAAGTCCGGTAAGCACCAGGGGCTGTGGGCTGCACGACCACCAGTGGAGCTTTCACACAGAGCAGATGTACTCAGTACATCAGCAGTAAATCCTCTATCGTTTGCCTGGGCTGAGGAACCGAAGCAGGAAAGCCAAGCAACAGAGGAGCAATTCCCTTGGGAAGGGACTTTCTGCTGTTGATCTGCCCTGCTGACAGTTTGGAGTTCAGGGCCCAACAGGTTGCTTCTTGTTCATGACAGGAGCGTTTGAAACTGGAGGAGGGGACAGCTCGGACTTAGAATTTATTATTTTGCATTTGTGTATTGATAAATGACCATAGGTAAAAATACATGGTGTGCTCCCACCTCAGCACCTGCCTTTATTGTCACTGCCTAGGAATTGTCCTTGCTTGTGGGTGCACTCCCTGAATGTGTAGGTGCGTGGTAATAACCTTAGTGCCAAAGCTCAGATCCTTGCAGGGGATGATCTTTGGTGGTCAGAGGCCAACGGGCTAGTTAAGCTGAGAGCTGCCACGTGCTGAGGTAACACCACCCCTCTCCTGACTCACAAAGTGCTTTCCACCGCTCCCCAGCACTTTCTAGATGTGTGCTTACAGTGCTACTGATGCTGTTATCTCTGCTGCCTACCCTGCCCCCAGCTGCAGGCTTCAGAGCCTACTGTCCCTGTTATCTGCTCTCCAACCTGTCACCTCATGCCACCTCCTTCTCGTCAGTCATCTCGCACACACCTTACTTGTTTCCATTCTATTTAGGGTAAGCAGGACTCAGGATGGGAGCAGAGAAATGGGGCGGTCACAGCATGGGCAAATGAAGAGCTACTGCTGAAAGCAGTGAAATATTTCACTGTTCAGGGAAATACATCGTGATGTTTGTCAGAGTAAACCAAACCCTTTAGCCTGTCAGAGAACAGGAGACATGACCCAAAGCTGTTCTGGTTAGTTCCCCTGAGATTGCCTTGGTGACCCTAAGGTGCTTGCTTGCCTTCTCTCTCTTCTCCAGGCCTCAAAGAGCTAACTCTGAGCGCCAACCCAGGCGTCACAAGCAAAGGCTGGGGTCGCCTGGCCATTGCAGTGGCTCACAGCTCCCAGCTCCGCGTGCTGAACCTGGACTACAACCCCCTAGGTAAGCTGGGGGGCCAGGGAGGAGGAGCAGGGGATGCTGCGCTCCTGCCTCTCAGCACTTGTGCAGTTTGCACCAGTGGGTGGCTGGACCGAGATCTACAAAGGTGGTGGTAGAGCATCACCAGTGGGATGGGGCAGTTTCTTGCATCCCCAGCAGTGAGTTCACCTGGACAGATGCCTTCAGTGTAGGGAAAGCCACCCTTCCTGCTCTGATTGTGTGAGGTGGCCACATGCCCTGCAGGGAGGCACAGAAAGGAAGTTGTGCCTTGCCTGCTCCACTACCGTTGTCATCCTATTTGCCCCTCCATGTGTTCCCTATTCCTGAAGCCCTGGGGCCTGATGCAGGTTTGGCAGATGCAGTATGTCCCTGCACTCCCTCCTTCCATCTTCCTGGCGGAGCAGGGAGGAGGAGGAAAGCCTGGCACTCGTTGCCATAGAAACCAACTCTCTTCAGCTCTGATGCAAGGTGGTGAGGAGGAGACCAAGCCATGCCTCCCTGAGTGCCAGTCTCTCCTCACCCAGTCTGGTCTGGAAACAGGAGCCTCCCTGCAGGCCCTGTCTGTCTGAGCAGGTACCTCCTCCTGGGCAGGAAGGGCCCCAGGGTGTTACCTACCAGCAGCCTGTTGTTTTTTCTTTCCAAGAGAAGGTGTCACAGTTCTATGGTATCTTGGCACCCGCCCGGGAATATCAGGAGAACATGCTGGAGCCTTGTCTCTTTAGCAGCATCAGTCCTTAATGCTCCTGGTCCTGCTGCAGCCACCCCCAAAGCCTGTCCCCTTTCCAGGGAGACTGTGCAGAGTCCTCCGTCCAGCTACAACCTCCCCCTAGACTGAGGTATTCCCCTCCTTATTCTGCGTCTGGGATGCCTTACAGGGATTGTTAAAGGCCCTCGCATCCTTGAGTAGGAAAAATATTTGTGAAGATATGGATCATTGTGGAATAAACCCAATTTCACTGTGTTACTTGGTGTTCCCCCAGTAACTGGTGACTGCTCCCATTAATACAAAATGGTGTACCTTTACCTCGTTTCTTTTCTCAGTTAACAGCGTACCCCCTCCCCACCCACAGGGTAACTGGGATTTGGAAATCGAGAGATTTCTGAATAGTTGGAGGTTGTTTCCATGACAGCCCAAGCCCCATGAAACCATGTAGTGTTACATGAGAGAAGGCAGGCACTGCTGACAGCCCCCGTTTGCTTGTCCCACAGGTGACCAGGTAGCAGGGATGCTTGCTGTTGCTGTGGCCTCCAGTCGTACCCTTGAAGTTCTGGACTTGGAGGGAACAGGACTTACCAACCAGTCAGCCCAGGTATGAGAGCACACTGTTATTCTACAGCATCACTGATGTCTCAAGGGCATAGGTCTTAACTGTTTATAGAGGCCTCAGGGCCTACACCTGTTTTTCACTCCCCTCCCCAAGTCCATGGGCACCCCTTCCTTGCCTGTGCCCAGGGGTGATGTTGCTTTCCCCTGTCCCTTACAGCTACAGGAGGAGCTCCTGAGGCACAGCTCTGACCTGGGGCTCCTGGACCTCCCCCAAGTCATCAGGGAGAAACACACACCTCTTTTTAGTTTGGAGAAAGCAAGGGGTTGGATTTGTGATTGAGGATCAGAGCTAAAGCTTTGTGGACAGATACAGGCCAAGGCTTGTTAGGACAGGCTCTTCTCTCAGAGTCCCAGCTCCCAGCAGGAAGAGGGGACTAGCCTATAGAGCCAGGAAATCCAGGCTCAGCTGCAGCCACAGAAAGATGGGAAGTTTTCAGGCTCTCAGAAAGCCTGGTGCAGGGAGGTCATGGCCAAGGGAAGGTTGAGGTAAGAAGAGGAGGGCTGGAGTTTGCAGGGAGGCAGAGCATTGAAGCTCTTTCTGCTCAGCCAAGCCTGCTGTATGTGCTCTTTGACAGCCTGTTTATCTCGCTCTCAATCTAGACCTTGCTGGATATGGTAGAGAATTACCCCACAGCTCTACGGACACTCATCCTGGCAGAGAACAACATCAGTCCTGAGCTACAGCAGCAGATCTCTGACCTGCTTTCAGAGGGTGAGGAAGAGGAGGAGACGGAGGCTCGCGAAGTCACAACCAGGGAGAAGAACCCCTGGATCTGCCAGAACAGTAAGAGCTCTGGGACCTGGGCTGGGGGCAGGGGCTGACAGGAACTAGGGGTAGGGCAGGTGAAGGGGTTCTGTTCTGTGAACTGGCATCCAGAGAGCCTCCAGGTGCAACCTTCATGTTAAGTAGCATTGGGCTGAGCTGCACTTGGAAAAGCAGCCTCCAAGGACAATGCAGCTGCTTCAGGGAGTGGCAGTGGTGCCTCAGAGGCATTTCCCTGATGCTGCAGGAATGAAACCTTTGTGCAAAGTCTTAAAATTCAAGGGCAGGAGCATCGAGGTTCTCAGGGGCCTTTGCCAGATACCCTAGCCAGAACTCATGTCATTCCTCATGCTTCCTGAACCGCACTGCAATCCGCACAGCATCACCTATTCCTATCTCTGCATCCTGAACATGTGAAGGGTTAGCCAGGTGCCACAGTCTGTCTGTTGCTTGTAACATACAAAAAGGCATATTATGGAGATAGCGGTAGCCTGTTGTGTATTGTTTGTATATATGACACTGTATATTGTCATGCCTGTGCCCTGATCCTGCTGGTTTTCATTTTGTGCTGGGTTTTTACCTTTAGTTGTCCTTTCTTCCCTCCCAGTTCTCTTATCAGACTAGTAGGAGACAAACCCAACCACTCCCTCAGCCTCAAAACATCTGATCCTCATTTATTAGCACCATAAAAATCCTTCTGCAAGCAGCTCTGGCCAAGTTTTGGATCCAGTTTCCAGAAATTAATCCCCAAAATACTGATCCCACACAGCAGTTTCCAGTGTGTAGAATGGGATCACACTGAAACACAGCCACTAAATATGTCCCTTGCCTACAGGAAAAAACAGGGTTGTTCTCTGTTTATAAAGCCTTCTGGATGGGAACCTGGTACCCTGCTGAGTTTCTTACTTGCTATGCATGCCCATCCTCCTTGCAGCTGATTCACTTGGCATGGGGAAGAGTTCCTGGCTGGCGCTCTGTGCCACCACAGAGCCAGAGAGCTGCCCTCACCTTCCTGAGGCAGGAAGGGAAGGGCTGCACAAACCCTCCATTCATGCAGAGCAGAAGGTCAGGATTTCCAGGCCTCTGCTGCCCTGAAATGGCTGCTTGCCCACTGCCTTCCCTGCTTCTGGGAAGGCAACACCACTGCCCTAGGTGGGTTTGGCTGGCTTGCAGCCTGCCACCCCTGCCACACCTGGACACTCTGGGTGAAAAGACACAGGGTGAGTGCAGATTTAAAGGCCTGTGCAGTGCTGGTTAATGCACAGTGAGGTCAGCAAAACCACTGTCACCTGCAAGTGTGTGTGGGGAGGGTTTAGAGCTGATGCTCCTTTCAACAGCCAAGATAACAAATGCAGATTCCCCACCCCGGGCTCTTAGTGCTGTCTCTGCCTTCCCTCCTCCCCAAACAAGCATCAGTTTTGTTCTGCTGCATGGCCGGAGTAGACCTAGTTACTACTTAATCTCACAGTCCTCTCAGCAGTTTGCTTCCCACCCTGCTGCACTCTAATTCCTCATCCTCACCTCTGGATCTGGGATACAGCCCAGCACTCTCTGGCAGCCCAAGCAGCTCATGGTTTCCTCCCTCTCTCACCACAGATTCCAGCTCCCAGATGGTCCTGATGACGTCAGGTCTCGGTGACAGCCTCTTAGCAGAAACAGAGATGTAGCTGGGCTACCCTGCCTGCTTCTGCCGAGAAGAGCACTGTGCCCACAGGCAGTGTGCATCCATCCACAGCTCCCTGCCGCCGGCGGGCTGCCCCAGCCGTCTGCTCACACATTTCACGTCCTGTTGATGCCTCTCCTGGTTCTCTGAGTGCCGGAGCCTGGCCCAAGCGAATCTCTACACACGTCTCTGTGTTGTCACGCACCACATTGGCCGCTTGTGCTTGTCCAGTCGCTGCCTGTGTAGCTCACGCTGCCCTGCCTCCCCCCTGTGCCCTGTTGTGCTCGCAGGGTGCAGGCTGTATTTATTCAGATGTGTATAAGAGATGTTCTTTCTATTGCTTGTACTGCTGTCGCAATGAGAGTTTTATAAAGGTCACAGACATGGCACCACTCATGGCAGTGTCCCCTCCATCACTCTGCACCCCCTGCAATGGGGCAGACACTGATGGGTACCAGGAGCAGGCAGGAGGTGTGCAGGGCCCCGGAGCACCAGCAGCAGCCTGCCTTCCCCGTGGGCTCTCCTGCTCCCTGTGAGAGCAGGGTCCAAGGATGTTCACCTGGCCCCCAGGCAGATTACCTGCTCAGGTAACTTAGTAACCCCTAGGCTTTTCCTCTGTCCAGCAGATAGATCCCCTCTGCATGGAGGTTGGCACCAGGTGGCTGCCTCAGCACTAGCTTTCATTGCTCAGCCAGGTGGCTCTTGCTGGAGCTAGGTAAGGAATATCATGTTTCAAGGCTCAGATTAGGTTGGAAGATTAAATTGTGGCAGCAGCTGCTACTCAAGGGAACAGAGTAAAATCATTAATTATGGGGACAAAGCAACAAGAAACTGCCCCTGTGTTCCATACACCCAGGTCAGAAGGGCACAGGCAGCCTAACTGGCGAGGAAATTTCATCACGTTCCTCTGACCTCTCAGCCAGCAAAATGCTTGAAATGGGGTAGGCAGAATTTTACGAGTAACACTGAGGCTGCTTACAGCACAGTAAGCTTCACTGCAGAGGTTTTTCACTAGTCAAGCCTTTACGGCCTTTAAGTAATGTGAAAATTGCCCACATTGTTTTCAGTGTTTCTCCAGTGTTGCCTGGTCAAATAATCTGCCCTTTTTTTAAGCTGCTGTGAGCTTCTGAGTCAGAAGTGACACAAGTGCTGCTGTGAACAATGGCTTCTGGGCTGCAGGCTCAGTCTGATCTTTGAGCTGACAGTCTACATTCAGAACCAAAGTTTGCAGAGGCTCGATAAGATTAAAGAAGAAAACCACAGCTCATCCCCACCCATGACTCCTTGCCTGGGATTGCACCTCTTCTCCACCACAGATGACTTGATTTGCACAAGCACCTGGAATAAGGCTGTTGCTAAAGTGGGCAGTCAGGATGACCAATGAGTTCACAGCTTCTGGAAAGCTTACAGGTCGCAGGATGGCTCTTCCCTGGGAGAGCACACACAGTTCAGCAACCCTGGGGCACTGTACAAGAGGCTCTGCTCCCTCACAGGCTCAGGATCAGTTCAGGTCTTAGCTAGCAGAGAACACTGTAGCCGCTGCCACCTACTTTTAAAATAGTTTATTTCTGGTCTTAAAATATACATCAGTTTGAAAACGTCAGAAAAAAACACATTAGTTACAGATTAACAGTCTGGAGTTGGGACACTGAAAATGGGTCAGCTCAGGGCCCCAGAGCCAATACTGCTGAGTGCAGAGGTCAGGCACCATGGCCGCTGGGAGAGGGCTCTGCTCCTCTTGAGGCTCCCCCTCAACCTCTGCCAGCAGCCTAATGCTATGAAGAAGGGTCTGGTGAGGCACTGGGCACCCCTTTGCCACCTCTCCATTTCTCTTTTAAGCTTACTTTGACCAAAGGTAGCAGAGGGAGGCTGGCTCTGCCCAGCACCATCACACTAGCTGCTTCAGCAAGAGTGGGGTTGGTCCCCTGACCAGCACACGGGGAGATGGGGCAACACCTCCCCCTCAGGGAGCCAGAGGAGCTCACTTGGTGAGCATCCAAGCCCAGGTGATGTCCATGAGGCAGGAGCTGGCAGCCGCTGCACGTACAAGCCCTCAGCAAAGCTGCAGAAGAACAGAAGAAATGCAGCAGTGGAGCAGTTGATGAAAGCAAACGCAAGGACCTCACCACCACGTTCAGGTCCGGGTAGATGAACACCCTGCAGGCTCAGAGGAGGATCCTGCTCTCAGCATCAGCCTGTTTGCACAGGTTTCCAGCAAAATACTGTAGTGAAACACGAGTTCCAAGTCCCCGCCAGAGGGTGGCATCAGCTCCACGATGCTAGAGGTGGGAAACAAGGCAGCAGGGGACGTAAAGCAACCTACAGAGCCGCCACAGGCGCCTGCATCTCCCTTTCACAGGCCCTGGAGCCTCCAGGCTGGAGCTGAAGCCCTGGCTGGCCCCAGCTGCAGGCCCTGTGCAGAGACAGGGGTTTCGGGAGGGGAGCAGGGCCCGAGGCAGCTCTTGGCTGCACATCTTGCTGTAAGCTATGAACAGAAGCTCCCTTCCCAGAGAGAGGGCTGCTGGCCACAGCCCAGTGAAGAGCCCTCGCTGAGTAGGGTGGGAAGACAACACAAACCCAACTCAAAATCCAGACAGCACTGGGTTCAAGGGGGCATGGCACAGGGAACCAGGCTACCCTACCTTGCACCCCTCGGGGAGCCAAGAAACACCAGACAGACAAGGGCACAAGACAGTTAAAACAGGATGCCTGGGCTTCGTAAGCCCTCAGAAAAATACCTACATCTACAGACCTCTCCCCTTCCCTCCCCCCTAACAAGACACCCAGCACAAAAGACCGAGATGAAAAGTAACACATTATCACACCACACTAGGAGAAAAGCACAGAGAGGCCCTATCCAGAAGGGGAGGCCCCAGAGAGGCACCAGAGCCAGCCTGGAGCCCCCCGAGAAGGGGGTGTGCGAGGAGCCCCTGGCAAAGGGCTGCTGCTGAGCCATGAGGTAGTGTGTCTACAGGGAGCTGCCCTCACATCCCTGCCAGCCCTGCACTGAGCCCAGTGGCATCCGTCACACCTTGATCGCCTGGAGCGAGACCTTGTTCTTGAGTCTGGAGGGGTTTCTGCAGGTTGGAGGCCAGGATCAGAGGGAAGCACAGCTCCAAGCTGAGCCTCCTCAACACACCCTCAGTGCAGGCATCAGACTGGCTGCCAGCGGCTGTGTCTGTTTATGCAGGGCGGGGAGAAAGGAAAAACAATACACCCCAAAACCAAAGGCTTGGAAAGAAGAAAGCAAGCCCACCCAAGAGCGAAGCATCAGCACCGTACAAACAAAACAACAGCACGAAGAGCAGGGGAAGGTCTGAGGGGCACACAAACATGGATCCCAGTGCCCAGGTGGTGCCTCCCCCAAACCACCCCAGCAAACAGCACCCATGCCCCATGCCACAGCATCAGCATCCATGCACTGCCCTGGGGGGGCCTGGATGCTGAGCCCAATGCAGGAGCCAAGTGATGGGGACCTGCAGAGGCAGATTCTGGAGAACCACCCAGAGGGCAGCTGGGAAAAACAAAACCAGCAGGAAAATGAGACACCAGAAATCCCAGCACATCCCCAGGGGCACAGAGCCATCTGCTGGGAGAGTCCTGGTGCCCCACTCACAGCCCCTGGGGGCTCCCAGGGAATCAGACACCACCACACAGGCACTCTGCCCTGTTGGCACAAGTTGAAAGAGAGCAGAGCAGCTGCAGGCAACCAGCGTGAGAGCACCCAGGGCCTCAGGTACCTGAGTGGGAAGGGGAAAGGAAGATGTGAGCATTAAGAGGCACAGGCACCAGGACGAGGAGTACCAAGAATGAGCTTCGGTACAGGCACCAGTGTGAGGCTGTGAAGAGAGCTGCGACTGTGCCAGGGCAGTGGGTGCGCTTCTGCACACTGTGTGTGCTAGTACTGTGGGTCTGAGGTGCTGGGGAAGGTGGACTCCAGCTCTTCCAGGTAGCAAAAGAAGAGAATAAATACAAAATCTCAGAGCAGAGCCCCCCAGGAGGAGGGTACTAAAGGGGGTTCCTTCCTCAGAAGTGGACACATGGAGGCATTCCACAGCTCTGCAGCGTGTGGCTGCTCCTTGCCCTGCCTCAGCTGAGAAGGTTGCCTTGCTCCTGGGCTTGCGTCAGACTGTCCTTGCGATGTAAGTGGTGGACCCCCATCCTCTTGGGGCTGCGGTGCGGCCGACTGAAGGGAGGCTTGACCCTGCCTTCTCCACTTTCCTCTTGGGCACCTCCTTGGTTGCTCTCCTTGCTTCCCTGGAGCAACATTTCTCTCTCCTCAGCTGGGCTCTCAGGCAGGCCAAGGTCTACATAGTCCTTGTGCTTCTCCGGTGAGGGGCTTCCAGGCTCAGCGGTACCCCCAGCACTTTCCTGCAACAGCTTCTGAGCTTCATCCTGGGAGAAATCTGTACCATAGTCTGAGGAGAAATGGCTCCTGCGGGCTCTGGACTCCGTGCTGTCCGTCTCCACGCTCGAGTCCCGGCTCACAGTCCAGCTGCAGCTCTGTGCAGACTCCTCACCATCCGAATAAACCGAGGCCGCCCTACCCAGCTCCTGCATAGAGCGGCTGAACCTCTTCTGGAGCTCGGGGGCCGTGTCCCGGCTGAAAGCCGTGCGGTTCATCAGCACCCGCTCCGAGGTGGGGGGAGCCTTGTCCACAAACATGCGCTGCCAGTTGGCCAGCAGGTCCTCCTCGGAGCTGGCGGAGCTGGCGAAGGCGCTGGGGATCTGGGGGGGGCTGCTGAAGGGGCTGCTCTGGGAAGAGCCGTGGGGCCGGGCGGCTTTGGGCGACTGCTGGCAGGAGCAGCTGGAGGCCGAACGGCGCCCTTCTGAGGCAGGGCTGTTGGGGAGCGTTCGCTGCCTGTCACAGCTCTCGTCTTCACTCTGCACCAGGCTGAGGGAGATGGCCTGGCGCGTAGCGTACGTGCAGTTGGGCAGGGGGCTGTTCTTTGGGATCCTTACCTTGTCTTCAGAGAACTCAATCACTTTGCGACCAGGGTACATCGGATGGGGAGGGGATGGTGTAGGGTATGGGCTTAGCTTCTCAAAGGCAGGCACCTCCTCTGGTACACTCTCCACACTGCTCTGAGGCTTGCAGCCACCATTCTGCTGTTTTCCTGCATCTCCTCCCTCCTTCCCCAACTGTCCTGCACTGCTGCAGGCATCAGGAGGCGTACCACTCATGTCCACGTGCACAAAGACATCCTCAGCCATGGGACAGCTGCCACTGCCAGACTTGGCTGAATTCAGAACCAGAGATTCTGGTTTCTCCAAGACTCTGGCAATGACCGAGGTGGGAACAACATCAGATGGAGCCAATGTATGGGTTGCTTCTTGACCAGGGCCTGCGGACTCCTGAGTGCTGTGCAAATGCTTATTGACCATGTCCTGCAGCTCATAGGGAAGCTACGGAGAAGGAAAAGGGCATTAGAAGGGGGATGCCATGCAAACCTGTCTGCTCCAACCAACCTTCACATGTTCTTTGTACTCCTCATTTTGACCCTAACATTCACCTACCTTACCCTGAGAAAGGCATCTCTTTCCAAAGCTAACCTGCCTCATGAGCAACTGTCAAGGATCTAGCTGTCACACTAGTCATGTTTCTGGGCCATGTTTGCAGGCCCTGCTGTGCAAAGAGAGGAAGACGGCCCATGGGCTCAGTCCCCCATGCCTGTGAGCACAGAGACAAAGTTCAACCAGTGCATGCTAGGAAGAGGTCTATTGATCTGTGGAAAATCAGCTGGTGGTTGCACTGAAGCGACTCAACAGCCCCCAGTGCTGGGATTCACAGTGCTCCCTGAACACAGTTACTGCAGCTATGCTGCCTTGGCAGCCTGCCCACAGAGCAGAATCGATGCCTTCCCTTGTTCCCACCAACTCATCCCACTTCCTCACTCTCCCCATTTCAAAGAGACAAACATGGGGTTTATTACCAAAACTGCAGGACTGGGGTCTCAGCACTGCTTGTTTTCCTGCAAATGGGCACTACAGCTCTCCCCGTCACCTTGCCAGGCTGCCCTCACCTCAGTCACCACATCCATGCACCACATGAAGTGGAAAGCAGAGCGCTCTCTCTCAGGGTCTGGCCCATCAGAGGCAGGAGGAAAGGGGGGACACTGCATGACAACACCTGGCTGCGAGGCTCTCTGCACAGCTGCTCAGCACCAACCCCCTGCCAGTGAAGCCATGTGAGACACGATGCTCTGAGGGGCAGAATGCAAAGTTCCAGGGAGGGGGGACAGCTGGGAGAGAGGTCAAGGTTACCCGAGCAGTAACTGATACGCTGACCTCAAGAGTGCTAATTTGAGACACAATGGGGAGGGTGACATACTGGTCACCTGCTAAGTTAAAAAAGACAAGCACGTGGTTTTGGTGAGAGGAACCTAAGAAGGGATGGAGACTGGGGGTACTGCAAAGAGAGAGCTGCGGTAGGGGCCTGAATGATACTTCCAACAGAAGAAGTGATGCTACTAATGTTGAAGGCCTGAACTCAGTATTTGCTTATCCTGAGGGCACAGTGAGCTGAACAGGCTCCACAAGGGGGAGTATGATTTGGTACCAACTTCTCCCACTCAGGCCTAAAAGACACCCTGAATGCTGCCTCCCACATTTCTCCTCAGAGTAAGAAGTGAAGCCAGGCCAGACTATTGCAGCTCAACTCCTTATCAGGCACGTGGACCTTCTATGTGGACAGGTGAGGAAGGGGACAGAGCAGGGTAAGAGAGAGATCTGTCCTCCTGCCAGCTCCCATCAGGCACCCAGCAGGCTATCAAATTCAAGGTTATTGTGCTTTTTATAACAGCTCCTAGCTGATCTGTGAAATGGAGCTGGCGTGAAAGAGGAGATGGCAGAGGCTCTGTGATGCTTCTCAGTGGGAGTGGGAACAGGAGCCCTCCCCTACCCTCTGTCTGAGGTTGAAGGAGACCAACAGCCCTGCAGAGAAGGCTGAAGCAAGCAAGATGCAGGCAGGACCACAAAGCCCTTCTTCCCCACCTCCGCAGGACTGCTACTCACATCAGCAAACTTGTGGTTCCTGAAGTGGGACTTGTTACACTTCAACAGCTGTACTGCAAGGTTACAGTCCTGTCGATAGCGCTCCTGCAAGAAGGGCATAGGGTGCAACAGTGTTAGACTGGACCCATCTCTTACCCAAAAATGCACCAGCTGATCAGATGCTGCTGGCATGGAAGCAGGAAGAGGTATGTGATGAATCACTCATGAGGACACCTGTCATTCCCTCTTTTCCACACCCCTTTGTATTTTCTTTCACCTCAGTCAAGGTGTTCCTTTAAACTCCAGTCCTTGTCCAGACACATACAGTGTGTCAACACTCTCTCTCTCTCAGGAGATTTTAATAGTCTCCAAAAGTCCCACCAGATTTGCTATCCCCCCCCAAAGCTCTCAACCATGCCTGAAGACACTGCCCTCTTGCAAACAGACAGATTGGAGGGAGTTGAGGGCAGTTAATAGATACAAGCAACAAACCCAGGAACTTCTCTATTGATGGTGTAGAAAAAGCATCAACTTCCTCCCAGCACTCGAGTAAATGACCCCTCTGCTGATAGAGCCTGGACTCAGGTCAAACTGAACTTAGAAGAGCCAGTACATCAGACTTGAAGATCACGTCTTCCTTGCTCAAACCCTCAGACCCTTTTCTGTTTGTCTGTCCCTACTGCTGTGCACAGCTTCCACACTTTCACACACAATGAAGTCACTCACACGCTTCTTTACACTAACAACTTTCAACAAGAGGAAAAGCCTACACCTCACAGACTTTCACAGCCATTTGCAGACTAACACTTACATTGAGTTCCTCCAGTTTATTGATGGTGGTTTTGGCATCAAGCAATTTATTAGTGAGCTCTACAATCTCCCAGTCCAGTGTCTTGCGGTCCATCTCTGCCTTTTTAATCTGGGATGTAAGAACACCAGATGTAAATCCCCCCAGAAGAGAAGCACTTGGCTTCACCACCCACCCCTACCCGAGGATAGCACAAAGACATGCTCAGCTGGGACACAAAAACTTCTGGACAGACAAGGGGGACAGCTACAGAGAACAGGTTGAGTTCAAACCTCCTTAACACAGTATCTCTTTCTACAGCACAACCATGTATCCTCTCTGCCCTGGTTCACACAGTGCCTTGTGGAAAACTAGCGGTTTTGAACGATCAATCCCATCCTGCCATTGGCAGCAAAGACCTCTGAGCTTTTGATACCCAGCCCTCTTCTCTGGGGCAACAGAACAAGAACACTGCCCATAAAGATTCAGCAGTCAGTGCTGAATGGACAAAAGGGTTTTTGGCAGGGTGAGGACATTATCTTTAAAGGGTTTAAGCCTTGCTCTAGTAAGAAAAAGGACCTTTATAGCTTCACCTAGAGGTCAGTTAATGCCCTCCCTAAAGCAGACAATCTTGCCTCTTTAGAGTCCCTAACAGGTGAGATGCAGGGCTGATAGAGACCCAGATGTAACAGCAGAGAGGGGTAACAATTCAGAACAACCAAGCCATTCCCTTCTCAAGAAGTTCTTCCAACACTGCACAAGGGTGCTCGAGGCTGAGACAATCAGGGCCCAGCTGTGCATCAGGGTGCAGCACAGCAACACACAAGGGGGTCAGGTAGGACAGTGCTTTCCACATATACGGTCTCTTCAGGCACCAGCACAATGAATATAAACTCAAGAAATTCAAGTGCTAGAACCAAGGAAATCTCATCCTGAGATACAGGGAGGCACAGTCAGCATCTCGGCTCTTCAACTTGCCTGCTCACAGCTGGGAAGGGGAAGGAAAGGGAGCAAACAAAGCTCATAGCCATCTGTATCTCGTGCAGTGCCACAGCTTATGGGCACCGCTTCCCAACACGCCATGCTCCAGCTGGCTCAGAGTCAAACACTCTTCAGATGGAGCACTGCAAGCTGGGACGTGCTGCATCTGTGGGCAGCTGCTGGATACCAGGTGAGCCCTTGGCTGGACGAGGGCCGGGGCCCCTCCATCTGGGGTGGTGTTTGTGGGACTGACAATGGAACCAACAGGCTGAAACACGCAAAGAGGAGAAAGAAAAAACACACAAACGAAAAGACGCAACTGCAAAAATCCAGCTTTGGCTGAGAGAGGCCTGAGAGGTGAGTGCGCCCAGCGTGTGCCAGCGGCAGCGTGGGGAGGAGAGAGAGAGGGGGAGGGAGAGAAAAGAAACAGCCATGAGTGTTATGAATGCACACAACAGACATATACGCACATTGGTTCTGTTCTGACTGCCCCCATCCTCCCAGGATGACCACCCAGAGACTGGCATTTTGAGAGGGACTGAAGCAACATGACGGAATACCATGCAATTATGTGTTGTGGGGAGCCAAAGCTCACATGCATGACCAAGTAGGGGCTCAGTAAATGAAGAAAACAGTTCATGACACTAGCAAGAATGGGGAATAGATAGTCATGGCCAGAATCTCACCCTTCACCCACTACCACATCTGCTGAGTAAAGCCAGTGCCTCTCACCCCATCTGCTCCTAACACACAGGTCTCTTCTACCTCCTCTCTGTACTTACTTAATAGGGCACTTACCAGGGCATGCAGCTTCTCCTCCAGGTCCTGGTTGGTTCTCTGGGAAGCAGTGTAGCTGTTTTGCAACCTATAGAAACAAGATTGTACACATGGGAACGGATCTCAAGCACCTACTCAAGTCCTCTTCATAGCTGCCAAGCAAAACACCAACTCCACAACTACAGAAAGACTGGTACTAAGACAACCAGGTATATTAGCTATGCCTTACCTCTACCACATAATGGCCTTCAGGCCCCATGTTACTGGAGGCAAGATAAGGTTGGCTAGGTGAAAGGATCTTGCAGAGGAGGGTATAAATGACTTTGGAGGACTCCTCAAGCTATGTCATGTATTAGCATGTGACCAGTGATTGGCATTGATTTTTAACTGAGATACTTTCCAGGTAAACTGGTGATGTATTCTTTTGTAGCCATCAAGAGAATGGAGTGTAGAAGGAGCCACCAGTGGCTCCTTTCACACATGCTGAGTAACCATCCAAGCTGGATCCTGCCTTCCATCCAACAGATGAAGAATTTCCTGTCCCTCACACTGGCAGCATTCCTATACTGTACCCTGGAGGAAGGAATGGCTGCAGAGTCTTTAACTCCCCCACAATCTAGGAGTGCACCTTTCTGAGGATGCAGCATGGTTTTGTTTCGCAGAACAGGGCACAGCCTGCTCAATGCCAGCTGAGCGAGTACTTAGTGGGAGGGATCTCTCTGATTCTGACTCTGGTTTTCTTTTTCATACCTACGGAATTTGTCCTTGAATTTCTCCAGCTCCTCACGGTTCTGGCCCAGCTCCATCTCCAGGTAGTCCTGACCAGACTCCAGCTCCCTCTCCATCGCCTCCATTTTGTTAGTCACATACGTCAGCCGGCGGCGCAGCTCCTCATTCTCATGCTGCAATAGCCTGTGGCACAGAGGAACAACGTATCACTGAGTGCACAAAGGGTACTCCACACTAGCACCTCCACCCTGCTGTCTTGCTCTAGGGCCCGAGACCCCACGTGGGGGCCCCATAAAGCCAAGAACTGAAGTGGCAGGAGACTCCAGAACATGCAGTGAGAGGTGCACCTGTATCAGGAAAGAGAGGCTCCAACTCTCTTGGAACAGGGACAAAGAAGCACGTACCAGCTGGCCAGCCATGGCTACCAGCTCTGGTTACAATGCCTGAATAAAGCCCACTAGCCAGATGAGCTGTGCAGCTCCCGTGTCCTTCACTAGTGAATGAAACCCAGTCAATAATTTATCACAGTCCAGGTTAGAAGAGTTGAAGGCAAAAAGAGTAAACTCATCTCCCCTGAACCTGTTCAAAAGCCCTCACCCCTTAATATATGGTGGAAAGAGGACTCCATACAGCCTTAATCCCAAAAGCAGAGGTGGTGGGGTGCATTTACAGATGTGATCACAGCTGCCAGTCAATCCCATTCCAACACAAACTGCTTCATTCCTCCCCAGCCAGGACACGCTTCGTGGTCAGAATGATTTCCTGTTATTTTTCATTCCTTTGTGCTCAGTTGCTTGGAGAAACCCAGAAGAGCTTGCTTCTCTTTGGCAGTGCAAACCTGCTCTTCACTATGGCTTGGAGCTCTGTGCTAGCAGTTTTCTGTGCCCCACGCGACCACTAGTAAAGAGCTCAGCTCTCACCCTCAGTCAGCAGCAGGCTTCTGCATACTGCTTCTCGTGGCTTACACCAAAACTAGAGGGTTAAAAAAGGCAATCCTCTCTCCACTTATATTAAAGGCTTCATCTCCTACTTTCTTTCACACCCACCAACTCTTCTGCCACCACCCACACTGAGGATCTCTGCTCCCTCCCTCTCCAGAGGGAGAGATATGCAAGGCAGACACTGGCAAGGCAAAGACTAGAGCTTTGCCTACATGGCCCCAAGAAGACTGAAGATCTGAGAGGAGCCGACAGGTCCAGTTGGCTTCACTGTGCAGGTGGCACAGGGAAGGATGTGAGGAATCAGCACCCACACAGTTGTAGTATGACAGGCATAAAGGGGGAGCAGGACACTTACTTCATCCTTTCTGCATCCGTCAAGGGTTCCTGCACAGGGAAGAAAACAGCTATGAGATTCAAAGGAGGAGCTGGTGTCTCATACTGTCCTAAAGGGCAGAGTCTTGGTTGCTAGACCCTTCCAGGATCCGTACACAATGCTCAGCTGTTTTATACCAAGCCAGACCATGTGTTCTGGTTCAGGGTAGAAAAGTTAGACTAGAAACCACCACACAAGTTAGGCAACTTTACTCTCCCACGGTTCAGTCTCGGCATCTCTTGTAACACCACCACCTTAGCTGGTATTTCAGCTTCCTCCACAACCGCAGTTAGTGGGTAGCAGGAATCTAACAGCCCAGAATATGCTGATGATTAAATTGTCATGACAGTAATCACAACACCCTTGAAGCCCCACAAAAAGAATGAGAGTCATTTGGGAGCTGAAAAATGTGCTACCATTTCCACCACCCAGACAGTGCTGTGAAAAGGGTTCCTTTCTGCAGACCTGAAACCAGCCACTGTAACTATTCTAGGATAGCAGAACAAACACCGAAGGTCACAAAAAGCTGTGAAAGAATTAATGTTCTGGGCAAGTTCTCCAGAGACTGCTGGAGGAGGGACCTACGGAACATGGGGATACAGCACAGTGACAAGAGCACACCCCTCATCTATTCTCACTTCCTTTGCACTCTCTGTGTTAACCCCTGAGATGGCTGCTGCTTGCCAGCATGGCTGGCAGAGATTTCATTAGCATCAGAAGCAAAATACTTTTTGTGAAAGCCCAAGTCTTTGACCATTACCACAAAGCCCAAGCTGCCCATAGGTTATTTTTGGTGCTTGGTACTAACAGCACTGCACAAACCCAAAGTGTTGCCATGCTTCAGGTTGTCCATTAAGTGTCACAGCCGGTTCTGGGCAGAGAGGCCATGTCACAGAAAGTTGTGAATCAGGTTGTTGAGCTGCTAGCAGTACTACAGAAGCAAACCACCCAGTCCTGGCCTTAAGACATCACGGGGCTGCTTCCTTCATCAATGCACACTTTAAAAGAATGATCCTTACCGCCTGCATACATTCTTCTATCCCTGAAGGCAAAGCACCAATCCATTCTTTTCTCACATCCTGACCCCACATGGCAATCAGTTAATTAATGCAAAATTATCTAGCAACTGCTACTTCTGCCCCCACAGAAACATAAACAGCAGGTACTAGTGGCCAGGCAAAAGGCTCTCACTCTCCCCACTGGCATTACAGACTAGATGAGATCCAGGTGGAGGCTTTGGCTTTTGCGAGACCCCTGTCTGTAAGCCAATGGCCCTGGCACCTACCTTGTTTAGTGCAAGGCTCAGGGAAGGGGAGGCTTTAGATGGGGCAGGCCCTTCCTCCTGACTCCAGCATGTTGGAGTGGAGAAGGATCCTTTCTCTGAATAGTTCGGCTCCACTGCACTCTTCTGCCCAAGTTTAGCACACAGATGGTGTGGCTGGAGTAGCTGTGAACGAGGACTGCTTTCATCCCTTCTGCCCTCTGCACTGCTTTTCCAAGAAGATAGTGAGTGCTGCTGCCTGGAGGATGTTCCTCCCAGCCCCAGGTCTGCCAGCTGCTTCAGCTCATACTGACACAGATCTACTACCCTCCTCTCTACGGAAAGGAGTTTTCCCTTACTGTCTTTCCTCCCAAGGGCAGGTTTCTTTCTTAGTCTGGAAGCTCTCTCAGCCTCCTCAGAACACTTTCTCTGGCATGAAGCCATTCCCAGCTCTTCACATTTAATTTCTGCTTTTCTTCTCCTCAGGCAGGGGGATCTTTCAGCTACGCGCTTGGTTTTAACCCCTTGGCCTTCTGGCACAGATCTGGGGAGAAGGGTAAAGTTCTGGTCTTGTTCTGCTCCCCTGGTCTCTCGCAGTGAACGCAAGCGGATAGGACTCAGCACCCGCTGGGTAATCTCATCCAGGAATTTGGAGAACTGCAGTTTTTCCTCTGTGATCTTTTCCCTGCGCTTGACAGAGCCAGCGGCACTGCTGCTGCTGTGCTCCAGTGACTGCTTCTCCTGTGGGCTGAGGCAGAGCTGAGGATCACTGTACTTGCGCGAGCTGCGGCCACGGGAAAGCGTCTCCACTGACTGGGACTTGCGCAAGCTCTCAGGGCACGGGCCTCCTGTGTTGGTCTGCTTCAGGATTCCTTTGAGAGGCAGGTGGGTAGAGGAGACCTGAAACTTCCTTGGTGTCAGCACTTCAGGAGGCTCTTTAAACATAAGTGAGCGTTCCAGGCTTCTGCTCTTGAAAGAGCAGGTGGGATGGTGTCTTTCATCTTCAGGCACCACAACTGTCTCCATGCTACGGCTCACAAATCTACTGTGGTGCCCATGACTGCGGGTTGGGCACCGCCTTCCACTTTGCTGCCCCATCTTCCCACCACGAGGAAGTGCTGGCGAGACAGTCTGGCTCTTGATGTTCAACTCTGCTTTGCACCCTGTCACTTCCTTCTCACTGCTGGACTCCAGGGACCACGATGAGGAGAAATTCAGATCGCAAACCTCAAACCCCTGTGCCTGCTTGAGCTGTCCTGCCTTGTTGTAACTAAACCCCGTTTGCTGGTGCAATGGTGTTAAGCCCTTTGCCACCCGGCAAGCTGTTACCTGACTCTGTTCAGCCAAGATCACTCCATCCTGGTCATCCCTGATGATGGGTACCTCATGGCGGATTTCCCGATGCTGCGGGGGTGCCTTGCGGTAAGGCTTCTTTGATGGAGCGGTGCTTGACATCCTCCCACCTGTGTGGCTCCGAAAGCAGGTTACCTACCAACAGCAGAAAGTGCATAGAGGAGAGAGTCACAGGTGCTCCATTGAACCCTAGAAGTGACCCAGCAGGAATTTGGCTCTCCTGGAGTCCCAGGGCTGGTCCCCATGCAGAGTGTTAATAGAGCAAGGAAAGGATGTGGCCGCAATCCTTGAGCAGCAGCTGCAGGAGAGGGAGCAAAGTAAGAGGTAGCTGTGTCCTTCTCCCAACCAGTGATAGCAGAGGGCTGGCACATCCTCTCCCCCCTCTACACACGCAGTTTGTATGTATCTGGATTATATATAGCAAACGAGAACAGACCTCACAGCAGCTATTGATTAGGCTCTTTAGGAAAGGCCTTTTCCAATATGGAAACTGCAAGCCTTTACAGGCAGCAGTGACAGCTGGAGCACTCGTTATTGATCCTGTTCTGTCACTGTCAGCAGGGACTATGTGGGAGGAGACTCCAACCATTAAAAATCCCAAACCCAGAAGTTTTTGGCTTACACTGGAATCCCAATGGAACAGACCACAGGAGACTTGTCAGAAGGAGGTACCATAACAAATGCTCACTGTCAGAAAAAACAAAGACCACCCCCAAGTCATAGGTGGCATCCAATTAGGATGGCAATGCTCTTGATGTTGGTACCTTAAGCCAGATTTTGCAACATGCATCAGTACCACTATTGGAAAGACCAAATTAGTCCCTTTACTCCAGCCATGCTGGGCATGGAGCTGATGCAGGAGCTGTAGCAGTACAAGAGCAAAAAGAAAAATAATAAATGGGGTAGAAGGAAAGCAGCTATCTTGTCCACATGGAAGAATCTCCTTCCTTTCCACCATGCTGGGACTGCAGTGGAGGGCAGGAAGACTTGCCTCCAAGCAGCCAGTATTTCAACCACCCCATTGTACACAAGACAAGACGTCTTGGAGCTGCCAAGCAGTCCTTGCAGAGCCCAGTACCAGATATTCCCTGATGACAACATATAGTTCATAGTTCCCCTAAATTTGAGGTAAGCACCTGCTTCTCATTCCCCCTTCACTTGCTGGATCCTAACACTGATCAAGCCTAGCATTTATGCAATCCTCACTTGACCTGCAGCACTTCAAAGTGCTCATATCAACTCATATCACCTTCTCCCTGCTTCTACAGGCAGGGCCATTTGACTCCCATTCACATACCTTCAAGGCAGCTCAGTCAATGGATACCACTGGGCCAGTGGCCTAGCAGATTTCACTTGCTTTGTGTTTTGGCCAGTGGAGTTTTACATGTTAAGTGTCTCAATGGAGCCCCAAGAATTCTCTCCAATTTTTACCCCTCTTGCCTATCTGCATCTTCTTGACACTTAGACTGAGTCCTCTGGGAGGACTGTTGCATGTGAGGTGTTTGCACCAAGCACAAAGTGGCTCCAAGCCGCAGCAGGCTTTACACTTACACTTTGCAAGCTGGCCTCCACTCCGCTAAAAACAGAAGCTCACAGAAGATTCTCACACCTTTCCAGAGTCATGAACAACTTCCTAGCATTAACATGTAAATTTTTCCACCACCAGAATGCTGGAAGTCATTCCCTCAAGGTCCCATCTCCTAAAAAGACTCAAGTAGGTGAAGAAATCTCTAATACCTCAGAAAGATCACATTCAGCATACTGCATGCACATTCTATTGCATCCCCAAGCAAAACAGACGGGTCTGACTTCTTAGGAATGCTGAAATTCTGAGCAGAAGCAGGTTTGTCAACAGGATCAAATAGGAGATCTAGGGGACTCTTCTGTCAATTCCATCCAGGCTAAGGACAGTAGATGCAGAGATATCCCAAGCCGAAATCACAATCATATCTCTAACCTATGAGGACCTGAGCACTTACCAGCCTGGGCTCAAATTCAAAGCCTCATGAAGCAGGGACACTCACACAGATGCCCTGAAGAAGAGAAACAAACAGTTTAGCATGCAGTAAAGCAGCTGGTTTGAAATCTCACCCCATAAATATGTTAGAAATAGGGAATGTGTATAACCAAGAACAACTGTATGACCATGTCACTCCAGGTACCTGCATCAGACCTTCTGAAAGTAAATGAAATCAGCTTAGGGTAGTTGAGCCACATAGCCCAGCAGGAGCTGGAAAAGCACCTGGCAGGGACATGTCCAAGGCATTTGGGCAACTGGGACCACACAAACCCAAAATTCATGAAGCAATAGCTTCAAGGAAACCTTGGTTCCAGTAAGGACCAAACTTGCCATGAAATGGGACCCTCCCAGCTACTTCTTCCTTGCTAGCTGTGCAAGGATGCTAACTGTGAAGCCTTCAGCACAGAAGTTTGGTAATGCTAACAATTACCTCACACATTCTTTTAAGTCAGTGTTTCTCACCTACAAATGAGCTGGCAATTATCAGGCTCTTGTTCCAGCCAAAACATTATGTCCTTGTGCCTACAGCTGTGATAACCCACACCTCCACTAGAGAGGAAGGCAAGCTAATCTGACTTCCAGCAAGTAGCATGCCATGTTCTACCTTGCTGCTAATAAGCCTCTCTAAAATAAGTGTCCAGCCAACCAGGGATATATAACACAAGTTCAGAAACAACATTCCTCTCTGTTGTAAATCCCAGGGTACTGACCTGGTTTTGACTGGGATAGAGTTAATTTTCTTCTTAGTAGCTATGTTTTGGATTTAGGATGAGAATAACATTGATAACACATCAACGTTTTAGTTGTTGCCAAGTACCACTTTCCCTGGTCAGGGACTTTTCAGCTTCTTGCACTACCCCACCACCGAGTAGGCTGTGGGGCACAAGAAGTTGGGAGGGGACCCAACCAAGACAGCTGACCCCAACTGGCCAAAGGGATATTCCAGACCATGATGTCATACTTAGTATATAAACTAAGGGGAAAGCTGGCTAAGGACCACTGCTCAGAACTGGCTATGCCTTGGTCAGCGGGTGGCGAGCAACTGCATTATGCATCACTTGTTTTGTATAGGGGGGAGCAAGTAAGCAGCTGTGTCACGCTTAGTTGCTGGCTGGAGTTAAACTATGACAGGCACCCATCACTACAAGAAGAGGAGTGGGTTGATCTGGGAGCTAGCTGTAAGAGCATAGCTCTGTGGCCATCACACTGCCAGTAGCATGAGAGAGACTGCAGTGGAGCCTTCCTTTCTTCCCTGATGAGCTTCTGCTGCTGTGCTGCTTTCTCCCTTTTCAATGGCACCAAGCCCTGGGAGGGCACAGGATGTGCAGCAGTTGTACATACACAGGGAAAACCAGACTGAAGCTGAATAGAACAGGCAAGCAACCAGGACCACGCAAACTCAAGCTCTGCCAAAACAAACTAAATAGGTGCCCTAGCGCTGGCCCTGCCCCAACAAGCTGTCTGGCCCTTTTCCTTACTACAATGCTATAGTCGGGTCTCAACTAGCACAGGAATAAAAACAGCTTCATAACAGCACAACAGGGGAAGAAAGCAAAGAGAGGGAGAACACAGACCTCCAGGAAGGACCAGGCCAGCATAGTCTGAATCTGCTTTTCCACCAACTCCCAGCAGGAGCTGGCTCAGCATCAGCAACATGGGCTGGCAGACAAGCAGAGGCTTCCAGGAACAGCTGCACCCATGGGTCCACACATGTTCCCATTGCAGTGGGGCTCAGAACAAACATGCCAAGGGCCTCCCTGTCTCTTAGCACATAGCTCCCTCAGGCCCAAACAGGACTGTCCTGCTTCCTACCCCAGAGCCAACCACTACACTACCCTCCATCTCATCCCCACCTACCTGGAAAAGATACTGGGATTCAAAACCTACCCTCATGATCTGAAAATTTTCAGAGACACTTAAATACTCACAGTGCCTCCAGACAACTTTCTCTGAAACAAGGACTTACAGATCCAAAGTGATGATGTGTCCAAACATTTCTGGCCACTTGTTTCCGAATCAGCTTTCCCCTGTCAGCATCCAGCAGCATCTGGCCAACAGCTCCTGAAACATGAGAAAGGAAGCTTGGTGTCAGTCACCTATCAGCACAACACATGGAAACTGCCAAGCATGCGTCAAGCAACCCACAGCCAGAGCAGAAGCTGGCAGCACCATCAGGCTACTATCTAGTGCCAGGATCCTTCCGTGAAATAAGCTAGTCTTCACTATGTCCCAGAAAAGGAAGGTCTTTTAATCATCTCTCCACTAAGCAGGATGGCTGTGCAGACCAGTAACTAATCTCTGAAAGGCAGCTGTTTTTTCTAGATGGCTGGAGTCACTTGCTTCCCCACCTGCATTCCTGTACACCACCAGGAGGAGTCCAGCCTCTGTCATTCTGATCCAATCACCCTGCCACAATCACCTAGTTTTTGTTCTGCAGACTTCCCTGCACTGAACAGCACAGTTAAGCCCTCCCTTCTTACAATACCTGAACATCCTTCACTACCACAAAGATAATTCCAAGGTGGCTCAATTCACCACGCCTCTGTTCAGAGAGAAGCAGACGCTCTCTTCGGAACAAATTTGTGCTCCAAATCAGAAATGGATATAGGTAATATCCACAAATAGAAGGCGGCACGAATGCTGCTCATCACACTATTCACAAGCCTCTCTCTGAAGGAGCTTGCAGTCAAGTCCACATTCTGAATACCCTGGAGAAACTCAGCTTTAGCCTGTAGCTACAGCATCCAGTAGCTCTTCAACCTAATTAGCAATGTAATACAAGAGGAAACTTAACCTCCTGGTTCCTTTTATCTGCCTTTTCCATCTCTCATCAGTAATGTTCCTTAACATTTACAGTCCTCTTCCTAGCAGGCTACTGTCTGCAGTAGGTCCAATTCTATTTTCTTCTAGCTACTTCTAGCTACTACCCACTGTAGTTCCAGCCTCATTTCTAAGCTCAGTTATAGCTTCACTGGAATGGCTCACTGAGGGCTGCAAGGCCTGGACTCACACTGATCAGCATCAGCAATAGTAGCATCTTCCAGGCCAACAGACATGAACACACAAAGGGTCAGAAGACTGCAGTGGAAACCCAGCAATTTGCTTTATCAACGCAAAAAGCTGTGGATTCCTCTGCCCCCTCACAAATACAAAACACTCACAATCTCTTGACAGCGAGGAAGTGCAGCGACAGTCACTGAGTGCACCTGCACAGGGAGTATCCAAACCTGATGCTAGCTGTTTTTACCAGAAAGTATCCCTCAGTGTAAAATTCACTTGAGAGCAGCTATGTTCTCTGTGTGATATGAGAAAAGCAAAACCTTTACCATACCCTAGGAACAGATGTGATCTAGCACAGAATTGCTTAAGACTATTCTGCACAGGGCCCACAGAACTAACAGCCACTTGGCATGCATGCAAAATCCCAGCACAACTTCTTAGCATCACTTTGTCTCCACTTACAAGAAAGAGGTCCACAGCATACAAAAAAGGTCCAAAAAGAAACCCTTTGAACAAAAAGGGAAATCACCAAAGAAGAAAAAGCAACATCTGTAGACACCTACTGTTTTCCTGACACTTGGCAAGTCCCTTGAGTCTTGAGGTAGCTTATACTTAGCTTTGGTTCTAAGATGCACACTTAGAACCAGGTTTCTGCCTGCTTGCTGTTACAGCAGCTGAACATTCCCTGTAAAGAGGCAGAGGACTTGCATTTTCCTCATCATCACCTTCTCCTGCGTTGCCTTTTCTGACCTTATAAAACAGCCTGCTTACCAGGGTTCACCGTCAGCAGTCTCCCTCAACAGATAAATGGTGACTATGTTGCAGAGACTGTTTCTTATTTCAGGCACTGTGCCATCCTTCCAGCCTTTTCTTCTTAAAAGCAGCATTTCTTTAATCTTGCTTTTTATTCAGAAAGATAAATTTGTATGACAGATAAAATACATTCCATAACACAATCACAGTTATATTTGTTTCTAATGCAACACTACAGAAAGATTCACTGGCTATCAGCATACTCCAAAAAACTCCAAATGCAATACCCACATGTAAATAAAATGCTACTACTGGCCTGTGCCACATATCTGATCTCCACAGCTAACCCAGAATTTTCACTCTGTGTGGGCCAACCTATACTCTGAATGCATACCCAACACAGGACGTTGGCACATCCTGCTTTAGGGGGCAACAACATCTTTCCATTAGTATCACGTGAAGCAAAAACAAGAGAAGCTTGTCCAGTTGCCTTCCTGTGCTTGTTAACAGAGGCAACCTCAGCCTCCGTATGTCTCAAGCCAGCCTACATGAGAAGCTGTAAACCTGATCAAACCTAATCAGCAAGACGGATGATGCAATAAATGCATCAAGAGGTCTTGTCCAGGACACGCAAACAAGCTGTGTGAAATTAAAGGTAGCACCTGTAAACTGCTGGTGCCAAGTACAATGGAAATGGACTGCAAGGTTATTAAAGGACACTTTAACATTTAACGAGAGACATATTTTCATTCAGAGAAGGCATCTCAGAAGTATGTTCAGATCAATTCTGTTGCTGGCTACTTTGAAGCTCAAGGTAAAAGGATGGCAGCTCCTAGTGCAGACACATCTCCCTTCTGCTTGTACACTAATGCTCACAATTCAGATCTGACTAACAGCATTACAGTGACTCAGATTAAAACTGAGTTTCAGGAGGATTATTGCTCATTCCTGCTTTTCCATACCAATTAACCTTGACTATTAGACAGAAACCTCTGTTCCCTGCATGGGAGCAATTCCAAGAGCTATCAAGAAAAAGGGATCAGGCTAGCTGCTGAGCAACAGTCCATGTAACAAGCCCTACTTAACACCTAACATATTTCCAAAGAAAATTAAATCCCTAGACTCTACAGTCTTACATAGTTCTTGTTGAACGTAAATACCACTGGACATATCCCATGTCTTTCATACCTACTGCACCCTGCAGAAATCTCAAAAGTAATCAGAATTGGACTTTGCTTACAGTCTCGCTTCCTCCTCCCTGTACAAAGATCTCACCTCCCTAATCTAGTTTCACTCCATATCCTTCAGTACCCATTTTATTATCTATACTCTTTGCTGTGTTAACAGTAGCTTAGCTTCTCTAGCCCTTTTATAAAAGCCAGGACAGAGCAGCACTGCCCGAGAAACACTAACATTGCTAACATGTAAACGGAATAGAAGGCAACAGCTGACTGACATCTGAACAGGAACAGGGCAGGAAGCAAAGGACCCGAACCCAATCCCCAGAAGGAATGTTAATGGAGAATAAAAATACCCAGGGGAGATTTTGACCAGGAAATGAGTGCTAGCTTTCTAATGCATGTAAAGCATAGAACCACCTTTAATGGCTACATCTGTAACTGCACGAGAACTAGCGCAGCAGAAGGTCATTTGCCAAGTTACCTTTAGAAACCACAGCTACACTGGGGCCTAATGACAACGCCTCATCCAGAAATGCTCACACACCAGAAGCCTGTTTAGTTTGTTCAGTGATCCTTTCAACTCTCACAAGATGGTTTAGGCTACAGACTTCCAGAGCCTCTTCATCTTTGCTCCATGTGTTTCCTGTCCTTCCCCACTCTGTCTTCTTACCTGTGTTTTTGTAAGATCTTCCATGGGAAGACTTCTGAAATATGTTCCTCAGATATTGAAAGAGATGTATGCCAGGCCATCAGAAAACAACTCATGGAGATCCAGAGAATTCTGAACAGTTCCTGAAAATAACTGTCTAGGCCCTGCTAGAAAAAGAAATTCTTGATACTCTAACAATATGCATCTGGCAAAAAGCTAGTAGGTAACACAAAGGAAATTTGGGAGTCATGGCCTTAAGCTTGGCTCAAACACAAGCTAGGGAACAGCTATAGCAAGCAAACATTTTAAGAGAAGTGAAGGAGGGAGATTTCTATAGAAAATCAGTACGTAGCAATCCCCAGACCTCTGTCAGCTCCTGTGCTGTGCAGAAGGGGAAAAAAAGGGGGGGTGGGGTGGAAAACATACATTACTTTCCTAGAGCATAAAATCAGAATGCATTTAATTAGGACAAGGCAGAAACAACTTAAATTCTTTGACCACTGAGAAGTGGACTCATAACCCTAAGTATTCCCTAAGTCTCATACAACCCTAGCAACTAATATCAGCAGCCCTCTTGTTTCAGCCCCTGGTTTCAGAAGTCCTGGAAAACTGCAGTCTCCAGCTCCTCAGTGCCAGTGACTGAATGCCACTGAGCCATTCCTGTTAGCAGAGAATATAGCAACGCTAGAGAATGCTTCATTGCTGTAACCTATGTACTTGCCTCAATACACTCTCCAAAACACCCCGTCTGTCTGAGTCACAGCAATGCGCAGATGGCTAACACACTATGTAGTATCTACACAGCCGGACAATGGAGCAGGGCGCATTATTTACACTATTTACAGAAGACAGATGGACAAGTTGTTGCAGTGACCCAGCCTACAGTGCATCTGCAATGTTGAAGAGGAATTAAGTCCAGTCCTGATGCTTGCAGGTGCTGGCAAAAGCAAATTTCAATAAATGAAATGGCTGTTTACAGCAGCCAGCTTTATTCTGAAATGCTATCAGTGCAACCACACTTGGGGAGTAATTCACATGCCAGTTTTGTTCCCAGAGCCTTCACCAGTAAGAGGAAAACACAAGATGTATTGACTAGAGATTTATCCTTTTCAACAAGAGAAGTGACATCTGCAGTACTTCTAGTAACTTCTTCCTTGGCCATGGGTTCTGTATGTATGTGAGTCACTATTCATACTGAAACACATATGGGGGGGGAGACAGTGACTGGGAAACAGACACAAAATTGGGTGAAATCTCTTTAAAGCTCTAACTAGCTGCAGAAAAAGTGCAGCTCAGGTCTGCTCAGCCAGCTGAACCTTTTGAAACATTAAACATTTGTGAAAGTTTTCAGATGTTGCTTTTGCTGCATACACAGTGTGCTAACCAGGTCTGAAGGCTCTTTTACTGGCAGGCTGAGGAGGAGCTTTAACATTTCAGGAGTCTCACATCTGTTCTAGACAAGAAAAAGCCTAATTTAGAAGGAGGAGCGATCTACTTTAATCAAACACTATGGCTACGAAGGACCAAGCTGTACAAAGGCTTGCAATTATCAGTTCACCCATCCTCCACCAACACGTACCACAACAGGCTCTTTCATTCCACAATCACATGGCTGCAACCAAACATGACATACTGTTCAGCAAGTAATAAAAAGGATCAGATTTTTCCCCAAGGTCTTGTCTACATATACATGGTACTAAATTAAATTGACTTAGAAAATAACATAAAGCAGTATAATGCTCCTGGGTAAATGTTCTTAATTCAGTTTAAGAGCCCTCTACATTGAATCAACTTAAGTTAAATAAATACAAGACACAAACTAAATTAAGGATGCCTATACAAGAATGCTGAACTAATATAATCACAGCTGTTTCTAATCTGATTAAGTTAAATCAACTTCCCTGCAATGGCAACATCCTTACCAATATTGAACTTAACCCTTTTTTCCCCTTTTCTGCATCCAAAAAGGGTTTTGCTGGGTTTTGTGTTCACTTAG
The DNA here is from genome assembly GCF_033783945.1 of Neopsephotus bourkii. Lineage (NCBI taxonomy): Eukaryota > Metazoa > Chordata > Aves > Psittaciformes > Psittacidae > Neopsephotus > Neopsephotus bourkii. The sequence goes on along the minus strand of NW_026901776.1, from coordinate 8,510,845 downwards.
TTTTTTTCCTTCTAGAATACCCAGTATGACATCCAGAATCAGTGTAAGCTAACCAATGTATATTATATATGTATATATATGTATATGTATGTGTATATATATATAAAACAATGTATATGAAGGTATTAAAGGTATTGACATTTGAACCTTGTGCCAACTAAACATCAACATAATGCTCAGACGAGCATAACATTTTCTCCACTCTCCCCAAGCAAAAGGGGAAGGGTGACCACAGATCCTTGCGCTGTATCCTGCCTTCCATACACCCACACAGCTTTTGCTTGCTGATGTCCAACATACCTGGAGCAGTTCAGACACTGGGAAGGCAATGTTTCCCACTTGCTCATTCCTAAGGGTATGGCTCACCAACAGCTTATCTGAGACAACTGGAGTGTGGAGTTAGAGCATGTTATCTAACTGCCCCCAGGCATGGTCTTACTACTGTCCCTCTTCCACCAAAATGTGAAGTTCTCTTGCTGACTGTAGGTTAAGCACATACACAAAACAAGTCTGAGGTCACAGACTTAACATGCTACAAATTCACACTCTAAAAATGACCTCTCACCTCCTCAATTCCCACACCATTTCCCTTTGAAATGTATTTGTCAAAATTGAATTCCAGCAATTCAAAAATTACGGGGTTTTTTTCCCTGTTCCTCTCTCGAAATGCACCTGAACTGCTCCTCCTGACTATCAAGGCTTAATTTACCTCATTTTTTTGGTACTCTTCAAGCTCACTGCAACCTCCTCACATCCACCCCACCAACACAACCATCACCCCCTCCTCACTGCCACTTTCTACTACCATCTTTGGGCTACCATATACAGAATTAACTTTCTCTTCAGTACAAGTTTTCCACGTTCGGCATGCAAAATAGCAAAGGATCTTCTGCGAGCCTCTTGCAGAGAACTAAATCCCTCATTGGCCTTCAGAAACTAAATTTTGCCACAGCTCTGAACAACACAGTGAGCTGTCACTTCTGCCGAGTACCAGTAGCAACTACGAAATCAACCAGAGTTGTAAGACTGTTTAATTTATTATTTTTGAAAGAGCTATTTTGAAGTCCTGATCTCATGGCAACATGGACTGTAGGTACACACAACAGTTCAGTTGCTAAGGGAACCACACTTACACATTTTCTGTTTTACGAGATGTAAATTTCAACTCTCAAAAGGCTGCGGGCACATTTTCACAATAAACTGTTTGGTCTTGAGTCTCAGATCCATGCTGGTAGCTTCTAGCAATTATAAGGTTATGTGGTCGCACACCAGCTCTAGAATTCCTGTTCACCATAAACACATGCAGTGAGAAAGGCAAGAACAATTTATATTCTGTAAGTAAAGGAACTGAGGCACTAGTAGGAAAAAAAAAAAAAAAAGAAAAAGCTTTGTGAACTGTTATTGCATGAAATTCCATGTTAAAGAAAAACAGCCTCAGCTGTCACAAGAAAGGAACTGCACGAAAATTCAGCAACACAGCCTTATTTCTTGCACCTAAACCAAGAATGAGCTGGGATAGAAAAGAGAAGGGAAGTGTGCATGAGCTAAACACCTACCTGACAGCAATTGAGTTGAATAGCCTGCAATTCTTTGTTACAAATAAAACAGCAACCCTGATCCAGTAGTAGAACAATATTTGTACTATACTCAATTTTCTCTGCTGCTGGAGTTTAATCCCAGCAAGAATTGTTTTGGTTTAATTAGTTTTTCCCTAGCAGATGGTCAGATGTGAGAGGCAGAGAATGGTACAGGCTTAACTGTTGGGTGATTGTGCAGCTGCATCTGTAGCTGAACAGTTAAGCGTGTCCAGGAGTCCAGCTGTAGTTTGCACAACACAGTCCATCTCTGCCATTAGCCAAATGTCAGCTTCCTCTTTTTCCAGATTATGTATCAGTCAGAGGCACTACCCTAAGGCAGGCAAACAACTAACATGCAGTCTCACCACTATTCCTTTCTTCAGACAAAACCCTCAAATCTTAATAACCAACTGAAAGTCCCCCTCTTTCTTTGGTGACAGAAGCACATTCAGAAGCATTGCCATGGAAACTTGAGACATCTTCTGTGCTATTAATCAGGGAAGAACTAGCACAGAAATATTTTATGATCTCCACAGCACTGCACACAGACAGCAGTCAGTGTAATTCAGTAAAATGACAGGCTCCAGCATTGCGTGAGGGTCATTCTTCAACCAAGCTGCCTGATCTTCGCTTCACCTACAATGAGCAATAGCTCATAATAAGCTGGCAAGGAAAAGCAGCATAGCACTGAGAGAAACAGTGGTATTAGAGGAATACACCTATCCACCCAAAGGGAGAAAAGAGAAAGGGGGTCACAGCTTTTTCCCAAAGCTTATTATATCCTGACACTTTCCCTACCCAAAGGTTACAAATGATGTTTTTACTGACTCCTTTGCAAAGAAGGATTCTTACCAGGCACAGATGCCTTCCACTTAACTGAAGTGACAGCCACTACCTACCCTGGAGACCGCATTGAGTATTCCCCATCAGCTCCCTCTAACCCTCTGCATCCAGGCATGATGCGGACTGGTAGAGCACACACACACACACACACACACACACACACACACACACACACACACTGGCAACAGTTGTCTCAACAGGCCACAGAGGCAGAACAAAGAAAGGAGACAGCCTTCAAAAACATGCTTTGGGCCTAGCACATTCAGAGCCTGAGCCAGGGGCACAAACAGGCACAAAACTTGTCTCAACTCTGTAAACAATAGAGCAGCATGGCTCCTGAAGCAGAATGCAACCCTGGAACATCTTCTCTCTTTTTTGTGGTGGGGCCCTGTAGTTAAGCTGCCTCAGTTTGCCTCATTCGGGTTTTGTTGGTTTGCTGCGGGGGAGGGGGTGTTTGGTGGTGGTGCTAAAGACTTTCTTTAATGATTCTCTTAGTCTTCAGCACCACTGAACTGCTGATTCTATTCTGAGAATTCAGTCACAGGAATACAACATGGTTTAATCCAGCTTAGGAAAAACAAACAGATCCACCCACCCACCTTTCACTGGTGACCTGTATAAAGCACGCAGCTGGCTATGGATCTTTTCTCCCCATTCACCTGGGCCCCAGTCAGATTTTTTAGCAGCAGGATCCTAACCACAGCAGAGGGGACATACACCTCCACCAGATGCCCTACAGGCTGTACATGAAGAGGCTGCCTGTCATCAGCAGACACAGGCTGCACTGCTTGTCTCTCCCATATGCTGTATCATACGTTCTAGGTTCACCTTCCTCCCTTGGAAGGAGATAACCACAGATGTCCCACCTAAGACCAAGCAGCGTTGCTTCAGCTCTTCCCTCAAACACAACCCTTTCTTGCAGCAGTCAGTGCTCTCATCAGCCATCTCCTTCCACATCTGTCACCAGTGCTGGTTCTTCAGCTGGAGCTAATCATGATCATAAATTGTCTCAAGGGGAAATTGCAGTGAAGGCCCAGCACTTCAGTTTTACCACAAGGTCAGCTTGTCCAGACTAGCACTACATTCTCTGCCTAGCAATGCTCTTGTAAAACTGAAATGCTTGGTCTTTACCACCATTATCCTTTGGGATAGCATAAGCCTATTAATTATTCCAAGGTTAAGGAAAAACATCTCATTTTTCAGCAGCGAAGACAAGCTCTTTACCTCCATGGGGCTTCTCCCCGTAGAAACCCTTGTAAGTAAGCCCTGTGCAGGTCCTGAGAGAGCAAGCTGGGAATGAGATAGCCAAGCTGCAAGTGAAGTCACCTATCCTCAAAGGGGCTCTGACTGAGAGCAGAGAATAATCAGCCCCAGCTATCCTGAAGAAAGCAAGCCACTGTGTTCAGCTACTTTCTTTATGGTCAAGTGTCAGACTAAACCTCTCAAAGACTTAGCAGCTCACCACTCATCTAAGGGCAAAGACCACGGATGAATGCCAATATGTAGCAGGAAGATGTTGCAAAGATAAGGTGTTTGTTCAGCAAGCTGTTCACTATGCCTTCAGCTTCATGCAGCTGCATGAGCTCAGCTATAGTCTGTGACTCTGGACTAAGGAATGTCTCAACTGCAGACACACCACATCTGTTGCCGTCTCAGGATGCCCTAGGATCAGACCAATTGCAGTTTTACTGTCCAGCCGAAGCCCTGCTTTCTGCTCCGGGTCCCACCAGGGGGAGATCTAGCTACTTAGTGAGGGTTACTGCTCTAGCCGGAGGAGCACATCTCCCTGGCAGAGAGAGGCGTTAGGGAATGGACACAGAAGCATGCAGATCTGGATTCCTGAAGGCCAGCACGCAAGCCGAACCAAGAAACTCGTCACTTTCTCTCCACAATATATTAAAACTCACTGACAGGAACTAAAAGGCCAAGAATCAGCCCTCCTTCCTCCTTAGCTAATGTCACATCCATTTCATTTCAACTCCCTTACTCCCTTTCCTGGCAATTAGAAAGGAACACCAGAAGCAGTAGTTAATCCTGAACAAGACCTCCTATATTGCATGGCAAAGCTGAAATGCCCAATTGTTATACAGACTTAAACGTTCTATCATAATATTCCACATAACCCATTTTCAGACTTTTTTGTATTTTGCTACGCTTCATGCTACCACAGGGTATACTGTCCAGCATGGCACTGCAGAACAGGAAGGCAAATGAAGATTCAGGAAACACACTTTCTTGTCAACACCCAAGCCCTAAAAGTCAGGTATGGAGATAGTGGCAACTAGTTTGAAATAAAACGCAAAGTTGATACGTAATCAAGAGAGAAGAGAATCCAATGTGAATAATTTCCAACCATTTCACAATGGTAAGAATCTTTTGGAACAAGTAATGTTGCCCTAATCACCTATCACTGAGATCCTGCTTTGAAATGTAATGATGTATAACCTGCAAGACAAAGGGTGGCATGAACGGGTCTGGTAAAAGGAGCTCTGCAGCAACCGACCCAGAGACTGTGGCAACAGCTTAAAAGCAGAAAGTGTGTTATAAAGCCAGAGCACTTCTGAACACCCATTCTTTCATGCCTGCTACTGTTTAAAGATAGCAGTAGGGAGGTCTTCTGCAAAAGACTAACTTTAATATGGAAGTGACTGTCAGCTCACAGAATTTCAGGCTACTAAAAACTGCCAGAAGGAAAACTACAAGTCCCAGAGATCAAAGCAAATTGGGTCATGAAGTGAACAGCCCATGACTTACTCAGCACATAGACCATGCTCTACTGTTCGTTCCACAAGCCTTGCCTGTGGTCTGCCCATACCGATACTGCCAAAAAGTGATCATGTTTCCCTGTGTCAGGCTTACATAAGGAGGACAAGGATGGCTTGCATGACAGGGGCATAGGAAACTACTGACACTTTCTCGCAGACATCATGTCAAGGATCCCAAAATAATGCATCTGCATCCTGATCTGCCATCCTTCACCAAGCTTTCCATCCTCATCTCTTGAGGCGCCAGCCAGAAAATGAAGTTTTTCCAGAAGATACTGGAGCAATTCAGCTGCAGCGTATACATGTAAGAACATTTACGCATCAACTGAGGGAAGCAATCCTGCCCAGGTTAAATCCCAGAGCCATTCCATCTCCAAGCAGACATCTCATGCACAGTTTGTACTGAGCAGACCTTGATGGCACGAGCCACTCAATCATCTACTGATTGCCAAGAGCACAGAGGCTGCAGGGGGGATGAGCCAACCTTAATTGGCCTTATCGGTGTAAATTAAACCCTACAACACACCCAAGCAAACAGCCAGTTCCTTTGGAGAAACAGGCATGACTTATTTTGCTGCAGCTATAAAGGAAACATTGCTGCTAGGACATGCCCCTGGAGTGACTGTGCCGCTCAGCTCTCCCGCTGCATTCCTGGGGTTGTTTAGCATGGACTCAGCTCCAGCCTTTCCACAAGCAAGAAGTCTGAACCCTGAATGCCATCTGCAAACACAGCCAGACCCCGCCTCCTGCATGCCTGCAGGCCATCAGGTGTGGCCAAGAATGGCACAAGCTACACACTAAACACACCTTTGATGTGGAGCTGAAAGCATGTAGCTAGAGGGCATGAACAGCACGCCGCCCGCTGCTCTGCTGACTCCCAGTGCAGGAATGTAGCTGCAACCACAGGCCAAGGAAGGCAAACACATTGCATTCCTCACCAGGCAGGGAAGGAAAACAAGCAGCAAGCCCACACACCCAACACACTGACACCCGCCACGCTCTCCACACATGGTAGCCCTGCCACTGCCAGGACCCCAACAACAGCTTCAGCCTCAAATTCATGTGTGGGAGACTCCTTGATTTCTCCAGGCAACTTCTTCAGCCATGTGGAAGAGCAACAACAAGGCAGGAGAGTTACCAACTGGGCATGCAAGTCATGGGCAGGAGGAGAGCTGCCACCAAGTTCCTGTTCACAGTCCAGGACAGGAAAAGCTCTGTGCAGTAGCCTGGGAAGGGAATTTCCCTGACTCTTCCTATAACACAAGGAGCAAAGATAACACTGAGACTTGTTGAGCTGAGGGAGCAGAACAGAGTAAGAAGTGGACTTCAGGCATTAGGGATGCTTAGAAGGATCCAGGCCTTTTTCCACCCCCAGAAAACCACTCTACCGTACGTCAAGCAGCTTTTCTGAGATGCAGGCACTTCCTTACTACCCCAAAATCCTTTTGTAAACACTGTCCCCACTGTGCACAGACACAGATCTGATCTTTGTTGTACATTATTCTCCCCTCACAGCACTTATACCTAGTCTCTTATGTGATCAAGAGAATAGAGACTCAACATACAAAAGCCCCAGACATCAGGTAACCTCTCATCTCAGAACCTCACTGTTCTAGAGTCACAGACTCTAGTCAGAAGAAAAAACACTACTCCTCCTTCATGTGGCACCCTGCAAATCCTAAAGCTTTCCAGAGAACTCAGTGCCCAAACATGAAGTTATTCTGAACATAGGATGCATCAGGAGGTGGTCAGCAGCAGCATTCTCAAGACATCAAAAGGAATGCTGTATTGTGAACCCTCCACATTCTGCATCTGCACACACTTCGTGTAATACAGCTAAATATCAACCCACTCCTAAAACCTCACTGCCCAGCACTAAAGGCCAACTGTGAGACTTAATAGCCGTGTTCTTTCAGCACCAAGCAGGAAAGCCAATGCTGTCACAAGTGCTGTAGCAAGAATATATCCCACTTGAATCTACACCAATATTCAAAAGGCTGCCAAAAAAAAAAAAAAAAGAGATTCTATCTGCTGTGCTTTACAGAGCAGGTTCTGAACTTCTGGATGTCATAAAGGAGCAGGATTTCATGAGGCAAAAATGACAGGAACAGTTTAACACAAATGGATATAGTAGAACACGTATTCTCTCCTACTTTCTAAGAAGCGAAGAGAACACACAGAGAGGAAGACCTAAGCCCTCACTGCACAAAACAGCCTCAGCAAATTCAAAGAGCACCAACGACGGGCTGAAACACTGTAATCTCTGGAGAACTTGGAAGAGGAAAGGTTAGTGTAGCCACAAGCTCCAGAAACATGCCAATGCATCCAGCAGGCTGCTGGAGCACGGATGGTTTATAAGGCTATGACCCAGCTTCTCCACACCCCATATGTGTATTTCATGGCCCTCACCAAGGGGAATGGTCTGGTATTAGGCAACAAGAACAGGCCAGATGAGGTCCAGTAAAGTTTCCCAAACCCATTAAAATGCAAGGCCTCAAGCCACCTACTCCCTTCTAAGGCAGTAAGGTTAAGCTGCTCCAGTACTCAGAAAAGAGCAGCATGAAAGGCCAGATTTACCAATAGATTTATATCCAAAGATATAAATAGAAGCCTGGCAGGATTTACAAAAGCACCAAACAGATTAGGTGTCTAAATCATCGCAGGCAGGAGAAAGGGCTCCTCCACTTCTAACCACGCCATACCTCTCCAACCCCAGCCACCACAAGAAAACCCATTTCAGGGAGGACGGAAGCCCTGCTGCTCTACAGGCTGCCAAGGGCCATCTCTGTGTAATCCGCTTTGATGGTGACAGGGCTCAAACCCCAAACACCCACAAGTCTCAACAGTGCAACCTGAAATGACTGCAGCTCTCACAGAACGTAGGTCTGCCTGTTTCCCAGAACAGGAGCTGCCTCTTCAGCCTCTGCTCTCCCTTCCCCCACTACGCCTTTATTTTTCATAGGCGTAATATTGTTTCAAGGTACAACCCGCATCCTGCCACCGGTGGGCGGGTGAGTGGGGGAAAGGGGCCCTTTATAATTGTAGTGTTGCAATCTGCCAGCCCGGCCAGGCGGCCTGTTCCCGCCTGCACTGTATTAAATACCTTATAACTGATTACACCCCCATGGGGCATGATTAGCAGTCTTCAGAGAACAAAGTCTACTTTCATAAGAATAAGAACAGACACGTACTGCTAACCTACTACACAGCTGGGCAGGTGAGGAAACGGAGAAAAAAGGAGGGGGGTGAAGCGGGAAAAAGTTAACTGTATTGCTAACTCTATTCTTTCCTTCCCTTCTCTATCCCAGCATCTCTGAGTCGAGATTTCCAGTGCCCCAGACTGTTCCCTTCAGATCCAGAAGACCTGAGTAATGCAAGCTCACAAACAAACTACTACCAGCAGAAGCCAACCTGGAGAGCTAAGGCCTTGAGGAAAGCAGATTCTTCTCTGGGTGACAGCAATTCCTTCACACTAGTTCCAAGAAAAAGGGAAGGGGGAATTCCACCAGCAGCATCAAAAACAAGGAGGAGGGAAAGCTCTAAATACAATCACATACCCACGCCCCTCTCTAACCTCTGGAAAGTCTATATAAGTAACAGCAAAACATCTCGTTCCATCTGGAGGTTACAGCTCACCAGAATCAGATGATTATTTTTTTCTTGTGGCAAGAGAGGAGGCAGCAAACAGGAGGAAAGCCCTCTCCATCTGAGATAGGTAATAGGGATCCCCAAACATACACAGTCCATATGCATTGCCGCAACAAAAAAACAGCCTGATGGGAACTTGCCAATCTGACATGAAATGACCCACAACTCATTAGCAGGTGCCTTCGAAATCTCAAATGCCCACATAAACAGCCACAAGCACATGTGGTGCTATCTGACCTCCATCTCAGCAAAGCACAGAATCAAACAGACTGTACAGCCTTTCACCAAAAGGAATAAGAAAAATGGAGGCAAATCCTAGGCTCAAACAAGCCTAGGATGAGCTCTTCCAGCTACTCTCCCCAAACCTATGACAGGGAGGAGAAAAGGAAGCTACAGGAAAATAGCCTTATTTCAGAGGGATGCTTGTGCAGCAGCTTCAACAAAATACTAAGAACTTCTGACTGTGTCATTTTGGAAACAAATCTCCTGCTTTACCCAGAGCCCACTGGCTCATGGTACAGTCTGGAAGCACTTATGTTCAGCTGGTCCATCTAGGAGAGGGCACCCTGATGACACATTCCACCCAGATTCTTACCCAACCCACCCAAGAAAGAATTTGTTGATGGCAACACCAACCCAGCTAAAAATGATCTGCTTCTATCTGCTTTACTCAGCAGCTGGTCCTTCAGCCAGCACAAAGGAGGTATCTGTACTGTCTAGTCTCATTTGTACAGCAAAATCTGCATATTCTCCTCATTACAGAAAGACCTGAAGGTCCCAACTGACTTTAGGCTTTGATGTACTAGGCATGAATGTAAAAGAATCGTACATTTAAGAGTTATCAAATAGATTGTGCTTCCAGGGTTTGGATAAATGGGAGGTTTCACCATAAACACAAGTTAGTCATTAGAAGCTCCAGGAGGTGATTTAAATTATCATAGGCAGCCCAAAAATAGTCTTACTTTGGGAGATGAAGTTGCAAAGCTGTAATAAATTCAAGTGACATAGTGAAACTTCTTATAAAAGCTGAAATTAGTTCTGAAGCCCCAGATGGCCTTACATATAATTTGATTCTGCTACCTTGGGCTAGAAAAAAGGAAACCACTCATCACAACGTAAAAGAAAGACCCCAAAACTCCTTCAGCTTCTAGAAGACAGAAATAGTCTGCTTGTATTTTGTGTGTACACACACTATACATACAAAATACATAGAAATAATAAATACATAAATAAAATTTAAAAGACATACAGTCAACAATTAATTGTTCAATCTTTTACCACGCTGGGCAGCTATCAGCCAGGCATCTGACCAGTGCAATCCAGTGCTCTCCCCTGGCTGCTGTACCCTCACAGATACCCTGCATCCACATCCCATTCCTAGAGTAAATTGCCTCCTCCCACTGCAGAGAGGCACTCCCGCTATTCTGACACCGGCATTCACCACCAGGGCAAGAGACCCTAATTTAGCCCCGCACGGGCCTTCTGCAAACTGCTAATCCCCAGTACACAGCTGGTTTTCAAATGTACGAGCATGAGCAAACCGTAAACGATTTATGGCGCGTGGCAGGAAGACTCCTGGCTCCCTGTGCAGGCGGGGTTTTGGGACAAGATCATGCTTGGACTAATGTTTATATTGCAAGTTGTCAGTCGGGTAGTAAATCACCTCTGAAGCTGCATAGTAATACAACTCTACCCATCCAGCTGGAGCCTTGACGACACTGAATTCTGTTATAGCCATTTCAGACGTACCTTGGGACCTATTTACAAAGGCTTCATCTAATCAAGAGAAAATGTATACACTTATAAGTAGACTCTGCAGAAATTCTGCAGCCCAGCAAGGGTGATTTGCTGTCAGGAATCAATCTAACCTGGTACGAGAAGCTTCCCAAAAATGACACTCCGCACTAATCCAAGAAGAAATTGGATTGAATGCCTACACAAACATCTGCTATAGAGTGTATCCCTAGCAAAATGCAGTCACCTGAGAAAGTCCTTCTGACCAGTTTTCATTTCATGGTATTTACATAACCATAGTGCAAGCAATGCTTAGAAATTCAATTCTAAAAGTTCAAGAAATATATTTTGCATATTTTAGTGCATGAGACACTTTCTGCTCAGAAAAACAAAACAAAACCACTTAAAGGTAGGATGTGAACTTGAAGTCCACTCTCAAGAAAGGTTACTTAAAATGATTTTAATTTTAAACAAATATCCTGTCATTTCACATTATTTTATTCCCCTCCCCCCCCCCCGTCTCCCCCCTTCAAAGGGCTGTGCACACAGTACACTGGGTATAGATCTCCCACACGTAAAAGAGAAGAGTTCTCCATAAGGGAAAAAATTATAAATAAAAACACACAAGAAAAAACAGACAGTAGAACTAACTGCAATCACTTTTAAGTTATGTGAAAGAGACCAGATTTCAAGTCACCTCCCAATGGGGAGCAGCCAAGCCCTCAATAATGAACAGCAAAGCTGCAGGATGAAATCTGATTTAGGAGATAATGAAACAAGACATCTCTGGGAGCTGTAGAAAGCTTGTGCACCCAAGTCTAAAAACATTTACCCTGAGTGGCATATGCTAAAATAATGGTCAAAAATCTTACTGCCATAATGATTATCTAATTATTAATCTCAGGAAAAACTTACATTATTTTGTTACAAATGCTGTAAGGCTGTTTATGAGCCTCAGTATAATTCTCCAACAGTTAAAGAAACTACCCCATGTGTCCCTTTTAATTTCACAACCATTCATGCATGACTGTTACTTTAATGCAGCTGAGACTTTAAACACAAGAGTAAGAAAATCCAGTTATGACTCCCACAGCATTGCCAAAGCCAGCTTTATCATGGAGTCAAAATACAAATATTGAACTCAAGCAAAGACACAGTAGTCACTATGGGACTTTCAGTTCTGAATTTGCTGACCTCCAGAAATCAGAAATTTAAACCAGTTCTCTCTTGCCACTAGCAGCAAGCCACATTCTCCGTGCCTGAAAACCAGCCTAACCCTTGCAGGAAACCTTATTTTCCAATCCTGACCCATTTCACTTTCTCAGCACCACAAAACCTCTGTGAACATCAGTAACCCTTTATTCAGCCATTATTACGCCTGCCACAAAAGGGTTACATTTTACCCTAAAGCACAGTTGTTCCTAGAACAGCCCATAGAAAGGGCACCCACACAGGGATCTCAAGGTTTGCATGACCTGCTCCTAGCTCAGAGAATCCCCTCATGCACACTTTTATCTTCAGGAGTTCCCTTTGCATTTAGGAAAACCTTACAAACATACACCTTTGCACATGTGCCTCCATACCGCTGCCACTTACCTTTATTAGCCTATTCAGCAAACTGAATTTATGCCTACTTGACTAAGCAGCACTGATGATTCTCTTGATCCTCAACATAGATTGGACATGAGCACAGGACACAGACTGTGTCTTCTCAGACACTAGTGTGCTGAGGCTCACACTATGACGTACTGGATCTCACTCGAACAGCCTTAAAGCCCTTCATTTCAATTGCCCTCTGGACTAAAGTCCACTACAAGACTGCAACGTGGAAAGGCCAAACTCCACTCATTCTTTTCCTTTTTACAAGCAACAGCAGGAAGCACAAAGCGTTTTCCCTGATAACTTAGCATGAAGACACAATACTTAGGTGTTCACATTCACGAACAAGATGGTCCTTATCTGTGGACTGCACTATCTCTCCAAGGACCCTGCTCTTCACCAGCTTAAAATCCTCAAGTACCAGGCCTAATCAAAGCAGCTGAAGTGCTTTGTGGGTTTGTGTTTTGGCTGATGGTTTTTTAACTGATGCAGTTATCACCAAAAAAAAAGGTTAGTGGCCACCTAACAGCAAGTACATGTGATTCAGTGCCTTGACTCTGATGTGGGCCAATACAAGGTGGTTTAAAAGATGGAGCAAAAAGCTTCAGTGGACAATTATGGAACAAACTGCCCTTTCTTCAAACCTTTACCTGTTAAGAGATTGGGTTGTGTCTGAAAAATACACCTTCTAAAGCAAGCTCTTTAGCTAAAGCAAGTCTGAACGTTTCCACTCATAAGCGCTTGATCTTTCTGAATCCCGCTCAGCTCTTAGCCTCAGTGCTATTATGTGGTAGTGAATTTCCACAGATTAGACATCATGTGAAAATACTTTAAAATCATTATTCAGTTTGATGCCTATCAGTTTCACTGAATTGCATTCACCTCAACTGAAGAATACATTCCAGCTCCTTCACCTCTGCACAGCAGTCTTCCTCAGGCTTGCCACCCTGCATTGTTGAAAAGCAGAGGAAAACTGAGCCCACCCAAGTGATGCTTATCCTGCATTCCAACCATTGCAGTGTTATTCTCACACTCCTACAGGGCCTTCCATGCCATTTCCGTCCTAAGCACAGCTCGCAGGTACAACACTCCAGAGAGGGTGGCTCATGTCATTCCAAATACAAGCCAGCCTGCAAGCTGCTGCCCTCAACCTTCTCTGTCCCAGGATATAAACAGTAAGACCATACATAACCATCCTGACATGAAGAGAACAATTTCCAAGTCTTGAACAAATTGTGGGGCGAAAAAGAGAGAAGATCAATTTAAGTCAAAAAGATTCAGCTAGGTGTTAAAAGCCAGGGAAACAAGCAAACAGCTCCTGGGAAGGTAAAGAATGGAGAGAATCTCAAAGTGCCTAGCTGTCTTAAACAAGGCAGGGCCTGACTTCCACTCTATAGCAATTTCACCATGCTACAGAATACCCAGGACAGTGGATCACACAGGAGGCCGCCTCATTTTGAAGTCATAGCTTGGAATATAATTTTCCTCCACTGAACTTTACTAAAGCATTCAACACCACAGTATCCAAGCATCTTGTAGACACTTAAGGAACTCTTCCTCAAATCACCAATAAGATGGGCATCAATTGTATACTGCAACCAAAGAATGAAGAGCAAGAAACAGTAACAACCTGAACACACCCACACAATAAATCTGTCAGAAATTAGGTACCCTACACTGTAGTTCAGAATTCTGCCCACAGGTCACCCTTCCCCCTCCAGCCAGCTGTTAAGGTACTTCAGTTTTTAAAAGTAACATTCTTCCTACTACAGTTACAGACTCAGCCAATCTAGATCTAAGGAAAAGCCCTCAGGTAGGGGAACTGGCAGGGAAACAGGATGGACAATTTCACGCCCTAAGGCATCAGCGCTATTTGCGCAGATTACGGACATAGCTCCTTTGCAGCCCTACGTAAAAAAGGATCCTCCTCAAGAGAGGATCATATTTACCTACTTATTAGTGACTTGAAATATAAACAGCTAGCACAAATGCCACAAGCACTTACTCTGTCCATAGCTCAAGGTGTCATGAAAAGGAGATATCTCCCCAGCCAAAGTCTTCAAGCAAGGAGATGAATATACACAGCTTCAGGGCCTTAAATTTAATCTCAAAGCGTCAACTAAGTTGAACAGCCAAGAAATTCTGCTCTATTATGACAATTCCAGTTCCTGACAACCCAGTCAAAAGAGCAGAGATAAGCTAAAAAGCCAGATCTTCATTTCTTAGCAGAGGAATCCTGTTCTCAATCTGTATCATATGCAGACTCATCGAGACACCTACATATTGTACATCTCCCAGCAACATGAATGGCAGAGGTTTATTAACCACTACTACATTACTCTTGTCACACTGTGCTGTAAAAGCTAGACCCTTGCTAACAAGTACACAACACTGTTAATTTGTTATGATCTCCAGAACTATTTAATGGGATCATGCTATAGATGTGTCAATACACAGAAATCCCAGAGTCCAGTTTTCAGTCGACCCTCCATAAAACACAGCAGACGTTTTAAAAGGTTAGGGAGCTCACCTCCAGAACTCACAAGCATTGAGTCTATTTCAAACAATTACTGAAAAATACAGTGGCATATTACTGAAACTTGTTTACTTTCCTATTTTTCAAACAGCTTGGCTTTCCTCATATTTTTAAAAGCATTTTATATGCCACACCACAAACCCTTTCTCCAAGACAGCTCTGGCACCACTCACATCAGCACATTGACCAAAATTTATCCCATCTGACTTTACTTGTCCTGCTCTGGGACAAAAAGGGGGGTGACCTGCAAAATACCATACCTCTTTCATAGCTGTAGTCTATTTCCCCTACATACTATGTCACATGATTGTATTTAGAGCAGGTAGCAGAGGTAAGAATTCACGGCTTCAAAGCTGCAAAGCAAGTGACTTAGCAGCCAACAAACAGCCTGAAACAGACTGGAAAAGAATGCGAGGTCATCTTTGGTTCAGAAAGCTGGTCTGAAGAGGCAACAAGTCTTGGCATGTAATTCTTCCCCTCCTGACCCACTGCATTGTTAATATTAAAGATGAAGATAGCCATGGCTTGCACTTTGGAACTCTGCTGGCCCTGCCAGAATACATTCCCATGATTTCAAGATCACTGTGTGCCTGGGAAGAAATGGATAGTCAAAAGCTCATAATACCACAGCTAAGACCTGCTTGCTTAAATGCTGATTTAAAATCCAGAAGCTGAAACACACTGTATACAAAGCACTATTGGGATACATACACCTTCTGCAGTGATTCAGTAAGTGAAGAAAAGGAGTTGTACTACGTGATTTGATAAGTCCTGAAAGATATGATCAAAGGACCAGCTGCTGGGTACCAAATAGCTGCTCCTTCAAATTGGATCTCAACAGTGAGTTCAGGAGAGGATAGAAAGGCCAGCAGTACACCTGCAGCAACCATCAAGGGATCAGTTAAAATACATGTGGAAAAAACAACGTGGTTGGAATAAATAATCTAACAGAAGAAAGGGTCACTAGAATTACTTAACTTTAGCCTTGCAATTATGGGAAGAGCAGATCGTCAGAAGGATTTCATTGGGATTCTGGCACCTCCTGTGATTACACAGACTATTTCAGCGCAGACTTTGGACTGCTTCTCTGGGTGGCATGTGATGAGCACTGGCTTACAGCTTTAATTGAAATTTCCTCCCAGGAGCTCTAAATGAATTTTTCAGGGTCGCTTCCAATTCATTGACACCCCTGGCTTCTCATTGCATGCAACACAAGCCTACCATGATGCAGAGACCACCACAGAGAAGGACACTTTTTAAGGTATGTAGTTCACATATCCTCAAAAAAAAAAAAAGTAATGGGATCAAAAGAATGCAGTCTGACTCAGCATCAGCTCATTCCTGGTTTTCTTACCTGCTGTCTGGTGCTTCAACAAGGACCCACTGCTTCCTCTTATATAGGCCCTTTATCTCAGTTCTTTCTCTGAATCTGTAAAACAGAGATGCATACCTCTGAAAAGCTTTTGCTGGCATAGAACTATTGACATTTGATGGATGATTCTTTTCAGTGGACAATGTACACCTGGCATCTCTCAGATCTAGGTCATTCTCAGCCTTGCCAGACTTGCACATCATCTGCACACTGTGATGCCTACCAATACAATCTCCTGCACATCTACAAATCTGTTTATTAGCAGTTGATCTTTTACCCTGCTCCATACAGTGTGCTCAAGCCCAAAGCAAGATGCAGTTCAGTATTTACTGTTTGCCTGTTTTTCTTTAGATTCTTCATATGTTCCCAGGGTCCACTCACTAATTCTACAGCAGGAAGCATCTCTTCCACTAGAGAAGGTGTCCACACTGGTAGAAAATTTCCCATCCCCCCCTGCCAGATTTGGCACCAGACAAGTACTACTGCCTCCCTTCCAGTTCTGCCTCTGCCAGTGATACTCTGGTTCTCTGACACACACATGCTGGCGCAGACTTGTTCCACTTTCCAGCCCCTACTTCAGCAATGCTCCCTGAACAGATACTGCTTTCACATCTCCTCACTACTTAGCTCTCCCATCACCCAAACAAGGCTACACCTTGCACAGACCTAGCCTGGCCTGCTGCTTCCATACCTGTGCTGCTCCCCACCACAGGTCTCTCCCCCAGGAATGAGAGCTCCCTAAAGCCCTGATGGCAGAGGCAGTAGTACTACCAGCCTTCCCCATGGGGACGGCCTCTTCCTCAGGGCCGTGGCTGTGGCCCTACCATACTCCCGCACCCGGCCACCACCCGCCCCCCACCCCGCCTGGCTGACTGCCCTTGCCCAGGGTGTGAGCAGCCCAGACCCGCAGCCCTCGGGGAACGCGACACCTCCTCCCGACCCCGGCCCACACACGGGAACAAGGAGGGAAGCCCGCCCGGGAAGCCCGCCGAGGCCGGGGGCGCAGGGGGCCCCGCCTGGGCCCGGGCTCAGTCCCGAGCCGGTCGCGTTCCCCGCTCCCCGCCCCTAGGGCCCCAGCCCGGTTCTGACCCGGTGGGGCTCGGCTCCGCCCGGGCTCCCAGTGACTTTGCGGCCGGTTCTGCCAAGGTTCGGCCCCACCTCGAGCCCGCCCCAAACTTTGCCCCCGCTCGGCTCGGCCCCACGCTCTCGCTTCACGCCGCCATTTTGCCGCGGGGCACGCCGGGTAATCCGGCGGAATCCCCACGCCGCAGCGCAGCTGCGTCATCGGCCAGCACGTGAGGGGGCGGAGCAAGGCGTGGCGGCGCGCGGCGCGTCCCCCCCGTCACCGCGGCAACACGAGGAGAGGGGCGGGCCGAGGGAGAGGGGCTACGGGACGAAACCAACGGGGCCGCGCGGGGGGGAGGGTCGGGTCGGGACGAGCGAACCTGAATGCCGGAGGTGGGGGGGGGAGGAGGCGGTGCCGAGGGCATGGCACAGGGGCAGAGCGGCTAACCGGGACCCCGTGCCCTCGGGTGGGAAGCTGGCAGGGTGAGGTGTCTTCAGATGTGTTGAGGTACACGGGGTAGCCCGCCGGCTGCTCGGCTGCAGTCCGCAGCACTGCGCTGGCAGAGGCCTCTCGCCCGGCTGGGGAAGGATGAAGACCTTGCCTTGTGCTTCTGGAGGCTACAGCTGAGCAGCCGGGCTGCAGCCTTTGGGCACCGCAGCGGCCATCTCCGAGGTTACAGAGTTGAGAGCAGACCTTGAAAAGAGGCAGCTCAGCCCCTGAGTTGATGAGGATGGCAGAAAAAAGCCTGAGGGTGCACTTAGGACCCCAAAGTGATCCACCCACTCCAGGTCTTTGCCAGCCAGGACAACTCACTGGGATCCAATGTCCAGGGTTAGCTCCTTCCCCTTGTTATGTGCCTCACTTTCTGAGAAACACGGTGACAGACTGCAGCACATCACAGCCTGTCACGAGGGAAGGGTCCTCCATTCGAGGAGAAGGGGGGGGGGGAGTAAATCGGCAAATCTACGTACAAGCCTCAAGGACAACTGCTGCATTCTTAAAGCAGAGGGGCTGAGGACAGTGTGTTCTAGTCAAAGGTGAGCAAGGGCTAGTCCAACCTGGATGCCATTTAGTAACGTGCTTTGGTCTTCATTTGCAAAATCTTCCACTCTGTTATTCTGGCCTTGGGACTTCAAGAAGTCAACACATTTTAATCTTGAAACAAGCTGCTCCGTTTATTCCACTCCGAGTACCTCATACAGGTACTTTGTTGCCTCCAGTGTCTGGTGAATGGACTTGCTCACCTTCTGCCCCCTTTTCCTACTATCGTTTCTTTCACAAACATCTCCTGAATTGATTATTCACATGGTAAATATTGGAGCCCACTCCAGAGGAAATTCGTGTGGCTGACAACAGTCACGATAGTGTTTGGATGATGTGCAGCGTTTACGAAGCCTTCAGGTTCGCATTCAGGTAGTACCAGCTTGCAGCGCTGCAAGCTCTGCACACACAGTCCCCTCTCTTACACAATAAAAGACAGATGCTCAGCAGGACCCTGCTTCCATGACCTTGGGAATATTGTGCAAAAACCCCTGCTGCACACCCAGCAATCGCGTCTGCACCACGCCACGTGTCAGGCAGGGATATTTCAAGATAGCCTGCGGTCCTTGTGCCCCCATAAATTCTCCAAATCCTCCCTATGCCGGCATCAGATAACAATCAGAAGGACAATGGCTTCAAGAATCCAGGCTGCCCATCTGCTCTGCACTTCCAGATTCTTGCTTCCATAGCACCAGCTGATGAAATTTTCATAGCTGATGAGGTTTCTCATTTCCATCAGGCCTTGCTGCCTTGGAGCCGTCACAGTTGTGGTCTGTTCAGGTTTCTGTGCATGTGCACTGATGGCAGCAATGGCTGAAGTCCTTTGCTTTCTTTGGCGACCTGTCAAAGTAGGACTTCAAGCTTCTTGCAAGTCTAGGTGAAATAAGCCCTGCGGGAAGCAGAGAGTTTGATTTTCAGGTGCTCTCAGCATTTACTGCTTCCGTTAAACTCAGCCCTTCTCAAAATCAGATCCCAAGGCCATACAGCCAAAGGGAGACAGGAACTGGGCTCGGTATGCCTGAACACCCAAGCACTGAAAAGCACTCCTTCCTCAGATCCCAAAGGCCTTGATTCCCACTCCGTCTCCACACACATCCCCCATGCCTTTTCCTGTATCCGGTATGCTTGTGAACTGGACTCACCACTGCCCTGAGCCCAGAGATGTGACATGATGTGGAAGCATGACGTTAGGTTACATTATGTTCATTTATATAACACCATTCATACCAGAGTGCTGCTCTCTGCTAGAGCCAGTTGCTTGCTAAAGCCTCTGCAGCGCAATTAACAAGCACCAGGTAATCTAACACTTGACTCCCAATAATCCTTTTATTTTAAGTGGCCTCTGGCGGATGTAAAGCAAACAGTCCTGGAAGTACATTTGAGATTCTCTCAAATACCAGCTGAATTTATGACCCTTAGTGAAGAGCAGGGAGGAATCTCTTCAAAATACTTTCCAGCTGGCAGCACTTTATATAGACCCCTGTAACTGTATAAAAGGAATCCCTGGAGGGGCAGGTGCCACCCTGTGGAGGGACAAATCCCTCTGAAGTACCTACGGTCTCGGCTAGTGAAGAACTAAATGCCAGAAATAAAGTTTCCCCACCAAAAGAAGGCAGTGGAGGGTTGGTTCCTCAAGTTCCTCACCAACCCGGGTCAAGCAGGGAAGATGGTGGATGCCAGACCACCCTTTGGTGGCTTGGAGGCTGCCACCTGCCTTAGGGTTGCGTGAAGTCCCATTTCCTCCAGCGCGGGTTCCGCAGTTCTGAAGGGACCTTCTCTGCTGCTTCTCTGACTGCAGCTGCTCAGAGGATCCCCCAGTAGACCTCAACTGGGAAATGCTCAAAGACAGAAGAGGTTTCATGGATGGGCTGAGCCCACCAAAACCAAAAAACACCAAGACGTTCTGAGCAGAGCTTGCACTCTGGGATATGTCAGTACAAGAGGAGCTCAGCGCACAAAACCAACAGCATCTTGGGAACAGTAAGATCAGTGAAACACAGCCAGCCTGAGACAGCCAAACAAGTCTGTGGATGCAGAATTGGACAGCTAACATCCTGCCAGCATGCCTGGAGCGTGCATGTACCAGAAGAATACAACCCACCAGTAAAACAGTTCCTAACAACACCCATGTAGATAATCCAGTCCATCCCATTCAGGGCTCAGGAAGACACAACCCTCAAAACTTTGCTGTCAGGATCCCCAGGCACCCGTCACAATTGGGATGTAATTGTGCTGGGCACTGCACAGAAAGACAAGCAGACACAATATCCTGCCCCCGAGGCTTGAATCTCTGAATCTTTCTCAAAGCTTCTTTGCCAATACGGGATGGAAGACGGAGGCAGAACCAGAGAATGACAGAAACCTACCACCACAGTACCCTGGTGCTTGGCATGGCTCAGTGGTTTCATGACACTACGAGGTTTGAGCAGGGAGGCAAAGCTCACACTGGTATTTCAGGCATATGTAGGGGCATTTTCCCCCAGCCTGTACACCTGATGAATACATTGCGCCCCAACACTTCCCCACTACAATTGCTGCCTGTGGGTGTTCTGTAGATTTATTTGCATGTGTATAAAAATATAGTAAAATAATGATGGTAAAATAAATAGATATCAGTGACCCCTGCTGGCCACTTCTAATTAGCCATAAAACGGTGAGCAACAGTAGGCGCTCACCTCTTGCCCTGCCCCTGGTGCAGTATCTTATTGTGGAGCAGGGAGTGCAGAGCCTGGCAGCGGTGGATTTGTGCTCCCTGCACTCGCTTTGCACCGACTGCATCACTCTCAGAGGAAGGCAGGAGAAATCAGGGTCTTCTGGCCTCAAGTATTTGGTTGTGGCATGCCCCTCATCTCTGCCCACTGCCGCCTCCATGCCACGCTCACCTCGTAAGCCAGCTCTCGCACTGAGCCCAGCTCAGGTGCCTCCAGCTCTCACTCTGTGTGGCTCCAGGGCTCTGCAAAGGACTATGTACTGGGATGTGACCTTAGAGAGGTTATTTTGAGAGACAAAGCCAGTTCCCACTGGGATCCACACCACAGTTACCACCGGTCCCTGGAGTGAGCTCCCTGCAATAGGAGCTGCCCCAGCACTGCGGTTTCTCCTCCCATCAGCCTCACCCAAGCCCTACCAACGCTCCCGGTAAAGCCTTTGCCCCAGCAGATGTTAAATCCAGCATGGGTGCTGCCATGCAACAGAGATGGAAAGGCAGTTGCCTTCCCATGCCAGCAGTTTATCCCTGTGAAGGAATGGAGAGAGATGGCACAGGGTCAGTATAGCTGGTCCAATGCAAGGCAAAGCCCCATGGGAAGCAAAGGCTGGAATCACGGCATCAGCCTCAGACTGAGACTTGAAGGGCTCTGCCTCCCTTCCCCTTTGTCAAAACTTGTTTAGCTTGTCATGCTAATAAAGTGTTTGAAATTAAACGAGTTAAAAGTATGTGGAGAAGAAGGGGGAGGATGTCTCACTGGAGCACAAAGGGAGGTGGTGGAGGGGTTAGGTGTGAAGCTGGCTCTCCCTGATGTGCTCAGGCAGATGGGGCTTCATCTAGGTCTGGGGCAGCACACTTGCCTGTGTGAGGGAGGACACTGCATGCCGGGGTGTTGGGGGCGGCACTTCACCAGGGTGCACAAATGGGGGCAAGGATCTGATCCCCAAAGCCTCGGAGGGCAGAATAAGGACTCGCAGGCTCTGTCAGGCAGAGGCACGTGGCTGTGTGATGCTGAGGAGCACTCCTGCGTGCCTAGCGCGTGCCTCCAGCTCAGAGACCTTTTTTGTGTGTGAAATCCTCTGCTCTGCTCTCCTCGCTCAGGGACAGGTCCGGGCAGGCCAGGGAGGAATTACCTTTCCCTAGGACACGCTTGGTGCTTGGCTGAACGCACTGCTTCCCTGCTTCACGGGAGCTGCTGAAGGCCAAGGAGCCAGTCAGTCTGCAATTAGCTTTCCCCCCCCGCCACTGCTCATCCATATCCCCTGGAGCTGCTAATTATGGACTCCTCTCCTCTGAACCCAGGGTCCAAGCCTTTCTAAGCACAGGCCATACCTTTGCATGACCTTGAAATTCACTGCAACAGGCTGTCCTGCGAGGTTTTGTGGCAAATGCCAAGATCCACCAATTTCTGTAAATACCCAGGAGCAAGTTCAGAGGCAAGCACCAAGGGAGCTCAAAACATTTGCTTTAAGTCCCGTTAAATGCTTGTGTGCTCCCGGTAAGATGAAGAGGTTTCATTGCTCAAGCTGCCAGCTGGAAAGGGAAATGGAGAGGGCATGGCTGGAGGTGGGCTTTGAGGCACTCGCAAGTGTGTGCCAGCAAAGGGAAAGTCTGGCAGACGTCTCCTTCCCATTGCCATGCTTCCAGACCTCTGCCCAGTGGAGGGAGGCTGATGAGGGAATGGGTACAGCCCCTGAAGTCTGTGTCCTTGAGAGAGCCCTGACATTAGCTGTCACACACGCACACCAGGGGAAGCCAGAAATCACAGAGCAAAACACCTTCTCAGTGAAATCATGGTGCTTTTTTGGAAGAGGATGACTCAGTCTTTTGAGCTGTGGGGGCGCAAGGTAAAAATCTTTTCTCTAGTCGCCCTTCATCATATATAACTCAATTTCTTTCCTCTCTCTTCAGATCTAAGGACTCCTTTTGCCTCCAGTATCTAATCTATTTTTTTCCCCTCCTCCCCTGTCTTGTCTTGAATAGAAGTACTGGGGTGGACTCAGGGAATCTATATCTCAAAATAACGTGTGACTTAAGCTTACTTTTCCAGCTCTTCACAGCAGGTTTGGGGGCTGCCAGGCACTGAACTCAAGTCCATTACACCCACACTCCTACACTCAGAAGACGTGTTATAATGGAGCAGCCCAACAGACAGTCACATCGTTCCAGCACAGCAGCAACCTGGAGGCCGGTGCAGGATACAGACACCCCTCAGGAAGCAGCAGCCCTGGCAATGAGGGACTCCACACAGCTGGCTCGGAGCAGAGGAGAGGAGAGCTGGCAGTCACACTTGAACAGGGGCTGGCACTTGGCTCTGAACACTCAGGAATCACCTCTCCAGGACATCTCACAGGCACCACGGGAGCATCCAATACAGTCCCATCCTCCCTTGGCCTTAGTGATGGGAAATGTATGCTGGGCCACCCTTTTGTCCAGTGGGAATGTATGGATGGTGCCTTCTCACACCCAGCATCCTTCCTGTCCCAGGGTCAGGTCTGCATGGCTCAGAGGAAGGTATAGGCATCGCTCTGCACACAGTTACTGCCCTTGTGGAGAGCTGCTCCTTAGTCCATGGCCTCATTTTCAGTGCTCTAAAGCACGAGATTTTACAGCTCTTTGGAGTTCATTCCTATTCATTCTCGATATCTACACAGACATCTAGACATTTTTAAATGCATGCCTCTTCTCATTACCCAGTGGCAATGAGTTACCCAGATCATCAGTGTTTAGGATAAAGGCAATCCTTCCTGCTGTTCATTTTGACTGCACTTACACTGCTGATTTTGCCGTGTGTCCTGGCAGGCTTCAAAGGATGCAAATAAAAGAGGCTTATGCCAAGCCTAGAGAGTGTTCCCAGGGACTCCGCGATCATGGGGAATGTGACACTGGGCTTGGGCAGCATTCCTGGAGGCTTTGGGAAAACACAAAATACATCCCGGGGTAGCCCAGGGTGGCTACCCTTAATGCAGTACTGAAATGGAGGAGGGTGAATCCCAGGGCAGCTCCCGTATGCTGAGGTACCCTTTGCAGGGCCGCCAGGTTAAAGGAATGAGGTACTTCCACCCTCAGTGCCATTTCTGGTAGCCTCAGCTTCCAGACTTAGTAAAGTTTGAAGGGCTTTTGGAGGCTGACCTGTACTTTTGCTACTAGAAAGTGATGGACTCACCAAGACCGTAGCTTGGCCTTTTCTCCATCATTCTCCAGCTCTGCCGCTAGCCCTGCTGTTGAGAGCAAGTGTTGTCATTGTCCAGCCACAGCCCATCCACACCCCACAGAGCTGCAGATCTTTGAGATGGTGCAAACTGGGAGGGAAGAGCGAGGAGGTTTTCCACCTCTGACCTTCACCCTCTCCCTGCTTCTCTTTTGCCTGCCCCCTCCACTTCCCCACTGCAGGCACAAACACCTACTGCCCATGGAAGCTATTTCTAAGCAATCCCGGGCATCTGGAGAATGAGGCTCTGAACAAATATCGGAGCGTGCGTGTGTAGTGAGCGCGCACACGCACACACACAGAGCCACAGTGCTGCTGCAGAGTCAAATATAGACCTTGGGGAAGGGGGAACAATGGCTGGGGTTGGGTTACATGGCTGCAGGGCCAGTGAGCTGATGATGTTTGTTGTGGGCTGGGGTGGAATGGGAACAGCAAGGGGGGTGGGATGGCAGAGAACATTTGTCTTAACCCAGAGACCCTGTGCTTCTGCTGTGCGTAAGGCGAGAGGGTGATGCGGAGTGCGAGCTGCGGGAGAGGATGATCATTGGAGTTGGCAGCCTGGAGGTGCTTGCTGCCTTTCTCCAGCTGGTTTATGCTGCTCCTCTGCCTCCCTTGAGGGATTAGAGCAAGCAGGAACCAGTGCGTTTCTCCAGGCTTCTGCACAGGAGTTTCTTTCTCGCTTTGCTCTGGGGAAGGCTCCTCAGTGGAAAGAGGCAACATCACCTGTTTCCTCAGCTCAGCATCTGCTGCTCATCCCTGATGTCCGGCTGCTTCCAAGGTATAGGTTCCAGACACTGGAAGGAAGGGAAACAGCTCCAGCTGGTTTTGACAGGTAATTCCTCCCTCTGTATGGGAGTAGTGATGGTGCATTGTAAGGATGTCCAGGGAGGGATCCTGTGGCTGGCATGCACTGGCGGGGGAGATTGTGGTGACAGATCATTCCTGTTCACACTCCAGGTCCCTGCTTTGTGGGATTTCCTTCACCGGAGGGAACAGCAGCAGAGGGACTCTTATGGCTAGGAAAAAATCCTTCCTAATTCTGACCCAGCAGCTGTTCCATCCGAGACGCCTCTGGGGATGGCATGGCAGGGATCAGAGCCCAGTAGAGCAAGGTCTAAGCCAAGTCCGGGAATCCCCTCTTCAACACCAGTTTCTTGGGTCTGTAAATAGAGCTGCTCCGCTTGAACCACCCTGGGCAGCCCAAGGGCTTCTGGGGCTTGGGAGTGTGTCTGGGGGTGGGACAGCAGCCCTTCTGTGCTGAGGAAGGAGCACACCCAAGGTCCACAGTGTCTGGGTTCCCTTCTTATCTCTTCCGTCTTCTTCTGTACCCACATTCATCCCTGCCTGCTTCTGTCTGTGATGCAGACACTTGCATCACATCACAGACACTTCTGTACTCACATGCAAAACCAAACCTAACCCCCAAACCCCATTTCCTCAAATATGCCTTTCCCCTGCTCTGTAATTGCACCCTCATTTCTATTCTACATTCCCCTGCCTCAGTGTTCAGGTCTCCAGCAGCCAGCTTTACCTTCTCAGCCTGCAGGTCCCTTGCTCCGCAACACAGCTCTCGCCTTTGAGAGAAGCAGCACAGGGAGATCCACGTGTTCTGCTCCACTTACTGCAACCTAATCCCATCTCCATCTCCCACAGTGCTCATGTTGTGGACACAGATACTTACGGGCAACAATGTGTGCAGGGACCCCTCCACAAGCACCCTCCTACCTGCCTGTTCAAATGCACACATAGCATCCAGAGGGCTTTCTTAGGTGCATTTAACTGTGTGAGGTTTCAGAGCACGCAGGCATGGTTGTGCAATGGCATTACAGCACGGCGTGGTCAGGACCAGGGCAGATCCCAGCAGAGGAGGGCAAGAGCAGGTGAGGATGTCACAGGTGCCATACCTAAGGCAGCCGGTGTAGACAGTAAGGTTTCAAAGAGGAGGTGAGGGTAAGGCTGAGCAGCCTACATTCACTGTTGGAGGGGGCCTCCAACCATGACTGGCAGAGCAAAGAGTGCAAGGCAGAGTGTTGTGGGGATCGGAGGAGAAGACTGGAACCTCCCAGGTCCTAGAGCATCAGTCACTGAAGGAAAGGTTGATTGGTTTTGAAATGAGTACCAGGAGCTGTGCTTCGCCCTCAGCCTCCCCCTTTCCCTCTGTTGTAAGCCCCAGATAAGGTGTAAACCAGGACTCAGAAGCAGACTGAGCTGGATGTGAAAAATCAGGGGATGAGAATGGATGAAGAACCACAAGAACCATCTCAGAACAGTGGGTGCACACCTGTTCCATGCATACCTGGGGAGCCAATGGAGCAGCCGGAGATTTGGACCTCCCTGGTTCTTGGGGACCTTGGAGCAGTTAGGTGGGGTGAGGGAGACAGGAGGAGGCAGGAAGGACAGGAAGCACAGTGCGCCTCTCACAGTGCGCCTGGTGACAGGAGAGCAGGAAAGAGGCAGGAAGGAGGCAGCACCTATAGTGATGGGCATGGTGGGAGGGTCCCATGCTACTGTTCAGAAGGTTTGTGTTGTCCAGACCTGCAGAGGATGGAGCAAGCAGGGGTTTGTAGTCAGAGCCAGCAGAGAGATGGGCTATGAGGGGGCTATTGGGCTGTCCTGGGGCACTGGGGCTGCCCACAGGTGCTGCAGGATGTGTGGTGCTGATGGGGCTGTCAGGAGCTGTAGAAGACCAGGGAGACTGGAGAAGCTGAGAGCAGGGATGGGTTAAGCTTTGTCTGATGAGATGAAATGGAATGTGGAAGCATCCAGGTAACTGCCAGTAGGACTTGGTTCTTCTTCCTTCCTGGTGAAAAAACAGCAAAACTCATGGGGTGAGGGCTGGCTGAGGTGAACTTGTGATCTAATGAAGGATCGCTAGAACCTTTGAAGGTGACAGATATGATCTGGTGAAGTACCAGCAAGGCCATGGAAGGTGAGGAGAAGAGCGGGCAGCTGTCCCTCCTGAAGATGTGACAGCCCAGCCCCTCTCCCAGGGCTGTCGTATTGTACACTGGGGAGCTGGTGTCCACAGCTTGTGAGCGGCAGTGAGAGGAGTGCCAGGGACCACTGAATGTCTTCATTCTTGTAGATTGACAACTCCACTTTGCACCTCTACCTTAAGCATGGGGCTTCCTAACCCTGCTGTTTGCCAGCCGAGCTGTGTTGGTAGCCTCTGAAGCTGGCAGCGAGGGGCTGCAGGAGGCTTTTTTGCTTGTTTCAGACAATGTGAATGAAATGAAGGCTGGGGTCACCCCACACCCACTGCTGACAGAGGAACCAGGCTGCGAGGAACCAGCAGCAGCGGGCCGGGGCCCCTACCCGAGCATGTGTGTGCAGCTGCAGGGGGCTGGGCGGGGGTTCCCGCTAGGGCAGGGCCGCGCCGGGAGGACACCCCCAGCCCGGGGCAACCCCTGCATCCTCTGCGGGCCCCTCCTGCGGACGGGACCGGTGACTCTCGCAGAGGCAGCCCCCCCCGCGCCCCTCCCCGGGGGCAGTGCGGGCCCGCGTGTGGCCGTGCCGGGCCTCCCCCTTCCCCATGCCCACGGCGGCGGGAGCAGGGCAGGGGTGAGCGGGCAGGGCGGGCCGGGCCGGGGGCTGCCTGCGGTTTGGGGCGGCGGGAGGCGGGATGTCCCGGGGAGGGAGCGGGGATGTGCAGGCACACGCAGCCGCTGGCAGGCGGCCGGGGCTGCACGGCGGCGGCGGGCGGAGCGGAGCGGCGCGGCGCGGAGCGGCACACGCGGCGGCAGCTCCCTCCGCAACCCCGCGCCTCCCCAGCCCCGCCGCCGCCGCGCCGGGCATGGCCGCCCCCCACCGCCGCGCCCCGCGATAGCCCCACGACACGCCGCGTCGCCGAGGTGAGCAGGGGACGGGGGACGGCTCTCGGCGGGGACCCGCAGCCCCCTTATGCCCGGGAAGCCCTCCGCTGCCGCCGCCTCCCCGGCCGCAGGGGGACCGGTGGGGCCGGAGCGATGCTGGGCTCCGCGGATCGTCCCCTCCGGCCGGCCTTGGGGTGGGGGGAAGGCGGGCACCCCCGTGGCCGTGACCCTCGGGGGGCACTGGGGGCTTGGGGTGGTCCCAAAGCCGCAGGGAAGGAGGGGAGAGGCAGGAGCGCGGAGCCGCAGCGGCGCGGCATCCTCCGGGTTCCCACCCCTGCCCCTGGACCCGAAGCCCCAGGGGTCCCTAGAGGACCGCATGCTAGGGGCAGCGTGTATTAGACTGGGGGTCCCGGGGGGTCCCTACACTAGGGCAGCGCGTGATAGCCCCCTTCACGGGGTTTCCCTGTTGGCCCCCAACACTGCAGAGGTCCCTAATATTCCCTACGGGAAATTTAATAGTCCCGAGGGCCATCCCTAATAGCCTGCAGCCCCTAGGGGATGGTAGCCCGCAGCTCGGTCAGGCGCTAGTGGAGGAGTGGGACAGAGGGAGCTCCCTCCCTTGCATCCCTCTGGCCTAAAGCCAGGCCTGCCTGGGTGCTGCTTGCACCTCCCTTGAGCACCAGCTGCCCCTCAGGATGCCCCCTGCGCCCTGTCGGGGTCCGGGGGGTCCCTGGGTGGGAGCTGGGAGCAGCAACTGTGGAGTGGCTACATCAGGAGGTCCAAGAGGCTGTGCCTCGAGTGCGAAAGCTGTGGGAGCCATGGGGAAAAATGACCTCTGCAATGACATGTGGTTGAAGGTTGAGCTCCCCACAGCCCTGAAGGAAAAGGAGATCAACTGCTCAGCCCTAAATTACTTTATAAGTTTCATAGGAATTGCTTCACCCTCCTCTGAAATGCAGCAGCTGTGCGCCACTGCCCAGTGCTCTTGGGCAGGAGGCGAGGGAGGGTCCTCGAGCGTGGTGACAAGAGGGCTATGGGCAGAGAGGATGCAGCAATCTGTGCTGGAATTCGGCTGGGGCAGTGACAGTAACATCCCGTAGCCTCTCTGAAAATGCTGCATCCTTCACTGGTGATGGTTTGTTTGCTGGAGAGATGCTTCGAGCAACATCATTGCTTTTGTGGGCTATTTTGTCTGGCCCAGGCAGGTGAGGCCCTTATCAGGGATCCCAAAACCTCTTTATGCAATGCATGTGTACATGTGGGTGGGTTGGAGGACTTCTGTTCCCATCTATGAAGTCTTTCACGTAACTATCAACCAAACACAACCTTCCCAAGCTAAGGAGTCAAGCTGAAAATGGAATGGCCCCTGTCCATCACACCCACACAACTGGTTGGAGCCTGCTCCATACCTTCACCGCTCTCCTAGTACAACTGTTTAACCCCTCCCATCTCATTATAGTAATATATTTATGATATCACCCTCAAATTTCCTGCCCTTAACAACCCCAGGAGGCTGGGAGGGAATGAAGCGATTTTGGAAAGTATTTAATGTTATTTCAAGAGGGCAGGAGGCGGTCGGAAAATAGATGGGTGCAGGAACCCTGGGCTAACAGGGCTCTCTGCAGGACAGCCGAGGAAAAGGACTGCGCCTAGGGAGAGGTGCGTGTTTGCCTTTCCTATCTGGGGCTGCAGCTCGGGTCTAGTGCCTATCACTTCACTCCTTTGCTTGGAAAATGGAATAGGGCTGCTGTTTACCACCTGCTAGATCCACTGGACTCCCTTCCTTCCTGAAGGGCTTGAAAAGCAGCCTGGGTGCTGTAAAAAGACTCAGCCTATCTATTCATTCGGACATGCACAAGGGGGATCTTGCTTAACACAAAGCTGAAGTCCCCCAGATGAAGGTCCCCACAGCTGGGATGTTCTTTTCTGGAGGATTTGGCTCTGTTGACAGCAGCTGGCCGGGGTAGGTGCTCTGAGATGCCGTGTAACAGCCTGAGATATTGTATGTTCAGGGTGGAGTGTGCACACTCAGTTCTCCTGTAGAGTACATTTTAAAAGGCTTTTTGATTCTTGGTGCTCCAACATTGCCTTAGAGGAAGGAGCCTGGAAGGACAGAGAGGAGCGTGGTGACAAGTCTGTACAAAATGGGATGTTTCAAGTCAAAACTCCCAGGTAGCGAGGAAGGGATGCGTGAAGCGAAGCTGTGGTGTGAGCCAGGGGATTTTTCTGAGCTTGCTCTTCTTCTCTCTGTAGGTGTTCATCTCGGTGGGGCCACGCTGACCATGCTCAGGAGCTTCTGTCTCCAGCTCATGTCCTTGGTTTGGATTCTCTTGGCCCATCACCAACTTGCCCATGGTGAGTCTTTGTAGACATGGGTACTTCCCTTTCATATCCATCTTTCCAAACGTACTCTTGGCATTGCTGCAGTCCTCTCTGTTTTCCATGCAAAATAAAGCTGGTCTGACCTGGAAGAGCGGAAAATGTTGCTCAGTCACCCAGTACCTGAGGGGTGACTGGTGGCAACTGTAGAGACCCTCACTCTGATATCCATGGGGGTTGCGGTGCCTGAGCAGACCAGCAGTGAGGGATCCCACTGCTCTGTCTGTCTTGGGGTGAATGGGTCCCTAAACGGATGAGCCTGTTTGGAGAGGCAGGACAAGGGGGAAAGAAGATCCCAAACAGAACAGCTAATTGTCGATCCTATGAGACAAAGTCCTTTCCCAAAGATTAGTTTGCTCTTACACTACTCCAATGGGCAATGAGGTGTTTCTCTCCCTGCTCACGTCCTAGGGAGCATATCACACAGCCTGGGGGAAGTCAGAGTATGACTTTTGGCATGGAGACTTTAACCTGCCTCTGTCTGGGATGGAGGGGCTCAGTCAGATAAGGGTGTTTGTCTCCTGGGCCTGGCCTGGGATCACACTAGGCTCCTGCAGAAACCCCCTGCCTCCTGACATTCGCTGTGGCTTTACTGTCCATGGAGGCAGAGAGTGCCAGCTCCCTGTTGGGCTAAGATGCAAGCAAGTGATGAGGGAGAGAGGAAGGTGAAGATGAAAGAAGACACCTTGCTGGAGAAAACAGGCCAGCGTTGAGCAGAGGATGAGAAGTGGCACAGCAAGGCCAAGGCTCAGTTACAGCTTCTGTTGCCTTTAAATAAATAAACAGGACTTTAAATAAATAAACAGATACCTGGCTCCATACCTCCCCATGCCAGAGGGGAGTGCTGGCAGCTGCATTCTGGAGGAGGCCAGAAGCCCTGACCAGACCTCTTTGTGCTAATGGCTGTCCCTGGGGACAGGTACTTCCTGGGAGATAAAGAGGAACCATTCTTCCCATTTCCATCCTCAGTCCTTTGTGCCCCTTGCAGTACCTGGCCCTGAGCTTTCCCACCATGCTTGCTGCATGACTGAGGTCCCCGCTGAGTCAGGCTCTATTATACAGGTCGCCTTAATGTGCAGTGTGGTGTGCTGGGCAAACCCAGCTCTTCCTCAGAGAGGCCTGAAGTCTATGGGAGGCAGCAGAGAGGTGTGGAGATGATCGGAAACCAGGTAGTTTTGAAGCAGGGTCCCCTTTCTCAATAAAGGCAGTGTCATTTCTGCTTGGGTAACTGTGAAATCCTCATCTCTCATGTGGCATCCAGCCATTGAAAGGAAGGTTCTGGGGAAGGGCATGCTGAGTGCTTAGGAAGTAAGAAAAAAACCCTGTGAGCCAGAAGGACCATGGGCAGATCTGGAGTCATCTGTGGTCTCTGCTTAACCCAACTCCACCCGTTTCCTGCCTTGCAGGTGATGACTGCAGCGAGCGCTGTAATCTTGCCCACGGCTGCTGCGACCAGGATGGGAAGTGCAGGTATGGCCTTTGGGAGGGTTTCCCAGCGCTGCCATATCTGCGGGAGCCCTGCACAGCAAGCAGCCAGCTGCTCCATAGCCCCTGCTTGGGTTTTACCATGCTGCCATGCCCTGTCCTCCTGCAGGTGTGACCCAGGCTGGGAGGGCGAGTACTGCGAGGACTGCGTGCGTATGCCGGGGTGTCTCCATGGGACATGCCACCAGCCTTGGCAGTGCATCTGTCACACCGGATGGGCCGGCAAGTTCTGTGACAAAGGTGAGTCCTGGCCTGGACATCACAGCCTCTGGTGCTGGGGGCAGAAGCCCAGCACACCCTGCATGGACAGGTGAGCCGGCCTGGCCAGCAGCCCCACAGGTTATGCTGTTGGGCTGCCAGGGAGATGGGATGTTGCTTGGCTGCCACATCTGGGCAGAATAGGTTAGGCAGCCAGCACCTGCTCCCTGGCTGCATGTCAAGAGTTGCCACAATACCAGCCAGCCTTGGGACATGGAGCAGCAGGCTCACTGCCTTTCCCATGCTGTGGCTGGGCTCCGGGCAACACCTCCTGCTTTCCCCAGGGCTTCCTGCCTGTAGCTGTTGGCTGGTGGACTCCCCTCCTCTGGCCTGAGAGGCTCCTCTGTGCCATGGGGTCTGCACTGGCTGCCCAGACAGCATGCACAGCACCTTCACATCGTGCAGATCTGCAGGATGATTTGCTTTCTCTGCATCCTGAAGCCTGTGCACTTTGTGGACTGTAGCTGGGAGACATCACGTAGGCACTGCATTTCTATTGCAGATGCCTGTTGGATGGGTGGAGGGAAAAGCTCCTGCAGTTTCTCCATCCCCACTGGGTTTCACTGGGTGTGTTTGAACTGAATTGGCCACATTGCCCCTCTTCTCTTACTGATTCCCACTTCTTCCTTTCCCCTCAGACATACACATCTGCGAACACCAGTCCCCCCCGTGCCAGAACGGGGCTCAGTGCATCTACGATCGAGACGGGGAGTATTCTTGCCTGTGTCCCGAAGGCTTCCATGGGAAGGACTGTGAGATGAAGACGGGGCCATGTGAGAAGGCAGGGTGAGACACGGCAGCGAGGGCAGTGACATTACAAACAACATTAACTTTGGGCCATGCACTGCCAAGGGGTGGCCCTGCTGGGCTTGTTATCTGTGGATTTCCATGTGCTAATGGAGTTAAGCCAAAACCACATTTGGCTTTGGTTTAGCTGTGTGCACCGCACAATCCCACTGGGGCAAGGTCATTGGTGTCGTAGTGGGGATGAGCTGACACAGGCCATGCCTTGATGGAACGTCAGGAGGGTGCTTTTCCTCTTCAGGTCACTTGGCTGGAGACCCTCCCTGGTGGGTGTTGGGCCCGTGCACAGCCACAGCCCTTGGGGATGTCCCTCAGCCTCTCACTTGGGGAGGTGGAAACTCCTGTTTGGGCTTCTCTTTGAGATAGTCCCCTCATGGAGAGACGGTGCCGGACCCACTGTTCACACGAGCAGCTCTGTGTGCTCCCCTTCCTGGGGTGGGGAAGCCGCTTGCTCTCCATGGCCGTGACACTCCCTTGCTGTCTCCACGCAGGTCTCCATGCAAGAACGGGGGGCAGTGTCAAGATGAAAACGGCTTTGCCAGCAACTTCACGTGCCGGTGCCTGGCTGGCTTCATGGGGGCTTTCTGCGAGAAGGACGTGGATGACTGCCTGATGCGTCCCTGTGCCAATGGTGCCACCTGCCACGACGGCATCAACCGCTTCTCCTGCCAGTGCCAGGTGGGCTTCGAAGGGCGTTTCTGCACCATCAACATCAACGACTGCGCCAGCCAGCCATGCAAGAACGGGGCCAAGTGCTACGACCGCATCAATGACTATGACTGCTTGTGTCCTGACCGCTTCACTGGCAAAACCTGCGAGATCCCCGTCCCCGAGCCCACCTGGGCTCCCCCCTACCACCCTGTGAACCACGACAGCAGCGGAGCTGTGAAAAGCACCACCAGCGAGATGCCGGGGGTGACGCAGCCGGAGCCTGTCAGGACCGCGGTCACAGGGCGGCGTGTGGGCAACCACAGTGAGAAAGAGCCGGGGGGAGGGTTGTTGAAAATCTCTGTGAAGGAGGTGGTGACCCAAAGGGACTCGGGGCTGAGCGAAGCCCAGCTGGTGACAGTGCTGGTGTTCGGGGTGCTGACAGCGGTGCTAGTCCTCATCACCGTCCTGCTCCTGCTGAGGAACTGGCAAAGGGGCCGCCAGAGGTCAAACTGGTGCCAAAGCCCTTCCCAGGCTGAGAGGAAGCTGCATGACCAGGAGTGTCAGGTGGGCATGCTCAACACCGTCCTGATCGAGCCCAGGAAGACAACAGAGCTGTGAGCTGGGAGGACAATGAGCTGGGCCCTGGCACCAACCCCTTTGAACTGCACCTTGGGGAGCTGCGCCAGCACAAGGTGGGCAGCAGGGAAGGGCTCCCAGGGCAGCAAATGCATACACAAGTCCCCTGGGCATCCAGCACTGGTGTGATGGCGCTGCCTGGGTCTGAGCTGTGTGCTCAGACAGCACCCCATGGGCACCTGAAAGCAGGGCTGCGATGGGCGAGCCCTGCAGGGGAGCAGTGACATGCTGCTTGCAGCAGCCCGTGCCATGCGGTGCCGGTATCGTCCACTGTGCGCCCTCAGAAACAGGACAGGGAGTGCAGAGAGGGCACAGCCTTCTTGCAAACCCGAATTCTGCCAGGCCCTTTGTAACGTCTCTCTGTGACTATAGGAAGAGGGCTTTGTCCTAATTTCCATTGGTACTGGGGTATTTCTTCTGGGGCCTTCAGGACGATTGTGGCTGCACAGGCCTCCTGCCCCAGTACTGGAAGGGGTGGCTCAGCTGTTTCTGGAGGCTGTCATTTCAGATGCCATGTCCCTATGGAGTGAGCAAACACCTTCCTTCCTTGGCCTTGTGGTTCTCTGAGCCAGTTCAAAGACACTCTGGAGATCATTTGGCGTCCCCTCATGCCCTTCTGCCCTGGGTGATGTCCCCTCCTCTTGCTCTCAGACTTGGGGTTACAAACACTTTCTGTACTTTCCTGCTGATGATCCAGCGATCTTCTTGCCCCGACTTACTGAGCT
This sequence comes from Neopsephotus bourkii, assembly GCF_033783945.1. NCBI lineage: Eukaryota > Metazoa > Chordata > Aves > Psittaciformes > Psittacidae > Neopsephotus > Neopsephotus bourkii. The sequence continues at coordinate 8,475,996 of NW_026901776.1, read as the reverse complement.
GTCCTTTTGGGTCTGGCCACAAATGACCAAGCTCCTTGCCCACCCCAGTGTGCACTTCTGCCTCACCATTTTCAGGCAACGGGGAGCACGGCCTGCTCCCTTCTGGGGTCCTCCAGGCCTGAGCTGGTCCTTCTCATATGCCCTCACAGGTGAAACTGGAGATGGACAAGGCTGGAGACGTGCTGTGGCAGGTTAAGTAGCAATATAAGATCCAGATCGTCCTTTTTTGTCCCAGTTGCTCCAAGACAGGCAGCTCAAATCAGCCATTGTAGTGTTTCTTGATACAGCAAAGAACTCCCCACAGTGGATGTGAGGACAGGCCACCGAGCCTAAGGATGACCACAGGTAGCATAAGATACTGCCTTCATCACTGCTAAAGCACAGCTAAGAGGCAGTAAGTAGATGGCCAGGTCACCTGGCCCTTGTACTAGGTCTGCTCCTGCCTGCACTGTTCTGCATGTATGCAGCAATGTCCCTGTCAGGGCCAGGGCTTTCTGAGCCTCCACACGGGCATGAAGAGCTAAGCAGTGGGGTGAAAACAACCCCACAACGCAAACCCTGCTACTGGCCTGTAGGGTTGCAGAGCTGGGTTCAAGATGTGTGAAGGGAGCAGACAGAGGACTGAGCACTCAGCCAGGAGGGAGACCTGGGAGAGGCGACTGGGGCTTCATCAGAAAGATTATATTTTTAATACATGGATGGATGATGTACCTTTATCAAATAAAACAAATACAAGCCCAGAAACAGTGTATCAGAGAATCATAAAATAATTCAGGTTGCAAAAGTGACGTCTGGACCCCAACCTGATCCCCAAACTGAAAGCAGCTGTGGGTTTGTGCAGCTGGGAGCAGGGCAGGAGGGATAAGGAGTTTCCCTTGGAAAAGTGGTCTTGCAGCAAACTAGCCTTAGAGGCCTTTAATGTAACCAACTACATTCTGGCCCTTCAGGGGAAGGGCTTTTCCACTATAAAGTGGAGGAGAAGCAGCCAGGTCCCCAGGTGCAACCTTCTGGGATTTGAAAGGTCAGTGTCCTCTGAAAGCAAGGAGGAAACAGGGTTGTGTTTGTGCAGAGAGGGCACTACTGCTGTATGTCACAAGGAAGTCTGTGTCTCGGGGAAAGGGGACAGGTACCTGGGTAAGAGAGCTTCACAAGGATGTTTCCACTTTTATTTTAAATTGTGCATGTGAGACTAAGTCTCAGATTAGGATTCACTGATTGTTCAGTGAGCAGAAAATCCCTCTGTCATCTCAAAGGGGAGCCTTGAAGGGGAGCAGTATCCCAACAGCCAGGCTTGCATGGTCCTAAACACCAGATCCCATCTTCCCTACTAAAGGAAAGGCTGCAGTGCCATGCAGGAGCCTCAGGGAATCCCTGAGGACCCACAGTCACTGTCTGCAGGCAGGAATAAACCCTTCTCTCCCCTCAGCAGCTACTGGCCCTGCAGTGACAGCACTGATAGGTGAGGTGATGGGGAAGCCAGGCACAGAGCCAGGAGGGCTGCCTGGGCTCAGCCCAGGAGGAAGTCACTGCTGTCCGCTGTGCAGGAGGCGCTGAAACAAGGACCCATCTTTCTGGCTTAGGTGGGTGGGTGAATCCAGCTCTGCCACTCTCCCAGCCTGCATCACCAGCACACGGTCTGAGTCCAGGATGGTGTTCAACCTGTGGACAGCAAACACCAGGATACACATTGGTGTATCTGAGGAGAAACCCTGAATACTGCTTCCCCTGCTGTCAAGGGGTGTCCCAAGACATTGCCAACATCAGGATCTGTGGACCGTGTCCCTTTGCACTCAGGGGCACACTGCAGTCCAGCTCCCAGAAAGCCTCTGCGTGCTGCTGAAATGCACCACCTCTTAGGAGAGCACAGCAATGCTGTTCTGTTCCTGAGCATGACAGGCCATCAGGAGCACAGAGGGAAGCTCTGTGGAGGGAAAGCTCAGTGCACACCTGATTTTAGGGTTGCACAAGATGTCTTTCTTCCACAGGAGAGTTGAGTTGCTTCTGTTTGCCCCTACATTTCCTCACCTGCCACCTCCTGAGGGCTGCAGAAGTGGACTTGAGCATCAGTTGCCACTCCCCAGCTATCTGGCATCTCTGCTTACGCTGTCATCACCAGTGGATTTGTGGTTGCCAGATTGCCAACCACCACACCCACATGTGTGCACCCTGTTCTGCCCAAATTACTAAGCATGGCAGCAACCTCTGGCCCTGGGGAGGGAAGACAGGGTAGCAGGAACGTCTTTGCACAGTCATGTCCTGTTCAGTGCTGAACTACAGCCCTACAAATCTGGAAGACATTGTACACAATTTGAACAGGCATAAAGCATTGTGGAGTTAAGGACTTTGGTTACACATCTATCCCCAAAAGAGTGCCAGGCTGCAGCACTGGAAGTGACGTGGAGGGGCAAGGGACAAGTACTGAGTCATTTCCAAGCCTAGATTTTCACTTAACCATCCAACTATGGTTCACCCAAAGCTGAATGGCATGAAAGAACCATGGGTACAAAACAACTCCATTACCACCTCTCTTTCTTCACTGCTCTCCCCCATCTCTCCTCAACCCAGTGCAAGAGGGGCTGGAGCCATCTTCAACCCAGCCTTGCTGCCTCACCTTCTGCCACTCCTTCCTCTGCTGGTTCTCTTCTCTAGTTACTCCTCCATCAGAGGTGGTCTCCCTCCACCCAACCCAAACACACACCTCAGCCCACAGTGCTCTTACCTTTCTACTCTATTTAGGCATAATATCCCTAGTGTATGAACCACATTCCCTCCACACCCCTCCTGCCTCTGTCCTATCTGATGTATTTAACTAGACCCACCCGATTCACTTTCCATGCTCAGCCCACCCTGTCTGTTACCCATTACTCCCACTTCTGTGCACCAGGACACCAGCCCCTGCTCATCTGGTTTTTATTTTTGTGGTATCCTTTGTGTTTTGAAAACACCCTCCATACAACTGCATAACCCTCCTCCAAACTCTTCTCCATTTGGCAAGAGTAAGAGCACCCTGTGCAGATAGCACTACCTAATGCTGACCCATCCCTTCCCAGTATCAACGGTATTCATGTTTTGCCCTCCTCCCTCTGCCTGCAACTAGCTACTCTCCCTACTCTAACCCTCAATTTCTCATCTGCGGGCCAGGCACTGTTGCTGTGTCTTGCCTGGGTTTTGGAAACAAGACACCCAGAGTTCTGCCTGCCCAGGAACTGGCTGCAGCCCTTGGCCACGGCTGTCTTGCAGTGCCCTCTACTGAGCCAGAGACACCTGCTCCTACCCGGTCTCCGTGCTGCTCCTTCCCACAAGATAGCTGTCCATTACTCCGTGTTCTAAACTGGCAGAACCACGAGGTCTGATTCACTCCCCAGTCCCAAGAAGCAGTGCCCAGGAAGAGCCATCTGCCATACAACGTGGCGTTTTGCCCTTTGCTGTCCTCCAGTTTCTGGGTACAACATTTCCACTTCCAGTTGTTCTCAGCACCCAGGGCAAATAAAACAAAAAAGGCAAGTAGGCAAGATCCCGCCTTTTGCACTTGAAAAGCCTTATCACAGAGTCCTCCCTGCTCAGCTCAAGGCCCAGGCATGGTAGAACAGGTCCACCTCTCCCTGTGAGTGTTGGGATGAATTTAGGCGCCGAGTGCTGCTTCCTCCATACCTGTGAGCGATTGTCAGAACAGTTTTGTCAGCAAAGCGCTGGCGAATGGTCTGCTGCAGCAGCTGGTCTGTCTTCTGATCCACACTGGCTGTGGCCTCATCAATGCACAGTACCTGCCAGGGACAGAGAGTAATGGGAGCTACCCAAGAGCCCCAGGGGACACCCCAACCCCTCCCGAGAGAAAGCCTGAGAAGGTAGCACAGGATGTCTGCTGCCATCACACCCCAACTCTGGAGCACTCTGCTGCTCCCACACACCCATCAGCAGCTCACTCCCCTTCCCTCATGCCCCGGGAAGGCAGGGCACTCACCTTGGTCTGCGTCAGGAGGGCTCTCGCCAGACACACCAGCTGCCTCTGGCCCACAGACAGACTCTTTCCCCTCTCTCCCAGCTCACTGTCCAATCCACCTGTGGGGGTCAAGCTCAGAAGTCACACCACCAGGCTCTGCTCAGGGCCCTGAACAGCTTCCCCAGCCTGGGGCTTTCTCAGAAGCACTCAATATCCTAATCCTGCTCAAGCCCAGACACTGGGAACCAGAGCCTTTATGCTTAGATGCAAGCAACGTGTGGCACAGAAACGCCACACCCCCCTGAACTAGGGGCTGGCTTATCTCTCAGGCTTTGCTGTAACATCCACTGGGGTCAGGTCTCATCAGCAAGATCCTGACACCAATCCATCATCTGCCAGTCCCTTGCCACTAACCCTCATGGAATGCCACTAACTCCCACAGATCTGTTCCCACCCTGGTCCTTGTGTTCACCTAACCAGTTCCCTAATGTATTCACCTGGCCCTTTTCCTCATCTCCCCGACTGAGCTAAGGCCTTCTCCCTTTCTCAGTACCAGGGCTCACCAGCTGCATCTCACTGCATTCAGACTCACCCATCTGAGTAACAGTATCCCACAGGTAGCACTGCTCTAGCACCTCATGGAGCTCAGCATCTGTCCGTTTTCCCTGGGGGTCCAAGTTCTCTCGGATTGAGCCACTGAACAAAAACGGATCCTGAGGGATGATGGCCAGCCTAGATCTGCAACCAAATGAGAGCTGAGGGTTCATGGGGTAGGTTCCACAGAAAAACAAAGGCCGGTAATTTTTCCCTCCTGGGGTGGGGTGTCTTTGGCTTGCTGCATATTTTAGAGGCAAAGAGACATAGGTAACACACTCAGCCTGGTTTCTTTAGCACAGCTGATCAGAAACAACTGAGCAACTCATAAGAAACTGCCACAATCAGCAAGAGGTTGCCATGATTAAAAGTCCTTTGCTCCTCACTCTTCCCTTCGGTACCCAACCACTGACAGCTCTCAGCCTCCAGCCCCCGCCAGCTACCCTCCACTGTGCTCAGCCCTCCATACCTTAGCTCGTCCAAGCCCACCAGCTTGCTGTTGACACCATCCAGGAGAATCTGTCCTGATTTTAGCTCCAGCATGCGGAAAAGAGCCAAGAAAAGGGTGGATTTTCCAGATCCTGTGCGACCCACAATCCCCACCTTCTCTCCAGGGTAAACGGTGAAGTTCACACCATCAAGTGCATTAGGCAAGCCCGCTTGGTAGGCCAGGACCACTTGCTGGAACTCCACAAGCCCCCGACTAGGCCAGTCAGCAGCAACCTGTAAGGGATGCATAGGTGAGACAGGGTATGACTGTGACCCACTATTCATCTTCAGCCTCATCTCCCCACAGGCCAAGCCCCATTTATCCCTTTGGATGGCTGTCTGGCTTCTGAGCAGACCCAACGCACAGCACTGCTCCAATTCCAGTCCCCTTCTAGGCTTGTTCTCTCCTACCCTTTCCCATCATTCCAACTTTCACCAACTCCTGCCAGAGATTCACACCCCCCCCCCCAGGATACGTACTGGTAAAGGATGAGCAATCAAGGTGGTTTCTAAGGCTGAGGGACCTCCACTTATTAACTAGAACCCTGCAATCTCCCCAGGAGGCAAGTGCAGGGCACAGAGTCAGAAGACGGGCCTGTCCTAGAGAACATATTTGAGCTTTTACCTCGACCAGTTTATCCTGGGGCTCCATGGGGATGTCTGTGCTGTATTCCTCTGTCCGCTCCACACTCACCATCATGGTCTCTGTCAGAGTGAAGCTGGAAATGAGGCCTGAGAGCAGGTTTGTGACTGACAGGGCATATGAGAGTGCCAGACCCACAAGTCCTGCAAGGACAAAAACATAAGCAAGAATGTTATTGGCAGAGAAGGAGCTGGGATCTTGGTGGCACGACAAAGAAACAAAGAAGTCAGCACCCTGGAGTCTGCAATCCCACTTGAGGATGGGGACACACAGGAGGAGAACATGAGCTGAAGCACTATACTGTGGGTGACTTACTGAGGGACAGGGAGCAGGAGCTCTGGATCTTATCCCATGTAGAAAGATATGCAACTCTGGGCTAGGAGAGGGGGAACCCCTTGGCCACAGCCTAGGAGCGGGCACAGAACAATTCCTGGCAGCCTACCTGGATTTCCCAGTTGTTTCTGGTGCTGGATGATAGCAATTGCTGCAATAGCAGTAATCACAGCAACTCCAATCATCTGCAAGCGGATGTCCAGCCACTGCATTGCTGTGTTGCTGGCAAAGAGACAGTGCTGGTTCTGCTCCAGGCGCAGCTGATTCTCCAACTCAAACCTGGCAGGTACACAACAGAAGTTTACACGACTTAACCTCCATTCCTGCTACCCTATAATTAGCCCCACATCAGAAAGGCCCTGGTATATAAAGCCAAAGCTTTGGCTCTCTGGGTGCTCTTTTTTTCTGCTCACCTTTGTGTTGCCCTCATGGCTCTGATACTGCTCAGTCCTGAGAGGGTCTCTGAGAAGTGAGTGTAAATAGGTGACAGGGTGATACTGTAAAGGCGTTTCAGCTCCCGGGATGTGCGCCGGTAATAGCGCTGGATAGAGAAGTAGAGGGCAGCCAAGGGGATTAAAATCAGACCAATCCAAGGGAGGCCATAGGTGATTATCACCAGCATGCCCAAAAGCCCATACATGTTGGCCAGGAAGATGTTGAGGATAAATGGCAAGCTGTCATCCACACTGTACAGGTCTGAGGAGAAGCGGTTCAGGATTCGGCCTGTTGGTGTGGTGTCAAAGAAGGTAACTGTGGCCTGGCAACAAGGGAACCAAAAAGTAAGAACCAGTCAGCTACAGTGAGATCCAGCCACAGAACAGTGCCCAGGAGATCAGCACCATGGGCAGCAGATAAGGCCACAAAGGGGTGGCCCTGACAGACCCCTTCCTTTCCTCGGCTGAAGAAGAAATCTCAGATTCCAAAGCCAACATCCACTTGCAGTCAAGTAACTCATGCTGTTTATATGGTAAAAGGAAGGAGCCCTTCTGTGGTGAATGGCAGACAGCTACCGAGATAGCAGTGACTCAGATCCCATGCTGGCCCACCAGCAGCCAGTGAGACAACCCTCTAATCCTAGGATCTAATCCTATCTTCCAAACCTTTAATCCTTACTCTAGTCCAAGAACCCAAAGATGCCCAAATACTAAAGAAAGTTAACTGGCACATGCCAGCATCAGCCCTAAATCTTAATGATTCCTTCCAATTTCATCTGAATCTGAGCTCACGATGAGTAGCAAAAGCTACTTTGATTCAATTGGCCTTCATCTTCCTATATATCTAAGCCTAATGAATGAACAGATGCAGGTGGTAGTCATAACTGCCCTCCCTCACCATGGAATGGAACAAGGTTTATGGGACAAATTTAGAACTTCAGCTCATTGGTCCCTTGTGCTGGCTGTGGTGCAGCCCTTTTTGGATACAGTCGGCTAATACCAGCAGAAACCCTAACCCACCTCCCAAACCCTTACTCCCAACTAGGAGAAAAGTGTCAAGGCAGAGTGACTTGAAGAAGCCTCAAGCCTGCCCTGGACTTTTTGACCATTACCTTTAGAGCCCTCTGGAGCAGTCGGTCGTGAATGACAGTGGCAGCATGGATAGTGCCATAAGCAAAGAGGAAGGCCCGAAGAATGGTGAAGAGGGAATTGGCCCCTGCAATGCTTCCGTAAACTATCAGGTAAAAATTCACATCCAGTGAGCCATTGGAAGGGGCTGGAGTGGTGTCTAAAGCCTCAATGGGGGAGCTGGAACACAGAAGGAAGATTAGGAATCTGCTAAGGTCCCCATGGCAGTAAATTCACAGATAGGGCACGAGAACCTAGGAGCATGCTCAAGGAAACCAGGACACTTAAACCTGATACTCCTGTGATACCCCTTTGGCTTGCTGTGATAAACACTTCGATTACTATGCAGCTAGCTTCCATCAGCCCCAGGCAGAAGCCCTTTGGGCCCCTCATCAGGTCAGGGATTTCGATTCTCTTTGTAAAAGCAGCCACTCAGGTCCCCTGCAGTGGGGTGGTCAGTTTATCCCTGCTCTCAAAAAGGATCTTCACAGGAAATGCAGTTAAAGGCAAAAATGGGAGTGTGTTCCCATTGGCATCTCCTGACCAGATTCACTTACACAAGCCCAACAGTGGAGCAGAGAAGCAACTCTGGGGAAGGTGGGGAAGCTGAGCAGACCATCACAGACGTATTTGCTGCCTGGGATATGCCAGAGATCCAGTGTGAGAGCCACCAATCTGAAATATTTCTGGATGCTATAAAGAAAGACAGATGACATAAAGAGGGATTCAACCTTCCAATCAGCAAATATGAAGCAGAAAAGCTGGAGGGGAAGCTCCTGGACAACTTTTGTTATTGCCTCACTGCCCAGTCTAGTCTTCCCCTGCCTGCATGCTCCACTGTTAGTAGTAAAGCAGGAGCAAGGGAAGCCTTGAGCTGCAGCAGCAACAGGGCAGTGCTAGAGCAGCAGACACACAACTGCAGTAGTAAGATGCCAGATCCTGCTGCCACATGTGATACGTTAGCCTGGGAAAAAGAACAGGGATCTTCCTGCTGTAGGGAGAACAATTAAACCCCTGGCCTCTTTTCTTCCCTGGACTCCACACAACCAGGGAATGAGAGGCAAGGAATGTCTAAAGAGAGATGTGCTGCTGGGCCATTCCCTCACCTTGCATCAGGAACAGAGAGAAGAGAATGGATAATGCCAAGCAGCTGCCCACTGCCAGCCAATATGCCTTGTAAACCTGAAAAGCTACTGCCCCTTCTTTCTTCTCTTCCTCCTTGTGGATCAGATGACTGTTTGGAGTTGTTTCTTCTGCCTCTGTCTCTACAGCCTCTTCTTGGCCCTGTTCACTGGGGGCTGTGGGAATGGAGGCAGAAGCAAAGGTCAGTGTAATGCAAGTTCTTCCTGCAGCTGCTCCTTGATGTGAACAGAGCAAGTCTAGGCTATGAGGGAGACTTTTCTTCCCTCCTCTTTCCTCTTTCAAGATAGTGCACCAATCCTGGCAGACCTTCAAAGCTGGACCACAAGTGGAACAAGATTCAAACAGTTCTTCAGACTAATATTGAATGATACAAGGGCTTCCCCTCCTCTATGAACACACTACCCACAATCAGCACTGTCACAGCAGAGCAAGGTGGTGGGATATCTGCTCTAAGGCCAGCAGCTATCAGGTACGGGTTCTGTCTGGGTGGTCAGCTGAGCTGTGCTGGCCCAGCTCCCCTCAAGCTTGCCACATACAGACCTTTATTCTTCTGCCTCTTGTCCATATTCTTGAACCTGGGGAAGAATTCCACAAGGGGCAAGATATCAGCTGGTGTACCTGCAAAGAGAGACATGCAGAACTTCAGTCTGCGAGAAACAGCTGTCAGTTACTCACTGCCTCTTGTTATGAAATGGCAGTTTTGTTCTCTCATAACATTTCCTATTTTCTCTCACAGTACCTGCACCCTTGAAGGCCCTCCTCCATATAACCTGCTGTGGCCTTCTGCCTTAGCCCCCCCGCTCTAGGCTTGTCCTGTTTTATCTGTGCATCTGCACATTCCCTCCCACCCCATCTTTGCCCACAAAGAGAGTCCTCAAGCTCTTTATCACTGGGTTCCCACTAGTTAATCCTACTCCCTCATGTCCATCTTTGCTCAAGCCATTTCAAGACTGGTACACAGGCACGAACGAACGCATGACAGGACAGCCAGTGTACCTGTCTTAGCTATTCTGCCGTTGTCTATCAATAACAAGGCATCAGCCTTCTCCAGAAACTCCGTTCTGTGGGTGCAAAGGATCCTGGTCTTGTGTTTGAGAACTCCAAGAATGCATTTTTGCATGAGATGGTTGGCTACCTCTGCATCAACAGCAGCCAGGGGATCATCAAGGAGGTAAAACTCTTTCTCCTGAGAGGGAGACAAAAGACAAGGATACAGCTGCAGGCCCTGCTGTAATGAAAAGTGCAAGTGCTGCTGTGTGGTGAACCACCAGCACATTAGGCCAGCACGATGTGGTTTAAGACAGGCTGCCAGAGCACACTATCGAGCTGGGTACTTCATCTTCTTTACATCTGACTTAGCACTCAGCACAATCTGCCACAGCATGACTCCTTTGCTATTTACCTGGTAAACGGCTCTGGCAAGGGCTATTCGAGCTTTCTGTCCCCCACTGAGTGTCACACCATTTTCACCCACCTCTGTCTGGTCACCTGCTGGTAAAATCTGGAACATTCAAGAAAATCCACTTAGAAAGGACAGGAAACTACTGGGGACCCAGAGCCAGAACAGTGGGGTACCTCCCCTGCCTCTGGCAATAATTCCTTAGGGTGACACCTTACCAAAAATTAAACAATGCAACAGTCTATACACTGGTTCTGCAGACAATCGGCAAGCTTGGCATATATGCAATTAAACTCTCTTACATTCCACAATACGGTGGCCACATCTGAACTACCTACTGAGAGTGACTTCTAGTCTAAGATAACTCTGAAATAAACAAAAATAAAACTCAAGTAAGTTATCTTGCCTTTACAGAATATTTGTAGCACCCAGTAAAGCACACAGTTGCTCCCAATGCTTGTCACATCAGAAAATCAGGCATCAGGTTATAAATTGGAGGAGAAGACTAGGTTCCTACCGTGTAACAGCCAGGTTTGCTGGATAATACAGCCATAAGGCTCAAATTCAGTGAATTATTGAAAGGAGCACCACAGATTCAGCCCTTCCAGATCCCAGGGAAGTTCCTTCTTATCCAAAAAAACATCAGCTGTTGATAGGCTCTGCCTGAAAATCCCAGCTGTCATCTACTCACGTTCAGGTCCTCAGAAAGGGCACAGGCCTCCACCACCTCTTCATACAGCCTTGCATCATACTCCCGCCCAAAAAGGATGTTCTCTCGGACAGTGGTAAACTGTATCCAAGGCTCTTGTGTGGCCAAACCAAATCCTTGCTCCAGGTCACTAACATACACTCGTCCACCTTGCCTGCAAGTGCACCGGAAGCGGGTAGAAAGGGCAACAAAGGAGAACTGTTGGCAGACCAAAATGGCCTACAAATAAGGATGACACTGGATAGTCCCTGCCTGCTGTGGCATGGAGGGACCAATCAGGGAGAAATCTTTAGGGTACTTACTTAATGAGCTCTCCAGCGATGGCTGCAAGCAGAGAGCTTTTCCCAGAGCCAACCTTCCCAACAACCCCCAGCAGCATCCCCTGCAAAGCGAAATGAAAAAGAGCAATGTGATGTGCTAATACAGAGTGGCTTGTCCAGATTTCTTGAGCCACTGTAAGAAATCTGACTGCTGTTACAAACTAGGATTGTCTCACAGGTTCAGCAGCAGAGGTGGGTGAAGTTGTTGGGTAAACCAGACTCCTGATATAGCACGACACAAGTCTGCAATGAGTGTTAACTCTGGAGCCCAGCTGTGCTCCCTGCCCAGTCCTCTCCTTCAGCAGTGGTAGAAAGCAGAGGGAGCTGGTTTATCTCATCTGTAAGCCACGCCTGAATCTCCTGCAGTACCCTTCAGCTCTGAGAGTTATGATATGAGCCTCTTGACCAAGAGAAAATTTTGATGCACAGCTCATAAGACCAGGAGAACATGAAAACATGCTCCCTCTGCTCTATTCCCTAGTGCCATTCTTCTCCATTACCTCCTGCACCCTTGCTCACCTTTCTCACTGACAGGTTCTCAATGTGCAGTTGCAGACCGCCTGTGGATAACTGCTGCCTGGTGCTTTCCTCCTCAACTGGCACCCATGAGAAGGATGCATATTGCATCTCCATGGCAACAGCAGTACCTGAAGGGCTATCTGCAAGAGAAAAGCAGCATAGCATTGCACTACTACGAGAAGACCAGAAAATTAAACGCACCTGGCATCAGAGATACTATCAGCTTTGTTCCCAAATGGATGAGGCCACAGACAAGGCACTGCCATGATGCCCTTGACCCAAGCACAGAATGAGATGCTTGCCTGCTAACTTGCCCTTAAACTTATACCTCCCTTCCTCCAACCCTCCTGTTTCCAGCTCACACCAGACACACATGATGACCTGTTGGCTGTCATGGAGACACAGTAAGGATAACTTGTTGAAGGTAAAAGAATGGCAGGGAGCTGGCAAAAGGCAAGGAAGGAGAAAAAAAGGAGCAGGAATGGCTCAGGAGAGGGGGGGTGCACACAACCCTTTCTGACAGACAAAGCCAAGGCTGTTGATGGTTTCATTTTCAGAGGAGCTTTGGACAGAGGAGGGAGTAGCTTCTTCTAAATCAACACTAACAACAGGGCTTTGTGAGGACAAGCAATGGCCTACTATTGGTAAAGAGGAATGCTACACCCTTGTCTCCCATTTTCCACAGACATGAAGTGCCTTCACTCTGAACCTGACAACTGAATGTCATGAATGATGGGGATGACAGCCAGCTGCCCTCCAGTACTGCCCCTGGCCTCACACCTCAGCTCTCTGTTCCAAGTGTCCCCTGCCCAGGGTACCAAGCCCAGCAGCGTTCTCTGACATTACCTAGGGCATAATAAGCTTCCAGGTCTTGGTCCACAAGTTCAAGGAAACACTGGATTCGATCCAGGGAAACTTTAGCTTCCAAGGTCCCATTTAACACCCATGGGAAGCTGTTGAGGGGCAGAATAAGCATCCCGACAAGGGCCAATGCTGTGAACACCTGCATGGGTAAGGAAACAGCCATGAGCTGGAGGCAGGACCTCCCTCACCTCTTGTATTCTCCAAACAGTTTCACCAGTGAGAGCCTGAAGAGCTGTGGGGTGACACAGGCAGGTTTATTCCCCAGAGACTGCAGCCCCACTGTAGATTGTCCTCTGCAGGAGACAGGACTGGAGCTCTCCCTACTACCTACTCACCTTTGTGGCAGTGAGCTGGTGACCCAAGAGGACATAGGTGATGAAAATGGTAATGGAGACCACAACAGGCAGTGCTGCCCACAGATACACGCACACAGCGTCCAAGTACTTGATGGCTCGTAGCTTCTGCAGCTCCTTATCCCGGCAGGCATTTATCCTGGTGCTGAAGTGCTTTTCCCAAGCATAAAACTTGATCACACGAATGCCACATAGGAACTCTGTCATTAGCTGCAGGCAAAGAGGAAAATCACATAGAACAATCAGTGCTTGCCTAACACACCAGATGTCAGCTAGGCATCTGGGCAGGGGCCAGGTTTGCAGTTGTCTCCTGTTAAGGGCCAGGCTAGAGATTCCAGGAACCATTCATTGCTATCAAAGACATAAACTCAAGTGGCAGCTACTGGGAACTCCACTCTTACTCATTCCACCAGCTTCCTCAACCACCTGTGCCATGTATGGTTCAGGAAAAGGCAAAATATTACCCTACTTCACAACTGAAGGATGTGCAACATAGGTGAAAGCATATGTGGAATTACTATCTCCAGCCTAGAGACAGCCTCCATTGACCTGACAGCATCTTGAAATAATAACACTCGACCCTCAGGCCAGTGCTGCCCTGGCACAGCTAGCCTGCATCCAGAGGCTGGCTGTAGCACATCCTGCAGCTCAGGTGTCCCATTAACATGCTGTCCTCTAATCCCTGCTCTCAGGCCAGCTTGTGCAGAGCAAGCTGAGATGTGTCTGTACTCAACACAAAACTAAACTAACAAGGCAGACTTCACTCAGCAAACCTCTCCTTCATAGCCAGAGAAAGTCCAGCTTACCCATTAGAACCTGATGCACCTTGTGTTGGGAAAAGAAATAAGTTTACAGCTCACAACAGTTCTAACATGGAGCTGACTTACGTTTAATACTTCCAAAGCATGACGGAAATGGTGAGTGAAAGTGCTGTCCCTTGCATTTGAAATACAAGGCTAAAAGGTGGGAATCTAATGTTTGATGTGGCAAAGACATGGCACAGCAAATATGCAAAAATCAGTAGAAAAGACGACTAGAGGGTGCTAAGCTTGGAGCAATATAAAACCAGTACATCCATGATCATTGCCTTTGTCCAGACTGCAAGCCACCTCACCACTGATGGCATTACTGGAGCAATCCTAGATGGAAGCATCTCTAGAGGAAGCAATCAGGAGTCCCACCTTAAGTACTACATGTAGAAAAGAAACCTGCAAGGGAACTTGCATTAGCCCAGGGAACAAGACAAGCATTAGAGGTTCACTATCTTGTGGGTGGTGAAACTGCATCACCCTGAAATACCTTTGAACCAGGTGTCTCTGTGTGTGTGCTCCCTCTAGCGTTTTTCCCAACAGCTCTGGATCATCACAAGCAGCCAAAAAGCCAATGTTCTAGGGACAGATGGGGAGCAAATACAGCAACAAACTCAGAGAGAAAATCCTAAAAGAATTAATGCCCCAGAGTCACCAGCTCGCCCTCACCTTGACCCGTGCATCCTTGTGTTTCAGCATCTCCTTGTTGTTCATCACGATGTAGTTAGCTATGACCTTGTTTATGGGCACAAGCAGCAGTGCCAGTGCCAAGCCTCCCAGAAAAGCTACCCCTACTTGCTGGTAGAGGAGGTAGAGGGTAATGGCGAACTGGAAAGGCAGGCTCCACACCTCGTGCAAGCTGAGGCAGAAGTTGACCAGCCTGCTGGTGTCCGTGCTCATGAAGTTGACAATTTCCCCCACTGTGAAGCGCGTAACACTGGCACTGCTGACACGCAGAGCCTTGTGGTAGATGGCAGAGATGACGGCAGCCCGCACCATCAGTGTCACCTTGTTCACCTCATAGCTGAACTGGTTCCGCAAAAGAGCACCCAGGAAGGAGCCAGCAAAGAGCCCGAGGGCATAGAGCACCCCATGGCTCAGAGGCTCCTGCCGTGACTCCATGAAGTTCACCAGCAGGTTCAGAAGCAGAGGACCTGAGAAACCCAGCAGGTTGCCGGCCAGCTTAAGAAGTCCAAGGGAGTAGAAACGAAGCCCAAAGGCTGCATGAAGGACTGAGAAGAGCTGCACGGCCTCCTGGCCACGGTGCAAGCTGTCTGGGGCATCACTATTCCCATCGCCTCCAGCAATGATTGAGCTAGTAAGAGACACCGTCTCCTCCTCTACTTGGTGCAGAGCTGCCTTCTTCTGCCAACAAGAGTAGAACCGCTCACAGACCCTGGCAGCCTCCAGCTGGCGAGGAAGTACACAGACATCCTGTGGTTGGTTCAGCTTCCACTGATAGCCACGTTTCATAAGAGGGTTCATCCAAATATAAAAGAAGCGTGAGAGCCAGCTCTCACCATCTTCTGACACTCTCTGCTGATCAGGCACTGGGATACCTGGCTCTGAGATGAGCTGGCCTTGTTGCCAGGAGCTATTGATGGAGAGGAAGTCTTGCCTGCCAGCAGTGGGAAAGAGGTAGGCTATCATATATACAAGCAGAGAGGCCAGCTGAAGGCAGAGAATGGCAAACCTGGAGGAGGCAGCAGGGTGGGCAGGTGACCAAGCTGTCCCACTTTGGTAGTACCACACCAGCGTGATGATGAATGAAGGTATGGGCAAAACAGTGAGGAGTGCCAGGACTGCAGGGCCTCTGGTAAAACTGTGAATGGACTTGCAGAGCGTGAGAAGAACAAGGCTGTGCGTGAGCCATGTCAGGGCAGCAGTGCCATTGGCAAGCACTTCCAGGTATACAGGACCCAGCTCCTGCTGAGAAATGGTGGCTGGGATGGTATCAACAAGGAACAGGCCAGCAAGTACTAAGGATGCGGTGATTCTGCATCCCCACCCTGGCCTGCAAGGCACTCGGGAGCCGATTCTTAAAGAGGAAAGAACAGAGAAAAAATTTACAGTTGGAATTCCATCACCTCTCAGTCAGTACTCTCCTTTTTTCCTCTCCTTTTACCCTCTTTATCCATTCACTCCTACTTAAAGTCCTGGATCCACCTCCCTCGATTTGCAGCTTTTTTTCAGAATGTTGGCATTGCTCAACTACATCAGGCCAGTATTGCCCAGTATCTGATCAATACCAGAGATTCAGGTGCTACCAAAGAATAGCATTTCTCTGCACAAATTTGTTTGCAAAATGTGATATTTCATGGGCAAATCAGACTGCAGACCTTGAGGACTAACAACAAAGTAACTTCTTTAGCACCAATTACAGATGATCACATTGTCTGTGTCTCATCTGTGGTCCCTGACTTCTCTTGTGTTTGTGATATTCTGTCTAGAAGCATTATTTCTATCACTGTTGGTTTCAGTGATGCTGCACATGTAAAGTCCATAATTTATAGCCCAACAGAATATTTCATTATCACTTGACTTATTATCCTTTGAACATTGCCATGTTTATGAAATTCAGAAGAGAGTAAACAGAAAAACAATTTTTGTTTTCTCTCAACCGCTTATTACTTTATTTATTTTCCAGGCCACCTTGGATTTATATTCTCTCCCGAAGAGTCTCAGTTTCCCCAATCTCCACTCGCTGAAATTCCTTTGAAATATTTTCTCACTATAATCACTACAGTGATTTTATGCTCACTACCCAATTCGGTCTTTCTGGATTCCTTTCTGAAGGGACTAGAGTTGTACAACACACTCTGAATTAGATCGGATGCTGACAAACATAATAACTTTATAATATTGTGCTCTTCTCTAATTATGTATTAAGCACATACATTATTAAGGAGAGCTAATTTCCAGCCTTTCCACCTCACCTCCAGTCCCGCATAATAACCAAGTGTCAGACGAATTAGTTGTCATACCTTGGAGTGCCAAGGAAGCAGGCACTGACCACTGCAAGGACCACATGAGGAATCACATTTAATGTCAGCTGATTAAAGCAATGGCCAATGCTGCCATGATCCCACACAGGGATTGGGTCCTCTGGGCTGCTTCCACACAAACCAGCCAGGATGTTCTCCATCCTTTGCTGGGAACTCAATCTGAGAGGCAGGAGCTCCTAGGGTAGAAAAGAAAGAACAGCATGAGGTATAATAAAAAGGTACAGCCCCAGTCTAAGGTGGACTGTGATTAAGAAACGAACACAGGGATAGAAGCAACTTCCTGGGTCACACAGCCCAGGCCCTGCTGCAGTGCACTTGCTCTCTTAACATCTACTCCACAAAACGATCAAGCTCCATCTTAAACTAAATTATGTTTTTGTCCCCATAAGTCACCCTGGGACCCCAGTGCTCTGGGAATTTGATGATTTCTGCTTGTTTCCAGGCTGATTTTTTTTCCCATGGCCTGTTCATTCTTTGGAAACTAACATCAGGAAGCATTTGCCTTTTTATTGCTCACTTTGAAAAATATTTTGAGCTGCTTAAACAATTATCTATCCATTTTATTTACATCTTCAAAGAGAGCGTGTAGTATTAACCACCCTCCGAGTCGCTCTGGAGGATGCTGATGACCAACCAAAAGACCATGCAATACCTTCAGGCTACCCAGGGGAGGGACACCCTCAGAGCTCCCTCCTCGGTGCTGCCCCCCGGGGCTGAAGCACACCCGCGAGGGCCTCGTCTTTGCGCCGGCTGCCGTTCGCGCCGGCTGAGCCCATCCCCAGCCCGGGGCCGGCTGAAGGACGCAAGCTCGACACGGGAACCCCGGAACCCCCAGCCCGTCCCACCGGGGCGCAACAGCACAATTACTCATCCATCCCCCACCCCGCCGCACGCCGAACTTTGACCCCTGCCCCCCGCCGTACCTCGGTTGGTCCTGCCCACCTCCGCGCTCACCGCAGTGGGAGGGCGCAGAGCAGCCCCGTGCGCCCCCTGTGGGCCGGGAGGACGCGCAGCAGCCCTGGCAGCGGGGCCGCAGGGAGGCGCTGTAGCGCCTGGGGCTCGTAGCAGGCGGCGGGCAACGAAGAGGGGGCGCTACTCAAACCGGGCGGTCGGAGCAAGAAGCAGCTCGGAGGGGGGAGCGGCAGCCCCGGCCCCAGGCCCGGCCGCAGGCGGCGGTCAAGGTGCCTACGGCGCGTGGGAGTGGTTGCCATCTATGCCCAAGCAGCTCCAGCTCAGCAGCCTGTAACGCGCCGTGCCGCCGGCGGGTAGATGGCGAACACGGGGAGCGTCAGGGATTCAGGTCAAAAGCATGAGGTCGAGAGGAGGGGTAAACACGTCAAACACGTGCAGCTAGTTCAGACCTTTATCTTCCAGTTAAAAACAAACTAAAATCAGTCCCCGGTCATGAATAAACACTCTTTTTTCCCCAAAAATTCTCTAGTTCCTTCCTTGTGCTCTTATTTACTCCCCCTCCTGCTATCACATCTGCCCCACAACGCCTGGTACCTTGGACGTTTCTATACAGACACTTGTTACATGCAGTGTCACTGTGTCGATGAGCACAGGAATAGCTACGCACTGCTGTGTCCCCAGAAGCCAGCACCAGCAGGGATAGCCCAGGCACTGCTTCCATGGATATAAACGTGCTATAAACACTGCTGGGACAGTGTTTTTTGCTCATAGCAAATGATATAGCTGCAAGAGCACTTTGCAGGCAATGGATCAGTATGCCCAAAGAAGCAACACTCTCTCTCTCAGCACACAGCAGGTAACAGTTGTAAAAAGCCAGATCATTATCTTAGCCAAATACAATAATCTGCGTAACACAAGCTCTGCATGTTGCATTGGGGGGGGGTGAGTAAATGATCAGCTTCCTAGATGTCAGAAAAGGAGAGGGCATCCAGCCTCATCCCTGACAGACAGGCAAGAACAGGAGTGTGCAGTAAACGTCACCACACCCACCCAGCAATTTTACCCGCTACTGGTGATTTTTATAGCAGATGCACTGAATATTTCAGTTCCCCCAAGCCCTCCCTCAGTTCTCTCTCGTATCAGGGTGAATAATTCATCACAGGTAGAAAACTATTTTCAGCATCAGAGGCACAATAAAGCCTTCTCTGAACAGTATTACCAGTGGGGCGCTGAGGAAGGAGAGTATCAGTAACATTCCTGTCTGAGAAAACAGAACAATCTGGATGAGTGAGTCTGAAGCAGCAGAGATACGAGCAGGAGCTTATAGGCCACAGTACCCTCTGATCAGAGTTTCCTTGAAGGGAGCAGGACAGTACAGTTCTAAAATCATACACACATATATACATGTCCTTGTTTAATTTCTTTCCCTGAGCATTCTGATTTCTCACAACCCTGAAAGTAATCTTGGCCTGCGTGTCAGGGTTGCAAGGCTGCCTTTTCATGGCAAAGGTAGATACTGCTATAGATACTCTTGTGCCTTTGGCAGTTTGCTCTGTCTGCCACAGGCTGTCCAAAGGTTTCTAGAATGAACTCTCTTATAGATACTTTGACACTAAGTTTTATGTCTTCTCTGCTCAAGCAAGCTTCACTTTAAAAAAATGGTGTGAAAGCAGCAAACTCTCAAGACAGCAAAGAGGGGATGTGTGAGACTGAAGCATGAGCTGCACACAAGTGAAACTTAAAGTTTCATGGTTCTGATGTCTTATTTCCAAATGAAAAAAACCCAAACAAAAAAAACCCACTAAAACAAACTAACAAACCCCAAGCAAACACCCACTTCCCCTGACTGAAAGAGGTTCTCAGGTATCAGGACAAAGACCATCCTTCTCTCTATTAAGCTGATCACCCTCAGAGCTTTTCCATTTCAGCTGCATTCTGTTCTAGTGTTTTCCTTTTCCACATACTGCATTCTGCCTGCTCATCTCTCCTAAACTCTTCATGTTGAAAAGCATGAACTTTTCTACTTCAGCTGAAAGACGGATAGCTTTCAGAGGCCACAGATCCCAATTTGCTCCAGACAGCATTATCTATACTCAGATGGGAGAACAAACATAAAGGTTATTAAAAAAAAGGCACCCTAGGAGAACACCAATCCACACTGCCCTATCTGGTATCACTGGTGCTTGTTCAGTGTATGTGCATTTAGACAGGAACATGGCAAGAATCTAAAGAAACATTCCGCCTTTTCGTGCTTCCTTTTGGCTTTCCCTTCTTCTGAATATTGCTGCCTGTGACATTTACTGCTATGTATTTGACTGGTTTAAGATGTGCGCCATGGGGAGTACAGGCTTGTAGGTATACGGCTTACAAAGTACCTTGTACCCTATATATGATCAGACACTTGACATTTATAAAAAATCAGAGCAATCAAAATGAAAGGGAAAAAAATAGTAACAGGTTTAATTTAATCCACCCCACAGGCCAGTGCAGGCCAGATTTTATTCACTATTATCCAGTTTTTTAATTCTCTGGATTGGTATGCCCCCAGCGGGGAAGAGCTATCTGCCTTCTCTTATGAGTCTATTTTGTAACAGATGACTTAATACGCCTCCCAGGACTCAGAATCAGAGAATGAGAGCAGGCTGCATGCCCAGTTCACTTCCTAGCTATAAGTAAATATTGAGCTGAAACAGAAGCCAGCCTAGACAAGCCTTAAATTCAGAACTATCAAATGTGGTTATTTTGCATCAATAGATGCAAAATCTCTGAAAGCAGTTGTCTGTTTGGATGCATTTTCTGTGCTCCCAGGCAGGCTCTGCTATCAGCTGAACCATCCTCAAGTTCCAATATGTCATGACCAGGGAAGGTTTGATTAGTTGGCTCAGTCCAAGACTTTTCATGAACAGGCTGCTCTGCCTGAACCTGAACCACACGCGTATCTTGCCCTGTTTTCCAGGGGATAAATTAATGCAAAGCTCAGGAGGCAAAAGGAGTGTCTTCCACTGCACAGTCTCACGAGAACACTCATTTTGTCACAAAACCACATAAATTGTTTCTGTTCTTATAAGCAGCCCAGCCATTTAATATTCAGGGGAGTGCTGCACGGTTGTCTCATGTTCCTTAATCTAGTCAGTCATAAAAAGGTAAAGTTATTACCAGTGTCTTAGGTTTTTCTCTGTTACTGCACTGCTTTTTAACCCAGTGGTCCAATCTGACTTAACCTCAATTCTTATTTCTGCTTACTTGTTCATACTGAGCTACTGCTAACTTTTCTGATTCAGTTCTTTTCCTTCTCAGTATTGCTTGCTCCCCTGACTTTCTTATCTGAGGGCTAATGAGAACTCAGAGACACAGTATTACCCCAATACTGCCCTCAGCACACAATTAGCTAAAAAGAAAAAGTCTCTCCAAGCAGCAGCCAATTGCAAGTTCAAAGATGAGCTTTGGAATTCCAAAGAGGAGTTTGGGAGCTGAACTTGTAGCAAAGCAGACTGACTGGCACAGCACCTCCTTTGTCCAGTGACAGTATGGAGTGCCAGTCACAGGAGTATTGCAAAAACCTCTGCAAGGTAGAGGCCCAAATTTCAGCACTGATTTGTGGAGTAATTTAACTGAATCTTAATATGGGTGCTCCATCCCTTTAAAACCTTAACTCGGTAAGGCATGTGATTGAAACATGACACTGCAGCTAGTACAGAATGAGTTTATAAATTGTAATTGTAGAGTAATGCTCAGTAAGATGACAGGGTGCTACAAAATGGTAATGAGCACGAGTCAGTCAAGTATTTTTCTCCAGCAAATGGGATTTTTCTCTTCCGAACTCTTTTTACCATTCATTCCTTGAACAGTTTACTTACTGGTGTAGTGATAGATGTTATTAGTTATTGGTATCTGGATTCCTTCACCTTCCAAATGACACTATCACCAGAAACCACAAGGACATCTCTTGGTCACAAGGTAAAAAGATGTTAGAAAATATCTTCATGTTCTCAGATTTTCCAAAGCTTTTAGATATCATAAGCATATATCACAGCTTTATATGAGCTGACAGGTTTTGCGTGCAGCTTTGTACTCTTAACTGTTCTGAAACCAAACTGTGGTTTAAAATTATTTTTTGAAAACTGATGTGAAGAAAGCAGTAGCATGGAAAAGACACCCAAAATAAAACAAGTCCATTTTCTCCCTCTTGCTAGGCTGTTCTTACTTATTTCAGTTGGTGAAACAGAGGTACACAGGTACCTGACACTAATGCATGAAAGGGTGTTCTTTTTCTTTCTTTTAATGAACAAACAGAACACATTCAGGATAACAGCATATTCTATATAGTGATAAACTATTTTGATGTGATGTACAATACAAATCTAGAGGGGGAATTCCTAGGTGCACATCAGCGTTGTAGTTATCATAAAGCACAGCTCTGTACCTCTCCATGTGTCACACCAAATCTGACGCTTTGGGTTGGTAGCTAGAACAGGTTGAGTACCCATTGCCTCCACCATCATTGTGCTTTGCTCCCACTAGAAGCAGATTTGCAGTCTGCTGGGGCTCTTCAAATATGACATTCTTATCCCAAGATGCTTAAAACTGAATTGAGGTCACAGGTGAACATTATTAGCCATAGCAGAGAAGGGGAAAGAGTGGACAGTAGTAACTGAAAATAGGCAGTTTTTATATAGAATTGATCACTGGCATAACTAAGCATATTTCCTGTCCCTGTGTAGTGGTGCACTCACACAGAAAATGTCAAGGTGGGGCAGCCGGTTTTAATTCAATTGTACACAACACCTCCCAGCAGAAACACCTTGTTATAGTATCACAGACCCCCACCCACCAGCCTGCGCTTGGTTGCTGCTGCTCTAAATAGTATGCTTCTAACGGTGTGTTGTTCTAGCGAATACAAAACACAGGATTTCATCCAAGACTGCAAAAATTGACTGGGTCTCCAAATTCAAACCCTCAGTGCACAAAACTTTGCCCAGTTTCTGAACAAACTATAAAGGCTCAGAAATTCAGGAAATGGGAGATTTTTTTCAGAACCTTCGTTTCTTTGCACTCATTACATTCTACTGCTAGCCCATTTCAGTTGAAGACACGCTTCCTCCTCACCAGCCTCAGCATGAAGTAAGAGAAGCATTTCGTGCTTCACTTGTGAGAACTGAACTGCTGTACTCACACGCCTGCACTATGCAGGGTGGGTAGCCAGTGCTCAGGTGAGGAAGAGGGAGGAGGCAGGAAACCATTCCTCCCCATCACATCATCCCAGCTCATGGCAGTCACGACAAGGAAACCTGCTCAGAAACTGTTATGTGCTGGAAGCTCAGGCTCAGCGCCGCCTCATCGAGCAGCCAAGGATTCATCACTTAACACACTTCTGCCTAAAGCAGCCGGGAGGCCCAAGAGCGACGCGGGGGGAAGCCCCGCAAGGCAGTCAAGCAGGACGGCACAGCCACCTGAGGGCTGGGGAGCGTGGCCCCCTCACGGCCACCGGGAAACAGGAGCGGGAACGGAGGGAGCGGCGCTCTCGTGAGCTCCCGCCTCCCTCCGGTCCGCAGCCCGCCCCGCCACACGTGACCGGCGCTCGGCGGCTGCCATTTTGTGCAGGCGTCCCCAGGCAACGCCTCCCGTCCCCCGCCCCCTCCGCGGCCCGGGCTTACCCCGCCTCCCCCCCCCCCCCGTGCCCCCCTCCGGTGTCTGGCTCGGGAGCGCGCGCAGGGAGGCCGGCGGCGCGCACGCGCGGGGGGTGGGGGGGTCAGTCGGGGTTACGGGGGGGGGGGGCCGGGTCAGAGGAGCTGGGGTGACCGCGCAGGCCGCCGGGACCCTCGGCGCCATCATGTACCGCTCCGGCAGCGGCCGCTCCGGCCCCTCGTCCTCGTCTTCTTCTCACCGGCTGAAAGACTGTAGCTCGTCGGGGTCCCGCGCTTCCCGCTCTGGAACATCGGGGCCGGGACCAGGCCGCGGTCGGCCTCCCCCTCCGCCACCCGCCACCGCTGCCACCTCCGCCACCCCTGTCTCGCCGCCACGCTCCGCTTCGCCTCGTCCCCCGCCGCGCCGCCACCGCTCCCCGTCGGGCCACCGCGGGGCATCCCGCCGATCCCCGTCGCCGCACCGCAGCAGAAGGTTGCCATCGCCGCCGGGAACACCAGGGACCGGGGGGACCCGGGGCCGCCGAGGAAGCGAGCACGGAGACGGCAGCAGCAGCCGGGTAACTACTGCCGTGCGCTGAGGGGTCTCGGTGCAGGGCTTGCCCCCTCCCTCGGGGGCTGTCACGCCGTGGGGGGGTTCCCGCCGCCACCGCGGCCCCCGCCTCCCGCTGCTTGGTGGGGTGTCTCTCCCGCGCCGGCCCCGGCCGTGCTCTGGGGTAAGCCCATGTCGCCGCTGGCAGAGCGGCGGGAGCGGGGAGCAGCGGAGCCAGGGCCCCGGGCTTGGCGCTGCTGGGTCCTTGCGGAATTGCACCGGGCCCGGGCTGTCTCTGTGCGGGGGGGTGAAGGGGGATCTGTTCCCTGTTCCTTAGAAACACAAAGTGGGGGAAGAGAATCGATTACCATGTGAGATAATGTTTTCTTTAATCCCCGTTACATTTTAGGTCTCTTATCGGCTAGAGCCATTTTAGATAAGGCTCAGAGATGATGCTGTCTTTTGCCAATGCAAAGGATGTAGGTAGTCACTTTCCTCCATTTAACATCGGTTTGTGTTACTGTATAAACATCGCTTAATTCATGGGGCGATAACTTTTTTAAAAGGATGTTGAATGAGTACTTCGAGTTTTTTCAGCTGTCACGGGTGTACAAA
This sequence comes from Neopsephotus bourkii, assembly GCF_033783945.1. Classification (NCBI taxonomy): domain Eukaryota; kingdom Metazoa; phylum Chordata; class Aves; order Psittaciformes; family Psittacidae; genus Neopsephotus; species Neopsephotus bourkii. The sequence goes on along the minus strand of NW_026901776.1, from coordinate 8,451,613 downwards.
GGAGACTGTTACAGACTGATAGAGAGGTATTCTTTGGTAGCAGCTGCTTTGTAGTTGGAGCTGTGCACAAGGTGTTCCAGTCTGCTCGCTCAGCCCTGGCAAAATCTGATTTGGGCTTGTGAAACTCTGGTTTGGCATCTGAAGTGATTCCATCTTGGGTGTGGGCACCTCCGTACTAAATCAAAGTGTATTGCTGTACTTTTTTGAGCGAGTGGTGTTAACTCATTTAGGTTTTCTTTTGTTACTCTATGGTGCAATGATTGTCTTGTCTGCTAACAACTATGATGTGTAATGGGTTCACTGCTTGTTTGCATTGCGTTGAAAGAAGAGTTTTTGATACTGGGATGTATGAGGCTATGGTCACCCAATCCAGCACGTGCACAATTTAAAAGAAGGGGGAACACACTTTTTCTTCTTGCTGTGCAGTATGTTCTGCCCCCTCCCTTGTGCTCTCATTGTATTTATGAAGTAGGTGATCAGGTATCAGGGTGAGCTGATTTGAGGAAACAATGCGGCTGAAAGTCAGTCTAACACAAATACATTGCTAAGATTTGTTGCATGATGGGACCCTAGGAGAGAACAGATTGTCTTCCCTAACGGCAGTACTGGTTCCTGTTGGATTTCTTCGGAGCTGTAGCCATAGAATCAATCACAGGTGAATGTAGTGGGGTTACAGTTCTGTTATTGGTGCTATTTGTTCCTTAAAGGTGAGCTGCCCTGAAGGTATGGGAAGAAATGCGTTTGACGGTTAAGCCAGGCTGAGGAGCTTGCCTCTGGCTGTTTGTTTTTAGGCTCTATTTTACCATTATCTCAATCTTATAGGTTGCTTGTGGGGTAGCCCTGAAATGACATTGCTACTAAGACCCACGATTGAAAATAAGTAATTTTTAAAAGGGGGTATTTTTTAAAATTTGATTCATGCAATTTTGTGTTGTGGTTTGGTGGACAGTTGATTTCACAGCTGAGGGGATGACAAAGTGGGATACAGGAGCAGAACTTTCTTAAACTGATTTCACCATCACTTACTCTACCGTTTCACGGTATCACCTGTGCTGGCTCTCTAAAACTTTCAGTGCCAAATGTGTTGGAGGTTCAGACTTGGAAAAATTTATAACTGGGAATTTTTGACTGGAAGCCTCACACTCCCCTTTTAGGGGAAAAAAAAAAAAGCCACCAACACCCTCCACCTCAGCCTCCCCCAGCTTCACACAAGCATTATTTTTGACAAACGCCATTCTCCCAGTTAACCCAGTGTTATTTTGCACCTTTTTGGCTGAAGTTGCAGTAATCCCCTTCGCAGATTGTTGCAGAATCTTGATGTTTTTCTTGCTTATTCTAATTTCAGAAAAGAACATTACTAATCTGAGAAATTAGGCTTTAGCAAGTTATCTAGTGCTGAACTGCTGCGCCAATTAGATTTTATGTTTATTTGAAAGAATATTCATTTAAGGAAAACCTTTCGCTAGAAAGCAACATTCACAGCAAAAGGGATCTTGAGACAGTTAAATATAGCTCTTTAACCTGCATTGTGCATTTTCTTGCATATGGTAAAGCCCAGCATAATTAATTATTAGAGTGTATAACGTGTGCATTTTTTCCATGGAAGTTTTTGTTCATTAAATGTGTTTGACCGACACTACTTCATTTTTGAAAGTGATGTTACAAAGCATAAAATGCAAATACAGTTGATTTTACTTTTTAGAAGTACCATTTACAAAATTAGCATTAATTAGAGAAAGATAAAAGCTGGGATTATGGTGATGTTTTCCCAACAGTGGAACTAAGTGTGATCAAAACAAAGCAGACACCAGATATGTTGGGTCCGCATGATTTGGTACAGTTATATGAAAGTTTTCAGATTTATATGACTTAAGACCCCCTCTCCAGAAGTTTGGGGATACAAAATGTGGAAATTCGGAAGGTTATGCAAGTGTTGTTAGTAAACAGTGTTTTGGAGCTGTTGTTGGGGAAGGATGAGTTCAGACAGAAGTCTGAGGAAGAGGGATTCAAGCTATGACAATGAAGGAGGACTTGGAAGAGGGGAATGTATGTGTAAAGGGTGGAAGATGTAGGTTGTGGAATGAAGATACTGATGGAATAAGGGTATGGGGTTAAATTGAGAAGGCTTTTGAGTACAAGCTCTAAGTTATTGTCCCTACCCTTTGTAAGAATTGCAGTATGGAGGGAGCAGCCTTAGAGATTTCTTACTCCCTTTTCTTGACTCTGTGAGTTGTTTTGGGGTTTTGTGGGGTTGTTTTGTTTGGCTGGTTGTTGCTTTTTATGAGGTGGAGTGCATGCAGTCCAGGTTATCAGCACCATTGCACATTTTCTCATGCACAACTGAGATGCTAACTGCATGCGGAGCTGTGTATTGCACTAAGTACAAATGTGTATTGCACTAAGTACAAGTTTCTCAGTAGCTGGGGAAAACTTCGTAGGAATTGGAAGAGCATAGAGCTACAGTAATGGTTTGGGGCAAGTACTGAAAAATGTAATGGATGAGAGGAAGGTCAGGGCTGTACAGTGAGAGATTGTGGCAGACTTACTTGTTCTTGCAGGGTTAACACATGCTGCGCTTACTTGTCTGCTGATCAGTGTGCTTGTTTTTTTTATAGTTTCTCTCAGATTCTTTGCTTTCTTGTAAGAAAATAGGCTGAAATTAGAGAACTGGAATATGCCTGGTCAACAGAGAAAGAAAAGATGAAGAGCTGGTATGCAACCTGTCCGATATTACATCAGTGGTAGCTGCAGTTTAGGTGCCAGAACAGGAAGGGAGGAAAATGCCATGCAGCGCATAAGTAGGAATGACTTCTGGTGGTGTTCAGTGCTCCAAAGGAAAAAGCTGTTAAAACTGGAATTTCTCAAACTGAACAAAAACCCCAAAACTTCTGAAGTTCAAATACTTACCACTGCAGCTGCTCTTGCTAGGCAGTCTGTATGGCAGTCACAGGCAATCCTAAAATCCTACCCTTTCTAAATGTAAAACTATTTCTTTTCTTTGTGCAGACGTTTGTTCTGAGATGTAATCATCTCTTCTCTGCCTTTATTTCCATGAGGTGGTCATGTATATGCCCAGTTTGCCAACAGTCTTGATGGCAACAAGATGCCCTTCCAGATAATCACTTCTTGAGGCAGCCCTCAAAATTCAGTGTTATATTGGGCACAGAGTGAGCCTTCAGAGTGCTTTTGAGAGATACATCCATCTTGTATATGTTGTATCTCAGCCAGGCTGTTGCAGGATCATACTGTGTGATACAACACAGCTGGTCTTAGAAAGCAATTAAAATGTGTTCTGATAGATGCTGGGATTCAAATTAATGGAGCAAAGTAGATTATCAGTAATATGTCACCGTAGGACAAGGTTATGTCCCCAGTGGGTTCTAGTGCAGATTTGCACTGCAAATAAATTGCGTTCAGGCAAATTTGTGATTTGTTTGTTTGGTTTTTTCCTCCTTTGTTTTCTTGATGGAGATTATGTACTGTTCTTGCTCTCTGGGAGGATTGAGCTGAATCTGCTGCATCGTCTCAGAGGGTGGATGCGGGCAACATAGTGCACCTGCTGCTTGCTACTGCAGTTTTCAGGAATGAAAGCAATATGCAGTGCATGACTGGTTTGGCAGAAGCGAAGCTGGTTCACTGCTTCCTGTTAAGATGAATCTAAACCATGTTGGTTTAAAAAAGCAGACCAAATATCTCTGTCTTTAGGCACTCTCATCTGTTTCTTACAGAACTCCCTTTAGATGATTCCTGTATTTTAGTGGCATATTCTAGAGCGATGTGAGGCATAATAGTTAAGCATACCATACCAGTAACGACACTTTCTGCATGGAGTATGTATCCAAAGGAAGATCTCTGCAGAGGCAGTTAGCTCAGGCCTTCTCTGATACGTTTTTTTTTAAAGGTGACTTTGCTTAGCTCTGGTTTAGCTCTACTGATAATAAATAATGATAATGGGAACTCTATTATAGAAGGTGTTTCGGTAGTCACTGGTACTTTTTTGCATTACATTTGTATTACATTGCACTTACCTGCTGAAAGCAGCATGAGGTGAAGAAAACTGTTGAAAACATCGCTGCTAGGAAAATCTTTGTTTACACTAGTTTACACTTAGGTTGATATTTTTACTAAAGCTGCAAAGGGCCGAAACACAGACACTTTTATTAAGAAATTCTGGCACTGTTTTTTATGTGATGTTTGTTTAGCTGCTTCTCCTCAAGAAAGGAGGACAGCAGCAAATCTGGGACTTTTTGAACTTCTATTTTTTCCACCTTCCAAAATGGTGCTTCATGAAATGTATTTTTGAGTTGAAAATTTCCCTTCTATATAATGTAAATATAGAGGATGTTACTAGCAGCTGGGATGAGAACTGCAATGCAGTCAATACTCTCCCCTTTCTTTAGTAACTAAAGACAATTGAAATATTTGGTGCAGTTGTCCTCCTAGCTTGATTTTTTTCATTGATTGATCTACCCCACGTTTTACGTGTTAAGCAGAGCAGAGGCACTTTCCTTTCTATGTCTGAGATTAAAATTCCCTGATTGATGGGCTTGCACTCTTTCTTCCATTTACAGAGACGTTCACCGAGTCTCCGCTCTGAGTCTTCACTGGAACAGAGTTTGCGGATTACTGTTGGTAATGACCGGTATTGCATTGGCACACCAGAGCGAAGGAGGCTGCCTGATAGACTGGGCTCACCAATTGATAACCTGAGTGACAGGTATGGTCCTCTGCAGATGGGGGTTCAAGCATGTGAAACAGTACAAGGGAATGGCTGTACTGCGTGAGACCAAACATGTAATTAGCCAAGTAGATGCCTAGGGAACAAGGGTAGGAGGGCAGGCATGTAGTGATGCTTCCCTGGAATACTCTCCCAGCCTCCAGCAAGTTGTGGTGCAGGGGATTCCTGAACAAAAACTAGCTTCCTGTGTTTATAGTAGCTCTAAATAAATACTTCTCTGATTTTTGTCAACTGCTTATTTAACCCATATAAACTAAAAGTGCCTGGATTGTACTGCAGGAGGGAGATGGCTTCTTTTGACATTTCACACCTTCAGCCACCTTCTTCTGTTTCTTATGAATCTGCCTAGACATGACTGAAAGGAAGGTTGTTTACAGATAGTATAAAGCTTCAACTTTTCTCATTTATTGGAAGGACTAATCTACTTTCCTGATTTTTGAGAATAGTCCAGAAGAAAGCTCTAGTGTAACTTGAAGAAAATTTATTATTTTGATTTCAAAAACTCTGCAGAGGACACATGAACATAGTCAGTTTCACATATGGTAAGTGTTAGAATTCTTAGGATCCCTTGTCTGGAATCTGAGAGAAACATATTCAATGAAGAGATGCCTTTTAAGTTAAAAACACTTCTGTGAACAGTGAGATATAAATATTAGTGGATGCTGTTTGAAAATCTTCGCCTTCTGTAGGAGAACAGGTATAACCTGGCAAAAGAAGTAAAATCAGATGACTTTGTGCAAACGAAATAATTTTCTTTGTATTGAATATTGTGAAGATGGCATAGTTTGTGACCCAGCACATACAATTGCAGTTTCAGGTCAGGGATAAGCATCCACCACCAAAAAAATAGGGCACTATAACTTCAGGTTTTGGTACAAATATCCCCAACTGGTTAAAAAATAGAAAAAGAGAAAGGGAGGGAAAGAAGGAAGTGATCAGATTAAGTGAATTTCCTGTCTTTCTCAAGAAGGTTAAGTTTCAGCAGGTGCAGAAAATCAAGTGAGAGTTTGGGTTTCAGTACTGTCACTTTTATGCCTTTACCTCAGTACTCCTGGGACCAGTGTTTGATTTATAAATCCCCTGTGCAGTCTGCAGTGTTCTGAATGAAATGAGTGCATATGCTCAGGGAGAGTACAGTGGTTGGAACGAGCAGGAAATGGTATTTAGGAGAACTGGCACTGCTCTGGCACATTAAGAAACATGCAGGGCTGGGGGGTGGTTGATGTATGTGTGTGTTTGTCCCATTGCTTCCTTTTTCCAGTGAGGTTTTAAATATAACCCGTTTTGTGGTTATGATGCATGGTAACATCAGGAACAGTGAAGTTTGTTCTAGCATAAGAGTGAAATGATGAAGAACTTTTAGTTTATCTCTGTTATAGGACCCATAGATGGTCAAGTGGTCAGAATAGACTCCTAAGGGATAAAAACAGTTGAATCACAATCAGAATAAGAGGAAGTGAGACCATGTAGATCTCGATTTTTAAGTGGCTTCTCCTGTATTTGTAGTGTAGGTATGCAAGAACTCCATGTGATTGACTTTTTGGGGTTTTTTTGTGTAGTCTGTTTATGCTGGCTGCACTTGTCTGAATGGTGCCCACTGCCCAGAACCTTAAAGTGTGTGACTACCAGGTGATCCCTTAGCTTTTCCTAAATCTTCTAGGTACTATTTTTGACTTCCAAATTCTTCACTGTTTAGCCATTTTGGTTGTTTTTAAAAGACACTTCGTATTTGGTTAAGGAAATTGTTTTTCATGGAGTTTTTTGGTCATGTACTGGTTTTCTCCTCTGAGAGACTGCCCTGGTACTGGGACACTGACTTTACATCTACCACTGGGCTTTAAAGTAGCCCTTATCGTGAGTCATCATTGGGTTTAATACTAGGCATGTCACATTCTTACTTGGCATGTGGTACGTTCTCGTTGTCATTTAAAAAAAAAAAGTGTTTTCTGAAGATGTCTTTTAAAATTTTGAAGTAATTGGAGCACATAATTCTGAATTTAGTTACACTCAACTATTTTTGTGAACTACGCAGAGATTTCAAGCAATCTCTTTTACAAATTATTCTCTGTAATTTGCAGGGCCTCGGGATGATAAAGAGGTTCATTAACCTATAAAGGAAATAAGATACCACAGATGGAAATCAGGGATGCTTTTGGATTCTTCTGCAGCAGTGGATTTTCAGGATGCCTCAGGAGAGTTTCTCAGGGTGTGTGTGCATGTGCAGGTCCATCCTAAAACATCTGTAAGAAGCTGCCCCAGATTTCTAGAGCAGCTGGCCTCCTGCACATGTCTAAGTAAGCATACTGAATGCTGCTGTCCTGTGACTTTAAGGTCACCTAAGCAGCTTCAGTCTTCTGTTTCAACAGATTGGTATTTTTTTGTGTTTGTTTTGTTTTCCAAAATCTCAGTCTCTCAAAGTGAAGAATATATCTTATCCCTCTCCCTGTCTTCCATCTCTCCCTACGTCAGTATTTTTAAGATATTCTACTACTATCTGAGCTGGCATAAGCTATACAGAGCATCCCACCAATATGTTAATCAGAGGTTAATCCAAAAAAATTAGACCATATTACTGCAGAGATGTGGTCTGTATTAAGCTGTGTTCTAAAATAGCATTTTTTGGCATAATATCAAAAGTGACAGTTGGTTTGAGCATTAACAGCTCATCTGACTTCCTATTTGAAGGCTGTGTGTTAAGGTGGAGTCCTGTTGGTTGCTGTCAGACTTTTATTTCTGTTTCTGCCTATGTAAATATATATGCCAAAAAGTAATTTACCTTACACTGGTTGTAGTTCTCTGAGGCACCATGTCTACGTAGTTTGTGGTCTGTTCTCCTTCTCTGAAACTGAAAATTCTCATAATTAGTGGATTTTGTGTGGTGAAGGAATTGGGACGGTCACAGTGGTACCACCTTGTATTCTCTCTCAGGGGTGCAACAGCCTGTAGTGGACACTGCTGGCTAAAACCACCCAGAACAGTTAAAAGGGACATATCTCTGTTGGATTTTATTTACAGAAAATGTACTTCAAAGAATCACAGTTTCTGTAAGGCAAGTAATCCCTTTCCTCACATCTGTATTTAACCTTCAGGTTTTAAATTTGCATCTTAGCTGTTCAAAGTGTATTTGGAACATCTTTCTAGTTGGAAATATAGTAGGTTTGCTGTTCCCTTCTTTCCAAAGTATGATTAAATATTCTTTCTGCTATGTCACTGCAGTTAGAGCGTTTGAATGGTAGGTGACACCTGGCAAGCATCTATGCAAATTATTTGCACAAAAATCAGCTGAAATTGCATGGTGAAACACATGTATTACTCCACTATGTGGGTTCGTGCAGCTTGTATAGGTCTAGCAAGCTCTCAGAAAAGGTGACACTGGGGATAGATGTAACTTCATATAGACTGTAAACAACATTTACGTATTAAATTTAATTCTAGCTACTTTTTAGGTATTTTTGTGCTTTTGGAGGGGGTGGATATGCATAGTTTGCTGAAAACTGGAAAGATGCTGTCTAATACATTGGGTACTGGTGTATGTGATATTTGCTTTAAAAGATGTGTTGGATAAAGCATCTAATATGAAATGCTTTGAAATTATGCAGGTTAGAGGTAAAGTACAGTTTTGTGCTTGTTCTGCTTTTAGGTATGCATATGTAAACTATCAAAATACTCCAGAAAAAGATCTTGTCTATTTATGTCTGTTATTCTTTAGCCTGGTGACTTTGAAAACTGGGGTTGTAATTCATGTGCAAATGTTTTTGAAGATGTAGTCTGGCATGACTTGATATGTCCCTTCTCACATCTATGGAAGGTCTTTCTTGAGTAGGAGGAGATGCAGCAGGAGGGCCAGGAGACCTCCTTGGATGGATAAGGAGCTGCTGAGGAAAATTCAAATGAAAAAAGAGCCTTATAGAAAGTGGAAGCAAGGACAGGCCGCCTGGGAAGAGTACAGGGATGTTGTCTGGGAAGCTGGGGACTAGGTTAGGAAAGCTAAGGCCCAGTTAGAATTAAACTTGGCTAGGGACATTAAGGATAACAGGAGGGGATTCTACAGGTACATAGCAAATAAAAAACAGACTAGGGAGAATGTAGGCCCCCTCAGGAAGCTCTCGGGTGAACTAGTAGCTACACAGGATTTGGAGAAGGCTGAGGTTCTTAATGACTTCTTTACCTCGGTCTTCACTGGCAAAGGCTCTGACCGCACCACCCAGGTCTTGTAAGGCAGACGCAGGGACTGTGCGAATGAAGACCTTGGGCCCACTGTAGGAAAGGATCTGGTTCGAGACCATCTTAAAAATCTGAACGTGCACAAGTCCATGGGACCTGATGAAATCCATCCATGGGTCCTGAAGGAGCTGGCAAATGAAGTTGCTAAGCCACTGGCCATCATATTTGAAAAATCATGGCAGTCAGGTGAAGTTCCCAACGACTGGAAAAAAGGGAAATATAACCCTCATTTTCAAGAAGGGGAAAATGGATGACCCAGGGAATTACAGACCAGTCAGTCTCACCTCTGTGCCTGGCAAAATCTTGGAGCATATTCTCCTGGAAGGCATGCTAAGGCACATGAAAACCAACAAGGTGCTTGGTGACAGCCAGTATGGCTTCACTAAGGGGAAATCCTGCCTGACCAATTTGATGGCCTTCTATGATAGGGCTACAGAACTGATGGACAGGGGTAGAGCAGTTGATGTCATCTACCTGGACTTGTGTAAAGTGTTTGACACTGTCCCACACAACATCCTTGTCTCTACATTGGAGAGACATCAATTTGATGAATGGACCACTTGGTGGATAAAGAACTGGCTGGCTGGCCCCACACAAAGAGTTGTGGTCAATGGGTCAATGTCCAGCTGGAGACCACTTACGAATGGTGTCCCTCAGGGATCGGTGCTGGGACAGGTCTTGCTCAACATCTTCGTCGCTGACATGGACAGTGGGATTGAGTGCGCCCTCAGCAAGTTTGCCGATGACACCAGGCTGTGTGGTTTGGTTGATACGCTGGAGGGAAGGAATGCCAGCCAGAGGGACCTTGACACGCTTGGGAGGTGGGCTGATGCCAACCTCATGAAGTTTAACCATGCCAAGTGCAAGGTCCTACACCTGGGTCGGAGCAATCCCAGGCACAGCTACAGGCTGGGCAGAGAAGAGATTCAGAGCAGCCCTACAGAGAAGGACTTGAGGGTGTTGGTTGATGAGAAAATGAGCATGAGCCCGCACTGTGTGCTTGCAGCCCAGAAAGCCAACCATATCCTGGGCTGCATCAAAAGGAGTATGACCAGCAGATCGAAGGAGGTGATCCTGCCCCTTTACTCTGTTCTCATGAGACCTCACTTTGAGTATTGTGTACAGTTCTGGTGTCCTCAACATAAAAAGGACATGGAACTGTTGGAACAAGTGCAGAGGAGGGCCACGAGGATGATCAGGGGATTGGAGCACCTCCCATATGAAGATCGGCTGAGAAAGTTGGGGCTGTTCAGCCTGGAGAAGAGAAGGCTGAGTGGAGACCTCATAGCAGCCTTCCAGTATCTGAAGGGGGCCTACAGGGATGCTGGGGATGGACTCTTCATTAGGGACTGTAGTGACAGGACAAGGGGTAATGGGTTAAAACTTAAACAGGGGAAGTTTAGATTGGATATAAGGAGGAAATTCTTCCCTGTTAAGGGTGGTGAGGCACTGGAGTAGGTTGCCCAGGGAGGTTGTGAATGCTCCATCCCTGGCAGTGTTCAAGGCCAGGTTGGACGAGATGGCAGGGGGGTTGGAACTTGATGATCTTAAGGTCCTTTCCAACCCTAACTATTCTATGATTTTTGAGGATTCAGGCAGTGCATAGTTTATCTCAAGTCAATGTCTCAAGTCATTCAGGAAAGACATTTCTCTAGGTTTTCTGTCCCATTAATTTCACTTAGGAGCTCATTTTCTTACCGTTCTTGGAGGATCTTGCTAGATTTTAAAAACACCTGTGAGTGAAACCAGCAGCTGATAATTTTAAAGTAGTTTGGTTTGTTTCTGTCTCATCTAAAGAACACTACCAGAAAAGTTCTTAGGGGTAGGAAAAAAGGTCTTAGTTAAAATAGTACTCCTAATTGGAGGTCTGTGTAGGAATCAGTCCAAAATAAGATACTCTTAAGAGATGTAGCAAGTTACTCTGGTGTTGTGCCAGTTGCACGTCTACTGTGTATAATAATTCAGTGGCTGGCACAAAGGAATGATACTCTTACATTTACTATCCCTGGTTCATAAGATGCCAAAAAATGTGCTGCTTTTTGGGTATAATGGTAAATGTGGCAGTCTGTCTACATATCTGTTGCAGCAGAAAATGGTGCTGGAATCTGTGGTCCTTGTCCAGAGCTGTAAGATAAAAAGAGGATCTAGTTGCATTGCCAGTTTGAAACTGAATTATGCCTTGAATAATTCATATGAAATGTGACCTTGGTGTTTTGCTGGGAGAGGTTAGGAAAGGGATTGTGGTCTGAAATACGATAGTAAGGTGTGTAGTCTTTCCCCTTCACAGAAAAAAAGGCATCGTATCAATTTTTCAAGGCTCTCCTTGTGTAGTATGAGTTGAAATGTTCACATCATTGTGTTTGCAGGTGACTTCCTAGGAGGGATGTATCGTATCATTAAAAATAAGTCTCTTTCTCTCCCGTGCCCTTTAAATACATAAAACGTTGCTTCTGTTTGGTGATGGTGGTGTCATTCTGAAACTGATTTGGAAGTTTCTTACTCTTGGGTAAGACTTAGTTTACTCTGATTCAAGTACTTAATGTTTATTCTACTCTTCTCTTACACAGGGATGATATGGCTGATGGTCCAATATTCACTAGAGGCCTCTCCTGTCCTCGAGGCCTTGAGAGATACCCATCACATGAAGATCAACCTTCAAGTCCCTTCATCATGAGACATGATGAAGACTACCACAATCGAGATGTTTTTCTCCATCGTTCAGATTACAGTCCCCATTATGGTCGTCGAGAAGAGCTGCCTCGTGGATCTGATAGAGATGGGGATAAACTCAGGAAATCCTCCTACCCTCTGAGGCCAGAAGAGAGAGGAAGAGAAATAAAGCGTCCACGGTATGAAAAGGATGAGAAGATGCATGGTGTGAGTGGAGAGCATCAGGGTTTCTCATCAGGAACACGAAACTATCGCAGGCGAAGCCGAAGCCGCAGCCACAGTAGAAGCCCAAGCCCATCATACCTAAATGAAGAATTCAGAGAGCTTGATCGTGCAAGACGGAAAAGAGAAGAAGAAGAACGTAGTAGAAACTTGAATCATGATATTTCAGGCAGTGGTTATGTGATCCCTGGCTTGACAAATACACTACAGACTTCTGAGCCTCGGTATACATACAGGCCTGAGGAAATCCCATCCATGCCAAAAAAATCTATTTTGAAGAAGCGAGTGGAGGTGGAAGTAGAGTCTCCTGTTCAGGTTTGATCTCTGTCTGTCTGTGTGTTTCTACTTTACAAAACAGTCACTTTCTGATGCAGAATGTTAGGTTGATTTCCAAAATAGAAATCCCGAATCTTTATGTTTTCCTCTCTTCAAGAGAACAGGTCTTTTTTTAGGCCATACAAGTTAGGATTGCATTAGAAACTTTAAACAGTGAAGGCGTTTAATCAAGAATCGTATATATATAAAATCTGAGACAGAATAAAGTGTCCATGTTGAAATTCAGTCCAGGATGCTGATATCTGGGCCAGTGCATCTTTTTGTACCACAGGCAGTCAGGATGCTGATCAAAGCTTTTCACCTGTTACAGACCCTCTTTCTTGTTTATTTATTATAGAATTAATGCATCCTCAGTAGCTCTGGCTGAAAATATCTTTGAGTTTCCTTGGTTTTGTCCCATTTGGACTGTAGGCTGGGATCAACCCTATTTAATTTGTACCCAAGCTACATCAATTGAATCTCAAAATGAGAGCAATGGAAAGATGTGTGATAAATTGATTTTTCTCATGATTTAGCACATCACTGTTGATCTGCCTGTTGTACTGATCAGTGGTGGGTTGACAATGACATGTTTATCTCAGGAGGTGCTCCAATACTGAGGATCCCATTCTGTACCTATTACTGGAAATGCTATTTAACATGGCATTAATTACGCATATCTGAGGAAGTGACTGGGAATAACCCCAGTGCAGTTGATTTACCTGTCTTAAGATGTTGAAGTCCTATTTGTCTGTGATTAAACTCAAAGTATAGCCAAAATCATGTTGTGGGGTTTCAACATAAGAGTTTCAGATCCTATGCTTGTAAAAGGAAAAAAAAGAAATAAAACTGATTTTGTGTATTCTCTGAGGTAAGCATTCATTGCTGGACGTGACATTCCAGAATCGTTAGGAAAATTGTTTTGTAATCTTTGTTCTCTTTAAACTGTATATTGTCTTTTCTAACTCTTCAGCCCTGAACTCAAAAAATTAATATGTTCCTTTGTTCTGTGAGGTGCACAGTCACCTCAGAAGGTGCTGTAGTAAATAGCGATGTCTCTCTCTTTCAGCCTGAGGGCTTTTCAAGCAGTCTGGCTCCCAGCAAGGATCTTCCTCTTCTTTCTAGTCATTCGTCTTTGTCCCAGAGCAACGAAACTGCGCCTTTTGCCTCTGAAGTAGAAAACTTCCTCAAAGGGTTTAACAAAGACTCTGTTGTAGAGTCTGCAAACAAGGACTTGCATGATGGTTTATATGAGTGGAATCCCCTTTCTGGGACTCCCAAAGATTCTTTCACTTTTGAAGATAAATTCGGAAGCTTCTTGAGTCACAAGGAAAAGGTAGAACCCAAGTCAGAGCCTACTGATCGCCCTACTGACTTCCTGCTGCCTCATGAAAGGGCCAGTCAGGATGGCAGTGGTTTCTCCCGAATTCTGGGGATGATGGCTGATTCTATAAGTGCTCAGGAAAAGAGGAGGCGTAGTTTTCCTGACATTGAGGATGAAGAGAAATTTCTTTATGGTGATGAGGATGAGGACACCAAAACTGAATCTCTCCCCATTCAGAAGCCTCCAGTTAGTTGCGGCAACGAGCTAATAAACCAGAAAGTGAGCCCACCTCCTTCTCCTGCTCCAGCTGTCAAGCTGGATCCTTTAGAAGAGCCTAATGCCGAGTATGCGAAGATCCATGACTTACTCAAAACCATTGGACTTGACATTGGTGTTGCTGAAATTGGAAAACTGGCTGTTCGTACCCAGGAACGCCTTCATGGCAAAAAGCTGGCATCTCGTTCTCCTGATCGTCGCTCTTCAGATTCTCGCAGACTGGACCCTTGGGACTTGCGTCGCAGCCGAAGTGACACTCGTTCTCCTGAGTCAGGCCAGCAGCGCTCAGCATCACCTCCAGTCTCTTTCCAGCAGTCTAAAGATGCATGCTCTCTTCAGAAATCAGAATATATTAAGAACAAGCCAGTGGAACAGGATATACCTCCATGTGCACCAGAACAGCCTCATCCTCCTGTCTCTCTTATCCCCTCAGTTCCACCAGCTCCTGCTAGTTTGCCACCTACACCTACTTCTGTTTCTCAGTATCAAATTCCCAACTATTCCCAGTTCACTCCCACTCAAATGCCCCAAAACTATCCACCTCCCACAATGGCTCCTCCAGGATATGATGCATATGGACACTATATGGCGTATGCAGCCTCTGGCTGGACCATGTACCCCGCTGCCCAGCAGCCTAACCCTACACTGCCAGAAGCTCATGGTCTTCTTACTATGGCTATGTCAGCGAACCCTACACGTCCCAACCTCCGGGTGATTGAGACAGTCTCTATGGGAAAGGATGTCCCTGATTTAAAACGAGATGGTTCAGTGCTTGTTCACGTCCCTACCACTCCTGCTCATTCCAAAGTGCCCCTTCGTCTGTCTTCACACCCTCTCAAAAATAACACAGAAAAGATGTCAGATGAGAAAAACCGGGCAGCTCAGAAGCAGAAGGTATGTTACCTATTATGATACATTAAAATAATGTTGGACTGCCTGATTGCTGGGGTAGAAGCTTTTCCTCTTCAGGTATGCCTTTTTATTCCCTGAGTGTCTCCAGTTTAAAAACAGATGGACTAAATTTCCTGTTGTTAAAGTTTTCTGTGCATTTGTCTGTATTATTCTGTGAAATTAAAAAAAAAAAAAAAAGAAAAAGTTTAAAATCTCCAGAAGTTGGTCATCCATAGATTGTGGCTGAACAGATAAAATCAAACACGAAGTTCTTGGGGCCAGCCAGAATTTTACAGAAGAAAAACACATGGTGGCTACAGTTTAGCTTTATTGTGCTGAGCTTTAGGTATTGAAACACATGAAGATATCTAGATACATAAATACATGAAGGGACAGTATAAAGAAGGTGGAGCTGGACTTCTTTTGGTGGTGCTGTCCAGTGGCAGGACAAGAGACGGCACAAACTGAAACACTGGAAGTTCCATCTGAACATGGTACATGGTACAATAATACCATGGTTATACCTACATCAGACATTCTTATACATACTAAAAGGTTTTGTCATTCACATACAGCTTTCCCTCTACATTTGTAATCATCTCTTACAAAAATCAGAAAATCAGAAGAACTTAAGGGAAACTATTCTTTATTTGGTGCATCAACACCAGTTTAGGTTATGGGTGTTCATGTTTTCCTCTCCTAGTTACCTTTATTTATATGGTAATTACAGACTAGTGGGGAAGAATATATTTTAAAATAGGAAACTGGGTATATAATTGTCAAAGGACTGTAAGTCCTGAAGGTTTTTCAAGTTTTCAAACTGTTTTCCCCTCAGTCTTTGTTGTTAAAATAAATAAGACTATAGAATGATAGAATGGTTTGGGTTGGAAGGGGCATTTAAAGATCATTAGTTCCAACTCCCTGCCGTGGGCAGGGACTCTTTCCAGTAGACCAGCTTGCTCCAAGCCCTGTCCAGCCTGGGCTTGAGCACTGCCAGGGATGGGGCAGCCACAGTTCCTGTGGGCAACCTGTGTCAGTGTCTCACCACCCTCATTGCAAAAAATTTATTCTTACGTCCAACATAAATCTACCCTCATTTAATTTAAAACTGTTGTCCCTTGTCCTGTCACTACAGGCCTTTGTAAAAAGTCTCTCTCCATCTTTCTTGTAAGCCATCTTTATGTACTGAAAGGCCACAACAAGGTCTCCCCAGAGCTTTTTTTTCTCCAGGCTGAGCAAGCTCAACTCTCTCAGCCTGTCTTCATAGGAGAGGTTTCACAGCCCTCTAATAATTTTTGTGGCCCCAGCAGGTCCATGGCTTTCTTGTGCTAGGGGCTACAGAGCTGAGCACAGTACTGCAGGTGGGGTCTGAATAGAACAGAGTAGAGGGGGAGAATAACGTCCCTTGATCTGCTGACCATGTATTCTGTGCAACCCAGTATAATGATTTGCTTTCTGAGCTGCAAGCACACATTGCCAGTCATATCTAATTTTCATCTACATATGCATATCTGCATTAGACAGATTCTTTCAGTGTAGCTGTGCTAATGATATATTGTGGTCGTAGATCTTCTAGTAGAAAAACAGCACATGACAGGGGCTGGAAGCTTTTCGCCTACTCAGTGATTATATCACATTCTTGAAAAGAAATCAGTCCATGGAAGGAGGGACAACTGAATCCAAGAGAGGCTCAGAAGAAGCCACTTTAAATTTTTAGTTTGAGATCACCTCTCTGCTTTTTTTTTTAAGTGACTTAAAAAGGGGTGCTTACACAAAGTGCTACACCAGCAGATAAGTGAGCTTTCACTGCTCAACAACTATGTTGGTAGAACTCCTGGGGCTTATTCTGCATTGCTGTAGTGGTACTAATTCTCTAAGACAGACAAAGCCTTGGGTCAGTTGTTTATTCAAGGAAGGAGTCAGTAGTAAGTTGTAAGAGCATTATGAAGGCAAAAAAATATGGGACTTGTCTCTTGAAAAATAAAGCCAAGAAGGAAATTAAAAGAATTTTCCAGGTTTCATTTTAGCATAAGGTTTCCTTCTGTGAGATCAGTGAAAAGCAGATTTGTGAGCTCCTCATGCAAGAGTTTACCTTACTGAGCAAGAAGCAAACATCGTCCAGGTGTTTCAGACAGTTATACCTGCAAAATATGAAATTCAGTGATACAGTTATGGTCAGATTGAAACAGAAGCCTAAGTAATAGCTAAAATTGGCCAGAATCAAAGCAGGAGGCAGGGTGAAGGGCTGTGAAGTCTTTTGTCACTGATAGAACATGGTGGCTGTAGAGATACTGCAGAAGTTTTGGAGAGACATTTATTGTGGTCTTGCTTATCCTTGTAGAAGATAGTTAGCTGAGCCTAAGTGCCTTGGGAAATGGTGCAACGAAGAAAGCTGTTTCAGGGAAGACACTGCCCAAAAAAATCACCTTTGTATAGGGTTGAAGCATGAACACATGATACAGTTACCTGAAGATGCAGAGGAAAGGGTGCATTTGTTGTGTTAGAATACTCAAGAACATTTCAAGAGCAGTGTTCTGTGACTGGCGAACTGAGGTCCTGCTGTCATTGTTTCAAGACTGCTTAACCTGGGTCGGGAAGAGAAAAAAATCTAGTCTGCTTCCAATCTGTTTAGGTGATAGAAGAGAGGGAAAAACTGAAGAATGAACGAGAAGCACGGCAGAAGAAGCTTTACTATCTCAAAACTGAATTGGACAGGCTTCGTAAACAGCAAGGTACAGTGCATACACCACACACCTCTCCCCACTTCTGTTTTTCCTACTGCAGTGTATCACAAGTCCTAGTACCTGCTAGGTGATGTGAAGACCAAAATAAGAATAGTCTATAGTTTAAAACTAATATTTTCATACTCTGGGCAATGCAGAACTCTTGAGAAAACAGTGAGCTAATTACTATAATAAAATCATGTCAAAATTGGGCTGTTACGCTGAAGCAAACAGTTGTTCTTGCATCTTCTTGGCAGCTTGACAAGTTAAATGTATTGCACTTTGTGCATTTTAGTGCTTCTTTAGAAGTGGGAAATAGTAACTGAAGACACGTCATTGTGCCTTTCAATTTTTTGTTAATCTTACTTGGAGAAGGAAGAGTCCTCTCTAGACAGAGCTGACTTTTTATTTTGAAAACTTTTGTTTGGTCAAAGCAAATGCTAATTTCCATCACCTTTGGAAAATGATACTTTTAGGTTAGAATGTAGGATTATCTTGTTTGATCACACAGGGAAATAGTGATAATTAAACTGATTCTCTTGAAGGATTATGATGCCTCTTTTAGAGTTGTATGACAGGGAGATATGGTAATGCTGTACCTGAGAATCAGTTCCATCTTTACAACTTCCTAGTTAAGATTAAGCTGTAATATTTTATATTAGCATTTTACTTGTCACTGAAATAGTTACACAGATCTTTTCCCATTGCATTTCCAACTCTTCTACTTCCTTGTTTGACTCAGGAGAGATGTTGAGGAAAAAACGTCGTGAGAAGGATGGACACAAAGACCCCTTGTTGGTTGAGGTGAACAGACTACAAGAGAATATTATGAAGGAGATTTCAGAGCTGCATAAAGAATCTGATGCAGCTGACAAGAAGCAGTCTGAGCTTGACAAAGTAGCACAAATCCTGGGGATTAACATATTTGAAAAACCCCGGAAACCATCTGTGGAAAACAAAGATTCCTCAGAGAAGAACAGCAAGTCAGAAAATGCAAAAGGTCTGGAAAAAACATCTTCCTCCAACAAGGTAAAATCTTCTAGCTTGTGTGCTGATGATTTTCACACTGAGAGAAGAGGGCACTGGGGAGACAGCTGCTCCCAAACATTTACTAGGGGATCATTTGATGTCATTTGTTTATCACACGTCATATGCTGGCTTTGATGGTGCGTATAGGTGAGAGTCAATGTAATCAGTGTTTAGAATTTGCCTCAGGGTTTGTGCACTTCAGTACCACTTACTGCTTCTGACTTGGTTTTGCTGAGGTGTTAGTTGAACAGTATCATGCATGTTTGTAGCTGTTTGGTCTCAGTGCCATACCAGGGGGACAGGTGGTTTTTCTCTACAGCATTGCTGACATGGCTTGTCAAGGATGAATGTTTTTAGCAGCAAAGCTCTCTGCAGATTTGGAGCATGTTGGTCTTCTCACTAGGTGATGGTATTAACAAATCAGCTTAACATGATTATTATATACATGCTATGTCTTCTCTCTTCAAGAAATGTCATTATGCATCATTATGGTCTCTCTGACATACTCTATTAATGAGTGCTGGATATATCAAAACAAACTTATTGCATTACAGAAGATAGTTTTTACTTTGGAAGTAGTGTATGACAGTAACATCTGAAAGGTTATGCATGATTCAGGACATTGATTATCATGCTTTTCAGATGTTTATTCAAATATATAACAGAAATAGCTGATGCGAGGTGGTAAACGCTTTTTGTCTAGACCTTACTGTATATTTTTTGCAGAGAGGAAAATCTGTGTATCCTGTAAACTTTTTCTTGTGCTCCATCCTGGTCTGATTCAGAGAACTTATTGATGTCTTTCATTTTTAGGGCTTGCTTTTGTAATTTGTTTTTATTGTTTCTTGAAACATCACTGAAGTTTAGTGTTCACTTACTTTTACAAATCATTTGCTTCAGTCACCACATTGTAAAGCTAAAGTAGACAACGATATCTTTTAAATCCTAAACTGCATTAAGGTATATTGCTTTCTTTTCTTGAAATATGGCATGTGTGAATGTATTTTTAATTATTTTAACTTTCATTGTTTGTATTGTCCAAACCCATAATGACTTGATCCCCTTTTCATAGTTATTTATTTTAACATGGAAAATACGGAGTTCAGGCTAGGAACATTTAGTACTTTCAGATATCTATAAGCACATAGGACACTGCTTTAGTGTCTAAGAGTCACCTTGTAATTCTGATTGTTAGTTTTTTTTAAAGAAAAGAAATACGGTGCAGGCCTTTTGACACTGAGATCGGTTGCCTCTGTCAACCTCATGGCAAAAATGTATGCAAACTGCCTTGTGGTCCCTTACTGCTGAACCTGTGTCTGTGTGTTGTAGTTACATAGTCAGTGCAGAGCTGAGCCTTGGACTAAACAGACAAATCATCTCTTTTGGGCTCTAAATAGCAGCAAATTACAAAGTCATCCTTGAGCTGGGGTTAAGCATAAACTGGGTTTAAGAGTTGACTGTCACCTACCTATGTGAGAAACATTGCCTTTTTAAAATTCTGATGGAGATAGTATTTTTATAGGATATATTGGGTGGATATATGTCTGTAAGTAACATAAACAGTGACACTTCTTAGACATCATGAACATCCTTCCATGCACTTCATGCAGATTATAAACCGGTCCTCTCATTTTTTAAAGAGTATGTCAGCTTTCCTGTGTTCTTGCACACAAGAGTTTCTGCAAATATTCACTGGGTCACTTCCTACTCTCCTGCCACAATTGTATTGGGGTATGGGTATCTGGGCGGTACATAATGGCCTGGGTGTCTCTTCACTGTTTGACCTACATTGTATGTTGTGTGGGGTGGTGTTAACAGGAGAGAATCTATTCCTGTTTATCCAAAGGAATTTCAAGTAAAGCAGATGTTATTTAAGAATTTTGAATCTGCTTGAGTAAATTTGTTCAACATGGATAATGAATAACTTGGAAGTCATGCAGCCAACTTGGGTCTGCTAAATTAACATGCACATTAGAAATAACATAATGGGCTTTCAGCAATGAAAATGTAACTCAAACCTCAAACTACATCTATTACTATTGTAAATAAATTATCAGGGTTCATTCATGATCTATATCAGGGATTATTTGTTTTGCTGTTCTGCAGTGTTAGTTTAGTATTAATTTTGGGTAGAGTCCTGAAATGTTTGTGTATCACCGTATGGCGTCTTTCTGTACAGATCAATGTAAGTGCAAATATCACATGCTGAAGTTGAAAGATGCTTCACCTTGCATACTTAGGTAATTAACAAAAAAACATCTTTCTATTATTGCTAAGAAAAAAGTCTTCTGAAGAATTCAGGAACTCTCAAATAATCTGGTAAAAGTACTTTTAGTCAACCAATTCTTACTTCTTTTTTTAATATTGCTTTCATCCAAGCTACTTTTACAGTAACTTCTGAATGCTTCTAGGGAAGCCATTTTAGGTCTTCCGGGCACTGTTTGGCTAGTATTGTAAATTGGAATTATTCAGATCTTTATGTGAAACCCATGAAGTGGGAAGGGTGCATGCCATAGGGAATTTGTCCATTTGGTTCCTTGATTACCTACAACCATCCAGCCATTACATCGGGGAGCCTTATTGGAAGCTCTTCACTGCGGCCATGCAGCGTCTTAGTCGGCAGTACCAGCTCTCTGAAACAGTGGAATTAGCCTGGGCCCTGAAAAGCAGGTGATACATATTTTTATTTTTGGTGTGTGTGGCTTCTGCTGGAGGCAGGTTCTGAGATCTAGAGCATTATGTCTGCCCTACCTTGTCTTAGAGAAGTGTTTCCTTTTGTTCAATTTAGGAATCAAAAACTGCTAATGAAAAATCCAGAGGTAGAAGCCCGAAGCCAGCAGAATCCTCTTCTCAATCCTCCAAACATCCTTTCCAGTTGGCCAGTATTTATGAATATTATGATGCAGGGAACCACTGGTGCAAAGACTGCAATACCATCTGCGGAACCATGTTTGACTTTTTCACACACATGCATAATAAGAAACACAGACAGGTATGTTGCAGGCTTTCTTCACTAAGTGCATTTCGTATTGCTATAAATATTAACACTGAAACATACATCACAGAACTACATTTTACAAGTGAATCTGAAGTGATAAATGAACCCAAGAATTTGCTTATCAAATCCTTCTTTCCCTAATGCCAGATTTAGCAATTTGTACAACTGCTGGTGTGTTCCGACTAGTAAATGGGGCCTGTGTCCAGTTTGCTCAGGAACTAGTGTTTGATATTCATGTTCCTTATGTTTACTTGTTCTTTGCTGTCATTTGCACTTTACCTTTTGCACAGGTTATTTTCTCATTATAAATTGGAAAAATGGGAGGGGAAGAGAGGAAAACATAGTTCCTGTAAATATTTGCACGTTGATTTTAATGTTCAGTGTTCTGAAAGGATGTTAAAAAGGAGAAAGTCAAGTGTACTTCCCTTACTAGTATAATACATGAGCCTATATACCTCTATCACTGTGCAAATAGACCCTGGATCCTTACAACAGACCTTGGGCTTCGAAGACACAGAGTGAGACCAAACAAGACTCCATAAAACGCATCGACAAGATAACTGTTCCTGCCAAAGGTATGTTAATTTTTTTTAAGTTGGGCATCGTCTCCCTTTACTGTCCAGCAGGTTCCAGTTGCTCAGAGAAAGGAATTTCAAAACTTTACTTGTTATAGGAGCACATATAAATACTGTATTATTAGGTAAAAGGCAAATTATTTAATTTCCTGGTTGTTCTTGTGCAAAAGGTCATGAAGCAAAAGCGTAGGAAAATATAGCGTATTTCCTTCTCTTCTTTTTAGAGTTTAGGTTTTTATTTCGAATACCAGGTGACTTTTCTTTCTCCAGTGTAGTTCTGAAGTGATTTTTGCCAACATGCTAGAATTCAGAACACGACCACAAGAGCTTGCTGTATTTAGGCACATCTTGTACCGTAGTCCACAGCCTTGCAACAGACTTCCATTCAGTACATTTTTAGTACAGTTCTCCCTGAAAAATCATTGATGAGTACTTGGTAGAATGTGGATACGTAGAATCTGAGAAAGCCGTATGGAAGGGGCTGTAAGTGATTTGATGACTTGCATAACATCTGAATGGTTAGATTGGCCTGCCAGTGATCAATCGCAGTTTAGTAATCTCTTACATACTTCTAGTAGTGCCTGGTGAAGAAGAATCTGCAGTGTGTTAGATGACTGCAGCTGCTTGTGTAGGTGTAGAGATGTACGCTTGCTGAACTTCAGTAAAAACCTGTGTGTTCTTTTTATAAACTAGGTTTAAACTAGTGTTTAGTATTTGAACAGATTATACCACAAAGGTGGAAAATAGATGAAGACTGTGGGAAATGTTAACCTACTTGAAATGGGGATAGCCTAAATAGGTTGGATAGTTCTGAAATAGTTTTTTGAGTCATAGTAAATGATAGTAATTCTTCACATTATGGGTTTGCTCTTGGCAGTGGTGTTTCCCATACTGTAAGCATAAGAAGAGCATCATTAATTTTTCCAAAAAGGAACATTGCTGGATGTTTTGCTCTTGTTCTTTGATACGTTTATCTGGCTTTGTAAAGAGCTTGGCATTTGTTAAGTTTTGTTTCTCTGATAATTTTCTTTGGCCTTTCAGGCTCTGAGTTTCTGATTCCTATCACTGGATATTATTGCCAGCTCTGTCATGAATTTTTTGGAGATCAGATCTCAGCAGAGCAGCATGTGAAAAGTCATCCCCACAATGAGAAATACAAGGTTGGTAGCTGGTGTACCAGGAGTGTAGCTTCTCATGTTAGCTTCTACTTGTTCTGTCTTCCTTTACTGAAGAGTGAGACTTGATTCCTTGGAGTATATGTATTTGGTTATCTTCACTACATTCTACTCAGCTAAATAAGCAGAACTTCCCACTACATAGAGGATAATCTTTCATCTGCATGAGGTTGCAATGGTGTTTAAGTCCCAGTATTGATTTTCAAACTCTTCTGTAAAGTGACAGCATTGCTTCCACTCAGTTGACAGTAAATTACAGAATGTGGAGTTTGTAGCATCTGAGTTTCCTGGTAGGAAGAAGTTCTCTCCTGTCTTAGTAGCACTTAATGAACAAGTCAAAACTGTTACAGAGCTGAATTTTTTTATTTATTTTCAATTGAAACAGTGGCTAAAATTGTGACATTTATTTCCACAGAAATACATAGATGAAAACCCACTCTATGAAGAGAGGAGAAATTTAGACCGTCAGGCTGGATTGGCTGTAGTTCTGGAAACAGAACGCAGGCGGCAGAATGAGCTGAAACGGAAACTAGTTGAGAAACAGAAAGAAGAGAAGGATGAGAAGAAACCAAAAATAGTAAAGAAAGAGGAAACAAAGAGTATCCCAGAGCTTGGAGAAGGGACTAGTGAGACTCAAGGCAAAATAGATTCTTCTGGGCGAAAAATGGGAATCAAGCTTAAGCTGAAGAAGGAAGAGAAGAAGGAGGAGAAAAAAGAAGAAAAGAAAGAGGAATCTAAAAAGGAATCACCAAGCCAGACTTCCTTTGGAAAATTCAGCTGGAAAAAGACTGAGAGAGACGATAAAACCCCAACAGGCAGTATTCCAAAGGAGGAGAGTACAGAAGGAAACAAAGAGGAGATCAAATGCCAGTCTGGGAAACCTCATGTCAAGCCCATTGAAATCAAGCTGTCTGGTAAAACTGTTATTCCACACACTAGCCCATGGACACCGGTTGTTGTCACATCAACACCATCAAAAATTCTACCCAATCTACCAGTCCCCACCATGATTTTCAAGAAGTCTACTACTGCAACAGTTAGCAAACCAGCACCTTTGAACACCTTTTTATCCATAAAATCCTCTGGAGCTACCACCAAACCATTGCCTGTGGTAAAAGAAACTAATGCAGACCTTCTGCTTCCCCCAGATATCATCTCAAAAGCTTTTGGAGGAGAAGAAGTAATTTTAAAAGGGGCAGAGGAGGATTTGAAAGCAGCAGAGAAAAGTGAATCTTCTCAGACTTCCGATATACCACCTCCACCCCCTCCTCCAATAGCAGTCCAGCAGACAGCTGTCATCCCTGCAGATGAAGTTGCTCCAGGTGTGTCTGAAAATGAACAGACAATGCTGGCAATGCCTGTGAGACCCCCTCCACCACCAACTTCAACTGCTTTCAGTGAACAGGCAAAAAAGGTAGAGAAACGGAACTCTTGCTTGGCCACAGCCAATGCTAAAGATCTCTATGACATTTTTTACAGTAGTGGTGGAAAGGGTTCAGCTGATAGCAAGCTTGCCAGTTCTGCACTTCCAAATGGAGAAAACTGTAACCTAACAAAACCTGCAGATTTATCTGCAAACCATAAAACAAATAATAGCTCATCCTCCTTGAAAGAGGATTCTCAGAATGTGGCTACCGAAGTTAGCCAAGTCCACTCAGCTGAGACAAGCTCAGAACTTGGGAAAACTGATATTCAGGAGACCTTCATATTTCATAATGAGATGAGCCCTGACATTGAAAATGGTATTCTGAAAGATGTAGGCCAAAAATCTCAGACTCATCTTTCAACAGATGTTCAGAACAAGTTGAAAGAAGATTCCTCACGTTGTAATAATCAGGTGACAGGGCACTGGGTTCTCAGAGAGAATCAGGCTGAAATGAACAAGAAAACACTTCAGCCTCAGCTGTCAGAAATGTCAGTCACAGAATTGCCAGAAACAAAAACTGCTTCTGGTTTCCAGATACTTGCAGAAATTGGACTTGTGGATATTAGAGGTAGAGAGCAGGTAGGTAGTCAGGAATTGTGTGATCTGCGGAAAACAGAGATTCAAGAGAAAGTTGAACAGGAAGATGCAAATAAAACTGCAGTTAAAACTGCAGTTGCTAACACAGGTCTTCCTGGTACCTTGGAGAAGGATACAGAGATTAAAGACTGGGAAGTAAAAGAGGCAAAGCCTGAGCTTAGATTGCACTCAAAGACATTGTTACCTGAAACACAGAATGAAATTCAAAATTTGGGAAACTCCCACTTAGTAGAGGAAGAATTAAGTGATAGATATAGAACTCACTCAGAAACTGATAGTCCAGACTTGCTCTGTAATTCTCAAAACACTTCAAAAGAAAAAGCTTTAGTAGCAGTAACAGTAGGGCAGAATTCTGTTGATGCCTCCTTAAAAGATGTAAAACTGAAAAGTACAGCTTTGGAAGTATCTCATCCAGGAGCCCTTGGCAAAGCTCCCCGATTTTCAGAAACCCAAAGTAAAATTTCAGAATTGACAAGAAGTCGTTGTGAATGGGACACTTCCAGAACTAGTAATGGAGAAGAACAGGTCATGACAACCTGTTCTTGTTCTGAAAATAGTTGGAATCTATCAGATACTCCAAATGTGGAAGTAAAAACTAATTCCAATGAAATTAGTGCTTCGGAATTGACAGAGGCACAGCCAGACACGTGTCTCGCCAATACAGAAGCTAGAAGTAGCATATCAGAAGCTCAAGAAAAAGTTCAGCCTGAACCTTCAGGCCATGCAGTGCTAGATAACAAAACCCAAAGGCAGGAAGTTACATGGTTAGTGAACACCAGCTCTGCAAATATTGTTGAACTCAGATCCAGTGTAGAATTAGTAGTTGAAAAAAAATCGTTAGGACACACTGGATCTGATGCAACATTAGATAATGTTTATAGCAAAAGAGGTGCAAAAGAAGTAGGGACTGGAGGCTTTTCTAGGGTTCACTCTGATCTCCTCCAAGAGTCAGTAGTTGCTTTATCAGCGGATTTCCATCAGGAGCATCTTTCAGAAGAAGCTGTCTGTGCTCCAGAAACAAAGCATGAGGTTTTAAGAACCTCAGCAGGCAGTGACTTTCATCCAAATTCCACTTACTCAGGATTGAACACTGAGCAATCTGGAAGTCTCTCTGCAAATGTTAATGTGGATAGCAAGAAAGTTTCTTTGACATCAGAAGATGTGAAAAACAATGAGTCTCCCTCCCAGAAGGCAGAGCTCAAGCTCAAAAGTGCTGATTACAGTTTGGGAGATACTAAGGTAAAACATGAATGCTTCAGCATCCTTACAACAGGACTTTTAAATGAGAATATCAAAGCAGCCTCAAAACTAGAAAGTACTGCATCCATTAGGGTGGAGTCCAGTGAACTTAAGAAGCTAGGCAATGAAAAAACAGTGGGTGAAACAGAGATTACTGATTTTGCTACACTGAGTTCTGCTAGTCGGGAAGATAAATTTTGCACACGGATTTCTCAAACAGTTATGCCGCAGCTTGGACTGCAGTCCTCAAATAGTGACACTACAGAAGTGGTCATGCCAGTTCTAGAAATGCAGGGCATTTCTCCCACATCTGAGATCCTTCTGCATGTGGAAGAGAGCAGAGGTGGTCCTGTCGAAATGCCGTCACTGAGTTGTGATGGGGGCAGCGCAGAAAGTCAGGCTTCTGGCTGCACGGAAACTTTCCTTCCTGGGCTCAAAGAAATACATGGGAAGGAGGGTGGCTCAGGAGGCAAGGGAGCATGCACCATCCTGCACAAGAAGACTGAGCAAACAGAAACTGCTGACAGTAGTTTGGAAGCTACAACAAAGTCAGGAGTCTCTGAAAGCTTAGCTGAAAGCTTAGCAGAAAGCCCAGTGGGTTGAAGTGAACCCAGCCACTCCCAATATTTGAGGAACCAGAGCTGGGATTATGTATATGTTTTTCGTTTGGTTGGTTGTTGTTTTTTGTTCTAGTTGAGGGTTTTGGGTGTTTTTTGCATCCTGTGGTAGGACTTGACTAAAGGGAAACTTGCATCATTGGAAACCAGACACATACTTTCTTCTGTACATAATTAATTGTGTAAAATGTTTTTTCATGTGAATTTTTTTGCCAATTTCTTTTCTACACTCTGCTATTAAAATGGAATCTGTCGTTTATAATGTGTCTTTGTTGTTTATTTTGGGGGCTTTTATTCTTTGACCATTTTTGGATAATTTCCAGCTCACCCTGTTTGTGTCAATAGCACTGAGTAGCCCAGCCACTGGGACAAGCTCAAGGACAGCAATTTAGAACTTGAGGAAGTGGAGACTTGCAGAAGAGCTAAAACTGAAAATTTCTTTAAGCTGTAATGCATGATTTTGTTTACTTTCATTGTTTGAAATACAAAAATGTGATTAGAGTTGGTTTTGTTTGTTTGTTTATCTGTGTGTGATTTGTAATTACTGTTGTATTACATCTGTACTTAAGCTGCTTCATTGTAATGTATAAGCACATGTATGGATACCACAGCACTAAAGCAAGGGGAGAAAATCTATCCGACTGGCTTTTGGAGAAGAAGACTAATCGGTAAGGCTCTGTGGCCTGACACCTGGACCAGACATATTAAGGTCACTTACATGATTTGAAATGGGCTTTCTTTCATTGTATTGTGATCCAGTAACTATTTGTGTTAAATCATTTAGCAGCTGACCAGCTCTGAAGAAGCAGAAGACCAGAACCCTGGTGTCAGGAATTGGACTCGCTTCATGTGATAGAGACACATGCATGCCTACCCTGAATGGTCCTTGAGCTATCAAAAGCTCTAGTGTGATGGTTCTCATTTGTATAGCTTGTTAAAGACTAAAGTATTAAATGTGTTTGCTTGGATAAATATGACATTTGTAAATTGTTTAAAAAATAAACATATGGTGGTCAACAAGACTTTCTTCCTGATTTTCTCCTTTCTTTTCTTAAGGAAACTGTTTGATTTCAATTAATTTCTAACTCCTGTAGTAGCTGATAAAATTGAGAAATGGTAGATGATGAAGATATTCAACAGTTAGCCTGCTCAGTAAAAAACTGATCTATTCCCAGCTGAAGTCAATGGAAGAACTATGGTCAGCATCATCAGTGGAAATGTGTTTGAAGTCCTGAGCCCTATGTAAAGCTCGAGGCAGGGCACTGGGGGGGGGGGGGGGGGCAGACACGACCCAAAAAGAGTTCATACTTCTTTAATAACTACCAGCGCATGGACCTCCAGAGGGGCAAAAATCACCAGTTTTTCTTCCTATTCTGTGACTGTGTATGAAGAAGCTTCACATGAAAACATCTTTTCAGAGTCATCATGGTGGTTTTCATATTGGAAATGTAAGAACTGCTTAAGCTGAATTTGGAAATAGAGTATAAATGGCCAAGTCATCAAAAACAGGTAATTAAGAAGGGAAGAATGTTTTGAGAAAGGCTCTTTGAGCTGTTCTTGTGATGTTAAGCAGTTACTGCATTGAAAATAAGATGTCTTTGTTGCCCTACATTCTTCAAAGAACCATTTGCTTTTCAAAACTAAAGAAAGCATGGTTTGACATGCTTTGATACTTTCAAAATGGAGTTGGGGAATGAGTAGAGATTGCTTAAATCCTGGTTTATTAAAAAGTCCTTTGTAGTGGATCTTAGTTTCCTGTTTGGGTTTGGTTTTTTGTTTGGGTTTTTTTGTGTGTGTCTTTTTTGTTAGTTTGTTGTTTTGTTTTTTTTTAAAGTAGATATCTGAGTTTATTTGTTTACATTTGGCAGCCAAATTTCCCTCCCCCATTTTCTGTCTAGTTTCTTCAGATAAGTGCCTGGTCCCTTGTAAATCTACAGAGGAAAAGGGGAACTGATTTTCTTGCCTGCCTTGTATATAGGGATGTCAGTGCAGGGAAGGGAGTTATTAAAGGGAACGCTGAATTTTTCCATAGCTCTGCATTTTAGATGGCACTGTTTTGGAATATAGACGTGCTTTCTGGTTAGTTTCCTTTTGCAAATTGGTTTCCATGAAGGTGCATGCAACAGCAAATGGAATAATTTGGACAGTAGTCTTGTTCAGTCAGTCTTATTCAGTGCTGTGCTACCTGTGTGAGACATACTCATGATTAACTTTATTCTGGAGGAAAGGACATCGGTATAAATCCACTGTCCTTGTTATCTGCTGTGCTACTGTTGCTTCTGCAAGTAGTAGAAGCAGTGGTCACTGCTGAGCCTGGCTGGCCATAAACAGAGAGCCACTAGCATCAAGAGAAAGCAAGAGCTTTGCAAATGAGAAACTGAGAATTGTCACCCGATTCTCGTCTTGAGCTTTCCAGAAGCTGAACCTTCCTATGGTACAAATTAAATAGTACTTCACTTCATGCCCTTTATTCCAATAATTGTTCTGTCCCCGAGTGCAGTAGGATGCTCTGTTCCACACCGGAAGATTAATTTGGCCTTTTTATGAGATAGGAGTGAAAGGTGCTCCTTTAACTGCTAGAACAGATGAGAACAAAGCAGGTGGTGTAGATGGCAGAGGCAGGCTGTAACTGTTGCAGTTTCATGAAATGGCATATATTTTTATTTATGTACTCTTTTTTTTTTCTTTTCTTTTTTTCCACTGTGGTTTCCAGAGGCATGCAGTAAATGATTTATCCACTGTACTGGTCCCCTGTGCTGGCAGAGCTGTAGTATAGTGCACTGACTGGGAAGCCTTAAGTTCTAGGCTGGCCTTGGACTCCTGACTCCAGATCCTCAGGAGGAGGGGTGAGTTACTGGAGGGGATTTACTTGTGTGTTTGAATGGTGCAATACAGCATAACCTCTCCTTCCCAACCTAGTTCTCTAAAAGCTGCATAACGCATAAGGAGTTTTCTTTCTTCTGGTTTTTAGAAAGCTGTTGATAGGGAGGAAATAAGCCCAGTTTGAATCTTTCTTGACACTACCTCAAATCAGGCATAAATACCTGTACATTCAAAGGACAGTGGATCAACTCTAAGCCTTCATTTGATGCTGCAACCTTTAGTTTGCTGTGATGGAGGTTGGCAGAAGGCCTTTCTCTTGGATGAAGTTTGTTGCAAAATCAATCTATGAAGAGACAGTGGAAGAAGAGGCATGGATAAGCTGCTGGCATTCTGGCAGTCTATTGTATGTCCAGGTGTGATTTTTTTAATACTTCCAGTTTCTTTTAACATCTGTGGCTGCATCTGGAAACGAGAAGCAGCTTTCGAAGGTTTGCAGTTTGCAGAAAACTTTAAAAACAGAAGTAATGTTTTAGACAAAATGCAGTACATTTTTTCCCTGGGGTAGTCTCTTGGGCAGGTAAATCCTGCTTCTGACTTGCTGGAATCCTGTTCTGACTGTTTTAACTAAGCAGCAGAAAGGCTTTTGGGGGGTTGCTTGCTTGCTTGCTTTAGACTTTTAAATGGCGTGTGAGCAGGGAAGAAATTATCAACCAGCATCTTGTTACTAATTTTTTTCCAGATGCATTTATGTCAGTGGTAAAAAGTACAAAGAGCAGATTGAGATACAAGGTCTCTGCTTGCTCTTAATTCTTGCCAACAGTGCAAATAAATGCGTAATTCTTAGCTAAGGGAAGCCACATAAATATCTGAAATTTTGCTTGTGGAAACAGATAGTAGGAAAAATGGTCAAAGAGAGATTATTTTTTTAGCCTGGTGAATCTCAAATAGGTTTCAGAAATAGCAAGCAATGATAGAAGACTGTAAGAAAGCAAACCCACAACCATCCACCAAACTAGTGCATCCCAAAGCATGATAAAACTATATGTTAGTGCAAAGGGCAAGAGAAATCATGAGAAAGGTTTTTATGTGACACTTCATGTAATACTGTGTTGGTTTATTATTCTCTCAGCATATTACGGAAAGGTAAAGGGAGCAAAATCATCCAGTCCTTTTTTGTCTGCTGCAGAGTTAAGTGCAAGCAGCCTACATGCCACCAATGTGGGAGTATGAAGCAGACATGAAATACGTTTTTCTTGACTCCTCTGCCTCTATCTAGCATGAAGAAGGAGCTAGAGATGCAGGTTGTAGTTGCTAGACCATCCTTGAGCCATTTTCAGCCAGTATGGATGTATTCCTGGTTGTAACCAACCTGAGCAAAATAACGCAGCTGCAGATTGCTATATACTGCCTTAGAGCAGAAACCTGATGCTCTGTATCTATTATTACTTTCTGGGGTTGGTTTTGCGATCCCACCTCCAGCTCTTCTTGGGCTGTCTTGTTGCTTGCAATGAGAAGGCTAATTACTACGTTAGCAGTTCCAGTCTCCGGTAAAAGGAGGCAAGCTGCTGTAATGATTCCCATGAAGCTGTACAGCAACTGGAGGTGCAGAGAGCAGAACCATTAGAATTGCTCAGGCAGGTGGTGGAGAACAGTTGAATGCCTGCAGGAAATAAAACCTGTATCAGAGCTCCTTCAAGGGAAACGGTGTCCGTTTTCCAGTGGGCTGGCTGAAGAATCTTCAGTTTACAGACAGGAGAGCGTATACACACAAGGTAATGTTTTCCATTTGTAGAACCTTTCTTCAAGAAGCTGCTTTTGTGGATAGAAAATGATAATTGGGATACCACCCTGTTTAATTTTCTTACAAACTTGAGATGAATGCAGAAACAAAATAACACTTCAGGGGCAATGTTAGCTGCAAAAAAATATGAAAAGCCCTGTAACAGCTACCTGATAAAGAGGTGGTAGGGATGATCCTCACATTAGTGTTTACATTAGGCTGTGTTCATCTCTTTGTCAGTTAGGAAAAAAAACATAAACCCCAAATAATTAGATGAGAGAAAGACTCATGAACTATGAACCTCTAAGATGGGTATTTGGAAATGCTTGATTAGCAGGGGAAAAAATAACAATGTCCTTTAGCAAAGGAGTATCAGACACTGCTTTTTCTCCTAAGAACTGAAAACTGCATTTAAAATGTAATGTGGTGCTTTTCAAGTACTGTTCAAACGTCACGTCCTCTGCCACCTAGTTTCACAGATTATATTGCTTTACCAGGTGTATGAGAGAGATTTAAAACTAGTGTATCTTGCTTGTGTCTTTAGCCATACTATCCAAGATAGGATTACAGAAATAATTCACACTTGTATTTCATGTATTCAGTGCAATGAATCAATGCAATGGATTCATTTTGGCCAGGGTGGGGAAACAAAAAGCTGTTATCTGCCTTTGCCACAGTACTTTGTGATTCACTTTCTACCTAGCATTTGAAATAAGATACAGGTATGCACAGCCAACTTCAGGCAGGCTACAATGTCTGCAGAAATCATCCAAGACACTAAATGACCTGTAATTATTCTCCTGAGAGTTGAATTTGTGTTTCAGAACACAAGAAGGGTTCAGAGGTTGAAAATTTATTTCAGGTTTGTAAAATGGAACCCTCTGCTTTATAAGGTTAGCATCCTAGACCAAGGCATTAAATACATGCCTTTTAGTTATCCTAGTTCTTACAGGTTTCTTCTCCTAGTGCACTACCTACATTGCCAGCATGTTCTACTGCAGCTGTTTTCGTTCTGTATTAGGCTTGCCATATTTCTTCCAGAGTACATCAAAAGCTTTTAGTGTTGAAAGCTTTTGATACAGAGGGGAAAACAGTTAAAAGGGCCTCAGATTTGGGAATGTAGCAGTGAAATACACCAGATGCTTAGCAATCAGGATTTTAGGATGAGCATGAAGTTTGCATAACAAGCCCATTCTCTTTGCTGGCTTTTGGTTAATTTCCACAGGAGCTAAGAAAATGTTACCTGGAATTGCTGGACTCCTGGAATCCTGTTGTGAGAAGGTGGGTACAGATTTGCATGATTGGTACCTCCTTCTCTTCTCTTTGGTATGAGGGAACATTCATTCCATTATTAATGTGATTAATAAGTGAGGCCTTTTCTATGTTCATAATGCCTAAACATCCTGTTCATGGGTATGTCCGTAATTTAAGTTCTTTTGCCATGTGTGGATGCTTCCTTACTCTTGATTGAACAGTTTTAAAACAAACATTAAACTTTTATGAAATAATACTGGATCCTGAGTGCTGTTTGTTTAAAAATTATTCCCTAAAGAGGATTAAAAAAATGCAGGCTCCTTCAGGGTATTAATAGTGGCAAGAGAGTGCTAGATTCTGAAGCTTCTTGATTCTTAGGACCTTTATGGTTCTATAGTAGCTTGTTTTCTGTATATCTTGGAAGAGCTGATTAAAGTAGAGGAAAATGTTTTTAAGTCTCTTTTCACTTACTCTGGAATCTTCCAGCTATTTTAAACTCAGCTACCATGTTAAATTATTAATGAAACTTTTTTGTCATATGTTCACAGAAGTCCCATGTTAACTCTTTGCAATTATTTCACCTGAGGGAGTTGGTGCTGGGTTTCAGCATAAAAAATGTCCTGGCATCAGCTACCAAACATGTAAAAGAATAAAGACAAACAACAGACAGGCTGCTTTTTTGCATATATTTATCAAAGCTGTTGATTATTCTAAGAAATAATGTATAAGAGTTTGCTTTACAACATATAGATAGACTCATCCTGCTTTATAAGTGGTGCAACTAGTTTGTTGCTGCTGCTCAGGGAAGGAGAGCACATTAGAAATACTTATTTTCCACACACAAGCTCCATGCAATGCTAACACATTTCCTAGCAGCAGTACCTGGAAACTCTTACCCATATGTATAATCTTAAGTACTGAAATGTCAGGTCTCAGTTTGCTGTTGTGTTATAAATCAGCTTCCCTTTCTCCTTCCTGATTTATTACTGCAGAGACTGATAAATTACCAAAGCGCTGACATGCTTTGGCTAATAGAGGTGTAATCCAGAGACGGATTTGAACACCCTGTCTAGAGGAGACTGCCTATATGTTCATCCCAAAGCAGCAGCAAAGATTCAGCTACTCTAGAAAACAAAATAAGCATGCATTTCTGTTGATAACATATTCAAGAATATCATAGAATAATAGAATGGTTAGTGTTGGAAAGGACCTTAAGATCATCTGGTTCCAACCCCCGTGCTGTAGGGAGGGAGGCCTAGACCATATTAGACCATGTCACCCAAGGCTCTGTCCAATCTGGCCTTGAATATGGTACAGTACAGCTACTGAAAAATTAACTGCTGCACAAAGGCTGCTTTCTAACTTTGTTCTTTAGCAAAAATTACTTCCTGCCTGCAGTAGGAGGGAAGTGTTGGTTGGAGTTGCTAAATTTCACAGACTGACAGTGGTGAAGCTGCTGGCTCCCCAGGTCCAGCAGCAGCAAGGCAGAGTGTGCATCGCAATAGGCATGCACACACACAAACCTGCGTTATCTGTATACAGATAGCCAGCCACAAAGATAAACACACACAAAACCAGAAAACAGCACTTCTGCAAAGTGAAACAGGACCAACAGCATCACCCAGTTCCCTCTCTGGAATGAAGGTCCTTCGTGGAACATACCAGAGGTACATACAACATGGGTCCCTCCAGTAATAGGCCTTAGATGCTCACTTACGCAGTGCTGGACCCAAATGACATACTCTCCAGCTGCAGACACCTGATGATACAAGCCCCCAGGGCCTGCTGCCTCAGTTTGCTGACACTCAGACCCCCTTGCGCTCACAAACATAAGTGCATTCAGAATACGGATTCCTTCTATAACTGGCCCTGGTGCCCTCTCAGGCAGAACATGATGGCACAGCAGTAAGGACTGAAGGAAGTCAGGAAAGCTGAAAGTAGTTTGAGACTGGGAGAATGTTAGGGGAAGCATCGTATGTATTTGTCCTGCTCTTAATCTTCCCGTGGGATCTGGCTTTAGTTAATACCACCAATAGGCTATTCATCTAACCAGAGTGTGACCTTAGCCAGAACTGACATTCCTAGATACTTGGTAGATACAGCTGTATGTCACAGCCAGTGGGCTTTTATCTGCAACACACTGGTTGGATTCTGCTGCATCCGGGCACTCTGGAAAAGCTGCAGCATCCTTGGAGAAATTGGTAAAAAAAATGTATTTTGATAAAAAAGTGATTAGCAGCACTTCAACTTTGCTCTGCACCTTGTAACAGTAGTGTTTCATACTGTTCCACCAGTGCAGATTTCAGGATGCTGTTTTGCAAATAGGCAAGGTACTCAACCATCACACAGTAGCTGTATAACATGCACAGTTTATTAAGCAAGCACACTGAAGCAAATAAGCACACTTAACAGGAATCAGGTCTATGTCTATATGTATATAGTAAAGAAGCACAATAAAGCGAATCACATATATATGTATAGCACAGAGGAAAATCAGCAATGCATCAAATCATTAAAGCATAGAGAGAACAGTGACTAAGAAGAAATACGTCACCAAATACCACCCAATCTGCATCATCCAGGCCCACGCTTCAAGATGGGAAGCCCTGTTGCAGCCGATGCCGGAGTCTCAGGTAAGTGTCAGAATTCCTACACGGTGCGTCCACCCGCAGGTGAGGCTTCAGATTCAGCTACAAGAGGCTCCTGCTTTTATATTCCTAGAAACACAGCCACAGATCTCCAACTGTTCACTTGTGGGGCCGTGCAGGTTCTCATGACCTCAGTAATGTCCACACCAAGAGTGTTGTCCAGGCACCACAGCGTGGCCAAATGTGAAGGTCATGGGGTAGCTGCACACTTATGTTTTCCAGCCTCTTTTCAACAAATAGTGACAATGAACATAAACATATATACTTTACTGAATACACTCTGTTAAAAACCTACTTTGCTTTGTCTCAGTCATGAGCATGGATCAACTCTCAGGTTCCCATCCATTACATTCGGTCCTTTGGTCCCTGATCACAACAGAGACACAGGAGACACAATTTCTCATAATTTGTACCACAGACAACAATTCCATAATGTTAGTAAAATAAGTATAACGGTTACTATGATTAGTGGGTGAATTACAATACTCGGAATTTTCATAGCAGGTGGTGAGAATCCTGTAAATCTGTCCCACCAATGGTGAGTGGTGCGTTGTTCAATCTGACGCCCAAAATTCACCTATTGATTTCAATATGATCCAGTTAGTTTCTGGAATCCAGGATGTGAATATGTTCTCCATGTTAGTTCATTATTACTCATTAAGTCACTCTGTGCCTTATTCCTTTGCATTATATACAGTGTGTAATGTGCACTTGGTCCAATTCATAAATGAACTAAAGGTTTTCTGGGCATGATGGTTACGATTTTGTGAACTAGTACAAAGATGCAGGGACTCACTATCACGCTGTGAAGTAAGGCACTGTGAGGTAAATACAGTGGGCATCCATTGTGCATGTGAACTAAGCATTTGTGATACATCTTGCCCAGTTATTTTTGTTTTGTCACTAAGCAATTCTATGTTTACACTATTCAGAAATGAAGTACCATCTCCCACTCCCCCTAGTACCATGTCCTATCAGGCTCGCCCCCTTTGCCAAGATGGTTGGGCTGGAAAACTAATGTTAGAATGCATTCTATTCTTCTGGTATTGTTGGGCCACAGGGTGCAGGTAGCAGGGACCCTGACAATTTGATCAGTGTTTACAACAGGATGATTATGCAAAACTGTAATATAATCTGCCCAAACGGATCCATTTGTTATTTCAGTAGCATTTATACAACACAGCACACTGAGGGTTGCCAGAGTTATATTCCTGCTAGTGAAGTTGTATACATTTTCAATACTATCAATGCAGTAAGTGTCTTTTAGTGTCGTCATATAAGCACTAGAAAGGTTACAACATTTTGATAGTGACAGTGATAGCATTAGATATAGTTACTACATCTTGATCTGTTTGATGTTATGCTAACGGTTGTCTGTAGCATTGTCCTGACAAACTGGTTGTCCACAGATCTACTCCTGGGAAAAATGTTAATTAGCTAGAGCACAAGGTTCATTCACATACAGGCATAATTATCTTGTCTGCTAGGTCTGGTGCTGTTTTTCCATCTCCAGCGCACAAGTGAATTGTCAGTCCCATTGAAGTAGCTTCCAGGGGGACCATAAGGCGTATGAGGACAGCTATGATCTGTAGTTTCTGTAAACCACAAAACTAAAGCATAATAATATTCTCTCAAATAGCATTTATTTGCAGGGACATATTCCCATTTTTCTCATTTGGATTTAATCAGTAATACTGTGTAGTCTTTCTCCAGTGGCAAGAATTTCAGCTGGCTCAGTTGGGCCATTGGGTGTTTGAACCCAAACTTTAGCTCCACTCTTCTATTGGTTAGGAGATTCAAATCCATGGTTCCCTTGAGCTGTGGTTATTTGTGGGGCTTCCCCCTTATTTACTTGCCTTTTCAACACAGGCAAAAGCAACATTTGGGCAATACAGTCTCATGGCGAATTAAGGTATCTTGACCTCCACTATTTCATAAAATCACCTTAATCTCCCCTTGATAATCTGAATCAATGATGCCCCCAAGTATTTAAATACCTTTGATTGCTAAACTGGCCCTTGGGGCTATAAAACCAAAGTAACCTGACAGAATATATATTCCAATACCAGTATCAATGACACAGATGCCTCCGGTATTCAGTCTATGCATTTGTAAAGCATACAAATCTAATCCTCCAGCATCCCGAGATGCTTGATTTGGTGCTGAAGCTCCCTCCTTTATTTCCCAGGTGAGGGTCTCTGCTGCTTTTAATGGTTTTATTTGCAAATTAGGAGCAGTCATCCTCATTGAAGGGGTTTCCATTTTTCCAGTGGGTCTGTTGTTCTATAACTGTAACACTTAAGATAAATGGACTCTCCACATGTTCAATTTGCCTTCCCCAATTTCTTTAACTGTTCCTTAAGCAAGTCATTAATCCATCCAGTTAATCCAGATAATATAACTTTCCCAGCTAAAAATGGCCAAGCCAATATATGTGTCCTGATTCCAAATTGATACCATCAGGTAAGTATAATGTCAACCCTTTCAAAATGTCAGTTCCAATTATATAGTCAGGAATAGGGACAATCATCACTGAGTAAGTTTGTTTTGGCAGATTGCAAAGTTTCATCTCAATTTTTTCGGTACTGCTTCAATTTATTTGCCACCTCATCCTGTAATCAAAACCTTTTGCTCTTTAAACTTTTTACTGTTACCATAACTTAAAAGAGGCCTCCACTCCAGTACCAACAAGGGCATTAACCATTTGACAAGATCTATTTTTCCAATGAATTTGAAGTGCCATGTGAGGGTGATGGTCTGTCCTCACCCATCCTTGTGCTGGAGCCTGGCCTTCATTTCATTCTGGTTTTAATTCTTTCAGTGGTTTTAACATTTTAACATCTGACTGCAGGTGGAGAACGTTGGAGGGGCCCTCCATTGGTAAGTGTACTGTCCCATTGAGGTTCAAAGGTGGGAGCAGAAGGTCAGATTGCCATCATGTCATCACTTTTGTTTGAGCTTGAATTTTTTACACTTTTTACAGGTCTATTCAACCCACTTTGCTTGTATAAACTGCACAGTTCATTAGTAAGGATCCTGTCAATTTTATCTCGATCCATCCCATCTTTCAATAAGGCAACAAACATTTGTTTTTGAGAGATTTGATTCTCCATCACTTTGCCACTCCTGTTCTTGCCTCTTGCGTTTTGTTCGGGTTCCCA
Source organism: Neopsephotus bourkii (assembly GCF_033783945.1). Classification (NCBI taxonomy): domain Eukaryota; kingdom Metazoa; phylum Chordata; class Aves; order Psittaciformes; family Psittacidae; genus Neopsephotus; species Neopsephotus bourkii. The sequence goes on along the minus strand of NW_026901776.1, from coordinate 8,412,908 downwards.
TTCCCCCGAACCTTCTAACAGCTGTATCTTTTTTATGACTTCTCCTATGGGGTTTCCTGTTTCATTTATCAATAAAATCATCATAATACTTTTATACGCATGTGGTGTAGTCTTAGTGATCCTATTCTGAATTGGAGCTGATAATGCACTTTGCAGCATGGTGTTTGCATCTCCAATAAAAACAGCAGTCTTCATTCCTTCCTCCTTAATATGCTGAATACAATCCTATAAAGTATACTGGACTTTATCTGCACCAGGCCATTCCCCTTACATGGGGTGTATTTTGTTACAGCCTTCCACTACCACTGCTAATAAATTAATTTCCCCATTGGTTCCTCGGAAGGCATTCCGAACAAATGAGTCAGAGCTTAACACTGCAATTTTTTTACCATCTGCTGAATCCAGTCTAATTCCTGAAGTCCCTAACCGTGCAGCCTAACAGCCCAAGAGAGCAGAGGTTCTCCAGGCTTTTGTTTGAATGTATCCATAATGTCATTTATTTCATGCTGAGTGAAATTTGTCACATCCTGCCTATCTGGATAACCATTAAGGTCACATCCGAGCTTCCTTTGTATTACTGGCTTTGCTTCAGCAACCACTACACTCTCTGAACTACTATCTAAATTGGTTCAACCCCACACATCCCCATCCCATTTCTGAAGGTCCCAATTTATTCTTGCCTCCGCGATCACTGCATGCACTTTTTTCTTGTTTACTCGACCCCTTTGCTTTCGATATTTATTTTGGGCTACCCAAACAACCGCTGTTTCTGCTACTGTTTGATTAGCATCCAATTAATAGTCGATTAGGGCCACGAGGATGATCAGGGGACTGGAGCACCTCCTGTATGAAGACAGGCTGAGAAAGTTGGGGCTGTTCAGCCTGGGGAAGAGAAGGCTGCATGGAGACCTCATAGCAGCCTTCCAGTCTCTGAAGGGGGCCTATAGGGATGCTGGGGATGGACTCTTCATTAGGGACTGTAGTGACAGGACAAGGGGTAACGGGTTAAAACTTAAACAGGGGAAGTTTAGATTAGATATAAGGAGGGAATTCTTTCCTGTTAGGGTGGTGAGGCACTGGAATGGGTTGCCCAGGGAGGTTGTGAATGCTCCATCCGTGGCAGTGTTCAAGGCCAGGTTGGACGAGGCCTTGGGTAATATGGTTTAGAGCGAGGTGTCCCTGCCCATGGCAGGGGGGTTGGAACTTGATGATCTTAAGGTCCTTTCCAACCCTAACTATTCTATGATTCTATGATTCTGGTACTGCAACGTAACTATTTTCCCCCCCGCACTTCGCATTTGGAGAAGCACCAAATGAATCTTTTCCTTACACACTTGCTCCCTCTGCTGATGCTGCTTTCGATATGCAGCCGGCAGAATTCACTCTCGTCTCCCCAGAGCATTCACTTCCTTTCCTTTTGAACTACTGAAACCTTTTGTAAACATTTCACTACATCAGCGGGTTCTGCCTCTTTCAAACAGGGTCCCAGGTCTCACATAAATCATGACACGACCACTCAGCAGCCAAAATGCTATAAGGTAATTGTTCCCAGCCTTGAATATCCAGTTCTGCACTTGTCTCAGCAACATTTGTCTTTATCTTAAAAAATGCCATTTTGTTTCATATCCTGCCAACTACCCCAAACTTGTTTAGCAAATAGGCAGGGGACTCAACAAAATGATCACACACTAGTCTTATAACATGCACAGTTTATTAAACAAGTGCACTAAAGCAAACAAGCACACTAAAGCAACTAAACACACTAACACGAATCAGGTTTATGTCTCTCTATATATGCTAAACAAGTACAATAAAGAGAATAACATATATATATGTGTATAGCACAGAGGAAAATCAGCAATGCATCAAATCATTAAAGTATAGAGAGAACAGTGACTAAGAAGAAATACATCACCAAATACTACTCAATCTGCATCATCCAGGCCCACACTTCAAGATGGGAAGCCCTGTTGCAGCCAATGCCGGAGTCTCAGGTAAGTGTGAAAATTCCTACAGGGTGTGCCCACCCGCAGGTGAGGCTTCAGATTTGGCTACAAGAGGCTCCCGCTGTTATATTCCTAGAAACACAGCCGGCTTTATGCCAGATCTCTTAATTATTAACTCGTGGAGTCATGCAGGTTCTCATGATCTCACAGTTGTCTGCACTGAGAGTGCTGGCCAGGCACCACAGCACAGCCAAATGTGGAGGTCATGGAGCAGCTGCACACTTATGCTTTCCTGCCTCTTTCTGTTTTACTAATTCATGGGAGCACCAGAAAGGACACAGTCACCAAGGGAAAAAAATGGTCTTCTTTTACTATTAAGGTAATGCAGAAATGATATGTTTAGTAAAATCAGCTTACTATGCTCCAGGTTTAAGCAACAAAAAAGATAAGCAAGGTAATGCACCTAATCATTACTACACGAGAAAGAGAACAGTGATTAAGATACATCACCGATTGCCTAAATATGTTACCACCACCCAGATCCGCAGCTGCTGAGGAGCCCCTGTTGCAGTGAGGATTTTGGGATCCTACCCCAGCAATTGGGAAGTTCTACGCAGTGCGTCCACTTGTAGATGAGGTCTCCAAAGTTGCTGCAAGAGGGTCCAGCTTTTTAAAGACCCAAATCAGCAAGTCAGAGTGACTTGTGTATTCTTTTGTGTGGAAACACCTGGTGGTACACCCCCTGACCAGCTGAGACCAGGGCTTGACCAGAGCACAGGGCACAGTTGGTAGGGTTTCCTAAAATACTTGCAGACAATTGCACAAGATCATACATGGGTCACCAGGCTTTAAAGTATCCATTTTGGCATTAAAACCGCTAGCATAAGCGGTGCATTGAGTCTGTATGCAATGTTTATCTATTTCAAAACACCAGTATCAGCAGTTTATTGTTATGTCTTGACAAGGTTTGTCTATTTCAAAACAGCAGCATCTGCTCAGGAGGAAGTCCTTTGTCTTCAGTCAGAGCTCACATCATCCCAGACACCAAAACCAATCAATCAAAAGGCAAACACATAGAAAACCAATTGTCTTTGTTAAATGACAACCGGTATCAGACCAATGGAGCACCTCACACCTCTCAGAATAAGTATTTCTGGCCTCTGCACAGCCACAGGCCATGCAAAGGCTGCCAACTCCCTTAACTTGTATGTCGCAGGCTGAGAGCACCTGACCAAGATCCACCATACATATCCACATCCCTCCAGGACTAAGGGGCTGGAAGGGGTTTACAGGACTCTAATGGGGAGGACAGCAGCAGCCTAGGCTGGTTTTGTTCTTACCATAGAGGAAGTTAGCATTACATTGCTTTTTCAGTGCTGATGCATTGTAGGGAGTTATGTGCAGCTCCAGCCAGGATGCTGCAGTGAAGCTGCCTGAGGACCATGTGGAGTCCCAGAGCTACAGCTCCCTGTGAGTGAAGGTGGGGAGGGAAGGAGCCAAGGAGAGAACAAACATGAGGAGAGCTGAGCTCAGTTCTGCAGCTTGACAAGTCTTCTGCAGAGCCTTAGGTAGTCCCTGTAAATCAGCTATCCCAGTTAGAGCCCTGGTGCAAGCTGACAGCCTGAGTTGCTGCTACTCCCAGAAGTAACTGTTCTGCAAAGCCATGGGTCTCATTGCACAACAGCAAACTTCTCGGGACAAGATTAGTTTGTTTGTTTGAGAAGATCTTGTATGCAAAACAAAAACTAACCATGCACTACCGAAGTCAATTTCTTCTACAGGGTCCAGGGTGCTGTGCAGTTGCCATTCTCACCTCCCATGCCTCCAAAATGTGGGTAGTGAAAAAGCTTATGTAGCTTGGGGGGAAAAAAATAAATCACAACTGACAAGACACAGAAAAACAAAGCAAAGCTCTCTTCCCTGTCCTTAGGGGTAAGTGTAGCTGCCTGCTCCAGTGTAGCATCACACCTCCAACTATTCATCTCTCCAACCACAGGATCTGTATGGTTTTCAAGAAATCACTGATTCCCCCAGCACAGACAGGAAAATAAGGCAGTTGTGGAACAGTGATACAGAGTGGAGAGGAAGCCTTCTGTCCTGTCCCTACCCTGCAGTATTGCCACAACTGAATCAAAGAGAGAAATAAGCAAAAGACAGATGTCGTTAGCTAAACACCAAGACGAATACAACCCTTCTCATGTGTCTGTGCTTATCTGAATAATCCGCCAATATAGAGTTTACCTGCAGTAAATGCAGGAGATTACAGCAAATGTTTCCATGAAATCAGCACAAAATCCTTGCCTCTTACCTATCTTGAGGCTCCAAGATTCACTCCTTATTTGCCCACAGCTTTTCTTCTTAATGCCTGACAAGGGCAATTTCAGGAAGTACAGGCAGCCAGGACTCCTCTGCTGAAGCATCAGCTCACTGCTGGGCACAGACTGTGGTTATATCTGGCTTTCCCTGTCATGTCCTTGCCATTACAACATACTCTGCTCTCTAATCCATGCTCCCTTTTCAGTACCGATGTGCTTTCGGCACAACTTCTGCGTATCAGACAGTGCAGCAGTGCTGCCTGAAGAGAACTGGACAGAATAAGCCAAATTATCCCCTAAATTAATATTCCATTATTAATGATCATAGAATCATAGAATAGTTAGGGTTGGAAAGGACCTTAAGATCACCTAGTTCCAACCCCCCTGCCATGGTCAGGGACACCTCACACTAAACCATATCACCCAAGGCCTCGTCCAACCTGGCCTTGAACACTGCCAGGGATGGAGCATTCACAACCTCCCTGGGCAACCTATTCCAGTGCTTCACCACCCTAACAGGAAAGAATTCCCTCCTTATATCCAATCTAAACTTCCCCTGTTTAAGTTTAACCCATTGCCTCTTGTCCTATCACTACAGTCCCTAATGAAGAGTCCATCCCCAGCATCCCTATAGGCCCCCTTCAGATACTGGAAGGCTGCTATGAGGCCTCCACGCAGCGTTCTCCTCTCCAGGCTGAACAGCCCCAACTTTCTCAGCCTGTCTTCATACAGGAGGTGCTCCAGTCCCCTGATCATCCTCATGGCCCTCCTCTGCACTTGTTCCAACAGTTCCATGCCCTTTTCTGGTTGAGGACACCAGAACTGCACACAATACTCCAGGTGAGGTCTCACGAGAGCAGAGGGGCAGGATCACCTCCTTCGACCTGCTCCTTTTGATGCAGCCCAGGATATGGTTGGCTTTCTGGGCTGTAAGCGCACACTGAAGCCGGCTCATGTTCATTTTCTCATCGACCAACACCCCCAAGTCCTTCTCTGCAGGGCTGCTCTGAATGTCTCCTCTGCCCAGCCTGTATCTCCGCCTGGGACTGCTCCTACCCAGGTGTAGGACCTTGCACTTGTCACGTAATGATGCCTCTTTACCCATGGCAAGTGAGCAACCGAAAGAACTGAACGGCGTCACACTCCTCCCCTGCCCCCAAAGTTAAAAATGGGTTTTAAAACAGCGGCCAGAGCAATGCCTTGAGGAGCTCCACCCTCTGCACCAAGCCCTGGTACAACCAGCACTGCCTCGACGGTGCTCTGCCCCTGCAGCCCCATCCACCTCAGGGACAGTCCGTCATCCACAGACCCGCCCCCAGGGAGGAACGAGACCGCGGAAGCAGTGATTTTCACCTCCGAGTTCTATTTCCCACCACATCTGGCACAAGCCCCCGCTTCCCTACGGCGGCCGCGAGGGGCCCTGCCCTGCGCATGGCATGCTGGGACTTGTGGTCCCGGCGGTGGAGTGGGGTCCTCCCGGCTGGGGAAGCGCTCGCTCACTGCAGCAGTTTGACCCTTCCGCCGCCCCGTCCCCCTCCGCCCGTCCCCGCGACGCTGCTCGACACGGCACATTCCGGCGTGGGTTCCAAGGAAGGGAGGAGGGTCCTTCCTTTGGGCCTGTCTCAGGTGGCGCCTGAACAAAAGACTGAGATCCTCAGGGCTCCTGTGCCGCAGAAACAACCTGGCGTCCGTCCTTGCACCCGTGTCTCCATTTAGCAACGCTGCCTGGCTGGGCGGGTAAGCGGACACCTTCACGGGAGGAGGTGGCTCCCATCAGGCACGGCGATGGGCGGTCCGAGAACAGCCGGGTGAAGGGTCAGGCCGGGGACCTGCTTCTCCCTCCCCTCCCCGCCCTGACATGCCAACCCGGCAGTCGGCGGCGCAGCAGCGTGTGAGCCGCGTACGTGGAACCGGGGCTGGCGGCGCGGCATAGGGGCCCCGCGCAGGGCGGGGGTGGGCTGCTGACCCCCAGCGGGGCCGGGGTGTGGGGCTGGGGAGGGGAGCGGAGGGTGCCGGGTCTGCCCGTACCGGGGAGCTGAGTCCCGCTGTCGCGCAGGTTCGCCCCCCGTGCCCCGCCGCAGGATGGAGGTCGAGCTTCTGGAGAGCGACGTTCTGGAGTCGCTGGAGGACCTGGGGTAGGTGCCTGGGGCCGAGCGACGCCCCGTCACGGGGTCAGCGATGGGGGAAGGGTGTGCGCTTGGTTGCCTTTATCGGGGCCATGGCGTCCGCGGGCTGCCGGTGTGGCCTGGGAGGCAGGAGGGCGCTTCGGTGCGGGCTCGTGGCTATGGCCGTGCGCCCCAGACAGGTGGGGCCCGTGTCTCCGCGGAGGGCCTTGGCCCCCCGGCATGGTCCCTGTTACTCAGAGCTGCGGTGCCGCCCCACGGTTGGGCTGGTGTCGGTGCCGGCTGGGCTCTGGAGAAGCACCAAGTGCAACAGACAGGTTTTCAACCGTATCGGCCTTTACAAGCGTTTTACATCTCAGTGCGTGCTGATCTCCTGATTTCTTGTGGTGCCGTCTCATCGGTAGCACCTCTGATCCACAGAGCTGCCCTAGCCGGGGGTGGGGAAGGGAGAAAGCCTTTTACGAGAAGCCAGAAGGAAAGAAAAAATTTTTAGGCTTCATATTTAATGAAAAATAATAGATGGGGGGGAAAGGAAACAAATTCTAGTGTATAATATTATATTTTTAAATATAATGCAGCACAGGAAACTTCTGTGTTTTGTTTAAACCTATTACTCTGTCAGAGTCAGTAAAGGTTATATAAATATGAAAGGGAGAGCAAGAATAACGTGTCATGCAGTAAGCTTGCATGTCTTTATAAACTGTTGAGAGTTCAGACAAGAGGCAATTTTACTGCTGCTGGTTCTATGCAGACAGTTGTATTTATACACACTGGCTACGTTCCCATAACTCACTTTGTGGCTAGAGTCGTCACACTCCAGAAAAGATTCTATTTCCTGGCTAAGTTGGTGATGATCGTTCCAAAACTTCACAAATTGGTTTCTGCTTTAGCAGATATTTCTCTGACTGAAATATGAAAAGGTCTCTGCCATGATGCATATACCATGCTTGGCTTCTTTTTTCTGCCTTATGTTTAGAAGGATACTAGTGGCTTGAAGGAGTTGTGATTTGTGCTCATCTGTGTAATTACAGACAGAAAGTGTTGCTGATTTTTGACATAAATAAAGTGAAAAATGAAAGCAGATTAAAAAATACCAAGATTGGCAACAGTGGTTGAAAAGAAAATTTGGAGGACAAAAGACATGGGGCTTCCACAGTACTGATAACAACAGGGAAAATTACTGCATGTGACTACATGATTTGTTTCCTTGTGTCTGGAAAGACTGGGGTGTTTGAAGTTTCAAGCTTTGCCGGAAGTTCCATGATCCTTCATAGTTCAGTTTATTTTTTCTAACCAGATACTGAAGATATCTCTAATGTGTTACTTGATTAATTTTTTCAGTAGCATTGCACATCATTTCTTTTTTGAATTTTGAGCTGTGCAAATAGCAGCCTATTGTCTTGTAAGTCGGTCTGTTGAAAAAAAGCAAACAAAGTGGACAGCATAATGTCACCAGAAGGAGTGTAGCTCTAGAACATGTGCCATTGACAGGAATGGAAGGAAAAAGAAACAGTTGGCAATCCACAAATTGGATTACTGGGCAAGTAGATGTGTAAGTGAAGTTAAAATTATCAGAGATAACACAGTCAAGATGTCATATCTGTCAAAGAAGAGTTCTAGAAAAGGGATTTCTGATGTGACCAGTGACTTAAATCTTGCCAAAGCAAAAAGTTTGTCATCACTTCCCTTCTACTTTGATCTGTAACTGCCTGTTTCTGTTCTGAGTCCCAGAGGTTCCTATATATGTAGGTCTGAAACATCTGTGGGACAGGACTTGTTGTAGTTAGCCTGTTGGAATTGTCTAATGTACTGTGGTAATGTAGGAGGGTTGTCATACACCAGATTACAGCTTCCAGTAGCTGCTACTAGGTTAACTTAGTGTTGCTAATTGAGCTGCATTGTGAGATAAAAGTTATTTTTGAGTGTGGCTACTTCATTAGATGAAGTAGGAGGCTGTTACAATGATGTGAAGCACAAGAATGAAGTGTAGAGAATAACATTTTCATTTGCTCTGTGAGAGACTCCTTTACGTCAGAGGTTTGCCAGGAGTTGACTGGACTTGCTGTGTTGCTGTGACACAGTGGGTGACTTTACCAGGAAGTTTGAAAGAGGTATTTTGGTCAGTTATGCTCACTCCTGGATGTCTTTCTGGTTGGGTGCAGTATACCGAAATAATACTGTGCATTTTTCTTGAATACTCTGATAAACTCTGATTTTGTGCTTCTACCTGGTTAACAAGGCAGTCTTCTTCCTACTCTTCCTCCTTCCCCTGACAGAGTTTCAGGGGGCGGAGACACAGATGTCCTGAAAACTGTCTTCCGAAACCTGATCTTTAGACTTACGCTTTTTTTACACTAGGCCTGATTTTTTGCTTATTTTGTTTATGCAAATAAGTAAATCTATGTATTCTTCTTGTGCCCATTTAATAAGAGAATTTTTCAAAAGAGGATATTGTTTTTTCAGATTACTTGTGTAACATTTATATTGAAGGCTTAGCTTTGCATGGCAACCCTTGAATATATGCTAGGAAACAACAGAAAAGATGCACTAGTTCAGCAGCAATCATTCAACTTACTGTAAAGCAGTGCTCAAGAATGATACTTTGGAACTTTTTTTGCCCTAGATAGGTATACAGTAAGTAACAAGAGACACAGGCGGAGAAGTTGTCACTGTATGTCATAACATTCTCCAGGATGAAAGCTTTGATAATCTTTTGTGACGCAGTCCTTTTGGCAGTAAGCTAATGTGCATGGAAATGCTGAGTTTACGCAGATGTTTTCAGTATGTTTTTTGCTGTGTAGGAACCTTACAGTTTAGATGTTCAGTCTTGTGGATGTGGAGAGCGTTTAGCTCTCAGTATGTACACAGCATAAAGTAAACGTATCACAGGACATCTGTCATAGCAAACATTACTAAACTGTGCTTTTGTTTTACTTTTCAGTTACAAAGGTCCATTGTTAGATGATGGAGCACTGGCTCAGGCAGTGTCTCATGGAGCCAACTCCCCTGAATTTACCAAACTCTGTGCTTGGTTGGTATCTGAGTTACGGCTATTCTGTAAACTAGAGGAAAATGTGCAGGCAACTAACAGTAAGTAGCTATAACTGTAGCACAAACATGCAATTAATGTGTGTTGTTGCATGCCATAAAGATTTGGGCTGACAATTGCTTCATCTGTTATACTGGGGAGTATTATCTGCATGCTGTCAGACTTTGGATATTTTCCACCTCAGACTTGCTTAATGAACAGCCAGTAGAGGGTGAAATACTAGTGAGGATCAGTCAGTCTTTCTTCTGAAGTTAGCTTTTTCTTTCAGTTGTTCAACCATGGAGACTTTAAATTTCTTGGATAGGTTTAAGGGAACATTAGCGTCTTTTTCTAATAAGATCATGAGAATACTTTTATTTCAATGCTTCTGGTTTTATTTTGATAGAAGTAACTACAGTAACCATATTTTCTTTTTATTGTTGGTTACCTTAACTATGTGCTTACTATGTGTTTTTTTTTTTCCTACATTTGTAGTGGGAAGAGTTAGTTAATACTTAAAATACCCCTGTAAAACTTGCGATGTTTTTAATGTCACTTTTTGTTGTAGAAGTTGTCAGTGGCTGTCTGTTCTACCTGGGAAAAGCTGCATGTGAAACATAATTTTACTATAATAAGGGTTATTGTGGCTCCAAGTAGGTTGTGCTTTGTCTTTGAGAAACACAAAAAATGCATTTGGCTTCCATTAAAAGCAGGGTTTTAATGTTAAAGAGCAACTGGAGCTTTTTTTTTTTTTATTATCCTTTCCTTCTAAGGTCCAAATGAAGCAGAAGAATTTCAACTTGAAATGAGTGGGTTGCTGGCTGAAATGAACTGTCCCTATACGTCATTAACATCAGGAGATGTGACAAAACGCCTTCATAATCAAAAGAACTGTCTCTTGCTGCTTAGTAAGTTAAAAGGGTGCTTGTAAGCAAACCCCTTCTTGTGAAGAATCGTAGTTTTGTTTCTTACACTTAATAAGATACTGTTTTGTTTATCACAATGTATAAAAAGTTACCTAAAATTATGAATTAGTTTTCCTTGTAATTTACAGTGTCAGAATATTCTACTTCTGGGTCTCATAAACTTAGCAGTCACTTCGTAACCAGTGTGAGCATGAACCTTTTTCACATTCACTACCAAAAAGCCTGTCCTATTACTTCTCAAAAGGTACTCTGAAGAGGGAGTAATTTGAAGACTTCTGAAAGGATTTAGCCACTGAACTTTGTTTAGAAGGGTGTTAAAAATGACAGCTAACATCACGTGCGTCATCATTTTGGAGCCCCTACTGTGAGGACTTGCGAGGTGCAATAAGACTTGCATTTTCCTACATTCTGACAACAATTAGAATCATTGCAAAAAAGAGAGAATGTTTTATCCTGACTGCCAGTTCGTTTGATCAGTTCTTAAGAAATTAGCAGGAGCAGCAGTGGCGTCTTCTCTTTCACCCAGAAGATCTCAATAGCTAAATTTGTTTTACTCCTGCTTAGGAAATGTTAGAGGAGAAGAAATAATAATTGAATTTGGAAAATGCATGTGACGTTGATTTACATTAAAACAAAACAAAAATGAATTTTTACAAGCGTCAGAGTTAGAAATTGTAATACTAATTCTAATATGATCTTAAAATAAATGAATGTTCTGTTTGGTTTCTCAGTTTCTGCTAATTCTTTAACTTTCAAAGCAGAAATTTAGTTGAGCCCTAGCTGAGATGTAAAAAATGAATTCCAGAGTAGGTTCCTGTATTTCAACAGTAGGAGAAAGATGAGTGTCAAGACTTAGTGTGAATTTATTTTGATAGTATGCTCAAAAATGTCAGATTCAGTGAGTTAATTAAAAATTTAAATTACTTTGTAGCTCAAACAATCTGCTCCAGCTTATTCTCTGTAAGCCAAGCCATTTGAAATTTGGCTTGTCTGCGACACATAGTTTATCCCAGAGGTCCTGTGTGATGTAAGTTTTGGTAATATAAGGCCATGTTCAGCAGCTGAACTCTGGTATCCCATCTGGCAGGAATACTGTGTTTATTGTCAACTGTTGAATTGAAATAGATTCCAAATTCCTTTTTTGAGTACCATGATAATTGCATATCTTTCTTTACCTACATTAAGCTAACTTAATTAAAAGTATCTGTCCTGGGTTTAGCTGTAACAGCTATTTTTCTTCCTAGTACCTGGTACCATGCTGTGTTTTGGCTTTAGTCTGAGAACAGTGCTGATAACACACAGACGTTTTAGTTGTTTCTAAGTAATGCTTACCCCTATCAAGGACTTTTCAGTCTCTCATGCTTTGCCAGTGAGGACGGGCAGAGGAGGCATGCTCTTCTGGGAGGAAGCAGAGACAAGACAGTATTCCATAATGCCATAAATCCAGACTTTTAAAGGAGAAACAGAATAACCCTCTTCAGTGGTATGCCAGGATATTTTACATTTTAATGAAATGCAGCGCACTTTATGTCAATTGGAAGATGTAGCAGTATTGCCCAGAGAGGAAAGCACCAAATAAATGGAAGTAGTTAGGATTGTCTTGGTGTGCAGCAGCTCTAGAATTGCACATTAAGTGCTGGCATCTGCCAAAATAAAAAGTGCAAGAGTTTCAGGTGCATTCAGAAAAAATCTGCAAAAAAGGGTCACTGTCTGGAGAACATTTATGTCTTACAGTGGTAGCTTGAATGTGAGCTCTGAATTCTTGGTATAAAATTCTGCTGCTAGTATCTTTTTTCAGGAGGTCCTAATGGGGTGTAAATAACTGAAAATTAATATAAGAAAAATGTGTATAAAGTACCTTTGACAGAATTTAGAAAAGATTCTTCATAGCTTTACATATTGTAAGAATTTTATACTTGAAAGGTGTTCTGTGTCTTTAGTAGAAGTTATTGTAGAGATCCAGGAAAAATTCTAGAGATCATTAAAATGCTTTGTTGTTTTCTTCATCTTTTGATCTGTCCCAATTTTATAGGTAGTGAGCTGCTTTTGTATTTACTTCGCTGCTCACAAGTCTACCTTTATCAGTCCTTATTTTTAGTAATTATTTACTTTACTGTTATGGTCACTCAGTATGATTCATGATAAAAGTATTGTTAAAGCTGTACATTTATTATTATTATTTTTTCAATTCAAATTTCAAAGTTGTGCCAATTACAAACGAAAGTGGTGTGCTAAATGTATATCACTGCAGCCAGCACCTGATGCTGAAATTTTGGGTGTATACTATGTTCAGAAATCTTGATTTTAATTTTTTGTTTGTTTAAGAGTAATAATGTGGTTGTAGGCTCTTGCAGTTCTGATATCGAAGAGCACTCCAGGCATTCTAGCTTCTGTTTCATCAGTTACTGCCTTCCTTTCTGCATGTCCTGGGTTCAAGACGCTGGAATTATTACAAACCTGAATTCTTAATAGTACTTTTAAAAGTGGTTTCCATTCTGCATCTTGCCTGTGGAAGTAGAGGAGATTCATCCAACATTTCGCTTCTCTCTACTCATTTCCTTACCTTGTTTCCTAGAGCATCAAGCAGTGCTTGCTTGTCTGGCTTAAAGTATGTATCCCAGTCCCTCATCCTGCTTATTTCCATGTTCCTAGTCTCCTGTCTTTGCTGGGCAAAGCCTGAAGGAAAAGAGCTGTGCTGTGCTGAAGTCTTGATTAATACCTGTTGGAATCATAGGGAATTTTTTTTAGGCTTTTATTGGTTGTACTAAACCTTTCCCCTGTTTGTTGTGTTTCTAGCATTGGGCTCAGTGATTATTACAAATATGAGTGTTCTGCGGATACCAGAATAACAGTGTTCACTCTTTCTAAAATGGTCCATTTGCACATTTGTTCGTTGTAAGCACTTGAGTTCTCACTGGTTCTAAAGTACTTTAACTCGGCTATATCTGACGCTGAAATCTAATTTTTCTTACCCCAGCATACCTCATCTCAGAACTGGAAGCTGCCAGAATGCTGTGTGTGAACGCCCCTCCTAAAAAAGCACAGGAAGGAGGTGGCAGTGAAGTCTTTCAGGAGCTAAAAGGCATATGTATTGCTTTAGGCATGTCCAAGCCTCCCGCCAACATAACGATGTTCCAGTTCTTCAGTGGAATTGAAAAAAAAGTAAGATCCAAAGGAACAAAACTAGAATATTTATGATGTTTCTGTTTTGATGGAAAATAGTTCTGCTACCAGAGAAAGATTTGCCTCTTGTGAAACCCGAGTGTTGGAATTGTGAAGGAGAGCTAACATGGTTTACTGAGTATGCCAAGAGTCAAGATTTTGAAGATGGGTTTAAAGGCTTTTTCCATGCCAAGGCACGAGGTCAGGGACTACTGCTATCATTGCCTTCCAGGGTGAGGTATTTCTTACTCTGCTCTAGGCTTTAATGTCATCACCTGTTGCAGAAGACATGGAAAATGCTGAGCTTAGGCTTCAGGAAGAATGTTAAGGGGAGATGTATTCCAAGAAATACACAAATTAAGACATTTTTGCAGGAATCTGCTATTTGAAAAAATGTTTAGGTTAAAAGGTGTTGTAACTGAAGGCAAGTTTACACCTTTTCCATAAGGCTTCATTGGTTCTCATGTTCCATTTATTTTTGTTCCTTTACATGTATGCATTCTTCAGTTTTTTTGTGGGTTTTGTTTTTTTTTTTTTTAAGAGATTTTCTTCTGTTTGAGTAATTTTTATAAAGCAGAGAAATGAAGTGGAATGGACTGTCCAGTGCACAGACCAAAGGTGGGCGAAAGGAATTTTTTAAGTTACATTAACTAGCTTAGCTTGCAGGATAGGGGAGGCAAAACAGCAGAAAAGAATCTTTGTGAACTTTAAAGGACAGATGTGATTACAAAGTGTCCTAAAATACTTTGAGAGAAGATTTTTGATTAACCTTTTAGTTGGAATATTTAAACAAATCCAAGCAACTGAAAATAGTGCTTCATTTCCTTGCAAGAAATCAGTTTAGATTGACCTCTTGGAGTATTTTTGGAGGGTATTTTTCCAGAAAAAGCCTTAAGGTGTAGAATGGAAGCAGTATGTTTTCTGGTTTTGGTATTGTCTTGGGCATTAAACAGTTAGCTACATAAGAATCTGTGCTTCCATTTTCTGTAAAAGTAGAAAATATTCCTACCAATGAGCAATACTAGCAGGCTTTGCTGGTGAAAGAGACTTAAAAATAGAGAATACAAAACAGGTAAAAATATTTTTAATCTGCGAATTCTGTATGTTTTTCTATCTGACTTTTCTGTTTCATTGTCTTACAAGGTTAAATGTTATCTCAGTGATTTATATCCATAGATGGTCATACTAAAAAAACCCAACAAATAACCTAGACATTTCTAATCTACACAGTTTCTTAGGAATTATGTATAGCTCTGGTGCTTACAGTCCAAACGGTTCAGATGTTGGTAGTATTTGAGAAGGAGGAAGGAAAGTTGACTAAGAACTGAACTTACTGCACTTTGTAAATGAATATATATCACAAAGTTAAGCAAAATATGAAAACTTAAATAACAGAGTGAAAATTTTCTTCTTGAGTGTAAGATGATAGTTGTGACAAGAGATCACCCAAAAATGTTTGTGTTTTTAAAAACTGAGTCTTAGAATGGCAGTATTCTAAACTAGATCGTGGAAATCAAGATACCTTTTTCCTTGCACATACATAGTACAGTTTGGAGTGCATCTCTGTGTAATGGTCTACCCCATTAAAAAACACCAAACTGCTGATACTTGAATGAACTGCTACCTCTGCTATTCTGAAAGCACGTGGTTTTAAAATCTTCAAGTTAGACAAATTAGCCTCAGTACCTTTGGAAAACCAGCTCACTGAATTTGTTAAATCAGCTGCTGGATTGAACAGCCAAGGAAATTGAAAAACGTGGTTTGCATCAGTGGAAAAGTGAAGTTTCATAACTCCAGCCTGCTTTGATCCAAGTTTTTGTCACTGCTACTCCCCCTGAAATCTTCCCCTGAAACCCTCAGAAATTCTGAGATGGGAATAGACAACCAAAGTTGTTCCCAAACTTACAAGATGCAAGATAAATTAAAATTTTCATATTGAAGATTTTCTCCTTTTGATTCTTTTGATCATGTTGTATTTCACATAGTCTTAATACAAACCTTTTTGAAACAAGTGTGTTTCTTCTCTGAACTAGAGAGGCGATGTGTAGATTAATCCCTCTGTCTTCAAGAGTAGCTGTACCTCATAGGATCTTTCTGTTTTAACTGTAGATCTACTCTGCCATCCCTTCTCTTAACTTTTAAATAATTACAGCCAATACTACCAGAAATATAAAAATAGCTGCTTTCCAAAAGAAGGGTGCTTGGTTCTCTGTCCCAGAGAAAACAACTTTATTGGAGTTTGCTCTGTCATGCTTTATGACTGTCCAAGAGTCATCCCCTGTAATTTGAATCTTCAAAAGGTAATTTTGTTTTAGCCGATGCTTATATTTTTATATGTCTCCTAACAGCTGAAAGAAACACTAGCAAAGGTTCCACCTAATCATGTTGGAAAACCCTTACTGAAGAAACAGCTGGGACCTGCTCACTGGGTAAGTAGTTGCAGGTATTACAGCCTGTTTCCCTTTTTCAGATATATAAAATATTAATCTTGATTCTGTGTGTAGTGTTCAGCCTGGAAGCTAGGTCATGAGGCTAATGGGAGATGGGTGGTGGGCTACTTGGGGTGGGGTGGGAGAGGCTGGCCACCAACACAAAACTATGGCCACTGCTGCAAGACTGCAAGTCTCTTCTGTGTCTCTTGCTTAAGGCTGAAGTCAGTTGAAGCTGACAGTAGGCCCTGCCCCCTGCCTTCCAGCCAGGCTTCAGTCAATACATAAATTATTTCCTTAATGGTGCATATCTCAGCTGTAGCTGTGGCTAGACAGCCCTCTGCTACCAGGTTTGTTTCTGATGCTGGCTTTTCACCGTAAGGGCACTGTTGTCTATATGCAGATTGTGCTTTAGTCAAGATCCTCTTACACTACTTTACTTTTGGTCCTCTATCTTTGTCCTTAAGCTTACTACTTTTTAAGAAGGCAAGGACACCCTGGTCCCTAGACTTAGTTACGTCCTTGCATCTCCTTCAGCTTGTTGTGTGTAGTGTTTTCTCATTTCTGCTAGGTGTTGAGAAAAGCCTCAGTATTGTGTGCAGTTTCTATGTCTCTTCTGAAAAACAGGCAGTTGTACTGTTAGAAATGGTAGAAGGCTGAATGTGAGGGTAACAGAGCCTTTGAAGACCTCAGGAAAATAGTGTCAGCAGGCAGAGCTTGCTGTGAGCTGACTTGACAAGGGAGATAATTGCGGACTTATGCCCTGCTTAATATCTCTGTGTGTCTTTTTCTCTTCCATTCACATAGTTCGTTATCTTAAGTAGAAACATTTTATCTGTAATCCATAGGTTATGTTTGTAAATTATTTTTTTCAGGAAAAAATTGAAGCAATTAATCAAGCCATAGTCAACGAATACGAAGTCCGAAGAAAACTGTTAGTGAAACGTTTGGATGTTACTGTGCAGTCCTTTGGCTGGTCAGATAGAGCTAAGGTACAGCTTACTATGAAGTTCTGGTTGGTGGTAATGCTCTATAATAAGTGTCTCTGGAAAAGTCCCTCATTGTTTCATCCTTCATGAGTAAAAAATAACCACAGGAGTTGTCTTGTTTTGGTTTCAGTTTCTAAAGAAGTTTCGTGATGATGTAAGTTGACTAAAAGACTTTACTTAAAACTCTTTTGTTGGATTTTAAAACATTATGTAAAATGAGAAGATAGACCATGTGTATCTAACTATGCACCAAAGCCACCACGTAACAGCTAAGTAGGCCACTAGGAAAAAGGAAAAGTTAAGTGGAGATACAGCCATTTGTGTTCAGAGTACCGTAATGTGAATCATTAAGTGCTGTGTCCATGTGATGGTAGAAAAGCATCTTCCTGTTGACCATCCCTAAACTTAATTTGTGCTGTCCACAGTGATCAGGTTTCTTAACTCAAAGTGTGTCTGCGCAGCTCCGCAGATGCACATGAGAAAAGCTGCTAAGGCACTGCATTTTCTTACCTCATAGATAGGGTAGTATTTTTTGTGCTGCTTTTGTCTTTGAACTGTGCAAGTAGCTGTGATAAGACATCCGTTCTCTCTTGAGTATGTGATGCATATCCCACTTTTAAAAATAATGATATGGTTTCCTTATTTCCTGCATTTCATAGTGAAATGGTTTCTATGATTCTATTCTAAAAAGGAATCATAGAATGGTTATGGTTGGAAAGGACCATAAGGTTATCCAGTTCCATCCCTCCTGCCACAGGCAGGGACACCTCACACTAGACAGTGTTGCCCAAGGCTCTGTCCAACCTGGACCTTAACACTGCCAGGGATGAAGCATTTACCATGACAAAATTTAACAAATAGCATGTATTTTTTTTTAGGACTAAGATCTGCTAACTTGCTGTTAATTATGCTGCTAGCAGTGTTTGAGACTGAGTGATAAACTGTGGCATACAAGGCACCAAATGTTTTTTCTTAAGAAATGATTTATTCAAAAGGCAGCTGTATTTGAATAATAAACTGTGACATCTCCCCATTCTAATTTTTTTCTTGAGTAGGGCTTCTGCTGATGTATTGTCTCTTAAACCTTATATTCTTCAGGATTTTTAGTAGAAGGTTGAAGAACTGGCTGATTGTTTGAATACTTTAATAGTGAAACTGGGCAGGAGTATGGATTAGGTTAAAAGCCAGGGACTTCTGATTATGTTACAGCTTTTGCATCCACATCCATGTTTGGTTTTTGTTTTCTGGGAGAATTCTGAGATGTTTTTGAAGTTGACTAGGTGCATGAAATCCTTTCACAAAGCCCACAAATTATATATATACACGTCTCTGTCTGTTGAAATGCAAGTCTTAAGTTTTTTAGGACCATAACATGCTCATATTGGGGAATATGGCTTTAGTATTCCTGACATGCAGCAGAGTTTGTTTTAACAGTAGCTTTTAGCTTTAATACATTATGGTAATTTTAATATTTTTCTTTTAAAATCAGAAAAGTATCAGAATACAGTACTATAACTAAATAGTTACTTCTCCAGATAGTAGAAGCACCAGTAAAAACTTCATAGTCTGTTATTAAGGGGTTTTGAAGTTGCGAAATGTTAAGTTTCACTGAAAAGAAAAATACCATAGCACCAGAATACTGTGCTCAGATCTCAGTCAAACTTCCCAGGGAAAACTTACTACTGCTCTAGTGAATACTGTTGCTTCTCCTATCTTTAATCAGCATCAGGTAAATGACATGCATATTTTCCTGTTCAATTTGTAATACAAACAGAAGCTTTTGGCTCTAAAAGCTTGCCACCGAGACACTTGGAAATACATACTCTCAGTTCTTCCCAGTTGCAGTTTTCTGCCTTCAGATGGAAAATAGGATTTTAAAATTTGCTCCTAAGTTCTTGACCTTTGAAGGGAATTGTTGGAAAACCTGGTTTGCCTGATCCCACTTTTGTCATCTGGGTTCCAGACAAAAAGCAGCCCTTCTATCTGTGTGCAGACTGTAATCTAGTTTATCCTAACTGCATCACACATAATACACTGTTGATAACTGAAGATAGATGTAACTCGTGTATTACGTCATGGCTCGTAGCACAAATTTCTGTTGCGTCTGTCAGTTGGAAAACTGCTGTGACACTTTTGATGTGTTCAAAGAAGCCAATATGGTTAATAGCAAAAGGCAGTAGAGGAAGAGAGATTGCATACAAAGTAACGCTGATATGTAGGATTTCATCTCTAGCTTGGGTGGTATATGTGGAAGACAAAGGACTGAATTAGAACAAGCTCTTGGGAGCTTTAGTTCTGTTACTATTCTTTCCCTGGCTTGCTGGCTGGTGAAGAAGCTGGCTGCAGTGAAGAGTGTGAAAGAGTTAACATGGCCTTTTCCTGCTGATACAGTGTTGGAGATAGGGTGATGCTAGTCTAACTGGAATGGGTGTGGGTCAGGGTGCAGGCACAGGAGGAAGTCTGGAGGCTGGACATGGGCATGTTTCATTTTCAGTATCTTTTAGACATTATCAGTAATCTGTATACCTGTATGTCACACTTCTGTTCTGTTTGACTGCCTGAAAGTAACACAGTCTGCATGTATATATTGTTAATCCTAAAACTGTCAGTTCTTCAGTGTCTTGGCTGTTCAGTCAGAATAGTGTTTCCTGTGTTACTTAAGAAATGAATTTGACAAATGCTAGCTTTGTTGCTGTGATTTGTAGTTACAAAGTGGTGGTTTTCACTGGTATTTTTATATATATATATATATGTTTCTATTTGCAGTAGTGTCTTCAGTGTTAATTTGATTCTTTTGGTGAGGTGTCCCATTGCTTTCCTATTGCTTTAACTGACTGGGTTTTGGTTTTCTTCTCTTTGATAGAGTCAAACAGAAAAACTGGCTAAAGTCTACCAGCCAAAACGTGCCCTCTTATCCACTAAGTGCACTATTTCCGTAGCAAATCTCTTGGCAGCTCGACAGGATCTGTCAAAGATCATGAGAACAAGCAGTGGGTCCATCCGAGAGAAGAGTGCATGTGCCATTAATAAGGTACCTTTGGTGACAAATGGCTTGTTCTGTTATATATATTTATGTAATTTGAATGTAGTAATAAAACCTACTTTTTTAGGATTGTAAAATTGGAAATGAAGGATAAGAAACATGGTGTTTATGTACTCCAGATTATGCATCTGTGCATTATGGGAACTCCAGTTTCACCTGTTTAGGTTCAGAGTGCCTCTTAGGGGCAGTAAGAAATTGCTGCAGTATCTTTTGATAACTTTCAGTGGGAGCAGGCCTGTGCTTATTTCATTAATCTGCTGCCACCTAATTCTGTCACTGTGTCTAAAATAACACCTACATAGTAAGCTTGTTTCTAGTCTATGTGAATAGAATGTATTAAGAGTGCAAAGCAAGGATCTTAAGTTAGATTCCTCTGTGTGCACAAAAAAGATTATAGTCAAGTGTGTAGTTTTAGTACTGACATAGTAGGAATATGATTTGGACTAAGCAACTTGTTTCAGAAATCATGATTACACAAGTAATAGGATCCCAGACACACATGTTCTGAACTTGAAGCTCAGGAGCTATGCACAGTGGTGTACACAGTACTTTAAAATTTGTGAGTGTACATGCGTGCTTTTTCTGCCTTCTTGGTACCAACTGTATTTCAGGTAAAGCTGTAATTAATTTAGCATAGAATGGTGGTGGGCTGATTTGGTCTCACACACACACAGCCCTCCCAAATAATTTTTGCACCTTTTTAGTGTAGTTGGAGCGTGGAATGTAAGAAATTAAGTGGGAAGACAGATGTAACTGTATTATCAGACTGCATGTATGTATTGCTGGGAATGCAATTCTGCTCTGATGCTGATCCATACTGTATTAACTCATTTCAATATTAATCAATATCAAATTATCAATATTAAATGTTTTCCAAGACAGTAACAAAGTAACCTGCTTCTACTGAACTTATTTTGTTGCATCACTTTAAAACCTGAGGCAATGCAAATGTCCTGTCCCATTGTAAGTCTTGCTAAACTCTTTATGTCACAGCACCCTTAGGCAGCTAAAGACCTCTGGAGTCTTGCTCAGCTGTGATTAGTGCTGTCTAACACCTCTTTGTTGGTGTGTAAGTTTTTGCATGTCCCTACTGAAAAATAAGAATCTTTGCACTTTGTTTACTAAGCTGATGGCTCCTACAGCAATTGAGAGTGCCAGTTAGGAAAGAAACGGTGGTGGTGATGTACTTGTGGTCGTTTGAGGTTAGCAGTCTGCACTAATAAACAGTTTAATGCAAGGCTGTATTGATGCTGCCTCTGCTGGGGTGCCTGCTGTTTGATCAAAAAGCCCAAGTCTCCCATAAAGCACCCAGTTAGCAGTGCTTGGTGTACTAGATAATCCCTGTTCAGTTTTTATTAGTTGGAGACGAAGTTCTGTCACATTCAAACAGACAAAAGTTTGCCTTGATGAAATCTTCTGGATGTAAGAACTCTTGAGGGCAGCTGTTTGTGGTGTAAATGTGACTCTCCTGTGAGGTGTTACAACTCCTATGGCAGTTCTCCCTTTCCCTTTGCAGGTGCTAATGGGCAGAGTGCCTGACAGAGGAGGAAGGCCCAATGAAATCGAACCGCCACCTCCTGAGATGCCACCGTGGCAGAAAAGACCAGAGGCTGGTCCACAACAAGGTGGTGGCAGAGGAGGAAGAGGTGGCTATGAATCCTCATATGGAGGGCGAGGAGGTT
Source organism: Neopsephotus bourkii (assembly GCF_033783945.1). Classification (NCBI taxonomy): domain Eukaryota; kingdom Metazoa; phylum Chordata; class Aves; order Psittaciformes; family Psittacidae; genus Neopsephotus; species Neopsephotus bourkii. The sequence goes on along the minus strand of NW_026901776.1, from coordinate 8,391,265 downwards.
ATGACCATGGGGGTCACGACCGAGGGGGAAGAGGAGGTTACGACCACGGGAGTCACGACCGAGGGGGAAGAGGAGGCTATGACTCATCATATGGAGGACGAGGAGGTCATGAACAAGGAAGCCATGATCGAGGGGGACGAGGAGGACGTGGTGGTTATGATCATGGTGGCAGAGGAGGCGGAAGAGGAAACAAGCTTCAAGGAGGTTGGACAGATGGTGGAGGTGGTGGCTACCAGGATGGCGGCTACAGGGAGAGCAACTACAGAGATGCAGGTTTTCAAACAGGTGGCTACCACGGTGGTGGTGGCGGCGGCGGTGGTGGCTACCAAGGGGGAGGCTATGGTGGCTACCAGTCGTCTTCAGGAAGTGGCTACCAAGGGGGTGGTGGTGGTGGTGGTTACCAGCAAGACAACAGATACCAAGATGGTGGGACCCACAGTGACCGAGGGGGTGGCCGTGGAGGAGGGAGGGGTGGTCGTGGTGGTCGTGGTGGCCGTGGAGGACAAGGAGGAGGCTGGGGGGGCAGAGGTGGGCAGAACTTTAATCAAGGGGGGCAGTTTGAGCAGCATTTCCAGCATGGAGGTTATCAGTATAATCAGTCTGGCTTTGGACAAGGAAGACATTTCACAAGCTGAGGCTGCTAAAAATTTCCACTTCAGCAGAGCTCATGTAATAGAAACCTGGTTTCAGAGGCCTGGCTTAATCACTGCTTGGGTAGTACAGATTGGTACCATGGCAGGTAGAACCCTTTGGATGGGATGTTTTGCACTGAGCAAAGTACCACTTTTTGTAGACTTCTTCTGCCCCCGATTTGTCTGAATTAAGTGCATCATCGCTATGCACTGCACCCTAAACATCAACTAATAGCCATGCTTTTTAGATGTTGGTCTGGTTCCTTCTGCTCAGAACACTTTTGTTTTGAAACTACCTGCTGTGTTTGCCTTCCGCTTTGATTTAAAAAAATATCAAGACCTGTCTGGTCAAATTGTGTATTATAATACACAATAGAAATTATGCATTCTTCCCCCAAATCACTGTGCAATTAGATGTTCTAAAACCAGTTCTGAGTATGGCTTTCTGGCTTGTTGGCCTCTCATTTTAGTCACAAAGATGTTACACACACGTGCGCACACAGACAGTGAACTCCCTCTGGCAAACAGGTTTTTTGTCTATTCTATGAGCTCTCCTGAGGATGCCATGTCCAGTAGCCTTATCTCCTGCTAGACAACGTGTTCCCACCTGCTCAACTTGGAAGACTGACCACCGCCAAAATCTGCAAAGATCATTTAGAACTAAGCTAAATTGTGAACCGATAGTGTGTGTAGGCCTGTAGTTAGGTGTGGCAATTAAAACTGACCTGCATCCATCCAAAACAAGTTGCTCCTCTTCAAACCTAATTTTTACTTGAAATCAGCTAGAAGAAATGACAGATTTATTTTATTTGCAAGTTAATACCACTGGCTTAGCAAATCTAGGGCAATTTGTTTTGGGGGTTGCCTTTTAAGGAAATGCACTACGGCCTAGGAAGATTAGTTCCTGCTTGGAGGAAGCCCTTTTATTATTGCTGCAGAAAACAAAGCCTGGCTGAGTTTGGTGTTCTGATGTTGGTTGGTTGGTTGGTTTGTTTTGGTTTTGTTTGGTTTTGTTTTGTTTTTCTTTACTGAAAGCCTCATAATGCTTCTTGCTGGGTTTTTTGTGTACATAAACATTGTCAAGCTGTGAAAGAAAATGGCTGAAGGTGTGCTGTTGTATAAAAGGTGAGCAATAAAAGTATGTGTATGTTCACTTTGATTCAGTTTCTTTTCCTTCTTGGTAGTAAAAAGCACTACAGTAGCTGGGAATGGCTGCCTGCTTCATCTAATGTACATTTTAATCTGTTTTAGATGTTGTAGTTATCCCAGACGTACTCTGCTTTCCACCTCCTGAGAAGATGTCAAAACAGGAGCAGATGGGGGGAATTGGTCCTCAGTTGCACTGAGTTTTGTTCTGTTCCTCCCTTTGAACTGGTCTAGCAGGATGTGGTACTCTTGTTAGGGGTTGCTGTGTAAAGTTGTTATTAGGCTGTGTGAGCATCCATCTCCCAGGTTATGCTCTTGCATGCCATGTGAACATAGTATGCTGCTTCTGGGAACTCATTTGGGTTTCTCAGACTTGTAGAAAATGTAGGCTCCTGCTGCTGTGCTCGGATTGCTGTAGCAGAGCATATGCTGATGGCAGTCTGGTTAGCTGCAGTGCCCTTGGAGCTGAATTCAGGTTGATGAAGGCAGGAGTTGTTCCTTAGATTACAGAAGTAAATAACACGAGCATTTGAGAGAATCTTTGTACTGCTGGTGTTTCTGTAATCCGAGCTAATTGAGAAAATAAGATGGTAAACGTTGTTTAGAACTGATTTTCCTGTGTTTTCGTTCCATGATCAATCTGAAGATGTTTATTGTGGCCACTAGGTGCTGCTAGCGATCCAGAGGTTGGAAGCGAAGGTGTCTGTGAAAGGCACTTGGGAATCTGACTTAATGTTTCTTCTCCTTTTTTAGTGTTTCAAACAAATTTATTAAGCCTGACAAAGGAAGAGTTTTCTATATTGAATCCAGGTCCTTGAGGATCACCGATATAGATCTGTCTCAGCATAATATAGTTCAAATTACAAACATCCAAAAATGAATGTTGCTGCTTCAAAAAGGTATTGATGGTTTCTTACAGCAGGATGCTCCAGTGAATAGATCCCCCTTGTGGAAGAGCAATGCCTTGTTGTGAGCATTAGCTGGTGGCAAGCTGCATTCATGCAAAACTATTTAGTGTGGGTTTTAAGAATTAAGATTCCTGCAACTGGGTCAGTCCTGGAGTGGTGAAGGTGGAGAGGTTGACAGAGTTAAAGAGCCTTTTGCTGGGAATGTCATATCTTCAGTTTGACAGCTTCTGCTTTTCTTCACACTGCTCCTCACTGGAAAGAGGCTGGTGTTTTCTGTTAATGCGTTAAAGTGCTGCAAACGTGTTCCTAGCAAGAGGGAGCCCAGGAGGCTCTTCAGAGAGCCTCTGGTTGTGTTGCCTCTCCACTTTCAGAGACTTCTTTCTGTGCTAGAGCTCCCAGTTTCTCTGCAAGGCTATGAGTTGCTGCAGTGGGTAGTCTCACTTTTGCATCCTGTGACATGGTGAAATGATGCTGGGATGAGGTAGGAGCACACAGCTTCCCCTTGTTCCTTATTCCAGACAGCTTTTTCTCCTCAAAATATGTTGCTTATCCTTCTCCCTCTTCCAGGACTTAGGGTAAGCTGAATCTGGATTCACTGCTGGTTGAGGGGGAAAGTTGTTTTTTAAACTCAGAAGGCAAAACAGGAGGCTTTACTTTTCCAACAGGAAAGAAAACACTTTGCTTCTGCCAGCTGTTGTTGTTTTTCCTTACTCTGTTGTTTCCTCATAGTGCATTGTGACTTTGTTCCCTAAAGAAAACACGCTTTGTATATGTAGAGAGGGCAGCTTTGATTAATGAAAGCGAACAGCCACTGCTTTGTTATTCTCTGTATGATGCTCCGATATTTACTGTTTTTCAAACATGATTCCTGTTGCACTGGATGGAATCTCTTAACTGGAACCTGGGAGAGATGGGTTGTGGAGACTGTTGGATTGGGTATATGTGCTTGATTTTATTGTGCATCATAGAATGGTTTAAGATTGGAAAGGACCTTAAGATCACCTAGTTCCAAAAGCAGAACTCCAGCAGATAAGAGGGCAATTAAGTAAGCAAGCATTTATAGGGGGGATAATTAATGAAATTAATGAAAGTGGCAAGTGCTTCAACCGATCTCTGGCCTAATTAGAGACCTAGACACTTGCCTAACTAGAACTGGTAGGCAGGGAAGCAAGATCGCGTCGGTAGACATGAGAAGTGGCTGGAGCCTGAAAAGTGCTGTGGCATAAGAGCGTTCCCTGTAATAGGTCATGCACCTGGGAAATGAAAAACTGTGCTGAAGTGGAAAGAGTTGAGTGGGGAGTAAGATGATTCTCAGGAGGACCTGATGCTCTTTTGGGTTTCCAGAAAGCTCGTATGAGGTCCTAGAGCACTAGAAGTTAATTTAGCTCCCTTTAGGTTAATGAAGGCCAGCACAAGAAAGCCCTCAACTGTCTGCTCATGGCACATGATTTTCAATTAGTTCTGCAATATTTAGGACTGCAGTAGAGTGTCTTGTTGTTGCTGCAGAAGACTGTGAGGCTTGTGATCCTGCTTACTCTCTGAACTTCTGATTTTCCTTGGACAACAGGGATACTACAGAAGTATGTCTGCATTTAAGGTGTTGAGTGTGATTTAGCAGTCCCAAGCAAAGGCTAAAGTGCAAGCTTGCTTTCCCAGCCTCTTGGCATACCCTTAGGTTAGAGTCACACCAGTGTAGTGATCAGAAACCGGTACACTGAGGTGGATGTGAACTTCTGTTTCCTCTGTGTAGGCTCTCAAAATATTTGTGTTTGCTTGTTTCAGGTTGTGCCTTTTCAAAGGGACACAAATTGAAAAAGCAAGTGCTATTACCAGCTGTAAACACTGCCTTCTCCCCTCTTTGGCTGAAAATAAGTTGTACCTCTAATGGCTCAACAAACAAGGGTAGAAGGGAAAAATACTTTTCCTTTGTGTTTACTTAGTGCTTTTTACAGCTCTGAGTGCTGTCAGTGTCATTGTTTCCCCTTTATTGTCCAGTAATTTCCCCTCTTGTCCACGTGGGTCTTTCCCACAACAGAGGAGAGAAAAACAAGTACAAAAAGTAGGAAAACACTATTGTAAAACCAAAGAAAGAGGGAGTCTGCCTGTGCTGTGGGCAGGTGGAAGGTCATAACTCGTTTTCACGCATGAAGTAGAGATGAAGGTGATAAGGGTTCTTTAAACTTTCCGGCATTAGCTTAACTCATGGAAAAAGCAGACCTTTTGGCTAAATTTCATACTGCCCCAGCGGTAGCCTTTTGCTGATGGCTTTTCTGTCTCCTAGGACCAGATTGTCAGCAGCTGTAAACAGCACTTTGGAGCTGAGCACGCAGATTTTCCAGTGAGTTTAGCCTGTTGGCTGCAGTGCTTATTTTGAAAATCCAGTTCAGATCAGTGCTGATAATTCAATAACTTGTTCCAAAGTTAGCTCTCTTTCTCCAGTGTCCCGGGATGGGCCAACTCTGTTGTCAAGACTCTCTTGAGAAGTACTTGGAGCTGTTTTCTTTGGTGTTGTACAGACGCCCATCAGTTAGCAGGCTGATGCTGAATGAAGCAAACCTCAGCTGGATTTTTCTTTGGCAATGACGATCATGAAACGACAAGCCTTTGTGTCTCCTACCTCTTGTGTCTCCATGAAATCTGCATTCAGATCTCCTTTCTTCCTTCCTCCTTTTCTTCTTTCCTTCCCCCTCTGCTCAGTCTCCATTGGGATCCTGTTCCATTCTTGGTGTCACATAGGGAGGGAGAGCTCTCTTAGAATGCTTCTTCCCACAGTTACTCCCCATCTGTCTGTTGTTTGTTCTCTGGGGTTTTTTGTTTGTTTGTTTTCTGCTTGTGTCCTGTATCCAGGATCCTTCTTCACATGCAGCTATTTCCCATACAGATGCCTAAAGCTTCTGGAACAAGTGTCCCAGGCTGTGAGGACCCTTCTTTGGCTGCTCAGGCTGATTCAGACAAAGACTCCCAGGCCCACAGTGAGGATGACGGTGAGGGCTGCTGTGCTGGGGCATGCTTTCACTTTGGCTTCCAGAGGGCAGTTCCTGAGCAACAGAGTTGACAGTAGCCAGTTCACTACATTTTGGGAAAATGTAAAATTTTAAGCAGCACCTGCCCCTAAATTTGCTCTGTAGCATGGCTTTTTATCATCCTACGTACTGAAAGGAAAATGGCTTTTCCCTGCAGGGGAAAATCCATGCTTCTGACTGGCTCTGGTCAGCAAGCATGTTACCTCCCCCCCCCCCCCCCTTTTTAGGCTTCACCTGCCTGAGGAAGGCACCTCTGAGAAGATAGTTTCTGCCTAGGAAGGTGTTTCTTTGTGAAGATGGGATTAGTCTTTTAAAGCCCAGAAGCTGGGTAACACTGGTGGTGGCAGGGATGGGCAAGACTGAGGAGATCTAGAGCAGAGGGGAGAGCTGCAGCTCAAACCTGGTTTTACCTTTTGCTCTGAGGGAGCCAGATGTCCCCTTGACTCCCTGCACAGCACTCAAGGTTATGCCATAAAGCTGACAGCAAAGCTGAAGCTCCCTTATTTGCATCACATGGCTTTGCAGAGGTTTTACACAAGCACAGAAAGTCCTAGTGGGTTTGGCTCAAACAGCCAAATAATCTCTTACAGAGTCTATCCAAGCACTTGTATTTTACACCTACTCTTGTTGCTTGTGTTCTTTGGCATTTGCAGCTTGTGCAGTAAATAAGGTTTGATGTAATCTTTCCACTGTGTGGTGTTTTTAACGTTTGGATTATTTTTATTTTTTTTTTTTTTTGAAAACCTCCTCTTTCTCCCCCAAGTTTCTTCAAAGATCCTGAGACAGGGAAGAATGGATGTGGTGGTAGTATCCAGCATCATTTGGGATTGTATCTCACTTTAGCTACTTCATTAATCTCGTACTCTTGTCATTATGACGTTTTTTCTCCTGGACACTCTCCTGGAATTGCTCTACTTCCAGCAAGCAGGATTTCACCAAGACCAGCAGAGGCTCATTGTTTAGTCAGGACTCTGATGGCTGATACATTTTGTCTCCTGTTAAGTCAGAGGAGGCGAACAAGAAATTCTTTGTTAAGTATCTTGGGGAGTAAATATGTAAGTGAGAAAGTAATATTACGTAAGAGAAACATTCTTGTCCAACAATGAAATGAAGACATTGTGGGCCTGATAGAACAAGAGCTTAAAACTAACTTTTAAGACCCTGAAAGAAATGGGCTGAGGTCTGCAGACTAAATGCTGGCTAAAACTCTTATGTGATGCTAAGAATGGAGTTGCACAAGAGCGTTTCATTTATAAAGCGTTAGAAAGCTTATCTCAACAGATCCATCAACAGGCTGGACCATAACCAATTTTCTCTATTCAAATTCTCTACCACATCATTTTCATTGTGTGCAAGCCACATGCTGTAACGGCAGCTGTGTGGTCAGCCTGCTCTGACCCGTCACCTGACCCACCACAAGAAATAAGGACCATATTTTTGCTAAAGCTGCTTCTTTGCACACTGCAGTAAGACTGAGGGATGCTTCTGGCCTTCATCCTACCTTGGAAATCTGTGCTCTCTGCAGCACGTGTTTCTCTGAGTTTAAAACAGTAAGAGCATGTTCTCCCTCTTCTTTTTTCCTTTTTCTTTCTCTCCCCAGAATTACCATCCTTACTACTTGTTCTGGAAAACAAACCTGCAGGATTCAAGATGCAAACCTGAGCAGGTGTCACAGTGCAGTTTACTGTCAAATTACTGCAGAGGAGTGCAGCTGTCAGTTTTGGTTAGGGAAGTCTATGAAGTTCCTGCCTGGTGTTGTAACTTGATGAAGCGTGCAATAACTTAATTTTGTAGGAAATCCTATAATTGGGTTGCTTTCATTCAGCATGTATGCTCCCTACACACACCTATTTTTGTGGGGAGATGGACTAGGAAAAATAATACATGCAAGCCAATTTGGGGCACACCCCTCAGGTTTGAGCTTTGTGGTGTTTTGGTTTGGTTTCCTCTCTTCTTCCAGATAAGGGCTATGCTCCTTAAGTAACTTAATGCTCCTGAGAAATGCCACTTCAAACCTCCTTCTTGGGCCCCTTGTAATTCAGGTGCTGGATCTTCCATTAGCAAGCTGCTAATTTGCAGGCTGCTCTTTGGTATGTTTAGTGTTAGTATGTACAGGTTGCTAAACCAGAGAAAAACATGCCACATACACAGGTATATACACACACTTAAAACTAAGGTGTTTATTACATGCTAATTTTACTGTAATTGGTGCGGGCAGAGATGACGCCTCTCCATTACAGTGTAACCAGGTAAATGCATAGTGTCTCGGAATTCCTTCAGTCTCAGATACTTGCTGCCTATTTGAAGGATCTGCAGTCTCGGAACTGGTATCACTGTGCTGAACACCAGTATGCTCGCTATAGCAATGTAAACATGGCCAAAATGTGAAACACCAGGTGTGAAAAGAATTTCGGCATAGAGGAGTTTGTGGAAGGTTTTTGTTTGAGATTTAATCAACATACACACCTACTTCTTTCCTTAAAAGATCATTACAAGCCTCTGGAAAGGACTGTTATCGAGCAAACTTAGATGCTTGGCTTCTGTCCTCACCATTGTTGTTGCTGGCAGCCATACTGAAATGATGCAGTGTAGTTAAAGGAGGCCAAATATATCCTCACTGGCGTGTAGAGGAAGTTTCCACAAAAGTCATACAAAAGAAAACACTGATCACAGAGATCCATTCTGCTGTGTCCGTGCAATGTTCATCCAAACGGCTTACTCGTGAGAAAATAAATAGTGCTTTGTAACACTTCTCAGCTAAGAAAACAGGGCAACAGTTGAATTTAAGTGTATGAGGTACAGGAAAACTTCTCAGGGACAAGAATGGTCTGTGACAGTCCATCAACACTTGCTGTGTTATCGCTGTCATCTTCATTTTTCTGTGCTTCACAGTGAGCAATCAGCTGTCCTGTAAACGAAGGAAAATAGGCACATGTTAGCAAAAATGGTCAATGAAAGCACGAGGCTTTGGGCATATAAACTGTATGGGTGGCAACAACAAAACTCAGACCAATAACCTGCCCTAGTCTGGATTTGTATATCAGAATGCTAGCTCTTGTAAATCTAACATGGAGCCCATAAATGTGCATTGCAAAGGTGCAACAGCACAGAATTTGGTCAGATCCCTATCAGGCTATTTTAATGATCTTCAAAAAGTGCCCAGCTCCTAAAAGCACATACTGAATCCAAGACCCAAGCCCCCAGTTACAGTAAATACAAACTGCAGTGTAGAAAACAGCTATCTATGGATGATTTGACAGAATTCTGAAAGTAACTTGCTCAAGAAGCAATGGCAAATTTTAATGAAAAAGCCTCCTGAAATTCATAAAATAACTTTATGAGACCTCAGACTCTAGCATATTTTACACTGTCTTGGCTTCTTCTGCAACTCACCTCAGATTCCTGTGTTTCTGGAAGGGTTTCGATTCCATTGTGATCCTGTATATGTTCTGGGGCTTCAGCTTCCAGCTCTATATCAGCCTGCACACTGGGCTTTTCATTCTCCCATTTTGCAAAGCCTTTGTTCTTCCCAGCTTTGCCATGGAATTTGGACTTCATTTTGGGGAAAGTATGGGAGCCTGAATCGTTCCAGCCTGGCTCATGCCAGAGTGGTTCTGTCTGTGTGGCTTGGCTGGTTGTCACCCTCTGCAGCCGCACCGAAATTTTCCGTGAGGAGCCAGTGACGAGGGTGATAGCTCTGCCATCGAGGTCCTGATGCTCCGCAGCCACACTGGGGAACTCAAACACGTCATCTTGGACTGAAAGAGAAGGGGGAATTGTTTATTTTAACTAGTCTACTTTGAGATCTTTACAGAAAGGTAACTTAAGTCTGGGGCAGGAGGAGCTAATCCCCCTGTAGGAAGCAGTGGTATAATTAGCAATATCCATATGCTGCTTGGAAACTGATTTTGACCTTGTGTGTGCGCATTTCCTTCTCCCTCCACCTGGACACTCAGGGTATAAGGCAGAGCTAGAATTGTGCCCTATGTCTCCCAGCCCCTGCCCCTGAGTGGTTTATAAGCAAAAGTACAATTTCCCTAATTAATTATAATTTTATTTCTTTTCAGCTGTGATAGAGGCATCAGTATAGAGGATAGAGAGCCTCAAGCAGGAGACTAAGGTCATCGCTGCAGAAAGTGATGCTGTAATCTGAGCACTGAACACAAACCCCAGCGCAATGGAATGCACATGTGCTGCTCTGTGCATTGCTACAAAGGGAAAATCAAAAATGGGATCAAGGACACTGGCTGTGAGAGAGGATTCCAGAAATGGTTTTAAATAGGAACAAGATGCTCTCACCTGGAGGCAGGGATGGACTGCTAGGCAGAGAGCCGTGGTTGCTACCTACTGAGGTTCCTCTGGAAAATTTCCTGCACGCCAGCACAAGCAGGTCTCTGCATTGCTTATGGCAGTTGGCACCGCAGTCTGTAAAAAAAGGCATTGTCAAGTCACCAGATGGAAAGTCACAAGTATCTGGTAATCCCTCAGGGCTATTAGGGGGTAGATACAGGCAGGACTTTGAAGGAAGGTGCGAAGGGCGTTAGGGAAACAGATCATTTGGTGTGAAGGGTGTTACAAAAAATAGATCATTTCCATGGCAGCCATTAGTAGAAATCTGGCAGCATCATGGAAGAGGGGATGATATTCCATCAGGAATTAGTCTTAAAGAAGCAACCTTGAATTTACTCGATACTCGACTCAGCAGGGCCCATTATAGTAAATACACTTGGAGCATCCGTATTCTTGATTCTGACAGGTAGAGGTCAGTGTAGACCACTGTAGGTTAAAACTAGTCTAAGAAACTCTGTAAGCAGCATCAGTCAGCACAGTAAAAGCTCTGCTGATATGTATCAGCCACCCAGATGAGAGTGGCTGAGTGCCTGCACACATATCCTCTGCTGGGCTTTGCATTTCTGCAGGTACACTCACCACTAGGTACATTTATTTGAAGTGTGACTGCAGTACAGATCTTACCTGCAAGAAAAGTCCAAAGGGAGGAGAACCAAACACAGGCTCTCTCCTCTTTGTCCCTGCTCTTGTTTGAAAATTTCCATCTCCCTTGTTTCTCTGTTGCTGCTTCACAACCTAACATTTTAGCCATCACCAGAGTGTTGTGTTTCTAACTCTGCAGCGCTAGCATGATGGGTGAGAACTCTGGTTTCTCCCATCACCTTGTTCATATGACTAATACAGAAGTACCTGCAGAGGTGTGGTACTGTCTGCCCTAAAGGTATCACACCCACTTCCTCCCACCCCCTCCCCAGGTACAGTAAAGATCTCTCTTATCAGCAGAGAACCTCTTTTGTGACTTGTAGGCCACACAGTCTAGCTTTATCTCATTACCCACAGTGCAGGTAAACAGCAGACCCAAACAGATTAACTCCCTCCCTCCCCCTGCTAGCACAGTGTCAGAGGTTTGAAACAGGTGACAGCTCTGTGCTCAAAGGCAGAAATCAACCATAACGGGTGCAGCACTCCAGTGATGCTGGCATACAGAGCAGCTGGTAGCTGCTGTAGCAAAGGGCAGGCACTAATTGCACTTGACCACTAAGATCTGAGTGAGCAGCTCTGCTCTCTTACTGTCATGCTTCATTGCCTATAATTTTGCCTTTACAGAACCACTTCTGCTCACTCTCTCCACTGGGCTGTTGTTAAAAAGCGATGCAGGACAGAGACAGGACATACTTTCAGATCTCAAGATGAGTTTACAGGGGTGCTGTGACAAAACACAGTACCCTTACCCTACCAGTAAAAGTATGGGCTGCAATTAACCCTTTTGTAGCTGCTCAGATGACAGTAGTGAGGAATAGCTGAATTAAACATGATGGTTTAGCCATGGACGCTTTCCCCACCCCTCTCTGAGGAAGAGATGTTGATGGGTGGACAGGGAGAGCAATAGGATGTATCCTACAAATAAAACACTGCAAATTCTTCATCCTTCTTCTGGGAGCCAGTGTAAGACTTGAGGGAAAGAAATGCATACAAATACAACTGGGAAGCCCCAGTGTGAATGTTCCCTTGTGAATAACTGGGATGCAACTACAACTGTGAAAATCAACAGTGCCCTTCATCCAGAGCTGGGCTGCTTGAGAAATGAATAGATCCAGGACTTTAAAGCTAATGAGGACCACGACAATGTCATTCTTGGTCTGATATTCTTGCTCAATATGGTGCAAGTACTGCATAAGAAATTAAGCATTTTATGAAAGCAACAGAACTGTAACAGCTCTAGGATTTTTTTTTAGTCGACTGTCTCAAGAAACAGTCTTGCAATAACATCTGCTGGGCAGTCTAGGAATTAAATATTTCTCTATTTCTAGCTCAGTCACTATTGCATTGCAAGGACAGCTGGGCTTCACTGCAGGCATGCGGATGTACATGACAGACAGCATTGCCAACAGACCTTTTCCTGACCCCGTGTTTCAGGAGATATATTTCAGGATGTCTCGGTGTTAGGATGAGGACACTCGGTTTTCCAGGGTGTAAGGTCTTTGCTGGTAGAAAGTGACACCTCATGGAGTCCGTGGCTGCTTTGGGCCTTTAGCTCACAGAACCTGTGTGTTTTCCTACTGGGTGCTATGTCCCCTAATGCAGTGAGACTTCACAGTGTACCAGAAGTCACTGTTCACAGACAGTACCAAGTGTAGAAGTAAAATTTGAATGAACAGAGATATTTTAGTAAAAAATACTTGTGCTAAACCCCTCCACATCAAGCTTGAAAAAAATCCATGCAATATTTATTTACCTTTGCATTTGTAGCCTTGTTTGATTATGCCCCAGAGCTGCAAAGAAAGACAAAAGAACGTCAAGGAATCAGAAAAGAAAGCCGGAAGGAAAACAAGGTCACAATGAGGAAGTACCAATGGCTACAAAAGCACAAACAGGATACAACTGCTTTTAACACCCTTCCTGTTAGGCAGACCTTCCCCTCTAATTGTGATAAGACATGTGTGGCTTTCCCTCCTATTCCTACTACTTACAGTGGGTCTACCAGAGGAGACACACAGATGACATTTGCTTCCAGAAATGGGTGAAAAATTGCCATCATATCAAGCTTACTGAAATCAGCAGAGCACATTCTGCTTCTAGGCTCACTAATGTTATCTGTGGGGCAATTTCCAGTGTACCTCCATTCTCCAGATACATGAATGACCCAGGCCATCCAAACACAGCAGAAGAAAGAACCACTGGGGATAAAAATTAAGCTCTTGGTTCCCATACTGGTCCCCAGCACACTTAGCCACAGCAGTCTGATCTGTACACCTGGCTTTTTCCATTAAAAAGGCTGAAGGCTGAAACAGGCAGAAAAGCCACTGAATTCCATCTCTGCCTCCTCACAGAAACTGACCTTGTTGATGCATGTAATGATCAAATGCTAAGCTTCCAGGATGCAGTGTGTGTCATCCCACTTTTGGGAAGTAGGGTTGCTTGGAAGTTGGAAAATTCCCTAGCAAATTGTTATCTGTACACTCAGAAGTGCTGTATCTACAGCCATGTCATTATAAAAACAAGCAATTTCATTCTGAGAGGCAAAAAGAGGAAGGGGCAGCTTTTCTAGGTCTAGCATTAAAGGAAAAAATCAGGACTCCAGTGTTTATTTATTGTGACCTCATTCAAAACGTTACCAGGGAGGGTGAGCACATACAGGCAGCTGAAACTGCACATGGATCTATACCATACCTATAAGAATCCATGCACAGTCTGCAGGGGTGAATAGGGTCTTTAAAGAAATTTTCAACAGGAAGAGCTGGAGAAAATTCAGAAATCAAAGGAAAGAGTAAAATAAAGAGAATAGGAAGATTCCAGGGGAAAAAAAAATCCATATACTGCACAAACGAATTTGCAAGGAAAAAGGGGGGCTTGGAGAAAGCAAAATAAAGCAGGCAAGGTGGAAGAACAGTGAACAACAGAACAGAAAGGCCAGCAGTGGAGGAAGGGTCCACAAATAGCCTGCTGCTTGTTCTTTTCCAGCTAATGCTGTATATAAGCCCAGTCAATGCAGTTGCTGTGGTCAGGCAGTGAGAGTGTAGCTTCCCAAGCCCCTCTTGAATGGACAGTAATGACCTTTTTCCCCAGGTCTCTTTGCCTGGATCCCTGTAAGAGACATGGATTGTCATTTCTTTCACTTAAGCTCTGATCTGTTCCCACTTTCTCCTCACCTTCTCAGCTCTGTACCTTCCTCCTAGTCAAACTTGGCACCACTGTTGGGGTTGCACACCACAGTGAAAGCTTAGTTGAAGTGCTATGGCATGAATTCTGACCTAAAGCTTTGAATCTGTCTGACACAGCTTTTCTGCAAATCTGGCCTTAGCCAGCTGCAAGGTAAGGGGAGCTGTGCAAATTCAGATTATAAAGCTCAGCGGGATGGTTGGTCACCTACCCTGCCACGCGGTGTAACTCAAGCTGTGGCACGGAACTGTGACCAGCCATGGGCATATCAGTTTTATGCTGCTTAATGGCATCAGGGTTTAGATTGACCTTTAAAGTTCGTATCTTTTTAATAACAGATATTTTGTTGAATACTGTGTGCATTGCACTGTCATGTCAATTCATCCTGCTACACTGTCAGTGCACATTATTTTGACTGTGAATCAGTGCATCAGTTTGAAATTAGATTTCCACCCGTGGATGAACAGCACTGAAATGCAGAACAAATATGCAGCAGATTTTGTAGTTGGTTCCTGTCCTATCAGCTCAACTCATCCACAGAACAATGCCAGTGACTTCAGTGAGTTGACAGGAAAAAATGACCTTATTTCCATTTCCTGTACAACCCCTTACTCATTTGTATGCCTGTATTGGATGTAATCAGGGAGACATACAAAGTCCAACAATAGCCAATTAGCAAGGAGAAAAATATCTGGTGGTGAGGGCATTGCAGGGCAGTCCTCAGGCCTTGCTTTGCTATGGAAGCCTTCCGAACATGAACTGAGTGTCACGAACACAATGACGTCCTCCTGAAGCTGCAGGCAACCTGAAACAATAGACCAGTGACTGCCTGAGCTGTCTGCTGGAGCTGTCAGCTTAGGAGCCCATCAGCACACTCCTGAATCAGCACTGACCATGTTGCTTCCAAGGCTTTTGCAGTTCTAGTGGAAATAGGTGGAATTCCTTCTTTCCCATGGCCTTGATCAGCGGTTGCGAGAGGGACCATGAGCATCTGAACATGACTGACACGTCACAAAAAAAGCACGGGAGGATGGACTAGAGCAGGAACACCTGAACTGGCCTGAAAGGAGGCACGTTTTTGCACTTAGCAGTGCTGTTATTTGTTACTTCCAACTGTGGAGAAATATTACTTAGTGGAAAAGTTCACTTAGTACAGCTGGAGATTTCACCGTGACAGCAGGGACAGAGAGCAGGGATGACAGTCTGAATTTATAACCTGTATGTGGGCCACACAAAAGCAGAGGACATGACCCTCTGTTCTTACTGCTTTGGCTGTCTAGATGGAGACATTTGATTTTGGTGGAGTGTGTGCATTAAAGTAACTTTTTAAATCATAGTAATTCCTTTTTCTTTGTTATACTTGGTTTGAAATAGAAAAGTTGGAGGTTTGCAAGCAACACAAGTATTCACAAAAGCAATTATTTCCCAGCTATGTACTAAGTACTCTAATAGGTGGCATCTGGTAAGTTATGTCTGAGAGAAAAAGAAAAAACAAACAAACAAACAGAACCCCCTACAAATAGATTAAAAAATCCTTATTGTACAGAACTGCTGGAAGCTCTTTTGATTTCTTGACTGAATTAGAAGATCTGTTAATTCAATAGAGAAAAGATTAAGGCTGTTATGGTCATTCAGAGAACTATGAACATGCTATGTTGCCATGTGCAATTTCCTGAGAAAGAACTGCTTTTGCTTCATCTACATCCTCTGTTCCAGACACCCATTTTCCCTTGGGCATATTTACATGGAAAATAAAGGCAAATTAAAGGCCTTAAGGTAAACCAAGTAAATCCATTCATATAGTCTCTAATATCCTTTAGCTGACAGAGTTTTATTCTCCCACACGCCCCACAACAGTAAGTCTTACAAATGCCACTTTTTTTTCAGGAACCACCAAAGCAAAACTGGGTAGCACAGCTACAACATGAAGAAATGTTTTGTGCTTCTGAATGCAATGAGATATTTGCCCAAGAGACTTTACAATGCATGAAGCCAGTTTCACCTGGTCTACATCAAAGGGTAAATGTGAGATACACTATTGTTAAAGGCATACTTACAAATCCTGCACAGTGCTCGCAGAAAGTTGGTTTAAGATAGGTCATCTCCTGAAAATTATGAATAAACCCTGGTCCCATTTTACACTGGAACTGTGATTTAGCTCTCAGAAAGTAAGCCATCATTTCCTCTTTGCTTATAAGACCATCTCTGTCAGGGGAAAAAAAAAAGTAGATTAGATCTGTCACTGCTCATGGCACTGAACAATTCAGGTTTTCTCACTGCAAAAAGGATGCAGCGCACATAGCACAGTCTTTGAAAAAGCTGTAACAGCCTTGGCAGAAAAAAATCCCTTAGAGCCTTAGTGGTTCTTGCCTTTCATAAAACAGCAAACCCTGAACTTATAGCATGGACCTTGGTTTCTCACCTGCTCATGGTATCAGAGCATAGACTGGGCCATTAGGTGAAGGATCTTGACTTACTGTTTACACAGACCAAGCAGTTATGCCCTTGGCTGATCACCAGCCTTGACAGCCAAAGAGATTCTGGACAACAAGAACTATCAAACCCAGTATGCTAGGAAACATGTATTATATCTATAATATATATTATATATATGCTAGGAAATATATATACCACACAGAATATATGCTACCCTTCCTCCACTACATACACCCATTTCCTCTCTACTGTACACAAGTTATTTTTTCCATTGCTCTGATGGCTGGTCCGGATAAAGCATCTCCACTGTAATTTGATAGTACTCTAGGGGTCTTGACTCAGTTCCAGCAGGAATTAGAGCTACTACATAACTAATTTTTAAAGTACCAGATAAAGCAGGACTCCAGCATGGGTGGGCTTATAGAACTGATGACAGCTTAAGAAGTTAAATGAGAACAGAATTCAGCCTTTGGTGACCCCCTGTTCCTTAAGTTAGATGTCAGACACAAGAAGCTTGGGAGACACTGTTTCTTCAAGAATTAGTTTTCATGAGTATTTAAATTGAGGAAAATTTAAAAAAAAGGCCCACAAAGAAATCTCCAAACTTACTGGTCTTTGTCCAGCACACAGAAAGAGTCCAAAAAGGGGAAGTTGGCAGCTATACTTTCAAAGTCTTCCTGAGAAATATAGCCATCATGGTCATGATCATAATTCCTAAAGACAGACTGAGGAAAATAAAAAAGGAAATTATTGTCCTAACGTCGAGCCTATCTTGAACTGATACCAGCTCTTCAATCCTATAATTACATATACCTTAATGTTCCACATTACTAGTCAGATGCGCTGTTGCCTTATTCTATTCCTTTTATTCCTACTTTGTACTTCAACATGTTTATTTATTGGACTATAGGGGAAAAAATTGGCTAATTTTTAAAGAAAACTTGACCTCAGTATTTATCTAGTGATGATCCTCCACACTTCTTCAGACATGATTATTCTTGTTTCATTTTCTTCTTTATTGGAAATGTCACTGAAATTCTACCCCATGCGATTATACTCTCTTTGCTTTGTTATGTATGCTTTTAAATCACAAAAAAAAGAAATAAAATGAAAATAACTAAACAGAAGCTTTCCTATGAGTATTTCAGATGGTTTTGGCTTCACTTCTCTTTTAGTTGGTCACCTCTGCTCTGCCACAGTACTGTTTCAATCTGATTCATTGACTAATACCTTGACACCCACACCATGACCATTTTGCATTTGACAACCATTCCCTCCCACCAACCTATCTCAGCTCACCACTAAGAAAAAACAGACATGGGGACAAATCTAAAAGGCTGCAGAAAATTAATAGAAGCCCTTCTTAGCTGCTATGGAATGAAGTACTGAACTCTGTGTTACTACTTGTGAAGATGTGCAAGGGGCATTACAGCTATATGTGATGCTGATGGGAAAGACATGAGCGTCAGAGTCAACAGGACTATCTGAAAGACATATTGAAGCACACTCTCTCATTAGATTAAGATTCGGTTGACAAAGACAAGAATTTAATACACTGAGTCCTCTGAAAGGTGTTTACGTTCTTATGTAAATGAGAAGGTGAAGAAGCCAATTTCTAAGCGCCTGTCAAATGATCTGTAACCAATGATTGGCAGACCTCAAAAATGCATTATCAAGAAGGAATCAATATGCAAGCCCAAGTAGTATTCAACACTTAGCTATAAAAACTATGCCTTAAGGCACAACTCTGAGCAGCTAGTAAATGACAAAGATTGGAAAAAATGAAGACAGCTGTACAGAGTGGTGTGGACCTTTTGGCAAGCTGTATCCACAACAGCCCCAAAACATGTTTTAATCCTGTCAAACTCAAGACCATACTTCCTGGACCAGGCCAAAATTGTGGAATGGGGGTTGCATCTTCCCCACCTCAGAAACAAGAGCAACCCTTCCACCTAGCACATTCTGGAAAGATTAAAGAGTTGCAACAGACAACTTAGTTAAACAAGCTATCAAAGAGAGGTTTGGAGTGATTTTTATCAATGCACATGGCACTGACAAAAGCGATACAGGAACAGCACGTGCAGTTCTGGCATCCCACATTAAGAGAAAAATGAAACTTTAAAAAAATAAGATCATGTACAAGAAGTAACACACGATATATTTGAAGTTTGAGTGAGACAACTGAAGACTTCAAGTTATCTTAACAACATAACACATTTAATGACCTGTAACACAGATGAGGTGAAAATTTAATAGTTCCTCCCAGGCTTAGTTATTAATTTGCAAAAAGCAGAAGGAAATATTGCTTCATTATGTACAACACATTCTTGGTTTCCCTGGATGCTGCTTAAATCACTAAAAGTCCCTTAAACACTAACACAACAGGGCTCAGTCTCTCCAAATGAACCTGGTAGTGTTTGGCTTCGTTTGCATTACCTAATATATCAACTTCCAGACTGATGCTGGAAGATCCCAGCTATAATTCTCCATGACCTCACGCCTCCGTTTTTAAAGCAATACCAACAAAGTGCTGTCTTTACGATACATAAAATACTTCCTCTGAACAAACGACAGCAAGTTGAAAACCAGTATAGGGTTTCTGAAATCTTCTCTGATCCTAGTAACATGTGAGTCCCTGTTCTGAACATTTGCTCTTTTGCATCACGAAACCTGCTAACTAATCCCGTAGCTGATTGCAAGAATAAAATGAATAATTCTGAATGTATCAGTAAAGGCTCAAATTTGTTACTGGATGTCTGAAATTAATCCCAACCATAAGACTCTCTTGAAAGCTTGTAATTAATTATGATGATGACAATATCCAAGCTATCATTCTCTTTCACCAGTATATTCTTCCAAATACTTACATCCACCAGCTTTCGTATGTGCTTGTTAATGACGGTAGGGTCAGGTTTTGGTACCACTCCAGATGCCCACTCCAGTGGCACTACTGGCTTGTTAGGGGTCGTCGGGGAGGTAGGCTGCTGAGAGATGAATCAGAACACAAAGACTTTCAAATCTGAATTATGAAGACAAATTTCCCATAAGAAGAAGCTCTGTGTGTCAGAGCTACAACCACAAACTATTGGAGTCCTTGTGCTTAGTGAAGCATCAGGCAAGGTTTTAAAAGGTTGATTGCCTTTGCTGACAGCTTCACTTGGGCTCTTTGTGGCACCTCAC
This sequence comes from Neopsephotus bourkii, assembly GCF_033783945.1. Taxonomy (NCBI): domain Eukaryota; kingdom Metazoa; phylum Chordata; class Aves; order Psittaciformes; family Psittacidae; genus Neopsephotus; species Neopsephotus bourkii. The sequence continues at coordinate 8,371,771 of NW_026901776.1, read as the reverse complement.
AGCTAACGCTGGCAGTGGCAGTGCCCAGCAAGGCAGTGCCCAAGCAAAACCAGGCAGACTCCTCACTGCCATCTTTAGTGGGTTCAGTAGCAACAAGAATGGGAGGAAGAAGGAAGGAATGAGAATCTCTGGACACAGAAGATATCAGAGATAGGTAAGTCCAGAAACCTGCTTTCCCCCTTCCTTGTAATACTCCTGAGGAACTCTGCACCACAATGCAGCCTTGCCCCAACTCCCTGCTGGAGAGACTGTGCCCAGGAGCCATGCAAGGGGCTGCAGCAGCCTGAAAAAGTTAATGCTTCTGCTCTCTGCAACACCAAGAAGGCAGCAGGATGCAAAAGCAAGGGAAGAATCACACTCTGCAATCCCACTGTTTTCCAGCTGATATGTGCCAGGATGCACAGCTTAATTCATCCAGGCAGCCTGAGCAGAAAGGGGCTAACCTTTGACTTGCTTTGCAGATAACACCAGTCAGACTATTTTATTCTGTAAACAGCTTGGTCTTGACAAAATGGTAGCTGACAGCTCACTTGAGGCACAGAGCACGCAGCCCAACTCCCTCCACACCACTATAGTGCTTTGGGAGAAGCTGTGGCACACAGCTCAGCTTGTTCAAGCAGAAAACATAGGACAAACCTGAGCACAGTTTCAGGTAAGGCTTCAAAAATCATCAGTTAGCATGAAAAATGCTTCAAGGCATATTGGCCTTTTCCTGCATCTGTCACTGGATATGTAGCAGGTGAAACAGTGTCAAGCAGAAAAAAATACAGTAGGGTTTGGATCAGAAGGAAAATGGCCCACAGCCTCAGAAAGACTCCTGAATTTGCTGTTGAGCAAAAAACCCATTTCCCACTAAACTGGTGTGAGTTGAGAGGGAGATAATTAAGCCACACAAAGATGCTACAGTTATTATTGTGTATAAAAAAGGTATTGTAGATTTTGACATTGAGATGAAAAATGGTCACAAGGTCATAAAACACTGCCTTTGGTAGGAAAACAAAAGGGTGTGTTAGTGGATTGCTTTATTAACATGCACAGGTAAGTTTGGGAAATAAAAATCACTATGTACATAATTCAATTTCATCAAGAAATACCGTGGACCCAGACATCCAGCTCTATATGCCAAAACTACTTACAGAATGTTTTAATCCTAACACTAATGTCATTGCACAATGATGGACCACAGACTGGCAAGTGCTTTTGCTCTAGAAATACGTGGAAATGCCGCAATCTTTTAAAGATCACATGTTAGATGATAACATGTAACATGCTAGTATTGTAATATTCTTATAGCTATGGTCAGAGCAGAAATTTGAAGTGTGCCTCGTCTTAAAAAAAAATAATCTTAAGACTAAATGGAATCAAAGCATCAGTACCAAAGTGTCAGAGTGTGCTGGACTACTAAGTCCTCACAGAGCTTCTAACTCTTCTGGTCCAAGTGCACAATGGCAGAAAGAGTCTAAATCCATTGGAGCTTTCCCCTGTCTTCTGGGCCGTATCGTTTGAAGCCTCCTTCTGTTTTTATGGGTTTTTTTGACAAGTTGCAATGAAAACTTCATGTTCCTGCCTGCTAGCCAAAGGGAAATGTTGGTTTCTTCTATTTCACTCTTTGACTCGTATGAACTTTATTTCTGTGAAATGCATGCTGTGAGGAAAGGTACCGATGAGTGCCCAGAGACTACCTGGCTGAATTTACTGAATGTTCAGAAACACTGTATCTGGGCATGCTGTTTCTGATTCAGACTGCATCTCCTTCTCTGTTTCACCAGCACAAGCATAAATGGTATTGTAGACTGAGAAAGCATTTTAAGATGGATGTGAACATCTGCTTATTTTGGCATTGAAATAAAAAAAAATGTGTGTGTCTTTGGCGGCATAACTGCACCAAGCAGAGCTGTCTTCTAGCCAATAGCTGCACCAGTAAAAGCTCCCAACAAGAAGGTAACGAATGCTCGGGGAAAAGCAGGACAGTGTGACAGGGAGATGCTGTTCCACAGCTGGAGGTCAGTCTTCAGTATTTTTTTAGGCTTCTATACAGACTGAAGACTCTCCTCCCACTTTTAGCAGAATGAAGGTCAAGCCCCTGTTAACAGCAGGCCCCTGTGCTTACAGATGTGCCTCCAAAATGACTGTAGCAGCATGAGGCACTTCCTCTGCAGTGCACCTGCACAGGAGTTGCACCCATACAACAATAAGAAGCAGTTGGAATGACATAACTACGCTGTCATGTTGCCTTTGACAATTTTTTTCCACATACAAAAGCTCTACAGATTCTTTCCCCTCTACTATAGCTTGTGTGCTTTGGCATTCCATCAAAGAGAAGTATGCTTCAAATAGTCTGGCTTCTGTCTATTCAGCTGTAGCTTTTTACCCATCAGGATGCTGCAACAGCTCAATGTCACTGGTTATTTATTGATCATTATGCAGTAGTCTCCCACAACTGCTGGGTACTGTTGAAGTTCATAGCACTGTTTATATTGCTTTTGTCCCCCCTAACGTTCAAGCTGAAGATCAAAGCAGCAGCGTGATAATTTTCTTCATCTACAGTAGTGGCCCATTAGTCCTTCCACAGCATAGAGCTGTAACAAGTCAACTCTGCTGGCAGTAATGGGAGCACAAGGGAGCCAGAATGACTATGATAGATGGCAGCTGTTATGGTCAAATCATACCCAACAAGGACTGGAGACTCAGCAATGAAATTAAAGGTGTTCAAACCAAGTTAAGGTTGACTATGGAAATATTCAGTAGCTTCTTTACTATTGCTCATCTTTCACCATCGAGAGGACACACACAGAATCCTCAAACTGGTGCCCCAAAATGATAAATCATCTTAAAACCCAGAAAAGCCCTATACTTGGAAATTAAGGGGTTCTACTTCCTTGTTTGCTTCCAGGAATACTTCAGATACATAAAAAGCACTGCAATGAACCAGCTCAGACTACCGGACTCTTCCCTCACACCTTGCTAAGCATTTCCAGACACCCTTAGTTTTGCTAAGGGTGGTCTCAGATTTGAGGGTACTCAGCCTCAGAGCATTATGTGCTGCATATGACAGGTCACAAGATTATTAATGCACCAACGAAAGGCTCAGAGGGAAAACCCAGACTTTGGCAACAAAGAGTAACACTATAAATGAAATTCAGCTATTAATTAGGAGATTTATCTGTATCCTCAGGCTTGCAAAGCATAATGAAAAATGCATCAATGCATCACTATCTTCAGCTGCATACACTAAAAAAGAGTAATATCTATTCTAAGGTGTTTAAGAGAGTCTCACTTCTTTGAGAGCCCAAGATACAGCCAATTCTACATAAGCAAACAGTTTTTAGAATGTTACAGCTAATGCTGTGCTCTACCTAAAACAAATCTTTGGACTCTCTCTTGTTTTATCTAACTGCACCAGCATTCAGAAGATAAAGTAGTGGTCACACAGTGACGTAACTTACAAAGGACATCTTCCCATAAAGAAGAGCAATGGTTTTCAGAACTTGCAGAGGTTTTGTTGAAAAACAATTAGTAATGAAGTCTGGCATGTTTCACTTTTTACTGCTCCCAATACGCACTAAAACTTATAAATATTGACTGTGTTTACTATGCAAGCAAAACGCTAAGATGCTTTATGTGAATGCAAATAAGGAAACATATTAACTGTACTTTAAAAATGTAATCAACTGCCTGCAGACAAAATAAGCAATATGTCAAAATGCAGTAAAAGATGACCTACAGATTTGGAGTTCCTTGGTTCCAGCACCAGTGAGAGCTTGTAGATATCATCCTCAGTGTGATAGAGGTCCAGGGACAGCTGTATGCAAGAAAGATGTAAAACCAGCAATATTTATTAAACTGTGTTGGATATGCCAGGCTTGTAAGCATACCTTGCAAGAGATATACCTCCCACTGAGGCTAGTCAAAAGTTCTGCTACTCAGAGCTCAGGATACGTCCCAAAACTGCAGGTGCAGATGCTGGGAAAGCAGCTTTTCACAAGAGCTAATGTAACTGATAACTGGTAAGCACATGTTGCTGCTCACCCCTGTACTGAGATGAGCAGGCACTGTACTCGAGGGCTGTCACAAGCTGCATCCCAACACATTCGGTAAGAGGGGCTGGATGCTGATCTTCAAAGAGGGACACTGGCCATGAAGACCACCCTTATGCAAACACTTTCTTCTAGCAGCTCAGTGGTCATGAGAGATCTCAAGAGAAATCACCTAGTGAATACAAAACCTTCAGCAAAGAAGTTGTAAAGGCACTAAGCTAGAAGGACTTCAGGTTGTGTTCTGCTCAAATTTTGTTCCTGGAGAACAGTCAGCTCTGCAGCTTACTGCAGCTCTTCTACAGAGGGAATCCAGGTTTGGCAGCAGTGCTGATGCAGCAAAGTGCTCCATGAAAAGCAATTCCAGTTACTTTAACCCAGCTTGGTTTACTCCTGATCCTCTCTCAGCAAGTAAGGCAAATTCCCTTTCAGCTTCTTTTAAATAAATGAAAGCTTTTTCTTCCATGTTTTCATTCTTTTCTTTAGAGGATTTATTGAGAAAGAAGGAAGGGGCATAAATATGCTTAAAGTAAGATGAATCTTTGTTTCACTTTGTCAGCTGGGGTCTTGCACTGATGCAGGTCTGCATTAAATTCCTCCTTTTTTGGAGTGGTGAAAGACAAAATTAATCAACACTGTGGCTAATGTTTTCCAATGAGAGGAAATGAGCATTGCATATTTCCTGTGATCATGTCCCTACATTAATTGGCTTTGGAGTAATTGACTTGATCTGAAATTACCATCTACACTGCAAATCCCCAATTAAGCTAAGATTGAGCTAAAAGGATGTTTCCCAGCAGGCAGATATAATTACTACCGACTAAATGACTGTGTCAGAAGGCTATTTTTAGAGAACCTGAAGTGTTGAATCAGTAACAAACAGAAGCAGGACCAGCAACACTGTGCTACAGAACCACCTCTAGGAGCCACCTTCTTTAAGGCAGAATTTTGTTCAATGAGTAAGACAGGAGACAGAGCAAACACATGGCTTTAGAGATGCCTTGATATTGCACTATTCATTTTGTCTAACTGTAACACTACACTGATTTTTGCAATTCATAATTTGGTTATGGGCACCCATGAAAGCCTGAGCATCCTGCAGGTTCCTTCGCCCAGCTGTCATGCTGCTGTCACATGGGAATGTAATGACCTGTCCTAAAAGTAACGTAGATTCAGTAACTGCCGTAATAAATATTGTTCATGTACTTAATTATTTAGTGACTGAATTCTTAGGTTCCTTGGTGGTACAAAATAAGCATAACAGTTGGAGCACATGATATTACCAGGTCAGGCTGGGACTGAGAGCAGAATTGCTAGTTCAAAAGGCCTTGTCCTGTTCCTGCTGAAGAGCAGTTTGCTCAGCAGGCCAGACGAGAATGGTGTGGGTTTGGGGATGGAAAATCATTGGTATTCACTGAGCAAGTCTGTATTTCTCCCTCCCTGAACTACCTGACCTTAACATAAGCGGCAGTTACAACTTGATTAGGCACATGTAAGCACACAGCAGGCAAGGTATTGTCTAGTACAGAAGTTTCAAATACTTGCAAAAACATTCTTTCCTGTTAGGGTGGTGAGGCACTGGAATGGGTTGCCCAGGGAGGTTGTGAATGCTCCATCCCTGGCAGTGTTCAAGGCTAGGTTGGCCGAGGCCTTGGGTGATATGGTCCAGAGCAAGGTGTCCCTGCCCATGGCAGGGGGATTGGAACTTGATGATCTTAAGGTCCTTTCCACCCCTAACTCTTCTATGATTGTATGATTCTATGATTCCAAGCATGATGACTGTTCATTTACATAAGCTCTCGTTTTGTATTTTATTTACAGGTTTGCTCTGCTGGATAAAGCCCAATAGGAGCTTTCCTAGGAGAACCTCCACAGCAGGTGGCGGTTTCCATTCTAATTTGACTTTCAGTGCTGTCCTATGTTGCCAAGCATTTTGGGGGGGTGGTGGGTAAGTAGGGTGGGTTCAGGAGGGTGGGGGTGTGATCAGAAATGCACAGCATTTATTTGGTAAGTGGAACTTACTGAACACAAGTTAGGGAGGGTGACTTTCAATTTGATTGTTTAGATATTTCTCATTCTCTTCACTGGACTGTGCAAATGACTGGGACTTTCCAGTCATTTGCGTATAGTTTCAGAGCAGGTTAGGTAAGTATCTGTTGGGATCTAAAAATAGTGGGGGGAAAATGGTGGCACCAAATAAGTTCTTGTGCAGGTAGTATAAATACATTGTACTCTAGTTGAGAGATTGAGATCCACTTCCAATCCACAGAAAGTGATGAAAGATTTACCTGCAGGATTTTATCACATTGTGAAATAAAACCAATGTGGAAATAATGCACAGCAGGTAAGGAAATCCCTTAAGCATCCTTACCAAATGTAAGTTTTGTAATGATGAAAGTGTTGTTAGAGCTGCTCTTTCTCTCTATTGCACTGCCAAGCTTGTGAGTAGGTCCTCTTTACTACTTCTGCTTCTTAGCTCCAGGTTTCAGATGTCAAGGACTGGCACAAAACTGGGTAGAGAGTCAGTGGAGCTGGAGCAAGTGTGGCTGATAAGAAAGGAGGAAGAACCACACAGACTAAGAGCAAGCATGCACTGAGTCCAGCTTTATGTAACACACTCTTGCTCACCAGCACCTGAGTCCTGGCACATTTACTCCTCTTGCCCATATAACACAGACTCATTTACACATGACACGGGAGGACTTGCATCACTAGAGCTCCCTCTCAGCTTTTGTAGTCTCCTATGCAGTGGGCCTGATGTTTACTACCAAGCCCATGCCCCAGCTTTTAAGCCAAACTCTCACTTCGTAGCTCTTAATACGGTCTCCCCAGACACGATCATACAACCATAGAATGCTTTGGATTGGAAGGGACCTTAATGGTCATCTAGTTAGATACCCCCTGCCACAGGCCAGGCCACCTTGCACTAGACCAGGCTGCTCAAAGCCCTGTCCAACCTGGCCCTTAACACTGGCAGGGGGCAGCAACAACTTCTCAGGGCAACCTGTACCAGTGCCTCAACATCACCATTTTCAAACCACTTGAATGTATCAGCTTCCCCAGAGTGGATAGGACTCCACCATCAAGAAAAGAAAAACTAGGGCAAATGCCTACATGGCCACAAAATACTAATTTTATCTTTTTGTGCAAGTTCTCGTAAACCAACACCCAATGACTTATTTGTCAAGCAAGCACAGGCCAGGCTGTTAGCACTTGCTGAGTGTGTTGCAAAAGGCAGCACTGCAAGAGATGGAGGCCAGGCAAGAGATTTACACATTGCTTATCAGGACAAAACACATACTGAAAGCTTGCCTGGATAGAAGCAGCTTAATGGAAAAACAGCCGAAGTGAACAAATAGTTGGGTCAGCTGATTCACATGCAAATAAAAAGCACTCTACACATCTATACACATTTACTAGTTTTGAAGGGGAGTTTCTCTAAGTAAGTTAAAGATGAGAAAAATTTTTACAGTTTACATTAGAAAATGAAGACCTAGCAATAAGTGAAATAATTATTTCTTCAGGCTCTGGAAACAGGATGACTTTGGCAGCAAGGGGAGCTAAATCTGTTAAAAGACCATTTGCATGTAGCAAGGTCAACTATTTTTAGTTGGCAGTTCTTGTCAGCTTTGGGCTGCAACACTAGCTTTTCTTCTCTTTCTCTGACCCCAGCCTATAATGTAAAACTTTCTTATTAACAGAAAGATGGACAGAAACATTTAAAGAGTAATGACTTATATGGCAGATGAACACTGTAAAAAAATAATATTCTATTCATACGTACAAATGAAAAAAATGCCTACATACTAGAATCGAACCGGGAATATTCATTTTATGATATGTACCAAAAGTCTGGTCTAGGAAATTTTTGTTGATCTTTGACTTTTTCTTTTTGAGGAGTCACCATCTTAAATCAAATGTACTTGACCCATAACTACGCTTGCAGTGATTACTATAAAGACAGAATTACCTTGGAGGTGTTTTAGGATACCTACAGCTGTCTACCTAGGATACCCATGGCTGTCTCCATCATTACTAAAAGGTACCACCATGGAATCATGCTAATAGGTAAAAGCAGCACAAATTAATTTAGGCCATGATCAGGTCTGGAAACAATACGGCATAACGTAACTTCATTATTTACAATCAGATTGGCTCAGCTGTAACCACAGTCAGCAGAGTTATATTAGGAATGGATATATCAAAGTATTTCACATAAGTGAAAAAGTAATGGTCATGTACTCAATTATCAAAAAGGGGACTGAAAATTAATTCCTTTTAGCATTGTCAGTTGCAGCTTTAAAAAAAAATACATGTTTTATTCAGTCTTTTTGAAATCTCTGTTTTGAAATAGGACCTTCAAATCTTTATCTGTAATTTGTATGTGCAAGTTTCAAACCTCCACAAATGCAGCCAATGCCAAGGGGGGAGGAAAGGAGAATTAGTCAGGGTTGCAGGGATTGTTTAGCAACATGTAAGAGCAATTTTTTTTGTACTGGATAGAAAGAGTACTATGTTGCACATGAAGCATAGTGGAGCAAGAACAGAGCAATGCTCGACTTGCAATTCCACTTGTTTGTCCATGTGAACACATCACCTGACCTTTGCGCAGAAGACATAAGCCTCAATTCTGAGTGCTCAGAACTTAGTTTTAACTTCTCTTAGCACAAATAACAGCCCTCTTTCTGTCATCCTTAAAATAATTAATGTATAACAACCCTGTTGCTTCTTCCAGCCGTCACATACTACAGTAACGAAACTCTTTGCGCACTTGTTTCTGTTTTATGTTCTCTCCCTTTTCTTTTACAAAACCGGGATAAAAATGTGCACTTATCTCTATAGATACGAATATTCCTACTGACATTCAACATCTGAATAACAGAAATGAATTGAAACATGCTCAATACTTACGGTTAGCAGGTTAATTAAATCCATATTAGGCTCTAAATGATGAGAGGCGGTCTGCAGGGAAACTAGTTCACTCAAGGTGATAGAAAGCTGTTGCATTTTCACTATGTTAACTTTGTTCTCATCTATCCAGTCAGGAAAAATTACATGGACAGCAATCAAGTCTTTCAAATGAACTCCTAAAATAGGAATTTTGAAGCCAACACAGTCAGCAAAAGCCTTGCGGTAGTTGCAGTAGTTTCCATTGGAAGAGACCAGCTCTGTCATTTCATTCCAGTCCTACAAACAGCCAGAGAAGCAAGTCTCTGTGAAAGCATTCATAGAATTTCCTTAATCTGGTTTAAATTAGCACAGTTCATATCAGGGTAACGACAGTGTTAGTTTCCTCTCTGGCACAGGCAATCAAGCAGAGGATCTCCATGAGCCAATCCTTCTCCACCAAGAGGAATGCAACCAAAGTGCCCTTGTGGATGCCCGGCCATGATCCAAGTATTGTGCTGGTGAGACACCTGCACTGCAGAATCCATCAGACCTCAGAAAGGTGATGCTCTGCTCATTATCTCTATATTCTGGAGTCCACCATACCTTTGTGACTTCTGAAGAGATATGAGAATGAGTTTCTTTCAGACGAGAAATAGAGCTGTGGCTTAGACCTCCCACAACTGCCATCAGTGTGTTGAAGTTCTGGAGTTGAAGGAGCTTCTGCAGGAGAGATTGATCATGGATAATTAATGGCAGCTATCTCATGTCACACACAACAAGCTAAAGGAGACCGTCTGTCACTGGTAAAGCAGAAATTGTTAAACCAGGAGATATAATGCATTTCTTTATTTAATGAGCTCAAGTCCACAAGAAACACAGTAGTGACAGTTGTCAACTAGAATACAACAAAGAAAAATTACTTTATAGTTATGTCTGCTAGTTAAAAACCACAGGTATACCACACCTGAATAAACAATATGCAGTGATGTTGAACAGGCTATTCACCGAGGAAACAAGCACAAAGAGCATACAGTTCATTTGTTTACTGCAATCTCGATTTATATTATTGCTTCATAATGGAAGAAAAAGACTTACATGAAAGACTTACCTGTGCAACATTGATAAACTTTGTGATTACTTCTGCCCTTTGCTGGGGTGTTGGTTTGCTGAGAACCATGAGCTGGACCCATTTGGAGATACCATTAAATAAAGCAATAGATCTCTCCAGAGTAAGATTGTTCTCCAAGCAGCCATGGATCACATAGCTTTGGTAGTCTGTGAACTAACAAAGGGAAGGCATTTTCAGTGAAAATGTGGACAAATTAAGAATAAAATTGAAAGTGACTCAATTTAATTTTTTGCTCCTCTTGTTTAGAAAATGACGAAGACTCAGGCTCAGCAGACCCTGCTGCAGCTCTGTCACTCTTCACATGAGCTTGAACTGCATCCCAAGCAGCTAACTGTGCACCTATTTTCTTCCTGTTTCTTCTGTTTCACAAGAAGCTACTTCTGATAAATCTTGCTCCTTTTGATGTTATGGTTATGCCCTGTGTGTTTGTGGACATGGTTCTACACGGGAAAACTATGGCTCCCAAGAATTAAATTTCCTTAAATGTCTGAGAACATTTTTCAGCTGTCCCTTAAAAACGGATTTTCAGAAGCTTATGACATAACTTTAGCTTGCTAGCAGTGTAAGCCAACATACATTTCTTGGTCTTCTAGCTGATCAAAAATTGCCTGCTAGAAGACCATATGATGACATACACACTAACACAGCAGCTACTTGTCTCAGAACTGCAGACAAACAGTATTTCAGTGTTCAGTTACTTTAAAATGTTTTCTGTTACAGTTAACACCCCCCTTCCTTCTCCTCCATTCTTTTCCCCCCATATTTTTATTAAATAGGTAAAACCAAAGACAGGATTCAGACTAATCATATTCTACAGTTACAAAGCTTTGAGATAATAAATAGTAAAAGATTCATTAGCTGTAAATGGTTGCAGAGAAACATCTGATATTGCAAAATTCAAGCCAAAGAATTAACAAATTAGAAATAACAAGGAAAAAAGAAAATTGATTGCAGGTCTGAGTTTTATTTCTGGAATTCCTAAAGGAATTAAAAGATACTTAAGTCTAGCTAGAAATCCGTGCTATTTTTCTTGTTCCTCCCTCCTTGTTTAGGGTTAGTCTTGCACAGATCACAGTAGGGTGTTTTCCCATGATTTGAAGTCTAGAGTAATAAACCTTTGAACGTTACTAGATGCTGCCAAAAGTGATTCTGTTTAGACTGGTCTCAGCTCCTCATTGATCTCTCTTTCCTTCCTCCCTTGAAACAAACAAAAAACCTCATATATTTTTCTTAGTTTTGTAGTTTAATTTCTTTCATGCTCCTGAACATTTTTAAAAGTATCTTATTTTTTTTCCAAAGAGAACTTGTCATCTTGAGCACTTACTGCTTTCATTTGCCACCAGAAACAGTGGCATCATTACCTTTTCATATGGATATTTGCCATTAGAAATCAGCATTTCTTTTGGCATTTGGATTACTCATTTGTTTTGCTTTAGCATATACTTTAATTTTCATCCATTTTTGCCTCTTGTTCATGTACAGTCCTCTATGAAAAGAAGCAACTGTATCTGAATTTTCCTTAGTGACAATATGGAAAATGAGGAAAGAGAAGTTGTGCAGTTTCCATTCTTGCACTTTTCAAGACCCCATTGGCGAAGTCCCTGAGGAACATGATCTGTCTCAAAGCTGACCCTACTTTGGGCAGGAGGTTGGCCTAGAGACCCTTCCAATCTGAATTATCTTTTGATCCTAATTTGGAAAATGAAAGGATAGTTTCTGAAGAAATAGTTGGGAAGAACAGAGACTACAGAAGGACTATGTATATTTCAAACTCTTCACAAAGCATTCACTGCAAAGACTTTGATATTTACTGAAAAGTAATTAACTATTTTCTCAATGGTAAAACCAAACCAAACCAAACCAAACCAAAACTGAAGACTTTGAACACTAGTATTAGTTTAATCAATTGCTGCAACATATGGTTGCAGTGGCTTTTAGTGGTAATTTTTGCCTAGTATTTCTCAAAAAAAACCCCACCCCTAAACGTCTGTTACTAAACACATCAGTCATAAAGAAGATCAAGGAAGTGCTGGTACAGCCATGTACAGCATATGAAGGAATATATTATATTAATATATTAATATATAATATAATATTATACAGAAATGTAGAGGGGAGACAAGTGACAAATATTAATCCATGTCAATACTCTTTAAGGACAGGCTCCTAATTCAAATGACAAAGCTGTCAGCTTACAGAAATTCTCCTAAAAGATTTATGCTCCAGAAAAGTAAGATGTTCAGCTAGCTCAATGGGCTCCAGATGGTCAAACAGCAGGCAGGCTTTTCCTTTCTTGGAAACCTTCTTTCTCTGTGTAACTCTTCTCATCCAGTCATAGGAAGGACTGCAACAGAAAAATAGGTATAATTCTCAATTCTGTTTGGGTATATGTGAGTGTAGCCCACAATTTGCACACATAGTGTAAAATTACTAGAAGACAGACCATGAGCTTTCTGATCTGTGACATCCAGTACATAACAAACACTCAGAATAGCACCATTCAGTTGCACAACGGAAGATAAGAGTTTCAGAGGCATTTCTACAAATGATAAATAATAGCAAGTTTTTATCTGAACACAGATGCTGTTCTCTATGATACAGGAAGTCATAATTAAAAGATTATTTGGAAATAGAAGAACAGGTCACACCAAATTCTGATGCAAAATAAACTTGAATAATATCAAGGATTAATTTTTACTCTTTAAAACCACAGGCCTATGAAATAATGGAACAACAGAAACAGTCAAACAGCTAACAAAATAGTAAGTGGGTGGACAAAAAGGCAAATCATTTGCTTGCAAGAAACAGAATAATTTCTACCCATATACAGAAAAAGCACTTCAGAACGCAGAAAGTTTGCTAATAATATTTTAAGGTGAAGATTTAAGAGGCAATATTTATGTAATTTCACTAGTACTGTTCTTGCAGGAAGTCTTGCAAACTTCATTGAGATTAATAGTGCTGTCCTTCCAGATTACTATGCAAATCTTAAATAAAGAAAAATCACTATGCATATGCCACATTTTAAAAGAAAACCTACAAAATCTGGTGAGATACAAAAGCCTGTCTGGTGATATTTAAAAGGTAACTTTCATTTCAGTGTGTCAAGGAAACAGTAGCATAATCATTTTGATGCAATAAAACTACAAATGTGAATGCTAAAGTTTATCCAGTTAAATCACAGAAGTACACAGAAAGCCATCAAAAAAACCCCCAACAAATTAACAGGTTACTGATGAGAGAACAAAAAAGCTTCCCTGAGAAAATGCAAGATTTACACAACATGCAAGTCACTGCTTTGATGTCATTCTGTATGAAAAATTATAGGAAAAAAGTAATATTAATCACTTAATTGGCACTAGCTTTGTCAGGAAAATTATTCCTTTCCCATTTATGTCAAAAAAACTTACACACAGACAAGAACCTTTTCTTTACTGTGACTCCAACTAGAATTTCAAATCTGTAGTAACTTCAAATATAGAAGAAAATATAATCTTTTTGTAGCTGCTTTTTTGCACTCAAGATGGCCCTTAGCACTTTTATATTTTGCACTGAACTAGAATTCTACTGTTACAGAGAGGAAGATGTTGAAGGTCATGACATCCTTACATGCTGGAAATATCAATGAGGTGGATGTGATCCTCATATCCAAGCTTGCTGGCTACTTCTCGAAACTCTTCAGTCAAACGAATCAGCCCAAGATCCAAGTTAAACTCTGCAGGAAATTCCAAAATCCAGTATCTGAAATCCAAAGACAGCAGTTACAACATGCCCAGGGATTCGGGTATAACATTCAGTGTCTGTATATATATATATATGTACATACATTTTATGTAATAGGACTTAGAAGTATTTTAGACCTACTGGTCTTCAGATAGAGGGTAGACTACCTTAGCCTGTTGCTTCTGTAATTACCTGTGACACTCAAGTGGCAAAAGCCACTTTATCTTATAATTTCCCTTGGTTAACCTACCACAGCACAACACAGCAGCATTGTACTGAAATGCAGAATTTAAGTGATGTCTCAGGTGCACAAAAAAGGCACACACACATGTTCTGATTCAGGCTGCCAGGACACCCAAATGACACTTGCACTTAGCCCTTGTCCAAGTGACACACTCTGTCTGTTCAGAAAAGATTTTTCAATGAAAATGAAAACATGAATTTGAGTGGCAGTTTTACCATGATAACCATGTAAGTAAGATGTCTCCTCTACTGTTTAAGTAGGGTATGAAAAAAGCTTTATCAGTCCTGCTTTCAATAATTCCCCCTGCCTTCACAGTGATATAACCTAGTCCAGAGGAAGGAGGAAAAATGTTTGAGGGAAGCACGTTATGTCAGGTTAACTTAAAAGTTCATGCTTTCTCTTTTATGGAGAAAAGCTCCTACACAAGCACAGCCTCACTCACAGATGGAAGACTTTGCATACAAACGAGGTCAGAGACAGTGCAAGGATCAGAACATACTTACCTGTAATGGTTGAATAGTCAAACTGGCATCACTAACACAGTCCTGTCATCACAAATTCTGTAGGTATTGTGTGAATTGAAGTTGACAGAACAGAGACAATCTTCCTCTACGACATTAGATTACATCTGGGAGGAAAATATGTCTCTTGTCTACATGGCACTGAACTAGTCTCTCTCTAAGAAATGTCACACTCAAACACAAGCTAAATCATAGCACAGGTTTTTAGCTCAATGCAGTTAAGTGTCTTACAGGCTGAATGGCTCAACTTAATTGTTTTCAAATCAGAGAAATTCCTTCTTCACTATGGACTGGAGATCAAGTAAAAAAAAACCCAAAACAACAAAAACAAACCAACAAAAAGCAACGCTTTATATTTTTATGTTTCCATGGTTTAGTTTCAATATTTACAAAAAGAAAGTACATTGATGGTATTCACAGTCGCATAAAACCAAAATGCCAGAGGGCCAGAAGCACGCTTACCTCATGAAGTAACAGATTTTTAATCTGAATTCATTGCAGTTCTCCCCATTGGCATCTCTATATGTATCCTAGTTAAAGAAAGGTTTCTGTGCCTTGATTCAGTAATGATCTTTTTAACCATAGAAGACCTTAACACTAAGCCAGCTTTCTAAAAATAAGTATCAAACTTTCCTACTTGAGATAACTACAGTATGTTCTGGTATTTCATTCACTTTTGTAGCATCTTAGGGGACAAAGCCATTTTCTGGCTGCCACTTTATTTTTTGCCCCAGCAAAAATGCTTCTATTCTATTATTCTGCATATTCTGCTGAAGGGTTTGTTGCCAGCTCTGGCTAACCAAATGTGATAACAGTTATGATTACGGAATTCTCTGAGAGGTGTAAATGAGATGTAGGTGCTTAGCTACCACTGAAAGTTCACAGTAGTCAAAGGCCAGCCCACCATGATACATTTGAAAAGTTATCTTGGCCATATATTTCCACTAATTCAAAGTTAATGCAAGATATGCCTCAGCATGCTTATACATATGGAGAAAGTCCATAAGCAGAAGCATAAAGTTCACAGACTTCCATCTTTTAGGTTGCAAAAAATTCACCTCCAAACCTTTTGTCACTGATTAATTGACACATTTTTACATGCAGTACCAGAAACAATCTGCTTCTGACATTATAATATTGATTTCTGAGACTTTGTGAAAGGATATGTGGACAGAAGCTTGCCAGCCAGCTCTGTTGAAGGCAGATACCACCGGTGCATTAAAAGAAAAGTTCTTGGCAAAGGGTTGGAGCATCTATTTCCTTTGTCATCTGCAAAACAGAAACAGTTAACCACATCATTCATGAACAGAGAGGAGCTTTTATTCTTTAAGTGGAGTCAGATAGAAAGATCAGAAGTGGAAACGTTGGTTTATTATCTACCAAAGGTAGGAAATAACACCAACGCACAAAAATGTTCCTTTAAGAGTAGTTATTTCAGATTGTAGTGCTAGGCTCTTAAGGGGAAAAAAAACCCAAAACAGTCCAGATAATAGGCCATAGCTAAAAACAATAATAATCGCAGGGCAGGGACAGCACTGTTCTAAACCTTATACAAAGAGATTGGCAGTAACCCAAAGAAAGAACCCAAAATTAATCCACCAAAAGTGTGGGGATTGATGTACAACCACTTCCAATATGTGTTTTAGTGCAGCTTTATAGCTTTATGTTAACAATTAGATTGTTAAAAAAGGGATCTGCCTCAACTAATTCAATGTCAAAGCAGCATCTCACATCTGTGCCCAGGGCCCCATCTCCAGCTGCTTTACAGACCAGTGTGTCTTTGCAATTTGGCCACTGAAACTACAGAAAGAGTTATTCCCTGGCAGACTAGCTGACCAGCAGTCTTCCTCATCATATGCAATCTTGGATTATTCTCTGTATGTCACTCTTTTAAAAGACAGTAGATTGTATGCATGTGTGAAACAAGAACAACACAGGCAGTACACTTGTCAAGAGAGTGTGTATACAAGGAAGAGAGGCATGATTTCCAACAGACAATAAGTATATGGGCTCTATGTATATGAATACTCTAAGTATATGAATACTTTCATTAGGTTTTAGAACAACGTTATGGTTGATTAATGATTATGGTCTATAGAAATGCATATACAGGGATTCACTACAGTCAGTAGCAAGATCCATTTGCCCCTCAATTATTTAATCTCTCTTACCTTTAGATATTTGTTTCTTTCCACAAGCGAAAACAATTAATACCTCACTCCAACCAAAAGTGGTCCTGCATTTCAAGAGAATCTAAATGTAGCTTTGTGAATTAAGGCCCCATTGCAAACTGTTTAAGACCATGCATGAACTCATCTGACTACAATGTGACATACGTCATAAATAATGGTGCTATGAATCAAAGTCTATTTCATCACTTCTTTGCCTCAGCCCTGGTACATCACAGTTTAACAAGAGTGAAAAGATTACATGAGCCTTAAGTCATATTCATGCCAATTATTCCATGATGCTTCAGAAAACCTTTCAAAAAAATGACTGGACAGAAATGCAGCTGTGTAACCACTTAAGACAAAAATCAATGCCAGAAATAACTCCTTGAATAATTCGACTAAACTCTTCTCTTGGTGAAGGCCAGCATTTTAAAAACCACTATACTCACCATTGTGCATTATCTGTATTACGAATATTTAATACAGTATGCATGTGATTACAATTCTGGCTCATGTGATTCTGGTCCAAAATGAAACATGGAAAACTTTACAGAACAGAAATGTTGTTTGACAAAGGAAAGACTGGCTAAATCAGAGAACAGCAGGGGTAAGGTGAATTTTAAGAACGGCAAAGTAAAATGTTGAAAACTCATACCAAACATTTCAATACAAGTGTTCAAAAGCTCATCCAAAGTTGCAGCCTTCCCAAGTGTGTTTGACCCCATTGTCCTTTAGTCGTTGTCAAAAAACAAGGGACATTTTCATCAAGTAGAATGCTGCCTCTTCAGCTGCACAGCTTTTTCACTTTATTTTGTAGGTTGTGTTCTTAGCTGGACTTCAGGAAAAACCTGGAGAAAGTAAAAGAAATCACAACTATGTGGAAGACTTATCAGGATGCAATGTTTACAGTTCAGCTAATCTTTTTTTGTAAACTGGTTTTCCCCCACATGATACAAAGCACGTGAGATTGTTGTCAGCTTTCCCTACTGTCCAGGTTTCGACAACTGCATTCCAGCTTGTGTTTTTAAGTGTTGTCCAATTGTTTGTCCACTAGCACAAAATAAATCTATAGCTAGGGTCATAAACCAGAAATCAGATGGCAAATGAGGACATGCATGTACAATGACGCACATTGTGTTCAGGTCATTTTATTTACACTTGATAAGTCGCTTTTTGTTAATAACACTGCTTTTATGTTTTTAAGCATAACCATTGGGTTTTTTTTTCTCTGAGGTTACAGGTTCATGGTAAAGCTAATGGTCTTAATTGGCACAGACTGCATAAAACGTTTAATGAAGTTCACAGTAAACATTAAACTAGGAGGTGATTTTCCAGAGAACCTTAAGATCAGTCCCTACAGCTTTTTAAAATAAATCTCATGGTAGCTGACCACTCACAAAAAGCTGAACTCATACAGAAACTTCTAAATTGTATCATAAATGTACTATGTGCTTAATTATCAAATATCCATTTACCTGAAGATGCACAAAATACTCTGTTACAAGTTTACTCTCTGTACAAGAGTACCTTCTTTCCTCTTTCAGTTATAGCAGCCTTCTAGTACCTGAAGAAGGCCTACAAGAATGCTGGAGAGGGACTTTTTACAAGGGCACATAGTGATAGGACAAGGGGGAATGGCTTTAAACTGAAAAATGATAGGTGTATATTAAATATTAGGAAGAAGTTCTTCACTATGAAGAGTGATGAGACACTGAAACAGGTTGCCCAAAGAAGTCACGGATGCTCCATTCCTGGAAGTGTTCAAGGCCAGGCTGGACGGGGCTTTGAGCAAACTTGGTCTAGTGGAAGGTGTCTCTGACCATGGCAGGTGGGTTGGAACTAGGTTGTTTTTAAGTTCTCTTTCAGCCCAAACCATGCTGTGACTCTATGACAGACCTAGCTTCAGAGTCCTGCAGGACTCAAGTTGCTCTAAGTAGGCAACAGTGTTTTGCTTGGAAAATCTTCAAAAGATACCATTCAATGAAACATACAAGTCATAGGAGGAATGGCTGAGGGAACTGCTGTTGTATGGCTGGAGAAAGGAAAGCTCAGGGGAGACCTTATCCTTCTCTGCAACTACCTGAAAGGAGGCTGTAGTGAGGTGAGGGTCGGCCTCTTCTCCCAGGTAACAAGCAACAGGAAAGGAGGAAATGGCCTCAAGTTCCACCAGGGGAGGTCTAGATTGGTTATTAGCAAAAAATTCTTCATCAAAAAGGGTGTAGAGGGCTGGAAGAGGCTGCTCAGAGAAGTGGTTGAGAAACCATTCTTGGAGGTATTTAAAAGATGTGTAGATGTGACGTTTAGAGACATGGTTTAGTGGTGGACTTGGCAATGCTAGGTCAATGGTTGGACTCAATGATCTTGAAGGTCTTTTCCAACCTAAGTGATTCTACGCTGCTATTTTTAGATGGGTTCCTGCAGCCAAGCTCTTTATGGTCCAATCCAACAATGGATTTAGACATGACACACTTTTTCCTGAAGCTGACAGAAGGACCCTACAGGAAATAAGCACAGCTCACTGAGCCTGGTGTTTCTACAAGTCAGTGCACACACTATTCTGCAGCCCAGGTCAGCCAACAGGAAACATGAGCAGAGAGGTACAATCATTCAATCCTGCCCCATTTCTGCCTTCCTCCTAGCTTAAAGCAAGCACTTTCCTCTCTCTGAGCTTGGTGGCGCAGACCCCCCCTCTTGAAGGAACACATCTGTCTTCCCAGGAATCTTGCAGAGCTCTTATTTGCCATGAATCAGGGGAAAACTATTCCTTTCACAAAACAGTAAGTAGTCAGAACACTCACCTAAGAAAAAGGGGAAGGTAGGTACACAGTGGATTTGAACCCAGAAAACATCCTAACAATTATCTCTGGGGCTAAGCTGGCCAGCCTCAACCCCCCCCCCCCGCTAGAGCTGTGCCATCACAAGAGCCAAAGTTGTCTGAAGTAGACCAGAGAGGGAATACAGGGAGATTTGTCTCTCTAACCTCATGGTCAGGCCACATGTGAGCCTATGTTCAGTGTTTCTTCCCAAGGCTGTTTATGTATTTGAAGTGAAAAAGTAAGCAGAGCATGCGCTTTGTTTACTTGCTTTGAGAGTTAGCCAGCAGCTAAGCACTGTTTTTCATGACCACAATTCTGCCACCTTTTGCTAGAATCCCACTTTGTGTATATTTGTCCTTTTCGACCAGCCCCAAATCCTCTCTAAGTGCTTAAATTACTGGCTTGATTTTTCATGGAGGCAGCTATTTAGCTTTTCCAACTTCATCTGACTTAGGATTTTTAGAAGAGAAAAGTACAATAATTTTCACATTGGCTATTAAAAGATATTTTTTAGCTCTTCAAAAATATAACAGAGAAAGGCTGTTGCATTTTCTGCATATCCCTTGAAAATTACTGAGCATGAAATGTGGGGGGAAGAGATCTGATGTGGCTTTTCAGTTTTGTTAGAATTACCATCCTCCATAATATATAACATAGGAGAGTACAATCTGTCTGCTGGAAACACTATAGAGGTAGCCATATAGTAATTAACAAGTAAAATTGCCGGGTTCTTTCCAAATTATATGACAACTACTTAGGTAGTTGCTAGATCTAGGTATCTAACCAGTAGATACCTATATCCTGATGTTACAGTACTACTCCCTCAAACAGCCCATCTGACCAATAAGGGGTTTTATTCTCATAATGCTTCTAAAAGAAGAATAAAATGTTTCCACTGGAGAAAGAACTGGCAGACTGGGGCTAAGCTACATATCTACAGTTCAGCCAAACCCTGATATCACATCTCTTGACTGCAGACTCCAACAACCACATTACATCATTATGTGTATAATTAAGCACTGCTGTTCTACTAGAACAATAAACATCTTGTCTTTATCATGCGACACTGGTATCCAACCACATCACCAGCTCTAGTGATGGATGAGCAAAATACAACTATAAATTTTGTTGACATTAATTATATTCTGATAGTTCAATACAAGAGAAGGACAAATAGAAAAAAGAAAATAAAATCATAGCAGAGCTTTTCAACATGTAAATAATTAAACAAACTGCTTTTGAAATAAGCAGTTACTATTAAAAAACTGATTGGCAAAGGTGCCGTTGGACTTCCAAATAAAGATAACCTAGAAAATCTCTGCCCTCAGGTGCTTCTCAGCATGTCTGAAACATCTCATTGCCATCCAGCTGTTTTAGGAGGATTCAGGAAAGCTGGGTAAGAAAAACAGCTCACTCAATGGGATCACAGTGAATTACTGCACACTATAACAATGTTTTTTTCTTTTTGATAGAATTATCAATCCTATTGGGTTTACTGTGGTTAAGAGAGGCTATATTAAGGACACAGGAGACACATGATCCTCCACAGCCACCCATTCTCATTTCTTAATCAGGCCACTTGAAATTACAGTCTCCACTGCAAGTCTTGCTGGTAACCTGCCACATGCTGGGAAGAGATTTCCGGGTGATACTCAGGGATGGGTGAAGGCTAGGGCAGTATGAATATGATCAATATATACCTTAGCACTTACTCAACGCCTAATGTTCTGTCTGAAGGACCCCCTTCATTTACATAATATTCCTATGAACCATGTCATGATATCAGTCATGTCACAGAATCATAGAATAGTCAGGATTGGAAAGGACCTTAAGATCATCTAGTTCCAACCCCCCTGCCATGGGCAGGGACACCTCACACTAAACCATGTCATCCAAAGCTCTGTCCAACCTGGCCTTGAACACTACCAGGGATGGAGCGTTCACAACTTCCCTGGGCAACCCATTCCAGTGCTTCACCACCCTTAACATTAAAGAACTTCCTCCTTATATCCAATCTAAACTTCCCGTGTTTAAGTTTCAACCCGTTACCCCTTGTCCTATCACTATGAAGAGTCCCTCCCCAGCATCCCTATAGGCCCCCTTCAAATACTGTAAGGCTGCTATGAGGTCTCCACACGGCCTTCTCTTCTCGAGGCTGAACAGCCCCAACTTTCTTAGCCTCTCCTCATACATGAGGTGCTCCAGTCCCCTGATCATCCTCGTGGCCTCCTCTGGACTTGTTCCAACAGTTCCATGTCCTTTTTATGTTGAGGACACCAGAACTGCACACAGTACTCCAAGTGAGGTCTCACGAGAGCAGAGTAGAGGGGCAAACCTTATTTCATGAAATATTACCATTATGGGATATGCACTTTCCTACTTAGGGGGAAACAGAAACATCTGCAGTGATATGCCCTGGAGTTAGAAGTTTGTGATGTCTTGAACTACAAAACATAAAAGTCCGTCCCTTCCTTGACGGTCCCTCTTGCCTTTGCCCCGACTGCCGCATGCACACAGTTACTTTGAGCAGATGGCTTTCCCCAAGTACTCTTATGCACTATAATTACATTTTGTGTTCAACATTTTGGAAGTCTTGAGATGGCATTACAGTGGACTGCCTTGATAGATGTATTTGAAACAAGCGCGTAGGCTTCGAGCTCTTGAGACAGCCGTGGTCAGATGTAATACATTACTTTTTCAAAGGACACTCTGCCAGCAAACTTCTGGTCTTATGCAAAGAACCAAGTGGTGTGAACAGAGTGGGCAACATGCAGCCAAGTTTGCAGCCAAATGTTGGCTACTGTAGTCAGTAAAACCAAAAGACACCACCTTTACTGCTGGAGGCTACTAAAGGGAGGTCCACAGGAAGGTCCACACCTACAAGCTATAGCAGTTTAACTAAAATCAAAATGTCAAGCCAGCACAAATATTTGTGTGGGCACTTTCACGTGGACTTCAAGCAATTTCTATTGGTTACAAGCCCAAGCTAAACCAATAAGTTGGGTTTAAATAGGCTTAAATTTGACATACAGAGAAATATTTACATAGCTAAATGAAATTTAAACAGCTTTTTAGCTAAGCCAAGGTAAATGTATATGTAGCATTTTCCCAATTAATTACAAGTGGGCTATTTTCCTTCTACTTAGGGACAATAAATAGAGCCACATGCAAATAGTTCAACTTTGACACAGAGGCACCTCTATGGGTCTCAGTTTATCCATAAACTTTCCAGAGGCCTGCACGCAGGAGACTCATATTCTTTACAAGATTAGGACATTCTTGGGAGTTTAAGTAAGCCAGACCTCCCCTCATTTCCCCCCTCCTCCAAGCCTACACAACACATCATTGAATGCTTGCATTAAACAGCTTCCGCCTAGCTGCTGGAGAAGAAGTGCTAAATGTGAGCAACTGAACAGGGAGATCAGATCAGGAGCAGTATGCAGAAAAAGAAGCCAAGAAGAAATTGAGAGTCTCATGAGAAGGCTTAAGGATTTATCTTTAAGGTTTAACTTCCCTTGCTACACCTTCTTCCTTTATTCTGTATTGCTCATGTCCATGACAAGCTCCTCAGAACAGAGTTCATTTGCTACCCTGTAGATGTAGTGGAGGTTCTCATAATAAGACCCTTTCTTGTGATTAGTGTAATTATCATAATAAGAACCCCAGTGGGCCACAGGATGGCTGCACCTTTGCCTACACAGGCTCAAGTCCACACAGGTCTTTGGTTGACTAATGCATGAAGCTCCTGCAGGTTTTTTTCTCCAGGCTATCAAATACTTCTTGTAGATGGTCAGTTTATTTATTACAATACAGACAAGTCCATATCTAGAGAACTCTGAGCAAGTGATATATGCAGTTAGACTTCTTCAGGGTCTGACATATGCTGAAGCTGTGCTAGGCAGGAAAAGGCAGTGATGTTGGGCTGTCAGGTAGCCTAATGCCACCCATTCTGTCCTGGTCCATGACCTCAAGCATCACATGTAGCTGGCTGCAGAATGGCACATCTGGCTTACCGATGATGTTTGTCATGTGGAGTGAGGACACAAAAAATAGATTGTGGCACTGCTCCGTGAACGCAAAATATAAGCCTTGCTGGGGGCAGGAGGGCCTTGTGCTCATTCAGTACTCATTCACCTTTGCTACATACTTTCAGACAGTAGTTACACTACAAGCCACAGGAACTGTCTACACCTTATTACCTTGATTCTTGTTTTTTGTGGGTTTTTTTTTCCCCCTGGATCAAAGGGGAAATTCAAAAGACTAGATAGTACCTGAAAAATGGAGAGGATGTGGAATGGTTAAGTGTATACTGCTGGTGGATGGCTAAAG
This sequence comes from Neopsephotus bourkii, assembly GCF_033783945.1. Taxonomy (NCBI): domain Eukaryota; kingdom Metazoa; phylum Chordata; class Aves; order Psittaciformes; family Psittacidae; genus Neopsephotus; species Neopsephotus bourkii. The sequence goes on along the minus strand of NW_026901776.1, from coordinate 8,347,914 downwards.
CAAAACCTCGTACCAATGACAGACGCTGCACAGGTGATGTTAGTGGATTCACAGCACTATGGATGCCATGGGATAAAGTTTCACCTACTTCATTTGATTTGCCCATCCCAAAGCAGTGTCATCTCTGTAAAACTTAAAAAACTTTAAACTTCATTGCCAATTAACATAAGTATTTATTTACCGGTTTGAGCATTGGGAAACAAAGAAGACAAACATTTAAACATCTTTCGTCCACTTCCCCAGGCTTGGCTTCACTCCAGACACCTCTCCTCCTCCACTGTTGCTGCTGCAGATTGCACCCTGTCCCTTCAGTGAGGTAATGAGCAGTGCAGGATGTCAGGGTTGGTACATGGTAGTTTCTCTCAGCTGCTCCTTCCTTCTTACTCTTGTCCTGTACTACAGCATGGGTCCTTTATGGGCCACAGTCCTTTAAGAGGTGTACAAGCTCTGGCATGGGCTTATCCACAGGCCACAGTCCCTTCAGGGAAGTACCTGCTCTGCCACAAAGCACCTCCTCAACCTCTTACCTTGTTATTCCCTTTGTTTTTCCCTTCTCCTCTCCATTCCCTTTTCTCTCCATGTTCCCTCTTCCTCACCATTTTCTGCCTTTTCTTCAATATGTTTTCACAGAGGTGCCACCAACTTGGCTGATGGGCTCAGCTGAGCTGTTGCCTGCAATGGATCCCTTGCAAAGAACTGGAAGCAGCTGTTTCCAAAACAGCCCTCAGTCTCCTCCCACAGGTGCCATGACTGCAGTCTCTCTGCTGCTAAAACCTTGTCATTTACGTCCAATATAGCCTCTAAGGGACGAGCATTTGTCACCTTAGCACAATGGTATGCAAGTTACAAATTGTCAAAATGTATTTCATTATGTTTAATTTTGAGATAAGTGTCCACTGATCTAAGTATTAACTTTTGGGTCATCACAGGTCACCCAATTAACATAAGAAGGCTATTATAAATGATTTCATGGCCTAGACAGGTACTTTTCTGAAGGAACAGACATTAAGTGAATAGGACGATATGTGAGAAACCAACTGGATATATGGATCCACTCGTATACACTACCAAACTATTGGAGCCACATAATGCCTTGTAGAAGTTCATGTGGGTTGCAATACACGCTGGCCAAACACAAAAGAGAAGCTGAGAGAAACCATGAGGAATGCTAATGGACAGTCAAATGAGCAAATACCTCTGGTAATCTGAAACTTGCTTGATTAAGGCTTGAGCTACTTAGACAGCATTTTGTTTAGCTTTTTTATCTCTTTCTGTGAAATATAACCAAGATGATTTCAGAGACAACAGAACCCCCCAGGTTTCATCATTTATAACCTTCTAAAATAATGGATAACATGATAACTGAACCTGTAAAAGCAACAATGGTTCTATTTACAATTGCAATTCTAGCATTTTATGGAACTGGTTATCTACCATACTTCTTTGTCCCATTCACTTCTACATTTGTTTTTTCAATTTACTGTGTGGATACTTACTGCTACAACTGTAACTCCAGCTAATAATGGCCATGAAATCTGAATATACATCCTTGAGTTGTTCCCAGTACTATCATTACGACATCTTACTTCCACTTTCCATTGGTCTAGGTAGTACAATTGCTCAGAATACATGAAGTTAAAAAGAAGAGCTAAAGGAAGACTGAAATTTTCAGTCACACTTCTTCTTAGTAGATTTGTTACAAAAATTCTTTTTCTACTCCCAGTAAAGCAAAAATAAAATTACAAATATAAGGCATTTGTTTAATGTGTATGACACCAGGGGACGGAGCTCTTCTGGGAATCTTTCCCCTTCAGATGTGCTAGAGATCTCCAGCACCAAAGTACAACCCACTGGGAGAGGACAGCTAACAGGAAGAGTTCACATACACTAACTCAATCTTTTTTTCAGAAACCAAATCAATACACCATCAATACCTCTTACTAGTTATACTACTGCCTGCAAGCCTTCAGAGAAACTCTTGGCAAGTACCTTGGCTACCAGACTTGCACGTAACTCTTTACAGCCTTTCATAACTGAGACTGATTTGTTAATGTAGTCACATAGGACAAGTTAGAGGAAAAAGAACACCTTATCAGCATGTATTCTTGTCTGATTACACTGTTATGTGCCTTTAATGAGACTGGACCAGCTCAAGAAAGAATATTTTTGTAGTTATTTAAAAAAAAACCCAAACTATGGGGAAATAACCAGCCTTTCCGTTCTGAAAGACAAAACCCCAGTATATTTATTATCATATGTTACAAATTATTTTAATATTCTATAATTATTTACCTTTCCAGCTATAGTATCTTAAAGCCAAGCTGGGAAAATCACATTTATTTATTAATTTGATTATTAAGAAATCCTGGGCCCTATTTAATTAGACCTTCTGATATATTCAGCTTGGAGATCTATATTTTCCTCCTATACAGCTTATTTTGTCTTACTTTTAACTAAGCCAAAATTCTTCTATAGTAGCAGAATCGCTGGCTAGTGTCTTTTTTGAAGGTGTTAAATCTTCCAAGAGTTATGACAGCTTGAACAGTCAGTACTGCTTTCAGTTTCACGCCACTTTTCCATCCATTTTAAGGCAAAGAAGAACCACGACAGCCTCTAACTTGCATTAAAACTTACTAAGTTTGGTATCAAGGTTCTTGTCTGATAAACCCATGGCTTCCAAATTAATTTTCCCTTGAAAGAAACTTTTTCAGTCAATATAATTCTGTAATTTCCAGTTATTTCCAGTGTAGACTAACTGCTCATGGGACAATACTTTTCTAGGCCCACAGTGGCAGACAGCCTCATTGCAAACATCTGTGCCACATATTATAATGATGCCACAAGAATTACAGACACATATGGAGCTTCTTAAGCATGTCAAGCTCTACAGGCTTGTGCTGATCACCCAGACAATAGAGGTTATAGCCAAGTATCCCAAAGAGCAAGTTGTTAAAGCACATCCCCTCTTTTCTTTTCCATCTCTGCAGCTATGTTGTATCAAGAAAAGATAAAAATATTTGCAGTCACAGATACTAGTGAGGAGAGACTTCAGCACTTTCTAGCTACCTGCTATCATTTCTAGCATCAATGAATATATCTGATTTCCCATTCTTTCTGGTTTCTAGCATTCCCTCAGCTGAAGAATACCTGCAGTTACTTTACATCTCATAAAAGCAAAACTATCACCTTGTGAAGAGGGGAGGTTAAGTGTGTGTTTATTTTTTCTTCTTCAGCCATGTTATCCCATGTGTTACCTCACTTCCCTCCCCATAAATTCACAGCCCATACCTATCCTGGTGTGAGGAGTTGCCTCCTGTGTAGCAAGAGCAGTTTTACTTCTGACCTTTCCTCCTGTGACTACAATCAAAACATAGGTTGGCTTCAGAAATATCTCGACCACACATTTACAGCCTGGGAAGTACTTATCAGTGCAGTAAATTGAGGGCAGCAACTGGCAAAACAATAAAGGCAGGAAGAGGCTTTAAGTAATGGGAAGCTGGATGTCTGAGATGGAGCAAGACTGAGTTAAAAGGACAGGGGTAGGGCAGAATTTTGGCTCCTTTTGCTCATTTGTCTGTTAAGGCAGATTTCTAATGGCACTGTTCTTCATTTTCCCTTTGATGAATGGTTCACATGTAACTGCTGTTTGCCCACAAAAGTGCTAATAGGTCTCAGACAAGGAGAGAGACTGGACCAGTTGCTGACGGCCAGTAATCCTTCTCACTCCCTGGTGGCATCTTTGAGAGCAGTTGCTGTTTAAAGAGGATGCAAATTAGAACGGTACACTAGCAAACACAGACAGACCTGCTGCGTGATCCTAGGAACTCATGCAAATTGCTGTCTACTGCACACCCACATGAACCAGGGATGCCTGACTTGCCTTGTGCAGTGCTACGGTTTTGCATCTGAAGTCACTGATGACTCACAACTCACATGCAAGCAGGCGCGCAGAAAGGCTGGAAAAAACACAGCTTGGAGGTGAGGAGAGATCCAGCAACTTTCTTTGCAAAATTCTGTCAGCAGATGCCGGACATCAAAATAATAAACAGTTCCTTACATCTGATTATTTTATGAGTTTCCCTTGAGAAGATGGGTAAAACAATGACAGCTTCAGATTTCTTAATGATGAAAATATTTTAACACAGGCATACACTGTTTCTTAAGTCAGTTCAGAGGCTTTTAAAAGAGTAAGCCTCCAACAGAGAAGAACATGGAAAAGATTATTTGCTTTTTGTAGTGTCTGACCAGATTTTGTACTTTAATTCAGAGGTAACAAAGCAACTGTCGGTCAGCTGACTAAACCTTGTTTTCTTACTAAGCAATCTACTAAGAAACACACACTGGTTAGTACAATCATATGAAGACACACAGCAAACCTCTAAAACTGTTTACAATATAAGAAGCGTACAGAGTACAGGAAAACAGCGTCATCGCAGTTGGTTCCTATATCCAAGCTTTTGGAACAGAGTGAGTTTTATTAATAACCATGTACTTTCTGAACAATAAGACAATTTACAGCCAACAAGTTAAATGTCTTCTTTAAAAACAGAGTAATGGCAACACAGAAATTTCTCATCAAAAGACTTGAAATAAGCTCATCTGAAGAGGGTGCTATATATAAAAATATACATAACAGCAAGAAAATTAGAAAAAGAGGAAGGAGCAATGTAAAAAAAAAAATCTATCTAAAAAATAAAATAAAATAGGAAGAGCATCTTACAGCCCTTCCTTAATAAGTAATACATTAAACAAGTAACTTTGATCCTTAGTTTGCTAATATTATTTTGGTAGTTAAAAGTTTATTATATGAAAGAATATTTAACACAGGATTGCATCTACACAAATAGCCCACTTCCACAATCACAGAACACATTGCTGCAACAGGACTTCAGAGAAACAAATCTTACCAAAACGCACTGGCTAAGTTTACAATGCTCATGTCTCATGATGCAACATTCTCTAAAGCTCATGTATTTGTAATGCAACCTGTATTTTCTACCTAAAAGAGTAATATCTGTGGAAAACCCCAAAACACATACTTTGAAGAGGTGCTATGCCAAAGATACACCATTATTTGGAAAGCAACAAGAGAAGCTGCTACAGCTGTAACAGCTGAGAATCACATACTTGATCAACTATCTTTCTGGCTATGGAGATAAAGACCCTTCAGTTAATTGGTAGCATAACACCTTTGCAGTGGCTGGTTTAGGCCATCCCAAATACCTGTTGCCCTCATGAGTGCCCTAGGAGACACTTATTAAATTCATCCAAGCCTGTTTGCTTTGTGTTTATAGAGGAAAATCCTTAGCATGTATTTATCAAATTTAAGTTTAAGAGAATTTCCTGATTATAACTCCAATAATTATTAAAATGAAGGAAAAAAAAAAATCCTGTGGCTATGTGGCAAAGCTAATAGTAAGTGAAAAAAGTGGTCAAGTAAGGGGAGAAAATTAAAGCGGGTGAGGTGTGAGGAAGGTCTTGATCTAGAAGCTGAGAGGCTTAGGGACTTGTTTTCCCTCCCCCAGTATTTAGCATTGAAAGACTGACTGCTATTGCAGTCAGGTTTTCAAAACAGCTCTCTCCTTTTCAAGTTTTACAGATAACCATGCCCAAGTCAGTTCATACCAATTTCGGAATCAAGTTAAATCAGTGCAGGAATTCCAAAAGGAGCAGATTTTGAAACACAGACATAAAGTGAACTGCAAAAGAGCCTTTATTTAAGTTATATTAATCTGAAACCCACCTCTCTTATTTTGGTTCTACAATGTGAGCTGAGATCTAAATCCAGAAGAAGGATTAAGCACCCAAATCCTGGCTCCCTTTCACCTCCAGGGCCTGACTCCAGAGGTGGGATTCTCAGCCTAGTCTCTCACTTCTCACCCCACCCCAGAAGGTTACTGTCTAGAGCTTTTAACCTCTCTCTGCATTTTAAATATTAAAGTCTCCAAATGCCCAACAATGGGTTTGAGAATCCCATCACAGTCAGCAATGCCAAGAAGCTGTGTTAAGCATCTGCTCGTCACACCTATCACATCACTCCTATACTAGGTAGGTGCAGCTCTGGTGCCAAGCTCTTTATCCAAGCTCTGAATGCTCCTTAAAGCTGTGAGAGGTACAGGATCAATTCTTCCCATTAGCAGAAGGACTGCAAATCTCCCACTATCTTGGTTGAGACTACAGGGTATATTTACCAGTCCCAGAACATCAATGAAATTCCACATTAAATGAAATAATGAAGGTTTTTTGGGCTACAGGGAGAAAGCAAGCAAGAACATGACTGTATAATTTAAGGAGAAAAGTACTCACTCAAGAAGAGGTTGGGGGGAGGAAAGAAAGTGAATTTCAGTTCCTGCCCCAGTGCCTTCTTAAAAATACACACAGGCATTAGGGCAGAGCTTGGAAACCAAGAGTTTTAGGAAGGGTGGCAGCTGTTCCAGGAAGTATGTGTTCATGAATTTGGTAAAGCAGAGCATGAGTAAGCAAGCTAAAGTACGCAAGACATCTTTAGCAGTGGAGGTTATTATTAGTTTTTTAATAAGGAAGCTATTTCATGAACGGTGTAATAAGGTTGGAATGTCATGGCTATTCTGACTCAGATGACAAAAATCACTATATATGCAGACAGTAAGTTGACCAAAGACCTAGTTCAGGAAAGATCTTCTGATGCAATTTTCCCCACCGGTAATAAATTCCATATTTGTATACACTGTTTTTTTACTTCCCACTAGCAACAACAGAAATTTCCAAACAAGCTCTGGGTTCAAACACTGGGTCACTGCAAAACAATCAGAACTTACAAAGCATGCCATATAAGCCAGCACCAAGGTTATGAATTGGGTGGACCTAAGTGAATTACAGGTTGTGAATGGAAATCTATTTGTAATAATGCTACTTCAGATTCAGGAAATTCAATTTGGTGAGACCTGAGTTTAAGCTGGACAAAAGTTATGCCTCTTTAAAGAACATGACAAAGAATATAGCAACATGACAAAGAATATACAAAAATTTGGGTTATGTGTCAAAGGCAGACGATCATCAAGAAGTTTAGCAAGCATACAAATATATTCTATATGAGTCATGTTCAATCTATTTGACCATATCATGCATGACTTACCTAAATATTAGCCTCTAAGTCTGATTTCTACATTGAAAACCATCTACCTGTTTCAGGCATGGGGAGCAAAATATACTTCAAAAGGAATGGAAAATCCTCTTTCATCTTGGAGATCCTGTTCCTGCATACACTTTCTAAACTCCGGACTCTTCAGCACAAGCTCACCACTACTCTGAGTGGAACATCTGTTTACATAGCAGGGGTTCAAAAGAGGCAGTTTTAACAGTAGCAGAAGGAGTTGTATATCAAAATGTATTGTTATAACATGTAGTATCAATATATATTAGATACTGTTATATTAAGCTTGGTATGACTTTTGTGGTAGCCCAAAGCAGATATACTGTTGAATCACTGATATTAAATTTGTGTTAATTTACGATGATATAGATATTTTCTGCTTGCAAGAATTGAATATATCAAGTATCTGAATAAGAATAGCTCAAGTCTCACTAATTTTGCACAGATTATTATGCCTGGCATGCTTTTGAGATGTTGAAGCCTTCTCCTCTTGCCTGAGAAACTCCAGATTATTACTAAAGAGAATATGCATAAATCACAGGTTGGAAAGTACAATGTACAGACAGTCAAACCATTTCACCATTTGAATATGGTCAGAGGACACTGCAGCAAGAGGAGCAGTTTTTCAGAGAAGTGAGACAGCAGATGGCCACCAAAACAACCAGAGTAATTCCCAAGGGTAATTGTATTTTCTGCTGAGCTGTAAACATCAGTCGTGTGGGTATTTCCACATGCCACACTTTTATCCTGACCCCACAAACACTTAGAGAGAGGTAAGATGAATTTTCTGATGGGACCACTCATGAGTTCAGCTCAGCAAGTAACTGTGTGTTTGCAGGATTAGTCTTTGCATCTAAACTGGACTCACCAAGTCTGTTCTATTGAATTTGCCAGTGCTTGTTGCTGATACTCTTTTACCTTCACTACAAGAGAAAAGTTATTCCCTGTCCCAATGCTTCTAATCTTGTCTTCAGGTGGTTTTTAGATGTTATACCAATAAGAAAACCTATTAATAAAAAAGTACTACTGCACTGGCTATTCACATTGAGTAGACACAGATAAAAGCAATGAACAGCAAAACTCAGAAGACCTGAGAATTTGTTTCATCTTTTTTATTCGAACACTTGGGTCTAAGACGTTGCCATTCCTGCCTTAAAAGAAAGCAAATGTGAAAACAAGTCTATCAAATTTCCCAGTTAAAAGAGATTATAACACAAATACGTTAACAGCAAAACATTCTGTGCAAGTTGTTTAGAGTACCTGTACAAACGTTCTGCAGCCAGGCCTGCACAGGTTAGGAAAAAAAGAAAACCACCTAAGTACCACTCCAGTATTTTTAAAAGTAGTTTCCTCCCTTTATTCAGGAAGATCCTGGAAGTGGCTCCTCTGTATTACGGTATTTTCAACTAAAGGCAGGGGCTGGCAAAACTGCAGCTACTTTTCAGCTAGATGTTTTGCTACAGAGAAGAAATACACCCATTCAGAGAACTGTAAGGCTGCCCTGATCATTTCCCTAGAGTAAACGAAAAGGATTTAACAGGAACCTTATATGGCTCTCCAGTGATACGAGTATGCACTGAACTTCTGCAGAGGGGCAGCAATGGTCATGCTGTTATTGAATCTCTTCTACTATGTAATAAAAAAATTCCAGGATGAACAGTTTCTCTTAGGTGATGGACGTTCTGGTGATGTATCAATGGGAAATGCAAGGGCTGAGTACTTCCCCAAACAAAGCATGCTGAAATTTAATTATGGTACCTCATGTCTATGCAGACTTGCCTTGACTTACATGAACATAAAGCACATATTCTAAAAGCTGACCACTTGAGCAATTGTGGAAGGGATAGGAAAGGACAAGGTACAACAGGAATGGTCCAAACTCCTATCTATTTTCTAGTGGATTTGGGGATTTTCTTGGGTTCACAGCCTGGTCCTTCAACAGTCCTTTTCATCTGACTGAGTAGTCTGCTTAACAGAGAAGATTTATCACAAACATAAAATGCCTGGACACAAGCATACAGTGTCATTGTCTTACTGAAAATAAATTCCTACAATTCTGAAGAAAAGGAAAGTTATTCTAGGACCAGAATAAAAAAGCAATAGTGGACCAGTTATTCTCCCTGCCCCACATGGGACAGACCCCTTGACAGGCCTGAGGGGCCCCCTTGCAGCCGAGCTTCCCAGGGGATTTGAGGCTCCTGAGCACAAAGCCAGGCACCTCAGGGCCCCATATGCCTGCTCCATTCACAGTGTCGTGTGCCATCAGCGTGGGAGGGCTGCAATGTAACCACAGCCTGATAGACTTGAGCTCTTGGTTCAAAGGCAGTCTACCCTCAGAGACACGGACAGGCAGGAAGCCAGGGAGACTTCTGGTTTTGTGAACAACTGAAACTGATTGACATTTTCCTAAAAAATTTCCAGTTAACCGTCAAAGCCATAAACTGTGGTTTAAAAGAAAAATAAAAATCTTCAGGGAGAAATAAAGTTTCTCTTTCTTACATGAGAAGTCTTTGAAAAAGGATTATTCTCTCCATCTTTAAAGGAGGGACCATATGATCCACTAAGCCTGCTAGTGTTTGCCCTTGGTCCTGTTCTGAAATTCAGGCTTTTTGACTTGATATACACCTTCCCCAACAGGGTCCAGCAATCTTTACCTCTGCCCCTCTTTAACCTTCCCCAAAGCATCTGGCAGCCCTCAGTCTCATCATATATCAAGCTCTATCACCCATTCTTTTGTTCTGATTCCTCCTAAGTCTTCCTCCAAAACCCTTAATTCACCCCTACATAAATAATTGACCAAAAGTTCATTCATATATACATCGTATTCCAATTCTTGTGTTTCAAACCAAAACTTAAGACCATAACAGTCAAAAAATTATCAGATGGGGGAAATCAATCATTCATAAAACAGAAACATAAAAAATGCAAGTATCCAAAAAGAAATTAAATTAAAACCTTAGACATATTTAGGAGACTCAGCCCCTGTTTTTAGAGAGGATTTTTTCAATCTTCACCACCTAATTATGTCTTCTTATACAGAATGACTTAATTATATCTTAATCAGTCTTCACTTAATCATACCTTCACTGTCTTTCTCTATTTCTCTGCTTCTACTTTTTTCTTTCCAAAAAAATCTTTGCATTCACCCCCAAAAAAGTAACCAGCCATAAGCAACGTTCTTCAGATTGATAACACTGTTTTGAGGGGGCTACCTCTGTTAATTCCTTACGTGTGTACTTTTAGGACAAATACCGAAATTGCTCTATACTCAAACTGCATCATTACCTATTGACTAGCTCTACAGAGAAAGGAAAATACATTCATCATAAACAACCTCTTCACTCCATCATCTGAGTAAATAAGCATCATTTTCCCTCCCTGGAAGAAAACACCATACCTGTCTTGTTCCCACAAGGGTAAAAACAATGCTACTGTTAATCACAGGTCAGAAAAATACAGGCATTCTGAGCATGAATGACTGCTTATCAATGAACTGACAAAAAAATACACCTCATCATTAAGTGTTTTTACGAAAGGTCTAGGATGAAAATAGGAAAACAGTGGCAGTTTAGAGTTAAAAAAAACAACAGCGCATCACCAAACCAAAACCAGGGAAAATCACTTACTGTACTTGGTTCTGCAGAGGTATTCAACACAAACATCACCCTTCCTTGTCCAGCTGCCAAGTGCTAAAGCATGAAATGAGCAGCTGTTTCCTTCAAGCTGGGGCTGTGTGTCTTAACTAGTCACATGCCCCTCCTGATAAATCTCACTGCCGTGCCAGGAGGTCAGAATCTGAAGATCATTATTCCCCTTATTAGAAAATCCTTTTCATAACAGCAGCCTTTGCTAAAGCATTTGACTGGAACGTGGTGCTATGTGTTCTGTAACTTGGGTTTGTTTTTTTTTAATGACTAACACCAAACAGTAGATAAGCCTTAATCGACAGTAGGGGCAGCACAAATGGAAAGTTAAACACCTACCCTTTGATCTCTTCAGGTTTGTTTCTGACTTCACAATTTGCTGTATTTAAATTGAAACCATCAGGAACAGGACAATTTAGAACTCTGTGGTGGTCACAGCATCCTTAAGACCAGGCCACTCCATAGATCATGCAAAATATGTGAACAATCCCACTTTCAGGGATTAGCTGTATTTAAGGGGCAACATCACTACCTGTCGTGTTTGGATAGTAGAGTGATGAGTGCATTATTAATACTGGAGGTCATTTTAATTTGGTATCTAGCATTTTTACAGCATGGATTATGGGGATGCATTGTGCCAGACATTGTCCAGTCAGGCTGTGATAACCCTTTTGAGGTAGCAACTATCAGTCTAAACAGAGAGAGCAAAATGGGAAACAAATGAATCTTTATCCCCCATGTTCCCAGATTTAGGACAAATGAAGGAGAAACACTGAAGTCACAAAATGAACAGATTCTGATGGAATTTTCTAGGGTGATAGTAGCCTTACATTACTGAAAGGCAGCTGAGACTCTGAACTTAATTCCCTTTAGAGTGGCTACATATTTAAGTATATTTACATATTTAAGGACAAAGGCATGGTACCAATGGGATTTTGAGGGTGAGATGTCATTTTCTGAAATGCATATAAGTTATACTGTGCTGAAACTCCAGTGGTACTGTATGCTGAAAAGACAGGACACTGGCAATTGCCATACCTCAGTATAAGATGTAGTAATGGTATTTTACTGTTTGGTAAGCAACCTAGATCCTGCAAGACTGCACGGTCTCATTGGGTTATAATACAGGGCATTTTTCAGGGATTGCAAGGGATTGTTCAGAGACAAATGCCTGTTGTTAAAATTTCAAATTGTAACAGCGTATCTAGCTGGCACGTTGGTCAGCAACTGATGAAAGCCTTGCAAACGACTGCGGGCGAGGGCTGCAGCAAACAACGGGAACTCAGGTTGCTTCTTTTGACCCTACCCAGCTCTTCATGTTATATAAACTCGCGCATGGTTACAAAACCACGCCACCATCAGCGCTGCCAGCAACGCCTGGAGCAGGGAGGAAACCCTCGTGTTAATTACCCTCGACTCTGGGTCTCTTCTCTCAGGGTAACTGCTGAGTTTCCCAGACAAGTTTCACAGCAAAAACCTCCCGCGTCACACGGACGCTCCTAACCCAGCCAGACGTGGGTGCGCCCAGCCCACTGGAGGTGAAGGTGCCCAAACCCCGACCTTTCCCCGGTGACACAGCAGGGTTGGGTGCCTCGTTTGTCCGCGCCTGCCCCTGCGCCTGCCCCCTGGTCACCTACGGCAACAAGAAGTATGAGGGAAGAGAGCTTCAGTTCAAAATCCTGGCTCACGGCCGATGAGGCCGCACCCGGCAGAGGGGCAGAGCCTCCCGCGCGCGCCCCGCCGGCCGTTAGAGCCGTTAGGACCGTTAGGACCCTCACGACCCTCACAGAGGGGCGCACGGCACGTCCGGTTGAATTCGCTCTTTCGGCCAGCAGTTTCTGAAGGCAGAGGCACACCAGCCGCCGAAAGGGGTGCCCCGGCGACCCCACAGCAGCCCCCAGCGGCCCGAGGTCCCCACTGCAGCTGCCTCACCTCGGAGGCACGGGGTGCGCGTGGTAAGATTCCAGGCCTCTGTTCTGAGCTGGGTAGCGGGGTAAGTGCAGCACAAGGCGGATCGCTTCTGGAATAGGAGGGTAACTGGTAGGCAAACAGCAAATGTTAACTTAGGTGTTCAAGGCCAAGTAGGATGGGGCTGTGAGCAACCTGGTCTAGCGGAAGGTGTCCCTGCCTATGGTGGAGGGTTGGAACTGGATGAATTTTAAGGCCCCTTCCAACTCAAACCATTCTACAATTCTGTGTGCAGCACTGTTGCGTCCCAGTGTGCTTGGCAGCATGTCAATAAGTTGCTCCTCCTGACTTTCCTGGGAAGCTAAAATGAGGAGGCCTCCTCAAGCTTCCTTGGGAACCTTTGTCTGGCCTACAAAGAGAGTGTCCCAGTGCATGGGGCTCTGTGACCCTGTGGCCTTCTAAGCTGCTGAGGAGGCTTTAAAAGAGGCATAGAGGAGATGACTGTAAAAATTAGGCATTAAAAAAAGGGGAAAAAGCCCATGAGGAATGAGTTTGTTTATATTCAGAATACTGAAGGGATGATAATTTCAAAGAGGGACTAAGAGCTGCCACTGCAGGACTGAGTTGGAAGCTCCTGCAGCCCTTGGCCACAAATGGCTGCTTACTGGAGTCACTTGGAGGAAGAAGATAACACTCACATAGTCCATTGACCAAATGAGTTGGCTTTGATAGATGTAATTTCATTCTCCCTAAAAAGCATTTTCATTTGAGATTAAAGGTAACAGAACTTTATATGCAACTTAAAAGATAATCCTGAATTTCTTTACAAACTTTGTTAAAAAATTACTCTCTGCTGATACTGAAGGGAAATGTGATTCGATGGTTCTATGATCAAAATGTGATCCAAATAGTCTACCAGTCCACAAATGCCATTAATAGTCCTTTGTCTATTTCTCTGATTATGCAATATCAATTGTACTCTTTTGCATAAGACCCTTTGATATCATTATTTAGATGATCAGATTAAATACTGGTAGTACCTGGGCTATTTCAAGTAGCATACTGAACAGAGTTATCACTCTGCACTGAGTAGCTGCCTGATTTCTTTGGTAGTCATGCTCTATGTGGGAACATAATTTGATGAGAATGACCGAATGGCAATATTCCACAAACAACTTGGGATACATTTCCTAAAAGGAGCCTTTGTACTTTCTCAAATGAGTAGACAAATAAATTAATTTTATAGCTCAGTAAAAAATGCCAGAAACTCTTGATTGTGGTTTATGTGGGAAAAAGTTTATCAGCTCCTCATGCTAGATAGATCGAAGTCATCGTGAAACAGAGCAGAGAAATAATTTGGGTATGATTCCTGAAAATAAAAGTACCAACTTTTTTTTTCCTATTCTTAACTTTTGAGAAATACCAACATACAAAAAAGATAACGTAGCTAATGCAGACACAATGAATGTAATTTTGGGTTCTTATATCTCTGAGATGTCATCTTCTATATGATGGAAGTTTTGCTGCTGGTTACAGCATATAACAGTATATTAGCTTCTTCATCTGTTGAGAAAACCACTCAAGACTGGATCGAAGGAGGTATATTTTTCTCTGTAGACATTGATGCTTCAAATAAAAATGAAGAAATGAACATAGATTTATCAGACAGACTATGGGAAATGCTGAACAGGACCAAAAAAAAATTGAGTACAGTTAGCACTGAATTGTTACAGAATGGGTGCATGTAAGGTTAAATTTTTATGTCAAGTTTTATGGACAGCTGTTAGAAAAGTTTCAAAGAACTAAATAATTTTGATTCAATTTGTGATCAGGGTTTTTTGCTTTTATTGATGCTGGATAAATGGATCAATAGCCTTTCCTTACTCTAGGAGAGGCTTTATTTCATGGCTTCTTTCTGACTATTGTTCCTTTTGGCTTTTTAGACATACTTAGCTATGTTTTGCTGTGTGTCATTTAATTAACTATAGGTGCATCAATATATTAATTGATCACTGATAAAATGATTATCTCAAGTATCAGTGCTTTGATAGTGTGCAAAATTTTGGAACATTAAGTTACTTTCTGAATATGGCAATCGTAGATGGCTGTTTTATGGGTTGCCTGAACATTTTTCTGTTTTTTTTTCTGTTAACGTGTTCTTCTGGAGTTTATGTAACAGGAAGTAAGACTCTCCATGGACATAAATATCAGGTTATACTAACTGCAAGTCTGTGTTACTGTATTTGTTTCCTAAATGGCTGCACTATGATTTAACTGCAGCTTTTTAGAGTACGTGGAATCCGTAACTAATAAGTAGTTCCTGGTTTGCTGGTCCACTGCACTGCTGCAGATAGATATTATATAGCCTTCACTGTCAGCAGAAGTGAATGAAAGCAGACCAAGGAAGCCCTCACTACACAGGATGTTTTATAAATATCTAGGTGCAATTAAAGTCTGCTATAAATAGTCTAACAGCTCTTACACTAAGCTGCCACCTAAAGGGCATCTGAAGGACATAATGGAAAGGAAATTTTGCTGCAAATATTGTAGATAAGTTTCTCAACCTTACATTACATTAAATCAGCTTTAAACATCTATAGGCTATGTTACATCCTGAGCAATCCTAAAAAGTCCAAAGTAGATTCCAAGTTCTTAAATATAATGCTCTAGGGGGCACAGGAGTACTGCAAATGCAGTGTACCTCCCATTTCATACCCGTGGGTACAGCTAGTAGGCATGTTATGACTAAGAAAGCAAGAGCTGAGAAGTATTATCAGATTAGGTCATCCTTAGGTATGACCCTGGAAATCAGTCCTTTTTTTTCCCTCAGCAATTAACGTGTCACAGGTGCTGCCTATAGCAATGCCTAGAGTAAAGGTTGCTGGTTCCTTTCAATTGGAAAAAAAGAGCTTTTGAGTGATTTTAAGTACATAAATATATCATAATTTAAACTGAAATTTGATATGCTGTGTACCTGCCTGAAATTTGGAGTTTGTGAATTAAACTAAAATAGCTGATAGATCCATTCTTAGAAATAACAGAGAGGAAAAAATGTGCTCTGTTAAACATTTCTTCCAAGTGTGACATCAAAAAACAATAACACTTATAGGCTCCGAAGGAAAGACTTACCTTTTGATAGACGAATTACACCATGGCAGGCAGTGGGGGATTTTTTTTCTTGACCCAGTAAACATTCAGCTCAGTTTTAAGTTTCTAACTAATATTTTCACTTGCTCAGTAGAAATTTGGGTGTTTGTTACTGTGGCTGTTGAATTCTGTGGGGATTAAGTCCCTCTGCCAGTGATCCATGCCCACTGTGCCATGTTCCCAAGGGGCTCCTACCTATCCTACCAGCCATCTTCTCATGACTTTTGGAAGGCTCTTAGTTTTCTCCAGAGCACTTTGTCTCCATAGTGGAAAACCAGAAACATAATGACTGGAATGAAGGGGTTGGAGTGAGAAGGCTGTGGTGGAAATAATTTTTTATTTTTTTTAAAGTAATATTAACACCCTCATCCTATTAAGATCCTCAGTATTATTTACTTATTTTAGGTGATGTGTGGTTAGGCCAATACATTTGCTTTGTATCCAGTGTATTGTCTTTAAACATGGAATTACATCAGAAACATCTCCTGCTGTTCAGCCAAGGTGCTTGGATAGACCAGGATGAGGAATTCCGTATGTCTAGAAAAGTACCACGTGACCAGTAGCATGCAGCTTGAGGCATTTTGGTTTCAAGTTTCTCAACACTTTTAGCAACTTTTTCTTGTTTAATAGATATGTGCTTGATCAATAACATGATTGCATGCTGCTCTCATTCAGTACTGTGACTTCCATGTTTACAAAAGCAGTAGGACTTCATGAAATAGCTGATCCAAAGCAACTAACAGATGAATGTGTATGTATTTCTCACACTGTCAGTTACTGAAGTGGAATTTGTTTCTTTCAGAAAGAATTTTTAGAAATAATTTGTTTCTTTTAGGAACAAACGAGAGATTTTCTCTTGTAATCCTTGAAGAACAGAGATGGACTGACAAATGTATGTTGTTCTGCACTATGAATGCTAATGGGTAGTGACATTGCCTTTGCTAAGGGATAGGATGAAATTCTGCCATGCAGTCGAAGCTGGTGATAAGGAGCTCTTCTGTAGCAATAACAGTATATTCATGTTTGTTTTTAAAAAAAAGCAAACAAAAAATCAAGAAAGCAACAAAAGCTCTTTACTGTCTATTACCAGCCAAATTGAATAGTTATATTTCGCAGGGTGTCTATGCTTTATTCAGAAACAGAGTTTGAAGAGCGTGTTCCTGTAATTCTAGACCTAGATGCAGTAGCATCACTAAACTCAAAACAAAATCTGTCACAAAAGGTGTTTTTTTCCAAATCTACCCTGATTGTTCTGAAGTTGAAGATGTCTAAACAGACTTGAGCATTTTTAGAAGACATTTGTTTTCTAGGTCTCTCCAGCCATCCTTGTTGTAAATGATGTGCTGAACAAGGATGGAGCATTGCTGCAATGTTGAGTGTACAGTGGCTCTTAGTTTTTGTTGATTTTTCTGCATCTGGTAAGTTTGACCTAATCAGGAGTTCTAATAGCATTTAAAAAAATCTTCAAGAAGTGTGGTTTTTTGCACAGTTGATGCAAATGAGTACAAGTGAAGAAGAGTATGACATCAGAACTTTATGCAGAGCTCTTCATGACATCTTTTCTAGGACATGAAGTGCAATGGTAGATGCACAGAAAGTTTTCAAGTCAGCGAATGTATGTTTTATAATGTGGTATAAAGAGTACCTAGCTTTCTTGGATGTTTTATTTATTTCCCCTATTGTAAGTTTGACTACTTTCAGCATTGTCTTGTATAAGTCACCTCTGAGTATGCTTTTCACTCAAAATGCACATCAGAGAGAATGTTATTCTGCCAATTTTGCATTTCTGTTTTTGTTTGGAGTTTGTTTTGTTTGGTTTTGTTTGTTTGTTTTTTAATTTTGATATACATGTTACCAACACTGATGTCACAGTGGTTCTTGGTTCAGTAAGTCAGTTTCTTCTGAGTGAGGCAGCATAAGCTGGTAGTATCTAAGTATCAACCTGAAGCAACACATTCCACCATTCCCCTTGCCAACTTGACGTAGTCCATTTGCATTGACTTTGCAACAGTGGAAACAATGGCGTCAAGTAACAGACCCAGAAAAGAGAAAAACCCCAAGCCTGTTTCCTTCCTTTCCCTAGAAAAAAATGAACTTTTTTTTTTTAACAGTTTCTGTCAAAATACTAAAAAATAATTTACCACTCCCTTTTAAACAATAGCACTTTAAGCTTGTGCTTGCACTGTAAAATGAGGCATGTATCACAAATGCCTTATCTGGTAGAACTGGCAAGCAGGGTCTCCACTAATTCCAACATACAGTGTCTGTCAGTCAGACTTGGTTATCCAGCAACCTGAAATCTGCTGCATTGCATGCAAACATTTTGCGTTCATGTCTCTTAATGGTATGAGGACACTACCATACTCTTTTATCTTACTTCTGCTTTTAATTATTGCTTAAGACGGTTACTCATCCTCCTATTCTAATAAAATAAAAATGAATGGGTAGAATTATAATAGAATGATATGCTGTGTCCAGAATTCCGTGTAGCCTGTGTTGCAGTATAAAACCATAGCATAATATGAAGGCAATATGGAGGCTCCTTTTTTTAAGAAAGAAGGAGGAGACTAGCCATGACTGGGAGGAAGATCAGGCATCTTGGAAGAATTCATATGTAGTCCACTCCCCTCCCTTGCCTCTTCCTCTTTCTGAAATGAGAAAGAATACTTTGTAGTTCAGTTGAGACTGAATGCTATTTCAGTTTTTCTTTTCACTTTGGTAGTGAGCCGGCTGATCTTTAAAGATTTACCTTTGTCTCCAGCCTCCTAAGCTAATTGTGGTACAGTAATGAACAAAAGTAACAATAAAATGCTATGTTGGAAACCTATATTAGGATATAAAGGATTCTAAGGATGATGAGCTATCTAAACAGAGATGTTGGTACACATTGTTCTCTCTAACTAAAGTGATCTACAGCTTAATGTAAACTATCATGAATTAGTGGGAAAATACCAGACGTGTTTGCTAGACAGAATGTTAAATCCACAGAGACCCCTCCAAGTCGAGTTATTGTGCATGTGGTTAAATCATGTTGGTAGAGCAGATTTCCCACAATGCTTTGCATCACACCATAACTGTTCTGGGTGTTTACTACGTTTATGCTATCTTGACCAAGCGGCATCAGTTTTTTGTGATACTGACAACAGACTGGCCAATCTGTGTTTTCATGTTCCTGGTGGTGTCTGATCCTGCATTACAGAACTGCTACAACAGGGCTATTTTGCACTGGGCAGTTGCTTGAGTCCACACAATCTCTTTAGGGACGACTGTGACAAATTGGTGTGCAACCACTATTAGGTGGCTGAGGAGCATCATTTCGGAGATTAATTGAATTTACAGAAGAGCTGAGGACTGAAACATGGCAGTGTGCTTGTCATTTTCCCCTGCTGTCAAGAGCTGGGAAAGGCTTCTCCTTCTTCTAGGGTACCACTGCTTTCCAGGAAGTACTGTGCTAAGTAACAAGGAGACTGCCAACACTGAAACTCAGTGGAAAGTGGAGAAAGGCAAAGACAAGAATACTTCTCAAAGCCAACATGTCTTTTTTGTGCTAATCCAAGATGTAAAGATGCATGGTTATGAGCTTGCAGGCTCCTTGGAAGAATCTTTAGTGTTTCCTATTGTATTTTTTATTAAGTAAGATTTGCTATAAACAAGCATGAGCAATACTGTGTCATTAGGTGGAGTTTTATTTTCTTCTAGGTGTTCTGTGAATACAGTCACTTAGGATTTTTATCAATTTCAGTGCTTTTAGATTCTTAGTCACAAAGTATAGGCCATCCCGTTTCCCCTAGTGTTTTCAAACAAGTCCTGGAGGCTGTATGTTCCAACTCCTGTGTTCTGCAGCTATGTGCGAGATACTTTGTAGCCAAAGTATATTTGAATCATGGGAACAGAATATGAATTGTGGGCAAGGTGCACTTTGCACAAGGTCTGTGAGAAATGAGAGAACCAAAGGCAAAAAATACAGCTTCACTTTGGCATGAAGATAGAGTTGTAAAGCAGCTTTTTCATTCAGCCTTGCTTATACAACAGTACTTCTCTTGCCCATGAGAAGAGTAGGAAAACAACCAAAATTAATTGTTTTTTTCTGATAGCACATAGACTTCTGGGAGAAGCAGTCATCTTCCATAAACACGTTGACCTTCACCCATGTGCAGTAAGCTGGTACAAAGCCTGTGCAACATTTAATTCCTGTTTGAGCTAAGGGATTTGTGTCAACTTGAACAATTCTCACTGGAGTGAGTCGCTACTCATGCATGTAGAACATTCTGATCTCCCCCTTACACTTTTATCTTGAACATACTATATCCATATGTTCTGTTGTAAGCAGGCAAGCTTTTGGGTTTTGGACAAGAGGAATGGTACAGTTAGCATGCTGTGTTTGAAGTCAGACCAGATGATCTAATGACTCTGCCTGGCTTTAAATTTTATCAGCCTGTTGAAATAATTTTACTTTAAATCAATGGGACTACTCATATGCTTAAATTTAAGCACCTGTATAAACATTTGCACGAGTCAGGATGTTATTCAGCACATAGTTATAAGATGGATTTTTTGGACATTATTAAATAAATTATTTTTTTAGCACGGACATTTCTGTTTTAAGTGTTGAGCAGCTGCTTCTCTTTGTAGAACTATTTCGATGCTGTCCAATATTGAACTTTGATTTTGTAATGTGTTTTAGCTGGGTTTCTTTTTATGTTCTCTCTCCCCCAGTTCTACTTTTTTGAGTGAGACTATGTAATCTGTACATGTGTTCTTAAAAAAAATCTTGCTTTGACTGCCCCAGACGCACTGATACTTCTAAGTCTTTGCTCTTTTTTTCCTGTAACATTAGCAGGCTTGACTGTGACTTGGAGCACAAAGCTTCCTTGTAAGAGTGTCTGGTATGGTGGAAAAGGGGTTTAGGGAGAAATTAAGATACTTAGGAGCAATCGCATGAGGAATAATAAATCCTACTAAACCTGAGCTAGCTTTGCATGAAAGCATGGCATGGTTTGTCTGTCACTCAAAGTGCATTATTTTTTAAGTCATGTGATTTTTCTTTAAGTCAGTCAGCTTTCCTGGAACCAGAAACCCATGCTGGCCACACAGTAGTGACAGTTGACTGAAGCATTTGACAACCCTGGACTTCTTTGTACCTCCTGGCAAAATAACGGCAGTGTAGAAAATATGTGAACCTCCACTTCCTTCTGGTGTATCAAATTCTCCTATTTTATTTTTAGCTTCGTGTCTTAATAATTGCAACCCTGTTAGTACTTGTGAACACTCAGAAGTGTTTATATACAAAGAATCTCCTGCAGAGTAGTTAGACCCTAGCAGGTAGTAAGATTTTATAAGGTGAAGGGGTGTAAATGTCATTCTGAGACCTTCTGGAAAAACTGTATCTTCAGGATAAAACTGTCAGTTTGCAATCTTTGAACTCATGAACTTGTGAGCTCTCCCAGTTTTGAAGCAGATCTTTTTATGAGTATGTTTTTTTCCCCGATAAAACTGCTACTTCTGTGATTATGTGACTATGTAAGGCAGTTTCCATTTTTTTAAACCAGGATTAGCAACTCTTGCACTTACAGAAACAAGCTTGAAAACACTGACCGTAAGTTCTCAAAGATAGAAAACCTAACTAATTTGTAAG
This sequence comes from Neopsephotus bourkii, assembly GCF_033783945.1. NCBI lineage: Eukaryota > Metazoa > Chordata > Aves > Psittaciformes > Psittacidae > Neopsephotus > Neopsephotus bourkii. The sequence goes on along the minus strand of NW_026901776.1, from coordinate 8,326,448 downwards.
CCGTGTTTTTTTTAAGGCAGGGCTTCTTATTTGGAGATAGCATATAATGTCTTGAGCACCACTAGCCATACTGCTGACACATTTTCCTAGATTCCGAGTTGTGTTGAGCCTGCCTTAGGTGCTAAGTGATTTGTGATTGAAGAAAGTAAGGTTGCTTCAGGCTACTGCTGTGTTCCCCATACAGCATACCATAAGAAACAGAAAACAAATGAATAGCCAATGAAGTAGGTTTTCCTTATCTTCAGGACAAACAACTCCCTTCTCAGTGGTGTGAGCAACTCTCCTAGCTTCTGAGGGTTTGCATCTGTGCCTCTCATTAGAATTTGTTCTGTTCATTCTTCATTAAGGATATGAATTTATTAAGAGTACTAGTTAGGCAATTTCTAAGTACCATCTATTTCATCTTTTCCACAGATAAATGGGAAAGTGGATCAGTATGTGATTTTAACACCTCTGCCTGTATAAGTACATTGTAACTGGCTGATTTGCAAATGATCTCCTTATAGCTAAGCAATAGTTTCTGTTTTTCTACATTCATGCAGTGGTACTGAGCTTAAAAATAATATTGTGGAGAGTGCTACAGACTTGAATAAATCTGAATGATCCGGTGTTTGCCTTTCAGTTGTATTGCAGTTGCTGTGGAACTGACATCCCATGGAAATGACTGCATTTGTCTAAGAGCAGAAATTGCAATGCTTCTTTGGGTGAGTGTTTATCTGCAGATTTGCCTCTATTCCTTCCCTCCATCATATGAGTTTTAGAAAAGCTTATCCAGTATAATGGTGGTTGCACAGTTTAATCTTACATTTTATTTATTTTTTTTCCAGGGTGGGGTGGGATGGGGTTTTTTTGGTGTTCTTTTTTTTTTGGCTTTGTTTCTAGTCAGTGTTTGTGCAGGGGAATTGGTTACTGAAATTGAAAGCAAGGAATATTACCCGAACATGAGCATGCTATCCTAGTTACTCAAATTGCAGTCTAAAAAGCTTTTGTTATCTTGCAAATATCTGTACAGTCATCTGTTTTTACTCCTATTACAGGTGTTTTATTGTTCACTAGACCAGTCTTACAATCACTTGGAAGTGAGAATTATTCTAAATAATTGACTACTTTGAAATCAGACAAAGAAAAGCTTGATTCTTTCTAGGAGCATTGACTAACATCTCCTTCTTTGGGATTGCTGCTTGACACCTCCCTGGATCACTTTTTCAGCTGGCTGCTGTTGTTTACAATTGTCCTATCACAGCTTTTCACCTACATGGGTGACATCCTGCCTTCCTATCTTCACAATAACAGACTCTAAACATAATAGCATCCTACGGGGATACAGTAGAATAACAACACATCACACTTCCTTTTAACTCACCAGCAACTTTTTACATAAGCCACTAATCCTAAACAATATCTGACTAACAATGAATAATCTGAATGGCGTATGCATAGAGGTAACATGTTAACACAAGTGAGACTAATACAAATGTTATTCTCATAGATCAAAGAAGGTGAAAATTGCATGATGAAATCCTGAATCTAGTATTCTACAGCTTCTGTCCTCCTGCCTTCAAATCACAACAGCATTTCCTTTGTTAGGAGAGAAAAAGACATGTTGGAAATCAAAGAAATCAAACATAATCTTAAACAACTTCTTTTTTTTTTCCCTCTTAAAATTCAGTCTTGTTGTTGCTAATTCATTGAATTAATATAGTCTGTGCACTGGTATACCTTAAAATGGAGCTTTTTACATATGCAGTCATGATAGTATAACTCTGTCTATGGTATCTGAAAATAAGTAGATTAAAAATTTCCACTCACATTCTACTGCCATTTTGAATGAAATCTCAGAATGCCAGCTACATACTATCACAATGCAAGATCACAATGAATAATATGTATCAACATTTATAGATAGTATATTTTCTTGGATATGCAAACAAACACACAAATTACCTGCCATAATAAAATCTCAAACTAGGATTTTTCAGGTGCTTCAATTTTGGCTAAGTTCCTGCCTTCAAATGTAGGTCATGAGTGTAAGACTAAATTCTCACAAAACTTCCATTATAAATTATATTTTGATATGTTTATGTATTCTAAATTAGCACATCTTGTATAAGTGTATGTTATATATACTTCTCCCTCCCTTTCTCTAAATCTATGCATTTAACCTAATGCACAGTTGCTTTCATTATTTTCCTTTGGAGCATATAGTTACCATGAACATTTCTCTAGGACTTAATTGCAGATAATAAGATGAACACAACACAGGTGAGGAAAACACTAAAGTTATCTTATGGATATATGGCAAAGGCTCCTTTTTGCTTAAGAAAAGTTCTGAAGAATCTGTAACTAAAATCAGATTTCTTTATCTAAAAATCATACATCCTGGAAACCTTTATCTAAAAATCAGATACAGTTAATTCTCCAAAGCTCATTCTGTTTTCATTTACCAGTCTGGCCACATCTGAAAAGACATGGAGAATACAGCAAGCAAAAATGCTGGAAGGAGACACTTACCTTAATTTGAGAGGTATTTAACTTTCAGCACACTCCTTTTTATAGAGTTCTTCTCACACTGCTGAGATGCTGAGATGACTTGCTGCCTGGCAGTGTCCTATCCATGACTCTCACACTCAGCAGCCCTGGCAGGGCCCTGGAGAGAGAAATAGGATTGTGCTCTGCTCACTCCCAGCAGTTTCACTGAGGCTGGGGCTCTTTTGAGCTCAATTAGTTCTAGATTGTTTGGCTAAATGGCAGCCACACTTCCTTCTATTCTTTCCCAACTTAGTTTTCCTGCCTCCAGTGGTGCTTTTTCCTTTCTTTGGACTATAAATAGGCCTACACAACACAGTCTATAGCAGTAAGGAAGGCAGGAAATGCATTTAAACAAAGGAAAGATCTTAGCTGGTTTTAACCTCCCCCAGCAATATAAGTAAAAGAATTTGATAAAGATTGCTCTGCAGACACAGTTCTCCTGCATGAGGGAAACACTTGTAGAGAAGCATGCTAGGATGTCATCTTTTGTACTTTACCAAAAAATGAGGAGACACAGTAGCACTGTGCCTTTTGACCTTATCCTTTAGTAAATTATCACTTCCCTCAAGTATTTAATTTCGATTAAAGCTTTGAAATTGTTTGAGACTGGAGAGTTGGAGCAAAGATGTTCTTTGGAAGAGAGGACAAAGATGGCCAACATGCTGTAGGTAAAATACGTGTTTTGGGTGCCGATCTTGCATGCTTAAGCATGATGTTTAAAGTCAGTGCACCATCATTTCATCTTAGTACTTTCTTCCTCAGTGAAACTTAGCCTGCAGCCACAGGCCGGAGGCTAAGGTTGGAATTATTTAAGCAAACTAAGTGCCTTTACATGCAGGAAAACCAAATGTTGTGCAGGTTTTCAGTGGGGTACAGCTATAGCTCTTGAATAGCAACTCTGTTAAAATCCTCAAATATGTTTATGAATTAATTTGAGATAAATGGGCTTTGGGTCAGTTCTTTGATCAGAAACTTTCCAATTTTAATTATTTTCAGCTTAGTGTTTATAAAAACATACCAAGCTTCCAAGGCCCTGTCAAGCTAAAAGAAAAAAAAGAACTATTTTCACATTATATTCAATTAAGATGATAGCAGAATACTGTACTTACCTAGCTTTTATCTCTTCTTCCTACTTTCTTTGCTGTGGTACATGCCTTTCCTTCAATTTACACAAATGAGGCAAATTGTTGTAAGAAAGCTTTTTCTTGGGTCTTTACATTGGTCGTTTCATGTTAGAATAGCAGTGTGCTTGTTGAAGACAGTTAATACATGATTTGGGATTGGTGATTATTTTAGCGGGAAGGTAGAGACTTTAAAGATAAATGTTGCTATGTGGACAAGTAATTTTTCTTATGTTTAAGTTCTGTATAGAAATCCTGCTGAAAGTGGTGAGAGTTAAGGCCCTGTGGCATTTAAGGAATTTGGAGAATGCTAAACCTTTTGTTTCAGCCACATTATGTAGGCAGCGATCATGACTGTTAGCTAGTATGTGGTTTATGTATGAATTTTCAAATCTGTGTTAGGTTTACGTAGACTAGATAATGCTACAGCAGTTTATGTAAAAATCAAGAGCATTTTCAGGGAAGTGCCTGCCTTGTTGAGAACTTTGCAATGGTCCCATTTCTCATGACAAGGATGTAATTATTTATGAAAAACAAATAAACATACAAGTGGCGAGTGAATAGATGTTGTTGAATTCTTGAAAATTAATAATACCCAAATTTTCCTTGAAAGTACTTTTAAATAAAGTTAAATCAAGATTGAATACTCCAAGCAAAACTCCTCTCAAAATGAATAATTTAATTTATAGAAGGACCTGAAAGTTACAATATTTACAAATTTTTTTGTGTGTGTGTGTTAATATTGGTAATTAGTAGACAGGTTTAAATTCTTAGGAAGAGGTTGATCTTTGCAGACACCATACCACAAATCTAACAAAGGTCCTTTGTAGTGAACAGAGGATCAAATACTGACTTAGCTGAAGCATATTTTAGCCGAGCAATTTTGTCATGAAGATGACTGAAGACAAGCTTCAGTCTTTCTGGCTCTTTCGGACCTTAGGCTAAGGCTGAAAAACTGGCAATGATAAAAGTTGATTGAATTCATTATTAAGGGCAACTGTGGAATAGGCTTAACAAACTCTGTTTCTGCAAAGTTGATCTACACAGTATAACAGTGCTGCAATGCAAAGCTGCTTAGCAGTATTTCACTTGTGCATATCTTTATTTAAATGTAGTTTAGTTTAAATCTTCCATCTGCTCGATGAGTTGCTAGTGGTTACAGACGTGAATTTGCATCACACATTCTCTGTGTGTTGTGGTGCAGTTAGCACCAAGCACTGCCAGAGCCCTGGAGAGGCTTAGCCTTGAATAGCTGTTTGTCGTGTGTCAATCAGCATGGTGCCAGTAGAGTCCAGTTGCAGGAGTCTGCTCACACTGATTTTGCTGGTAGCTGTTCTTTCAGACATGCACGTATTTTCTCAGTGTCATTCAAAGCATCTCCAAACATTAAAAATTGAATGCAAGGTTAAAGCAGGATTTCTCTCCTGTCATTCTGACTTTGTGCACTGGAAGAATTTCTCACCCAGTGTGCAAATTGTTTCACTCCCACTTTACTCTTGCAGTCTTGAGGAGAGAATCTGTTTTGAGAGAGGTATTTAGACTTTCCACTTAAGAGTTTCCTTTGGGGTTCGATCAGATAGCTGGTGGAGCCAGAAGAGAGCTAGGAGCAGACTGAGGAAGAGTTGCTGAGAGCAGATGCTGTAAGTTAGTTTTTTCTGTGTCAAAGCAGAAGAGATGTATTTTCTCTTACAGTACCATTTTTGCTTTTATTTCTTATCCATCAGCCTCTAGGACAAATAATGGCAGCATGAACAGATGCAGAGTAACACTGTGTCCAGAATTTGTGGGGATGTTTTTGGTCCCCCAGAATTCAAAGCATCTTGTCTTCATTGTCCATTTACACTCTGTACCCTGAAAACACATGCATGTGTACATGTGCTAAGGATGGAAGTAAACTCTTTTCAGCAAGTTTCTGTATGCAAGGTCTGCTTGTTCAAGTACAGAGAAACATGAATTCTTCACCACAGAAAACTTAGACTGGGGTCTCCCATGGCAGCATGACAAAAACACTGCTTTTTACTAGGCACCTCAAAGGAGCTTTGCACAAATAATTTTGATTTTTACCAATGAGCTTCAAAACATGAACCTAGATGCTTTGATATGGTTTCCCCCCTGATGCTGATTACTGAGTTAGTTCTAGGTCTGCATCTGGCTTTTCACAGTTAGAATGGTAAAAACGGTATCCAAATTCCCATGACATTTGAATGTAGAATCTTTTCAGAATAGCATCCAAAATAAAAAGCTGAACTACCCGAGCCTTCTCCTCTGTTTTTATTCTGCACCTCCCTTGTGCTGCTGAGTAACAACATTGTGTTATGCTACTCTTTCCACTGACATCAGTGGGAATGGGTTTGACATCAAGTCAGCATGACCAGGGCAGCATGCTCTAGTTTGTCTTGCCTATAATTCATTAAATAGTTTGAATTCTTTATATGGTTATTCCTGTCCCTCTTGTCTCTTCAGTTGTCTCCTTCGTGTCTTCATGTTTCATTGCCTCGTGGAATATGTTGCAAGAAATTACATAACTTTCCCTGGTAAAGCTATACTGAGGAAGAAACAACAAACCACTTTTTATCTTGTATAGCTCTTGTTTAGTCTACCTGACTTAAAACCATGGAAAACCATTGTGTCAGTAGTATTGAGTAAATTAAAAGGACACAAACTTTCCTTTTGATTTCCCATCCTGTTAAACACAGATGGTCTTTTTGGACTGCAGTACAGTCTGTGGGCCAGATCCCTAGCTTCTACAAATTGTTGTTGCTTTATCAACTGCAGTGGAGTGACGCTGAATTAAGATGTCTAGGGAATTTGGCCAATTGGTTTTAATGGATTTGTGCAGTTTATAGCAGCTGAGGAGCTCTGCGTTTAAAGGCCTTTCTAATTGTAGCTTATATTTATTGTATAGAAAAATGTATATTTTCCTCCCCCCTGCCACTGAAGCAAATCATCAAAACATAGAAATAAACCAACAGATCTCCTGCTTAAAGCCTATAGGGCAAGCTAAAGAACAGTTCATTGTGATCTTAAAAAAAGAAGTCAGGGAAAACCGCAGGTCAGACTCAAGCTGTGAGTCAATGTACATGTAGAAGTCTGGTTGTCTGCCCTGCGTATTTGTGGCCTGATGAGGTTAACACAGTTGTGGTCTGTAATCCCTCATGCCATAAACTATCTGTGTGTGTTTTAGATTTGTTGTGCGGTAATGAAGGGAGACCACAAATAGAAGTCTAATTTGTTTTTTGCCTTCTTTCTTACCAAAACACAATGTCTATTTTTTTTCTCTGTACCTTAAACGAAGAACATGCATGGCAGTGTAATAGTGAAGATTAAAGCTTCATTTACAATCCTTAGAGCTCTTAAGTCTCAAATCTTTTGTACTTCCTCATCTCTTCCCTGTGATTGATTTCTGTACAAACAACCAGGAGCTTAAATTTTGTAGGGAGGTGATGACAGCAGGAAACATTATCCCCATGGTATTGATGAGGAAACAGACTAACTTGCCAAAGGTCTCACAGGAAGTAATACTTTTATCTTGAAAGCTTATTCTGTTGGTTATTTCTGCTTTTCATCTTTTTCCTGCTTGTAATTTACTTGTCTACTCTTCCCTTTTCAGTCACATCTTTGTATTCAAGGTTCTCTGCATTCTACTTCTGTCCTGTGTGTAATTTAGTCTAGCAGAGCCGATCATTGCTTCCAGCCAGCTCATGATTACATCCTATGTTATGTTCCCACTTGTAAAATATTCGTGCAAGCACCCTTGGTTTTTCTCCTCCACTTGTGGCAAGGTGCTACAAACAACTGCAACATTACCTCACTGGCCTTCTGCAAACCTCTCCTTTGTCACACCATTGTCACAAAATGTCAATGCTGTTGCTGCAGGTGGTATTTTGTTCCAGGAAGGTAAAGGGGGCAACCGAAAATTTCAGCAGGTTCCTGAACTGTCAGAAATTATCTCCCAAAAGTTCATCTTCTGGTGCTGCCCATCTTTGTAAGTAAGTGACTTCTTTGCTGTGCTGGCTGTTCAAGATGCCATGTCAGAAGTCCCCATTCCTGACTGCATCCCTTGTTTGTATGGGATAGGCAGCTGCTGTCACTATTACTAGCATTATCTTATCATTTCCTTGTATACTTTTTCCATCTGTAACCATCTTATTTTCTCTTGTTATACCTCTGTTGAGAGAAAGCCTTTTTTAAAGCGCTTGGCACAAAAGAGTGCCCATTTTTTACTGATTTGCACTGTGACTCAGAGGTATTAATAATGGCTAGAAGACCTCAGGCATGATAGTCTTGCACTAATAGTCCTGCACTTCAGCCTTTACATGTTTGATCTTTCCTCTTACATTTATTGTACTCTTACATTTATTTTAATGTGTCTTTTAGAACTGAATTTTCCAAGAAAAAAAGGCGAGAAAACATATAGCAGGGAGAAATTGTTTCCTCCTTTGTGTATAATGTGCTATTAAAAGAGCAACGTGTTTTACAGGTAATGCATCTCTAGCAAAAAGACTTCCCTTACAGGACTGTTAATTTTTTCATGGTTGCTAGAAGATGGGTGCACACCATTTTACTTATCCTTTGTAGCCCGGTGTAGATAAGGAAAGGAAATATTTTAAAGTGGCTAAAATCCATCTGCTTTTTGTTAGACTGATGGAATTAAGTTCTCATTTATGCTAGTTTCCCCTCACTATAATTCATTGACCAAGATGCGTTGCTTTCGCTGTATATTAGTGTGAATTAGTTCTCCTGTAGCTTCCATTGCCACTGTTCCAAGGGGCTTCCATTTGCTGGCCAAACATTTCTGAATTTCAAGGTGTTGCTTTCCTGTACTGGCAACAGGGAAGATATGTTAAGTTGTGCTAAACACACAGTTTATGTCAGTTCATGGAATACACTGTAGTGCCAGCCATTTTGCTGCCACTGGCAGTCTGTACTAAATGGCTTTTTGGGATACAGCTCCACAGTTCTCTGTTGGATTCTGGGGCATACTGACAAACATAGGCTCTTCTGCTGAGGTGGTGAATTGAACACCATAGATCATATTAAAACATGGGCCCTTTTCCAGGCACATGCGCTGCGAGGGGAGGGAACTGATTTGGCCAAAAAGTGACATCTCTTCAGTGCCAGATCTCTGTTGCTTGCACCTGTCTCAAGAGCAGCTGACTTCCACAGTCTCCTCTTCTAAAAGGAAGAGGAAGAGTTGCTCATTCATGGTTCCTGTCAGGTGCTGTGATAGCATGTCACCTCCTGGCTGACAGTCATAGGGACTTTGAGAGGCCCCGGGAGACAGGAATAGCAGTGTGCACAGTGAGACCCACTAATTACTAGGTTTCTCCATTGACTTCAGAGGGACAAGGATCACACAGTGGATTTATCTCTTTTGTTGTGTTGGGAAGATGAGTGTCTGTCTGTGGGTTTTTCCCCTGCATTCCTAGACTTTGTTCCAGTGCAGTTAATGCTTTCCCTATCTCCTTGACCTGTATGTATGTGTTAGATTTACATGAGCTAGAGCAGCTGCTCACAGCCGAGGGTAGGAATTTTGTTGTGCAGGCAGATTAAATAGTTTATTTGGCACGCATCAGGAAGAGTCCTCAGAATGTTAGTCAGCTGGGATTTTTAGGTGACAGCTTTTACCTTAGGCTAATGGTTTGGGGTTGTTTTTTTTTAATAGTCATTGTTAGACTCTAATTGCTTTGTTGGAACCTTTAAACTTGTAGCATGCTTTTACTCTGGTTTTTGTATTCTAGCTTTTCGGTTGTTGCTGTGTCTTTTTTGTGAGGCTTCACATTTCTGTTGTCTTGGAGCTGTTTCTTAAGGCCCTGTTTGCTCAAAGGGCTGTGGACTTTCTTATCATTCCTTAAACGAGAACAATGTGGCACTTCAGATGCTGTGCTGACCTCTAGTGACAAAGGCAGGAGAAAAAGTGTCTTTGCTGTTAAAACGTGTGAAAGGCAGGCTTCCCTGGAGCCCTCTTCTGCCGTTTTCAGCCCAAACAAATTATAAGAGCTTTATTGCTCCTACTGTCTCTCCAGGCCTTTGTGATACTTGCTTATATTTCTGTCCAGTGTTTGAAGAGATGGAGATCTTCTGCTGGTTGTACAATGGAAGAAGTCTATTAACTTTTATTAATATTTATTAATTATAAAATGAATATCTTTTGGAAGCTGTGGATACTTCATCCTGTTTATGATCCTACAATAAAATGCTTTATGTAAGGGCAACTTAAACCCCAGAACCCAGAGTTTAAAAAGGTTTGGTTTGACTATGGCTACTTGCCATTTAATGATAAGTAAATTTACTTATAAATTCATGTTTCATGACATAACCATTTTGTGTGGCCAGCAGGGGAGTTGGAAGGGTTCAGTGAGATACCACTTGTTTTGAAGCGTACAAAAAATTTGGAATTAGCAATTTTTTCCAGCATTGCTAGATTGCTTTCAAAAGTTCTAAGCACTCTGTTCCTCATCGTTTTGAATTGTTTTCTTTGGTCTGCCCTGGAGGCTGGTAGACCATGTGCAAGGATGTTTTGCTCTAGGTCCTTGCCCTTGAGCCCTGTATGCTGCTGAGTCTTTTGGAGCGGTTTTGAGTTACGGGTTTAGACAGGGAAAATACCTATTGTGTTAGATTTTCCTAGACTATCGTCCTTGTGGTACACATTTGCAAGTGTTTTGTTAGGTCTAGTATGTGGTAGATGTAATGTTTTTAGCAAACACTCAAACATAAACCCAGTTTTACTGGATGAAGTAAGGGCCAGCATGGCTAAAAATAGTTCTTGCTGCCTTCTGTTGGAATAACCCAACACCAGAACTATTACCAGATGTGAAACTAATATATATATCTGGGTGCACTACGTATTGTTTCTATTCAATAGTGAAACCCTCTAAAGCTCTCTATTATCTGCTTTGTTTAATCTTCAATGTACTGAAATTAACTAACATTGCAATGAATAATATAGTTAATGTAGCTCCTTTTTTTTTTTTTTCCTTTTCAGCTTAAGGGAATTTTTAAAAAGGACATTTAAGTATGAGCAAACGTGAATGAAAATTCCATGTTCATTCAGCTCACTGTTGTGCAAATCAAAGGATTTCCTTTTCCTGTTTTATTTTTGAAACTTCCTTATTCCATGTTTGCTATTCAGTCAGCTTGGTGATGCTGCATGACAAAGAATACATTAATTGCTAAAATCTTGCCTATGGTAAAAGAAGGAAAATAAGCATGTCACACGTCTCTGGGTAGTTTAGGAAGAATACAAAACTGACTTGGCGGTGGTGCCATTTCTGTGAGGAAAGAGATCACTGTACGGATGTGATCAGTTTATGCTGACAGAAGATTTTTCTAAGTACCTGATAGCAGCTATCAGTTTCACCACATGCCAGGTCTGTATTTAGAGACTGAAAACTACTTTGTGGAGTCCAGTGCCCACGAACAGGAAGGAATGGGTGCATGGGATGCTGAGGCTTTGGGCAATGAGCAAATGACAGGATGTGCTCGAGGTGAAAAACAGAAGCAGGACTACAGTGAGGACTGGCCCTGGACAGGGGTATTGGATGGGACAGAAAGTGGGGAATGCCCCTGTGGCCAGAGTTGAGCTGGATGGCTGCCTGCAGCAGCAAGGGATGTGTGAATCCTGAGAATGTTGCCACACACAAGTGTCAGGGACCATTTAGATAACAGAGAAGTCTAGTTCAGTTTTAGGTGGAAATAGTCTATATCCTGCTGGGGATTTTGGAACAGGTCTCACCCACCTTTCCGGGCAGTTACATCCTGGATGAGAAGTGGCAGAAATTAAGCTTTTAATGTGAAAGAAATAAAAAAATCTGCTTCGTTCTTCTCAAAGCTTTCTGCCAGAGACATTCCTCATTAAATACAGATGGTGGGATTTTTCAAAAGAACTTGGCACAGCCTTTGCTCTGCTCCCACTGGAATCCATGGAGGTGCCACAGGCTTTGGTGGGAGGAGAGCTAAATCAAAATGGAGTGCTTTGGAAAAATCCAGTCCAGAATGGATCCTGGCAGTGTGAGTAGATAGGGATTGGAGGTGATGCTGAAATTGTCACGTAGAAATTTTCCATGCTGGCTAGCAGTATCCTCTCCATCCCCCTTGGTTTAGAGCTAATGGAAAGCAGTGTGTAGCAAAGCATGACTTGAGGGGAAGGGAAAGGCAGTGTAGAAAGAAATAAGAATATCCTAATTTCCTCCCTCTCTGTGTCTTTTATCAGGACAAAATCTTTACTGCAGAATTTCCTTTCTACCTGAGGTTTCTACTTAACTCTTCAAGAACATATTGGTCATTAGCAAGTAACAGTGAACATCATGCATAAGGCTCCTTCTGGATGGGATTCTCGGGAGACAAGCTGAGCAGACTGGTGTTATATTTTCTCCAAAGTGAAAGGCACACTTCTGGCAGGTGCTCAGGTGTGGAAGAAGAAGGGGACAGGGTCACATGCCCTTTGTCAGGCTCCCTGTCTCACTTAAGGATAGGGAGAAGAGGCTCCTGTGTCAGGTCACAGCCTCCTCTCATGGAAAAAATGTATCTTGGAAGCGACCTCTGGAACTCCTAGTGCAAACCTGAAAGTTCAATGAGGTTGCCCAGCTGCTGAGTAACAGCAGTATCTTCCCAGGCCTATAGCTTGAGAGGGAGAAGAACAGAGCAATCACAGGGCCCAGACACAGCTGGGCCAGAACAGGCAGCCTGAAGACTTCCTTTAGGAGTCTCTGAGTCAAACCACATATCTGGTGAGTTAGTGGTCTTGAATGAAATCTGACATAGCTGACATTCTGCCTTTCTTTTGTTTATGTCCTTCTTTTCCCATCAGGTAGTAAAATCACCTGCTAGTGCAGGTTATCACAGGATAATCCTGTTTCAATGTATGTTCTCTTTTTGGTACACGGGGACTCAAATGGTAAAGCTTGGTGGGGGTAATATGGTGCTGGGGTTCAAGATCTTTCACAGCTTTGTGTGCAAACACAGCTGTGGAAGTGCTGCCCCAGGAGTGTCCAAATTTTCTAGTTCTTGCTCTGTGAGGTTATTCCTGCAGGCGTATACAGTGACTAGCCTGGGCACTAGCATTCTCCCAAGGAATGCTGTTACTCTCTCCCAAGCTGATACTGTCACTCATTGGGAAGCCCTCAGCAAACATCAGATTTTCCTCATTCATTCACTCTTTGTTTTCCTACTTCTCTTTCAGTCACATAATTTAGCTTCCCTAGGTAAATTTCAGATCTTCTGATAGAAAAAGCTATGCAAGTAAAAATAATGATCTCAGAAGTGAGCAGTAGCTTCTGTGACACATTCAGGAAAGCCTCTTCTTTGCTTGAGTGGCTCCTTAATATCTCCATTGGCCTGTTTGGTGTTACCAGAATCCCCAGCAAGTACAAACTACTCTTCAAAGTGGGTGGCATTACTAGAAGAACAATACTGTAGTCTCTTCTAGAGGCAGCAGTGGGGTTTTTAAGTTTGCTGTGCACTTTGAAGGAATGTACTGTGGTTTAACCACTGGCCAGATCAGGCCCATCACATGCTCTAATGGGGTTGTCACCTTTCCTTTTGAGAAGTGAGGAAAGAATGCCAAAGCCAGTAGCCCCTCTGCTGCTAAACTGAGATTCAAACCTCAATGAGGGTAAGGATCATTGTGAGTTAATAGGTCACGACAACCATTTCAGCGCTTTTAGTGTTTTAGGACTTCTCTTAGTTAAGAATTGATTTGTGTCAGTTCCCACTGACTAGCTGAATTTTTGTCATGTCAGTTTTGTCTCGTGAGCTGTCCAGCTGTGACAGTTTTTTCCCAAGGAATGTTAGTGCTCAGTTTGAATAGTTTTAACATTGGCTAATTTTTAACTGAATAGGATCCCAACATCAACGTATCTATTCATCTTAAATGTGTATCTAAAATGTGAGCAACTCTAGTTCTGTAGTAACTTCATGCTCATTAACACAGCAGCATTATAAGGAAACTAGCAGAATTTTGTTCCACCATGTCAGCAATTTTACTTTTTGTAACAAGGAAATGGCTGGCTGAAAAAGCACTAACTTTTTTTTAGAGGATCCATATGGATGTAAAAAGTATTGGTGCCATTTAGTATAAATTGTAATCAGTTCCAGACTTTGCTGCACTCAGAAACTTGAATCATGGAATTGTATGTGGTGGTTTCTGTATTTTGAGGGCTCTCACCAAAACCGCAGCTCTTGTAACAAGTAAATGGCTACATCCATGGTGTCCAATCGCCCATCTTAATGATGTTAAAGAAATGTTTGTTTAACTATGAATGAGAATTGTATTTCTAAGCCCTGCAGCTTTCCAGGTGAAATGACACAACCAGCCTTGCTACACTGGGGCAAAGTAGGTGGGCTCCAGAGGCTGAGGTCAGATGGGCTGAATTTCATTTAATTCCCTCAATTGTGGTTCCTTTGTTAAAGCATTTCTGAAGGCCTGGAGCCAGGCAATGTGGAATACCAAGCACCGGGATCTAAGTGGAGTTTAGGCAGTTTGGTCTGCTTTTGTCTCCCTGTATATGTTTTAATGCACATTAGAAGTAAGAAGAGGCAAAAGGGAAAAGCAGAAGCATGCACAAAGGACACTATTTATATAGTATCTGTAATGGAAGAGTGCAGCTGTGATGAGGACATGGCTATTGAAGTAGAAGAATGTTTTCAGCCTTCACTCAGGGCTTGGGTCAACTACAACTTCCTTGAATCAAGAAGGAAAAATGGAAGATGGCTGGACACACCAAAACCTCTTTTGTGAATTGCTGGTTACAGAAATTGATAGGTCAAGAGACCACTTAGACTTAGGTTTACTGGTTGGTTTGTTTTCTATGGAGCCAGAGTCTAGTGGTAGCTTTTAGCCAAAAAGACCAGTACAATCTGAGGTCTGTGAAGTTTGATGGACACCTTGAGACGAATAACCCAACTAACCTTCCTTGCTGAGAGCATGGACAATATTTGGTTTGGCAGCAGTCATGTCGCATCTGCATCCATCACCCTGTCCTGGAACCCAGAGCTGCAGATGGGTGCTGCCTGTGCTTGTTGAGCATGGCAAAGATGCAAGGACCCAGAGCTGGAGTTAGTCTGCTGAGGGGAGAGTTAAGAGAAAAAGTTGTAAGAATTCAAGCTTCATTTTAGTTTTGTTGCTCATTGAACAGCCTGGCTTTGGGTTGGCTTTTTTTGCCTGAAATAACACAAAGAAAGAGGGTCATAGGGTATATTGTCCAAGAATGGCAGATTCTCAGGCTATTCAAAACTTGTTTTAAAAAGATGTAATAAATTAGTGAGAAGTCAATCTTATGGCTAGAATTACATGCTCAGTAGTGTTTGTCCCCAGGTGAAGACTTCTAAGGGTACCAAAGTTTGAATGCTATTTCCTCAGCTGTCATACTGGTGTACTCCTAGGAAAAGGGGATACTCCTACTGCCATTTTAACTCCCTAGCTAGGGAAGGATTAAAGGAGTACTGGGATGTAAAAAAGTATGAGGCTGGGGTGCCAATTGCAATGGCATCTGTTGGTCCTAGGCCGTTTTCAGAGGTGACTGAAGTAGGAAGAGGCTGCCTGAAGGTGGAAGTGAGGGGAGCCCTGTCTTGTCTATAAATTTTCATGATAGATGAAATTAGTCCCAGTGAAAGGTTGCAACTGTGACTTCAGTTTTTATTAGATCATAGGATTAACCTTAAATGGGACAACTAAGTGCTCTATAGTTACAGAATCCCCTAACAAGACCAGACATTTCTTCCTTCTTAACCACAGCAGGAAAGCAAGAATGTTTTTTTTTAATTACAGACCAGCTCTAGTGTTTGTAGTGCACCTCTTTAAGCTGACAAGAGCAACTGGCCCTCCACCCTGCTCCTGCTTAATTCTAGAAAAGCCAGGGATGATGGGCAACTTATAAAGGGTCTCTTCCTTAAAGATCTAGTATTTTAACATACAGTCAGATCTTAAACCTGCAATATCTTCACTACTCCTAGTGTCAAATTACAACAGGTAGAGAGGAAGGGCCCTGCGAAGGACAGATGCTTCTGCATATTAACAGGCACTTTAATAAGATCTTTATTGGGCTTTAATAAGATCTACTGAGTGCACAGTACTGAACAGAATACAACTTACGATTTTTGTTTGACCTAAATATTGGAAATTTTATTCAAATTCAAGGCAAGTTTCTGGTTGTGATTTTGGTATTTTCCTGGTGAAACAAGAAATAAAAATCTAATTCTTGGACAGTTGGACCCAATTTGACTCACTTTTTGAAGTCTCATGTTATCCTTTTCCTTTTAATGCAGGGCAGGTCTAAAAGACACAGCAAAAATATTTCACTTGGAAAATATCAAAAGGACCTGTTTTTGGATTTCCAAAGCAAATTCTTTCACTCTGGAGGACAAAGGGAAACATCTGTCAGTCTCCTAATCTCTTTCTCTCCTTCCACTGAAAAATAGAGCTGATGGTACAGTTCATCGAGAAAGGAAATTCTCCCCCTTTTCTACAGTAGTTTCTGAAAACCAGGCCATGATACTGAAGAGCCTTATTTGCAGATTTAGTGGGAAACATGCCTAAAACAGGAAGGAAGAAAAATTCCATGGGAATCAGCTTCCAAGTCAAACAGTTTCTGTAGGTCTGTGTTTGAAATCTTCCCTCTGGAAGCCCAACTTCAAGCATTAACTGATTCAGATACTGGTCTTATTAAAACAGCATGAGAAGGAAGAAACAGCCAGACAACTCCCTGTAACTGTTGCAATGTAAGTTATTTCTAGTACTGTAAACACCTGAGGGTTGATTTGTGTAACATAAACAACAATCAAAAAAATGCCTACAATTAGTAAATAGGTTTTTTTTTTCTAAAAAAGGTGATTTTATTGAGTTTTAATATACAGCTTTAATATGTTAGGGTAATCATACAAGATCTCTCTTGTGTTCAATTTACACATTACAATACAGTCATGAGCTAAAATCTTTTGTTTTAATGTACAAAAGGAATCCAATGTTGTCCACTAGCAGCTTTGAACTTGGCAAGAAGGGTTCTAAAGACTTTAAGTGCAGTAACAACCATATAGAATACAAAATGAATATAAGGACTTTTCGCCAAGGTATACAAACATTTGAAAACAAATGGTGCCTGCTCCACAGGGCAGACAACTAGCAAATGAAAAAGAAGTCACTGACCAATGTTCCAGAGAAGGAGGAGCATTTACCCTGTGTAACAGTTCTTATAAAATGGCCTAAAAATATCTGTATCATAGAATTTGCACTGATCAGAAAAAAGGTCTGAAAAGAAACAGTAGGCAAGGAACTGAACAATCAAAAAATGACATAGTAATATAAAATATCTCCATCGCTATTTAAATGCCAAATTAATCAAGCAATAGTAAAACAAAAACAACAAACCAAAAAAACAAAGCTCTTCTGTTTAAAATAACAGCACTGTTTTTTACTATTTTCAAAGATATTTTTTTCTTATGAACACACTATATACTTGATTGTTTCTTTCATACAGAGCAATGTGTCCATTTGGTCTGTCACTTCAGCGAAGCTGACATACTATCAGCCCATCATGTCTCACCTTTGACACATTTTTATGCTTTTCTCCCCTTACGTTTGCTACACTGGTGCCTTCTCTTCTCAACTTAAATACTTTTCTTCCTTTTCTTTATACAGTGCAGAGTATATGGGCTTAGGATATGGATATTTTCCTCTACTCCAGTTCACTGTCCAGTTCTGAGTTCAGTGGTGTGCAGTAGTTTGGCTTGTCTGAAGGTACGTACCCTGGGAGACACAAGCACTTGTACGAACCTTCTGTGTTAATGCATTTGGCATTCTTGCAGAGAGACATCCTGTTGTTCAGCTCGTTGCACTCATTCACATCTGCAAAAAGGGGACATCAAAAGACAAGTACTTCAGTCTGGTGTGTAGGTAAAACTCATTTATTTCCAGCATTGTCAGGAGTAGAACGTGCTGTATGAATACACTCAGAACTTCATTTCAGATCAGGTGGAAGCAGGCTGGGTCAAAGGCTGTACAGATGAGTTGGGAAGAGGTGGAAATTCTCATAGGAAACGAATAGTGTATTAAATGGCCTTAAACTGTTAAATTACGAATTCAAACTTAGCCTAAGCTGCAAACCAAAAATTTAATAACTTATGTTATAAAATATTAAAACCTCAGGTTTTTAGCTGATGACTGAAAAGTGGCTTTTAAGCAAGATGCTCCAAGTTCTTAGTATAATATCTATATTTTTAAGAAATTAAATACTTTAGGAACTGTTGTCATCAACTGAGTAACAGTGAGCAGCAAAGTATCTGCACTCAGTGTTGTGCAGCATTGGCTTGAAATACACAGGAGCTACATCTTTTCTCGCTAAGGAGACCAGCTTGCCATAAAGTCCTAAAGATTAGAAGGCATGCAGGCAGCTTAACATGATACAGCTGGGAGACCTCAGCTGTGGGTTACGAAGCATAATGCTAAGAAAGTTAGCACAGACCTTAAATTGAAATACCCACAACACAGTCTCTACTAGGCTCGTACACTGAGGGGTGCTGTTTGTTTCATCTTCTACTGACACGTGCCATTCCCACGCTTTGTTGTTTTAACTGAAGACATAGTCATTAGATGTTCTGCTTAGTAGTTGTGCAGATATACTAGTTTGAAAGTGAAAGGAATAAATGAGTCTGTTGATTGTTGAAATCAGGGAGAATCTAGGCCAAACCCCACCAAGTGGTTATCTGCATATTTAGGCGATTCAACCACTCTAAATAACGCTCCTGAAATGACTCCTCACTCTGGATCCAGTTCCATTCTCTTAGCTTAATAAAGACTTCGAAAAACATTTGTTCCATATATTAGTGTTAAATCATTGATACTAGTTTATGTGTCATTACATAAATGTGTCTGCTCATTTCTAGGCTCTTAACTGAACACAGCTGTAATGACCAAGATGAACTGAGGAACACAAACATAATTATTTCTGTAACAATATTCACTGGCCTCTGCAGTAAATCAAACAAAGTTGGCATCTGTAATGCAGTTCAGGTGATAATCTCATAACCCCTTTGTTCCAGGTTGAAGGAGGTGATCCTGCCCCTTTATTCTGCTCTCGTGAGACCTCACTTGGAGTACTGTGTGCAGTTCTGGTGTCCTCAACATAAAAAGGACATGGAACTGTTGGAACAAGTCCAGAGGAGGGCCACGAGGATGATCAGGGGACTGGAGCACCTCCCATATGAAGATAGGCTGAGAAAGTTGGGGCTGTTCAGCCTGGAGAAGAGAAGGCTGCGTGGAGACCTCATAGCAGCCTTCCAGTATCTGAAGGGGGCCTATAGGGATGCTGGGGATGGACTCTTCATTAGGGACTGTAGTGATAGGACAAGGGGTAACGGGTTAAAACTTAAACAGGGGAAGTTTAGATTGGATATAAGGAGGACCCTTTCCTGTTAGGGTGGTTAGGCACTGGAATAGGTTGCCCAGGGAGGTTGTGAATGCTCCATCCCTGGCAGTGTTCAAGGCCAGGTTGGACGAGGCCTTGGGTGATATTGTTTAGAGCGAGGTGTCCCTGCCCATGGCAGGGGGGTTGGAACTTGATGATCTTAAGGTCCTTTCCAACCCTAACTATTCTATGATTCTATGATTCCAGCCCCTCCTTAGGTGACTGAGTAAACAGTGTACTGAGTAAACAGTAAACTGACAGACAAACAGAAGAAGATGAAGTTACATGCTGTCCTCACCAACACAAGTCATTTTGGCCATGTCCAAATGATAACCATCAAAGCAGTCACAGGTGTAGCCTTCTTGGACTCTTACACATCGGCCATTTTCACATCCATTTAGAATACCACATTCCTCTGCTTGTAACTCCTCAAAGCTGTTCAGAAAACCTTGGTGGAGAAAGCATTGCAAACAAGTAACTTACAGAGCTGTTGAAGCAGTATAACCAAATGCATAGTGGGAGTCTGAAATTCTCTCAGAAGTTTATTGGAATGCGACTTGACTTTGCAGCAAATAGGTCAGCTTTAGCAATCTGCACCATCTGGAGTTTTAAAAGCACTAGAAAAGCACTGTGTTATGTTTCAAGATGAAAACTAAATAACTTTGTGAACTCTTAAGTTTTTGAGTTAAAAGTCTGTGGGGTTTTTTTTGTTTGTTTTTGTTTTTTGGCAAAGGAAACAATAATTTGAGAGTGCATTTTTTTATAGGATAAATTGAGTATTTTCTGAATAGCACTTTGAATTGTTATGTGTATCAAACTTTATGGAAACAAAGGTAAGAAGTGGTAGTGAAGTCTGGGGTAAAAGTTCCTTACAACAGGAGAAAAATAAGGTGAGGGTAGGGGCGAGAGCTGCATTCTCATTTCTCCAGAAGAAAACATATTAAAAAAACCACCAAAAAACACCAAAACCAAAAAAATCAATCTCAACTGCCTTAAAGGAAAGTAAGAAGAAATCAGCGACTGCTTTCCTGTTGTGGTTTTGGTTAACAACCCTCTGGCTTGTACTTCTGTGACTGGTGCCAGTACAAATACCTATAATCTACCAATTGCTCCTTGCCATAATTCTAGGTGGCAAGTAGTCAAAGCTAAAGAGTTGTCTTTGTACTGAGTTGTTTGTACAATGCCTTTTGTGCTCCCTGTCATAGGGCTTTTTTGACAGTTATGCTTTTATGCATAAGGAAGGATATATATGTAAAAAGTTAATTTGACTTTTTATGTGTTTAGAGATTCTCTCAAGGACTGAATTGTTCCTGTTAGTCCTGCACAGTATTTTTTCACTAGCTTTCTATTCGTGGAGCAGTAATATTAACAGGACTGCAGATGGCAGCCCATCACATCAAAAAGACTTTCAAGGGAAAAGTTGAAAATGTCTGGGAGTTGTAGGTTTACCAGCATAATAAATATATTGCAGAGAAATGGAGGGGAATTTGGAGCTGGAGTGGAATAGGGTAGGATACCCCTCCCCATAACATATAACTAATACAGTGACTGCACAAACAAACCACTGGTTTATCTAAACCCCATTTACTGATTTAGATTGTTGCAACAGCTGTGATATGTAGATTTGCAAAGCTACCTAAGAATATGAATTTCTCTCTTTGCTTGAGCTTGTTCTCCAGTCTTTCTGTATTTACTCCATCCTTCCTTGGGTCCTGAGGCACCCTTTTTCTCTTGCCCTGCTTTGCCTTTCCGTCTCATCCTTCATTTAAGTTCCCTAGTTTCATTTCCACTCCCCCTGTCTTTAACTACATGCGTTGTTTCTATCCTGGATTTTCTCTAGCAGAGTGGGATTCTTAGTAAGGATCATGGTGATCAGTCTTAACACTGAATGCATTCTGGAGATGCTGAGCACAACGTGACATATACTTGCTGACATACGCCACATCTCAAGAACATATATAATACATAGGACGTATACAAGTGTACATTAACTAGGAAATATTACAGTCTTTTCAACGAACCTAGTAAATCCCATCTCAGTGCAGTAATACTGAGGATACTGAGCAAGATGTTGTGATGTTTGGTAACAATGGAGTAAGAAACTTGACCAAGTTTAATTTCTAATACAGCTTGCAGAGGGCTGATGAGAGTCTTTTAAAATGAAGACCTTTGCTACTTTAAAAAAACAAATAGTGCCAAGAAAGGGAAATATGCCCCCCCCAACATAACTATTTTTTTAAATAAAGGCATCATATTTGACATATATCTACATATATATGCATGTACATATATATGTACACACATATAGACATACTTTTTTCTCTTATAAATACAGCATCTTGTAATTTTAACTTGCTACACCCAAAATATTTATAACTCGCAGCAAATTCAACTACACAAAATACTCTACTTCAAACCAGCTGGATGGGACCTGAGTTGTAATTCAAATATGTGTATTGTTTCTGTGGAAGCTGATTGCATACAGGTGACAAACATTACATCTAAGGGCATGGACCTGCCACAGGATGGGAGGTATTTTTGTATTCCTCATACAGACCATAGCAGGACTGTGACCTTGACGTTTTTGATGCCCTAAACATGTGGCAACTGTATCTGTCAAGGAATACGTCTCTGATCAGGACAGTGTGTTCAGGGGTTTCTCATGTATTTGGTTGCCACTGTATCTGACACAGTGATAGGATGGGAGCAAGAGACATGCTCTCTTAAGCCTCTGTGCCTAAGACAGTGGACTCAGCTCTGAATTTGAAATTTTATTTTATTTATTCACCATGGGTTATATAATTTGCAAAATGCTTCTTCCCCACTCAGTATTTTATCTATCATATTTGCTACCCAGCCATCTTTCTGGGCTTTTTGTTTTGTTTGGTAGTTTCCATCTATGTGACATTTCAATTAAGCATCAACACTCAGTACTGTTTAAGTAAAATCATCTGAATATAAAGAAATAAGACATTTTAGAATTCTGTGTAGAGCTAGAAGGTCATTTGGATGCTAAAGAGAAAAGACCTCATTAACCTGATTTTGTAGCTCTGTATAAGTGTATGAAGTGCAGTGTGCACAAGAAATGTACATCACCCTTCTGATAGTGTGCTGTAATCCTCCTGCCCCATTCTGACCTATTACTGTTATTTTAAAAATAAGTCCTGGTACAGGAGAAGCACTTTGGGAATGAGGAACTTGTGGGCCATATTTATGAAGCACAGGAAGTTACAAGTCCCTTCTGGTACTTCCACTTTTCTTGTCTAAAAATTACAGGATGGCTGATCTTGAGGAAGAAGCTGAGGTCTGTGAGCATTCCTCTCCCACAGTTTGCTTGGCCAGACCCATAAAGAACCCTCATATTCCTCCTCAAGTGTAACATGAGATGCTGTACACAATTCCTCATATCCTGCTTGGTGGGCTGTTCCATCTAACCTGAAAGCTATATGCATGCATACTCGGATCGTACTGTGCTCTACATCTTCTCTGTTAAGCAAGAACGACTTGCTTGGTCTCCATTTCCCCCATATAAATTCTGCTGGAAAATCATGGAAAGCTGGCCTGAGGGCATTTCTGTTTCCCCCTTTTAAACTAAATGCACTCTGAAAGAAATCTGTCCTATGCTCCAAAGGAAAATTAATTTGTGAGAAGGAAAACTGGCAATCTTTTTGACCCTTAGCTGTAAATCTGTTGGTAAATACAAATCTAGTACACTTGGCACAAGCTATTTCACTATATTAAAAACTAATATTGTAGCCTGAGCCCAACTGGACTCTTATGCAACACTGGTCCTTGAACCAGAACACCTGACTGAAAGCTAGTGTCATAGGAATAACTAAAACATAAATAGGCCACAGTACTCAGAGGCAAACAGAAGAATGGAGCCAGCTACAGGGCAATAATCCAAGTTACAACCCTCATTTGAAATATCTTATATAAGAGAAACTTGCTTACGGTCTTCTACAAAGTATGGATTAGTTTCTGGAGTGTAGTGCTCCTCAAAGTCAACCAAAGCATCTTGTCCATATGGCCGTCGAGATCCTGGAACAGGGATGTTGCACAGCTGGGCATAATCCTCTGAGGGAGGAAAGAAAATAGGATATAAAACTAATCACACTTGTAACACAGGCTGCATTGCATTAGTCCCAGTGAGCTGTGGTTCATATTAGCTGGAAATAAACTTATCTTCCTAGAAACACCATAAACTGCAATTTGCTCAAAGCATTCTCTCTTCAAGAAGAATGTCATTAAAATGTTAATGAGCCAAATACAGACTGTTAAATCATAATAGGGATAACACCAGGGATAGATTTGTGTCAATAACTGTACAAAAAGTTATGGGTCGGGTTCTTCTGGCCTGCAATTCAGGAAGTGAGAGCAGAGGGATGCTGTGTAGCCCGCTGCCAATGCACCCCTTTCCAGGGCTGTCCATGCTTGCACTCATTCTGGTGGAACAAAGGCCATCCCAGACCATCATGCCTGCTAGCAGAAACTACCCTAAAGAAAGCAAAGTGGAGCAGGTGGGGCCATACTTCTGGTGCTTTTAGCTAACTTGCAGAAATCACAGAATGAAAAATCCTAAAATAACCCATACTCATTTGCAAACTTTATCTTCAAATCACAGGCTTAAGCATGAGTGCTGTTCAAAGTCTCCTGGCTGTGGACCTTAAAGGGCAAGGGGAAATACACAGGAGAAATAGTTACACTCTGATTTTCTGCCTCTTTGTCATAGCTAGACTACAGATAGCAGACAAAAGCAACTATTCATTTTAGATGCCGAAGTCCGTGTTTGAAATGCTGATGCTGAGTTTGATTCTTTTATTTGATTTATTTTGTCACCTCTGTTTCCATTAGCATTTACTAAAATACATACAAAACAATTTATTTGAAAATAGAAATGTTGTTAAAATACGACAATCCAGGTACTCCTTTGCTGTTGCTACAGACTATTTAGCAGCTGTTTCTGTGAAGATTTCCTGCTGTTCTGAGAATCGAGCAGAATAAGGACGGGAAGGAAAACCACGAAAAGAGAGAGAGGAAAAAAAGCCCTAAGCAGATACAAAATCCAAGAACTGCAGATGGTTACAGAGCCAGAAACCTCATGCTGTGTAGAACTGTCCCAGACAGCAAATAGTTGGATAAATCCAGACTGCCTCTAGACAGTGCAAAGCACAGCTCCACTTGCTACTGAGCACTGTAATTTTATTTTCACAGGTAGGATCTCATCCACCTGAATGATTTTTTTTTTGGTACTGAAAACAAAGTTTCAAAAAGACTGTTTAAATTGTGCAGTCAACAGCTTGGCTCTTTATGATCATAAGACTGTACTCACTCCCTAGAGAACTTGCAATTCATTGCAAATCTCACCTGCTTCAAGTGCAAGGTGATTTCCATAATCCTCCAGAATATATAAAGTAATCACAATATTCAAAACCCCTCTCCTCTCCCAGATGAAAAAATACACTGCCCAACACATTTGTTTCAGTTTGTACATAAAACAAAGCCAGCATGAAAAAATAAAGAGAATATAGCAAATGCTAGCTACATCCCTTAATGCACAGCTTCCCACCGAGACAGTACAATAATGAACATAGTTTTAAGAGCTGACATAGGAACTGAAACACCCTATTCTTCTTTCCTCACATCTAACTCCAACTAACATCCATGTATGGGGAGAGCAGATTATCATCTCTGACTGACTCCTTCATTGATATGTACACAGAGAAAAGCTGTGCAGAAGTGTAAAAGCACTTTCTCACAGATGCACACAAATGTTCTTGGCAGAGGAAATCTATGCCTTACCACAAAATACTAACTCATCTGGCCTGCATGGAAGAAACTGCCACACAAAACCAGCCAGTGAATGGCAAGGGGACAAGTTGAGCAGGTCTCACAGAACACTGCTGCTTCCACATGAATGATCTGATCGGAAGGACTGACCAGAACCTGGACATTAGCTTCTCAGGTTACACAGTGCTAATTTTGCACTTAGTGATACTGGTAGTAGAAACAATCTTTTTCTTCTGTAGGCAGCAGTCAGAACATCTGAAAAGCCACAGAGCTCTGGTGTACACGAGATTTGGGTAGTTTGAAGATTGTGCAAGAATATTTTGTACTGCACGTTTGCCAACACAAAGTTGTTTATTATCTAAAGAAGAATAAAGAAATGTTGACAACAGAAACTTGTTTCCTGCCACACTGGTTCTTTGCCAGTCAAGTTCTGTATGTCTGCATTTTTAGTTCTCATTATAAGTAAATTAGTGGTTACAAAATGATGAAGAGCTGTTCTAGGAAAACATCTTGGGATTTGTCACAAGAGATTGTAACTATATCAAGGTCTTCTACAAGGCTGTACATACAACTGTAATAATCTATTAACCCACTGAAGTCTATTATGCTTAATTAACCATTTGTTAATACACTTTTCAATAGTTTTGACATTAATTGTATACAGAGCATTGTTTTGCTGCATATACTGTGATGATTTGAAATTAACTCTAATAGCCTGTTAATGCTGCACATTATCTTTAGATGTCCAAGTAGAATAGACTTTATCTCTCGTCTTTTTTAATGTGTTGACTGAGTTACTAGGTGCTCAGGAGATAAACCTAAGGAAAGCAACAGCAACCCACCTAAGAAACCAACAGTAGAAATTCAGAACCAGTAACAGGGGGGCACATTCTGGGAAGATCATGAGAACTAGTATTTTGAAATAAGGTAAACTAGAGGCTTGGATGTCTGAGAAAAATGAACACATCAGAGTCCCCCTCTGGAGAATAGAGAAAGTTAATGGCAGGAAGGATGCATATGTTCAGTTTCTGTTGTTTTAAGCTTTTCCCCTTACTATGCTAAGTTCCTACAGTTTAAATTAAAAATAGTACATTTCAGGTCACTGCGCTGAATGCTGGTCACTGTTTTCCAGGGATGGGAACTAAATGAACAGAGTGCCGTAAGTTTTGTGGGTAAAAGCATGATAGGTGCGCACAAAGTTGCAGCAAATATACAAATGAGATCTTGCCCTAGGAAGGTGGTAGCAAGAGACTTAGGCCAAGAAAGCAGTAAGGGGGCAGAGAGCAAGTGAAAACATGTAACTACCCCGAATGACAAAAACATTTTAGCTGTCACATAAATTAATGCTCACTTTCAAAAGAATCTTTCATGTAAAGTAAAAAAAAAAAAAAAAGTAAATTCTGTAATTCATAATCAATGATAAACCCTTTTTCTATATAGATTTATTTTCTCTGCTTGCTCTCTCCTGGCTGTGATCAGGGACAATACAACTGCAGTTCAAGAGGAAAAAAAGACTTGTGTTTTTAATACGGTTTAGTCTACATTGTCACGTGTTTCTACATTTTTCGTCATAACTTGTAAATGAATTATTGAGACAGCTTGTTGTATAACTTAGGATAGGCATTATAAAAGGAAGCTGATGTAGGCTTTCAAAAATGTAAAGGACATTATTTAAGTCATATGTTTGCATATAAAACAAGCGTGCTGGGGGATTACAGCTAGATGCACATGCATACTGGCACAGGTGTTAGCCATAATTAGTGATGAAAAACAGAATGACAGAGACAACACAAGTTGGATGGACTGACTGGTGTATAGGTGCGTGTTAACCTAAGTGCAGCTGTGCAAATGTACATCTAATTTGCATATGCAGTTGTTGTAACTGCACAAGCCTGTGTGGGCCTTATTTGTACCCAGAGGCCTAAAAATCCTGAATTCTCTAGTCAGAAAAATTATTCCTTGTAATAATTATTCCTTATTTCATATTGCATATTTCATATTTGCATTTAAACCCATTATATAAAAAAGCTTTTCCTGACATAACCATGAAACAGCTGTACCAAAGCCAATCCTAGCTCCTGCCCATAAAGCAAGGTGTATTTCTGTTCCAGCTCCTCAGAACTGTCATCATCACACACAAAAAAGGAGCCAAAGCTATCAACACCAAGGCAGTTCCTTCAAATTATTTAAGAATTCAATAGTTTCGCCATGGAAGAAATCACTGGAGAGAGGGACAAAGCCAAGAAAGCATTTATAACATGTAATATATGGCCCTTCCCAACTAGAGGTTCTAGATGTCAGTCTGAATTGGTAACGTTTATGCTGTCTTGGAAGACTGCATCATCTGTGAACCAAAGCTGAAGATATTTCTGCTCTATGTTTAGGTTGTGCTATTTGACAACTAAGGTAGTTTTACTGACATCTTCCAAGAACAGATGCTGAGGTTTGTCATGGACAGCATTCACATATGTTCTACAACTCTTGGTGCTAAAGAAAAAAGGAAGAGTACCAGTCTTAAAGGATTTTTTTCATGAGTTAAGAAAGCTATTCATATCCTCACATGCGGATACTCTATATGCAGTCTCTGAGGAAATGTAATTACCAGCCTGATTCTTTCAAAACCTCTTGGTATTCACCTTTTGTTCCTCAACTAATGCTGCTCAAATTTCCTAAAACAACCTTCTACTGCTCAAGGTAGACACTTAAAAGCTGTAGTAAGAGCCAGGTTGTTTCTGCCACAGCTTTGCAAATGACTTGTTGACCCTCTGCTGACTCCCATGTAATACTGTGAGTATGCACGGAATATGAGGTTCCATGAGGAAAACCATTCCCAGGCTATTCTGCATGTCTCTTCTAAACTTCGTAAAAAGCACTGAAAATTTTCATCAACAGAAATGAAAGCAGCCAAAAATCTGCACAGTTGAGCATAGGAATTTGAATATTCAAGGCCCAATCACTGTAGTATTCTGAGCTCAAGAGATAATCTATTTGTGCAGTCTTTACCAGAAAGGAAGGAGCCACAATACCATCCTAAATGCAAATGCAATGGTCTCCGGAAAGGAATCCAATGTCCCCCTGCTGATTTTTACAATCTCAAAAGAAGACAGATGGAAACTCATCCTTCACACACAAGTGATCTCCCCTGTACTTCCAGATTTTCATGACTAACGTAAGTCAGGACTTTAAGGGAACACCATGCTCTCATAATATGGAAGCTCAGCCCAGAACTAACTCATAGTGTTTACAAAGAATACAGAGTTCCTTGCAACAAAACCCCAGTCAAAGAATCTGTTCTGGCAGAAGGGGTAGAATTCAACAGCTACATGCAGGGATGACTCTTTTTCTTCCTTGAGGGAAGGGGAAACTGGTAGGACTAGCACAATTGTGTGTTTCTGTATAAAAAACATCTATGTGAATCTGGCCAAAAGAAATCCTACATTATACAGCACTCCAGAAGATTCACGTTACCCACTACCCTTCGTGTTCTCCTAGTCTCAGCTTTGCAAATGTTAAGGTGGAGATAAAGAGAAACTTCAACTATAACCTAAGTCCTCAGCAGTTCTTTGTCTCCTAACCCACAGAACTTCTGTAACACTGACTGGAATTCTACCGTCTTCCTTTCTGCAGATCTTCTAAACATAAAGTGGTTCCATAAAACCCCACAAAATACTAGCATGTAAAACCTGCAGTAAAAAAGGTGTGTATAAGGTTATACAAATAAGCAGGCTGATAAACTGAATGCTGGCCTCCTTTACAGCTGTCTAAGAATGTGCTCATGATGTTATCTTAGTAGTCAGACAACCACCAAGTTCTTAGTTGTAGTAATGTAGCACACACTCTGCCCTCACCCAATGAATTGATACTGTAACATCTGTTAAACTGTCCCAGTTTTTCCTTACCCCCTTTTTCTATATTAAAACTTCTTCAGGCAGCCAGCTGCAAGAGGGAGAAAGCACCCTCCTTAACAGACTGGCATGTCTTTGGTTCAGGGGCACATAATTCCACCTTCCTAGCATCCTAATGTGTTACTGAAGCAAAGGTGGGGCTGCACTGAAATAACAAACTCCAAGGAGATCATTTTACAAATACAAAAATAAACAGTCGCCCTAAATTACACACTGACTCTGCCACATCACCTTACTAAACATTTTCTAGCTGTTACTTCTATCTCCTGCCTTCAAATTTCCTGTGCCCTGTAATAATATACCTTGTCTAAAATCCACTCCAGTCCCATAAGGGAGTTACAGGAGCTTCTGGAAGCTTAGTATGTTTATAATTCAGGTACTACTTGTCCAGGTTAACATAAGATGTATATGCCCTTATTTTAGATTCCAGATTTTTTTCAGTCTTGGCCAGTTCTCTATTTTCTAGCATGGATATTTTGGCCCAGCTGCTAAACCCATCATTGCCTGTCCTGCTGCCAGTTACTAGAGGATGGCCTCTGGATAGAGACAATTTGGTCTTGGGGCACTAACGCTAAATTGTCCAAAGAGGCAGAACTTCTGAAGGCAGGTCACCTAACAGGGTGGTGGTTTGGTTTTTTTGTTTGTTTATTTGGGTTTTTTTTTATTATTAGTTTGGGGTTTTTTTGGTTTTTTTTCTTTGTGGTTTTTTTTGAGGGGGTTGGGTGCAATGCAGAAAGTTTTGCTTTTGTTATCTAAAAGAAGTGGCCCCAATTTTCTAATTTTCCTCAACTGTTCAATTAATACAGACTGCAAATTACAAATCTCAAATACCACAGTGGTTTCTTAAGGTTAATTATTGAATGTTCTTTGGGCAAGGACAGCCTAACGCCACAGTGAGCCCAGAGAGAACACATTTCAGTAGTTAATATTTTGGTGTTGGATGCAATCTTTGAAAACCTTTATCTGTAATATGATGATATCATAAGATCATAATGTTAGAGACAACATAGTTGAAGGCAATCTGTCTTTGCTTCCTTTGCTTCCAAGGCCTGCCCCACAAATTCTTTACACAAGTAAGATGTACTCAATCACATCACTACAGTTCATGTTTGCACTATTTTGAACAGGACTTTGATACTCGTATTTTGAGTTTCCTCCTTGATACTGTTATCAAAATACATATAAGTCTTACGGTTGTTAAGATGATGTTGTTCAGTTGCAATACTTCAACAGGTGCTACTTATTTTTGTCTCAAACTCTGTTTAGTGTTATCTTCAGTGGGGTTGGTTTGATCAAGCACTCAGTAGTAGTTTTTAGAGATCTTATCAGTTACCTAAATTCTGTTTTCATGCTGGTGAAAGGCCAGGTTTCTTTTTCATTTATATGGATCAGTTTTTACAGAAGTTCTCTATCTTCCCACTGATTTTATGTCGGATGCTACTTAAGAAGGAATTTGAAATCTTGCAATGAAAAATGCAACTGCTCTGAAGACAAGCTGGGAAGCGAAAGTTAAGAGATTCTTTCAATAAAGCATGAGTTTGTTATAGAAGGGACTTGCAAATGTATCACTTATGGTGGTAGGCCTGTATCTCCTTCTTTCCAAGTGCAGCATCTAGATCCTCAAATACAAGAGGAGCATAAAAAAGGCAAAAGGAAACCACAGATAAGCAAGTGACCTGTTCTGTGATCCAACCCATTTTATGGTGAAAGTCTTCCGGTGATAATGCTTTTCACATCCCTAGGTCTTCTTTAAGATGTGTTACAAATCTTCAGAATACCCCTAACTTGGGAAATAAGCAAACACTTTCAGTTGTAAATCTGGCCAACACAATACACAAGTATTCAAAAATGGAGAAATTCCCGGTTCCCCAGCCAGGACTTGAACCTGTGACCTCTTGGCCCAGAGGTGCGAAAGCACTCTCTCAAGCCAATGATATCACTTTAAGTACTACAAACTGAAGACATGTCAAATAAATCATTTATTCGGTTCAGTCAGCTTTAAATTTTTCTTGGTAAATGTTCTGAGACCAGAGAAAGTCTTCCAGGTTTCTGTGTGGGTGCGTGCATTTGTGTGTGAGAACAAATGAGGATGCACCGCCTCCACTAAGAAACGTAAGCTTGCCCGTTTGTTCTGACATCATAAAGATTCAAGTGCTTTTGGTTTTTTTAACTATGTTCCAGTCTATAAGGATGATTTAAAATATTTGGGATCAAAGCGTGCCTTGTAGTTTCGGTTAAAGCAGATACTTTACAATGCATATTAACTTCAAATAAAAATTATCTTATGTCTGGAGGCAGAAGGATTTTATGATCCAATGTAATGCTCATCAGCTTTGACTGAGGGTCATCCAAGTGATGTTTAGCATATTATCCATCAGGAACTTTCATGTAATTTCTAAAATGAATTTAAGTTTCTTCAGAGAGCTAGTTGGGATCTGTACCCCACTGTTGTCACAGGATCACTGCTCTGGAATCCTGCAGTCCTAATGATCAAAATCCATCTAATCTCAAGCCTACATATATTCAGACTGAACTTGTTACAATTTTTTCCTCACATCAACACTGTTTAATTTAAAAGCTTGTGGGAATCCTTCATGACTGCTGTGGAAAAGTTCAACCATTTACAGCCTTTGTTCTGCATATAGGCTTGGCTTCTGTTGTCAGACAGGTTCTCCATTCCCTGACCATCTTGGTAGTCCTTCTCTGTTCCTCTTCAGATTTATCCTCCTTTCAATGTAACTAGCTAGAAATATTCAGAAGCAAGTCTCAAGCTTACCTTAACTCTCTCCACCAGGAACAGCTTTCCTTCATCCTCTCTCTCTATCTTCCCTTCATCCTCTCTCTCTATCTTCCCACCCGAGGAAGTCCAGGTCATAGCAACAAGTCTTGCTATTAGCTATTGCCCATATTTTTTTTACTATTACATTTCATTCCATTACAATTGTTATTCTAGCAGATGTAGCAATTCACTGCCTGGGAATGTCCTCCTGTAAGATTTGTTCTGACAAAGACATTTCAGAGATTTCCATATCTTATAAATCAAGCTGCTGTCATGCCCTATTTTTCTTCTTTAGTCTCTTTCTGGGGTAAGCGTCAGTCAGCAGTTACTCCACCCAACATCATCAAAACCAGGCACTTTTTTTCAGCTGCTGCACTTCCAAAGCAAACTTAAAGAAGTAAAGATATATAAGAACAGGTTCAGGGACCTTGCAAGTAAATTATAAATACGTAAAACTCAGGTAGACACAAACAGTCACCTTAGTGCTTCACTGAGCTGCTCTGTAGTTTTAACTTGCTACAAATAAAACGTGCTACTTTAGCCCTAATGTTACAGTCAGAGTAACACAGGGCCAAGTAAAAAAACAGGTATGATATGAATAAAACGCTTTACTAGTGTAGCATGATATTCCTATATGGAAAACAATACTACTGAATGAAAGAGACATTTGTAAGAAAGCTACATCCAAACTAGGCCTTGGAGAAGTTTATATGGGGCAGAGAAGCAAGTACAGTTCAACTGTAACACTAGCAGCAAAAATCTGAAACAGTTATATAACCTGCTGAGTACCATGCATGTGTATGCACACGAACTGTGCCTCTATTTTCATAGATGGCTTTTGTCAGGCATGTTAAGAAACACTGCTA
The DNA here is from genome assembly GCF_033783945.1 of Neopsephotus bourkii. NCBI lineage: Eukaryota > Metazoa > Chordata > Aves > Psittaciformes > Psittacidae > Neopsephotus > Neopsephotus bourkii. The sequence goes on along the minus strand of NW_026901776.1, from coordinate 8,294,060 downwards.
TTCTTAAAATGCCCTCCTGTTTCCACCAAGGTTCTGAACTGCCAATCACTGATAGTCCCACTTGAAGGAAACGGGTCCTGTAAGTGCCAAAAAATAAAAGCAGCTACATTTTCAAAATGCAGACTGTAATGAATTCCCTTTAATTAATGAGAAAAATTTCCATTAGCTCTTGAAGGGTTAGGGGTTTTTGTTCTCTCTTACGTTATTAGCCCAAGTATAAATGCAAGGGATTAAACTGATTAAGTATTTCAGATTCCATTCCAAGAATTGACATGCACGTTTCCTTACCTGACTCCTTCATAGGACACAGTGCGCACTGCATGCCCCAGGCTTCACCATATAGGCAACAGCACTCAGTATAGGTAGTCTGCTTTCCAACCAGAGGTCGACTACAAACAAAATCATCACTTAGATGCTGCCAGCAAAGATCCTGGTAGACCTCAGTTTCTTCAGTTTGTTCTGGTGAAGAAGACAGTATTAGATCATCATTGCAGTGCTGTTATTTAAAAAAAGATACTGACATAATGCAGAATTTTTTAAACTTAGATTAGAAAAAGAACCTAGCTTTATACACACTGCTGAATACAAATTTAAACTTAGAAGTTATGACCACATTTAAGGCTTGAAGTGGCTCATCCTCTGTTCAGCTCTGCAAAAATCTTAAAGGGTTCTGATTTGACACTATTAGGCCAATTTAAAAACACACTGGGTTGGAAACCAAAGAAATAAACTTCCTAAACCAATAGTCAGCGCTGAATGCTTAACACTGACTCAGCTCTGCTCCCATGGAAGTTAAGAGAGCTTGACAAAAACAGTATTAAGACAGAGGTGAGTATGTGAGGAACACACCAAGGATGGAGTGAATCTTTAGGAGTTCTTATTTTGCTTTTCTTATATTGCTGTCAGTGGCATCCAAAAGAACTTTTACAACTAGGGCAGAGCTGAACAAAAATTTTACAAGGCCTCAACGGGAGACTGAACAAATACTTGGAAGAGAGTTTGAGTAATGAAACAGACAAACTACATCAGGCTCAGGAAATCCCCTGAGCTGAAAATAGCTGGAGGCTGGGAGAGTGCTGGGAAGAAGTATTGTTTATCTGCTCTTCTGGTCCCTGATCATCCACTTACAGCTATTGTTAGAGACAGAATACTGCTGTGAACTACTGTCACGTTCTTAAGAACATTAACAAAAACATGTATTTTTGTGAAAGCTGGACTATTTCAGAGGCATACTAGTTCTGACAAAGATCTCAGTAGGAGCAATTCCTAACCCTAGCAATCTCTGATCACTGCTGATCAGAGGGAGAGGAACTGTAAACTTAATCTTCCACTTGGAATGCAAAAACCTCAGCACAATTGTTTTGTAAAGACATCTGCAAGTTTTTGATTTTGTTCCAACATAGAGTGAAAAATAAATGTTGTCACAAACCAAGGTTCTGTTTTGTCTGTGCGTTATCTGTACTGCATTTTCACATGATGCACTGATGCATGGGTGAGTACAGAATTGCAATCTAGATCAGGAGTAAAATGGTGAGCTCTGAAAGTGCAAAGGGGATCAGCATTTAGATGCCTATTTTTACTGAGAACATGCCACAGCAAGCCATGAAGAGCAGCAGTGGGCCTGTGCAACCAACTCCAAATTCTGCTGGCAGCAAAGGAACCATCCTGCCTCCTGCTTCTCTGCATTGGGGAGGACATTGCCAGTGCGATAGACTTGAGTGCTTTGTGCTAGGTGAGATCATTGCTGTGTCAACGCCAGTATCGCAGGACAGAAGACCCTTTGGGCCCTTGCATTCCCTTCACATCCCAGATGAACCCAAAGGATAACCCTGCTCTTGGTTTGTTTTAACTGAAGATTGATTAATACAAATGCTGTGGTTCTTCCACAGTTTCAGGCAAGAGGACGACCACATTACTCCTCAAAAGTATCAGTCTTATAATTTGGAGTGACTAAAGCTGGCATTCAGTTGGTATTCCCATTTCCTTTCACAGATGCATCTTAGGAAAATTCATTGCAAGTTGCAGGGACCAGAGGTCTGGATTTATGGCTATAGAGTGCCAATGGTAATCAAACCCATTGTAACATTTCTTTTAAAGATGTGTGTGGCATGGACAAAGCTGTGCAGACTACATAATGCTCTGGATTTCTGAGACGTTTCTAAGAATCTCATAATATCTACCTTTTTTTCTGAAATCAGTGTCTACTGAATTTAAAAGAACATGCAAAACTGTTACTTAAACAATGAAGCTGCAGCCCAGAGCTTGAAAATGTGAGTTTGATGTAGCCTCAATATTAATCAGTTGAAAGCACAGATAAAATTTCAGCTATTTCCTCCTAGACCCTGTTACTCCTGTTTTTATTTGCTTTGAAGAAGAGCAGTCACTCTGAACTGAATCTCCAGAGTCAGCCCATAGCCAAACCCCAGTCTTAGTAAGACAGCAAGAGACTGTGCCAGACAAGGCTGGATGAGGTAGACACAAAGCTGGTGAATCAAGGGGCCGAAGACTCCCCAGCCCAAACCTAATCTTATTAATACTTCTAGCAATCTCCTGTCTGCATTGGTAAAGCAGAGCCCTGTGGAGTCCTATATCACGATGCCTTCTGGATCAACAGATGATGGTCCAAGCATTGCTTTCCAAAATCCTCCAAAAGAGCAGGCTCATCCAAGCACCCAGCCTAAGCTTACTGGGATATGTAGGCATGCCAGCACCACCTCACAGAGGTGCCCTCACTGCAGTAATATGTATAATGGATCATACCACTTGAATCTGCTGGTCTGATGCATCGCTTTTCTGTTGAGTCCAGAACCATTGGGTGTGTACAGAAACAGTTGTAAGATCCTTCTGTGTTAATGCACTGGCCATCAATACAGCTGTTTGGGTCCTGACATTCATCCGTGTCTTTAAAATGGAAGGAAATGTATCAAGGAGAGCCAGCACAAAGCAGTCGCATTGTGTTAATCCATGTTTTTATTTTCCTATATTAGGAGCAGATTTCTCTGCATGCCTTCTGTTAATTACCACAAATACCAGTTGCTGGCAGCAGAATCCTGCCTGTGCCCATGAAGAAGGATGAACAGATCAGCAGGATGCTGACCTCTAGCATTAGGGAGAATCTGGATGAGTTGGCTTGCTGGAGGGGTTGGAGTGCCAGGCATACCCTTCATCAAGCACAGCTGCAACTGCTTCTCATGTTCCTATCCCTTTAGGACAGTACCAGCAAGCATTAGACGTGGGAATACTCTCTGAGATCCTTCATGAGCTTATCAAAAGGGATCACCTTACCTAGCCACAGTAGTTCTATTCCTTAGTTTGTCTTGGAGAGGAAAAGCAGAAATTTAGCTCAAATGGAAGAGAAGGCTATTTTACTTTGGATAAATTACATTAAATCAGCAAAACCCCGCCTTTTGTAAAACACAATCATAGAGTCTGAAGGTGAAAGGCTCTCTTACAGTGGTTGCAAAAATTACTTCCTTTCATTATGCTGTTCTGCACATTATACATAGTTTTCTGCTTACAAAGTAAAAGCCAGGGTCATGGTTATGAGTAATTTTCAGTTGAATACCAGAACCACATGAATACAAAAGGCTGTGCAGACTAAAATGGACTTATCGATGACCTGAACTGTAATTTCACATTGTGTATTAACTCTTTGTGGAAAATATCTGTCCAAACCAAACTCTGTTAATTTAATTTATTATAATAAACTTACCAAGTGAAAGGTGAGCTTCAACATACAGGATTCCACTGCTTACCACATATACAAAGAACAGAAGGCTAAATTGTACTTTGGCAGAGTGAAGAAGTAGCGTGCATACAAAGAGAAAGTCATTTCTGATCACTTTGTGCTGCCTTGCCTATGCACTCAGAAGAGCACAAGAGGCTGTTTTGGAGATGCAAACTCTTGGGAACAATTTGCTGAAAAAGGAAGCAAATAAAGCAAAGCCTGCTCTACATGCCATTGCCATGTCAGCCAGAATTGCTGCCCAGCCAAGCAGAAATGAAGGGAAATGACCCAATGCCTCTTAAAAAGCTGCTAGAGGAGTTTGGAGGCCCAGTGTTCTTCCCCTTGCGGGGAATACTGCAGTTCTGATGAGAAGCCTGCTTTACAACTTTGCTTGTTTTGCCCATCTGCATACCATTATGGTGACAAGACCACTTTAAATAAACTTACCAAAGCACTGGAGCTTAACAGGGTCATAGTATGTGCCTTGTTTGCAGTAGCACTCGTAACCTGGCTGCGTATTCAAACAGAAGCCATTTTTACAGATTTCTTGTCCAAAGAGTTGGCATTCATCAGCATCTGGGGAGTAAACATTAAAGGCTGTGTTACCATAATTACTATGAGGCCACGCAGAGAAGCAGGATGGGATAAAGCCTCTACACTTCTCTGTTCAAGCAAACTTCACTTTAAACAGAAGGCCCCAAGAGCACAAACATCCACTGGATAAAAACAACTGCTGTGGAAGGCTATGGTGTGCTTGTAGCTAGAATAGGAAAGGAAAAACTGGTGGACCATGATTTTCCCTTTCCCTTGGTCAGAATAAGTCCTGTGGCACACAAAGACTGGAAGAATCTGTAGCATCCCTTTCTTCCCTTTGGTATCACTCCAAACAAACCAGATGTAAAATACAGCCTGTATTTTCCAGTACAATTTGCTTCAGCCAAGGGGTTCCCACCATGGATCTAATTTAATCACACAATCTAATTACAAAACTAACTAAGCAGCTATGCCAATGGATGGTCTTTGTGAGTGCTCTCCTCTTTCCATACAGTTTGTTGACTCTGCTATGCTGGGTCGGGAATCTTCATATCTGCACTGCTTGTGACTTCATTTTTCAAAGCTATCTGCACAAATCCTGTGGATACTTCCCACCACATAGGACCGACTGTGTTTGTTGCTAGATATTAGGCTGCAACTACTCCAGATCCCATTACAGCTATCAAAGAGAATCTACCACACTTTCAAATGGGGCTAAATGTTTTCAGGAGGTTTCATGGAAAATATATGCCAGCTCAAATATAGCTTTTCACAGTCGTACACATTTTTCCCCAGTCTTGTATTTATGTATTTGTTGCTGTTGGAATTCCATTCACTTCCTTTTCCCAAATCTACTTTTCATTTGTTAGACCTACCTAGAATAGTGTGTTAAAGTGAGGCTGGTATCACAAATGGCAATAAAAAGCACAATGTAAAGTAGGTGATTCTCCTTTCAATACCAGTTATCTTTATCCACTCTCCCCTATAGATTTACTCCCCATCTACTCTTGGGCAACACAGATTTCAGCCCAAAGTTGTAATTTCCAGCTGTACAGCAGTTTTAAAGGTGAATGATGCAAATGTTTACTTTTCCTGGAAGAACTAAAAGGGTTATAGAACTATTTATTTTTATAGTCAGTCTTCCAGCCACTTCAAAATTCAAATACTTTAAGTTTAACTGTCCAGCAACAAGAACGATGAAAGGATTAGTAAGAAATGTTATGTACACCATCTGCTTTTTCCTGTGGAACATGGATTTATGTCCGTGGAAGAATGGGAGAGCCTGAGAGTAAAGTCAGGGAAGGCTAGCTGAGTATGTTCACTTCTGACAATTGTTTCCAATTGAGAAATAAAGAGTTGCTCCTACAAGCAGAAGCTTGTAGATGAAAGCAAAACGAACAAGAGTTAGTGTAACAGAGGATCAGACTAGATGTCCCAGCACGCTGTAATGGTCATATTACTAAAAGTACATATCCATTTATTGTTTGGCCATTGTGCCATTCCTAAGGTTATTACAAAATAAACTTACTGAAAACAGAAAAAGTCTTATTATGGCAAGGATTTGTGGAAGATAGTTCCAGATGAACTATTTCCTCACTTCAATATTTATGGCAGCCAGAGATGTTATCAACTCTGAGATAGCACAACAAAAACAAAGCAGACTTTCTCTGAGACACATTTGGACATACTGTACACACGGCATGTCCTAAATCTACATTGCAGAGATGTACAGATATCTTAGATCTGCAAACAGCACACTTAAGGAATCGCTGAAGAAAAATCATCTCAGAGAGTATTAAGTCCTTTAAGATGAGTTCTGTGACAGCGTTCTGACTTGGCTAGATATAACTTGTCGGTCTGTCCAACTCTGCTCCCATTAGTCTTGGGTCTGGATTCACACCATGGCACTTTGTTCTTTACTGCAGGTTGGTGGACAGAGCAACACCTCCAGAGAGTGGAGGCCTTACATGAGTTACCCCATTTAAACACCCACATTAATTTGAATGAATCTGGGTATTGGTGCCTTATAACCTTTAGTATCTTTTCTATGTCCTATGCGCTTTACAGGTGCAAAGAAACACCTCCTGAGGATAACACAAAAAAATATTACGAAGACAACTGAACGGAAACATGGTCTCGTCACGAACTCGAAAGGAAAACTGACCTTGTAGTGTCCTCAGTGAGGAGAGGCAATTCAAAAAAGAGACATAACAATTGTTAGGAAAAAAACACAAAACTTTTCAAGTCCCACCAGTTTTTTGCCATCTCTCAGAATTAGGTCTGACAGATTAAGTGATTTAACTAGAAGCAACTCTGAGAAATGCTTATCTATCAACCAGCTGATACTATGGCTCTATTAAGGTCTTTTTATGTGATATGAACAGAGTACTTTCTACATTTACTCCTTGACTTGTAAACACAATTCCAACAGGAACAGATACTTTAACACCCATGCTTTTCTAAAGATCCTGTAGCTGCTAAGTAATCCAAAGATAAAATGTTGGCTTTATTTTAGCTAACACAAATACTATGTATTTATGCCAAGGAAAATTAATCTCACAAATTATTGATAGGTACTTCTCAAACTTGAAAAGGAATTTCACTAATCTCATTCTTCCTTCTTAGCTCCCTCCTCCTTACACCCACTAACTCCTATCACTCATATTTCTCTACAGCCTTTTGTTCAACTATTCCATGAAGGTCTGTAATGAAAATATCATTGTTGAACTTCTCTTCAGTTTTTATATCCATTCTAACTTGTAGGTCTAATGTTTAACAGAATTTCCTTCTCTCTCCCAACTACTCATATGTTTATTTACAAATTAAAGGTGGTTTTGTATTTCATATGTAAATGAATATTTGAGGTTTGCGGTGTCAGCAGCTACTCTCACAGTATATAGCACTTAGTACAAATTAAGCCAGAATATTCCAAAAACTATAACTGGCATTCTTAACAATCTGTCAGATGATGATTTTCAGTAATCCTTCATATCATAATCTGCTTTTATCACCTAAAACAATTTGAATTAGTTTATTTGCATTGCTGGCTGACATTTCTAGTCAACTACCAGAACTTCTGAAATAATTAAATGTAATACAAGTCAGTACTGACCTTTGTAATTCTGAGCAAGAAGCCCGTAAGATGATTCTCCAGTGGGAATGAAACCTTTTCCTTCAGGACACAAATCACTAAATTCAGCTAGGAGAGAAAGAAAGCAAAAAATTATGTTATTAAGAAAAAGTTACATACGTATGTGTTGCATATGTGTTTCAGGGTATTTTGAGAAATCTGAGGCAATGTTTTGCCTTATTCACATCTATCAGGAAATCATGCACACCTTTAGCTAAGTAGGGGATGCTGACACTATGGCCTGGCTCTCTTGCTCTCTGTAGAGCTAGGTTTGAAAAACCTAGCTAGGGTACCCACAGCATCACAGAGCTCCATGCAAACTAGTTTCTCTTGCTCCCTGGCAGGAGAATGTACTCCTTACTTGGTTTCATGGTGCACTGCAGTTATAACAATACCAGTAGCCAAATTATCTTAATTAAAGCTAGCATGAGCCTCTCTGAGCTATACTGCAAGCTGCAATCTAGACATACCCCAACTGAGATACAAGCCCCTGTCCACATTCTTCAGTCCTTATACAGGAAAAACACTAATTGACTGCAACAGGAGAACATGGTGTAGATTACAAAGGAAAATTGTTTAAAGTGTCTGGGAGACTACAAAACCAAATAAGCCTATCCAAGCAAAGAGGCTCTTTTTGTAACACATTTTATTTCAGTTTCACTGGTTCTAAAGTATAGTTAAAACAGGAATTAAACTTGATGATACATTTGTGTGAATAATAATCTTTAGTGTTTAATCTCAAAAATTTTACACATGTTCTCTCTTATGTGATTTTTTCCAGATGGTTTTTGAATTTCAGCCATCACTGTTTATGTTTCAAGCACTGTTTTTAATATTTGTGACAAATGTCATATGGCTATGTTTTTTTAATTTAATATTTAGAGGTTAAACAATGGTCTGTAGACAACATGATTAACTGAATTATTCAGTAAGTAGCAAATGTAAAACTAATGTCATCTTATGTATCAGTAATTATTGGTGCTGTAAAAACATTACAAGGAATAGCTGCAGACTCAAAACCATTGTAAGGCTTACCTTTGTTTCCCGGCTCGTGGGAAAAAAATCTAACATGTTACAGCATCTAGAAAAAGCTTCTGTGAGAATCCAACTTTGTTTAAAATCAGTTGAGATAATGCTGTTAAAAAACAGGCTGGTTTTATGCTGGGGTAACTGGGTGAACTGTACAGTTACTGGGGTAACTGTAGTGAAGGCAATGGATCTACACCAGGTATGTAAATGCTCCATCCCTGGCAGTGTTTAGGCCAAGTTGGACAGAGCCTTGGGTGACATGGTCTAGGTCTGAGGCATCCTTGCCCATGGCAGGGGGTTGGAACTAGATGATCTTAAGGTCTTTTCCAACCTTAACCATTCTCTGATTCTATGAGTTATTCCTATTAACTTGCTAACTTTTCCACTGTGGAAATCTCCCATGGTTAAGTCATGACTAAATACTACAGAATGTGTGATTTAATAGGCAAGCCTTCTCTGAAGGCAAATCACACTACTATTAACATAAACACAACACTTCAAAAGACTGAAGGGACAGAAGGCCTCCTCTTACCAGTTCCAAAGACGGGGCATGGGAAGATTTCACAGTTATCACCCCAGCCAGCACCCAAGGTACAGCAGCATTCTTGTTTGGTTACATTGGATGTAAGCACATTGTCACAGAAATTAGCATCGTTCAGATTGTAATAGCATTCCTTCTTTCCATCTTCATGTTCATCAGGCTCTGCTGGGAGTTCTAAAGGTGAGAAAAAAACCCATAAATCACATAAGATGACGTGAAATGAATTAATTTTACAGAATTAGAAGAGCCCCTATGCCTCAATTTCACCACAGTGAAGATCAGCATTGTCAAGTAGGGAAGAAAATGGTTAAGTACAAATTTTGGTTGAACTTTTGTTCTTATAAAGAATGATGGAAGTTGATAATCTTCCTTTGACTTTTTTAGACCTGCTGTCAAGCTTGGCTGCAAAGGGATTCTTCACATTTGCACCTTTAATTTGTATGCAGTGCATGAAGTACCTGCTTTCATGCTCAGCTACCTAACTAAAGTACCCAACTACTGATGTACTGCTTTTCACATATGAGTTTGGATGCTCTTCAGAAAGGTGAGCAAACATTACAACCTCGCTTTACAGATAAAGGAGCTAAGACAAAAACTGAAAAGGCCCAATTTTCAAAAGAATGAACACTTCCAGCCCCTTTTAATTTCTCTGGGAAAAAACACATGTTCCACACTTGAATACAAGGCCCTTTATAGATTTTGCAAAAGTAAGCAACTGACTCCACAGTAAGCAGAGGAATATAATGCAGATGTCAAGCTAACTGACTCTGTGCTTTACTTTAAAATAGGCATCCAGCCAAGAAGTCAGATTTTCTGCCTTCAGTAGTTGAGTGGGTCCTCTCACAGTATTTATAAGGACTGGAGGCAAAATAGTCTCTCCCATAGATCCAATAAAACTCCCCTTTAATAGTCAAAAACCTTTCTAAAGCAATGCAGTCCTAAAGTACACCAAGAAGTGAGTTTGAAAAAGAAATACCTAGTTAAAGCTTCTGTGTTTTGCAGAACTATCTAACCTTGTACTTCCACAAAAATTCTCCTCAAGCTTGGAAGTGGGAACTATCACATAAAATTGTTATTCACACTTGATCAATATGAAAAACTTGTGAAAAAATATGGCCATCCATAAAGTAACCTAGTTCTAAAATCACAGATGTTCACATTTATTAATCATACCCAAAACTTTCTTCAGGAACTTCAGATAGATAAATCTTGAGGCTATTACTTTATTTCCTATTTATTCTGGGAAATTCTTTATGCTTAGCATAATTCATTACCCTTAATTCCCCAAAACCTACTAAAACCTACTGCCTGTTGGCTGATTTTCCATTATTTGAGATTTCATTTGTTGCTACTCAGGCTTTCACACAATATACCAAGCACATGAAATTTCACAAGTAACACATGCATCCAGGCAGGAACTGAAGTTTTATGCCTGAGTGACAGTGCATTTCAAAATGTTACAAGATTAGTAAGACCCGAAGAGTTGTGGTGTATAGACTACCTCTGTTCGCCTTGCAGTCCTTTCCATGAAAAAGCTTAAGGCTGGCCCGTGTAATGTATCGGTATAGCTGGTAGAGCCTAGTTCACTTGACCACATCATCTTCCCACCTCTATGTCCTGGAGATCAAGCTCAGCCTCTTTATGGCAGTTACAGGATAGTTTTTCTTCTAATCCCATCCACTTAAAAAATAATGGTTGTGAGGTGGGATCTTGAAGATAACGATTGTCCCACAAACGCTGCCCACCCCCAATGTCCCAAGCACATGGGGCAAGGCAACTTTACTGAGCATGCAAATATTAGATCTGTTTTGAGAAAAGCAGGTTTAAAAATGCCACTATGGACTGCTTCTTGTTGCACTTCAATAGTATGGGCATGAGTAACAGTTCTTTAGGCTTCTAATTCCAAACAGGCAATTGGATTTTTTTCTGTTTTCTTCAGAAAAACGACTGTTTCTCTTTTGGGAGGTTGAGGGGCTGGCAGATACCTCTATTCAAACTCAGTACAATGTTGCCCCCTACAAGGCAAACTTTCCTTTGGTGTTTAGCCAGAGTAACTAAGTTGTGCATTAAAGGGAACACCCAGCTGAGTGCTTATATCACATTTGTCTGTGGTCTCCCCTCATCAATTACAATTCTCCATAATGTGCTGAGTTTCATAAAGCAGGGTGGGTTTGTGGTATCTACTGCTAGCCGATAAGAGCTATTTTAAGACTATGGTGTCACAGAAACACAACTGAACTACATCTGTTACTCCAAGGTGAGAGAGCAGGACTTCAGACACCAAATTATACATTTTCCTTGGCCATTTGCCATCTGGCTAACTGAATCAAAGCCAAATCATTAAAAGGAGAAAAAGCATGGCAGTTTTCATGCTGTTTACCAGAGCAAGAACACCAGAAGCTGCCCCAGGAGGAAGGGGAGACAATCTCATCATGTCACTGTTTATTCCCCTTTTACATATGATGTGTTGGTGTCTCCTCCCATTATCTGTTCAGCAGCTTAAAAGTTTGTTGTTTACACAGCTGTGAGTGAGGGTTAGTCAAGCAGGCGTCATGGATGTTTGGAGGGCAAATGAGACACAAATCTGCCTTTTCTTTTTTTTTGAAAACCAGGACCAGTCTGTGTCTACAGGCTTATGATTTCTCTCTCATATGTTATTAACCATTCAGTAAATAGGCTGATTCTGAAAGTAGTGGTTTCACTAGGTATGTGGGCAAAATATGACAGGAAAAGGATACTTCAGGTCTTTTGTTCCTAGAAAATGTTAAATATCTGTCTACCTAAGGCATGCTGGTAAAGGAACATAATTTTCAGGTTGTTGATATAACTTTTCTATTAACAGTCTGTAAAAGAGCTTAAGTACAGTTGCTGCTAGACTGACCTCTGAAGTAATTAATAGAAATAGATTTATATACCTTAGAGTAACCTTGATCCAACAATATGCTTCAGTATGTGTTTGATAGAAAAATACATACAGGATTCAGTGGATCATCAGGATATTAGTATATGCTTAGACTTCAACATACACTTAAATATTTGCCTAAACAGTGCCCTGTTCACATCTGTGATGTGAAAATAACCTGAAATATATAGAACTGGTGGGATCTTACATACTGCAGCTGAGAACTGACTCCTCTTATTCACAGGTGGAATTAGTAAGGACATTGAATCTAAGACTACGTTCACAGATAACTGAAATTCAGATCATTATTTACATTCAAAAGCCATGCATGTATTGCCTTTAGCCCCCCTCACCCCCTCCCCCCCCAACAAATATGAAGAATTTCCTTTAAAGCGTTAACACTTAGAAAGACCTTAAAGTTTAGGAAATTCAGAATTTGTACTCGGGCACCAAATTTGTAGCCTTGAGGAGGCTTTTGGATCAGATTTATAAACTGTTACTTGGCAGCCTCTTTTTTTTATGCTGGTGGTTGGTTAGATGCAGGAGGGTTTGATTTTGTTTTAATACAAATCACTTGAGGAGAGATTGTCATGTTTGGACACCAAAACTGTCAGTTTTGCACAAAAATCCTAGCACATACTGTTAAATATCTTGCCATAAACAACTGGTCACATTTCATGTAACCAGGAGAAAGTGTCTTCTAAATAAGCTGTAGGTACCTAAGTGGGCCCTGCTACCTTGGTGAAGTGCTTTCACTGGAATTCTGTTTATTGGCCAAGCTTAAATCATACGTATTATAGTCCTCAAATACATACTATCCTTCCAGATTCTGGATTCAAGGCAATGAGATATATTAGTAATATACGAGTATGTTAATAATTTAGATGCATACTACAGCATGCATTTTTTCTCATGTGGAAAGAATGAAAACCATGTTAGGAAGGATTATTACTCAAACTGCATTCAGCTCGGTACTTGCTAGAAATCCATTGTAAGTGGCTTTACATGTCTTGTTAGAAGAATAAAGAAGACTTTAACCCAAAGCATGCATTTTTTCCCTCTTAGGTACAAAGATGTGTAACAGCAAAGTCTCATCTAATACAAAAGAGTTCTTTCTGCTTTTTGATTTTACCTTCTCTCCCTTCTGAAGTGCTTGCTACATTTTGTGAATAGCATGGCAGAGAGGAGGGGAATAAGATAATCAAACCTTGTACTGTTTTCTGTTTGTTACTGGAACATGACAAGATGGGCCAGAATTCCTGATATGTGCACTGAGAGGATTGTTTCAGGACACAGCTAACAATAGATGAATTTCCACCAAGTGCAATCTAGATAGAAAGAAGTCTCAAGATGGCAAGTAAGGAAAAGTGCGAACCCACAGCATTCCACAAAGCTAACAGCCTTTAACCACATGCAAAAATGTCCCCAGATGATAATAACTTTTCAACAATCTTCACCTATTTGCACTAGATACAAAGTGGATGAACATTTCTTTATACACAAAAATACAAAATGAGAAATAGGCAAAAGCTGAGTAAACTGCTGAACTATAGATATCTGCAACAGGCTAATGCACATTAAATTCTTCCTTTCTGAAAACAGGCATGATGCAAGCTAATGCTGGCAGATGAGGTCCACATGTGCCGTAGGCACTCTCAAAACACCACTCCTGACTTGAGCATGTGCTTGTCAAAGCCAGAGGATGTGGCTACTCCAGGGAGGCTTACTTTGCAGGGAGATAACATGCTATTCCTATATGATCACGCTGCAGCTGGTTTCAGGTGAGGCTGAAGTACTCACTGCTGGGCAAAACAGCACAGCTGTTTCTTGGTCATCCTGCCATGAGCACATGGGGCTTACGGCACTTAAATGGGGAGGAAAAGACTGGTTTTGTTCCCTCCTCAGCTGCACAAGCACAATTGGTTCCCAGCACAAAATAAGCACAGTGAGCATACGTAGAATAATGAAGTGTGCATTGTCAGCTCCTAAAACATCACATCCAGTGGTACATGGGGCAGTGTCACCACTTGACTAGTCAGTCTCTGAGGTCTTGAGAAACAGAAGCCAACTGACAAGAGGAAAAAAAACACCCCAGCAAGGCTGCAGGATATACAGGAAAGCAAAAATCCTAAAGAAGATGGAACAACGGTACTTTCCTCCTTTTACTTTGGAACTAAAATAAACAGTAATATCTCTATTCCTAATACTGCCACTTTCATTGTAGTTCAAGAGCACATGGGGTGTACAAGAGTACATCTCACTGGGTCCCAATTTGCATGTTTTCTGGTCTCCTATGATTCTATATTCTTCCTCGATGATCTTATTAGACAAGAGACAAAGATGAAACACATGATTTGTTAGGGCCCAGTGAAGGCTGGAGGGAAAGAAGAATGGCTTTACTCCAAACTGGTAACAGTAAAGCTCTGTTCACTGGTGAGGACAAAATGGAGTTAGTACTGATAGTAGAGTATTCCTCTGTTGACAGTACTGACGTAAGCTGTAGAATCTGCATCCTGGCACTAAAGCCAGTTATTTTAAAGCTTTCCGAAAGCTGGATCAGCCTCAGCTTGCAGTGTAAGAACAAAACAAGAAAAATACCAAGATTTGCATTCTGGAGGGGAAAAAAAGCTGTATAAGTAAATCCCTTCATTTCTCATACTCTGGTGCTCCTTAGTGTGGGCTTGTTCCTTTCGCCAAACTGCATCAGTGCAGAAATGTGGAGACAACTTTAGGAGTTTTAAACTCATTTTAATGAGCATATTTCCAGTAGTATTTGCAATACCCAAAATACCTGATAACAAAAGCTCACAAATGCAGCACAATGGACTATGAGGAAAAATAGGGCACAGGAAAAAATTGGAGTAAACTAGGAAAGGGCACTCAAAAAGGCGCTCAGAGAGACCGATGACAATTCAGTGTTCTGGTTTTTTGCTTTCCTAGCTACCTTTTCTGAGGACTTACCTTAGTACTAGGTAAAGCTAACAGGTGACTGGTATATGCAAATTTGGGTTTTAATCATATGCTCCATTAAACATGGTCCGAGGGTACTAGTGGATGTTTGTAAAAATCTGAACTGAAAATAAGCTCACTCATCACAGACTTGGTTCCATATCAGGTTTCATTATTACAGTACAGCAAACAAGAGATTGTTTATTCTCAACTGCTGTAACTATTCATTATTACTGCCAAGTCTGTTGATGCATCAGAATTAAAAGGTGTTTCTGCTGCATTTTCACTCCTAGTGATTCACCGATAGCATGTTCCGTGCTAGAAAAGCTTCTTCTCATGCAGACTTTCAAGAAGACAATTTTTTTTGTTATAGTTAAAGCAACATCAGCATTTAAATAGACTTTAACTTTCCATTGGTTACATATGCAGTGGAAATCACGCCAAGCATGCAAAAATCCACTGGCATTTTACCTGGTGAGGTACGGAAGCGACACTGTCCGGTCATCGGATCATACTCCTGGTTTTCATCAGAGCACAGGCACAAGAAAGAACCATCCACATTTTCACAGAGGGCTTCGCCACATACTCCACTCAGCATTTCACATTCATTCACATCTGGGGGAAAAATCCAAACCATAAATCAATCCAGACCCATTACTGACGGTTTGTTCTTTTAACTGCTGGATCTGTGCCAATATTGTCTGTCAGATTACAGATAAGATCTCTGAAGAAGGATTAAAAACTCACTAACACCTATGTGAATTCATAAACAAGTAGTCAGTCCTCTGAAAAAAAGGCCCCTGAAAGCCACAGTACAATTTATAGGTGCTGAGTAGGTGCTGCTTGTAGACCAGAACACTGGCTTTAATTTTTTTTCTTTTTTTTTTTTCAGGGTTTCTTTCTAATTTTTAAATACTTGCTTTTCTTGGGATTTAAGATTCAGGCTAATTTTCTTTGTTTTCTTAACTTACTTTATTATCAAAATTCCACTGAACTCAGGGAGCAAAATGAGTAGGTTTTGCTGCAATTCAGACTGCAGTATGAAAAGAGAATTTCCTTTTTCCCTCAAAATCCTATTTTCCTCACAAACATTCACTGCACAGTGAATTCCTCATCTCATCACCATCCCCACCCCCTGCCTCTGGTATGCACAATCTCACAGGCTGCTCTGGAACCCACCAGGTTTCCCAGGGAGCCCCTGCTGAACGCTGCAGATTTCCTCTCCCCCATACCCCCACATATTTTTAACTTGGATTCTGTATTCCTGCTAACTAGTCAAACATGAAATGCTTTTCTGATTGATGAGAGAGTTGTCTGCTGCTTAAACAAGGGTTACCAAATACTGTCAGGTTCATTTAACTTTATTCCCTTTTCAGTTGCTGAAGTTTACGCTTGAAAATCTACTTTTCTACTAATGACAGACTCTAAAAATCATAATTTGTGTATAACAATTCAAAAACGTCTATAATCAAGTGGGGCTGCTGAAGTGTAACTTGTGAGGCAATGCATTATCATTTGAACCTCTTATTCATCAAGAATGAAAGTCTAGTCATATGACTGAATGGCAATGTTGTGTATTTTTACTTAGATATACATTTTAACATGTGGTTTGCTCAGCACTTCTAAAATGTCGTTAGATTTTTGTTTATCTTATTTTTGTTTCTCTTTGTTTATTCCTTACTTATTGTCTTTTTGTTTATATTTTGTGTTTATTCCTTACTTTTGGTTTAGGGAATCTGGGGAATGTTGCCCAGAAATAGAGACTTACCTTCTCCTACCATTATTTTGGTAGATAACTGGCATCAAAAATTAAGAGTATTTTATATTATATCACGTATATAATAAAACTCTCACATTATTTTATGGTGCAGAATCAGTTCACTGGCAATTCAAAATTTAATTTAGTTTTACACAAGATTTTGATTCTTTTTTTTTTTCCTTTTTTTTCACCCACTGAAAGTCACTGTATGCAAAGATAAACACTGGCAAGTTGCAAACTAAGTGCCAAATGGCATAAAGAATTTTGTAATAATAAAACTATTTAATATATTAGAAAACACATACAAACACTTCTGTAAAACTTCAAACTCCCCTCTGCTCAGTATTCCATTTAGGTCTCTGTTCCTGGCAAATGTGTTTCATCCCGAGTCTGGTTTGAAGAAACTGCTTAATGAATACCTTTCTTTGATCTGGTACTAATTTTTTATTAGAAACTTGTGCTGCCTCAGATTGTTCTCAGGTCCAACCACCGCCATTAACAACAGATCTGGAAACCCATTACTCAAGAGAAATGTGTAGTATTTTCACCTCTACAGAAATGTCACATTTTTCACGGTGATAGGTGTCATTCTTGGAGCTCAAAGCCAATCTTAAAATGTGTACAAATACAATGTACCTAGGGAGGTGTGCTATCTGGCTCCCGCTGGCTGTACCACATGCCAGACACTGTTTCTTGCAGGGGGTAGTACAGAATTCTGGTTATTCAGCTAAAGGACTAAACAGATGTTGCATTTAAATAGGCTAATGTATTAAGTTCAGTATAGTATGGTTTATATTTGTGAATGGGCCTGAGGTGCAGCAATAGTCAGGTTTCTTGTGGTGGTTTAGGATGCTTTTTTTTCAGAGATAAAATGTGTGGCTGAACTTATTTGGTGTTGGTTTCCATTTGAGCCTAATAACGAACTCTCATTGAATGGATACATAGTTAACTTTGCCATACAAAGTTCACTGAGTAAAGCAGAGCTCAACTGCTCAACCTTACTTTACTAGTAAAGTGGTACAACTTCAATAAAAAATTATGTGAACCAAAAATGTTCTTGTGAAGAAATGCATTTTGCTCATATGCCACTCTGCTCACTAGAACCTTGCAGGAAAGACTGCTTGCATCTAAGAACTCACCTGTACACCCTTGCCCATCCTGTAGATCCTGATACCCTTGGTAACAGAGGCAGCGGTAGGAGCCATCCATATTTTCACAGAACCCATGACTGCCACATGTTGTGCTGTTTGCACATTCATCAACATCTGCAACGAAGAATTATAACGTCAGACAAGGTGTGTGACAGGGGCAGACACGCATGAAGAGGGCAAAAAACCAGCAGGGCCATTTTTGCAAAGAGATGCAGTTGTACACTGGGAAGGAAAACACAAAGGATGAGACAAAAATTTAATGTGAGCACCCATACAGTTTAAGAGATTGTTTCAGTGTTAACTTTGTACAAAACTTCAGGCAACGGTTTTGGTCAGCTGTCTCCCATCTGTTTCACCAAACCTGCCAATCATGCCACAATGTAACATACCAGAATAATGCACAGTTTAAATATGACCATCTCTCTGACTGCCTTACAGATTCTGCCAGTGTAGCGTTGTACAGTCAACAGCATTGTGTGAAACTGGACCCACTGTGCCTACCAGAAGAGCTTGAGAGCATGGTTGCATTTGCTATGCAGAAGATTTCACTGTGCACAGATCTCATTCTGGCTCTCAGCACAGAAGAGAATTTCAGGGTGCATGTTTGGTGGTGATTCTCTGTGCACTGTGCCTTTTGGCTTTAATCCTGTAAATTTACACAGATGAATAATCTTACTCAGGTAGGCAGAGCAATTACAGTGCCCCCATGCTTTCTGTACTGGCCCTTTTATTTATAGTTCCCATATGTGGTTTGCTGGCCTTACAAGTAAGAGTCATTTGCTTGAGTAAGTCTGTTCTTTGACTCAACTGCCCATCACCCTATAATGAAGCAGAGCTGCTTGTGGCAGAATCTGTAAGTTCTGCCTGTAAGGCAGATCCTGTAAGTTATAATACACCTGTAAGCATATTATAAGTGCTAGGAATGTATTATTTTTATCTTCACTCCAAGTAAGACCTAAACCCAAGGCCATGACCATCTGTAGTCATTAAAGATGTTGTGGTATGTTTTTCAGGAAGAACATTAACTGAAACTGGGGACCTGCCAGGATAGCAGAATTAGTATCTTCTGCCTTGTAAATTCCTCTGCAGTTTGAAGCAGAGAAATTACTGATATATTTCTTCCCTATTATGACTGTTAAGTAAGGCTGCTGTCTGCTTGGAATTGCCTTCTGTATTGTGCCTCAGGGATCATCTTCATTTTAATGGTGAATAAAGTGATTAGCTTTTGATTTATGATGCAACCTGCCATTATTCTACCTCCAGTGAAGGCCTTTGGTACTCACTGAACTAAGAAGCTGGTGAGACCGAATCCTGCACTGCCAGAGATACAACTTCTTTGAACAGGGGAGCAGCGCTGCTGCTTAGTGTCTTTCTGACAGGTGAGAGTAGGGCTCAAACATAGTCCTGTCTGCTCCTCCAGCCTTTCACAGCTGTCTCAAAGGCCAAGAAAAGTCAGCAAAGATGCACCTCATTCTCCTCCTGACAGTGCTCACCAAGCATGGGCATTTTAAATTGTGTCTTATGCTCAGCTGAAAGGGAATTCTTGGTCTTTAAACCATGCGGTCAACAGGTCCCCAGGCTAACCAAATATTACAACATGGCATTACCATCCACGCAGGTTATCTGTTGTGCTGCCCTCTTTCTTCCCAAGTGCTCAAATTCATTCACATATGCTCTGCCTGCCTCAGGGAGAAGCTTTTTTGGGGTCTTGAAAACCAGCTTTTCTTATGAGCTGTGGCTGGGGTCTGAACAGTTTAGAATCCAATCCAGCTAGGCCAGAAAAGAGTACGCACAACATCTTGCTGCTGTGCACTGTACCTGTGTAACATATTTTAGTATTTAATCTTGTGATCCTCAGAGTTTCACATATAAAAAAATGTGAATACTCTCTGTTACTCCCTGTTAAGAAAAATGAAGTAATTCAAAATGAGCAAACAGTGGTGGATTGACAGACAGGAATTTAAGACAACAGGCAATAATGCAGTGTTCGTATTTTCAGTGTCCAGCTATAGTTCAACAACAAAAGTTCCTGAGCCGTGAGACAGTTACTCTGTTAAAAGCCTAGAGAGAAGGAACTACAACTGAGGATTTTAGAATTACCTAAATTACAGTATTTCTCTTCCTTAGTAGCTAGATGTTGAAGGAAACAGATAGGGGAATGGATCATGCAGCTCGTTCTCCAGAGGTAAATTAAGGTCATTGACTAAAAAGCTGCAGAAACAAAACTTGTGATTGCAGCAAGTGTCCTAATTTAGTATATAATATAGCCACAGAAGATACTTTAGTTTTTACAAAGTACACAGTCTGAACATGACTGCATCTTTCAGTGCATGGGAAATTACAGAGAAGGTCCAAGCCCCAAATATTTTCCCTTATCTAGACAGCTTGCTCAAAGGACTCCTATTTTATAGCCAGAAAGGGCATTTGTTTCTTTAATCATCCTGTAGAGCAAGAGGCTTGTAATCAGCAATCCTGTTGCTATAGGGAGAAAAACTAAATATGAAACTAATAAATCCTGTGTCTATATAGTGACTAAAGCAGTCCTCTAATTAGAACCTGGTTTAGAATCCATGACTCAGTGCTGCTTGCTTTAATCAAAACTCCTTTGATCTTACATCATCAGGTTCTAAAGAAAGGCAAAACGTGTGTGCTTAAGAGCACTCCTGTTCAGCTCAACACCATGTTCCTGTTTTCTGCCAAACTGAACAAGATGAAGGCATGCATGCCTAACCTCAGGTGTGATTTAAATCTCACTGAAATCTACTTACATGGCAAAGTGTCTGGAAGAGGAAGTGTTTCCTAGGACAGTCCTGTAAAAGACTTAGGGAACGGAGGTCTGATTCTGAGACTTCCAAGACTGCCCATAACATCCATACATAAAAATCACATAATGAGAAAATGATAAAAATATGCATTTCAATAAAGACTTTGGCCATCTAGAGGCAATAATGCTGGATGGACATCCCAACATTACCATGATGTGGGTAAGAAAGAGATTCTTATTTTTCCCTTTGTGATCTTACTTCTGTAGCCAGCATCCAGGTAAGTAGTAGTGGATGCCCTAAAACATCTCTGTCACCAACTGTGAGAAGGCTGGTGAAGTCTGTGATTACTCACTGGGAAATAAGAAGGTAGCTCAGACGGGCCACTGGAGATGTGTACTTGAATCTATGTTTGGCAGGATCCTGAGCTTTCTTACTTACACATTTAACCAGAGATTTAGTGAAGCTGTGAAGTTGTCTACTGCATAAAATTTACTCCATGTGACAGATAATACTCTGCCTCAAAAGCAGTCCTAGATTTACCATACCGTTTTCCTAGTTGCCTTGTCTTCCCTATATACAGGCAAGTTATGGTTCTGACATGCAGTTACAGCAAACATCTATTATCTTAAAATGCCTGTGGTGGCAAAGGTAACGGTTATGCACTGTTCGCAGCTCTGCTCTTTGTGTCACCAGTTTTCAGACTACTTACATATGCAGACATCTTAAGCAATGGACAACGTAGCATCTTTGTGTACAGATTTGTACATTACTCTTTGATCACAGAATGTTTGTGAATGCCCCATGCAAGTATCCAAAAGGCTCAGACATGTGAGTTATTCAGTGGACTAGTATAGGATGGCAGGATACAAGACAGTAAGTGAGGGGAAAGGAAGAAGCAGAGGTTGGAAAGATCTGGTGGGATGTATAAGTTATTTTGGCATACCTGTTGAGGTAGGCAGTGAAGCCTGGGTCTTGGAGCAGAGAGAGGGAGAAGTGAGAGAGCCACTGAGACACGTATGGGATTGGACATGGAGACAGAAGAGGCACTTGGGGAAGGGTACTGACTTAAGCGCCAGAGAACTTGAGTTTCTGCCAACCCAGTTGACTAGCAGCCAACTGGGTAAAATGCTGCCTTTACAGGAACACCAGAGAGCTCAATAGGGAGCAAAGGAGTGCTCCAAGAACCTCCTGTTCAGAGAGCCTGGTGCAGCCAAATCGCTGAGCCTGGGGCCAGGTAGCAGTGGAATGTCACTGCCACAGCAAAAGTTTGTCTACACCTTGGAAGAAGACAGTCTCCACAGCTGTTCAGTTTACTTTGGCCAATGGACACAAAAACTCCATGCCAGAACTTAACCACATGGGGTTCTTGAATGTTTTATGTTGCTGTTGTTTCTGACTTTTCAAAAAAAAAAAAAGGGGTCAAGCTCATACAAAACAAGTCTGGAGATACGGAAAATCTGCTCCCCAGGTACAAAGAGGCGTGTGAATCCAGCAAAATTTCCTCAGGTTCTTTCTCTGATGGTATAAACAGTTAATCTCACTCACTTAACTAGAAGTAAATTCACAGAGGCACCCAATGTAAAGAACAGTAGCTTCTGTGGTTGGAAGCCACATCTTAGTACCTGGAACGTCACACGCTCCTTTTGTTTGTTCCATTTGTTTCATCTTGCCTCTCACATGGAGTAGACACCACTACAAATACTAACACTGATGCCACCAGTCCTCCCTCAAAGTGAGTTTTTTCAACTCTAGAATTGTTTTTATTAAAATGACAGACTGGAGAAACTGACTGTGGTAGAAAAGGAGTGCTGCTGTTTCAGAAGACTAGAAGTACCCTTGCTTCGCCAAGTTATTCAAATACTTTTCCAAGTGCTGAATATAAAGTCTGATCTGTATTCCATACACACCATTGATTACTTGTGAAGCATGCTCAACTGGTTTTGTACTTGTTGTTTGATTCTTCATTAAAATGTTCCAAAACTGTTCACAGTTCTGGAAATAAGATCTGATTTCATCTTTTTCTATTTCATAAAAGCTTGGGTTTTTTGTCCTAATGGAGATACAGAGATTAACTTCGTACTAACCCTTTCCTTAGAACAGGGCTACTTTCTCCAGACAGAGGGGCTCATTTTTTCTGGTACATCCCCCTAGACTTAGATGCCACTGGCTTGGTTTTTTTTTAAGTTGTGTTTCTATTCAGTTCTGCCTTATTTAATTTCTGAGAGTTTGATTTCACAAGGTTAGTAAGTGTTCTTGTCACTTCGGTTTGCAATAAAGTGTTTGGTTTCTACTAAAAGCAGGCTGCATTCTTCCCTGACCACTTTTTTTTAGTTGTGATCAGCAGTGAAGCAAAGCACCTGCTACTACTTTTCTTGCAGAGAAACTGAAGGTATTTGACAATATCCTTCCTAAACACTGGGTGAAATATGTACATGCTGCCAAAAGAGTCCTTTAAAATGCTTTGCAATTATCTTTATTACTTGAAATCACAAAATACTGTCTTGTCCATCAATCACTGGAGTTACTCAGATTCTTCAGCTCACTTGACCAGGCTTTTGTCTTAGCAGTATAAGAGTGTCTCTTTCGACTTATGCCATGATTACAAAATAAAGTAAATGTTTAGAGAAGGAAAAGCACTAAAAATACTGCAGAATTCTTTCTGGTTATCAATAATGACTAAACCACAAATAGTGTGTGTGATGTCATACTATACCTAAATATACAGCACTTACTGTCCTTGCATCAGCATAACAGTACTTCTGCCAGCAGTGGATTTCATTTCATTTCATTAGCTATTATATTACTAACTATAGCATACAGCAGGTTATAGTAACCTATATAGTTATACACTAACTATGGCATAATAGCAGGTTATATGCCTGCTCAAATAATGCCATAATGCTTATTACCCTCTGGTAAAAGTAGGGGGAGTAGATGCAACAGTCCCTAAGTGAACTATGAGAACAGCTGGGCCATGAAAACCAATCACATATGGATCTACTGGGCTATAATTTGGGACAGAGAACAGCTTGCTTAATTCTTTGATGCTTGGGATCCACTACCTGTAGGTTGTAACAGTGAGCTATAATCTGCTCAGTGCTTCTCTTCTACATGCACTCTACCGAACTACTAGCATGATTTTTTTTTCCCTTCTGAACTTTTTACACGAGGCTTCTTGCCTTAAACAGCCTCCTCATCCATAAGAACAGCCATTCATCATCCAGAATGTAAATGAGGGGAAGTAAAAAGTAAATGAGGGGAATTTTGTTTTCTACCAGCATCACTGACTACACAAAACTGCTTATCTTCTTGGTATCACTGAGCACAAGTCTCCTTTTTTAAATTCAGTGTAGAAGAGCAGCATCACTTGCAAGTGCATGCATGCCATTAGCTGGCTTTAAACCTGTAAAGATCTGATTACTATTATTATTTACTCCATTTCTGCCATTTCAAGAAGGTCTTACCCACTGAAACTCATCAGAAGCCTGAGTTCCAAACTCACCTTACATACATTTCATATATAGCAAGGATGGAAGAAATAAATATAAGATAGAAATAATTTCCCATCTATGAAGACATTTTCATATTTTTGCATGAAAGTCTACTGCTTTCATATATCTTAACATCAGAATGTCATTCCCTCCTTTGCCACAGTTAGCTCAGTCTTCATTCTTTTTCACTAATTTGCTGAAAAAAGTGTAATCTACTATTAAGATAGCAAAATGATTAGAAATCAAGAAAAAGTAACAAACATTAACTCCATTATGTTGCCCGTTTTGTACATTTCCTGTTACGCTTAAGATTCAAACAGCAGCATAACGTACCAGGCATTTACAAGAAAAAGCACAAAGGACCTTAGATGGCAGACTGCAGAGTTAATAGTGGGTTTGGAGTATCAGACCCAAAATGACCATTTTTCTCGCCCAAGTAATAACAGCAAATCAATAGGAATCCGTTATTGTAACTTGCCTCACCTTCACATCTTCGGCCATCTGCAGACACAGAAAAGCCCCTCTCACATATGCACTGGTAGGAACCATCTGTGTTTAGACACTCCCCATGAGGCGAACAAAGGTCAGATCTCTCACATTCATTGATATCTGAAAACAGACACATTAATTGCTTTCAAATCATGATATCCTTAATATTCAGCCTACGTTCAATTTAGTCTTAAAAGCAGCTTTGAATTTCACCAGCTGCAGCTATGCAAACAGCTATGTAAATGGGGCTTATTTTCCAGAGTAACCAAATCTTCGTATCATTCTTAAGCTCTGTATAGGCATCAGTATGTTCTGCTGCATCATACTCTCCCTGCATCACTCTCTGTGATGATGAGCAGATGAGAGTGGTTTGTGAGATATCAGTACAAGCTCTGTACTAGCCAGCACTTCTTCTGTGTTAGGGGAATTCTCAGAAGGCTCCACCTCATTGCTTTCTGACGGCTGCATGCTGGTCAGCTTGCGCATCTGGCTCCATGCATTACCGGCAGGTCTGGACTTGCATCTTTCCCAGTAGGCTGATTTTGTATAATTTCAAGCCAACTGCTGATGGGGAGTGGGAATGTTCCCAAAAGGTTGCTATACAAGAGCCTGTCATCATTGCTTTTTTTTTTGGTGGTTTTTTTTTTTTTTTGAACACAGAAAGCACTTTTCAAGCACTGCCTTTCATACTTGTGAATTTAAAGCCCAAGCACTGCTTTCTAATTGATCTCTCATCTTAACAACAAAACCTACCATCAGTGCTTAAGGACTGCATTTAGTCATTAAGGAGGTACTGCTTTCACATGAATTACTATTCACATTGTAATTGCACTTTTGGATTTTGCTTTACAAAAACCTACTAAGAAGTTTTCAACACCATGCTGAGATCAAACACGAATTTACAAACAAAACTTACACATGTGGCTCATCCATCCATCACAGATACTAGAATGTCTTATTCTTAACTGTGTCTTTTGTTGCTTAGATTCTGGCCATTGTTGCAGCCATACAAAACACATCACAGTAGACAGTATTTTCACAGACTGGAGAAATCATGATTTCAATACCATCATTTTAGGACCCATGACACCCATTACAGAGTTCTCTTTAGATGCAGACTGATTTTGTCCTGTGTGTAAACTTTCCAGGCCAGTGTCCTGAAGTCATGGCACATGTGGAAAGAACAGAGGCAGCTCGGGGAAGGGTACTATCTGTGGGAGGTGCACAGGGTAAAGTCAGTGCACTGTGCTTCATACAACACCTACATGTATAAAGTTTTCTCTGAATTCATAGTAAATGCAGACCAGTGGCACGCTTTCTGACAATCTCTGTCAGGTAAGGTGGCAGACCAGCGACAAGGACAGAGGACCCACGCTGCTCTCAAGACTAAGCTGTCAGGTTCTTACAGCTGCCAAACCAGCTGGTTACACAAGGTAGACTGATGTATTAAAAGATAAGAAAATTAACAATGTTAGGGAAACGAAGTATAATTTATCTGAAAGAGCAAACTGCTCCCCTTCTAATGTTTTGGACTCTTTGCAGATTTGCTTCTTACCAAAACACGTTTCTAATTCCTAGTCTAGTCCAAATTCAACTTGAAGACACTGCATTCTGTGATAACTTTACCAGATCAATTCAATAGCTTTCTACTTTCAGTTATTGTTCCCTTTGAACATAATAAGGCTTTGATCAAGTGACCTCTCTTCCTTTTTTTTCTTTTGTACAACAAAAAAAACCCCAACAGTTTAAAAGCATTCACTCCATTCCCCTCCCCTGGCCATCAGTTTTCTTGGGTTCGTCTCTGACTGCTCAGCATTCATTTTGAACTGTGGGCACCAGAATGTCAATGTACAACAACGTGCTAAGAGCAGTTGTATCAGTGCAAACTAGAGGGAAACAAACCTTGCTTACTCCTGCTGCGTATTCTGATTTGTCAGTCTTCTGGGGAGTGCATTAGTCCTACTGGCCATAGGGTTGCACTGGAAGCTCATATTCAGCTGAATGTTGCTGACCCCTAAATCCTTCTCAGTAACCATTCCCAGAAGGAAGACTACTATCCTACAAGCATGACTGGGATCCCTTTTTTCAATATAGATACGGATATATTGAAACACATATTGTTTGCTTACTTGGCACTAGTGGCCTGTTACCTGGATCTCTTTCATGCATCTTCAAGTAAGTTTTCTCAAAAAATGTTATGTATTTTTTTCTTGCTATTACAGAACCCTGACAGAACCAACTTTCAGTCACTTCAAAATGTCTCATTCTAGCTGACACTTAAAATATTTGGAAAGTACTGCTGAAATGTAAAGAAGTTATCATTTACGATACAAGTATGGCTAGACTTGTCCAGTGCAAAATACAGAACAAGAAAATATACTGAAGATACCCACTATTGCATCCTGTAAGAGCTTAACAAATTCTCAGCCCAGTAAAAAGTCTAACCGTGCTCAATTCTGCTAGCTAAAGAGCCCCCTTTATTATTCTTTCACTGCATCCAGTTCTTTGCTGTTCTAACCTGTCAGTATACATTGTATGAACTCTTCCTTTCTTCCGTTTGTTTTGATGTTGATCTGGCTATTTCTCCATCAGTCTAACTCCCCTCTACAGCAAGTTCGTATTTCTCAGGGTTGGTGGTTTTCTTTCTCAAGTGTGGTGCTCTTACCTGAAATGGATTTTTAATTTTCATTCATATTTTTCTGTTAAAAATACTGTCAATACTGTCTGTCCCTTGGCTGGCTTGTAAGTACTTCCTGTTTTGCTGTATTTATCTACTTAAAAATGAAGCTTGTATACTACTACTTTATACAGTGAAGAGAACAGAGTATCAAAGCTGGCTCTGATCTATAGCCTGCGATCAATTCTCTTTTATCTGCTAAAGCAAGGTCTAACAGGTCACTTCCTTAAGTTGAACGCAACATTTTCAGAATTAGAAAGCAGTCACACAGAATGCTCAGAACTTTTACAGCAAATTTACTGTCGGTAGCACAAGGTCTTCAACACAGACCAGCTGGAATTCAGACTCTCAGCTCAAGTCTGAAGTGTGTATTAGAGAGGTGCCAAGGAAAAGTCCAGTCTCCTGCTCCCGAGACTTCAGCCTCTTGAAAAAGTTTCTCAGCGTATATTTACAGAGAGAAATAGAAAATGGGAAAAGAAAGTACTACAATTCACAAATGTGTTTCTCTCCCTTAGCATGATCTGTGACTATCACAAGTTATGCTTACAAACTTGCACGTTTATTATAATGACCCAGGTATTTTTTTATAGCTACTTCATACCTTGACATCCCCTATTCGCTATCTGCTGGAAACCATCTGGGCAAGTGCATTTGTAAGACCCGTCAGTGTTAATGCAATTTCCTCGAAGGCAAATGTCACTGTCTTGCAGGCATTCATCAATATCTGAAACAAAAGTATTACTGAATTATTAGATAATGCAAAAACTGATAAAACTTAGATATTAACATAGCAATTTGAAGCTACAATACCCTATAATAACCATGTGCACGTGTGGAAATCATGTTTATTAAGCTTTAGGATGTCCGTTTAATTCTCCTTTCATCATATCATCAGGCTTCTTGTATGTCTAGAGAGCTATGAGTTCGTATGTCATTTATTCCTAGCAAACACACCTAATGTGCCATCTGCATCTGTCATGAAAGCTATCATAACAAACCTTTACACCACTCTTTACCCTACTCCAATGGTGACCATGGTGTTACAGTAATACAGTTAACAAGAAATCCAAGCAGCTGTACATTTAGAAGACAGACATTGAAGCTGCCTCCTAATGCAAAACATGCAATAGGCATCTCTGGACATGTTTAGAGCCCTACACAGAGATCTGTAAGCTGGAAGTGATCTGACTCAGACGGCATCCAGAGTATGGGCAAGCTAAAGCAGAGCTGGTGTGTCATACACCAGACAAGACATGCCTGCAGAGACTACTCACAAAACAACCACATGGATAGGAGGCTTGTAGGATAGGGACCACACTGCACATACTTATGTGTTAATAGTTACTGTTTCATGCAGCTCATGTGATGCAATAAAGCCATTTCACAGGCTTAGCAGCTTGGTTGCAAGGCTGAAAAGCTGCTTTTGCACAGTGCAGCATCCAAGCCATAAATCCAGGTCCAGAGTCAGGGAATGCAGTCTACCTCCCAGCTGCCTGTACACTATATTCCCAGCATCAAGCCTCAGGCCTGCAGACTGTGTCTTGATATCCATGGGATAGACGTTTTGACTGACACATAGGAGGGCAAGTTTCAGGATACAAACCAGATACAAAGTAATCAAATATTTCAAGAACTGGCATTGTTCCCACCTAAAGTCTTGGCGTTGTCTTTCAAAGGGCTTAAAGGCAACCCAATGGAGGAAACAGAGCACAGCTCTGTTAACCCTGTGGATACACGATTAACTCAGCAAGTGCCTATCCTCCAGCAATATTATACACTTCTTTTCACTACAGCTGAAGATCACAAGGCATTTGATGACTGTGCCCCCAGGTTTTAAAAGCAAAGCGAAAGTAAGAGTCAAATAAAAGAAGCGTCTGAGAAGCAATTTCCCCCTGACTTCACACTGCCCTACCTCATAATTCACTGAGTCTATTGCTCAGATAATGCAGACAGTTTCCTTTGAAAAACAGTTATCAAAGACTTTTTCCACTGCTTTTGATTATTCTCATTTCTTAAGCATGGATTCTAGCTGATTAGAACTGTAACTTTTTCCTGTGTTGCAGGAATGAAAAACAACTGTAATTAAAAATGAGGACATGCCCTCCTTTCTACACTTATCTCTGGAAAGCCCACACTGTATCAGACTGCAATTATCCTTGGGATTTAATCTGTTTGATAAAAATAAGAAATAGGAATAGCTTTCTTAGATAAATGAATGTTATTGCAGATAAAACTGCACTTAATACTGACAAAGTTGTGACCTTTTGATAACCACATGTTTTATAACAATTTTTGAACTGAGAAATAAATTGTGGCTTATTTAAAACAGCAATTAATTTTGACTAGGAACACGAGGGAAAAAAAATGAACGACTCCCTTGTGCTGAGTTAATGCCAAGTCTCACAACAAGAAGGCGTCTTCCGCCAAATTCAGTCAAAACTCATTATTTTCCATATAGGATGCATACCTCCCGCTCTGAAATGCAACTTTTCACAGGTCCTATGGTTGCTGCATAAGGATGTCCAGAAAAATCAGAGACAGTGAGTCATGCTTGTGATCTTCAGTGCTTTTTACTACCCTTTAAATGTGCATGTCTTGAGCATTTTGGCTAGCAGAATCTCTGCAGGCTCCTAGGAGAACACTAGGAGCCTCCTGTGCTTCAGACAGACTCTTTTTCAGCAACCTGAGTTCTTTGAGATGTACAGTTGATACGTAAGCCCAGCTGGTACACATTTGTACTTCATGTCTGTTGTGACAAGGCCACAGGTTCACTCACTTTGTGTTCACTCATTTTCAGGGCAACACAGCACAAAGTCTCAATGTCACTTCGTCTCAAGAACAAGATGCTGAATGAGAACATAAGGCAGACAGAATATAAACATACATGTGCTCATGTAACTTTGAAGATCTCTGGATACTAGGAAATTAACTTCTTTTTCTATCTTCAAGTAGAAGGTTGTGTGTACAGCCCACCTGAGGATGGTGGGCTGTACTTCCAGGCTACTAATTTCCAAGCAGATAATAGCAAGTCTCTACAGGTACTTTGGCCTTGGATTACATGGTATACAGGCATTTATGACAGGAATAGACATACAGACTATTGCTCTCAGACAGAACTGAAGGTCTCAGTCCGGCTTGTTTTCTGAAGCCTTCAGTGCAAGGATGCATACACAGCATGTACACACCAATGCACAGAACAATTATTTGCAAATTAACTTTATTCTTAAGCAAGTGGAATACTGTGCAAAAGCTTCCACAAAAACACTAGCCAGAGAGCTGTAAAATGCACAGCTGAAAACGAGCACTGCAATATCCCTAGAAGTCTGCACAAGTGTATAATGATCAAACCAGCAAACTGCTTCTTGAGCTGCTACATTTTTAAGAAACCTTCTGAAGTAGAAGAAATCCTTATTAAATAATTAAGCACATTTCTTTCAAGTGATTTGCCCATCACTGTGGTTTTATGGCCTGATACATTTTTTGGGTATTCTCTGATGTAGGAAATGGCCAACCACCCACCCCTAAGTCTGAAAAACTGGACAGAATTTCCATGATTCTGTTCTTTTCACACAACTGAGCTCTGCTGTACCCACAGTTTTTGTCCTGTCTGTCCTGTTTTCATCCTCCTCTTTACCTGCGTTAGAAAACAGGTAAACAGGCTAAGCAAAAAATCAGAAGCCATTATGAAGAAACACTGGGCATCTTCTCACAGTGATATTCTCTTTATGGAAGCTCTGCCCTGTGGTCCATGCACACATCTGGCTGAACTGAGTCATAAGGAAAGCCATGAAAAGAACGTGAGATTTAAACCTGTATTCAACTGAATTCCCTAAAGGTGCACTGAATGCTTCAAGGAGCCCTCAAAAATAATTACATCACAAGGTGAGGAAAAACAAGAGAGGTGAATGTATAACAGATGAAGCAGTCACACACAGTGTTCTTAATGACAGCAAAACAAGCACAGTCTGTTCAAACTTCATTTCGAAGGTGCAAAAACCAGTCTGTAATATTCTGTATTTTAGAAAATACTGAAAGGATATAATGAAAGCACAAAAGAATTTCTTCCACTTCAAGAGATGAGTAGATTTTTTACAGGACTTGCAACATTTATGAAAATCTTCAGTGAACAAACTGTCTCTACAGAAATTAACCGCTCTGCCACTGGGTGAAGAAGCCAAAAGATGTGGTTATAGACTGTTGCAAATGAGACAAAGATCCTGAGATGAGGAAGCAGTTTTACTCTTTTTCCTTGTATGATCCAATCCTTCTTCTTTTGCCTTGAGAGCTTCTTAAATTATTATTTCTTGAAAATTGCCCTTGAACAGGATCAAGGAAGAGAAGATGATACAGCATGAATTTGCCCTGGGAGGCCACTGCATAGTGATGGAGAGCATCAACAGTTCCCATGACTACTTGGGCTGTATGAAATCACCAAAGCAGTCTGAAGAGAAGTTCTGACAACATTTAGTCCTCAGCTACAATGGGCTTAAATTAATTTCTGTATTTCATCTGCTCTTCTTCACTACAAGATGGTTTAACTCACCATTTCATATGCTCACACATGTTAACAGCATTTACTAATTCAAAACCTCTCTCTGCAGACTTGATGGTTTGTAACACTTCTTGCTGAGGAACCAAAAATGCTTGAAACAGTTATGTATCCCACTCTCTCACCACCTCCCTCTGCTATGGAGAAGAAAGAACCTTTATTGCTGAAGGTGGACAAGGTAAGAACTCATGAATTAAACTGCAGCAACAGAAGATTACCATCACACATTTGGGAAAAAAGAAAATCTAACACAAGGACAACAAAGCACTGCACAGGCTGCTTGAAGAGACCTTTGGAATCTCATCTGCTGAAGCCTGCTCAGAGCAGGTTAGATTGGTACCTGTCAGGAGTGACATCATATGGTCTGTTCTGCCTCTGGGAGGTAGGATGGACCAGTGATCCATTCCACCACATTTTTCTTTGATTCTTGACACAGTATCTCTGCATCTGTTGCAACTCATGAAGTCATGTGAGAGCAAAATTCTTTGACAGAATTCTTTGAATTCTAGTGCCTTGCATCATCAGCCCACATTTCTTGAAGCTGATGCAAGTGATGCTGGTATTCACCAGGAACTTTGAGAAAACTGTGTTAAGTTCTTCTGTGACCAGATTCTCCAGTACCAAAGAGGATCTCTGTGCTGAGATTTTTGTAAGATATTCTTATTCCTTGTTGGTGAAAACTTCAAGAGATGCTGTCACTCACTGAATACGGACAATCAGTATTATTGATTACAAAGTCTGACTTGGTATTACAGGTTTTGACTTGAGAAGATACCTTCTGGTTGTCTCAGGGGGAACTGGCTCTTCTGCCTGGATCACTTGAAGAGTTCCTGACCTATTGCTGTGGGGGAGAAGGTGAGAGCTGCTTCCTACAGTGCTGTGTGGAGGATAACCTAGCAGCAGAACACTATTAGATAGAACAGTAGTAGGAAACTTGTGTCTTCCGTGGTATCAGCAGCTACAGAAAGCACACCAGATACTGGAAAGCTTTTATGTGCAAATACCACATGTATGGTGAGACTTTAACTTGGAGTTTTTTCTCCTCCCTCACTCCTAGGGTGAGATAAGGAAGCAACTGAGGTACAGTCTTTCCTGAAACTCACTACTAAGTAATCTCACATGCTCAAGGTGACCATGACTGGCCAGCAGACTGATCGTATCAGGTGGTATAGCCAACAATGGAGAAGAGGAAGTAGCTTTGAAATAATTCATTTGCCAATTAGTGGACAATTAAACTGTTCTCCTAGAGAGTTAATAAATGTTTCTGGTTTCTATAACACAGCATTTACTGTACCTCTTTCACCTCTTATTTTTGTTTTTACAAGCTTAGTATGTAGACTGCCTTCTGAGACAGTGAAAGCTGTGAGCTCTAGCAGATCCCCCTGGAGCTCATCTTATACTAAATTCTTTCCTTCCAGTGCACACGTGGAATTGTGGTGGCTGGCTACAGGTTCCCAAAACAGCTGGATAAGGAGTTTTAACTTAGCAGGGCCCCATGTGAATAATATATGCTGGCAGAAGCTTTTGTAATACAGAACCTCTGTGTCAGAATTTGAGCAACAAGGTTTGGAAAGACTTAATTGTTTTTGGTAATAATGTCAACTGCTCTTCCAATCTTACTGTTGGAAATGCATGTGCTGATTTCTTGTATGTGGAAAGATGAGAGGGACTATTTCTAAGAATCCATTACATACGTGCCTGTGTAGGTGGGGACTGTTGAATGGTTGACAGTAAAGCACAGAGAAAGAAACAGAAGCAGTCTGTCTTTCTGCCTCATTATCAAAAGGGTTCATGCCTATAGCTGAAATTCTCAAGATCTCATTGAAAAAAAATTAATCAGTTTAAGTTCACAAACTTACCTTCACACTGATCTCCAGTGAATGACAGTGCATAGCCTTGGCTACAAATACATCTGAAAGATCCTTCTGTGTTCCTGCAGCGTCCATTTGCACAAAGTGATCGGTGCTGGCATTCGTCTATATCTGTAGCAGAAGAGACAGTGAAATCATAACACATCTGAAAATGCCAGTTACTGAACAAATGGTACAATAACCATTCTGAACAAAACAGCAAAGCAGAGTGTCAGTAACCAGCAGTGCTTCTCTAATTCTTATTTATTAACAAATACAGACAGCATATAATGCATAAAAATATGAAATTGCAGATGGATGCTTTCCTTGTAATGACTGCATTCAGCATTCTCTCCTGTAGTGTCAGTATATATCCCTCAATCCACAAACGCATACACACAGACACACAAATACACACTCAGGCTGCTTGAGAGCTGCTTTTGTTTCTTTTTTATCTGGCAAAGGTAACAAACCAGCCACTCCAGTGAGTCAGCAAAACCCACAAAATACTTTCCAGCAGAATCACCACCTTTTAGCAGGGTGTGGTTTTCAGATGCACACTGACAGGCTGTTCTCCTATTAAGTTGTGCCTTAAGGCTCCTTTAAATACTTGCCTTGTAACAGTATTAATCCTCTAAACATGGGGAAATGTCTCTTTGCTGCCACAACCACTGCTAATCCCTCAGCGCTTCAGTTCTTACGAACTGGTGTCAGCCTGGGTTAACAGATGGACTTGAACATGAAACTGAAATTTTCCTATGAAGAACTCAAAATCTTGGAGGGGAATGGTACTTTGAATTCAGAACATAGCAAAGGTCTTGTTTGAGCTAGGAAGCCTGTTTTCCCTCCCTTATTTATAAAATACTTGTTAAAGAACAGTAATTAAATTGATATGGTATGTTCTTAGTCACTTACAGGGTTTAGACATGGCTGAATGTCTTTCTGAAAATATTCTCCAATTCAAACAGGAGAAAGTTACTCAATGAGGTTTTTTAGGTCTGTGTTATGGCTACATAGTCTGACCTCTTGAGTAATAGTCCCTTGCGACCACAGAAGTTTTGAATTTAAGGATCACTGACATCTGCAGAGCTGCATGAAGCATCTGGGCACGTGTACGGGTCCTTACTTTAGAAGGCTGCGCTTTAAGAAGAATAGTCTGCTCATGCCAGTTCAGCTTGGCAAGGGCCTTTTTCCATGAAGGCTCAGAGGAAGCAGTCAAACTTTGTCTACATAGTTTCCCCAAGACCAGTCTGCTGTGTGTCCTGGACAGCACATTTAACTCACTCAAGACACTTCACTTACACTGATGTTTTGTTTCAAACTTCCTGACAAAGTTATATGAACGATCATTTAGTTTTACTGTATTATTTTTAGCACTCAGAAGTCTGAAAGTGTTTGGTGCTATACACAGACACTTAGGAAAGTGTAGGGGGAAGGGAAGAAAAAACAACATCTGACAAAGAAATGTTCAGGTTTCTGTGTACTTCCACAGCTTAGAGACATTCTCCCAGATTTTTACGTTTGGGGAGAGGTTTCAGTAAGTCCCCTCTCCCTAAGGATAAGGATATTAATTCCTCCTGCAAACACTGTAGGTTCTCTCTTAGACTACTCTGCTCTGACTTCAGACCTAAATTTGTTTTACTGGAGCAGTCCAGATGTGAATTTTGTTGAAGCAATGTGGAACCTGACACTTCAGGAGGTACAGGTTCTGTTCTCAGAAATAAGACACCAAACTTTCTCTCTCTTATATGTACTACTTGAAATGCAGTGACCCCAGTGAGGCATCAGCTCAGTGTTAACTGACGCTACTGGGTTCCGAGAGGATACAGCCTGCTTTTTTCTGGATTCCACTTACCCACATGAAAATAAAAAAAGGACAGATAGAAAGAAAAGCAGTTCAGGCAGTGAAAGCCACTATCTCCAAACCTCCAAAATGCTGAAGATGCCAAGGATTTGCAGAAATTCCTATTTAGCAATATAAATATTACTACATGACTTGCTTTATAACAAATGGCAAAATCTTCAATGTGACCAATGAAGCCATAAAATGGAAATACATATTCTTACATTGTTGGTTATTTAGCTTCAGTATTGTACATTTGTTGATTCTCTGTTGAAAGGAATACTGTTAGATGAAAAACACTGCCTAAAAGGTAAGTGCAACCTAATGAATTTTAATCATACTTTTTCCTACCTTCACACTGATCCTCTGAAGCAGACAGTTTGAAACCTTGGCCACAAATACACCTGAAAGATCCCTCTGTATTTTCACAACGACCATTTGTGCAGAGATTGCCATACTGACATTCATCTATATCTGCGAACACAAAGAAAGCAGAAGCATTAAACTAACTTGGGTACAACCATCTTTCAGCTGAGCTTGGGAATATATCCAAATTCTGCCATAAGCATAGTTGTAATCAGTTTTCCCGCATATTTTGACCTTGACAATTCTGTATCAATTTAAAAAAAGGATTTGAACTTGAGCTGCCCTGTGCTCAAACACTCAACTATACTCAAGAGCCCGCATGACCAAAATGATAGTTTGATCCCTGCACTACAAGGACTGCAGTAACAAGCCTTTTTTCTTTCTTTTCTTTTTTTTTTTTTTTTTAACAGGAGTTGAACTATGAACTATGTCCACATCATCCTTACCTGAATAATATTATTTTGCCCATAATTTTCCCTTAAAATTAGCTAATTAATTTAAAATTAGCTTAAGCCAGTATGGCTTTAGTATAGAGAAGAGGTCAGCAAATGTTGGTACATTCATTCTTGCACTACACAGATTTACTCCGAGGGTATGTACCTGTGATGAACGAACTAGCAGCCACCAGTACCTTGTAGCCATTATCACTAATTCTTCTGCTATTGCAAGGAACAGGTCAGAAAACAGTCAGAAGAGTCGAGTCAGCTAATGCTGGCAAGGCTATGTTGGAAGGTGTTCTCTCTGGCAGCATTTTTAAAACATGTGTGCTGATCAAAATCCCCCAGCCTTCTGCCTCTACTTGTTTACCCGGAGCTTACCTGTGGGGAACAGGCAGGTCCTCTCAGAGCCAGGACAGACCTCAATCATATTTTCTGCCATTGAATTTTTCCTGCTTTTTAAAGCTAGCTCGATTAATGACAGGGTTTAGGGGAGTTCTCCAGTGCATAACTGAAGACTGCAAGAAACACATCCACATGTGGGAACTCTGTCAATTTTTCAAATTGACTTAAAGGAGGCAGGTTTTAAAGGGCTTAGCTGACAGAAGGGGATCTCCACAATTCATGCAGGTCCCTTTGTAATGCTGCTCTACATAGGCAGCAAGGAACTCCATTGGATTATGGCCTTGTAACAGAATTCTCTCTTCCTGATTGCAAATCATCCTTTATTTACAGGAGGACTCAAAAGAAACTTTTTTTCTGTAAGGTAGCCTGACCAAGAACATGAAGTGGCATCCTCCAAGGAGGTGACAGCACAGATCCACAGGTGCCCTGCTATGGCAGTTCAGTAGGCAAGACTAATTCTCACATCCCTACTGTCACAAAACATCCTTGCTCAACAAAACACCACCTTTGCTCCCAGTGTATATGATCAATGCTCTAATTCAAGAACTTGTTAAAACATAGAGAACTTAATTCAGCAATCATGGAAGATCACAATATCAACAGCAAAGAACTGTTGAACTGTTGCATTAGACTTTCTGAAAAGTGACCTAGACTAACAGCAGAAAGAAATGAATTAATGGAACAATGGACCTAAATACTCTTCATCGATAACTTGGGAAATATTTTCCTTTCCAGTGTATTTAAACTGTACCATACTGCAAAGCTACAGACTTGAGACAAACTATCTGCATTACGTTTTCCAAAATGCATATGGCTCATTTCCAACATGATGTAAGTCTAGCATAAACAGAAAATGAAGACTGATCACTAATGATGTGAGAGAGAAGTCTAGGCTTAGAACATTTCATAAAACAAAGGAAAAATGGTAACTACATGCAGTAATACAAGGAAAAAATTATTAGCAACTTGGAACCAAGACTTATCCCTTACATGGCTTAGTTCTGTTCTGTAAATCAGAGCAGAACAGTGACCTTTTCTTTAATCTCATTCTGCTCCTATTAACCTGGTTAGCGTGGACAAAACGAGTGAAAACCATGCCATGGGATTTTCAACCAGGCTACTTTCATGAATAGGTACAGAAATCAAGCTTGATGTCAGGTAAGAACACAAAATTAAGCCAACATTAGATTTTCTGGAAAAGGAATTAAGGGGAAACCTTTCTAAAATAATGCATGTGCCACACTCTTTGCGAGGGCAGCAGGAATCTAGACAGGTGGGAAGGAGCAAACCAAAGATGAACATGGAGTAATGTGTGCTATGTGAATTGTATCAGTTTGTGGTAAACATTTCTAGCTTGCTATAACTCCATTAAAATCTGTGAAATTACTTAAGAGATTCATTGCTCAACAGTAAGTCAAATGACAAGACCAAATAATGCAGCTATGGCATGCTAATAAATCATGACAGCCAGATACGTTCAGACGAGTAATTTGCTACGATCTGCCTTCTTTACAACCTGTACATCAAAACTGAGTGTGAGGCTTTAACAGCCACACCGTACATTCTTCAGGTGCTTCACTGAAATTTGACTTTACTCTTGCTCCACAGATCAAAAGCCCATTTGCGGCAGAAGCACAGTAGATGCCCATTTTCCAGAGCTATTTCAGCCAGTGATCCTAGACTGCTTCATGAGCTGAACCAAATCACAGCAATTGGGAGCAATTAGGAAATAAGCTATGAAAGCACACTGTCAATCTGACCTACAGTAATAGTGCAAACGCTCCCTATGTAGATTATTATATACCCTTTTAGGTAACATGGTTACTCCAACCATTGCAATTTATAGGACATGCATTACACACAGAGTGGACAGGAGGATTCACAACAGACAACAGACCCTTTGCAACTGAGGTCAAATTTAGGTTTCTAGTAGAACTCAGGAAATGGCACTCAAAACAGCAAAAGATTATTTATTTTGGATTCATCTGCTCTTTCTTATCTATCTGAAATAGCCAAAACTGATTTGGAAAAAACCCTAAACATTCAAAAACGTATCAACAGAACTATAATGCGAGAAATCTGTCCTAAAAACCTAACCTAAATACCTGAAGTGAGACAAGCTGCTTTAAGATGTGCTAATGTTTCGCTGGAAGTACAGATAATTAAGAAGTTTTATGAACATGCTTTGTGTGAGCAAACTCCCATGTCCTATTAAAAAGCCTGCCAGTCACACTGATGTATTAGCATCCATGCTTTTTCCGTTTGATAAGACATTCAAGCAATGACCTACTACCATTTCACCAATAAAACATCCCTTTCAGTTCCATATTTTCTATTTCAAGAGTTTTGATTTGTAATTATGATTGTATTGTTTGCAGTCTAGATTCAATGTTAATTTATCTACAGTAAAACACAATTTCTTCCTGTATACTGTGTCTGAGAACAAAGTCATTTAAAAAATCTCATATTTTCAATTATAATTGATGAAATGGGGACCCAGGGCACAGTGCTGTCATCAGGTTGTAACACTGGTGAAATAGGAAATACAGCATCTCATAACAAGCACTATAAGTGGAGAGTCAAAGAGTACTGAACATACCATGGCATTGCCCGTTCCAGCCTCTGAATCCCACTCTGCAAGGAATGCACTGGTAAGAGCCAGGAGCATTAACACACTGTGCATCTGGACAAGTAGTTGGAGTCAGGCATTCATCAATGTCTTAAAAAGAGAAGATAATAGGAAATACCGGTCAAAGCCATAACAGAACACTGAACAATAAACTAATCTCTTTATTCTTACTGTGCTCGTGTTGTACTGATACATTTAGAGCTGTGTACTTTTATCTGTTATAGACCCTGGAATGTACAAGTTCTCACAGATCAGTGCCAGTGAAGGGACACTGTAAATCAGGTCATAGTATCATATTAACTGAATCTGAATTTTCTGTCATACTATGATTCTTTGGTAGACCCTCCATAACATACAGCAGATCACATTTCAAGCGTAGGTAAGAATAACTTTGCTTACATCACCCCTTTACCATATTGAAGTGTCCAGAGGTTCTTCCTACAGTCAGTCTCAAGAGACTTTGGATGTGCATTGCAACAACAATGCACTTCCTCTGGCTTCTAAAAGCAAAGAGCAATTTGATATTCTTCAGAGTTCTAGAGTTATGCTGCATGTAAATATTATGTGGATTACAAATTTTGTTTGAATGTAAATCAAAGATGTTTAGAGAGAATAAGGAATTCATTATGTCTGAAAGAAGGCACTAGCAACACACATCACTGAGGCTGGCAATGTTTAGGGTGATAAAGGGAACTGTTGAATTAGGAGAGGTCCTAGTTAATCCATGAAAAACAAGAGGTATGCCCTGAAATACCGATAGATCTTACGTCTGGGCTCTGAGCATCTACCAAGAATTTCTCACTCTGCCCCAAACATACCAATAATAAATACAATATATACAACCTAAAGGAGACTGCATACAAAAATTATATTCAAAGACAAGTTGCTGCCAAGTGACCGATGGTCAGATGATGGAATTTGAACAGCTTGGGCAGCCTCATTCCAGCCTTGACTACCATTTTATAATATGGGCCTTAATTACACAATAATTATCTTTCCTACTTCATGCAGTACACAGAATAATGAAATTGCCAGTCACCTGTAAACCCAGCTTCCTAAGCTCCTCTCCTGACCCTGCCTCAAGCCGACCAGTTGTGCCTTCTGCAATTAAGGACTACTACTCCAGAAGAGATAGCAGAGAGGCAATTTACTCCTAGTTTTGGGAACAAGCTACAGAGAAGGAAAATAGCCTCCGACACTTGTAATTTAACTGGCAGTACTCCAAAATTCAGAGAATTGGACATCCAGTTCCAAACAACTCACTGGATGTGGGCAAATCGCAATTTTTGATAGACTCATGATTGTCCAGCTGAGAATACTTCCTCATGCAAACAGCAACAGCCCCTTCAGCCACTACAACGCAGGCCTGCAAGCATTTCCCAGTGGAACTGCTGTGAGATTTTTTTTAGTTATTTAATTAAAGAAAATCCACTTTGGATGAAACCAAAGACCGGCCCCAACACCGAAGAAACCTGTTCTCAGGGCTACATAGACTGTATATGCCCTCAAAACACACAACATGAATGAAGTATCTGGTACAGAAATTTCAGTCAAAGTCTAAATTCTGCAAAGCTTAAAGCAATCACAAGATTTTATAGGAAAACTTAATTGTATGCAGTGATGTTCAACTATGCCTGTAATATTGTTCTACATAAACAACAGACTGTGAAACAACAATATATACACACTTTTTGTTTCCCAGGCTAGGCCCACAACAGAGCTTGTGCTGGTATAGCTTGAAGGCAGGATGAAGACAGGATGAGGAAGTGTAAGCTAACTGTGTGTATTGAGTGCAGTTTGAAGGATTCTTGCCTTTGTTCTTGAAGTGTGGAGGAGGTAGAAAGAAGTTATTTGTGGAATCTGGAATCTGTCAGTAGGTGACTATAATGTGTAGGTGTAATGACATGGTGAAATGATTCCCCGAATGTGTCATTTCCTTGGTTTGATGGATTTAGTGTTAGTATGGTTTTTCCCTTAAGCAACTTTACATAACTTTGATCAAATAATTCTGTTTCAGAAATTAAATGTTAATTTAAATGTTAATGTTAAATTAAATGACAGAGGACTACCGCCACACTACTTAAAATACAAGCTAATAAATTCAACACACTGTGATATTCTGATTGCTAGCATATTTTAATCACAGATTCCCTACTGACAGAGAAGAATTGGAAAAAGTAATCGTAAGAGTGGACTGTGTGAAATATTTATCTAAAAAAACAAAAGGTCTGAAGAGAAAGCGGAATCTTTTAGCAATGTTCAGAGCAGCAAATATATCCACAGCAGCTTTAAGTTGCTTATTTGCTAGGCAACCTAACATGTTAGCAATTTTATTCTGTCCTAGATAACTTAGACTAAAGCATGAACAAAACTATGTTTAAAATGAAATGGCTGCTTGTGGTTTTTAGTTCACAATTCAAGTTGAAAAATGAAAGACAAAAAAAGAACAGCAAAAAAGGCAAAAATATCATGCTGAAAAATAGTAAGTTTCTAAGGTCAGATGTCCTAGGATCTCCTGCAACATGAAATACCTGCCAGTATACATTTCCAAATTTAAAAAAGCCCACTTATCATTTGCTGCCTGTTATACGATGGGACAACAGACAGCTTTTCTTTTTTTTCCTGAAACAGAAACTTGGTAAAGTATGCAGGGAAGGACTAACAATGAAGTTAAGAGATTTCATGGCAAGAGCTGTTAAAATAGCAGTCCTGTCCATAGTGGGGGAACTCCTCTGCAGCATCTTAAATCTAAATGATAGGAATTGCATTGTGGTTCCAGGCATCAAATAACTGAAAAGATTAGAGATTACGCAGAAAGGTTTCTTGTTTAAGACTGCAGACTTCTGAGAATTCTCCCTTTGCAGCGCAACTGTCTCCTTTGAACAGCAGACAATGTTAATCGTTCCACACAGTGCTAACATTTGGCATTATTTTTGTGAAATAAATAAATGGTAACTTCACTTCATCATCCAGGACATTCTATAGATTAAACAAGCAATGTCCTTTTGAACATTCTGCCATTTTTAGCTGGTGTGCATGAGGAAGTTAAATGACCTAAAGGCAAATTAAATGGAGAAAGTAGCTGTGAGAGAAATTCAGCAGAAGGATTAAGCTAGACAAATAACCCATGGAAATAAGGACAGAGTGAGTTGGGGAAAGGGAATTCTGAACAAAAATACATATAAAGCCACTGTGCCAAGACATTCCATCTGAAATCAGATAGAAAAATTTTAAATCAAACATGAAAACAAAAAGATCTGTGTTAATATTTCCATCTAATGGCCAGATTTCTTCAAAAATAAAGACATAAAGTTTTCTCTTGAGATCAGGAACAGCAGTCAACATGAACAAACGGCTTGTCCTATTGCAGTTTTTTGGCTTGGCAACTGCTACTGTATTATTACTGGTGAAAAGGCCATACCTACCTTCACATTCACCTCTCCTGTTCATTTGGTATCCACTATCACAATATTCACATCTGTATGAGCCAACTGTATTTATACAATAGCCTTCCCCACAAGTATGAGGTCTTGCGCATTCATCAAAATCTGCAGATGTAAAAGAAAAGAAACTTTGCTTCACCATGAGATTACTGAATACTTGCATCTCCTTTAAACTCTGCCATAAGTACACATAAGTAAACCTGGAGTTTTGAAGCTGTTTGCAAACCACAGTCCTAGAGCTGTTCTTCCTGAACAGTTCCATCTTTACTTCACTGCTTGTAATTGCACAAAGAGATCTAGAAACAACTAGGCTGTACCAAAGCGGCCAGCGAGCAGACCTGTGCTTGCAAACACAATGCGTATCACTGCGTGTACACTGTGCCCAAGGCAGCGCTAACCTGAGGAAGACCACAGCTAGTGCACACTGGTCATGTTGCTCTGCAATGTTTATGGCTGTTTGCAGTTACATTTAGAAATACGGTCTGTTATATTTGCTAGTGATTGAAAGGATTTTGAATACTTGTATTTTCTACCACAAGTGTTTTTACTAAATGGTATTTTTCCTAAACAAGCATGATACTGAAAAATTTCTCGTTTTTCAATAAATAATCATTTTGGAAAACAGTAGAAGCTACTCAAATGTTTTCCTGGTGAGAACAGCTGAAAACGCTTCCAGACAAAGTCCAGTACCAGTGACACTGAGGAAAAAAGCTGAGAAAAGTTTATTGATTCATTTTTGTATTTTTATTTTCTGTAAAAAAAAGAGACCAGTAATTACCAACGCAGTCAGTTCCATCTTCACTGGCCATGAATCCAGCCTGGCAAATACATAGGAAACTTCCTTCTGTATTTTCACAGTGTCCAAGGGAACAGAGGTGGGGTGCCTGAGTACACTCATTAATATCTATAAAAGAAATAAAAACACACAAGACTGTAGAATAACATGTTTAGTTGTGATTCTTCTTTTTGCATTCTATGCCCTGCTTTTGAGAACACTGATCTTGTAATTATTTCAACTGTTTGAAAAAGTGTGTTTTCCTCTCCCTAAAAGCTGCAAAACAGAGATGCATTAAAATAGTTTAGGTTGGAAAAAACACTCTTACTGGCTTAGTCTATAAGAATATTTCACTGGCCTAAAGAATGTGACATGATTACTATTCAAATCACTACACTGAATGAGCAGTGTAGCTGAGCACAAGCTGCAAGCATGAGACATTAACACAATTTGGATGAATTGGAACGATTTTCAGTTGCTATTTGGCTGTGTATGTAAATTATTAAAAAAATACTGTAGTTGCACACAATAGCATGTGTATCAGCATGAAGTTATTGAACTTTTAGTAGCATGAAAAGTTGATAGTACACAGTCTGGCAACATGACATAATAAACTTTCTGATCCAAGTTACAGAGGAGCCAGCATACTCTGAATGAAGGAAAGATACCAATAGTGCTGCTTCCAGATCTGAAACAGCTCACGTAAAGCCAGTCTGGGCTCTGCCTTATGTTCACCAGAGCACTTTGTTCCAGAATTTACTAGCTTAGAAGCATATGAAGACTTCACTTTGCAGATCTCCTAATACGCTTCTGGGATGTTTATGTTATACTTTCTCTTTTCAGCAGAAGGTTGAAAGGAAAGACCTAACAAAATGACTGGCTTTAGTCCAGCTGCAGAGCTGGTAGCTGGGTAAATCATTCTGAGAAACAGGTGCCAATTCAGTCACTCTTTATCCAAACAGAAGTGTATTTCTTCCTAGCAGTCTGATAGTTTTAGATACCTGATACAAAGCTGAGATCTGTCTAACCAATTTTTCTTTCATCTCACAATAGGAAAGGGTTTCATTCAATTAAATTAAATTCACATTCAGTTCTGAGTGCCTGAAAGGCTATAATCAGAGACTAGTTGGCAAGTTTCATTTGACATACAAAAACTAGTTTCTGTGTAGTTTGGAAACATTCAGTAGAGGAAGCAACTCCTGACTCCTCTGTAGCATATTTCCCCTGACCAGACTTTACATTTCAAGCATTTCACAGCATGGTTATTGCAGAGTTTT
This sequence comes from Neopsephotus bourkii, assembly GCF_033783945.1. Classification (NCBI taxonomy): domain Eukaryota; kingdom Metazoa; phylum Chordata; class Aves; order Psittaciformes; family Psittacidae; genus Neopsephotus; species Neopsephotus bourkii. The sequence continues at coordinate 8,249,342 of NW_026901776.1, read as the reverse complement.
GAAAGCGTCCATTCATACCGGAGCACTTTGTCTGCTGATCGTTAAGTTTGTACCCCTCATAGCAGATGCAAGTGTATCCCACAGGCAAATTAACACAGTGTCCAGCTCCACAGATATCAGGATTAACTGTACATTCGTTGATTTCTAAGCAAACAAACAAACAAGCAAAAATTTAACATTAAACTCTCCCACACAGTTCAGTATGTGCAGAATATTCTGTAATACAAGTAGAAAGTTCAGCCCTGAAAACAACTGTAAATCAAGTTTGTAAGTCCTAAGCTTCTGTAATGAATACCTTATCTAGAAGAATCTAAAGTTCATCTAGGCTTTTCCTAGCAACATATTCCGTATCGCATCCAAGATTTATATATAGGTGCATAAAAAATAAAGTAAAATGAAAATAACATAAAATAAAGATTTATACAATTTAACCTTTGCAAAGGTTAAGAAAATAATTGTAGTGAGTTTCTGATTATTTTTAGAGAATACTTGTCTGTTAATGGCTTGAATGTATTTTGAAAGATAAGGAGATTCAGTATGGGCAGCATTGGATGCTAAACCCCTGCAGCAGTTTTAGAGATTCTCAAAGTACATGTGCTACTGCAAAAGAACACTAAGGAACCAATGACTGTGTTTAGTTGCAATTTAAGCTAAGGTTACATAGCAGCGTGAAACTGTAATTCCTGAAAAGTAAGTTATCTGTAAAGGAGAATAATTTATTCAGAATACTTAGAAAGAGGTTAAATTTAACTACATCTTAAAGTAACTGAAGGAGCCAGCTGAATGCTTACAGAAGGACAGGATACTTTTTCTACTCTTACAGTAGGACTGCAAAATTACTTCTCTTACAGTAGAATTTAATTGCAGAGAGAATCATACTTCAAAGAACTGGGTGATTTAGAGCTGGTGCATGATACATGCAACTCAAAATCCATTCCTGCATGAAAGAAAGCCATCTTTGAAAAGTTAAACTTCAACTGAAGTGTGTGCAATTTTTCCTTGTGAATGAAAGTTGGGAAACCTTGTGGTAGGCCTAGACGTGTACCATATATAGCACTGCATCCTGAAGTATTTACCTGGATATTGCAATTACTTCAAAGCCTGTGTTAATTCTGAGAGACTAGCCAAAGTGACATTGTAAAGTTCTCATGAAGTCTACATGCCTCAAAGAACATGACTATGTATACTTCATGAACACATGTGCAAACTGTCTGAAGACCTGACTTCTATCCAAGTTTTCAGTTCAATTCTGGTTGCCAATCATGTAAATCTGAGGTGGAATTATTATTTTTTCCTTCTGTAATTTATTTGAGGGCACAAAAAAGGCAGGTACATCCTATGAGGGCCCTTACTCTGCTGAGAATACACTCATTGCTGTGCTGCTCTGTACTTTATCCCTTTCCAGAGTAATCCTTTCTGTTTTACAGCTACATTATCTTTGCTATTATAATTCAGAAGTGGCACGGAACAATTTATAGTGTCAGGAACTTACAGTCATTTCCTAATTTATTTTAGTTTTAAAAGGGAAGTACAATACCTGTAACTTGAGTAGGTGCAATTACTTGACTTGCACTCGAAGTAGAGACTTCAGGAGCAACTTCAACAGGCAGAGGAGGAGATGTTTTCTCAATCACTACTGTGTGACATGGAATTGAAATCTATCACATCCCAAATAAAAACCCCTTAAAACATTCAAAAGAAAGCTCTTAAAGAATTCACACACGATACTGAATGAGCCAGACATGATGGAACTTTTCGTTAGTTTACTCTGCTTAGATCTAGAGTAGAAAAAAAATAGTATAATTGGGTTTTCCATCATTCTGCAGCTTGTGAAAAAAACCCAGAGGTGATGAAGAAAGCAAGCACAATACTAAAACTTTTGCAGGAGAAGTTATGCATGAATCTGCAAGGAGGCACCTAAGTAAAGTGTTCTCTTGACAAGGGTATAAGGCCTCAACTCTGCTGACATTTAAATTCCCATGTATGTAATCCGTGATATCACTTTTGCCTAAAATATGTCTTTGCCTCCTAACAAGTCACCCAGCTCAATGACAACCTCTTAATTCCTCCCACCTCAGCTTCCATGATTTCTTTTCTGTACTGTGCTCATGAAAAAAATTGCTTGTGAAGCTGCAATAATTTTTTTATTAATCTTAAAATTGCTGCCTTCCCATTCTTCAAAGAATTGTAAGCACTCTCTCATACTAAAAGACAAGTCAAAACAAGTCACCCGGAAACTGTGGATGCAGGTTAATTGTTGAAATCCCAGGAGAAAGCTGAGGCTGCCCACGCTGTAGATCAGGCTGCTTTTCTTGATCAAGGGAAGCTAATTCCTGAAAGAATGATTAAAAAGTTACATTCTGAAAACATTCTCTCAATTCAGCTATTATAACAATCCACAAACTCCTGGCTTGGAAAATGCTAACATTCTCACATGAGTGGCTCCTGATAGCACATCATTAATTACCACCAATTTAAACCTGAAAGAACACAGAATATGGTATTTACACAATGGCATACAATCTAACATTGATTTCATTTGAAGCAGCCATTTCATGTCTTTGGCTTTGTCCCTCCATAGTTTCCCCCTCTTCTGCTCTTTAATTGCTTACAAATAGTATTTAATTGCAGTTCAACATACACAAAAGTATACAATCACATAAGTCTCTTAAATCTTCACCACTGTGAAACATTCTCTCTTACCTACTGCACTGATAATCTTATTTTTCTAACAGTGTTAGATGCTTTTAAGTCTTTAGCAAAATGAAATTAAGTACAGCTGTAGTTATTCCTAAGAAATGCCAGTATCTTCAGCATAGAGAACCTGGAACCTCCAGAATGAGGAACTTCTTAGCACAGCTACACACCTGCTCCATTGAATACACAGCAACCCTAAGAAAACTAGGAAACTAACTTAGGTGTTAATACAAAGTGTCACAAATACTTCTCAAAGCTTCATACTGTTTCTCTCAAATTAATTTCTCTGTAGCTGTCAGTATCTGTGGCTCCCCTTCCTACTGTCTGTATTTTTCAATATCCTCTTTAAAATCCAGGCTCTCTAGAATGGGATAGAACAATACAGACCCTCTGCCAATACCCTAAAGAGAGGTTAAAGTAATCCCTTCCTGTACCTCACTACCTGCCTGTTGTACATAATACTAATGAGCTCTTTTTGCCTCAGGGTTTGCATTGTAAATCTACAGTGAGCTGTTTGTTCCTCATAAATCCTAAATCCTTTTCAGAGTTACTGTATCACATCTTGCACACATGGTCTACATTCTAATTCTTAGATAAATCACATCATATTTTACCTGATCAGGGGCTGCAGTTCCCACTAAAACCAGAAAGAAAAAAAAATAATTAATCAGACTTCACATAACTTTCACTTCCACATTATATTTAAAACTAGCAGCACATTTGAGAGTGGTTGCTGCCACCGCAGAAAAACTTTTGGCTCTCACCTCATTCCAAAATAGTGTAAAGTTGAAGAAGCAGCAAGTGTAAAAACTAATCTGAAACCAGAGTGACATTCTACTTGTGGACCAATGCTTATAATGATTCAGCTTATAATATATATACACTTATAATATTCAGCTATAATATTCAGCTGCCTTACAGGTTTCTCAGTGGTTGTTTCCTTGGAAACAATCCAAGAAACTCACAGGTTATTTATTCACTGATTAAACGTTTTAAATTTTGAAATTTGCCTTTTCCTCAAGCAAGCAAAAGTGGTTTGGTTTTGTTTTGTTTTTGTCCCCACCCCCACCCCGCTCCACAAAAGTGACTCTTTTTCTGGGAAGGAGAAGTAGAAATTTTCTAGTTTTTATTTTCTGTTGCAGTTTGTCTTTTCTGGACTTCCTCTTACTGATGAAAATCTATATTCTTCGGAAAAAAAATATGAAAGAATATTTTTCTTTTCACAATCAACATTTTTCATAGAATGGATTTAAAAAATTAAAATAAAATAAAAAATCAATCACTCTTCTTGCTCTCATTTCTTTGTACTCTGAGGGATGCCGATTATCAGAACTGGGAGAACTTCTAATAAAATGTCAAAAATTCCAAATGCAAACATACAAAAAAAAAAATTAAATAATGTGTCTTGACTGAATTGAAGCAAACATGGTTTTTAAAGTTATTAATTTAAAATAACAATATTCCTTTTTCTTCCCATCATTCTTTGTTTTAAGGTTTACCAGAATGTGTCAATCTTTCTAATTACTGAAGTAATATTTTAGGCAAATGATGCACCACTTTGTAACACAGGAAAGTTGAGAGGTTTATCTGAGATTTTATAATCCAGCAGTCTGTAAGTATATTCGAATGGCTTATTTTTCTTTCCAGATTCAGTTTAACTCCACTTTCTTCTTGAAAAGTAAACTAGAGCAGTAATTTCACCTGGAAAGTAACCTGCGTTGCACAGAATTTTGCAAAGTCAGCTGACTGAAAATCTTTCTAATAATGGTCTGATATACAGATATATAACTGCTACTTGAAAATACACCTATGAAGTACTCAGTATCATGAGAGGGTTCTTCAGCAATGTGCTGCATCTGGTCTACAGTTTGCATAATATGCCAAGTTTGTATAATAGTGCTGCTTTCTGTATTTCTTTGCTTCTGCACTTGTTCTGGACTCAGGACAATTTCAGCTGCTTGAAGAAAATGAAGCTTGAGAAAAGTATCTTAGAGGAGTCAACTAATAATTATACGACTCAGTAGGTGGGGACTGATCCAATATGGTCATGCCAAGGGAGTGCAAAGCTGCAGGGGTGAGAGCAGAGCACAGGAAAGGGATGCATGCCAACACCAGGTAGTGCTAATATAGGCGTGTATAGACAGAAGATGATGGAAACCCCTTAGCTTCTGCCACCCCATATACCACTAAATCATAAAGAAATAGTGAGATAAAAGCAGTCTCTCTCCCCATGGTGTACTCAGCATCTGGTAGCAGCTCTACATAAAATTTCAGAAGTAAACATGTAACACAATATGCTGCATGACATGGAGCACTCTGTGAGGGAAGCGACACCTCTCTCTCCTGCACTGTACAGCAGCTACTCTGAGAAGAAACAGACCACTGAAGACACATGCACAGAAATAGAGAAATACCAAATTTTTCCACTCTCACCTTCTTGCACAGCCATCTCAGTCTCACTTTTCTGTGAGAAGGTCAGTGCCTCCACTGGCTCTTCCTTTGCTGGGAGAGGTGGAGGAGAAGTACCTTTAGCAACAGGTTGAGTAATCGGGGTCTTGCCAATGACAGGTGGCTGTACTCTAACTGCAGGGTGATGATATAGCTTGTTTCTGTGAGGGCCAGAAACCGTATAACCCATTCCACCAGGGCAGATTTCCTTAAAAGCAGCTAGATTTGGGATGGGAAAATATTCCTTTTAAGAGTCTAAAAGCGCAATATGTTGACATAGTGGAAAATATAATGACTACCACTAATAAATTTAATCTCATATTGAATATACATTTTAACAAAAACTACTTAAAAGGCAAGCTATGCATTGCATGCTAAATTGATGGAGCATTCTCCCAAAAGCATGTTCTGGCTGTTACTCCCAGGAGGTTTACACTATAGTTTACCATCTTTCTTCAGTTGTGTTTAATCTATCATTATATCAAGATAATTTTTTGGTATTAACCCTCTTCAAACTGCATATCCTTTCTGAGTATGAGTTTAAATATGCAAATTTTCATAATCCTTTACATTACATAAGTAACGAAGATCATTAATTTCTCATTCTCTTTTTGCGGAAACCAAAGGAGAAAAGCTCACCATCCCTGTATTAGAGGAGCAGAAGAATATCAACCAGTAACAACATTCATTCACAGGATCCCATTTGATACATCAGAGGCCTCATACCAGCCCTGATCCAAATTCCTCTGAATTGAGTAAGTCTTTCCACTGACTTCAGTGGGCTGGATAAAAAACAAACTGGGAATCATAAAATACCAAATTACCACCATAAGAGAGAGGAAATAATCTCATTTATAAAGCTGCTACAAAAAAAGTTATTGAAAGTCAGGCAGCAACACCTACTCTGATCTCTGCAGCTGCTCTACATGAGCATCAGGTTTTGCAGTCCTAATGGAAGACTAGAATCAAAGAGATGTACACGTCAGCCTTCCTCCCCATCAAAGATAACAGCTATGCTCCTGTCAAGAGACAGGGAGACCTTCAGGAGTCTTGAAGGGGCTTTCACTGCCCTCATTGCTTCACTGTCCTCACTGCTCTAGGTAAAGCTATGTTGGGATGAAACACCAAAGATCTAGTCTCCCATCTGCCTAATGTGATATCTTACAGCTTCTTAAAGAGATGTGCCCAACAGCGCATTGGTAAGTTTACAAATTCTGCTTTGAACTGGAAGGCTTTAGAATAAATTAGCATCTAAAAATGAAACCACAAAATCCTAGCTACAGGTGTGCCACAGATGAATTAATTAAATTATATATTAAATTGCAGTATGTGTTAATTTCACACTGTGTTCTGATAGTGTCCTAGTAATAGAAAAGATGAAGGGTTAAACTGATTAAATTGAGTGAATTCAGAATGTTGGAACGCTTTTTGCTGGGAAGTGTTAGTGTTAAAACTTGCCACAAAAATACCCAATTGAAGGTGGGAATTCTGGTCAAAGCAGGAGAAAATGTGATGCCTGTCCCTTTGGATGCATACTCAGAATGTAGGAAATCCTGCTCAGGTCGTGTTCTCTGATAAGTGCTGTTGACACCTGAGTATACAAACCTGGCCTCTCTCAGTCTCACTTTTTGTACAAATATTTTAAAAGCTATTGGAGTGAGATCATGACTTTTTAATTCAATAGCTCCAAAATTAACAAGGGATGCTGCAGTAAATACTTTACCCCATTCTGGAGTATTCCACTTTCACACAATTTTCATAGAATACTCTGAAAGACTATGAATTTAACCTGTTATGGAAAGGAACATGCTTTTTAATCATGAAAGTTGTCATGAAATAGGAAAAGTGTTTCCTACACAGGTCATCAGAATTTTCTTCTCACAGATTTTCTCTTACATCTTTTCATTAACTAAAACTACTAAAATAGCCAATTCCACATAATATTCAATTATGTAGTTTTTATGACTAGAGAGCAGTCAACAAAGAGACCTATTTTCTGCTTCAGCATACACACAACTGGGCATAAAGTCTCACACAATATTCTCTTAAATGTAAAACATCTGCATTTAAATTGTGAGTCATCTGCAAAGAATGTATTTTTACTGCAGTAAAAGGCCATAGAAATGTTATTTATTTGAAAGTGAACTGGACTTTAGTCATGCAGGAAACAATTACTTTAAAAATCAATTGAAATGCTCAAAAATGTTTGCCACTTCCCACTTCTGTAAGCCCAACTTAAAGATGTAAGGAACCTGCTGCTCTCATCCATGTCTCTGATGCTAGCTGTGATTTCCCAAAGCAGCTGAATCTTTCTAAAATACTCCATAGAGATGCATGTCCTATATCATAGCAATGACATCTGCTGTGACTTCAGAAAAAAGCTGTGGATTACCATTACAAATACTTATGCTAAAATACTGAACAGGCTGGACATCACGTATATTACATAAATCAATACTTTAAAAAAAAGGAGAATTTGACCGTACATTTGGACAAACTGATTTTGACAAAAGACTCCAACAGTGGTCATTTAAATTTTAAGCAAAACCAGGGAATAGAAGGTACTCGAAAGCAGCAATCAGTATGTACAATATGTGGTATCATAACCTATGAGCAGCCTAAGTTAGCGGTGTGACCAAACAAGAGTGTATTTTCCAAGTCCTTATATATTAAAAACCAGCAAGACACCAAGTGAGCACTAATAATACAAATGAGATTTATGTATCAAGTAAGCAACTGATGAAGTGAAAGGCGGCATGAAATGTTTAACTTCGTTTTTTTAAAAGAAATTACACTTGGCACTTTCCTCAGAGTGTATGGTAAAGATAGGAAACAACGTTAGAAAGCAGTGATACCCCCATACATATCCCACTAACTGTAATGTAACGTACAACACATGTCTTTCTGTGACCTAATTCTCAAAAGCTGACATCCTTTTACTGGTGTCTTTAACAACTGAAGAATATTAATTAGATTTTGGGTTAAATTGCCTTTATCTGTAGTCAGAATATAATGTACAATAAATTTATCTTCATGTGATGGAGATTCAAAGTTCAAGGACATTATCTGAAGATGCAACCGTCATTAATCCAGAATTCTCTCACAACATATCAAAGATAATTATTTTGTCTAATCACAAATCCCTCTGAACAAAACTATACATGGGGTGATCCTACTATCATGTAAAGAAGTTTCATAATATACTGATGGACAGTTCTTGTTTCAAATCAGTTCCTGGGTTTTTAGTTTTTGCGTTTTTTTTAAGCATGCAGAACAAACATTGGCTGGGGGCAAGAGTCTGTATTTTTAATTGTCAGTTCTCACCTGTTCCTGGAAGTGGACACTTCTCACAGTTCGGGCCCCAGGCTTTGCCAACACTGCAACAGCAAAGCTGCTTGCTGAGCTGCACAGAAAGAGGATGCATGCATTGCTTTCCTGCACTAACAAACCGGTAGCAGGGTCCTTTCTCCTCAGCAACCACAGGATTATCAGCTGCAAAGTGAAAGACAGTATGGCACAGTTCAGATGAAAAGTAAAACAGAGAAACACCACTAGATTTCCAACATCGGTTAAATGCATTAATATTACAATCCACAGAAGTTTTATTTCAAACACATATCTCAAGCTATGATTCTTACTTTGCATAAAAGAACATCCTAGACCAAGGATAAGTATTTTAAAGAATAAAAAAGCCCAACTCCCAAAACCAAAACCCAAAACATTTTCCAAACCATCAGTTATAAAGGGTCAGAATCAGTGCTCTCACTTGTACACAAGTCCAACTACTGAAGACCAAGGTCAGTCACTGGCAATGTGTCAAGCTACATAGCCACTGGAACATTCAGCTTTAAGTAGGTTATATAAATAAGACTACAAAAGGATTAAGATTAATACATGACACATTATAAAAAAGACAATTATATATATATTTTTTGTTATATTTAGTTTTAATGTGGAAGAGCCAAAGACCATCAGCTATGACTAGTATGAGGTAATGGGAAGCTAAGACCCATCGAGCTTTCTAATTTATGCATCCACTTTAACATACAGTTAACAGTTCTGGGTAATATGTTCACTTAACTAAAAAAATATGAAGACTGCCTGATTTTCAACATGACATGCAAAATCAAAAGCAAAAACCAACTCCTTTTTTTTTCTGGTGGTAAACTGGTAAGTTCTAAAAAATTCTTCAAAATACTGGAAAACATTCTTAGTAACTGAGTGTCCTTAATTCATAGTGAAAGATAAACATGCTGAAAAAAAATGGAAAAAATTCACCTACAACTCTAGACTATATTTTATATAAAACAGATGAGAAGCTTAGAAAATGAGGTATTTTTCACTTGTAAATATTTTCAAAAAACCCCCAAACCCATAAAAGCGAGAAAATTAGTTGTTTTTTACGCCTTCTTCTTGTTGAGGCGGTTGATCCCACCCCAAGTAAAAGCTGATTAACAGAGGAAATTATCTGCATTCATGCTGTTCACAACTTTTTCTTCCTCCAAATTATTTCTTATTTTGTAATCCTCCTTAATCGAAAAGCAAATGTGCCAAAGATCATCCTGTGCTGAATGTTTAGTAATGGCAACTACCCAGGTCAAAGCTGCAGAGGTGAAAGAGGAGAGGGCAGGACACAAAGATGATTTTGGCCAGGGAACTAGCAAAGTGGGGAAAAAAAAATCATGGGAAAGAAAATCCAAGCTGGTGAGAATGACTGAGTGTATGAGGAGGCTGGATTTGGCCTTGAAGGTTTTGTCACACGAAAACCAGGAGAAGATAGCAAGGATCCTGGACAGCCACTGGCAGAGACCAAGGCTTCCAGGACAAAGAGACAGAAAAGAGGCATGAGTACGAAGTCTGACTCAATAAAGTGAATAAGCTGATTAAGACAAAGGAGGAAAGACAAGAAATACAGGGATAGCTTAGAAGAGCTGGACCCAATCAAATAAATCTTCATCTAAAGTGCAACTAGATATCTATTTAAGTACTTTGATTAGGACTATTACTTACGTATGCACCTGGAGAGGGTAGGATCTGGCACAAATCCCATTTTGCAGGTACACCTGTAGCTGCCCATGGTATTCAAGCACTCACCATTAGGGCAAACTCCCTGCAACTGACACTCATTGATATCTGTGGGAAAATTGAAAATAATCAGGTAGTGAAACATGCATTAATATACTCCTTTCTTTACAAGCTATTTTTTTTTAACTGTGCTGACCTGTAACAAATTAGCACTCCAATCAAGATGTTTTCCCATACTGACAACATTTGATTTATAACCTTTTAAAACACTGCTGAGAGCATAACAGAACAGCAATTACAATTAATACATCATTCTCAAGTAGTCTGAATTAAAAACCAAATACACTTTGACTGGCTTATCAACCCCTCTTTTCCTAACGAGATGACTGCTCACATAGTCAAACACAACTCACAAGAACATTAAACAAAGTTTCAGGTGATGTAGTATATTTTATGCAGCTTAAACAGTACACTTAATTCAGGGTTGGTTTTTTAGTATTTGTATTTGGTAGTGCCTGAAGGTTCATTGTGCTGGAAGAAGCAAAACGCAAAACTACCATCTCTAGCCTAAAGAACCTATAATCTAAATATCAAAAATATATTTCAGGAAGCACAGAAACACATGGGGTGAAGAGAATTGCACCAGTGGAAACTCAACTTTGTAATAATTAACAGCTGCTTTGATAAATTTTACTGTTCCCAGGCTACCTGTATCAGAGTCCCTTTCAGGGTCTCACTGATTTATTCTCCCATGCTCCAAGCACTGGGCCTCAGGCCTTTATCATGCTTGGGGTTGCACCTATAATTCACTTGCTCTCAGAATAGGACCTCTCTGATAATCATCTGGATACTATCAGTAACTCAGTCAGCCAAACTATGACTTTAATTAAGGGTTCAGTTACAGAGTAGCTTGTACTGATAATAAAAAAACCCCAAAATAATTAAAAAAAAAAAAATACCCCCAACCTGTAATTGCCTGCTATAAATTGCCATGTCTCCTCTTCAGAAAAAGGAGAGTCTGCACATTGAAATAAACGTACTTCAGCATTTATGTGCATTATTTCTGTGTAAGACTTTCCCTCCCTAATCCTAAGCTAGGAAAAAGCGCCTACCTTGCTAGGTGAACAAGCTACAAGTGGAAGTCAGATGCTCCAGCTAGCTCCTTGGAGATCGTTTTACCTAAACCATTTTATCAGTGATCATTTTATCTAAAATACATAATATTTATTACCTTTCTCTTAGTTTTTAAAAAACCTTTAAAACCTTCACCATTTTATTTGACCTCATTGGATGTTGCTGCCTGATTCAACACTATCAATCAACAAGGGTAAGAAGTTGAATATGTAAAATGTAACAGATGTGATGGAGTTTGCTTTTGGAAACCTACAGAAAGAATCTTTCATTTTCTGACCATGTTATTCATTTTTCTCCACAAGTATGACTACCTGTCCCACCACACAGAAGTGCACAACTTAAGCTCACAGTACAGCAGACTCCAGCAGTTGTGATTTTTTCCAGATATTCGGTGTTGAGCTTATGCCTCAGCTCTTTCAATGCTATACCTAATCTAGTATCTTGACACCACCTGGATCAACTTCACATCTATGTACTTAGCCACACGTGACAGAGTGATAATTTATATCCTAGAACTTTGTATGAAATGTGATGGAAACCACATGAATTACAAAGGATCAACTCTGCCTCAAAGGAATTTTCAAGTGAAATTCCCAGACTGTGTGACTTTCTGACCTCAGAGGGAGTGGACTATCTAAAAAGGAGAATGGTACATGAAAAAAAACCCACCACAAAACCTTGCTGAAACTGTCTCCTACAGCAGTCTACCTTTTGACCCATCTAACCTTTGAGCAGGAAGATGTCCCATATAAGCACAGGAGTACCTTATTTAAGGATTGTGCTAATACAGAATATTTAGTAACTTAGACTTGTTCTGATGCACTCACAAAATATCTCATCAGTTGCTTAGTCTGACTAGGCTCTTTCTTTTGCACTGAAATCTCAAAATATGATTGAAGGCATCTACAGAGGGCCAACTGATCCCCAAAAGAACTCTGTTTCAATGCCATTATCTTTTGTGAGTATTATGAGGAATGAACTCAAATCTTAACAGCTAGCAAACTAACAACATTACTGAAACATCCTTGAATAGAAAGAAACATGTTGATGCTCTTGTAAAGCTGTCAGGAGGAAAGGACACACTGCTAGCTCTGTTTTAAAACATTGGGCACAACAAGGAACACAATGGAAGAGAAGACTACAAAATACCTAGAAGCTAATACAAAGGAAATACTGGAACCCTCAATAATCCACTATTGAATTTTCTACCTGTTAGAAATTTGGGTTGTCAGATCAGTCCTCAGATGCTAAACCATGAAGAACCAAGAATTCTGCTTGCTTTGATGAAGTACTGACTCTTTCGTTAGAAACAAGACAGCAGAAGAGACAGCATGCTTTACACTGAATGCAACGAAAATCTCAGTATCCATGTTCACTTCAAACTGAATATTCACAACACAAACACACAAATTACATACACACGTATATGCAAAAAGCACATACAAATTCTGGAAGAGAAAGAAGAGGAAAAACAACGGAGAAATTAAGAGATAGAAGAATGATATGAAAATTTGAATATTAAGATATACATTTTTAACAAGGTCTGTGCTTTATATTCTTATCTGACTTTTGCTTTTTGTTATTTAGTATTAGTTACTTGTTGGTGTTGACATCAGTCCATTCAGTGAAAATAACTGCTGGCTTTCTACATTGAAATAGCCAGACATTTTTAAAATAACTTTCTCACTTTACAAATTCTAAGTATACATTCTTTGTTTTAAACAGGAAAATTTACCTATACTACCAGAAAAAAATGCAATCTCCCAGGGGACATGTATAACATACCACTTGTCACTTTCTCTGGAATATAGATCCATGTAGAATTAGCAGAAATACCTTGTCTAGTGAAGACAGTATTTAAATTTTAAATCACTGAAAAAGACAACTTATTTTAAATAATATTAGTTTGACTTTATAGGTCTTACTTTCAAGGAAAGGCCAAGTCTCCTGTTTGTTCACCATTACATTGTTATTTGCTTATATGTCATCATTATGAAGAATTTGGCACTCTTCCTTCCTATCTAGGATAACTATACCTTTCTATATTATATAGCTTAACATAAGTGCATTTATACTTTCAATGTTTAAAATGATTCATGATGCATTTTTCATTTACACATTGTTTGCATCAAGCTTCATTTTAAGGAAAGTTTAAAAAACCTATATATGGATAAATTTTATTATTTGAATACTGAAATTACAGGCATGTAAAAAATTAAAATCTTGCAAAGACACAGGTGGATAAGAGGAACAAAAACCCATGAAACCTGCTTTCTAACTTGAATTTGAATCATTTTATTCGTAACACTAGTATTACCCATACTTCTCAAACAAGCTGTACTGTTTTAAGTTTGTAGAACTATGTATGTTATAGATGATAAAAATGGTGTCTCAAGCAGTTTTTCAGCTTCAACTTAGCTACTGAAATGAAATGAATAAATCTATATATATTTACAGTGAAATGAAGGAAAAACCTCAAACCTATTCTACAGAAGCGCAATCTGGCTTTGCACTTAAATTCTTGTTCCAGGTTGCAGACTTCAGATAGCTGAATGATTCTGAATATCCAGTAACAAAACTGTGCTACTTGGATTTTATATTTTTTTTCAATATAGATTATATTTAAGTCTTTATACAGATAAATTGTAATTGTGAATTTTAAAGTAAACTGAATTTAAGTATCTAAATAGAAATTATGCACGTTCTTACAGATATGAATTTTATGTTACTGGTGGGAAATACTTGCATAGGAATGTTTTGGTTATATCTGGTGCTATTGAGAGAATCCTGTTTTAGAGTTTTGCCTGCTAATAGTGAAGATTTCATGGCATTATTTACTTAAGTGGCTAATTTACAGGTAAAGGGATCTTCCTATAATTCTTCAGTCCAGTCGTATTTCTTTCCGAATGATTTAACTATTCTGCAGGAAACATTCACAGATGCTGTCATTATTGCCACTGTATTAAATCTCTTCCCAGATTAACTGCTCTTGTACATTTAGTATTTAAAAATATAATACCCCATTCACATGTTCTGTGCTATTGCTAGTTAACATGGGCACTGTTGCATTTAAGTACCACTTTATATGGATGCAAATATCAATGAATACTTTGCCTAGAATGCCTAAATAAATTAAGAAACCCAAAAATAAAAAACACCCCAAAAAAACAAACCAGAAAACTTCAAATTTTCAAAAGGAGCATACATACATGTAAGAACAGTATTTATTTAACGATTTTGGGTTAAAAAACAAAAACCCTTCCAGATTTACTATCTACTTCACTTTATTTCAGACTGTGGTAAAAGACCACCTACCCCAGATGTTTCGTATCACCTGCCAGCCTGCCCAGGTGTGCACACTGCACTGGAATCAACTTGCTCGAGCAGCTGGAAATCTGATTCAAAATTAACAGACTTTTTTTTTTTTTTAGCCCTCTTTTTCTTGTCTATGGACATGAAAAATATTTCACTTTTAAATTAATATAGTAATAAGAATTCATTTGCTCCATTCCACATTCTAAAGAAAAAGCTACTTTAAAGGTGTCTGAATAAAGTTGCCTGTCTTTTGTTGTGCTTAAGTTCAAACTGACAACATGCTTGTGGAGTGATTTGATCAAACATACTCATCTACATAGAGAAAAATTTTAAGGGCCTATGTAGCAGCACTATAAAACCATACAAATTAAATACAGCTTTCTAAAGAAAACCAACTAAATGTTATTTTTCAGTTTTCAAGGAAAACTGAGTAATAAAGTTTTATTGGTAAAATGCCTCTGTGTATGGGATACAAGGGGAAAAAAATCAAAAACCAAATTAAGCAAGGAACTTTTCCACACAGCATCTTGCATGGCTCCACAGCGAACTCTCACAGTAGGGGCTGTTATTTATGATTTATAAAGAACTTGCAAATAAAGCATCAATAGATTTTTTTAATAGGTGCTTGATAATGTGAATGTCTCAACCCTTCTCAATGGTAATAAACTGGTGTAACCCCACTGGCATAAAAGCAGCATTGTCATTCTGTGCTGACAGCCTGATACTTTGCTGTTGCCTTTAGTACTATACATGCCCAATACACAGAACTGGTCCCTGACACAATGTGCTCCTAGATTTGGTAGTTCATCTTTATGAAAGTTTGGCAAGAAATGAAAGCTTTACTCCTCCTATATCCCCTTCTAAGCACACAGCTTGGTCTACGGTGAGGTCAGCTCCTCCAGAGCCATGCAGCAGTCCCTGCTTTGAACAACCCAGACACTAAAACCAAATTGCTGCTAATCTATCCCACAATCTTCCCCACTAAGGAAAACTGAAACCAGGTTCTCTTAACTACAACAGTTAGTTTGATACCTTCCCACATATTTTTACAGGTCTACTGGGTGTCAGGTCAACCTGCTCAGAAAATGCAACGTAATGACTCACTGCCACTGAATTTCCTGGGGAAAGAAAATAAACTAAACCAACCATTTCCCAGCTAAGTACTTGTCTGCTCATGTGAAGAGTGTGACTATGAATGAAGCAATCTTCACGACTTAAAAAAAAACTCCTTCAAATCCAAACAGAAGCAAAGGAGGAAGACAGAAACACTGTAAGATGATATGCATTTAAACAGGAAAGCACATGTTAACACTGAATTTGTTATAAACCATAATTACATATCGTTTTAATAAGTCCAAAACCAACTTCATCTTCAAAAAAGCTTTACATACTTTAATTAGTAGACAGAAGATGGAAATGAATGGATAACTCAGGTATCAAAACTAAAGATAACTTTACTCATGGCTTTTCCTCCTTACTTTCTAAGAAAGTTCACAAAGAAATTTTATGTAGATTTGTGTCCAGGGCAAGGCAATCTTCAAGGTTTCACATTTGAAATACCCCAAAACACAAGTGTGTTTTGAAAGCACTTTACCAGAATTTTGTTCCACAAATATTTAACAGAATCAGATGAAGAACTGACCTCAGATTTTCCTCATGACCACACATACATACATATTTGCAATTACATGGGCTAAATACCATAACACTAAATTAAATTTCATTAAGTCTAAATGCAGGCAACAGTTAATACAAAAAAGCTATTTTCTCTTAATAACTGATTTAGGGAAGGACTGAATAGTCCAGAAGAAATCAAAACCCAGAAAATTTTGAAAAAGAAATCCCTTAACATTTACTTGTTACTTTTCCATAAGGAGTTCTTCCTCACTCAAAGACAGAAAACCCCAGTGCCTTTTTAATGTCTCTATTATGAGGGTTGGGCTCTTTTACTGAAATACTGATTTACTTGTTTAGTTCTTATATGCATTGCACACTAGGGAACTGTGATGACTTAGAAATACACAAATCAAAATTTTAAAAGGAGAAAAGTTAGATACGGGACCAAATTCTGTTCTAAGGTACTTAAATTTAAGTGACAAAGCATTTATACACCCAGTGGAAGCTTTGTGAAGTATTTGTTGTGCACAGAGAGATACAATGTAGTATAATCTCTCCACTGTATGACGAGATGTGTGAAAGAACTCTGTGCTAGAGGGGAAGGCATACTGCAGAAGGTATTATCTTCCAGTGTTCTGCCTGCATTCTCCAATTCCACAGTGACTTTTAAAGTAGATTAAAGCAGTCTTTGGGGCTGCGTCAGCTGCAGTTCAACACTACTCTGGGTCTTTACTGGAAATCCACATGCAATGTTCTCCTAACTTTTCTTGAGAAATGGCCTAATTCAATCACATTCAGGAAGTGAATCATTTCAGCTTTATTCCAGGATTAATGACACCATAATTTAGCCTGAGTATCCCTTCTCCAAGGATAACAAACCATGTCAAGAGTAAACATTCAATCCTAGAAAAAATTCCTGCTCCTACTTATAATGAGATCTGTACCTGTCACTGCTGAAAGAATATGCTTTGCTTGGTTAGAGTAAAACATGCAAAGTGATTTACTGAGTGCATCATACAGCTACTGTAATGTCCTTTAATTTGCCCATTTTCTGAAATACTTTACTAGATTCCTCAGCAAGCAAATATGAAAATGCTTCACAGCCTACTGCTCTTACATCCATTTACATGCCAACACAATGTGCAGAGCTTGATGCCCCCTATAGACAAGTGAAGCAGTGCAGAAGGACTTAGGTGATCAGCAGAGAGCTGTTCTGCTATGGACCAGCTTACAAAAGCTGATGTTTGGAAGATCAGCTCTGTAGTGTTTCCGTTTGGCAGCCTCCAGCTGGAAGAGTATTTAGGAAGAGAAGTTCACTGTGTTTTGGCTCTGTTAACTGTTATAACAGCTCTTCAGACCACCCAGTCCCAGCTGGCCCAATGCAGAATCACAGGAAATACTAAGGTGGTGTAAAGCTGTCTTATCTGCCTTCAGCCTTGTAGCTCATTTGGAGACATGGAGCAAGTCCACTCTCTACTCTTTTCAGATAGCGAATAAGGTCCATATTTGGTCACAGACACACTGGAATTTGAAACATTCCTATAAAATTAATTCTTTCATCTCCATGCGTTACACATAGAATTTATGCTCATCAAATCATCACAGCTTGGAGCATTTAAGCACACTTAAACATGTAACTTAAAACCACAATTCTATTAATGTGTTTTGGTCAAAGCCACAATCTTCTGACTGTATGGTCTTTAAATCTAGCTATTTAAAGAGAATATTTTTCCTCAAGAAGAAACAGTCTATGAGCTCAAAAAAGTCATCAGTCACTACAGGGAATCTGAACAATACAAATGTAAACAAAAATAGTCTTCAGTTTGTTTTTTGAAAGAACTGCTACCATTCATGTAAAGAATACAGTCAAATTTGCCTTCAGGAGCACTGATAACTTTGAAGTGATAGTGTCAACTATTCAAACTGGATCAGGTGGGGTTTTTTTACTGTACTATGTTGAAGTAACTAAAATACATTGTAAAATTTCATAAAGAAGACTGAAGAAAACTAAGGAGTGATTTAGTATTAATTATTAAAATAATAATCCCTCTTTTGAAACAATGTATTTCCTTTGTATACAACGCATTTTCTGCTTTACACCTCTGGTAGGTGATTTTTTGATTACATGAACAAATCTGTCTCAAAAGACAATGAAAAACTCAGACTTTCAAAGTCACATTACGTGCATAAACAGAAGAAAACAATTTATAATTTCAAACTTTATAAAACAACATATGACAATGCATATAAACTAAATATGCAACAGCATCCAGCTAGGACAGTCATGATACCCAGAAGGTTCTTAGGAAAACCAGTCCAAGCAAGCAAACTTGTAGAAGCAGAATGCCTAGACAGACTACCACAGCCCTCATAGCTGCACTGAAATACTCAGAATCAACATGTGGCTAGAAAGTACTGCAGCCCTTCTCATCCCCTCTGTCCCAAGTGTCTGGTGCCAAAGGACACCAGCAACCTCAACATCAAGCAGCCCACAGCTGATTCCAGGCCTAAGCCCCATGGAAAAGTAGATTTCTGAAGGGGGACTTCTGTACATCGCTCTGAAATGAAATTTCTATGCTTTTCAAAAACTGACTTTGTTTAAATGACTATATTTTGAAACTGAAAGGAAACTATGTATCTCTTTTTGATGCAAAGCAAGCAACTTGCCTTTCAAGAGACCCACACATTGTTACATTTAAGCAAAGGCAGCCTTCTAGATCAATTATGTACTAATTAGAATTTGCCAAAGTACTGGGCAACAACTTAATTAGAAATGACTCAGTGGTCAGTCATTAAATGTTATTTAGTAAAATCTGCCTTGACAGATGTTTTCATGCATTAAGTGCTTTAATATGCACAGTATCTCATGTTGCAATGAAGACTGGAATACGTATCATTTGTGAAAATTTCACTCACTCGGGTAAGGCACAAGCTAGGCTTCACTGGGAGTGCCACCTAACTGAATGTCTTCCAAATTGGCTCAATATAATTTTTCATTCTATGAAAATCAATTACAAGCGTACTTACTAACACCACTGAAAATACTGTTCCAACTGTTTCTGCTATAGCTATATTGTTAACCACTATTAATATCCTTAGTTCTAAGAAAAAATACGACCTCCAGATTTTATTGCCTCCATTATAGTTTGTTTCAATAATAACCTGATCAGTGAGAACAACAAAGGCTAAAAGAAGCAAACAACATGGTTTAGTTGCTAATGCAACAACTGCAATATATATTTTTTTTAAATTAATGAAAAAAAAATGGTGCTTATTCTAAGAAATGACCCACTGATTTCCGTGAGCTAACAGAGTAGCAGCAGGAGGAATCAATCCAACTCATTTTGTGCTTCTACGTGGAATTTACTGGAACAGAAGTTTGCAGAGCCACAATTTTCAAACACATAATCAATGTCCAAACAGCAACCCAGCCCAGTTTCTGGAGATACATTTATTTCTCAGTATGATCATCATAAAAGAACTTTGAAAGAAGGTCATTAACTTAGTAGTTAAATAACATTAAATAGCATTTCTTATGAAGCAAAAATCGTTTATTACTTAAAAGTAATAAAATATATATACAACATGCAGAGAAAAAGATATTACTGTATTTTAGGGACAAATAGAGGATGGCAGAATATACCTTCAAAACTTATTTTAAATCACAACGAAGCCAAGGGAAAGTAGCTCAAAGTCCCTAGGCCACGTGGTTACAGAACTTGATCCATCAACATACAAATACTAGTTTCTGCATGCTCATATACATTTAATTTTAAGCATATGGGGGCTTTTCAAGAACTTCCATGCACAACTTCTTACTTCACTGAAAAACAAGTGTTCAGGTATTTTTCCAGTTCTTCAAGATAAGATTTTTAAAGTGCTCTATTGGCAGTATGTTAAGTTTCCTGAAAAACAAATCCAACCTTTTCACCAGCTGTTTTCTTCATTCTATTTCAGTTTTCCAAGAAAACCATTAGCAGAAGGAAACAGTAAGTATAATTCTAAACAGGGAACCAAAAAATCTCATTGCATGTGGATTCTGACAAAGAAGTTGCAGCTCTGATAAACTGTGTTTTGGTTTTAATGACAGCCTTAGGGGATTCATGTGTGTACATGTAATAAATCACCCCATTGAAAAGATAATTACTGAGGGGGGAGGGGGAAGCAGCAGCAGGAGCTTTATTGATAGCAATTACATTAAACTGTTCAAATTAGCATACCCACAAATGGCTCTCTGTTGTCCTACACACACATTAGAGAGAATAATGTTTCATTACATTAGTTCAGTCACTTGGAAGGAAAAAAAAAAACCAGGGTCTGGTTAGTAATCACACTAATATTATATAGGCTTTGTAAACTAAGGAGGCTTTTGACTGCAGAACAATGTAGTACAAAAGGTTAATTAGGCTTTTCGGCCTGAGTTTTCAAATGCAGTGAAAGTTGGAGAGTGTCTAGGTGAAAACAGCAATCTCTTTTAGCTGCGGGCAGGGATTCAGAAATGTATCCCCCATTACTATTTCATCTGGCAATGCTGGCCTCTCCTGAGCATGAACACAGCATGCACACCCTTTCAACAAGGAGTAATCTAATTAAAATGTATACTTGCATATGGACATGCTGTGCCACTCTTTTCCAATCCAGTTGTAAGGATTATTACAAGAATATCAATCCTCTCTAGCCAGCAGCTTGAAAGTCTTCTCTCCACAGCTATTGCTGTTGCTTTGCTCCATGTTTGAGACGGACAGCTGGTTTTTTTCTTAGCCCTGTCCTCTTCTTTTTTAGAAAAGCATGGCTGCTTCAGATAAACACAAGCAACCCACTTTTCCTGACCCACTGAGAAGCACATGCTAATGACCATTTCAGGACTGAAATGCACCCTGCCAGCAGCTTTCACAAATAAAGTTTGATTTCCTGATGACTGTTCAAACTGAGGTCAAAAACCTGACCCCCAAAGAAAATTATAATCTTGTTACTTACTTCAGTAGGACTAAATTTCATCCTTTGTTCCACAGTATTTCTTCTCCCAGTTTCTTCCTTACCTGTACCTCTTTTTTGGAGTGTGTTGGTGACTAAATTGCAGAGAAGCCACCCAAGCCTCAATAAGACAATAAGAGGAGCCTGCAGCAGTCGCCACCTCTGTCCTCTCCAGAAAGTTAAGATATTGTCCCCACCCTCAATTCATCAACAGTCTACTTCCTGGTTGGATAATACTACTCCGTTGTGTGATTAAAATCTAGGTTATAAATTTGCATGTATTAATTACAAGCTATATTTAATTTACAGGGCTCTCTCTTCTGGGATAATGATAGCAGTAATAAATAAAACTATTTAAAGCCTCATATTTCTTGTAGTATAGCTATGTACAAATTCTTAAGGGGACTCCACAGTCTTTCACTGCAGATCAGGGAACAAGCTCCATTTAGTTTTTTTACTGTTTTAACCCAACCCAGTTTTCTCTCGCAACCCTGCAAATGCCCCTCCCCTGCAAGCAGGTAAACCATTAACTAGGTAAAGAACTGAGCAGCAGATTGGCTCAAATGGCTGTTCCTTCAGACAGTAGCTCACATCTCCCTCAGCAGTGGAAGCAGTGAGATGTTTGCATTTAGTGCTCTACAAACTGTATTTTTTGTTTTGGTTGGGAAAGTAATTTCTTTACATGGCTGACTGCTACACACTCCATCAATGTCCTAACTGAAAGGTTTCAGTTACATAAAATTAACTCTACCTCCAAAGTGCCTACATATATCCTTTAAAAACAATTACTCCTCTCCATCACCACTATTTGCTGGAATCTTTTACCCTTGCAGTGTCAACAATGACTAAGAAACCACAGGTCACTGTCAGCCTCACTTGAACTCATTCTTCCCTTCTTTCCTAAATCTCTCTCCAGAACACCTCTGCAGGATTGCTCACATCTTCTCAGAACTCCTTCCTCTGGTTTACCTGAGCTGTGCCAAACAAGCTGAACAAGCAATTAAGCTTTTTCCAACATCCTCATCTAGCACATCTTTTCAATGCCCCAAGATACACAGAAAGAATGAGCGCAAATTTATAGATACCTGTTCAGCTTCATCAGATAAAGATGCTGCTGGCCAGGAGAATCTAAATGCCCCAAGCCTTTCAGTGTAGCAGCATGATCATGCAGATCCCATAACCCTGTTTTGATAACTTCTGTGCTTGCAGCCAGGATATACAGGGCATAATCTTTGAATAATACAATTTCTACAGTGTCTAACTCATGTCGTGGTTTAAGCCCAGCCAGCAACTAAGTACACACAGCCACTTGCTCCCTGCCCCCCATCCCATAAGGGGATGGGGAAGAGAATTGGAAAAAGATAAAACCCATGGGTTGAGATAAGAACAGTTTAATAATTGAAATAAAATATTATTATTATTATTAATAATACATAAAAAAGAGACAGGAATAAACCCTAAGAAACACAAATGATGCACTATGTAATTGCTCACCAACCCGTGACCCCTGCCCAGCCTTTCCTCAGACAGTGATCAGTGGATCCCAGACAACTCCCCCCAGTTCATATGCTGAGCATGACATTGTATGGTATGGAATATCTCTTTTGCCAGTTCATGTCAGCTGTTCTGGCTGTGCTCCCTCCCAGCTTCCTGTGCACATCCTTACTCTGCAGTGGCAGAGCATGGGAAACTAAAAAGTGCTTGACTTAGGAGTAAGCACTACTTAGCAACACCTAAAACATCAGTGTGTTACCAACATTATTCTCAGACTAGAGCCAAAACACAGGGTACCAGCTACCAAGAAAGAAAATTAACTCTATCCCAGCCCAAACCAGGACATTCCATACACTGTCACCTGCACCATGCACCTTGAAGTACGTGGGTCACTACTTTACATGGCAGCCAGGTATGCATGGTTTTCATTGTCACTTGCCAGTGACATCATCTGGCTTCTCTCATTACTACTGTGTCTAACCTCTTATGTTCAAAGGAATCATTTTCTGATTACTCTATACTTTCATGATTATAAAATCACCCTCTACTGCTAGTTTCATCTGACTTAAGAGCAGGTTCACTGTTTAGCAGAAGACCTGACAGAACAATGTATTGCTACTGAAAAACAAAGTAAATGAATTTAGCTGAAGTCATCTTTATACAACAAATAAAATGAGAGTCTATGTAAAGGTTTTAAAAGTTTTTTGCCCTGGAGCAAAAAAAACCCCACTCTATAGAGTTGCCAATATTTGGAAAGAATTCAAAGTAGCCACAGCATTTTTTTCCCAAAATGCGAATCAAGTGACTGGATTAATTCATCTAGGTCAGAAATATCAAAGCATGTGTCACAGAAAACTGAAACTCAAAATAAACACAATCAATTTTACCTTGACAAAATGTAGCATTGATCCTTTTGTAGCCCTGTGGGCATTCCATCATAGGACTGTATCCATGGTAAGCTGAAAAAAATTTACATCAGTCAAATACCTGACAGCCAAATTATTATGCAGCTAAAAAAAACCCCAACAAACCCAAACCATAAAAACACTGTAAGTTTTTATGATGTATGATTAAGCATAAAAAGTCAAGAAATTGAAATTAAAGTTCGTACAGGTAACCTTATTTCCATCTCTTCCCACATGTATACCACCTACATCTTCATTTATCTGGTGAAACTTACATTTTTCCCAGAAAAAGAAATCTTTGAAATCAGGATATTATCCTCCATCCTAGTTGTTTTCAAATATTCAAATAATTACTTTCCCAAGCCAGCTACAAGTATAATTTTGGGAAAAGATACATTTGAAAATCTGCGATGGAAACTCAATGGTTTTAAACCTGAAAGCAGCTTTAGAAAGCAGAATTATCTTAAATGTTAAGAAAACTGGTGGGCACTATTTCTCCTGCCACAATGAGCTAAAAAATATTTGAAATACAGAAGAAATAAATTTAAATAAACTTTTAAAACAAGCCAAAACCAAAAAGGCACATTTGTGATTTGTGTGACAAAGTTGCTGAATTTTATAAGACAGTCACTTACTGGCCGATCCGTGTAAACTGTCAAGGGTATAACAACATGCAAAACACAGACCGAATTCCATCTTTCCAAAATAGAAAGTGTTCAGTTAACTAATTTTTTATTTTTATTGTTTCTTTCTTTCACTTAAGGTTGCTTTCGAGACTACAGAAAACTGTTTAGTGATTCCTTAATGGCTATCGTAAGTGAGAGCGATAACTTCTTTGTATGGTTATGCACTAAAAACTAATCTCCTGGCAAAGCCAAGCACTTTATTAAACACATAGGACTAAACTTTTGGCACTATGATCACACAAGCGCCTTTAATAAGAGTCAAGAGAGTTTTTCATAATTTGAGTGCTACAACAGAGATACTTTATACTTGGTCAGATCTTTTGTTTTCCTTTGAAAGTGTTCTAAGCCTTTTAGATATTCAGCAGGCCAAAATAAATGAATAAATAAATAAATCAAGCACATTACTTTCCATCTTTACCCTATATAAACTGTCAAGACAGAATAACTGAGATAATGTTTTCAATTGGCTCCACTTCACATATAATACCCAAATTCCTTATTTTAAAACTGGTAACTAGTTGAATATAAAGGTGGAAAGGAAAAAAAAAATATTTTCATTAGTTATAAAGCTTTGGAAAAATTTAAGTGATGATCTTGAGTAGGAGGGTTTCAGTGAGATAGTTTTAATTCATATTGATGTGAATTATTTACAACAATTGCTTAATTAGAACATTAAGATTCTCCTTAGAGATTGCTTAGAGTGATAAAATGGTTAAACACACAAAAAAAAGGAATGGTCAAAATACAGCAACAGTGCTCTAAGCACACACTTCTCCATCTTTACATCAACTACAACCATTCTAATACAAATTAAAATTTGACAATTTCATCTCTCACCATAAAGTGGCAGCTACACATTTATTTTTAAGGTAGCTCCAATCTTTTCACGGTGTAAGTATTAAAATAAGTTGAAAATTAAGATGAGATTTTCACAAGTGCAATGCATTAGCCTATTCTTGGTCCTCAAAAATGTCAATGAAACTCCTAATGCTCATGTTTGCAGAGTCAGATTCCTAAGTGTACTGCTTATGTCCTAACTTACCTGTGTTTGCCATTACAGATCTGACTCAATTCACACTAAACCCAGGAGAGTCTCTAACTTTTTGTGGACAGGAATGGTACCCTGCAGTACAGGCTGGTAGAGGAAGAAAGAGAGTGCAGAGCTCTTCCAGTTGTAAATGAGGAACAGCACATAAGCTATGCCAGGCCCTTTCCAGTGCTGCAATGCATTTTCCCTTCCAGGGTGACTCAGCTGCTCTAGAAAGTGAGTGGTGAAGTGAGGTCAGAGATTTTAACCTCTCCTTTTAGCCTCTCCCTCCCTCCTCATCCTTCTACTCCCACACTGAACAGGAAACAGCGGCTTACTAGAGAGCAGCAACGTAAGCAGGTCACAGCAGATGAAGCAGCTTGTTCAGTGATGGCTAGTGCATCCATGTAGGAGCTTGATAGAGTCCTACATTACTTACCTTTTACTCACTTAGACAACCTGTTTGTAATTATTAACTGTTAGCAAGGCACCTGAACAATCATTACATTCCCAATGTAACACAGAAATGCACTTTGTCTTAAAAGTCATCTTCTGTACAAGCCCTCAAAAATGAAGATCTGTTCCAAAATGTTTTTGTTTGGTTTTTTTTTTTTTTTGTTTTCAGTAATACTGAACAACCCATAAAGTTACAGGCATGGCCAAGACTTACAGTCTCAGGCCAAGACACTTGACTTTGCAAGAACACAGAAGCCCTGACTCAGCAGTGGCTACTACCCAGAACATGCAAGTACATCTTTGCAAAGTGACAAAATGCTGTTTAAGTCCATGGGAACACGCCACACACAGACTTATGTACATTGTTAAGTAGCTTACTGAAGAGAGAAGAAAAGTGCCAGATAATGAGACTGAAGTATATGTTTAAATATTCTGCTGTGGATTTTGCAGAGGATCAATATTAAATGCAACCTGATTACAGATTATTACATACAGGTCAGTTTTGAACAAAGTTTATGAAGCACAAAACCATAAAAGCAAAAGGAAGTTTGTTTGCTTCCAAATAGTCTACAAGAAAAATGCTAATACCAATTTAGTGAAGTATCAGAACAGGTCAAAATTACACAGGACTACTGTGGGACTGCTGTGACACTATCATGAAGATCACTTAACTGATAAGCTACTAATAATTTACTTGATTCCATTTTTCCATCCAATAACACACATATAAATTTATAATATATATATGCATACTCTTTTTACCACTGAAACTTTCATTACTGTAAAAACAACATGCAAAAAGAAAACTCAAAACCTTGATGAAATAGAAATTAGTAAGCACCACTCCACAATTGATTAAATTTTATAATAAATTTACATTGATATTTGGAGATTGCTTGCTCTACAGAAGCATAACACCGTGATACTGACATGAGGCTAAATTTGACACCAATGTCCAAAGGACACTTAGGCCCAGATTCTAAATAGATTTGAAAGTTTCAGTTGCATGCCTGAATTCAAACTGAACATCTGTAAGACTTTAAGATGCTGCAAGACCACTTGAACTCCTGCAACACTCTGAATTTATCACCTTAAGTTCTTAGAATTCTGAAAATTCACCATTTGCATCCATGAAGAACTGCCGTAAGTCCTGGCATGATTGACAGCATCATGCTCAACTCATTCCTAAATCAAATCTAGACTAAAATCTATCAGAGCTTCCTGAGAGATTCAGTGAGTATTCTTGAAACATAAACCTACCAAATCATACTCTTGATATAATGCAGTGGTAGATGAGACTGTATTTTAACCTGGAGAAAACAGCACCCCATCTCCTCCCTTCTTAAAACACTACAGCGAGAGCTCCCACCTAGAAAGACGAGAGATTTATCCTATTACGTCTAGGAGAAAGAAACCCTTACTTTCCAGGAATGCTTTAATCACAAGGACAGGATTATTCCAAGTGGCAACATTCTCTCTCTCCTCTTGAATTTGTACAGCTACATTCAAAAAACAATTCCAGATTGAGCCAGAAAGCAGGAGCTAGCATGACTCATGCCGTAAGTAATTAAGGACACTGGGAAAGAGACTGTCCAGTCCTGTTCCAAGAATTGCTTCTACATTTTATGGGTTAAGGCATCTCCTCATAGGTATAAAATGTAGATTAGAAATTCTTCTGGCAGATAAAGGAACACTCTGAATTGTCCCATCTTGAGTAAGTGTGCTAGTCATCAAGCTTTTATCATCAAAGGAAAGTGCTTATCCCATTAGCATTGCAAAAAAAATATTCTTACTCAGTGCTTGGAAAAAAGCATGGTGGAATGAATTCCCTTCAGGAGAGGCTTTAGGGTGAGTTCAGGCACTTCTCTGGACCCGCCTAGAAAGCATCTGTGGACCAGAATTTCAGACATGGTTTGTCCCAGTGTTTCCCCATCTGCTTGCTCTTAACACCGTGCCAAGCATGTTGGCATTAAGCAGCTGCCTGACCAACATGCCCATTGTGGATTCCAGGCTGAGACAACTAGCATTTTACCTGAGCTATGAAGAACTAGCAAATGGGCTTCTTTTTGAACCAGGCACCAGAAATTTGTAGTTCTAACCAGTTTTTGGTTGAAACACATCTCAGGCTCTCATCCTTTTTCTCATGGCACACCTACATCCACTAAGCAACATTCAGCATGCCCACATGCTTCTGATGAGCAAGGCTTTCATTTGTACTAAAACTGCAACACCTTCTGGAGTAAGCTAAAAAATTAGTATACATTTCACAATTCATACACCAATACAGAATGCATGTCTGTCAGAAACTGTATTTATGTTACAGGAATAAAAATTTAGATACCCTTATTAACTATGGCCCTCAAAGACCCCAAGGAGGCTTTCTTTCAGAACATAACCATACTCCAAAACACAAAATTTAAATGTTCCATAAACTAGCAGACCAGACTGAATCAGCATAAATTTATATCAGTCTCATGTAGAAGAAACAGTAGGAGAAGTAGGAGTAACAGCAGGTTTTCCGGTAGAATTGTATTTACATCCACATTAAGACTTATGGACAAAAATATGCTTAAAAAAACCCAACAAACCCAAAATCAAACACTGAACACATTTCCAGTATCGCTATCTGTATGAGTAACAGGTGCCTAGAAGACCCAGGTAAGAGGACTGTGACTCCCTGCACTATTTTTTTCCATTAACTGCAAGTCTACTACATCTGCAGAACTGAGATTACATTATCTCTTCTCATCTTTCATCTAGGGATGAAAATACAAAGTGACAGAGAAGTACTACTATTCCTGTGAAGAAATAATGTGATTCACCAAGTTCAAGAGACTATCTTCACCTATCATGTAAATAAATGGAAATTTCTCTCTCATTATAGTACAATGTCAAATCATAACAAAATTGTGCAAAAGTCTTTGTCATTGTCTAATTGTTGAGGAAGATATTTCAAAAACAGAGAAAAAAAAATGCAACTGACAATTCAGAGCCTGGAAAAACTTTGGCTCCGAACTTGAAAGTTCATCTGCAGTCCCAAGAGGTCATTGCATTCTCTCCAAGTAGTAACTGGCGCCTCTATAATTTAACATTTCTGTGCAAACTTAAAAAAAATAAATCCAGCTGGAAGAGGCAGGATGACTCAATGTCATTATCCTTTCTGCACTGAGAAACTGCAACAGTGCATCACTGACTTAAACGAAGAGGAAGGGAAAAAAATCCCAATGACGTTAACTTTGCTGGCTGCACTGAATGCCTGCATATTGTAACTCTGCTGGCATGCAGGACAATTCCAGTTCCTACAGCTTGTCCCTGATCAAACCATAGCATGTTCTTTTTACTATGGTCCTTCCCCTACCCCACTAAAAAAGGAAAAAATACTTATTGAGGGAACAAAAAGTCATAAACTGATCCAGAGAAAAACAACAAAATAGCACTTACACGGCTTCTTAGGACATTTCTGGCATTTGTTAAAACCCCAGGAAGTACCCACAGTTCCACAGCAGTCTTCTTGCTTGGAAAGGCCAGGAAGTGCTTTGCCACACTGGAATAGTCAGGTAAAGAATACTCTTGTTAGCAATACTGTATGAGGCTCACTTCCAGTACAATATTCTTTTACAAAGGTAAATTAGGTGACATTATCATCTTGCCCTGTGTCAATTTCAAAAGGAGGAGAAAAAAGAGAACAGTATTATATAGGAATAAGTGAGGGTATTTCCAATGTAGTAATTTGCCATTGGCATTGCATTTTTCCTCGTAAAACCATGCTCGTCCACTTTTTCAAAAGCTCTATAAGTTGTTTCAAATACCTAATTACTCTCAAAGACAACAAGTATGGCTGATTTCTGGAATGTTATTTCCTATTTAAAAGCCTCAACTTCCTGCCAACTTCTGTTTAATGTTTAGGAACACTTACTGAAAATCGCCAGATTGTAATTACACATTCTGCTGCTCAGATACTGAAGAAGGTAACACAAATAAGATGATCAAAGCCAGTTACTGATGTCTGTATTATTCTGAACAAGTGTCTCTTTCCCCATGTAAATATTCATATTAATCATGCAATAAATTCTGACATCAATATTCCTCTTTTCTCACCCCAATCAAGAATACACTTACTATGCTTTTTATTAAGAACACTATATAAGAACACTAATTTTTGGTAACTTACACAGTACTAGTTATATCATTTACTTTTGCAATTTTCTTTCATTTTGCATGCTAAAGAAGGCTTGAATGTATTTCTGAGATGCAGACATTAAAAAAACTACACCTAAACTTGTTTATTAAGTATAAAATAGAAACACACAAAGCACATGAAATGTAGACAACTGCACTTAGTAATACTGTCAAAGCAAATGCTGATGCAAATTGCAGCTAACAATTCAAATGCACCAAAGTGTGAATCCTCAATATGGAGTGAGCAGATCTTCCCTAATTTAACTTTCCTTCCTGACAGCATACAAACCTCTGACCAAATGCTCACTGCTGCTGAGCTCTCAGCTCAAGATTGCTGGCTTATCCTACAGAACAGGCTGTGGCCTTGTGGTTGCTTTCACTTTCAGCTGGTAATCTGGTCACTCTACATTGGGTGTTAATGCACAGGCTCTGATAGCTTCCTCCAACCTTCCCATAATGTTTTAATCTTATTGACGCCCATGAGTCAGTGATGTTTCTGAAGTGCAGTGTTACCCTGTGTAGCTTCACAGTGTGACTACTAACAGGCTATCCCCACAACGTCAGGGCTCTGACTCATCAGAACATCCCCTCCTTGCACTGGGAGTGGTGGCAAGGCCTCAGCCCATTCATCTTCTCTGCCTCTTTTTCCATAAATGCTCCCCAGATGCCTCCTGAAATATCTCAGCAACAAATTAAAAGCAGCACCACTTCACTGTTTAAACATCAAAATGTAAAGTGCAGCCTGCAGCAGCTCAGTACTTGCTGCATGTGAAGCTCAGACATCTGTCAAAGGATGTGTGAGCAGCTGGGAGTATCCTGTTCCAGTAAAAGCCTCTCTTGTGAAACGTGTTTTTAGTACCAAGGCAACTTACTGAAGTTACGGTGTGCCTCTGCACATCATCCCTATAGAAGCAGTTAGCACCACTTCTGCTTTGAGTGACACATGAACAGCATAAAGAACAGAGTGGCCAAACAGGTTAATAGAGACTGCTCAGTTACTGTGGAACTTCAGGAGTCAGACTTTCACACTACTGTCTGCAGAGGGTCTTCTGACATTTTCCCATGTTCCAAGAGGTGAGAAACAGTCATCACCTGGTTGGTTAAGAACGTAAATTATCTAAGCAAGTCCTACCTTTCAGATGCAGGTCTAGGCATACACTATTT
The DNA here is from genome assembly GCF_033783945.1 of Neopsephotus bourkii. Lineage (NCBI taxonomy): Eukaryota > Metazoa > Chordata > Aves > Psittaciformes > Psittacidae > Neopsephotus > Neopsephotus bourkii. The sequence goes on along the minus strand of NW_026901776.1, from coordinate 8,218,221 downwards.
AGACATGTGTCTGTCAGGCTGTCTTGCACTTCCCTGTCTTAGGCACTGGCTGGATTAGTATAAGATTGACTACTTCTTATCAGTCAGAGCCTGTTAAGCTGTGTTTCGAAGAAGGAGCTCTTGGCCTGGCACTTAACAAAGGTCATCAAGCTGCACACAGGGAATTCTGCTCAACTCCCTCTGCTGCAGCAGCATCAATGTTTTCAAAACTGGAACTAGCTCTCTCAACTGCCTTTAGCTAGATGATGTACAGATTTTACTGCATTACCAGAAGCTCAAAAATCCTCCAACTAAAGACTATTCATAATTTCTCTTCCAAGTGGCTGTCCTAAAACTAGAGAATTCATGCTGCATCTTTACACAATGCTGGTTTCTCAACTCCCATCTCATGTGAACATGCTCTAGGAAGAACCATTCTACTTTATAATTACAGCTACTCAGTTTTATAATTACAGCTGCTCAATTCCTTTTCTAGCATTGGGACTGCTACTGCAAAGACAGAGAAGCCACTTACTACAGTCATATACTGTAGCTGGTTTTGAATCAGCTTTTGCACTTGACTCTTGTCCCCCCCTTGTACCTCATTTTCACAAATCTTGTCTCTGAAAAGAAGTGGGAGGAATCAAGGCTGGTGCTGCACCTCCCCTTATGATCTCAGAAATAAAGCATTTGGGCAGCAAGGCACATTACTTAACACTCAGTGTTTCTCTGCAAGGTCACAAGCATGAAGGAGACATCCCAGCAGCTTAATCATAGACTCATAGTATAGTTAGGGTTGGAAAGGACCTTAAGATCATCAAGTTCCACCCCCCCTGCCATGGGCAGGGATACCTCCCACTAAACCATATCACCCAAAGCCTCGTCCAACCTGGTCTTGAACACTGCCAGGGATGGAGCATTTACAACCTCCCTGGGCAACCCATTCCAGTGCTTCACCACCCTAACAGGAAAGAATCTCCTTCTTATATTCAATCTAAACTTCCCCTGTTTAAGTTTAAACCCATTATCCCTTGTCCTATCACTACAGTCCCTAATGAAGAGTCCCTCTCCAGCTCCCTGTAGGCCCCCTTCAGATACTGGAATGCTGCTATGAGGTCTCCAAGCAGCCTTCTCTTCTCCAGGCTGAACAACCCCAACTTTCTCAGCCTATCTTCATATGGGAGGTGCTCCAGTCCCCTGATAAACGTCATGGCCCTTCTCTGGACTTGTTCCAACAGTTCCATGTCCTTTTTATGTTGAGGACACCAGAACTGCACACAATACTCCAAGTGAGGTCTCACAAGAGCAGAGTAAAGGGGCAGGATCACCTCCTTCAACCTGCTGGTCACGCTTGTGTCAAGGTAAGACTCCACTAACATGAGAGCCAACATGCCATCATGGACTGGTTGGTTTGGGGTTTTTTTCTTTTTCCCCAGAACAGAAAAGGTGTCATTTAGTAGTAGTAAATTAAAAGTATATAAAACAATGAAGAAGACAAAAAAGAAAAAAAAAAAAAGGGAAGGAAGCTGGACTACAGCCCACTTCTAGTTTAGGTGTGGTGCTACAGCATTTGCACTCTACTGAAAATCATGATCTCTGTGGTCATAATTTTTTAAAATTTTCATATAAAAACCATGAGCAAAAATAAGTATGCCAAAGTTTGAGTCATCTAGCAACTGTGCTTTGTAGTCCTGTCAGTAAAAACTGGCAATGATTAAAGCTGCTGCTCCCATTGCCTCTATGGTGAATTAAAGCTTGAAGAATCAATGATAACTTTGTTAATGTACAGATCATTGTAGAAACCGTCCAGGGAGGAAAAGCAACTGCCACATGGGACTCCCAGTGGTGTTAGATCTGTGTCATTTTGGAGCTATACATCAGAAAAAATGACTGCTCTGCTAAGTCCTAAGCCAAGCACAAACAGAGTTTGTCTATGGCTAATAAACCCTGATTTCTCTAAACCTGTATTGGAAGTACATCTAATAGCGCTTCAGATACTTTCAATACTCATGGTACTGCACAAACTGTTTCCCAGCCAGCTACATTTTCTTAAGATGCTCCTCCCTTTCACAAACCCTAAGCACCAATGAACCAAAGCTATTTCTACAGGTTTCAAAGCCTTTTAGGTAATTTCTATCCACTTCAAGAGTCTTACACCCTTCCACACTGAGAACAACTCATTAGTTCTTCAGACAGTCTCTTCCAGTCTCTGAGTCACAAGTGACTAGGAAAGTCACTTGGGGGAATCCATAACTATTTCTAGTTTGTCTCACCATTCAACACAACTTCAACACATAAATATGAACCTAAAATAAGCAGGGAACCTAAAGACAAGCATACAGCTCACACTATGCATGAAGACGATGACATTCCCTAAGCGTAGGTTTATACTTTTCTATCCATCAGTCACACACATTTTAAACTAATCTGTCCTGTATTCCTGAGGGCTTCTGGAAAAGAATAGATTTTCATGAATGATACCTCTGTCAGAAGCTAATGCTTTACAGATAATTCCTATTGGTTCAGAATGCAAAGAAGTCATGAAGGATTGGTATAAAAGAGCTCAACTGTGCTGAAAGAGGCTCAGCAGTAGCAGCAATATGAGCACACATGGTACTGCTATAAAACAAAGTTCTTCCTGGGTAAAGCACTCACAGACACTGAAAGTATTGTTTCGAATCCACATATTTTTCCCCATGCGTGCCTGGGCTTCTATGCCAGTATTTTATATAACTGAAGGAAATACTGAATATTCCCACTGATAGACTGAAGTTCTGGCTGACCCCGTGACGGTGCAGAAAGACCACCCCAAGCCACACCATGTCTTTGGTCCTCTGTCCAGACTCCAGCCTCTGCACTGTCTCTACAGTCTTGGAGAGCTTAATAGTATTGGAGTTGTGCGCTGCCACCAGGCTTTCATGTGTTCTTCAATGTCAGGGAAAAGGAAGGATTATATCCTCAAAAACCCTCTGCTAAGGCAGCAGAAGAAACGTATTCAGCTCCCTGTAAAGCGCAGTAGAGAGCCCAGTCTGGCAATTAGTCCCAGGGCAACTGCAAAGAATCTGGCCAAGGGACCACATGTCCTGGGACTCCCACTCCTGTGTGACCCATCTACAAATCCCTGTCATGAGCTGTTAGTTAAAACCACAATACAGGCATAAATAAAGGAGTGTCACATGATTATGACTGAAATTGATAGGTGCTTTGCCTGGGTTAATAGCTAATGACTCTAGGATTCAGCTCAAAAGACTGCATTTCACATACCACAATAGCAGAAGTGAATGGATACACTGTTTAACTTTCTGTAAACTATTCAGCAGGCACTGACCTTGGATTGTTGCTTTTTCTTTATTTCCTATAGGCACGACAAACAGAGCAAGAAACCTCAATCTTAATAAACAGTATTACTGAAACAATTAACGACCATGCGTAATTAGCTTATTGACGAGCTGAATGACAGGTAGTTACAAATGAAGGCTACTCCCCCATGAAGCCCTGGTTCACTAACAGGCATTGTCTCATAAGCAGAGGAGAAAAACTTAAATACTTCCAGACCTTCTAAAAGAACTGGTAAAGAATTTGTTTTGGCTTTAGAAGAACATTCTTCGTAGGCAAGTAAAAATTATCCCGCTTTCTTATATTTGAGTAATTAAAACAATGTTTGGTGTTTTTGGTATCTGATACATCTTTAATCTTCTGATATTTCAGGGTATTGGTCTTGCAAAGAAACTATTGCGAATGAAGCATTAATCCTGGAAATGAATCTGCACTGATTTCTGACAGTCTATTTGTTTAAGAAGTTCAGAAGCCAAACCATGAGCTTCAAGGAATTCCAGACAGTTATTTTATGAGATGGTATTTTTAAGACTATTCTAAAGAAAAAAAGTTTTAAAACTGCTCTGAGAAAAAAAGTGCCAGTATAAAGCACAGAATTTTACTTGTATCATTCTTCCTGCCTAAGGAATATGAACAGGGAAGTTCATTTCATACGCCTGTCAAAAAATGAAAATACCTGAAACTTATCTCCATAGGAAATGTTTTGCTAAAACTAAACAAAGATATTTATACAATTAAATGAATGATTTCAACTGGGATATTACTACTGTCATCGCCTCCAGACTACATACACTAAAGTCACTGCATGTAGTAGTATCTATACCTTAGGTTGTGTACTAAGAGTTATCATATGCTGAACCCAGGACACATTTGAATGCATATATGTTTTGATCACACTGAAAAAATTGATAACCTTTATAATTTTCAGTAAGCTTTTACAAGTATTCACCAGTAGTTATTTAGCTTAATTTTTTAAAATACATAAAAATACGCTTCTATTGTCTGCTACAGCTAATATGTTTTTCTTTAATACGATTGCCAAAGTATTACTATAATACACCAAATTTCACCTCAATAACAGAGCAACTCTAATTCAGGCATTCTTACCAGGTACAGATTTTTTCTGCAACACCTTTCAAAGTACTTTGCAAGGGAAGCAGAAAGCATTATTTAGCAAACAACGGACAAGAAAAGAGTGGGACATATGCCCAAAACACTGCAACCTGTAACTGATCTGAATTTAAAATACCTCAATAAAAGCAGGGATCAGAGACAGTAATTTTTGAATTCTTTCAGTGATCACTTTAGAGAACAGTGCGGCTCCTCTCAGCAGTTACACAGCACAACTGAGGGACAGTGAGGAGCAATGAACAAGTGTAGACAGACATGATTTCTTAGCCAGCTTCTTTTATGGACATTTAGGCGTATGTTGCCTTCCCAGAGAAGCAACTTCAGTGTCTGTCTCTCTTTAGAATAACAACTCTTTTTTAATTTTGTTCTTATATTACAGATGCAGAGTTGACCAGAAATCTCCTTTAGTAAAACTGGTACTCAAAAATATCTGCTGAAATGAACAGCATTACTTGCAAATCTAGTCAGAAAGAGTCTGCTTTAGAGAAATTTGGAAATACCAGCTTCTCCAATTTCATGCTGCTTGCAAAAAGTGTCTCTCTCTTTACAGTTAAGCAAATAAAGGGACAAACCAATTTTGAAGAAAAAGTTACTTTTTTAGTCTAAACACTGAAATGCAGTAACTATATGAAAACACATTAGTATCTTAGTAGACACTTCAAAGTGATCTTGGCAAAAAAAAGTGATGCTTAATTATATTAATTCTGAAAGATGGTAGGCATCTGCATTCTTTTCTCAATACAAATGCAAAGTAATCATATGCAAAATTAACAGGACTCAAGATTACCAACACAATCTTTACTAGGCACACCACTGACACTGTAGAAGTATTTTAGGAAATAAAGAGATAATCTGTGTCATAATAAAGTTTTTTTTAGTAGAATCAAAATAAAAAGCAGCCAAACAGGAGAAATTACAGAAGAGAAACATCATAACCTTATATGCTTGCGTTTTAAATATGACGTAAACAATCAGTGGTCTAAGATGACTAACTCCTTGGATTTCAGAAATACAGGACTACATGGCTGTAAAGGACCTTGCAGGACACCACATCCAGTCACCAGCTTTTGAAGACACTGTAACATACAGTGCTCCCCAGAAATTCACCATTCTCCATCTTAAGTGGGATTTTTTTTATCCTACTGCTTCCACTGCGTCTGTTTCCCAACTTCAAGGCTCTGTTTTCTCAATGTGATTTTCTATATAATAAGGTGCACGTTTTGGTAAAGGTTTATTTCCTATGTTTTTATGACAACGAGAAGTTTCTGGCCTGTAGCTTAACTGTTAGTTTATTATACAACCTACAAAAACCTTTTTTGGTACTAGGAAAGCATTTGATGAACCACAGCTTTTACAGGTCATATCATAGTAAGATATCATATAACATGGTAAGCTATCCTGGAGCAATCACCATTAACATCTCCCATAGGAGAAATGATTGCTAAGTGTTCCACTTAGAGAAAATAGAGGCAGCCAGGAAAAGTGAACTGACTTGAACAGAAAAGAGAACCATCAAAAATGTTATTTGCTTCCCATATTACTTTTAAAAAATTGAAATATTAATACTACTTTTACAGTTGCTCTTTTCACTCTATTTCTCAATGCTGAAGACACTTCAGAAACCACTCACAATTAAGCAATACATACATGCATGTGTATATGTATTTATTAAACCATACATCTTTATTCTAAAACTATGAAAATTCATTCATCTAGACCCTATCTCTCTCCTCCTGTCCTTCTAAGATTGTAGACTCACATTTTCACCCATCACTTACTACACTTTCCTCATGGGCGTGAGACAGTACAGCTACATCAATAGGAGGTCTGGAAGAACTGTGGTATTAATTACGAGTGATTGAAGGCCTGAGAATACAACGAGATTCTTCAAGTATTTGCACCAGAATGACCTCCAAGCTTTAGTTCAGGGTGGCTCTGGTTGCCGACTTTAACACTGTGCACACTGTTGGAAATGCACTGCAGAAAATACGCCCCTGCTCTCTTGGGATTTGAGTACAGCAACTATCCTACTGTTTTTAAAGGACTACTGTTTTTGGATGAGACACATTAAAGGAATTTAACTAAGGTGGGGTGCAGAAGAATGTGTTGAGAGTTGAAAAATATTCCACAGAAAGTTGGGAAGAAACCCAAAGTATTAAAAGCAGAGGACCTATAATTGAAGACCAGCTGAAATTCAAGGAAGAAGGAGAAAACAAAGTTGGAGAGAGTCACAGAATGGTAGAGGCGACATACATACAAAATCACAGCAGAGATTCTAATACTGGTTTTATCCTGTGCTTTTAGCCTGTACCAACAGTAATTTCAGCAAAATCTTTGTTAACTTGATTGATTTGCCTACAAGAGGCCACACACATATCCTTCCATCAATGTGCTCTGTAGATGGTAAAGTCCCCTCTGATCCTGGGACATTTAATAAAACATTTCTGAAGTCAAACATACAATCCACCCTACAAAAAATAAATGTAAAACACTGATGATTGTTGAAAAAAAGTATAGATATTCATATTAACCACCATAAACTCCAGAAAGGACTTGTGACACATTACCACTCATAGGGAAAGATCAGTTTAGCACCTTGTCTGAGCAGATAGAGAATCCTAACATTTATCAAAACAAGTATCAAAGAAATGGAAAACCAAATTCTTTTAGAATTCAGATTCAGGCAAATGAATCACTTAAATCTATATTTCTGCAAGGTCTCAATGAATGCTCTACAAAAGTGCCATACTACAATTCCCTTTCTAAACTGAACCATTAAATTAAGTAACAAAAGGTCTCTGAAATCCTTACTATGCTCTTCTCCAAGACTGACACTGAAAGGATCAATGAAATTTGTAAAAGAAATGAGAACATGCATTATTCTAAACTGGGAGGCACAACCTTTTCCTGAGAGCATGGAAAACACTTTTTTTCCAGAGAAATACTGAAAAAAAATATTATAAATAGGAGACTGAACATTTAGTAGGATTCCAAATCAGGTATGAGAGCAATGCAAGCTTACTTTCATTTTTCTCCCACTTTACAAGGAACATGTTACTGTCTTTTGGTGAGCGACTGTTGAGTAAGCTTTAGTTTCAAAATCACTGTAATGTGAGGGGCATGCACGCGACACAAAGTTTTAGCTATGTGTCCTGGGTTCAGCAGTAGCAGTCATTTTTCTCCTTAGTAGCTGGTGCAGTGCTGTGGTTTTCACTTTCAGCCTGGGAACAGTGCTGATAACACCGATGTTTTTAGTTGTTGCTCAGTAATGTTTACTCTGACCAAGGACTTTGTGAGTCTCATGTTCTGCCAGGGAGGAGGGGAAGCCAGGAGGAAGCAGAGACAGGACACCTGACCCAAACTGACCAAAGGGGTATTCCATACCACAGCACGTCATGCACAGTATATAAACTGGGGGCAGTTACCTGGAAGGGCTAGATCACTGCTCGGGTTGGGCTGGGTAACGGTCGGCAGGTGGTGAGCGGTTGTATTCTCTTCCCTTGTTATTTCCCTTATCATTATTATTATTGGTGGTAGCAGCAGTGATTTGTGTTATACCTTAGTTACCGGACTGTTCTTATCTCAACCCATGGGAGTTACATTGTTTCAGTTCTCCTCCCCATCCCTCCAGGAACGGGGGGTGGGGGGGTGGAGGAAGGGGGACAAGTGAGAGAGCAGGCTGCATGGTCGAGTTGCCAACTGGGCTTAAACCACGACACTATGTCATTTGAAATGCCTCACTCGTGCATGTGGCAGAAAGAACAGGCAGGAAACTGCTCAAGCATAAGAGGTAAGAGATAAAAGATTTCAAGTCTAATATTGAGGAAGAAATTTTGTCGAGGACAATAACGGGGCTGGAGCACCTCCCATACAAAGACAGGCTAAGAGAATTGGGGCAGTTCAGTCTGGAGAAGGCTGTGTGGTGACCTCATAGCAGCTTTCCAATATCTTAAGGGGCATACAAAGATGCTGGAGAGGGACACTTCATCGGGGACTGTAGTGATAAGACAAGGGGCAATGAGTTTAAGTTTAAACAGGGGAAGTTCAGGTTAGATATAAGGAAGAAATTATTTACTGAGAGGGTGGTGAGGCACTGGAACAGGCTGCCCAAAGAAGTGATGAATGCTCCATCCCTGGCAGTGTTCAAGGCAAGGCTGGACAGAGGCTTGGGCAATACAGTCTAGTGTGAGGTGTCCCTGCCCATGGCAGGTGAGTGGAACTAGATGATCTTAAGGTCCTTTCTAAGCGAAACCATTCTATCATTCTATGATATAAGTGTAACCAGAAATACAAATTAATAACAAACAAATATTAATTATCGTAATTATTTCCAGAATTTTATGATTGTACATTACAATGCTGTATTGGCTAGATCTCTCATTCTTAGGAAATAACAGAGAAACAAAGGTTGTTTGACACAGGCCCTGCTTCATTTGTCATGTAAATTCCATAAACTTTCATTTGAACACGTGCTTCCACATTTGTTCAAAGAACAAATCCATGGTTTTACTATTCCTGAAACAGACAAGGATGAAGAGCTCATCAGTATAAATAAATACTGGATCCCACGTGAAGCATTTAACAATTAGTGAGTACTAGCCTTTAATGATCCATACACAAAGTTAACGCTGCTCTTCTAGAAACATTCTTGGGCCATGACAACATTTAAAATCTACATCTTCCATTGCATTTCTTTCAGAATCAATTGTTTTTAAACACCCTTACGTGGTGACCTAGCATAAACAGATTTTGGAATCTTCCACACCACTGACTTCTGACTAGAGTTTATTATGTCACTAGTAGGAATGCTACAATACTCTGCAGAAGCCAGTCACTGAAAGGGAAAGAGAAAAAGAGAAAACATTTTGCAGAAAAAAGTTTATTCTTTGGAGCTGGCAAAGGATGACAGATGAAGGAACTGTGATTTCAGACTGAGGTTTCAGAAGGTAACTGCTATCACTACCTTGGGATCTGCCACCTGTGTTACTCTCACCCTGCTTCTGACTGCATCCTGTTCCTTCCTGTTCCCCATCACCGATCCTCTCCAAAGCTCCATGCACCTCTGAGTCAGGTCTCTTCTTCCCCCCACGCTCCCCTTCCCCCACCCTTTCTTTTATTTCCAGGGCATGAGTGCTGCTTGGGAGTCACAAGAAAGTTTCCTTCTGTTCTAATGCTTGGCATCGCAGCATTCACTGACAGCTAGAATACTTGTAAAGGACATTTTGCTACAGTTATGCATTTCAGGGATTCATTTCACCATGCTCTGTGCAGGTGAAATCCAAATACTTGTGGAATATATTGGAAATGTATTTTCAGATGCTTGAAAATCAGCTAACTTTGGGCTCACGTTACTGGAAGGACCAAAAGCAGAGTGACCTTTGTAGTAAATTTAAGTTTCTACTTAAAAGCATACAGATGATCCAAATCTTCACCAAAAAAGTCATAAATTTTTTTAACCTGAGTAAACCAGCATATTCATTCTCTAATATCATCCCCGCCCCCCAAAAAAAAGTGATTTTTCTAAAACCTCCCAAAAAATTTCAGCCTGAGGCCCACATTCAGCTAACAAAAAAAAATTGATCTCAAAACGTTAGATTTCAGCACAGTGAAAAGCAATAAATCACAGGGTCTTGCTAACTTCTGTTTACAATCTGTTACAATCTGTTTACATATGAGTTTTTCTCCTCTCTCTGTATATTTACACAGATATGCAAAGATGATAATGCTGTGTCACTTATTAAAATGCTTTCAAGAGCTGAAGGAAGATATGCAACTTTGAACAGTCGAATGTAAAAACTGATGTGAACATATTACTTTAAACTGAACTAAGATTTTACTGCTCTAGCAAACTTTCCACCGGTTTTTCTAGTGTTTTTTTTTTTTACCCCACTCAATGGTCACATTTCAACAGATTCAAAATATTAGCCTATAATACTGTAAAACAGATGAAGTTGTTGAATAGGAATTTCAATGGAAACTGCAGTTCCTGGAAAAATATTGGCTGTTGAGATACACATGCAAAAAACCAAATTAACATTAAACCAAAGGACAGTACAAGGTGCGGAAGATGGTATAACCTTAGTTGCTCAATCAGGAAAGATAAAGCTAGGATTTAAGTAGTGTTTTTTTATTTGCAGAAATAGTATATAAATAGGGAAGTGAGAATAGGCTAGAATAACCAAAATCAGAATGTCAGGGATCCAAGTCCACAGAAAATAAGGATACTAGCTTGAAGGAAAAGGACGTTCAGAACAATGCTGTCTTGTAACAATTTTATAGTCTCAAAATCATTTTCTTTTGAAAAATAATAACAAATGTGTCCTTTCCCAGGGATGAGTGAAAATTTTTCCTTCCTCTATAATATTGTTTTAAAACTACCTGTCTCAAAAGCCTGAGCACAATTTTCTTACCTGTGTCCCAACAGTCTCTTGGAAGCAGCGCCCAAGCTGAGTTTTAACTGAAACAGGAAACATATGAGGAATGGGTTGTTGATTTGTGTAAGCAGAATGTCCTTTCTGGGTCTTCTGATACGGAAGACCTTGGTAAGAGACCTGTGGATGTACTGGCTGAGGTACTTTCGCTTTTTGTCCTGTTGATGTGCTGTCAATTCTTGAAACTTGATGGATCTGAACTGAGGCTTCAGGGGGATGTTTCACATGGATATTCACTATGTTAGGAGGGAACTTCACTAAAATAATTGAAGGAAAAACACATAAGAAAAATTGGTAGTAAAATATGTCAAAAAAAGGTATCTTAGGCACCTCTAAGACATTTATTTTTGTACATCAGTGCCACAAAGGGAGTGAAATATAAATGATGTCCAAATTTAGGGGTTAGAGGGAAAGAACACAGGCACTCATTAACAAAGCAAGAAAATGAAAACTGCACACAGGAAAGAATGAGATTATAGGACTGTAAAGACTGCTACACCAACATAGATGTCCAAATTGGCTTGTGTGACATTAATATTTGTGGTCATACTGTGTAATAAGAATCCCATTCAAAGTTCCAGAATTCAAACTGTACTGGGTTATTTTTGGATATATAGTAAGCTTTATTTTCTTTTTCAGATCCATCATCTTTCTCTGGAACAGAGAAACAGCTTCAGATTTCATCTCTTCACCTTTATATACCTGCCAAGTCCTGAGTTTGCCCCTGAAAGAGTTGCCAGCAACTCAACCATCTAAAATCACCACTCCCTTTCCTGAACTTTGAATTCAGGATTTGGCACATAAGGAGGGAGGAAATGTTTTTCAGATACTTCTGGTTTTAAATACAGTTGTAGTTTTAAGTCTAGGTATATAGACTGAGACCCTCCTGTCAGTGTAATGTGCACAGAACTGTTTCTGGCCCACAAGCCTCTTTTCATTGGATGCCCTTTATACATGTAACTTAAATTACTGACGGGGGAGAGGGAACAGACAGGAGAGATGTGTACAAAGTTCTATAGTTTGTAAGCTGTGTAACAGCATTTACTGAGTCTGACTGGGTCTATCTGGTCAGCATGTACTGCACAGACTACTTGAGGCCAGCCAATCCATTAGACCTAACAGCCCTTCCAAACATCAAGAACCAAAAATTATCATCTGACATACTTTTTCTACAACGCATACAGGATTGTTGAGTCTTCTAAATAGTTTCCTTGACTCCAGGAGGCCAGACTGCTCTTTGGAATTTGACTGGGCTTCTTAGGAACTTGATTTTCAGTTCTTATTTCAACCTCACAGCTCCACTTCCAAGGAAGTGTATTTCATTTATTTATGTGTTTTAAAATTACATAATTTTGTAGACATAGCTTTTGGTTTTCATATTACTTTTATTTCTCTAGGAACATTTTTAGTATTAATCAGTCTCATACAGGAATTCCTTAAAAGAAACAAAACTATTTTTACTCTGCCCTGCATTGTTTCATTTATGAAAATATGAAAAACATACTGCAGATGAAATATCAGCAATGAAGTAGCAGAAAGTCAGCAAAACATGGCTGCAGGGCTCTAACAGCTCTTCAGGTCTTGCCTGTATCAGAAACAACCTTCAAGCAAAACTTATGCTACATGAGTTCTGTTACACGTACACCCACACGGAAAGGTCCGGTGTCACAGGAAGCAGCCGTAAGGCCCTTCTTAACGCTATTAGACTGGTTTTGCATAGTCTGGCTGTGAAAAGAACAAAACTCACCCCAATGTAACTACTAACATATATTTTTTTGTGTGAAGATGGATCCCTTCAACTAGTTTCTCTATCCAGCTGATAAATCTACAAAATATATTAGCCCTCAAAAGGAATCTCTGAATTGCACTGCTTTAATCCATTAATCCACCTGGAGATGTTCAGATGCTTAAAACATCAAATTTAGGCTGGTTCCTCCCATGTAGTATTATTACCACGATCCTCTCCAGGTCTTGGATCATTGCCTAGATGTGCTGATTATTTTTTATTACTGCCAGCCATTTCAGGATAAAATGTTTTATTCTTTCCTTGAAAGAAAAGAAACATTCCTCTGTCAACAATCCAACATCCGCATTTGGGCATGTAAAGAGAAGAAAAGGCATTGTGACTGCTGATGGTACTGATGAGGACTTGAGGGCCAGGAAAAAAGAAATATTTAAGAGGTCAGACTCTTCAGCAATGAGAAGTCTTTTGTGTGTTTTAAGACAGCAACTCCAAATCTGAAAAAAAACCCCTGTGTCTTAAAATTGTTTTATAGTCCACCATATTGTCTAAAATAATTTGTTCAGGAATGAAACAGTCACAGAAATAAATTGCTGCTTTGCTAAGTGTCTAGGTAATTATAAATTACATTCTCCTTTCCCTCTCCCCCCCATTTTTTTTTTTGTCTTTTAGAGTCAGAAAAGTTCTGGGTAGCTTTAAGGACTAATACTCCATCATGTCAGTGGAAAATATTTCCCAGTGGACTGTGCAGCAGTCCCTAGAGAACGAATCCATTGAACAGATGGAGCAGATACTTAAAAACGTTTATAAAATATTGTGTTTCCAGGAGAATACTGTCAACACTTCCTTCACAGCTATGTCCCTTTCTGGAAACAGAAATACTACATTAGATTACGTTTTATCACAAACACACAAATAGTTTGGCCTCTTTTAGCAAAGTTATTCAGCAACTAGTTGCCAACAACTGAGTCTCCTCACATCTTTCCCCCATATATTTTGTTTTTACTCAGAGGTAATAATCTTGGAGAGGTAATTGTAAAAATACCCTTGACAAGAAAGAAAAAGCAATCTGGGAATTCATCTGGGCAAAATGTGATTAACATTACAGCTTTTCTTGTTTCTGATGCTCTGCCTTCTTCACAGCATTAGCAGTAGGAAATCCCTACCGTTTTTATATGATATTGTTATATGACCTGGAAGGAATGTTCTATTTAACTGAATCATATCATGGCCTATCTACACTAAAACGTTCACCACAAAACTAATTTACAGACTCTACCATGTGATATAACAAAGATACAACATGGATTGTAGTTTTACATTGATTTAAATTTTGTTATGTTGAAAATCATTTTCTCTTCCCTCCACTAGAAATCAAAAAACTACATGCTACTTTCTGTCTAGGTATACTGCAATTTATGGACTCTGTTCAGCCAGAATCGTTCTCTTCTTGAACATGCCTGCACTCCTGGAAGAAGGCCCCTGCATTATCCTTACACTCTGTAATCTGCATTAGATTCCACTGAAACAAATTAGATTTACCTATAAACTCTTTTCAATAGCACTGTTATTGCTTATTATTTCAGTCATTAAGCAAAATACTTTCTAGGCATTCTGGTGAGCTCATGACTTAAGTCGTGTGTCAAGATTCACACTAGGTAGACAGATCATTGTCTACTGGTTGGATACCTAAGATAAAATTAATTAATTAATATTAATAAAATTAATAAAATCAACTCTAAAGGAAAAAAAGTCTACCAAGAAAAAAAGTTACCTTTAACACCTTGCTGTCCAGACATAGTCAGTGGTAGAGTATGAGTAGAGTGGATAATTTGTGATCCTACAGCCTTGTTCACCTGTTGCGGGTGATGGTAGAGTTTTTGAGCATTGGCAGTCTGTATAGGAATCTGACAGAGTTTACCGGTATAATTAGGAGGGCACTGGCATTTATCTCTAGAGCTACACTGGCCTCCATTCATGCACGGAAGGTGGCAAATAACTGAAATATAAAAAGAAAGAAAAATTTTGTTAATGACTTCAGCTTTAGTATTGTCTGACCACATATCACACACAAGTTGAGTATAAAATGAGGAGGACTGGGCCCTTAATTCCTAGAGCATCTGAGGAATGAATATCCATCTGACATGTGCTTTTAATTGCCTTGTGGTAGAACCACTTCCCCTCCTTGTGACCTCTGCCTGTTCACACCTTCTTCCAATGACAAACCCTCCTTTTGACCTCTGCCTATTTTGCATCTTCTCTCCATGATAACCATGCTAAGCACATTCTCCCCTTAGAAATTCTGGCTATTTTAGCTCATTAGGCTATTAAGCAAGATGTTAAATTAATGTACTGCTTGGCTGCACATCTTAATTACACTTTTGTACAGGTATTTTTATTTAGTCCTTTTCCAAAAATGCTGGACAATCTACAATTCCTTGGAAGACTGTGGAAAAACTCACCAGGAAGTAGACAGTACTAAGGATAAATCTTCCATTTTCACTTCAAGCTTTGGTTGTACTCTGGAAAACCATGTCTTACTGAGTATCCTGATTTTTGCTTAACATTTATCTCTCCAACAAAACAAGCTAATTTGTATACCCACCCACACAGATAATAAAAATATTGAGAGATTCTACTCAAATTATTTCAGAGACAAATTCCAAAGTATTAAAGTATTTTAACTGCAATATAAAGACAGGGGTAATTACTTCTGTACCAGATAGTACTTGCACATTTACAACAATATAAATGATCAAGTGAAACATGAAAAATGTCAACATCAAATGAAAACATTTCTTAACTCAGCTAGACAGTAATAAGGCAGGGTTCAGAACTTTCTAAAAATACAATGTGAAATTTTATAATCAACCATAATCTAGCTGAGCTGTCAACATTTTCAAGAACTAAATGATGTAAAAACAACAGAAAAAACACTGAGTTTTTGTGCAAGACAAACTAAGGTAATTTTTTGAGAAACCAAAGAATTCTTCAGAAATACCATACAGTGTCCATTTGTCAGCTCTAGGATAAGATTTGGACTAAAAATAAATAAATAAAAATCTAGACTTTGGTGTAATTATGGCCTTTTGCTGGACTGCTTGCTCAGTCTATACCGTATTACAATAAAAATGAGAAACTGGGGAGGATGCAACATAATTAGGAACCTAGTACTTACTGTTCCAAGTAGTGTAATCTCTGGACAACCACAGCCTATTGCCATTATTAGTAACATAAAACGTCAGTATTGGAAAAGGTACCCTTGTGTTGCATGTTGCAAGAAGACAAAGTAAGGCATTCAGCAGCTCAAAGAGCTCCAACCCAGCTGCGTAATTCATTTGGCCCAGAAAGAGCACTCAAGAGACAGCGCAATCAGCCCAGCTTGTCACAGAGCACCCTCATATTGTATTGACTGGGTCTGGAACAGCAATGCCTGATTGCCAGATAGGTCTACATGCAAACGTAAACACCCAGATTTGTTCTTCCACTCTGTTCTACAGATGTATATTTAATATTTTTCTTATCTCATATTTTCATTTCATATAAACTGACTGGAAGTACTTCAAGCTGTAGCACTCTGCTAAAAGGCCTAGTTGACTTTGGAAGGCTGCCCACACCAGTGCAGGCTTCACTTTCCTGGGTGCCAGTGCTGTTGGGATTTCACCTGAGTGAATAGAAGACATCCTTAAAGAGTGGCTATTACTTTAGGGCAAAATGAAGGATTTTTGATACCAGCAGTAATCAAAGCCTGACAGCTACTTGTCTCTCTCTGGTATCAAAATATTCTGAAACATACAACTGTAAGTTACATTCAGCTGTGTAAAGAAATAGGATACGATCACCAAGCTAAACTGAAACCTTGATAATCTCAAATGGTAAATGTTATGAGAACTTTTAGAAAAAGATAAAACACTGAAAACTTCTCTGATAATTTTAAATAAATAATAAACATGCATACACTAATTGCGATGTTCCCTCATGTAGTTTATAGCCAGGAGAAATGGCTACATTTGATTATGACACAGACGCACACTTCACCAGAGATGGAATTACACACAGACCATTTGAGAAATGCAAACTGAAGGGAGGTAAGTCTCCAAAAAGGCAGAGGAAGGAAACACTACATTTCCTCAACAAGGCTGTGGGAATCTCAGGTTAATAAAGACCAAAAAGCCCTGAGGAAAGGACCACTTAAGATAGGAACAGGATATAAAGCCAGGGTCTGTTTGAACAGCTCAGCTTCTGATGAAAGTTTCTTGATTTGTTTTGTTTTGTCATTGAGGTTAAAGAGCTTAAACAAACAGAACGGCTGAACACTGCCAGAGGCATAGGGGACATTCCCAACAAAAACCAGACCCAAACACTGGGAGAGACCACCAGAAGATACTGGATTGCCCAGCTGTTGTATGTTCACAACTGGCATTCAGACAAAGGGCGCACTGGAGCTTGATTCTCACTAGGCTATTGCCATTACCTCTGAAAATGGGAGGAAAAAGATAAAAATATCCATCAGGATGTGAAACCCTGTAGCTGCTCAGAGTCTGATAAGAATGTGGAGATAGGCATGTACAAGATTACAAGAAATTGCAGATAACACATGGGTATATCTCACAAGCAAAATAAAATATTAATGGAGCTAAGAAAGGCAACATATTTGTCACTTAGGTCTGCCATAAGCCAAGTCTCTCACTTGTCTCTTAAGGATCAACCAACACATGATTGCACAAATTTAACAATATCTTTATTGAATGAATATGTTGCCTTTAGAAATGTAGGGACAGGTTTAAATGATTACAAACACAATAAGTGTTGTTATCCTTGGGCAATTAACTGGTAATAGCAAGCTCTGATTTCTCTGGCATCCAAAGGCCTTAATCCCCCCCAGCCTGCGACAGCTTGGTGGGTATCACTGTTCAAAGTGAGTCAAACAGACAAGGTGCATTGAGGTATTTCCACAGGGAGTCTCTAAAAGGCTGAATGCATATTAAAAGAAGAATATTTGCAATGTGAATCCTGATAAAGCAGCCATGGCTATGAGTTGGAAACAGAATAGGGCATGAAATCAACAAAGAAACTGGGAAACCACTGATACTCTGTTTGTCCATGTAATTACATCATCTGATTTGTTTTCAAGGTACACAAATAACCTTGAACAGCTCCAGATTAATATAATCAAGCCCAAATGTTTCATTTAATCAAAATAATGTGCAAAAAAAATTCCAAGCACCTAAACCCTCCTAATCCTTAAAAATTAGCCCACACTTATCCAAACAAGTCCTTTGGATGGATGGAAACTCCCTTCCTGTAATTAGTGTTGACTGGTTTTGAAATGTTCTTCATTTGACTTTCCATATTCCTTTTCTTTTACACCTCAGGGCACATGCAACTTTGTCTCATTTTCCCTCACTACTCTTTGCCTTTTCTACTTCCATGCTATCAACTATTCAATTACATCAACAGGCTAAGGAAAACCTTAAACTGCTCAATAGATTACAATATTTCTACTGGATGCATCACAAATCAGCACATTAATTTTGTTTCCAAGTACTACACAGTTACCCAGCATTACTACATGCCCCACAGCTGTTGGGCATCTTTCATCCATGCTGTTACTAAGCACACAGAAAGCACAGGGACTAGCACACAGTTCCACCAACTGTTTTTTCACAGGAAAGGAAGGCCATTTACTGAAGGGAAGCACTACCATATGCAACATTGTATTTCAACAAATCTAAAGAGAAACATTCTATCCCAAAACCCAAACACAATTTTTAAAGTAAACCTGATGGTAAGATCTCCAGCAGCAGATGAAAAATGCCCTTTTCTGCTCACCACTGAAAACAGAAAAGTGATGTCCTGCTCATGGGTATAACCTAGTTACCACCCACAAATCCCTTGTTGCCTACAACTGCTATTCCCTGATCCAAACTGCGAGGACAGCACCAGGCTTGGTTCCAAACATAAGCAATCCTCGAGAAATGGCTAGTCTCTGCTACTGCTGAGAGAGCAGTCACTGTGGGTGACAAATGGCAGTATTGAAGGGCGGTGAGCTTCCCATCACAGCACTTTTTAAATGGTATTTCTAGTATTCAACAAGAAAGGAAAAATGTTTAAGGGTCTCCTCTGGTTTCCTTTGTTGAATGCTACTCTGTGCACAAACAATGGCTTAAGAACTCTGGTAGATTAATCCCTTGTAATATGTATAATAACGTGCAAATATATTTTGAAAGATGTATGAAAGTGGTTTTGGAAAATCAGTACCGGAAATGTGGATAGAACAAGAGTGCACACTTTCTCAGCTGGGTACACCAAAAAGATACGAAGTAAAAAAATACAATGAAAGAGTTGTCATATAGAAATCTCTCTAGTAAATAGCTTCATTTGGTTTACTGCTAATTTAACTAGCCCTAAATTGGCTTACACAAATTCCCCCAAAATGCCATGAATTTAAACATGCAATATTTTTACATTGAAAATTGTAAATTAGTATGAATGACAGACAACAGAACACCATAGGTAAGTGGCATACTTCAAACATCATTACTTCAAAGCACATTTCTTTATTACTGCAGGCTGTTTTTATCAAACTTGATGAATAGCATGATGAATAGAAGCACCAAAATCTAGTTTGGTTTTATACTCACAGGATTTTGTTTTTCCTTATTCTGTTCTTCTGTGGTTACAACTATCATCAACATAATATATTCAAAGCTATTATGTATGTTTCTTTGCATATGAACTCCCAAGTTAAATTCACAAAAAGAAATACAGTAGTCACTTCAGTGGGTGCATTAGCATTCACATTTATTCAGTGAGCAAGAAATAAAACGATTAGAAATATTCAGAAGTAGGGAAAAAAATATGTTTTATGCCATTCAGGGTGGCATTTTTCATTACGCCAGACTTCTGAGTAGAAAATGATAAAAAGGAACTCTATCTAATGTGCTCCCTTATACTGTCACCTTCACACTGCTTATCAGTAATGTGTAAATATGATAACAAGGATCTTATCAAACAATTTCTCCTCTGAATGCTGTAATACTTTAATAGAAATCATCCTAAAAGGCTGAGTGTGACACTGAAGACAATTCAGATGTTTCCTCTGGAAAGAAATAAGATCTGCAATATTGCAGGAAAATATTTCAAATAGCAACCTACCTCAAACCTAATGTTACGGTAAGAAAATATATGAATATGCAGCTGCTAAACTGGGTTCTCAACTATTGTGAACTAACATGATCAACTGACTTCATTGCAAATTGTCCTATATTTTTAAGCTATTATTACCAACGGATCTTTAACAAAGTAATGCACTGCCACTTGGGAATGGGATCCAGAGTACTGCTGTTTATCCAGACAAGGAAACCAATCTATTGCCAAAATAACCAAGCTTTGTGGTGTTATTCCTGTCTGGATCATGCACGTTTTCTGGAGAATTCAAAAACCCACAAAACAGAAGCCTCAAGGAAAATCAAGAGGTAGCACAAAGAACGGTCCTGAAACAAATTTAACACTTCCCAAATACAAACTTTTTGTATATAAATGTTGCTTTCTGTAGGTAAAATTATTTTCTTACATTTGCACTGCTAAAGTGATTAAAAAAAAAACAAAAACCAAAACACCAGAGATAAATGCAGAATTATAGTATTTCTCGGGAATTACATCTAGTAACTGAATAGCACCTCTTTCTCCCACAAAACAGTATTAATGCTAAGCTGTGTTGCAGGGGTCATTTTGTTGGTTTTCAGTTGAGTGCATTATGACATTTTAAGGCTGTTAACATTAAAGATATAAGCAAACATCAGAGTCGAAGTATGAACTCAACTAATAAGGCATTCTTGAGCAAGAAAAGTGACCACAACTGTCTTCATGCCACTCTAACCCAGCTGCAACCATATTTGACTCTGTGAAGAGGTCCAAAGCAGCAGGTTGCCTCTAAAAAATCACAGAGTAAGGAGATCTGTGTAAATGCCACATACAGATGTACACACGTTCCTTTAATAAAAACCTACTTTATCCAGAAACAGCTGACAAGGATACATGAATCTTTGGATATTTATTTTTTTTTTCCTGCTAAGAGCACCCTAAACTTCTGAACATTATAAGAATGTTGGGCTTTAAAAACTGATTGCTCTTGGGAGAAGGCAAACTGACCTAGAAATGCAACACTAACTCTACTGTATAATGGCAGAAGAGATAGAATACCCCTATTTCAGAGTGAGGAGTTCAGGCAGAACAACTAAGGGGAAGAGTTTTAACCTCCATCTCCTGCTGATGGTTTAACACATCATTTTTTTAACAGTCTCCAAGGACATGCAGGTTGATGCCTTCCTTCTTCCTTGCTGAATCATAACTGAACACTTACCAAAGTAATTCAAACCTTTTCACACTTTTCTACCCTACTTATTCCTAATCAATTCTACTTTAAATTTTTGCTTGTCAAAGAATCCTTACTGAAGAAAAATCTTATAAGAAGACTTAGAGAAAAACATAAGTATTTTTTGAGGACTGGATTCAAAGCACTGGTATTAGTTTGAATCTAGTCTCACAACTGAACTCAGTAGAGTTGAGAATCACTGAGTAGAAGAGCAAGTAGTAGTCACTAAAGCTATCTGGACAGGCATGATTTTACACTTGAAAATATGCTGCCAAGAATCTTGGGGAATTGCGCTTGCTCTTGAAGAAGTCTTCCTCTCAACAGAAACAAAGAAAGAAATTCCTGAACAGCCTTCTCTTTCAGTCACTCTCCCTACTCTATGAAATGCCATGCTGCCCATATTAATAATATTAAAAAAAGAGACATTGCACTAAGGAAGCTCAATAGCTGTTATCATGCCCATGGCAAATTTGACGATTTATCAATTCTGCTGGCGTATGTTTACATGTGTGAAGAAAAACCTTACTGATATGTCTGTTGTAGCCATGACCATTTTCAGGCTGCAGTCATACCACTTCATAAAATAAACCTCCTACACTTTTTCCATAGACAAATGCGAATGTTCTTTGCACTATGCATGTTGAAAACATAGTTGCAAAACCAGGTACTACAGCAGTTTGGTTTTTGGTTTTGGGTTTTTTTGTCATTGTTTGTGGGTTATTGGGGTTTTTTTATTCTATTGCAGATGTAGAAAAATACACTTATAACGAACAGAAAACACTAATAAAGCCAGACTCACTGCTAGAATGCAATCTAGCTACTCTTCACTGTTGTTCTCACAATTCTGGAAGATGTATCTTTTAAAATGAAAAAGTACTTCACTAGTTCTTCTCAAACTCCTCCACGTATCACTATCAACACCAAGCTTTAACAAATCACATAATACCTTAATTAGATGAATGTCTGTGATGCTACTTAGTGCAGCACTACACAGCAGTTACCAAGGAAGACAATTAGAAGACTGCATCGCAAGATCAGATTACCCACATCTTAAGGCATTTTACATTTTTGTATCTCCCAACAGCAAACCTGCCATTTAAAATTCATTCTCTTAGCTGAGACTGTACTCTCAGCTTCTTAGTTGATCATTATCCCCATGAGCAATTGAGCTTTGTGTGAGCTGCTGAAAGGTTGCCCAGTGATTAGCATCACCTAATGGCAGTATCAACTCACCAAAAATAATGCAATAACTAACAAATTAGGTATAGACTAGAAAAGAAAAACTGTCTACTTATGGAAAAAGGGTAAGGGATGCTGTCTTCCATGAGGATGGAAAGCTGTGAGATACATCCAAGGGAAAACAGAATCGTGTAGGTACTGCCTTAGTTTTCCATGTCTGTGTTAGAGTTGAACAAATTTCTAGATCTCCACTGCATGTAATGGAAGTTTCAACATGCAACTCATACACGGATGCTGATATTTAAGCTGTTGCAGTCTACATGCTTGTCCTACTATATATCAGATTTTTCATTATGAAAGCATATCAGTGGTGGGGTATCATTCTTTAATGGAGACTACAGCGTTAGCTATGGGAGATCCTGATACTGAAGGCTGGTGAGCAGGTTCAGATCATAACGGACAAAGCTGCAATACATTTCAGAGAAACAGACCTTGAAAATATCACACTACTTGGTAACTATCAGACAAAATGGCAAAATGTCCCAAGAAACATGTTAGCAGTTGGTCATGCCTTTGTTACGCAAAGGTCCTGACCACAGAAGCAGCAAAGCTGGCACTGGCCAGGTACACCAGCATCCTTACTAACAGAGTAACAGGTATTTAAGCTAACATTCATCCCATTTAATATTTTGTGCCTTCTTGAGCTAAGTTAGGTGTGTTGTTTCCTAAGGTTTCCCACTCTTTTCAATAAAGAGAGGCTCACCCAGCAGGCCATTCAGGCCATCCATAGGCCAACCTGCCATGAAGGTGTCTCTCATCACCAACTCAGCTCCTGACTCAGGCACCTCAGTAAGATTTGGTGAGTGAGATGAACCCCCCAACCTTAGATCCAAAGGGTCTATGAACACCAATCCGCTGCATCCCATAGAACAAGACATCCTCCAATTACAAAATTATGTTCAGAACAGAAAAAAGAAAAGCCACAAAAACTGTAGTCATTAAAAAAAATTTCCATCATTTCCAAGTGTCAGGAGACTCCTCTCTGATTAACGTTACCACAGCGCTCATTTTGGTGTGAAAAACTTTATGAGAAGGATAAAGTAGGAATAGAGATTCTTTCAATACCCATTAACATACAAATAATAGCTCATAATCCAGACTTCCCTGGACTAGTTAAAAAACATTAGCTATCTAAGATTTTCTGGCACTGGCTACATCACAAGAAATTGGAAAGTTTTCTAGGGAGTTGACCTTGAGGAGGTGACACAATATAAATATAATGGGAAGGATATTATTCAGAGTTTGAGTAATAAATTAGATCATAGGAGACCAGCAAAACTCAAGAAACTCAAACCCTGGAGTTCTGAAGGAGGAAAGGAACTGAGTCAGTGCTAGTAAGCAGGCAGGATAAAGGTTACTCTGCAGAGAATGTACAGTTGGAAAGCCATTAAAAACCATACCATTTCAATACTCCTCATTGTGGTTCTTTTAACAGTACATAATAGCTGCATAAACTGTTGCACAAGCTGTGTGAACCTAAAACATAGTCAGCATTCTGACTGGTCACGTCCAGTTCCAAGCAATTAAACCATGCACCCAACTCCCCTGTGCTATGTACCACCCCATTGACAAGCTTCATGCTGCAGCTGTACCTGACCCTGTGTGTTGAAAGGTACAAAAAAAATCCCTTTGCCCCCATTTTCCCACCAGGCATTCTTGGACCTATATATCTTCCAATTAGACTGAAAAAAGGTATGTTAGCACCTAGATATATACATAGCATGTAACACTAATAGGCTGAATTTAATATAATAAAATAATAAATAAGAGGGACACAGTTGGACACATTGCATATGCAGAAAGGTAATATTACAGCTTATGTCATGAAGCTGAACTTCTCCAGTGTTGTCCAAAGCAGGGTTTGCTCAGCCCAGGTGGTGTGCAAGGCAGCCTACTGGGATGCTGGAAAGAAATATGTTTTGCACCATCAATAAATAGTTTTTGTGGTTACTTTATCTGATCCATTTTTAATTTCCATTTTATGTATGTGTTATAAACCACACATATATACATGATACATACAGTAGCACACATAATTGATAAATAAATGTACATATATTGGAAGTGTGTGCTCTGTACAATCTATGGACAGAGGCAGTCCCTCTCAGGGAAAAGCTGAAGAGCTCACGTTCCTAAATTATGACATGAAAAGTTGTTGAAAGTTCCCCTAAACTTGAAGTATCTGAATAATATCAAATAGAAAATTTTTACTTCCATAGCTCATCTTATAATCTTTAAATTAAACTTAAAACTCAACCAACATGACAAATTATCAAAGTATTCAGCTGAATAAAATATAGATAAGAAACACTGTCTGTGACTGGGTTTCTTAAAACCCGACACTAACCTCAGTAAAATCACCCTGTGCAAGCAGCAAATACACAGTTTTCCTTCTGTTCTTGACTGGAATTCCTCTAGACTTCGTAAGAGGTTTGTAAAGAAACCCAAACACCCCACACACAAAACAACAACAACAAAAAAAACCAAACCAACCACACACAAAAAAAAAACCCCAACACACAAAAACCCCCTCCGTTCCCACAGACTAACTTGCTTCATATTTGTGAAGCAAATCCCATGTTGAGAGTTCACAGTTCCTTTTTAAGAATCCAGGTTTTTTTTTATGGATAGATTAAAAATCTACAGAATTTAAATGTGTGTGTAAGAAAGACAGAGTTCATGTTCTAAAAGAAACATCCAGAAATCTGTGTTTCTAAACTACAAAACAGGCCTCTCAATTACAGTGATACTCAAATCTAAGAACTAATTATGGATGTAATAGATAGGTGAAAGGCTATACAGGCTACACTGTGCAGACACAGGGCAATTATCTGGAGCAGAATAAACAAAACCAAAATAGACAGTAGAGGGGCTGAATAAGGAAAGACTGCAATCAGTAGAGCACCAATAGCTGCTTGCTTCCTTCTGGCTGCGTGGTATTAGAAAGGACACATTAAATACAAACCCATTTGCTAAACAAATCTATCCATGATAACTGCCATAGTTTAAACAGCAAAGAAATTTGTCAGACTCTTGTGTGTTTGCATAATTCAAAGGCAACTTTCTTCTTTTTTAAGCCAAAGTTGGCATATACTTGATCTTCAGTGAGGTATGTGCAAAGACATTTGGTTCAGCAATAGTAAAATGATAGCTGTACAAGGTAGTGTGTTTATTTGAATGTGCAACAATGTAATCATTCAAATAAATGCTCTCTTAGTTCTTTTTTACAGTACTTCAAGTCAGATGTACATAAACTAGTCACTATAAATTAAAACCATATACACTAAAATAAAGCATTATGCATTTTAACTTTATGTTCTGTTTTCGCTTTAACTTTGAGGGAACATACTCCCTGTGGTTTTGAATGGCTGCAGGTGTGGATTTTGTACCATTTCCATTTGTGGTTTTTCCTATGACTGCACATCCAAAAACTGTGTTCGTTATAATATACAGTTAGATGAATGCTCTGAGAGCAGACGGGACTTTTGCTTCACAGTGACGGTCTGAAGTCCTTAAGGTGAACAAGAGAGTGGAAATGAGTTGCTAACTGGCTTGTCTAAGTTTAGCCTCGTTAAAATCATCTGGCTGAACAATCCATTTTCTCTAAATTAGCATCTGGCCTCTGTTAGACTCAGACTGGAAAATGCCAAATTTGAATAATTATTTTAAGGTTATGAAGAAAGAGCTCACAGATGCTTAAGCTGTATGGTAGAAACCAGAACTATTTGTTGATGACAAGTACTGATAAACACATGGGGGACAGAAAGCATTCCTTCTGAACAGATGTGAATATCAACAACAAAATCCTTAAGATACAATTTTTCTTTATAATATGAGTATAGGTGGCCAGTGATTCAAAATGCATTAAGACCCTGAGCGTTGCTCAAACAGCAGTGATACATTTTCATTACAGAGTAGGATTTTAGACCACTAATGATTCAGACTATGAAGGCCTACACTACAATACCTGGATTGTAAGTAAATTAACCCATTTTCCTCTCTGCTCAAATTTACCTTATAGAACAAAGGGAGATTAGAAAAAACCTATTTCTGTTAAATTGATGCTCATGATAAGTGGTTCCTCCCTAATTGTTTTACATTGGCTCTTCAGGCTGGGAAATACCTTTTTCCCTACTGTCTTCTATAAGACAGAGGATGCAAACAATTCTTAAAGCTGTTCCACTGTTATTTTGTCCTTCTGTTTACTTCATCCATTCAGTCCAGTGTCTGAGCTACAGCTGTTACAGTGCTGATGCATGAATAAGTATTTCAAGCATGGTCATCAGTTAATACAGACTAAATTTCAAATTACCAGCTAAAGCAGTGAATAAACTCTCATGTCCTGAAGCTTTTATTTATTTATTTATTTTCACCTGGGAGAGACACTCTGACAGACTGATCAACTTCCTTGACAACTCCTCCAGAAAATTTGAAAAGTTAATCTTTTAACCAAGTTGTCTGAGAATTCAGAAATTTTCAAATTCCTGCCATTGTCTGTTAAAAGAAAAAATACTTCACGGCAGGGGAAAAAAAAACCAAGACAAGGAAAAAGCATAAAACAATAAAGCCTGACAATGCATAAATGATAATTACTGCAGCAGGAGTAGAACCAAAACTTTTACCAAATAAGGCCACAAGGTAGCCACCAAAGAGACAGCAAAGGACTAAACTGATATGGTTCTTTCATCATAACTACTTCAGAAAAGGATGACACTATGGCAAGTTCAAGTGCAAAACCCGAGAATAGTTCAAAGTAACACTTCTCTCACCCACAGAGAACACGCTACTGAAAAGAGACTATGAATTGTCATATGCTGTTACTGAGCTACGTGGTTATTCCTAAAATAAGCTCATCAGTTCGGATATCTGACAAGGAGAGCGTTTAAAATACATTAATTCTCCTCACTTATGTTACAAAAGGAATTAAAAAAAATCTCTGCATAACATTTGTTACCAATTATTTTAAGTATTTCATTGGAGAAGATACACGTATATCTGCTAAGTCTCAGCTGAAGCCATAAGAAAAATGTTTTGCTGGGGCACAAATCACACAGATCAGGCATGATGGCTCATTTACCCAGACTAACATCACCAAGTAGTAAAAACAACTTCATAATAGATAATAAAGCATCTCTTCTAACATGTTGCCATTCTGGCAACTCTTACTAAACCCAGCACAACAAAGAGTAAAATATGAGGGGTAGAAAAATGAAGTGTACACCTCACAAGCGGCCAGAAGATTCTGTGAAGCTCATAAATCTACACAAACACTTCTACAAGCTGTTGGTCTTTTATATGTCTTCACATGTCATCAAATTTGCCCTCCAATATTATTTACAACCAATGCCTTTCATACCATGCAATAATGAAAAACCTTCCTCAAATGTCACAGTCGCTCATTACATAGTAACTGGCAGCAAGAAAAGGCCATTCATTGCTCTTAGCTTTCCTGTCATTCACTAACTACGGATAAAAATGTGCTGGCTTGCTTACAGGTCATTGCCATTTAAAAAAAAATAGATTATAAATATAATCGAAATAAAATGCAATAAATAACAAAAAGTAATGCTAACTTCAATAATATGGATAGAAATTCATGATCATGTATGTCTGAATAAAATTCTAATATTCTATTAATGTTTTGTAAAGTAATTGCTTTACATGTTCATAGCTCTAAATAATTATGCTCCTAGACCCTTATACAGGAAATTCTGCAAGAATAATAATTACATAGTGAGCCTTTTTACTAAGCTCCCTTTGAATAACTTATTGTTTTAAAATATATTGGTCAAACTTTCTTTGATTACTTTCAACAGAAGACCAAATAACAAGATTTGAGCAGAATGTTTATGCTGCTTCTTGGAAGTTGCTGTCTATACATAATGGGAAACTTTTGGACAACCTCAATTATCCAAAAAAACCACTTGCATAGAGTCAACACGGTAAAACAGGAATTTTTTTTGACACAAAATTCCGATAGGGAAAGTGCCAACATCCATTAGGCAACATAATAGGGTGGGCTGGAACTAGATGATCCTTAAGGTCCCTTCCAACCCAAAGCCTTCTATGATTCTATGAAAATTCGAGCATTATTGCAACAGGGTACAAGATACGCAGATCCCTGTGATCCATGCTGAAAGTTTTAAGATTTATTATTAAATCAATAATGTCCTTTGAAATATGAAGGACCAGATAAATTTTTACTTTGGACACCATGTCACCAAAAGATGCCTGGCAGATCTTTATTATCATGTTAATATAGGACCAGAGACAAATGGACATATTATGGATGAGAAAGAAAGAAAGCAGGATGGATAAACAAGTCTCACAAGGAAGACTGGCTTACCCAGACTGCAGGCCACAACACACACACGACATCATTCTCAACCTCACAACAACTGCCTACAAAGTCCAGTGAAACTGTAGGAGAAACACTTTAAGAGTCACTCAGATTTAACGAAACAAGAAATACAGAGTTCCTAAAAATCTGCCCTTCTTCCAAAGAAAAGCACAGAACAAAATATTCCCTTATCCCTGGTAACAGCCTAAGTAAACTAAGGTGCACAGCAAAGCCATGAGGAGAGACAACTATGAAGGAAAGGGATCAGAAGGGGAAGAGAGTGTTAAAAGAGATACTGATGAGCACTGAAGAGCAATGTAAGGGGGATTAGCAGAGCAACAGTTTTATCACCATTTGTGACACAATTCTGTCCTATGGTCTTGGGAAAAAGAATCTTAAACTCTCCTCAGTCTCCATCTGCAGTATGGGACTGGCACTGTTCAATATCTTTTCCTGTGACACAGGCAGTGGGATTGAGTACCTCAGCAAGTCTGCTAACACCACCAAGCTGCATGGTGCAGTCAACACACTGGAGGTAAGGGATGCCATCCAGAAGGGCCTTGACAGGCTTGAGAGGTGGGCCAATGCCAACCTCATGAAGTTCAACAAGGCTGAGCGCAAAGTTCTGCATGCAGGTCAGGGCAGTCCCAAGCACAAATACAGGCTGGGTGGAGAATGGATTGAGAGCAGCCCCTAGGACAAAGAATTGGGGTATTGGTTGACAAGAAGCTCAACATGAGCTGGCAGTGTGAGATCACACTGGAACAGGTTGCCCAAAGAAGGTGTGGATGTCACACTCCTGGAAGTGTTCAAGGCTAAGTTAGATGGGGCTTTGAGCAACCTGGTCTAGTGGAAGGTGTACCTGCTCATGGCAGGGGGGTTGGAACTAGATAACCTTCAGATCCAACCGTAACCATTCCATGGTTCTATTTCCCTCTTTGACACAGATGCTGCCAAGTGCTCAAGTATAAAATGCCTACAAAAAGACATACATGCAACTTTTAATTTCTCACTTATAACAGTTTGAATAAACTGCTTTAAATGAGATACAGGGCTGCAACGAATAGTGAATATAAAACCAGGTATTAAATGACTGCTTCCTTTACTGAGTTCTGCACAATATGGCAGGGATCCCATGGAAAAAAAAGAATGCAAATATATAATTACATACATATGCACAATGGGGAAAAAATTAAAGAGCATAAAGAACATTAATTTGGGCATTTCCTAATTCCTTACTGCTTCATTTTACAGTTACAAATTAGTCACTGTCCTCCCATTCTTTACAGAGTGAAAATTCATTTCAAAAACAGGTATTTTGGAATGTAGAATAATTCTGTGGAGAAACAGGACACACCACTAAGTAATTTCAACAGTGAATGAGACAGAAATTCATGTTATTCTATACACATCCTTCCTATGCACATATATCGACTCTGTTTAACAATCCTCTGTAGACGTATCAGGACTGACATACCATGCAAACTGCACATGCATCAATCCAATAGAATAATGAAAATCATCTATTCAGCAGAAGTTTCCACTTGTATTACATGCTTTTATTCTCCGAGCCAGAGATATTAGAAGTTGGTTAGTTTAACTGTGCAACATCCACAATTCACAAAATGAAACTGCAAGAAAACCAGTTTCCATGGAGTAGACTGGCAATCAAGGATACCCTTCCTTTTAAATACCAAGCTTTCATCACCTTCAACTGAAACGCTAGAGCTCTTCATGAGAACAGCCAAAATCTCCACTACCTGAAAAGCTGCATTTCCCCAGTCTGTTTCTTGTTGGGGGTTTCATTTTAATGGCTTATCCATTTCTTATGAAATTTTTACAAAACAGGATTTGTTCCTTGTCTGGGCTCACTGGTACCAAGTTTCAGTTGAAATGAGAAATTAAGCGACTTTTAAGAATCTGAATAACCCAGATGAAGCTTGAGCAGCTTCAGTAGAAGCACTGCAGCTTACTCTCTCTGAAAATAGAGTGTTTACAAAGTTCATCAGAAAGTTTAAAACAAACACAAATTTACTCTGCTTTACTATCAGAAATAATGGATTATTAAGGACAAAGCAAAGTGATGGTTAACTGCAATCTCTTTTCAGAAAATTCAGTCTTGTGTAGTAGAATGCTTCTCCTGCTAGAGAAATGCATTTAGGTATAACCACCTAAAGCAGTTTCCTAATTTCCCCATTCACAGTAGGTATCCATTATTAGTAATAGGAGTTAAGTTTTCCAAACAGGGCATGTGAGTTTATCTTTTCTGGGTTTAGAAAGAAGAGATACTTTTAAAAAGAAACATGCTGAAAAGTGCTGTTCATTGCCTCAAGTATGTATTTTCTGACATGACATTCTGTCTCATGACTGTACTTTTAAAATGTCAAATTATCAGAATCATGATTTCCATGCATTTTGTATGAACAATAAGTAAACAAGTTTAAAATGGGGACTTAAAAGCAAAAGTAAAACATAATATAGATGTTAAAAAATATAACAAAACTAAATTAAGATCAGAAGACCCAGGTTATTTCTGCTTTATATATTGGGTGACATCTCTATCAGGACAAACCTAAGCTAATGAGAGATGCTAATCAGAGAACATAAATAAAAATTATTTCAGTAGTATATATTTTCAACCCTGATTCAAAAGCTCCTGAAAATGTGCAATCAGTGAAAGAACTCAATGTATAGGTGTAGAATCTTTTCTCTCTGGCTATTAAGAACTTTACTCAGCATTTTTATTTTTAACTGGAGAACCCTGAAGTCACAGGGCTCTATGACCTCTTTCTCATTCCCCTTCTGAAAAAATGATGACACTTATTGCTGCGGTGAATGCTTTTGGTCTTTTAAAGGTAATAAGGAAGACAGGTAGCCACAGGCAGGTTAAAAACCACTATACGTGTGTGGCGACTTGTTTTTATACATTTCTAAACATAACGCTCCCTTATCTTTCCATCAAATACTATTATAGGCTGCTTTTGTTGAATATTTCTAGCAGCCTATTGTACAAAGTGCATCATGAGCTTCATGGCCTGAGGCCAGGAAGGAAGGTGTGGAACAGGTCTTCACAGGTCAATTTCCACTCCCCGTTTTCAAGTATTTGAGAGAAGGTCATGTTACAGCACAGATTTACATAGCAGAAAAATTACATGACTGCCCCTTCTAAGCATTTCATAATTTCAATTAAAAAACAAGGTCAAATGAAGGGGGGGGGGGGAGAATAACTCAATCCTTTCACAATAGTCAGAAAATTAAACAAAAAACATACTTAGTGTGATTCTTGCCAAAACATTAGTAAAAATCTATTGACAGTAAACACAAGTTCAAAGTATTTGGTTTACCATTCCTTCACAAAATCCTTTTTTTTTTTTTTTGTGCCTCAGAACAGCCAATAAACAAACCCAAAATATGCTGTATTGCTCCTTTAAATCACTGGGTTTATTAGCTTTAGTGCAAAACACACATTTTTACAAACATTCATATCATTAAAGAATATATTATTAATTCCAAGAGCTTTCACTCACAGTCTGATAGTCTAGTAGGAGTGTTAAGGGAGGGAACTGCTCTTTGTATCGTCTGTCCAGATGAAAAGAAGAATAAACTGGAATAGCTTTCCCCTCCCTCAGAGACTGAAATATAGCACACTTCGAAAAAGGGCAGTATTGGCCAGCCTCAGCACTGCCTGACATGTTGTTTATACTAGACAGAGACTAAAATTACACTATTCATATCTGGCATTCTTTAAGTACAAATTGGCAAAATAATCAACTTCC
The DNA here is from genome assembly GCF_033783945.1 of Neopsephotus bourkii. NCBI lineage: Eukaryota > Metazoa > Chordata > Aves > Psittaciformes > Psittacidae > Neopsephotus > Neopsephotus bourkii. Next base: position 8,185,871 of record NW_026901776.1, on the reverse strand, counting down.
CCCCCCCCCCCCAATATTATGATATTTATTGGATAACAACAAAATACTATACTAAGAGCAGCTAAGGATATCAGAAAGTGAAACAAGTTTAAAAGTGTTTAGATAAGTATCCACATATCTATATTTTTCTTAGCTTACGAGACTAATGCTTAACACACACATTCCTACTAATATCATAGAGTTTAAATATGCTAATCATTATCCTAGATAGCTCTCAGAATTTGTTTCAACACAGTCAAGCAGTTGTAGCATTTAGACTGACATACTGCTGGTACTCTTACTGAGCAAGCAGAGAGAATAAACAGAGAAGAGACTGGCTTCAAGAAATGCAATTAGACTTAACATTATTTCAGTTTCTAAAAAATGACAAATATGTAACCTGATTTACTCTCAGCAGTAAGAAAAAGTTTTAGGCTGATGTATTCCTAAAAGGGGTTGTAGTTTTAAGGAACTCCTGAACAATCTATTGAAGACAGATTCACTGTGTTAGCCAGATTTTATGTGCATTTGATATCCATTCAACAAGCAAAAAGGAGGAAACAGAACTTTTTGTGGAATCTGACATTTTCTCTGTTTACCAACACAAACTCTGAGGGATTAATTTTACCAAAAGCTGCAGCTTAGCATCTCACAGCCCCTTCAGCTGAAAATTCAGATGAAAAATATGGGAGTTTTTCTCTATGATACAAAATGAACTTTTGGGAATGTTTCTGAAGGATACCAGAAAACTTGTCTAACATACAATGGTTCCTACTCAGCACAGCCCTTCAAACAAAGAGTAACAGATGCACAACTGTTATTAATAACAAAACATCTCCTCCCTCTATTAGTCAAGAGAGGACAGCTAAGGACAAATACAGTTTCAGGGTACTTACCTACTCGGAAGTTAGTGGCTGTCAGAGTGTCAGCAGCATGGCCGTTTTCACTGATGAGGGTGGTGGTATTTCCCTTCTCACAGTTGTTCTGACAGTTGCCTTTGGTACAAGTCACTTTACAGATACTGGGTGTAAAGACCACCTTGATACGACCAGTGTGATTTCCCACTGTCAGTGGAGGCAAAGAAAAAAAGAAAAATAAACAGATCACTTTGGTATCCATTGATTTCCTTCAGAAAGTTTTGGGAAAGAAAAAAAAAAGGCGGGGGGGTGGGGGGGAGAAGAGAAGGCGACAGGTCTACAGGAGGAGGGCAGTCTGCAGTGCTCTCTCATAGATCTCCAGTGGTGTCTCTGAAACAGGAGTAGGAAGCTTAGCAAACAGAACTCCGGGATCCACTCCAAAACCACATTTAAAGTCAAGTCACTGGAGTGGGATTAGTAATCACAATGCTGCACTTTATTCACAGGCAGACAAAGAGCAATACCAAGGGCATGACAGCTTAAATAGTCAACCCTGACAGGCAGATGTAATGTAAAGAGGCTGGCTGTGCACCTAGGGGTGAATAAACTCTTGTGTCCTCCTGCATACTTTTCCTGTTTCTGCACTTATTAAGTCACTATTTGTAGCTCGACCCCTGGAAATGTTTTAGGCATGCGGCATGTCTGAAAACATCTGTCTCAAATCTCCTGGCACCCCAGCCCAAAGTGGTCAAACCTTGTGACGCAGCTGCCTGGACCCATTTTTTCACAGATTTTTGGCACTACTTTTCCATAAGGATTTACGTATTATAGACTGAGCTTTGCTGTCAGCCTTTGTATAAGTAATAAATAGTTCAGAGAAAAAAAGTATGTATCAACGCTTAAAATACTGGTTCTGAGCTCAAAGATAAAAAATTATTAGACTGTTCCTTATATACATGTGTATACATACATGTATACATACAGTCATTTTTTAAATTTGAATGTAAGAAACACTGAGCAAAGACTAATTTTAAATTAAGGTAATTAGAAGAACTTGTTACAGAATTTCATTTAAAAAGAGATGTAAAGCTGAAGACAAAAAAAAAAAAGACATTAAAACTACTCATTAGGAAAATTAGGGAAATAGAACATATTCCATTTGCAATTCTTAAAAAAAACAAACATACAGTTTGTCCTCTGCATGCTTACTTATTAATAAATTCAGAAACCTCTTGTAAAAGTATCACAGTATCTTCATGGAAAGTATTAATAAACAATTTCTTAACAAACCTAACAATTCCACAAAATGATGCCCATAAAGAGAAGAATCTCCAATCCCCTTCCTAAAGTCACAGAATTAAAGAAGCTCCTGGACAGTTGTCTAACCCAGTTTATGAAATACCCTCTGGACAATTTTTTTTTCTTTTTTAAATCTCAAGAAAATGAAAAAAAATCTTCCCACTTCAAAAGAATATAAATTCTTCATATTTGTCTTTTCATAAACAAATAAAACAATTGTGCCAACTGTTTTGTCTAGAATAAAGGCATTGCTCTATCTGAACAGCAGCTGTAATACAGATGCTTCCACCTTATTTCTCCCTAAACAATAGCTGGAAAAAGCACATCCCAGACAGACACAGGAATAACATATCTCAATTAAAGGCTAGTATTGTGATTTTAGTCAACATAGAAGACACCCTGGATTCTTGGATGTCAAATGGAAATTATTAATACACTTTTCCTAATCAACAAACATAAGTAGCTTATGAACTGCTGAGTCTAGAATTTAAAAGCCTTCCTTTTGTTAAGCACAGCTTCACAAGCAATACTGCCATCTTTGTATTTTATTTGCAGTTTTATATATGTATTTTCCTAGAAAAGCCCAATCCATTTTATATTTTATATTTTCAGATGTTTTAACATTTTTCCTTTAGGATGTGATCTAATTAAAAAAACATGGTTAGTTGAGTCACAAAAGTCAGCCCTGCCTACACTGTAAAAACCAGTATTGGGGGACCCACACAAGGTTTCCAGCTTAGCTTAAAAATAACTAAATCATAATTTAATTCTCCTTCTTAGTATTCTGTACTATGCTGCGGAGCTGTAGCAAAATTTGGACATAATCTTTATAATGAAAATAATATCTTCTTTTTAAAATAATGTTTATCACATAGTTCAGATTTTACCAGAAAAAAAATCTGTAGCGTAATTTTGTTTTTTTGGTAGAAGGGGTGCCTTAGTATGAGGCAATTGTAAATTCTCCTCTTATCCCTTTGGGGTGAGAAGATATTAGCACGTAAGTCTGGGAGTAACAGCGCAGGAACAGCAGTTGAACAGTACCTTCACAAACACAAGCCAGTACCTACAGAGGTAAAGAGTATCCATGAAAGAATATTTTAATGCAAGCTGTTTAGGGAAGTAAGAAGACTGAAAAACACTATATAAGCCCTAACCCCTATAAATATTCACATCATTATTCAGCAATTATTTTGCTATTAAAAAAAAAAAATCAATTCTGACAGGTATTCCTGGTTTATTAGCTGCAAAAGCGCCAGAAATAAGACAGATTCATATTCTTTTGACATGGGAAGATCTCAGATTTATGAAAACCGTCATGAAACTATTATTTTCATCTCCTTGCCTAGCAGGCCACATCTTTTAACTTTCTCAATACTTCTTGAGACATCTGGGAGGGATACAAAGCTAATGATGGCCTCTGAGCTGAAAATTAACCAGGAGTTGAATCAAGGGAGAAAAACTGTTTTCATCCTTCTCTGTAATTGTACCTAAGGAAACAGTACTATCCTCATGCATCCTAAGGCTTAGCAACCTTAATAGTGAGCATAATGCATGTAGATTTAAATTGAAAACAGACCAAGAACCCTTCTGCTGAAAGGAAGCCTTTGGCAGAAACACTGCAAGGTTAGACTCTTGGACTTCCTTGAATCTTCTCCCACTCCCTTCTCCCCCCTCCCCCCCCTCCCAGTCTCCTCCAAAGAGGGGATGATTTAATTCTAAATGAGAAAATACATCCTTCAATATCTTTTAGCTGCATTTTTAAAGTAGCATACAGATTATTTTCCTCTTTAAACTCCAGAAGCTTTACTGATGATGCCACTGTGACACAGCCATAACAAGATCTGCAACTTAGATTATCTCAAATTCACTTCTGGAGAAAAATTATGGTACTACAGCACTGCAACATACCTGGAATCATATTTTATAGAGATACATACAGACATGTATCATCAACTCTTCAAAACCAATTTTAAACATGTGGAAATGAAACACCTCACTCTGCTCTTAAGTATAACACCAGACTGAAGAAATACAAACGTGAGACCAGATAAATAAATTAGTCTAACGAAAACCAACAAAAGCAGAAGATACAAACATCAAATAAACAGCAAAGATACTGAAAAAAATACGGCAGAACTAGGGATAAACTCAGAGAGCTGCTTTAATAAAGATAGGACAATCAGAATTACCAATCCTGGTTAAAGCTTCATCCCTGAGTTAGGCAACAAATTCATAATGAGGAGGCTCAGGCTCAGCCAATTGCATAATCATCCTGGCTCATAGTACAGGCTTACTTATACCTAAGAACTCTTTGATACATTTGTCAAAGGAGATCAGTGGAAGAACATGTTCGTAGTTTCCAGAATCTGTGAAAGTCTCTTGAGCCAGACTCAAAAAAAGAAAGATGCATGGGTAAAATGATGAGATTTTAGTTGAAAATTGGCACCACATGTATGCGATTTTCTTTCCATCTCTGCAAGTCACTATGATATAATACTATGAACACAGCAAGCTCCTGCTGTGATTTAGCAACTACTGCAGGAGAAATGGAAAATACAAGCAAAAGGCTTTCTTCACAGAATCCCTCTGCCCCCACTGTCCATCATGACAAATTAATATTTTTTTCTGCATAAATAAAAAAAAGGAGAATATGTTAAGATAAGGGGGTAGCAGATTTTAGGTCCACATGATCACAACAGCTCACACAAGTTATGCCTGGGTTGGTTAAAAGGAAGGGTTCCTCCTCAACCTCCCGGGTCCCTTTGTCTGTAACAGTACTTAGCCTTAGTTTCTTTCTAAAAGAATTTCTATAAACACATTTTTTCTTGCTTTTATGGCTGCCTTCACAGTTCCAGCATTCTGCAAAAATTCAACTAGACAGTATTCAATAGCTGAAGTGGATCTCAGATGATTTGTGGCATGTCCCTGTTTTGTGGGAAGACAATGGGCTAGCAACACTAGTGAAAGCAGAACTGGTATTCGGTTTAAAAGACTGCTACATTGTACTGTCTCATAGGTCAAGTAGGGCAAAGAAGAAAATATTTTAATGTGTTGAAAAAATTACTATGTTACTGTGTATACAATGTTTTGTGCTTCACAGTGATCTTATCAGAAGGATCAAAATCATAAGCAGTGGCTTATATTGTGGACTAGGCTGGTAGGGCTTACACATACCTCTCCCATAATCCTTGAACAAAACTTCTTATGGATTCTACTTTTAAAGGGGTTCATGTTTTGGTGTTTGAGGTTTTTCTTAATACCTTCACTTATGACAAATCCTGTGGCAAATCTTCTGAGGAAGCAAATAACCAAACTGTAAGCTTTCCATTAGTACCCTGTTTTCATGACACCCTACTTCTGCAGTAAGCCCAGTATGTTTTCATATGTGTCTACACAGAATGTCACCAGACCTGAAGATTCTGTTTTAAGATTATATTCTCTTCCCAAAGACACTAGCTTATCTCAGGCAATTTCATGTTTTTGAATTATAGCCATGCTGCATGAGAATACCTTTGGCATGAAAATCTATCTTCTGAAGTAAAAGCTAACAAGCTTTTAAATAGCAAATAAATTTGACATTTTTAATCCTCAGATGACCAGCTCCCTTTCTTTATTCTTCAACGCTGACATAAAAAAAAAAAGGAAAGAAGCAGAAGGAAATTACTTATTTCCTAAAACAGGTCCCTCCCAGTTATTTTACCAGTCCACCTGGTTTAGTCCTCACTACTAGATATGCTTGTTCAGTCAAAAGGAAAGCTGACATTGTACAAAAATCAACCACGTAAGTAAAACGGTTAAATTTTTAGAACTATTGTCAAATGACCTTTTTACACTTTTGACAATGTATGAGGAAGTTCTGTCTTCATCATCAACTTTAAACAAACACCCACCCCCACCTGACTCCCAAAGATCAGAACAAGTTGAAATTTGGCTATCATACAGTTAGGAACATCAGCATCTGGAAGATTTACTAATGCTAAGAGGTAAGGCAGAGAGAAGAGGGAAGGGATTAAAAAGGAGGAGAGAGAGATAAAGACACGTTAGATTCACATACAGAGCAGATGCAGATCTTCCCTAGATTTCAGAATACACACTGAGAGGAACATAGCCTTTGCTAGGCATGTACAGGACTGAAAGAGATTGAAAGGTCACCTAATCTCCTCTCTCCTTGTTCCCAACACAGGATGGAACAGCAGCATCACACAAAAAGTCTGTCCAGCCTATTCAAAAAAATCTTCTATTATGCATATTCTACATACTCCCTAAGTAACATATTCTAGTGCTTCAATCTCTCTTATTATAAGGGTATTTTCAATATCTAATTCACATTACCCTGTTGCAATTCAAGGGTATTATTTGCCAACAGCGAACTCTGAGAAAACCTTTCTCTTCTGTGGATCAATTTCTAACATATTTGATGACTGCTACCATGAATCTCCCTCAGTCTCATTTCTACAGACCAAAACATTCTAAACTTCTCCAGTCTAACAGGCCATATTATGCAGACCTCCAATATTTCTTGTTTTGCTTTTGATATTACTCACTTTGTCCTCATCTTTCTTCAAATACACTGGTCAAAATTAGGTAATACTGCAGCTGAGGTCTGATGGGTATTGAGAAGAGCAGCAGAATTACTTAATACAGCTTACATAAAATGCTTGTGTTGGTATAATTTATATTTCTCCCCTAATGGTGCACTTCATACTCAGAACCAGCCTGCAGACTAGGCCAAAGGGGCACAGATCTCCCAAACCCCTTTTTGATCTGTTGATATGGATTTCATTCCAGTGAACCAAATGTGGAACATAGCTTACATGACTTCAGCAGGACTGAACTCAGCCCTTACACTGCTCTGAAAATGAAACTAAAACCTGCATTCAAACCTGAAAACCAGGCAGAAAATGAGCCTTATTCTTTCTGTAAATCACAAGCACAAACAAGTCTGAAAATTACGTGGATTCAAAACTGCAAGGCACAGTTGCTGGGTATTTTCATTTTTGGCTTCAATATATAATACTTATCTTCAGGTAGAGCTCTGCATCTTGGCTCTTTCCAGAAACTTTGTTACAGTATATCTGAACACCTTGCACTCGGTGTACATTTCACAGGGAATGGGAGAAGTTAGATGAGATAATGAAAATAAGATGATCCAGCTCATTTTCACCCAAGATCCAATAACTTATGTGATGATTAAAAGTACTCCCCACAGTTATGCATGAGGAGAGGTGTACATGTGTATACCCATGCAGTCAAACATTTTGAACGAGCCAGCATTATGTCAAGCTATACTTTATTTACCAAGTCTAGACAGCTAAAGCTACACATTACAGAACCATAAAATAGTTATGCCTGGAAAGGACCTTAAGATCATCTAGTTCCAACCCCTCTGCCATGGGCAGGGACACCTCTCCCACTAAACCATATCACCCAAGTCTCTGTCCAACCTGGCCTTGAACACCACCAGGGATGAAGCATTCACAGCTTCCTTGGACAACCCATTCCAGTGCCTCACCACCCTCACAGTAAAGAACTTCCTCCTTACATCCAATCTAAAATTCCCCTGTATGAGATTTAACCCATTAGCCTTTGTCCTATCACTACAGTCCCTAATGAAGAGTCCATCCCCAGCATTCCTATAGGCCCCCTTCAGATACTGGAAGGCTGCTATGAGGTCTCCACGCAGCCTTCTCTTCTCCAGGCTGAACAGCCCCAACTTTCTCAGCCTATCTTCATACGGGAGGTGCTCCAGTCCCCTCATCATCCTCGTGGCCCTCCTCTGGACTTGTTCCAACAGTTCCATATCCTTTTTATGTTGAAGACACCAGAACTGCACACAGTACTCGAAGTGAAGTCTCACAAGAGCATAGTAGATGGACAAGATCACCTCCTTCGACCTGCTGCTCCTTTTGATGCAGCCCAGGATACGGTTGGCTTTCTGGGCTGAAAGCGCACTCTGAATTCGGCTCATCTTCATTTTCTCATCAACCAACACCCCCAAGTCCTTCTCTGTAGGGCTGCTCTGAATCTCTTCTCTGCCCAGCCTGTAGCTGTGCCCGAGATTGCTCTAACCCAGGTGTAGGACCTTGCACTTGGCATGGTTAAACTTCATGAGGTTGGCATCAGCCCACCTCACAAGCGTGTCAAGGTCCCTCTGGATGGCATTCCTTCCCTCCAGCGTATCAACCAAACCACACAGCTTGGTGTCATCGGCAAACTTGCTGAGGGCGCACTCAATCCCACTGTCCATGTCAGAGACAGATGTTGAACAAGACCGGCCCCACCACCGATCCCTGAGGGAGACCACTCGTTACCGGTCTCCAGCTGGACATTGAGCCATTGACCACAACTCTTTGCGTGCAGCCATCCAGCCAGTTCTTTTTCCATTGAGTGGTCCAGCCATCAAATTGATGTCTCTCCAATTTAGAGACAAGAATGTTGTGTGGGACAGTGCTGAGCACTTTGCACAAGTCCAGGTAGATGACATCAACTGCTCTACCCCTGTCCATCAGTTCTGTAGCCCCGTCACAGAAGGCCGCCAGATTCGTCAGGCAGGATTTCTCCTTAGTGAAGCCATGCTGGCTGTCACCAAGCACCTTGTTGTTTTTCGTGTGCCTTAGCATGCCTTCCAGGAGAATCTGCTCCAAGATTTTGCCAGGCACAGAGGTGAGACTGACTGGTCTGTAGTTCCCGGGATCATCCATTTTCCTCTTTTTGAAAACAGGGGTTATATTTCCCTTTTTCCAGTCATCTGGAACTTCACCTGAGTCCCAGATATTTCAAATTTTTCAAATGGACAGTGCCTTAGCTACTTCATTCGCCAGCTCCTTCAGGACTCATGGATGGATTTCATCAGGTCCCATGGACTTGTGCATGTTCAGGTTCTTAAGATGGTCTCGAACCACATCGTTTCCTACAGTGGGCCTCAGGTCTTTATTCTCACAGTCCCTGCGTCTGCCTTCCAAGACTTGGGAGGTGCAGTCAAAGCCTTTGCCAGTGAAGACTGAGGCAAAGAAGTCATTCAAAACCTCAGCCTTTTCCAAATCCAGAGTAGCCAGTTCTCCTGATAGCTTCTGGAGATGGCCCACGTTATCCCCACTCTGCCTTTTATTTGCAATGTAACTATAGCATGCCTTCCTGCTTTCTTTCACATCCCTAGCCAAGTTTAATTTTAACTAGGCCTTAGCTTTCCTAACCTGGTCCCTAGCTTCCCAGACAACATTCCTGTACTCTTCCCAGGCCGCCTTTCCTTGCTTCCACCTTTTATAAGCCTCTTTTTTCCCCTCAAAATTTTCCTCAGCAGCTCCTTATCCATCCAAGGAGGTCTCCTGGCCCTCCTGCTGCGTTTCCTTCTAGCTGGGATGCAACACTCCTGAACTCACAGTAGATGAAACAAAACACAACACAGATTTAGAAGGAAGCCTCTTGCTTTTAATTGTTCTCTTCCTCCTTTTTTTGTTGGTTTTCTTTGTTACTATTTCCCAGCTTCCTGGGTTAGCGGCCTCCTTCTTTCCTCCACGAGCTAGAGGGTATGCTTGAGGCCCCTGCACAGTTTGGCCCTGGAGCAAGCAGTCCTGCTTCCTCTCAGCTTCCCTGACATCTTGCAGCCTACTGATGGTGTCCCGCAGCTCAGCCACCTGCTGCAGGAGGACCTCCACCAGGGAGCACCAGGTGCAACCCTGCCCATTGTGCACCCTCCCCTCACCAGACCAGTGCAAGCACTCTCTACACTCCGAGTTCTGCACTGCAGCCTCCCCGCTCATCGGCTCTCTCTGGGTGCCTACGCTGGCTGCCGCCGGGGCAGCCAGAGCAGAGCTCCCAGACCGGGCCCTGGTCATACCGCTCGCCTGCCTCGACCAGCTCTGTTCGCCGTGCTCCCTGGGGCAGGTTTTTAACCAATCAGGGCTGGTGCTGCCCCTCCTGGCTCCGCCCCCTGTGAGTCCCTGCTCGCGTCAGCTGAGCTGCCGGCTCCTGGGCAGGTCCTGTCGAGGACTTGAGGCTCCCTCGGTGGCTCTTGTCGCTCTGAGTTGAGGCTCCTGGACGCTGATCTTCCCCTCGCTCCAGTGCTGAAGGCGTCCTCTCTCGAGCTACTCACCTCAGCAATACTGACATGTAACTAATTCCAGCATTCCTCCTACTTTTTGTTATTTTTGTAACTCCTTAATCTGTGGCATTTGCATGATCTTACATGTATTTCATCAGTTAATACGGCTAATCTTTGATATTTTGCCATTTTTCAAGCACTCAGTTCTATTGCCTTCATGCAAAGCAATGGGGCTTCAAAGAGGGAAAGGAGATTCAGCTACCTATTACACCAGTAACTGAACAGTGATCTCCAGAGGGTTATTTTGTTGCCATTCTTATTGCCACCATTGCTATTATACACACTTCTCTACATACCTACTTCTGATAAGCCATGTCACTACATCTTCATTTCCTCCTCCTGTCTTGTTTAGGTGCTCCAACCACAGTCCTCACTCTCAAGACTTAGAATCATAGAATGGGTAGGAAGGGAGTTTGAGATCATCCAGTCCAGCCATGGGCAGGGACACCTCCCATAGATCACGCTGCTCAAGGCCCTGTCCAGCCTTTAACTTCTTGCTTCTATTGCGCCTTTGTTTCTTTACCCTCACTTTAAGTCCTGCTTGCTGCTTCAGCATCCTTGGCAGACAGGCAAAGAAATAATTCAAAGACTTGATGCTTCCAAGGTATCCCAAGGTAAGGAAGAAGACAACTGGAAAGAACATATGTGGAAAACACTTTTTCCTTACTGATTATCACAGGGATACAACATTATCCTTGATGCCTGTCACAGCAGAGAGAAGAGGCATTTCTGCCATTTCCCTCATCACTATATCCCTTCTCCCCCCCCCTCCCTAAAAAACAGCAAAATCTTTGGTCAATTCTAGGAGAAGCAAGTAACTCACTCTTTAGTTCTCTTAATCTTAGGTGAATACAGAGATGAAGTTAAACAATATATTGTTTGAAGATATTTACTACAGCAAAACTTGCTCCATTCAAGTAGGTTTTCTTCATTAATTCTGGCAAATTTTGACAAACTGCTGTCACAAACACAGGCTTGTTGTGTTTTCCTTTACTATTGTTTTGAAAGACATGCAAAATTGTATTTACATGCCCCCCCAGGAGACCTTTGCTGATAAATTCTTTTACTGATGCAACCTTTTTAAAACAAGTCAGAGGATTTCATAATAATTGCAATCACTTTTGTCCTGTGCAAACGACATAACATACAAAATACAGATCTGAAATCAGGATCTCCATCAGCAGATTTTATGAATAACTTTTTGTCTCCCTTGTCTTTACCACTACAGACTCTCTTATATGCAATCCTCAGGCAACAAACATCCTATTTTGAGCTACAATCATTTTACATGTTTAAAGCAATTTTAGAAACTCTAATCAGTAGCTGATAATGAGAAATAGAACTATCATTTTCCTTTACATAGTTCAGGATATTTCAGAAAAATGTAATACCCCAAATAAATTAAAAGAGGCTGCAAATGTGGTTTGAGATTACTGATGGAACAGCCTCAATTCTATTCAATTAAATTTATTGGGGATAATTATTTTAATTTGTTTTTTATTTGTTTTAAAGGTATTACATGTAGACTAGATCTGCAACTGCATACAATTCTAAAAAGCTTAAATTTTAGCCTCTAGTTATATCACTAATCAGTCCTAGGTCTCTTGTACAAGAGATGAGAGAAGTTAATTGTACAGAGCAAGCAGCCTAACCAGCACACTGAACAGGAATGTGCCCAACCCATTAAACAGGAAACGCTGAGGACGTAATAGTGCTTCATTCAAATCCTTTTAGGGCTCAGACACACTCATTTGAGGAACTGGGCAATTCTTCACTACTCTTTATTTCCAAACCCCATCATGACTATGCTATAGCCCTCTTCAGGGAGCTTAATCCTGCAGGAGAGTTTAACAAGGCTTAGTTGACTGCTTTTCTAAGTCAGGCAGGCAGACAAGTGCTTCAGCCGCAAGTTTCTGTGAGAATTAAGCAAAATATTAGAACCCAAGACACTTTGTCTTTTTCAGAGTACAGTACTTCTGAAACAGAACTTCAAGCTCTTCAAGAGTATCATGCTTGAAAGTTCACATCCATATTTCAGGTTTGGGGCTGCAAACAATTCCAGCTGTAAGCAACCTAGCACAGGGTTTAGGTCCACAAGCATTTTTTAACTCCCATCCAAGTTACCCAGATTCTGAGGTAGATAAAGCATATGTGGATCCAAAAGGCTTTCACTTGAGAGATAAGGGAACAAAAGTCAAAAAAGCCACATTTAGACAGAGACCACTAGGACAGAAAGCCATCCTACACAACACTTAGCTGTAATGAAGCAGCACTGACTTCAGAGTCTGCCATGAGCAATTTTCTGCTGATGGAGGCTACTGCAGGAACTGCACATTCCAATAGAGAAGCCAGCATCTTTACACACAAACGTACAGCTGTACCTAAGCCCAGGTGGGCACAGATGAACACATATTATTAGCATCATTGACACTTAAGTATTAATAATAGCTAATCACAACAGGACTCTTTCAAGAAGGTCTGAATTAGTCCTTTATACACTGAAAATGAGACTCACTCCCACCTGATCTCACTCATCTGCAATTAAACATTTTGCCTACAGTAATTATCTATTATCAAGACAACAGACTTGTTTGTGGATAGTAGTACAAGTTTTAAGTTGGAAGATTGTCACCTCTTTAGAAAATAAGTTATTGAGATAGACAGAGACACCCCACCCCCATTACATGCAACTTCCTTAAATGAGAAGACTCTAAAAATGTTTACCATTTCCAGCAAGAACAGAGAATAAAAATTAAATTAGTATGACTCTACTAAGTATATCCACTTAACATTCTATTTCCTGAAAGGAAGCAACTGAAAAGTACTAAGGGAAGTCAACAAACTGTAAACAGTGACAAAGGACCAAATGCCACGGAATTAAGTTATAAATGAACATAGCCCTCTCCACATGCTGAATCACCATTAAAAAAATCATCTCTCTCAGCACTGCATGAAGCGAAGATCTTTTTTTCCCATTAATTTTCTGAAGGGGGAAAAAGATGACGACAGACCTAAGGATGTCTTTGATTCTGAAATCTTACTTTCACTGAGTATGAAAGGACCTTCTTCTTGCAGTACTTGTTTTATGAACATTTGGTCATTCCTTCTGGCATGCGCGATGGCACTGACAGAGAAGAGCACTTTCATATCTTCTGTGAGTAAATCCAAACTTAGTTACTTGCAACAGACAAAACCAATTCTTAGTATCCAAGACTTGTATCACAGCAACTCTGGAGTTAGTTTATCTATAGGACTTAGAATGTTTAATTGCGTGGGTTCAATCAGTCTCTATATCCAGCATAGTTATTATTTTTCAGATACATCATAGAGGTTTTCCCCTACAGAATTTTCTGGAAAGACTCTTTTTTCTTCTTGAGAAATCTTTGGGTTTGGAGCCAATTCTCTTTCGTCACAGTAGTTGAGATTCATTTGTCTCAGACTGTGTTTTCCTCTAGCTATAACACATTTTGACCTGATCTGAATTCCAGTTGCCAGATCACCAATCTGTTTTTCCAAGATTTTTTCCCCACACTGATGTTTATCAGTCGTGGCCTCCACATTTTAAAGCATAGAAAAATGATAATTCATTTTTGGGTGAATGTAACATTTAAATTAGTTCCTATAAAAGCACCAGCAGCCTCTGCCTGTCACGCAGACATTCAATTATTGGTGAGCTCAGGGCCATAAAAACATTTTTGGAGTCCAAAGAGAAAAACATGGTACTTTTTGGGGGGAGGCTGGTTTCCTGGCCACCTCAATTCTGAACCCTTTATAGATACACAAACAATCACAAAGACACCTTAGAAAAGGTATTGTTAAAATGCCTGCAGCTGCAATATATTGAGAGAAGCAGTTTGTGTTTATACAGAACTGTTTTATCTTCAAGGATTTAGAACTATGCAGTCCTTTATGATTTATAATTGCTAAATAAACTATGTTCGTTTGTTAAAGTTATTTGTTTCAGAATTTGTCACTCTTTAAAGCAAAAGCAAAGTAGATGTTGCTGTTGATTTGACAGAGTTAACTGCTTTAGCATGAATCTAGTTAAGCCACTTAATTTATATTTGGAGTTTAGCATTTTCCAAGTCCCTCTTGAAAAAAATGCAAACTTTAAATGGCTGTTATGATTTGTCATGACTTTCAACAGCAGTATGGATAATGCTCTTAAATGGGAGGGAGAAAAAGGATGCTTTACTAAAGTTGTTTGGGTTTTGTCATCAAAAAAGCCACAGTATTATTTGACCCTGGCTGCACTAAAAGTTTTTCTTAAACATTTTAAAATGTCCCTGAAAAAAAATAATCCCCATTACTTCTTGAAGGGTAGCAAAGCCTTTGAACACATGTAAAATGTTTTGCGTTTGAGAAAACAATAAAGTCCCTGACATTTATACACTTACCCCATTCCCTTATTTGTATTTGATTATGTACAACCTCAGGAGCATGACATGCATGTCAGTTCCCAGGAGTGACTGAAGTGAACTGGACTCTTCATTCCCTCCACCGAATAGACTGTGCAGTGATTTTTTCAGTTATTTCTGCTTGTTAGTCTTCTAACATTCTAACTGTTCATTCTCTTTTCACCACCTAATTATGCTGACCATACCTTGTTTAATTAGAGTATAGCCTCTAACACCCCTCCCTTACCTCCAAATTTCACAAAACTTATGTGCAAAGAAGTTACCACTGTTCAACTCTAATATCCATACATTCATACGTAGGCAGAAGCTAAAAGAACACAATGCAATGCTATAGTTAAGACAAGCCAGTGAGAGCATTATTTTTCTGTTTATGCACAGTGGTTCCACAAACAAATACCAAGAAGTGTGGAAGGTATATGTGACCAGGAGAAAAGCTCCTGAAATCAGCAAACACTGAATTGTGGTAGAAGGTCAAATCATACAGACACATTTACAAGGAACATGTGTCGACTCTGCATGCATTTTTTTTAAAAACAATAAAACATTTATGTATTTTACAGCTGCTTACCCATACTGACAGGGAAATACTATTATTATGATACAAGTGTCACATAGTGAAGTCAGAATGGTGTAATACCATGAAAAGTTTACACTGGAATTTCAAAGTGACACCTGTTTTTGCTTAAATCAATCTGTGAAGTCATCCATGAAGCCAGCATGTGCAAATTATATATCAGCTTAAAAAAGAGCTTCTCTGTTATCAGTGTATTATGCTTCCAATAGTAGGAAAGCTACTGTTATGCCAAAACCGTCACAAGAGTATTCTGCACATCACAATTCTAAGTGGTGGGACATTTTCTTCCACATTAAGCTTACTTCATGTATTTAAACATACGTAAAATTATGTTGTAAAATATAAGACACTATAATGTATCAATAGTTAGAACAGTTACATGACTTTCATAGGATTGTTTCAGCTTCCTCTTTAAACAAGGATTTAAGTGCTGTTCACAGAACCATGCACAATGCCGCTAAGAAGTAGCCCTCAACTATCTCAGGTCAGAAAATGAGGCATATATTTAAATGCCTTTTCTGAACCATCATTTAACACTTGAAGTGAACAGATGGAAAGGTAACTTACTAGCCTTTTACTGTTCTAATAAACAGTTCTCACAATAACTGTGTTGAAAGGAATTCCAGAAAGCACATACTCAGGTTATAATTTGCTTATTATCATATACATTTTAGACCAATGGGAACAGAACAGAATTTAACTAATTTTCTTTAGCATTACTCATATAAAGCCAGGAAGATCAGCACTCATATTTATAGGATCCACGCTCAGTTCGTGCTGACTAGTGGTTACTGTTTAACTGTGCCATTAAAAGAGTAGCAGAAAACGTCTGAAGTAGGTGTACCTGCACTACTGAAAGTAGTGCATCTCCCCACTGTTTTATAGGCTAATAAGTTGCAAATAGAATTTTACAGTTGAAATTTCTGTGCTGATGCCATTGCTACCCTGAGGTTTCAAATATTCAGGCAGATTACAGGTCAACTGTGCTGGTATGTGCTTTTAGGAAAGCAATGCATCCCTTGAGAATTACTGAGCTCATGGTGAGCTTATATAAGACAGGCTATTTGGCTGGCCTCACCTATGTATTAAAGTATTTTTGATGTTTACATTACAAATGCTGAGATATACATGATCTCATCTTTTCAGTTTTTGTTTGCTGACCATACTGACTCCACTGCAAGCTTATTTTCATCGTTACATATTCAATCTTCTTACTGGTGCTAAACCATATGTATACTTTTGCTGCAGATGTCAGCCTATGCAACATGAGATACTTTCATCTGCTTGAGGCAGCTCTGAATTTCCAAAGCCTTATCTTTAAATATTTGCTAATTCTGTAAAAAGATACCTGAAGATTAATTTGAGTAGCTTAAATATACCAGCATGCTGATTAAATGGAATCAGATAGATGCTTTATAGTGCAATAACTTTAACAGATGATTTAGAAGCATGCAAACAGAATAGCATTTCAGTTCTAAAGAAAAGCACTTTAAAATTCTACAATGCCATGTTTATGAGCCCTGATTTTTCTCTCTCCTTCTGTATTGAATATGGTATGAGCCCTCTGAAAAAAAAGCAATACACAGCCATATAAATAACTGTATTACAATACTAAGCATAAGGAGACAGAATTAATTATGGAGTAAAATTGTGACTATTCTAAAAATTTGAATGAGTCAGTGAACTCCAAAAATATTAATTGAAGATCTTTAACATTAGCTCTAGGGTGGGGGTTTGGTTCATTTTGGTTTTAGAAAACAAGACTTTAAAAAAAATCCCTATGAACAATTGTAACAGCCTCGCCTCATTAGGCAGAACAAGAATTCAAAATTTAGCACTGAAGAACTACATTTTTGTGTGAGCTTTATGATTAATTACACTAGCTGCTCTTAGGAGAAGGCTTACATTCTACAGCACAAAAGATCAAAGTGCTTGATAGTAGAACTGGCTACTGGCAGGTAATCGCATTTCATGTCCCAGGGTGACTTTAAATGCTGTTATTGTAAGCCAAATGGACGACTGAATTTTCAAACTCTGTTGATGTGATGTATCACTTTACAGTAGAAGTTCAGTTAAAAAAGCAAAAAAGAATAGACTATTTTGCTGTCTTTAATAGCACTACTATACTGCACGTTCTGGAAGCTATCAGAGACATTAAACTGCTTGTAAATACACCAGAATAAGTGTTCCAGGAAGAACCTTAAATAAATTTTAATTGAAAAAATGTTTAATGTGACTCATCTTCAATATTTTTTCCCCTAATACCTCCAAAAGTTGATCTGGCAACATTATAGCAGGACATTCAAACGCTACTAACTGGGAACCAAAAGATGCCAAGAACCTACTCAGGGCTGGCAGTTTTCTTCCCAAAGCACTATTAGCCAACATCTCATTTGCCTCTGCCAGGACAGAACTATCTCTAAAGGTATCTCAGGACTGACACTTGTTCCAGTTTCAAGTGTCACAGGTTTTAAATAATCTATAGAAACCCAGAGAAATCAACGCCAAGTTGAAAAAATAGATTTATTCTCTGGAGAACATCCTTCACAGATGTCACTCTCTGCCACAGCGTTAATACCTTAAAATGCATAGAAATGCTCAGGAAAAAAATTATTTGCTTTGCATTTTGTTAATCAATAACTATGAACTCTTGGGTGATGTCACCAAGTATTATCTGACGACTGTTTTTTCTCTCCTCTGAAAAAAAAACCAAACATTTAATAAGGAAAAAAAAATATAAAAGAAAAAAACCTTGAAGTATTCAGTACCAACTTTGCTTGCTTTTTAATGAAGTTACTACATTGTTCCCCTCTTCCTTTTTAAGTATCTCCACAATGCTGGATTTAAGTATCTTCATATTACTGATTCATTTGCTCAATGGAATAAGAGGTTCTGCCATAAAACAAGATTACACATTTAATAGCAGTGACAAAATACCATGAGATCATCAGCCACTTGTAAATTTTCTCATATTAACTAGACAATGATTGTCAACCCTGCCACAAGCATGACATAATTTGCAGGACCTCAGCCCTCAGTTCAAGGCAAAGCTAGGGACTGCATATTGGTGGTTATCACAGAACACCTGACATGAAATTTCATACCCTAATCTAATCCTTAATCAGAGGGGCTTCTTAGAATCTGATACCATGTACTCTTGTCTTCAGCCCGACCTTCCTCCTCCTAGTCATGTCCTTCACAGTACTGTAATTAACAGAGGAACTCCAATAAGCTATTAAGAGCTAGAAGTACTGATTCCTTTGTCTTAGAGCAGCATGGAGTTATCTCACACAACCCATTTGTTCACTGGCAGTTTGGTGCTTGCAAACACTGAGTATATCTGAAGTAGACTGACCCAAATAGCCTGAAGGAAGGGGACAAAAATCAAGATGTTTTTTGTGCCCCCCTCCTACTCCCTTCCCCTCCCCCCAGAATCCAACCAGCAACAGTCGCTCCAAGTACTGGGCAAACTATACAGCCTGGGATTTATACACTCTCTGGCTGACAAGAGTTAGAACAGAGGGACACAATCCAATCCCAGGGGCCACTAATATCTCGTTTGTAAGAAAACTACAGCTGACAGAAAGAAAAACAGTAGTATCTCATTTGCAAGATGTACTATTGGTTGATGTTGACAGAGTGATTAAGTATCTTTTTGAAGCTTCTAAGAAGGTGATATAGTGCTTCGCAAGCAGTATACTTCCCCACACTTAAAGTATTCAAAGACCTTCAGCTTCCCACTTGTACTCCCATTAGAGCCAAGATTCTAATTAACCATCGATGAACTTACTCTTGAGAAAAAGGAAGCAGGCCGTTGCATTTAAGTATAGATAGACAGACCATGAAGATCTGCAATGCAGAAATGCAAAGATACAGAAAGAAACCATATTTAGAAATTCAATATGAAAGGATCTTCCCTTCATCCTTCAGAACATATTCCCCTCTGCGCTACAGCAGAGGAACTCAGTCAGGAGACTGCAACTACCTTGGTCTCCATGTTAATCAGTCCATTATTTAACTGCAGGAACTTTTCTCCAAATCAAGCCAGCAGACATTCTGTAATACCTAACCCATAATTCATCAAGCCCTTCATCTTTTAAGCCAAAACTTGTCCTCAAGCTCCCCACACAATGGAGCGTGAGCCAAGGCCACAAGCTGGGCACCTACACAATCATTTTTTATATATATGAAGCAGAAACTGTCATGCAGCCTCCATACTGTGCAGAAGTTCATAAACACATAATAAATTAAATATAGAGAAAACCAGTCACCAGTGAGACCACAATCTGGACTCCAGCTTTCCAAGAAGGGTATCTATCATACTGAAGTAAAGGTAACTGTCATCTTACACTGACTACACAGTTATGCCTACTCCAGCAGGTGTTCACAAAGCACCTTTTATCCAAAGAAAAACCTATCATCTAGAAATAGCACTATGAATTTTATCAGTGACTCGGGTTCAATTTTTTTTTTCTTCATCTAGGAGATCTGTTTTGCTTCTCAACAGGATACAGAATGTTGGAGCATTTGCTAATCTAAGAATTATTTTGTTTAATTATTTTAACCTTTTTCTGTTTGGAGGTTTTATGGCAATTCAGGTGAAAAAAAATTTTCAAGATCTTAAAATAAAAAATAAAAAAAAAGGGGGGTGGGGAGAGAAAGGAGTATGCTTTTTGTAGTTGTACTCACATTGAAAAGGTGACGCAAGCTGATCCTGACCCAGTCTTAGTGGTAATGATCCCTCGGTGGACTGTTCTCCTGAAATCACTTTTTTTACTGGATAATATTTGGGTTTGATCACATATTCCTGTGTTTGGCCATGATGAAGATTCATCATCAGTGTCTGAGATGATAGAGGTATCATCCTGTTTTAGGGAAAAAAAAGAAGAAATAAAAAAAAAGAGAGAGAATGATGTAAAAGTTAACAAATTAGACTTAGAAACTACTGGTAAAAGGAAAACCCAAAAGACAAACTCGTCTATACTCCAAGTTCTCAAAACACCATTTGAGAAACTTCAACTTACTAGCTTCCAATGAAGCACCTGACTTTCTATGCATTTAGCATTTTCATTGTCCTGCAGATCAACAAACAAGAAATAAAGACTACAGAAATTATATCACTTCTTTTCAATACAGCAAGAGAAGTGTCACAACAACTCAGACAATAGGGAGGAATAAGAAAAAGTCCTCCTCAAAATCATGAGTTGGAAAAGCTCAACATTGTTAACACACAGAGATTTCCAGACTAGTCAGAGAAGCAGCAGTGCCATGAAACCTCTCTCAATTTCTTACAACTGTCATTTCACACCGGGTGTGTTAAGTAGAACCTAAGACCAGCTGCTTTCCCACCTTTTCCCCAGAAACCCTGTTCCCTTCACCACCATACACTTCTAGTCATACAGCAGAGCACTCCTTCTCTTCCTCTTTCAGCCTGGCTCCCATCTCACCAGAAGGTCTGTGTCTCTTTCCCAGTATCACATTACTTTCCCCATTCACTTTCTCTCTGCCTGCAGCACTGAACATCTCTGACAAATGTCCCATAACCACATGGCTTCCATGAACAACAAAACTATTTCCCCTTCCTGTTAAACAAGACGATGCCTTCAAGCTGATTCTCTCACTGCCAAATCCCAGTTTCTTACTTGGTATTGTTACATTCCTCCCCAAGATCTCAGTTTTTCACTGCACAAAAACTTGCCAGCTTTCAATAGAAATTCCCTTCTCCCCCTTCTTTAGAAAAAAACATGGTTATTTAGCCACACACCATCAGCAGTTGGAACTATTTACTAACACACTGGCCTTCACTCTTCCACAGTGCTATCCAGCAATAAACAAGCACGGAAGCAAATCACACAGCTCTTAGCCATATACAAGCTCATTACTTTGGGGCTCTAGGCCGCAGAGTTCTACTGCAGTAATAGCACATCTTTAAGTAACGAACTACTAATAGAAAGTTTTCAAGAAGTTGTAGTTACTGTAGATCACACTGTCAAGATAACACGTTCCTCAGAGAGTAGTTTTAATTGCTAACCTAGTTCATTGGCTAGTAGCGCTACATTGTCCTTTGCTCAAATGAAGGCAGAGTGTGATGCCGTAAGCCTCCCTCACCTTCTTTGCAACTAAGGATCTCTAGTAAGTTCAGTCTGCAAAAGTTAAAAGGGAAAGTTATGGGATAACAACCATCCCTCAAAGAGCTACAGTTGTGCAGGGTAAATAACCGTCTTCTGGGAGTAAGGCATGGCCCTCTTATTACAGAGGACAGCTGAGCAGCACTTCCCCACAGTGGTGAGACCGAAGAGTTTCAGCTGAGTGAGAAGTCAGATGATAGTTCTATTGTTTTCCAGCATGTGGAGCCTGAGCCAGCACCTACCTCCAAAGCAATGCCTTATTCTTTAGTCATATTATTCAAGGATGCTTAGTAACCACTGTAGCCAACGGATTTGTGGTTAGAACAGACAATGGGGTTTTGTCCTACACAGATGCTCTTGTTAACTTGGATCAGTTTGAGAAAAAGTGCATTCATTAGAGACATTCTATGACTCTTACGTCCAACAAAAAAGTAACTCCTCAGACTATTTCCAAGTCAAATTTTCTAATACAGTGCTTACGCAGTCTCACTGTATTCAGTAGAAGTCCTTTCCCCAGATTAAGAGAGAATACTGTACTTCCTGTGTTGTCTTCAGGTTTCCTACCAGCAAGGCAAAGAGGCTTTGGGGACATTGGAGGTCAGGCTTAGAATTAACAGTCTGGTAAAAAGTATCACCAAGAAAACCTCAGCCTGTGAAAAAGCTGAAGTCACTCACATATGTAAGTCACTGCTTACATATGAATTACACGTCTTTGAAAAGTCAATGCAATCCTTCCTCCACAACCTAGGGTTGTTTCCCCCCCCCCCAGGTCTCATTCAATGCCTACATCTAAGGAGATCCAATTCTTTACCTGGACATAAGAGGGTCTACAGTGAATACTTCCCATGTGATTTAGAAGCAGGCTGTGACAAGAGGTCAAAGTACTACAGAAGCTGATACTATAGTTACTATAGGTAACTATCAAAAGTTGCACATATTTAAGTTAAAAAATCACGGGAGTCAGGTGAAGTTCCCGACGACTGGAAAAAGGGAAATATAACCCCCATTTTCAAAAAGAGGAAAATGGATGATCCTGGGAACTACAGACCAGTCAGTCTCACCTTTGTGCCTGGCAAAATCTTGGAGCAGATTCTCCTGGAAGGCATGCTAAGGCACATGAAAATCAACAAGGTGCTTGGTGACAGCCAGCATGGCTTCACTAAGGAGAAATCCTGCCTGACGAATGTGACGGCCTTCTATGATGTGGCTATGGAACTGACAGACAGGGGTAGAGCAGTTGATGTCATCTACCTGGACTTGTGTAAAGCATTCGACACTGTCCCACACAACATCCTTGTCTCTAAATAGGAGAGACATCAATTTGATGAATGGACCACTCGATGGATAAAGAACTGGCTGGATGGCTGCACACAAAGAGCTGTGGTCAATGGCTCAATGTGCAGCTGGAGAGGAGACCAGTTACGAGTGGTGCCCCTCAGGGATCCGTATTGGGACCAGTCTTGTTCAACATCTTTGTTGCTGACATGGACAGTGGGATTGAGTGTGCCTTCAGCAAGTTTGCCGATGACACCAAGCTGTGTGGTTTGGTTGATACGCTGGAGGGAAGGAATGCCATCCAGAGGGACCTTGACACACTTGTGAGGTGGGCTGATGACAGCCTTATGAAGTTTAACCATGACAAGTGCAAGGTCTTACACCTCGGTCGGAGCAATCCCAGGCACAGCTACAGGCTGGGCAGAGAAGAGATTCAGAGCAGCCCTACAGAGAAGGACCTGGGGGTGTTGGTTGATGAGAAACTGAAGATGAGCCAGTTTCAGAGTGCGCTTGCAGCCCAGAAAGCCAACCGTATCTTGGGCTGCATCAAAAGGAGCAGCAGGTCGAAGGAGGTGATCTTGTCCATCTACTCTGCTCTCGTGAGACCTCACTTGGAGTACTGTGTGCAGTTCTGGTGTCCTCAACATAAAAAGGACATGGAACTGTTGGAACAAGTCCAGAGGAGGGCCACAAGGATGATCAGGGGGCTGGAGCACCTCCTGTATGAAGATAGGCCGAGAAAGTTGGGGCTGTTCAGCCTGGAGAAGAGAAGGCTGTGTGGAGACCTCATAGCAGCCTTCCAGTATCTAAAGGGGGGCTATAACAGTGCTGGGGAGAGACTCTTTATTAGAGACTGTAGTGATAGGACAAGGGGTAATGGGTTAAAACCTACACAGGGGAATTTTAGATTGGATATAAGGAGGAAGTTCTTTACTGTGAGGGTGGTGAAGCACTGGAATGGGTTGTCCAAGGAAGCTGTGAATGCTCCATCCCTGGTGGTGTTCAAGGCCAGGTTGGACAGAGCCTTGAGGTGACATGGTTTAGTGTGAGGTGTCCCTTCCCGTGGCAGGGGGGTTGGAACTAGGTGATCTTAAGGTCCTTACCAACCCTAACTATTCTATGATTCTATGATTCAAAGTTCAGTGGTGTGATCTTTGACTGGACACAGATGCTGCCATTCAAGTGTCTGTTTTCTATTAAGGCTGTAACATGTTGTGAAGTGTTACCTCTTATGTTGCAGTATATGCAGCCACACTGTAGCCCAAGGCTGTCAACCTACAATAGATTCTACCATAACACTTGAAATTAAAATATAATTAAAGAAAACCAAACAAAAAAAACCCCCACCACAAATACAAAAAGCAACAACAACCCCCCCCAAAAAAAACCACCACTCACCTTCCCCCAGAAAAACACAGTAACTCAACAATACAACACAGCTAAGACAAGAATGCCATACACTGGAGGCTGAAAGTTTTACCACTAGGATTTATAAAAAGTTGCTTCTTCATTCCCAAGTATTGCAATTTTCTGCCTTAATTTAGCTTGCATGAAGTATTAACATTAACTATGTTAAGGCAGTAGAAAAGTAAGTACTGTTCCACAAGAGTGCTTTATTCAGTAGTACACAGGAAAGCTTGAATCTTCACTCCAGAAACTCAAATTCTTTAAAAGGAAACATCTTCATCTGATCTTTAAGCTGTTGATCTTAAATTTCAATACATAATAAATAACCTACTCTTGTATAGAAGAGTATGCTTATAATTGTTGCATGAAACCAAATTTAAGACTTGTCTAGACCGTTTGTGTCTTGCACATTTGTGCTTGGTTTTGATGACTGTGGTGTATAACCACCAAAGGTCCTGAGTAGAGATACAAAAGTACTCCAAATGTTTAAAAAGAGTGGTATTAGACATTTGCTGCTAGTGTCAATGTGAGCTAGCTGAAAGCATCTGACCAGCCTGACTGATCTTGTTCACCAGAATTGCAGTTCTAGTAGGAGCTGATACGCTCAAACATCAAAGCACTCACAAGATCCTTCTGTTCTGACTGTTCTTTTGATACTCAAATTCTTCTCAATGTGACCTAATTCTTGAAGATATTAGTTCATAATCTAAAAAATACTGCATAGCTAACTGAGATACTGCGTCTTCCACTAAAATCAAGGATATTCCCCTAACTGCATCATGGAAGGTATATGAGATCAGTCATGTAGCTCTGCCACCACTGTGGGTATTGATGCTAATGCAGTACCTGAGTTTTTATTTCCTAGACCATCACATAAAGAGTTCCTTCAGTGCTGTAGAACTTCTAAGTAAGAAGACGCAATTTCTAGTGGGCTCAGCCACACAGCGTGAGTGGATTTTTTTCCTTTGTCTCGATCCCTGTGGACAAAATCTTCAGAACTATCCCTCCTAACTGACATCAGCAGAGAGGAGAGCCTGACCCTCAGAGAGAAGGTCAGTAAAACATCAGCACTGAAAACAATACAATCATGTCACAAGGAAACATTTCAGGCCTAGTTTGATAACAAGCATCACCCTAGTCACTGTTAAGCCTTTGAAAGTTAACAGCTCTACCACAGTATATTCCCAATCCTCTAAAACACAGTGATTGTTGCTATGACTGTTGGTGGCAGCTTGCCAAACAATACTACCAGCCTGCAAATAATTCTGCTTCTTCCCTTTCCTATATATAGGCCTCTACCAAGTCCTGGAGCTCTGCCTGAGCCCCTCATGCCAGTCCTTTCTTTGCATGGAGGCTCAGGTGCTGTACCTGGTCATATCACCTGTGCCAGGGGCCCCTGGCAAAAAGCAAAACCCAAGCCTGCTATTATGCTCGGATGCATTTAGCTGTTCCAAAGCAGATTGTTCTGGCAGTTAATCTCTTCAGACTATACTAGGGTAGCATTACTTGGCACTGAATGAGGTTTTTAATTTATTCCTGGTGTTGGGATATCCAAACCAATAAATAAGTAGCAGGATAGACCAATTTCTTCACAACACTACTCAAGGCTCAAGGCCACTAGGAATAGCCAGTACTAGCTTGCTACCACAGTGGATACTCAAAGTAGGTCAGGGACACTAAAACAGGTTTTTATAATTTTATAAATAATTTTATAATTTAAAACACACACAAAAATGCATAAGCAACTCACAGCCACTGTACTTAAAAGATAAACAGTTCTTATCTATTAATAACAACCATCACCACAACTGAAGATATTTCATTGCTTCCCAACTTTAGCATGCTGCTTACTGAACATCTGAACACTAAGTGGAACTCCTGGGCATTGTTGCAATACAAAATATTGCAGTACTACTAAAACTCCCTGTCACACTAATTAAAAACATGCAATTGTTAGTTCCAATCTTTAAATTTTGCACCAAACAGCCAAGACTACATAAGATTTTTGCATTTTACAGACTTATGTGACTAATTTATCTGGGTAGTTTGTAATTAGATGGTCAAAACTGACATTAACTTAATAAACTTAACAAAAACTTTCCATTGCTGAAATGTACACTAGTGAGACAAACAAATGTCTAATTGCATTTTCTAGAAACAAACAATACAAAGAGTAGTAAGGTTACAACAGCACTACAGAAGGAGAACGAACAGTTGCAGCTATCATGCAAAAGAAAGCTCCCTTGCCTGATAAAACCAAACCACAAATGTGAGGTATCAGAGTAACTCTGGCAAGCAGAAATGAGGCCAGCAACATTTGGCATGAAAAGCACTGTCTAGACTAAATAAGACAGGCCTGACTCAGGCTGCTTTCTTAATTTTATTTACTGTAAGTCTGATGCTCCCATAGTTGGCTCCTAGCTAGCAATACTTAAAAAAAGAAAACTCTAAATTGCTAACACAATTGCTTTATACAAACCGACAAATTAATTCTTTCTTCACTATCTTCTCTCAAACTCACAACGAACAATCAAAAGGAGGGGAAAACCTAACATTTTCTGTAACTATGAGATAGTAAAGAAAATATGCAGGACAGTTCAAAAGGCATGCAAATAGAATTAAATCCCCCCCCACCATGTAAATTATTAAAACTCAGTTGCTAGCTCAGCCTGATCTTTGCCAGCTGCTTCCCTCCTTACACTGTTTTCATATTTGGGTTTTTTTGAGGGGGGAGTGGTGTTGCGTTGTTTTTTTTTGGGGGGGGTGGGGTGCATTCTTTCTTTTAGGATACATGAAAAGTTTAACTTCCATGCTGATGATGAACAGACAGGATTTCTTCAAAGCCCCTTACATTAGTCATACCATACCCAGCATTAATCAAGCGTGGCCTATTTCACAACATCCTCCCAGTCAGAAGAGATGACAGAGAGGAAGCATTCAAGCTTTGCTTTTCACCATCGTAAAACCTCCACACAAGTTGATTTTATGTACAAAAATGTATTTTAATGTATAATTTGAAAATCCTGTCCCTGAAACACTGCAAAACAAGCACTGAGACTTGCCTGCTCTAGAATTACCAGGGTCACATTAGATTTTCATTATAAACCTGCCTTGAAGTTATATCTTTATGATACAGTTTTCCTGAGGTGAAAATTTGCAGAGATCATGATTTTCCTATGACTAATCTATTCTCAAACAACACCTTCAAGTTCTAATTTTTTACCTTTTTACCCATGTAAAAGGTTGCTAGTTACACCACAGAAAGCGTCTTATCTGATCATTGTCAAGGTGATTTGATTTGCTTATAAAGTTTCCCATAGAAATGTAAAACATTAATGTTTATCCACCAGTACCAGTTTTGTCCAACTTAAATATAGTTTCTGTGGTAAAAATCCTTGTTGAAGACACTTTCAGGAATTATCTGTTCTTAAGTGTTTGCTAATAAAGCTTGCCCTGCATTTGCAGGATAAACTGAATTGCTCATTAGTTCAAATCCTTTTGCCAGCATAAGCTGATGCAATAGCTGAACTAAAGCTCTGTGAAACAACAGTGTTTCCAAACCAAGAACAACTATGAATCCAATGATTCATTCCACCTTCCACATATAACACAATAAACTGAAATGTGTTATGAACATTCTTCCAGGTTTCTAGAGAGAAAAGATACACTGAGTTTTCCAGAATCACAAGCAATGATTCCTTTCCTAGATGTCAAAATGCAAAAAAAAAAAGGTCTTAAAGCTGAAGAATTGTATCTGTTGGTTAAATGTTCAGATACAGAGCAAAAATACACATGCTACCACAAAGCCTTATGAAAGCTATGGTTCTTGCAAGTTATACAACAGCAGATAAGCATTTTCCATAGAAGATTACATTTGAAGAATACTCCTGAAAATTAAATTGTATAAATGGCAATTCTATCAGTGAAAAAAAGGAAAGCTTTCCTACTATGTCTTTTTATTAGAATGACCACAAAAAGTTTGTTCCATCCTACTCCCAAAGCACCATCAAGATACAACAGATACAAGTATAAAAAATAAGTCTCAAAAGAACTTCAACACTTAAGGAAGCAGTATGCATGAAGGCTAGGAAAATCTAACACAAGACAGCAATGAAGAAGAAAAAGACACAAGTCTGTAGTTTGACAGTAACAGCAATTCACAAACTTCCCTTCTCACCAGGAACCAAACAAACAACTTGAAGCTACAAATTAATTCATTATCTTATGCATGCCTGCACCAACACAACCAGTGAAGCACTTCACAAACCCAGGTAAATGAATTTGGCATACGAATTATTTTATACAGGTACTGAGCCATACACGCACCTTCAACTTGTCAGGCTTCTCTTAGCAGCAAAGGTGAAGGAGGCAAAAAACCAACCAAACAAGCAAACAAAAAAACCACTAAAAAACCTAGGCGTGTGACTGATTCTTGTTTTGTTCCCCAGAACACTGGGACACTGCATTTGATAACATTCATTCACGTAAGATAATTTGTCAGTTGTCTTTTAGAAATCAGACAGGGTATCAAACTAACTAATAATTCAGCTTTTAAAAGAGTTGCTGCCAATGTCACAAATATTTGCTTTAAATATCTAACCATCAGGCATTCACTATGTTGTAACAGTGAGTCAAGATGAAATTCACTAGTTAATGGCAAACTTACTTAACCAGAGCACTGAACAAGTTCAAAACATAATCTTTAGTTAATTAACATATGATATCCCTTCCCTGTTTCACATTACTTTTTGCACAGAAAGATCTCTTGTTTTCTTAGGGCCTCTGGCATCTTACACTAACACTATGTAATAAATAAAATTACTCTGATAAAGACACATTAACTGGTGATAATTTCCAATCTGTCTACCCACTAGACAGACTTTGGTTTTAGAAAAGTACACTGAAATGGCAATTAAAAATAGAAACAAACTCCCATGATGGATATTACATGAATAAAGGCAAATGAGCACAGCTGCTGCAAAGCAAAACCATGCATCACTAATCTACTCAAATTCTTGAGCATGTTAAACAAAACAGCAGACAAAGAGACCAGTTGGTTGATATAATTTATTTGAAGTTCAAAAAAAGACTTCGAAGAGTTATCTTACAAAGGCTACTGGGAAACCTGAGGTTATAAAACAGTGTTGCAAGCTTAAAATGGGCAAATATATGGATCAGAGCAGATGCACCCTTTTTTTTTTTTCTTGGACATATGTTAATTATGATATGTTCTTTCAGAGTCTACTAACACATATGGTTTAAGAATACCTCACTCTAGTTGAACAAGTAACAGAAGTATATGAAATTTTGCCACAGTAGTTCAGAAAACCCTCAAATCTAATTTGGTCTTCCAGACTAGCAAGCATATATTTACACAAAATAAATTCACTCTGAGAAAATATTTACAGCCTTGTCTGAATTTAGCAGAAATCTGTCATTTAAGAACCAAATAACTACATAAAAGTAAATATGCCAGTAAAGAACATAAAACCTTGGTCTACCCTTGAGATTCTGACAGCTTAGGTCATGATTATGAAAAATACAAATGCAATGAGCAGGTAACTACACCATCAAGTTTTTGTGTAGATGCAGAGGATTTGCAAAAATATTCTACCACTACAGTTTGTTATGACTAGGAAATGTTTTAGAAGTAGGACCTTGCTGGTACAAGCAGAGATTCTCAGAAGGGGTCAGAAAAATACAATGTAGGTTTATAATCTGTTTATAAATGAGACCTATGTACAAGTAGGAAAAGGCACAAAAAAAATCCCCAAGACAATTAATAGTGGCTAGACAGAAAGAGAGATGACTCAGAGTACCTGGACTGCAGATGAAATCCAGCACTGGTGAGCACGACAACGTGCATCTGCATCAGAAGCAATCAGAACTTGTCACACACATTAGTGATGTCTACATTGACTGCAACCAACCAATCAAGAGACTCTAGCATCAGCCCAGCTGAAGTTTCCAGTGTACCAAATTAGATTAAAAAATAAAACTCAAAGCATACTGAGTATAAAGAGCTGAGGGGAAATAACAATGAAGACTTTTACAAGCACTGATACCCACGAAGACAAAAGTGGGCACTTCATGTCCAGATAGACTCCGTTGTGTTCCAGAGAAAATTCTTTAAGGACTATATGACAGAAAGATACAAAATAACCCTTAATTCAAAATGAAATGTAATAAGTTCTAACTGAAAAAGAAATGCCTTTTCCACATACTTCATAAATCAGTTTATGGAAAGAACTATCACAAGATATGATGGATCATAACTGCTTCCAAGAATGCCAACGTAAATGATGAACATTCCTCTAATTTGATTATGAGATCACAGGAGGAAAAAATCAGAAATCCCAATGCTTATGTATATCAGTTTCCTACATAATAAACAGTGTAAACAAACCTTAATTTTCTCCTAATTTCTTTTGCTGACACAAGTGCCAACAAAAGGGCAAAGTCAGAGCACTTTATCCCCAGGTAATACACACTGATTTTGTATGTAAGCAGCTACTAGCAGATGTAGTATGATACTGACTTTGCCCAAATACTATACACAAAATGTGCTTATTATATGAGAATAAGATATGGTTTTATGTGTTTGAATGGGAAGGTGTTAGTGCACAGTAAGAATCTTAAATATTCATTGAAGGCTTGCTAAATTTACTTGACAAGAAGAATAAAATATGTAGTACTTTATGACAAGCGAGTCTAGAAAATGTCAAGATTAAATCCAGACTTGACTTTCAGTACGTGTATTTCTCAGCAGCAGCTCTTTTTGGTATACTAAATCAGCAGCAAGAAGCTCTGTCAGACTGTACTAGCTAGAGAATACTCTCCCTGAAACACCCCATGGACTGCTCTCACTAAATTACGCCACAGAATTTAGCAATCCTAAAGATAGAGAGTGTAAAAAAGGGCAAAACCAACAAGTTTATCCAAGTTCTCCACAGCAGTCACCTAAACTCAAGTGATGCAACAACAGCATGCTCCCTCGGATGTGAAGCATGCTTCGTATCTGGGAAGTCGAAGTGATGCAAGACAAAACGGACATACATGTTACCTTTTCACCATTGGGGTACAGCACAAGTGGTGAAAAACATTGGAGATAGAGATAACATTTGTATTGGGCCAAAACCACTTTTAACATCTAAGTTTTCAATTGCATAACTACTTTCTTAGTTG
Organism: Neopsephotus bourkii; assembly: GCF_033783945.1. Classification (NCBI taxonomy): domain Eukaryota; kingdom Metazoa; phylum Chordata; class Aves; order Psittaciformes; family Psittacidae; genus Neopsephotus; species Neopsephotus bourkii. Next base: position 8,154,648 of record NW_026901776.1, on the reverse strand, counting down.
AACTAGATAAACAACTCACGCAATCTACTTTTTCATATGACAAAATCGAGTAACAAAGATTATATTTTTTTTTAAGTGATCACAAAAATGAAATGCTTCCATCTGTGGGCAGAACCAGGAAAAGGGGAGACAACAACAAGCACATCCGCTTACCAGGAGTCTAACTTTGGGAGTCAGGAGCTTTCCAAGATTCGTGACATACATCTACAAGCAGTTTCAACAAAAAACATTTCCTAAGTAATAAAGGTAGTAAATTCATGCAAAACCAGAAGACAGCAATTTCTAAAAGTTATTAGCGAATTTTAGTTGTTTCTCAAAATTCAGCCATATCACTTTTTCTTCATTAAAACTGCATACATATGACGCAGTGTTAACTGTGTTTCCATCATCATGGATTTTCTGATAAATAACATCCAGGGAAATTGTATGTTTGTGTCTATATGGTATAATGCCTTAAAAAGATAACTAGAAGGTAGCTCTAACCCTGTTTGTGTTGGTACAAGATCCCTGTTTATCCCAGATTATATAAAGACAGTAATATTTTTGCCTGAAAAACGTTCATGATTTTCAGCAAAAATTACAGGGTTAAGGTGAGCATAGATTTCAATTGAATAGTGACTAATAAGCCCGATGAATGCTGTAATGATAATTAATAATGATGTACTGTTGTTATTTCTAAAATAATTAGGTAGAAGGTAATCTTATCTAGTGCACTGAGGACAATGATGAAAGCTAAACTCTTTAAAATCTCAATTTTCCTACTGACCTTACTATACTGAGCAAGACAGTTTACTCCAAAGAAGATAAAAAGTTTAGAACAAGCACATATTTCTCCTCTCCCCTTTTGTAAAACAACGATCTTCACCATAATATTATAAAATGCAGCAAAGTATTTAACAGTGAAAGGTTCAAGATTGTAAAGTGCTAGGTACACATGCAAAAGAATACCAAAACAGTGCAACTGGTTTTAATACAATGTGTTTTCCCAGGCACTAGCATAAAATCCTGATGCCACTGAAGACAACAGCAGAACTCCCATTTATTTCCTAGCTAGCCATGATTTCATCTCAGGACTTTGTTACTTAACAAACACAGCTTTGCACCTTTGGACTTAAAACCTGTAGATGCTATCTTCAGTGGCCTTTACCCTGCCTTCAAATGCCAAAGTAGAGTTCCTCTTGGTTCCTAATTGTAGTTTCTGAAACCCACATTTGTCACCCTGGAAGGCAGTAAAATGCAAACAAACTTAAAGAACATGTTACCCCTGACTTCAGCCCATGACCAACACATGGATGAAGTATGTGAAAGCGATCTAATTCCTTACTACAGAAATAAGTCCAGCTACAGTTCAATTCAGCTTGCAAGAAAGCAGCTATGAAGAATTTCTGACATACGGCTGAACCAACAATGTCTGGAAGAACTCGATCTCCTACTCCAAACCACTTTGCCTACTTAAAAAAAAATAATAATAAAAAAATACTGTGACCAAAAGCCCAGACTGCATTCCAGAGGTCTAGGAATAGCTTGTTTTCCTATTTGCAGTTGGTAAATTTGAAGTCTGTGAGGCATTCCTCTGTTTTTTAAGGATGTCTCCAATTTCTCCTCAAAAATTCACTTTGCTTCTTCTACATGTCAAATTTTGCTTTCCCTAGAACTACAAGCTTTAACAAAAATTTTTCAGAGTGGATTTTGAGAAAATGCAGTTGCTATGCATGCCTTCTTTCTGATACTGTCCCAGTCCTTAGTTTTGGTTCACAGTTTTTGGTACAATATATTATGCATAAATTCTAGGTCACTGAAGTTTGTGGCTTACAGGTTTGTGTTTTACTCAGGCATAACCGCAAACCACATTTCACAGTACCGGGGGGGGGGGGCCCCCCCCCCGTTGCATATGGGATTTCTTTAAAACATAAGATGAATACTGTCATTCCAACAAGTCTATAAACTGTGAGGACAGGTTATAAGGTGCTTGAAATTACATCCTTAGGGCTCTATTTAGAAGCTTCTCCTCACATTCTTTGGATTTCCATGCTTCATTATTGAAATGACTGCTAGAGTTCTTTTACTTTCTTCATTAATTACTTCAAAGAAATACATGCTTGAACTCCTAAATATACTAAACTAACTTAAATTATCTTAAAACACTCTGTGACTGCTCAGCAAGCCAGAAAAGAGACTGTGCTTCTGGAAATAGCAAGCTATTTAGTTAGTAAACTGCACACACAATGAATTAAAAAGTAACACTTCTAATTAAAGAATACTATCAATATATATACATCTAATTTGAGTTTCTTAAAGTTGCTGACGCACCACATAACCTAGAAACATTAAGAAAAAGGTAAATTGTAAAAATGCTCTTAAAATACCTTTTATATTATTATTTATTTTTAAAAAAGTATTCATGGCACGTATTAATTCTCTTGGGGGGGGGGGGATTAACAAAAATAGCGAATATTTATATACCTTCCACAATGGGACAATTCAGATGTGCAATTCAAATCTACAAACTCACAAATTTATGGTACCATTTGAACTGGTATCTGATATATGTAGGTTTGTTAACTTAATGAGAAACAAAAATTTTAGTACAGCATTTCCCTCTACAGGGGTGAGTTCTATCATAGAATTTTTGAGAATTAAAACAATACTTAAATTTGTTAAAAAATTATACACGGAACTGAAAAAAAAAAAAAAAAACAACCCTTAATGTAGCTGTATTTTAGGCTATAAAGAAAGATAAGACCAAATTATCCTGTTAAAAATTATCATCTAAAAGTGATAAACCAAATCAAAATCTGTATTTTTGTATCAAATGATTGATAGTGAGAATTTACTGACAAAACCAACACAAAACAATTTGTTCATAACATTTGCACAGGCTAAATACATGTTGAATCACAAAACAGATCAAACATCTTTACACACATACTTAACCATAAACATCTTGCAAACAAAATACTAAGATAATTTGTCATGGCAGGAGTATAAGCAAAATAACTCAATACCATCTCAGGACCACTGAAAAAAGCCTGTATTTTAAGACATCATATTCCATGGTGCCAGCTGGTTTGTGAATTACACGTCCTCAGCAGCCCAGCAGAACTTGTTCCACTGAACTTCTGGAAACTAGCATTCCTGCCAAACAAATCTTTTTGAGGCTTGTGCTTAGCCCCACATCCAAGTAGCCTGTAAAAACTCTGCAGTCCTTGGTTCTACCTGAAGCAAATCCATCTCTGACTTAGCAAGAAGGATTTCAGAAAGCTGTGGATACTACTGTGAAACCAAAACCATTACACATCGCTACCTTCAATCATGATGATGCTAGGCACATTCTTCCTGTTTCCAGTACTTAAACATTCCTGTAATTGCCTAGTATTTCTTGACGCTTTTTGAGTCCTTTGGCAGGACTCATTACTCAGTGCTATTTTTAGAAACTCCAGCAACAAATCATATAGATACCTACCCTTACACAACATTTAATGATGAAAAGGCATAGCTGTTTGGAACTCCTGGGCCTAACACCCTACTTCCAAACGAAGTGTGAAAGACAGAGAAGTCACTGTTCATCTTCAGTTCCTTAAATGCTGTTTTGGGCTTAGCTTGTTCAAACACTTTCACCCTTTCATTATAGGTACACCTGATCATGTACAACACAAGCAGTGAGCAGTCACTGTAAGCCCCACTATGAACATCCACAGACAACAGGTTTAAGTGATGAAGGCCCTGATTCTGCCCTTTCAGCTTACTAGAGCATACGGAAGTCCTGCAGTCTCTCCTTGGTACTTGCTGGGCAGGCAGCCTGCATTTTAAGATCCATCCATATTCTTCTGAGGGAAATGGCTGAATCATCCACAGGCGCTTTCTGTGTCTACAGCCTGCATTCATAGAATCATAGGATAGCTAGGGTTGGAAAGGACCTTAGGATCATCTAGTTCCAATCCCTCTGCCATGGGCAGGTACACCTCCTACTAAACCATATCACCCAAGGCTCTGTCCAACCTGGCCTTGAACACCGCCAGGGATGGAGCATTCACAACTTCCTTGGGCAACCCATTCCAGTGCCTCACCACCCTCACAGTAAAGAACTTCCTCCTTATATCTAATCAAAACTTCCCCTGTTTAAGTTTGAACCCATATTCCAGGGGAGATACATAAAGTTGGACTGGGGTAACAATCCACATCCTTTCTTCAATGATCAGCAATGGAGAGACACCATGAGCAACCTACCCCAAAGATGGTTTGCCGAGTACCCCTGCTCAGGATAATAATAGGTGACTCTGCTGATACTATTAGTAGGCAGATGATGATGATCCTCTACTGCCAATATTAACTTCACAACTGAAGAAAATGAAGGAGGGGTAGGGGGGTCAGGAAATGACACACAAGGTTAGGAGAAAATGAAAATTAAAAAGCACGCACTTCCCCACACCTCTGAAGCCACCATATACCTGTATGGCTGAGGATCATCACTAGCACAACTGATCAAGTCTTTTATAATCCTTACAGCCTGCTGCTTCTTAGCTTATAAGGAGCTTTTTCTCATAAACAGACTTCTACATAGATGGACATAAAAACTGCTATAGTAGAGAGGCTTGTTTTCATACTTAAAAAAAACTAGTTACACTAAAATATCATCTCCTGTGCATACTTACTCTTCAAGAGCAGCTTTTTTCCAGTTCAGCTTAACTCTTGATGCAGCACAAATGCACTTAGCCAAGAAATATCCCAAGTGTATTCCTTGACAGAACTGAAGACCAAAACCCACAAGCACCTGAAAAAATACCCAATTTCAGAAGTACAGGGCATGCAGTAATTTCCTACTAAAATTAAAATTAATCAGCTGGATGTTGAGTATATTTTGACTTGAAAAGCACCTTCAAATTTCTAGCATTCTCTATTCTGCAGCTTACTGCATGAACTGCTGTAGTTCTTAGCACTGTTCCATCCTTTTGAGGCTCTGCAGTTTCACAGTTCCAAGTGCTTTCCTATTAATTGTGGAACAATGCATAATTAGAAAAATAACAGTATTTTAAAGTGACATACTAAAAGGTGAAAGTTGGACTGCACTTCCAGCCATAACCATTTTACGTGCCTACCGATCACTTGAGCTCTTAACTACAGCTCCTATGAATGCCAAAATTTCTTGCATGAAACTGACACACACAGAACCGCACACAAACTGCAATCATTTCATTTTACTAAATTTTAAATCAATTTAGGAAACAATTGCAGCAAATACAGTGCACAACAATCACAATTTATTTAACTATACTGGATAGGGTGGGGTTTTTATTTTGGTTTGTTTTTTTCCCCTCAATAACATAGGAGGGATGGGAGGAAGACAAGCAGGAAGGAAGAGAAAAGCCAAAAGCTGACGCTCAAGTTTTATAATAGAGTCATATATTAGTTCTTGAATTCTCTGTAACAAGTTTAACAATTGAAAAGATGCATTTTCAGAGCACAATCACTGTAATTCATAGTTTAACTGAATCAAAAATAATTATTTACCCAAGTTACATAACCACAGTCAAAACCAGCTATGGCTCCTCATAGCATGTGCTTAAGGGTACAGTTGAAAAAGTAGCTCTGAAACCTTGTGCCAAGCATGCTAAGAGTCTCTAAAAATAACTTTCTCCCAGCAAGCATTATCATGTTAAGAAGCTGAAGATTTTAAGACAACATGAATACTGTTTTCTATATGGTTAGGAAAGTTTTCGAACTGTTACCCATTACTGTAACTGCGTTACACTCCATACCAGGAAGATGCTGAACCAGAATAGCAACTACTTCTGATATGAGTCACTTGGAATTTAGAGCTTCATGAATATTATCAAGAGACACAAACTCAGTAAACTCAGTAAAGCCACACGAAGTTCAATGTCAAGCAACCTGGCAACTATTATGCACAGAGCTTATCATCTACCTCTCAGTATCAAAAAGGAGTTTTGACTTTGAACTGTACTTGTAGGGAGAAACACTTAACAAGCCTTCCCACAGAATCTTCTATCTACAACAGCATAGCCACCACAGACTGAACAAAAAAAAATAAATAAATGTGTGGCAATCACCAGCTTTGATTGCCTCTTTGGTTTCATTCTTTTAGGCTGGATGAATCTCCCCCTCCCCTTTCTCTTTAAAGAGAAAATAACAGACTATTCAAGTATTTTTTTTAAATGCCATGATCTAACTAAAATGGTAATGTGTCACCTTTTGTGTAAGAGATGCATTGTCTACAGTGTAATCTAGCAAACTGAAAGATATGCCTACTAACCTCCGCACCTCTAAGCCCAGGTACACAACTACTGCAGCATTCAAGACATGTTTTGTAACATATACCAAGAAGAATCTTTTCAGCTTAAAAGACTAAAGATGGAACTTGGCACACTTGGCTATGTTTCAAGAAGGAAACTTTCTTTTGCCAGACTTGAAAAGGACTGAATTTTAACATTTTCAGCTTGGAAAATGAAAAAAGATGCTATTTATAATCACATAACTTAAAAAAAAGAACAACAAACAAGCAACATAAACAATCCAAGCAAATGGCATATTTATGTTTTAAAACTCTAGCATATCTTAGTGTGGATATTTTGCCCATTAAAAGAAAATTAAATTAATTGAAAATGTTGTAGAGTGTCCATGAGGCATGACATTTTCAAGAAGGGAGCATAGCCAATGAAAGCAACGAAAGCTCATTTTAAATTAAGAATCATCTGCTAGTTTCCATAGCTACTTTTTAAACAATTGCAAGCTCTATAATTTCTTAGAACAACCTTATTTACTATGAATAACTTTAAAATGGTTGTTCTCAGAAAAAGCTACTTGAAAGTCTTTACAAAAAAGTATGATAATTAACAGTGGCATCTGTTTTGAACTTTTTAAAAAGACAAAGACTGTGTTTTACTACGAATAACTTTAAAATGGCTATTCTCAGAGAGCTATTTAAGTACAACAATTAACAGCAGCATCTGTTTGAAACCTTTTTAAAATACCAAAGTGTTAAATGCGAACAAACAGCTGATAAAACATGTAACTTTTTCATAACATTATTACTAGTAATACATTGTAAGCCTTAGATACCTCAACCAGGATTCCAATCTTGCCATGTGAAACACTTCAAAAAATACACAGCAAGGCAGAAGTTACAGTGTAAGGATCAAAGGCCAAATACATGCTGCAAGAAACAGAAATGAAAGAAGAGGAGCTTCAAGAGAAGAACAGATTTCCCAAAGTGAAAATTTGTCACCAAACCTCCCCCCACATAATTTTCATAAATAATTTGCTTCATTTCAACAAGGACAATGTAATACACGTAAATATCAGTTAAGCAGATAACAGCTATAACAGCCTACCCTGGTGCAAATAAATCCGCATCACACAGAAAAAGCAGCTGCAGTTCATGTCACATGACTACATGCTGAACAACATGTTGGACAGGTCCAATATTTGACGTGGTCTAGTGGAAGGTGTCCCTGCCCACTGCGGGAGGGGTGGAATCAGATGATCTTTAAGGTCTTCCAACCCAACCCATTCTATGACTCTATGACCATCTCACTGCACTGTACAGAGCAACCTAGACGGTATATAAGTTAACGGAACTCTAGGTCTCTGTCCACACTTGCCAGACCTTGCTAGATTCTACCCTTAGAAAATGTTACAGCACTCATTACAGAAGCTATGTAGCTTTACACAGTTCCATTGTTTCGCTTTATATTTCACCAGAGAATCCAGTAGGCTGAAGATTAACCCCCATGACATCTCCAAAAGGAGCTTTGCCATAAAGCGTGCAAATGTTTCAGGGAAAAACTACACTCATAACAGTGACCCAAGTACTTCCCTCTCCCTTGGTGGAAGCTTAAGAGCACTAATAGCATAGCACTACAGAAGGAATGGCAGTGTCCACACAAAACAGTTCTCCAAAGATGTTTTAAGTGCCTGAAGGGAAAAACCGCAGGAAGATTATGAAAAGAGTGCCTATCCTCTTCAAGACCTTGATCAGCCAAAGCAGCCAGAAGTAAAACCTGCTCCCTCCCAAAAAATGGCATCCCAGCTATAGAAATGGGAAATGGAAAAAGGGCTGAAATGCCATCCCTCCAGACTAGCTACTACAGAAAGGATAGACTACTCTGGAATCACCCCCAAATGACTGACTTTCCAGGAGCACCGCACGCAGAATTAGCTGTTCCCCTCTACTCTTTCAGTAAAAGCAGAACTTGGCAATGAAGGGGAGGAAAGGAGAGGGAAAATACAGGGGGAAAAAGTAACATTTACACAACTCTTTCCTTTTACAACCTCATTCTCCTCAGTCTTCATCACCTGAATTCCCATCAGAAATGTTGTAAGTGTACAGCTGTGGGTTACATCTCTTTCTAATCTCACTTCCAGAAGCACATCAAAAGAAAATCCAATTTAGGAATTCACTGGATTTCTAAATAGTCCATAAAAAAAAAAACTAAAAAAACTTATAGATACAGCCCTCCAGGGAGCAACAGAAGGAAAATGCTTCAGGATGCAAAACACGCTCTGCAGTGAGAAGCCGCTGGAATACTGAAAAGGCGGATGAGGGGGAGTTGGCTTCTTGTTAAGGATCTTCATGTGTGCAACAGCTGGAATTCCCAAACAGGCATTATATAATAAAAATGACAGCTGTTTAAAGCAGTAAGGAGGCACAGCTGGGACTGTGGTGACCAGCAGTTGTCCTCCACTTCAGAGCTTCAAGGTTCTAGTGCAGGAAGCAGGAGACACACCAGAGTTTTTGCTACAGTAAATACATGCATAAATCTGTCTCCTTCTTCATAATTATTAATTTGATAGTGGCATCAATTCAATAACCATCCTTGTCCTCCATGCAGAAACCAGAATAGAATCCGTATCAAAGTAGTAATTAAGATCGGAGAATCCATCAATTGTACAGGGTTTACATAGAATCCAACTGCTACCTTTCCCAGAAGCATTTACAGGCTATAAAACAGTTTGAGGAAAGAGCTCTCCCAGTGTAAAATCTGTTCAAAGGTAAGCTGGTTTAATTTTTTTACTCCCCAAAATTGTCACATTCTAAAAGTACTTTAAGAAGAACTTAGAGCTAAAGCTATTCTAAACTAGGATATTGCTGTCCAGAGGTGATCATTGAAGATGATTACCAAAGAATTAACTTCAAAGTGTTGCAGACATGTGGTTCAGAGAACAGCTGAGCAGCATCCTGAGGGGGTGTGGAATCTCAGTGAGACTAAAAAAGTATTAGGATTGTAAATTTTCTGAAGCTGATGTAAAGGAAGCCATGAGTAGTGCCTACAGCCTGAAAGTTTAGATCTTGGTTGACTGCTTCCTGTACCACAACTTTAAACTAATTTTTAACAGCTTAACATTCTTTGTTATAAAAATGCTTTAATCACATATATTATAGAGAAGTGTTTACTTTTTTCTGTGTTACCATGACCCTAGCTATTGAAAGGACAAGGGGCAATAGTTTTAAACTGAAAGAGGGATGTGAGGAAGAAGTTTTACAATGAGAATGGTGAGATACTGAAACAAGTTGTTCGTTGTCCAGAGAAGCTGTGGCTGATCCATTCCTGGAATTGTTCAAAGCCAAGTTGAACAGGGCTTCGAGCAACCTGGTTTAGTGGAAGGTGTCCCCTGCCCACAGAAGGAAGGTGTGAAACGAGATGGTCTTTAAGGTCCCTTCCAACCCATACCATTCTGTAAGTCTGTGAAAGTACCAAACATCAATGCATTTGTCTAATGCTCTAAAACTCGACACTTTTTGCTAACAGTTTACACAAAACATGGTTCCAGAGAGGTCAAAAGTTTTGGTGCATGGCTCAGAAAACAGTATAAACATAGGTGACTGCAGAGTTGTCAAACTGGAATAAAGAAAGCTCTATGGAAGAAACAATTTAAAGCCTAACGGAACTTGGCTGATGGCGCTCACAAATACCATAGGAGAATTTTTAAATTGGAAACTGGGAAAAAAACTGTACAGCTCAATGAAGCTTACTTACTGTACTTACAGTACAGCTTACTGAAGTCAATGACTCAAGTAAAGAACAGATGCTGGTAATACTTAAAACATGTAACAGTGAGAAACAGAACAACCTGTATGTTCTTAGATAGCATAGAGGAGGCAACCAAATCAGTAATACCTATGTTTCTAAATGAAACATTACAAATGCAAGAAATAGAATGCAGAAAGAATGACCAACTTTATACAGGCTTATTAGGAAGGAATCATTCCTACCTTGGGAAAGGGAAACTAATGGTAGGAGTGGAAAAAAATCTGTGGAATATCCTGGATATTCCAACAGAGCACTTTGAGAAACAGCATCACTCCTCCAGCAAGAGTAGAATCTCAAATGAGATCAGCAAATTAACCACATCAATCACTAAAAAGGCATTGCTGTGAACGGCAATTTTACTGTGAAGTAGAGGAAACACAGCATTAAGACTATATTACTAGCTGCCTAAGATAGTGACAGCTACCATACCACTGAAGCTACAAAGAAATGAAACAACAGTAATATGAATTTCAATTATCCCCAAACAATAGAACAAACATAAAACTTTTGTTTGATCCAACACTGATCATCCTCTTTTCTTGCACCAAAGCTTTACTCAGACAAGTGGCATTACACAGCCACATAAAACTATAAGCCAACTGGCTGTTGTCACCACACAGATTAGTTTCCTCCTCCTGTTTGGAATAAGCTCAGGCTGGCTTGAGATCCCTTGAGTTGGCTCCCTATATCTTAAGTCTCTGTATCAGAAAGAGATTCTGAGAAGCCTTTTCCTGTCAGATATACTAATGAAAATACTGAACACCCTGTAACCAGTTTGTGAGACCTTCACTTGATAGCTCAAGTGTGGATAAAACAAGATGCTCATGCAAAGGCAGGCTGCACCATCTCAGGAACATCAATAATTTCAAGCATAGGACATTGTAGCTGGCTCTCATCAATGTTTTGCATGGTGGTGCAATGGTGATAGTTTCTGTTTTTCAAATTTTTTTTCTGAAGTATCTTTGCTCTCCTGGTAAACAGAAGTCAACACACTTCTGAAAGTTCACTGCACTGAACAATACTTGACATGATCAGAGGCTACTTAGCTCCAGTCCACTGAAAGAAGTCTGCTGAACTCTCAACATAAGGAAATTGCATACTTGCAGCCCCAAAGATTTCAGCCAAACCAGTAAAAGTCACAAACGTTCATACTGAAAGGTCTTAAAAACAAGTCATCATGACAGACTGAACTATGTCCACCAAAACACCAAAAGCTTCACTTAAGGCAGTTTGCCATAACAATCTGCCCACTTCTCATACCACTGCAAACTAACAGGATCTACCAAATGACTAAACTATTTGGTAACAAAGTCACGTTTTTCTGTGTTTCAAGGAAGGCCACGTCTTTAGACCCACATCTGGTACAAGCCAGGTACAGCGAGGCTAGTCAATCTAATAGAGGCAACTACAAATTATTTGTTATCTCGTGGACTAGCACTGAAGTGCCCAACAGCACTGCTCAAAGAGGACACCAGGACTATAGGCTTGATACCACTGTCATAAAAAAATCATCTCCATTTTCTCTGCCAACACAATGATCCCAGTCCTGAGGGAGATCAGCCATTTCAACTAAACAGTGACTTCAGCTCCCACAGCCTGATGACTACATTCCCCTAGAATGATGAATGGAGGTGTTCTTGAGGGCTGACTCAATGCCTGGCAGCACAAACAGATGAGTAACTACCTTTGAACCAGTTTTTGTTCTAGCACATACACATCAATAGCACTGCCAAAGACTACAAAAGTGAGAATAATTGCAATATCAGAATCTCAAAACATCCCAACTTACCAATAGTTGATGCCAAAGATCCTTTATGTATGTCTAGTGGTGCTGCAGCAATTATGTTAACCATGCCCTCAACTGACAGCTCAGAACCTCATTACTAGTCCCAAAGATCCTTCTGACCTTCATTAGGAACAGTGTGAGGAAACAAAGCCTCAGTAGTGAAAATGCAAACTCGTATGCAGCCTTTATTCACATTAAGGAGACTCCTGTGCAGAATGCCCTGCTATACTGAGGGAAAAAAAAAAAACAAAAACAAAACCAAAAAATAATTAAAAAATTTGTCTCGGAATTTCGAGGATGACAAAATCAAATAACTATCTATATTAATATGTTTCAGTTTGGGATCAAATTGATCCAAGACCACTGATCTTCCTCAGAACAATTATTATGAAGTGCGTGTAGGACAGAGTGAAAGAAAATGAAAGTGGTGTCTTTTTTTTTTTTGAGTAAGAACAACTCTAACTCAGTATGAAGAAACTCAGCGAAGAATTAACTTGGCTAACAGGTAAAAAAATGTCTTCTAGAGAACAGCGGAGTGTCTAAGTTGGACAACAGCTGAGAGAAACTGCACAGGAGAGGTACCGTGCCCCTTGTATCCTTAGTACAGATATAAAGCTGGCTGCTAATACATCAGATGTCGGGTGACTGGCTCTAAGAAAGTCTGAGCAGAGAAGGGGTACTAACAGTCAGTGCCAGCAGAAAGCACTCAAGCATTCCCTTCGCTCCACACCCTTAGTTTTAGCTGGGCAATTTGCTGCTGCTTTACTGTCCCCATGCCTGACTCTACACATCAGCAGAGCAGGCTGGGTTTGTGAGGTGAGCAATTCATAGGAGGAATGGAGGGCGGGTGGCAACAGATGGACTGGGACACAGGATGGAACACGACACATTATGAGAAAAGCAAAATAAACATTCTGTTATTTCTGCTTTTCAGTCATTAGTAAGAGCTAGAACTGTAAGTGCCATTTTGGGAAAATGTTCTGTTAAAAGGGGGTGCTGTGCCCTCTCCCTCCCAGCTGTACTGAGCTCCACAAAAGAAGTTAAACAGAAGGTTCCCAAATAATTTGGGATAGATTGTGACTGCAATTCATTTGTTTTTCATTTGTGTATTAATAATCTGTCTACTAAAGCCATAAGAGGATACAACAGAGCTCACATGCATTGACTTGCTTCCCTCTGTCATTTGAAGAAGAGAAGCTTCACTTCAGCATTCAATAGAAAAATAATTATACACAATGAATAAAACTGATGGTTAAAAGACTGTGTTGCAAATAAATAACATATTCCAGTGAATTCAAATCATCCTTTTCAAAATTCTGGCATTCTGCAATATGAAAATAAACTCTAAGTAAAAGGAAAAGCAAAGCTTGCCACCTACTGCCCAACAACATAATAGTACGTGCTAGTATTGTCAGTCTCCTTTTAACAGGCTATCTTGCCTTAGAAACAAATTTCCCTGACACAGGACGTATAGAACTGCATCTTCAATTATCTTTTTAATAAAACAGAAAACAGGAAGCCAATGCACAAAATATCCAAAAGCAGTCTTTTCTTTTGAACGAATTTTGAACTGCTTATGGAATATCTGACAAGCCTGAAACACCATTTATCAGCGCATCCAAACTGACTAAGAATTCCTTTTAATATCCTCCAGTGGTGCTATAGGCTTTAATAATGTCTGTCCTCAACTGCATTCTGTATAGAGAGTAATTAAAAAAAATACTACAATAGATAAAGTCTATCAGAAAAGATTATTTTGCTTCCTGTACACACTTCTAGAGGAGATATTTTTAAAGCTATAGATTGCATTAGTAACAAAACAGGGCTGTAGTGAAGGCTGGTTTATTGCAAGTATTTCCTTTGTCCTGGAAATTCCATGTCTCAACAGCAGAAATGATATTTCTTTTTGTTTTCAAGCACAGAAAAATTCTCTTCAATAATCACAAAGCTTCAGTGAACTACTAGTCTGGAAGTATTAATTTTCTTAATGTATCATATACAAAGAGTCCTTCCTGAATCTGTAGATCCTACACTTAGTGTAGAAAGTTGCTCAACTCAAAGTCAAGTAGTCATGATTCAATTCCCTACATCTCTCCTGAGAACACTAGCAGGCTTATCTTCATATACCACATGATCTCTGCTAGACACTTCGAATTAACTAACAGTCCACATTTTGGTCCTCCAACATTGCTCTCTAAGGCCCTATGAGATAATTCAGGGAAAATTTGCTAAAGAGGGAAATCAACAACGATTTACTGGCAAGCCCCTCTAAAAAACTACTGGCAGGTTATAAAATCTCAATCAGTACTCAAACAATGACATCAGAAGATCCCACTTTCTCCCACTGGCTAGTGGTGTTCTTCATTGTTTATATTCCCGTCTTATATGCAATCATACAAAAATAAAATCTGTCTCTCACTAGACACAGATGAAGAGTACCAGCAAACTTCAAAATAACATGAGTAATAAACTTCCCCAGCAGTGGTTAGATCAGCAACTGATTACACATTGTATAAAACAATAGTTTTGGATTCCTGGAAGGAATTTATCAAAGTACAAGGACACATGTCATATCTAACTTTTATGGAGCTTAGGTGAAGTGGAAACTGCTTCTAAGTAGAAAAAAATCTGCTTCTCAGTGAAGTATTCAGACTCTAGCATTGAATAATAAAATAAGTTTATTAGAGTTGAAGTATAGGTCTCTTGGGGTTCCTAAATCATGACCAGAACAGACTATTCAATAGATGAGAAATCAGTGAGGTATTTGTAATTAGTCAGACAGGCCCAATTTTAAAAATACATCTGCCTTTGTCTAAGGCCAGCCCATATCATCCCCTGAATGAATATTCTTAAACTATCTAGTTACCTGCTACACTGGCAAAATGCTAAGATTAAGTAAACCCCCTGAAGAGGGGTTCTTTATGGTTTTGTTATCTATTTGATAAGGTTATTAATAATGAATTCTCAATAGACTGGAAGTGTTAATATCAAAAATAATACTAATAACCAAGACATGCAAATGAGTTAACAGTTGCAGGTAATTTTATTTTAAAGGGCTAAAAATCAAGTATTAAGCAAGATGTTCCATACAAAGACCAAAGGCAAACATACCTGCAAACATACTAAACCTTTTCTCCAAGTCCAATATACCCAAAACAAAAGAAAATATCCCAGGTTCAGTGACCATTTGATAATCACAACACTAAACAGAAACGCCTATTTTCCTAAAAAGACAGAACACTGTTAAATCATAGTTCTATACCAGAAATCAGTAATAAACCTTATTCTCACTTTGTTTTAGTTCCTTTGGAAGTTAAAGGCACAGATATATTTGGCAACAGATATGAGTTTTCCAAATCAACCTACTGAGATCTATTCCCACAACTCTAATGAGGGGGGAATGAAAATTACATAAAATCCATTCCCATTATATTATTGACCATACATGCTCCAGGGGAAACAGCTACTTTGAACGTTGTTTTTACTTCAGCCACATCCTATAATCACCACTGTTGCACAGTAGTTTGCTTAAAAATACAAACTTTAACTTGAGTTGGTCACTTTAACTTGTTCCAGTAAAAAGTGTCAGTCGAGTATAAAATTGTTGCATAGTTGTTTTGGTATCACAAACATCTACTAGTAGAGCAACTTCTTAAAAGCAAATGTTCCTAATGCCTTTCTGCCACATGATAACTATGTTATGTCAAACCAAGTTTCAACAACACAAACACTCTGCCCTAAGAATGAAAACCAACTGTCATGCTATCCATAACAAGATGTGTTCCTTCAAGTCCCCAGGAAGCCACTGGAAAGAAATTCTTCTGGTTGTTTCCCATGATAAATGGTAAAATTTTCACAGTAGTACAACCTTAAAAAATAACAGAAAGGAAAAAAAACCCACAAAATAAGGAAAAAAACAACAAAGAAAAAGAAACCAAGGAAACAAAAAACACACACAAAAAAAACAACGAACAAAACACACACACAAAGAAACCCAACAAACAAACAAAATACAACCAAAAAAATCAACACACACACCCCCCCCCAAAGAAAAAAAACACCTTGGAAGCTGAACACACCAGTGTAGTTGTACAAGTAACTTACTTTCCTGAAAAGCACTGCATTGCAAGCAAAGGGAATGATTTCTACTTACATGGAGTAATCCTAAAACATTGTGCCTCTAATTTTGCTGTTATTAACATACATTAGCCTGAACATATTGCAGTACTACTCAAAGAAAATAACTCAATAAGAAGTTACTTTAAAAGTCTGCTTATCTTGTGGAGTGTGTTCAATTTGCTGGGATTGTGGGAAGGAAGGCTACACATGTTCTCAAAAGCAATGTGCCCTGACAGGATGATATAGGTAACTGACTTGCATAAACGCTTTTCAAGTTGATTATGAAGAAACCAATAACCTGGGGACTAATACGGTATACTACAGTTCCTTGCAGCTGATCTCTTATTAAAAGCTCTGGCAAAGGCACCTCAGAATCCATCCCAAATAACTCACAATGGAAAATTAACTTTTCTTATTCTCCCTGAAGCCACCTGGCATTAGCAAACCTGTAACCTGTGAGCACATTACATATTAGAAGCCTACACTGAAGGGACAACACTGCAGACAGACTGACAGTTTTTCACCTCTGACACAAACCAGTGGGCTCAAGAACTACTGGAAAAGACTAACTTCTGATTCCTGGAGTAAAGTTTGAAGCCTGAAAAGAAATAATCCCGTGATGTTGCAAAGCACATAGAATCATAGAATAGTTAGGGTTGGAAAGGACCTTAAGATCATCTAGTTCCAACCCCCTGCCATGGGCAGGGATAACTCACACTAAACCATGTCACCCAAGTCTCTGTCCAACCTGGCCTTGAACATCGCGAGGGATGAAGCATTCACAACTTCCCTGGGCAACCTATTCCAGTGCCTCACCACCTTAACAGGAAAGAACTTCTTCCTTGTATCCAAGCTAAACTTCCCCTGTGTAAGTTTTAACCCATTACCCCTTGTCCTATCACTACAGTTCCTAATGAAGAGTCCCTCCAACAGCATCCCTATAGGCCCCCTTCAGATACTGGAAGGCTGCTATGAGGTCTCCACGCAGCCTTCTCTTCTCCAGGCTGAACAGCCCCAACTTTCTCAGCCTATCTTCATACGGGAGGTGTTCCAGTCCCCTGATCATCCTCATGGCCTCCTCTGGACTTGTTCCAACAGATCCATGTCCTTTTTATGTTGAGGACACCAGAACTTCACAAAATACTCCAAGTGAGGTCTCACGAGAGCAGAGTAGAGGGGCAGGATCACCTCCTTCGACCTGCTGATGATGCTCCTTTTGATGCAGCCCAGGATACAGTTGGCTTCTTGGGCTGAGAGCACACACTGCCGGCTCATGTTAAGTTTCCAGTCAATCACCACCCCCAAGGGCTCTGCAGGGCTGCTCTGAATCTCTTCTCTGCCCAACCTGTAGGTATGCCTGGGATATGGTGCTTGGGACATGGTGCTTTACAGCCTCACAGGATTTAGATGTTCTTTTCTAAAAGCAAACAGCCATGGCACTGGGCTCTAAGGGCAGATCTTAGTAGCTCATGGCTTTCAGACAAAAAGTTCTGAAGCCCAAAGTAATGGTCTATAGTTGTAATACAACAGCGTAGTCATGGCTCACTCAAGGACTTCTTCTGACCCCCTATACACTCCATACTGTCAAGAACACACTTATGTGTATCAGCCCTAAGCAGAGACACATGTACATGCCCAAGAACACAGATTAAACCCCAAATTGCACTGAGAAGAAGTAAACCATATTTAAGAACATTAACATGTAATATTTTGCCTAGAATAAAAACAAATATTTATTTTCCAACATATCCTCACTAGAATTATGTTTCAGTTGCTTCCAGCTCCAACTGCCCTGTGTAGCCGAAGAGAAGAGATGGTGTTTCCTCCTGCAGAAGGAAGGCAGTGTACCATACAGGTTCCTGGCTTTGAAAGGAAAGAGTATCAACTTTCTGGAGTTAATGAAGTCACCACAAATGTTCTAGTTTTAACTTATTGTTACGTTTGCTTGGGTTTTGTTTGACTTCTCTAAAGAGATGACTAGCTCACTGCATGGAAAGAGTGTGATGAACCTTTTTAACCTGAACTTCAGCAAGGTGCTTGACACAGCTGTCTCCATGTGTAAAAAATGGTGAAACATTAATAACTGGACTATAAAGCAGGTGCAAAAACTGTCTGTCTGAATAGGTGGTACTTAGTAGTACAAAATCCAACCCACAGGATGCTGAAGAGGCTGAACTGTTTTCCTTAGAGATTAACACTGGGACCAGTATTGTTCAACTTTACTAATGACCCAGATACAGGGAAAAATGCCATTTACACAATCATACAGACTGCCAAATTGGAAGAGTGGCTGTTATACTGGAGGCCTGAGAGATTTTGATAGGCTGGAGAAATAGGCTCACAAATTTCAAAGGCAAGCACAAAGTCCTGTCTCTGAGACACAGCAACTCTGTCTGACAGTGCAGGTTTGGTACTGCAATGGCCAGAAGGCAGCTCTGCAAAAAGGGATCTAGGGGTCCCAGCAGACAAGCTGAACATGAGCCAGCAGTATGCCCTCATGTGAAGAATGCCAGTCATATACTGGGCTGCATTAGCAACAGCATAGCCAAGCAGATCAGGGGAATGATTACTCTCCCCACCTGGCACTTGTAAGGCTGCATCTTGAATACTATGCCCAGTTAAGTCTCCCCAAATCAAGGAAAATACTGGCACAGTGAAACAAGTCCAGCAGAAGGCCACCAGGACTGTCAGGGACTGGAGCAGATGGGAGAGACTGAGGGAGGTGAGCTTGTTCAGCTCTAAGAAAAGGCAGTTCAAGGGGTAATACTCAATCCCCAACAGCCTCTTGAGAAGGTACTGAAGAGAAGATTGAACCAGTCTTCTTACAGACGTATAACAAAAAAAATACTAGAGTAACAATTAATGTGCAACAATGGAAATTTCAGCTACATAAAGGAGGATTTTTTTTTCCCCTGAGGGTGGTCAAGCACTGCAACAGGAGTCCAGAGATACTGTGAGATCCCCAACCTTGTTGCCTTGAAAACATTCAAAGGTCAATCACACAAAGCCCTAAGTAACCTTTTATAGATGATCCCACTTTAAACAGAGGGTTGAACCAGATTGCCTCTGCTTCCAACCTAAGATCTTCTATGCTTCTAACACCAATACTACCCCAAAATCCTTGCTTTCCTTAAAAAACTTTAAAAAAAAAAATAATAAAAAAGACACAGTCTTTTTGAAGAGAAGTCCAATATTCTGTTAAGAGCTTCCATAAAGCATTTTTAAACAGACTTCACAGTTAAGTACAGGGCTCTTCTAACTAAAAAGTAGTCAAGTTTTAGGTGCTCTGTACCTCTTTAGAACAAGAAACTATCATAATGGTGATGAAAATTGATGTCCTCCAGAAATATTTACTCTCACTCTAGCTATTAAACTTCAAAAAACATTTCTCTAGTGTTTCTTAGATCACCACTTGCTCAGCCATCATAGAAACCAATCTTAGAACCACATGCTCTAAACAATAAATATCATAGTCAAAGATACAGAAAAATAACTAGTAGATAAGACAGAAATAACTAAGAGCAGCCTATTATATTTTGCAGTAAACCTCAGCCAAGAGTTTATGCAACACAAAGTCAACAATATTTACAGATTATTTTCATATATAATATGTGAATATATAACTTACCATTATAGATTATATAAAGAACATATTCTATTTTCAGTTATAACTGTCCTACATTGCTGATTTCAGTAGGGTCACAACAGCATGACCATTTCTTCTCTGCTTTTTTTCTTCCAATCTAAATTCATATTAAGCTCACACCAATACCTAAAAATTGGGGAATTACTGGAAAAAAACACCACATCCTTGATCAGAAGTAAAAAGAAAACACAGTTTTAAGACAAAGTTTGATAGTAGGTGATACACCTGCCTGTAATACCACAGGACTAGGCCCACTGATCCGGGAATAAAGGTGAAGGGGACCTCTTAGGAAACATCTTTAAATACACCAGACACATGAGTAAGTCTAAACCTGTCACCTCCAGTTTGTTCAGTCACCTCACCTTTGCCCAATGCAGAAGCAAACTTTAAAATTTCAACAGCTGCCTCCAGAAGAGGCTGAAGGAGCAATACTGTGATGCTGCACCGTATTACTGAGTTTCGGCTGGTTGATGCTGTGCTCCTTCTGATGACCATTTCCAAAACTGTAATAGAAATTCCCCTTTAAAAAAAAAATTAAAAATAAAAAATAAAAATCTGCTCCCACAGCTGCTAAATGCAGAAAATCAAACTGTTGCCAACAAGTGAGAGAATGAGATCTGAAAGGGACACCCAGAGTTACGGGAGAGCTATCACAGAAATTCAAGACCGCAAAGCACGTCTGTTATTGAGATCAGAATTCCCAACAGTTCCAATAAGATGCAGGTTTTTGTTTCTGAGATACCACTTGGTTTCAATTACAGCCAGCTACATTTTCTGCTAGCATTCTTTTGAAATGAGACCTATTATCTGACAGTATCCATCTTCAGCCCAGGGTTATGACAGACTTTGCTGGTGCTAAGTGCCTGTGTTCTAAATCCAGGATATTCCAGGTAATTAATCTCTCTCCAGCTTTCCTTCTGTTCAGCACTATGTTCTTCAAAAAAAGATCTCTGGCAAGAAATAGCCTCCTTCCCTAAATGTCACTGCCACCATGATTCTAAGAAAACACATAAGAAGACATCTCAATGACTGCAGCTGGAAAAGTTGCATTCATATATAAAACAGAAAAAAAATATCAGAGAATGGCAAAACAGAAGTGCTGTAGAGACAAGCCTCCTCTAGGAGCTTAATTTAGTGTTCCAGGTCAGGTTGTGCCCTGACCCTCACCAGTCCTTGACAGCTCTGCAGAAAAACAGTGTCTAGATCAGCACACCAATAGCGCTGACAATGCATGATTCCACTCCTGCCATAGTTTTCCCTGTATTTCTAGGGGTGGGAACAGGGAAAAGCCATTCCAAAGATATGTGGAGAGCCTCACACACTGTACAAGATCACAAGACATTCATTCAGAGAGGAACGAAGCAAGAACTAGCCCATTTGCTCTGTACCAGTGGTAAAGACCTGACCACAGAAGGTTCTTTCAGCCCTTTAAATTGCCCTAACAGTCTACACGAGAGCTAAAACTACTGCTGCACTGATTTCAACAGTTGGATCTAAACATCCACCTTCCGCTGCTGCATTTTATGCTTTGGTTTGTGAAACAGCCCATTTCTTCTCCATCTCCCACTCCTATGTCTGTCTCCTGACAAGGCTGTAGGCTGGATTTCTCATGACTCCAAAGTCTCAGTTTTTCATTTCTCACTCCATTATTAAGCTGGCTCAAACAGACTTAGCTTCATGCAATCTCAAAGACTGCCAGTCTTACCTACCTGAAAACGTCTATTTACACCTAAGAAAAAAACCCTTAGGTTGAGCAGGGTCCCATGACCTACAAAGCCCACCTGGGTTAACACTGCTTCTGGAAGCATGCTGAAACGCTTTGGATTGCAGGTACCATGATGGGGGTTGTTATCCTGAAGCTGCTTCCTTGACGTCTGGGAATGTCTCATGCAAGCAGGAACTGAGATTTTGGTGAAGCACGACACACTGTAAGTACCTTCTAGAAACACTTTGAGTATCATAACTCAGCAACTAGCATAGCAGCATTAAAAAAAACAGTAGTTTATCACCTTCTCTCTTCAGAGAAGAGGAACCCTTTATCCCTGGACTCTGCTTTTCCAGGAATAATGGAAAATAAGTCTTCTTTAGGAGGCAGCCACAAGTCCTTTCAGCAGTTTCAGAATGTTTGGAAGACAACAGATTTTCTTTAGCCAAGAACAAACTGCCCATATTTTCTTTATGCCCAATTTGAATAACTGGCCTGTATCACGACAGGAAGAAGAAGAATTCATTGAGAATGCTTGTGTGTGAAGGAAGGGAGGTAAAAAAAAAAAAAAAGACAGTACACACTACAGAAATCAGCACTGATAAGACAGGAATTGTCTGGCCTCTTTGCACTGATATGCTGTACTGCACTTTGTGGGGCTAAGCAGACTAGGCAGGTGCTGAGGGTTAGCAGTCCTGCTGGTCTGGATGGGAAGGAGCAGTAAAACGCCTGCTGAATTTACTGGTAATTTCCCCTTTGTATTAGTCACTTCAATAACCCTTGCTTCACTGACAGGAATGAAACTGGGCTGAGAGTACTATAAAATAATAAAATTGGGTAGCAATTTCTCTGTCCTTCAAGACTGTGGATGTATTTGTTCCTAAAGCCTACCCTGCCCCAAATTCTACCTTTCTCAAAGAACATACTGGCTTAGGGTTTAGGACTCCAAGGGAACCCAGCTAAGTTCTACTTCCTATTACACAAGACATGTACAAGCCCAGTTTTGTTTGTGGCTCCACAGTTAGATGAACTAGGACTTGGAACTGGAAGGGTTTAAGAGGAAAAAAAACTTACAGAGAGGTTACTGGACAACAGCAAACATTGGCAGTACCCAGTGATCTTTATTTTCAGCTTTGAAGAGGGGTGGCAGGATGTACTTTGCTGTCAAAAGCAGGCTTCTATGATCACACACCACCCTTCTGGGTTCATTTTTATGTTCCTGGCCACAGGAAAGCATTGTTTATTTCCCAGTCCTAATTAACTTACTCCAGAAGCTAGAAGCGAGGTGGACTGCACCCTGCTTACAGCTATCCAAAAGCAACACCTGATATAGGGCAGAAACACTTTTTTCATCCAGTCCACCTGAAACTAGAAGGACAGTACTTGCAGCAGACACCTACAACTGTCCACACTCGACTGCCACACCTCCTGTGCATCTCCCTAATTCCATATCAAACACATCAAGTTAAGGTTAGACACATTAATAAAAATACCATCATAGGGAAATTTCAGGCACACTTGAAGTATTTAAACTAATGAAAGCAATATCAAAGTCTGGCTAGGTCACCAGCTACTGAAGAAGCAGAGAAAAAAAAAAATCTCCAACAAGAAGGGTGTTTCCTTGCTACTTACGACAGGCAGATACAACCCTGAACCTCAAACACAAGCAAGCAGAAGTATCCACTGCAGTAGAGCTATTCACACTTAAAGAAAATAAAAAGCAAATGGAAGAAAGAAACCAGACCGTAAGCACCAAATCTTACTCTCTTCAGTTTTATGAGGTGCAAAAATTCCGTGTTAGACTGTTCTAGACTAAACTTGGAAAGTCACTAATCTAAATTAAGAATAACTCCTCTGAAATTAGTACAGCATTGTCATTCTAAGTAAAATAAAGTTGACTGATATTACAGGATATTCTGTTCAGGTGAGGAGATCTGGCTTATAAGTAATAGAAGTTTAAAGATCCACTGAAATTTGACAGTTAAAATAAGTCTCTTAAAAAAATAAAAATAATAATCTGTGAAAGTTTCCAAATACAATGATTTGAAAACACTTGCAATGTTTTGTAAAAAATAACACAGTGGACTTCTTTGAAAGTAAAGAAAACACTTACTGTGGTTGCATTTGCTGAGGTAACCCAACAGGAGGCTTCTGCTTGATAGTGAATGCCATCTGAGTCATAGGGCCAACCTTCGGTGGGACCTGCACCTTCTGAGAGAAGGTCTGCTGGGCAGCCTGCTGAGGTATGGGCCATGGGGGAACAACAGGGCTCCGGCCTCCAGTGGAAGATGTGTCTTGCATGACTGTATCCTCACAGGAATTTCCTTTTGTTCCTGGTTTACACACGCAAAGCTGCGGTCGCAGGCACATCCCTCCATTTTGGCACGGTGGTGCACAGTTAGCTAAGAAAAGATATTGTAAACAGTACCTGTGAACCAAAGCATGAAGGAAAACACAAACCCTCCCCACAATAAAAAAAAGTTATTAATTGCTAATGTTAATTGGAGTAGGAGAAAGCAACACTGCTAAGCTCCACAAAAGATTGTATATAAGGCAGAATAGCTTTTAAACTGCTTTCCTACACAAGACATGGACATTTTACAACTTTGAAAAGTAAAACACAAGTGAGCTAAAAAATAGGAAATACTTGAAAAAAAAAAAAACAGTTATTTCAAATCTTCCTATTAGTGGCTTTGTACACACCCCTTCCTTTCATGCATCCTCCCTCCCCATACTTTAACAACCAAACTGCGTCCAGTGAAACATTATGCAGATTATAGAATTTCACTACTGATTCAGGCTTGGATTCATTCTATTACTATCTAAAAATCACAGATCCCCTATAGATAACTAGCAGGAATACTTATGGTCACATTACAGATGACAAAAATGATGGAGGAAAGTACAAAGTAATTCAACCCTTCCCCCGCTAAAACCCAAACGAAATTCCTTCCAATGTCACCACTTTAAACATAAGAAAGGAAACAGAAACTGGTACTACAAAGACATAGCTGCACATAGGAGTTACATTCTTTGAAGGAACAAGCAGGTGCTCATGATTATCACAGCTAGCTTCTATACATTCTTTGTACCTCCAGTGAAAAGGGAGTAGATTCTTCAAACAACAATGCACTTTCAGATACCTGCCTTCAGATAGGAGTAATTACACTGCATTGCTCTATCCACTGACTATAGAAGGAGTCTGAATCATCAGCCTAGACACAACACCCAGCTCATAGACCTAGTTAACACAGGATCAATTCCATTTTGAGTGAGGAATCTGGAGAAGCAGCAAATCCCACAAAAAAAAAATAAAAAAGGGGGCAGGGGAGGGAGGAGCAAAAGTAATTGCTGAACATATGTATGTAAAACTGCAGAGGTATGCCTAATCTGAGGATTTACTTTGGATGCTTAAACTTACAATGCTACCATATTTAAAGAATGTTAAAGTAACAAAGTTCACAAAACAAATTCATTCTCTTACCCAGAGAATACAATTGAATAGTAGAACACAATTCTAATTAAAATAGCAATCAAAATAATTTCTTCATTAGTCCCATTAGACATGGTATACAAAGAAGCATTTGTAAGAATCACTGCTGAGCTACTTTACTCCTACAAACTATGGATACTGTTGTTGGATATTGTTCAGTTTGGATCTGTTAACTCAGACAAAATTATATGCCAGATCATCAAGTCTACAGGTTTTATTAAAATAGGTAAGACCATACCTTATACCATAACATGTGATTCTGCACCATATATCCAACCACACAATTATTCTATTCTTTTAAAGTCAGTCCACAGCCCTCATCCAAATAAATTTGAGTACTTGGCACTTAAATTCATTTTAATACATACATTTATATATAAAAATAAAGCACATAAGCATACATATGAAATAACTTGTTAGGATGGGACTGTGTTAATTTGAAGAACTAGTTTGCCAACAGACAATACCATCTGATACAGATACATCATGAATACCACCTGTACATAACACCAGAGTTGCCCTCAACTTTAACTTTGCATGCATAACTTTCTGCAGCATCTCTCCTTCCCAATACTACATAGCTAACTTAATTACATACTATGAATCTCCCTGGCAACAAAAAAGTAATCAGTTGCTTACTTATATTTCTGTTTCTTTTTCAGGCTATATTTTGTCTTTGCTGGAAAACTGAAGACCATTTTCATTGTAAACTTCAGCAGCTGTAACTTTGACTGTAAGCTTACAGCAAGCATATGTTTTAATATACAAGCCAACTCTTTTTTCCACTTGGCTTTTAAGACCTAGATTTTGCTAAGAGTAAAAATTTGCTTATATTAACATGACTGAAATTAATTATACCTTTGGAAAATAGAGTCAGGAGCCTTAAATTCTCAAATGTAAGGCTCAATGACTTTACAGAGACTTCAAAATCCAAACAGTGACCCCATCATGCAGGTCATCTGTTAGAAAATGTGCAAAGATCACAGCGAGACAGTTTGGGCACAGATATCTTTAGAAAACTATCACATAAAAATTACTTTAAAAAAATCATCAGGATTTGCAGAAGTCCCATTTTTACAACATCAAAAAAATCCACAATCATATTGAACATGTATTTCTGGAGATTTATGGACATGCATTTATATCAAACTCCAGGCTTATTAGCAAGCTGCTTTAAAAAAAAAAAAAAATCAAATACAGAAGTAAGCTAACAAGACAACCCCAGAAGTCAATACAGCGTAACATCCACCCTGCTAGGACACTGATCATTGTGTATCTCCTCTCTCAAAAGTGAAGTAACATCTCACACACATGCGAAAGACAACCCTATGAAAACCACAACTATTTTTCCTGTCACCAAAGCTGTGCTTCAAAAGCCTAAGAAAACTTACGTTTGCACTTACCAAAGCGAGCATAACAAAACTGCAATGAATTGAAAACTATGCAGCTACTCTGAAATTACAATATCTTTTTTTACCAAAACAAGTTTCTCAGCTCTACATATACACAAAGCACATGAAACTCCACAGGACAAACTGCATTACTCTAGCTGGCCTTATAACAAAAAAAGCATCAGCAGATCCAGCAACTATGTTACAAAAGACCTATTTTTTCTCAGATCACGTGAACAGTGACAACAGGTCAGAAACCTGAACCATTAGATCTTCACAGCAATGCACTCTTTGATTGAAGTTCTTGATTGATGTTGTGTAATGTAAGACCACAAAATAAGATTTGAAAAAATACTTTTTTTTTTTTTCAGAAAGACTTTACATTTTAATTGACATAATACAGCGGTTTGGTTTTAAAACTGTTCAAGACAGCTGCAGCATGCCAAATCTATGACCTAATTGTTCTGTTTGAAGGCAACAATAATGGCACATCTAACTGCAAACACCATTATTTTCCATAAAGCTAAGTTTCCAAAACTTGGACCATGGAAGCATCAAGTTTAAAACTGAAAAGGGGGGTAATATACTCCTGTTAAAGGCAATAGGCTTGCTCCTATTCAATACAAAGAGGTCATGACTGGAAATTCAAAATGAAGCGTGGCAAAGATGCAAATAATGAGACTAGGCTTAGTGGGTCAGATCAAAGATCCACTTAAGTCTAATCTCCTCTCTCCTACTAAGGTGGATGCTTTATGACAGGTGTCAGGACAGGATGACAAGCAGTAAAATGTTGTACCACTACAGCCTTGAAGAATTAAGGACTCAGCAGCTTTCTGAGCAAGAGTCCTGGGTTTGTGTTTAATAACTCTCAGTAGATTTTTCTGTCAGTGTTCGATGATCTGCTTTTTGACCATGTTAGCATACAGCACACAAACTTGCTGTGCCAAGAAACTGGTCACATTGGAAGGCCAGGCATAGACAACACAACCAACATCTCCCCACTTTCCAGAAACTTTGTGAAGGAACACAGGGCCCTTTGAGGTTGGCTCATGTGTTTTAAGACCATGCAATCTACATCTACTAAAAATAAAGCTATAGTGCCACACTTGCCTTGGTAATCCCTGCTTCACAAAAAGCTGAAAACATTTTCTGTGGCTGTATCTCTTTTTACGCATCTTTCCCTAATCAACTACGGCTCACCACCACCGCAGACAGAAAAGCGAATTAAAGGGACGCGTAGCAGGCCTGGTATGGTTGTATTTACAGCATTCATTCAAAAAAGCCAGTATGAAATAACATTACTATCAGGCTTAAACACACCCCTTCCAGCACATCTATATGTCACTTTCAGACTGATCTACACATAGACACTTGTCAGTCCACGGGTTCATGTTATTTTTTTTAAAGAGTATATAAATATTTGCAGGAGCAAGACCTAAAATAAAAGTTTTATAACAGTTTAAAAATATGTAAATATTTTAAATCTTCTACATGTACAGAATGTATTTATGTTTTCATATACCAAATTAAGCATAATTTATAATATTAAAACCATAAGTAAAAAATATTATCACATATTGAAGTTTAAATTGAAATTTCTTTTCCAGACATTCTGAAAGACTCAAAACACAGGTACAACTCCACTTTTCATGTGAAAACTTTTATGTTCAATTCCTCATAACTCTTGAATTAAGATCATTAAGATCCAATTCATATGCTAATCACTTTGATTTTACCTTGATTCACAATTACTTTCTTCAGACAGTAACATCTCATCTACAAGTTTATTTCCTTGTGTCTCTAGATCACATAAGGATTGAAATGCACAAAAATGTACTTTTCAGTGAGAAACAGTAAAGAAATTTAAATGCCCCACAAGTTGCCTGAACCCGAGTTTCTAACCTTTCAGCCTCAACTCCACCTTTAAGCATCTCTTATCAAGCAACTGCTGTTGGTTAGCACTTAAAATAGTCACAAAAAGTTTTTCAATGTCATTCCTGAACCTCTGATACTTTGATACGAAAATTACACCACAAGTGGTGTGAACTTGTGTTATTTCTAGCCCATCCACTAGAATTTTCCTTTCTGTTTCCACATAAAATTTTACATACCTTTTTTCCCTCCCTCCTCTTAGCCACATAGTCAAGCATCAGCTTAATCAGAATGCACTGACTTCCAACAAATTTCCTCACTATACACACTGGCACAATATATATTAATTTCACCCATAGGAGTATATAAATCCTGCCTGACAAAATACATGATGGAGGGCAAATAACAGAAAATTTAGCAATTGGAAAGAGATTATAAGTGTGGAGCTATTTCAGATTCCAGCATAAACGGGTTGAGAAAAGATGCATGCATTAAGTTTACATGCAACACAGGAATACTTTAAAGGCATAGCAAATATTGCCTTTCCTATTTCATCAATTCAAGATTTCTATCCTTCAAGCACACAAGAAAACCAAGCCAAAGTTCGTCTTGGTTGAGTGCGCATCCTAAACAAAAAGTTGTAATACAAAGGCACCTTTAACTCCTGCTATGTTAAAAGACAGAGTGACGATCCCCTACGGATTCCAAAAGAAAGGCAGTGAAGCAATTTCTTTGAAGAGCAACAAGCTGTGGGTTCCAAAAGGAAAGAGGCATATTCCAGTTTCCCTTAGAAAACTCTGAATACAGTGCTGACATGCTGGAGAAAAGCGAAGTTTATAATAGCTTCCTGTTCTCCAAATTAGCTCACTGCTTACTTTTATACTTATATTCTGGATACCATTTTAAGTCTTTTAAGTTATTGTTGGGACTGAGGATGCAACACTGGAGACTAGAAACCTAACAGCTAAGTGAATGAACTCTTGGTGCTCACCACCTAATGCTTTTCTGAGGATCTAGCTCTCCATCTGAGTATCTGGAAACAGTTTTCAAAAGTTGAATTTTATCACAAATATATCCAACAATTCTACACATTCACTGGGGGTAGGGGAGAAAGGAATCTGTGAACGAGGGTGAGACAACCATGTTGTAAGACCGTTCTATAAAAAAGGTTGATATTTAAATAATCAGAGTAAATGGCATTAACCACAGAAAATCTGTATGACCTCTAGACTATTAATGTAGGAAGTACTACAATCATCTGCATCTTCCTACACAAAAACTTTGTTTTTATCACAACTATAGGGATTGAGGGAATTCTTTCCCTAAATATATTTCAAATAAAAGCATGTGTCACTGTTGGAATTCTTCACTGGTCCACTTCAAAACATCTGATGCATTTCCACACTGGTGTGGATGACTACATAAACATCCAAGAAAGGAGGGAAACAAAACCCAATGCTTTTGCCATACATATATTTCCTTTAAAGCAAACATAAATTGGAGATTCTCCCTTAACCTAGTGACAACATAACGTACTTTATTAAGAATATTCTCAATGTACCTACATAGCTTTATCACTAAATGCCAAGATTTATCAGAATTGAATAGCAGCTATACTGAAATACTTAAAATAATGTGTCTGAAGTTAGGGTTTTGATCAGTCATAAGAATATAACATGCTGTTTAATACTTGACATTTTCATTCATGTTGTGTTTACTGCAGTTTTATATAAATACTTGTTAGGCTGTACAATCTGGGAGACATTTACATGAGATGGTAATTGTACATATTCTGACAGTACAAACATTTCACATGGTAGAGATCATTCTATCATTTCAGTATCAAAAAAAAAAAAGAAATTAAGAAATCATTCACTACAGAACGGACTAAACCAAGGAAACCAGCAGATTCGCATGTTACACACTGGTCTTGCTTGCTGGTTAACACTCCCATCTGCAATTCTTTCAATGCCCTTAACCTTTCTCATTATAGTACTTACTCATTTTGTTACAAAATACATTGTAAGAAATACACAAGAAACTGAACAAACTAAGAGAACCTCAATAAAGAGACAACTGAAAATTTTTAACTGGATGCAGGATTCAGACAACTGAAGTGTTACAGAAAATAGGTACCAGAGAAAAGGCTACTAATTATAATAGCCATTAAAGTGCTAAGAACAATAAAGTTTTTTCCTAAATCCAACCAACCCTCAATTAAGAGTTCACCAATTAGTTGAGCTTCTCTGAAAACCCAGGCCAAATCTGCCATCTAGAGATAATAATAAAAAAAAACAAAACAAACTTATATGAATTATGAAAAATCAAATCTTGCCATAGGACACAAAATTAATCCCCATTTATCGGGACGCAGCTCTGCAAAACTCTAGGTTTACGCAGGGACTACAATGTGCATTTCAAAAAAGAATATGGATGAGCAGAACTATTTTTAACTCTGCATTAAATGAGTATCTTGCGTTGGTAAATGTAAAATTCTTCCCCTCCAGGGTGCAGTCAGAAATGCAGAGATGCCAAAGCTCTCCTTTCATTCTGTAGGCAATGGAAGGGATCTGTTTTCTAGGAATAAATTAGGCTCAGAAAGTCAAATTTTGATGCTTTCAAAGGCAGAGTAAAAATAAATAAATAAATAAATAAATAAATAGCGCTAAATAGAAACCCCCAAAGTAAAAACCTCAAAACAAACAAACAAACAAACAAAAAAAAAAAACCAACCAAAAACCATGAATACTCCAAGAAGACACCTAATACCTTTCAGCCTCATACTGGCATTCACTCCATGTGACCAGAGTACACCTAGTCAAAAATAAAACACTAAGCCCCAAAACATGCATACTGTGCGCCTCAGGTCATCAAAACCAAAGGCTTTAGTCTATACACCTGCATCCATTAGTCCACGCTGCATACGAAAGTAGACAAAGCCAAAGATAAGAATCTGAAGCCTGGATTCTCCCCCTTTCCTAAGGGCAGTATGTTAAAAATAAAGCGGAGCATAACCCCCACTGAGGGCTAACAAGAGCTTTCCCACTACAAAAGCCAATTTATTCCCTGTATACAAAACTCAAAAGTTTTATTTATGTACTACAGTAGCCAGTACAGCAGAGGCAAAATCCAGCTGCTCAAGTAATGGCTTCCAGTTTTTTCAATTTTGGAACATTTAAAAACAACATCAAAGAACATATTAAAAAGGTCAGTTATATGGGGTCAAAGTAATTATGTCTCTTTAAAATCGAGACATTTAATTTTGATTTGGACATAATTTGAAGGAGATTGATACTGCTTTTACTCAGATGATGGTATTAGAATGAGAAGATTAACATCTGGGGAGAGTATGTTATAGTTAGGCTTTGTATAAGCAATGTAAATAAACAGAACTTGGTAAAATTCGAAGCCACAAAACTGATTAAATACAAGCCTCAGGAACCATTTATCACCAGAAAACCTCCATGAAGCACAGCTGCAAACATTTGAAGTATTCAGTTAAAGCGAGCTTAGATAACACCATTTCTAAGAGCTGAAGTGAAGACAGGAATAGAGCAGATTCTGAGCAATCAATACTAAAATACTTACTGTCAAGAGTTTTATATCTAATTGGAAGAATGATGTATGCTTCCAAGTCTGCAGGTCTGGATCCTAATCCTGTATCAGAACAAGACCAAGGCATGAAACCTTTCCCTCCCCTTCTCCAAGAAAATCCAGGAGTATAAGCTAAAAGTAACCTAGGGCACGTTCCATCCAGGTCTTGGACAACTAGAGGTCTAGGACTACTGGTCACACTGTAGAGTGCTCTTGTCCTGAAGGAGACACAAAGCTGTAGCATGCTAACTCAGCAACAGCAAGAAGTAAAACTCTGGAAGCT
Organism: Neopsephotus bourkii; assembly: GCF_033783945.1. Classification (NCBI taxonomy): domain Eukaryota; kingdom Metazoa; phylum Chordata; class Aves; order Psittaciformes; family Psittacidae; genus Neopsephotus; species Neopsephotus bourkii. The sequence goes on along the minus strand of NW_026901776.1, from coordinate 8,122,710 downwards.
TAGGGATGAGATGGCTCAAACTGCATACCAATACACAAGTAAACACCATGCAAATTCAGGAACTGAACACTGGGGACCCTTCCTCTGGGCCCATATTAGCACACTTTCTAGTCTCCTTCTCCAGCAGGAACACTTCACTGTTGTATATGTTCTTATTCTGAAAAATAAATTAAAACTTCTTTAATTAAACTAAACATCTACCCAATGTTGAGTCAGGAAGTCTTTCAAAAAGAAAGAATTAGGAAGATCCCCTTCTAATGTAAAAAAAACTTATTTTCTGATGACCTTTCAAGGTGCCTGAGCACATGACGGATAGGAAAGAACTCCATGACCAAACTCAAAGAATCCAGTCCAGCTCCAACTGCAAAATCCTCACCTTACATCCATGCATGGAATACGTACCACATGCATGCACACACACGTGCATGCACACACAGAATATCTTCAGAGACATCAATTTGATAAATGGACCACTCAGTGGATAAAGAACTGGCTGGAGGGCTGCACACAAAGAGCTGTGGTCAATGGCTCAATGTCCAGCTGGAGACCAGTAACGAGTGGTGTCCCTCAGGGATCTGTGTTGGGACCGCTCTTGCTCAACATCTTCATCGCTGACATGAACAGTGGGATTGAGTGCGCCCTCAGCAAGTTTGCCAATGACACCAAGCTGTGTGGTTCGGTTGATACACTGGAGGGAAGGAATGCCATCCAGAGGGACCTTGACACGCTTGTGAGGGGGGCTGATGCCAACCTCATGAAGTTTAACCATGCCAAGTGTAAGGTCCTACACCCGGGTCGGAGCAATCCCAGACACAGCTACAGGTTGGGCAGAGAAGAGATTCAGAGCAGCCCTGCAGAGAAGGCCTTGGGGGTGTTGGTTGATGAGAAAATGAACATGAGCCAGCGTCAGTGTGAGCTTGCAGCCCAGAAAGCCAACCGTATCCTGGGCTGCATCCAAAGGAGTGTGACCAGCAGATCGAAGGAGGTGATCCTGCCCCTTTACTCTGCTCTCATGAGACTTCACTTGGAGTATTGTGTGCAGTTCTGGTGTCCTCAACATAAAAAGGACATGGATCTGTTAGAACAAGTCCAGAGGAGGGACACGAGAATGATCAGGGGACTGGAGCACCTCCTGTATGAAGATCGGCTGAGAAAGTTGGGGCTGTTCAGCCTGAAGAAGAGAAGGCTGCGTGGAGACCCCATAGCAGCCTTCCAGTATCTGAAGGGGGCCTATAGGGATGCTGGGGTTGGACTCTTCATTAGGGACTGTAGTGATAGGACAAGGGGTAATGGGTTAAAACTTAAACAGGGGAAGTTTAGATTGGATATAAGGAGGAAATTCTTTCCTGTTAAGGTGGTGAGGCACTGGAATAGGTTGCCAAAGGAGGTTGTGAATGCTCCATCCCCGGCAGTGTTCAAGGCCAGGTCAAATGAGGCGTTGGGTGATACGGTTGAGCGAGGTGTCCCTGCCCATGGCAGGGGGGTTGGAACTTGATGATCTTAAAGTCCTTTCCAACCAGAACTATTCTATGATTCTAATAAAGACACAAGATCCTTTTTCTCTTAATTGACAACAATGATGTACATGGGCTCTACATCTACAGAGACAGTAATTCCTGCCCCTATGTGAAATTTACTCTAAACATAATCCTGCAAAACCTACTTCCTCACCTGTTTGTCTCATGAGCCTTTCTTACCCTTCTGAAATTAAGGAACTCATGCTTCAGTATTCCATTAACAGGCAACTCTCTCCTTCCAACTATCTTTAGTTAATTCTCATCATTATGTTAGTAAAAGTAAGAATTTCTCCAGGCAATGCTGTTTTTTAAGCCATTCAGTTTGTGAAAACACTCACAAACAACTGATATTAATATTCCATGCAAAATATTATGATACATTTTATAAGGGGGTTACAATTACAATCCGGTGGCTCTTTATCAAATCCTGCATACAGTACATAATTTCTTTCTTGACTTCCCAACATGAAGAACAGCTCCTTGTAATCATTAAGAAAACAAAACCAAAATAAACAGAAGGGCATATGTTGTACGAAGTAGTGTTAACTAATAGAAATTTAGTTGCAAGTAACAAAGTACAGGACAACAGTTTTCAATAGGATAAACATGCAATTGAAAGGCAGGAATTCCTAATTTCCAGTTTAGGCCTTCCAAACAGTTGTTACAACTTGTCCAAGTCCACATTTAACCTATGGCTCAATTTCCATAAATGAAATAAATAATAAACCCTACATGTTTTAGGTTTTATTTGCCTTACAGGCATGTTATAGGGTTAATTAATGTTCGTATAATGCTTGGATTATGCAACAAGAACTAACAAAACAGGATTTCTCCAGCCTTAGGGGTACCTTATTATTACACTTGCACAGATTATAACCTATGATAACTATGACTGGAAGACAATCCTTGTCATAAACCCTTTCACATGCTTATAACTTTCCAAAGTGATTACTGCTGTGGCTGATTTTTTCCCACCTTTTGTCTTTACCCAAAGGTGAACGTTCCGAACACTTCAAAAAGGTTGGTTTTGATTGTTAGACATCATTCTCCCAGTGTAAAGCAATTCTGAATACTTTTATGACTTCATCTTCTTAATTAGAATGATGCAGTTCTTCATAAGCAAAGTCACATCAAGCTTGGGAAAAAGTTCTTAAGATACAACTTTACAATGTAAAACTGAAATACGAGGCACAGAGCTCCAAACTGGATATGCTCCAAACTGGATAGGGTATTTACTCTCATAAAGGTAGCTCACAGGAAAACGGACAAACTGTAAACACAACAGGCAGTTCAACTTTCAACCAAAATTTGCAGGAAGGACTTGAAAAGTCCGCTTGCCTCCTCCATACAGATGCTGCCCTCTGACCCACAACAGAAACATTTCAAATACTCCCTGTTGCTGTTACTGAGGGACTGTGATGCAGCTGCTACTGCTCCCAGCCAGGCTGCCACCCACCTGAGATAGAAGTCCCCATGAGAAGGGCAGGCTCAGCCACAGTCCCATGGATGAGAAAGCAGGGCTAACAAAAACCACCAAGACAAAGGAAAGGGGAAGATAAACACAACCAGGGCTGCAAGACCATACCTCTTCCCTTCAACCGCTTTTTCTGTGGGTTACCAGCAGGCTTATTCACACAGGTGCAGCAGAGCAGAAACACATGCTGCTTGTTCCAGCCTGGGATTACACCTGAGCTAATAAACTTCACTGATCAGAGCTGGCTCTCAGCACACTGGTTCTGGAAGCACAATGCAGACAAATAGAAGTTGGCTCTGGAAAGTGCCAGAATGAGTCTGGGGTTTATTAGCTCAGGCTTTGCACCATTCAAGAGAATATAAACTGGCCCTAGAGACCAAATAGCTTATTAAAGTGATACTGAACCTGAGCTAATAAACCATGACAGGCCCAAACGGACTCTACACAAAGTCAGCTCAGGTGTGCCTGCATCTGTGGCACAATTAATCCACAAGTGCAATAATCCACTCAAAACTAACTAACAGTCCACTATCTGAATTTAAAAAAAAAAAATCATTTCTTTTTACTGGACACTAGGGGTTAACATTTGTTCAGTTGTAGGATTTCTGTTCTTCTGAAAGGATCATCAGGAGGTTCCAGAAAAGGAGATAGCTGGCTTTTATGACTGTGAGACTAATCTTCCGTAACTAAATCAAGTCAATGCTATCTCATGGTTTGCCTAAGTTACAAAACAGGCAGCTTCAGTACATTTAGTACTTCCCTTGGCTTGCCAAGAGAGGGGTAAAACCCAGAAGATCCAAGCCAAGTGCATTATACCACTGCTAGGATGTACCAGAGTAGCATCAGAACAGGCAGAAAAAATATTTAATGCTAAGGAGAGCCGAATACCAGAGACACAAAATGAGAAAGAATGGTCAATGAGAAAAATCACACACACACCCCTTTAACTCTTTTCTTGCTACTCTATTCCTCCAATCACTACATGAATGAACCAAGTAATTCTTTGATCTAAATAAGGTTCTACAGCTATCACATAAAAACCTAATTGTCTGGCTTAGTCTTTATTGAAGGCCCTAAAACCAGACAGGAATTAAAAAAATTAACAAAAAAAAAAAAAAGAAAGAAAGAGAAGACAATAAAGAGAACAGCTGAATGACAATGGAAGAAGTAAAAAAAAAACCAACCCCAAACCACAAACAAAAAAAAAAAAAACCCAAAAAAAAGAAACTTAAATGACAAAAATCTAAGAAAACAATAAAACTGCTTATTTTATTAAAAAATAAAGTTTAAAAGGAAGAAACTTGAAAGTTACTGGAAGACAGAAAGGGAAAAAAATGAAAATTTGGGGAGTGTGTCTTCAAAATAATGAAAATAAAATTGGTTGACAATAGGATTTCTGTTGAAATAGTTGAAATACAGCTTTTTAATTAATATCCCAAAATTATTAAGGGGTTCCATTCACCGTGATTGGGCTTTCAGGTAAGGGAGGTGTTTAGTAAGGTTTGAGAGTAGCCTCAAAATTACCACCGTAAACTGAAGAAAATCATTTTAGTACTTGTACCATGTGTTAAGCAGAAAAAGCTGACTAGCCTAACACAGCAGCACGTATTTCAAGATGAAAATGCTAATTTCCTACCTTATTTTCATCTTAAATTGATGTCTAAGTTGGTCGGGGAAATTGTAAAGTTTTAACAGCCTACTGTAATAAAACCTTTGCTTCTTAGCAACAGTTCCATACAGGTCAAAGGTACTTGACCTTCCTGAGAATTATAAACGTAATTGATCCCTATTGTGAAAAATCCCACACAGGGACAAAAGCCAAAAAAGCCCAAAGTTTGCATCTTACAAGCATTGTTTACTCCATGATACCCCAAGTCTCAGCCGCAGAAGTCTGTCCTAATGAACTAAAGTGATGTCCCAAGAGCTTCCCAATATAGCTAATACCTAAAGGGGTTTCCTGAAGAAAAAAAAAGTATGTCACATCATGGCAACATCACCGCCATTCAGCCATTTACAGGCATCCTGAATCCTGCCTAAAATTAGCAGAGATGCTTCCTCTTTCACATTAGAAAGGTCAACATGAGTATAACTGCATTGACTCTGTGTTATTTTGTGCACGTATTTTGTTTGTAGGTATCCCAGTAAAGGTACATCCCTCCACATGTCCTTCCCCAAATCCATCTCTTTTGACTTCTTCAACGCTTCAAAAATTCCACACCCAAAGCACAGGATCTTCATGCAGGCTGCTGGTGAAAGGAGAGTATGGGGAGATGACAACTTCTTGCTCTCCACCTGTACTCCTCTGGCAGGTTCTTTACCCTATTAAGCCCCCGACAAACAATTCCTAACACCCAAGCGTTCATGTGTGTAGACTTCCACCACAAAAACTAATCAAGCCCTCTCCAAAAATGCCACTATCTGTGGCAACAAACATTAAGAGGCACTTGCTGCTTGTCCTTCAGCAAAGCTGAAGATTAGCAAGTAAGTATTTAGGGATGAAAAGCGTTACAACTGCAGCGTACTGTGATGCTGTGAGAGGGCTTGAAGCAAGCATGCTGGTAATCCGCACCCGTGCGGCGCAGGTGGGATCTGTAACTCAGCCACCACCTCTTTGCCCACAGCGCATACCAGCACTCACCACATGGCAGCACGCTCCCCAAAGGTACCCGCGCTACTGCCCTCAGTGGTGCCGCCACACCCATCCCAGGCCCCCCGACCCACACGGCTACTCACGTTTGATGCACCTCTGGGAGCCCGTGGCCTTGCTCCAGCCGTGGCAGCACTGCCCCCCGCAGACATTGACCCTGCAGGAACAGCAAAGAGGGACGAGAGTCCGGCGGGGCCCCTCCCGGCGCCGCGGCGGCTGCCGGCACCGCTCCCCATCCCCAGCCGGGCCGCGGGGCGGGCGCTGGGCCGCGGAGAGAAAAGGCGGGAAGAATCAAACCTCCCTGGCCCCGCACCGGCCGTGCCCGGACACTCGGGACGGGGCACCCCGAGCGCTGCCCGCCGCGGCGCAAACCACAGAGGCGACGGGGCCCCAGCTCGCTCCCGGCAGGGCTGAGGGGAGGGCGCGCGGGCGGCCGCGGGGCTCCTCGCGCGCTCGACGCCTCAGCCCGGGACCGGCCGCGAGCTCCGGGGGGCGGGGGCTCAGGTGCCGCGGGGAGGCCGCGAGGAATCGGCGGGTTCGCAGCCAGCCGGGCACCGGTAGCGCCACTGTGCCCTGCAGGAGCCCGGCACCGGCTGCCCCCTGCCTCTATGCCCTCCGTGCTGGCGATGAAGATACTCGGGGCGGCGGGGAGGCTGCGGACTGGAAACACCGCCTCAGCCGTGCAGGGGAGCGGGGAGACGCGCAGGGCACGGCGGGCGGGAGGGCGCCTTACCCCGGCAGCGGCGGCAGCTGGTGCTTCTGGCGGAGGGGCAGGCCGGCGCTGCTGTTGCCGTGAGGGCCCGGCGGCGGCTTGGGCCGCGAGCTGAAGCTGGCCGGCTTGGCGAAGGAGGAGGAGGCGCGAACGGCGGAGTTGGTGTGGACCTGCCCGGCGGGGCTCAAGCGGAGCGGGACACCCCCGCCGCCCGGCTTGCTCATCCGCCGTGTCCGCTCCAGGGTGCCGCCGCTGTAGCGTGTGTTGAGCTGTACGTTAAACGTGCGCTGCTGCTGCTCCCCCCCGAGGAGGGTCGGGCGCTGATGCCGGCTGCCAGTGGAGCCCCCCCGGCCGGGCTGCAGAACGTACGTGACCCTCCTCAACTTGCCCTTTTCGGAGGCTGCGAGCGCCGGTGACAAAAGCGCACAGGCAGTGAGGAGGACAAGGAATCCCCATCCGAGCTGAGCCATTTCCACTGCGGGACCCCTACAGCCGCCGAGCTTCGCGGACCCCCAAGGCAAGGGCTTCCTCCTCCTCCTCCACAGAACGCCCGTGTGCGACCTGCGCTCGCGGTGCGGATTCCTCCTCCGCTTGCTGCCCCCCAACCTGCTCCAGGCGGGAAGGGGGTTAGGGGTAAAATAAAGCCTCAGGTTCCTCCCTCCCGCCCCCCAAACTGTTAGGAAAGTTCAGCAAACACGTCGCTCCGTGGAGCAGGAAAACATCGTTGGAAGAAAGGAAGCGGCGGGTGCGAGCCGAGCTGTGAGCCGGAGCGGGAAGGGAGGAGGAGCAGCAGCAGGGGAAGGGTATTTGCTGGAGGGGGGTGGTCGCAATGCGGAGCAGATGTTTCGGTTGCCGGAGCTGCCAGGGGTCTGCGTGCGGGTGCAAGAAACGGTCTTTAAGGCACTCCGGGCTGGTAAAACCCTCCTGAAGAGTTTCTCCGCGAGTGAGCGTGTGCAGGAGGGGATGGGGGTGCTCCTGCCCCGGTGCCGGCCCCACGCAGCCAATCTGGCCGCCGTGACGTCAGGCGGCGCTCCCGGGGCGTGGGGCCGGGGCCAGGTGACAGCGATGGGGCCGCGGCGGCCGCGGGGGTCCTGGCTCCGCGCGGGGTGGTGGGAGCTCAGCGGCGCTCAGCGAGCCTCGAGAGTACCTGGGCGCCGGGCTGGGTCTGCCCCGGCACCGCAGCACAGCTCCCCCGTGCAGCGGGGGCAGCCTACCTCTACTTTTGCAACAGCGTTTCTATCCTATTTGAATGGAGGTAAGGCTTTAAACCTTCGAAAGGTTCATACGCGTGCTTCGCTTTTTAGGTAGGAACTTGGCGAAAGCTCTTACACACGTTAAAAGTTATCACGTTCATCAGTCTCTGACTAATGAGAGGCATAGGTTTGAGATTGTTCTTAGGGGACATCCTAGCAGGAGTAAGAGGGACCACATTCTTGTTTTTCTTTATGTTTGTAAGGCAGTGTGTTTGCATAAAGAACAAAATACAAGCTGCAATTGTACGCTTGGAATTAACACACAAGCAAAACTGCCCACGTTTTCCTCCAGTGTGTCTTGACCGATGTCACCCTTAAGCACTCTAAATAAAAAAAGTTCATAAAAAGAAGGTTACATCTTTTAAAATACTCAGAAGCTGATGTGTCCAAGTTCTTTCCAAGAATCTCTGCAGAGAATCAAACAGTTTGCAAATCCAATATGTTGGAACCAGGTCCTCCTCCCTGGATTCTCCTCTGCTGTTTTCCAGAGCTTTAAGGACACTGACCCTGGCTCCAAACTGATGAGATTTTGTTCTTAAATTCTCTTGGTGCAGCTACACAGCCGGGACAGGGAGCAGGAAGGTTTTACATTGACAGGATTCCAGGCAAGAGCCAGTGTTAGGAGCACAACGGTCCCTTCCTCCTTAGTTCTCATCTATTTAAAACTGCTCAAAAATAAATAGAAGTTTTAAATAGATGAGCGTTTGGAGCTTTCTATAGTCACAGTGTAAGGGAGCCACATGGATGTTAAAGGCTCCTGCTCCCATGCCTTCAACGTTCTGAATTGAAGCCCAGGGTTTGAAAAGAAAATGCCACCAGCCCTCAAGGCTTCTAAATCCACAGTGGGCAAAATTAGAATAAAACTCAGTGATCGTTCAGAAAAAAACCCAAACCAGATAAAGCCCCCAGAAAGAAGCCCCAGCTTGAACATAACTAAGAAGTTAACTGTCTCCTCTTTAGCAAACATATACATCTGTTGTTTTTTTAACTCGGAAGACATTCCCAGCATCTGAACTGTTCACCCTTCTGACAGCTTATTGTTGTCAATCCTGAGCACACTGAATGTTTTTACAATGTTGAGGGAACAAAAAATACCTTGAAACCAGAGAGGTGGTTTCAAGGACCACCTTGAAAAGGACTGAGGACTGAGTGGAGAGAAACTGATGTGGTGCTCAGGAGTGTTGCTGCGCACAAGGCTGCTGTCCTTCAGAAGTTTTCCAGAATGAGATCACAGCTACGTGTGTGGCTGGGTTTGTTGAACAGAGGGCAAAAACTGCATCATTCCACAGCAGAAGCCAGTTGCTTTTAAGAAATGTGGGGTTTAAGTCATGTCAAGCAGGGGGCAAATGTGGTGTATTACTGGCTACTGTACAGCAAGTGGTAAGGGACCTCAAGGGAAATACAGCCACAAAGGTGGATGCCTTGCATAAAATGATCAAGGTTTAAAAACATTCTTGAAAAATTATTATCTGAGATTAATTGGTTGAGGTCAAGCACTCCTCACAAATTTACATGGCAGATCTGACTTTCAGCATTCCCTTTTTTTCCTCTAACCAGGAAATCCACCCTTCCCTCTTTGTCTGGTTCTGGTCACTTTTTCTTTACTATTTTCCCTCCCCCAGGTTTGGAAGGTCTTGGGTGTTAGGGGCTTGGCTGCAGTAACAAGTTGGGTTAGATGTAGAAGTTTTAACAGCTAAAAGAGAATTTCAGTGAACTGCCACTGCAGCCTAAAGCTCACCTAAGAATTTCTTCATACATTTAAGTCCCTGCTGCCAAAGGACAAAAAGCTCATCTGTTCAGCACCAAACAACTAGATACTGGCCTTTCAAGGACAAGCCAGGTAGCTACCAACGTTCATGAGGATCCTCTAGTATGGTATCACTGCTTATGACAAACCTGCTCTCCCCACCTCCTGTGGAAAAGGTACTGAGTCTGCAGCTAGAAACAGGAGTCAGACCTCACACCACCTACCAGCCACACCATTCTCTTAAAGAAGGCTTGGGAAAGCAATTCACACTGTTTCAGTTCCTTCCCCCCATGGTTTGTGACTGAAGGATGAACACAGGGAAGCAGAAAGAAAGGTGCTTAGTCTGTATATCTTCCACCAGAGGGGCAGCCCTCTGGATGCTCTATTGTAAGGGCATAGCTGAGGCTGAGAAGCAAAGAACTGGCTGGAAGATCGGGAGCATGATGGATGCCGGTAGCAGAACTGCTGCCTGATGAGATGGCAGGGTTCAAGGGTTGAAGGCTTAATGGACAGCGGAGAAGCCACTTTAAGAGTGTGAGTATCTGCAACAAGAACAAAAATAGCATTATTCAGACCAAAATGAAAGCAAGAACTAAACTGCTGTATATGTTTTTGTTCAAGTCCAGTGACTTTGGGGCCCATTCCATGAGTTCAGCGAAGAAGGACAATTGGTTTTGAGCTGTCAGTGTTGGCAACTCTCAGACCTCCAGAGTTCTTTTTCAGCAAATAAAGGAAATGTGGCTCCATGTCTCACAGAGGATGTGTCTGGTGTATGGGCTCACAGGAACCTTCACAGGACACTTCAGGGAAGATGGACATTATGTTGAGGGTGAAGTCATCTGAGCACAGATGATCATTCAGCCTTCCTATGCAGCAGCATAGTGCCACAGTATATCACCCTGTGACCCCATGTCCAGGTTAGATAGGCAGTAAATTCAATGATTGGCAATGCCCAATGTGTCAGGCTACGGGGCCAACAAATGGTCCTTGTGGTCTTGTAGATCCAGCATGCAGCAAGCTGTAGCCGACAAAGAAAGCTGGGTTGGGAGCTCACAGTTAACATATTTGACAAGGTTAAATGCTGTGTTCGGTCCTAATTTTGGCTATGGAATAGCATTTTTACCATAGTGTAGCTCCATTAGCTTCAATGATATTACTCCAAACTTTGTCCAAGCTAGAGGAAAAGCATCATCTATAACTTCTTGTAGCTGAGAATTAGCTGGAGACCTATATCTGCTGTTTTCGTTTTCGTACTATACAAGTATCTGCAGAAACACCCCTGTATTTTGCAGTCAAAATTATACCCTTAGCCACGGCTTTGTACAGGTAACATGACTCTAATTTAGAAGGCATTTCTTTTGAACAAACGAGAATAACTTAGTTCCATTCAAATCAGAGTACAGGAAATAAGTAACTGACCTTTATTATGTCACTAAAGTATATCGCACACATGACTGAATACATACATGAAGTACATTTGCTGAGTAAAACCATGTTGATGCTAGTATAATTTCCATAGGGTATTTTTTTGAACTGAACTGCACCTTCCAACCATGACTGTTGTTTGTTCCTTCAGACACAAACTGTAATTACAGTTTGCAACTAATATCCTGAGGTCTCAACAGTTCCTGAGGGTTACCACAGTACAAATATTAATAATGCTTCACAAAAACGCAAGTCCTGCTCACTCTGTTCATGTAGGTACTTACATTCACTCCCAAGGAACTCAGTCAGACTAGGTGTGGACAGATGTGTGAGGCTTGGAAGGGAGCAACTTACTTTTGCTGAACCCATTCACTACTGGTTGGCCTTCCTTTGCGACTTGGAGATCCATAATGATCAACTTTGGCAAGTATCTCTGCTTCCAGACTCACACTTTATTACCTTGGGTAAACAACCTTCTGCCTCCCCCTCCTTGGATTTGCTACCACGAATGCATCTTTGTAGTGCCTTCCCCAGCACCTCCTCTGAAAGAAGTCATCATCTCCCAGCACATTGTTATTGCCACTGTGATCAGGGCTCTGCTGCATTAGGCTCTGTAACACATGTGCCAGAAGATAAATCGGCTTTTCTGACTGGGAGCCACAAGGTCCTGAAGCAGACTGTCTTTTCAGGGATGAAGGAACTGAGATTTAGAGCTTGATCTGTATATGAATTCATATCTTGGAGCAGTATGAGTCCAGTGTAGCACTGGGTGTCAGAAACAGTCAGATTAGCATGCGGATAAGCCAGAGCTACAAGTATGGATGGGAAAAGAAGACTGACTAATGTTAGTCAGGGTAATGGTCATCACTCCCCCCTGGACTGCTACCAAAGGAGTTTGCCATAAGGCTTTTTTCTTTTCTGCATTAAGACACACTGAAAGTTGGGTCCATCTGTCAGAAGTCTAATGCCAGTCTATCACTACTGACTAGAGACATAACCAACAAAATACATGCTTAAGACAAGTAGGAGTTGGCTTCTTTTCAAGTTGCTGACGTAACTGTCATAGTAAAAGAAGTTGTGAGGATTTGCATAGTCTTGGATTTCATTCCATAATTCCTGGACTAGCAGAAATCTCAACTATTTGGCAGTTTCACAGTTATCCATCCATACATATAATAACTGATTCAGAAATACAAGTTCGGTTGTTTTTTTTTTCAGATATGAAAATCTCCATACTGTGCTGTTGTATTTATTTCCTTGAGGATAATAATTTCATCTCATCTACAAAACAATTGAAGTATCCATTGAACTTTTTTATTACACTGTTCCTTGCAATTGCTTTTTTCTTTGTACAATCCCATGCACACTAAAAACAAAGTGCAGAGGAGATGAGGTGGAAAGGACCACAAACAAGAGAAAACACATGTAATTATTTCACTTTACCTTAGGAGAAGACATGTTTAAACTAACACATTCTTCACAAAAGCAAAGTAAATATTATAACTAATATTTAAAAACTCTCACAGCATGTCTATGTCATATGCCAAGAATACTAACCTCTACAAAAATAAACTTCAGCAGTGGATCCTGATTTTTCACTGTTGCCCTGTGTGCTGCTCAGACTTATGGAAAGCTGTAGGAAAATTGTCTGTGTAAAATAAAGCCCTTCTGGCTTGAATTAGCATCAAAGAATCTCTCAAAGATTTCATAATTATACATAATCCAGGCAGACCAGCTCATCAGCATAAATGGAAGAGAAGCAGACAGAGTGGTAAGAGACTATGGAAAGAGGAGCTATAGCTCATGGAAACACCAGCCATGATTACTCCTGAAGCAGCTACTTAATAACCTGAAAGGTAATGGTTGCACCCCCTTATCTGTGCTTGGTCTCCTCTGACAGTTTAGGATGATGCTGGGTGGGTGGCTTGGTTATCTACTGTCTGCTTTAACCTTGCTCTCCATGTCACTAAGAGAAACACAGCCCTGCTTAGATTGCTGTGCTTGAAACGAGAACCTGAGCTTTACTGTCAGGATAAACAATTGTTTATAGACCAGCTGGGCACACAGAGCAGCAGATCCTGACTCTCTGGATTAAAAAACGGATATATAATACTAATGATGCATTTGGAGCAGCTCCCAGACACACCACCGTTAGAGGTTGGGAGTATGTGTATAGGTCCTCTGTCTGCTGCTGGTTCAAGGTTTGTGGTGGAAGGTGATGAAATGAAAATTACAAGCTTTTTTTTTTTTTTTAAAAAAGAAGTAGGTGGGGAGAAAAATGCTGGGCTTTCATTTCAGTCACTTTTTCTCCAATAGCCAAATGTGTCTGCAGAGGTGTTTAATGTCAGCCTGCAGTGTGTCTGTGTTTTACATCAGGACACTTGAACACTGACCCTGGTCTGAGCAGGAGAACCTCTAAGGGTCCCCTCCATCCTCAGTTATTGCATGAGTCTGTGATGAGGTGTGGCATTATGCCTAACAAGCAGCCTCAGGTGGAAACAGGCACAGCTCGTGCCCTTTTTGGGTGGAACAGAAACCAGTTTCAAGAAAGTAAGCCTGGAGGGTAATAATGTGCAAGGCTTCCTGGCATAGCGTGCAGGTGGTAAGGAGCTTGAGGACTGGAAGAGCTAGGACATGACTGAAAGGATGAAACAGACCCCAGAAAAAGGCTACACACCTGGGCTCAAACATAGCACCAGGCACAGCCTGAACTGATCTTGCCACCAAGCAGGTTGTAACTAAGAATACTGTAGAGATACACCAGCCTAGCACAGAGCCTCACCTGTATTTAGAGAACAGAAATTCAGCCTGGCCTTATAGCAAAGAGTCTTAGCTAAGAAGGGCATGGTAGGGGCCGACAACACCAGATAATTAACACATGGTTTATAATTAGTTAAATCAAAATTATGTGAGCGACTACTTCCAAAGTACTGTAGCTGTCCCAAGTAGCTTATGACACCCTGAGTGAAATAAGCACGTGGAGATCAGAGCAAGCCAGTGACTTAATTCGTCCTTATCACACCAGCCTTACATCTGATTCTTAGTTAAGGGTTTTTTTTCTCAGGCAGGATAAGTATGCCCAGCAGTAGGAGTACTGTTGTAGTCCTGAGCAAATGGATGGCAGTGAGAAGCCGTGTCCCAGGGTGGTCTTCCTGGGACCCAAGAGAATGTGGGAAGGACCTGCCTAGCAGTTCCCAGCAAGAAGGTCTGTGGTCTTAAACTGTGTGAAATCGACAGCCACACTCCACAAAGGGGTGGAATAGGGGCATAAACAAGCAGATAGATTGTTTTTCTCAAAAGGCTTCAATCTCTGTGAGCTACAATCAATGGAAAGACTTCCTACTGATTTTGCTGGTCTCTGGACTGAAGCCCATGTGTGGATGGTATTTTGTGCAATGGCTTCAACCTACTTCAGTCTGTCACATCACCAGATCCTTTCTCCACTCCTGTTGGTTAGTTTTGCAGTGTTCGCCTGTTAGGACACTGAGCCTGAACAAAGGATGATTATGAAAATTATGAACGTGCATCCTCCTTTAACAGCTGTGTTTAAAATATATCTCTGTAATTGTCAGATTATTTTAAGCTTGCCATTGTAAGTTACTGCGCTTCCCTAAAGCAGTAGCAGACGAATCTAAACCACGCATGGCTTGTGGTGCTTCCACAGCATGCCCACATCGCCCCGCTCTCAGACATTCCCGTGACGGCCAGCTGGTGAGTCACGCAACCACAGGCCCTCATTGCTGGCAAGGGGAGCCCACCTGAGAGGCAGCCTTTCATTCCTTCCTTCCTTCAGGCACTCACTCACTTTTCCCAGAGGGGCTCTAGTCTCCAGCAGAGGCATGCTGATGGTCTCCTCAGAATCTTTCCGCACACAAAAGCAGGCACTCCTGCCACTCATCTGCAGACTGATTTATTAAAACACACAGATTTGCAGGGCAATATAATATCACATGCAGCAGATAGGAACAGTATGCACAGTCTTTTAGCTACACACATCCGTATCGCTATCTGGAAATAACCTGAAGATGTGCCTTAGTGCTAAATTGTGTGTGAGTTAGATTCTTGTTAGGATCACATGTAGTCGGGTGTTGACTTTTAGCCAGCAGCACTCAGAAAATCCAGAAAATTGTTTAGATTTAGGATCCACATGTAGATGAATTTGGTGGCTTTGTTCATATTAAAGTTTAAATTTTCAGAAAAAAAAAAAAAAAGGAGATGCAGATTTCCATCCTTTTCTTTCAAAACAGGCATTTGATTTTCAAGGATCACTATTTTGACCTATTGGAGTATGTACAATCCTGAACTGAAAAGATGTAATCTGAAAACAAGAAGAATGATCTGTCTCTGTACAGAAGCTTCTTATCTATTCCTATTCAGAGCACACTGATGGCCATCTCTGATCTAAGATCAAATAATTCCTATACTCCTTCTAAGCTCAATTCATCTCTGTTAGCCCTCATTTTCTGTGGGACTGTAGCCATAGCTGACAAGGATTAGGATTCTTCTCCAGTACGGTAAATTTGATGATTCCCAGCAAGGTCCCTTGCAGGAATTTTTTAAGCAGAACTGATTTAAAGGCAACTGCAATTATGAAAATTAGAAATTATGACTGCCAACTATTTAAATTGAGAGAAACACTCACCAGTTGAAAGAACCTGAATAAAGACCGTATGTAAGTACTTAGCATTGACTGGCAAAAACACCAGTGGGTTTTTTGAGTGTTTGCCAGTTTTGCTCAAGATACACAACATAATGTTCTCAGGATCTGCAGGAATCTCTTGTGATTCTCTACTGTTAAGTTCATTAAATACTGACATTTTCAGCCCCAGTGTTTCATTAGGCTTTTGCAAGGCACAATCATTTAGTTTTCTAATCTTGTCATCTACATTACCATGTATCTCTTGAAAACTAGAATATATTTCTACTAAATTATTTAGCTCTGCTCAAAGATAGGGCTCATAAATCGAACTTCCACTCTTACTTATTATAACTTTCACTTATTATGTTTTATTAATTTTAAAATGAGGTGGGTTATTTTCCCTCTGAAAGAATTTAAGATTTGTTTTTATTGCAGAGAGGTTCAAGGTGATTTGACAAAACAATTAGGTAGAACAAAGTCTTTTTAGAAAACAGATAGGCTCTGAACAAAAGATTCACAACAGCAGCTTAAGTATTTCCTCATAATATGAAGCAGGGTTTGTGAAAAAAAACCAAACAACTCCATATTCCAACCTTATGTATTAAGAGTGTTTGGCATCTGCATCCAAATCTCATCTCTCTACCTCTCTGTGATCTTCAAGTTTTCAGGCAGGCAGCACCTGAGGATTAAGTACTGCCCTGTTGTGGAGAAACTGGTGAGTTTTGCCTAACCTAGGCATGTTTTAGACTGCTATTAAGAACACTAATCAGCACATTAGGGAAGCGGGTTTTTCCCCCTTTCTTTTAAAACACGTTTGTACACATGAGCTGAGGCTGAATTTGCATTTAAACTGCTCCTCTTTAGCAAGTAATTTTCTTGAATGTAACTCCTTCTAAGTGTTTCCACAACAAATTTTTTTAACTGCCCATAATGTTGTCACCAGGCAGCTGGCCTATTATTCACACTTGGAATAAAAATCAGAAGAGTTTTGACTGAATTCTCTCATGGAGCCCTTGTGAATGAGAATATGAGTATCATATTGTTGAAAGAGCTACCAGGGACTCTCAGTTCCTCAAAGCAGGGAGCATTTTTCTTTATTTTTTTGTGTCTACAATAAAGGAATGTATGATGGTTTGTGCTCTGTATTGAAAATGAGTTAATGCGAGCATCTAGTTAAATACATGTGTGTTGAATACTCCATTAGCTAGTTTTCACAGTAAAAAGAATCATGCTTTAAAGCATCTCTTTCCTTGCTTGTGGTGCAATAATCTTCAGTACATGTTAGCCTTTATCCTGTACCATGAAAGCTTATCTTCTCAGCAAAGGAGGCTTCAAGATCTCTCTTACTGGTAAAGTAGTTTAGCTCTATGCCAAACTGGAAAATTTCACCCTTCCCCAGGGGTAAATAAAATCCCTGCAAGCAAGAGTTCAAGTCGAGCAAGTTCTTCACTAGTTATTCTTTCCATGAGTCACATGCATCTCTTTTGCAGAATTTGTCCAGCTCCTTGTCTCAGATATACAAGATCAGCATAACCCAAATTATCCTTTATAGCCAGAAAGAATAGTAACCTCTAATACTAACAAGACTAAAAGCCCCCTGCAGTTGCAAACCAAACTTTCTGCCTCCTTTCCTTCCGCACTTTTGTTCACTTTCCCTTTCCTCCTGCTGTTTTTCTAGCTCTGGCTCTCTGATCAAATCAACATGCTTACCTTTAAGGTTTTTCATACTTTTTATTTCTAGAGCAGCCACCAGTCTTCCAAACATTTGTCAGTTATGGAGATGCTCTTCTTTTCTTACACTATCTGCCTTTGCATTAAGAAATAATGTTCACATGTAATCATTCCTTGCAGCACTCCAGTGCTTAAAGGTTAGGTTCAAATCAGTAGCAGAGTGGCAGTGGACACTGGGTTCAAGAGTTAACACTGCCTGTTACAGTCCATTTGTAATTTGTAATAAGATTCTTATCTTGGGAAAAGCTAATGCTCTTTGAGCATACTGGCTGATCCTGTAATCAATTAATCTTGCACGGTGTCTTGACTATTCTATACAACCATTGTTTCTACAGGTAATTCCAGTAAGAACAATACATAAAAATATATTTCTACTTTTGTGACTTAAGAACCTCTAGAAATAGTGCCTCGGAAGACAACCTGTTTTGTCCAAATAGGGAAATACAGCACAGTGATTAGCATCTTCTAGGGCTAGGTGGCATGTATGGTACATGGGCAGCCTTTCTTAAAAAGTAAGAAAATAGCACATTTAAAAGAACAATGAATGCTTAAACTGAGCATGTGGGTGAGAAGCCATGAGGTTTTTTTGTCATTGATAGTGCTGATTGCATATATTACCAGCCCATCTGAAATACTGTTCACATCAAGCAGAGTGGTCCCAAAGGGAAGCTTTGATTTTTAGTGGGTATTATGGTGGTACATGCACAAAGGTCTGTGTATTGTCCAAGAGGATCTTGTCATAGACAATAATCCCACTGAAGCGCTTGGAATGTTTTAACAGTTTCATTTTCCAGGATACCTCCAGAAGTGTAGCTGGTGATGTCTAGGCATTG
Source organism: Neopsephotus bourkii (assembly GCF_033783945.1). Classification (NCBI taxonomy): domain Eukaryota; kingdom Metazoa; phylum Chordata; class Aves; order Psittaciformes; family Psittacidae; genus Neopsephotus; species Neopsephotus bourkii. The sequence goes on along the minus strand of NW_026901776.1, from coordinate 8,104,732 downwards.
TGGAAGACGAATTATATTCTCCTGACCTTCAGTAGTAGGTTAAGCCACTAGGTAGAGCCTGTTGAATCCAAAAGGAGTTACACTTAATATTTTGGCTGCCTAAACCTATAATTTAAAGATGTTTAGAGTCACAGGTTTATGAGTATACTGGAGAACTGTAGCACAAAGCACTTTTAACTGCAGGCAATGAATTATTCTTTGTTTATCTGTATTTGTTTTAATAGGTCTCTTTTTTCCACATATTTTATGGTATACAATAATAAACATCATTAGGATTTATATATAACAAATCCCAATGTACTTAGAGGAAAAATCCAAGCCACAAAACAGGTTTTGCTTTGTTTTAAAAATACAATGGTGTGAAAAATAAGCACGTGTTTTACGGTCCCTTTTATCGCATTAGAGTATTGTCTGGCTTTTCCAAACCATATCCATAAATACGACCATTTAACCTGGAGATAGAAAAGCACTTGTTTAAACATGCACATGCCCACAGTACCATAATTTACAGAGACTCAGAGTTGGCACTGTGTTCTGACATAGAAATTTAGGGTTGCACCACATGTACTGAACAATTGCTGTAATGTTTAAAATACAATGGCTACACTGTTTTGTTTCCAAGTTCTTTAGGAAAAATCAGCACAGATTTTTTGGTGCAGATATCACCTCTCTAGGTACTGTTGAAAAGCAAGTGTATTATTTCCAAATATAACTGTTACTTGTAATACCATAAAAAATAATCTTTAAATGAAAGCTTGGTCACAACTTACTGGCACTTGGCACCAAAGCTCTGAAATTCAGTGGAGGTGCTGTGGTAGCCTGTGGATTCAAAAGCTGCAGGTGGAACACTAAAATACAAACAAACAAATGGGCTTTCTAAAAAAAATCTCCAAGTTACATATACCAGTTTCATTGTTATAAACCACCAAGTCAACCAACCGCTTTGTTTTATGAGGCATTAGAATGTCAGAGGAAGAGGGGTTGGGGTGCTATATAAAAAATTGACGGGTCAAGGCAGAGGAGAAAACCCCCACATTTGTCCCTGTTTGAAGACAATTCCCTGTGCTGGGCACAGTTGCTACATATGCTGTATAACCACACACATCCTGGTGCTCCTCAGCGCAGACAAGTTCACGCAGAAAACCCCAAAGGTTTTCCCATATTAGTTTCACGGGTTTTTCCTCGATAACAATGTAAGGATCACAGTCCAGCCACCTCTGTATACAGCCACTGCTCAGTGAGTGGTTTTAAGCCAAGAAGATTTTGGTGACATGTTCGTTCTAAGCTTATTTATTGGTGGGAAGTCATCTCTCTGCTTTCTTGATGTTCAAAACTAACCTTGTCATCTCGACTCAAGGAAAGCACCTGTGTGTGGCGATTGCTCTGAGCACAGAGGTGCTGGTAGCATGCAAGAATGTATTAGTCTGTTAGGGAGTCTCTGTGCAAGGCTCTAAGAGAGCAAAAAGGCAGCTCAACTGCTCAAAATGACATTTTTTTTTTGCAAAAGACTTTGCAAAATTTGAGCCAAAAAGTGATCTTTGGAGCTTTGCAGGACCTTGATGGTCTCTGCTGCATTTGATGCACCTAGACAGAAGCCTTTGAAAGAGTTACAGGAATGCTACAGCAATTGTTTTTTCTCCTTGCACTTCAGTAGTTCTCAGCAAAAACTTCAGGTATCCGGATTTAAGCTGACACTGTTGTGGCTCACTGTCTGCCTCAGGTTCATTTCTAATGCTGTCTAGTTTTATTAAGCAGCTAATAATACTCACACCTATGCAACACTTTTCATTTATAGACTTCAGCACACTGGCACAGCTGCACCCCCATTTTACACAGGGGGAAAGTCAGGGAAAGCGAGGCCAGCACTTGACTTTCTAACGCATGCTGCAGTTTGGGTGGCAAGAGGCTGACGGATATTACCTGTTTTTTTTCCCTCTGGTGTGCTGGAAAAGGGTTTAATTACCCACAGCAGACTTCAAGCGTGCAGCCATTTATGGGGCAGAAGGCCCCACAGGGTTTCCCACACATCCCATAAGTGCAGCTGGTTGTACTTCTGGTGCCGGGAGCTCAGCCCTAAGTGTGGCAGCACCCTCCCTCCCGCCACAGCCCCAGGGCACAGCATATCCGCTGCTCCCAAACACACCACCCTCTCCCACATTGCATTGAGAAGCAGAAATAAAGAGGAGGGACACACATAGCCTTGGAAAGGTCAGTGCATGGGTCAAAGGGAAGGCAAAGGGAAGAGGGGGCTGTGTAATGAGGAGAGAACACAATGCAGAAAAATCCAATACAATAAGGGAAAAGGCATTCAGGGAGGAAGGAGAAGGGGAACACTCTCCACCTTGTACACTCAAGTTTTGATCCAGCAAAAAACCTAAGCATCACTTAGCTGTCTTTAGAATCTGGGGAACTGGAATACAAAGGTGCCTGAGTTTTGCAGTTTCAACATTTTTCCACACAGACATCTGTCCATGTTCCTGCCCTGTACTGGAAACATTCACAAATTTATAGTCCAGTTCTCCTGATTACCACGCCCAGATAAATGAAAGCTTAACAGAAGAGGAAGCTGAGCTGCTGACGTTACACAGGAACAAAGTGGACCATAAGGAAAGATCCCAGGCTTAGATGGGCCAGCAGTGCAGACCTTGCTGTTAAGAGCAACCCCATCATCCATGGTGCAGAGATGTATCAAGCTTCTTTTTCATAGCCTGTAGAGTTTTGCCCCACCACTACTTTGTGAGGCTGACACCCTGTTTAATTTCCAGCCTCTGTTTATCCATCACCACTTCATATCAGTTCCCTGCTTTTGTTGTGAGAATTATTTTCCATCCTAGCAAAGTTCAGGGCTTTTCCGGAGTGGATAACAGGTATGCTGAGTCAACTGCAAGTCTATTAGCACCCCACCTGGAGAATTATAATAACTTGATGTGTTAATGCAGGACTTTGTATTAGAAGATACCAGTTCTGGATGTAAGAGAAAGACTATAAATCCAGTGTACTTCCTAACACCTTGAAACTGTTAATATAAAACATTTATTTCCCTTAAAGAGATGTTGACAATTCTCTTGTCTTAAATAACTAACAAAGATCTGATGTTTAAGAAATATTAGGCAGACTAACAGATTTATCAGTTAAATAAGTAAGCTTTAGCCTTAACAAAACATTTAAATAGTGTGGAATTAAGTCAGAGACATTAGAGACAACACACTTCAGCTTTTTAGAAAACACCAAATATTCAAGAGTTTAGTCTGACAGTAAAGCTTGTGAGCTTACATAAAAATAAAATATTGGCAAAGAATTACTTGTCAATTAATCTCATCACAGCTCATGTGTTGAACAAGAAATATACACTGGAGCACTCTGTTGACTACAAAATACTTCATATGTGGTTTAAGGCATTTGTACATTTACAGTTTGCTAGGCAAAAAAAAATGAAAAGATCAACAACAAACAGAAGTATATTCTAAGAATAGGCTATTGATTTTTTATAGCATATGCATCCAAATACTCAGAAAAAGCATAATCTGACTCTTTCTAACCAGTTTAAAGAAAGCTACCAGCAGCTGCTAGGTTCTGACTTCCTTTCAAAATTAGATTATTAATTTAGGTGCCACTAGAGAGTAAATTTGGCTATCCCAGTTTAAACCTCAGTCTTCATATAATGTTATTGTTCCCTATTTTGTCACGATTCCCTATTTACAAAGAAATTCTGAGTTGCTGCAAAGCTGTGACATCAAACAGCTGGCACAGCCAATCAAAAATAGGACTTTCTTTTTAAAGTTAATATTGCCATTCATGGCCGTGGGTTGTGTGTGGCTCTAACCCAGCTGTTCAGGATATCAAGGGAGTGGACAAAGGCATGTTTCACCCTTTCAGAACTTGCTGCACTGCTTCTGCTTAGCTTCTGCTTCAGGAAATGATGGGAGGGCATGGGCTGCCAGCTAGGAGATACCCCTGGGAACTGGTGGACAGAGATACCATTTCCTTGAAGCTCCTGCCCACTCATCCATATGGGTACAGACTAGGCCAGAAGCACAGTGTGGGGCAGGGAAGTCGGGGGCTGCAGCCCAGCTTCACTGCCTCTCTGCCTGCTACACAAGGGGACACCCCAGGATGGAGCAGGCACTCCGAAGGCTCCCCTCATTACCAGGGCTGCCACCCCAGCACTGCTCTCTCCTGGAGACTGAACACTCAGCTTAACCCATTATAAGCAGAGAGCAAATTTCTGCCTAGCAGCTGGAAAGGGGAAAACCAAAACCAGGCACCCCACCACTTTGAATCTTTGGTCATGTTTGAGTGAGTGAACATAAACAAATGTGTGGTGATACCCCGGTGTGCATGGGAAAGCAGGCAGAAGGCAGGGCTGGAACATGCACACAGGAGGTACACACAAAGCCCTAAAAATAAGAGCCTATAAATGTAGTGAAAAGTGAAATGTTTTCAGAAAATCCTAAAGGGAAGAGTGGAAGAAAAGCAGACCAGCCCTCTGGGAACTCTGCTTTCCTAAGTCATAAAACCCTCTGTTTTCCCTGTCTGGAAAAGTTGTCCACAATGCTCAGAACAATATGTTTTTATTTTTAGTCTTTTAAGCCAAATAACCATGGAAAAATAAAAGAAAATCAAAAATCAAAAATCAATGACAACTTCTGTGAGTGGGCAAAAGTACCACCTTGTAGTTGAGATGGTTATGTTTTTAAAAGCTGGAGTTTGAGGCATGAAAGTGGAATTGTTGAACAAAGACAACAAGTAAACTTAGTATTTCAGAAACATGTTTATGTCCTTAACTAAAACATGTTTTCCAAATTGCTTTAGTTTTTTATGCCATATGTAAAAATAGGTAAAATTATTTCATGTTCCTCAGTTATGAAATTCACAGAAACTTAGAATCTCAAAAGGTTTTGAAAAATGGATATGCCAAATGTGTTGTTAATAAACCAAAATATATTTTATTGACTGAAATGGCTTGAAAACAAGCCAAATTGCCAAAATGGAAAGGAAGATACTTTTTTTTTTTCTTTTTCTGAAGGCATCCAACTGTGCAGGAATGCTTTGTTGAAAATTTAAAGATGGACAAATAATCAAAAACTTGGTGGGGCATGGAGCAGCAGACTGTATTAATTAAACCACAATTATCTTTGAGGCACTATTTGGTTTTGCATAGTCGCACAGTATATTCATGCATATTGTATCTAATCCCGCTATCGCTAGATAGACAAAACTCCAGACAGCCGGAATTTGGTTTGGCTAAGTCAAGCACAGTGACTTATTTCAGATGCTGATGTCTGTTTCTTAAAAAGAAGCATTGTTCCTTTTTCCTGTATATTCTATAGCCCTGCTGACTGAGGCTGAGGTCGCGTGGGTGTGCTCAAGGGAAATCTTCAGACAACACCCAGATATTGCAGAAATGTATAATGCTGTTAATGGGGCTTTGCCTGGGTGTGTTGCTGTATCTGCAGCCGAACTGGGTCAGAGACTGAAGCTCCTGGGCACCCTCCCAGCTGCTCACTGCTGGTTTTTCTTTTGTCCTCTGCCAGAGGTTACCCTCCTCTGAGAACTGCCTCTGTCACTGCAAGACATTGTGAAGTTACCTAGTCATTGCCGTGATTACTTTACCATTGAGACCTCTCAATAGGTACTCATTTGACAGAGAAGATCCCACCTGTATCTCTCATGTCAGGGATAGTCACTGGCTTGTTTTTTCTAAAGGTAACCTTTTAGTCTGAGTTTGGCACACCACAGGATAGGTGTTAAGGAACAAATACAGATTTTTGCTGCATTAATGCATGTGGAAGGGCTCCCCAGAAATCTAACAAACTGTAAGAGGAGATGAAGTGATAAGAGGCTGGGCAGCTTTGGCAGCCTGCCACTGCAAGCCAGTGTTTGCTGTGTGTGTCAGGGGCAGATCCTGTGCAAAGGTCGCAGAAAGCTAAACATTACAAATCCTAAAAGGTCCTTGCACAATTAACATTTAAAAAATCATATAGAGAATATAAACTGCTGTGTTTTAAAGAGGGCAGGAACAGGAGAAGGTAGCCTGAAGCCAGGAATGTGCTAATTACAGTGTACAATAGAAATATTAACCAAGTGACCTTAGGGTTGGGAAGGAGGCGGAAGAAAGGGGAAAGACATGACATAATCCCCTTAGCACTATGTTATATTCTAGCACCCTGAAAAATGGGACATATAAACAGGAAGAGAGCAGTCCTGCCATCCTCGCTGGGAAAAGCTGTCTCCACTAAGGCAACAGCCCTCCCTGGGCCTAAAACCCACATATAAAATCTCTGAGTGCCCAGCAGCACACACCGTGGCTGGGGTACACAGTACACAGCTGCCTGCAGCTTCATAAGCTCCTGGAGACCCTAGAGAGGATGCTTACCAAATGTAGTTTTAATAGTTTTGGTTTACTTTTTCCTACTTTAGTATTACAGACCAATGGTTTTAAGTAAGCCTCTTCTTTCAGCCTCAGTTTAAGGGAAAACCTGACTCTAAGTAACGTCACACAATAAAGCATTCTGTTCCTGTGAACATGGCAACGTTTAAAGCTTTCCCTGTAACCAGTTTCCCTATCTGTATTTTGCAGGATACCAAAATGATAACATAGTCAGCCTCCTCTTAGTCACATGGGCTGTTTGGGAGATGGTATCTCTGGGTCTGAGGTGGGGGAGCATCTGCCAGCAGACTGCTTTAGCCAGGAAAATCCTCTGGCACACAGGGTGAGCCAGGAGTCTGCCAAGTACAAAGCACTATGAGGGAGTTTGTAATGAAGCAATGAAGCCTATGCATGCTTTTTTGCCTCTGTTTTCCTGCTGCTGCTGCAGAGCATCCTTAAGTTATTGCCCAGATCATGACTTGTTTTATTAGGTAAGTTCATCTTCCTTTTCTCAGCCGATCTTGCAAGTAAACTGGGCTCGTCCTATTGAAAAATCATGTTTGTCTATATCCACTCTTTCTCAGCACCATCCTTGTACGTGACTGTGAAATTCCTCACTTCTTTCTGTCCCTTGATTGTAACCTGACGTCTTTATAAGCCTCTAATGTTGAGGCTGCTGGCTGTACAGCACGCACCAGCCTGGGGCTGTATTTCCCTGACAGGAGCCTGGGGAGCTGCCAGAAGTAGCAATGAGGAAGGATGGAAAAATCTTAGCCAAATTCTGTCACATGAATATACTATCTTACAGTAATTAGGGATGTCATAGCACCTTGGATATACATGCCCTTTATACCTCCCCACAACTTGCTTGCATACTGTATTTTTCTTAGCATTTTCCCTTGATTTGTTGAACAGCATTTTGAAGCAGCTCTCAGTATCAGCAGCAGGATGAACAGGGTGGTCCCGCTCAACTTAAATTTGTAGTTTGCACCGAGGATAATATTCAAGTATCAGCTCTTACTATTATAATTCTATAAACTTTCTTGCATGCTAACACCCAGTCAAAGGAATGCATGCCCATACCAAAGGTTCTTTCAATACCTTTGTTAGCTTCTGTTGTATAGTGCCTGAACAAAGAAAGAGAATGGGTCTTTTCAGCCACTTAACAATTCATACCTAAGATCTTTGTTTCCAGGGCACAGGAATGAAGCTGGTCCCCAGGAAAATAAAAAATGCTTAAGAAGACCTCAATGCAATCTTGTTTTCCTTCACGATTAACTGCAGCTAAGAAAGAAAAAGGAATCTCTTTCATGAGCTTTAGGTCGCTGGAATCATAGTGGAGTCATGCTGCTTTGTCAGCTGAACAGGAGCTCCCAGTGTGACACACTGCTAAAAGAGACAATGCTGCTCTTGGATACACAAGCATACACACAGGGTGTATCAAGTAGGATGGCTATCGTATGTCTGCACGCAGTCCTTAGCAATTATTGCTAGAATACTGTTCAGGCTTAGTGCCTGCAGCTCAAAAAGGGACGCTCATAAATTATATAAAGTTCAGAGAAACGCCACAACAGTGATTGACATGACTGATCTTCCTTCCTTGTCCTATAAGCCCTGTACCAGAATCTTTGTTTGATCAAAAGCCATGAAAGGGGAACTCCAGGAACCATCAGTGGAAGACAACATTGATCCCCCAGAGTCTGACCCCTCACTGCATAAAAGACAAGACCACTTTAGGAGATTGGCTGGTGACTCACCTTCTGCTGTAACCATGCCATCCATGGTCATGGCCTGAGATTGTACCTGAACTGCTGGCATTTCATGTAGCTCAAGTGCTACTGGTTAGCCACCTGGAAAATAAATTTCATCTATGAGGAAGACCATGAATTCAGACTACTTAGGTCATTAGAGAGAAAGGTTAAGGACATGGTCACAAACTGATTCATGAGTAACAAGACTTTAACAGCAACTATTCAACTGAACAAAGAAAAAGGACTCTGAAGGTTGCTTATGAATAGTATCCTCCTTTCTTTAAGTGAACAAATGCTTTTTGAATGCAATCCTGCATTTGGCATTTTGAAAAAGAAAGCTTAAGGCAGCCATAAACTCCTCTTCTTCCCTCTTAAAGCCACTGTCCTCTACATAGCCCTGTGAGCAAGTACTGCTTATTCACACAGTGAATGGCTGTAATTGTACAACTAAAAGAAGTCTCGTGGAAAATTACATATTTTTTTCTATATTGAGAAGAACAAATAAAAATCCTCGTACCCATTTCTAACTTTCTACTTTGGAAATACCTAATAGGAATTAACAAACCTGAATGAAAAAAAATATACCTTAACCTCTAAGCAGTCCAGCTACTCTGGCAGCTCACCTCTTTTCTGATGGTGGTGTGTAGCTGCCAACAGTGTACACTTACCAGCAAATTGTGCAGGGCCTTCAGACTTACTACAGAAAAAAAAACATTCAGAAGCCCTTGGCCAGGATGAATGCTCTTAGCAGAGTTTTAAAGCTTCACAGCATATTATGGCACAGAGCCATTTTTTGCAGTGCACAGGTATGCAGAAGAGCTACTAGGAGATGTGGAAAAGTGGGTGATTCTGGGAAACCATCATTCCCAGTTACAAGCCCTTAAATAACGTTAAATGTATTTTTATGAAACATCACAATCCCTCTTTCTTGGCTTCCTTAAAAATTGCTAATAAGAATCACATGACAACTATAAGTGCTTCAGCAGCCATTATTGTGGCTAGTGGGGTTTTAAAACTACAACAGAATTATTGTATGTCACCTCTTTGTCACCACTGATAGAACTGATCGAGCTTATTCAGTGAATAAACACATTGGTGAATTACTCTTTTTCTTGGTCAGCTGTTGTGTTGACAGGACTCTTTTATTCTCTGAGTGGTGGATGGTATGTGTTGCTGCTCGGAGGCAGCAGACAGAAAGTCAAGTTGAGGGCTTAGGGGACAGACTAAGGAATGCCAGTCGAAGCTTGTGCAATGTGTGAGAATCAGCCAGATTCAGAAGGGAAGGAGAAGCCCTGGGTAGTGACTGTAAGACTGATTTTGGACAGCCATTTGGATTATCTTCCTGATGACACGGCTGATAGTTGCTTTTAAAGATGTCACAGTGATTTCAAACATTGTTTGGTTTTCCCAGCAGTTTCAGAAACCATCTCAACCTCCAGGAATTATATCCAGGAAAACAGATGCTGTTGAAATAACTTGCCAGAGAGGACAACACCAAGCATCCTCACAACAGCAAAGGGAAATGCTACTTTTTCACACACAAATATATTACAGGAAAAGGAAGAGGAAAAGTGCTTAGGATAGTCTTCCTCTAGATTTAAGAGTTGCATACCATAATCCTCTGTGTGAATCCAAATTTTTTTTTTTGTTATCATAAGCCCAACTCTACTAAACTAAAGGGAGCCATAGAAACAAATAATTCAAACTATACTTGCTTTCTGTACCTCAACATGCCACATCCAGTATCTGTGTAGTTTCCAGTGATCAGAGAAAGAGCCGCATTAGGTTGGTTTATTTTCTCAGCCATAAGAGTTGATTTCCTGTTTCTCCCTAATGCTCTGTCCTGTCTCCAGCAGTGGGCCCAGTCCTGGCATCCTGATTGCCATCCCAACTCCATCATGCCAGCTGGGCAGGAGAATCTGTTCAATGAATTTTGCAGCTACTTTGTGTGTACCGGTCAGTGTCACCAACCACATTTCTGGGACCTGACACAAGTGGAACACCTCTCCTATGCATTTTTCTCCTCCAGTTTTGGCTTATTCTGGTGGTTTTCTTAGAAAAATGAACTAAGTATTGTTGCAAGACTTTAAAACATAAAGCAGACGGTTTGGACCCTCAGCAAAACAAGTTTCTAGAGTGAAATCCCACAGAAATGTACAGATGTGGTTCTGACCACCAGAGGGGGCCTGCAATTGTCCCAGACGCACAGTAAAACCAGCAAATCATGTTTTAGGAGAGGATGAAACCGGCAAGTATGTATTTGTACTAGGGTAGCACCTACAGGCACTGAGCAATGATCAGTTGATTGGAACATACCGATGAGAAAGGAACACAAGTTTATGTGGGGTAAGCAGGGAATGCTGCCTGGTCTCCTCTCCATCAACTGTGCCCAGAAGGTATCCTACAGAGGAAATTCTTGAGGAATAATGAGTTTTTCTGTGAATCAGTATGTGATTATTTTGATGAGATAAGATTATTTTGGCTGTTGTATTGAACCACTGCCTCCCCCCAGGCTTATTTCAGGGAAAAATAATGCTGTAGATGCAAGTCAAGTTTTCAAAACTGTTATCAAATGTCATCATATTAATATCTCTGTTGTAATTTCAAATTAGACATTTTTCAGTTGCCAATAGTTTATCAGTATTTTGCATAGATCTGAGATAGTGTTAGGCATCACAGCTACAGTACACAGAATGCACTTCAGAAATGCAATTTCCACTTAATACTGCTAATTATAGTGAGAAATCCTGGCACAAAATTTAACATGTAAAAGTGGAAGAGCTTGAAGAGAAAAAAGTCTTTTCTTTTTCCCCTAAAAAAATTTAACTGATATACTCCAGAGATATCACTTTGCTTCAGGATCTATTCATTATCCTACTGCAAATCTCAAAAGCACTTGTTTCTCCTTTGTCTGCTTTTTTTATCTATGTAAAATGAATGCAAAGCATGTGTAATACCATACCCTATGCTTGTGCTCTAAAGCAACTTTCGACAAGCATCCATATATAATCGTATAAATAACAAGGCAGCAGAAATTCTAATCCAGCATTTAATGTAAAAAATCCTGTTTATGTACTGTGACTTTTACAGTAGGCCATCTGTACAAAACAATGGCATCAATACCACCATACAGAATTAAAAAAGGTAGGAAATTTACTGCTACTTGTATAGCAGTTTACGATCTGGTATGTTCTTGCTTGGAAACATTGTACAAAGAAAACAAATCTTCCAGCTGAAAGCCTCATTCCTAGAGTGACCCAATAATACATAAATAGGACGACTTCAGCACACAGCATTTGTCCCTAGCCTGACTTATTAATCTATTTGTAGTGGATATGAGAGCTTGTGGGTGGCCTGACATGGTCCTCATTCAATTTTATTTAATTACTCACTTGATTTCACTTGAAAGAACTATTAAAATGGCATCTTAATTGCTCAGTGTTATCCAGAATCTCTTTCAAAGACCATAAACTGTCAAGGATTAAAAATGATGTCACTGTTCTGAATTCCCTGGGGGAGGCAATCTTCATCCAAACCAAAATAAATACATAAACGCATAAAAATAAACAGCTCTTGGGGAGGGGGCGCAACTCTTCCACTCCCTCTATGCTGCATTTCTGCTTTGAGCAGGTTTGGGAAAAGCAGATAATAGATGAAGCATTATAACCCTAAAAGTTTAGGCAGGAGGGGAAAGTCATGTTTGGGATACTTACATCATAAGAGATGGGCATTCACAGCCACCTCCCATTTCACCTCCCCCCTCCCCCCCCCAACCCACACAGGAACTGCTACCCCAGGTCAGATGAAAGATCCATCCAGCCTAATATCCTGCCTTTGACAGCAGACAGAGGCAGATGCTTAGGTAAAGAATAAAAAGGACAGTGTGCATGCAGAGTGATTCCCTCCTCCCCGCTTCTGACAATCAGCAGTTTAGGGATTTCCTTAGCCAGATGTTGCATCTGGACTGCTGCTTTTGATAGCCAAATAGAAGTTGAGACCCCTCTTCTATCAAGATACAGGGTCTTGGATGTAACTGCAGCCTGGCTAATGCAGCAGCAGTTGCAGAGAGTGGCTTTTCTGCTTCTCTAAATTCAGAGATTTCTTCCTGTTCTGACCTTCACACATAAAAATGCCATAAATTCAGGATCAGCACCAAGGAGAACTGATAGTCATCAGACTTTATAAAGCTAGATTATACCATCAGTAGTCTTATTAAGCAACTTATTAGTTGTGTGGAAAGCTCTGTTTCTACATGCAGAAACACAACCTACATCTGCAAGCAGTTGTTAACTGCAAGGCATGTGGAATCTACCCCTTCAATATCTTGTATATCAAAAAAGTTTGGTTAGATATTTTATTTAAATGCACTTCAATGTACCTGGGACCTGGAAAAATAAAAATAAAATAAACCAAAAATTTTAAAAATTGTAAGTATTGGTGTAGAAGGTGGGGCATTAGAGCAGTTGGCCACAACTTCCCTTGAGGAGCTGCAGATTCCTTGTGCAGAAGACCTCCCATATATGGCTGTAAGGACTCATGGATCCAGAAATGAGATTAAATTTTACTGTTTGACAAGGGAGCAAGTGAAGAAAGAATACCTTCTTCAGGAAATCCTGTTTTTCTGTGCTTGATCTTTATGCATAGCTTTGACTTTTCTTTATTAACTGCTCTGAAGGAAAAATTGTCTTTTATATTTTTATTGTCTTGTATATATTGCCTTGAATAAAATCATCTCCCCTTCTCCTCCTGATCAAATGCCACCCACTTTCTTTTTTCAGTTTTATTTTTATGGAGTTAACTCAAAAATAACTGAACTCTAAAACGTGGCATGCAAATAGTTCTAATCTTAGTGTACACACATGTTCAAGCTTGAAAACAAACTGAGTAAGATAAAAATAAAGGTATTGGCAATTCTGAATATGGTTCCTTGGCATCTGCTAAGACCTTTAGAATGTCCTGATTAAACTCCCCCATATTTTGTGACTTGACACAGATACACCTGCCTAATCTGATGCTCAGAAGGCTCTGCAAAGAGAGCAGGCAATGAAGGAGAGACAAGCCTCACAGTTATCACAGTGGAACCTTGTGAATGGCAAGCGAAAAAGGAAGAAGAAATAGCCTAAACAGACACACTGGAGAGTGTTTTCTTCCAAGGACTGTGACTCCCAAACAATTTTGTTGTGATCTGCTACTTTAAGCTCTGCAGTTATTAAGCACTTGACTCTAAGAGGTTCCAGTCCATCAGTTATTTGGTATACACATTCAATATATATTGAACTGGTTGTATCACATTCCATTCCAGTGAAAGAAGAACATCACTAATTTTGCGACAATTGAGCTCCTGATTAATCAGAATGTTTAGGTACATGTTCACCTTCAAGGAAGAAGGATACTACTCATGTACCCAAGCAGTTTGCTTAGTTTCAGTTTACTTCGGTTGGAGTTTACCTCCTCCAAAACCCCAAAGTCATACATCCTAATGCCTCTGCACTGGAGTTTCCAGCATTTTTAAGCTGCCCAAAGGACACTCAAAATTGAGACACCCCCAAGATCAAGATCAGACCTCTCATTAGGTAGGGAGGTGCAGGTATTTTCTGTTTCTCCCTTTCTTTCTCAGGAGCCTTTAGAGAAATCTAATGCCTTCAAGGAGACAGCGTACTCTCAAAACACTTCTCATCTCACAGAGAGTTGCAGGCAGTGGAAGTAATGCTCGCTTTCTTTCAACTTCCCCCCTTCTTTTCCCTTCTGCTGAAACCTCTCTATGCTCCACCACCAGTTTGCTATCCCTATGCAACCACACAGAACAACAGAAAAGGAGAGTCTGTTTGCAGGGCTGAAAAGGGACAACAAGGCAGATGGAGAAACCAAAATCATCCCTTTCTGTAGACCCCCTTTCAAGGACAGATGCAAGAGATAATCTTGACCATAGTGACTGGCAATTATGTTACATATAAAAAGCTATTATCTTCATGTTAGCAGTAAATTCTTTTAAAATCAGGAGAAAGTATTGCTATGTAAAGAAAAATTGTCAGAGACTTTACACATTGACACAGCTAGTTAGGATTGCCATAAATACCCACCTGTATGCCACAGCCATTGACTCCTGTTAGAGCAGCACCATGGCAGTGTGTTAACCATGGGTGTGCATGTCACTCAGGAGAGTATCTAGCCTGAGCCCTGCCATACCGCTGCTGGGCTCAAAGTTAAACATTAATTCACTGAAAACAAGGGAATGGACAGGTCTAGGTACCAGTGAGACATACATAAGTAAAATAGATACCGGAAATCTTCAGGGCCCCTGAGATACAACAGATCACCCATCTGAAAAGTCTTTTCTATCATTTAAGAAAGCACATTTAAATAATCTCTGAATTTTCTGAGTACAAAGATGCTCAGAAAATGTAGCAAATACTTAAAAATTAACTCTAAGTTGGATTTCTTATCAAGAAATGAAGTCCTGAGGGCCACTGCTAGCAGACCAAAACAAAACACACATGGTTGCACGTGTGCCTATTTTATACATTAGAATTTAGCTTTTTCTCAGGCATGACTTAAAACTACAAGAAATTGATCAGTTTCCCCTGTGTCTATGTATGTACATACATGGACACACCTACATACAAGAACAGACATAACACATTTTATCATTAAAATAAATCCACTTGTGGGAAATAATGCTGAAAGTGGCTTTTTCCATTTTATTAATTAGAATTCAAATGGTTTCCAGTTGTGAGCATAACTCTCAAGAAATGAGTGTTTCTGCCTATTACTCGTCCAATTTACATTCCATGTCAGTTAAAATTCAAGGAGTCATTTAGCTTTACATCTCCTACTGGCACATGCTGACTGCAGACATAGTCACACACAGCAGCAGTCTTGTCAAGAACTTAAGAACTCAGCTTTCCAAAATGCAGCAATGACAATTCAGTGTAAACAAGTCAATCTAGTAGCTGTAGTTACATTGTAATTGTAGAATCACTGAGCTTGGAAAAGACTTTTGAGTCCAACCATTAACCTAGCACTGCCAAGTCCACCACTAAACCATGTCCCCAGGTGTTGCACCTACAAGGCTTTTAAACACCTCCAGGGATGGTTTCTCAACCATTTCCTTAGGTAGCCTCTTCCAGTGCTTGACAATCCTTTCAGTTAAGGCATTCTTCCCACTATCCTATTTAAAACCTCCCCGGTGCAAGAGAAGGCCATTTCCTCCTGTCTTACTGCTTGTTACTTGGGAGACCAGCGGAAGCAGCATATTTTCTGATTAAGAAATTGTTGAGTATTTTGGTCTATGCAAAATAAGAGGGAGGGAAACTAATAAAAAACTTAGTTTGGAATATTATACTGAAGATTTTTTTTAAACCAATTTTTTCCCCTCTTGCTGCCTGACAGAAGTTAACAGAATTGCTGGTGCATTTGCACAGCTGATGGAGATCTTTGAGTGCAAAGTTTACAAGAGACATATAAAATGCATCTCCTATTTTCAAATATAATTTATTATTTTTAACTACCCCAAGTGAAAGCAATAAAATTCCTTGCTCTGCACTTGAGGAATGAGTATCTGACAAGGAATGCAGCAGAATTGCCCCCAAATAACTTTGCCCTGACCCATGAAATACAGGGATACAACAAATGAGATGGTTCTTCACTCCCCTCCTCCTTTTCTGAGAAGTCAGCATTCTCCACTGAAAATAAACCAGTCAGTAAGTGACAATTCTGGAATTCTCCCTGGGAATTAATCCCAGCTGAGACACTAAATCACTTCATGAGAATGTGTTCTATTACAAAACAGTTGTATCAGGGTCCCATTGCACTGTCCTTGGATGCATTCTTTTTTAAATGAAACAGACATTTTATTCCAATTGGGCACATTATAAAATAGCCACCAAATAATACTTCATGGAGCACTTTTGTAATAATCAAAGAGACATGCCGGGTACATTATTCTGACTGCTAGTCCTAATCCTCCAGGCAAATACTAACGGATAGTAACAATTTGTGTAGTCATTGGAGCATAAAAAGAACTTTTAAAAATATTTAATGCTTAAAAAGCAAACAAACTAACAAACACAATAGCTTGCTTGTCAGAGCACAAACAACTTCCCCACAAAACATCTGAGAAAGAATGAAACTGCAAAAGTTTGGACAAATCCAGTTTAATCATTGTGTGTAGGTCTCTGCCCATACTAGGAAATTCTGATGTTTTCCTATTTTATACTAACATGAATGCCACTGCACTAAAGGAACAACAAAGGAAGCAGTAATATGCACAAGAAGAGACAGATTTAGCAAACTGAAAAATATACCTGTTTCCCTGCTACAGGATAGTGGTACCTTAGCTATCAGTAGACATGTTAGACCAAAACTAGAAAAAAGGGATTGCAGAGACAAACACCAGCTGTGTAAGTGACACTGTAGATATACACACAAAGCCACAGTCCCCAAGCAAATAGGCCCATTTTCACTGAAAAAAATGTGTGTTAGCTTACCTTGTACAAGGCAGAATCCTCTGGCATCAATCCACATGGCTATGATTCAAACTTGTCATCTGAACTTCTCCAAACTTCCACTGAAAATGGAAGTACTCATTGTCTAGGAATCAGCAAACAATTTTAATGTGTTCATTTTCTAATTAAGTGGTTAAAAACAAGCAAGCACATTAACCCACACACAATTTCCCCAGTTTTCACTATGCTCCCCCTCTTTGCCACTTTCAAATGTTGAAACTGCAAAATTTGATCTTCCCTTTTTGGAAATTAGAAGTTTTCATGCTTGAGGGCAGCAGGAAAAGCTGCTGATCACCTCCCCATGTTCAGACCCTGGACAGCAAGATACTCCAGCTAATATGAGCCTGCTGCTGAGGTCCAGGCAGTGATTCAGAGCTGCCCTGTCAGACCAGCATACTTTCAAGCAAAAGCAGGACTTGATCTGAGGCAAAAGCGTGGCTCTTCAGAGCCACATGTCCCGTAGCATCCTGCAGCCATCCTGACTCCCAGAGAGGCTTTTGCCTGTGAACCCAGAGAAAGAGAGACAGCAGGATGTCAGATGTCCATACAGTGCTGTATTGATATTTGCCTCCTGCTATGCTCCTTCTGAGAGCATCTGGCCAAGGAGGTCAGACACAAATTCAGATTATTTTTCCCTTAGGCTCAGGAAAGCCAAGTTTTGTACAGTAACTGCAGGACACACCTTACCTCCACCTCAGTAGTCAGGGCATTCGTTTGGGAGGAAAGACCTCTGATTTGGTACCTTTGCCAGAGATTATTTGTAGCTTCTTTTTAATAAACAACAGACATGCATATATATATGTACATATATAGACATATGTAGACATATATATTTTTAACTAACTGAGCTTTGGTCTAGTTTTTGCTGAAGGTGGGTACACTCACTTTATAGTGGTAAGCAGTACATGGTACTAATGAGCACTATTTAAATTTTGAAGGAGTCACATTCATGTTTGTGCAGGCCTGATCCAACTGGCTGTGTGTTAAATGTGTTCCCAGCTTGCTGATTTCACCCCAAAAGTAAGTGCTCTTGAGGTTCCAACTGGAGATACAGAATGGAAATCAGGCACCTCAAGAAGGGAAGGATTTAATGACTACAGGACTGGGAGGCAGCAAAGTGAGGGCTTTTTGGCTTTGTAATTGGTATTCCCAGCTTGAGCACCTACGGCCCTTTGTGGGGGGGAGCCTGAAGCTCCAAGTTCACAGTAACATCTTATTTGTTAACAGATAGAAATGCATCCCCTTCAAACCTGACCATCTAACTTTAATGTTACAAATACTTTTATCGGAATTATGCTGTAAACACATTTTCCCAGATTGTTTTCAGGGATCAAATATGAAGCACTACATCTATGAAAAATCCCAAACAAACATTAGCAATTGTTTTGTAGACTTAACTGCTTTTCATGACAATACTTAAGACAAAGGAAAAGGAATATTTGTACTTGGCACTTGATGGAAAGATGAAATGAAGGAAAAGGATGTATATAATTTGACTATTGTTCTTTGAAAACTGCCATATCTTCTGCTATTTATAATATGATTCAATTGATAAAATGAATTAATCTGAACATAGAAGACATCAATATTTAGCAAACATTGTTTATTAGTCAATAGTCAGGTTCAGAGAAGTTTAGCAACATCCCTGTGAGTGCTTGGTGCAAATCTGTGAAACTATGCTTTTAGGGGACAGAATCTGCTTTTTGAACTAATCTGAAAAGTACCTTACATTCCTGTTTATAATACAAACAGTACAAATTAAAACTGTGAAGTACTAGAGATCAATCTCTTGGGGCTTCACAAAGACAACAGAAAATTTAAAAATGAAAAATAAATCAAATTCTGTGTCCAAACCCTCTAATTACAGTATTTGAAGATTGTTGACTTCCTCCAATATAGTTACCCTAAGCTTTCAAAATCAAAATGTCACTGTAACAGTTTATTGAATAGCTTTTTGCCTTTTCTCTCTCTAGATGGGGAATTTCCTTCAAAATATGATGCTCAATCCTTTGTATTTATGCTGATGCTGTGTGCTAGAAAGCAGACAAAAATATCAAGTGTGTTTTCCAAAATGTACTGCCAGACATAGAAGAGACAGAATTCAAGAGCTCAGCAAAAATGACAGATTATGCTTCTGATGATAGAAGTGGCCAGACTGATACTTGATCTCTGTCAGGAAACATACTCTTAGCTCTGGAAAGACAAGACAGACAGCTGAACCAGACTTTTCTCCCTCTTAAATGTAGCTCTGCCATCTTACGTGTCAGTGTGGTAGCTACGTTACATCACAGACTCCGACAGGTTATTATGACTCAGGAGAGGCACATGGAAAACTATTAATTGGTACTAAAACTACCTGGTCTTTAACCTCTGTTGCTGGTAACAAAACAGGTTTTCCATTTCTGTGCTTGATGAGATACTCTAACTTTGTGGAAAATGTTCATGCACTCAGAGCTGTGACACACGTTTCAGTATTAACCTCATTTTGCTGAGCAGACACCCCCCTGCCTCGTTGCAGGCACTGGTGTTCACATTGTAAAAACAGATGCTTTAATGCATCTGTTTTTCATGCATAATGACATAACAAGATCCCATAGCTAGCAGACAAAGTTAGGTAAGTTCAAATGGTAAAGCACACAAATTTGTATTGTGAGGAAATTAAGCAGTTAAACAGCTTGTGAAAGGATGCAATAAATTCTGCATGACTTCAAGTCCGTGTCAATATTGAATTTTTTCACACCTGGCTCAAATGTTCTGGGCACAAACCAAGAACTGCTGGGTGAAATTCTATTTTTTGAAGGAAAGCTGAAAGAGATGACTATTAATAACCCCTCCTGGCTTCAAAACCTAGCAGCTCTTTGACCTATGGTCAGAGTATCAGTATGACGTTTGGGAGAATTCTCCAATCTACTGCTTGTTTTCAGATTTTTTTAAGCTTTATAATTTTGGAAACATGCACCTACTTTTTAGTGTGTGGTTCACTTATTATTTTCTTGACTTTTCTGGGGAGAGAAAATAATCAAAAAATCACAACAAACTTTTTCCCAAAGGATCTGCTTAAGCTACTAAATATTCTTGCCTGTCTTAGATGCAATCCTGGTTTTATGCATTCATTGTAAGATAATACAAATAATTATTTAATTGCCTACCTTTGATTTTATCACAAAAGGTCAATCAAGTAGCTTTTTCCAAAGATAATCAGGGGTCTTATTTCAGCAATCAACAGATACTTCAAGTAAAGCACAAGCTAAACATCTCTGCAGGCGTCACTTACTGTGTTAAGGATTTACTTATGTTTGAAGCAGTAGAATCCTGAAGTTAAATTTCAGAATCCGTATTTAATTAATTTTACAAATAGTGAATACAAATCAACTTCCTCTGACATGGCTGACCGACATTACTCTGTTACATAATGTTGGAAGTAGATAAACCATCCAAACTCATTTCCCCTTTGACTTCCTACAGTCTAAATCATCTTAATGCATATCTTTTTTCATCACCTGTCTTTCATATGAGGGAGAGCAGAAGATAGAGATCTGTCTCACTAAGGAATCTGCAGACAACTGACTTTCCAGCGAACCCCTATAATCTATAATTAATTTTCTAAATGAGATCCTGCCAAACCTGGAGAGTTTGTGTGCAGAAACATCCTGATGTGATTCAATATTTTGGTGACCAAACCAGTATCATTGTTATTATTAGACTACTTTCTTAAGATATTGGAAATGTGCAATCATGATATGTTTTCTCTTAATAACTTCTAAGCACATAGCCAATTTCAGTTGCATTTTAAGAGGAATAGGAATGTGAAATCTATTCAATTTCTACAAGGCTGTTAAACTGAACTGAAGAGAAGCTTCTGTTATGTTTTACTGAAAAATGACAACAGTATTAGATATCAATGACTGCAAAACACGGCGGGCATCCCAGCTCTGGGAACTGGTTTACATTTTGCATTTGCACTGTAGATCAGACAAGATATAGCCATAAGACAGAAAGCTATATAGTAGACCTCAGTAGCTTTGCTGCTCAGAATACTATTTCCTATACAGTAATAGATAGCTTTTAAATTATTATTTTTTTTAAGATAGAAGTTTGTGTGGTCCCAACCTGCTGCACAAGTGCTGCCTGAGGGTTCCATCCAAGCTGCAGGCTAATTCCACACAAAAGAGTACCTCTGCCTCCCAAGAACAACTGCTGCAGTTCTTCATCCCCCACTGATAAAGAGGAAGACCCGAGTCTTACTTAGCCAGGTACCTCAACCCAGGAGGCATAATTTCTATGCCACATACTGTGTGCAGGTGCTACAACTAGTCTCTACCCCTCCCTCTTAAGGAGCACTGGACAGCTAATCATGAAAGCCATAAAATCTCATGCTGTTCATCACAATAATAATTGCATTATTTCATTACATTGTTATGGCTTTGTTTTGTTGTTGGAATTCTGTGGTTTTATCTTCTTTTTTTGTAACTGATTTTCTTATTTACAAGCTAAATGATACACATTTATGCTGTATCTATAAGGGAAAAAAAGCCACTAAAAAAACCTACTGAACTGAAAAATGACCCTGCCTCTATGTCAAGATTTTTCCTGGAATTATTAAATACTAGTTTGCAACAGAAATTTAAAATAAACTTTAAAATATGGCTCTAATAGCTAACCCATTTGGACACTCCTATGGAAATTTAGAAAATCAAGTTCAAGCCACAGAGATTTAGAATACAAAGGCAAAAAGATCAGATTCTTAGATTCCATAAACACATAGGACACAGTATTTGTTTTGACTGAAATATCTCCCAATATATTTTAAAAAAATTGCTTACATAATACAAATTTGTATGCATAAAGAATAACGTATTCTTTATATCTTGACATCATTTGTCCCATTTCTCTGATGAAAAACAATTGTACTATATGCCTTAAATATTTTATTACTGGAAGTTCAGCTAGAAAAACAAATGCTTGACGATTTTATTGTTCATTCCTGAAAGAATTCTGGTTTTTATTAAAGCAAAGACTAGTTATAAAAGCTGCTTTTCAAAGGCTGTGAATGGTACCACAAACTGACATTAGGTACCCAAATGAAGCCCATGGTGAGAGTCAGTCATGGCATATTTGCATCATCATTCACTGGATATTTACAAGCAATTGCTATGGAATTAAAGCCTCTGATAGCATCTGCAGCATGGACAGTCAAAGCATTATAAAACTGATCATTCAATCACTTTCCCTGTGTTCTCAGTTAGTGAGGATGACATAGGAGTGGCTATCCTGGCACAGTGAAGTACCAAATATAGGCAATCCACAGCTTTTGCAATTCCAAGCAGGACTGGGGCTGATTGCTAAGAAACTTTAAAATATAATGTTCTATAGGAAATAAACGTGATAGTCGGATGTAAGGATTTATTTTTGAAAAAACCCCAACATGTGAAGAGCCTGGTCCTGTTACAAACCAGCTTGTTACTTCAAGAGCTTTGCCAATGACTTAACTGGACACACAGACAGGACAGGACAAATCAAGGTGCAACAGCTGATCATATGCCTGTGCTGGGTAAAAGTGCACTGCTGCTGTTTCTCTAGTCTTCCCTTTCAGGCAGCATCTGAACTGAACTCTGCTCTACACTGTATATCTTCCTTTTATTCTCCCTTTGTAGGGAGACAATCCTGACAAGATCACATCGATCTCCTGCAATGGAGATTATTAATCACACTGAATCATTCCCTCAAGTGTCTTTAGCTTATTTTTGGAAAGCATGACCTATAAAGAACCTATCAGTCAGGGTTAAGAACCCCAACATTTCCTCTGCCGGCTGTCTGAAAACTCTTTTTAAATGTTTCATGCTTATTCTCATCTGAAAGGTAGATTTTACTGAAAAAGATTCAAAGTAAATATATCCAGCTGTTTCTTAAGTTAAGCAAAGTTGGAAAAAAAATACACTTTTCATACTGCATGAAGAATTAAAAAGCACCTTGCCTTTCTCTGCACAGCTAGAAATGCCTGATCCATCAGATTTGGCATGTATGTTATTCTGATTCAGCAACATATACACGATTGTAGTGGGTGACAACCCCCCTCCCCC
Source organism: Neopsephotus bourkii (assembly GCF_033783945.1). Classification (NCBI taxonomy): domain Eukaryota; kingdom Metazoa; phylum Chordata; class Aves; order Psittaciformes; family Psittacidae; genus Neopsephotus; species Neopsephotus bourkii. The sequence continues at coordinate 8,082,027 of NW_026901776.1, read as the reverse complement.
ATTAGCAACAAACCCCCCTCACTTCTGTTGTATTCACTCTCCCATCCAAGTGCAATGAAACTACACCCTTCCCCCACTTTCCAGATTAAATTCTTGGTTTTTTCTGCTCTCTGTTGGTTTCATACAACTGGTTTCAATACAAACAGACAACCAGGTCAGTCACTTGCTGATTTTATTTGGTTCTTGTCCTACTGGGGTGGTAAGAGCGACCTAGGAAATGCTTAGTGACTTTAACTTCTGCTGACCTCCAGGCAGCTGAGTACTCCCAGCATATCAAAGGACTGAGCCCCTGCATTCACAGCTTCAGACGTGGTCACAATAATAACTATGAGGTGCTTTTAAAGCAGTTTTCAGGACTGCCTGTTCCCTTCTTCTGCCAGGGACATGACTGAAGTAAAGTATCAGTTTTCTGTTAAACAAACAAAAAGGGGGCTTAAGCTCTGTGCCATCTAGTATGCCATCTAGTCTTTCTGAACTTATGGAGCACCTTTGCTATTATCCGAGAGTGAAAAAAGCAGCCAACCTAGAAGCTTTTATCTCCCTAAAGTTCTAGAAGAAAGCACAGCATAGCAAGGGAGGGGGGCCCCAGGCATGCAGGACAAAACATGCAGAAAAAAAAAAGGGAAGTGGGCATGAGAAAAGGCAGGGATTGTACCCTGTGACCCTACGTGCCTCCCTACACAGGCAGGCAACAGTGCAGGGCCAGGTAGAAGGGGCAAAGCAGGGCCAGAGACAGGGTGTGGTGGGGACCAGGCATGCTCAATAGTTCTTTATTTCTACAGCTGTATAGGAAATTTTAGCTGTTGGCACTCTGCCTTGGCAAGCCACACCTTGTCACCCATTCTGAGCAGAGAGGAAAGAAGGGAAGCTAAATAAGAACCCTCTGTGGATTTAGCCACAAGTCCACCCAGAGCCATGGATGTACAGAAACATGATGTTTGAGCACCTGCTTTGATTTGGCTACAGGCTAGAGATTTCTGCTGTACCCTTAAATTGCGGAATAGTTGTTGGCTTGAGTGCTGGAATAGCAAATGCTGGTAGGGCTGTGAAACATATAGAAAGACTAGATGCTTTCCTCTTCTCAGCATGGGAAAGAGCTCAGCCCAAGTACTCTGCCCCATTTGGATTGTGCACTTCACAAATGGAGCCAAATGGAGATAGGCCTAAGAAGAGCTATGGAAACTAATCTGAGGTCCAGAAAACCTGACGTAGAAGGAAAGACTGAACAAACTGTTCAGAGAAAAGGATTGAGAGGAGACCTGATAACAATCTTCAGCGTATAAGGCTGCAAAAAGAAAAAGAAAGGAGCAAACTATTTTCCAGGTCCAGTGTGGACAGGATGAGGAGTAATATGCTTGACTTACAGTATGAGAAATTTGGGGACAGCGTATTTTAGCAAAGAAGAAAATAGAAGACTGGCTAGTTTTTCTGGATAGGTCATCACAGATTATGTATTTAAGAACAGATCAGACAAATCTTCATGAGAAGTTATGTTGGTTTAACTGATCCTTCTTTGGGACAGGGAGCAGGCTTCATAACCTTCCTGAGATCACACCTTGATAAAACTCTACATACTCTACATCAGATAAACAGTATGTCATGGTCACACTACAGACCCTGAGACACCACACGTGAATAAAAGTCAGGATGACCATACTGACAGGCCAAATGGACCCCTTGGCACTTCAGAGGAGGATCCTGGGGACTCCTTCAGCCCATATTGTGTGTGAAACTTACGTACTGATACTTGCCATTTCCAAGTAATTTCTGCTTATCTAGGAGCTGATTCAGAAGACAGTTTTCCAGTCACTCAGAGGGCCTCATGTGGCCTTCTTTCACTTAAGGAGGAAGCGGTCTGGGAAAAGAAGTCGTATCCTCACACCAGTTGTTAGAAATCACAGCTTTATATATATATATATGTATGTATATATATATGTATATTTTTTTTAGGTCAACAGAATTCTCTTATATCTGTTTCCAAAACTGGATTAACAGGGAACAAGAGCATATCTACAGTAAGCAGACCCCTGGGGTGGGAAAGAGCCTGCTTCTTATCTAGGTTAGAAAAGAGGACTAAAGAGGAAGGCACATCCTACATACTTCCTGTATGTGCAAAGGCTTCCGGCCACCCCAGCTCAGGTGACTCCTCTCCTCTGACCAGCCCAAAGACTGCAGGAATCCTTCCAGGAAGGGTCACTGTCCTTTTCTTCCAGCTAGCCAAAGTCCTCACCCTCATTCAGCTCTGCAGGAAGCACATTTTGGTGAGCGCTGCAGTTTAAGGAATGCAAGCATGTTAATTATTAGAGCTTCAAAAGATACAAGTTCCAGTGGGCAGGATTCCAGAGCTCTGAATGAAATGAAAACCTCATCTTGATCTCCCTTGGCCCACAGTGAGGGTTGTTAGTGGGGAAAAAAAAAAATTAAAAAACTTTGAATACCCACAGAAGATAGTTCACCAGTACAAAACAGTAGTACACAGCTTTAGAAATATGGAATTATTTTAAGATGAAGCTGTTGTTGGGCAGAGTTCCTTACACAGGCTTACTCTTCAATGCTGTTAAGAAAATTCAACAGGAAGATTTTAGTGAATGTTTACATTGCTTTCCTTTAAAACAGATGTAAGCACATCTCCCCCTTCTCTACTGTTTGTTTGGAGTTCACATCTCAGTTCCTATGCTGTGACTATGCTATGTAATGGGCAACACTGAGATTTGAAGGCCATAAGCAAAAAAGGATAATTTCGAAGTTTTTCAGAACTGAATTCCTCTATCTGCAGCTTCCTTTCTTTCCCCATTGTGGTTTCTTGCTGTTTCCCCCTTTTTGAGGAGGCTATGTAAAGCTATTCTGCTGCTTGCCTCCCTTTCTTATATGAGGAAGCCTGTGAGAGAACCAAGAAAAATATCAGATGTGTTCATCCTTTTGCTGCTGAAAAGCTATGATTCTAGGCATTTGAGGTAGGAAGAATAGCACAAATATTTTTCCACCTCTAACTACTCAGGTAAGACAGCACAACTGAGGACAGAAATTCAAAATTTGGTATGTCCTGTCCAGGTTCCTACTGTGATACACCTGGACACAATAAGCTTGTTTTGGTTATGATTAAGCATCAGAGCCTCATCTAGTGAAACATTAGATCAGATGAAATCTAAAGAAATAAGAGTTGTCAGGACAAAAGGAAAGAATAATTCTCTCATGGCAGCTTGACAGCCCAGCCACCATCACATTTGAATACTGTAGAAAATAGTAGAATCTCATTCTGCATTTTTCCATTAAGTGACAGAGGAGATCATGTGAAGATTGACTCAGCCATAGAGGCATGCCTCCTGTCTAGTCCAGGCAGAGAGTAAAGTTTCTCCTTGCTAGCACACTGGTGCAAGCTGTCCAAATGTCAGAAGATGCAAATCTCCAACTCTTTTTACTCTGTAGACACACAGGTTAAATAATTGCTATTTGTAAAGGTTAAAACCTCTACCATTCACTGTTAACATAAGACATGCCTCCTCCGCTCATGATGGCTGCAGCATGTGTCTGAATGGATTTTGGCACAACTTAAAAGTCATTGCTCCTAACTCTAGCTCTGTTTCTTACTTGCCGGATGGTCTGGGGCAAGTCACTTCAATCCTCTGTGCCTCAGGTTCCCCACATGTGAAATTGAGCTAATGATACCTCTCTAAAGCCTCTGGAAAGGGATGACTAAAAAGTTCTAGATAGGATAAATAGCTCATTTCCCCAGCAGTTCATAAAATTGCATGGGGCCCTTTCACAAAAATGCAGGTAATTTTAAAATGCCAGGAAATGTCCAGCACTTCAAACTCTAAACAGAAACTAGGTCCAAACCTAAGAACCTGTCTAATGAGAATATGGAGTTTCTCATTTGATTAAAATATAGACAACTAACTCAAACTCCACTTCTTACCTCACTGATGATGACTAATTCACAAGAGTTCCCCAGCACCCAAACAAGGCAGGGATTGCTGTGACTGGGCAAAAGAAAAAATAGAAGAAGGTCTCTCTGGGATAAACATGGATATTATGCTCTCAACACATTCTAAAAACATCAAGGATGAAAAATTGCATTTCAGTATAGCCAAGAGTTCAAGTACTATGAAAGCACCATTAAAATGTACATTTGTATTGCATCACTGAGGCAGAGCATCAAAGGATACACACCACAGTTTTACTTCACTGACTTTAATATAGGCATTGCTATATCCTGGCTTCACTAGGACAATCTCTTTATGACTTTGTTTTTACTATCCAAATATATACATGAAGTGCTGGAAGTTTTTTCAGTGGACTGCAGTGAAGAACAGCATTCTTATAAAAACAGTAGTGGATACTTTGTGTTTGACTGGATAAATATCTACACAATTATGAATGCATGTGCAATTGTGAAAACTAAAAAAAAAACTAGGCCTAACCTTTACCAGTGCAGGCTTTATAGCAGGGCTGAAAAGGAAAGCTTCTGTTCCAAAGTGTTTCAAATCTATGAAGTCTGGATTAAAGAGCATAGTTAATCAACAGCTGATGGTGCTAGTTGTGTGGACTCACCAAAAGAAAAGGACAAACCCACCATTTTGGAAACATATTACACATCTGCTGTCGTGCTCATAACATTGAAAATCAGGAAATAAACCATCAAATCTGTCTTCTCTTATGGTAAAAAGTTTGAATCAGGGTTTTGAAGCACACAAAATATCTCTGATACTCACTGCAGCACTGCCTCCTGAAATGCCCAAGTTATTTTCACAATTTTCCTACAAAATTGGAGCCTGTATGATCATTCATTTTGTGTATTCATTCCAGCAATTTCCTAATGATATTTCCAACCAGCTTCTAACACTGGTAGAATTGTGAAAGATAGTTGAATTCCTCTTCCTTTTTTCCCTGAAAACAGACAGATGGGTAGAGATGCTATCAGAGTCCTGGCTCTGAGAAAACTTGCAGTTGTGAGTTCAAGATACGAGAGAAGCCTCATGGGAGAAAGCCCTTATATAAACACCCCAATGATGGGAAAAGCTTTGCCTGGGGCTCACATCCTCTTAGATAGTGAAAGTCAATCACCCATGAGACAAAAAACCATTCATTAGTTCTGCTGCCACAAAATTACTTGTTGAACAAAATGGCTATTCCAGAAGTTTTAAAGAAAAGCACTGTACTGTAGGCATGTGCAAGTTTGGATTTCTTTTGTCCTTTTTCACTAAGTGCTTCTCTTTATTAAACTATAAATTGTGTACCTAACTCACCAGAAAACCGTCTCACTGCCAGAAATAGGAAGACAAATAAAACAGTAATGTATGAAGCACACAAGATGAGCTGAGCAAATGTTTGCACAACCAAACCATGACACAGGTCTACTGAAAACAAGAAAGAATGAACAATTAAAGTACTGGCCTACCTTGCCAACAAGTGATGCTTGATTTTTAACATTTAAATCTTTAGCAGGACATGGAGGGGGGAAAAAAAAAAAAAAGCCCAAAATCAAGCATTCAGAATTTCCTTTTCAGCAGTATATTGTATCCTAAATTTTCAGCAGTGGTCTTGCATGCCAAAACATCTGAAACAAGATTTATTATCAGAGAATGAATTTTGAAATACAGCTAAAAATCCAAGTCTAATTTGACGTCTCATAGCTGGTCAACCGAGAAATGAGGCATGCAAAATCTTTAGTGATCTTATTTTTAATCATGTGCTTTGTGCATACGTTTTTGCTTCTTGGGAGTTCTCACTCTCCTTGGGAGAGAAAATTTAGTCACAAAAGTCCCTCTGTATTCTTGACAGTAGGCACTCTTCAAACAGTAAAGTGAGTTACAGAACTGTAATAATCTGTCCATCAAATTCTGGATTTCACACATACATACAAAATACCCTCAACACCCTGGAAATCTTTTGCTATCGTGATTGCACCAGCATTCACAAAAATAAGTTAGAGACTTTGGCCAAGGTCAAAGAATTGAGTCTTCGGATTCTGCAGTATCATCAGGCTGAAAAAGCAAGGCTCAGCAGCTTTCCTCTCTGGTGGTCTCTTAGTGTGGATTTAGACTGGTTTGCATTTTTCAGGTCTGCTTCACGAAGCAGGCTACAGACTTTAAAGAAACCCAGCAAGCCAAGTTCATCTCAAACCAAGTGGGGCAACAACCATAAGCCTTAGTGGGCCCTGGCTTAGAAGCCTCAGAAAACAGTGAGGGTGAAGGCCACAGTCCCATATGTGAAATACACACATTGGTACGGACAGAGATCCATCTACTGCCCTGGAGAGTAGTTGCTTGAAGGATTTATTCATTTTCTCACACTTCTCATGATTGTACTTATTGTTCATCCCATCTTTGCAAAGGAAGTACAGTTTGTAAAGAGCTGCAGTCATTCAGATACAGATCAATACAAGTTCCTTAGTTTAGTCTCTTGTCTGTATTGCTTCCAGTTAGTAGGATGACCGGAAAACGCTTCTTTGCTATACCCAGATAGAAACTTCTGTTGAATAGTATTTTCTTTACCCTTCCTAAGCCCCACTTAAATTAACTTTTTCCCTTTACTGTTTCATTTAAATCCCCCTTTTTCTTTTTTCTCCTGCCCCTTCCTTAAATAAATTTAAGTAAACTAAATAAAATATTTCTTTGCACTTTAAAAGTTGGCTCAGTTTGATACTTCTTTCTTTCACTTTCTGTAACATTGGAACCATCTCCAACTCATTCCTTTGCCATGGAACCTGCTTTATATGTGTTGTCACAACTTCTTCATATCTAATTTTCAGTTCTCTCCATCCAGGTTTTAATACAACTGAAGCAACAACAGAATGCAGGAGGTAACCGAGCAGCAGATGTGCTAGGAGAAACACTGACGTTGGGAAGATAATACACATCCTCTAAACAAAGAAATACCTGCTTATTTTTCCTAGCTTGGCATGCCATAACTATTTTCTGCCTCACATAATGCTCTGCCCTGGGAGCCAATTTCCATATCTTGGGCAGAGCTGACTGGTGCCACACCAATTAAATGTAATTTTGTATTTAATGGACATGTTTAGATAAGGGATTTTAACCTGGGTTTCTTGAATCCCAGAAAATTCTTAGATGATAAATACATAACTCTTTCCAGTGTTTATGGATCATTCATCAAGCCATTTTGTAATTATCTGACATTCTTTCTTTTCTTATTTTAGTATTTTGTCTAATTTCACTGATATGTTCCCTAATCAATCTTTGTTTGCAACTCAGTGGTTGAGTCACCACCCCTGAAGGTATTTAAAAGATGTGCAGATGTGGTGATTAGAGACACAGTTTAGTGGTGGACTTGGTAGTGTCAGGTTAATGGCTGGACTCAACCTTAGGAGTCTTTTCCAACCTAACTGACTCTGTGATTTGATGATTTTGAACGGCTAATTAATACCAGAACCACCACTGGCTACACTCTGTGGCACCTATGCACCATTTCTCTAAGTCCCTCTGCAATTTTTTTAAACCATGTTGATGCACACATTCAAGCTGATTTCAAAGTTTGTATACTGCATATTCCACGGTCCGCCACTGATTTAGTCATCATGTAAAAATAACACTGTCAAATGTGATGAGGTCTGTTAGTGACATAAACAAGGGCTACAGCTGGAATGGAAATAGCTATATGTAGGCACGTGTTCATTGTGAGGAGAAAGGATCTCTAAGAGTCAGGCATCCTGGGAAACGCAAATTAAGGGTGTAAGTGCTCCAATGCAGATATCTGATCCTGCACATTCCAGGATATCTGGGACCATGATCCCTTAATTCCTGTCCTCCCCCCACTGCCTTGTATCTCTGTAAATAGCATTTCTGAATATGAACCACCCTGCATCTGGCACGGCACTGCTTATGCCAAGCTGACTACACCCTTCCCCTGGGGTGTAAGGTCATGAATCATTATAAACACAGCAGTATAGGAATTTCACACCTTATAAAATTATTGTTTACAAATAATAGCAGTGATTACTCAAAAAGCATTCCAGAAAAAAAAGGGGGAAAAAGTTAATTAGAGATGCAGACACAGTAATTAGGCTGTAGCCACCACCACTTATCTCTTTACCCAGCAAGTCTATGTCTTCCTTTATTCTGCTTTTTCTCCAAGGAAGCTTAACCCCGTGCAAGCCTACTGAGAGGAGAAACACCATTTAAATACCCTGCTCCTGCAGCACAAAGCCCTAATTCAGTTCCTATCCTTGCTCCTCAGGAAGAATCAAGCCAAGAGTGTGCCTTGTGGGTTATGTTCATTTTGCTTACTAGCTTGAGACTGGTCAGACTTGGAAACTATCAAAACTATTCAGTCTTGTAGGTCTTGTAGCCCTCCCTTATGCAATTGCTCCAAGCATAATCTCCCTGGGAGCAGGCTGTCGGAAGATGTCCAGCACTTGTGAGCCTGTGTGTCCATTTCTACGGATGGCCAGCCACACAGAAACACCAGAGATCTGGGAAGAGGTGAAGAGCAGCTTCCCCAGGCTCCCTGTTACAGCAAGCAGTAATCAAGGGCAGATGACCTGTGGCACACACAGCCAGGGAAAAGAAGCAGCCACACTTCCAGCCTGGAGCAGCTACTTCTCGGCAGGTCTAACCAAAAACCTGCTCTACCATTCCCAAGCCATGTTGTGCTTATTTCCATTTCAGTTTAGTTACAAGTACCACCATACTTCAAGTGGGAAGCCAACCATTTTCTGTCTATCTTCCCATCCAGCTGCTCACCCGCAGTGTGTGGTTGCAAATAGCACATGCAAACTCCTTGTAGCCTTGCTAGCATGTGTGCACCACACACTGAAATCCTCACTGTTGTGCTATCAGCAGCACAATGCCGGACAGGTTAGGTTCTACATGCCACAAACAAATCTTTTTCCCTCATTCTAAGCCATTTGGCAACAAAGATTACTTATGGGCGCAGGCTTTCTACTTTTAGAGAAGTCTCTTTAAAGTAGAAAACTCCACACAGGGACTTTCCAAACCCTTCACAGCTACTAGAAACAGTAACAGCATGTGTCCTCCTCCACTCTCAGCAGTAAGATATTTAGGAGTTCCTCTGGCCTCATCTTAAAAATACCCAGAGCACAAAAATAAGTCGTGCCTGAAGGTCAGTTAAAATGAAATCTTCCAAATGGTGTTGAAAGTGCCCCACTAGACACAGCTGAGAGTAGGCACTGGGATTTATTTCCCAACACCTTTCATAAAGTTCAGTCAGTACTTATGCCAGTGGCAAGAGGGAGACAGGGAAAGATTTCAGAGGGTCAAATACTGCAGATCTTTTCTGTGTGGGGATGTGGGCAGACTGAAATGTTGGCAGCATGCCTAGCACAACAAGGTCCCACTGCAGGGTCCAGGGATCCATAAAACGGGTTACAGAAAACAACAGCTATACCTTCCCTTTCCATTTAGCCATAGGATGGGTCCCACTCCTGTTGAATTTACAGATTCTCTGCAAAGACCTGCTATGGCCTGGTTGCCCCACTGGTCCTGGAATACAGAATGTGGGGGATGTAGGTATACATCAATTTCAGATTTCTATTTCTTCCTACAAATTAAACCCTTTTAGGGGTTTTAGGGTTATATTCCTCTAAACGTATCTTGGGCATTAGTATTTGTTCTGTGCAGCTGTGAGAGGCTTCTTAGACTTCATATGGAAGCTACATCTGCTATATTCACCATCTGCTATACTCATACTATTCATGTGCAATATATAAAAATAACATTGAGGTGGAGATAGGAGCTGGCTAAATGGAAGCAGAAGATTAAAATCCTTGTTTTGGGGCAAAAGACAGACATTAATTCTATTGGTTGCTCTGTGGCAAGTTTGATTATGTTATGGTTCCCATCTCTTTACCTTTTCCTGTTTAATTATTCTCCCTTATCAGTCATTTAGAGACTGGAGACCTTCAAGACAGGCTTAATTCAATCTTTTCCTCCTTTATGTTTTCTTGTCAAGACTGCTGTTATCTGCTTCTTTTATCTGTGGTTTATTTGTTCTGCCAAGGCAACAAGCTTCTCTTTGTCAGCTCCCCAAGGTTGCCTCTGGGACATCTTCCATATGTGTAACTATATCCAAAACCAATGGCTCTGAGGTCACCTGAAAAGCCCTTTGACTTTTAGAAGATGCTTTACCTCACATCTCCTCTACACGCTCACAGAATATCACAGTAACTTGTACATAAAGCTAATGGCTAAAACCAGATGTTTTTACTCCTCTGCCTATCTGGCAGGCCTTGGGCTGTGGTTTTCCTGAAGGAGGAACTGTATTCTTCAGCTGTATCTAGACTGGTCAGACTAACAGTGTCTGAGCACAGGCACACCCATCTTGCTGATTTGGTAGCAAGGCCTCTGGTTTTGGCTTAGGCCAGCTAACTCTCTTCCAAGCAGAATGTGGGCACAGTCAAGTCTGGACATTAGGATGGGACAGGGACCATTCCCAATAGGCAGTTGATGGGTCCAATGTTGTTTCAGAGAGAAAAATTGTTTAGTTGTATGGATGTGAGATCTGCCATGTCAGCATTGAGTAAGCTGACATACTAGGTGTCACTGTAAACTGCAGCTCCTGCAAGAGGGATGTGTGCAGTGCCCACTCCCCTGGGGGTGTCAGCCATGACTGACATCTTACACTGCTGCTTGAACCTCAATAACAAAACAATAGCTGTCTTTTTCCATTTCTAAGGTTTTATGAGTGCATAATGTTGCCTCTTCTCCTCCCAACCCCCCATTATTTGAGTAGCCCTTTCTTAAAACACAGGGACATCCCACTTAACACTCATTTAAGGAGAAAACTTAATTCCAATCTCCCTTTCATCTGAGAGAAGCCAAGAGGAAGGATCAGAAATCTCTGCACTCCCATTCCCTTCCTTAAGCTGTCTGAATTACCTTTGCTGACTCAAGGGTTAACAGCCAAGTCCATCACAAGCTTTCTCCTCAAATTCTGCCTATGAAGCCTGTGGTTTCCTTTCAGGGGACCATGCTGGAGCAGTGGGAGCTGGAGAGAGCCTAACTGCAGAAGAGCTGTGCTGCCAGAGAAAGGAGGGTCCTGGGGACGTTCTCAAAGAGCATCCTGAAGACAAGGAGGCAGCCGTAAATGAGTTGCAACAGTGAAGGTAAACATATGAGGTGGTGATTTAAGGCAAGGGAGAGACAACAGAACCAGCAACTACTAGTCCCTATGGTGCTGGAGGGAGAAGGGTGTGAAAGACCCCCTTGGTATGACTGCAGATAAAGCCATTAGTCCCGCAAAAAGGCTTGTCACCAAGTCCAGGGAGCAGAAGAAAACATGAATAGAAGCCTGGGTGGCTGCCATATGCCTCTTATGGTGCCTTAGAAAGGAGAATTTCATGGCAAAAGCCACAGGTAAAAAAGGATCAAACAAAAGCAAGAACCTCTGATCAAGAACCACATGTCCTCTGCTGTCAACAAACACACATCTTGATGTCATTCTCAGGCCAAGCATCAGGTGCTTGAAGACTAGAGTGGTCATCGTGTTCCTTGTATGCTTGTGACAATAGCACATGGAGGTTTTGCTGCTTCTTTGTTTTAGGGGCAATAAAACCAAGTAAGGGTAAGGAGGATATGTGTATATTCTTATCTAGATTTTGCTTTTAAATGAGGAAAAATCAGAAGAGTAATTCCAATCTCTCCTAACTGGGACTCCTAGTCAAAGCAGTGCTACATCATCCTTTCCAAGCCCTGGCACAGAGCTGAGCTATGACATCTTCCAAACACCATTTCTTAAACCCTCCCATCCCATGGCTGCAATACAGTAAATATTTAGGAGAAAGATTTACAAAACAATTTTATACCCATGCTCTCATTCTGCCACAATTAAACACCATTTCCAGAGTTGTGCTGAGATCCCTGATGGTATCAAGTGCAAACAGGACAGTAAATTATAAAGACATATCAGCATTATTTGCCTTTAAAAGGCACAGAGACGCACGCATACATGAACTCACACATAAGCACTTTTGCCAAGCATTAACAACAAAGTTATTTTTAAGCTTCTGTCAAATAGATGCATGACTTCTGTGAGGATGTGTATATGTTTAAAATGTCTAATATTATTTCAGTTATTTTCCTCAATTATCTATTTTTATTTTTCATTACTTTTCTAAATAGATTTTGAAATATTCACAAGGGCTAAATACATTTAAGCTTGCATAAAGGCACATTTAGGGTCTGATAACATGATGCTGAGATAAATTTGCAGAGTCACTATTTTTTCAGGGATGCTGCTCTTACTATTGTGCTAGGATCCACCCTGACAAATCTACAAACATGTAAGTAACTTTCCTCCACTTCAGGAACATGCAGAAAAGTCAGGCTCGCGTGCACAAGTTGTGAGGGCTACTGCAGGGGCCCCAGTTTGGGAAGTATTTTTTACGTTACCAGTCCTGAAGTGAGTAGAAGGGCTATTTCACTGGGTTTCTCAGGGGAAGTTCATGGCCTCTGCATTTGACAGATCAGAATAACACTGCTGCTCCATTCCTGAAGTGCTGATGCAATATTTTCACTAGAATTCTCACAGAGTAAATCCAAAGGAAAAACACCCCCTGGATTAAATTTCAGTGACAATAAACCAAAGCATGAATGCTTAAAACTCAAATGAAATTGCTTTTCTGCATAGATACTACCTTGCCCATTTGTTTTCACTGATGCAGAACCTTGTAGAAATGTCATTACAGCAAGAAGCAGCATCAGGGAGGATATCAGGTTTTCCTCTGGATTTATGTCCTGGAAGGTGGACATATCTGCAGTGATGCAAAACACACATAGGCAGAGTGTATCAACATACCCTACTTGTGGCTCACTGTTGTCACAGCAGGTAACTTCACTGCCTTTCCAATACTTTCACAAGGAAGTAAACTCGTATGAAAAACCCCAACATTTGCAGTATGCAAACTAATTTATAGTATGAATGTATGAGAAAACATAAGGTAAAGATCTAACACACAAACAGATTTATTTTTTAAGAAATTAATGCCATCTCTTTCCAAGGTTCCTTGACCCAGCTCCCCAAGCCTCTATACACAGCAATCAAACTGACCATTCACCTAAAGGCATTGCCAGCAAAACAACACAGGGTTCAAAACTGCTTTTAATAAAAAAAATGCAAACCTTTCCTCTTAAAAACCAACCGACCAAACCAACCAACCCACCCCGCCGTGGTAAGTGACATTCACGGAACTGACAACTCTTTCACTCAGTTAAGCCTCATGGAGAGAATAAAACCTTAACCAGAGACTGTGAAATTCTGCCTCAAGCAGAATGGTTGAAAGAGCAGAAATCCAAAGATCCCATGATATCCACAACAGTTGATTACAGTCAGTGATGTTAGGCAGCAGGCACTCAAACACTGCAGCAATGAGTGCAAGCATTCACATGCAGCATGGATAAGCCACTGAGAAACACGAGTCTCAGACACGTCACCTTGTGCAGCAGAACATCCTAGATGGCTGTTTTGCCATGAGGTGGAGAGAGGGCCACTATAAGCAAGAGAAGCATACCTGCACATGCATTTGTGAGTCCTTGCACACACAGAAGGGCGGTCTGCAACATCTGCAGTAAGTTAGGTAGCTGCTGTCAGCCAATCAAAGCACAAACCTCTTGGTATTGTGCAAGAGAGTGAGGCACTTGTAAAAGTATGATTGACACAGGATGCGAAAGGAACAGGATAAGCAAAGGCTTAACCTCAGGAGATTGAATCTTTCTCCAAGATGTTCAGGAAACTTGGGAAAATCCTACTGACCTCAGTGTCAATCCCCCTGATTAATAGTTAGCCAAAAGTTTGATATAGTTCTGATTAGGAACACCTCAAAATCTGAATCATATTTGACAACTGTTTCTGCAATAAAATAGCAGGTACAGACAGAATGGAGTACCTCAGTGTCTGTGCCCTCTATGAATGGTGTCACAACACTGCACATTCTCAGTACTATCGCTGTTTCATTTTCACCTCAGTTCTTAAATTGTTTCCATAGGCCATTTCCTTTTTTTGTTTCCCCCCATTAATTTATACAAGACTCGGGCTGAAGTTTTATTTGAAACTGCATAAGTTATTCTACATCAATTCTTTTGAAGTCGTTTTGCTTGCCTATCAGCTTTCTTAGAGACTACCACAGCAGTAAAAGCCCTTGTGGAGTGGAGATCAAATGCAAGACATACTTCAGCTACAATCAACCTCTCTGCTTAGCATGAGAGTAAGCTAGTTCTGCAGTTACAGATTACAAACATATCTGATTCAAGTTGCTTGCCAAGCTTAAGAACTACTTGCCTGTTTTTCACTTGCAAACAAAAAATGCAGACTGGTTAAAGCTGTGCTCACTACACCTGGTTTTAGGACTGGAGAGAATTTACAGTTAAATTACAAGCCTCTAAAATAGGAAGTGATAGTGTTGATGACAGCAAAACCTGAGCTGTTTAAGATAGGCTGCTATGAATGAAACACAAAAATCTTAGATATGGCTGGAGCATTCCCAAACAGCCACGATCAGTCAGACCATATGGGCTATTAAAAGCCCTACAGTACACTGGTGTTTGTGCCTAATTTCGGTTCTTTTAATTTTGGGCTATTGCCAAGCTGTGACTTACCTTTGCTCTCCAGCTGCATCTGTTACTTTAGGTTGGTCTGCCATCTGTCTCTGGGTACACAGTACTTGGTCTGGTCATTTACTGCCCAATCCTCTGCTCAAAGAAACACTTGTGCCTTCCTTCCTGATGAATAGTGTGAAGCTTTTTCCTTGTTTCAGCAGTTCCATGGGGACCATCATCACTGTCCCTGTGCTACTGTTCTTCCTCCACAGTGTCAAGTTTCTTGGCAAAGGCTTACAGTGCTCTTTACCTCTCTTAAACATAAAGGTACCTGCCCTTTTTTCCCCTCCCAGGGGACCCAGCCAAGGCAAAGAGAAAAATGCCTTTTTTCCACTCCTTCATGTAACCCTCATCTCACTACAAATTACATTTTTCATGTTGCTGCTAACAATTTGCTAGCACTAACTGCAATCTTAAGATACTTCCTAGCATCTTTCCTACCAAGAATTCACAGATGAAAATTTAAGGAAGTAGGGAAGAGAGATTACAGGAAGGGAGCGGAGGAAGGGGAACTACTACTAGGAAGGGACAACATGAAATTGCTGTGGGGCAAAAGCACATAAAGAACTATAAAAATCCAGGGTGTTTTTCTAGAGACCACAATGTCACAAAACTGTCAGAGAGCTGAGAAATACAAAATGGGCAAGCCAACTCCATGCCACAGAAGCTGGAGAAAGAAACACAAAGGTGGTTTCCACGGTTGCAGTTCACCATTAGGTAAGCTGAAACTGAAAATTAAGCAGGACAAGAGGCTTGAAGGTAGATGGAATAACTGCACTTAACACAGAAAAAATGTGGTGCTCATTTACAGATGACAGTGGAAAAGAGCTGAATCGTAGGGGTTAACTTCTAAATGTGACTTGCAAAATGTAGCAGCTTTACTGCAGCAGTGATGTCATTACCAGGCTAACCTGAAGTTTTGAAGATTTTCATGCTGTTAATCCCAGTTTTCATTGCATGGCTTTTGCCTAGTATTTCTTTGCCTGGTTCATTACACTTCTTTTTGGACAAGACCTGCTGCAGTGACTCACAGGGGTCACCAAGGCTTAAAATAAATAGGGGGGGAAAATGGAGAAAGGATATGTGACATCACCAGTGATTAGAAGTTTCTTGGTGTGTTCTGAGAAAACATTCAGGTCAGAGTAAAATGGAAACAGAAAAATGGACTTCCATACCTAGGTCAACTTTCTATACAGAAAGCAGAATTAATATCACAGATTTTTGATCCCAACCCACCCTGTTCTTGCAGAGACACAATTTAGGTTTAGATCAGTAATAGATTAAATTTGTAATAGGTCTTTTATCCACACCAGTACAAAAGGGCAGTGACTCATTTGCCAGCCCCTTCCTGTCATCCTTGTCTTGCTCAGTGAAGCCGCCCTGAGTCCACAAACTGATTTTCTTGCCTTAACAAGAAAATCAAAGAAAGAGCAAATGCTATAAAAACAGTAAAACAAACTAACAAGCCCAACAAGACTGCTATTTTCTCTGAGGTTTTTGTTTCTTTAGAGCAAAAACAAATCTACTTAAGATACAGTATATGTAATAAGCTGCTCCTGAGAGTAAGGGTGTCTCCATTTTCAGCAAGAAATCCTAACTTTACATGCTGCCAAGAGTTATCAATTTTCAACTCATTTGCTGAAAACCAAACACAGTCACCAATAATTACCACCCTCGCTCTTTGAAGGATATTGACAGTCAAAAAAAAGAACTCAGCCTATAAAGGATAACACTTTTATTAGTGTAGCTGAAGGATTAGTAGAAATGTTTGTCTAATGAATGCAGTTACTATATGAGCACATGCCTGAATAAGCTACTTGTCAACAGAAACCTATCTATTTATAAAGTACTTCTGAATGGTGCAAAAACTATCTGTATTACAGTATTACAGTGGCTTTTGCACAGTAGAAAATATTTTATTGACATTCGTATTGTGAACTTCACCTCATTTGCCAGTTTTATTTCTGAAACCTATCATGTAAAACATACAGGATGGACTTTCCTACATCTGGCTAGATTTGCCTATGACTTTTTAGCTCAAAAAACCAAAAAGTGTTTGTTACTGGTTTTGCAGTCCTTAACAGGGGATAGGCACATCTTTTATATGTACTCGTGTACCTAAAACATCTCAGAGATGCAAATTAAAGCACATATATCCATGCCTGACTGAATTCAGGGCAACCATAAAAATTTTTTAATAAAATGAAACGATTTCCAAAATTCCACTCTGTTGATTCTTCAGCCCTAATACAAAGTAAATTCTATTATTATTTGATTTTAAAATACTACATAAATGGATTAAACCAGAGTTTTGTAATGGCAGACATCAGTGGAAAACTCTTATGCGAATAAAAAAAACTAAAACAACATACATTAAAATATATCTGTTTACATATCTTAAACATAACCACGAGACCAGCAATAAACAACAGAGTTGAAACAAAGAGAGCAGGAAGTTCAGAGTGAAGACAGACAGTATTTAAAGTTATTTAATTACGAAGTGAACGGTACGCTCGCCCCCCTCAACTACAGCGAACTTTCACAAAGTCTCTAGTCATTGCCTGTTAATAACAAATTTAGATGATCCATGTTCAGGCTGATGTTTAGGCCTAACTTCTTCAAATCTGAATAGGACTTTGAAAACAGGGACTTGGAATGAGTAAAGTAGGAGAGATGGAAAGGCTCTGCCTGGCTTTCCAAGAGTGCTTAGCACATTTACTTCTAAAGTCAAGCGCTTTTAAAGGTTTCTTTAAAGGTGTACAATAGTACACTCAAAACAACTAGTCATTTTTGAAAAGGAAGACTATCTATCCTGCAGTTACCACTTAGATCAGTGGCAAGAATGCTAGAAATGCACAGATAGGAGGCTGATATGTGTTCCAGTCCCTGTAATGCATACTGCTTTCATGAGATGTACTTTCCTGTACACGTACCTCTTATACCTTCAGAATTAACATCTCTTTGACACGCGCATGATTATTTCTATGTATATATGTGCATGTTTATACATATATACATACACGCACACATATGCACTTACATATATACACACAATATAAAAAAAAAATTTAAATTTCTCAAAATAGATTTGAAAAACTTTCTACTTAGTTTGAATAATCACACTGAAAACAACTCCCTACAGTTGATGGCAACTTTTTCCTCTTTAGAATAAGATTTTCCTATGAAATTCCAGTGTATTATTAAGTTCAGAGAACCCAAGTTATACATGATCAGCTGTTACCTTTTCCCTATTTCGTACACACTTTCAATAATTTCAAGTGACTTTATATCTTCTTGGGCAGTACTGCTTCAAAGCAGGATAAAATGAATACCTGGGTTTTCTGCCTTATTTATTCTGAAAATAATTAGAGGTGTAGTTCTAACCAATGCATGTACAGATCCAAAACCTAAACTTGTAAATGTGTCCTCTGTAGTTGCATATAAGCCATACGCCACTTTTAGATCTGAAAAATTATTTTAAGCCCTATTTCTTTCCAAGGCACTTTTAGTACAGAGCTCTGTATGAATGCCTTTCTGAATGTACCAGTTAGTGCAGTGGAAGCAACATCAAGGATGATGTGATGTGGAACACCTCATTTACTGACATTTATTCAGGATGACCTACCTGAGTCAGTGTGGCCTCACTGGCCCTAAGAACATTCACTTGTGTTCATGAGTAATGTTCCAACCCAATAAAAACTTTTAGCACCACACCCGGCTGTGTACCCTTCCTCTATGTAGTCACAGCACTTAGGATGAATCAGGAGACCCTCCCTGGGTTCTAACCACCAGTAACTGCAAATACATCATAGGTTGAACTATATTTGGTGAAAGACATACAAATAAACCCTCTTGGGCCATACATTCTTTTTCATACACCATACTTCCTTCAAGCGTAACTGGCTTTATACTCATCTTCAAAACGCTGAGAGTTGCTTTCCCTATCTGGGTTGGTAGAAGTTGAAAGATTCTAAACTCATCCATTTTACTTCTATTACACATCAACTGTAACAGCAGATAGATGACAAAATAGGTAACCCCTAATACTTTTGATTAAAGTAAAAAAACCAAAAGAGAGCAGAAGTATCTGAAGTTCTACTGTGAACTATAAGCCATTCCTGTGAAACACTGCTTCATGCTACACTGAGTAATCATTATCATATAGCTGTATGCAGAGCACTTGAAAATGACATAGCTGCTATAGAGGTATTTGTAGGTGTGTTAACCATGTTGGGAAAGGACTGTCCAGTTTTGCTAAACCCTCAAGGATTTGCAGTTGTCATGGGAGTGATTTGAATGAGAAACATTCCTATGCCAGAAGACAGATGCTCCGAATAAGATGGAAGATATGGAAAGTCTTAAATTTGTTTAGGAAACGTTCCTTCCTCTTCTCATACTAACAAGTTTTTTTTGAAGCCAGAGCTTTTATAGTAACATTGTCTTCATGACAATAGTCTCCTAGAGCTGTTCTGAACCAAATGCCACTGGTATGAGTACAGAAAATGAGTACCATACAAACCTGAGGCAGCTTTTGTGTCTGTAAAGTTTTAAAAGGACCCTGTGATGAAATCCAAAGAAGCAGCTTAGGCTCAGCTTGTATCTGAGGAAGATGCCACTAACCCAAATAAAAAGGTAGCATGAACATTTAAGAGATTTACCTCAGGCATTCAGTCTCATGGATAAAAGGGCTGAGATCTTCTGGGATGGCCATTTGTTCTGAAAAGTCAGCATCTCCTGAACAGTGAGCCAGCTCCTGCCCCTCCATCTTCCACACCATGTATATTGTCTGCATGTAATTAAATTGTGTATTTTTCAGTCTCTGCAGTGATCTCCCCTCTATTACATTAATTACGACAGGAAAAGTGGTGTGCTATTATGACACTAGTCATCCTACTCTTCAGGAACACAATGTCTGTGGATAGTAGGCTTTCCCAGCATTAGATGAAAGACAAAGTTGATACTCCACATGTGTTAAGAGAGGGAGGTTCAAATGAGTTAAAAATCTGTGCTGAGAAAACATGTCTCTCCTCTGTGGTACTTAACATTGGAAAAAGTCCTTATGCTCTTCATGTTACTACCTTGAGGAAAGAGATGAAAATAATGAAAAAAAAAAAATCAAAAGGGAAAGGAGATAAAGGTCTTCTCACAGGTCTCTCTAATATTCTATACAAGATGTTAACTTTTCATCTATTGTGACTAAATGCTAAGCAGAAGCCACTCCACAAAAATGAATGTGGCTTCACGTTCTGCAACTCCAAACTTTAGCTATAAAAGTGTCTCAGGCCAACTCAATGGAAATTATTTTCTTTTAAGCCAAGACCACTGAATTCAAGTCTTATGTTTTCAAGTTGATAGTGGGATAACATTCTGATTTAAAAGTTGCCATAAGATCACAAGGAAAATGGGAGATTTTTCTGCCACTGAACAATTCCACACCTAAACCATTTCTTCCAAATAAAATGTAGTGTTGGAAACAAAACAGTAGTTTCAAAGACTTTTTTCTTTTGTTTTATGAATAAGGTAAATAATACCAAAATATGACAGTAATCAAAAAAATGATAGTAGTGGTGGGAGTCTGTCACAAAACTTGCAGCCTTTTTTTTCCAGTCAGGTGGGACCCTCACGATGACATGTAAGCAAGATGGAAGTATTTCCAACAAAGTGACTCTGCACAAACTTTAATGCCTCCTCCCTTTCTGAGCCATTTCATTGAAGAAGTGTTTTGGAGCCAGCTCTCCTTCACAAGCAGGTAAACCTGTTCTAAGTTAATAATTTTTGTTGGAATCTCGTATTAAAACACTGGCAATAAATTACTTACTCTCCATTGTAAGAACGTTTACAAGGACACAAAGCTTTATAAAGGCATCAAGGTATTTTTCCCTTTCATGCACCAAAATAACATGCTTTTACTGCTGCTTCAAATCCAAGTAATTGTTTAGTTTCCTTTTACCTTCCAACTTTCTCCTCAGCAGAATATTCTTCCTATTTAGTAATGGTATAGTTTTACTGACCATATCACAGATAGTGCATGCCCAGAATATAGATAACCTCATTTTTGGAGACTGCATCATTCTCATATAGAAGAGACAAAATCATGATGAGTGAGGAAACTATTTTGCATCGGTTTCTGGAAAACCTGAAAAAATCCCATTTTAAGAGTTGTAATAAAGATACCCTAAATTAAAACAATGTAAAATAGTCTAGATAAAAATAACTCAGTCAAGTCTAGTCAGATATAATTATTTTAAAACTGGAGATATGGGATATGGAGAAGGTAGAGGTACTCAATGACCATTTTGCCTCAGTTTTCACCAGCAAATGCTGCAGTCACACCACCCAAGTCACTGAAAGCAAAGGCAAGGACTGGGAGAATGAAGAACCACCCACTCACATTCAGGAACATCTAAGGAACCTGAAAGTGCACAAGTCCATGGCACCTGATGAGATGCATCTGCAGGTCCTGAGGGAACTGTGGACCTGTTTGAGCAAGTCTGGAGGAGGCCATGAAGATGACCAAGGGGCTGGAACACCTCTCCTAATGAAGACAGGCTGGGAGAGCTGGGCTTGTTCAGCCTGGAGAAGAGAAGGCTCTGGGCAGACTATAACAGTCTTCCAGTACCTAAAGGGGCCTACAAAAAATCTGGAGAGGGACTTTTTACAAGGACATGCAGTGACAGAACAAGAGGGAATGGCTTTAAATTAAAAGAGGGTAGATTTGATTAGATATTAGGAAGAAATTCTTTACTATTGGTGTGGTGAGGCACTGGACAGGTTGCCCAGAGCAGCTGTGGCTGCCCCATCCCTGGCAGTGTTCAAGGCCAGGTTGGATGGGGCTTGGAGCAACCTGGTCTAGTGGAACATGTCCTTGCCTATGACAGGGAGGTTAGAACTGGGCAAGCTTTAAGGTCCCTTCCAACCCAGACTGATTCTAGATTGCAGTTTCATTTCTGCCTCAGTAGGGGGAATTCCCCATGCCTGTAAAAGGCCCAAATGAAGTGCTAGCCTACACAAGTTGCGTATTTTTTATTAATATAATACTCCTTTAAATAACTGTTTGCAAATCCTAATGCAGAAAGCATCCTGCTACTTCAATTGTATTACAAGAATAACAAAAGATGAAATTCTTACTCACAGGACGCCACTCCTACTGCTCTGAAGCAATTAACACTGATTAACATTGAAAGTCCCTGACAACCGAGTGAGCCTCCCCAGTCCCAACTGCAGTCCCCCCCACCATGGCAGCCTGCTCTCACCTCTGCTTCTTGCCACTGACAGGCCAGCCTTACAGCTCCTCTGATTGGCCAGCAGCAGACGGATGCACCCTCTGATTGGCTGTGCACCTTGCTGGGGGGTGACAGGCCCAGCTCCTACCTCTGCTCCTTCCCTAGTGTCTCTCCTGCTCCCCCCCCGCCATACAGGTGGGGTGTCCACAGAGGTCTGGCACCTGAGTGTGATGCAGTCAGGCAGAACTAACCCTCAATAATCACCTTGTACATACAAGTAACTCTGTTCCCAGCCTGAGGATACAAAACGTGCAACTTCGCAAGGAATCTTAAAAAGCCGCCTGAACTGAAAGCTGACCACGAGAGCAGCACTGTACAGAAAAATGTTTATTGAGAGTATTGTTGCATAAGAATTGTTATTAAAACTGTGGCAAAAGGAACGTGTCATTATCATCTTCCTGTCACAAAATCTGGTCCGTATGTCAGCACCGGTCTCTCAGCTGGTTGCTCAGCTCCTGAAGTTCAGCAATCATGTTGTCCATAGTTGTCACCTCATCAGCTATCTCACTGTGAACTTCATTACTTGTTACATCTACAAAAAGTTGCTGCATGACAAAAAGAAATACATTAATATATACATACAGCTTCTCTGTTTCAGCACAGAGATAGAATACAGGAAATACATCACTACTATCCCTCATTTGTATTTTTGGTACCCGTGATGGCACCTATCTCTCTCTTTTTAAAGAAAAGGCCATTTTGTAGCTAATAAGCAGCATATATATATATATATATACACACACACACATATAGACCTGAGGTCTGTGCCACACACCTGGAATTTTGCAAAAGGGGGCTGAATCCTCCTCCTGTAGATGGTGGGTTTCTGCTCTGACCTGACTGCCTGTGCTGACTCATGATGCCATTGAAAGTAAAGGAGTTTACTATGAAACTCAAATGAGAAGAGCATCTCGCATACTGTCACTGCAGTTTACAAACCCACCTGCTGATAAATTAGTAGCTGTGAGTTTTAATGGCCATTTTTTCCCAGTGTCATGTTCTGTTGCATCATTTTCTCCAAAACCTCTAATAAATATGTTTTAACATTAGATGTGAAGACGTACGTGGGTGGAGATATTAATCTGTGTTTAAGTTATACAAGAGCAAACAAAACACTACCGAGTAATAAAAATAGTTTGTTCTTAAAGACCTTAAGACAATAACAGGAACACAAAGCTGCTAACTCATGAGCAAACTTAATTTTAATATGTTTACAGGGAAACCCAGGGAGAGGAATGCTAAAGACTTTTCTAAAGCCTTGAGATAGGCAAGCTCAGACTGGAGGTTTGTGCATGCTGCACCAGAACATGTAGCTATTGCAAGGCCAGGACTTCTCACTTGACTCAAGTAACATGGAAGGCTGGGTGAAGTACCAATTCAGAGAAATATGGGGGGAACACACCCCCCAAACATATGTTTCCCCTTTATTATGTAAAGGGAGAGTGATTAACACTTCATTTGACATAAAGGAAAAGCATACATTTAGAGACAAAAACAAATTAAGAAAACAAAAGTTGCTCTATAATACATCTGTACATCATTATATCGCCAAAACATAATGGGATGCTACAGATACATATATAAACAAGAATTTACTTAAAAGGCCTGAACCAAGGTCTTCAATGTGCCTGAGAACAGTGCTGTCACTGAACAAAGGAACATCTTAAACAAAAATAGGCATATATTCTTGCTACAAGTAGCAGAGAAACTTTTCTGACTTTCAGCCCCAAAACCTCACCCTGAGAATGTGACAAAAAAGTTTGGTTCTTTCTGGCTAAGACAGCTGAAATAAATCAGGATGATAGAATTGTTTATCACCCCCCCACCCCCCCCCCCACATTAAAGAGATCTAGTCAACTACATGCAGCCTGGGGAAGTTTCATGCACCATTATTCTTTGTGCCTCATGTTTCTCCACAACAGTACCCACATTTCATGCATTTATGACACAGCTCCATGACCTTTCTCCTTTTCAGAGACCCCACCTGTCAGATCCAAATGATGCATGGGCAAAAGGAGCAGAAGAGAGCCCACTACGCTATTTACCAGAGAATGCAACTCCCCAGAAGGCTCCATACAGAAAGAAGCCCGTTCACAACACATTTTTGAGTTGCAGCCTTCAGCAGACTGTGGGTGCATCATAGGTCTAGCACGACACAGCAGCTGGAATGTTGGAGATGGAGATCCCAGGACAGCAGAGAAGTCCAAGGAGCAACACTGTACAAAAACTGTTTTGTTCCAATTGCATATCCTGACCTCAAAATTTTGAAACCTTATCTTCTAAAAGTTTTTTCACTGTTCCTTTATTCCTTACGAAATTGTAACTACTGAATCTGCTCCTACCTCATTTTTTTAGGGTTTTTTTTTCTGTTAAAGGAAAAAAGGAAAAAAAACCAAACCAACAACTCCACACTAATACTGATTTAATTGGCAACAAAAGAAGATGCTGCAGTCACGCTTGGACAGGCATAAACAGCACTGAACTGTTTGTGCATAGGATCTCACAGAAGACTGAGTTTTTAAACCACAAGACTTTGGAAATTCTATATGACTTCACATTAAAAATAAGATGGCATCTTGAAAAGTATGCACAAACAGTGAGGTTATACCAACAGCTTTATCTCTAACATGTCAGTTTTCTCAGAAGTGTCATAAAACTTAAAGGCACTGTGATCTGTCAGTGATATAGATGCTCATTTAATTAGTGCCCTCAGGAATTAATAATAAAATGTATTACTCACCTATTCTTAATATTTCAGATACTGCATGATCTTGCATAGTATAAAACACCTGTACTTGTATTTATATAATTCATATCAAGTAGTTTTGTTTTCTCTACAATCACACTCTACACAGTTGTTTTTTTTTACAACCATTCTGTGAATCACAACAAAACATATATGTTATGACGTTTTTTCACCACATTCCAAAGATTTTGGCATGCCAGTAGTATCTAAAAGCACAGTTACAGAGCCAGCTTGTGTCTGCTTAGAAAACTTTCTTAGGCTTTTATCCTCAAAATTACAGGACTTAAAAGAGAGTGAGCCAAGTTTAGCACACTGATGATGGATCAACACTTTGTAACACAAGCACACATGGTATAAAACTTATGCTCTGTAATTCACATTTACTAAATCCCACACACAGCCAGGAAGAATACTTTAAGACATTAAGTGCATTTTGAATGAAAACGTATTTCAGATCAGTGTTCAGTTAAACAATAGCTGTATCCCATGATGTAAGATGAAAGGTAAAATCAGGATAATGGTGCAGAAATAGTTCTTTGGGTGTCTAGCTATGGAGGCACAACTCCAAAAACCAAACATATGATTCAAATGATGACATTTTCCAAAAAATTAGTATCTGAATTGGAAGGATATCCACCCTGAAAACCTTATTGAAATTTTCACTGTTCCTTTATTCTTTCTGAAATCTTAAGTCTCTTAATAGACAATTGTTTTTTAAAACACTTCAAGTGATGCAAAGTAGTTCTGATACGTTTTGGTCCTTTCTGCAGGTTTACATCCATTCTTTCTGAGCCTGCCCTGCTTCCCACATGACTACTCACACAGGAATGATATTTGGAAATACTTAAGATACTTGAAATGAGTGGTTTCTTCCAAACATTCAAAACTGTTTGCCCATTATTTTAAGTAAAATTCTAACTTACTCTAAAATGTCAATTCTATCTCTTAGAAAAACAGATTTATTTCAATCAAAGCCTAGCAGGAAGAAGGGAAATAAACATCTACTTAAAACTGTAATCCTTAACAGAATGGAGGTGAATGTCCATCTGATGACGCATTGGGACAGGCAGGTATTATTTGATCGTAGAAATGGTTTATAGCAAAAGAACAAAGATTCCTAGCTTTCAAACACAACTTCCTACCTTTCAAAGATTCTTACCTTTGCTTTGGCTGACAAACCACGTAAGTTGAGCCGAGCTGAAGAAAGCATCTGTAAAGCTTCCTGATGATTAGACTTGTTCTTGCTGCATTTTATAGCCACTAGAATCCAAACACAGGAGCCCCCCCCCCCCGAAAAGAGCATTACCTCCATAGCAGTAGTTTATATACATCAACATTTAACCATAAATCTTGATACCTTCCATACTCAATTTTTTCATGTAATATCCCCCAGAACAAACAAAAAGAGACAGAATGCCAAGCAATGTTGGCAAGATAGCTCTAAGCCCAAGAGGTATATGCATCCTTCTTAAACATAAATATCACAGCACAGTGAATAGTCTTAGCAAGTCTAAGTTTTGTCCATCTTCTGACTGGCACAGTCAATCAAACTTATGTGATGATTTGAGGACTGCAATGAACTACAGAAGCATTTCCACTTGCATTAAGAAATTGCTGGACCATGAAATTACTGGATCATGTTTACCAGTCATACATTTACTGACTCCCCCAACAGAATTTCTGCCTCATTCCAAGTATATTTTTACATGCTCTCTGTTAAAGGACTCCCAATAGTAGGAATAAATTTAATGTGTAAAGTGTATTATTATTTTGTTACAAAGGTTAGTAAACATTTGATACACTCCTCATGAATAAAAATGTTCTTTTCAGGTAGAACATACCATGTGCAATCTCTATGGCTCCTTTCACCACTTCCTTAAAAGAAGATACATCTTTCTCCCAATCGCTTGATTGAATTTCACATTTATGTGCCTTAGTGAGATACTGCAGTGACTGAAAGCAGGAGAAAAAATGGTCAGTATGTAAGAAAGCAAACTATGAAACTAGTTTTAAATGTCCATGAGATTAATCCTCAATCCAGAAAATGAATGCATCTTTACTACGCTTGATTTCCTTGAGTTGGAGTAGTGTCCTTCTCTGCAACAGTAATCACCAGCTGTAACACAGATGTTCTTCACCAGTACTGCATCCCAAGTATGAGAGGCATATAAAGTAACATGTGTGTAATTTTTATCTTCTAAAAATCTGTCTAGACTGATGGATGTGACCCATGTTTGCCAAGTCATCATAATTAAATGCACATGAAAAATGGAAAAATACTTGTACTCACACTTTGAACACCAATTTTGCACCTAAAAAAATTATAACTGAATACATCAAAGCCTTCTCTCTGTATATGTACTCTTGGCGAATAATGTATTTTACAGACACAGCTATTAGCCTCCATACAGCTCTGGCTCTCAGTGTGAACAGGAAAAATAAATGCAAGCGGTACGGAAGGGGGGGGAGCAGAAGAAATTAATTTTTGCTTTTGAGTTTTGTTTTCTTTTTAGAGCATCAGAAATATGAAACAAATACATGCCAGAAGTTACACGGCTTGGCTCAATGACAACTCTTTAATTACCTTTTAAAAGAATTTATATTTCATATTAAAGGAATAAAAGCCTTTCAGTGCAGTACAGGTACATGAGCACAATAAAGGCTTCTGATTGCTGAACAAAGATTAAATCTGGGGGTCATCACCCCAGAGGCTCCTAACTTCTCTCTTCCACCGGAGTTTAAATCACACTATAGTGTAGGTGACTGAACTGCTCATGCTACTGTAAATTACAGTAGAGGTGTACTAAGTCAAAGCAGAGCAAATTGATTTTTTTCATAATAACCTATGTTATAACTGGTTGTAGTTCTGGCCAGCAGAGGCAAGAACTTCCAAGAGAAGGAGCAACAGTTTTTACAGCAGTCTGATTTCAGTCTGCATGTGTCTTGAGTCAGAGCAGCAAACTAGGGGGGTTTTGCTGACAGATGTCAGAGACGCGAAAGAATTCAAAATCTACTGGGCTGTTTGTTTGCACTTCTGGAACCTGGATTTATTCCGGAAGGAAACAGTTATGAGCTGGGGAAAGTTCAAGTGACAGAAGGGTTTCCTAGCCTGGGTACGGACCAGCAGGAAAATTGAATGTTGGAAAGATTCCTTGATGGGAGAGGGGTGGACAGGACTGCATTCAACACAGGAAAGAATGAAGTACTGAATGAGGTGGCAGGTCAGATACATAAAATTGTAAGAGTAAATATATATGAAACTAAAGAAAAGAAATGAAATCAGCCTTCAAACCCAAAACTTCAGTAGTTTTACACTCCTAACTTGTTAACCCTGTCTGATTCAATTTATAAAGCACTGTTATGAATTGTAACTGTATACTCTAGTAATTCACGGCATCAGATATGGCAGCAGAACAGAAAGACAAAAAATCCCAGCAATCAATCCACCTTTTACAATAGCCAGACACAAAAGGTTGTTCTTTCAAATGCAATGCAAGGAAAAAAAATGGTTAAATATAATTAATTTTTCACTAAATAAGGTACTACGTTATGGAATAAGAGTAAAACCCTACCTTTGTAAAGGCGGACGTGACACTGTGATAGATCTGTTGCCATCTCTTTGTCTTACAATGCCAACATATAGTAAAAAATAACCTGGTGTAGTGGAAGGTGACCCAGTGCATGGCAGGGGGTTGCAACTAGATGATCTTTAAAGGTTCCTTCCAATCCAAACTATTCTGTGATTCATTCTATGAAACAATGTCCTTTCAGAATTCACTGGCCTTTTACACAATGACCATGGGTGGAAAACTGCAATGATACATCCGGAATTTTTCTATGGATAGTTAAATCCACTTAATATCTGATTTACACATGATGGTGCTTGTGGCAGTGAAGCAAATAAATGTTGTTCTTAAAATTTTTAATTTATAATATCAGAAAAGCCATCAGTGATTATCTAAGTTATCACAAATTAATTTTACACTGTAAATGAATATGCTGTGGCTGCAGGCAATTTTACACTTTCACGATCTATATCTATTTGTCATACCAGGATATTGGGATACACGTGTAAGCATATTTTAAGTAGTTATAAACATCATTCCATTTTGCAGGGCAAGCTAGGCCGTAAGCATGCCCCATAAGCAGTCTGATTAGGAAAACACAGACAAAGTCCTGTCTCCTCTACAAATTAAAACCACGTTTTTAACTGGGTTAGTAAAAAATATTGTGATGTAACCAGATTCTGAAACGATTACATTTATAGTATAGACAGGACCTCTGCTACTTTGCATGTCTGAGTAAGAATTTGAGGATATATTACAGGATATTGCAGTGTCTGTATTTCTGAATTCTTAATAGGCCAAATCCCTTTTATTGTTCAGCAGTAAAGAAAAATAGGGAAGGAAGAAAGGGAGGAATTGCAGGTATAATGGACACTGTCAATAACTAAACAAGGCATTTCGCAGGGCAGAGCATCAAGAGGAAAGCAACGAGCAAGGCCCTAAAAATTTTAACTCCACAGACATACTATTTGTAGGCCCAACCATCTGCCTGAGATGCTTGACATCAAGTGACAAGCAGTTGTCCAGACTGACATTTTTCGCCCAGGCCATTAGGAAAAATACTGAATGCTGACTTTGTATATTGTCAGCTTCAGTGAAGATCTGATAACCTGTAAGTATTTTTTGCAGTGCAAAATGCAAGACTATTTGAATTTTGGAAATTTAATATTAAATGCAAAGCACACTGCAGCATAAACAAAGTAAGCACTTTAAGCAGCACAGAGTGATTATTTTGGAAATGCAGTCAACTTGATTACCTGGGAAATGATAGGAACAAGAGATGGAAGTTAATGTAGCAAAACTAGAGATGGATAAAGAGAAACCAGTGGTTCCACAGATTAGGAATTAAATAGCATTCTTGACTTCAATTTTAAGCTAAGTAAGGACAAAGTACTTTTACTCTGGGAACTCCAACTAAATGCATTTTTTCTTGGTGATTGCAAAGATGAACTGTAGTGGTTTAAGCCCAGTTGGCCATGCAGCTCGCCTGCTTACTGCCCACCCTTCCTCCCCCTCCCTCTCTCCCCCCCCCCCCCAAGGGAGGGGGAGGAGAATGGAAAGACTTTAACTCCCACGGGTTGAGATAAGAACAGTTTAGTAACTAAGGTATAACACAAACCACTGCTGCTACCACCAATAATAATAATGATAAGGGAAATAACAAGGGAAGAGAATACAACTGCTCACCACCCGCCGACCGATACCCAGCCTGACCTGAGCAGTGATCTAGCCCTTCCAGGTAACTGCCCCCAGTTTACCTCCTGGGCATGATGTGCTGTGGTATGAAATACCCCTTTGGTCAGTTTGGGTCAGGTGTCCTGTCTCTGCTTCCTCTTGGCTTCCCCTCCTCCCTGGCAGAGCATGAGACTCACAAAGTCCTTGGTCAGACTAAACATGACTTAGCAACAACTAAAAACATCAGTGTTATCAGCGCTGTTCCCAGGCCGAAATCAAAACCACAGCACTGCACCAGCTACTAAGAAGGAGAAAAATGACTGCTACTGCTGAACCCAGGACAAGAATATAGATGGCTTATGATGCCACTGGATCATGCTATTAAGATCCAGTTTTTCCAGGAACTGAAATAACTTGTTTTTAGTATCACAGATTCCGATTTAAAAAACAATGAGCACCACTATTAAATATAAACTTTAGATTGCTCACAAGAAGCTTTTCAGAACACAAATCCAAGACAATGCATATATGCTGTCACAGGATGTTTTAAAATGAAACACTGATAAAAGAGAAATATTTTTCTAAAATCCATAAAACCTGATGTAAAAGATCTTGCTTCTGTCAGATAACAAAAATGTGTGCTGCAGTAACCTGAAAAGCAGAAAATAAGCTTGAAGAAAAACTAAAACCAAAACATGTCTGGAACAAGACCACATCTTACTATAGCCCTAGTTAGTTAGCCAACAGAAGGTTTGTACCGTAAGTGTGTATCTGTAAAAACATACACCTCACAACACATTTACCTTTTCGATATCTTCACTACTATCATTCTGTCCATTTCCATACAGTCGGGCATAAAGTCTCCAGATCTCCCCATCATTTGTCACTCGTGAAGTCACTCTGCCAAAGAGCTCTTGCAATTTCCCCTTTAATCCACTGGCTACTTCTCCAGCGCGATCTGCCATATCATCCACTACTGCTCTGACCAGAATAGCCAGCACCTTCAGAAGAAAAAAAGGAAAATAATAATAATAATAATAGTAATGGCAACAGGAAAGTTGTTTGTTTTCTTTTTAACTCAAATGACCATCAGTATATATAATATCTGTAATATTTCATGTCTGTTAATGATTCAGTAAAATACAAATATATGATAAATACTGTATTTATTAAGAAATACATTACTAGGGATGTAATTCAATTAATTTAAACCTCACCTTTAAGATTTTAAAGTCTGTGAAGAGGCCAAAGAGCTAAATCAAAAATTTGGGTTACCATGACAGGTTAGAATGGAATAGGAAAAAGAACAGAATAGGAAATTGTGGCAGTATCCTAAGGATATTTTCACTTGATAATACAGTTATAAAAAGATCAGTAAACAGGCTGAACCAGATAATTTCAGGTAATGAAAGACATTATTGTTTACAAGACCTATATTTAACTATGTGTAGAAACTGAAAGACATATAACGGGTGAAATGGAAACTGGGAGGCAACTGAATACCACTTTGGGAAAGTCTGTGCTGAATTACTAGTCAAGTCGGTTTAATCACACTTTACAAGCACCCATTTAACGGCCATGCTTCCTGAGTCACTGGCTACAGAATGTGCTATCTGACCTGCAGAACTGCTGAGCATGTGCAGCTGATGGTGACCTCATTGGAAGCTGGGCTTTGCAAGTATGAAATCCGACAAAACACCAAGTGTCCCTGAAAAAGACCCGAGTCTTTGTGTCCCAGAATGAACACTGAAAATCAATTTTGCCATGCCTCACATCCTTCTCAATAAGATGAGACAGCAAATGTAAATTA
Source organism: Neopsephotus bourkii (assembly GCF_033783945.1). Taxonomy (NCBI): domain Eukaryota; kingdom Metazoa; phylum Chordata; class Aves; order Psittaciformes; family Psittacidae; genus Neopsephotus; species Neopsephotus bourkii. The sequence continues at coordinate 8,050,378 of NW_026901776.1, read as the reverse complement.
AGACATTGGATCATATGGTGAATTAGAAGGAGATAATTCCCTGAAAAGCTGTGCCTTCTTAAGTGACAGCTACCTGTTCTGTGTGGTGTGTGAGATGCAGAAACTGGGGAAGAAACAAGATATGAACAAAATAGAATTGCCATAAGGCTTGCCAGCAAAGGTATAAAACCACCTTCATGCTGTAGTTCCTAACTCATGAGGCTACACTTCGGCAATTTTAATGTTTCAACATTTTTGTCCATGTGATATTAATACTTCCAATGTAGTCACAGTAATAGCAATAGTAGTATCAAGACAGTAATAAAGCCTATTTCAAATATGATGTGCGAGTAGTCCAAACCACACAGGTATATCACTACTTTAGTAAAAGCAGGGCAGCAGTGCACCCTCCTAAATCAAGACATGGCTTACTGACAGAAAGTAGTGCAAAAATTAGGACAGTATCAAAGTATATTATAATAAAAACATATGCAGTTTAATATTTGTGATGTCATTTTCCTAAAGCAATTTTCTTCTGTACAATGGCTCAATTAAAATACATCCCAGTAATTAAGTACTGAGTTTTATCAGATACAAGAAATCTTTGGCAAAACCCAATTAAATCAAAATGGCTGGTGATGTTATGAAATAAACCCATGTAACATAAAAAGTGAAAAAAAAGTGCATCTCCCTGGTATCTTTTCAGAATCAATTGAGTCATTCTATAGAAGAAAAGTTGTTTCAAGTATGAAATCATAGTAGCATCTGAACATCAGCTCAACAGCTCTCCCCAGATTGTAAAATGATACAACAAACTGGCTGTTCTTTCTGTTAAAAAGTTCAGATTTTCACTTCAGATAACAGAAAACATGATCAACTATTAATAGTCCAAAAGTCTAAAAAACATATTACATTTGTGATTTGGAATCTAAGAAACTAAACCCTATCATTAAACCAATCAGGTCTTCTATGAGGATTTGCTAGAAAAACACAAGCAAGTATTGATGTTTCCATTAGTACAGCATTGCAATAAGAAACATAGAAGAGGTATAAAAAGCAGCATTAAACTATGTTCTTTTGAAAAGGAACTAGAACTGGTTCTGCGGATTGTAAGACGTCTCAATCAATTTCACAGTTTAACAAAATTGTTACTCAGGTCCAGAAAGTTAGTTCACATGAATATCATGTACAGTTATGAAAAGTTTTAAAGACAATGATATTTTGTTTGCACATGGAAAAAAAATAAATGTTTCCTCAGACAGTAGGATTTAGCAGCTGAAAAATTACCCATATTCCCACAGAGTTCAGGCTTGGTTTACACTTTCATCTTTATAATCTATCTCCTTTTTTGTAATTCATCATGCAAGCTTTAACACTACAACAGTTAAAATAAAACTAGTGTGAAGGCCTGGATTAAAGGGTCCATTAAACAGTAATGAATCGTTAATGCTACTTTAGCTGTGCGTAGCTGTTAAATAAAGCTATTTCAAGCTGCAAGTGTATTATGCTGATCTTCAAAAAGTATTAGCAGTGTAACAAGAGCTTCCATTTAGCCAGTTGTATTAAGTGTTAAACTTTAATTTCTATCTTTGTGAGATTTTAAACTGCCATACATACTAAACTACTACAGCAATGCTCTGCTGCCCAGGATCCCACACAAGCATTTTTTAAATGCCTCTTCTACTGAACTGGGCTCCACATGACCACTGCACTGATCTTGTGTTTACTATGACATCACACAATCTGCTTTCCTCCTCCTCCTTCACTTTTGTGAATAACGTGTATTGACTAAAAACTCAGCAAAAGAAACCATGGGACAAAACCTCATAAACAAACCAAATCATTTTTAAACGCTGTGACGTCTATCAGTTAATCTCATTCCACAACTGTTCCCCAAATAGCTATTTTCACACAAAAATTCAGTTGGTGAAAATATTTTTAGAAGCTTCACTAATACTAATCAAACTTGACGATGTTCAAGTAACAAGAGAACCCTCAGATACCAGATCCAAAATGACATTATCTGCAGTTTATGAGCTTCTCCTATGTTTCTCCCAAATTAAAGCTTTGTAATAAGACAATTGTCCTTACGAAACTTCTTAAAGGAAGAGCTCCATAAATTAGTAATTCCTTACCTCATTCCTCAAAATCCCCTTGGAACATGCTCTTGAAGCCTTTTATTAGAAACAGTCTGGCAATATGGACAGCTAAAACACAGGTATTTGATGGAAAGGGTAACAAAAAACTTTGCTAGATTCTCAAGAACACAGAACTGCAGAGAAGACAGAGTCATTTGCCCATACTTTTGATTTAATGTTTTTTGACAGCCCAGGATGAAGATCTGGTTTCTGAAAGCCATGTAGCAGAACAGCTTTTCCATCCACAAAATAAGTTTGTTGCTTACAGAACTGCAACTTTTCAAGTAAAAAAACACTGCTTGTCTCCACAAGCATGCATGTGGTGCAAAGTAGTATGAAATTTTTCAGCTATACTTATCACCTCACACTAATTCAGAGGTTAAAGTGATGATTACAACAGGTAGGGCTTTCTCCTTGGGTCCTTTTTAGTGACTGATCCACTAGCTGAAACTAAAGATAATTTAGTGAGCTTTCTTTTTTTTATTACACAAATCTGTATTAAAGGTTTTCAAGGTATAATTTCTCTAGGGTTCATAAACATTAAAGGAATATGGAAATCTGAAGAACTTTAAGAACCAGGAAGGAGGGAAAGAAAGAATGCTTATAACATTTATGGGGAGTACTAGAAACTAAGGCTTTTTAAAGTATGTCCTTTGCTGTAATCTTTTATTGCATTGTTGCCTATTTGTAAAGAGCCCTTCAGCTTTTCCTTGTTCAATTTTGCCTGCAGAATCTATACGCATATATCTTCAAGCCTCACGATATCCTGAACCTTTGCCACAAGGATGACATCATTAAATAACTAAAATAGCTTAGAAGAAAAGTCTCCCAAAGCGGCATTCCATACTCAGAAGTCTGATACAAAAAGACAGTAATGGCCTACCAGAAATCACAAATGAAGATATGAATGCCTTACTTTTACTATAAGAAATTAGTGATTTATGAATATGACTTCATACTATGCCCAAATAAAACAAAATCTGATGTCCACACACAAGCATGGACATTTCAAATTATATATTAAATTGCACGCTCTTACTTGATGGATTCAGTTTCACACGGGGTATTTCGCAATGATGATTATGCTAAAAGTGGTAGGTGTTTTCACAAGGAACTGTAATCAACGACTCAACTTGTTTCTTCCAGTCCTGTGCATATTTATTTTTCTGTATTTTTAAATTCTGACCTTCTTTCTCACCACTATGGCATCTAGCTTAGTAGTCTTTCAATTAAAATCTGTGACAATTACAAATACTAGTGATAACTTGAGAGAAGACCACATTATGTTAGCCTGGAAACAGAGGTGTATGCTTCCACATATGTTCCATTATTTTATTTTGTTAAATACAATTGCACAAGAGGGTTATAGAGCATCTCTACTTAAAACAGATCAGATGGCAAATGGGAGAGGCTCAGAAATTAATGGTGAGCTTTGCAAACAATCTCAGCAGAAGCTTTTACTTTTATGTGGTTTTGTTTTTCTTTTGCTAAGGCAATACTCTTCCTTGTACAATTATCAATTAGAGCCTTTCTGAAGCTCTTTAATCAGACTCTGAATTTTTTCTTGGCTGACTAGTAAAATCCTTGTAATTGAGGAAAGTGTATTAGAAGTTTTGATGAAATCCATAAAGCACTTTACATATCAGACGTCAAAGTTAAAATCAGGATAAAAAACCCATGTAAGTTAGGATACATAGCACATATACACTTCTGTAAAAATGACAGAAGTTGTATGAGAAGAGTTATACAACATTAATTATTAGTAAAACACACTAATAGGGTTCTGTGTCATCTCAAAAAATGGACAAATACATGTAGAAAGTTCTATTCCTGGTCAGTTGTCAATCTGAGTAAAATAATGCAGTAGACACACAGGACCAATCAGTGCCACAATACCGCAGTTGCCAAACACACTAATCTTTACCATATATGACTATTTTCCACAGAAATATTTTAGTGCAAAGACAGTTTGAGACCTTTTAATGTTCAGCCATATCAAACTGAATGGATTTTATTTATACATAATGTTATCCTGCGCATGGTTGGTTTTATAGTAGAATGAGTATTGTGCTCAAGTACAATTTCATTAAAAAGTAATCTCAAAAAAGTTTTTAACATCCCTGCCCCCCATGAACAAATGAGACATTTCCACAACCATAATTATTTTATCTGTTCATTCAATCTAATGAAACTTAATTCACTTTCAAAAGCTCATTTGTGGAAATTTCAAATGTATGAGAAAATATTACCTTTCTTTAAACTAAATAATTTATACTATTTCTGATACTAAGATATGCAGGAACACTATGGACAGATGGGCTTATGCATTATGTTTGATTTAAGAATAGATCTTAAGCCTCAAGGCTCATATTTGGCCTTCCACAAAGTCTGAGGCAAATCTGGATGCAAAAGTTTTTCTTTTTGTCCATTCTTAAATACTTTGCCTTATGGTTCAGATCTCAAACATTTAAATGGGTTGCTTACATAAGTTCACTGGCATGCGTACTATGATTACTGATACCATTATCAGCAGAACTCTCTGTCTCACAAGAAAAATTAATGAACATATAGGATGCCTTAACATGAGAATTTCCCCACCTGTGTATCCTTGTACTTTTCTCTTAAGTCCATGAGCCGGTGATAAGCTTTAATTGCTTCTGAGAACTCTCCAACATCTGTACTGGTGAGAAGATAGTTCTCCCATATTTGCCAGTGCTCATAGTTGCACTTGAGAGCTTCTTGCAGGGTTCGAAATGCTTTGACTCTAATCAATAATAAAAAAGAATAGAAAAGAAGATTCTATATTAAAGACTAAATATCAAAGAATTTTAAACTATAATTATCTGCCATTGTATCAACTAAAAAGCTGCTTTAAAAAAAGCAGATTTAGAAAACAGTGCCATGTAAAAGTTATTGCTTATAATTTTTCATACAGTCATAGAATGGTCTGGTTTGGAAGGGACCTTAAAGATTATCCAGTTCCAACCCTCCTGACATGGGTAGAGACACCTCCCCCTAGACAAAGTCCCATCCAACCTGGCCTTGAGCACTGCCAGGAATGGGGTTACCACTGGGCAACTTGTGCCAGTGTCTCACCGCCGTCACAGTAAAGAACTTCTTCCTAATGTCTAACCTAAATCTACCTTCATTTAGCTTAAAGCCATTCCCTCCTGTCCTGTGATACATGCCCTTGTAAAAAGTCCTTGGAAAAAGTCACAATTACATTTGTCAAAAAAATAATTACAATTGCGCCATCTATATCAGTATTTGCTTTTCTGAATTTTTAACTGGAATGAGGAGAAAACAAGCTTATTCATGCCGCAGCTGTAACACACATTATAAAATCACTGAGTTCACTTCAGATGCAGAATAATACTGACTAATACAATCACACAAAGGAAGGTTACTTAACAGCTATTTGTGGTTTATTTCGAACATTGGCACATGGTGCACACCCACTGCACAGAATCCCGGCAGTTTCAACCCTTTTTTTCTTTTTTTATGCCAGCTCGAAGCATTACTTTCACTCCGTTTCCTGATGCTGCGCTGCTCAGTACAAATATGTCAGAGTGGCCCCAAACCCTACTAGGATCATTCATTAAAGTTTATGTCCAGTGTATCATCTTACTGAGTCAGGAGTGGAATAAAGGTGGGCAGCATAATTCCTATAAACTCACTATCAAGTACGGAAGCATCTTTATTTTTCCACATGGATCCACTGCAGGCAATTCTAGCACTCCCTTACTCAAGAAGAGAGGTAATGGAATTCTCTGGTGAGGAACATAAGACAGATTGGCCAAAACAAGAGTATGGGCTGAAAGCCACTGACCTACAATTTACAGAGGTATGACCTCCTATGCAACATGCAACCAAAGCTGCTGGAAAGGAGGCATAAAAGTAAGAAATCTTAATGCAATATGAAGCATGTGTTGCTAAGGTCTGGGTGCCTACTGCTTAAAGCTTTAAACATACTGCCAGAAGTTTGAACTAATTGGAAACTATAAAACCAGCTTTGCTACAGAATCAGAATAATATGGCTCTTGGGACTTCAAGAGACTGAAGTTTACTCTCATTTGGGCAGTCATGATATATAGAACAAATACAAAGAAATAAATTCCTTTAAATGAAAACTTGAAACAAAGTTTTCCCAAGCCAGTAAAAATCTTCCTTGGGGAGGTATTACAATAAGTCTCTTATTAATGAAGATCATACAAAGATGGCTTGTTTCAAAATTTGCAGTTCATTTGCTCTATTGCTTGAGTAAGTTGCTAAAAGTGCTGTCTAAAGTAAGACAGCTCAACGAAATTGTTGGTTGAGTTTCAAAAACAGGATCCAGAAGAGTGTAAATATCCCGGTCAGGAGAAGGGAGTATCTAACTGATGGATAAGGCCTGTAAAAGTTTGGAATGACTGGGTCAGGGAAAAATGTAAATAACTACCAATCTAAGCATACAGTATTAAAAGAGTCACCAAATACACATGAAAAGACCTGAGCAATAGAACAAAACCTTTTAAGAAAGCCTGGTCATTTGGCATAGGCAGGATGTTTCCGTGTTCACTCCCTGTTCTCTTCTGATATACATGATACTGCCACGCGAATGTACTAACAGTTAGGTCTCTTCCACTGTTAACAATCTTAGTGAGGGATTTCAAACCATGACTTTGATAGATTATATTAGAAAAGAACAGAGACTTGCTCCTCCCTCTGTGGATATTACTACAATGGAAGCTGGGATCTGCCACAACTCTCTATCGGGCTCGAAGATGCTCTGGCTGACTGATGTACCCTAATCACCTTGAGAAACCATATCTGAAACTGCTCTTCAACACCTGCAGAATTAGCCTGTATGATCTCCCCCATCTTCCCAAAAAAGCTAACAAGTTATCAGGAGGGCAGATGTCAATCAGATGGAACTCTGAAACGCAGAAAAGACGCCTGAGGGATGGAAATTGTATTCTTCAAATCACTTGCTACAAATCACTTGCTACATGAATAAAGTCCTCCAGGTTCTCAAAACAAACACCCTACATATTTAATGAATCATATAATAATGGATTATCCTTAACCGGAGGAACAGTTAAACCATTTCATATCTAAACAGGAAACAGCAGGCACTACCAGTGCATCACCCTGTCTTCGAAACCAGGATTTTACGCAAAGGACAGAGGGCCAGTCCCAGTTTGTTCTGAGAAATAGGAGATCCAGATCTCAAAGGCTACCTGGCACCCAGAGAAGTTTTTCTGGTAAACTTTCATCACAATTAATTTTTCTGGAGAAAATTCAGAATACAAAAGACCTGTGGACTCTTTAAAAAAAAAAACAACACACCCCCAAAGAAAAAAACAAGAAACCCCCTTTTATTTGGGTGTCAGCAAGTTATTTGCATATATTTTTCAAAACGACTTAACACTTTTTATTTATTGTATGAGAATCCAGTAAGCCCTAACCAAATACACAATCCTTGCATGGGTCTGATTTAAAAGCCTGGCTGGACTAAAGCCTGATTTTGATGAGGGAGCAAAAGAAAACAATTCAATTAAATACCTTATTTTTGTTTTCTTTTTTCAATTCTACCCCAATTTTATTTTTTCTTTTTCCTAGAAGTCTTGAAAAATAAGAATTTACACTGTCAACACCACTCAGTCTGCCCTCTGCAATAAGTTATGCTGAAATGAACTACTATAGATATCCCTTGTTTTGAGAATGGGTTAAACTAAAAATCTTGGAGCAGATTCTCCTGGAAGGCATGCTAAGGGATACGATAAACAACAAAGTGCTAGGTGACAGCCAGCATGGCTTCACTAAGGGGAAATCCTGCCTGAACAATTTGATGGCCTCCTATGATGGGGCTATGGAACTGATGGGCAGGGGCAGAGCAGCTGATGTCATCTACCTGGACTTGTGTGTAAAGCATTCGATGCTGTCCCACAGGATATCCTTGTCTCTAAATTGGAGAGACATCAATTTGATGGATGGACCACTCGGTGGATAAAGAACTGGCTGGATGGCCACACACAAACAGTTGGAGTCAATGGATCAATGTGCAGCTGGAGACCAGTAACGAGTGGTGTCCCTCAGGGATCGGTGTTGGGACTGGTCTTTTTCAACATCTTTGTCTCTGACATGGGCAGTGGGAACACAAGCCAGCTTCAGTGTGCGCTTGCAGCCCAGAAAGCCAACCATATCCTGGGCTGCACCAAAAGAAGCGTGACCAGCAGGTTGAAGGAGGTGATCCTGCCCCTCTACTCTGCTCTTGTGAGACCTCACCTGGAATATTGTGTGCAGTTCTGGTGTCTTCAACATAAAAAGGACATGGAACTGTTGGAACAAGTCCAGAGGAGGGCCACGAGGATGATCAGGGGACTGGAGCACCTCCCGTGTGAAAATAGGCTGAGAAAGTTGGGGCTGTTCAGCCTGGAGAAGAGAAGGCTGCGTGGAGACCTCATAGCAGCCTTCCAGTATCTGAAGGGGACCTACAAAGATGCTGGAGAGGGGAAGTTTAGGTTGGATGTAAGAAGGAAGTTCTTTCCTGTAAGGGTGGTGAGGCACTGGAATGAGCTGCCCAGGGAAGTTGTGAATGCTCCATCCCTGGCAGTGTTCAAGGCCAGGTTGGACAGAGCCTTGGATGACATGGTTTAGTGTGAGGTGTCCCTGCCCATGGCAGGGGGGTTGGAACGAGATGATGTTAAGGTCCTTTCTAACCCTAACTATTCTATTATTCTATCTATAAGCGACTATACAAATCATCCAAGAAGTTGCTATTCCACAGCAAATACAGGCCACACTTGGCTATCTGCATGTAATACTGACTTAAGATTTCCTGTACACACGCTCCTCTCCCTTGGGATTCCTGTGGAAGAAAGGTCAGAAACATTCCTCCTTTACTGCTTTTGATACCGCAACAAACATGTCACAAGTTCTGTATGTATTTGGCATGTTAAATCACAAGAGTGTTTTCTCCTTAAATCTACTGAGATCAGTGTAGTATGAATTGACATAGGCCTGAATACGTAAGTTTGGCTGAAATGGATATATCTTTTTAACTTCACAGTCAAATTAGTTCCCAACTTTAATATTACTATTTTGCGCTGGTTGTACTTCTTACATCATAAAGACTTTTAACATGCAAAAGACCTGTAAGATGAGAGGTACTTTTCTAAAGCTTATGAAGCTCCAGTTCCTGTAAAATGAAACAGGTTATCAATGATCCAACCTGGGAATGAGAATTGAAGGGATAGAATTACAAAATACGAGGTAATAATAAGAATAAAATCTCATGGCATAAAAAGGAAATCCCAATTACTTATTTTGTAAGCAATATTTTCTAATCCATTTACAGTACTTACTTCTGTTTTAATCTGATATAAGCAGTTGATAAATTGTTCCAGGCCTCAGCATTCTGTAATGATAAAAGAAGTAAAAATAAAAAAAGTTACTCAGGCTTACTGATGATAATATGTAAATTAAATGACTGAAATATTTCACTAATCATACACATTTATGCATATTTTCTACAAACAGCCAAAATATTACACTAAAATAGAAACGATATTAAAATAGAAATACATAAATATTATTGACTACAACAGCAATCAGGTACATAAATACCAATTAACTGCCTTCTGGTCGGAATACACCAAATCAGCTCTTGCCTTTGTTTTAAACTGTAAACAGGCACTCTCTTCAGGATCTAGCTGAGATGATGGGTGAGGTCAGTGCTCCCAGCAGCTCATCACTTCTCACTAGCTGAAAGCTACTTACCTGCACCACTCTTAATGGAAAAAATCATCTGAATATCCCCTAATGCATCTCAGACAAAACTAGCAGGGTTAGTTCTAGCATGTTTATCAACTGTTGTAGCTTAAAAGGATTACAGAATTACAGTCTTTCCTCTGGTAAAACCAGCAGAGGCATGCACAAAGATGATTTCTGCCCATTGCCTTTCACTGCTGTAAACTTGAAGCCACAATAAAGGAAAAAAGAATACTCTCTCACCTTTCATTGCTCTCTCCTCAAAGGAAAAGAATGAATATAGTTTCTATGAAGTAGGTACCGTGTGAGGAACATGCTGGTAGTCAGGATTTTTGACAAAAGTATTGCCAGTTCATTCCCGAGAGGTGATTCTGATGGCCATTCTGCTACCTCAGGCCACAGTCACACTCAAATGGCAACACTGTACATGCTTGCCCCCTGCATCCTGAAAACCCGGCTAACACGCTCCATTCTCCCTGTGACCTATACAGTTACAAATTCACCTGACAACCACTTATCTTCTTCATATTTTTTTTTCTTCAGGAAAATTTGATTACTTAGAGGACTAAGTATTTTAATTTAATTTTTTTTTGTTTTATCTCTTTTCAGCACTCCTCACAGTCTATTCATTCCCTCTTCTCTTTTTAGCAATGTATGCAAGCATAAAGGAATTTCTGCTCAAACATATTTTAGCATTCACGCACATATATACTTGGACAAAGTTAAGTATTGGGCAACTATTTTTATGATGCCTCATGACAAAAACATATCCTCATGCACAAGTTTAATTTATTTGAAGAGCTAACGTTTAAACAAGTTTTTCATTATTGCCTTGCTTGTTTATAATGAAAACATCCTTGTTGCTTTTAGATAAGCCATCTAAATCGTTTGTTGAAAAATACGTACATCTGGTTCCAAAGTCACACAGCGCTGAAAAGCTTTGGCAGCACCTTCATAGCCTTCTAAAGCAATGTATGCACAGCCCAAGGAAAACCATACACCTAACTGGAGAGAAAAAAAAGGATGATTACAGATACACATACATATTTCTGCACACAAGCAATAATTTTGCCTGGATGCTCAAACACACAGTCCTCTTGTAGACAAGAGGAACAAGACGAAAAGTCTCTGGGGTAAGAATTAAATCAAGACCCTCACGAGATGCTACAATAAGAAGGCAAAAAGTATAAAGACTGTATCTTAGAATACTTGACTAAAATGGAGAAGGGAACATGCTGGAGGATACTGGAAGTCTGTGAAAGGAGAAATCCCAGAAAATATAGGACGATTTCAATAATTCCACATAGGCTGGTAAATACCCTAATAAATGAAATTCCAAGGGTAATTTTTTTTAGATTTGAAGAAGCTAGTCAGAAGACAGTACTTACACCTTGATCCCAACCAGTATGAATGATCAGGTTCAAAATGCTGCCATACAAGATGCTTTGTAACCCATCTAGATTTACTAGTCCTTCAAAAACAAAAGTTATCTCATTTAATACAGAGGATATGAAATGTAAGAGCTACTCAAAAAACTAAAAGGGGCAGCTAACAGAGTAAAGGTCTGCAGAAGACTTGACACATTTAAAGATAAGACATTCCAAGGCTTGGAGCAACTGCATATTGTCATTCAAAAAGGATCTAAAAAGACTGAGCAATCATACAGTTAAAAACAAAATAAAGGATAGTATTAAAATAAGAGAACATACGTGAAAAACTGGTGTGCTAGTCAATTAATAAAGCTCAAAAAGAACAAGTCTGATGGGTTACATAAAAAACCCCAAACATGGTAGCTGTATAAAACCCTCAAATGAAACCAAACAAAAAAAAAGGTTCATTGCCTTCGATCTACTATAGCAATGAAATGGTATTTTATCAGCCCTCAGGTATGTGCAAAAGAAAGCATGATTTTTTTCTACAATATAAGTACAGTGACTCTCTAATAATATATTTAGGATACAGTTTAAGAATGGACTTAAGCTATTTTTCTGTGGAAAGAATGGCAAGAATTCCCTTTTTATTGGGGAGGGCATGGAACCTGCTTATCCCACTGGCTGATGTAACAACTGTTCTGAGCGAAGTGACTTGACTGAAAGGTAGCGTAAGGAAAACTGCATCTGAAGTTCAAAAAAAGACTTTTGTCAAGGCCTGTGGAACTAGGTTAAAGTTCTTTTTTGGAAACCAAGAAAAGTGCACTGGCAAGAGGTTCAGATGCTGCTACTGATTGGAAAAACACATGAAAATGAGCTGTAAATTTTTATCCTTTTCAAAACTGAAGACAGTGACCAGCGAAGGAAGATAATTTAAGCTTGTACTCTTTGTTAAAACTTGACATCAGGAATTTCTAGGCAAATCTTTAATAAATCTAAATGATTATGAAATGCTTTAAGAAAGTCTAAACAATTCTCTCATATTAGTGGGAATATCGTTCCAGAGTAACCTAATTACAGTATAGCCGAACACTTAAAAAGAATACATGACAAATACATTCCTCCCCTACACCCCCACAATGAGTAAACTCTTTGGTAAAATACTCTCAGGAGTACAGCAGTATTAGTTTAGAAATAATCTGTACCCTGTAGAAGAAAGGGAGTGACTGGAGTTAGTAGTCACAATAAAATTTTAAGAGCTCTAGTTCAGTGCAATCCTAGCTGAGCACCTTTTTGATTACTCTTTTTTTGGCATTATTTCTCTTTTCTTTTAATTAAACTTATTTTGAACAAAACACATTGACAAAATGCACTATGGTTTTAAGGAAATATAGAGCCTTTAATCATAATTTACAGTGACAGACTCCAGCTAGAACTGTTGCTTAAGTTGCTTTTACTACTACAAGATAAGAATTGTTGAGAATAAGGGTCTTGTTGCACTGTCCAAAACTTTAAATTCCAGATGTAGTTGATGGCAGGCTACTTCTAAAGTGTGACTCTTGCCCCAAATTGGAGAAAAGATCACTTGCATTCCTTCACAGCCAAGAAAATTAGAATGAAAAGTTATGAGATAAATCATCTAGCATAAAAGAGGATTATTCTTTTCTTGCAGAATGTGACATACTGGAGAACAGTGTGCACACAAAACAGGTTCCATGAACACTCTGTTTTCTGTAAAATATAAATACAAAGAGACCAGATTTAGAGAACTATACACTGTCCAGCACATGAATGAACACACCTGTAATTTAATAAGCCATAAATTGTTATGCAGACTTTCACCACTGCAGAACTGACTGCAGGAGCCTTTTGATCTCTGGAATCGTCTCAGTCCACCCTCACAAGATGCTCACAGTGAAAGTGCAAAGAAAAAATGCATCTATTTGATGGATGGACCACTCGGTGGATAAAGAACTGGCTGGATGGCCGCACACAAGCAGTTGGAGTCAATGGCTCAATGTCCACCTGGAGACCAGTAACAATTGGTGTCCCTCAGGGATCAGTGTTGGGACCGGTCTTGTTCAACATCTGTCTCTGACATGGACAGTGGGATTGAGTGCGCCCTCAGCAAGTTTGCTGATGACACCAAGCTGTGAGGTTCAGTTGATACGCTGGAGGGAAGGAATGCCATCCAGAGGGACCTTGACACGCTTGTGAGGTGGGCTGATGCCAACCTCATGAAGTTTAACCATGCCACGTGCAAGGTCCTACACCTGGGTTGGAGCAATCCCAGACACAGCTACAGGCTGGGCAGGGAAGAGATTCAGAGCAGCCCTGCAGAGAAGGACTTGGGGGTGTTGGTCAACGATAAAATGAACATGAAGGGGCTTCAGTGTGTGCTTGCAGCCCAGAAAGCCAACGGTATCCTGGGCTGCATCAAAAGGAGCGTGACCAGCAGACCGAAGGAGGTGATCCTGCCCCTCTACTCTGCTCTTGTGAGACCTCACTTGGAGTACTGTGTGCAGTTCTGGTGTCCTCAACATAAAAAGGACATGGAACTGTTGGAACAAGTTGGGGCTGTTCAGAATGGAGAAGAGAAGGCTTCGCAGAGACTTCATAGCAGCCTTCCAGTATCTGAATGGGGGCTTATAAGGATGGGGGGGAGGGATTCCTCATTAGGGACTGCAGTGACAGGACAAGGGGTAATGGGTTCAAACTTAAACAGGGGAAGTTTAGATTGGCTATAAGGAAGAAGCTCTTTACTGTAAGGCTGGTGAGGCACCGGAATGGGTTGCTCAAGGAAACTGTGAATGCTCCATCCCTGGCAGTGTTCAAGGCCAGGTTGGACGAAGACTTGGGTGTCATGGTTTAGTGTGAGGTGTCCCTGCCCATGGCAGGGGGGTTGGAACTTGATGATCTTAAGGTCCTTTCCAACCCAACCTATTCTATGATTCTAATACAGACAGATTTTAGAAGACATTGTTATGTCAATCCACAGTGCCCATTTGCTTAATCTTTTTGGAAGAATTCATCTGAATTTTAAACAGAGCTTTCTGAGTACCAAGAGGAAGAAATGTTCACTTTCCTATATATACTGGCCTATTTTTCTTGCATTGCCTTTCATTTTAAGCTTTCTTTGGATAGGACCTAAAAAAAAAGCATCTCAGTAGCATATTTCTACATTTTGAGCCCTGTAGGCAAACTTCTGCTGCCCTTTATTATACAGGAGTCCTCCTGTTTTTAATATGGTTCTAATATAAGAGATATATATTTTGCTGGCATTTCCTGAGTAAGTAAGAGACCTGAAAAACAAAGGAATCATTTTTGTTCATTTTTGCTTTCCATTCTAACAGTGTTTATAAGTTACCGGGAGTTTACTTAAGTAAGAACAGGACTCTGATACACTGGAATAAAATACCTCATCAAAATGCAAAGAAAAATCTTCATGATAGACAATTTGAAATGCTGGAAGACTTGAAATTAGTTCTAGAGCTGAAGTCCTTCCTTTGGAAGTGCTCTTTGGAGGGCAAGAAGGAAGAATATCCTAATTTTGGAATGAACTGGAAATGACTATGTAGAGCACAATTTATATACAAAAACAACCACAAAACTGTTTTATATTATCAAGACCTTTCACAGGTTGGATCTTCCTGGTATGGGACAGAGTGGCTGATAAACTAGAAGAGATTGTAAAAATTGTCTGCAGAACAGCTTGCAAAGGATCTATCAAAATTACCAGTTTAATCAAGAGAACTCAATTTTGACTGGGGTTTCAGTTTTGATACATTAATGTAATAAAAGTCACTGTCATCACCTCCCATATGAAGACAGGCTGAGAAAGTTGGGGCTGTTCAGCCTGGAGAAGGCTGCATGGAGACCTCATAGCAGCCTTCCAGTATCTGAAGGGGGCCTATAAGGATGCTGGGGAGGGACTATTCATTAGGGACTATAGTGACAGGCCAAGGGGTAACAGGGGAAGTTTAGATTGGCTATAAGGAAGAAGTTCTTTACTGTGAGGATGGTGAGGCACTGGAAGAGGTTGCCCAAGGAAGTTGTGAATGCTCCATCCCTGGCAGTGTTCAAGGCCAGGTTGGACAGAGCCTTGGGTGACATTGCTTAGTGTGAGGTGTCCCTGCCCATGGCAGGGGGTTAGAACGTGATGATCTTAAGGTCCTTTCCCATTCTAACTATTCTACGGTTCTATGATCAAAAGTGTAACACGACGTTTCTCAGTGACTCCAGGTCAGGACAGACCAGAACACCTGAAAAAGATTTCTGTGAAAAACAGATATCAGAGTTTGTAACTCAAAGTGAACACACAAGGCAAAGGGTAACTTCATTAATATCTGTACAGCATTCTTGTATCTCCTTTGCTTAACATTTGTTCATGATTTATTTGATGATAATTATTAATTTTGAATGACTTGATCTTTTTGAAATAGAAGAGCTGTACAGGCAAGGAGCTGGCTGTATGAAAGGATGTGAAAGTAAAAGTATGTCTTAATTTCATTATGTTACCATTTTTAGCCAGGCTTCAAAGTAGATGGTGAGAAGTTTGCTAAGAATAGTAATAAGCTGTTACCTTGACATCTGTGCACAGAATTGCCTTTTTAAGTGTGTCTTCATTCAAAACTAAACACACCAACTAAACCAAAGCCATATGTGTATCATTTCCTAACCTGCATAGGGTTGATCTGCACTGAACGTTCAAAGCACTCCACGCATTCTCTGAATTCCCTGTTGCGGAGGTGGAGGAGGCCTTTGGAGCGCTGGGCGCGGGCGCTGCGGTGTCTGGAGAGCTCCCAGGCCTTGTCATAATACTGATGGTCTTTAAGCACATCACCAAGCAAACAATATAACCCTGGCGTTTCCTTTTTCTCTAACTCCCGCCTGAGTATTTCTTCCGCCTGTTAAAGAACAAAGAGAAATCAACACATAATGGGACAATTTATTTTCAGTTTATCACCTACCTGAATGAATATTACTTCAGCACCTTGCAATCATCAGCTGAAGCCTATGTGGTAGGGTCAGTAAGGAAACTGTATCTTCATCCAACACAGCAAAGAAAGTCTAGTGAGAATCTGGTTCCAAACTGTTTTTTAAAATAGCCCATTTCAACATTGACATGGCTTTGGTTTAACACACTAAGGGAAATATACCCATTAAAACAAGAAGCAGCTTGCTCCTCATTTTATATCTTATGTTGTGTATTCTGTCCCAAAGGCAAGTATCAGTCCTGGACATCAAACTTACACCTACTTCATAGCAATGCAGAATCAGCACCATTAACATACGTGCAATCCTAATAGCTTATTATCTGTGGGTTTTATATATTTTAGTAAGTATTCTGACTGTCGTTCCTTTTTCTCTAATCACTCTTCTGAAAAAAAGGATCTCCATTCTACTATGTCTGAAGACCCATCCACTTTCATGCTGTTGGTTTTGGAAACGCTACTCTTTTACATAGGATGAGGAAGTTATAAATGTATCTAAATGTTTGCAATAAAATATATTCAGAAGATACACCATGTACGGAAAAGAAGATACAAACTGTGCTTCCCAGACATCTATCATGGGCTGTAACTAACTTTCAAAAGCTTTTTATCTCAGGGCACTGCCTAGCTCTAGCAATAAAATTACTGTTTCTCTTTTAAACAAGAGTTAGTCTGCTTTCTGTGACTTTCTGAAAAGATAAATACACTGCACACATGATCTATTGTTCAGACCAAACTCTCTAACTCAGTTCCCTGCTGCAAAAATGCAACATCCAGAATTCAGTTCAGTATCATTTTTCTATTGGAAAATGTCTGTTTGAACCCCCTGAACACAGCCTGCCACAGAATTTAAATTTGACAGTGTAATACTAGTCAGTCTTCTGTCACAGCTAGTTTATCTAAAAGGAAAGCTGAGTTGATATCTGCATTTAAATTACTACTGCTTTTCTTGTTTCTGTAAGAAATGTTTTCTTTGCCCTTCAAATGGTCTCTAGAAGCAGTCTCCTACTCCTCTTCTTCCAATCAGTAAAATTAATCGATCCTGTTGGTAAATCATCTTTAGAAAAACTACTTCATTTTACTTGGTTCTGAAATATTTAATGTATTTTTTTAACACATTCTTTATTTTTTAAAATAAAGTAACAGCAAAGTGTACAAACATCTGAAGTGCACAAACGTGCAGAAGGGATGCACTGTCTAGATTTCTAAATGGATCTTAAGCTAGCAAAAGTAGAATCCCATTAAGAAAAAAATGATTGGCTGAATATTAGGAAAATTACTTAATGGCAAGTGTTTTTAAATGCCTGTGGAACAGTTCTGCAAAGAAAGCCAAAGAAAACATTACTTAAAATTTAGAATTAACCTTGTCAAAGCACTGAAAAACCTCACCTAGCAAGACAAGCTGCACTTGCAGAGGGTTTGATTAACGGGCAGTTTACTTCTGTTTCTCTGCCTCCATGAGCTGCTATGACATACTAATAATAGATCTTAAGATAATTTTTTCTAGATCAGAGAGAACGAGGTGCTTTAATGTGTGCAGGAACCACATTAGGCACCAAAAGGTAATTTTCCCCCTTTAGATAAAGAAAAAAGATTGAAATCCTGCTGTATAAACAGCAACTATGAGGTGAAAAGTGCACTGCATGCTCCTTCTTTGGCTCTTCCTCTGTAGGGCACTCTCAAGCTCAGATTTCCAAGCTGTGGCAATGCCTAGTATTAATCATACACTACACTAGAAAGCTAACTATACACTAATTGTATTTCACGATTAAGAACATAAACTCATAATTTTCTCTGGTCTAAGCTTACAAGACTTCGTTGTCAACATAAATATTTCAGCACACAGATAAAACAGAAGAAGGGCATAAATTGATAAGAATCCTGGTCCTTTAAAAAAACCCCAAATCTTAACAACAAAAAATATCATCAAGAACAGTTTCCACATAGGTCATGCAATATGCATAAAATAAAATATAACCACTAGAGGTTTTGTATCGCCCATTAAACAGATAGCGATCAATCAGCATGCTTTATAACTAAAAATTGTATCTAAAATATGTAAGTTTTGATAAGAAAATTATCAATCACATTAAAAAAAAAAAACCAACAAAATAAAATAAATAATAAAAAAAACCAAAACAAAAAAATCCCAAACTGTATAACTCTTGCTGACTGAAACGGCTGTAACTAGAACAATGCTTTTCATAGAATGGTCTGTGCCAGAATGGATGGAGTTCAATATTCAGTTCAAAAGTCAGATGATCCGAAAGTGAAGATTTAGGCTGTTGTCTTGCTTTCTGGACTACTATGGTTGGTATGGGAATTAAACAGGCAGCACTTCACAAGTAACCCCAGCCAGTAAAGAGGGCTCTGTTTTAAATAAAAGGTGGGATTGTTCATTACTCACTACAGACTTGACCTTGATCTATCCATCTACTCCTCTTTCTCAATTTCGTAGGTACATATAGGAGTCCTTACCTGACTTCTTTGCCTGTTAGGATATGTAGTGGAAATGAATCAAGTTCTTGATTGAGCTTATGCACTCATCAGTATAGCACTACTTGACTGTGCATCTAGGAAGCATTTTCTCAACTTAAAGGCAAGCTTCTGAGCTCTTACAAGTGAGTATAGAGCCTTTATGTAGTAAAAGATCCACAAAAAACTTTGATAAATGTAAGTGACAACTTACTATGCAAAATTTGTACCGCTACACAGCTGTGTTGTAACTGAGCGAATCGTGTACTTCCCAAGTACATAACGTGGAGCCTTATTTACATGCTCTGTTTCTTTGTCAGTCCATAACTGAAACGTAGGAGGCGGGAACATACTGGGATGTGTATGTACTCAAACATACTGATATTGCTGATATCTGGCTGTTTTATTAGATTTTTCAGTATTTAAATCCAGGTTTTATATATAAAAGCATTTGTGAGTGAAAAACATGCAGAATTTTATTTAACAGAATTTGTTCTTTTGGGCAGATATGCTAGGGTCTTCAACGACATGAGCACCCACTGAACAACACATCACTCTAGTAGATTCTCATTCACTTCTAAAACAATAACTACCATGTTTAAAAACATAAAAACATTTTTTGATAAATACAAAAAGTTCATGATCTGAAAGCCTTCTGGTAAGGAACACAGTCACTCCCCTTGGTGTACAGCTACATGTTCCTAATTTTCTGACTTATTTGGTCTGAAGCTAGCTTTTTTTCCAGCAATATTTTTATTTAGTACTTAGCATTTTCTATTTTTCAAAGCACAGCAGAAACCCTCATTCTGAAAACATTTCTAAGCAGTTTCCTGTGTCAGATATCCTGTCCTATTCTCCAAGTGCCATTTTCATAACTCCCTAAGGGTAGTTTGTGAATGTAACAAGGACAGAATGCATTTCCAGGAAATGGAAAATATTGACCTCTACTTCTCCACTGTACCAAAAAGACCTTGATATTAGCATACTACCCCACGGCATGCATAATGTGACAAAAAATTTGCCAGCAAGACATATTTGCCAGTTTATAATGACAAAAATCTAGGCATCGGTGCATGACAATTACAAAAACGATGTAAGTGTAAGAATTCCTGCCTTTTTCAGTTAACTGAAGTTACAGCTCCCTAGTCTATAAGCTTAAATTAGTTTAAGCATAGTATTTGTGCTTATGGCATCATAAAGGCACATTCGCATATTTACTGCTACCATATAATAAACAGAGAGAAAAAAAAGAGGAGGGAAAAAACCCACCCAAAACTCCATCGTATTTTTGTCTGAAAATGAGTATTTTTGAAAGGTATTTAAATTCTGAAAGCAGTACTTGACAGTTTAAGTTCCTGTTAGAGAAACTGTGTGAGCAACTGCACCAGACAGAGAGCAAGAGCTTTCCTAAAATGCCCACATTACACCTTGCTGCACATCCAGTTACCTTAGTTTTCCTTCAATATTTTCAAGAATCACTACCACAGTCTTCTTGTTTCTTATTTTTTATTTACCAATTTCTACTTCATGAGGTCATTACCCCAAATATTTTTTTTTTTTTGGCATTTGCAGTTTATGACAGACTGACACGTACGTGCCCATTTTTTCTGAACAGACTTTCCTCATGATACCCCTGTAGAAGTGAAAATCTTTTCTGAATGGACAGCTGAAGCCGGACAGTCCTTCATAGTCCAGACCCTATTTCAAGACAAGCTGTAAAAAGAATGCTTTTCTTACCTTTCCATGCTGTCCTGCTCTCTCATAGCAGATTACTGCATCTTTCCACATTTCCAGCTCCTCAAATATCTGTAAGGCAGAGCTGATGCATCCCAGCTCAAAGAGTAAGCTTGCAAGCTGACGCTGGAAAGAAAGAAATTCCAGGTAACTCAAAAAATATTGTAAATACTTTTTACATTTTTAAAAGATGTTAGAGGCATTTCTGACATCATCAAGTACCAGAGAACATGGAATTATTCTCTTGAAACTTCAAGCTGAAAGCCTCAAACAATGTAAATACTTCAAAAAAGACCAAAGAAGCCATCAGTAGAACAGTAAGTGTTTTGATTTTACTTTTGTTCATGTCAGTAGCTTAATTACTTTGAACTACTTTATGATGTAATGCAAAAAAAGGAAGCAGACATAGCAAGGAGGAACTGACAGAGCTGAACTCCCACCCCTTAAACAAGCCCATGTGCTGGAGAGCAGCTACAGCAGGAGGTTGTGAATGCTGAGTGTGGGAAACAGAGGCTGATAGAGGGCATTAAAGCCTCTTCTAAAAATACTGTGCCATAGCAATCTGTACCTGTGAAAAAACACATACAGAAAGAAAGGGTCTAAAAGGACTTTGTCAGCTACTTGTGAGAAATCATTGTCCCACATAGCCGCTGCCAAAAGGTGCTACTTTTCAGTCAAATCAATGTTGTACTTGAGTTCAGGTTCAAATTCCTAGTTGAGTTTTCATCACAGATATGGCAGCCTCTTTGTTATTTCACATTCTACTATTATTTCAGTCTGCTTATGAAAATAAATGAGTAATCTTTTTAATTTAAAAATAAACAAGGTATGTTTTCATGACTTTGAAAAGTTGTCTTTGTCTTTTGTTTACTTTTTAAAAGGAGATTAAAATCCCATATAGGTTTCATCTTTGAAGAAAGGATAACTTATTTACTATGCGTGACAAATAGACAGTTTGGTTTGAACAAACAAATTAGAGCATTCTGCATAAGGACACCTAATTATGCTATGAGATCCCATACAGTGAACCTCTGCAATGTTTCTGGTGACCCTGAATAGATTCCCTGAAGTTCTCTGCAGATGTCATGGACCTCTCTCCATAGGCTTAGGTTCCATATTTCTACAAATCCAAGGAATAGACTGGTAGTCAGAAAAATTAAGAACTGGCTCAGTTCTTTGACAAAAATATAGAAAGAACTCTGAAAATCTCTAATGAATAAATTATTTGTTGTCTTGATATTAATTTCTTAGGAAAAAACCTACATTTTCCAGTATCAGGAACTAAACCTCATGTATGTTTTATTAAATTTACTCAGAGTCATATTTGGTAAAATTTATAGAAGCAACAACTCTTCACCACTAGAAGATTGCAGCCATCTTCCAGTGGAAGATTAAAAATCCCTATTTTAGTATTTCTGTCTTTGGCTTGGAAAAATGGCTTGGATTGAAAAGTGTTACTCTGACTACGGGAAATGGAAATCACATTTACTAAGTACCTGTTGAAAGACCGTGTAGAATAATTTGAGAATGCTAGGAGAAGATATGATTTGTTAAAGCAACATGCACTGAGGTTAGAAATTGAAAAGGAAAAAAACACCATTAAAAGTAATCAACATGAACACTTTTGGAGGAACGTAACGCAAACTGTTAAATACAACATCACAAGACAAGACTCTTAACGTGTAGATTTCTGTTTTAGAAAGAACTTATTGTCAAGATAAACAGTGTAGTTTTGGAAAAAAAAACCAACCCACAACCCATGTCAGTACTAGTAAAAAGGGGAATATATTGAAAATAAAACCTTTCTCCACTTGTGGAGTACTTCTGTGTGCTGCTTTGACCATGATCACTTCCTAAAAATAACCCAAGGTGAGTGAGCATCCCAAAGACGAGAGAGATGCAAATAATAGTAGCATAAGTTAAACAGTAATAAATAGAGAGTTTCAAGATTATTTTTGCGGGAGATGTTGGAAGCTTACAAGTTTTGGTCCATTTTTCATTGGATGAAAAAGCAGAACAAAGAACTGCACTACAAGCAATTACTTCTGTGCATGACAGAAAAAGAGAAATGAACACAAAAGACTGTGGAACTTGATTTCTTGCCAGAAAAACCTGGTGTGTTGTTAGGTTATGTCTTTATTTCTACAGTGTTTCAATTCAAGATCTTATCCCACTCTCTTAACTTTGGAGTCATGCAGTATCAAAAGTAAAAAGAACCACAGACTTTTAAATTAAAGTGTGAAATGGGATTGCTTCACACCTGTATGGCCCAATGAGGAGGCACCTGACAGCAGTAGAAAATCTTCATGCGTTCAGATACTGACGTATTCACATCTTCAAACTGATCTGCAAGTGCCTGGTAAATGCAAAGTATATTCTGATTTAGTATTTTCTTAAGAGTTAATGAACCTGAAAAAAATAAATTTCAAAGCATTCAGGATTTTAAGTATTCTTGACATACTGGAGAAATTACATTAAAGATACACTAAACACCAGTAAGCTTACACTATAGTGTTTTATTACCCCATGTAAGAATATCTAATAAAAATATATGTTAAAACTTTATTATAGATAATAATAAAAAAGCTTTGGAAATATTAAAATTTCAAAGTGCATGTAACAGTAAAAAGAATCAAATTTACAATCCCCAAACAATACTTGCAATGTAACACTGTGTCAAACATGAACATGACCTTGCCTGCTGCATTTCAATCCTTTAGCTAGCTTTTCCACAAGACAGTATTGATGTGCATTAGGCATGAAAATTCTTATTAAAAAGAGAAAGACAAACACATTATAGTGGACCATGCTTTTGGAAACACAGCTCTAATGTAGAATTATTTTGACTTGAAGCACAATTCAATTCAGGTGCTTTGTTTTTCTTTTGGTGGAGCTTTGGATTGTTGAAGTGTTTACTTCTAAAGCTCTTTGAAAGGGAATGGTAACTTTCGCATAGCAGAAGTGCAGCAACTTCAGCAGTAATATTTTTCTCTGAAAATCCACAATGAAGTTATTACATCAAAATTCAACAGCAAGAAGGATAAAATATTAAAGGTAGCTACGGTCAGAAAGTCGCTTTGAAATGTCAAGATTACGGAGAACCCTCTTCAAATGCCAGTCATCACTAAGCTAGCAAATTTAAGTCCAGAGATATAAATAAGGGAATATTAAATTATTTGCTTTTACATGATTCACCTACCCAGGGCTCACATATAACTCAGTTAAAGATTTATAGAAGGAGCTAGACAGGTTCTCAGAATTTTCTCAGCATGGAAAATGAATGCAAAGACTCCCAAACAAAAGAGAAAATTGGACAAGCTCACTCCTTTCTCTCTTTTTCTAAATCCAACAGTTGGCTAGCCAACATATATCAATAATGGAAATAA
This sequence comes from Neopsephotus bourkii, assembly GCF_033783945.1. Classification (NCBI taxonomy): domain Eukaryota; kingdom Metazoa; phylum Chordata; class Aves; order Psittaciformes; family Psittacidae; genus Neopsephotus; species Neopsephotus bourkii. Next base: position 8,026,550 of record NW_026901776.1, on the reverse strand, counting down.
TCAGTTATGTGATTTAAACGGTTAAGCATCTTGTAACTGCTAGGGATGTTAATGGGATTTATTAGGTGGGTGTGTTTAATAAGGAAAAAAGAAATCAGAATACACAGCAATAATATAGTCTTTAAATCAATGCTTAACCTCCTAATTGATACTAATATTTAAAATATTCAATCTTATGTTTTTTCTCTTTCATAAAATTATCTCCAGAACCCGGTTGCTGCAGATTATCCTGAAACCTATCCCAAGAAAATTTATAGCAAGTAAAGGGACAGACTAATAAAATCATATTCCTTTACACACTTCCAAGCTATCCAAAAGGAGTCAGATTCAAATAAAATCTTTAAGGTAATATTATTTAATTACAGATTTTACTTTACTATGAACCATATAACATCATATTTTGTAATTTCAATTCTGTTGAAATGTTCTCATGTTATGCAGAAACACATTTTCCTATATTCTGTTGCAACAAAAATTAAGCTGAAAATTTCTCCATTTCCTTGTGTAATCATTTTACAAGACCAGACAAAGGAATAAACTGCAGTTGGGAAATTTAAAAATAATAACTGCACAAAGCCAGAGAATCCTAAAAATGTCCTGCAGAATTTTTTTTCAGGAGAACAGGGAGATGAAAGGCAGAAAATGTTTTCAGTCAATCAATACATTCTGCTCCTGGTTCAGCTTTTTTAAAAAATTATTTCTATTGTTTCAAAAGAAAAACTGTATTTCAATAAATAAGTTTTTCAAAAGCATAATATTTTATTGGAAAATTTGTGGCAGCATCTTTTGTACACCTCCTAAGCAGAAAAGCCTAATGAAAATGACATGTTGTAGGAGAATACGACTATTAGCAAGTAAAATTCTCCCCCTTCCCACAACACTGTACTCTGTTCTGAGTTCCAAAAAACCCTGCAGATTTACATAGAACATATGAATATTGCACATTCCCTAAAAAAGAGTAAATGCTAATAAACTTTAGACAATATTAAAATCCATGGTTTATGCACTCTCCTGTATGTCAAAAAAAATAAGCTGATAACTCTGCCTACTAGTGAAGTATAGAAAATAAGTTATTAAAAATTGCTGAATTCTATGTTTCCAAATTACACTGGAAGCAATAAAATTTGGGTTGTGTAATGGCAAGAAAGTGAGAATCCTAGCCCTACTACACAGCTAATATCTAATCACAGAACAACAAATCATTGAAGTGAACAAGAAAACACTGCCAAACGAGCATTTTTTTCAGTAATAATCTTCAACATAAATGCCATGTAAAAAAAATCTCTGTAAATACAGAATATTTGCAACATGCAAAGATTTTGGTGTCTTAGTTTAACGCAAGCCTCAAATTTCTGTCTTGGGAGTTTTAAAACAGAAATACAGCAGAAATCCACTAAAAGTCACAACTCTACATGAGTTCTTCCATACACAAATTTGAAAACATTAAGCTTAACAGATCACACCACCACCACCTTACGTACACTTTCCCCAAGGCTTGAGCTGCCATGGATAATGACTTCTTCAAAAAACACAGTACTGAGAGATTCATTAATTCCCCCCGGAAACAGCAAAACCATTGATGGTTTTGATGGAATTTTATACCATGAACAATGACTACATTATTGCCACATGAAAGTGGGAGAAGACAGCTCTAGGAACTACGATTCATTCTCCCCACCTCATACTCAAAATCTCTGGTACGAGATTAAGTAGTACAACTGGTAGCTTGTGCTTGGGATTTGTATACCAAATTAATTTGAAATGATCACAGAAGTTTTACCACTTTACTAATCAACCTCAGTCTAACCATTCTATTAATAAAACTCAGATGGTTATTATCCATGACTTGAGTGCATGATGTTTGTAAATGGTGTTTTCCACATTGGATGAGATTTCCATATATTCATTCCCATTGCACATCCTTGCTTCACTTCTACGTTCAACATGTGTAACATCACTATGGTCCTGATAATAAGCATCAGCTTTGATTTTGAGCTTGCCTGAATTTAAACCTCTTTATCATCTCCACATTTTTAACTGTCCTTTTCTTCAATGGCTGACAAGAGTTAGAGCTTTTGCTTTTTAGCCAGACCCTATCTCTGTACTCAATCTCTGGAAATATTACCACATCCTTATGGTTTCTTGCCATTTTTATTACAACATAATGCTATTTGTTTTCTCAAGCAGATCATACATAATACAGCTTTTAAATTTGTTATTCATCCAACAGGTCTGAAGAATCATCCCTTTGTTAAAATATAATCACCAACTACTTTTTGCATTGAGGTAAATAAATGGCAGACCTTCCCATCCTTCTTTCTACCCTCACCCTCTTTATTCTGGATGGAATAGTTTACTTACTTTCTCAAACAAATGTCTCTTACTATGTAAAACTGTAACTACATATTTCCTAAGCCAAGCTTATTGAGGGGAAATAAACAACCAACCAACCAACAGAACAAACAAAAAAACAAACCAAACCAAACCCATCTTCTGAAAAGAGCAAGATACTCATTACTTACTAAAAAAACCAACAAAAACACCTTCTTGAAAACAGCATCCCGCTTTTGTTTGTGCAGCAACTATTTTATTCATCTCTCCCCTCAATAACACTGAAGATAGGCCTGTCCATATTCAAACTTAACATCGATAGCCCCAGTAAAACATCTCCTTCAAAACAGTCTTGATCCATAGGCAGCATCTAATCCATGGAATTTCATCTCGGTTCTTCCCAGCCTTTCATATCAGTAATTTACAGTGCAACTGCATTGTTTTTCCTTTTACCTATCTTTTCCAACAACAGCATTCCCAGTTTTAGTGTTCCAGTCACAACTGCTCCACAATACTTTCCATCTGCACAAAATCTTGTTTCACAGACTGCATCAACCGTCTGTTGATGCAGTTAAAATAAACAGATTGTTTAATGGCCTGTCTTGTCCCACTGTTGACCAGGCATCCAGCTGTTTCCCACTGACCAAACCCTACCAAAAATATTAGCTTTTACTATTTTAGTACCTGATAACTTGCTGTGCTCTTATCAGTACCACCATTTCTACCGTTGTTGGCATCCTGCTTTGATTTATCCTGGTACACTTGATGTTCCTCTTTATGATTTTGTAGGCAGGAAGATTAGACAAGTTTTTTGTAGTCTTCTGCTTCTCAAGTTTAGAGATCTTGTCAGTTTGCCAGACTCAATCCCTAGTTAATGCCTCTGGGACTCCAGTGATGACCATTCACCTAAGAGTCCTTTCAACAAAAATGCTCTCAACAGCTGTTAACCACAATGTTTTTCTATCACCTAACCCCGAACAACATGTTGAGTGTGGCATTTTTTGCCTTCCTCCTCTAGCAACTCTAAGATGTCTCACTTATTACAGGTGTTCACCATACTTCATATGGGTTTAGCTTGATTTATGCCAAAGGAAACTGATCCTGTCATATGTTACACTTCGCCTTTATCACCATGGTACCCAACTGGTATCTTAATTCTAGGAAAACAGAAGAGGATGAATGGAAAAGTACCTTTCAGTCTTTTCTAACACAAACTCCAGACACACACTGATTTCCCTATGTTCCTGTAATTCTCGGGTCCTTTCTCTTCAATTTCTCCAAAGTCTGAAGACTCCTTCTGAAAAACCCACACATCAATCAGCCTGACCTCTCCACACTCTGCCTAACTGCCTATTTCTGTTTTCCTTCCTCTGTTTCTGTCCATTACCTCTGTATGTTTTATAATCAGCGAGTTGATGTCACAACTCCACTGCTCTTGTATTCTAGCTGCCCCCTTAGCTCTCTGCTTCTTCCAATAATTCTGCTGGCCATGTGCTCTGTGGGTAGGTTTATTTAGCAAAAGTCAACAAATCTTCAGCAAACTGTGCAGCCCTATTAATATTTTCTTTCTTCATACGATAAAAAAGCCAAGCTTCAGCATCTGCATTATGACTGCAGGTTATAATTTGCTCATAAGCTTTGCCAAATAATACCTAATGCAAATGAATTTTAATGTACTCAAAGATAAAGAAAATACCACCATTTCTCTATCCATATCTATCTATTATTTTCCTCTGCTTTGTCCCATTTCCAGTACTACACCCAAGCACCAACATTCTCCTCTATTCTATACATGAAAGTAAAGAGATTAACCTTCCACCTGCTTAGCTTTTCAGTCTCTTGTTTAGGCCACTCGTGACTTATGCTTAGGCTTAGAAGGTAAGTATATACTAGCATATACCATAAACATAGTTTTCCCTTCAGATATCAAAACTAACACATTTGTGCCTTTTTTGTTCTGCTTTCTGAACTTACGAAAATTACCAACTACATAGCAGTGAACCTACTGTACTTGCTGAACACCTATCATCCTGCCCTCCATTTGATAAAAGTATATTAGGAGTACATCAAAATTTAAGTACATCCTCAAGAAGGAAAGGGAGAAGGAAAGACTTGTGAAAAACTGCACAACACTGAAATAACAAATTAGCATATTAATCTTGGATTAAAAATTAAATAGATAATACAGGTTTTGCAAACGGCCAACTCTGGGCATCTGCCTTTACTTATACAACCTGTATACCTTTTCTAAGTGCCAAAGTATGGACACCAGTTTTGGGACTGAGTGGGTCTTGGCTTCTGGGTCAGGCACTGAAGTGCCTGATGGCACAAGGACACAGCTGTAATTGTTCAGCTGCTTGGAAATAAAGTGTTTGGAGACAAAGATGGTAAGACACAAAATGACTTCTGTAGGGAAAGCAATCCTGCGATCTCAATGCATTATAACAATGCTTCTAAGACTTTAGCAGGCATATGGCATAAACTGGACTGGGCTTACCTATGTTATTTACTCGAGAAGAAAGTAGAGGAACACTTTGCAAAAGTAACAGCAACTACATGCGTAAATCTGTGGTTGTACAAAGTTCTTGCTTTATTCATAAGTTTATTTTACAAATTATGAATAAAGAGGAAAATTTATCATCAAAAAGCTCCTTTGATTCCTTATCACAGAACTCAGTCACACAGATAGAGTTTCAATGCTTAGTATTTATGAAACAAAAAGCAGGCATTTTATAAAGCTTCTACAACAAGAAGCTTTTGTGGACCCTGCAATATTCACAGACTTCTGTAAAACTTCCAGAGATTCATCATTACATTTATTCAAACTTTAGGCAACTGAACACATAATTATAAATGCTTTTAAAACTTTACTTTTGGGGGCAGTGATATCAAAATACTTGTCTAACAGAAAAGTTACATAACTTGAAGTGATTTTACTATTTTTGAAACCATCCACTGCCAAATCACATTTTCTAACAATAATGCCTGAAAAACGCTGCACAAGAAGGAGCTGCAGTCCAAATTAATTTGGGATGTATTACAACAGCAACTGCCACAGCCTTGCTCTGCAACAGCACACTCAGTAACAGACAAATACAGAATTACTAATAAAAGCTGCATTCCTGTTGAAGAAAATGTATATAATCAGTGTCTGAAATTCAGAAACTGCATACACATTAGAAAGCAGGCGACAAATACAAAAAATTAAATATACAGAATAATTATGGCTTTTCTGAATTTGTTTCCTATGAATTAGATGAGATAGTCAATGCTTTTTTCATGTACTGTAAATATTGTAGTACCTTTCAGATATGTAATTAGATCTTCAGATATGCTCTTCTGGTAAACTTATTTAATAAGAAAAAAAAGGCAAAAAAAATCATGTTTCCAATCCAAACAACAAACTTGTTTCAACAGCTCTTTGTCAACCCAAGTGCTCCTGTAACCAAGGCCGCTGGGACAAACTGACACATACCCGGACTTCTAAGATCCACTAGTCAAAATACTTAATCTTCCAGTGAAGCAATGCCAAAAACTATGAAGCAATAAAAACAGTTTTCATATAACAATGCAGTAAATTTTTTGCTTAATGGGAGAGAATAACATTTGGTTGATAAATACAGATATAATGTGGAAAAAAAAAGAACAGTTGAGCACTCCATCAGGAAGATTATGACCAAATACTGATTACTGACTGCCAATTTTATTGCTGGATAAAAAGACATAAAACCGGTATATTTACAACATTCAACCATTATTCAGAACAGCATTTGACATTTAAGACAGGACTTTCTTGCTTAGCAAGACTTAAAAGAAATAATGAGCTATCCTTCTAAAAAGCTCACAGATGATGTACTTCTGTTAAATGATTAAAATCTATGAACAGTCAAGGACTAAAGCATGCAAACATAAAACAAAAGCTATTAAGCAAGGACTTATTTCAACATTGAGAAAGAAATGCTCCCTCTCATTTATCTAATTTTCAAAGGGGAATTATGACATGAAATACTTGAGGAAAATTTATTACAGCCACGACTATTATAAATTATGATTTGTGATTCATGGAAACTCAGAAAGGCCACTTCTTCCATTGTGCAAAGATGCCAAGATGAAGATCACTACATACCGGAGATTTTACATTATTCACATTCTCAGGAGGATGAAAATGTTCTGTTAGAACACTGCAGAAGTTCACTGCTTAGAAGGGGAAAAAATAATCTTATCTTCTTTTTGCCCCTCAGTCAAATATAAGCCCTGGTTCCATTAAAATCTTGTAGCATTGAGGACTTCCATTTTTGCTCACTTTGCAAGCTCACCCTTTCATTCTTCCATGAAATTATTGCTTGATAGGATAGACCTCAAATGATGTGTATATTTAAACCAACTAAAGGATGATGTATCACACTATTTGCTAGGAACTAACAGCTGGTTTAAAATTTGTTAAAGCTAACTGACTCTCAACCTGTACTGCAAATGAAAGGTTACAGGGCACCTGGAACAGAGGAGCAGCAAAGACGTAGTTTCTTTTTGTGAAGCATCCTGCCTAACAAGGCAGCGCAATTCTAGAACTATAAAAACGAGCAGTGCTTGAAGCAAAATTAACTGAAACACTCAAGGAGAAGGCTTCAGGCTGCAAGCTTTCAAACCTAAGTCTGCATTGAGAGTGGTGATTTAACTACTTCACCCAATGTCTTGCTAAAAATTTCTTAATTGTACGTAACTGCTACATTGAAAGAATCTGCAATGCTCAGTGTTCAAGGTTATTTGCTTTTTTTAAAAAGTCACAAGAAAATGTTCCCAGTTTCCAGTGGTTCCACACACAGAAGGTTGATTTCCTTTGATTGAAATGAAAACACTTTTCTATTCATGTTCTTTCAAATTAGCATAATCCCTTTTTAAACAGCAAACTAATTCCCCAACCATCGCTTTGTTGTTCTTTTTCCTCTCACCCTACATTGGACACAGAAGTCTCCTTGATCCATGAAGACAAAAGTCCATCTTGTACTGGATTCAGCACCACCTGCCCCACAGTATTTTTCTAGCAGCTTATTTTGATGAATTATTTAGTTAAGATGTTGTATGTACTCATAGTATTGAGATGCAATGTTTGTTTTATGACTTCCCTGCTATCTCCTATTTCCTTCTCCCTCTAAACAGCTAAGGAAACTCGGCATCACCTATCCCTCAGCAAATACTTAAAAGTGTAAAGTTTCTGGGCTGAGAATAATGCCAGCAGAGGTTTTTGCAGGACAACCATCTCTACATCATTTGCGCAAAGGTTTCATTTCATTGTCAGTGCCTGACATCAACCTGAGAATAATACTCTCTGAGATAGATTATGCCTAGAGAACTTTCTAGAATGTTTCATGTCTGATAAATTTAAGGCTGTTATTCCTTTTAAAAGCATAAGCAAATAAACTTTTTTTTTTAACAAAGGTTGTATCCATTTTTCAGCAAAGGAGGAACTTGTTTGTAATCTTTAATAAAGGTCTGACTGATCTCATGCCAAAACACGTCTATTCTAGTGTACTGTGATTTTTCCTTCCCACCCCCATCAGGCATTACAATAAAGTGTTATACAGAGTAAGTTACATCAAACACTTGTGTTTTGTAATATAAAACAGGTATTTTCTTTGAGAGATGTAGTTCTTCCTCAGAAAAGCCACAATCAGAAGGGGATAGTCAAGCTGAACCCTTTCATTTAATAACATTTATATGCAGTACTTTGTTGCTAGTTTAGATATGATATTTATACATGTCTCTATGATCCATTTAACCTATTCTGTATTCCGGCTGGAACACCCTGCTCAAGAGGAACAATCTATTGTAAACATCCTTTACTTTTTCTATTGCTGGCAGACCCGAGCTTACCTACCACACATTTGCATTTAGCTAATGGTAAATTGCACAACACTATATATATGCAAGCAATAACAAAAAACGATGTGTTTGGCAGTAGCAGAAATGGCCTCCTTAAAGCTTTTTCACAAAACGTAAGTAAACCTACTATAAATAAATATTTAAATAAACATTTATATATGGAAAAAAATAATTAGAACTTGGGACTTAAAAGTTGTATTTTCTGAAAAATGTAAACAAGATACTTAAAAGAATTTGTGAGGAAAACGTCTTAAGACCATGTTATTAATTGCAAGCATGTAAACTGCTTCAGCTTCCTCCTATCTAAGGTAGAGATTGGATGGTATTCTGTTACAGAAATAGAAATCTCAAGGAAAAAGCATAACACAAAACAGAATACAGTGTATTCAGGTAACTCTAGTGCAGTTTTTTTACTGTCAATCATACCAAGCATGATTCTGTCCTGTTACTTAGATGGTCTCAGATGTCTGTAAGGAGGAAAAAAAATACTGTCTAGTATCTAGATACCTATAACCTGAAACCATAGATATTCAGCTGCTCTAATTGCTAACAGCTCATTTTGCAGTATTGGAAATAACCAACTTTTGAACATCTTTAGTTATTTTGGGGAAGGGGACAGGAGCATGAAGAGAATGGACAGACAAGTTCAGTTTCTTTTGTCCTGAATTTGATCTGAATGTCTCAGATAACATCTTGGAGCATCCATCGTTGTCCCTTCTCATAAAAAAATACTCAATCTAACCCCAAATCAAAACTACAAAAAAAAACCCCAACAAGCTCCTGACACCAAATCATTACTCTTTCTCCTAAGAATAGCTTCCCTATACAGTGAAACCTTGTCTGATATGCAGTAGTTTCTGTTGAAAAATTACTTGGCAGGAAATACAGATTCTTCCAGTAGCTGAGCCTGACCCTGCAACCATTCAGTATATGATGGTAAGTACATTAGAAATATGACACACAGGCAAAGAGTTCAAACTTTAGCTATCCCAAAGAAAGACAATCACATATAAAGGGGTCTGTTTTCAATATATGTATTTTCTTGAAAGACATCCAATCTGCTTCTTCACATGTTCCTGGAAAGCTCTCTACACATCAGGGAAAAACAAATAAACCCCCTCTCATTGGCTATAAATGATTGATTTACTCACCAAAGAAGAAAACAAGCATCTTCAGCAACAATTGGCTTGAAATCAATTTGACTTCCAGTAAAATGAAAACACTTTAAATGCATTAAATATTCCATGCCTGATTGTATGACATATTCAGACAGAAGCACATCAAGCTCCCCTGAAGACTCAGTTCTTCTTTATCAAAAAAAGGAAAAATCCACAAAAGCACAATTCTTTCCACAATCACACTGCAGTACTGGACATGGCCTGTCTGGTACAGAAGCAACCAAGAAATCAACTAAAATCAAATTTTCATTCATCTGGATGGGGTTTCATGGTCTGTGCTGGTCACTCGCACCAAACAGGTCAAGGAACAGAGTCTGGAAAACAGATGTTCTGCTACTTCACAGAAGAGCAACTACAAGCATGGACACAGGATCCTAAAAGCCTTGCCCCAAAAAAAAAACGTGGGCTGCAGAAACAAAATGATGGTTAGTGTAATATGTACAGCCTTTAATCTGTTAATAGCTTTCAATTACTTAACCAAGGGCAATCAGCTGCAAGTTCTAATGGTACCAGTCTTGCACTGGAGGCAATTTTCTTGCAGATCTTCAGGAGGAGGTAGCCCACTGCTGCCAGAAGAACAGATCATTTTGCTTTCAGCTGCCCCATTTACTTGAGATACTCTAACCTAGGCCAAAAGGGGAGGACTAAAGGACAAATTAACTCCTCCACCAGTTGCTGTCACTGCCTGCTTCCTGCTACCACTTTTTTCCAGGAGAGAGAAGAATGTGAGCCAAGGAGTCTGCTGGGCCTCTGGACATGCATCCAGTCCTCAGCCTGCACTTTCAATGGAGAACCAGAGGAAAGAAGGCAGATTTCAGAACAGAGGGACTGTCCAGGCAAGGTGCAGTTTGACAGCTCCTGAAATAGTTTAGAATTGCACTATAAATTGTCATTTTATAACTTTTAAGTGTTTGAACTTGCAACATCATTAATGGCATTTGTTTGCATGCATTATACACAGGGGAAAATGGCATAAAGCAGGAGATGAAGCTTTCTGTGGTAGGATCATTTACTGCATGTTTCTATTCTATTTCTAGGTAACTTCAGTGTTTGCACAGATCTGCATCTGGAAAAATGGGCAGGTATAGCACAGCAATGGGCACAATAGCTACAAACAATAAAATTTATGCTGTTTAAAATCTAATTCAGGCATGGTAGGTTATATCGTCACAAAAACAACTCCACATCTGTCAAAATGCCCAAGTCTTATCACAAAATCACAATGTTATAATTTACAATATTCAGACAGCAATACTGTGAAGAAATTGAATAACTGTAAAAGTAAAAGGAAACACTGAAAACAGCCGATATTTTATCACAGAACTCTCCATGCACTGATTCAAATTATTATTTGAATCAATGGTCCTTAAACCAGTTTGGAAAGTTCAGAAGCCAAATATATTCCTCAATTCCTAAGTAATAACTGGAATAGGAGCCAAATGAGTTGAGTTAGGCCAGCAAGCAGTTCTCTGGTTAGAAGCTACATCTGGCCCACACTATTGAAGTTTGCCTCCAGTACAACAGTTTCCAATCAAGTGATTCTTTACATAATAGATTCCCCAAATTCTCTACCTCTGAACATTTAGAAACCACACACAGTTAATGTACTTAATATTTTTTTAACCCTCCCTGTAACTTACTAGAGAGCTAGAGCCTTGGCATAAAGGATATTTGCTTCATAGAAACATCTTTCAGAAAATGCAGCTCTCCCTACGTCAGCATCATGGACACAGACTAGTTTCAAAGCATGACCATTTTCATTTTTAGAATTAGTTCTTATTTTTGTAAATGATACATATCATTTAACCTGCAAATAAATAAATAAATAAATAAATTATTTTTACCCTCATTAATTACCCAATAGTCCATTCTTTTCTATTTTATCTTTTCCGCAAACAGTATTTTCCTTCACTATTTCTAAATGTATCTCACAAGATTTGTCATCAGTTTAATGACCTTTTTTACAAATCCCTTCACCCTACCTCACCTGAATCTCCAAGTCGATGATTACAAACCTCCACAGCTTGTTTTGTTGCAGAAACTGGTCTGCTGATATCTTACACTTAGCTGGTGCTCAAAAACCAAATTGCCTAACACATTCTCCTTGATTGCCCCTGGTGCTGACCTACACAATAGAAAGAAAATGCTTCCCATGTAATGTTCTCCAACTCTACCCTGATACAACCACTTTCTTGCCTCAAACTTAAAATTTGAGTAATTATTTTCAGCTTTCATCGTTCCCCACTGAAAATCTCCTTTGACAATACATGTATTGGCTTCTCCTAAAATCACATCTTGGATGCTGACCTGAGACAGTAGAATATTTCTTTTGTAGCAGGAGTCAGCCTTACTGACAAGAGTGTTCACTCTTTCTTTATTGATCAAGTATATAAGGACAAAAGCAAGGATCATTAAGGGCTAAGTTGGCTTTGATTTATTACCTATTCCAACTTTTGCAAGTATTAGAACACCATTATTTCCATATTCTTTCACTTTTAATACTTTCAAAGCTAAAAACAGTCTCTAGTCTCTCATTTCCTGTAACAGTTAAAGCAGCACTAAAATACCTTCTAATGGAAGAATTTTTTTCAGAACAATGCTGGATCACTTTCAAAATATGAAAAAAAGGCACAAATACTTCTATCAATAGCATCTGTCTCATTGTTACTGTACTCCTTCCCAGCAATTGTTTTTGTGCATCTTAGCTTCATTTCAGTGAATAAGAAGGCTCTATCTACTGTAAGCATAACTATAACTTAGTCTTTCAAGACTGAATTCATCCGCTACATGTTGAGGGGCAGTTCACCATGGCTCTGGAACTTCCTGAACTACAATAACCCACATGCTTAGTGCCTTAACATCATGCTGAAAAACTCATTCATTTGGTAGACTTGCAGGGGAAGATTTGGGGTGTACTGCTCAGAGAAAACTGAGGGAGGACAAAGAGAACTGCTTTGCTTTACTTAACTGATTGCATTTCTTACCTGCAATAAACTGACCACTACTGAATTATAATTGCAAAACTATCATCATCAGAGAATTTTATACTTGCTCTGCATGTATTTTATAGTTCTTAAAAACTATTAAAATCTGAAAAGAATGACAAATTAATTCTGTTTGTCTTAATATGGCTCAAAAATGCTATTTTATGGACTAAAAACTTTCCATATTTTTAAGAGACTACTGCCCTAATCAACCAGCCAGCAAATAATTTTGGTGTTTGGGTTTTTTTGGTAGTTGTTTTGTTCGTATTTGGTTGGGTACTTATTCATTTTATCTTCAATGTTTGTTCTTTACCTTTAAAAGATAAAGCTTCATCAGCAATGAGAATCAGACTGTCCTTCAATTCTACGAAGCTTTTTTTTTTTTAAACCAGGAGGATCCTGTGAAGAGATGTTTAAGACAACTCTATCTTTAGCATAAAATTCCTGTTTTTGTTGTTTTTTTTAATGTTAGAGAATGATGAATTGCATTTCGCATGTTCAAAATAAATTAACTTGCAATTGTTTTGAGACTCTTCTAGATGGAAATGGAAGCTTGATTAGCAAATAAAGCAAATGTACATTAGTGTATCAAATAAATAAAATTATAGGCCTTGTAACCAGGGAGACAACTATCAAAATGTAGTTTTATTTCCGATTTCTTCCTTTCTGTTATCTTAGAAACGCATCAGTTCTGACGATGTTGTTTTACAAGACATTAAAATTAGTAGATCTCAGTGTTTTGGCCTTAATTTTATAGAGCAAATCAGGAAAACGTGCCTTCTTGTCTTACCAGCTCCAAAGGAGTTTCTCAACTGATTAAACTAGGTATTGTGCTATGAAAGCAAACACGCCACTGCACCTGCGCAGCAGCTGTTAAAGCCTGGTTTACTAATTCAATGTTCTTTCATTCCAGGTTACTTCACCAATATTTTCACCAGATCATGCATCCAATTGTTTTTAAACCTTAGCATCAAAACATGTCTGGCTGGTGTATTAATTTAGATTATTGATTATAAGTGTAAGTTTAATAAATTTTGTAATAAGATATCTAAACATTAATTAGGTTTACCAGTTTTTCTCTACCCTAGTGTATGGCATAAATGTGTTACCACTTGGACTTTTAAACTTTGCTATTCTATAGGCAGTGACTGCATCACGAGTAGAGACATTTAACACATAAACAAACTAACATTAATAAGTATTCAACATGAACAATTCAGCTAAATTTAAAGCAACTGTTCTACACTTCCTACTTTATTAAAAATCACAGATATATCACTTCTTGTTATCCTTATTTCATGAAATGAGCATTTAGAAAAGTTATGCTTCTTTTACTGGCTACCTTTAGCAGGCCTTTTATCTGTGAGGCTTTTCAGTCTAATTCTCTGGGGTACCAGTTAAAGCTGTTTCTTTTTTCTACTTTATATGATGAAAAACTGTAAAGCTAATGTTGACACAACATTTCCCAGACCTTTTCTTTTTGTGATAGTCTGGTCATTCATTCTTCCCCACTCCATTACTACCAAACCCTCAGGCAAATAAATTAATTCTTCACTTTAAACTTATTCCCTAAATATATCCTACATGTTTAAGCAAGATCATCAGAAGTCATCCACATAGTAATGACTTCAAATTCAAAAATCATTTGAGGAAGAGACTGTCTTCTGAATTTAAGAGTACTGGTTTCACCTATGCAAAGTTTTGATGGCAGGAAAGAGGGAAGAGCAAAAATTTGTATGACATCTATGCAGAACCTGAAGTACTGGACTACCAATAAGATTTAGTGTCTGCATAACTCCAGGTGAACATTTAAGATGCAAGATGATGTTGATAAATTCTAAGGAGAAGCATGCTCAGGCAGAACTTATTGATTAGCATGCTGGAACTGTGCTTGTCTATTTTTTCTAAAATGAGGCCCTGCAAAGATGTATTTCACTTTGAAAACAATACTAGCCAAATAAGAAACAAATATGCACTTAGGCTGACTGTGTCATTTTACTAAAAAAAGCTTCAGCTTCTTTATAATAGGGCTTTTGCAGCTGGGTGGGGAAGGAAAGCACACAAGAGGGAAATGAGTCCAAGAATCCCAAATGAAATATAAAGCATTTTGGTATCAGAATTAGTACAAAAGAGGTCAAGGTCATGAGCAGAAGATATCTGGATTCATGAATGTCTGATGCAATACTTCCTTTTAATTTGAAACAGAGAGCCAAGCAGTATACTAGGCACGTTAGAGCATGGAGAAACCACCATTTGGAATGTTGTGCTGTAGTCAAACACTACCACCTAAAGAAGCATAAGAAAACAAACGAGGCCTCTAACAGCACAACAGTATTACTGATGTTCAAAATTATGCTTACCACTCTGAGCAAATACTGCACCCAAAGTTACTAAGTGCCAGTGCTTAGGTTATGGGTTTCGATGTTAAAGCCTGTTAATGGTTTAAGCCTCAGGACAAATCCATTTAGAGAGGACACAATCTTCAGAAAATAGTGTGTACATTTTTTTATCTTTAAGCCATTTACATTTATTTTAACTTATTTTAATGTTACTTAAATGAAATTTAATTTTTTAGTTATGACTACAAAAGCATAAGTTTTATAGTTATGACTATTATCAAGCAAGTGTATCTCTTGAATGTTTTTGTTTTCAAAGAAAAAGCTGTTTTGTTTGTCAATTATGTTATACATTCTTATGATGTATCAAAAGGTGTACGTAGAACTTCCCCTACATTCTCTACATGAAGCTAGATTTCCAAGGTTACTTCTGAAGGATGGATTTAAAACCAGAACACTCATTTTCTGTTGCAAAAGCAAGAATACTGATAATATCCACTAACTTACCATGACAGCGCTACATTTAAAATGAGTCCACATAAATCCTAGATCATTTGGCATTTGAGAAAGACCCTCTCTATTTCCATACATGCATCTTGCTCCCTTTTCAGTACGCTTATAGCTTACTTGTTTGCAGCATAGCACTGTTGTCTCACTTTTACTCTACAGTCTCAAATGCCAAATATATCCAGCTGAGCTTTGCTTTACTCTGTGTTGTCCTGGTTTCAGAGAACGGTTTGTTAGCTTACCTTGGCATACCTATCTCCAGATTTGCAACAGTAGTTATGACATGCAGCTGTAGAGATTCATCTACTCATAGTTAGCAACACCTGTAAAACTTCATTTATTCAATTTAGGTGGGAATAGTGTGTCATCCATGCCTTGCATCTGGTCTGATTACATATGAAAATTATTTTAATTGTTTAATTCATTGCAGGTCAGCTTATAATGCTTATGCCTTCCAGGGCAAAGCTTAGGCAGAAAGATGTGAATGTTGTATCTTGCAATCTGTTGATACTTTTCTTTGCAACTCTCTGACATCACTTTGTCTATAAAAAAAGCATAACATTACTGTACAATATGGCTTAAGAAGTCTCCTCTCTGACATGATGACTCTTAATACCATCACTCTGTCAGGACACTGGGTGAAGAGACTCTAAAGGGAGAAAGGTGAATGCCTTCAGAGCTAACGTCCAATGGAAAACATTTGGAAAAAATGGGAGGCTTAGTGTTTTTGGCTGGTTTTACAAGGTGCATTGACCCTAGGAAAGGAACAGCTCAGTTACTGAACATAATTCTCAAATAAGCAAAAAGGTTTGTACTTTATAATACTAGCAGAGAAAATATGAAGAAACTTTAGCACATAAAAATGGTTTCATTCTTTTCCCCACACCAGCTAATAGTGCTGATCCAAACTGGCAAATACAACAGTGCAGTAGAAAATTTCAAGGCAGAAATCATTACCTGGAAAATTATACTGTTCAATTTTTTCCTATTTTGCCAGGGGGACAAAACCACTTATTCCTGAAAAACTCTTGGCAGGCTGGATCTCTGGTTTAATTTGGGTTTTATTGCAATAATTGCACAGTGGAAGAAAAACAGAGGGAGCCAAACACCACCATGGTAATTACTTTGAAGCGTGCAATGTATCCCGAGAATCTCTATTGTCATGTAACATCTCCTGTCTAATCTGTCACCTGCTTAAGCAAAATGAAATATGATCTGGAAATACGTGTCTCAAAACTGAAATGATAACTATCACCACGAGGTCACTCTCTTGTGATTGCTCTCTGAAGTAATAAGGTTTATTTCTAGGGTTCTGGGGACCTTGTGATCATGCAATAAAATTCATTAAGGAAAGCTTTTATAAGACACCTGGCTCTTATCCTCTTTTTAAACACTTTTGGAACATGTGTTCTAATTATAAATACGATTCATAATAGTTGAGAACTATGGGGATATCAATGCAGGATGTCTATAGAAGAGGTCTGCCTTGCACTTATTACCCTCCTGAAGAAAGTGAGTTAAATCTCTTGCAGTTCAACAGTGCATCTCACAGATCCCGTAACTTTGTTAAAACTTTCAACTTCATGTGAAACAAATTTTCAGCAATTAATTCAGCAATGTTCTCTTTCTTCCTCCCCTCTCCCATTCCATACACAACTCAAAGCAACTACTAAAATCTTATTTCATATACTCTTAAGAGTACAAGAGCGAGATAAAGAATAAGAACTCCTACACTGACCTAACAGTTTAGCTGAACAGACAAGTGCTATAATTCCCTTGGTCATACTGAAAGTCTCCCTGTATTGCTCCAACCCCAGTCTTGAGAGGCCTGACAACAAATATCAATGACTTGAGAGGCAAAAGCAGTGGAGAAAAATGTGTTAATCTCAAAACTCTCTAGATCACCTTAGTGTGAGGAAGACTGCTCCCATCTTTTTAAACTCTTCCCTTAAATGTTGAACTTGTCCAATGTAGAACAACAGCCAAATAAAGCAGAGGGAGCAAGATGGCAAAGAAGTGACAATCTAATTTTGAAAACAAAAAGGATATGCTTCTATGATATCTATGAGATAACTTTCTTGCATAACTATTTAAAGACCATCAGTGTGAAATAACGAAATCGCAATGTCGTATTCAGGCTCATAGAGCTCAAGATGCCAGTTCTGTTAGATCTATATCAGCCACTTCTCTCTATAGCTGTACACAAACTCTTTTTAGATTTGAAAGAACCGAATGTCAGCTAGCATGTTTCTATAGTTAAGAAAATTTAAACACATTATTTCCCTTCTTGATACACACAGAAAAACATTAGTTGCTGGAAAAAATGACACTCTGAAGTATTATTTAAGTGAAAATTACAGGGCAGTTGATACAGAATTCCCAACCACATACATCTGTGTATGACTAAGGATATAAAACAAGATCTCATGTGACCTTTCAATCTTAGACATAATGATTAGCCTATAATATTCCTAGTCTGCTCCCAGCTCTCCTGAAGTCTTATTAAAAACACCCTTTCAAGACACATTTCTCTTCCCCAACGGGCAAATTCCTTTGCTGCCAAGAAAAGCAAGCAAGAGAGAACCGTATGAAATACTGCATGCATTCTACTGTATGTTAGGAAAACCAAGCGATTAGGTTACAGTCATGCTATCACCAGGTGCAGCAAGCAGCAGAAAGTACAATCAGAAAAGGGGCACATAACAAGCTGATAAAAGCTGCAAGCCCAGAGGTAGCCAGCGTGAACACCCTGAGCAAGCTCCAGGAAGCAGCTGTAACAAGTCACTGTAGGATAAGCCTGAGCAGGCTACTGGTGCACTAGGCACATGGCAGCTTCACCTCTCTTGCTGCTGGCGTAATCCAGCAGCAAACAATTCTCTCACTTAAACACCACCATCCTTAGTACAAAGCATGTCATTTTTATGCCTTTTTTTCATTCCTAAAATTAGTTAAAAATCCACTCAAGAGCAAACTTTTTTCACAATTTATTATATTTCATATATCAAGAAACTAAACGATAGAATCCCCCTCTATGTGCTTTAAGATTGTTTGGTTTTGATCGGGTATTTTTTTAAAATCATCCCTCCATTTTCTCTTTTTTACATAGCTCCTACACCACTCAAAAGATCTTTTTTCTCTCCATCCTATTACATGAGCTCTGGCTGTACTTTCAGCAATAATTTGTGGATTTACAACTTATTCCAACCCATTTTCCACTATTAATAGTTTCTGAGTTACTTTCTTAACAATAGAAGGTAGGTGACGATCCCAAAACTGATGTAGAAGTGGCACGTTTCTAATTATGTGGAGAGCTATTTACCAAAAACTGTCCTGTTTTCTTTCTGTTTTCTCCCTCCTCCTCTTTCCTTTCTTCCCACCCTAACACTTCTCACCCTCCTTCACCTACACGCATATGGAAAAAACCTAAACACCCAACCTTAAAAAAATCATACTGTATCCAGCGATACATTTTGGTTGGCAGTACCTTAATCCAGACTTCAATGTATGTTATACTGGTCATGATTAAATATTCTAGTGGAATGTAAAGTTTTAAGCTGTCCTTTTCTTAGAAAACTGATTGAAAACTGTACTGGCTTTAGAAATCTTTCAACATATTTTTGTGGATCCAAACCTCATTTAGGCAAAAACTGGACAGACGACCAGTAGCATCCAGAAAAAGTTAAGAATAAAAATCTCTCGTACTCACTTCGAGTTAACTACAATGTTCCAGAGTACCTAGAATCATCAATTTAAAACCTGTTCCAAAGACTGCATTATCTGGAGTTCATATTTTTAAAGTAATCAGAAAAAGGTTATGAAAATGATAATTTCTCTTTGAAGCCTTCCACTTAGAAAAAAACCCACTTACAAAATAATTTTATAACTATTTAATGTAAAGAGATACTTAATATGTGGAGCATGGCAGCTAATTCAATCAATATAGCCTCGTTTCAAAAATAGCTGCAATTATTTTCAAGCAATTAAAATAAATTTAACAAAAAACATGTAGCCAAACCCCACTTTCTTCAACAAACAACATAGCCTGGCCTGATTTTGGCTGAAAATCAGCATATACCTGCCCAGTGATACTCATACCTTTAGATGCTTAGCAGCTGCAGGCCCAGTGTAGAAGCATGCAAGGGTGGAAATGGGGAAAGGAAGGAGAGTTACAGTAGAAGAGGACAGGACAGTCCAGCATCACTAAGTCAGAGCCCATAAGGGCTCTTGCACTCTTCAGACAACCCTACAGTAAGTAACTTCGAGGATTTAATTTACCACTGCTTATTTAAGCTGTCTTACAAGAATTTTTACAATTACTTTAAAAATTTGATAGTATAAACAATGGGGGAATCTAATTGTATTTACACCTACCTCCTCCCTTAATCTTCAATATCTAAACTTTCTGCAGCAAGTATCAGCAACTAGTAAACATAAAACTATAAAACAACCAACCCAACCCCCCCCCCCCCTCCCCTCAGCCCAATTTGTATGAAAATTTTATGGGTTTGAAATCCATTTTCTAGTGATAAATAGCTGCAGAACTTGCCAGCTCTTTGGCATTTTCATGAAGACAATATATAAAAAACCTTGGTGTTATGAATGAAAAATGACATCATTCACTATATGTTTTCTGATTCCTTCTCAGAACTGTAAGAAACCAGCATATTGGAAAATTATGATCTGATGGAACTCAGGAATGAAAACTTTAAATGGAAAGTTATTCAAGTTGTTTGATTCATTTAGTACATATCAATCCTCAAACAACTTCTAACTGGTTTTGGAAAATGAGCTTGATACCATATCAAATCAACTCATATATGTTATTATATTCACGTCTAGGAAACTTAAAGAAAACAAACATTTTAGGATTACAGATAATCTTCAAAACCACAGATTCTGTGTCCACTGTGAGGTTACTTTCCTGAAATGTCACAGTGCATGTTAATCAAATCCTTTATATTACTGCAGTTGTGGAACGCAATGAAGTCACATAAATGTACTTGCAATAATTTCTGTCATGAGATGGTCAAACTGTAGAGTACAGCGATTTCCAGTAGTCAGGTTTAATCAAGTTGACAAAAATGTTTGAGATACTCCAACTGTTTTACAGCTTAGGGCATCAAGGATCCTGAGATTGCCTCCAAAATGCCAACAGATACTTCATCTCCCAGACTGGAAATCCTGGATCTTTTGACACTCTCCCAATGACCCCAAGAAATTCCACTATAGTAACTCTGTGACCTCCTCAGAAAAACAGAACTGCAACAGCACATCCCAGCTGCACTCCTTCCAAGATCCATGAATCAATAGTGTTTTTAAATCAAACATCATCGTTTTGGAATTTAATTTACAGCACCATAATCTTAATTTTATACATTTCTGGCTCTCATAGTCAGCAGAACTGTTGCCTGACAGACATACAGAAATGCCTTCTGTTTATGTGAGACAAAACCACTTAACAGCATAAAGATAACTATCAGCTAACAAAAGTCTGTAATATGAAGGGATTTAAAAATAAAAAACTTACAGACCTTTCCTTTGAAAAATCTATTTCTTAAATAAATCCCAAATTTTATTTTTATTTTTTCATACTTGGAAACTGATCTTCTCTTTTTTTGGAGCAAAATTATTTAATCCCTGCCTCAAACTTGCAATAAAAATACTAATCACTAAATATCACATCAAAATGATAAATCAAAATTGCTGCTTTATTCACAAATGTGTTTTCTTAGTCTCACAATACCAATGACTACAAATTTGAGTGTTTTCTACAGATAATTTACTTGCATGAAAACTTAAAAAATATGACAGAAGTAGCAGCATTACATTCACTGAACTTCTACATAAAAACTGGTATCAGAAGTCACAAACTAGAGGTAAGAAAACGAACTTTAATTTCAATCTTCTAAAACTTGTTCTTTTTGAAAGAAAGTGACCAATTATTACTTGTATGTACTCCTGTATGTTTATGAGTCTATCTTGTGACTAGCAGACATAAAAGGATTTGTGGTTTATGCATTTAATTAAGATACATAATTAGAATATTATCTCACTGTACAGTTAGCAAAGAAGAAATGCAGAAGCTCCTAACTCCTGCCTATTTCTATTTGCTATATAAAGAGCCTCTGTTTTTAAGAAGGCAGCTCAGAAGCCTTACCTGAGTCTGCTTCATTGCCCGCTCCATTCTGCGAGTACTTCCTTTCTCAAGCTTGGTCCGAAGGAACAAGGCTGACGTCTGAATGGCCCAGAACTTTGGCTGAGAGAGCAAGCACTGCAGAGAAAAGTAACATTTTTTCATTATTTAATTTAAAAGACACTAAAGACAGTAAGGTTTGCAATAGTGCTCTCAAGCATGAATGCTGTTTCCTATTCTGAAAGCCAAATATGTGATTGCAGTACTTATTTGAGGGCTGTGAATATGGATTAATCTCTTTTCAATATATAAGGCAGCCATCAAAACTATTTTCTCATGCTCAGCTACTGCAGCACTGTGTGTACAGGTACCCATATGGTTCATACACCAAAATGCACAAATTGATATGGCTAATCTGAATGAAAGGCAAATAAAGAATCTGATACTGAGCAGTCTGTCTCAGCCTTCTCCACACCTGTACACTGGACAGCTGTAGACAGCAGCAGGAATCCTACTTAAGGCTGAACAAAACCAGCTCTCTCAGCTTCTCCTCACATGCAAAGTGATTTGATGCCTGCAGTAACACCATCCCCCTACTAAATAGGCTGAAATTGTTAAAAAACCGAATAATATTAATTTAGAATATGCCACGGCTTGAGAATAACATGAAGAATTTTCCATGTGCAGTAAATGGGCAGAGGATAAGGAATAATCTAGGTAAAAAGCTTTTCTAAAGACACAGCAAATTATCACTTGGAACACACTGCCCTGATGCCAGGAACTTGGTGACAGTCTCCAACCACTGATTTTTAGGAAAGGCCAATAGGATAGATGTAGCAAATGCAACTTTGATATCCCTTAACAATGTACAGACCACCTGGATTCTTTCCAGTATTGTTTCAGACACAGTATACCATTTTTCTTTTAAGATATTCACTTTGAAAAGGGAGACAGCAGGCAAACATCCTTGCTAGTTTTATAGACACTACAAACACAATACAGCTCCTCTGATAAAATAATTTGCCTATAGATACTTAAAGACTGGAAAAAAAGCCCCTTTTCCTTTATTCTTTCAAAGATCTCCCCAAGCATTAAGAGAGTATACTTTGCTGGTGGTTTGTGTAAAATTTCTGACATTTCTGTCACACTGAAATCTACTTTTTTTCCCCCTAGTGATTTCACAGGAAAGGAGGCAGAGAGAGACAAGCAAAACCAAGCTTTCTCCAAGGAAAACTACAACAGGAAGACAGGCAACAGCAAATGAAAGAATGAATGCAAGCAGTATGAACGTATGTACACCCACCAAATGCTTCAACATCACTTGATCCTCCCTCTTGTGACCAACAATCTCTGCACTGATTCTTTCATGGCTTCAACTCAGTATTACATTAAGAAGTACACAAAGGCTTCCATACCATCCTCTATATGGAATGCTACTGCAACATTCTCAATGCTTTCAAGTGCACTTTTACAAACGAATTATGATCAGTAAATCTGTTAATTGGTCCAAACCCTAGTTCTAAGAGCTCATCTCTCTCCTGTCTCATCATGGGAAGATCAGTCTACTACTTACTTTTGTTTGGTCTGAAGACAAACTGCAGGGCACAAGTGAGTCATTCCTTACAAGAGGACCCTGGTTCCTGAATTTATCCTTTAACGGCTATCCCAGGTGGCTGCTAAAAAACCTTAAGGGAGTGTTAGGGCAAACACTTTACTTTAAAAGCTCCCTTTTGTAAGAAAGGTTATCCCTTCCCCCATTTTCTATGCTATTGGTATTCTGTCATATGACCTTGTATTTTAATTAAAGGGACCTTTTTTCTCTACCACATGGTGATAGACACTAGTATTTAGTTTTGAAATCATCACATCATCTCTTAAAAGAATAATGAAAACTAAAAGTCTTGAATAATAACTCTCCTAAATATATTTTCTGGTCCAATTACAGCCCTTTTCCAGCAGCAGATTACTTGTCCCATCACTCTGGTTCTCCTTAGCAATTGGCATGATTTGGGCACAGCACAAAGCCTCTATGCGCACACCATCAAGCTCTGTAAGAGAACTGGAAAGCCTGTCCTTTACTTCCATGTGTACCTCCTCCACCATTGTGTTGACAGTGATTTAAGTACTCATGCTGTATAAAGTGTATATTAAGTCATATAGGGAGGGAGGAGAAGTGAGAGAAACAGTGTGGAAGAAGGCAGAGAATTATGTTTCATTTCTCTGTAGAAGCAGTGACGGTCTCATCTGGAATAACAATCCTGCTTTTGAAAGGTACTCATAAAGCAAAATGTGAGGTATACCTGATGTACAGTTGCACAAAGGAAAAGTGCTGCAACTGCACAGAACGATAAGAAGCAGTCCTATTTTTCAGTTAAGAAACACTTGCAATTTTATACTGAGCTCAGTCCCGTGCTCACCTTCTCATTGCCCAATTGTAATATTGTAGCACCACAGATACAAAAACCACACATGTAAAGGGCGCAAATGTTTGCACTCAAGAGCTGTAAAACATAATTTCAGAACATGTATCCATAACTATTAAGCAAGCTTTACTCTTCTACCCCAAATCTCCACATATTTCAGAAAATCAGTATTTTCTTGTAAGTCCCAAAGCTTTATGTTTTCACCTAAATGAAGCTAAATTTAGACTTTATTAATAAGAATATAGGTTATAATGAAACATCTGGAAAAAAGAAACTAAATCAAGGTTATGCAACTTTGTCAACATATCTGGAAGTTTATTGTACTGTGCAAAAGGGAGCTAAGAAAATTAAAACAATAATTCCAAAACAAAACCACTACTGAGAATCTTCACAAGTCATCTTTGCTCTTACTTCAGGGAAAGAGCAATAAAATAACCAGGAAAATTAGATGGGGTGAGAAGAAAGGAAAGAAATGTTATGCAAGATTTTCTGTGCTGAATGGAATGTTTTCACATGGGAAACAGATTCACATAGGAGACAGATTTCTCCAATTCTGCTCCACATTTTTTCCTAAAAACAAGAACCCTTTGTATCGTCCTCTCCCATCATATCAAAGTGTAAAAAAGAGATTACCAAAATATTACACAAAACAGAGTATTTCATTCAATATATTATCCTTACATGACATTGGAATGAAACAACATGATCCTCAAAGTCTTAATAATGAAGTAGTCCATTACTGTACAATACCTTTATATATATAATATCCCCATTACTATGTATGAAGAAAATGGCAAAAATACTAAATTTTGAGATAGGTGCACAATGTTAAGACACACAGGTCAAACCCAGACACGACTTCTACCAAATCCAGCTGAACTCTCAGGTGGCATTAATGAGTGATTCAGCTTCAGTGAACTGGAAAAGCTGGCAACAAAACACAATACACCTAATTCAGGCCTACTGACTACACAGCTTGCGTATCAGAAGTTATACTAATGGATTCTGCAGTACAATCCTTGATTTGCATAAAACATGATTATATAATAGTTCTGAACAAACAACAGTGATTAACTTGGAAACAAACAAATCTAAAAATAAAATTTTGTTGCTGACATGGACAGTGGGATTGAGTGCACCCTCAGCAAGTTTGCCGATGACACCAAGCTGTGTGGTTCGGTTGATACGCTGGAGGGAAGGAATGCCATCCAGAGGGACCTTGACATGCTTGTGAGGTGGGCTGATGCCAACCTCATGAAGTTTAACCATGCCAAGTGCAAGGTCCTACACCTGGGTCAGAGCAATCCCAGGCACAGCTACAGGCTGGGCAGGGAAGAGATACGGAGAAGGACTTGGGGGTGTTGGTCGATGAGCAAATGAACATGAGCCGGCTTCAGTGTGCACTTGCAGCCCAGAAAGCCAACCCTATCCTGGGCTGCATCAAAAGGAGCCTGACCAGCAGGTCGAAGGAGGTGATCCTGCCCCTCTACTCTGCTCTCGTGAGACCTCAGCTGGAGTACTGTGTGCAGTTCTGGTGTCCTCAACATAAAAAGGATATGGAACTGTTGGAACAAGTCCAGACGAGGGCCACAGGGATGATCAGGGGACTGGAGCACCTCCCATATGAAGATAGGCTGAGAAAGTTGGGACTGTTCAGCCTGGAGAAGAGAAGGCTGCTTGGAGACCTCATAGCAGCCTTCCAGTACCTGAAGGGGGCCTATAGGGATGCTGGGGAGGGTCTCTTCATTAGGGACTGTAGTGACAGGACAAGGGGTAACAGGTTAAAACTTAAACAGGGGAAGTTTAGATTGGATATAAGGAGGAAATTCTTTCCTGTTAGGGTGGTGAGGCACTGGAATGGGTTGCCCAAGGAGGTTGTGAATGCTCCATCCCTGGCAGTGTTCAAAGCCAGGCTGGACAGAGCCTTGGGTGACATGGTTTAGTGTGAGGTGTCCCTGCCCATGGTAGGGGGGTTGGAACTAGATGAACTTAAGGTCCTTTCCAATCCTAACTGTTCCATGATTCTGTGATTCTAAGATGCTGAAACAAACTATTTTAAACCATCTTCTCATCACAGCTTCTGTCATCTATAACCAGTGGCACTGCAGACAACAATCCCAAAAAATAATTTTGCAATTTACATGATTAACTGGGGCAATAATTTGAGCACGTATAAATTCCTCACCTTCCTCAATATTATCAGTAAGAAATAGCTGATATTTGATTGCATGTTTCAATAGTTTGTCAATAGATGACTAAGACCTACTAATCTGAACAAACAATTTAGCATCTGTTCAAGAAATCTTCAGATAAACTGTTTATCTCTAGAAACATTAGGTAGGAATGCTTTAAGCACAAGTAATTACAAGATGTAAGGCTCTATATTCTCCAGTCACATTTTACTAGCTATGACAGCTTCATATTTTCTAAGGCTCAACTAGAAAAAAATTAGATTTGGATTTCACTTTAGATGCTTCTTGTTACAACTTGATAAATGCATAATTATTTCTTAGAGAGCAACACTAACAAGATAAGGGACACAAACATGGAATACAGTATTTTCATACTTTGAGAATGCAAGGCTTCCATACATTTTATGACACTGGATATATTTAGTGGTTAGCAGACCTTTAAGATCTAAGCAGAGGGAATATACACATTAGTGTTTATTCTACTCCATGTACATCTCTCCTTCTCAAGATCAAAAGAATTACTCAGACATCAAACCAACATCAAAGGCCCTTTTGACAGGTTTTAACAGTTACCAAAACCTGTGCTGTATATGGCTTGACCCATCTGTTTAATTTCACACTTTCACTAAACGCCAAAATCTATCCTACACTTAAGGTCACTATGAGGGTGATCTGAACTGGAAAATCAAAATATTGCCAACTTATCCTGCAACTTAGAAGTATACATACATGAACACAAAAACAATCATTTTCAAAATTTCTGGTTTTTTTTTTCTATAAGAAGACAGCAATTTTAGCTAGCAACTGACCACATTTTTTTCCACATGGCTTTGACAACTCTAACTTTCTTTTTTTTTTTTTAACCCAACAATATGCAAAGCCTTTGGAGTTACAGACTACTATTTGATCAAACAGTCTTAGGGCAAAACTATTCAGACAATGGTAATTTACATTTTATTTGCAAACACCACAACTTGTATTATACACTTCAAATTGACTGTATTTCAGGCATTATTCCAAGTCCTGTGTTATTGCTTCTTTCTCAGTGTTGGTTGGGGAAAATGTATTATTACTTGGTTGGGTCTTACATATTTTCCTGCCTAACAGTATCTAATATAAATTCTACATGGCACCTTTAGACTATTAAGCCAACACCTTTGCACTGTAACAGGAAAACAAAAAATGATGCAATGCTTGATCCTGTATGATATGCATTAGTGGAAGTGCTGTATTTTCTTTCAATTAGGCCTTTCATTCATTTTCATTAGTTGTTACATCAAGATAGCACATTCCATAGTCAATCATATGATCATTTGTGATTATTTTTCCAAGGTATTTCCAAGTTACCATGATTTAAATGCTACCTTCTTTTTTAAATGAATTGTGTCTGACAGTCAGTTAGGTAAACCAGAGAGGCAGGTAGAAATCCTGGAAGTATTAAAGTGACAGAGAAGATTTACTTTCCTGAACTGGCCGAGACATCAGCATATGCACAGTGCCATTTTCCAGTACTGCTTTAATACTCCATACATATTTCAGTAGTTTTAGACCACACACTCAGCATATGTTTTCCGAAGTCTAAAGCTATTTACTCAACTGTATGACAAGGGTTTATTTTGGTCATAAAACTAATCATGGGACTGCAGAACTAAAATAGCTTTTCACCGCAACAGGTGTTAGCTGATCACAAGCAGAGCTGGGCTTAAAGCTCTTAGCTGCAGCCATTAGAAATATCTCTTGGTGTTAAAAAGTCAAGAGGAAGGCCAAAACACGATCATGATCTGCAGCAAGGACTAGTTTAATTAGAATGGTAATTTTAACATTTACTTCGTCTAGTCTTGTCTGGTAGCCTCTGCCCTCAAGTTGTAACTTTACATCATTGTAAATACAGAGTACCTTTTGCCGAATTTGACTGCTAAAACAAGAAGACACTGATCTTTATTCCTTTATTTTTTCATTTTTATATACTTCAAAGTGTTTGAATGAGATCATAGAATCATGGAACAGTTAGGGTTGGAAAGGACCTTAAGATCATCTAGTTCCAACCCCCCTGCCATGCGCAGCAACACCTTACACTAAACCATGTCACTCAAGGCTCTGTCCAACCTGGCCTTGAACACCACCAGGGATGGAGCATTCGCAGCTTCCTTGGGCAATCCATTCGAGTGCCTCACCACCCTTACAGTAAAGAACTTCTTCCTTATATCCAATCTAAACTTCCCCTGTTTAAGTTTGTACCCATTACCCCTTGTCCTATCACTGCAGTCCTTAGTGAAGAGTCCCTCTCCAGCATCTTTGCAGGTCCCCTTCAGATCCTGGAAGGCTGCTATGAGGTCTCCATGCAGCCTTTCACATATATCATTTCAGTGTTTTGGATAATTGAATGCATTTGGAAAAAACATGAATTCTGTGAGGTTTAGAATTACATATATGTGCATACACACAACGGACAGTTCATTTTTCCTTCATCTGAAGCTGTGAAGAGTTGTCACAAGTTTATTTTATGTACACTTTACAAAAGCACAATGTATGCAAAGATGTTAAAAACCTCTTGATCATTTGACAATGCTAGGCTGATATAGAAATGAATGATGGACTCAATATAGCAGCAATTAACACTGCTTCTTGCCAATGAATCCTCTACATAGGTTCTCAATTTTCTGGTATCTTCCAGTCTCAAATCTCCTTTGATTCCCTTGAATTTGTAATGGGGCAGCAGACAACTCTGGAATGACTGTTTCATCTGCATGGTGGAAAAGATATGCTCTAAACCAGACTTTCTCTATAGATTTTTCTCACAGGTTTCAAAGTGAAAAATACCTAAGCTGTACTGCACATCCTGATACAGTTTTTAACTCAAGGCAAAGACCAAGCTGAGAAGCATTTAAGTGTCTGCACAGATCTAATCACTTTTAGTATTAGACTATCTGGTATGCTAGCAACAGATGTAAGGAAATATGAATCAGTAGTCCCATTACTAAAGCAAACTGTCTCTCTAAAAATAACTGTCTTTTTAGAAATCACTCCATTGTCTACAACTCTTCTTTATTTCCTCTAAAGACAACTAATCATATTTCTGTAGATGGCACTATAAAAGCCAACCAACTAAAGTCAAGAATAATTTGCATTATAAGTACTACACATTATCTCTTTTCACTGAAGATATTGGAAAGGATACTGAAAACAAAAGAATGAGTGGTAGTTTTGTTTTGGTTTTTTCAAAACAAATGCATCTGCAACTTCCAAAAGAAAATACATTCAGATTTCACACCTTATTTGTTCATCTTGTTTTCTCTAGCAAAAGCAACATAGGCAATATTCAGGTAAAATGAGGCTGCCTTATTTCTGGGTCTTGATTTTGTATCACTAGCTAGAAGAACATCCAACTTGCATTTCCGTTCTCCGTGACTGTCTCTTTTGAAACATGAAGTCACCCCAATGCCAGCTCTCCTCTGCAGTAAATTTTGTTATTTTTGAAGGACAGGGAGCAAAAAGAAACATACGAAAGGTCTACACGTGCTGCTTTTACTAACCAAACGTGTTCTGTAAAAGTCTGCACCTTTCTTTTTCATTCTTTCTGCTTCTTTTCGTCACACACAGAAAGAATATCAATCAAAGCGCCTCTCCCTCTCCCCAAGTACACTTTTTAATACTGTACAGGGAAATGTTTAATCAACTATTAGAAAATGCTCATGTCCAAAGCAGAGTCCAGTATCTGTCTCTTCTTCATTCCTGCTACACTTTTACACCTTCTGAATACATATCAAGAACTTTTTGAGCTTGCTTTTAAATTTGAGGTTTCTATGGCTTTTCTTGGAAAATCTCCTGCCTCACTCCGTAACTTCAAGACTCAGAAACATGCAAAAATAGTCCGTATTAAGAAAATTATATTAAGGGAGGTGAACACCAGTATACTATAATCTGAAATCTAGTCAGCAATAGAATACACAGAAGCATATGATGATTCTCTTTTGAGCTAGGTATGAATGGAGTTCTGCAAATAAAACTGAAATTGTGGCTCAGTGTCCCCTACATTACACACTTTACAGAAAAAAAGGGTCAAAGCAACTGAGCACTAGAGAAGCATTCCCTTGCAATGGAGGCCTCGTATGTTCCACAGAAAAAGCTGAGTAGAGATTTATGCTTACAGAAGAATTTTCAGTGAGAAAAAAAGACTCAAGGAAAGCTTGGTATGGGTTTAAATATAACAGAAACTCAGAAAAGCAAGCTTACATTAACTTGTATGAATTAAAACCAAAAAGTACGGAGACCCAGAGAGCTACAAACATGATTCTTTGATTCTGCATAAGGCAGTCTATTATTTAACTTCTATGCATGCAGATACATAACTTTCAGAGGCCTATGGCAGGAACAAAGATCACAATTCAAAGCAATTTTAGACTAATTGGAAAAATCAACTCAAATCAGGTTCTGCTGGGAAAATGTTTCAATGCTTTTTTCCCCTTTTTCTACTTCTAATAATAGTATAAAGGTACTGAGTGTTAAATTATTTGTTCAGTTCTACTTATACATCCAAACTGCAGATCTATCCTGGACGTCCAAAATTATATACATTTTATCCCACATTAACATGCATCAGTGGGATGATATTTAGCAAGTTTCTAAGAGCTTAATGCTCTCTGATGATACTAAGTGGTATCCATATTGTATCCTTTTGTATGAGCTAAAAAAAAAAATGTTTTTTTAATGTTGTTGCTTAAGCTGGTTTTTGGGCTGTATTTTGATTTTTCCTTTCATTTTGAGAGACTATTTAAGTTTGGAAGCTAGTTTTCCTTGGAGGTTTTCAATTTTTTTTAGGAGAAGGAATAAACTAAAGAAGAAAAGGAAATGTCATGAAAAAAAGAAGATACTGTGTTATTTAAAGAAATCTGCTTACAATGACTAAGGAAGGGTAAATCACTAGATTATGGCTCCTAGTTTCACTTAGAATGGAATCCAGGCGCTCTACTGACACTTACTCTGTTGTGCCAAACATCACTTATTCTGTGTTATGCTGAAAACTACTTCAGCCAGATCTGACTGTAGTAGCATTGTCTTTTTCAGGTCTGTGGTTTGGACTTAGTCCTGAAACAGCACAAGTATAGACTTCCACACCACATCACAGTACTGCATTTGTTTCCTAGGGCCCAATCTCAACAGCAATAAATCAGGGTTTTGGATACAAAAGACCAGACTTCAACTCTTTAGTACCAACGATAAGGATTTCCCTAGGTATTAAACATTGAATTTCCCATTTTAGCTTCTCAGCCTCAGGAATTTTACTGTCTATGCCAAGGTTCTGAACACATCATGTGCTCTTTTGATACTATCCTGAATAACAGAAAAGCACATTAAAAAAATTGCTCTCTGCACAGTTAGGAAAACAGTGAATTTGGTTTGAGAGTGGCTAGATATCATGTTTTTAAAACAGATGGTTTCAGGACTATATACAAAGGTACAAAGCAAATGACTAAGAAAAGGGTGACAGAAAAGCAGAGCCAATGGAGAATATTTTCTAACTTGTTCCACTCATATTGGCCATGTGTGAGAACAAGCATGTCCTACTCCCTACTAGGTATTCCCTTGGGAAACTACCACAGTAGGCCTCCCCTCTCCTCTGAGAAGGAGCATTTTTGGAACAGACAGCCCTACAGGTTAACTTATCCTCACTGATACAAACTTATTCCTCAGGGAGACAGTCATCACTTTTCATCTTTCCATTTCTGGCACTGCTGCCTGTGGCCACCAAAAAACCCACGACTTGCAAATGCTTTCTTTAGGCTGGTTAACTCATTTTTGTAATAGTACTTCTTACTCAGCAAAATCTAGGTAAGACTACTCATTAAGGTGTCCATTTCTTTCTTTCTGCTTCTTGGCTTATTTGCTCTGTTCAGGACAAACTCAATGTTTGCAGCACTCTGGACGACTGGAAAAATCCTTTAGGCCTGACATCCTGCATCTTTACGCAACTGACCCAGGGTGGTAGGATTTGTCTCCTGACTGCTTAGTCACATTCATGAGCTCACTACTACCTCTTCCACCACTATGTTTCTTGTATAGACTGCCAGCAGTGCTTCCTGTTTATTTGGTCTATCAAAATCTTCTGGAAGAATACAGCTTTATGCACTGCTGCTATACGATGCAGCACAGATTCCTGGTCTAAAAGAAACTTGTATCTTTTCTTGCAATAGCAACTTCAGAACAAATATCCATTGACAAGAATTATTCTGAAAATACCTTGAGTGTCTTTTGCAGGAAGAGAATGTAGGGTATCAAAAACAGTGGCTCTTCAACAGATTTAAAATACAATTATAAAAATTATACAAAACAATGAGCCTTAAAAGCTCTCTTCAAATCCTCAATAAAGGCATAAACTTATATTCTTTAAAAGAAACAATTTAAATGGTTTCATAAGTTCAAAACTTTAAGAGTAGTCAATGCCACAACAAGAATAATGTAACAGTTGCATACAGTTTTTAGATTATAAAAATGCCCTTTGTGAACCCATCCCATAATATATTAACTAGTCAAAATCAGTTATCACAATTTTTTCTGTAGCAGGAACAGCCAAAAAAATTCAGGAAGAATTACATGCTTAAACCAGTGATTTACAGTAAGGCTGCCACTGACTTTACTATTAAGCCACGTCATGTAGAAATGATAACATTTCTACAAAACACCTTCACAACCTTCAGTTTGTAAGAACAGCTGTTTGTAGAAGAATGGTGAGTCACAGCAGAGGAAAACCCACACAATGCCAGACAGGACTCTACAGGAAGCATGTCATACCTGGTTTTCCCCTATTTTGAATGTCAGCATCCACCACAGAAATTCTGCCTACAGTCTCCACTCTTCATCAGTCTACATACTACAAAACTTGGCATTCACAAGTGTAACACGTTGAATGCAAGTGTCATGCCCCAATTACTGTTTGGTGGGCTGAGTGTGGCTAGGGTCAAAGTCTGGAGATGACAATTTCAGTGAGAGTTTTGGACAGTCTCAACAGTTTTCCAGAAAAGAGCATATTAGCAAGTCTCGATGTCCATTAAAAAAATACTCACTTTCTGACTTCTTCCAGTTCCTGACTTCACCAGCAGCAGTATTCTGCCTCTTTAAAGAGCACTGTTCCCATTACATGCCAAGGGATCAAGGTGCAGGAGGTCACCAGCATCCTGGTTTTAAACCTCATGTGCAAAAGTTTAGCTTCCAGGAGCAAAACAACACTACAGCCACCTTCCTTTCAGAGAACAAAGACATAATGGTCCTGGAAGAAGACTAACTCCTTAAGCAACAACCAAAAGTAAGGAAGGAATGGAATAAAAATAGTGTCAGAAATATGTGAGAAAGAGGAATTAGGGAAGATGACAGCAAGAGTGCATGTCAGATAAACAGGAGGCAAGAGCTGACAAAGGAGGGGTGGCAGGAATATGGCACAGATGACTAAACAAGAAGGGAAGCTGACAGGCACAAGTGACTAATACTGAAAAACTGAGTGAGAGAATGCTGGGGAGAATGAAAGAAAATCCTGTCTTGGTGAGCAACAGCAAGTAACATCCCTAAATCTGGCAGAGTTGTGTAGACAGAAGCTATACTCTGAATATATTTATTTGAGACCAAAAGCAATATCTGGGACGTGCTTAGACTTGAAAGAAGTTAAAAATATGAGCTCTAGTTGATTAAGATTCAAACACAACAGTCTAGCATCTGTCCAGTTGTATTATGCACATAAACAACAGCAGTTATTAAAACAGCTGGGAAAATTGTATGAAGAATGACAGAATAGTTTGAGTTGTAAGGGACCTTTAAAGGCCATCTAGTCCAACCCTCCTGCAATAAGCAGGGACATCTTCAACTAGATCATGCTGCTCAGAGTTCCATCCAGCCTGACCTTGAATGTTTCTAAGGATGGAGCATCTACCACCTCTCTGGGAAACATGTTCCAATCTCACCACCCTCACTGTAAGTAATTTCTTCCTTATATCTAGTCTGAAGCAGCTACAAGACATTTTCCTTAGATGAAAAACAGAAGCAATTTCTTTTAGTTATGCATTTCCAAGCTTTGCATTTTCCCAGTTCTGCTGGAGATTCAACACACACACAAATGTTCGTGTATTACAGATAAGGAAAAAAACCAAAATACACACAAAAATCCAAAATATACACACAAGTATACACAGTTCTTACACAATAAGATGCAAGATGAGAAATACAGCCTTATTCCAGCAACTAAATGACCTACTTGCTTTCTGAAGCTTACTACTAAGCTATTAAGCAGCTTCAAACCATGCAAGATTTTCAAAACAAAATAAAACCAACTTTTTAAAACTTATTTCCTTCTGTTATTCTGAAACTGAAAAGGTTTCACTTACATTTATTAATCTGAAAAGCAAAGAAAACATACTCAGTTTCAGCCAGTGATACAAACCAAACCAGGAATGATACTAATTTGAGGGAATCAAATACGTATGCTGTTCCTCTCTGGATGCTGTAATTTCAAAATCAAACAGATCATTTTGCAGCACAGGAAGTCTTTCACTGTCTATTCATAGCAATCTGTAAAAGTTACTTTTCATCTTTTGTCTAGACTAGATAGAAGTCATTGTAGAATGTGTTAGCCAACATATTCTGACAAATCTACTGAAGAAAAAAATCTAGCTGACACAAGACAAAGTCCTTCAAGGAAAAAAGCTCATGCTCCAATTTAATTAATGCAAGACATGCTTACGGATGACATAGACAAGGCACTAAAATCAAGTATGTCAAAATACACCAACTTATATCTAGTGTCACAATTCTTAGTTCAGAAAAGGCCCCAAACCTCAGCTTCACAGATATAAAAATATTAAATATTATAAATATTTTTCAAACATTTTTGTGAATTGAAACATTTTATTGGCATTTATTTGAATAGTCTTCATAACTAAAATTTCTACTTGTCATTATTAACGCAGCCAATCCAAACATGTCAAATGTATTTATGCCATACCATATTATCATATAAGCTAAGCATGTGAATTATACACAGAAAAAAATGGCTGAATTTTCTCACAGTAATCATGAGACTCATTTATGATAGATACTGCATGAACAGTCCACTAAATGAGCTGGCTTTGTTTTGATGATTTCCTGATGCAATGAGCTAACCGTTATAAACAGAGTATGAACCTTTCCTGCTTGTGTATTCGCACAACTGGAAATAAGTTTTTACAAAGGTCATAAACACTTCATGCAAATTACCTAATAAAATTTTCCTGCCTATTTCATATTACAAATCATTATTTAAAACAATTCTTTGCTTGTCAGTATGCAAGTTCCCAGTAAAAATGTATTTGTGGAAGAAAAAAAAGCTGAATGATGTGGTCTGCTGGCAAGAATGCATCTTTTTCTCCCTCCCTTTAGTCATAATATACTGTTTAGTACGTGATCAGTACTAGAATTCAAGCATTCTGTAAATACAAGCAAAATAAACATGCATGCAACATTCATGTAGATGTATTTAAATGTTTCACAAATTAATCTTAACACCTTAATTTCTGGTCACCAGCACTTTAATATTTGTTTCCTGCTTTTAATAAAAGATAGGAAAAGAAATGCTGTAGAAAGACCAGAATCAGAGCTGGTTAGCTTTTGTCCTTCTATAACATAGATGGCATCATGCTTTTCCAGAACATACTAAAGCCAACTAACTACTCACACAAGGGCAGCACACCATGCAAGCACACTCCCAAGATCACTGCTGAACATAATGGGGTTTACTCAAATGAGAAAAGCTAAGTATGTAAATGGATATTTTGCAGAAACTAAGCGCCAAGTGTTTTTTTAAGAAAACTTTTTAAATCTTCCCTTTTTACATCTCCTTTCAAAAGCCTATGAGCTACAGACTTAGAAATCGAGTAAACATTATTTTGTATGCAAAAATGTTGAACTGAAAATCAGAAAACCACCAGAAGAGGGGGGGAAAAACTCATACAAAACCAAACAAGAAACCAATTAGAAATCACTTCCAGTACCTCAGTTACCTAAAACTTCAGGAAAATCACTGGAGCTATTTAATTATTTCACCCCTAGTTTGGGAGAACTAGAAAAACAAATTCATGCAGAAGCAGGGTAACACGTTTATTATCAAATTCATCTCATATTTTTCCCTAAGCAGGTAAAATAGAAGAACAGCTAGAATTGACTGCAATACTAGCTA
Source organism: Neopsephotus bourkii (assembly GCF_033783945.1). Classification (NCBI taxonomy): domain Eukaryota; kingdom Metazoa; phylum Chordata; class Aves; order Psittaciformes; family Psittacidae; genus Neopsephotus; species Neopsephotus bourkii. Next base: position 7,990,391 of record NW_026901776.1, on the reverse strand, counting down.
TTCTTAAAAACAAGAAAACGAAAAAAAACCCCACACCAAAACCACCCAAAAACCCCAGGAACGACAGAACTATGTCATTTTAATGATGATAAATGAATTGAGAGTATGAGATCTGCACATTTCCAACAACTTGGGAGGGAAGAAAAAGATACATAATTAATGATGATGATCAAGGACTAGGACATTCTAATCAAACCTATCCTAAACTGTTTAATAATAAAAAAAACAACAACAACAAAAAAAACACCACCAAAAAGAAAAACCACCAAAAAAACTAAACAAACAAAAAATAACCCGCACAACAACAAACCAAGAAGATATTTTTTCAGTGTTTCGTCTTTAATAAAGACCAGAAAGAATGTTTGGGGTGCCGATATTAGAAATATTCTACTTCATCCAAAGTACAGACATGATACAATCAGAGAAAATTAAACTCAGTTGCTTGGAGACAGTAGCAACTTGACCAGAAAAAAAGAATTCAACCAACTTTATTTTTCCAGATGCTATGGAACAAGTAAGATTAGAGTAATATTTGAAATGTTCAATTAGGATGAAATAAAACAAACAAATAAAGGAGCAATACTAAAACTAGGCAGAGGAGATGAGGTAACACTTTAGGACAGCTAAACTTTAAGAATAATTCTATCTCACATGAGGTAAAAGAACAAAAATGTAAATATACTTTGGAAAAAGGGACACTTGGATTTACCCCTTATTAGCTCATCTGCCCCTTCACCAGCCAAAAAGGCAGATCAGTAGAATACAGATTACTAAAAAAAAGTGACTTCTAATGCTGATAACATATTCATTGAACTGATGTTCAGAAGATTGTCAGAAAGCGAGTACTAAGCAATACAGCGAGTAGTAGAAAATATCGTAATTCCTTCAGATGATACATCAGACATCATTTTGTTGAATAAGGGGATTAATTTTCTTGCTGAAGTAAATTCTAATAGCTGTTAACTGGTGAAGTAAATGAGAGGGGGAAGGGAAGCCTGCAACATGTCAACTGGCTGTCAGAGAGTTTGCTAGAAAAAGAAATAAGTGAACTGCTGATAGATAAAGAGGAAGCAGGAGGGGGAGAAGAAAGGCTGCTGTGGGAAAACATGTTACTAACTGTCATCGAATTTGCCTGCTTAACTTCCCAAACCCTTAGACATGGAAATAATCTATCAATATTTAAACACATTTTTCATGTTCTCTTACCATTGCAGTTTCAATGAGCCCATTAAAATCTGTCACTTAAGTAATCCTGTACAGATTACACAAAGAGCAGACTATTCTAAAAAGTAAAGCTACCCAAAATTTCTTCCTGCTCAGAAAGGCATACAATAAATCAGGAATCATGTCCCGTAAAGTATGATGCAAACAGACCTGTGGATCCCATGGACTCAGGGAAGAATGCAGAGCGCAGAGAATGAAGTTGAAAGGGATAAAAGTGTCAATTATGTTGAAATCTGATATTTTGCAAAATAAAACAACTTCAAACAGGCTGTTACTTAATCCCAGTTTTGGAATGGAATGCAAGCTTCCCCCTCTCCTGAAACACATGTACAGCTCCCACTGACTTTACCCTAAAATACCTAAATGCTTACAACAGCAGCAAAAATAACTGACAACACTAGGTTAATTTCCTACCCACAATACTTTGTAAACATAAGTACCAGACACTTTGTGAATAAGCTTCCAAGAAATCTAGTTGAGCCTTTGCACATGATACTCCAACAGAAAGAGGCAGCTTCTCTTTTGCTATACTCAATCCAATTTCCCAGTGATGTGTGATGGGTCAGAAAGCATACATGTCTTAAATTAGCAAGTGTTTAGATCCTAGCATTCCTGGAAAATGATTCAGACTTTTGGAAAAAAAAGGGGGGGGGGGGGGGCAAGAGGGGAAGAATAGAACAGCTTTGAATTCATTTACAATAAAAAGTCTTACTAGTACAAGCAGGGCTTTGCTGAAAGTCTTTGCAGTGTTATAATCTTGTAACCAACAGAGGCTATTCAAAATGGGCAACACAGCTTAGAAAATAAGTGAAAGAGACTTTTTATAAAGCCACGAAAGTTACAGCCTTAGAGACACATGGCACCCTTAATGAGCTTTTCAATACCCTTGCTGGTTATAAAACAAAGAATACTACAGCCATTTTCTCAGCAGAGAAAAATGCACTTCTTTTATTTAAGCTATATAAACAGCTTTTCTTTAGAAATCAAATTGGCATGTTAGTTTTATAGAGATTTTGATAGGAAGGCTTAACATTAAAAAATATCATATGCTGTGATTTGATTGCTCCCTAGTTCCACATTAATATCACAAATACCATACAAAAGATGAGAAAAACAAAGCATTCCCATTTCCACCTTCTGCTCCCTCCTTCCAAAAGCCCCTTTTTACAGTGAAAAGCAGAAGTATTCATACGTGCAATACACACACTTGCTCAATAGAATGTGGACTATAATTCTCTGCTGTGATTTTCAAAGAGACCCATACAGAGACAGTTTCTATTATACACACAATAAATGCCCACCTCTGGAAAACAAAACAAACAACAAAACAAACCCACACACACGCAAAAAAAACCCAACAAAAATCCACCCTGTCCAACCATTCTGAAATTCCTTAACAAAACCAGTCTGCAATGAGTAGCACAACACAGTGGAAAAACAAAAGACATGACGCATTCCCATCTGGTCCCTCTTTGGAATGCACAGTATTCCTTGGATTTTGACAGACTCCTCATTCTCTGAGTCAGACATTGGTATCTCTCACTGCATTACTGAAACAATCGCAGAAGGATCAGGTATTTTTGTTAGGAGACGGTTAGTAAATTTTAAGTTTTGTAATCTGAGCAAAATAAAAGCTATTAACGCTTTTTCCTTCTCTTTAAGAAAGATAACCTCACCTGTTCAAAGTGTTGAAAGACAGAAGAGATGCTAGAGCTTTCTCTTCCTGTTTTCCACCACTTAGTAAAGAAACCAATTGCTCTACCCTCCATAAATGATAGAACACTCTGGAGTATGGCAAATCAATGCAACTAAATTCTAATTTTTCCACAGTCCCTTTTCTTTTCCTTTTCGTCTTCTATGGATTTCAAAAAGTATAAACATGGAGCTAAGATGTAGGAAGCACAAAACAAGAGGCTTCTTTTCCACAGTTTCTCGTAACTTTTTGTCCTTAGTCCTCTACAGGTTAATATTGTTGCTACCACTCTAAGTATGCTGATCATACCAGACTAATAAAGCAAAAAAACCCAATTCGCCCACAATGGTTAAGTACTTACCACAAAGCCCATTTCTCCTGGACAAAGCAAGGACTAGGATAGATCGAAGGAGTAATGTTAAGGACCAGCTGCAGCTAGGTAATCATGGATATTCTCTGTTGGGAGTGTCATATCAGACTATAAACACTGAATTGTGCCCCCAGTATGTAAACTATAAACTACAGTATAAACTTTATATAAAGCTTTAAGAACTTGTATTACTGAGTGGGTTGGTTGAGAAAAGTGCAACACCAGCCATAATTTAATCCTTCCCCTGCATACTCTTAAAACATAAAGGAAGATTTACCAGTTCACACACATCTTTCATGTGTTCATGGAACTCTTACATTACAGAATTACTTTTTAGTTCCGTGTGTTTAAGTTTACATTCACATGATGGACATCTTTTATAAAGCTTTAAGCTTATTCTCTAAAAAAAATAAATATAAAAGTATACGGAAATATTATGTACATTTATATAACACTGGTGTTCATTTAAATCCTCTCTTTGGTATATTGCCTTAACTGCATTACCTATTCAAAATAATGCAAACAGCAAATATTTAATAGAAGTAATGTTAAGACCGCACTTTTGGTCATTTACAAAAAGGTTGCTTTGGTTTGTTGCTTTTTTTTCCTAAAAAGATATTTGGATCACTGATATACAAAGATCAGTGTGATGTACTTCTGAACTTCTAAAGAAAAACTGCTGCCTAATATAAAACCTGTTATAAAGCAGACTTCACTTTTCTATTTTTACATTAAAACAACCCACTGAAATGAAAGATGGGATAAGGAATCATATTTAGGCATTGTAAAACTAACTCGAGGAGCTGGGAGTAAACTGGTCTGCAAAACCTGAATGTTAAAGCAATACTGAGTTAGTTCTTTGGTTTCTTGCATCGTATACTTCTTACACAGAAAGCTCTGGGTGGGGGGGAATTTTATAAGGAAGAAACTGGTAATTCTAACAGAAGCACTGGCTTTCACTACTGGTTTATGTTTCTTTCCTCTCTGAAAAATGGCTTTTAAATGTAATATTCAGTTAGCTGAAACAGCAAGATTGCTGAATACCATATGCACAACTGGGTCTCTAAAGCATACTGTGTGATATTTAATTACTAAATAAGAACTTAGCTTTCTTAGAAGTTCAAGTGCTTACCATAACAGAATTAAAAATAGTATAACTGTTTTCTTAAAACATTATGCATGAGAAAAAGTATCTTTAATTTCCCTTAAAATGTTTAATTCTGTGTTTATTCTTAAGTGCACATACATTACTTCTCAAGTAAAGATCAAAAATCAACAATTTAACTATAAGCAAGAAAAAAAATTAATGCATCTAGCTTCAGCTACAGATTAACATCTTAAAAATTGAAATATTATGCTGATGATAGATGAACAGATTTGACTAGAACTCCTCAAGCACTGAAGTCCAAATTATTGTACCAAGAGGAGTCATCCCAGACAATGAGATTACATACCCAAGTACACAGGAGCTGATACACCCCAACAGAAATGCTAGAAGTAATTCTTATTTAAAAAAGTTTACTTTTAGGACAATGGCATTTATTCCAAAGTGACTTCAGTAAATGAAAAGCAGCAATCCTTTTGCATTTGACAGCAGTCACCAAGCAGTTACTAATAGTGACATAATAGCACTATTTGTAGACTCTAAGCTATGTTGCTTAAAATACGTATATATATATATCTTAGAGACCTAGTAATTTTTAATTTCTACTTGTAAAAAAGGGTGTTTAGAAAGCCTGTTGGCCAAACTACACCTAGTACAAAGCAGGCCCGTATCACCTACTTGATTTCACTTTGATCATACTTTCCCTTTCATACTACCTTAATTCCCACTGCTCAAGAGAAATTGCAGGTCACATGCATTTGTTTTGCAATGTCCAAAGCAAGAGGGTCTCTTGGAGATTCCCTGATCTATTAAAAATGCCTTACAATTTCTCAAGTTTCCTAAGATACCTTGAAATGCTTTCCTTTCTTCAGGAAACATGAATTTCAGCAGATATGAAATGAATGCATGACAACCATCTAACCAGCCTGCAGATTTAGGAATCCACATGTAGGCTGAGAAGATGCCTGCTCACACACACACGCACACACAGCAGTTTAAATGATGCTAAAGAAATTACAAGAGCAGCATTGATATAGTGCTCATTTGCCTGTTTCAGTAGGTAGTACCAAAGCTTGGTAAATACCTCAGATACAACTGATAATATTTGCAGTGCCACTTGCATACTCAGCTAGCACACACCGTAAGAACCACGGCTGTGTTAACAGCCCCACAGAATATCCTTACTTCCACGGAGCACAGCAATGGATTTGCTTGCCTTGGGGACTCAGAGCTAAGATGCAAAAGAACTCAGATTTTATCATGAAATTCTGCAGTGACTATGCAAAATTTTAGGTGCAGGTGCGAATTCCACAAAAGCTGCCTTTATTGAAAAGAATTTAAATAAGCTAACATCTGATTCTTGCCTTCAGTTTCCAGGAAAGATTTAGTATGGCAACGTTAAAATCCACATATATATCTTGGAAACACAGGCCAGGATCAAAAGATAAAATAATTGTAAGATTAAATTGTGTCCCTACATCCAGTTAACTTGGAAACATTAAGCAAAAGGTTAAAAGAACACTATTCTGATAATGAAATTTATTATTTCCTCTAATTTTTAGGGTACCAGCTACTTCTTCAACTCACTGCTCTCTGAATTCTGTACCACTAGCAAGAACTACATTACTGCTAGTTTACTGCTACAGACCCTTTGTTGATATTCAGAGCACAAAGTGATAGGGATGCCTGCACATAATGTCAAGCTGTGTTTGTTTCTCTGGAGATCTATCCTGATAGTGGCTGCTGATCTTACAAGGTGAAACAAGCTGTAACTGACTTAGAGGCTCTATAACAAAATAATAATAAAAAAAAACTAAAAAAATCCCCCAAAACAAATAAAAAAACCTAACGAACAAACAAAAACCCCACAAAACCATATAAGCTCCTCACAGCCACTGCAATGAACGTTTAAGAAGCAACTTTAGCAGCTGTTCAGTGAATTTGAGGAACCAGCCACTAGATGGCAGAAAAAAATGCAGTTTAATTTCCTTCATCATTACAAAGAATTCACCCAACAGACTTCCTTCATCTCAGATAACAGGTAATATGATCTGTCAAGCAATGTCAGATAAAAGATGACAGTAAAGCTGATTCTTCCCTGGTATATCTGCTATGTTGACTTTTTCTCCTCTGCTGTAAAACCTGAAGAATGCTGAAACATTTAAAAACTGAACCATTGAAACAGCTAAACCCCACACCTAGTTTAATTATTCTGAAAAGTGCACCATTACAGCAGTAAGGTGTTCTGTTATCACAATAGCACTACATGTAATGTTAAAAGGACAGAATATATGGAGAAGTTATTTCAAGGTTCAGGTATATAATGGCTGCTTTTTCACCCAAGAATTATGCAAATAAAGGGTAGTGAAAATAATGAAGCAGGGAGTAACAGAGAAGGTCCAGGAAGTTTGACAGGAAATAAAATATGAGAAGCAAAATTTTGGGTTTTCACACAAACCCCTCAATTTAAAATATATTATTTTTACTACAAAAGGGGCAGAGTTTGTTTTTAAAAAAATCGTATTCATGTCTTGAAACTTCATTCATTTGTATTAACTTTTTTTTTTAAATATATTGTAATAATTTCTCAATTTTTTTAAAAGCTTGCACTATTTGGCTCTTTTCTCATTCCTACAGCCTTCTCTATGTGTGCATTTCCTTACTTCATACATATTTATTCTTTCTGTAAGTTTTTTCCTCTCCTTTAATGGTCACCATACTTTAATAACATCACTTGGGTACCTCAATTACTTGGGTACCTCAATTACTACAACACGTGAGAGTTAACAGTCACAATTTTTCTACATCTCAATTTTTTCCCTTCTCTCTATTCCTACCCTAAAAAAAACCCAAACCCAAGAAAACCCCAAAATTACAGCTCAGAACAAATACTTCAAAAATGTATTATAAGAAAGCACTATGATCACTGTAGCAAAGAGAAAACCCACAAACCCCAAATTGCTTCACAGCAGTTCACTCAGCTCACTCATGCAGATCTTACATGTACTTTATTAGCATAGATGAGCTAAACATTACTGTAAAACCAACCTATTTTACATTTACCTATTTAATGCAAGGATTAGGATTTTCTTGTTTACAGACTGAACTTTTCACCACCACAAAAAAAAACAATAAACCAACAAACAACCCGATGAAACATTCCTACATTTAACCTTTGATTACTGCCTGTAGTCCTTTCACATAACTACAAAGTCAGTGAAAAAAATTCTCACTCAATTGAAATCAAAGGCATTTTTGCTGAGATCCTATCTGCAAACTTTTAACAAGAATTTATTCTTTTCATATGGCACTATTATAGCAAAGGGGTCTCAGACCACAATGCTTAGGTAGAAGAGCAAGCTCTCTTTACTGCACCAAAGGTGACCTCTAACATTGTGGAAAGTTGAAAAAAATTACAATATAATCAATGGCCTTTCTTCCTCCACCTGCCCTATAATGTACTGTTGAAAACACACAAAAGCAGAAAAGGCCAAGAAAGCAAACTGATATTTAACTCGAGTAAAAAAAACAGACCAAACCAAACCAAACCAAAAAACCAACAAAACCCAAAAGAAAAACCACAAACAAAAAAAACACCACATTGAAAAAATACCAAGTTAGTATTTTTAAGGCACTTTGGAAGTTACAGAATTATTCTGCAACAAATCAGCCACTGGACCAGGAATAAACATGTTACAACAGAACATGGACTGAATAAATCTGACAGAACAAAGCCGAAATGCCTTTCAAACTCCACTTAAACACTGTTTAAAGAAGGACACTTTCAACACCAGTGACGTAGGAAGTATTTGCTATAAAAATGCACACTTGAATATTGCATTCTAATTCATATACTTACTACAAATTAAAACAAAACATATTCTGTTTTCAGGTTAAATTAGATTTTTCAATGTCAAGTTTATCCCACATGATGATGACTGGATTGAAATGCAGCATCATTTTAATTTCTTGAAATAAGCAAAATTGAATGAAATGACTGAGTACTAAAAAGAATATTTGTTTATAGTTTCATGATTAATGTGATTAATAGGCTACTGCTTGATACTTCACTTACACAGTAAGTGATAACATGTTTACTAAGAAGTCAGTGTAAGTTACTTACTGAAGTAAAAGCCAGAAGCTCCTCTTCAGTTAATTTGTGTATTGGGTTGTTCTTTTGAAGGTCTATACTGGAAAGGAAATAAAAACACACACACAAAAAATGCTATTTTAAACTTTACTATACTGCTATACAGAACATTTTTCAAGCTTGCAGAAATGTAAAGTACCTTCTGGAAAATCGTTACAATGACAAATGGGAGTATGGTATGTGCAGAAGGCAGCCTAGACCTAGGAGCAGTTGCAGAACAGAAAGAACCATTTAGCGGACTGAGATATTTTAGTAATACCTTTCTAATCCCATTCTAAATTGAAACACCTTACTCAGTCTAAGCTCATGGGAATAACAATTTTACAAATACTTATAAGCTTTAAATCCATTCTCTGCTTATACAGTGGTCTGCTTTCAGTTAAAATTCTATGACTAAGTGGATACAGATTCTACAAAACAGTATCAGAAGTCCCAAAGGGTAAATTAAACACCTTCTTTCTAGTCACTCTAGGTACATGACCACAGGGGTCCATCTCTCACTAACTGCCATTACCACTAGCTTGTAGTACACAAATGGGGAAAACAAGAAGAATATACTGAGATCAGAATTATTTCGTTGACAGTTGGACATGTTTGCAGAGATGATAAAGAAACTGGGCTTACAACTCAATGTGGACGGATGTTCTCTTTAGTCAACAGACCACCAACATTTACATGCATACTACAAGAGATACCTCTAAGTGGCACATAGAGCAACATAGCTAATATTCAAGCTCCCTGTGAAAACAAAAAGGTATCCCATGAAAATAAATCCTAAATCATGGCACAGAGTATGGATCATCACTAAAGCTATATAGTGGCTGTATACATAAGCTTAAATTCATCACACTATTCCTTAACTTTGCAGCAGGCTTCATATTATAGGTTAAAATTGCAGATAGTGTATTGATTGTGGTGATCACAGATTGAAATTATGCTCCCTACATTACATACCTTAGTTTGGAGGCAAGACTTTGACACAGTCCAAGTTTCTTCTTGCTTTGTTAATTCTTCTTAGTACACATGATACAATTACCATTACAGAAACAACAGTCAATACTTTTGATTAAGACTTGTTACTAGCCACAAGAACAAGCTACAGAATAGAAGCTGCCTGTCAAAAAAATCTATTATCTTTAACAGGACATGGCGATCAAAAAATGTTCCTGAGGACAATAGAATCATAGAATAGTTAGGGTTGGAAAGGACCTTAAGATCAACAAGTTCCAACCCCCCCTGCCGTGGGCAGGGACACCTCACACTAAACCATGCCACCCAAGGTCTCATCCAACCTGGCCTTGAACACTGCCAGGGATGGAGCATTCACAACCTACTCCAGTGCCAAATATCACTCCTATCTTCTGGAAGAGCAAGAAGAAGGATCAAGGTTAACCTCACCTCATTCCTTGGAAATGATATGAAACAAATCATCCTTGAAGGCATTTCCTAATACATGGAGGAAGGAGCCAGTAGACATTCACCAAGGGCAAGTAATGTTTAATCAACTTATAACCTCTATGTTGAAATGACTGGCTTGGTACATTTGGGGAGAGAGGTGGACATTGCCCACCTGGACTTCATTTCAGCACTGTTTCCGTCAGATATTCATTAAGAAGCTCATAAGCAGACAATGAGGTGGACTGAAAACTGGCTGGACAGGTAGGCCCAGAAGGTTGTGATATGTAGTAGAAAGTCTAGTTACAAGCCAATAGCTAATGGTGTACTGCAGGATTTTTTCCTTCCTTGACAAAATTTTTCAGAACAGGAAAATAATAAAGAAATACTCTGCTTCAGGCACTTCTTCCCTTGTCCAATGTCAGCTGCTAGCAGAAATAGTTACAGTCAGCTTGAGGTAGTCAACAAGTCACTAAACGCTGGTCACTAAAAAAAATGTGACTTCAGATGAAAATAACATGTTTCTCTATTCATTGGGAGTAGGGGGAAGTAAAGAAGGCAGCAAGAAAACTTGAAATATAACAAGAACACCACAGCAGCAAGGCAGCCAGAACACTGACATGACCATAGCTTTTGAAAGCCATGGGTAAACCAAGTGACAGCTAAATTTTCACAAAATTGAAACTTATTTTTCAGCATCCGAAACATAAATTAATTCAATCAGAAAGGATTAATCTGCTCCTTATTCTAGACAGATTTTTGTCACAGCTTTTTGAAGCATATAGCTGAAGTTCTTCCAGATCAAAGCAATGCTATAATAGGTCTTCAATTTCCATTTCTGCCACATACATGTAAAACGCCTTAAGTCACATAAGTACAGTAACATAACCCTTGAAACACAGGAGAAAAATGAAATTGTTTTAATGATTTTCCAATCTAAATCAAATAAAATTTAAAGTTGTGTTTTAAATCTGAATCTAGAGTAGAATTGTAGGTTGCTTTTAAACATTTTTAATGACCGTATCAGCTCCTGTCAGAGTATCTTCCAGACATTTCACTTCTATGCCCTGTATTTGTTCTGATTTCAAGAACAGGTTAAGCAGCTCACTCCACAGAATTTCAGGAGTTGAAATCAGAGTGGAATTTAGGAGCTGTTGCTGTAGGTTTTATGATCAGGCATGTTTTCACAACAACATGAAGAGAAGTCACTAATCACCACATCATTCACCTTTTGTATTTTCTGTTCACTCTAGAATCATGTCTTAGGTAGTTGAACGGAGTAGAAGAAGGAAAGAAAACAAAGTGTCCTGGGTTCAGCAGTAGCAGTCAATTTTCTCCTTCTCAGTAGCTGGTGCAGTGCTGTGGTTTTGACTTTCAGCCTGGGAACAGTGCTGATAACACCAAAGTTTTTAGTTGTTGCTAAGTCATGTTTAGTCTGACCAAGGACTTTGTGAGTCTCATGTTCTGCCAGGGAGGAGGGGAAGCCAGGAGGAAGCAGACAGGACACCTGACCCAAACTAACCAAAGGGGTATTCCATACCGCAGCATGTCATGGCCAGTATATAAACTGGGGGCAGTTACCCGGAAGGGCTAGATCACTGCCAGGGTCAGGCTGGGTATCAGTCAGCGGGTGGTGAGTGGTTGTATTCTCTTCCCTTGTTATTTCCCTTATCATTATTATTATTAGTAGTAGCAGCAGTGGTTTGTGTTATACCTTAGTTACTAGACTGTTCTTATCTCAGCCTGTGGGAGTTACATTCTTTCGGTTCTCCTCCCCATCCCTTTGGGAGCAGGGAGAGGAACGGGGGAAGTGAGCTAGTGGCTGTGTGGTTCTGAGTTGCCAGATGGGCTTAAACCATGACACAAAGAGAAATAGATATTCTTTAGACAGATAAAACAGAACCTTGAAGTAAGATCTATTCTGCAACAGGAAAAAAGTACTTTGTAGTAAATCAGCAAAAGCTAACTGCCTATAGCTTACAATTTACAGCCAGTTCTTTAATCTGATTAATCAGGTCTACACTGGCAGCCTAATGAATAAGGTATCCAGTTTAGCTAGTTACATAGTTTGCAACATAAATAGCCATAATCTCTGTAACAGTGGAATTAATAGCAATCATTCCAAAGCATCCCTTTTTGGATGATGACTCAAAAAATTTTTGTTTCAAGAACTGATTTAGAAAGTGGATAAATGTTAAAGAACATTGTTAAAAGCCATTAAAAATGAAAGTGTTCTTCAAATAACTGAAGTTGCATTAAAACAGAATACAGAAAGCATCAAGGAGTCTGGATAATAAATAATAATAATAATATACACCTGAAAAATTAATTATGGAGTCCAAAAACTGTTTCAGGAGAAACTAATCAAGAGAGCCAAAAATCAATGCTAAATCCTTCTTCCTATATAGAAGGAACAAAAATTTTGAGAGTCTACAGGACCAAAATCACAGCCCTAGTATGAAAAGCCATTTTAGAGAACCTCTAGGAATTCACTGTATTAGCAGTTACTGCAGAAGAATGGGTCCCAGAGACCCTTTCTGGGTAAGAGAGAATTACAAGAGAGACTCTTTCTCAAATTAAAAAGCTGCAGAAGAGGCTATATGCTAAGAAACTGGATGCTAAAAAATTAACAGGATAAAGAAGAGTTAGAAAAAATAAAAAGTTTAAAATTAGTTTTGGGATGAGATAGCTGAGACACTAAAAGCACTGCCTAAGTCCTCATTTAGAACTGTGTCAGTGTCTGAAGATAAGAGAGCAACAAAAATGATGCCAACCTTTAAAATTGGTGTCAGGGGATCAGTGAAAGTACTGGCTTTTAAGCATCTCATGTAGAAGGTATGTAAGAAGAGACTGTATAATGAACAGAAGGATTAGAAATACCTGGACAAATCTGTGTGGGGAGAGTCAGCAGGCATCTCTAGAAAAATATTTCTGCTTTACAAACCTGTCTGGGACTTTCGGAAGGTTTAACCAGCTTAAGGATATACATAAGCTGCTTGATGAAATCAACTTGGATCTCTAGGATATCTTGAGAAGACTCTCACCATAAAGGATTTTAAAAAAGAAACCGAGCCTTTATATAAGAATGTCTTGGCAAAGGTCATTAATTGATAAAAAGATAGGAAATGGTATGAGACATAATCAGACATCCCAATGGAGGTGACCAGTGCCATCTTGCACAAAAATCCAGATTTCGTGATGTGATCCATACACTATAATATTAATATACAAACTGGAACAGAAGAATGTAATTGAGGTGACAAATTATAATCTTTGAAGTAAGGATGTGATTAGGCAATAAGAAGCTGCAGAAAGACCTAACAGGATAATACAAAAGGTAATAAAATAAAATACCAAGCAATGCACAATAGAAAGCACAATCCTGGCTCCACAAAAAATGGTAGGCTCCAATCCAACCATTTCTATTCAAGAGCACATCTTTAGCACTGCAGCTGCATGAAAACACTAGCTCAGTACTAGGCAGCTGTTAAAAAGGCAAATCAATATGTAATTAATTAGCAAAATAACACAGAATCACATACTGGAGTATACTACATAAAGTACCCAAATAAATAACAAATCCTACATAAAATATTACACAAAACCTTTGTCCATCCACAACTAGTATGTTCTGTCCTTGGCCTTCATTTAAAAAAAGAATAATTAAGTACTGGAAAAAATTCAGAATCCAACAGCTAGAACAACTGTTTTATGATAATGAATAATTGTTTTATGCCTTATAAATATGTAACGACTTCTACAAAAGGAATGTCTGATTAGGGTAGGACTAACCAAAGAGGGGTATTTCAGAGGTTTTCAAAACTGTTAGGATATAGGTGAGTTAAGTCACTAAATGAAGCCAGTGGCAACCAAATCGTGACAAATATTTAAGATACATTGAGCATGCAGACAAGGCAAATTAGGCTCAGGAAATCACTTTTCAGAGGCTGGGAAAATATTAGGGAGAAAGAAGCAACACATGCCTGCCCTGTTATTGTTCACCCTGAGGTATTTCTTTGCAGTCACTCTTGAAGAAGAGTGTAAAGTTAGATGGCTGAAGACAACTGCTGTTTGTTGGTTACGTTTCCTGACATGTTACCTCTCTGCAAGTACAAACAATTCAAATTCAAGTTCCTCAGGTAACTACAGTTAACTAGCATGAAATGTATGATGAAGAACAGACATGTCAAATTTTCCACACAGGCATTCTAATAAGTATTTGCTGTATTTTGATGCAGTTTGTTTTTACCAACTGTGTTAATTTTGTGAACAGAGAAGAGCTAAACCCAATAAACTGATCACTTTACAAGCTTTTTTGAAGTTGCACAAAAGTATTTAAAGAGACTAATGTTTTTCATGTGAGCATTTTGAACAGCAAGATAGGAAGCTTATTTCCCTACTGGGAACCTCTCCACACAGTCGTATGTACTGGTGCACAGCAATGTATTTTGTAGCAATGATTTTAAGCAGCCATAAACTGACCATGGTGAGATAATTGTCTGGCACCTGTAACTGGTCTGTTTCAAAAAAATAGTAATAATTTACACCTACATGATATGTTTGTAAAGATTGGCCAGAGTGCCAAAAAGTATTTAACAGAAAAACTGTCATCTCTTTTAATGTTGTCCAAGATTTTATGTTGTAGTTTTTACTTTCATTGGACAATATGTGTAAGCTCTGGCTTTGCACAGTCACTTTAACATAACCTTTTCCATCTCAATGGCTTGGAAGAGAGAATGCTCTCTCAGAAAACGAGGTGAAAACAGCTGTTTACCTGCTGTTGCCTTGTACTTCTGATACAAGCTATACTGCATGACCTTGCTATAAGGTGCAAAGGAGGCTGCAATCATATACACCTAAAATCTTAATAAGCACCTATCTTTTACCACGTAAAATTTAGGCCTTTAATCTAGCTAAAAGTCCATGATTTCTTTACAGTCCATGCAAAAATACAGATAAAGGTGGGGAGCGATTCAACCCATGGTAAAATAAGTACCTGAAGTGAAATAAATCACACTCTGCAGGTTCCTCCATTGACTAGAGAACAGAAAGCTAAGGTCAGATTCTTAAATTTCAAGTACCTAAATATCTTCCTGTTTCACCTACTCAAGTTTCCCAAAATGCATACTGGGATTTTATTTTTCTTATTACTCGATTGGTTCAAAAGCTCATATTTAGTAATTCTGTTAAAAGCCTTTTAGTTTTAATGCTACTTAGTGCTTTTGCAGCTGTTTCATGTACACTTCTACAACTCATTCTGTAAACTGTATATTATTATCGAATGCAAAATAAATTACTGTAAAATAAAAGTTATGCTTCCTGATGCTTTCCTTACCAGCTGAAGAATAGTGCATAGTCTGCAACTGACCTGAGGTAACTCCAATGTAACACACTCTTTTGGTCTGATTTGATTCTTGAGAAACGGCAAAAGATTAAGAAATAACCAGCCATTGGACATTTGTCTTTGCTTTCTTAGAACTTCTAAAAGGTCCCCCCCTTTTTACAAATATGGTGAATCAAGTGATAAGAAGGGACTTCTTTCCAAGCTGCTGACACACAGCTGCTGTTGCCTATTCTAACAGCCATCTACTTTGGGCTATTTCTAAGTGACAAGGGAAACAGAATCCCCTCTCAGTTTCTCAGCATTTTGGCATCTATACTATGTTAACACATTATACAAACCATACATTGGTCCATTCTTTTATTTTTTTATTTTTGTATTGGATCTTCAGTATCTTCTTCCATTTGCCTCTGAAAGTTTAGTTCTAGGCTCTATACAATGTTCTGGCCACAGTCTTAAGGCTTGACTGTAAAAATAAATTTTATAATATCATTATTAGTTATTTTCATCTAAAATATCACAAAAAAGTCCTAGCCAAGTGATGCTTCTGCACTCCTAGGAGTTTATTCTAGCATTTCCTTCAGGTTACATTACTCCTGCAGTGAGATGATCTGAAGACACCTCTAGGCAACATTCTTCCTACAGAGATACTACAAAATCTGTATTTCTTGGAAAAGGAAACCTTTGCGTAAACAAGGCAGACTGAAGTGGTTTCCCACACACACACACTTTATTTTAGCTACAGTTTCATTATCATAAGAGGCAAATTTCCTTTTTAGATTTAGTTCCACAGACTGTTCAATATTTGGAGGAAGAAACAGAATAGCCAAACACTCTAAAGGAAACTGCTTCAAATTACTGATACCACAGAAAACTGGCTGGGTACAGTTTACATAGCTACTTTTTTATAATTTATTATTTTTCATGAGAATAACAGAGAGAGGTCTAAATGTATATATATATATATACATACATAACTGAGTCAGGCTGACACATGCTATTTCCAAGCTAGGTTATGCATATTGCACGAGATATTGCTTCAATTTTTGTAAAGACAACACGTATGAGATACTTTATACCCTCTTAAAAATGTTACCAGGGAGGAGGAGATAAAGATGATTGCATTGATACTTTGTTTAGACACTTAATCATTGTAACCTACTTGAAATTAAGCTTATTTCACAGACTGAAACATTATGTGTATTCAGGTAATTTCATAGAATCCTATGTAACTGTAATTTTCTTCCAAAAACTAACAATTTTCAGTCTGTTCTGCTATCCACAAACATTTCTGCATGCTGCTGATTGAGCTAGCATTACTTGGCTACAAATATATCAGCTGAATTAAGGGGCACTTCTGTAACATTTGTTGTAAAATAAATACTAGCAAACACAGCAAAATATATAGGAAAAAAAATTTCTCGCATTTACTCTTTTTCTTTACCTGCAGGTTTCCTTTCTGCAACAAACCAGGTCAGTCTCTTAAAGTTTATCTGCATTAGAGAAAACATCCACTGCTGACAATGTCAGTCAACAACAGATGCCACTGAGGTGATGCTAGACCTAAAGTGAAGTCTAGTTACAACTGCTTTGGAAAGTTGAAGGAATTCTAAAGCCAAGTTATTATGAAATTAGTTATTTACTCAATAGAACTGAAGCCCTTGAACATAAAAGAAAACCAAGGAATTTTCTACAGCTTAGGTTTGAGAAGTATGTTTTGTTTAAAAGCCAGCACTAAACGCTTTAACATATATATGCTTCCATGCAAACTGATATGCCAATAACTGGTATAAACACCCAGGTTACAGCCAGCAAGCCTAAACTCCGCTCAGTCACAAGGTTTATATCCTAAATTCCCTTCAAATAACAGTTCTGAGAACTGACATTCTAGTAGCATTTCTGCAACACAGCTAGATATCAAATCTTGTCGTCATCTATGCCTGAAACAGTTTCAGTTGCTTAACACCGTCTAACCCCCTGAATGGCATTTACCATTCCTGCAAGGAAGCAACACTGAAAACTTTTTTGTTGGTTGTTTTTAGTTTCTTTAATGAGCTTCTTACCTTGAGTCTTGCCAAACCCACATACCACTTGGATTAATTATAATGTACACACAGACCTGGGAGTCAAAATAGTTTCTAGCCAGTATTCAGAACATGACAGTAGTGGTTTCAAAGTGTCATACTGTGGTGAAGAAACCTACTGTGCAGCCAAGTCAATGTAAAATAGAAATCCTACCCTTTCAGAGAGAGACCAATAGACAAAATTTCCTCCAGAAGGATGGAGGCAGGAGGGATGAAATATTCTGAACACAAGACAATACAGTGTTAAAAAATTAAATGCATGTGACAATGCTTCTGGGGAAGAGGAAGGCCTTGACTTGAGTCGGTGTAAAAGACTGAAAGTGACTTGGTCAGGAATGTATGTCAACCCACTGTTCACTTAACTCCTTTTTCCTCAAACTGGATCTACATGGGGCCTTGAAAAAAAAAGACAAGCTTAAGTCTCAGGGAATAAAGAAAATATGAACCCACACTACATATTCCACTCATGAATTTCTGATTACAGTGGATGGCTGAACAGTTAAAAGGCATAGGAAACCGCAGACATCTGACTTCAACTATATAGCCAAGCAGGTGTGGGGCCCTTCAAAAAGCTACAGTCTGAGAAACAGGCATATGAAAGGAAACAGTCTTCCCTCCACCAATGATTTCCACTGCGCTTTATGGAACAAGAAGAGGAAAATAACTGGAAATTTTGGCAAGTGGGAAGAGGAGGGGTAGATAGATATTACAATGTGCTACAGAACAAGCAAAGGATAAAAGAACGATATTAAAAATATTAGCAACTAATGAAACAGTGCTGAAATTCTGAACTGGACACTAAGTTCACTCTGAGATAACTGAAAATTCTGCCCACATATAATGCAAGTCATATTATTTTAGCCAGACTACATAATAATGAAAGAACAAAAGCCTCACTGACTCGCTACTTCATTATCAGAATTACTCATGCAGTTTTGGGGGGGGGGGGGGGGGGTTGAGTAATTTTTACCCCCCCCCGAGTAATTGTGAACTAATTTACCATATTCCAAGGATTACAGCAAGCTCTTCTGCACACAAATCTGGTACTTGGTACTGATCAGCATCTGCTAATTTTATCTCATTAAGCAACGTATCATCATTTAAGTCATAATTCTGTGGAAGAGAAAAAATATTTTAAAGTAAACAGAAACTGTTACAGAGAAATTTATGCCTTCAAAATATGAAAAAAATGTAACTTGTTTGAAATGGATAATACCAACATCAGAAAGAGACACAATGGAAAGTAATCTAACATTCTATAACTGTGATAGAATAACTAACTAAATCAGTAGGATGAAGTAACATCCGAACAAGTTCTACTACAAGTATACTGGTTGTCACGCAGGAAGAACAGCATTCAGAGCAACTTTAAAGTTATCTGAATATTGATTTTTTACTTGTAGGCTGAAGAAGATTTTCCTTTCCAAATTGTTGCTCATAATGTTACCAAAAATGTTGTCCTTTATTTTATATCTTTTATATATATTAAAAAAAAACCCTAACAGTCCTTAAACCAAATATTGTACTACTGGTTTTTAGTTACCAGTATTACTTTTTTATAATCTATTAAAAACAGAAGATGGATTATTTTAACATTTTTTCTAACTTCCTATTCATTTTCTTTCAATCTCCTATTGGTATCTATTTCCAGCAAGCATCTTTCATTTGCAAGGTGAAAACAAGGGTCCATGGAAGAACAAAAAGTGAATAGGAATGCTCTGAAGCAGGCTATCTGCATTCATAACTGATATTTTATCACTATATAAATGAAACTAAACCATGAATTGGCAAAAAATGTGAAGAAAACAAATTTGTTTTAAGAGGATAATGAAGACATTCCCACTCTTAGAGGCATATTTAATACCATCATTTTATTTTCTTACGTTAGTATATATAAGGATTATCTACCACTTCCAGGTGAAAACTATACTAAGTACTAAGGTATTGTAATACCACTTCACTATATGTAGCCTAAGTTACAATTTAATATAATACAATTAGAAAAAAATTTCTAGCTTCTGGCCTACATAATCTTTAAAATCTAGCCTGTATAAACAGTACTAATTGCTTTAATGTCACCATGAATATTGATCAACCGAAGTGTAGCTACAATTTTAAAGCCTGATTTCCATCCCTAGGTTTAAAATAAATCCCTTATTCCCCCAAAACATAAAATCAGCTCTGAATTTTTTTAGATCTAATCAAACTATTAGAAGATGCCACTTCGTATCAGGGGTCCTTATGCATCACCTCAAGCCTGAAGTTTTCCTTTCACAGGAACTGACTTGTGAGCAAAGCTTTGAATTCAGTCTCAAATATTTTTAAATGCAAATAGTTTTCCATCTAATGCCATCTGGGATAACATAATTGCTCAGCACCAGGGGGAAGCAGGAAGCACTTGACCAGAAATCAGCCCAGCTACAAGTCCAACAATCAGTCACATTACTATTTTGGTTGTATTTTTAATGGAATTAAATTACTGACTGCTTAATTGCAAAATAGCTTGTTCGGTCACCTTACTGAATAATAATAAGGGGGGAAATTTAAGACCATAGAAGAAAGCACTGCAAAACAGGAGATGAATATTAACTGTGACCAGTCTCAATTTGGCCTTTTTACATACTGGCAAAGTGTATAATTCTCTTAGGAATTTTTTCCCCTCATGCAGGGCAATTCCTATCTTTAGACAAGAGTATTTTCCTTTACCTGAAAATGGCAGACATAATTTAAGAACATTGGACAAGGAAAGAAAATTTCCCTATAATAATTTTGCATCATGATTACAGGCCTTTTACCATTCCGTGCATGTATGCTAACTCTGTGGAAATTCTCAGCACCTCTCAAGGCTTTGCTTTTATGCATTTCCATGAATAGTCTTTTAAAAGTCTACAAGACAGATCAAGCACCTGCCCTAAACTTAGACGGAGATGCAATAGTGTTGTTGGTAGGTTTTGGTGGATGGAGAATAGCATTAAGTCCAATTTTTAGCTAAAATAGCTTCAAGGTACACTCAAGGCTGACAAATTTGAGACCATACCTGGCAAAAGAAACACTAGGACTCACTGTTGAAGTTAACACTGACAAATTACATGAACAAGTTGTATTCTGATACTACATTATTCGTAACGACATGCTGAAGGAAGCGGGGGGGGGGGGAAGAAAAACTTTAACTGGTAATTCAACAAACACATTAATTGGAGAATCTACTTAGTCAAGCCTGGTCTAATGCCTGTGACAGAATATTCACAGAGTGCTAATAAAAATCTGAACTTGAAAAACCTCATGTTTTCTTTAAAGCCATGCAGTGTTCTACTAACATTATTTTCTATAACTTCTGACACACACAAAATGCAGAAATTAAAGGTTCATTCCCCGCCCCCCCAGAAGCAGACTGTGGGAACAGAAATCCTAAGTTTCCTTAATACAGACCCTGAGCAACTTATGGAGAGAATTATGACACAGTCGCTCACACTTGCACAAAATTTAATTCCCTCCATGTAACCAAAACCTCTCAAGCCCTTTCTAGCATCATATTTTCACTTTTCAGAAAGAGCAGATACGCTTACTTTCTCTAGCATTATTTTGAAGATACATTCTCCAAAATCTTAGTAGGAAGGCATGGATAACACAAGCACTACTAATTTTTAAAGGTTCTAAGTACCCTCATTGTCCTTCTCAAACTCCCTGCTAAATTTAATGAACAGACCCAAAGCATCTGAAGTAAGAGGACACACGAATATAGTATTTTATTAGCAAGGACAATATATTACAGTCCAGTTTATAGCTACAGCCTAAAACAGTACTGTTATTATTTTATGCCAAACTAAAGTCCTTATCAGATAGCCTACAAAGGCAAATTCTTCAGAAAGTTGCAAATAACTGGATAAAAACAGTTATACAATATCTCAGTTAGGGACTCCCCGAGAACAATGCATCCTATCATCCTAAAGCTCTTTCCAATCTAAAAGATTCTATGATTTCGTTCTAGGTAAGTTGTCATGAGGTAAGGCTTTAAGTCTGACACCCACCAAGCAGCCTCACCTGAGCTTTCACTATCATTAACTCGGTTCCTATATATAGTTCTAAGCACAAGTTCTTAAGATATATGCAGTCAATCTCTTGTCATCAAATCAAATACAACGCTAAGGACATACTAATGGACAAGCAAAAAAATAAAAAAGCTAGGGTGGTCTCCTAAGATATTTGTGCATTCAATGTAGAAATAGAGAAGTACTGCCAAATTTTTTGCTTAAGATCCCTGTTTGACCGAGTCTATCAAGGCATAACCCTTTTTTATAAAGGCTTTCCAACTTAAAGAATAAGTCTTGGACCATAATGCCTCAGTTTATCTCTGGATTCTTTAGCAAATTCAAATAACCTTAAATCCTGACCAGAACTTCTCCTCATGATGGGAAAATGCCATTCCAAAACAGTTCAGAGGTTGTTGAGCCATTTATTGTTGAACTCATCATGCACAGCCTTAAGATCAGTTGGGCCAAGTCATGTAATTCATGCCAGTAGGAATACCTACACTAATTTCCTATCTTCACACTGTCATTAAACACGACTGTCAGTCCTTAGCAATCCATGCTTTTTTGTAATGCCTTGCAGGCTATTTTTAAAAACTGTGTCTCACCTGTTTTCCTAACTCCATCACTCTTAGTCACTATAAATTAATACATGAACTGTGGAAGATCATATTTGCAAATACACTTTTAGCTGAGTAGCCACATCTGTCTTGCAGATGATCATACATTGTTTTAACCCATGGCCTTTAATACCAGACAGACATCTACCCTGCACCTTTTCCAAAAGCTTTCAGAAATCAGCTAAGTTTATACTAGGCACCATACACTTTTCACTTGAAGACACTCAAGAAAAGCTTCAGAACACTGTAATTTTAAGAAATTAATACAATTTTCCTCAAATACTTACCATTGTTAAGTTTTCTAGAGGTGTTGGAGCTGGACTTAGTTCAATGTGAGGAGGGAAGAATTCATCTGTTCTTTGGACATCCAAAATAAGCTGTGCAACATATTTTTCCTGAAATCTTGTTCTCTTCCCCAAAGCACCTACAGAAAATCAATATAAATTTATATTAACGAACACTAAGAACCAGTAATCCCATCAAGCACAAGGAAGTTGCTCACAATAAAGCAAATCAAAGACACAAACCCGTTAAGAATTAGCCTATGAAATTTAGCAGTGGTTTAAATCTGCTTGATCTCTTAGCAGTGACCTACATGTGTTTTTGCCATGACATACAAACAAACATGTATTACAAACATGCAAGCACAGCTAGGTAGGTCTCACAAAGCTACTTTTACATAAATTTTGCACCATATTGTTTCTTGAAAACTCACAGTAATCAAGATTCATCCCTAGCAATAAGCCACAAGCAATTGTTTTATTTGCCTGTAAAAAGTTAATGACAACATAGAGACACTTAGGCAAATGAAAATCCCACAGTATTTTACAGGCCAACATTTTAAATATTTCAAATCTTCATTTGGAGACAGGCCTACAAAGAAGAATCACAGACATGCCATTACCACAATACAGCATATAAGACACTGTAAAAGTAACGTGAGAGACTGAAATAGCAAACCAGTGAAAGCTGTCTACTGAATTTATCAATATTGAGAATGCATAACGTGAAATTCCTCTTGGGGTTGTTTCTTCAGTTTTTTACTGGACCCTCAGACATATTGGCATATTTCTCCTCCCTTTTTACTAATTTTTAGGTGGCAATTGGCATTTATACCAAATTGAAAAGAAAAACATGTCTGTTCTTCCTCTGTTAGCAACCCAGATTGCAAGCTGCAATCTTGATTTCCAAGTTGCAATCAGAGAAATCGTAGAACAATTCTGAAATGGTAACTTAAAATAACAGAACCCTAACCAGAGCCAAAATGGACCTAAAAATTACTTAAAATCTGGAGGCTTGCTTGCTTATTGTCGAGTATTGTGTCATCGTAATAATGTGAAAGCCAGATAACAGAATCAGAGGACTGAATGCTGATCCACTTGCAGGACATAAAATCTTTGAGGTAAAAATGATTGACTGTTCATGTGACAAAAGCCTGAGGACAAGGCTATTGTCACTAAGAATTACCTAGCACAGGCACTGAAATAGCAGTCACCCCTTATCTTCCTGAAGCTGGAAACACAGCAGTAGAGAAGACAGAAATAAACCTGATTTCTGCTTTTCTGCCAATTACCCACTTAATGGGTAAGCCCTGTGTTACCAGTTTATGAAGAAAAGATTCTAAAAATACCACCTTAAAATCACAAGGCACACTGCAGAGAAGACAAAGAAAGAAATACTGGATAATGATTTATACTAATTTTATGCGGTAGTGCTCAATTCTCAATTTTAATAACACTTGAAAATAATTATACTGTAATTTACTTCCTATTATGTCTTACTGCTTAAATAGCTAAATAAAACACACTTGCAAAGTTATGCTGATTAATAATACATTTACTTGCTACCACCCAGAAACTGTGATTTGTTTATGCTTAGCTGCATACACCTCCCACTCCATTTATTTAAGTAAAGAATCCATTGTTATTACAGTGACAAAACAATATTTTTTATTTGGAAAATAGACATCATGTGTTTAACCTAGGGGAAAAAAATTGCTTGCTTTATACCACCATATATCCTCATAAAACAGGGGGAATCTACTCAGAGATTTTACTGAGATTCTGTTCCATATTAAATATTCCCAGCAATGCATTACTGGGCATGAAAATGAAGACAAGACAATATGCAGATTTCACAGTTCAGCATTATTAATCCTCCAGATCTGTGGATCTTAGATTTATTTTGGACTACCATTCTTCATCTTAGTAAATTTATAAGGAAGAAGGACCATATACTTCTCTTTTACTGGAAATTGCTTTGTGGAGTTAGCAATGGTTGTGCCTTATTGTGAGGGACAAAGCCGCTTTTTAATAAATGATGAATACAGCACAGACCTGGATTAAAGGAACTTCAAAAAGTACACAAGCCAAAATAAGTATAATTTATTCACACATTTCTAGAATAACTTTGGAAAATACTAATTCTAAATTCTCTAAGAACAGCAAACATTTCCATGCCATAATAAAATACTCAACTCGTATGGACTGCAATCACTAAAGAATAAAAACCTCTTACAGATCCTTTCCTAAAAAGGAAATCCCTTCCAAAAGCCTTAAAAATGTCTTTCCTAGAGACTGAATTTTTACATTAAAGCAAAGTCTTTTCCGATGATGTAACATTCTTTCCGCTTAGCCCAAACGTGCATGTCAAATGAGTTTGCCTGGAATGTAAACAATTCCCACATGTTCAGCTCAGTTCATTTGCCTTCAGGTTAGACATCCTTCATAACTATTCTAAAAGATTTAGGGAGATAAACCACAGAACTTTTAGGAGTTTCACAACATTTTTCCAAGAGTCTGTAAGACCGCAGACTCTCTCTTGAATTAGCATAACCTCTTGGTAAAATAATAAAAAAATACAAATAATTCCAATGCATCCAAACTTCTTCCCCACCCCCTGCTTCCAAACAAGAGGGCATTTTTCTAGGTTAGATTTCAGGAAATTATTCATCCAAAATCTGAAGATCTCCTTTAAAGTGGACCCCTCCCCCCAAACAGCACATAGTTGTAAGTTGAGGAATATCCATGAATAGCCACCTTCCACCTTGATTTTAGTTAATTACATTTTTATAGCTTGAATATCATCACACACGTTGATGTTTTTAATAAAAATAAAAGCCCCAAACATGAAAACTTGGGGTTAATTTCAAACAAAACCACCTTATAACACCAAGTTTGCCATACATATCACACCAAAAAATCTTTCATTTTGGGTTTATTTTTTATTTGCGTGTGTTTTTTTGGTTTGTATGTTTGGAATTTTTTAATTAAAATACTGAACTGACTCAGGATACAAGCAGAGGTAGCTGCAGCTCCTATCTAAATATGAAAGAAGTGCTGCCTTGTGACATACAGTGGTGTAATTAATAGGAGGCTGCAAGTTTCAGTTCCTGAGTGCTTTGCACTAGTGAGCCGACAGAAAAAAAAAACACATAATGGTTTTACATTTTTAATCAGGTACAATCAAGAGTTCTCAACAGAAAAGGTGTGCGTTTTATGTCATTTTAATTACCTAGCAGGACCAGCTAGACCTAACAGCCCCATATCTATGCATGCAATTTTAAATGAGGTTCCAAGTGCAGCAAAGTGATCTGCCTGATTCCAAAGAATACAATTATCCTTTCAGAACCTAAAGTCTCTGTAATGATTGAATCCTCACCTCAGTACTACTGTTAATCAGAAATTCAACTTTTCTACTTATTTCCTGTGACAACAGCCATCCTTGAAGTGACTTTTAAATGCTATTTACATGGAGTAGATCTAGGCTAGTGGCATAAAAGTCAAAGACTGCATCAAATCATCAAGCAGACTTCTTCAGAAGCGTCTACAAACAAGCAAACAAATTATTCACCACGACACCAGCTAGTTCAGGAATCCCACAAGAGACAAGTAGACCTAGAATTTGATATGAAACACGAAAAAGAGAGATCACAATACCACAGACATCCATATTAGGGATGATACTGTAACTAGACAGCATATTTTCTCTTTCCTTTTCCAAGTAATGGTCATTCTTAGAAGACAAGTAAATCTGACTGCTAAAAGATTCAAAATATAGTTCATTTTTAATTTGAATATGTAAAAAAACCCCAAATAAATCATGTCAGTTTGGTCCAACCAACCATTCTCAAAGACTGTACAAGCAAAAACTTACCTGTGAGATTAATCTGCAGTTTTGTTATGTCTTTAGCCATACTGAAACACTGTTTAGCTTTTTTATACTCATAGTAATACAAAAACGTATAGGCACACTCAAGATGGAACTGAACTGCTAGGTGCCAGCTTTCACTGCTTGTGAACAAAGTTTGTGCTTCTGTCACTGCAAATTAAACAAAAATAACAGCTGTCAGGATGCAGTCTGCATGAATGATATTTTAAAAATACACTTCAACCAGGAGAAAAAGTCTGTTATGCTTCAAAGAGACCTCTTGTTCTTTACACCTCCACACATTTAAAAATCCACAGTCAGGGCACAGAAGTTATGCACTATTATAAGCATTTTTCAAGTTTTACATCTAAGGATTACTACTAGGACAAACAAAAGTTTAATCTTTGCTCATATTTTACATCAAAGCTGAATTGGGATATATTACTTTTGTAGGAAATAAATAACAAATTGTCTTGGACCTGCTGAAGAACACAGGATCTTGGAATACAGACTGTTGAGGTAATACCCTCATTACCCCAAATTACCAAGGATTTTTTTAAACCATTTTTCTCTGATGTTTGAACCTAGAGGTTGGCAGCCAACTCCAGCCTGAACAGATTGTACAGTTTAAACCTCCTAGGCTTTCTTTCAATTAATACAGAAAGCTGGTAAACCTGAACATGTTTCTTACACAGCTTTTTTTAACTCCATAAATAAGGATTTCCATGAGTAAATCCTGCTTAGCAACTTAACTTTTTCCAAAGTCTGATTTTAGAGATTTTGTTTAATGAAAGCAAATCAGTAATTTAAAAATACTACTGCAATGGTTTTCAACTAAAGCAGGATAGAGAATGCAGCAGGTTACAATTTAATCTTCTAAATAACCACTTCAAGAGACTACAACTCTTTAAAAAAACAAAGCCTGTGCAATTTAATCCCTGCTTTTAACCAAAAGCCTATTTCAAACATACCACTTCAAAACTGAGAAAGTTAGCTGAATTTTAACCTTGTATTTAAGTAATGTATCCTCTTCACTAATGAACGATCTCAGGTTTTAATGCTTCTGCCCATACTTATCATTGAACACCTTCTTTTTTAAAAAACCAGAATTAATGCCCATATTAAGGATCATAAAACACCTGCCTTTCTAACAAAAGCTTTGTTTTTTGTGAAGGGGGGGTGGGTGGACGGGGCAGGCAATAAAAACCCCAACAAACCAGTAAATGATTTGGGACATCTGCCATGTTTATCTGCTTTTCACACTCTATACAGTGCCATTCTGACTATTTCCCAAAAATTCCATTTACATGCAGAAAAAAATAAAATTAGTTTTCTACGAGGTATTTTCAAGCACTAATCAAAGACTATTTAAAAGGTTTACCGAATATTTGTTTCATGGAATATGAAGGTACTTATTTGAAATACCAGATGGCTTTAATTTGAAAGTAAATTCACTACAGGTTCAAGTGTACCATCTCCTTGGAAAACCATAGCCAGGAGTCTCAAAACAGGTCACTGAAAACAGACATCTTAGTGCTTATTTAGTATCTGTGCATACGCAGCAGCATCCTCTATGCAGCTCAAGGCTGCACAAACTACTGTATCTCTACCTGATATCAGCTAGTCAATGCATTTTAATTAACAACTACTTCTTTTTCAGCTTTGTTTCATGTTTTTCCAAAAAGAAAAAGTAACAGTCATATAAACATGCTTTCAAATTTCTCTGATATTTTTATCTACATAGCAGAACCCAAAAGTGCTTTCATGGGCTCTACATTCTCCAAAGTTAACACAAGAAAACTATTCTGTCAAGCCAGAACTGCAATACTTGAACAGAACTGCAAAACCAGTGGCATCTAACTATCTTTGATGCTGGGCATCTTCAAAACCTACTTACGTTGCAGATCAAAAAAATGCTCCGTTAAGTACAGTAGGAGAGGAGAGTCTTGAAACTTTGGCATTTAACATCGCCACCTTCATCAAAACATATATGACAACTCACCTCTAAATGCAATAGAAAATCTCTTCTGTGTAACTGGTTGGACATTTTAGGTTTGTTAAATGTAGAATCTTTAGCTGACTAATTGGCAAGGGGCAAATGTCTATAAGCAGCTTGCCTCTTCATGTTTCTCAGTTGCTGCAGGAAGTGATATCAACAGTCTATGGAAGAGCTTATGTTTCTTAGAAAAAAAACCCCAAGTGATATAATTACACTTGAAATTTTAACTTTCTACATTATGTTTTTTGTAAACATATATATATTACATCATTTAATGTTGTCTATTTTCTCTATGTATAATGCATAGTAGTAATAAATCTCAAAACTTAAGAGGTTAGGATGGAGAAAAGGAAAAAAAGTTTATCTCCTTCATGAAGATACAGAAGAAGAACATGCCCTTTTCAAAACTAAATGAGCTCAGTTAAGTAAGGGTTGAGAACTACAGAATGGCTTAAAATGAGCTTGTGACAAGTTAACAGTGTTAAGCATGGGAGAAGAAAACCTTTGACTACAATAACATGTTTCAGTTTTCATCTTCGAGGCTGGAAAACAGCATGTGCCACACAAGGCCATGTCAATTTAAGTGAATTCTGTTCCTTCTCTACTCTCTGTAGTTACACAAGCATCATGTTGAGAGCTGTGCCTACAAATTCCCCTCCCCCATGATATCTTACAACTGATCCTGTAGGCCAATAAACTGAGTAATTAGAAACATACCTTGTTTCATACAAGTCTGGGCAAGAGAAAACAGCTCAGGTGATCTCTCCTCTAACAACTGCTGGTGAATATTCACACACCTTAGAGTCCACCAAAACACTGTCTGAAAGAAAATACGGATATTTCAAATAAATAACTGGTATATTTCAAAGTATCCTTAAAAACAAAAACACAAACAACACAACAAAAACAAAACCAAAAAAGAACAGGAAAAAGGGTAAGTGGCTTTAAAATAAAGATTTTGCAATTTATTCAATTCTAATTTCTAAAAAATACTAAACCAGCCAAAATTGCTGTTTATATGAAAAGTGAACACCAACCTAGCTTAAAGATGAACATATTCAAGCAGCTCTACAGTGCTCTAAGAGTTTGATGGACTTTCCCGGTTAATTTCTCTAGCTGCTCTTTGAATCCTGAAAATCTTTAGGACCACATTCTGTTAAGAAACTGCACAAACAGAAGATAAAACGAACACTTGTGTGTGCTGGTTTTGGAGTAGTCGCTTGCTACTTTGATTTCACACCTCCTAATTCTTGTAACAGAAAAGGACAAAAAAAAAAACAACACTAAACAAAATCAACTGTTTCTTACATATCTTCTTTTGTGTCACTTTCATGATTTTAATAGACAGCCATGATTTCACTCTTCAGTAATCTTTCCAGCCTGAAGAGTCCTAGACTATTTAGCTGACTTTTAATGGAAGCCATTCTGTATTTCTGATCATCCAGTGTTACCCTTCTAGGCAATTTTCCTGTCCTGTTTGGGTTTTTTTCCAGGTGGGGATAGAAAGGAGACAGTGAGGTGGAGGAGGATCAGAACTGCTCATGAGAACACCTCACAATCACAATTACACAGTATCACAGTATGTTAGAGATTGGAAGGGACCTCAAAAGATCATCTAGTCCAATTCCCCTGCCGGAGCAGGAACACCTAGATAAGGTTACACGGGAACGTGTCCAGGTGGGTTTTGAATGTCTCCAGAGAAGGAGATTCCACAACCTCCCTGGGCAGCCTGTTCCAGTGTTCTGTCACCCTCACTGAGAAGAAGTTTCTTCTCAAGTTTAAGTGGAACCTCTTGTGTTCCAGTTTGTACCCATTTCCCTTTGTCCTATCATTGTTTGCCACTGAGAAGAGCTTGGCTCCATCCTCGTGACACTCCCCCTTTATATATTTATATACATTATAAGGTCACCCCTCAGTCTCCTCTTCTCCAAACTATAGAGACCCAGCTCCCTCAGTCTTTCCTCATAAGGGAGATGCTCCATTCCCTTAATCATCTTAGTTGCCCTGCGCTGGACTCTCTCCAGCAGGTCCCTGTCTATAAGGAATTTCAAATAGGCAAATACCTTACTGAACTAAGTAATCCTTCTATAGCAGAGCTGAATCACAGCTCAGGAAATAGAAAGCTGTGTTCAGAAAATGCAAGTTCCCCAGCATATTTTATCCCTCTCTAGCTGCACCAGGTGGAAATGCAGGGAAAAGCTAACTGATAATATAATGGTCTATTCTCTAAATTACATAGAACATTGTCACCTGTGAATATAGGGTATGCCTCTACACAGGCCCTAATGATTACTAGTTAATCTACTATTGTTATCACACCAGTAATTTTCTATGAAACAGATATTTGATTGCTTCTAAGATGTACCTATCTTCTGAACTTTTCATACAGGTATGCTTACATCAGACTGACCTAAGGGCTGTACAGTATTCAAGCATAAACATCTAAACCAATCACATGTAGTTGACTAACATCCCTAGAAAGGAACCATCAAAAAGAATAGCAGCTTCTATTTCAAAAAGCAATGAAAGATGACTTTTGATATCAAGCTGAACAGAGTAAAAGCACACAAACAGACTTTGTGAAAAAGACCAGATCCTGACATTTCATCACTTATTTAGAAACTTAAAGCAATTTAAATTAGTTTCCAATTACTTCAGTTTAGCTTTTTATAATAAAGTATTTATTTTCCCACACAACTGATTATTCGGCTTAATGATATGATTTCCTGAAGCTTGCAACTCAGAAATGTTAGAATGGGAGAGAACACACATATAAAGTTTCAGGCAAGCCAGATAAGCTCTGTACAATATTCTGTCTGCAATGTTAGCTTTTTAGGAAACAAGTTAATTTTTGGATTATTTTTAAGCATTTAATCTTCCATGTATAATTTTGTAATAAAAAAGGGCTTTATCAATGCTTCAGGTAATAGATTTCAGAGTAGTTCACACCGCTTTAAATTTATTTGCACTAACAAAACAAAAGTATTAAAAGACTTCATTAGGATCAAACTGAAACAAAAAAGAATGGCAATCTTTAATTGCTTCATTGACCTGTTGATGAAAGTAGTTTTTATCGGTTGTCTGCTTTAAAATACTATCCAAACCTGATGTAACCTAAGTAATTGAACCTCCACTAGGTAGAAGGTGGCCTCCTATTACATCAGTCTGAGGGCAGGCAGAAAGGGAATTCTCTATACCAGGTACATTTTCTGCCTTCCTGACTGACCCAATTGCTGAAATTCAACAGCACTCATCTGTGAATAACAGGGAAAACGATGGAAGAGCTTGGCTTCCCAAAATGCAGCACAGCCAAAATCTCCTACACAGTTTAATTCATTACTCAAACAAAGACCCAGCTGTGAAAGGATACTGTCAGCCAAGCACACAGAAAGACCACGTGTCCCTGATCTCCAGCCAAATTCTGTTCCATTGGAATGTAATAAAAAGACACGGCTGCTGTTAAAAGATGCCTAGTTCCAGAATCCTGCTACCGAACAACCTGCTGCTAAACTACAAGGCAAGTAGAGACTAAAGCCCTCTCATGGAAAGGTCCATCATATCTTCTCATTTTTAATGTACAAGCACAATAGAGAATTAAGGTGGCCTCCACATGATACCTATAGAAGAGGTGGAGGATTAACAACAAACAAAAGAGTGTACTTCCTTGCCATCTGGAACTCATGGCTTAGAACTCATACAGTAATGCTTAAGAGTATCCGAAAGCTTGTTAAAAAAGGACATGCATGCTACATCACAGGGCATTCTCTCTCCCCTCCCCCAAATGTCACAAAGTATGTGTCTTACAGTTGCTTCCTATTAAATTTTCTAGTATTTCCAGGTAATGAAGGTATCATTCTTCTCTCTTGGTGAAGACAAGATCTATTTTCTCAATAAGTTATCCTTAATAAAAAGATACTTGTGTTTAATTGTAAGCACTTTTGACCTGTTTCTTAGAAGAAAAAACCTCAGAGCTGCGGGGGGAATTATACTGATTCAAAGAATGAGAGAAGCAGTTAATGAGTAGCTGGCAGTCATAATCATTAGTCACGTATTTCTCACCTGAAGAGATGCAAGCTTGTGTCTTGAATTAACAAGGATTATCCTGGCTATAAGCAGCAAAATAGGATGAGTAGTCAAGGTATAGACTGATTCACCATCTAGAACCAGCATCTTCAGAATAGCCGCATGCAGCATTTTTGGCTGAAAGAAGAATAAAGGAAAAAAATACTAGGTTCAGGAAACGTAAGTAAGTCTATGAACAAGTCATGTAATACAGAGTTAGAAAAAATACATATTTAAGGAAAAATTCTGGTCAAAACACTGGGGAAAAAAAAATTGCCATCTCTTGGAGACTGAACCTTTTACCAAGTCATGGTGAATTCTGCCTTATGTCTTGTGGTCCTGACAGACCTTATCAAAACTATCTGAAAGACTCTGATTTCCTTCCATCTGAAATGTCCATGTCCAGTTAACACTATTCCCAAACATATTCCAGTAACATCCTTTCCCATGATCTTCAGAGAAAAGCTTCTGGTAAATCCATGCCATTCAATTTTTAATCGCAGAAACAAAATAATTCATTAAATTAAACCTACAACACTCAAATACACTAGGTATTCTTCCAGCCATGTCAAGATGTATTATCTTCATTCCCCAGAGGGAGCTTCGTGTCAGAGTGGCATCAGGGCAGCAGTATCAGAGGCATTCTTCCCTCTGCCAAAAAAACAGAAGAAACTCTCCCTGCTTTGGATTCTTTCCTGTATGATGCTCCCTATAGTATTTTTTTTACTTAATGTGCTTGAGGTGGCTCTCCAGGCAATCTGTCTCTGTGGTGACTGTCATCCGACAGTCACATATTCTTCTCTCACTTTTAATGCAATGAAAGCATTTAAGCAGTTTATCTTCAGGAACAGGGAGACGTCAGTTCAGCAGTTTATTCCTAGTTCTCATATGACAGGTTTCCTTTGCAAACTAAATGAAGTAGTGCTTTTCTTTTCAGATGGTATGAAAGGGGCAAGAAAAGGGAAAGGAGAGGAGAAGATCAAATGGCAGCTTGCATTTAAGTCCCTTGCCTGAGAAAGTTTGCCATTCAGTCTACACAACCAGGACAGAAATTATTTGAATCACATTTCAGCTTTTTAAGCTGAATGAATAATGTAATTCCTAAGTTACTTGAAACTGTTTTCAATACCTTTACCAAGAGGTTACACTGAAGACAGAAGTTGTTAAGCCACATTACTCCCCTAATTCACCTTTCAATAACAAGTCTGCAAGGCTTCTTTCCCCCCCCCACCCCAATTTGCTTAGGTTTGTTAAGGATTTATCTTGCATTAACACTGCAAATACGTTTACTTCATAGACAATGACTAGGGACTTTGTTTACTCACAGTGGAATCTTGCATGACATCACTGCAGTCATTTCAGTTCCACTGTAGAAAACAAAGTTTACAATAGTCTGAGAAACCACTTAAGAATAAAAGGAAACAAACTGCCAAGTATATCAGATTCCTGTCACCTCTACTGATTCAGAAAGGAACCACCTTACTAACATCCCTACTCTAACCTTGAGAGAGAAAGTCAGCATTCAGTACTTCTAAAAATTCAATTTTAGAATACACACATGCAATTGCACACCCAATATAATTCTCAGTTTAACATGAACTTTTTTCCCTTGTCTGCTCTGTTCTGATTCTATAATCAATGTAGACAGCATTTAAAATACTCAGTGGGAAAGCAAAGCAGCCATAAGTTTTCTTATAGAACCATTTTCTAAAACAGCCTTGCTATACTAATCTACACTTGTTTAAGCACTGTAGCAAACAATCTCAAACTCACATTTCAAGTCCTTTCACTAGAAAAAGCTCAGTCCAACTAATGTAACATTACAAGCGATGTAATGAGGGTGGGAGGAGAAGAGATGATGACATGTCACAGCCTTGACAATAAGCCAAGTCTCAGAGCCAAAGAACTGCTACCCTATTTAAACAAATCCACGTTCTTTCCATGAAGCAAATCCCATACAGGAAAGCATACATCCTTTCTTTTAGCTGAGAAAGCCTAAACCAGCATTCATTCTTATAGCTTCTGCTCTAACACGGCGTTATTAGTGCGGAATTCTAACAACAGAATTTACTGCCCTAATACAGACTTTAAAGAAGAAAGAACAGCTACATGTAAGAGCTAGACACTTAAGCTTTTATAGCTTCAAGGGCTGAAAGGTTAGGAATCAAGTTCATAAAAATCCTTAAAGCATTGACTAACAGTAAAAAGCAATTCTGAGCTTGCCTTGTACCTAAACACTTAAATATCCAAAGTTCTGAAGCTATCT
The DNA here is from genome assembly GCF_033783945.1 of Neopsephotus bourkii. Taxonomy (NCBI): domain Eukaryota; kingdom Metazoa; phylum Chordata; class Aves; order Psittaciformes; family Psittacidae; genus Neopsephotus; species Neopsephotus bourkii. The sequence continues at coordinate 7,955,905 of NW_026901776.1, read as the reverse complement.
CATACAGCTCAAAAATTCCACCTCTCTCAAAACAACCATAACCCAAACCTTGCTAACGTTCTTGACCTAGTAAACCTGGGTTAGATTGTTGAGTCTTACCTTTCTTCACCAGACTTGACACCAAAACATGCAACTATCTTATGCAGGAATAATTTCCTTAAAACACAAAAACATATAGTAGATAATTACTGTATGAACATACGATGAGAAATCTCTGAAGTAATCATCCAATTTGTTGTATCTGCAGGTGGTTCCATTCAACTTATAACAAATAAAGCTTAATTCACTCTAAATATATAATTTTTAATCTCTGAAACATAGCTGGTTATGTATTCAACTCCCAAACACTAAATTAGTGGCTACTGTCAAGTTACTGTTTGTTACTACTAAAACCCTGAATCAACTGCAAGCTGAACAATACTCTTGGCTATTTCAGTTTTCACAGTATTTCAAAAGTATTTCTCAGCACAACCGTTGCCACCTGAGTAATGATGGAAATCAGAAAAAAGCTTCTGCCATTCACATTCCATACCTCTGAGAACAGAGAGTAGGTAAATTTTAGTTTAGGGGCTTCATGCCCTTTTCTTGCTAACAACAGTGACTACAGACCACATGAGCATGTGGTATGCTTTTATTTTTCTATCAGGAACTCTTCTGAACTTGCCTTCCTGACATTTCATCAGCATTTTCCTCAGTCTTGGGGATTCTTCCCCTAAATCCAAAAAGGTAAGTGAAGACATACACAGAGGTAGAAAAAGCCAAACTAAAGGTTTGGGAAGACCTGATTAAACAATTGGCAAGGGAAGGAGAGCCTTATATACCAGGCTTCTTAGATTTTAAACAGTACAAAGACTACTGCACAACAATTTGTCATTTGGCAAAGCTAAGGTAGTGTATCTTCCAGAATAATGGAGAATGTACCGAGGTTACTAGGCAAAGATTTTCTCCTTTGGAACACAATTCACTCTTTATTCTAGATTTCAGGGGATAAAAAAATTGGGTTTGTTTGTAACTGCTTCTCTCTTTGACTTTCTGCAAAGAAGGCAAGATTACAGCAGAGGCTACAGTTTCATGACCCGAACCAGCAACACATAACCCATGCTGAGCCAACTTGCAGTCTCAAGATAATAAAGGTGAGCTAGCACAAGCAAGCCTTCCCTGAGAGTGCTACAAGTAGAAGTACTTAGCTATGATGCTCTTGGTACATATTCCCTAGGTTAAAGTTACAAAGGAATCTCCCCCCTTCTTTTCTATATTCATAGCTAGAGAATGTCAGGCCAGACTGTTAACTGGTGTGGTAACTGAAAGACACCTTGTAACTAAAAAGCTAGCTGCTTTTCTAATTAGAAACTACGGAGCTACTTTTAAGCTTGGACTCAAAAGAGAAAAGCACAATCCAGTTCTGTAGGACATAAAAAAATATCCTAATAGAGTACATAAATGCAACTGTAATTTACAGAGAAAGCTGGAATCAATTTGGGGGATGGGAAATAATGTACATATACTCAAGAATATTGTTCATGGAAGACATCCAAAAGGCCTCTACCAGCAACTCATTTAGAAGAGGCTATTTTATTTGTTCTTCACTGAAATTAACTATAGTCTTATGCAGTCTTAATGCACTCATAAGAAATTAATGATGCATTCAGAAGTTATCTGGGAGCAGAAACAAAACTATGCCACTGACCCAGAGATGAAACTTTCAAAGGATAGAAATGGCATCAGTTATATAGCCTGGAAACATAAACTTAAGACTAATCCAAAGTTAAGACTAATTCAATAAAGTGTTATGAAAATAAAAGTAACAGTTTTGAAAACTGGGAAAAAAAAGAGACAATCATAAGGCTGAAAGTTACTAGAGCAGACTAAAAGAAACACGAAGACATACCTTTTTTAACCTTGACATGGGTAAAGATCATTTTAGTCTGAAAACATGAAAAATTAAAGGTCTATTTAAAAAGGGATTGTATCAGTCTTGATGATGGAATATGGAACATTACAAGAGATGGAAAAAGTTATAGCTCTATTTTTAACACACTTTCTGAACATCTGTGTATGCAAGAAAGGAAAGCTGGATTAATGGAAGCACAAAAATGTCAGCTTATCAAGATGTTCGCATCCTGGATGGGTTCAAGGCCAGGCTGGATGTGGCTCTGAGCAACCTGGTCTAGTGAAAGGTGTAGGTGGAACAAGATCATCTTTAAGATCCCTTCTAACCCAAACCATTCTATGATTCTATGTTCATTTTTACAGAGCATTTATATACTAAGAATCCTTTGAAAGAACAGTACATACAGATAATTCAAAACATACAAGAGCTTTTGGATTAGATGCTTAATAAAGAAGAGAACTGGATGTTGTATTTTAGCACATAAATGTTTAGTACTCTTGGGGAAAAAAAGAAAAAACCATACTATTTCAGAATATAGATAGCAATAATATAAATAAAAGTAAACTTCCCCCTGAACACATAAATAGTTAAACCTTGCAGCAATGTCAAAGTCTGTTTACTCATTAGAAAAGAAGTATTCATTAGAAAACAAGTATTCTCAAGCCTGTTTTCCATTGCAATCTCTTGCCAGTTCATTATTCCTCTAATGCCACCTCTGGGTAAACAAACATCTTCCAATGCATTACATTTATGGCCACAGCAGAAACATCACAGAAACTAAACAGGAAACTTACTCCGTTATTTAACAGGTATTAGTATCTCATTCTCACCTTAAGACAGACAATAAATGGGATGGTTAATAGAATTATAAACATTGTGGTTTACAGGTCTGTGAACTCTTGTCAATGACAGCAATTCTACATGCTGCAGCCTCTTTGTTAGACTTCAGCTTGTGTATATGCACAAACATAGATTACGGTTCACTAATAAACAGAACTCACAGATTATAAGAACATTTTAATATTGCAGTTCACTGGTCTTAAAGATTATAAACAAATTGTAAGAATGGAAAAAATATCTTTGTAATTTTTTATTATTATTGTATATAAAGAAAATTGAACTAATGTTCCCCTCAGAAATAGAATACTTTAATATTTCTGCTAACTCATTTCACACCCTAGAAGGTTTACCAGTCTTGGTTTCCATCATTAGTTATCTAGTCACCAGAACATAAGATTTGAATTTCTAGTATCAAAAATTGAGCAAAAGATAAGCCTATATACACACCATGTTAGCTCTAAGAGATAAACCAAATTGATAAATGTCTATTTAAAAATATGAAGAGATACTGTATCTGAATTATTTAGAAATACAACCTTGCAAACCAACCTAGGGTAGGACTTTATGAATTATTGCATTCTCGCAAAAAAACACACCACAATAATGCAATACAGAGCTGATGGGTTTATGTGAAACTTTCCACATACTCAAACTTTCCCTTATTCTACAGTTCACAGCATTTACACTGCTCATGTTCCATACCTTATTCAGTGAAATTCTAAATTCAAACTCATGTAGATTTAGCACTAGCGTCAGTTCTCCCCAACACACTGCTGTAAATTTACCATATTTTTTACTATACTTTTTTACCGTATTTACCAGTATTTTACCATAGCTGTAATTCCATGAGAAAGACTGATGCTCTAGAAGCTGTGCTGAACCACAGGTACAGGAGAATCACTATATAGTGTGCTATTGCCATGAGAAACAATTGGCACATCTCACTTACAATAAATTATGGTGTTCATTAGTTATTTACATTTAAAAGTGCCAAATTAAATAGAACAGCCTCAGTTTCATCTCTTACATTCTCCTCCTCTTCCAAAAGCTCTATTTGAGTTCGCAATTTTGTACTAACACTCCTACAATTCACTTTATATCATCCATGAGCCTAACAGGATACTGAGCATCCAAATCTACTGTTCTCTTAGTATCTGACAGATATTCTGCTGTTTGGAAGATATGCAGCTTCTACCTTAGCATAAGGGAGGGGATACTTCTAAGCCATTTATAAAGATCTCTCTTTGATTCCAGTCAAGAAAGCACCCATAAATAAATAAATAATTTAGAAGTTTATTGGCTGCAAATGCCCTTCAGGTAAATGCTCCCACACAATAAGCATCTTCCCCATGCAAAACATCTCCTGCAGAAAATGTCTTAAGTAGAGAAACAGAGTAACTACTATTAGGACCCTGCTTATAAAACCGATACAGCTGAAGATGCTTGCAATAGCAGGCAGAAGGATCAGTAATCAAGGCAATTCTAGCACTGCACCTCACAGATGTGATTTCTCTGACACATCTATGTGTTACAGTTATTTCTGAAAAGCAGTGATCATAAAAGAACAGCTTATTAAAATCCACATATACCTCACAGAATTTCTGTAACAATGCAGGTGGCAAAAAGTCATGAAGCTTTAACTGAACAGGAGGCCCGGTCCAATTGCTTTGAACAAACAGCTGCAAACTGCCCACACCAAGTAGAAATATCAGCCTCTGCCTGCAATGTAGATAAGGAAAGCAATTAGCAACACATTACATTTTCAATTAAGGCTAAGATCTGATTAATTCCTGTACTAATTAAAAACCCTCAGCCTTAAAAAAAAAAACAAACAACAAAACCAAACAAAAAAAAACTCTTACTAGGAAAATACAATAGATCATAATATTTTAAAGATGGCATTCTGAGACTGCTTCACTCTTGAAACTAAATATGGCAACATTTTTCTTATTTAAGACTAAACTCATCTAACATCATTATGATATTATTTCTTTATGCACATACAGAAACAAATAACCTATGTCTGCAGAAGGCAGGGCACAATCCCTCAGAATTTAATCGTCCATTTAAAAGGTGTAGACTTATAGGAGACTTGCACAAACTTCCAGTTTGTTTTGTAATTCCTTGATGACTTTAAACCTTACTGTGTTATCATCAGTCATGCACCAACAAGGGCCCTGACACATATATGGTGTGCCTCCTGCCCACAAAAAGTGAACATTTTAATTGTGTTGGTGAAAAATCGGTATGTTAAGGAGCATTGCTGAACTGGAAAAACTTAACCTTCCCCCTTCCTCCCCATCCCTGTAAAACAGAGACTTAAAGATGCACGAGTCCCTCAAATGGGGGTGGAAAAAAAAGGATGAAGTGTTATACAAGCCTGCAAAAAAACTCAAGTAGAAAAGACACACAAGCAGCTGGTGGGAAAGAATGTGAAAAAAGATGTAGAACAATGAGAAAGCAGAAATGGGGAAGGCTTGGTTGAAAAGAAAGTCAGTTCCAAGTTCTAATCCCCCAAATGCTAGCCTCTATTGCTTATCCCAGCCTCCCCTTGCCTATCCCTACCCCACACCTCTTTTTTCCAAGAAAAAATTTCATTCTGCCTCTGTGACTGCCTTCACACTTACCCTGCAGACCTTTCAAATGCTCACCCCTCAAAAGTTGCCTGAAAAGCAACAGGGACTGTGGCTAGTGTCTAACTCGCAATGGTGACCTACATAGTTTAATTCATTTCTTATATTCCCCTATACATGTCTATCCACCCATCCCTCTTGTTATTCCTTTCTATGTGAATGGGAGTTTTGCTGGCTTATTTTTAAGCACTGTTTACACCAAGTCCAGTATGATTGTGATAATGACGTCAAAGCGGATGCTCACATACACCCTACTGCAGTAGTCATATTGCTACACCTAATCTTGCTCAAATTCAAAGCAAAGAATAATAGAACATTTGTATTTGGCAAAATAATAGATTTATATATAATGCCAGAATTTACAAACAAGAGTGAGAAAACAATAGGCTACGCTTAGGATGTCATCAGGTTACCTCTCTGGGAAACATTTATTTTCTTTTTAGCAAAGTCAGAAAATTACAGAACAGAAACCAAAACAAATTGGACACTGAACAGTCAACTCGTATACATCAATGCAAGCTGAGAAACAGCAAGAATTTCTCCATTTTTGTTTTTCAATATATATGGCACACCAGTTAACCAACCATCAGATGTCCCCATCTTACCATTCAGTGGTCAGGTTGGGAAATCATAGCAAGCTTTATTGTATGGATTTGTTTTGGGATGTTTGGTATTTGTTTCTATGTTGAATAAGGTAAAAGTAGTAAATGCACAGCCAATAAAAATAAGTGTTAGTGCTCATTTTTTTTGTTCCTTTAGCTTCTGGAATCAAACATAAAGATCTTTTGAAACAAGCTCTCCACAACTATTCTATCTTTTTTTATTGTGTCTTGCACATTATTTCATAGCCTTTTGAATAAGGCAATGAATGAACCTCATTCACATGGAGTTCAGAAAAAAATAAGAAGGCATTCTCCCTCTATATGGTTAATACATATACTATTGTTCCATCCTCTATAATTTGCTGATTAAAAAATTAGCCGCAAGACTACATTTTCTGTAGAAGATAGTTAACCATTGAAACAAGCAGCAATAGCAGGGAAAACTAAAAAAGAAATTAAAAAATCTCCTATTCAACAATGTTTGCTTTGAGACTTTTTGTAACTTTTTAAGCCATCAAGTTTAAAAGTGCCGTAGTGCAAAATGTCTGGGCAGGGAAGAAGAGAAGCAGTTAAATAATAGAAAAAGTTGCAGCAGATCTTAAAACACTGCTAAATATTTTCTTCCTAGAGTTATGGATATGAAAGTGGAAAAAGTTACAGGCTATGTCCAAAGAAATTACAGTCTAGATCTGAATTTTGAGCTGTTTTGCCCTCAAGCTGCCTAGTTTTAACTTCAGAAATAGAACTCCTTAAGACTTCTTTTAAAACTATTATAAAACTGAACTTCATACTGTGGTTATATAGTGCTTAAAGATTAACATTACCCAACTTTGTGTTTCCAATTTAATTCAACTCCCATTGAGTTTTTTAATTTCCATAATTACATCTTTCAGGCAACAAAAGCATATATTTGAACTTACACTGTCTACTAAAAGTTACAAGAAAACCAGTGTCCTTGTGAATTTTCTGAGCTAGAACTCGAAGGTTTACTGCAATTCCTCTGAATCATTCAGTATAAAAAGAAAATGACACTTTACCCATATACATAAAAACATTTTCACCGTAGGCAATGGAAGGTCAGAATGCAAAAGTTGCATTAATTCCTGACATAAGACAGTCACAGGGCATAGGGCCTGTAAGTAGGAAAAATAACTATGTAACACATTTTAACCTAGAAAGTCACTGGAAACTATCAAACATGGTACAGATTTAAGTGCTATAAGCAGTGCCTATCTAAAATAGGAAATGATTTTTCAGTGTAAGTTTTTCTATCAAGAGAATGTCTTAATTTCCTTCAGCACTAATTCAAAGCTTCTTACAGTATTATTAATGGAGCTTGAAAAATTCACTTGACAAAAAATGTTCCTGCCAGACACTGATATATTTTGAAGACTACAAGCTTTCATTCTGAATAAAACTTCAGAAAACAAAAAAACTGTCTGCTTCTCAAAGACTAAATATTGCAGATCTGCCTCTGTATCTTCTGGTAAGCGGGCTTCTAATGCTGCCAAAAATTGCTGAGGGAACAAGAAAAACCTCAAAGACCAAAGAGCTGAAGCACGAGCACCAGAGGAACGAATTCTTTTGCTCTCTGCAGGAGGACAGCAACAATAGAGTCCTGTAAATGACATACAGCTAAAAGCTCATGGGAGAGCGGGAGAAGATGACACATCACCATAACAGGATATGTATAAAATACTACTGAATGCAATATATGATTATCTTTAAGAAGCTGAATGGTTCATAAAGGCAGCAACACATACTTCAAACAGCAACACATAGCTCAAGCAATGACTAAGATGAAGACTGAGTCTGTTTCAAGTCCTGATCAATGTTTCTTTCCTTGCCACATTATTTAGAATAAAATACTGCAAGATGACAGAATTTAGAAATATTAAAAAACTTCTATAGACTCTGTTATTGTATAAACTACAGCTAACATTTAACAGCAACAGCACAACAAAGTAATAATAAAAAAAAAACCCTAACAAAACCAAAAATCAACCACCTAGAGACAAAATACATGAGAGCAACCTCTGAACATTCTAACTCAGAAAAAAAGGAGGGCATTGCATTATATGCCACACTAGAAGATAAGCTTTTGACACACTACGATCACTCACAAAACTCAGCTCAATATTTTAGAGGTGCTAAGTATTTGTTTCTCTCTGATACTTTCACAAAAACTTTTGGGTTTATGTCTGTCAGGCATGTGCACTTTGCCACATTTACTGGCAATAACTGACCTTATTTTCTTTTTATCCTCTCTTATCTTTTGCTTTTCTTTTGGCAAAACGTTTTCCCGCCCTCACCTTTTAAAATAAACAAATACATATACACACATACAGTGTTCTGCTTCTACCATGCCTAGCATGATAGATTTCAGTCTGTTCATTATCTATGCAGGAAACCATAAACACTGAAGTCAGACTCATTAACAGCAAGAATTAGCATCTGCAGTACAATTTAGAGAACCTATCAGGGAAAGTCTTGTGAAGAAAATGATGGATGAATAGCACCTCAGTAATACCTTACTCATCTTACGTTAAGAAGAACAGAAGAATCTTACTATGAATCAGGCTTGGAAACATAGGCATTGATCAGACAGTAACGTTACATGGTACTTTAAGTAGTCACATAAATGTAATGCAACACTGCACAGAGAAAACCATTACTAAATTGTTTGATGACACATGGCAACATGAATTTACATTCGCTGGTTTCCTTATACCAGCAGCTTCACAGGTAATCTATGTAAATAAAGCCAGGGTTTTCAGGAAACCCTCATATCACAATAGTATCCAGTGAAAGAAACTGTGATAATGAACAGATGTTCCAAGATACGGGGGGAAAACCCAAGAAATCGGTTTTCTAGTTTGGACAGAATTATGTCACGTTATTTTATTTATTTTTTTTTCCTTAAAAAAGCGTTTTTCTGGAAACCAAACATGGCCTCTATTAATCTTCCATATAATAAATAATGATTTCCACCTTTCCACGTTATCAACCTCTGCAGAACAGTCCAGGTATGCTAGAATCTGTTTCTCCAAGTAACTGTCGATGTTCTCCTCTGCCACAGATGATGCACTGAAAACATTCTGGATAGCTGAACTTGAAAATAGTGCCTCGTATTTCCCATCCAAAATCAACTGCAATAATGATCCAGTTTCTGAAGGAAAAGAAAAAAAAAAAGAAACAAATCAGTGCAAACTGTCTTACAAGGCCTAATCAAACCTAAAACATATACCACTTCCCTTTCAAGGAATGAAACTTCATTTAGAATGCAGAAGTTGCACTGAAACTAAAGAACAGGAGTAGCAGCATCACTTTATCCAAAGTTTTACAGGACTTGCATTAATGCTACAGTGAAATATAAACTGCCAGATCAACGTAAAACAAATTTGCACTGAAATTTCAGGGGAAATACATGGATCGCGTTTCAAGCATGTACACTACAGTTACTGAAAAAAACTTCAGTTATCACAAGACTTTTCTTCCTTCAAAATATTTTATGAGTGTGTTCCAATAAAGTCCTACAGAGATAAGACAGTAATTTCACAGACTAGAAAACCCTTCTAGGGGAAATGCAACAAATAAAAATGGTTCAATATTTGCTGAATTCAGCGAATACATTCTCATGTAAAACTGCAGAATCTACTCAGTCATTCCTTTAAATGCTTAGAATGCTCACAAAGAATGGGCAATATGATTTTATCTTTATAAAAGAATTATTTTCCTATGATAAATTTACTATCTCAAAGATAAGTCTATATATGGAATCAGATTCTTAGGAATAACTAGATTTAGATCTAGTGGCTTGAAATCTATAAATGTTTCTTCACTGAAGCCTTTCAAGATAAGCAGAAGTCATGAAATACTATACGTTTAGTTCCTAAGAAACACCAAAGCCATCAGATTCTTGACCCAGGCTACAATTTTGTTTACAGAATGTATCTTCCCTTTTCTTTCTTCAGACGTGCTATAGTGTAATCAATCCAGCAGCTGTTAGAACAACTTCATCATGCTAAACCTGCTATTATTGAGCAAAATCAGTAACTGCCTGTTAACCAGTAACATAGCAGCTGCAATTCATGTAGATGTACTAAGTGGTTTTAACTAGCTGATGCAGTTAAAGCTGATGCAGGTAAGGAGCAGCTGAGGAAATGCAGAGGTCTGCATAGGATAAGGTGCCTTAATATTAATTTGTGATGCCAGCTGGGGGCTACAGCTCCCACGCACTCAGTGTTACCACAGCTACACTAATATTAGTACCAGAGCTAGTACCAAGCATTAAATTCGCACAAGCAGCAGCTCTGCAAGTGAGTGAACCAAATACCAACCCCAAGCCCACCCACCTAAAACAAGTATTTCAAACTGCAGACATACAGGACAACGGAGCACAGAACCAACTTCAACAGCAGCAATGGATAACTTGGTAGGACTGTGTGATAGACACACTTCATTCTAACCAACCTGGACCTGCTAACCAGGCTGCTCTACAAAATTTACTATTGTTCTTTACAAAAACAATCAGCTGAATGACATAAAAGACCATTTAGGTGCTAGATCATTTACCAAAAGCTGTAAGCTGTACCTGGAAACCTAGCAAAAGAACAGTACTTGTCCTGCAGCCCCGCTGACATCATGCTCTCACAGAGAACAGAAATAACAAGAATTTTGGTCCAATCTATGTTTTGGGGAGACCTTCTTTCACCAAATGACAGCTTCCTTGTATTGGCTTATATTTGTTCATACAGGCAAGACTGTAGCTGGCAGAATAACTATTGGCTGTGAGGATATTAATAAAGAATATGGAGGTTTTCTCTTTCCAGTAACACCATAACAGTAAGCACGTAAAGTCTGCATTTGGTTCTGTGTTTAGCTTCTTATAAGACACCATACAAACTGAAGGTTACAGTCTTTAAACTTAGTTTCCAGATCACAGGTAGGAAGGGCCCATGTAAGTGGTAACTAAGAACCATTACCAAGCCCACTATTTTCTCTCTCTACCTCAAGATACCTTTCACCAACTCTCAGTGAAAAGATAAGGTACGTCTGACAGGTCAATTACATCACCTGACATTCCTGGACAGTACAATGATTAAGATTAAAAATGAAGCAGCATAAAGAAACAGCTGAGCAGCTCTATACAGTTCTTTTCCAAAATTCCCTAAGTGCTTGGGTACAGATAAACAAGTCTTGCAACACACTACAACCTCTAAATGTTTTAAATACCATCACTTGAGCACAACTGTGTTTCTAGCCTGTCTGAAATATGCAAGTACCTTTTTGTGACAAATGTTACATTTTAAAAACTACTGTGCTCCCCTGATGGAAAGCTGGGTCAGTAACAACCGAATCAAGTGTCCTCAAGCGACTACTTTTCATTGTTTCCTCAAGCAACACTGACTAAAAACTAGTAAAATATAGAACAGGTAGTTCATGGCAGACTTTTTCTCCTCGTGTTTTGCTACAAGAGCCAGTTCCATCAAACAGCCGGGCAGCCCTTCTCTCGGAGGTCATGAGGCAGTCGCAGGGCGCACCGTCATGAACAGCCTGACTTGAGGAGCGGCAGGGGCCTGTTGCAGACGCAGCCTCTCCACCTGAAACCTGGTCGGACCGGCAGGTAGCGGCCGCAAAACTCTTGAGAAGCGCCATGCCGAAGGGGCCGCGCCTCTCGCCTCAGCCGCGCCGCTCCTCCAGGCTGACGAGCCCTGGGCCGGGGGGGGGGGGGGTTGGCGGGAGCGCCCCAGAGCCCGGCAAGCAGCAGAGAACGTGGGTGGAAGAGGGACACCACGGCCCCCCCGAGCAAGCGTGGATAAAGGGAGCCGCAGCCACTACACCAGCTCAGCCTGGGGCTGATGGAGACGCTGGTGGTTCCGGACACGCACAGCGACGACCACACACAGAGTCCGAGCACCTCCTCCGCGCCGGGCCGAGACCTCCCCTCACCTGCCGCCGCGACTTCGCTCTGCTTCCACTCCAGGGACTCGGCCGCGCTGAGGAAGCCCCTCAGCAAGGCGCTCTCCAAGGCGAACATGGTCCCGCCGTCCCCGCCCCGCTCCCCACCGCTGCCGGCTCGCGACCCTCGCGCTGACTGACAAGCGCTTAACCCATGTGTGAGAACCGGCCCCAGGGAGCCGCCATGACACCGCCGCCGTGCACGCCGGGAGCATGTGACGTCACGTGACGTAACGCTACGCGCGCAGGCGCAGAGCCCCGCCCGGCACGCCTGCCCACGCGCGAGACCAGCCCACGCGGGATGATGCGCGAGCGGGGGCGATGGGGGTGGAGCAGGGCTGAGAGAGCGCGCGCGCCAGGGGCGGGAGCCGCGCGGGCGCGGTGAGGGGTTGCGGGGGGAGGGGAGAGAGAGCGCGAGCCTTCCGCCCCGCCCCCTGGCAGGCGGTGCACGCAGGGCGGGGCGCGGTGAGGGGGCTCTTAGGGACGAGGGGGTAGGCGCGGGCGCGCAGGTACATGGTGTCCACCTGCTGAGGCTCCTCTGTTGAGACCCCCGGGGCGGGCGGCAGGGGCTGGGTGAGGCGAGCAACCCTCAGAGCGTGTGTAACAATAGACTTTTCTGAGAATAAACGGTAAATAAAACCAAGGAATATTTTGCTTTCGCACCTCTGCCCGTTTCCCCTATGCGTGGATCCTGGAGGCACTTTGAGACTGTAACAGGTACATACACGGCAGGAGAACCACCAGCAGGAGTCATTGCACTCCTGACTGAGAGGGGACTGATAACTGCTGATGTAAAACACGGCTTTGATTGTGTATCAGTTCCCATTTGCTACAGACTTAAGGAAGTCTGTTGATTAAATTCGCTTCCCTAAACGATCTGAAGAGTATACATGTATTTCTCGAGAAACAGTCAAAAGGTTTTGTTTATATTTCAGGACTGCTTCTGTCAGTTGGCTAAAAGGGAAGCAAGCCTTTTGCAGTACTGTCTAGCGAGGATTCAAGATTTTAGCATAATGCTGCTTACTATTTCTAAGCAAGAAGTAGATAATTAGACCTTCTGACACATGAGTTTTCAGAGAATAACTTTCATGTTTAACTTTCTTCCATGAGGGTATGAAAATGATCCATATGAAGTGTTGTGCTACTCTGGTGTCTGTACCAGCATGTTTAATGTCACCTTGCAAGCTATCTGTGCTGCTGTTTTGATCCGTATCATATAAATAAATACTTTCTGTTGCAGCAGTTTTTTTCCTAAAGCCTTTTGAAATAGGTGATCCCATTGTAGACTATCAAAAAAACACCACTACTCTTAAAGATTTGGTAAGTTTAAGGTAATTATTATTACTTTAAACATAATAAATAGACATTTATTACAACATTTTTAACAGCGAGATGCTGATTGTAAAAGCTGCTATTATATGAATTTTAATTTATCCTCAATTCCATGTGCCAGGTCTCTGTTACTGTTGGAGAAAGAAGCAATCGTGTGGTATGCCAATTTTTAACAATAATTGATTTGCTATCTGAGGAGAGGGGAAAGGGAAGGAATTGTTGAGGATAAAACCCACTCATAGGTACAGCAGGATGAAAACTTGAAATAGTGTATACCCAAACTTCTGCAGTTCTAAAGAGAATATTTGACGTGTCTGGTGAGAGAAAGGGAGCTGCAAAGTCTGAATTGAGGGACTCTATCTGTTTTTCTTACTTTGTTAGTTCAATCCAGCTATATCCCACTAACCAGTTATTCTTTGTTAACATGAAATATATTCATATGAATCATCATATTTGTGGTCACATCATCTTGAGTTGGATCTTCAGAAACAGACTTCAAGCTTGTTTGAAGCTTAGTGGGCTCCAAAAGATGTAAGCTAAGAGTTCAAACTACATTCTTCAGTTTTGCTGAGTTAATGTGCAGGCCCACACTGTAAGGAGGAGTGGTTCCTTAGAAAGTTTCCATCATAGCTACAGCTTTTCCAGTTATATTTGGCATTTAAAAATAAACATAGACTTACGGTCTTGAGGTGACAAAGGCAAAAAAAGGACAATTATACAGCTGTTACAGCCTATTAATAGTATATCTCAGTCACTGGGACTGATGTGATATTTGACATATATTACAGCTTTTTCACTGCACTTACCAACTGGCCTTGTATCCATTGGTTCTCTCTCTGACCAGTTCACCAACTTAGACTCTTGCTTCACCCAGACCCTGACTAACACAATGACTGCTTAGCCAGTGAGGTGGAGGTAGCAAAGCTACAGTTCTAAAATGCTAAAATAGCAGTGGTTAGGAAATCCTTCTCTAACAACTTTATAAAGCAGCAACAGAGAGAGGCAGTGTAGGTCACCACACAACAGGAAAAGAAAGAGTGATTCAAACCACTCCTAGAGAATGAACAATGAAGAACATGGCCAGTTGCAAATAGCTCTGGGCAGCTCTTCTCTGATACTGTGGCGGCTATCCTAAAAGTACTTACATTAATCTTCATTAATTATTCAGGAAATATTATATGCTAATATTACTGTAACTCTTTGTGTATGGTATCCAAGATCAGTAAATAACTGGGCAAACATGAAGTAGGTGTTAAGTAAATACACAGTCTGCCTGTGAAACAAAATTGTAAGATTAAGCAGAAACAGTGATTATGGCAAGCAGTAAATAGTGAAGGGGTGATGAGTTTCACATTCTGGGAGCCTTGCTGAATTTCTACCATATTAGCTCTTACCAGGAAACAGTGCAGCTCTTACCAGTAAATTATAATTGTGCTTGAAAATCACAGTCCTGCTTTTTATGTTGGTCCTCCAAAGTTTGAGGTATCTCTGTGGCTTGACCTCAGTAAGGTTTGGTGTGTGACTTAGGCATGACCAGTGGTCCTTATTCTGTTTATAATGTAAGATGTGGTGAATGCTGTGGATGAAAGGGAGGGGTGTGTCTGTGGATCTGTGTGTATTAATTACAGGATATTCCATGTAAATAAGCAGAAAAATACTGGATATGTTTTTGTGATTATTTTTACAACAATATAATAAGCAGTCCTCTTCAGCTTTCAGACTTAAGAGTCTAAAAATACGAGCTAGATTGTTATGTGATTAAGTGATAATGGAATTTACACAAATTGTATACCCAAATTGGTTTAGATCTACAGAACAGTTTGATGTTACATTGTATCTTCCAATATGATTATTCCAGCTAATTAGCATGAAGGATTTAACTTTAATAGTGTTATTAGCTTAAATGCTCTGTATTAAGTTATAATAAGAAACAGGAACATTCTGCCTGATGAGAAGTGTACTATCCTGAAAAACTTCCAGTTTCTTACAGCTTTGCCAAATAGCACAAATACATGTTTTGATGTTTTCTATTTGCAGAAATGTCCCTTAGCTTGGAGTTCTAAGCAAAGCAGGTGCAATTTATTTTTAAAAACAAACAAACAAAACAATAACTATGGGCACAAAAATGTTTTTTCCTGTGTTTTCTATGCTTCTCTCTGAAAGTGTGTTTTGGTAGTGATTGGGGGTATGGTGCCCTATATGTCAAGAGTAGTACTTTTTTTGCCATCTCCATTTTTACATCTCAGTTTCAGTTTGGTTACGTAAAAGTTCAGCATGGTTTTGCAGTGTGATAGAGTTATAACAACAGAGGAATAAAGAGCATGTGGGGACCAAGTGAAGGAAAATAAGTTCCTATAGGTTTTCCAACTGTTCTTCTCAGTAGCAGAATTATACCTTTACTCTTGTTGCTGTGGGAAATTTTCTTCTTTCTGCTGTTGTAGGTTAAGGAACATGCGAGTAGGATTTGGACTAGAGAGCAGACTAGAAATGCACATGATGAGAGATCATTTTTTATATCTTGTGTGCCTGAACTCTGCTGTTCTGTTATACATCCATTCTGTTCAAAGGCTGACTGTAGCAATTATTAATAAAAATAGGTTAGGAAATAGTAAGGGGTTAGTCAATGTCTACGTGTTCATATTCTGCCACAAAATAAATTGCAGGGCATTGTGAACATATTTTGAACACGAGAGTAGGGAAAATATTCATGCTGTCCTTAACTTGTTCACTTGAAAGAAGAGCAGTTGCTTTAGACTTACGTTGCATCTCAGAGGAAGACCTCTTCTTGTTCATCTTTAAAGGCAAAAAGTTTGGGGTTCTTTTAAAAACAAAATCAAGACTGGATAGTCTTGATTTTTAGGATACTTGATTATCCAGTCTTGATTTTTAGGATATTTGTCTGAATTGCCTACGGTTCGATTTATCTAGGTGGTACCTCTAGCTTTACTGATGAAGAGTGGCCTGAAACAAATATGGTCACTTTACTAAGGATCAAAAGTTGGCTAAAACCAGATCTACAGTAACAAATGTAGAAAACAAAATTAAAAAGAAAGCTTATCAGAAAGTTATTAGAGATGTGGGAATCTATTAAGAGCTGGAGTATACTTTTTGTGGGGATTCACACAGAGCAAAAATATGTTGGTGTCTGACATCCCAGAGTGGCTTTGAATTGTCTGAATCATAATGACTCACTCTCATTGCATATTGACATCCCTGTTGGTAAGGAACTGCTGTCTCTCCTTTGTAGCAATTACAGCTTGCACATTTTTGTTTTCTCCTCCCACTGAAGTTTTTGTTCTTATATCTACAGTTGAGATTGCTCAATCTCAACGAGATTGAATTTGTTCTTATATCTACAGTTCTTATATATTATAGTTGAGATTGCCTTATCCAAGAAGACAGGCACTGTTTTGCAGGTGCAGTAGAGCATTTATTTCTGTATTAGAAACAAGTATTCACTCCTCCAAATGGAAAAGGAATATGACATCCTATCTAGTTTCTGTAGAGGCTTTGCTGTAACTTAAGTCCCTCCCACATCAACACATAAGAGGATGGTAACACAAGCACCAGTTGCAGATCTGTACTGTTTATGTATGTCTTTTATTTATATACATAACTTCTAAACCCTGTAAAATAAAGATCCTAATCCTTATAAAGCAAGCGTGCAGCCACCATTCTAAAATAAAATGATCAACCACTGCCATGAATTCTTTGTATTCAGTTCCAGTCAGCTCAGAACTATCCTGCCTGGGATGAAACAATACATGCACTGTGGGTTTTGCTACCATGGATCATTCCTGGAACAAGTGAACCAGGAATGGCACACAGAGCAGATGCTTTACTAACTTCTTATTCCTCTGGATATAGATGAGAGATCGTGTTTAGGGCCAGTTTCCAAATTTATGCTGGGGGAAGTGAAGATGACCCAAAACATACTTTAACAGAACTGTGACTTCTCCCCCTGCTCCCTCCCATCTTATGCTTATCATCTATAACCTAGGTGACAAAGAGGGTGATCTGTCCTTCCACAGAGTCGTTAGAACTGGTACTGATTGCATTTTTCAGAAAGACTGTTCAGGTGTATGCTATTACCACCAAATTCTTGTCAGCACACTCAGGCTAAGAGCCTGTGACTTGATGTCTGGCAAAAGTACCATAGTATTTGCTTGTAAAAATTGATAAGCCCACACAAAATGAGTAGAGATTAGGCCAAACAGACATGGTGATACTGCTCTCCTAATTAAAACATCCTTTCTTAGAACTTCCAAGGAACAGGTTTGGAGCCTCTGCTGTTACCTGTGTCTTGACAATATTCTCAGGTCTTCTTGTCCAGATTTTTTTTTTTTCCCCTTAAACTTTATGAACCCATTCCTTGCTTTTTCTTACACAGGAAATTGAAGCTTAAGTTATTTGATTCAAATTTTCCTTTAGAGTTGGCAGTAATCCTAAGGCTAAATGCCAATTCATTGTTCCCATGCCATTTCAACCTTTAGTGCAGTTAAACTTTGTAAAACTGTTTAGCTAAGTTTTTCTCTTGTTGTCAAATAATCCGTCTTAGAACCCATTATCAATTCTTGTTTTAGAAAAAAAACCAAGAGCTTTTTAGAGAGGTGAAAATGCATTTACTCATTTTTGCATTACATTTCTTGACTCGTGGGGACAGGTGGTTTTGTTCTTCTAGAAATGGCTGAAGAGAGAGGGAACCAGGTTTTGCTTAAATGTCTTAGCTTTATTTTTTTCCATTAATCACTACTTCTCAACTCTGTTTTTCTTTTTCCTCAAATTTTGCTTATTTCTTCATAAACTAACCTATGAGAAAAGAGATAGGATGGTATTTAGTCAGAAAAAGAAGCCTTAGGGGAGTCTGTGATAGTCTTCCCATTAATAGGAGTTGCTATAAAGGGGATATAGAGGATTTTCAGCACACACATTTGAAATTTCATCATAGAATGGTTTGGGTTGGCAAGAACCTTAAGATCATCTAGTTCCAAACCCCCTGCTATTGGAAGGTATGCCTCACACTAGATCATGTCCCCCAAGGCTCTGTCCAACCTGTCCTGGAACACTGCCAGGAATGGAGCATTTACCACTTCCCTGGGCAACCTGTTCCAGTGCCTCACTACCCTCACAGTAAAGAACTTCCTTATATCTAACCTAAACTTCCTCTGCTTAAGTTTGAACCTGTTACCCCTTGTCCTGTTACTACAGTCCCTAATGAAGAATCCCTCTCCAGCATCTTTGTGAGTGTGTGAAGATACTGGAAGGCTGCCCTGAGGTCTCCACGCAGCCTCCTCCAGGATGAACAGCCCCAACTTTCTCAGTCCGCCTTCATACAGGAGTTGCTCCAGCCCCCTGATCATCCTCATGGCCCTCCTCTGGACTTGCTCCAACAGCTCCATGTCCTTCTTAAGCTGAGGACACCAAAGCTGCAGACAATACTGCAAGTGGGGTCTCATGAGAGCAGAGGGACAGGATCACCTCCTGCGACCTGCTGGTCACACTGCTTTTGACGCAGCCCAGGATACGGTCGGCTTTCCGGGCTGCGAGCACACACTGAAGCTGGCTCATGTTCATTCTCTCATAGACCAACACCCCCAAGTCCTTCTCCACAGGGCTGCTCTGAATCACTTCTCTGCCCAACCTGTAGCTGTGCCTGGGATTGTTTTGACCCAGGTGCATTTTTTGATCTGCTGAGGACAGGAATTTTGCCTAAATTATCTCCTGACCTCCCTTTATGAATTTTTTTCCTAATGATTTTATTTCTTCTCAAATTTTTCTCTGAACCTTGAATCACCTTGATGGGAGAAGTCTGCATTCACATTTGGTGGCTAAGAAATACATTTTGCAGCTGTACTTGTATAGGAATAACTTTCAGCAGTATAGAACTTTACTTCTCTGCTCTGTAGAATGTATAGTCAGGAAAAGGGAAGCAATATCTTTCCATAGATGATTGTGATCTGATAAATAAGCACGTGTGTTATTTAAAACTGTGCATTTGATTTGCAGTACGGCTCAATCATACTTTCATTCTTTTTAGTCTAATGATTTTAGACAAATGATTCAAAATATTTAATCAAATGCTTCTCAAAAAAACCCAACAACAAAGCAAACCCCAGCTTTTCCTCATCTTCCCTCTTCTCTCCTCTTTTAGCTCATTATCTCAGTCCACACTGTGCACCCAGGCAGAGCCCCAAAATGTGTAATAGGTTTCATTGTGGGAATGACACTTGCATGACCTGACCTTAAAGAGACTAGGTAAAAGTACAGTTTTGATTGGAAATTGCTGCTGCTCTTTTATTGGCATTTTTTAAAGTAATGTATTATTCAGCCTTAATGGCATTAGGTATTTCATCTACTTTATTACTTTTCTGAAAAGTTAGAAAGGTAATCAACAAATCCATGTTGCTTTTTTTCTTTTCTATGTATAAGTATAGTTTTTAATAGCTGAATTTAGATTGGAGAGGCGACATTGTGACTAACTGGCATGGAACCAGATTCTGATAGCATCACAGTGTGGTATAGGTCAACACTTAATTTAGTCTGGCTCCTAGTGTGAACAGATTCTCCTCTAAAGTCATGTCTTTGTTCCTGACATAAAATAATAGCTATTTCTATTTACATCTCATTTTCAAGCCGTAAAAGTCTATGCCAGTACTAAAATGGGAAGAAAGGTACAGGATAAAGATAGTGTCCTTGCTATAGTTCACCTGTTTCTGGAAGAACAGAAATAGGTGTTGGGGACTTAGTTTTGGTCCTGCTCTCTTAAAGATGGCTAAATAAAGGTAAGATAAGGCTTGCATCTGTAAGTCACCTACTTAGTGTAGCAGTATATGTTGATTTATATTGTGAAGCCCTCCAGTTTATAACTTGCTGATCTAACTAATTCTAATGAATATGCTGCTGGGATTTAGTATGTGAAAACTGAGTTTTACAGAGACTGCAGGTACTTGTTAGAGAATTTAAACCTAGCTTATACTTGTGAGTTAATACTGTGTTTTGATCTTTCTGGTAAGTAGTAGAATCACATTTTCCCATCTTCTAGTTCCTTATCTGTCCTTCTTGACAAAGTAACAAAATGTATTCTTTCTTTTAATAAGCCAGACTGTCCTCCATTTCTGGCAGCCAAGTTTCTGGTCTTTCCAAGTTTTCAATCAATTATTTGGGAACTTGCTGCTGTTGTGTTTTGTAGTATTTGTATAATCTTCTCCTTACTGCTTATTGGGATTGAGTTTTATATGCATGGGATCTTTAATCACCATTTTTTAGCATCTTAGCATCTTGAATTAATTTAAGCAGATGAAAGAGATCAATAGGTAAGGTCTTAAATATTCTTGATAGCCAGATGCTCCTGTATTTTGCATGCAGAAAGCTTCCAGGTGCTCTCAGGTTGACAGATGAACTGAGTTTTGAATGTGTCCCGTTTACTTTAATGGTCAAGTGTTCAGGTTTACCAAACCCCATGTTCTCTCTCTGCACTGAAGTGCATAGGCCTAATAGCAGGAAGCTTCATACAGATTAGTTCAGTATATAGTATATTTCTTGTTTAATGTCATTAGAAGTAGTTCGTCTTAAATATTTTTAAGTATCTTCAGACTTGAACTCCAAACACAGCATCTTTTGACTACTTCAGGCTTGAACAAAAGGCACTTGGGGAAGGATAAAGAGCAGCTTATTTCAGTAGCTGGCTTTTGAGAACTAGAACTGAGAATGTTATTCTCTGTCACCTGTGTTCCCCATAATTATTTTTTGAATTCGGTATAAAGTTGCTGTAAATCAAAACTGTCTCACCTTAGTGTATATACAGATATTTCAGTTAGCCTTAGATATTATTGTGTTATTCCAGCCTTTGCAAATGAGTTAAAAAAAAAATAACCTAGAGTAGTTACTATATTCTCTGATATTGTTCATGGTAAGGACTTGTATCAAAATACGCACACTGTTCTGCTGTAGGAAGGTCCCACACTCAGAATGTACAGATTATCTGTTGTCACTATGTAAAGCCTTAAGACCTGTTAACAGAAAAGTTGGAAGGTAATGCTGCATGTGGAGCAAAATTTAAAAGACATTATCAGCTATGTTATCATCATTCTACTAGAATAATTGCAAAATTCAAGACATTAGATACAAAGATTTTATTGTTTCTTAGTGACTTAGAAGTACAAAAAGAGGGAAATCCCACAGGTGTAAGCACGGCCAAAATCTCTGCCAAGGTGCAATTTGGACAGATGCCATTTAACCCCCAGAAAAACTCGTGCCAGAAGCTTGGACAAAGAGTTGTTCTGATTCACTGCCTAAATAGTCTTTACAGTCTATTGGATGATGACAATAGATAAAAATATATTAACAAATCCCAGTAATGGGATAATACCAACATCTTAGTCCTACATTTGACTGAAAATAAACACAGCACTTAATATAAAGGAGCAGAAAGAAACTATCCAGCCCCTGTATCGCTGTTCTTGCTAGCCTGATTTCCTAGGGAAATGCAGGGGATCTATGCAGCCTTGTCTTGCTGGCTGTCCGCATTTAATACTTTCATAACCCACTGGCTATGTTCAGCCAAACTGAAACAGAGGCATAACTTATCTCTAATCTCTAAGAATTTTCATTTTCTTTCTTTTTTTTTTTTTTTCTTTCCTGGATTTGTGAAGAAGCGGGTTAGATAAGAATAGATCAATTTGTATGTCCTGCATGAAAACTTTCTTATTATCACAGAACAGAAAACTCAGCCTTGTGGGGTGATTCAGAGAAAACTCCAGGAACAAACTTGCCAACAAAGTTTTCAAGTTGACAAGCAGGTATTATTTATTGCGGCGCCGGGAGACATGGGGAATAGCTCCTCCTAACGTGTCCCCCCAGATTGCTATACAAGCTGTCCCTGGGCATACATACATATTCATGAGGCTACATATGGATTACATCATTTTCCAGAGAGTTCCCCGCATGCGTACAGAACTGCGGTGGTGGTCTCTGAGGGACGTTTACTTCTTCCAACAATCTTCACCACTTCTGGCAGCCTTTGAAGCACGCGAAGTAGATGCTCATACCAGTTTAATTGGTTCGTTAGCACCAGAGACATAATAATCCTCCTATCCTCCTACTTATCAGTTAGTTTAACTGTAGCCCATCCTGGACACCTGGGATTCCCAGATACTCCTTATCCCTGTGTCCTGTTCTTTTAGACTGTTTTTCTCTCACAGGGGCTCACCCTGCTCTGCAGGTTCTGCAGATGCCTGCCTCTGCAACAGCACTTCTGGTTTAACCCCTTCTTGGCTCTGAATGTGAATGTGCCACTTGTTGCCAGTGACAGCAAGCTTGTCCTCCTTATCAGTATCAGATAGGACAGATGCAGAGGGTGATACTCTCGGACATAACTGTGATACATGATTTTCCAACCTATCTTCCTGATTACTGTTTTTTAACTTTAAACATCTTTCTCCAATATCACAGGCTGAACGTATCCAGCTTAACTTTCAGTTTTTCCCTGTAATTTCCAAAGCCAAAATCAAGGAATCTGGCAGACCTATATTAATTTTGCATTCAGTCTGTCACTCCGTGTGATTTCTTAAAGTGAAAAACATATCTGCATACATTACTTCATCCCATTTTCCTTGCCCCCTCAAAGCAACATTCATTGTAACAATGTATTATAGCTCAGAGTTCCATTTTTAGGCCATTTTCCCTGATCTTCCAAAGTATACAAAGGCCACCATTGGTTACAATATTTTACCAATGTTTTCTTATTTACCAAGCCCCCAGGAGACCCTCCAAGTTCTTTCCAGTGTGCCAAAATGCACCCAAAAGGACTCTTTTTAAAGATCTCTTCACTTTGATGATTTTCCATTATCAGTCTCACATTCACACACACACACACAAACGGGATCCCACAGACACACTCCACAATTACAACACTTGAGACAAAGAGACTAAAATTCAACCAAACAAACAACAGTTAATAACATGGTTATAACATCCTGTCACCAGTACCAAAATCACAAGAGCAAAATCATTACTGTAACAAGCCACAAAA
This sequence comes from Neopsephotus bourkii, assembly GCF_033783945.1. NCBI lineage: Eukaryota > Metazoa > Chordata > Aves > Psittaciformes > Psittacidae > Neopsephotus > Neopsephotus bourkii. Next base: position 7,932,616 of record NW_026901776.1, on the reverse strand, counting down.
TAAAAGGAATACCAGTAGAATCAAAAGCAATACTTCCTAACCCCTATGGTTCAGACCATATTGTAACATTAATAGGGGGGTTTCCTTGTACCCTTTATAGTTGACTAGCCTGTCAGTGTCCCAGGAAGGACGAGACCCTTGTGTCCGACCAGCCTGTCTCCATCCCACTGTGGGAACCGTACTGGACAGCCCACTGTATTGGAGGGTGATTTGACTAACCTATTCAGGGACCCACGCTGACAGCACCACTGAATCAAATCCCTTATGGGTTGTTGATAGCACACTGGACCCAAAACCATTTCCACAAGACACCCTGCATCTTGTAGGACCCAAACCATATGATGCCCCCTGCTTAGTTATAACAGTCTGTCACTGATACCAAAATCACAAGACTAAAATCCTTAATGTAACAAGCCACAAAATAAATCAAATACCAACAAGATCCGAAACCATTTCCACAAGACACCTCCTGCATCTTTCAGGACCCAAACCACAAGAAGCCCCCTGCTTCTTGCTTCTTGTGGGTGTATACCAAACGGACGCTAGCAGCCGGGTATACACCTTTACCGATGAGATTTGCTATCCTGATTTACAGAAGGCTTCCAATCCTTGTGTACACTTACCAAACTAACCCAATTAACAATTCAGTCTTTATGCAAGATGCCCCCTGCACCTTACAGACTATACAAAAGTAAAGAATACCTTTTATGAGATGGTCCTTGTCTGCTCCCACAGCGATACAAAAGAGTCGAGGGGTCCCTCCGGGAAAAGCTCCAGAGGGCCCTAGGGGGCCCTGTCCTCAGCGGGTCCTGCAGCCAAGCAGAGAGGGTCCCATCTGGGTCACCAAATTGATTCAGAGAAAACTCCAGGAACAAACTTGCCAACAAAGTTTTCAAGCTGACAAGCAGGTATTCTTGATTGTGGCGCCCGGAGACACGGGGGATAGCTTCTCCTAACGCATGTCACCAGATTGCTGCACAAGCTGTCCTTATATAGCCCCTGGGCATGCATATATATTCATGAGGCTACATATGGATTGCATCATTTTCCAGAGAGTTCCCCACATGCGTACAGAATTGTGGTGGTGGTCTCTGAGGGTTGTTTACTTCTTCCAACAATCTTCATCATTTCTGGCAGCCTTTGAAGCACCCGCAGTAGATGCTCATACCAGTTTAATTGGTTTGTTAGCACCAGAGACAATAATCCTCCTGCCCTCCTACTTATCAGTTAGTTTAACCGTAGCCCATCCTGGACACCTGCGGTTCCCAGATACTCCTTATCCCTGTGTCCTGTTCTTCTAGACTGTTTTTCTTAAAACTATGTCAACTGTAACGATTTATCTTGTGAGAATTCTCAGTATGTTCTCTAGCTGTACTCATCATGCACCTCAGTAATTTTCCATTGCTACTGTTACAAAGCCATCAAACTTAACATTACTTAAAACTGATTCTAAAGGTTTATATATTCCATTTTGTAATTTTGTGCTTCCCGTTGTGTCAGGGGTCAGGAGTGTGGGGAACCATTAAATGCTCTGAGAGCAGAAAAAGTCAGGCAAGACACAAACCAGTAGGAAGCCAGGCCTCAGTAACTCTTGTGTATGCAAACTTTCTGATTTAGTTTTATCACCATTATCCTAAAAATCTCTGTTCACAGCACACAAATTTGGAAACTGTTTACTTTTCCACTAAATTTTCTCTCTTAATATTTCTTTGTATAATGGAGGGATTTTTTTACTTACACCTATTACTGCTTTTCCAGTGTCGTAGCATTTATATATATCTAGGCTAAATTCTGCTGCCAGTGACAATGCAGACCACTGTCATAGTTCACTTTTCCCCCATATTGCAATTATTAGTGGTATCATTTTTGTCAATGACAAGCTTGCATTCAGGTCTTCAATAAAAATGTGTAGCTTAAAATCTCCCGATTTCAGTTCTGAAACAGAATTTGTGACTGTAACTCATGCTGATGTTTCTGGGGAAAGGAAGAGAAGGGTTGGATTATAATGTACAGTGACTTTCTTCGGAAAGTTTTTCCTTTGTCTGTCATCATCATGCTAGCTGTTGTCAGTTTGTTCCAGGTTTTCTACCATAGAGGATGTGGTGCTTTGCTTCAGGTTACTAGCACTGTCTTGAAAAAAGAATATCTAGGAAAAAATAATAGCTAAAGATGAAGTGTGAGAGGGAGGGATGAAAGGGAAAAGGCTTTTAATTTTCTGTGTTAAGTAAGATCTGCCAAAATCCTTGGATTGCAAAATTGACAATTATTTTCTTTAGGTGTCTTCTTAATTTCTTCTGATAAGCAATATCTAATCTCATTGAAATACTTTTGATTGGTAGCAGGGCCTAATGGAGGTTTATGAGTAAGATACTTATATGTTGTCCGTGGACTTGCAAAGTTTATCATTTCCATAAAATACCCTCACCATAGATGCCTTTGAAAAGAACAGGTGAATTTTGCTATTAGGTTCTGTGTATTTCAACAAAATTGAAAGCTGCTGCTGCCACATGGGCACGCAGCCTCATGGTGTTTCCCAGCTGCAACACTGGCTGCTTGTTTTTCATGTTTAATCCTTTGTCTGGACCCAGGGAAACAGCTGTGAATTTCTGGAAGAGAGTTTCTTTAAAGAAGGGATTTCCATTCCTCACTATGTCACAATTCTAAGTTACAGTTTTAAAAACACTGATAGGGAGGGTATAGGGCTTCAGTCTCTGGATCAGTGTTTGAGGCCAGAATTTTCTTTTTTTGAAGCTAAAGTTATTTTCAAATCAGAGGGTTTTTTTTAAAAAACAAACCAACCAACCAGGTAATAATTTGCAGCAGTGGTAGCAGATTAAAGCCAACCAGAAATTACCAGTTTTAAAGGGGTTTTCTTTGAACGTTTCTTCACAGAACTTTCTCTTGGGCATCAGAACTATGCTGATAGTAGAAGTCAATGTAAACCATTTTGTCTTGTTACTTTTCTATAAAGAAACCTAAAGCAAATCAGTAAACATAAATATTACTACTAGTTTATTATTTTATGTAACTTGCAGGAATCCTGAATCAGTTTGTAGCTGGCTTTACATTTTAACCCAAGAGGATGTGAAATTCAGCTTTCATGAAAACAATGATTGTAGGTGACATGCAGAACTTTGCTTTTGAAGGAACCCACCAAGAGCTTGGGGAAGCCAAGCTTTTATGCTCCTTGTCATTCATACAGAAAAAAAAAGCAGTGGCCATGGCCATGGCCAAAAGTAACTGTTGAAAAGGAAATCTCCAAATCTCTTGAGGATTCATAGAAAAATTCTTTGCTGACCGTGACCAGAAGAGGAGTTAGCGGCCTTGCTGGCTCTTGCTGGCTGGCAGCTATCCCTGTCCCAGTATTTTTTCATCCTGATGATGTTTATCTGTACGCCCAAACTCAAAGTGAGATAGATGAGTTATATATGTGTTTGAATACAATGCAAGATGGAAGAGTAGTCTTGAGACACAGAAAAAGGCTCAGTTCCCAGAAATAATGATGATCTAGTACTTCTACAGTCTTCATAATTTCCTAGGCATGAGTGAGTGTATAGCTTCTGTAACGTGTGACTTTTTGAAGATGAAATAGAATAACTGAATTTTAAACAAAGCCAATGCGAAAGCTGACTGCTTTGTGTGCTAATACAGCAGCAGTCTGACTTTTTACCTTTTTTTTTTGTTTTTTTTTTTTTAAATCCCCTAGCACACTCTTCAGTGCTACTGTAGTCAGATATCCAAGAGGCCCACCCTTAGAAGATCTTCCACGTTTCACGTTTTCTTATAAGTGAACCTTAGACCTGTTAATCAGGTAACTAGTTGAAAAGTGAAACAGATGTCTTGTTAATAAATATTGCTGTGTGGTTTGAAGCACTGGTTTGATGTATAATTCTAGCAGCTGGCAGACTTCAAATGTGAGAAACTTTCAAGTTCAGCACAGAACAATCTTCAAGCTGCAAGTAGCTTGGATGAAGCCACAGGATGAAATAAAAACAATAAATTCCCTTAGAAATTATTTATTTGCATTCACCAAATGTAAGAAAACAGCAACAGCTTTTTCTCCAGTGTTGACACTGCAGCGCCACCAGCTAAAGCTTTGCCTACAGACAGAGCACTCACATAATAAAGTACTTGCAATTTTTCATATTTGCAGATACAGTTTTTTGAATAGAGAACACTTCAGTAGTGTTTTATAAGCTTGCATAAATGAAGGTTATTTCTTTTCAAATTTTCAAAGTTGCATTGTTATTCATCCATATTAGTGTAGCACCTCTGATAGGCCCTGCTGTGCCAGTCACTATACAAACTCAGAGTTTGCCTGTTTCCAGAGAAATAATAGTCTAAATTCAGTATTGCACTGGAACTGCCTTGCTTACTCATTGCCTGGGAAGTAATTTTCTTATTTTTAATAAACTATATTAAAATACCGTATAGAAATCTTAATCATAGCAGAAGAATTGGGACCAGCAGAGCACAGCACATGGCTGGCTGCTCCTTAAGGGCCAGCAAGCTCAGGCAGGGGGGGCATGCATCTGGCAGGGCAGGGTCCCCACTAGCCATTGCCTGAGCAAGGCAGAGCTATAAGCTGTGGTCAAGTTCAATCAAGTATAAAGCATTATGTAAACGCACAGTGATGAGGCAGGTCCAAGGTCAAGCCAGACCAGGGGTTGGGATCAACAGGTCCATGGCTGTGACAGAGCTGGAGACCAACACTGTGATAGGTAGGGACTGATCGCCGTTGGCCTCCTGAGCCCATAGGCAGCTGTGTGTGGAGGTCCCAGGTGAGGCTGCTCAGGGCTGTTAAGGCCTACAAGTTGCATGGGGGGCTCTGACAAGGATTCTTTTAGTGTTTAAGATAGCAAGCTAGAGTTGTTAGAAGGTACAGTGGAGAGCTAATGTAGAAAAGGCAGAAAAAATAATGTTTTCATAAGCCAGCTGTGTGAACAGCTGCATCTCGTCTGACTTTATCTTCTTAATGAAAAGATCTGAATGCTACATAAATAATGGAAATTGCTGCAAACCCTCCACATATATACAATCAGTACATTGCAGGAGCTGTCATGGTAGATACTGAAAAAGGATGAGAAAAGGAGTGTCGAGAAGTGGCATTGCAGACAAGCCTGGAAGGGTTTTCTTTTTTAGTTTGCCTGTAATGCAGTGTGAAGGATAGTATGAATGTGTTTGTAGAGGAAGGGGTAAGGAGGAAATGGATGTTGCTGAGAGAGGATCAGGCTCTACCAATTTACATATATGTATATTAAGAGCTTTAGTATCTTGTTCAAGAGGTGATGAGTGAGGGGGGTGGACATTTAAGAGGTCTCATTGTTACTGACAAGGAAAATAATTGTTAATGGTAGCATTTTATGCTGCAAATCATGTTCTGGAAGAACTGCCTGGTAAGTTGTGGCAGCATCACTGGTGGAGGTTAAGGATCTGGACAAAACATTCAGTGATTGACAAAGCCTATTTTGAAGTCTGCTTTGTTTCCTTGAAGTGCAGTAGAATTTTCCAAGCAAATGAAACCTGGTCCATGTTCCTTCCTCCCACAGACAATTTACATCCTTTTCTCCAAACCACCTCTTGATTGTCTTGTAAAAAAGAGCATTCCATAGCTCAAATACAGAGCAGATGGTGCCCTTGCACAATTTAAATAAGGTATCAGCATGTTGTCACCTGTAGTGCAGTGGCTAGAGCAGTTCTGCAGTGCAGTCACTGCGATGTCAAAAACAGGAAAGAAATTTTACTTTGGCAAATGCTGTGTATGAGAGCTGTGCGAGTTGATTAATGCTATTCTTTGGCTTGCTGCAGTGCACCCAGCAGAAAATCATTAGTGTGATGCACATTCTCACACAAAAGTACTGAGAGTTAAAAAAAAAAAGTAATTGGTTTCTGCCTGTAGGAGGTTGAGGGAATCAGAGGGAATTTAATATATCCATAGCTGGCAGGTTTAATTTGTCTGCTTTTAGCATGACTTTAGATGGTGATGGGCCCCAGTATGAATTTTAAAAAACATACTACCTTTATCAACATCAAGGAGTACAAAAGCATGAATACCAAGTTTTCATAAAGTAAATACAAGGTTGTCAGCTGCACTCTGTTCTTAAATTGAGAGCACTATGGAGAATGTGTGCGTACGTTTCCGTTTTCATTTGTGTTACTATTGCCATTATGATTTAAACATTACTTTAACATATTGCTTGAATGATCATTGTTTCAATTACTGAATTCCATTTTAGATTTTCTTCTTAAAGGGGGCAGAAAGGTGAAGAGCTTGAAAAATCATTTAGATGGAACACAATTATTTAGGGTGCCGTCTTAAGAGAAAATGGTGATGTTTTTATTGTTAACTTAGAAAATAATTTGGGAGTTAAGAGAATTGAGCATCTAAGTATGTGGTAAGTACTAAGCACTGCTTAAATAGTCTGGAGGGAAGACAGTCACATTACCAGAGGAAACCATTTTTTAAAGAAAGAAGTCAAGATTTGCAAGAACAAGGGGAATCTAGATGGGAAAGAGCAATGCCAACACTGGAAAAGTTGGTAATAGTTTTTGCAGTGACAACAAGAAAAGTAAATAGAAAAATCAATTAATAAAGAGAGTCATACAGGAAAACAACACTCGAGAACATAGTGTGTGAGTTTAAAACATTTTAGTGAGAGGAATTCATATTTTGAGTCAGGCTTATTTTAGATCCAATTCTGTGTTGAGGCTCTTCGGTCAGCAGTACAGATTCCATTTTGAGAAGTTATACTACCCAGATCCTGACTAGTTGCTACCAAGGGTTCTCATTTCAGGTGGCATCTTCCAAGATGTTGCTGAACAAACATGCAGCTATAGATAATCTAAAGTACTTGATATTGCATGTTAATCTATTTCCTTTCCCTTCTCCCATATCAATATTGACAAATTAATGAAGTTTAACCAAAGCTCATCAGAAGGAAAGATTGTGTGTCATCCCTGTCAGAACCAAGCAGAATTACTGTATTTGGCTTTGCTTTTCTCTTAATTGGTGGGTTCACACACAGATACAACTACAGAAATACAATCTTTCTCTTTACAAGGGGTAAGAACAGAAGGGGGCAGGGAGGAAAGATTTATTGTCCCTGAGGTGGTTCAGTTCTATTTTGATGTGTCATATGAGAGGCAGAAGGATTTCCAGACAGTGTACAGACATATGGAAGAAGAAATATTTCTGCTCGTTTTTTTCCCATGTATTCAGGAGAATGCTTTACTAATGTATTGGTTTTGTTTTGCTTTCTTTACTTCCTCACCCCCAATATGCACTAAGGTTTTCCTGGTGCAAGGGCATGTTAATGATGTGTCTTTTTTAGCCGTAGAGTTTATTTCAAAGGACATCTAGAGGAATTTAAAATTGGTGAGCTAATCAAGCTGAATAAAAATGAGTAAACATCGCTGGTGAAAGGATTAGGTTGAAATTTACCAAGAAATTGTTCTGTTGTAATGAATCAAATTACTTGAAGGATCTATTAAAATCTATGAATATTTATTTTTAAACAGGAAACTGATGCTTATAGGGTAAGTTAGAAGAGTTGTGGCTGTACTTGTGTGAGCAGCTGAGCTGGCCAAACAGCTCACTACCTCTGAAAATGAGAGGTCTCACCAACCTGCCCTCCTGCCTTGTTTCCATCCACACTGCCCTGTCCTTTCCTTGGAGGTTGCTCTGGTACCCAGGAGACCCTTCCCTTGGTGGGCTGCATTTCCTACAGGTTCCTCTTTGTACAGCAGCTTTTTGTCAAGTTGGGGATGACACTGTCACAGTGATGTCAGTGGTTAGATGATCACTGGAGCTCAGCTGTAGGAGTGCAACTCTGACGTGAGAAAAAGAGGACCATCCTCATTCTCACAGCAGGGATGTCATCTCACATGGCTGTGTTCTGTGCTTCAGGATGAAGTGGATAATTAAAACATTTGTGTTAAATATCAAACCCACTTAAGTGTTCTCCAGAAATAAATTGCCCTGATAAAATTACTTCTCCTTTGGAGTCAGGTGTTGAAGTACGATTTGAACATAAAAAGAAATATTATGAGCCAATCCATATTTTTAAATATTAGTTTTCTTTTGCCAGACTAGGTGGTATTTGTTTCTTTGAGGTATTTGTAAAATGGTATTTGTTTCTTTGAGGTGTCTTATTTGTAAGTGAAGATATAAAAGTCTTACATGCAAAAAGCTGGCTTTGAAGGAGCTGATTGGGAAGCTGATAGAGCTACAGTTCTGCAGCCATTAGAGGCTGTGAAACCCGTTTTAAGAGCTGGATAAATGCTAAGAGGATATCCAGCTTTCTGCCTTATCTGTATAGACAATTGCTGTCTTGAAGGGGACTTGCTTGTTTCGTTGCAGCTGGTCTGTGTGGGCTGTAGCACACCTCTGATTAGATCAACTGTGTGGAAAGAGAATTTCTATGCCATATCCAGCAGAGTTGTGGTTACTGAGTATACCCACTGCTGCAATAAGGAGTAGGGATTAAAGCTGTGTGAAGCAGTTTTTCATCTGTTTTGCCCAGTCTGTTTTGCATTTATTTTCCCAAAAGGAGAAAGAGACCAAATAGAAAAAAAAAAAAGGTTTGAGTCAACCAATGTTAGTAATTTCTTCCAAAGCGTGACTGGGGCAGATCTTATACAAAGAATCAGGGAGTAATAGCTTTGACTTCTAGGTTTTGTCACAGCCCTTCCATTTTCTATGATACCATATATATATGTGTATGTATGTACGTACATATATCTGTTCTACCATGCTGCTGTAGGATTTCAGTAAATGCATTTTGGTTAAGGTACAGGCTGCAAGCCAGGCAAGGTTGGTTGCTTTTGTGGGGAGAAATAAAATTCTTCTCCTCTCCTGTACTACTGTTTCATTGTTTGAGGATTCTTATGCATCTAGCCAAAACAGGAGCAAAACCAACTTCAGGTACAAGAATTTATGTGTACATGTACAAATGGTGAACATGAAGTGCCAAATTGTTGCTCAAAAATGGTCCTTAAAAAGAGGAATGAAATGATACAACTTGCAAAGTTAATTTTTATTTTAATCCTCTTTTACAAATTTCAGAAAATTTTACTATTAGCTAGAGCCAGATTTTTATTCTAGAAAGGTCTTGGGTTCTCACTGCTCCAGTGTTAATTTATGTGTGTATTTTCTGAGCCTGTAACAGTGTGTCTGTGTCAATACAGTATTTACCTGTATTGTATAAAAATTAAAACCCAATTGTTCTTACCAGTAGTTGACATCAGTCATGTCCTGCTACCCACCTCCCCAGGAACCTTTACTGCTAAACAGTGTTCTAAATGGAAAATTTATTAGATCACCTATTTAGGTTTTCTGACATCATTCTGTCATGGCAATGAAGTGATTTACATAGAAAAAATATGTTAACCCTGCTTTTAGACAAAATGGGTTTATGATGATTAGTGCTTTCACTGCTAGCATGATAGAAACTGGAACTGGCACGCCTTTGTAAAGTGAAACATGTCCTATGCTCGGTTTTCCTCCTTATTTTCTTTACCCATGGTGAAAAGGTTTTGGGTTTCAGTAAATTAAAATGTAGAAATTGTCTTGTAACTGAAGTGAGCGATAACTGCAGGGTATCCATGGTAACATCAGTGCAACTAGAGACAAAGGGGAGAAAGCAATTAGTTTGAAGACCAGACTTCAAACTAAGGTGATGGTAGGGGACCTAGATCACGTATTCCATGAACAGTTGTATTCACTGAGGGAGCTAGATGTTTAGTCTGGGGAAGAGCAGGCTAAATGGATGGGCACCTCCAGCTGTTGCTCCTGGTCAGCTTTTCTGTGATTCTGTGATAGAAATTAACTTTAGGCAGAGAACTTAGTATACAGAATGGTCAGAAAAATGGCAAAATGATATTTTAATAAGAAAGCAGGAGGAAATAATCTTTTCTGAAACATGTCTTAAAATGACACTTGAAACATTTAGCTTCATATAGAGCTGTCTTTTTCCTTAGATGTCATACAAATAACAAGTAATCCACAAAGGCCTAAACTAAGATGAGAAGATGATGCTGAGTCAGAACTCTGAAATAGTTTATTTGCATATGCTAACTGAACCAAAACCCAAAGGCCATTTAGGGAGAAGCTGTTCAACTATGGAAATGCTTAAAATTCGGAAAAATATAAATAGTGTAATTCTTTTTCCAGAAGGCTTATGGAACAAATTCAGTCTGATGAAAAGACGGTGAAGGTTGAGGTGAACACTGCTGGCAATTTAATCTATATGGAAACTTTGCATCAGTCACAGGATGTAATATTTGGGAATGAACAGAGAATAATTTCTGTATGACAACTCAAGCACATTTTGATGTGGAACCTCAGATTCTGATGTAGTAGGATGCTTAATTGCAGCCTGTGATGAATGCTGGGCTACTGAGCACTGTTCTGTTGCCTCAGTGGAGCTTGGATGTGAACAAGGTCAGTGTTTTGAAATGTGGAAAATGAACTATCAGGGGAAAATGAAGACTGGATGAATTTACAGTCATGGTTTGTCCTTAGTGACATTGACTCGACAACTGTCTTTGAGGGCACACTTGGCAATAGAAAATCCCTTGCTGTTGGATACTGTGCCTGAAAATGCATTTGCAATTAAAAGCAAAAGCATATTTAAAGCCGTAATGAAAAATACACTTACGCAAATCATATTAACATTTTCAGGAAGACAGCAGTATCATAACAAGCATTTTAACTGTGTTATTTTTATTCAGATGATTAATCCGTGTCTTGCACTAGGCAGACATTGCATTTAGCATTCTAGTGCAGTTCTCTATATGCAGCCTTGACATTTCAGCACTATCCTTCATTGATTTCTGCTAGCAGTACAGACTCTAGAGAGCTCTTCAGGATAGAACCATCTTTCCTGAATTACACAGTTGTTTATCAGGAGCCATGTACTGTTGTTTTATTCTTTGTTTAAATGGCTTGGCTTCTCCTCTGATACAGGTTATTGATGTTCAGGTCCCTGCTGTGTGTCATTTGTTCATCTGGCTATTTGGTTTCTAACATGAATAATTTCCTTGGAGGAAGAGCTAGAAAAGAGCTGAAGGAGGTCTAACGCATCAGTGTTAGATGAAGGTCTAACACATCAGTGGCAGTGCAGAAACAAAAGGATATTTTATTTTCTGGAGTACCTCTGCTTTGGTCTCTGCTGTCATCAACAGCAGTTGTTTGTTGTGTTGGATCTTTAGTTACATTTGTTGTGTTGGTTTTTTTAAACTACCGTGAGATCTGTATGGAGCTAAATCATCACTCAGATGTAATTTCCACCTTGTCTTCCCTGTTCTGTCATATGGATCAGGTGGTCTCTATGAGGCCCTTCATGTTCCTAATGTTTAGAACCTCCCCGGGAGCTGTATGATAGCAGGTGTTGCAGTGTGTGTGTAACCTGCCTCCACACTCTGTTGCCTTTAGTGACCGTGAGGCAGATGGGAGGTGTACTGAATTGAATCTGGAAGAAATGTTTTTCCCCCTAGTTTGGGGCTGCTGTAATGCTCTGGGACTTACGCAGAATGCCACATGCTATAGCAAAATTCAGCCAGCCAGATGGTTACATGATTTCTCTTGTGACTGCTGCTGAGCTGGAGGCCAGCCCCTGTGAATTTCAGATATTACACCACACTTCACTGGCTGAAACTGCGTCAGAATCCAGTTGAAATTTGCAGTCACAACTTGGTAGCTGAGAGCATGGGTCCTGTTGGCAGCCATATAATTTCTTTTCCAGCAATCCTGTTGTTGGCTTTAGTTTTTGATCTGCCATGTCACCTCTGTTTCCTCTTGAATCACTGCCGTACTGTGTTGCCAGCAAACATTTGCAAGGTTTTCAGGACAGCCTGAGCTGTAGCTATATAGGTAGGATGGAGGCTGGGATTCACATCCCACAGGAATGTTCCCAGCCATGGGATCTGGCACCCTGGCTTCCCTAACATGAGAATGCCACTGCTTGGCTGGGCTGGCTGAGCATCTGTAATCACGGTGGCCTTGCTACGTCCTGGGTTAGCCACACTAAAGAGCTGCTGTCATACTCTAGGCATAGAACTGTGCTGCACTGGGATTCAGCTAAGACTCCTGGACAGCTGTGTGGCATCCAACTCATTGCCACTTTCTTAAGCTGCTTAAAATAACGGTAGAAATAAGCTTATTATTATTACCAGGTTTCAAGCAAAGGAATTCTGACTGACAGAGTCCTAGAAGTTTGCATTGATGTGGTTCTTACCGATTTAGGTATAGTCAAACTTTTTGGGGCTGAAAACTTGCAATTTCAGGGTGAGATAACAGGACTTCTGGGGACATCCCAGCCATTGGTTAGTAGTAGGCTGCAAGACATTTTCTGTTGCCGTTCTTTTTCTGAACCCCATACTTGCTTAAATATCTGAAAGAAAATAGAAAAGATGGAAAGCCCCTACATTCTGCTATTCCTGTTTGTTTTCCTGGTAAATGAGAAAATACTCAATGAAGCAACAGAGGCAGCCTGTGACAATAGCAGATTGGATTGTTTATGATGAGATTTTGGTTTGCTTTAGTTTTCTGGCTTGGGGTTTGCTGTTTTTTAAAGATGTGTTCATACGTTTGTTATTGGGAACTGTGATGTGGTTGCTTTCTACCCATAGAGCTTTACGTAGAATCACAGTATCATACAATAGTATGGGTTGGGAAGGACCTTCAAAGGTCATCTAGTCCAACTCCCCTGCAATGAGCAGGGGTATCTTCAACTAGATCAGGTTGCCCAGAACCACGTCCAATGTGAAGTTTGTGGACTACTGCAGGGTTCATGCATGTCTGTGTGACGTCTAATGTGAGTCAGTAAAGGAGAACAGTGAATAGAGATGCAGGCTAAATAAATTGAAAAACAATGGGGGAAGTGGCTAAGCTGGAGGTATGGAGCACAACATTGGCAGCAGGAAAGTGGCTTCAGGTTTTTAAATGCAGTGACCCATGGCATGTTTGAGAAGCACGTTCCTCATGTAAAAGCATGTCTGGCTTGTTGGTCTAGCAACCTTGGTAGATCAGCCCACTTGTTTTTGCAAATACACATTTATAATTTGGTTTTAAGTATAATTTCAGGCATTATTGTCGAAGTTTAACAACTTCTGCTGTGTGAAAGTCTCCCCAGCTACCTCATTTCTATGTGTCTTTGAGGGGGACAATAATACACCTTTTCTTACTCCCAGATTTTCTTGGGGCTCTGCTTGCACTGGTTCTCAAGATCACCTCATCTATTTTCCCATCAGAAGAAGGGCTACTATGTGCCCTGTACAGCCTCTGACTGATGAAGTGCACGTTTCTTTCTGGAATTTTAACTGAACCACCTTAAATACAAAATCGGTGTTAAATTTGTATTAAAAAGATAAGTAGCATTAATACGGGTGGAGAACTAAGTAGATTGGGTTATCACTTTTAGAGAGACAAGAAGCACAGAACACACTGCAGCCTAACAGAGGTATCCGGTCACAATATGCAGAACTCTCAATCACGATGGAACATTGTGGTTTGGGATTTGTTTTCTCTGAGCCTTTATTAAAAATAGAGGCAGTGATGAGACTATTTTACAGCTCTACTATGGGAATTCACTGCACAGGTATTGTATTTTCTGAACTCATGTTCTAGGAGAATAAAATAATGGCAACAACAAATTCTCTGTAGAATTACATGTTTTTACCTGCTATTCATTTCAGTATTTGTGGAACTTACTTTTACCCCGCTTCAGCTTACTCTGTTTCAGAAAGCTCATATGCTGGTATAAACACCTGCACATTCCACCTAATGGTGTCACTATCTATGGAAAAGGAGAGGGAAAATAAAGCTCAGAAAGCTGTTTTTCAAAGATAAATGACTGCCAGAGCAGATGCATTTATACATATAGAAATATGTATCTGTGTATACACATGGAAAAAAAAAAGGAAGAGAATATGCATCTGAAATAACTTCAGTACCTTATACTTTTTTCTTATGGTAAGATAAATATAAATCTGTGTCTCCTTTCCATTGAAAGATGCTTCTGATTTCTAACTACAGAGAGTTGACAGTTCAGGCAGGTGAGTCCATCTGATGGTGACTGGCTTCTGGACAAAATCCAAGGAAACAAGATAAGAACACTTCTGAACCACACTACTACAAAGGCAGTACAGAGGTAAAAAATGAAGATTCCATGCCTGAGAAACTCCAATTGAAAACCTAAGCCTAAACAATTCTCCTTCACAGGGATCAGAGCCTCATAATATAGTCCCGGCTTAAATCTAGGTCAGCTGGATTTGTTGGATATTTATAGGTAGACATGGTATATTAATAATATGGTTGTTTATCAAGCTATTTGCCTTAGGATGTAAAACAGAACATTTGTTTACATAACACCAGAAGCATTTCTGGGGAGAAAAACTCCTCTAAGAAACACCCTATGTAAGGGATTACATAGTTGCATGGAAAAATATGTTGTTTTGTACAGATGATTTGTTTTAACTGAATTCCCTCTTTGATACAGTAAGCAGAGGTTAAAGCCATCATAAGTGGTGTAGTACACTGATTTCCTGTATTACATGGGAGTTTTATTTAAGTAAAGAGTTCAAGCTCTACTGCTGCTTAATAGCTCATCATCCAACCACAGAACCAGCTCCACACAAATCTCCCTAGAGGCGATCGGCAGACCAGTGCCTTACCTGTGTTGGCATGATTTTAACTGCTTCAAAGGAGGCTCCTTGACAGGTTGGTAGATGTGCAGATTCTCTACTAATAAAGCCCAACCAAAACCACCAACCAGGCTGCTATTGACCCAGTCAGGCTATAGTCCCACATTCTTTTTTCTGCTAGCACCTAAACATCTATCAGGTAATTACTGGACTGAAACTGGGCAGTTTTTTTTGCAGGGTTTTTGTTTCAAGTTCTTTTTTCTTTTTTTTTTTTTCCTAGATTGTCATCTTTTTTTTTTTTTTTCCCCTGTGTAGCAGTGATAGGATTACAGAGAAGCATTAATCCATACATTTATGCACACCTTTTACCCAAAGGCAATTCCAGAGGAAGCCACTACACCTTGCAGGGGCATCATTCATGTCTGTATACAGAAGAGTAGTGTGTCTACAACTGCAAAAGAGACCCATTGTTTATGCATAGCAGGCAGTGTAACAAGTGATCTGCTCTCAGGGAGCACAAGGTTTCAGAGATTGCTGAGTCATCCTCTCTTCATTAGCACTGTAGATAGTCAGAAAAGCTTATCATTACTAGCATAAAGAAAAGACTATTGCCAGCTTAGGTGGCATGCTTTTCCTTTGATGGAGTGGCTACAGCAATTCCAATGGTTGATAACATCCCTCCCCCACACACACTGCACAGCAATTTGAGGCCAAAGGCAGGACCAAAAACACAGGCTAAAATTCCAGAATGATCTAATGAGCAGGCTGCTGCCTCTTGCTTTTTGAAAATGAGTTCTGTCGATTTTTAAAACGTTTTCTACAAAAGCAGCAGGACAGTTAAACCCCAGGACATTAACGTGATGGTTAGAAACCATCTCCCTATACAGGTTTCTATTCAGTTTGATAAAATGGTAAAAGATATGGGGAACTGATTAAAGAAAATACTGAGCTGTCTACATACCTCATAGGATTTACTGTGATTTTACTGCAAAGGAACATAGCTACCTTGTGTGTTACATCTAGAAACCTGAAAAGGTGTATTTCGTATCTCTTGCCAAGTGCACGATTTACTTTCTAGACTGTAACATGGTTGTAGGTTATTAAGGACTGAATCTCTGCATTCAGTTGGTGCAATACGATTTCAACTCAGGTTAGCAAAAAAATGATAATTGCTACGTGGATACAAATTAGAGTTTAATATCCCATGCAGTTGTTTACATCTGCTTAATTAAGCAGCAGTGACTTCACATCAGCATTGCTAGATACCATAAATACACGCTAGAGAAAAAGGTACAATCATGTTATCCACCCTTTTAATGTCAAATCAAAGCAAGTCAAGTACTTTCTATTTCAATGGTTTGTTTAATGATAAAAAAGTCTTCATGTTTAAGGAGAATCTTCAGGTCTGATACATTTGGGTTCGGTACAAGTGCCAGGACTTTATAAAAGGCTGTGCTGCTTTAGGCAGACAGCTTAATCACTAAATGAAGAGCTTTAATGGAAACCACTAACAAATATAGTTGGAAGTTGGTGGGTAATTTTGCTTTTGGAGGCTTTACAATAGTATCGCAGTCATTTTGTACAGTAATAGCAGGTAAGTAAATACCCATCTAGAAAAATGCAGTGTTGTATTAACACTGACAAAGTTCTAACACTGCCTGTGTGGCACAAGCTCTTTGTTTCCTGTATTCACCAACAGCTCTGGCACAGAGCTGCCTGGCTCGCATTCGGATTAAGAATCCCCTAAGAAAAGGCAGACGTGCCTAAATTGGGATTTTGAGAGGTACATACAATCTGGACAGGCCTTGCATTAACACAACGTATCAGTGTACTATCAAAGTCTGTTAACCATCAGCATCAGAACACAACCTCAGTTGGTGTCATTTTTAATGATTAGAAATAATACATTGTAAAACAAAAAGTGAAAAAATTCCAGCATGACTCTCATAAACAAAGAACAAACAGAAAACAAAAAAGCTTCAGTTTTGCCTGATTTATAGTATTTATAATATAACAGATCATTAGTCTGAGGTAATACCAGTGATAACTTTTTAGTCTTTTAAGGACTGCTCAAAAATTAAGAACAGTAAGAGCAATGCATGTCATGTTAAAAACGAGACTTGATTATTAAATCAAGCAAATCCCTTTCCCTTTCTAGTTAGGGATCTGTGGTTGCAAGTATAAAACTGGACAGAAGTCTACACAGTAGGAACTACAGAATGTTCTCCTGTGTGGCCCGTCCTTAGCCCCTGTCATCAATTGAAGAGTACAGTTGCTTATCTAAAAATCAGACATTTCAACAGAGAAAAGACGCTGTCTCAGAATAGCCCTTAAGAAATTTAGAATACTGATAGTTTGCATAAAATAGCCAAATAAAAGATGAATTCAAGTCCAAATTTTGGCATGAGGTAAAACCATGTGCATTTATTTCATCTGCATTTTAGAATTAATAAGCATCAAGTTAAATATGCCGACTGTAATGAATTCAGTCATACAAGTGCAAGTCTTCAGCTAGGATGTATTTTATGGCAGTTTATTTAAAAAATGTACCAGTAAATCATAAAAGAGGGATCATGTCCATTTAACATTTATTGAAGTATACAGGAGGTTTTCTTTAGGATCAAAGATGAGCATGACTATATGGCCAAACGTAAAATCTATCAAATTCAGTGAAAATTGTCTGACTTTAAATAGTAGCTGTAAGAATGACCAATATATATTCTTTGTTACAACCGCCCTCACTCTACAAGTAAAAAAAAAAATAAACATTCAGTAAACATTCTTTCCTAAGGTAGTTTCCCTTATATAGCAGTGATTTATCCATTTCTTGTATACATCACTTTTTAAACATACCAATCAGTGGTTCTCACAATTGAAAAATAAAAGCACAAAAAAGTTTACACTCTTGTACAGGTAAATAAAAGATCATCTTGAGTTCAACTGTATATCCTTAAGGGCATAGTATAGTTTCAATTTCATTACCTATTACATAATTAGCTTCTTACATACAAATATTGACATATTTGGCTTGTGCTTCAAAGCCTTTGTGTCTAGAAAGTCCATGTCAATGCAACTCATAACTTGAAATCAGTGGGGATGTCTTTGCTGCTGCTGGGTTTAACCTGTTCGTGCAACGCAGTCTCTTCCGAGCTTGTGGCACCGCATTTTTCTGTGGGGTCATCGGCGTCGGGATCCAATCCTTCAGGACAGGGAAGCTTCAGAAGTTCTTCCCGCAACTGGGCTGTATGGCGCTGAATGAACAAAAAGCAGTTGGTGTGGAAGGTCGTAGTTGAAACAACACTTTTCACAACAGTGGATAATGTGAGCAAAACCAAAAAAGGAGTAAGTACAAGAGGTGTAAATGTACTGTTTCAAGGACCGGCTAAATTTTCCCCTGGTGTTTAAGGGCTGTTACTGGCCTTGTAGGGACAGAATAAAGCAAGTGCTGCTAGGGATAAATTAAAGAACAGAACTGCAGCAGACAAATGCATCAATATAAATGTTATGCTCCTTGTCTTGCAGTTTAGTCCTGTCTGTCTTCTGTGCTCACGGCAGAAACTGGTTTAGACTACTGAGGTCACACAGACAAAATGGACCTTTCTAAGGAGTTGATGATGAGATCTGTTACAGAAACAGAGAGGTTTGTATTCTGATCCTAGGAACTACCTGTAACCTCATTTTGAAGACCAAGAATTTTGAAAACAAACAAGTCTGGCAATAGAAAAAAGAAGCCTTCAAAAAGTTTTTGTTTTTCTCCTCGGGAAGGAAAAAAGAAAAGGAAAACCAAAGAAATCGAGGTGTGTTGTCTGTATGACACAATATACACAAATGCCGGTGCTTGGCTAGGAAAGGAGAAAACATTTATAATGGTTGTAACTGTTGGTAAAAATTAATACAGGGTAAAACTAAAAGTAATGGACTACAGTTTAATAACTGCTTGTCTGTTCAAAAAGCTTATTTGCTGTTGGCTGTAGTACAACAGTACCACTTCATCATAAACCAACACCCACCCTTAGAGAGAACAAAATAAACTCTCTATATCTTACACAAGTATTCACATTAAAACAGGCAGGACAGGGACCAAAGGAAAATCTAACTGGTAGAAAAAACTAGTGAGAAAGTGGAGTGCACAGACATGAGCTCTTGACAACAGGGAAAAACAGGTGTGTTTGCATGCTTTAAAGTTGCTAGAGTTTTCTGTTAGTGTTCTCAACAAACTCAGCTGCTGAACAATTTTATTGCCATTTGTCATCTTTGGATTAAAGAACATACAATTACAAAAACGAGTCTCACCTTCAGAGCTGCAGCATGATGGGACATAGTCCTGCCTACCCGTTTGTCGCTGCTGTACTGCTGTATGTCTGCTATCCACTCCTCACACTGAGCCATGATCTCCACTCTTTTCAAGTAAAAATGTTTGTGGATGACCTGCAAGAACACATTCTGAATGAAAGAACAGTTTGCATTGCTTGTTAAGAACCACGTACTTCAACAACAGAAAATCTGCAAGACCTCTGATGAGTCCAACCAGATATAAGGGAGGAAAAAAAAATAAATCAGTGTGAGGATTATTCAGCACTGAACCAGGCTGCAGATAAACTGTGAGATTCCTGTCCTTGGAGGTTTCCGAGACCCAACTGGAAGAAGCCCTGAGGAACCTCGTCTGAATTCAGCTGATCCCCTTTTGAGGATCTTCCAACTTGCATGAATCTATGACAGCCTGCCGTTTCAGTGTTCACTGAATGTTATCTGCGTGGAGGGTAAACGACAGCCAGCGACAGCGTCACACCAGGGAAAAGAAAAAGTAGTAGCAGAATGTTAGGTATGTTCTTTAGTTCAGTGATGATCTTACTGTGCAGGCACCATGTATGGATGTTTGTATTCGCGTAAGTATTGTGTTTATGTTACACAGATACACTATTGAGGCTTTTATTGTTGCTCTCTCAGTCCTATTTTATTAAAGCAGCATAGGCAGAAAGTGTTGGCACCATGTCTAACCCTGTCCCTAACCACGTGCTGCCTGAACAGACAACAGGTAAGCAGAAACACTGTTGACAGTGTAAGCACAGGAACACAAGGTGCTTCTGCACAGGGAAGGATTGTACCAACTGCTACATTCCATGCCCTAGGCAGAGGCAGCACCTCTGGGGACACTAGAACTCCCAGGCAATAGCAGCTGAGCTGCCCATGGTTTGGGTGGGAACCAGTACTGGATCGCTCAGTAATTTTGGTATTTCTGTAGAGATTTGAGTTAAAAAGAAATAACCCCAAAACCCAACCAATCAACCCTCAGGCAAAAAGCTGTGAAAGTCTTAGTGTTGGCTTTGTCTTAAACGTTTTCTAAAACTTTGCCTGATGGAAGAAACAGTAAAATCAAAGAAATGTTACTGAGCACAGACATACACACTGCAACATAACTGACAAAATCATCGTTAGAGGTTAGAGAATACAGCTAATAGCTAATTTTTAATTGAAATTTAATTGAAAATTAAAAAATTAAAAAAGAAATTTAATTAATTTAATTAATTGAAAATTAATTGACTTCAGTTCCAGATGCATTCCTTATATCCATAATGGTGCTTGGAAACACTCCTGAAGAGCAGCAGTTTAGATCTAGTGAGTCTGTCACTTAAGCCACTGAAGGGAAGGCAGCTCAGGTCTGTGCAGACAAAAGATGTTAGGAGCTGAAGGATGTATGCTCTTTCTTAGACCTCACTTTTCAGGACACCTCTGCATTCATGTCTGGTCATCATCACTGAGGTTCCCAACACAACTATGAAAAAAACCCAGAGGTTTTAACAGCAGGCTAGTCTCTTAGGGAAGTGCTCAGACAATCTGCACAAGAGATGCATTTTCATCTGGCTAGGGCTGCAGATGGAATCTAGCCTTCTTCCAAAACTCAGCTATAGGTTCCATTTCTGGATACGTAAAGGAAGATACATCCCACTTTGCATAATGACAGGGAGTGTGTGTTCAGAGAAGTAGCAAGGGAGCTGGTATGATTGTGGCTTTAACACAAAAAGCAAGCTATCTTAGCCTCAAACTTCTCCCTACAGAAGCAGGCTGTCATAGCTTAAAATTTGTCAGAATCTTGAATATTTCACTTTACTGCCCAAAAAACCTCAACAAGGGAAAAATAGAAAACTATCTTGGAAAACAAGGAAAACTGCAGGTACCTGAACAAACCAGTCTGAATGCAAAGCTTTTAAGTGTTAGTTCTCTTCCATGCAGCAAAACTCCTGGCTGTTCACAGGTAACAGAAAGGAGTTTCAAATGGCTAAGATGATCTTTAAGGTCCTTTCCAACCATAACCATTCTATGAATCTATGAAGATACCTCTGCAAACTGCTGTCTACCTCTAAATGCTGCTTTTCATTTACATGGGTCTATGGCTTAACTCAGCTCAGTCCTAGCTACACACCACACTTAGAAAGCTAGTAGTGGTACTGTTTTCAACATCTGCCTTTCATGCTGTGCTTAAGTCTGTTCTCAGGGAACCAATGGCTTTCCCCTGAAACACCAGCACCTGGAGACAGCTGATTACCATCCTGAAGAGAGGACAAGCAGGTTTTGAAACATGCCAGGCTTCCTGAATGAAAGTTTGCTCACAGCTGATCTCTGAAGAAATAGAAAGGTTTCCACTGAAGTTACCAAGATGTCAGCTTACAAGCTGCCTTTTGTACACCAGTAGTCAAAAAGCTAAGCTGCAGAGTAAGCATGGTATTGCTGAGATGCTTTTGAAGAAAACTGCAGTTAACAGCAAAGTGGGATTAATTTACCAAATAGTGTAATATTCCTTATCCTTCATTCCTCTATGTGTGAAAAGAAAGATGGAGCGTTACTGCTGGGGAGCCCACCGCCTTCTGGTATCTTCAATTAGTTTAAGCTTACTGTAATTTGAGAACTTCTTCAAGTGATTTTTTTTTACATTTAGCTAGAAGAAAAGGACCTATGAGAGAGGTTATTTGATTATGTATCACAATATTGTCTTCATTACGGTCTTCTTGAGTAAAACATTTAAGGGATAATTTAGAACAACTACCACATTTTTCTTCATTAATTCAAGACACCAGCATACACTGCACATCCTTCTCCTTTCCACTTGCATGTGGATAAAATATTTAACTCCTCTCATGCAGGTGAAGGGTCTACAGTTTCTTATTCCACAAGAGACAGTAATCATAATTGCAGAAGGGTTCTGCGTTCCAAAAGATGTTTTTATGAACAGCAGGGAAGGGATGGGAGAATACCCTTCTCACTTAGGTCCCACACTTAGCAATATGCATAAGCCTAAAATAATTATGCTTTTTCAACATTTTGGTATGCAACCAACTGAAAGCACAGGTGATACTACAAGATGGTTCCACGCACTACAAATGGCAACAGTTGTAGCAGTTCAGAGTAAAATGTATTTTTCTCTTAAGTATTTGCTGGTAGTACTGTGAGATGATTCTATATTTGACAAGCCATTTTGCATTACTATTCATACAGATTCTCTTACTCGGCATATCTTCAGCTCTTTTTCCTTTGTATCCTTTGCCATATATGTTCAAGACCCCAAGATCTAATTGACCAGCTTTGAGAAAGGAGTTGGGCTAGGGACACTGAGAAATCCCTAACAAGTAAATTATTCTCATGTGCTACAGTGTGGTAGAATAGTTTCAGAAATGTAAACAAATAAAGCAACTTCATTTCTTTCAGTAATTCTTTTTAAGACAGTGTGCATGCATGGAGTTATTACTGCTTTCATCAGCATCCAGACAGTTGTTTCTAAAGGCAGAGGTATCTAGTACAGCACAGACGCTCTGTGGATCCTTCCATAAATATTGTGCAGGGTGGAATGTGTTTGAAGGTATTTTACCACTTTGCACTGTTCTGGTGTGTCCAAAGTGTTTCCTGATACTTGCTTCAAATTCATGTTTTTTGGAAAAATATTTCCTGTCAGCTGTGCAGACCAACAAACACCAAGTGCCCATTTGTAAGGCTCATCAACAGTTTTCATGTGAATTGTAAAAGGAACCACTTGACATTAAGAATGAGCCAAGCTGTATGAACCACGTTTGATCAAACTGCGCACCAGATCATCCCCAGTTTCTGCACACTCCCCCTTCCCAGAAAAGAATCTGTAAAGTCAGGTGCATCCTTATTCACTTCCATCTCCACCCAGTTGCCCCAGTACATAAGAGAAGGCTAAAAGGGACACTTTGCGCATGTTTCCAAATATTTGCATTATTCTTAATGCTCCAACAAGATAAATATTTACTGTGTTTCACAAAACCTACCTCCTTAAAACATGGCGATGGGTTTCGGATTTGTTCAAGCATTGCCCACTTGACTGTTGCCTGTCGTATATTTCCATCATATTCTCTGGAGCTCTGGGTACCGCTCGGAGTACCTCTGGATCGTTCATAACCTGGTTCATTAAAATATGGTTCTGCTACCAGTATTAGGGATTGGACAGACACTAACACCTGTTGAGAGAAGAAAATAAATAGTAAAACTGTGCTACCCACGTGTTTTTACAAATATTCATAGTTATGCTCACCCTGTGTGCAAAACCACTTCTATGGCAAAGTACTTTCATTTGTAATACAGGCTACGTGCAAGTAGGGACCATCCGTACTTTCAAACTGAAACCATTATATACATAAACATTAAGTCCTATTACAGCATATTTAGCTCAAGTGCTGAGAAAATGACAAATACAGTTTAAAAAATAACACAAATATAAATGTAAGTAAATGCTTAGAGGAACACATCTAATTGCAGCCTTCTGTGAAAGAAAGTGCCTTTGTTGTATCTGTTAAATTCTCAGTCAATAGTTCTTTTCCTGTAGCTGAGCTTACTAATTCTTCTAATGCTGAACTAGATGGAAAGTGTGAAAGTAAACCACTGAAATGAATCTTGGTGTTACATGCTCTCCCATTTCTTCTTTCAAATGCATTCAGTTGTTTTATCTGTGTTTTTAGCCCTTTAGTTTCAGATTTTACATACAACACTGTGTGTCACATGCCACTAAACAAAACCTCAGTATTTCTCTAAAGATAGGTAAAAACATTTTTTCAGTACTGCATCAACTATTCGATGATAAGGAAATGGCAGTTTTATCCATTTCAATTTTATTAGCAAGTACATTTGGGAATAGATGCTTACATACATACAAGCCATTTAACAGTAATATCATAAAACAAAGAAATAAATAGAGACATAGGGTACTGAGGAACCCAAATGTGTAAGTAGTGCATATTAATGCTTTGATGGCTAGCTAATTTTTCCAGGATTAGAATGTTTGTCCCTGTCAGCTTGTTGCTGTATCTAATCAAAATGATGTTACTACAAAAATGTCACAGAGTAGAAAGACACAGCTGAAGGGGTTTGGGGGTTTTGTGTTTTTGGTTTTATAATTTGCTTTTTGTTTGTTTGCCTTTTTTTATTTCTGTTAAGTGAAGGACAGGTTTTTCTTATGTACTTCAGACCAAGTCCAGCAAGAATTTTAGAGACTGCAATTCTGTGACACAAACCTAGTTCCAGAACTGTAAAGCATTTAAAAGAAAACAAATGGTGACTTGAATATTTGGATGTCCTCGAATACTGAAAACCTGATGACAGGTTACACCCCTAAGAATGGTGTTTCCAGCACCAACAAGACATCCACTTCAGCAGATTAAAAATATCAGGGCAGCTGTTTCTGGAACTTACTCTCATCCCAGCTTAGAAACAATTTAAAGTTTGAAGCCGTTTCCTCATATAGCAGTCCAGTTGGTGAATGTGGACATGGGAGACAACAGTCCTTTTTCTTGGAACAGAGAGCTTACATCAGATAGACACTGTGGCAGTAACAATTCAAGACACGGGTTCTTTCAGCCACGTAGCTGTGCACTGTCCTTAAGTGTGCCATTCTCTCAGAGTTTTTCTTGTAGCAAAGCCAGCACAAAAGTGTTCCAGTTTCCCACCCTCTCTGCCACGTGTACTCACTCACACACATGATGCCAAACCGGTATCTTGGATCAAAGCAATAGCCCAAGAATCAGTTGAGTAACCTGGTGTCGTGGTTAATCTCAGTCCCACCATCAACTCACAGAAACACACCCTCATCCCTTTTGGTGCCATGACACTTTCAGTTCGTGCAGTTGCTGTGCTCTAAGTATAAGACAGAAGAGCAGTCTAGGGCAGCCAAGTCTATCCTGATGGATAGGGCACATGGCTGTGCAGTGGGAAACATGGACTGGCGTGCCCCAGTTGGGCTGAGAAGGAAAACTGAACAAGGTTTAATGTTTCTCCAGCAGGTGCTCCAGCTAGCTGTTGTTACATGGTATTGCATGCACCATCACACTGCCTCCCGTGTCTGCCATGTGTTCAACTGCAAGAAGCCATGGCTATTTTTTGTTACACTTAAACTACAGGTAAATGCATTAAAATACACAGAATGTGCCTTGGAAATCAGGTTCCAGCAAGGAAACTGCCACTTACATTAATATTCTGCCTTTTTTAGTGTTGTAAATGTGCTAAGCCAAGGTAGAGTAACTCATGTTCAAGGCTTCAGGTACCAAAGGAGTTCTGGTGATCTGTGGCCTTTACATGTATCTGGAAGTAGCTGGATTTTACTTTTTTACATTTTATATGTCAGATATATATCTAGATATATAGCTATGGTAGAGAAATTTGACATTAATACAGCATTGTACTTTCTCAGCCTTAATAACAAGTTATTACTTTGAACTGTAATTGTAATGAATGAGAAACTAAATTGATCTTCCAGTTTCATCTGGGTTATAAAAGTTAATTTCTGAAGTCTTTTGGGTGGTCTGACAATAGTTTAATCCCTGAGGCAGAAAACACACGTAGCACTTAATTCTTTCCAAGCAATTTATTTAGTCCTGTGGCTGGTTTCCATTTAATAGCTATAGTGGTTTTCCCAGTATGGGGAGGGGGGGGGCTTTCCCAACAACTTTCTTACTACTTTTAAAATGAAACTCTAAAAAACTTTAAAATTTGAAACTTAAATGTTGCACGAGATTTCTTACAATCAAATCTAACATTCTAATCTAAGAACAAGGAATTTAGTGAAAATAAGACTTCCTAATACTTGCATCTTTCTACATTGATTTTACAGTTATAGTCCAAAATTTCAGTTCATCTCTTAAGAAGTTCTGTCTTTGGAGAGTTACACCATGTAAGGACCCACAACTTAGATCTCCAAATCGTAACTGTCCCTTGAAGGGAGAGGGAACATGAATATCTCCAAGGATGGAAATCCCACAGTCTCTCTTAAACACCTATCACAGTGTTTAGTCACATTTCTAGTGAAAGAGTATTTCCTAGTATTTCATCCAAATTGCCCATGTCCCATCTTGTGCCTAGTGGCACTTGTTCAAGTGCTCTGCACAGAATCATAGAATAGGTATGGTTTTGAAAGGACCTTAAGATCACCTAACTGCAACCCCCCTGCCATTGGCAGGGACACCTCACACTAAACCATGTCACCCAAGGCTTTGTCCAACCTGGCCTTGAACACTGCCAGGGATGGAGCATTCACAACTTCCCTGGGCAACCTATTCCAGTGCCTCACCACCCTACCAGGAAAGAATTTCCTCCTTATATCCAAGCTAAACTTCCCCTGTTTAAGTTTGAACCCATTACCCCTTGTCCTATCACTACAGTCCTTAGTGAAGAATCCCTCCCCAGCATCCCTATAGCCCCCCTTCAGATACTGGAAGGCTGCTATGAGGTCTCCACACAGCCTTCTCTTCTCCAGGCTGAAGAGCCCCAACTTTCTCAGCATCTTTAAGAGACGCCTGCCTTTATCCTCTCTGCACCTTCCCCATTTAGGTACTGAAGACAGCCATTGGTCCACAGCACTTATCCACTCACTTATAATACACATCTCACCATCTTGGCTATAAAGGTAGTAAAAGAGACTGCACCAGAGGTCTTGCTGAAGTCAAAAAAGCAAGCTACATTCACTGCTCTTCCTTTGAAAAAAGCCAGTCATGCTGCTGTAGAAGGAAGCAGGTTAAGTGCTGTTTGCTGCAAGAGGATATACACAGCTCTTCTCAGTCACTTCCTTGTCTTTCATGTACTTGAAAATAGCTTCCAAGATGATATGCTCCATAATCTTACCAAGGACCACAGCTCCCCAGATACTCTTTGCCCATCTTGAAGCTGTGTGTGAGGTTTGACAGGTAGGATTTGCCCTCGATTGTTCGGACCTTTCCAAGATAAGTTAGTGGCTTTGCATTGGCTGGCTCTCTCAGCATCCCTGGTGCATGAGACTTGGTTACATGAGTACGTGGGTCTGATCAGCTTGAATACCATTTCCTCTGCAGTGGGTAGATCCTCATTCTCACAGACGTTCCTAGGGAGGGCTCAGGCACATGAGAAGCAAACCTTACCCCTAAAATGAGAGGCAGAGATGAGCTCTGCCTTTTGGATGTCTTGTCAGTAGTTTCCCTGCCCCACTGAGCAGTAGGAAAGCCTAAGGAAGATGTGCTCTTTTGCTGCCAACAAACTTAAAGAAAGGGCAAGCCCTTCTTGTTCCTCTTTATACTCTTTGCCATTTTCAACACCAGCTGACCTTTGGTCTTCCTAATTTCTCTTCTGAATGCTTGGCCAATGTCTCTATTTCTCACAAGTAGCCCATCCACTCCTTCCACTTCCTGTGTGCTTTCCTTTGGCAGGAGTTCCTTGTTTACCGATGCTGGCCTTCTGCCACTCTTGCTTGACTTCTGCACCTTGGAGCAGACTATTCTTGAACTTCTAGGATACTGATCAACCAGCTGTCCAAGGCCATTTCCTGAACAGGCTGAAACCTGTTACGCTGAAGCCCAGGGCTGTAATTCTACTATGCAGAAACAGAAACTGTGCAGTCTTTTAGGATTTGGAACAGACAATGTATCTTGTGCTATGTAATAATTACTCCAAGGAAGGAATAAATCCATAAAGTGCCATAGGAAAGAAGCCACTGCAAGCTTTACCTACATTTAATGTTTGTGCTTACAGTCAGTGCATCCCTATGACATAAAGCTGAAAATGGGAAGGATCACATGTCCTAATAAATTCCGGTCTAATTTAACAGTAGTTGTTACTGAACACAGTATACCTACACTTCAACTCTCCTCAGCTTTATTCCTCCTATTCCTCCATTCAGCTCGCTTGTAGACTTCAGAGGAGTACATTTACAGTTTACACTAGGATACCTCACTTTCTCATCTCTCACAACATGGAGCCTACTTTGTCCTCACCATAAAAAGCTTGTGACAGAGAGTTCAAGGATGTGATGCCATCTGCCAGTCTGGTTTGTTGTGGGTTGTTTTTTGTTTTGTTTTTTTTTTTAACTCTTATTTTAATTAGAATACTTGAAGTCATCCAAGGAGAGTCCAGGCAGTGCCTTCCTTATGCTTACTTGAGGAAGAAAATTCTGGTTTAAAAGCAATACAAAAAGAACCCTTAGGACCAATGGACCCCTTGCTACTCCTACATAACATCTACTGAAGAGAAAGAAGAAATGCTCACCTGCAAAAAACTTGATGTTTGGGGATTCCACTTCTCTTCTGGCCTCCCATGCCATGTGTTAAGTATACTTAAACACACCTAAAAAGGTGACATCATTAATACCACCGATAAAATATTACGATAAAATTATTCTGCTTGGGCAGAACAGACCGTTACCATTATGTTTAAATTTTGGGGTTTTTTTTTATAAGTATTTGTAAAAGTGCATGCTAAAAGACAAATTGTTTCTTATGAAACTAATTTGACACGAAAGCAGATAAAAATAATGTGGATAAGCAAGAACTGCGTGTTAATAAATAAGCAAGGCAGGGTAGATTACTTTTCTTCATGGAAAGCATGTGGGTTTTAGTGGCTCCAAAAACAAATGAATCATCAGTACTATCCGACTGTTCGCTTTCCTCTTTAAATACTGCTCTAACTGTGCTTTCTAAAGACAATCCTTCTGTGCAGCGTGTGAAAGGTGGTTTCTGTCACACAGACTATCAAGAAATTGAAAATATTTCTCAACTTTATGAGTGATCTGGACCTTAGGGAAGTCTGTGGAGTTCTTGAGCCTTATCACAAATTGCAACAATCAGAGACAGGGACCACAAAAAGACAAACTACAGAAGTTTGGAGGCAAGTATTTGCCAAGACTCAATGCTTAATGCTAGGCACAGAAAAAAATGAGATAAAGTCTTCAATATAAATTACATTCTGTGTCCATGTTAGGAGAAAACCCTGTGCCCAGTACTGGAAAGGGGTTTGTGAAACAGGGACCATGGGGAACCCAGGAATGACAGCAGAATAAGGGAAAAATGCTAGCCTGTGGATTAAATGTTTATACGCAGAAAAGGCTGATGAAGTGCCAGAGTGCTGCAGCCAAAGCTATTTTGTGGGTCTATGCTTCAGTGAAGACACACATGGAGCCATCTCTACTGTTCTGTAGACAATTTCATGTGTGCTGACTTTCAATATAAATAGAAGCTGCATCTCCCTGATATGCACTCGACTTCTTGTTAGCTGTTTGAAGCCTTTACTATGAGCCACAACATACCAAGGAGATGGAGAAAAGGAGGAAAGCTTGTTTGTTTTAACTCTTAATGTTCTTTCCAAAAGCTTTACTATTTTTCTAAGAAAACTATCATTAAGTCCCTATTTCAGAGTTTTATTTTCTTTTTTAAAAGATACTGAGCTTAAGGAAAGGCTTTACCTTCCCTCAAGAAAAATCACTTTTGTGTGGAAAAAGAGACAAGGCACTTGGCAAACACATTCAGCTACAGCTGCTATGAAGCATACGTTGACCGTGGAAAGGTTATTTCAGCTAGCCAAACAGACTTCCAGTTAATTTAGCAAAGAAGGTGGAAAAGAACATTTTTTCTAGGTCAAAATTACTTGCTTTTTGGTTCAATCCAGCTCATAAAGGCTCTAAAAATTTCCCAAGACAATTCAGGAAAGGAGATCATTCCTGTCTGAAGTTGTTAAATCACTCCGTATTTCAATCTAAAGCCTAGCTTTTTATCCAAACAGCTTCCTCCAGTGTGCTAGGAGCAGATGATATTTTTACTGCAAAAGGAAGAAAATTTCCCTTCCCTGTTAGATCTCTATACAAGAACAAAGTTGACCTACCTTGCCATCATTGTAGAGGTTTGGATTAAATCTCACGCTGTGGCCTCCAGTTGTTTCCAGATTCACAAGTGGAGGAGAATTAGGATAGTCTTGTGGAAAATATACATCAAATTCAAAGCAACCATTTGCGTAAGGGGTGTCTGCAGGACCAGTAATAAGAACCTACCATTGTAAAAAAAGACAACAGCTTTTTTAAGACCCTTTATGTATTCGTCTCACAGTTGAGATTTTTAAGTTATATGAAACATGCTACTCATTAGAAAATACCATTAGATATCATAATCATACACAGGCTGTCTGTTCATTTTGATATTCTGGCTAAGTGAAGCCCGCTGCAAACCAGGAGGAGCTAAAAACCTACCCTCTACTGCATGCTATTAATAGAATCTTAAGTCAAACCTCAGGTCCAGAGATATTCAGTGTATTTCTCCACACCTACTGCTTTAATTGACATAAATGCTTGTATGCAAAGACACACTTAGACCATAACGGAGTAACAAAATTAAACTCTTCCCTTAAGAACAACAGAAGAAAAATGAACCTTGTTGTGATGTCTCACTGGCTACCAGGGCACTCCTGGACAGAGGGACTCTTGCTGTCCCTGCCAGATTCTTGAGAAATCAGGGTCAGATTCTAAATCTTACTATTTATGTTAAAGTTTGGACAGCAAATAAAGTACACATGAAAGACTTCTGATTTTCCTTAAGATGTAAGGCACCTTCTTAAACATTTATATGCCAAGCTTAAAGAGGGAAATAAAAATAACGTTACTTCTTTACCTTCATTATGTCAAGCCGCTCTTCATCACAGCGTACAAAAACGCTGGATGAAGATGAGAGAGGCAGTGAGGTTGAAAGAGTCACAGCTTCTTGAGCAAGACGTCGGGCTCTGGCAGCACTGTTGGCGTCACTCGCGTTTTTTACCTGAGACATGTAGTGGTAATTTATTTTGAAGACCAATTTTCCGTCATCATCTTCAGAAACCATTTCAAATGTATCTAGAAGAGAAGAAAATATTAATGCCTCGGGGAAGCAGTGAAGTTAATAAGGGATTAGTCTTGGATAAAGATTCTGAGTATTAGAAAAGTTTAATTTGCATTATACTACTGCAAAAAGAAAACCCAACCCTGTATTTTGTGAGTTAACAGTGATAGCAAATAAAGCATTAACAGTCTTGGGTCAAATTAATTTCTGCAGAAAATTTATGAGCTTTCATATGCAACTTATCAAATGTACACCATTTCTGACTTGGAAAGCTACCAACGATGCCAGACCAGGAATGTAATGACACTTATGAATACATAACCATGCTAATAAAGGAATCGGTGTGAAGCAGCATGCCTGCGGTATTTACTTCTGTGGTGGTTGCAATGTTATTAAAGAATCATAAATATTGGAGTGAAGCTGGTTTTCTTTAATCACTTATTACACAAAATCTGCAGCACGGGCGCCAGGGTGAAAAGCTGCCGTTGCAAACTTCCCTACCCCCTGCTCTTGGGATACACTCCACAAGCATTTGTGAGGAAAATCCCATGCAAATACAACAGCAAAACAAAAAATGACTGCAAATCCTATTCCTCTGCAACTCAAAAAATACTCATAGAACATGTTTTTGCAGTAATTTTATAGCTCTTTTACGATGAGATACTATTTGCTTTATGAATTCTTCCTGATCATTTTTCCTTTATGGCTAAATTAAGCACTGAATCCCATCATACTTTCCAAATGCACCATATTGCACTCCATGAAAGGACTCAATGAAGGTTACTACAATTTCATTTTAGAGAACACATTATGATCTGAATTCTATTCCACTTAAAAAAATAAAAGCTACAGTAACAAACATATAGATTTATACACAGGCAGACAGGAGCTTTAAAAAGCACTACTAATTTGAGGAGCGAAGGACTCACAAATCATTACTGCAATGAAAACATGAACACCATCACTGAATTCATCTGGTCCCTTGAATTTATCTAGTGTGTGCTTAAAACATTTATTAGCTCAAAGAGTGCGTTAGTTGGTAACCTGAAAGCACAGACCTATATAATTTCCCACATGTATAAAGTGTCAGTGGTCACATATGTAAAAAAGTTGGTAACTTTTAAAAATAATTAGGCGCTCCATCCAACAGATTACTTATTTCTTCAGCATCTGCTTTGTAAAACACAAATATCCCACTTCTCAACCTACCAAATTGGAGTTTTTTCATGACAGCCACATACTTTTCTTCAAGAGACCGTAAAACAGACAAAGGCTTGGGTTTCACAGCAGCCTTTTTGCAGTATTCAGCCATCTTCTTTTCTGTTATATAAAAATGTGATGATTATTTGTAGTTAACCATGTTATTCTGAGACAAGTACAGAAAGCATGTGGGGAGTATTTAACTTGAAATGACTTTTTATGGCTACATTGTTTGCACGCAAGTCTCAAATCCGGGCATCACTTACAAGACACAAAACCTGGTTTTCTCAAGACGCTGTATTTCATTACCTGAACAGCTCCAAGTAAATTAAGGTAATAATTTCAGTTCAGAAATAATTCATGACTGCTGCTGCTATGAACAGTCTTGTATTGTTTCCTCTATTTTTATTGTATTTAAAATTCAAAGCGTGACATATGCTTGTGTGGATGGACATTCACACAGGTATTCCTAATGCTCTGGCAAAATCAGGAGCTGATTACACACGCCTTTTTAAAATCCACTCCCCTGATTATGCTTACTTACTCTTCAGTTTTCTTTGCTAGACAACCAGATGGTCCTTCGACCATCTGCAGGTTCAACCCACGACTTAGATTTTTGTTCTGTGTTCATCTAGTTAAGAGTTAATCTAATTCGTAAGATGTAGTTTTAACAGCAAAGGATTTACTATTGAAGGTCATGTAGGTTGTCTTCTGCCACGAAAAAAGCCTGTTAAGTCATGAGATGTACTCTAACTTACTGGCATTATTCTGTTTCATAATAAAAACATTTAGGACTACTACAAGGTTCCAGCCACCTTTGAAAATGTAGCTGGGGGCAGGAGGGAAGTATTTTCTTGGTTTACAGCTAATTGTAAGTTATCTGTTACTGAGCATATTACAAACAACACTATACAGTATTGAGAAAAGTATTTCTATTTTACCTTGGTTTGCTTGGCGCAAACTGGTGGTAGCAGCATAAACTATCTCTGCTGTTTTCTGGATGTCTGGTACCAAAAGTGTCAACCCCTCTGGCTCTTGATCAGAAGTATCTGGTTTTACTCCTGCTTTAGCTTTGTCTTTTTTAGACCTGTTTTGAACAAAGAAATGGGTTGTAGCATGAAAGAAAGCTTTTTTAACCACTCATTAGTACTCAGCACGTTTGCCAACAGGGAAAAATACCAAAGCTTAAAGAACCAAGTTTAAAACAAGTCTCCTGAAATGGAATGTCTCTGTGGACCTCCAGGTTAACCACTGAATGTAGCAATCAGCTATGACAATACTAACAGTTTTGGTTTGACAAACAAAAGTATGTCTGGCATGAAGAGTAAAACTATGAACATGAAGGCAGTGAGACTAGTTTCTGCTTCAGCCATTTAGTGCTGTTGATTGTTACACTGAACACCGACCATACGTTTGAACATTTTCAGTAAGTGTTGGAAAAGCTTACAAAATCAATGTACCAGTGATCATGTCATGATTGTGCCTTTCATCCACCCATGCACATCCTTGTGCAAAATTAAGTCTTAAATAGCTAATGAAGTACTCTTTCCTACCACACAATACACCAATTACTTAAAATGCACTAATGGCAAATCACTAAGAAACCTCTCATAAAAATTCATGGCATATGTGACCTACAACCCAAGCATCATGAGAGAGTGGGGCCAACATGAAGTTTGTCTCTCTCTGCAGTTCTCTCCTGCACTATAGAAGTTAAGACATTTAATTTCGATAATCAGTTTAATGTAATATAATTTTGAAAGTCTTGAAGTATAGAAGGCAGCTATATTAAACGTTTACAATGAACATACTGGAAATCAAAATGGCAATTTAAACATCTTAAATTTTTATCATGAAATAATTTGAAAATACAGCATCTACTAACACCAGTCTTTGACAGAAGGTAGTTGCCTTGTAATTTAAGATACATGTAAATATTTAGAGTGTGACAACCCAGTCTTTACTATCCTATATATTCAACTGTTGAAACTAAGACACGGTATTGATAACACTGTGACCTATATGTGATGTTTAAAAGCTTCTATGTTTTAAGAGCTATCGTGTTTACACTGGTATTCCTGGAAAACTTAGGAGATTTTAGTGCTAATAGCCCCCAGATGACTGCAATTTCTGTATTTCTTTTTATTTTAACAGTACTTGTTCATTTTAAGACCCAAGCAAGTTCAACAGCCAAGCAACACTGGTGCTTACAGTATTATACTACCATGCTTAGTAGCAAACCAGAAAGCTAGCTACACAAGATAAAACAGTAATTTAATGCTTTAATGTCCCAAACATATTTCAGCAACTACCACATACTATGTCCTTTCTGTATTTTAATCTAGACTGAAATCATGCATAAAGAATGAGCCTCTAAACTATTCAGTAGAAGTGATTACAGTAACACTGAAAGCCTTTGCACGGTACCTAATCATACAAGAATATCCCTAGAGTGCATTAATAAAGGAATCCATTACTGCAGCATGGTACATTTTTCCTGTTCCAGGCTAAGCCAAAAGGATGTCAGCCTGCTGTTAACTTGAAGCAGTACTGAGCTTTCAGATGCTTAAAGTCAGGAGGAAAGCCTCAGAGCCAAACAAGGTTGTTCAGCATTTGAGGAACCATTTAAGACAAAGCAGCAGCAGCTGCCTCTCCCATTCATACTTTCAAAAATCCTACCACTGCCTTTTCCCTTGTGAAAAATCCAGGCCACTATTTTTTAAATAACCTATTAACCAGGTTCAGAAATGCATATTTAAGCCCACTAAACCTCAATGATAATCTGTCACAACGATCACAGACATGGTAGCAGCCACCAGTCCCAAGAACAGCGCACAAATTTAGAACAGCTTGCTGTTGATGTAGAATCCTTAAGCTATTTGCTACAAACCCCTTAGAGACTTTTTGGCTAAAATCAAATGTCAGTGGACTTATCCAAGAGAAAGATGTGTGAAAAGCAATAACAATGCGACTGGTGAAGATACTGAAAGTGAAATTAATTCTTACAAATTTGTTTTCCAGACAGTTATCTCGTAGTGTTTCATCTTCCACGTGGTTTTACAATTTAGACTACTAGGGTTTTTTCTTTCTACTTGGTCTTAGAATCAAAAAAATTAAAGTTTGGCCTCATTAGACAAAATGCTTAATCACATGCTTAAAACCTCCTACACTGAGTTACTGACAGCCGACTACCTAAACAGACAAGGAACATACCTAGCTGAAACCGTAGAAGGAGACATCTACTCAAATGCAAACTCTCAGTACCAACAGAATTCTCTCTCCCTCTCCTTGCTGTCCAGGACCTAGTTAACATTTCAACGCTTCTGAAATATCAGAAGAGAACGTGTTTTCTTAATGTCTCCTTTACCACAATACGATCATTCTGCCCACTGCTACCA
Source organism: Neopsephotus bourkii (assembly GCF_033783945.1). Lineage (NCBI taxonomy): Eukaryota > Metazoa > Chordata > Aves > Psittaciformes > Psittacidae > Neopsephotus > Neopsephotus bourkii. Next base: position 7,897,272 of record NW_026901776.1, on the reverse strand, counting down.
TGAGCAACACAGACAACATGGCCCTCTCCTCAGAGTAACTTTTAAAATCAAGTGTTGGCAGAACCGCTCTACCCTCTCACCTGCAGTTATCTGGAGCTTGCGTGATGGTCTACATTACCAAGCCACCTAACTTCTGAGTCAGGCCAGAACTGCGTAAAAGCAGTCGAGGAATTGAAGTGCAAGATTCTGCCTTGGACACAAAAAACCTCCAGCCAAGGTCTCGTATTTGACCTTGATTCTACCTGATCAGGGATTTCAGCCAGTTTCTCGGGGAGTACAAGCTAGCCCCACAAACCCTCCAAATCAGACATACTGCCTTATCGACACCTAGTTTCCTCACACTAGTCAGGCTTGTCTATTCTAATGGTCAGGGGAAAGAGATTTTTTTTTTTACCCCCTCTTTTGGGGAAACCCCCAACTGGTATTTACAGAACTTGCAAGACTTCTGTTAATGATGACCTCCATTTTTTTTTCTTCCCTCATTGTCTTTCAACCTTTATTTGACTGAAATTTTTTGCTGTAAGGATACCAATTTAATACAATTAATCCTGCGCGCTTCATAAGATGCTGCCTGCTACATTTCTTAGTCTCTACATATTTAGTGTTATACACACATATTTGGAGATATTTAACAGTACTTCACAGCTTCTCAGTTTATTTACAATCACCATATGGGTAAATGAATTAATTCCCTAGACTCTAGATAGGGAAATATGTCAAAGGCTCCCCAGTGCTATGTACCTTCACACTGATTACAAGTTTTAAAGTTCACACAGTTTTGTCATCACTTGCCACCTGAGACAGAACTGAATTCCACCTCAGACATGAACTACTGCACTTGATTTTATATGTCTTTTACAAGACCGCAGCAGCCTTTTCTAACATCATATCCTTCAAACATGGTTGGCCATAATTATTAACTAAAAGCAGTTTAAAAAAGAAAAAATAAATTAGGTACACGGTAAAATTAAAATCTTATGTGAACCAGCTCTGGGACTGAAGGTAGAGTTGTGAAGCTGGCCCGTATTCCCATCTCCCTGAGGTAACAACATGCCCTGGTCTGGTAAATCTGAAAGTCTATATAGTTTTCTTAACCATATAGTTATAAAAGGGTGAGACAGATGTAATTCAAAGCCCTGTAAAAGGTTAAATGGGTTTTACATATAACTGACCAACTGGTGTATCTTAGAACACATGAAGTAAACCAAGGTGAAAGTCACTTCTGGCCTCTGTAAGCCCACAGTGTCCCTGCAGCCGGCTGTATGAATCCCAGCTAATAAATACTAATGGGCTTTGGTAGATCCAATCTTGAAGGTGGGAAGCCGGAATTTCAGGGGAATATAAATGTTACTCTCAGGACAAAATTACAGCATTACTGAAGATGGCTTTTTTTGGGTCATAAACCCATCTCTTAGTGTAATCTGAAACACATGGCGTTAATTTGTGTGCACGCAAGAAGAGCAGCCTGGTGACCACTCGACCATTTGTGAGCATGACAGGCAGACCAAATTATTAGTTGAGGATATGTTCTCCTTTCTTGGTGTCATCTCACTTTGATACTGCTACTGCATTCCCGCCTGGATTCAGAGCTGCAGTGAGCTCTATCCAAGGTGTGTGTTAAGACACACAGATGTTTCAGAGGGATAAGTGGAGTCCCAGCTGGAGAGAGGGAGTTGTTGGGAATTACAGGGCTCTGCTAAAAACATGTGAACAAGGAGATGAAATACCAAAATCAAAGTGATAAAGCCAGTAAGATCCTTCAGCTCCTTCCTTGCACTCTAGCAACGTGTATACAGATTTCTGCATGCAGATAACCTAACGGTGTTACCAAACTCCTGAGCTCTGACAGTATGTTTTTCAATGGTATTAGAAAGAAACGTGAGAACCTCACGAATACTATTCACGAATACATAATAATACAGTCAAATGAGTACACAAAACTACATGTCAAATACATACTACATGTCAAAATACTACATGTCAAATACACACTACATGTATTATGATATATGTGCTACCACATAATACTACAGTCAAATACATAACGATATGAATATTTTGCTGTAAATGTTCTCTATTTTTGGGAAACACTTAAAGGTCTGCATTATGCTGGACATTTCTTTCTGCAAAGATTCTGCCTGTGGAGCAAAAAGTAATGCAGTTATTTAGTACAGACCAAGCCTTTATCTGAACATTACAAAGTGAAGGAGGAGCCAAATATTTAATTTAGACTTAAGACACTTCTGCAGTTTTTCAACCATTGAAGAAAAAGAAGACAAAATCATGTCACCTCGTATTTAAAGGGATGACAGTCACCAATGTATTTGCTAGAAGAGACAGCAGCACACATGCTAATAATTTAAGCCATTAATTTAGCTTGTGCTAGGAGATGACAGCCTTCTCTTCACACTGTGCCAAATGAATAATGAATGATACACTCCCAGGGCAACTTTAATTTTTAAAACCAATACTAATACTTACTCATCCATGCCTGGTACTTTGAGGTAAATGTGACGATATGGAATGATATCTTTACCAATGTATTCACCAAATAAAGGGAATGAACCATCCAGCCCCTGTGTACTAGTGAGACAGTGCTTATTGCAGACTTCTGCTCAGTTTTGACATTCACTGGCTTGGGATAAATCTGCCATGGGTTCACAGCAGGGGTATCATCACCCTGCCCTCATGGTTTTCCACAGGTGCCAAATAGAAGCTTGTTCCTTCCAGTAATTCACAGATTCTTAAACTAGCTTCCTGAAATCAGGCCAAACGAGCAAGGGACCATGCCTCTGCAGATAAACACTGGTGAAAGCTCGTGACCTCCTCTAAGCTAGCTCCACAGCCTCTTCCTTGGGACTTCCAGAACTGCTTTTACAGACACTACGCTGAAGCATTCCAAACCAGTAAAGGCTGCAGGACAGATCCTCACAGCCAACCGTCAGCTCTGAACAGAGGTTTGAGAGTGCAGTGAAAGAAATGGGCAGTTGTTTTGTCTTCTGAAGAAAAAACAAAGCAAATTAGGCCTCAATTCTTGGTACCAAATGATAAAGAAAAATTTCTGGTTGCAAAATGTACCATTTCACGTAGTAGTTCTGCAAAAAAACCCAGAGAAGACAGTGAAAAGCTGTAGCAGGGAAAATGCCTTGGGCCTACCTGGTTGTATTCCAGCAACCTCACGTTACAGAAAAAAACATCCAGGTCATAACAACAATTTGATATTCAGACAATCTTGGAACTGTGCAGGATTAACCCTCAGTAGCAGCGTGACAAGTGATAGAAGTGTGCAGATGACTGAATTCAGATCTCCCTCAAGCAGCTATCTTGGGGGTGGCCAAAGTGATGTGGAAGGATAAAGCGCAGCTGGGGATTTTAGACCTGGGCTTGCTAGACTCCACATGGTAAAATAAGCCAGCAGTTTATTTTGCCAAATTCAACAATTTGCCATGAAGCTCCCCTGGCAGGTGGCGGCTCACATGTGCCTGCTTTGCTACATGGCATAGAGCTCTGCCATCACAGCAATCAAGTATCTCAAACTCGGCCCCAGTGGCGACCATTACACAAGCACGATCACACTCAAACTAGTGATGGCTTTTAACTCCGTAGCAGTCATGAGAAATCACCTTCTACCTAAATGTCTTCTCCATTATCCAGAAACTTCCAAATTTCCTAACAGAATATTATGACCTTTGAAAGTGAATAAAATTAAAGGGACAGTCCAAAACTGTTCCTCTTAAAGTCTGAAACCAAGTAGACACTTGCTCCAACCTGGAGGTGACATTTGGTAGACATGCAAGTAGAATTGCTCTTCAGACAAAGGGAAGTCTTGTCTTTGAAAGCAGATCCCATAATTATGTTGTTGTTCTGGCATTTGACCTAGAAGGGGCAGCAGATTGTCCCTTTTAAGGAACTTATGCCAACACTTGCTTATATTGCTGGCACACCTCCAATTATAATACTGAGAATTAAAACTTTGCACCCCAATGATTCCCGGCTGCTCACCCTGTTGGTGTTTTCATCCTTGCTCAGACACTGCTTTAGAGGCAAACAATATTATGCTTAATCCAACCAATGAAAGACAAGATATATCAAAGTCATACAAGAAGACTCAGCAGATAACGTAACTGAAACAACCATGGAATTTTTATCAAATTCATCAATTATTAAAATAATACCAACTGTGCTTCTAGAATTCTTCTTGGTTTTCAGACCCGAAGCTGACACCGAAGAACTACTCACAGCATGTTTTATTTTACCAAATTAAAAAGATCTTGCAAGTGGTAGTAATGTGCCATTCTCACAAAGAAACTTTTTAGACTTCAGCCTGGGGAGGAGTGACGTGAGCAGATAGAGGTTTCCTTGCTCATTAAATCCAAGGCTCACGCGTGACCAGATTAACAAAAAAAGAGTAAGTATGGTAGAGAATTTTATACATACATCTATACTGGAAAGGGATTACACAGAAGCCACATATATTTTATTTTCTATTTTAAGAAGATTGTGTACACAATGATCTGCATAATACTGCCAGGAAGCACACGCTGACATTTTTAGGTGGGTATCCAACATAAAGAACCATTATTTGTCCTTTCTGTTTCTTTTACATTCAGCCAGCAAAAAAAAACCCACTGCAGGTACATTACATGCTTGATATGCAAGATTAGCAATCTCAGTCAAGAAGTTTTAAAGAAATTCATGGTTAAAGACCAGAATTCTCATCAGGAGATGCTAGGAAGAGTTCCCAACAATGGGGTTCCTGCTCTGAAAAATCTCTCGAGTACTGGTTGGTAAATATTCTGAGTTTAGAGTGGAGGAAGAAATTCTACAGACACCTTTTCCTGACATTATATTGACCTTCTTTTCATGACATATCCACGTATGCTGAGGGACAGCACTACATTTTGCAGGGAAGGACACGTATTATTTCCAAACAAGCCACCTTCAAATTGGAAGCACTAAACAGAATCAAAAAACCAATTAATTGCTGGAAGCAGAAAATTACCGAAAAGCAAGAGATGGAAATTTGTATTGCAGCATCTGCAGTTAGCAGTGAAGCGGCAGAAGCACACAAACCTCCCCCAGCTTCTTTGTGTCGTACAAAAAATTCTTTGCAAATAGTAAAATAAAACTGAATCCAAGCACAAATCTGGATCAAACGATGGTATGTTCTCACTCCAGACTGCAGCACCCATTCAGATAAAATACACAGAACCAAATCTTCTTTTACTTATAGATTCATAATATGTAAGTATAAAATACAGCTTCAATGAAGGTCAGGAATGATGAAAGTGATTACCTCAGTCTGTTGGTATAGGTATCTACACAGGTCTTCATTTTAGCCAGCAAAGTCCCAACAGAAGCTTGTGACTCCAACTGTTCCTCCTCCTCTTCACTACTTTCCCCTGACAGAGGCAGCAGTAATGGTACCATCGATGTGCAGGAGGCAATAGCACGGAGTAATTCTAGCAGAGCTCGGTAAAGGGGAACATGTCGGGCCATATCCAAAACTAAGAGAAAAACAGTTTACAAAAATTAATCAAATTGAAGACTCTTAGTACAGATGTTTTAAATAGAATAGTTATATTCTAATTGTTATTAAAATATTAATTACATTAAATGATAAAAATACAGTATTTTGTCATAGGCATTTGTAATTTACGTTTTAATGGACTTAGCCAGAAAGAACTGGATAAGGTACCTGGAAAACAAAGGTTAGCAGGAGATATAAGAAGACAAAAGTGCTAACAAGGTATGGAACAGGACCACCATACACTATATTCATTTCTAGCAGCCTAGTAGACAATCCTGGCTCGACTTGTACGTCAACAGTAATTGCAAACAAGTATCTACGGAGGAAAAATTGTACCTTACAGTGTAGCAGGGTAGCATTTGCTGATTCTAACAGCGTAAGCATTCATAAAGACAGACTTTCATATCACCCACTTTATAGTTATCTTTTCCTTTGGGAAAAGTTGCCTGCATTACTGCAGAATATTTATGGTCATGAAGTAAATGAAGTTGCCTACTAAGAAGCTTAGCTTTGTTCCTTTTCATGGAGAAAGTATCATTTTAAAAAACATCACGCTTTCCTCAGAGCATGCACAGGCTCCGAAAATGATCCGATTTTATCTGCATACATATGAACCACCACGCAGCAAACATGAATAAGAACATATATTAAGTGGGCAGCCTTAGTGCTGCTCAGTGTGATGTATATGTACCACAGAAGGAACCGTGGTTAGAATGTGGACATCAGATCCTCGGAGGAGAAGACAGGCAGAGACAGACAATTCTAGTGGATTCTCCAGCACCACATTGTTTAGTTTTCTTTTCCACTTGCTTGGAGAAATACATAATGGATGTCATTCCAACTGCCTTTCTATCATTAATAGAAATCCTGGAAATGTAGCAGTATGCACATACTTTAACACAGCTGCTTCCTCTGTCCCTAGGACATGCTATTTTTAACCTAACTGCAGAAAAAAAATTGCTCTAGTTCAAAGTATTTACAAGTGACTGAGTTTATGATAAAATAAATCTGTTATTTTCCAGAAAAAAAAACAAAAAAAACCCCTCAACAAAAAGCCCCGACAACTTGCATTAGGGCAGAACAAACCATAGGAGAACCCTTTAATATTTCATTGAGCACTCATCCTCCAAGCTAAAAGCAGATCACAAACTTTCATCTTCTGTCACCAAACCCTTAGCTCTAAATACAGCACAATGGGACAGTATAATTAGCCACGCAAAATTCAACAAGCCAGTTTATCCAAGTTTAAATATAGATTTCTCTCTCTCTACAAAGAGTTCTTTGATCAACAGCTTGCTATTTGTATTTTGAAACTGTTACAATGGCACAAAGTCTTCACTGGGTGAAGTTCTGATGTGGTGAATAGGAAGAAAATTTACTGGAACAAAGTACTAATGCGTCAGGCTTGGTATCAGGGCTCTAAAAATATCCTGTGTCAAAATATCTCATGTATTTAAAGCAAACTCCACTGAATTTGAACACTGGCATTAAGAAAATCAGTTTCAATAACTGATCCGTTTGTTTTATGTATTTTTATATATTTTTATATATACCCATTCCTCATGCTCAGTCCCCAGGACTGCCTACAGAAAAATCCCCACAATGTGTAAAATCACCTTAAACATGAATAGATCTGATGATGCTGAAATTAAGCAAGAAATGAAACAAAGAAAAGGAGAAAGAGGGGGAGAGGGCATAGCAGGGCAAAAGAAAGGGAGAAGTGGACATCCTAAAACCACATACAGCTCTCATCAGAAACCTCCTCCCGCCTGCAGTGCTAACAATGAAGTAGCTCCTCAATGTAATCAATTGCTGTTTATTACGGAGGCAGTGAGTGAAGGAGAGATACAACCTCTTAGATAACCACACCATTTCACTTCTGGAAAGCGTTTATTTATTTATTTTAACCATGAAATTTTCATGAGACCAGAATACGTAACTGGAAATCCTGCAATGCTTGCCTGCCCTCTCCCTTGCTAAATGGGATAGTTAAATTCAAAATTACTGTCATGAGGGAAACTGAACTGATGTAACTTTAAAATGGGAATGTTTTCCAGACAGATAGCAGAGATTTCTGGGTTTAGCAAATTCAACTCACTTGCACCGCTTTGCAATTGTTCCCATGGGAAACATATGAAATGCATTCATTTGCTTTCAATTTAAACATGGGAACAGCTACCAATTTCTTTTACCTTAACATTAGACTCTCCTAAACTCAATTTCTTGGTACCACTATGCGGCTTATGCTATTTTTGTCCAAGGCCTGTATTATGCTTAGTAAAGATTATGACCCATGCAAGTCTGTCCAAAATGCCAGAATTCCCCCCCACCCCCAATCTAAATCCTAGACCATGTTTACCAAGACTGGGTGTCTGGGTAAGTATCAGAAAAATTTGCTGTAAAGAACACAAAACTGGCAAATTACAGTTTATTACCTTTATTTGGCAGTTCACCTACTTGTGTCTACTTGCTTTCAAATGAAAGGGAATGCCAAAATGACTAGTAAAGTATGCATCTGCAGACACAGCTTTGCTTTCTGAAATAGGTTAATAAGACTTGAGCAGTTTTTAAATCCATTTACATGTACTTGGATGTTCCAAACTGGACAGCAATCAATTTTTAAGACACTATGTTTATGCCACTAGGACTGAGACACTCTGTAAAATACTCCCCTGGCCCAGGTCCACTGTTTGCCAACTTGCCTATTTCCTCCTGGTGTCACCAGCTGCACCTGCAGCCATTCAAACAACACCTTCCTGGAGTCCGGAAGTGTTCAGACTAGAACTTCAGTGTTTGGGCTGTATCACTCAGGTGCCACCATCATCTTTACCACTTTTAGTGTTTGCAGCCTATTCAGATAGTTGGGATTTAGGATATCCCTTTAGATATCATATATAATGGGAGTATTTCAGAAAACTTTGTGTGAAAACCAAAACAATTTATATCCTGTAACAAAGTCTTTTAAAGGAACTGACTTAAAATACTAAAAATATGAATAAAAATGCAGAATACAAATCTGCAAATGAACAAATCCTATTTCCATTAAATAAGCAATGCACCCTTTGGACTATCATCCGCACATAAAGGTACCTTACCAACTAAGATGCCAGCAATTTGGATTTTAAGCAAATACAAACTTCAATGAAAAACAAGTGTTAAATGCAATCCACTGCTTTCTTCCAAGTGTGTCACTCCTTGGGAACACACCCAGCTTCCTTCTGCCTGAGTGAATTGGGCAATGTGGGTGTAGCGCAACACTTTACTTGAATCAAATAAGGTAGCTTCTTGTGTAGGAAAGAAAATCCAACACATCACAAAATAGCAACAGATACTTTTGTTTACAGCAGAGCTAGAACTTGAATAGCATTAGCACATCTCAAATATGTGAGAATTCTTATTCTTTTTTATATGGGTACTTCAGTTGTTAAGAAGGCACTAACATTATTTGATTTCTATGGGCATGCACATAAGCACACCAAACTGCAAACACACAGCATTCCTAAGAAAATGAAAACAGGAGATTAAATTCTTGGCTTCATAAAAATGACAGAAGGATATATTACCTAGGATTCTCTGTTATTCCAAGTGAAAAACATTATTAAACAATGACAAATTCCTTCTCCAAACAGCTCAGTTTGGTACTCTCAAGACTCCCACACCATGTGTGCCTGGACTGTCCTGCTCACACAGATGGGGGTCTTTCACATCTGCCCGTTTTTGTGCTGTTGGTGCTCCCATGTACCATGGACCAGTTCAGAAGCTGCCCCTTGTTGACTCCCAAACACAACTGCTGCCCAGAGAGCTTATCTCGGCTTCTCCTAGGTGTCCTGAGCATTTGCCATTTACTACTACCAAAAGAGAGGTAAAGATTATTTTATTACTAGACTCAGAGCAGGGATCTCCACTCAGTTTTTATCCTGCTTCCTTGTCTGCTCTAAACAGGGTCGGCAGGGCAGGGCTGCTTGGTGACAACAGTATTGTTTTGAATGAAGTTCTAAAAGCAGTGCCTGGGACCTTTGGCACAGCCTGACCCACTCGACTTCCTACGTGCTTTTCAACTTACATTCAGCAAATACACATCAAGGTTTCACCTTCTGGCTATACCAGTAGTTAACCAGTTCAAACAGCGGAGCATGAAGCAGAGCACAAGGGAAAAACTGCTGTGGAACCTGGAGTGTGAGCAGTCAGAGATCTGTATAATGGTCCCTTGCTGGTGGCCAAGAGACAGCTGTGACAACCCAGGGTGAGGGATCGGGGATGGGAGGCAAAAGAGAGCAGCAGGGCAACATCACCACGGGGTGGGTAGCAAGACATGACAGCAGTGCTCTGGAAGTGCTTGGAACCCCAGTGCTACCACAGAGAGCTGATTTAAAGGCTACCAGCAGCAGCATCTTTACTGCCACCATTGTTTTATTAATTGCAGGAATTAAGAGCTCTAAGATGAACAGACATATCAAAAAAACAGGCCAATGTCTTACTGTCCTTGCTAATTAGCAGGGAAATTCATTGCGGCCTCTCTAGACATTAGGCAGCAGGCATACACACCTATAATTCACATAAAGAAAGTATCACAGGTCTAAATTTGTTGCATTTATGAAATTCAGAAATCTCAGCAATGTCACTGCCATTTTTCTAAGATAAGCAGAGATGGCAAACAGCTGGAAAACATTTCATGGTTTAGTGGGATAAGGTATTATCCCTCCCTCCCATTCCTTTGGGTACTAAAGGTCAAGTTTTACTGGCATCACTACAATTCAGCTAACCTCTTGCCACAATATTTGCAATTTAGAAAGACACTGGATGCTAAATAGGTAAAATACAGATATTTAATATAACCAGATCTCCCTTATATGCTAATAACAAGCAGTTTGATCTGGGCAGTGGAGGGAAGAGGAGCCTGAGTGAAGCTATTGAGAAGGCTTGACTTTCAGAAACTGCCAAGCATCCTGTCTTTTGAAAACTGCAGTCTTTCACACATGCCTAAAGGTCATGAAGGGTTTAGGGCACTCATCACATGTTTGGAAACTTCTAGACACAGGCTATTTACTCCTGGGAAACAACTGGTTAACATTCAATGACTGTGTGTGATTTTAAAACATTTCAGTTGCTTTCCACACATCTGTTTATTCATCACCAATATAGATCTATTTCTTACAGAGACCTAAGGCTACCCATATGCAACTACAACCTTAGCGTAATGAGAAAGCATATAAGAGCAGGTAGTTTCACAGGATCAAGGTATCACCTTAAAATGCATATATATCTGTAACAAGGTAATGACCCAACTGAGTCTAATACTCCTTTGCTTTCTTTTAATATTATACAATATTCAAACAAAGAACAGCCAGGCCTAATGGCCCATTAAATAGACAGTACTGAGCAGCAATAAATTTTTTTTTGCAATTCATTTAACATCCTCAGTACAACTTAACTGGCTGTGAATAAGATTATAAAACTTATTTCCATTGCAAAGGAATTTAAAACCTATCAGAGAATATGCACATTTATGTTAAAATAAAGGAAACTATTAATATAGCATGTGCATTATATCAAAAAAATCTTCACACTTAACAGCAGATAAAAGCAACAACTGGGGAAGAATAATTTGTGAGAAAACAATGAAAAGCTCTCCTTTACTTGCTCTGATATAAAAGCATTCCCACTGCGATTCTCACTGTGACCAAACTACGAATTCCTACCCAAAGGAGCTTACTAACTTGATCTAAAATAAAGCAAAGCAGACACTTGAGGAAAAAAAACAGGCAACTTTACCAGCTTTAAATACACCACACTGCCTACTGCATACCCTTCTTGCTTCTGTGCTAAGAGAAATATGGTGTATATACCCTCTCAGTCTCTCTCGTGTACATCACTTCTCGTTTACTAGGCTCTCACCATTTAAGGACTCCTTTAATTTCAGTTATTTTAGAGGCCCACAGACCTTGACTATTTTTTCTTCTGTGCAATTTCTTTTTACTTCTGCCAATATACATGGACTGACTTCCTGCCTTGTCTGAAGGGAGGTAGGGTGTGCTGGCAGCAATCCTACTGGAAACTCTTTCCAAATTGCATCCCTTCTGTTTGCTTTCTCAAAGAGACTTGCCACTGCAAAAACGAGAGTGATGGTCACAAATGGATATTAAAGGGAAATAACTGAGAAGAACAAGGCATTCTGAAGAGAATGCACATCTACAACCAGGAAATGTAAATTTAATCCATGAAATTCTTGTGAATGCCTATGAGCATGGCTCACATTTAACAGATGAGGAGAAAAAAAACCCCATCCCAGGTTTAAACTTGTAATGAACAAATTGGTCTCTATAATCAGACAGAATTGCATTCTGATTTTATAATTATGCTTGCATCTTCCATTCCAAGATGCCTCCTCCTTGCATTGGGTAGTTTCCAGTGACCCAAGAGATGCTTTCAAGGCTTATTTCTTATTTTGGATCTGTTTTTTTCTATTTCAACAAGACTTTATATTTTCCTGGAAAGATGAATGATTGTATTTTCTCAAATACTCATCCAGAAGAATCCTGCCTCTGTTTTAAGTAATGCAAAAGAAAACCTCTGACAGTTATGCACAGCAGCTATATTACAAAACTGCTCTATTCACATCATGTACAAATGCTCAAAATCTACTACACTGTATCTAAACCTCCCCTGCAAAACCCCCAAGGAAATACCTTTGTATTTCAAAACACTTTTTTTTTCTTTAATACTAAAGTTTAAAGGACATGGAGTCTCATCAGTTTAAGAAGCTAAAAGTAAAATAAGACATTCTCATTACCATGTTACTTAGTAAACACTTTTAAGTCCAATGTCAAGATCACAACTATGGTACCACACACACCTGCCACCACATTTTTCTTTTACCTTTTTTACCTTTAGGTAATATGAAAAAGACCTTAAAGTTGAGTCAATTTTACACCATTTCCAAAATGTGCTTAGTGCTGAGAACGTATTTTTGCTCCTTCAGGATATTATTCACAACCTAACCCTCACGGCTAAAATGAAGAATAACCCTCATTCTTAAAATGAAGACTTGAGCACCTCATTATCATATTAAAGACTCTCAGTAGCTACAAACACTGCTGTTCAAAGAAGCCACACAAAGGAAACACTGATTTTCTCTTTCTAACTGAAACCTGCAGAGGCAGTTTTGTGCCCACCGACACTGCCAAGCACGAGTGAGGCACACTCTCGTTCCAATAAGGCCACACATGTTTTCGCTAAATATTTAAATACAGAGCTGCCCTCAGCCCCCCTTTACTGCATCTTTGCAAGCATATGATCTATGAATGCGGTCCATGCTGCAGGCAATAGTGTCAGTTCCAAATACGTCATGCTCTGCTGCCTCTTGATTTTCTGTTTCAGAATCAACCCAGGGCAAGCCTCTTTTCTAATAGGCCTAATTAACACCCTGTGTTCTGCCCCTATTTGGGGGGGGGGAGAGATTGCCTACAGAGGATTTCAGAACCAGATCTCTTTAAGAAAACATAAGCCTTTAGGTAAAAATTAAACAAAGGCTTTCTAAATATGGTCCTCTTGTAATAATTTAATTGGCTCGACTTTTTCTTCCCTTTTCTTTATCGGAATAACACAAACATTTTCACGGTACAATTCTGAGCATCTGAAAAAACGCCATCAGAAGACACAATTCCTCTGCATAAAGGAAGCAGGAGGAGGAGGGGTTAAGCCACCTTATGGATCATGAGTTACAAATCCTGCACCAGAGTAGTGAAACAATGCAAGAAGGGCGGGCCTCTGAATTCAGTGTTAGGCTCCAAGTTGATTCTTCTTAACGATCAGACACAGCCTTAAAATTCTGCTCTTCTGATGTCAGCACTGAGCGCATTAGAGTCAAAAGAGAAAAAATAAAATCAGCTCAAATAATAGAAAAAGTGAAATTAGGAATTACTTAATGAGACTTCATTCAGTCATAAGTACCACCACTTCAAACCAGGTGCATTTTTACCCTTTCTCAAACATGCAGGCCAGAACTTGAAAAGGGACAAGAGAAAGGCGACTAAAGAACCTAAGGTGCAGAATGAGCTCCTGTACTATCTGGAATGAAATCAACTAAGACTTTGCAGCCTCAGGGACTAATGAAGTGCCCCATAAAGGTTTTGGTTTTTTTATAATTATAAGTGGTAAAAATAACAGAACAAGACTGATCAATAGATTCAAAGGAGTTGACATACCAGTAGAAGAAATAGTGCCACTTGCAGAAGAACACACACTACACAACACATCACTGTTAAGCTTTGGAAAAGTTCAACACTAAATGCTGGGCAGTAAATATTGTTACAGGTTCAAAAGTAATTGGGTAAATTCATGTAAGAAAAGACGAATAAATGAGAATACACCACCCTTGGCCACATACTAGCCATGTGGGGCAGCATCTGTGTTATCCCCATCCCTATATTCTCCTATAGGCACCTGCTACTGCCCACTATTAGTGACTAAGTAATGGGCTAACAACCTTGGTTTGTCTTGGCATTGTTATCATTTTAAGTGTCTTCTAGGAAACTTGGAAAAAATCCCCAGTTTAACTGCAATATAAAAGCAAAACTCTGTTCAACTATAGAAGCAAATGCATTGCTCGAGTACTTGGTCAGTTAGTGTGGTAACGTGGCTCAAGGGAGGCCACCATGGCTCTTAACTATTTCTGGTTTGCTTAGTATTAAAGAGTATTTATTTTCTTTTGAAGAATACTGTATTTGATGAAGCATTTTCAGGAAAGTTTTATTTTACTAGTCAAGTCAAACAACACGTAAACGTTTGTCACAAATGTACCCATGATTACAGAAAAACAATCCCCTCTGCCAGAAAAAGCAGGAGGCATTATTTCATTAAGGCAGTGTGTACAGTTGAGTAAACAGACACAGCTTCCTGTATTTTCAAAGGACAGGGAAGAAAAACCCCAAACAATCTAAAAGACAAGCTGAGCTTTTAAAGCAGAAGTGTGGTAAATATCATGTGTGGTTCCCAGTTTTGGGGATAATACTATTTCCATGCCACACTCTAGTCGCTGTGAGAGAAATCACTCTCTGCCATTACATTTGCTCCAGTCTTGAAAAGGTGGTCAGGTGATGAAGGTATGTTCCTTGGAGGCTACAGAGCCATCTAACATGGGAGGCCGGGAACACATCATTAAGTAAGAATAATTAATGAAAACTAAAAACGCAAAATGCTACATTCATTGGTTTTGTTAGTTTGTAAAAATGGCCCAATATGCATCAGTGTAGAAAGGACGTGAGCCAAATACTGACAGAAGTCCATACTGCCCTGGGATCCAACCCCACTGCAACTTCCAAGAATCCCTCCTCTGAAAGACAGCTGTTTTACCCAGCACCAGTCCTTTAAAACCAACAAAATATGAAGAAACACAATTAAAAGCATGAAGCTACAAACAAATTGTCTGTATCAACTCTAGTAAACAAGTGTAAGGAAGCACCAATGTAACGCTACAGGATTGCTCCACATTATCCAATAAATACATAATGATATAAAGAAAAGCACAGATAAATGGAAGATATTAAAAAGATATAAAGATAGATATATATGTAAAGCATTCAGAGACTGCATGAGAATAAAGATTTCTGCCTGGTCGGGTGATGAAAAAAACCCCTCACTATTAATACAACTCTTTGCTATGGCGTTTAGCAAGATAAAAAGGAGCAGTAATTTCTAATATTAAAGATAAGCTACAAGTGTCAAACTGATCTTCCAGCTAGCCAAGAAAATAAGAAATATATTTTCTGTAGGAAAACAAAACAAAACAAGACTTAAATATTCCACAGACAAAATCTTCCTTGAAAAAGTAAAAATAAACCCAAACCGCACCAGATCCATTTTAAGTGTCAGAGGTGTGGACACTCCACAGAGATGAAAGGAAACGTATCACTACTCTAGAAACACGGAGCAGGATTTTTAAGGAAGTTAATCTGCCTTTCATCATCCCTGCACTGGAGAAGGGAACAGTGATTTCACTATTTTTGGCAGAGGAGTGGGCAAGGAGCCACCCTGAAATGGTCCATAAGTCTGAGCGTTACCCCTTTCAGCCCATAAAGCAGTCACTAGCATTTCAGAGCAAGATGGGAATTGAAAATGAGATGGAAACCTGCCACTTCATTGCACATGCTGCAGAAATCGACGTGGAAATTCAAAATTAGATAATTAAGTTGTGGGGTGTTTTTAAACCATTACCTCAGCAGATGGAAAACAGCCAAGATTTGGGCCTTCTCTTCTAACTGTCAGCAGAGGATACCGACATTGTTACTGGAATGAAAGGACGTGCAGATCCTGTGCTTTATGGCCAATTTTCCGTATGTCTGAGCACACCTACAAGATCATGTCCTCAGGGAAAGGAGACTACTTCAGAATCTCATTCTACCTCAAATATCTGTTTTGTTTGGGCAAGGTGGCAGAGCCCCTGTACATACTCAAGAAAACCTTCAGCACTTCAGTGCGCATTCTAGAGAAAAGTTGGTTGTTTAAATACCCAGATGGGCGTTTGGTAAACACACAAAGTGAAGGCTGAGAAGAAAAATTCAAGCCTAATAGCCTTCCTGAATCAAAGTGAAATGAAAGGTAACCCCTTGCAATCCCTGCATACTACTAGTGCCTTGGAGTGCAAATAGTTATGTGGTAAATTTAACAACCAGCTTAACTGGAAACCACATATGATGGGGAGAATTGTCTCTATGGCCCAGCCTTGTGGAATAGGGGAATTTGCATGTTCCATGCAACCTCATGCAAGTTCCTGCAACACTTACTGAAACGGATCATCCTCCATTATGTTATGGTATACCACTAAAGGCTAACTCAAAAGAAAATAATATTGTTTTCTTAATGAGCCATGCTTGAAGTAGTCCTCTGGAGAGCGCAAAAAGATATAAATAGTATTAAAAAAGACAGAGTTTCTGTGTTGGTGTAATCTACCATAGATTAACTCCCAGACTAACTCCTTCAGCCACAGAGATCTGTTTCCTTTGACCTACTCAATACTATGAATACCCTCAGACAATAATAAGAAAGGAAATACTATGAATGGGAAGCATCTACATAAGAATATGGGAAACGTCAGGAAATTTGCAATGTTTCATTAAAAAAAACAGGAGAGAAAACAAGAACCCAGAAGAAATAAAAGACAAGTGAGACTGTTATGGCCTGGAATAATGAAGACCGAGCACTTGACCAGCCAAATGAGACTTTCAACTGGTGAGAGTGAAAGCTGGCTCTCACCTCAATGTTCCAGCAAGTTCTTCAAATGCAAGTTCAGCTACACACCTCATCTGACAAAACCCTTCCCTGAAAGTACAGTGAGCTGGTTCTTAGGCAAAGTCAAAATGTGTAGAACTAACCCTGGCAATCTGCTCTATACATGAACTGAAAGAAAAGGGCTGCTGATTTAGTCAACAGGTTTTAGCAGCTTATCAAACTGTGCTGCCATGAGTCAACAAAGCTATTAATATGGGAGGAAAAGAAAAAAACAGAAAAGAAAGAAGATGCATTACTTTAATTACTCCTTTCAGGAGTCCCGTGTGTAACTAATGCAGCATTTGTGCCCCATAAGCAGTTACTGTGTCTTTAGCAACAAACACCAGGAAGGCATGAGAGCTTCAAAAAACCCAAAAGTAAAGCAGCAGATTATACACTTTGTGTCACCCCACGGAAGCACAGGACATCTCCTGCACTGTCACATTCTCCTCTGGTGGTACGGTCTCCTCTCAGAAAGGACTGAGTCTGTACGTAATGAGAGGCATCATTGTTAAGATTAATTCTTAATACCTCCAGTACAGTCTGTGAATGTCTGTAGGATGCGGTGCTGCACAGCAATGTATTCCAGACACCCAGCACTCACATTCCAAACCATGATTTCCAAGTCTAAGCAAAACCACTTAAGATGTACTGACTAAAGTAAAATAAGACTGAATGGCAGGCCCTGTAACATTTATTCTGTGAATTTTGAAAGACACAATATGGTTTCTCTGATTTTAAACGGCCTGCTGAATGTCTTTACCAACTACCCTCAGAGGGAAAACCAGTCTAGATTCCCAATCCTGTCCTACAAGCAGGGATACAGCTATCAGTGTTGGCTTACAATTAATGAAGGGAAGAAAGGAACTCCAAATGAAGCAGTCATGGACCTTAACACGAGATAAATGGACCAGGAAAGCTTAAATGCTCCCTCCACTTTAAACAAGGCAGAAGCATTACTGTTTTGTGCCCTGAACTGTCATGTCAGTGACCTCTTCAGTTTCCTGAAATTTAAATTATACTGCTATGACAAGATGGTGACAATCTACTGGCAGACAAACTCCCATGGAACACTTATGGCCAAACCCTGGTGCTTTTGAAGCAAACAGACTCCACCTTTTATTTCTCAAGTGAATAATTCAAAGTAAACATACCGAAACTAACTTCAGAAATGAGCACCAGCTGCATCTCATGTATGATTTGTAGGCTTGTACACATCATTGCATCAAGCATCAGCATCTAACTGTATTTCTCTGAAAACTTCTTAACATGGATAACGCATTTGTGGGAGGGAGGAGGGCAAACAGGACTGCCTGGTTTCCTTTTACACAAAACACATTACACAGTGGAGTACAAGACATCAAGGTCTGCCAAAAAAGTGTATCTCACATTAGTACCGGCAGTGTTGTCTAAGTTCCCAAAGGTAAACAGTAAAAACTCACAGGTCCTTGGCAGGCAGATTCAGATACACACGCACTCTGTCGCTCACTCTTTCAAGACAGTCGTGTTATCCTGTAGCCCCAGAGACCCAGAAACTCACAGTTGTCTCCGAATGAGGAACAAACCTTAGTAACTTATGTTTTCAGGATTGTGCTGTAAAGCAACGTCAGTGGCTTAGTCATCACTTGGGAAAAAAAACAAAACCAAAACCAACTGTGATTTAAGGCTCATAAAAACAAACAGACCATGAAACCTCAGCCCACTCTTGCTTTTCTGAAAAGTACTCTGCACTATTTAGCCAACAGGATAAAGGATACGTGGGTGAGAAGCAGAAGAAAGAATAAGGTGAGACTCAAGATACTCCTCTGAAATCTGGTCTTTACCCTTCCTATTTCTCACCTGATTTCTAGACTCTCTTTCCTACAAAACTCCCTTCCCCCTGGAAAAGGTAAAATGCACTTTAATTGACTGATCAAGTGAGAGGGGCCAGAGGTTGCAAGCTTGTCTGAACTATGCTCTGTACATGCAGCTGCAAAATCCACCAGCAGTTGTATAAATCAATGAAGAGTTCTCCGGTTAATGGATTTATGTTTAAAAGCCATATAAAACAACATGCAGTACAGACTGAAGCAGAAATTACAGCCTCTCAGTGATTTTTGCTAAATAAAGATTTGTAAAAAAAAAATACTTCTGTTTAGCTCTTTGAAGTAAACTTCAGTCTTTAAAGGACTAAGTGCTTTATCTGGAATCCAGTACCCAATTACAAGCCAAGTCTAAGCTGCTTCATTCCTCCCAACAAATAGGTTTTTAATTCTCAAAGATGTCAATGCCATGATGCTTCAATGCATACTTCATAATTACTCCCTATAAATTACAACAGATTTCTGCAACACAGTAGAGATACAAGTACAAATTTACAATTTGTTCTTTCATAAATCTTTTATATTATTACCACTCAAATGGATAATTGGTTTTGACATTTAAAAAGAATGCTGTTATTATTAGAATTCTACTCCAAAAGCACTACCTACTAGAAAACAGACCACTACTTTAAATGTTTTGAAAACCTAATAAGCATGTATTAACTTTTTTCAATAGAAAATAATAGATTTCCTGAGATAACAATTTCATCCTCTCATTCCAACACTAAGATGACAAATCAGAGGAAAGAAGTGTGGCAAAATAATAAGCTGGGATGGTGGTATTTTGTTTTTTTGAAGATAGTCATCTGAAGCCTTGTATGGACAAAATTTGTTCTTTCTCACAAGGTAAGATGCTTTAAGGGCTTTAGAGAAAGAAGAACTTACATTAGTATTGTTCTCCATGAGCCACTAGCCTGGTCTAGGATGAGAACTAGTCTAGTTCTCACTATTCTGCTTCCCCCTTGCCCAGGAAGGACCCAACATCCACTTACACTCAAACCAAGGTCAAGAAACAGTCCTGGGTACCCACTGTCTTTGACCAAAAACCTCTTGAGCTGCAGAGAACAGCACTGAATCATGACTGAACCATTTTAAAAGTTACTAACTGCTTTTTAAAGGTGCAATACCCATACACGAGATTCTTTCTGACTCCAGTGAAGAAGAACAAAATGAAGACTGTTTGATGTCCCATGTGAGACTAGAGACTGAACAAGAGAAAAAAGCCTCTTGCCTTTTTTCCATTATTCCTTTCTACCAAATCCAGAAGGTCACCACACACAGTTGGGGCTGAAACCCTCACTTCTAACTCAGGAACATTCAGTCACCAACTTCTGAGTTGCTTCAGTTCAGTAAGTGTGATTAAAATAGTTCCCTCAAAACACGTGTGTGACATTGCACTTGACACCCTCCAAACACAGACTGGGTCTGTTTTCCTGAACTATTACTAACTGTCAAACTTACCACTTATCTTGACAAAATACCAGAGTGCATTCTGACCCTACTGACATACAATAAAGCAGTGGTTGGGCTTCACTGGTGCTAAGAGAAGCTGGTGTTGAAAGGGCTGTGGCAGAAGAACCAGTACTACTCCATGACCATTTAATTGATTTCTTAACACAGAACTATTTTAAAGCAGGTGCACAAGACTGAAACAAGTAAATTTCTGGTAAGTGAAGACTGACAAGTGGGAACAAACCAGAGCAAACTTCTGCTGTTAGTTCTGAGAGAATTGTTTTTTTTACCAAGGGTATTCTGAATCAGTAACCAAGTTACAAAATCAGGAAAAAAACCCCAGACAATACCAAAAGGCACTGAAGTTCTTCAGTCAGAGGGAAAACAAGACATAGGCACATAGTTGAAGTCTCAAAATAATCATGCCAATACCAAAATGAAACACATGAAAGAGGTGTGAAGAACAGAAAGAAATCTGTAACTTATGTTGCTACAGACGATCAGAGTTCTTCCTCTTTTTTTCAACAGAAGAGTAAAAAAATGCTTTGAATCCTAGCTCAAACTGGCCATGCCCATCACTGTGGACTCAAGGGCATCAACACATCAATCTGTATCATAAAAAATAGGGTAACAGCTCTCACAAAGAAGACAGTAGCTCTGCCTAGTTCTCTGGAGACAGAAAAAAAAGGAAAACCCCAAAACAACACAAAACCTGAAGGAAGCAGGAAGGAGCGGGGATATCCACTTCTCACTTACGCAAAGCAAACCAGTTCATCCTAATGTGCACATACTGTTCCATCTCCCAACAGACAGAGCCTTGTTTGCTGTTCTGCAATTTGACTGAAAAAGCGTGAGATCTCATAAAAGGAGGTCTGTGGAGGTTGTCAGAGAAAACCACAACACATCACCTACAGGATGCACATGTTACTACATTTCAAGTAGTTTCCTGTGTCTTAAGGGAATGCAAAGCAACTATAAGGGAAAACCATCTTCATGTGCCGATGTTATGAATGATCGTTTGGATTTCATGATGGCATTTTAACCTAAACATATTTTAAGTCTAGACAGCTCTTTACAGTTTTTCTTCCATTTTCTCCTTCAAATATTCCTTTACATTCTGCTTTAACTTGCATTCTTCTTCAGAGCATTTGCTCTCTATAAGGGTAAACAATATCTGACGCAAAACATGCTATTTTAAGGAAAAAAAAACATAGCATATAGAATAATCTTAAACTGTATGAAAAATTATACAGATCTGTGAAAATTCATGGGGAAAATAAAAATTTATACCATGGTTAAAAATACATGTTCCTTTTGTAAATGTGATGTTATGGGTATTCCACATTATTCACAGCAGTAGCATATAGAAGGATAATGAACACCTAAGGATCAAGGCTGTAAATCATTGAATTATACCACTGAGTTTTTACAAGACAGCCTGACAACTTCCTCTTGGAGTATGAATACCTTTAAAATATGACATATGTTTGTATTGGTTAAGGTCTATTCCTGTGCAATACAAATGCTCAAACACCAGTGGTAATGAACAGAATGGCGTCTAATTAACAGAATTTGTTCTGCTTTTCAAATACGACATAAATCACATAAATCAAGTTACTAAGGAATTGCCAAAGTCTTACTAAGTGCTTGAAAGTTCACCTAGACGAACCTAACAGATTTAAATTTAGGCCATTTTTGTATGTGTCCGAACCCAAATGCTATGTAACCATGTAATGTTTACACTGAAACAGGTGGTTTTACTACTGACTTGTATAAAATGTACTCCTAAATTGATGCTGTTTTTCAGAAAATGCAAAATATCTCCCCACCTTTCAAATACCAATTATTGCAGGTAAATCAAGGCCTTTTCAAATCAACCTGTATTACTTCACTAGTGAGAAATCTCATGAAGTTTTCTCTTCATACTGGAAATGCACTGTCACTATAAGGAATTCATTTGTAAATACCACCTTCCAGCCAACATAGATGAAGTCCTGTAACTGAGGAATATTAAGCCTGACAACCTTTCTTTCTTCCTAAACAGCAGCTCTTTGCTAGCACTGACAACTTCAGCAGCTACTGTCCTACCCCTCTTATTGTGCTAGAGATTTATTTTTGGCTGGGTCTGCTTTCCAAACCAGCTCATGGCATGTGCATGCAGACATGCACACCAATACAGCAGAAGGATGGGAAGGGACAAATGGCTCCAATCAAGGACCATAGCAAACACTGGATCTGAATCACGGGGTGTAGGATGTGTTGCTCCCCCTGGACTGCATGCACAGGGAACCCAGAGAGATTTGTTTCCCTGGGTTCACCTTAGCCACTGAAGCACCAACTGCATCACAAAGCAGACCAATACCAGACATCAACCATGGCAATAACCAGGCCAAAATAATACTCTGAATCTTGTGCTGCTCTCTGTGGATACATCTTATTTAGCTGGCTATTTGCAGTGG
The DNA here is from genome assembly GCF_033783945.1 of Neopsephotus bourkii. Classification (NCBI taxonomy): domain Eukaryota; kingdom Metazoa; phylum Chordata; class Aves; order Psittaciformes; family Psittacidae; genus Neopsephotus; species Neopsephotus bourkii. Next base: position 7,874,704 of record NW_026901776.1, on the reverse strand, counting down.
AGCTGCTGAATTTAGTTTACTGGCACTATTTACACTTGATAGTATTGCAAGAAATTCTCCTGTTGGCTTTGACTCTTTATATGGCTGTCCTGCTGAGGTGACAGATTCCTACCCTCCAAATGCATCATTAATCAATAAAGATGCACTTTGCACAATTTCACAAAGGAAATGGTTTGATTTTTAACATTAGAGGGTTAATATTGTACAATGACTCAAAAATTTGGTTATTGTGACGTGCTCTCAGCAATGTGAATGGTTCAGAATACACTGGTGAAAGTCTCACCATCCTTGTATCTCTGAATGGATCTAAATGAATACGGGAATACACTCAAGATACATATGCAGAAAACAATTCCAGAACAACTGAAGCTGCAGCAGCCTTTTCAGAATAAGAGAAGAGCTTAAAATGAAGGACCACATAGACATATTAAAATCCATTTTAAGGAAGTAATGCTAGAAAGATTTAACCTAATTACTTAATTCTTGTAGAGACAAACAATTCTACTGAGGCAATATTACTTTCAGGATAAAGAGCAATTCATGCCCAAGAACCATGCAACTCATGGTACTTCAAGACCATTCAAATAACATTCAAATAACGCACATATAAAAAATACACAGTTTTGTCCATTATTGAGAATCTAACAAATGTACTGCGATACTTTAGAAAAATGAGAAACAAAGTGTAATGTGTAAGTAAATTAATTATAAAATGGAAATATTCAAAGCAATGATTTTACCCTCTTTTGCTTTCTCACAAAAAGATTATTAAGAACTGAATTTCACACAATGCCTTGTAATTTCTAAAATATGCTGTCCTGGAAAGTGATCAAGATTTCTAGTTCCATTCCTACTGTTTCAATTGAGTGCAATGAATTATGTTTTGATTTTTCATATGCATAAGCTTTTTGTACTTTTCAATTCTGAACTGCTTGATAGTTTAAGCATTTTTAAAACCATGAGTTTTCCAATGTATATAAAATGTGGCTGCCTTTCTATCAAGAAGCTTCGCTGTACCAATGAAAACACACAGCACTGGTAGCCTTCCTAGCTTAAAGTGACTGAATAAAAAAAATCTGGAACACAGCTACTTGCAGGGGTTATTAAAATTGTGGCTTTTTATCTGAAGAGATTGGGAAGAAGAGCAGACCTCACAGAGCTCCCCCCACCCCTGCTTTTCCAATAGGGCAGGCAAAATATACCCCTCTGATTTACCTAGAAAAACATTGTGGTTTTCTTCCTATGAAATCACGACAGGAATATTTTTCTGCAAGCCTGTGTTTTCACTAATTGCACACTAGCCTGCATTCTTTGGGTGGCGAATAAAAAGGGAAAGTGTTAGAAGTAGCATTTCCCATAGAAACAATTGCCTGTCAAACAAAGCATAAAGAGACAAAAGGCAGAAACACTGTTTCAGCTTGAATGCCTTAATGTCACCATTTGTCATGCAGCAGTTCTTCAGCAAACCCCGAAGTACAGTTAACTCTACTCCTCCTTACACTGCACACTTTCTCCTGCGTTGGTACTACAGGATTAAAATGTGCAGGGCCTGACAATGAAACAGCAGAGCCATCGCACATTGTTATGCAACTCACTGTCTGCAAGGGTGGTTTGTAGCTCCTTCTTTATTCAGCAAGTGCCAACTGCATGTTTAATCAATGTCACAGCTCACCACAGTGTGCAACTAAAGCCACTGTCATTCCTCTCTTCAGATTTGCCTGGCTAAGTTATGCAATGCTCCGAAGAATACCTTGGAATTCTTTCCGGAGGCTCTGAATGCAGGTGTGTGGCAGCGTTCACACAACTGCCAGTGAAGCAGACTTCTTTTCATCCTTTTTCAGACTGGACTAAAATTACATAGTGTGACTGCTCGCAGTTCGCTGCATTTGGAATTACAGCGTGTCAACGTGAGAAAGCCTCTTCAGACGGCTGCCACAGAGTAAATCAAAGGCTGGCTTTTTCTGAAGTCTTAATAAATAACTAAGTACAACTGAACAAACCCAGCAGCTGTTTGGGGTTTTTTTTTGTGGGGTTTGATTTTTTTCTCCCCAAAACAAAACCGAACAGCATGCATCAAACTGCTCTGCATCATCTAAGGAAAAAAAAAAATCCTCAGTTATAGTAAGAATTAGTCAACAGTGAGGATCATTACCAGAAAGGGGTTTACTGTTTTTCGACTACACTTGCTTTAGTGGATTACCGAGAGAGAAGGCCAGTCATTTGGAAGATTCTATAACATTATTATCCTCACCGATAAACTTCATCAAGGAACTGTTCATGCTCCTGTCTGGTCTGTCTGCGTGAGGAGAGCAGCCTCTTCATGAAGATAAAAGCCTGGTTTGCCACTGAATCAACGAGTAAGAAGCATGTCTGATGACATTTTATTCCTGATGCAATGTAGGGTAAGAAACATCTTTGGTTTTTTTACCTTTCTGTGAGATATTATCTGAGCTGATGACTTTAATTTAGACTCATAGCAGAAATACATTTATCTCTAATGATTACAGATGCTTGCCAGGAGAGAAAAATGCTATTACAGTATAAAATATGATTGCCAATGTTCAGTAAATTGCGGGTTATCTGAACTAGTAGAAATCACAATCAAATTTTAGTTTAAGGCTAGACATTTCTGATCAATAGGGCTAAACCAGCATAGCAGATTACATGTAAGATCAACTTCTCAGCCACTCAGCCAATGAACATAATTTTAGAGGAAAGATGTTTTTACACGAAATTTGACCGTAAATTAAGAGTACAAGAGCAATTAATAAAGATGACCTGTAAACCTCACTTCTGCAACAGAAAAGGTAATAAATCATACACGCATCTAAATATCTGAAGTCTTCTTATACTGCATAAAATTTTACTACTATGAAAGTACTGCTGTCCTTTGGCATACTGCAATAATAAGCATATATAATCACAACAACAGCAACCTTTATATTTGAAGAGACAGACATTTTCTGTTAAATGTTTACTGTTGCATGGATGTCCAAAAGCTGATTCATTAAACAAATAAAAGGATAAGATCTCACTCACAACTGCCTACTTAGGGTTCACTGATCAAAAAAGACTGTGATACTGTGTTAAGGAGGCTATTTTCACGTTCAAAGACAGCAGATGTGAATATTTTCAACTGGTTTTGTACTGTGATAGTTAAATATTTAACAGCTGAAAATTCACATAATCTCCCCAGGCATTTCCGGGTATCTGACAATGCTCACATACCTGCCTTCATCAATTCCCTGTTTTATAAGGAAATACATTAGCTGGCTAAAGACAAATTCTGTATTTCTTTCATAGTAAATCATATTAATTGGGCTTGAAGCATCAAGCTGTTTTTCACTCCTATCAAATCTACAGAACAATTAATTTTAACATGGACACATACATACAAAAAACAAAACAAAAGATGAATACAACTCAATAAACCGAGCATCAGGAAATACTGTGTACAGAAGTACAGAATTGCTTTTAAAAAGACCAAGCTCGCATGTTTGTCAGACCAGATATATCATTTGCTTTCTTTCTTCTAGCTAGCTGCCAGAATACTGGTGAAGGTATTTGCAGGAAAAATGGGGACCTCTGCCATCACAACGCTGGAAGATGTAAAAAGGCAAGAAGAGAAAGAGGAAAAAGAAGAATCTATTTTAGCCCTGCTTGGGATTATTGGAACTGTGCTCAATTTATTTGTTATTGTTTTTGTGTACATCTACACCACACTTTGATGACATTTTTGAACATCAATTGCACAGCACACGTGCAAAGACCAGCGATGGTAAGAATGAATTTTAAATATTTAAAACAAAACCCCACCACTGTCTGAAAAGATTATCAAAACCATTCCAGAGCAAAGTGTGTGTCTAAGGGCGCTGCTTCAGTGACTGCTACACGCATCTGCGAGCCCAGCTAGGGTGCTAAATTACGTAAATGAAGGCAGATGATATTCAACTTCTCATTGATAACAGATGAAATCCAAATAACAGAAACAGAGATGGAACTGTTTGATTGTCAGCAAACAAGCAAGAAATGTAAGCACTGAAAGCAATGAAAACATAGAAAGAGATGAATCAAATATATAAGTACAAATAAGCAAGCCCCATGATGCTTTCTATGGTTTTGTGCAACATGTCTCTTCATAGCTGAGACCAGAAAATGGACAAAAAGGTTTTCTTTTTAGATTACTATAATTTTGGCTCATAATTTACACTGATGTATAATAAGTGTGGAAACAAGAATACTGTTACACCAAAAACTGTAATATTACAAATAAAATTTTAACTATTGACTATATTCCATAGCATTTTTATTAGTCTTGTGGAAAGCTAAAGGTTAGATTTTCTTGTCTTTCCCGAATCTGTATTTGAAACCATCATGCTATATTGACAATGTGCTTTCCTAATTAAAAATCCTTTAAAGTGCTGTGAAAAAATAAAGAATAGTTTCAGTACTTCTCTTAAGAAATATTAATAATTACAATGGCACACCAATACATATTCTCCATATGAAAAAATCATAAATTACATTTTTTATATTGCCATTTTTAGAATGTGTTTAACATAAGTACAAAAACCCCCACTTTCACGTTTTCATCCTAATGCTAATATTCAAGTGAAATAAAACATATCGCACAAGGATTCATGGTACTGTATGGGGAACAGGTTTAATCATCTCTGCCCAGAAGAGTGTACTCTCTGTTTCTGGACCAAGTTCTGAAGAGATTTTTCCCTTTTTGTACCATTTATGACTGAGGTCCAGAATTGCAGCTCTTATGCATGTTCCATCTACTGAAACTGATGAAACTGTTTCTACCTTTTAAATTACATCTATGTATGTCTTTGAATTGGATCCAGACTGCAGTCTGAGATCATAGAAGATTTCTGTATATATTATTACGTCTTGCATATATCTTCTAAAAGAAAAGCTACTTTTGGGATCTTAGGATTAAAAACAGAGTAAAAGAAAAAAAAAATCAACACACACAGAGAGCAAAAATAAAATAAAATAAACCAAACCAAAAAGGAAACACTGAATTTATTAAATACCCTTCTAAGTATTACACGTGCCACAGAGGAACAATGGAGGAGCTGCATTTCTGAAAAATCATTTCAGTTCCTTCTCCTAGACTGCAAAGCTACATCCAGCCCTTCCATAAATTGATAAAGCAGAGCAATACATCCCTTGTATAGGTGATAGCTTATTACTGTATACAACCTCATTACTGCTAAACCAACTGAGCCTTTGGAAGTCACTATGAAACAAACACATGCATAAAGTAAGATCAGGGAGCCTGAACAGAATGAATTTGGCAATGGGATTTCCATCAGCTGCAGAAACTACTCTGTAATACTGATTTAAGGATGAATGAGGTAGACAATGGTATATTCTGGTTCTGTACTCTGAACCAATACTGGCTCAACCAGAAGAACTGATAAACAGAGCTGAGGCTGCGCTGGAAGGAAGAGTGTGCAGACAAAATTTATTCACTGTCTACAGTCTACAGAAGTCTCTGGTGTTCTATACTTACTTTTAGCACATGAACCACCAAAGCATTCTATAAAACTAAGCTACATTCTACAGGAATTATGCAGGTTATTCATCTTTATTTAAGACTACAGAATAGAGTCAATACATTATTAAATTTTTCAATGCACTTCATATCAACATACTTATGGATATTATTGCATTAATCTCATAATACAAGGATATTTGAGATGGGTCTTAAAATGAGAGGTTACAAGAACCTGAAAACTAAACAGAAATATGAAATTCAGGTAGAAATGACTGCTGTTTTGATCCTGAAGTTATTTAAAACTTGTCAATTCTGTGAAATAAATAAACAGTTTTATTTCATGTCATTTCAATGCATAGCTCTCTTCTCAAAATTGTGAATCAACTAGTACATCAGCACTGGAGTGAGACACTGCACCTTTTTTTGCAAACACTTCAACAGTAAAACAGATAAAAAGCAAACCCAAAGTTTTAGCCAAATGTGGCAAAGGTTCAGCATCATTCCTTCTTCCTATGAATGAGTTCATTAACATTAATGAAAAACAGTGGAATTTTTAATTTCAGTAATTATATACTGTCTATCTAAAATGCCACTGTACTTTTAATTTCACTTACAGTAAAAGGCTTTGACCCTCTAAGGGAAGTCAAAGGGTAATAGTACCATTAGAGATTGCCCTGGCATACGAGCTATATTTTGTTTTAAAACAGAAGTCTAATGTCCTCCCTTAACAAGGTAATACTTGTCCTCTATTACACTCATGCAGACCTAAGTCTTACCTTAGCTAAATGAGCTCAGTATACAGCTCTGGTGCTTAAACATTTAACCCAATATATGCATAAGAATCTCAACAACACAGAATCATAGAATAGTTAGGGCTGGAAAGGACCTTAAGACCATCTAGTTCCAACACTCCTGCCATTGGCAAGGATGCCCCACACTAGATGATGTTGCCCAAGACATAAATTATCATAACAGCAACTACCTCTTATTAAACATAGTAAAAAGCCAGTAGTCTATGGAAAAGCAGAATTTCATGATGATTCAACCTTTTCATCACAGTAGTACCTTTACACCTTCAGCAATGAATAAAGATGTAGTACACCCTCAGCTGAATGAGCTCAGTGTACCAACTTCAGACAGCTGTAAGGGGACACAAACTTCCCAAACTACTCAGCCTACTCAGTCCAGTGGAACTGGACTATTTTGCAAACAGTAGAGCAACACCATATAATGCCTTCAAAATAAGTATGACTAGTAGGAAAGAAATGCCATACTTCATTAGGCCATCTAGTGTAGTTTAAGCTCTGAGGTAAGGAGGCAAGGCCTGAAAAGTATGACTACAATGGACTAACTAACAAAGGTATATCAAAAGAGGCAGAAAAAAAGAATTCAGTGTGTTCAGCTTCAACAGATTTGTCCACAGAACTTACTAAATGAAGTTCACAATGAGGTATTGGACAGCAGGATAAAGCAGCACAACTGCTACTGAATCCACAAGTCCAGAGTGTGATAGTACTTGGTAAACTATGAAAGGTTCATGAAAAGCAATACTGGACTCTTACAAAGTAGAACATGCTGGTCAGTACACACAATCCTTTTAGTAAAACTCTCACATAGAAATGCGTCATCTCTTCTCAGCAGTCAAACCCAAGGAAGACTGAGCTAATCTAACAACATGCACTACGCTGACAGCATCACATGGAAACTTTGTCCACCAAAGAAGGAAGGTTTTCTAAGAGAGGAGTATGCAATAAAACCCCAGCTAAAATCACAGTATTGCCTGCTTCTTGTAGGCCTCGGAATTCAACCAGAGAGAATTCTGCAACTTGCAATGAGGTCTGTCTTCCAAGGAACAGGTGGTATAAAACCTCTTGCACTCTTCAGCTTTAAATAAGATTAAGTCATCTCAGGGTTTCCTAGATACTAGTTTATGGACAAACTAGTACAAGTATATTTTTAAGCATGAACATTCTACCTAATATTGTGGTATCACTGATAAATCCCAACTTCACTGTGCTTTTTATTGTCCAAACCCATAACAAAATAGACAGTCCCTGTCCTGGAAGTCACTTGATTTTCCTTCTGTTTCATGATTTCCTTCCACTGCCTTCTCTCTGTAAACCTCATTAACTACTGCCTTCTCCTTTCCCACTTGTAAATACTAGCTTTTATTAGTCTTCATAAATCTAGCTCCACCAGTCAAGTAGCTCTTACTTAACAAAATCTAGGCCTTCAAGACAGCCATGTACTTGAGTTAGAATCTGACAGTCACACATTTGCTGGGAACCTCTTGTTGCACACTGTAATTTTATTGTTGTGCATTTTGTTCACAGAGAGAAGTGTTCACATTTAGAAGAGTTCTACAGCACTAACTCTTTCAAATGAAATGTCCTATATATAAAATACAAAAGTGAAAAGATTTGACATGACAACCTTTGGTGTCAAGTGGGTGTAAATATCATAACAAATACATGCCAGATGTTCCACAATATAGAAGAACGACATCAATGCTATAAAGGTAAATGTGAATTAAGTCCTTAGGAATAAACACAAGTGTAATAATAATAATAAAAAAAACCAACAACTCATCATGTTTAAGATAAACTTATGGCCTTTCATTTTACAAAGGAAAAAAAAAGCCACAGTGATGCCATAACAAGATACAAAACAAACACAGGAAAAAATGATCAAGAAACAAGATGAAGCAGCTATTGCTCCTTGTGACTAGAGCTATCTTGCATAATAAGCAAAGTCCTTCATAGACAGCTAAACCTAAAAAAAGCAGTTATAGAACTTAATGGAAGTGGTCAGTTCACAGCTTTCAAGGACTCCACAATCACCTTGCTCTGATGCAGATGAAGCTGCAGAATGTGTCAGAGCAATCTTGTTTGTAATGATCTGCTTCAAGGTGAGGAGATTTCCAAAAGATTAAATGTTATGTGAGGACTCCTTACATGATCAGTATTCCTTTTACCTAGAAAAATCTAGATAGCAATCTAGTGCATGTACATTTTGGGTAAATTACACAGGGATGGTGAAACATATTTAAACAACAAAAAGCTAGATAAATTTTTAACTGTGACATGGGCCAATTATATATAATGATATTGGAACTGTTCATGAATTTTGCCAAGCCAACTTTGCAAGCTGGATGTATCACACCTGTACCTAACTGAGCATCTGTACACAAAATATGAAATTCTCATCAATACCAAAATGCTCACTATCTTGTATCACCACAGTGGCATCAGCCACTTGTTTGCAACAAACACAAACAGCCTATCTGCAGCTTCACTGCACATATTTCTTTTACAGAAAAAGTCTCCCACATCATTTTATGCATATGACAGAAACGTGTGTGTGTGTGTGTGTGTGTAGATCACTGTTACTGCAACTACTGACAGCAAAATCTAAACTTGAGTGAAGTACCTCCAAAGCATAAGGGTAGCCTTTAACTGGTCCCACCAGCACCCATTCAGGTCTGAGAAAGCTAGAGAGTTGTTGAAAACTGCTATTTTCCGTCAGCGCTGTGCCCAGCACAGCTTGTTCCTGCTGGGGTGCCAGAACCCGGGAACACTCTATTGGCATTCCTTATGCAGTGTCCTAATTCCACAGTCCAGCATGTTACAGGAAGAAGATAGTTACCCACTTCTTCCCCCTGAAAGTACCTTTTGGCAGCAGAGGGTACACTGGTCTCAAAATTAGAATACCATGTATGCGAGCGTTACTACTAATCCTGTTTCCTTTCCTACACTCCCTGGGTAAGCATTCAGCCCTGTTGAAGAAGAGATACTCAAGATAGAGAAGCCTGAAATTAGACCAGGTCTAACAGAAAAGACTCAAATCTGTTCTACTGCTTCAACAATTTAAATGTTTCAACCATAAACAGATTAAATGAATTTTTCAATCTTATGACCATTGTACCAGAACTTAACAGAGCTCCAGAGCTTCTCAACCTGTGTCTCTCTTCTGACAGACAGCATCTGTTAGCTATGTTTCTGGATACTCTGCTAGTGGCACTGAAAGCCCCAGCATCACCTGCAGCACACACTCAGTAATGTGAGAAGTATTTCTCTGCTTTTGAACGAAAACAGTAATTATTGCATTGGAATTATGCATGGCTATCACTGAGACAAACTGCTTTCAGGGACTCAGTTCAAACTGAATGCATCTGACTCAAACATTCATGAAAAGGAGATATTCTTTCCATAAGTCATCCTCCCTCTCACACTGATAGCCTATTACGTTTTCAAAGGCAAGCTTGACTGATATAAGCCTGCAAAGTTATTATTATTTTTTTTAAATCCAGAAGAACATTGTTAATTATAGCTGTATGCATTGACTTCTGAACAAATACATCAGGAAACATTCAAGACTACCGCTTGGATCAAACAAAGAAAAACCACCTTCAGATTTTACAGTTCTAAATTCCAACAGAAATAATCTCTTGCTTTGTGAATTTGTAATGAGAAGAGAATTTAAAAGCTTTTTGCTGAAAAGCAAGGATTTGCTTTTCTTTAAGGTAGTTTAGCTGCTACACTAAGAGGTACACATCCATTTATGAAAAAGCAGGAAGCATCTCCCTTGTTTACTCTTTTTTAATTGTCAATTCACAAGCACAACATTTCAGCATCTCTTGCCAACCACAAATAACAGTAATACAGCACTGGAAAACATACCTAAAGCAAACATTTGCCACTGAAAATTTGCCTTTCCTTTGTACTTTGGCAAAACAAATGGTCTCCGAAAGCCAAACTTGTCTGAACTTGTCACTACCAGCCACATATCTCATCTCTTCTATCAGTATCTGACTGTTCTTTCTCAGTTAAAGGTGACTTACACAGACAGATACTTTTTTTTCTACCGAAAACAGCAAAAAGCAATTTCAACAGCCGTGATTCATCTGTAGCTCAGAACCAACAGCTTCATCCTTCAGATAATAAAGCATTTTTTTGCCAGGTCTTTCAATGACTTTTCCTTCTTTACCTCAACAAAGAAGTATTTACGAGTATCTGTTTGAAAGATTACTTCATTGGTTTACACATTTTTGTTTATGATAATGAGCCTGGACTATAAGTTCATACACAGCTACATATTTCATTTTCCTCACTGTAATATATGCAAAGTAGAAGCAAGAAATTAATTGCAGAATTAGGGAGAGATGTCATGCTGAAGACCAGCAAATGAAACCTCTTCTTATTTTTATTTTTACTACAAGGCCCCAGCAGACTTTTTAGACTACTTCAATTCCATCATACAAGATTATGTAATGCCCTAGCTACTACAGATTAAGAGAGCTACGTTCTTGCTTTAGTCCTATATAGCTTTGTAAATACTCAAGACATGGATGATTTCTGTTTTACCTTGGAGATAAAGTATACTGTGTAATTCAAAAAGAAGCTATAAGAATTTCACATCATCAAACCCTACAACTGACATCCAAATCTGAGAACTGCAGTAATGTGATAAGACATTTTACCAGTTATAGGGCAGGAAAAATAAGGTTCAAACCCAAATTATTCAGATTTGGAGCAACTCCTTCTGATACTTAAGGATTAAATCAATCTTTACAAACTAAGCAACTGACCAAAATCCAACCTAAGGCTCAGGCAGTGTTCAAGAACTTTAGGCTGACAGTTACCTGAAGAAAAAATGCTTATCAATAATCTTCCCACTAAAGCCTGTCATGTAGTGAGACTGACCTCAAATCACACACCCAATCTGCTGGTTTTGCCATGAGCTCCACATGGGCATTTGCTTAACTCATACTGCTTGATGCTGTCGTGTACACTGAAATGGCTTCCACACTAAGGTGCGACATACTGGATGAAAACGATCAAAACATCTTTGCTTTAAAATTATGAGTAGAACTGTGATGACAACATAACTCATTTGTTTTCCCTTTAAAAAACACACCAAACAATACTTTGCAGCTTTGATAAAAGGCTTATTTATGTATTTCCTAATCAAACAAGAAAGAGCTTTCATCAAAATAAAAGAGAATTCCCCTAATACTACAACTTCAGGCATATACTTGCTCATTTTTCTTACAGAATTATAATTCTTCTTCACAATAAGATTCGTGGTCTTGTATAAAGTACTCTCCATATATCTTCTGTAGAACAATTAAAATGTAAACTTTTCAGATAGAAATACCATCTTCCTGTTAGTTTCAACCGTTTAAGAATTTAAATTTTAAAAGACATTAAAACAATAAAGTTTGAACTTTCACAACAAATGAGTGTTTTAACAAACACTATCATTTCATTTGCCAAGGCTCAAGTGAATGTTCCATGAGTACAATTCTAAATTGGCAAGTATTCCAAAAGAGCCAGAACTACTTATTGTTCATATAATAGCTTATTTGACAGAATTAAGCTAACTTTGATTAGAAGGAGACAATGGCACACTACCTGAATCGTTGCGGAGATAGGATGACATGGCTGGGATAAGGCAAGACTGACTGAGTAGCTCTAGGAGAACGGATGGAAGAGCAGTGCTGTTTTGTCCTCTACCCTCATGGCTAGTTTGAGTGTCCCCATTTGATGTACTCCCTGCAGGGTTTATGTAACTGGCAAGAACCTGAAATACACAAAAATATGTCATCAAAACTTACCTATTTTAAGCAAACCAACTTCCTTCCCTTAAGGAGGATGCCACAATACTTTAGCAGCTATTTTGCCAATTCGGAACTGGTATTTAGTTCAGCAGTCCCAAAGATGTCTCAGAAGAAATTCTATGCAGTTATTAGATCATGATTACAACTTTTGCTAATGATAAAATTAAATAAATATCATAATTCTGAATTACCTTAGAAGTCAAGTAATATGAATTCTGACAAACCTGCTGGAGTTACTCAAAGCAGGAGTTTGCAGGCTCACACTGAGACATGTAGCTGATGAGTCCTATTCACTTTAGAACACCAACTACCAACTAAAGATGTGTGTTTTGCTGGTGGTGACTTTTTTTTTACTGCAAATGTTTCAGAAACATTTGTAACTTCCTTTTGGATGGAACTTCAGGGTTTACAGACAAAATGACAAGTTACAGTGAGCATGACAGTTATTTGGAACAACCACTTGTGAGCATGGCTCTTGCTAAAGTGAACAAAGAGCAACCTTCCCCACAGTGAAGGTGGGAGTAACCTCACGCTGCACACCTGTGCTCCTCCCTTCACAGGTCCTGACCATGTGCTGTACAGCCTAATGTACTCCCATGGGACTGTTTTGTGCAGTTTTACTTTAAAACCAAGTAGGCTTGAAAGGCTGTATTATCTGAGATCTCAGGGGCTCTATTCATCTTTTCAGCCTTTTCTCCTTTATTTCACTCCCTTTCTGCTCTGACTCCATTAACACGGTATTTTGCTGCAGCATCTTACCAACATCTCCATACAACAGAATTTCTCTAAACAACCTTTCTAGAAAAGAGACCTTTGGATGGCATAATATAAAACACTGCCTAGAAGCTCTGTTGAGAGCTACTTCAGGTGATTTTCCACTTTCTTGCTTAGGAAAGTTGTTTCAGATTTTATTTGATTTACTTTTGCAAGACATGATACTTGTGCCTCGTAATCTACAGTGACTGAAATAACTGATTATATCAAAATGATAACTTCATCAGTCAGGTCATGGCATTTTCAAAATTTCATCTCCTTTGTGCTCTGCCCTTGCAGTGAGTGTAGCTCATGCATCTGAGGTGACAGTTCTGTGAATGAAATTTTTCACGAGTAGACAGAATCTCATTTTCCCTACACTGACCTAAGATAACAGGGGTTGGTTCCATTTCACAATGGACTGAAAAGCTTAATTATGCAGTATTTTCTTCTCCTTAGCATGAGGCATTTGGAAGGCAGACTTTTACTACTGATTTCCTATTGTCATTTAATTGACATACTCATGGTATTACAGTATGCCTGAGTGATGTCTTCTTATACTGATATAACACATTCATTAGCACCAATAACAACCACAGGCATTTCCCTGAAGCAGACCAAAAATATGTGAGAAATGAACAGGTAAGATTAGTTGGCATAAAGCCCAAAATACCTGTTCCCACATTCTCCTTCTTTAATGGACAGTTTTTACTTTTGATTGAATGCAGCAACATTGACAGAGGTATGTGACAGCTACAGGGAAACACAGTGGAATGCTTCTTGGTTCACTGTCTATTCAGGACTGTCTGGCGGGCTTACCCACACTGGTCTTTTTTATGCAGCACCCTAGTGATGTTTGAAAACAGCCCCACTCAAAACATGATCTATACCATTTGTCATGTACACAGTTATTACACACCTGTAGAAGGCAGGTCACATGCTCTTCTTCTAGCCTTTGCTTAGTCAAAGCTTGTTCAACATCCCATCCTGAAGCTGTGGAGCCTGTTCCAAAGCCTGTACCCTTGGCCCAGTACAACTGCTGTTCTTCTGTTGATGCAGTGTTGTGTGTACTTGACACCTGCGGCTAAGTTAAGAAAAGTCACAATCATTTCATGTTTTTCATCTTAAGAACATTGTCTTTAGAAAACCTTTGTTCTGCAGAAGAATGTAATCCCAACTTATTAGCATCATAAAGATATCATCAGGATTCAGTGAAATTCAAAGCTTTAGATAGGAAAGATGTTGCCACATACATGGAGTTCCAGTACAGATCAGCCCTAAATTGTTGTCAGTGGTTCTTCAATTTGACCAGAACCGTAAGTCCGTTTTTGTTTTCTTTTAAGGTACTACTACTGCTTAAATGATGAAAGGCATCAGAATGCTACTTAGTATCAAGGTAAACATCACAGCTCTGTAATTATTACTGTTTAGCATGTAGTCAAGTTGAATAACATATTCAGAACGAAGGGGATGGGAGTAGAAATGTTACCAAAAGCACAAAAATGAAATGTTGAGATGCTCAAGCATGTGTTGATTTTGAACAAACGCCCCCAAATAGCAAGAGGTTTAAGTTACATGTATAGCACTGAAACACAAAATATTTCCTCTCCAGGTAAGGGGGCAGGGGAAATATCTTGTCCATAAAAATCATCTGAGAGAATGCATTCTTCCAAAGGTGCTTGTTCAGGTTTCTCCAATGGTCTGCCTCACTGCATTTTACTAACGTAACTCAATGTAATATTGTTCGGCTGTTATAAATATTTAAGTACTTATGTTAATTTTTAAATTTTACCATATATTTGGTGAAAAGGATGCAAACAAAAAAAAAATCTGATCTGCACTTTTTAATCAATGTTTTCCTAGTTACATATTCAGCACCCTAAACAAGTGACTTTAATTTTTGGGAGCATTGAGCACTTGCTACTTTCTTTACTGGGCAACAATTAGCCTTACTGGAAACCAGGCATGTGAGTAGACGCCCAACTTTAATTTGTAATACTTGATTTACAGCTCTGAAGTTTCATTTTCTGTTCCGTTCTTCTTCAATAAACTTTGTTAAAGGTTGTATTTGAAGGAAAAGAAATGACATATGAAATTACCACAACAGTAAATAAAGTTACTATCTATGAAGTACCATACTGAGAGCAGTCTGGAATCACCATCTAACTTTTATAGCGGGAATGTAATGCATCTTGGTGATGAAACAGCTGTGCGGTTACTCTCATGTAGACATTGCTCATTACATCACTCATGAAAATGGTATGCCTTTAAAACTCAAGAGGACTGTCGTAAGCACTGACTTTAAGCACTTAAGGGAAAGCCTGGCCCCAGAAATATAAGTGCAGGCCTTATGAATCTCTAGTTTCAACTTACCATCTATCACCTGACAGATACAAATTATGAGAAAGCAAGCTGTGTAAGAGGTCATGGTAGAACTGAAGCAGAGATAAAAATTAATGGTTGCCCTTTCCCTCCAAAAGCACAAAAATTTAAGGCGTTAATGTGCCAGTAGCCTGATACCCCATCAGAAGCAGAGCATCTCAACTTCCCCTTCAGTTTGACTGGTCATTAAAGTGAATTACTCTGAGGCACAGCTGTATCTCTTCCTTGCTCAGCCCCTCAGTATCAGCTGATAAAATACAGACAGCCCAGTACTTTGCAGCTACCTAGACATATATAGCCACAAAGAACTTTTTCGTGCAAGCCTCTGCCACAACAATGCTAAAGAGGGCACGTCATGAAGTTTTTTTAAACACTTTCATAGACAATAGGAGTGTTATGCAGAAATGGCAACTCAGAATCTTAAAAACCCAGGGGATATATGTTCTGTATAGAATGTATAATACAGAAAGCACCCTTGAAAAAGTTTCATTTTGGTGATTCACTCTGGATCTTGAACCCTATGGGAAATTTTTGTCTTTAGATATCATTTACTCATCAGTAAAATGGGTATAAAATAATTGCTGCATTTATTCATTAATTTTCAGAACTCATTTGTTTGTGAGGCATTTAAGAGGAAACAGTTTGCAGCCAGTAGTTTAGATGATGAATACTAAACAAGGTAATGAGGTCATGCTATCTAATGAGGATTAAGGAACCCCTATCCATTGAACATTATGCCTCCCATAACTGAAAAAGAAGGTCCTATAGAAGAAACTGATTACACCTTAATGCCTCATGACAAGCCTTCTTTGTTGGTTAAATTTCATGATTATTATGTTCATTTGCAACATGCAAGGACAATTACTTATTCAAGTTCTATTCAATTATTTTTGTTTTTCATTCAAATGCCAACTCTGCAGAAATTAAAACTACAATGAAAGCGATGGGATTATTTTCTTTTCTATAGTTAAAACTCTTACTACTTCTCAGTGACAATAATGCTGCTGCTAAACTTACCTCTGCCTGGTTGGGACTAGAGTTGGGCACTCTTGGTGCATGGTGGCTTAGAGCAGAGAGACAAGCAAGGATAAGATGTATAGCCCCAATCTCCAGTGCCATGCGCCTAAGCAGTACTCCATCATCAGTAGTTAATGGTGTAGTGCTGAACAAACTGCGCAACACATGGAATGGCAGAGTTGGAAGCACATTCGCTGAAGGAGACTGCAGGATATGACCTAGATTGAAGAAGAAAAATATCAAACCCATATTTTCTTTCAGTAGTTCAGTACAGCCTGCTAATCTCTGCAATAATCTGTAAGAAACACATCCAGAAAACTACTAAGGTCTTAAACATTTGGATATAGTGAGCTACCTTCACAAAGAAATTTCAGCTTGGGAAGAGTGTAGAAGAAAGAGTATTTTTTAATTTCTCTTATGGATTTTGTTAAGAAACAAAGTTACAAAATCTGATTCACCATTTCCAAAGGGAAAACTCAGTTTGTGAGTAACAGCGAGCATACTCCTGTATTTGACGACACTTCAGCTTGTTATTTCTGAATTAAGAAAACAAAGGAGGTTTAGACTAATTTAAAGAAAAAAAAAAAGTAAAATTCCAACTACAGCAAATTAAAGAATGCACACAGTCAGCTAACATGGAGCTGCAGTCTGTCTTTTTTTTTTTCCCATATTCATGTGCCTAAAGTGGGAATTAAGTCACTGACACAATCCAATTCATGATGCTGCTCAAGCGGAGTGCGTGCTGAAATCCTAACATCATTTTAATTAATGAGCTGCATGTTTTGTAGTAGAATTATTTTAAATTTTTAACCCTTCAGCATTATGAACAAAAATTACTTCTTTTTAAAGCTACATTTCAAATAACAGCGAACCATTAATGTAACATACTCAGATGTGGGACTGTCTTATTTTTTTCTGTATTTTGCCATGCATTTCACATTCCTTCCCCAGTGCATATATAGAGATATCTGAAAACTGAAAATACTTTAAAATAGCCAACTCTGTTGAGAAGTTTGCTTTTCATTCTAAGTATATTTTCTCTCTGATTCTTAGAGTTTATAATCTGTATTGTCATACTGATATCTCAACTGAAATGCATGTTTAAGATGAAATACATGTTTAAACTTAAATACATGTGTCTACATTTGTATGTATATACTAGGTAAGTATACATATATATAACTACACACACCCATACACGAGTTAATTCGTATCTATCTGACACTCTGTAAAGACAGTAAGACAAAGGAAACAAAAAGTCCTCTGGGATCTTCATAAAGAAAACTGAGCACCTCTGGTAAAGAAGCCCACCTGATATACCTGCAAAACTGCAAGTGTAGCAAAACGGATATATAAGTTTAGCTGTTCGTATTATGTGAACAAGTAAACAGGCTCCAGGTGTATGAAAAAATGCATTTTCAACAGACAAGTAGAATATATACAGAGAATGAATGTGGGCTACTGGGTAAAACTGATCCCACATTTCATCAAGTTGAATTCAGAGGTTTGGCTTAGGGAATGGACAAACTGATTGTTTAGTCCAGCAAAAACAAAGGCAAGGAGGGAAGACAGGTCCCCCCAGCAAATGCATTGGAGAAAGAAGAGCTATATATGATGAAGAACAATGCTGGCACAATGATAAATGGGCAAAAACTGGATATGAATAAATGTATGCTGAAAATGAAAGCAGCCCCTACTTATCAGGAAAATGAGGTTCTGGAACTGTATTCCAATAGCAATAGTGGATGCACACACAAAAAAAGGACAGACCTTGATTTTAAGGGTTTGAGCTGGTCTTTTTACTATTAAAAAAATAATTATTTTCAATAACATGGGACTGGAACCACCCAAGGATATAAAAATGGGACTCCACAGAGTCTTTCAGGTAGTAACTACTTTATCCAGTTTATTCTTGTCTACTGTCCTATAGCTTGATAGGGTAGAAATAAGGGAGAGCAAACAAGACTTAGTTTCCCAGCTGGTCTTATGAGCTACATGTTATCCACCACTCTATAGGCTGCTGAATAGACTATCTTCAGTTGATTGCAGCATGGAAAGAACAGCATTCTTTTCAAAGTCATAATGAAAGGCAATGTCCTAAAAGTACTAAAACATCTTTCACATACACTCTTCCATTTTTTCATAATGCTAACAAATACAAATATTAGAATTATATGTAGAATGACAGGTTGGGTTGCAAACACTGACTACAAATTGTCTCTTGACTCAATCTGTTCATTCATTGAAGGATACCCCATTTCTCCCTCTCAACTCACACCATTAAGGCAGAGCTCCTGCTTAGCTAACTTGATTAGTATGACCTTCAGATCTTTCTCTTATTTTCTTAAACAGTGTTATTCAACAGTTCATTTTACTGGAGCTATGCTCCTATCCATATTATTCTGCATTTGGTTGCAGAATTATATGATGTTTGCTCAGTTATTTGAGTGTATCCAGCTACTCGTGTTGCTCTGTTTGAATGCACTGTCATCTTGACAGTGTCAATCTAACTTTTATCAGCAGTTATTTTACAGTTACTCTGACATCAAGATGAGAACACTTGAACACTGATGACTGTGACAAGAACTCTGCCAGACAGATTAATATTTAGAGACAAAAGGCTATCAAAGATGCTACAGAAACACAGGTCTGCATAAATCAATTCTAACTTCCTGCTAAAAGCATTAAAGTGTAAATAAATTTAAGTAAAATGATCTAGCTGTGGTCTACAAAGAAACATAATAATTGCAGCACATACTTCCTTCACCATCATCTGTAACTCCCAACACCAATCTCAACAGACACTGAGCATGTTTCCGTTCTTTTAGCAGCACCTCAGCATAGCCCGGGAGACGAAGAAATAAACCAAAGGCAGCCAAAGAATGTGCAGGTATGGGAGACATAGTCTGAACTGTTGACTTGATCGGTGGAGGTTCTGCAGCAATTGTTTCTGGTGCTTCATATACCAATTCCCCTGATTGTTCGATGGTGACCCATTCAAACTGATCACTGTCCTTCTGCTTTTCCTGTGTGGTTGATGTAACCACCGGAGTGCTCACCTTAACCACAAAAACAGCAAAACAATTTTGTAGTCATTCATTCAATCAAACAGGCAAAAATGTTATTAAAGTTAGGATCTAAAGGACATGCATAGGACTCTATTAAAAAAGTCACATGAAATACACTACCATTTACAGATACAGGGACCAGGAGAGACAACTAAAAAGGGCATCTGTTGTGTTTTTAATGTAGCTCTAGAAAGTCCTGCCTACATAAGCAAGCAACTCTGTTTTGCCAACCCAAAACTGTCAGTTAAAACATGCTGTTTAAAATCTAGAGGCATATGATACAAACTACACTGAAATAAAGAATACAAACATTAGTTTATATATCAGACTTAAATAAGGAATGGACCTTTTATTTTTAACATTAAACATTGAGTGTGAATTCAGATATCTGATTTTTAATTATGTGCTGCAAAAAGGAGAACAAATAATCATAATACCTTTAAAAAACTAAGAAGAAATTTGGATATTGGCAGTCTTGTAGCATCTTGCGCTCCCCGTGGGCTTTAGATTGATTTGGCAAGCTTTATTACTATTAATCTCCTAACACAACAGTCTGCCATTCTGTTTTATGAAATATGCAGGAGGACTATGAGACTAGAGAACTATCAGACATAAAGGACTATGCAGCCAGGCAGTATGATGGGAATCAGAGTTTAAGGGGTAACACTTGTAAAATTCCCCAGGAAAAAGCCATACATACATTAGGTTAAAATGAAGGTATGACAGCCTGGTCTCTCTCACAACTAAACATCACAGAAGTTACAGGCATTTATGCTATTCAGATGAACTGATGCAATCATATTTAAAATTTTAGTATTTATCACCAGACTGCACCAGAAAAGATTAATCTGAAAAGCCCTTGCAGAATTTATTCAGAATACCAAATTCCTAATTAAAAGTCAAAGCCATGTTTAGTTGCATTTATTCCAATCACCTACACATTAAGGGAATAAGAACTATCAGTGACTTAGAGAAATAAAAAAGTAAAATTAATGAATGAAAGGTCTGGAGAATTCATCAGTGTTCACTCTGAATCTTCAATTTGGTATTACTGCACTTAATTTGGTTTTATGGATCACAGAATTCTTATTCACTATTTCAATCCAAACTTACATCAAGCTGAATAATGGTGAAAAGAAAGTAACTTCTCAGGACTATAGTAAAAGGAAGGAAGGGATGAAATTTCACCTGGTCATAACCTGCCTTTTGTCCATTGCAGAATCCCTTCAAAAAGACTTCCTCAATACATAACACACTTCATCAGTCTTGGATTTCAAAATACAGTAATTGTTTATGTGAACACATTTCCTTAACTTTTAATTACTGAACTGCAGTGCTACCAGACCTCTAAAACATATCTGCAGAACTATTTACAAAGAATTAATATAAGTTATCTGATCTCACTAAAGGGTTCCTATTCCTGCCATAGTTTTGCAGTCAGGGATACTGAACAGCACTCTGTTCATGAATCAATTAATAATTAATTTAATTTCAAAGGGAATAGATATTGATGGTCTCTCCTGTTAGGAGTATCAGGCAAAATTACAAAAATAAAGCCAAACAGAATCTGAATAATTCACAGGTTATTTTTCCCTTTTTAATAGTTTGTGTACCAGAACAGTGGCGAAAGGAATAGTTTCACACTAATGACACTACTGACACTTTTGAAACGCTTAGCAGAGCCTCCAGAGAAACTCCATCATAAGTATACAAACACAAGTTCTTATCTTATAATTACTATTTACAAATATAAATATAATTAAGATTATACAGTTGTTTATTAATTACAATAGTAAATTTAAATAATATAATCTGCTTTGAGAACTAAATTTCATTTAACGATTAAAAAAATGGTTTAATGGTTAAGTGAGGTTATCAACAGAAGTGAGGCAATCAGCAACAGCGAATTCACACACTTATTCCACAAGGACATGGCTACTCAAGCAGACTATAACATTTAGCTGGACTGGGCTATGTTAAAATAGCAATTGCCTATTTTGAAGCAGTAACTGAGATGTCAAAGTGAACCATAAAGAAATATGAGGAAAATACTATCCTTCAACACACACACACACACACACACTTTTAGCATGTTTTTTTTACACTGACTTTTTCACTCACTTGCTGAATTACATCAGGATAAAGCATAGGGAGTCTCTCTGCAATAAGGGCCAATCCACCCATTCCTGCAAAAACTTGCAGTGGAGACTGAATGGGACAGGTTTCAAGAAGCGATTCGTCTAGAACTGCATCCATACACTCATCCCCAGGACTGATGGCTTCATCTTCAGGGCAAGGTCCCAGTAAATCCACATGCTCTACAAAAACACAGAGGAAAGAGAAATTAAGACAACATCCTCAATATTCATGGTACTTTTTCCCAGTGATGGCAGATCATAACTCAGTATTATTTGTATAAAGCTACATGTTAACGATTACATTCTTAAGTTTTATTAAAACTTGATCTATACCTTCAAGATGTTTTTTAACTGCCTTTCATCTTAGAGATGAAAATAGGTTTGCTACTCTTTGGTAAGTTCATGGCTTAAGAAAGGGAAGACCCTTTCTCACTTTTTCCTCAAAAGTGCTGAAGTAGGATTTTTTTATTTAATTTCTCCCTCCCATCATTTAACTTGGCATCCATAAAGTTGTATCACCCATCACTCACCACACCTATCATTCTCACATCTCCTCTCTGTGAGGCGTCCAAATGCCTGTCTGCCAAAGCTGTGAAATTTAATGCTACTCTTCCTCATAAAAAAGATTAAGATTTCTATTTTTAACTTTCTACGTGCCTCCATCCTCCCAGTTTCTGACTAAGCACTCTAATATCTTGTACAAGAGACAAAAAGATTGTTTTGTATAGCAATGCACATGTTGTACATACAGCACCCTACCACAGTTAATTTTGCCAAAAATCAACCCTCTTTGCTCATTACTGCAGGAAAACTTCAGTCAATAAGCAATATACTTAATCTAAAAAAATCTGCATTGCAGTTATGTTGTTAAATACTACAAGGCAGTGGTCCTCAAAACCTTCACAACATAGCCACATCAAAAAGCAGCATAGGTTAAGTGGTCTCACTATCTTTTAACTGTGATCAGTCTGATACACAACTACCAAAACAACCTTTTTTTTTTTTTGTTCCCCAAGTTTTAACCACAGATATTTTATCTTTCCCTAATTTGAAAGGGAATAGGAAACAGCAAGTCCTTATCATCCTAATTCTCAACTTTCTAATGTGCAAGAAGCACCAGATTACAAGCATATCATGGATATGCTGCAGGGGAAGCACACTGCTATGGAGAAATATGATCAAAGTATCAGATACAATAAGCTCAAATCAGGGATGTGTAGGAGTATGTACATCAATTCACACTAGTTCAACCAGACAGGCTATGAGAAATAGAAGAGGACAGAGACTTCCAAAGCAGGATCATCCTTCCAAGAAAGAGCCCAAACATTAAACTTTTACAGAGATCTTTTACATCTACTGTTCGTAAGGATACAGACAGAAACCACTTGTGAAAGTTTTCTGTATCATCACAAATAGTGGGTGAGGATGTCTGCAAACATGATGATCTCAGTAAGAGATCACCACCCTCTATAAGAGAAGTGGAGGATTCCACCATGCTAAGCTGAACATGACTTACAATTTTTGATTGCTTGTGATGACATGAATAGGTCAGATCACAAGAAAGGTTAGATTTTCTGTGATGAGGAAAATTTTTAAATAAAGATTTTAAAGGAAGACTCCCCCCTCTGTTTTACAGTGTAAAAGGCTGTAAGCGTTCCAAAGAACGAAAAAATAAAAAGAAGCTCCCGTCTTAAAACAGATCAATGATTAAATCATAATTCTATCCTGTGATCAGCAGATCATCTTAGCTTAATCTCAATGATCCATTTCTCTAAGTCCTTCCCGGAAGGAGCGCTATCAAAATATTTCAAACCAAATTCCTGGGATATAGCTCGTCCCTCCCCCTTCTGCAGCATTATTAGTAATAACAAGCAATTACAAAAAACCACCAGCAAGAAACAGACCATATTAGAAACTGTTAAAAAATAATGTTTTTAAAAGCTAGTTACAAGACCTGCTTAGATGGGCTTGAGAAAAATTCCCATTTTCAAAGAAGCATTTAAGTACTCAAGATGCCACAACAGAAAAATCCACAGGCTCCTAGAAATTGGATGGTTTCAACCAGCTCCTGCATTACTTATCTGCCCTAGTTATCAGCATATACACTTGCTACAGAAAACCAGTATACTTGTTAAGAAATAAAGTATATGGTATCTATATAATAATATAATTGTATCATATATATATAACACTACAATGAAGAAAGAAAAGTGAAACCAGAACAACCATATTGGTGCATCTTACAGATACAATCTAAAGATGGGCAATTAATTTGCTCTTTATCGTTAAGCTTTACACTTGTCTTACAGAGAATGGCTCAGGAGCATCATCCAGGAAGACACAGAAAATTGATGCTTCTTAACAAGAAAATCAAAACCATTTTTGTCCCACAGAAAAGCATTTTAAAAGGAATATGCCAAAAAAGTAAGAACACTCACCTTTTTCTGTATGAAGACGTTTAAATGAGTCTGTTTTTGATAAGCTTGGATCTGAGATGACTTTGGAGCCAAGCTTAACTGTCAAATCTATTGAACGGTATCCTTGAGGGAGTTTACGGTCATAAAGCAGAGTCAGAAGCTGGGCGAGTGTCATTTCAGCTGGTAACGGTTGGCCTAAGCAACAGTGGCATCAAGTCAGAGAGGAAAATGATGATTGGGTTATTTTAACATACATGTCCAGGTGCTGCTCATTACTTGTACCACAGATGCCAAGTGGACTAAATATTACCTGGCTCCAAACCAAGGCCTTAATTTTACCATTTGTTCTCTTGGGAAAAGGGGCCCCATCACCTTGGAACCAACCATTAAAGAACCATGCCAACATTCCCTAAGGCAGCTTTGTGCTGAGAGCCTAAGCACTTGGCATATCTAACGAATGGTTATAATTTCATGTACATTTTAGGCGGGTACTGCCTGTCCCCTCATATTAAACCCCACCCCTGCATTATCCTTGTATTGTGGTGACATAAAGGTACATGACCACAAGGTAAACTGGCTGAAATGGAAAAAAAAAGGGGGGAAGGGGGGACGGACGGGACGGGACAAAAAAACCCCTGCAATTCTTTTTTCAGTCCTATTAATCCCAAACACAGCTCACTACTCTTGTGTTGGGACACAACTCAGCGAGAAAAAAAACGAATGGCACTGCCAGGAATAATATTCGGAGCAGCAGTGCAGACTTGATAGGCACATGCAATACAGCCCAAACTGGTTAGACAAACCAAGATTTTTGGCCATTCTGCTGTTTCCAAGGCATATGTTCTTCCCTGAAATTACAAATTACTCTCAAGGCAGAATAATTTTTCCTGGTAACAAGTAGTGAATAACTTCTGGTAACACCTGAGGTGAAATATTCTAGAGTTGGATTTTATAATACACTTAGCATGCCCACTTCATCTTGACTGTACTTTATCAAGTAACACAAGTTCCAGGAAGGTCTTTAGTAGCAACCTGTTTCTTCAGTGGAAGATGGTGTCTGAAGAAATTAAAACTAAAAATGTCTTGCCAATGTGCAACTAAGTTTTCTACATTTTCTCTAATCACCGATTCTGCTTTCCACAGCTTCCCTTTATGTAACAACTGGCACAAGACGTGTGATCAACCTAATCACACAGAATGGTCCACATTTCCGTTAGTGGACAGTCAGCCTTTGCCAGCAAGATACTGAAAACGCACACTGAGTTTTGATCTCCTCTCAAAATAGCAGCATTAGCTTTATCAGTTGTAGATAGTTGAATCCAAGTATATGATCCCTCTAATAATTGCCAGAGGTTAGCCTGAAATAATTCTGTAGTAAGCTGCAAATTTATTTTTATTAGGTGAAAATGAGTTTGATGAGAAGTTTACCACTTAATTCCATCAGCTTGGTCCTTATTTCTATACTATAAACCAGATAAGCTGGTCTTCTGCATAGTACTCAAGTGTTTCACCCATGTTCCTGTCCCATTATCCTTAATCTAAGGTTGAGAATTCCAGTGTCACAACCAATCTCTCTCTATAGGAGATCACAGAATCATAATCATAGAGTATCTCAAGTTGGAAAGGACCCATAGGATCTCCCTCTCTATGCTCCAACTACAACATTACCACCAACTTTGTCCCGATACCTGATAAAATGTATCTGCTATACGTAGACCACGACTAACTGCTTAAGACACGCTGTTTTTAAAAACACAAGTATTATGGAATTCAAGAATATTCCTCAACTGGCAAATCAACCTTCCAGAGGGGAATGCAAGTTGGCTGCCCACTCAGAACATGAAGTAACAGTGCACAAATAGCAGGCCAGCTCTGCTTGCAAGGTGAAAGAAAATGTGAGTCACCTTATGAACCCGTCCCCCTTTTATTTCTGAGTGAAGCTGGAAATAATTTTGAGATTTTGTTTATGAACAAGGAACTCCAAAGAACATCAACACAATTGTTACTTTTGTCCAGCCACTATGATGTTAAAATGCTCCACTTCTCATTGAAAGCTGTTACCAACCCAGAACGGCTCTACAGTTCCAAGATGCTCAATAAAAAGACAAAGATGTTCATTAGGATTACATTTACTTTCTGATGACATACCAGTCACTGAAAAAGACCATAAGACTGAAGTTTAAAATTAGTTATTAAAGTCACCTGGTAGAAGTTTATGGTATAGATGAAAGACTGGAACACTAATAGTCTTGCTGGAAGATTCTCCTCCTGAGGAAGAGGTACCTACTTTATCTGCCATCACTCTTCCTCGCCTTGATGGTGGACGTGGAGGGGTGGATGAAACAGCTCTTTTTGACTGAGATTTCAAACCTAGTACAGAAGAAAAAAAAATCTAATCCATTCTAGTATTTAGTTAAGTTCAGTCAGCCAAGATGCAATGCACTCCACAGCTTCAATGATAGCAAAAAAGATTAATTTTTCAGCACTATCAGAATAGCATTCATGTATAATACATATTTGGATGTAATCCTGGTATTTTTACAGTTGCAAGGCTGCATGCCACCCCTGAGCCCCAAACCATAACTATACTGGATCATATCACCCATAAAGAAAGCAAAAGCTATTCTGATTCTGCTCTTAAACTTAAAGAGCTGTCCAGCAATGGGTCCACAGTTAAACATTTTTAGGTTGCTTTTTCAACTAAAAGTAAAAAAGGCAAAAAAATTCTAAATTGACAGATGTTTCAGAACAGACTACAGACAGCAACCACTTCTCTGGTCTACAAATGTGACTTGAGCTGCAGTAGTGACGGTACCACACGATGAAAGGCATATTTAAACATACTTTCAAAGCTGCCTTGGTCAAAACATTTAAAGTAAGCACTACATGATAATTAAAAGGCAAAACTAGGTATGTAAAAGCTTACTAAGCATATATAGCAAGGCTGCCATATTTTGGGACAGGTTAAATTGACTTAAAGTACAGCAAAAATATACAGCCATCATGTACCCTTCTGTATAAGTGACAGACCAGCAGGTTAAGATCCAGACACATAAAACTATTGCCTTATTAGCCAAGAGCAGCTGCAAGACCAACAACATCCACACCTGAAATGCTATAATACACTCTGGTTTCAGCTGGTCAGTAGGAGCAGCTCTAATAGAAAACATACTCTCCAATAATCTCAGTATACTGAACTAGCTTTTCTCAGGAAGATCAGGCTCCAAATACTATCTCTGCCCTCTATTAACTTTACCAATAGGGAGCAAGTTAAATACTGGATTTAAGGCTCTGAGGACATTAAAAAACCCCAACAAATCACCAGAATATATGAAAAGATAAAGACAAAAGAAAAAAAGATTTCACAAACAAGTGGTAAACCCAAATGCAAACAAAGTAAGCTTATATTTAAACTATTTTACTTAACTGGAAAAAATGCAAACAAAAGGAAGAAAATACTTAAGTCTGCCTCATTCTAAACAGGAAATGGGCTATCTATTATCAGGCAGTAGGAGCAGAGATGCAACTGGGATAAGACATCACTGCTGACTACATTATGCCCTATCTTCAAGCTTGGCATATTATTATTTTAATTTGTAGATTCTTTATTTATGTTTTAAACCTTCACTTGGACCCGTTAACATTTTAAATATTACCAAAACCTGTTTACCCTGTTTAAGTGGCACCTACTGCAAGTATCTTTCCAGATAAATATGCTGCTATTAACATCAGCTGTGTTGCTTTAAATGTATAACAACATCCATGAAACTGCTGCCCTGTTCAACACTTGAGTTCAGAGTTATATCTAAAAACCTTAAATAAAAAGCTTAAGAAATATTGGTGTCAGAAGTCAAAGGAAATCAGCATCTCTTCTTCATGCTTCATGAAGTGTAAATGAAATTGAGATACCTCAATGAAGGCAGAAAACTAGATAGGAAAAGAGTAGTTTGAAGTTCATTAATCTCTCAACACAAACCAGAACTTCCAACTGAAGGACTAATGATTTCTACAGACATCATCTGAACTGTAATCTTGTACCACTGCAAAATTACTATGTTCAATCCATAACCTCCAGAACAGTTTTAGAGGAAAAGTGTTTACATTACTGATTTCAGGAGGATCTTCACATTAGCTTTCAAAAGGTGAATGCTTGGAAGAAAATCCTGTATTTGTGGTTTCCAAGTGGAATTAACAGTGTTACACTTACATCTCCACCTGACAGTTTTTAGCAGAGTACCACCAGTTGTTATGTAAAGTATATGGATCTTTTTATTTCCAAAGCATATTGTGGGAGTCACTGAACTCTGATGTACCAGCCACTGCTAAAAGGTAAAGACAGCAACACTCATACCACAGTAACAGTATACAAATATTAATATGCTGCCACATAATCTGAGCTCCACGTGTGTGTGTACAATATCCTGTAAAATGCACTAGTAACAGCATCCACAACATAATCACTGATACATTCCAGTAGAAATGTATCAAAGTACATAATCTGCTAGAGGCAGGTTCTACCAGGAACCAACCTTTGCTGCCTAACAGCCGGTTAGATTAACTGGGCACTACAATATTTCTAACAATCATTAGTAATAAAACCATTGTTCGTACATATTCGCCACACAAACACACCCCCTTTTAACATCAGAAAGATGTTTTTAGATGGTAGAAAAAAAAAGACATACCAGAAGCAACGACAACACTATAATTGTCCTGAAATCCATTTTCTGCTTTAACTTTTTCTTTCTCTTCATAGTTCTTTTTTTCTTTATCTTCCTTCTGTTCATTAATTAGCTTAGCTGTAATACTGGGGGTATCTATACAGGGTTAAAAAAAGGGCAAGAATGGCATTTCAAGACACAAAGTTGATTTTATTAATTTCTAGGCTGTTTAACAAGGCTATTCTCAACTACTTCTGTGGCTCAGAGTTCCACTCCTGGCAGTAATAGTCCGATAAAAATCCATGACGTAAGGTGTTATGATAATTCTGGTCCTCTCCCCCCCAAAATCTCTCCTCTGACAATTTAAAACTGTAGCAGTCTAAAACCACCACCTGATAAGCCAAGTGTATTCATGCTAAAACACTACTTCAATCAAAGAAAAATAAGATTAAGCAAAAAACAAACAAACAAACAAACAACAGAAAGCCCAAAACAAAAAGAAAAAAAAACCCCAACAAACCAAACCCACCCAAATGCCCAAAAAACCCAACCCAAAACACCACACCAAAAAAACCCCAACAACACAACAATAAAAACCAAAAACGCAAAACTTTTTTCAAGGACACCTGTAGACTTGTTAAAATCAACTGCTGTATCTAGGTCTGGGTGTTTAGTGTTATATACTGACCCTATTTCACAACTGGCAAGTGTGACTGTTCCTTTGAAGCTGGAAGGTGTACATTACATTACATATCTAAAACTTGCGCTGCTTGCTTAAGTGAACATTACACTACTGCAGTTCAACTGGTTTGGTTCAGTCAATTAGTGCAGATCACAAATATCAGCAGGCGGTGACAATGGATCATTTCACACCTTGTAAGGTACAACTCTGGCACCAGAATAGCCAGATCTAATTGCTTCTGAGTAGTGACTTGTTTCCATACAGCCACAGCAGCCTTAGGCTATAACCACAAACTCAAGACCTAGAAGTACCATCCAGCTCAACTTTAACTGTGTATCACCAGTGACTGAGGTGCTGAGAGAGATATGGTTTGACAGCTTGGAAATACATTATTATTTGTGCCTGAAGACATTGGTTATATGTGTGTCAGACATAGTGCAGACTGAAAGAACATACAGAGTATGAAACTGTGAAACTGCTGCTATAAAAAATTCTTATTATTACAACTACTACCATTATTATTTAACTTCTCTACCTTGGTGTGAATGCCCATTTAGTGCTGGAGAATTTAAAGGTCATTAATAAAATTATTAAGGAAGCTTAAGCAATGGTTTTTCTACTATTCAGGTGATACTCAGATTTGTTGTTCCATTTTTCTGACCATCCAAGACCAGTAAATTAACACTAAGTTGAATGAAATCCAAAACAACTGGTATTCGTCCTAGGCAATCCTATCTACAGTGATAGTGCACATTTTCTTTCCATCGTGAAGGAATGCGAGTAGCAGATTTTACAATGATTTTAGAATCTCTTCCTCCCACACACTTTGTTTTTAAAAGACTGGGAGAAAGAGTATGACATGAACATACTTACTGTGATTTATTTTTGCAGCAAGCAAGACAAGCAATTTGAGACACTAACAGCTTAGTTAACAAAAAAGAAGTTAACCCAAGGGCCAGACTCTGACACAAGACCTTCACGACCATCTATCTGTTGCAGTGGCAGTCTTTGCTTCTTTTCCTCCCCTCTTCCACACTCCATCCCTTCTTTTTGCCTCTCACCCCAAACACACATTTTACTCCTCATATATTGAAGTCTGCTTTACTATGTCCTAACCATGGACTTCATGGAATGATATAAAAGTATCCCAAAGCTTTTAATAACAGTCAGAGAAATCACTTTAGATGAAGGATGGAAACATGAGAGAAAGTGAACTTTTCCAGAATTAATTATTCCAACTTAAAATGAGAGTTAAACTGAGGAGTAATGATTCGGTAGCAAACCCCAAATTTATGGTGCCCTACGAAGTCAGCATTTGTGATCAGTTTCAATTACAAGCACTACAGTATATCACACCATCACATTCCCCAGCCCAGTCCCTATTAGCACTGGCTATCAAGCTGACTGCAATACACCAAGGCAGCTATTCAGTACAGTTTATGTCACTGCTCAGCAACTGACCCCTACCTCATACACAGTGACTATCCCACCCATTACAGTAACTCTGACCATAAACTGCACAAAGATCTGAAGACCTCAGTCACATTCCACATGACTGTGTCTGCACAGTAAGTGAACACAGTAAGTGAATATAAAATTTTATCAGAAACAGTGAACTATTCCCTGGTAAATAAGCTTCAAGCATTTTTTGCTGTTTTTCATTCATTACTTTTTAATTACAATCCCAAGCAAATTTCAACATAAAGATTTTAAGTAGACGTAAAAAACAACAAAAAAAAGTACTAGCCCCTCTGAACTCCATGAAAATCTGCTTCAGAAATGGAAAGTTTCCAAAACAATTACACATACCAACGTATCTGCAGACATAAGTACACACATACCCAGTCAGATGTGTGTGCTTCTAAGCCCGCACACTTCTGTGCGCATCTGCAATATGGCAGTTCTATTTTCTAGAGTGTTAAATAGATGCTAAAGTTGAAGGTGGGATTCATTTTAAGATTAAGGCATCCACCATTCAGGTGTCAACAGAGGTGTGGTCAAAAGAACTCCTTAGAGAGGGATTCATCTCTCCGTGTATATTTAAGTAGTACAACTGAGAGTACTGAACTTTAAACAAACAAAATTCATGCCTTAACATTATCCTCTCATTGTATATAACTGCAAAATTAATCTCAAATTATGGTTTTCAATCTCCACTTAGTAAGCAAACCCAAATGCTTATGTAACAGGCAAATATATATCCACAGAAATTAGATGGAGCCTTCATTAATGTCCTTTCCATAACAACATGATTTTATCTCTGTCTTGAGATAAACTTTTAAGTTCCAGGATATTTAACTGACAGAACCCGGGAACATTTAAGTGAGTGGATGAAAGACAGAGCATTTTAAAGAC
Source organism: Neopsephotus bourkii (assembly GCF_033783945.1). NCBI lineage: Eukaryota > Metazoa > Chordata > Aves > Psittaciformes > Psittacidae > Neopsephotus > Neopsephotus bourkii. The sequence goes on along the minus strand of NW_026901776.1, from coordinate 7,843,100 downwards.
TGATATTACTGATAGCTGCAGTATCATTTGTATGGTCTTCCAACTATCCTATGACAGATTTGAGAACACATTAATACTAAAAAAAATACCCCAAAAAACAACAAAACCAAAACCAAACAAACCAACCCTAAGAAAAAATCCCAAATGAACCAACCAAAAAACCACCAATCAACCAAAAAATGAATGAAATAAAAATCCCACCTTCACCACCCCAGTTTTATAGAAACAAATAGTTCTATACTATAAACAAGAAAGAAACAGTTCTATACTATAGAACAGTATTTAACCTGTGAAAGCACATTTTAGACGCAACATGTAAGGCACACTGAAAAGCCTAAAACTTAACCCACTGTTTCATATTTGCCATTTAGCAATGAATACAGCAAATATTTATGTCAGACATATCTAGTTTATGCAGTTTTTTGGGGTCTGAGGTTTCTTCTTTGAAACTGTATTTTAAAAAAGTAAAATATGAACTATTGCAAACTTGCCTGACACACGATCAAGAACCTCTGCTAGAGTTGTTGAGACAGGCAAGTGAAGGGTACGAAATTTGTGTCCAGCTCCGTACATTGGATGTTGAATGACATGACTGGTAGCATTAATTCTACCTTTGTACAGCTAAAAAAAAAATAAAATTTAAAAAGAAAATCAACTTTTATCATGACTGACATTCAGAAATAAGATAAAACATAATGTTCTTATAAACTCATCAAAATAAAGCTAGATCTTAGCATGCTAAAAATGAAAACTGACACATCCTTCAACTTTGAAAGTACACAGTTAAAATGCATTAAATTCAGACAAATTTTTTTTTTAACCCCAAAATTCAAAAGCCTAGAGTATTTTTAAGATCAGCACCATATCAAATACGGTATCATATTTGTTAAAAAAACAGAACAATTACTTGACATAGCTGTAAATGAGAGAAAAACTGAGTCTGAGACTTGCAGTTACTTATGAAATTAAAACTTAATTCTGAAATTAAATTAGGAAAATCACAATATACTTGCAGTAGAGAAAGCCATCATTTCTCTATTGCTCTGAGTTGAGGATGAAGTTTATTCTAGACCTAATATCTACTTTTTGCTATTATGACGGAAACCTAAGTCACTGCTAGTTAAAACATTTCAAATATTTTATCTTAACATGTTTTAGCTTGAGCTCAGTTTGCCTTTTGCATCATTCTTTACTTGCAGTACTTTTTACAGTTATTACACTTATCTCCTTCCTCACAGCATCAGGAGACACCTTTACTAACACATACATACAAGACCAATCTACTGTTATGCAGTATTATAAAAAAAAATTAATACTTGATGGCAATCACAATTTAGCTTCCAAGGTACAGTTTTGGTAAGAACTTGTGAGATAAAAATGGGGAACCAATCTTTGAAAGGTTATGTTGCTAGATAAACTAAAATTATATGCTGCACATCCACATTATTTTTTAAGGTTTCTCTTTGGATGCTAGAGGAAGAATCATCTCAGTAAGAACAGAAGACTGTTCTTATCTGACAACTTCTTTTCAATATATTTTTTCTCCTTTTACATATCTAGTAACATTCTGTAAAAATCTGTTAAATTAGTAGAAGACAGATGTTACCTTCACATTACCAATGGCCATGTTAACAATTAATCTCAGTTTGTGCTAGATCCGTATTTGCTTCTCCTTTTCCATTTTATACTATCTGATCCAGTTCCCCTGTCATATATCTCATGTAGTACTTTACTTCTAAGATATAGTAAGAACAGCAGAAACCAAAGCAGAAAAAAACTATTCTTTGTGAGTAGCAGATATTTTAATAACTTCTGGTTTTCCTTTATTTCTTTATTCACAGCATTCAATTGAGAGAGCAGCAGAGCACTTCAGACATTAATTATAATTCAGTTTTCTAGTGAAGCATGTGGAAGTATAAAAGCATTCATCTGTCTTATAAGTTAATTCAAGTATTTATCACTCAAAAATTTATTTGTAGTGTTTGGCTAATGCTGAAGGATCTCTGCCAATTTTGAAGCATTAAAACTACGACTGTTCCTTAATGAATCTGATAATAAAGAACTGCTGTAAGGACTAAAACTTGTATCTATATTTGCTGCTAATGCATAAGGATACTATTAAAAAGTCTTCCATAAGATAAATTTCAGTTGTCAGTTCTTTCCAAAGCAGTGTATTTTCAACAAGATGGCTTTGTCTTACAACAGTGTTTTAAATTTTCTTTCATGAAAAATGCTGAGTTGCAACTCAGCAATGGGTTCGCCAACCCATTTCTTTTCAAAATTCTACAATATGTACAGTAGGAAAAGCTGCCATCTGACATTTCAAAGGTGAATATACCCCTTTTTATTTAACTAATTATTTTTTAAGGCTACATTTAATCCATGTTCACCATATGGATATCAAAAATTCTTACTGGACACGGGGACTGAAGAAACAAAGTCACTTTTTCATCCTCTAGCATGAGCTGCAAAAAAAGCCTCCTAATAAATCCTGAAATGTTTCCAGAGGTTGGGAGGTTCCCACGCTGAGGAGAGGACTGAAACAATTCGCAGAGAACCTGGGAATGCAAAATGACATCAGAATGAAAATATTTCTATATTTAGGTCTCTAAAATATAGATCTACACAGCCATAATAGGCAGTACATAAGATCTGATCTACCTTCCAGTCATTATTCAAACAGAACAAAAATGAGCACCACTGACAAAAACACCAGCAGCAAGCTGTTTTGTTTTTTTTTATAAAAAAGTTCAAAACAGTGACTACAGCAAAGTAATTGTAAGTACACAGACTATTCATAAAGATAAAACCAAGAAGATTAAATACTTAGAAAAATAGCTTTCAAATGCCTGAAGCAAAAATTTTCCACTGCATAATGCAGTATTGCTACCATAGAGAACTGTATTCATTTTTTACTGGTCTACCTGTTTCCACAGGATCATCATTCTTAGATGAAAAAATCTATAATTTAAAATGGATTTTTCAACACCAAGTTTGCAAGGTTAACGAATGTAAGGAAAATAGCTGAATTTGCACTAGAATTCCAAATACAAAGCCTTATTCTGCAGTAGCCTCTATTTCACTGGTCACAGACTGCTCAGGGTATATGGCTGCAGAAGCAAATTTAGCAGGAAATCTCTCTAAGTTGCTAACATAAAAGATGTGTATGAACCCTGATTTTCAAATTCTATTTCAGAAGGGTTTAGATTTATCCAATTCAATACAGTATTTTGGATTCTGGTCTAAAGTTTATTCCTCTAAACCAAGAGGAATACAAATCCATACATAGGACTGGACAGCCATGTCAAAACATTTTTTTATGTTTCAAAGTCAGAGCAACAAGCTATCAATTTTAATACAAAACTGTTTCTGTAAGCTGTCACTGACGAAAAGCTAAACCTAAAAAAGCAAGTTTTGAAAGTTGGCTGTAGTTATTAATAAAGAAACTAAAACATTTTTACCTCCTCACCCCTTACCTGTGCCATAAGTCTCTGGTTATTAGGATGGCAAGAGATGCACTGCAAGAAGAAAGCAACTGTTGCATTTTCAATTGCTGTCCGCTGCTGAGTGGTCAACCCTGCTGTTACTGTCGAAGAAAGCAAGCTAGATCTTGTACTGGTCTGTTGTGCTGTCACATTGTGTCCTCCAGAAGTAGCACCAGAATGGCACAACAGAAATAAAAGTGCTGTCCACAATGGATTGACTTCAGAGCCACCCAACCAATCCTTCATCATGTGGCTGTTGCCAACTTCTGTCAAAAACCTGAGAACAGGAGCAACCAGATCTGCCGTGATAGGCATTTTATTAAAGTGCTGTGGAACATGATGCCTCCTGAGCCTGTCCTGGCTAGTATCCATTGATTGTGCAGTGCAGTCAGAGCTAGAAGTATGGTTAAAGCAAAAACTAGCAAGACTTCTTACAAGCAGGGAAGGCAAACCCGAGTCCAATAATTGCTTGATAGCTTCAGGAGACTGAGACGAGGCAGCAAGAGTAGCCAGGTGAGACTCTGTTAGTGCAAGGGGGGCTTGTGCATTTTTAGAGTCATCTGTTAAAGATGAACTAAGGTCCTGCTTTTTGCTGTCATCAGTCATGGACAGTCTGTGTTGACACTGCATTGGAGGAGGAGTGATACCCATCCATCCCATGAGTAAGGAAAAATAATTTGGGTGGATGTGGCACATTGAGCAAAGCAAACTATCAACAGCTTTCTTCAAAACCATGTTGCAGGGAAGAGACATGGACCAGTTAAACAGTGACCTGCAGAAGACAGAAAATCATGTCAATACATAGTTTCCCACTCATTCTGCTTTCATTGGTTCATAAAAGATCTTTCTACATTTATGATTAACTATTGTAGAAGTAGTAAAACACACTGTGCTGAGCTTGGAAGCCTCTTCTGGATTACAGTATCATCAAGACATTCATTACCCAAAGGCATTCCTGAACTGTGTTTCAAGTTCTTTCATCATACTCCATTTAAAATAGATATAAGCTAACTTTTCTGGCATGAAAGGATTTCAGTTTTTTGACAGTTATTACATAATTTATGTAATTTTGAGCCAACTGCAATCTCTTTGTGCTTTCAACTCTCCACACTGCAGCTACAAGGCTCACACACATGCATGCACACACACTTATTTAAGAAAAGGTCTCCTAATTCTGTAAGAACTGAAAGTATTTTAACATGTTTCCAAAAGGTTTTTAAAATTTGCTTTATTTTTTATGAGAAAGTTTCAAAAACATGCAAGTGCCAACAACCCTGTTGATAGAATGAAGTTACCTTCACTATCCTTACTCAACTTGCACTCAGGATGCAAGTTAACAGAGATACATCAGAGATGCTAAAATCTCACCTTACCTTTGAACTCAACGCCATTCAAATACTATCTGCTTGAATGCTAACACAAGGCATATGAATGCAAAAGCTAACTTAGCTCCTATTACTCAGCTTAAATTTCAGAAGTGGTATTTGGACAGTAGTGAAATGGTAATTTCTTCATACAGACATTGTCAGAGTAGGTAGAGTATTAAGAAAAAAAAAAAAAGGCAAGTTTTCGGACCTGCATTCACAGCACCTAACACCATACATATGTTACATTAACTTAACCTTTACATACAGAGGTGAACGTACACTTTGTGCCACTTCATTGTTAGGTTTTCAAGTAAGTTTGGATGTATCATCATGTATCACATTCCTACTTGAAGACAATGAATTCTTTTCTCTCTCCTCAATGGAGGCATTAGTCTGTGTTTAGTCTGAGGGACTGTAGGAGTCCAGAACAGAACGCAGGCTCACCAAAAGTTAACTTTTTATCGTAATTCTAATAAATGGCTGATAAAAAATCTCACAAAAACCTTTCCAAGATAAAAGATTAGTCATCTCAGTGAACAAATGACCCATGACATTTTGGGAAAATAGCCAAAATTTCCTGAAGTCCACATATAAGGATACACTTAAACTCTTCTCCAACTACATATTCACAAAATCCTTCCACCAAAATTTTTCTGGGTAAGTTCATGATCCATGAAAAATAAGATTATTTTCCAACTAGATATTAAAAAAAACTAACTAAGGACTAAATTAGTATCCCTTAGCCAAAGCAGAAATACTGAAATGGAAAATGTGGATGATGGAAAAATATATGCAAGAAAGAAGGGAAATATCACATGAAAGAGAAATTAGGAGTTATAGCTAGAAATAATGAAAACATTTCAAAAGCTAAAACATCAAAGAGGATGAAAAATACACACAAGAAGTTATTTTTATCAGAAGAATTATTTACCCAGAGAAGTCTGACAACAATTCTGTATTTATTAAAAATGTATTTTATAATTTGCTCCAGATGCTGGCTGATATGAATTATAGTTTTATTTGGCAGGAGGCAGAGGAACAGGGCTGTACTGCAACATGTACACTCAAGCTAGGTACAACAGTTTTATTAGCATTCCTTCATTTTGTCCTGTGATGAAAACAACATACTCTCCTTCAAAGTCAGGAATTCAACTGTGAAACCCACTTTTATATTACTATAAATGTAAACAGACTATCCATTTTAAAAAGCCTACTTTTGTTAGAGTTCTTCCTTTGCAAGTGTTAAAACTCACATGTATCCGGAAAAAGTATTTTTGTTAAAATGCATTGCTGAAGGGACTAACTGACCTGCAATCTGAAAATCCTTAAACTGATTCCCAAAATGAACAAGCTTGTTCTGAATTAGCTATTATTTATATTCCAGTATCACTGAAGTGCCTTTGGAAAAGGTCTAGCTTGTAGTCACAGATCTAAAGATCATCATGTTGCACACAGGTAAGAACCTCACAAGCTTATACCAATAACTGTAACTTGTACATTTCCCATTATTTGAATGTTTGACTGTGCCTAAATGAGACAGTGAGGTAGTATTAGAATATGTGTTTCTTAAGGGTGACAAGAAGAATTACATGCTAGCAAAGCTCCTTTCATTCACTGGAAATGTATTAATGGTACAAATGAAAGATGCTTCACTAGATATGGGAATTTACCAGTTACATTTTTTATAATACACATGAAACAAAGCTATGTGGCTTCTCTTCTGTTGCTTTGTTTAAAACAGAAGAGATGGTTAAGCAACATAAAACAGAAATGTTTGCTCACATATTTTCAATTTGGAGTCACTAAAAGTATACATTTGGTGTTTAGGATGAACTTTTCCTTAGAATACAGCAACATCCACAAAATTCATAGCTCAAGATTCACTCAAGAGTTTGTGCTTTGTTTCTTTCAAATCAGACTGGTCAGAAAAAAAGAGTGGCAACTCCAAAAAAAATAATCAACCCCGCTTCTCTAGCTTTTTGTTATTAGTTACAGATATTACACTCAATTTCAAAAAGAACAGCCCTGAATTATAAATTAAAACACCCACCAAAAAATCCAAACTTGTAACAGTTTACCTTTCACATATCACAGTATGCTAGAGATTGGAAGGGACCTCAAAAGATCATCTAGTCCAATCCCCCTGCCAGAGCAGGAACACCTAGATAAGGTTACACTAGGTAAGTTTACACAGGAACGTGTCCAGTATAAGCATGGATTTGCGGTTTTGTTTTGGATTTTTTTATTTTAAACACAATTATACCTGGAATATATCAAATGCAGTTTTGTGTTTAGAACTACAAAACAACCTGTTCAAGTATTGTTAAGTATTCACTCTATCACTACTGTTTCACAATGAGTGCACTTCAAGTTCTATCATTTCACTGAACAAAATAATTTAACTACATAAAGTACGTGATGCAAAACTTTGCTTTACTTACTCGAAGAGCTCTCTGTCCAGCAACGCTGGTAGATCATATTCAACAAGTAATTCATAACTATGCCACAAAATTGCTGCTACACAATGCAAATGGGAAGGAGATGGCATCAAAAGACCATACTCTTTTGTTGAGCTATTTGGACAGATGTAGCTGACCCGGCCACTTTTTTTCATAGCTGCAACTCTTGCAGAATCACTGACCCATTTCAGCAGTGCTTGAATTCTGGAAGACAATATGATGTAGTGCATTATAATGGGTCAAAGAAACTCTCAGAAACAAATTAGCTTGTTGTTTTTTTTGCAATCCAATTTACACAGTTATCTTTCCTTTTGAAGCAAAGTTCAAGAATGAGCTCAAACTCTTTTCTCGAGACTTAGATCACTAGATCACTAACAGAGAAAAAATTAATTAAAAGCACTTATCTTGGACATCCAAATGTAAGTTCTCTTTCTACAGAGAAAGAAAACATAGCAGGTATCTGAGTTCTGAATATCTGAGAGAAAAGTCAGTTGAGCCATGAAAGTTTTATCACATTAATAAGAGCAAAAAAAAAAGAGGGACAGTATTCTCTGAAAAGTATGCAAAGAGCTAGGAGGGAAAGCTTCTTCGGATGTCTGCACACTCACGCTATCTTGTAACAATCACATTTGAAAATGTCTGTGCAGTCTTATCAAGCCAGTATTTAACAGATTATTTTTGTATACGCTTTCAGATGACAATCCAAACAACATTACCTATCTTTTGTTCCAGGGTCTTGAGTTGTTCCAAGCTGATAAAGAATGTCTATTGTGGAGTCAGAAGAGAGACCATTTAATCTTCCAAACAGTAAAGGGCTATTCAGATCTTGCAGCATTCAAAAAAAACCAACAAAACAACAAACAAACAAAAAAAATGGGAGGGGAAATAACAGAAGTACTTACATATGCAGATTTTTAAAAGTACTAGTGAAATTATTATAGAATTACAACATTAACATTGAATTAAGTAGTGCTAATAACATAAGGATGCAATTCTCATATACACCACTATATTGAAACTCTGTGTTTTGTGTATTCAATGTAATGTTCAGACTTACTATGAAAGGAAAAACCATTGCGACATTCAGCAGATACAGGACTTAAAACGTTTAACTAGTAGGATTTTCCTACGGATATTCCAAAAAGATGTAACTAATTTCCATAGAGCTGTCAGACCTTGTGATTCACAAAAGCAAACATTTATTTCAAAATGGAAGTTAACTCCCATTTCCATCCCACTGGACTAAGGCTGAATATTTTCTCAGATTATTTCCTATTAAATCCTCTCACTGTGTTCACTTCCTGCCCTGTATGAAGCTAACTGCATTGTAGCAAAAGGCACCAGACTACACTGAAGCATTAACTCCTGGCAAAATAAGTCATGGAAGCCATTTTGAAAAGTTTTTTCTGTTAGTATCAGCAACCTCAAAACAGGAAAAAACATGAATTCAGTTTTCTTTCATTTGAAAGGAAAGTGGTGTAGAGTCATAAATACAAAAGCCCCAGTTCATTAACAGAAGAGCTACTGCAAAATTTCACTGCGGGACACAGGTGTACGTCCACCTGTAAATATTATCAGTGCTTAGTGCTATTCAGAATACATACTGCCCTCTAGATAATTACTGCCCAAATATTGCTGTGTTTGTTTTCCTTAACAGTACTCCTGGATGCTCTTTATTTTGGAAGATTTGGACATAGTATCTACAGTAAAACACGCAACATATTGCATGTCCTCTCATGTCTTCAAAATACTCACCTAAGTACCTATTCCATTAAGTAAATCAAAACAACCCTGGCTGCACTGTTTTACTGTTGTAGAACTTCCCACATAGAATGACTGATACTTACAAACATGACAATGCACAACGGCAAGTTCTGGCAACCCAAATTCAGAAAGTAACATGCAAGTATTTGTACATTTATATAAGCAATGTTTTTAGCAACAATTGAAAAGAAAAATAATGTACTCACCTGCAGGATCACTCCCTGAGGCTGAGCAGTTTCTTAGAAGAATGTCAATCAATTTTAGGCCTATTCTGGTGGACTGAAGCCCAATTTTGACAAGCACAGCCTCAATGTTTGGAGAATGCATACCACAGTAAGGTGACATTAGTAAAGCAGCGCATGTCTGCAACAGATTAGCTGTGGGTGCTGCAGCACTAGCCATCATTCCTTCTAAATCACTTATGTGAGTGAGGCAGTGGTGTAACAATCTTAACCATCCAATACTGAAAAGAAAAGCAAACATGAGCTAATGTAGAATTTTCTTATTTCTTTATTTTTCATCTATAACATAACTACCTATATTAGATTCTAGGAGAAATACTGCAGAAAACTGCTGTGACATAACCAGATATCATCTGAGAAAAACAAATTAAAATGACTGAATTTAAGACCACTATGTAACATACATCAGTAATTGCTGTTGTAATCATGGTTTAAGGTTGTAAGAAAGGATTGATTTCAGGTAGGAACAATGAAGAGCCTGCAAGTTTTATTACTGCAGTTTCTCAAGATTTCTTGATTCACATATTAAAAGGAAATGGCCAAAATGTAAGACCACACTGCCTCATTTGGGCACCATTGCATTTATTCCTATTTAAAGTGAAGATCTTGCAACAGTGGTTGGCATTAAAGTTATACACCTGCACAGCTTCCTTAACATTACAAACTTTTAGGGTCATACACATCAACAATAATTTACAATAAAGTAAACATTACTGAACCAGATTTAAAAAGCACACAAAAAAGGAGCAGAAATTAAAAAAATGTTAGCCACTGCATTTTCCCTGTCTCTCTTATTCTTTAACAATATCATTCAGCATTCCTTCTAATAATAAATTTTGTAAAGTAAACCTACTGTAATGGAATCAATTTGGAAACACATTAACTACACGTTATTTGTAAGAATATACTATAATGCTGTTTAAACTGGTATCATAAACAAGATGAGAATCTAAGATGCATGTGAAACAAATGGCTACATTTAACTGACAAGTTCTAAATTAACAGGTTAACTTGTTTTCACAGCTAATCTTATCTCCCATAGTTCATAACAAGGGAAAGTTGCATACGGATCTTAAATGAAGTTTACCGTTTATTTTAGGAATGATTTATTCCTAAATATTTATCCTTTTAGGAAAGAGCAAATTTTCCGTTATGTCTAAAAGACAATTACATCAAAGTTTATTGAATATATCTATCATATTACTACCCCTGCTTTATTGAGGTACTTATAAAACTAAGCCAAAAGCCACAATAAAGCATATCAAGACACAAAGAACATACATTCATCTGATTTCCTTAGATACTGATTATTTTTGTGTGACTTTAAGATAACCTTTATTTTAAAATCCTTAAGTATCTCTTTATTTTTATTTTAAAAATGAGTAATAAACTCAAGATGCCACCTAACCAAATAAAAGCTTTGGAAAAGAAATCTTGCTGATATGCCAGAATCCTAACAACATTCAGTTCCTATTTCTCAAATGTTTGCAAACAGCAATATTAGATATGACTTCCACAAAACATCCCATTGTCCTATTTCTATTTCTGCTTCAATACTTACGCAACTCCCTTGACTTCAATAGGGTTAAGAAGTATGTTGCTACTTCAGTTTTTCTGACAACTGCCTACCCATTAAAAACACAGAATGCAACTCTAAATGCTTTCCTGTGCTTTGTATTCCTTCACCATTGCAGAGATGAAACATCCCCTTTCACATATGCAGATAAGCACGCTACCAAAAAAAGTTAGCACTGCTTCTATTTGCCTTCTGTTAAAAAAAAACAAACCCAAACAACACCAAACAACAAAAAGGGCAAGTTTTCTAAGATATTTGAAATAGATTCTGTAAATATTAAAATTCAACTACAAAACAGGTATTCATGAACGTGGTTTGCTTCTGGAAGATCTGACTCAGAGCAGAAAACACCATAACAAAAAAAAGCCCCAAACCATGAACTGGCACAAACATGCCACTCTCCATTGATACTAGAAACTTACCTTGTTTTAGACACTTGATCCTCAGAGGGAAGGAATGGATTATTGACAGTTGCAGATGAGGTGTTTCCAAATGCTGTGAGGCCTAACAGTTTAATCTGAGAGAGGCCTAGTGTACTGGCATCCCGAGGACGATGGAGACGAAGGCAGACAGCTGAGGCAACTTCAGCTTTTACTAGCTGGATTTTTATATAGGTGAGACCACTCGTGATAACAGGAGTTGACAAAGGTAACATATTGACACCATCTGCGCTTATTTCAACAGATACTGATGAAGGGCAAGCTACAGAGGAAGAGAATTTTTAATACTATTTAAAAACGTGTACTGGTTTGAAAGTGTTAAACACGTATACAAAGATGATTGAAAAGGTTTTGGACAAACACTACAGAACTGCAGCTGGAGTATTTGACCTGTGGGATCGTGTATGTTGAAATGCAAAAGTATTTTGATACATCCTGTATACAGTTTCTTTTAAAGACTTAACATGAAGAAAAGTTGTGTCAGTGTAAATGCCACATGTTTTCCTAAGAGGTCTACAACAATAAGAGCTGAGTATCTTGCTTTATTCCAACTACAATACAAAACCATTTTGCCTGAAGACCCCTGACCAATATCTCACTAGGGAAAGTTTCAAGCAGTTTGACTAGGCATGTGTAACATTAATGCTAATGAAGCTATAAAAAAAAAAAATCAAGCAGAGGCAGGACCTTCTATTCTTAAGGAAATCAGAATTAGCGAGGCTTTCCACTTATTTTACAGGTTTTCTTCAAACAACCTGCCAGCTTTAGCTCATCTGATTATACTTTTTGTATCATTTCTAAATCCTACCCTTCCAATTGTCAAACCAGCGTCAATGTCAGTAGATGTACTTACTTGCCAGAGAGGCCAAGTGAGGCTGGATGTGGATCTCCTTGAGCAGCACAGCTGCAGGAAGGTGAATCGTGAGGTCACACCAAGCTTCCTCAGGTAAAAATATGTATGACCATGCAGCAGACCGAGCTCGTCTGTGGGGAGGAGTGGCCTGTAACAGCACTTCAGCAGGCTGGGCAGTGGGACTGCTTGAGGTGATCGAACCTTCAAAAACAGCACCATTAACCTTGATTATTAATAAAAACCAGATAAATTTACAACCTGAACTGCAGAAAACACCTTTTTTTTTTTTTAACTCTATCTCACTTGTTTTGGTTTATTGATAACATCCCATGTGTAATAATGACAACTGCTGAGATATGTTTCTTTTATGCTGTTTTAAACAGGTAGTTTACATATGTACATATAGCAAAAAAAACCAAACCCTAATCACAGCAGCAACTGCTTGTTTTTTAATCTTAGCATGAGTTAAGAATGAATTAGGAAGATCCAAGCTGTCTTCCTTAGCAAACATTACAGCACAACAAGACCAGATAGGTGCTGTTCAAGCTACAGGTTCTTGGGGGTTTATGTGAAAATATCTCTATCCTGGCACCATGACTGAATGCCTAGTAGCAGCTGGGGGTGAATTCGTGCACACTTTTTAATAGGCTTTCATCCCATGTGAACTGAATTCTCTTTCAGAGAGCTCTCCATGATGAGAAACAGAATGTATTAAGTGAGGACAACCAGACGGTTAATTTCTAAAGCACACTCCTGACTGAAAGTATTAAGATAGATGCACTCATAGCAGATCATTGAGAACTGCTGGGAGATAAGGCATTCAAGAACCCATCACCATATAAATATAGGATATTTTCTGCTAAAAGTAATCAAGAACCAACATTTGCAGGATTCTTAAATTTATCCTTTATGTATTTTTGAAATGCCAAATGGACTGAATGGATTTCTCTCTTATCCAAAAATTTTACCAGAAAATTTAAAAAGAATTTTTTCTCTCCTCTTGACAGTGAGACACACTGTATGAATACATTCATGGGCTATGCTAGCCTAATGGGCAATAAGATGCTGCTAGTGAAAACGAGCCTTTGTGAGATATTAGAGTACATCTACATCTTAAAACACATGTATTTTAGTTAACTGACAAGCACTGTATTGTTACCAAAACATCTCTGTAATTCTAACAAATGCTCATGCAGGCAACATCAGAGCAATTATGTGCATGTGTGAGAGCAGCAGCAGCAATATCAGCCCTACACTCCCGCTTCTTCTCCTCTGACACAGGTTAGGCTCATCCTGTTTCACCCAAGTCTGCTATGCTATGCTTCATAACATCACGACCTGATGTGTCTTAAGTGAAGTTAGTGAGTGTTAATGTATCCATAGCAGATGGTGGAGTGGAACTGATCACCCTGACCTACGGAATGAGGAAGGGGCCCACCCTGCTGCTGGACTACATCAGATACAGATCACTTCCTTTCCCTCTTTCCACTATCCACAAGAGGTCTTACTACAAGTGGAGGAGGTGCACTCATATCCTCCCCCAACATCTTCATGAAATACCAGCAAGCTCCCTGTTTAGAAGGTTTAACAGTATTGCAACATTTGACACTATCACAATAATTCTAAGAACTTGATAAAGATTCAAATGACCACTGGACATTAATGTAAGAGAAAGAAATACTATTACTTACCCAAAGGTGCAAAATTGTGAATTCCTTCTGCATTATCAGGCTCAGAAGCTAGCACTCTAGCTTTCAAACTGCTATCTGTTGCTTTGGTGGGACCAGAATCAAGAAATTTCATAATAGTTGAAACCATACTTCTTGCTGTGTTAACAATAGCTCTTGTGCTCGTTACCATATTGTTACAAATAAGCTGAACACCACCTGCATACAACATGGGCAGAGGGAGAGGAAACAACACTGTTCAGAAGCCTGAAATGGACTCCAAGCAAGCAAAGGACTAGTCAGCAAATTTGCTCCTCCAAACACGTATCTTTATTCCTTCTTAAGGTGCCCCCCCAAAAAAAAAAATCTACAATAACCCTTTTACTTGACACAGCTGAAGGAAAGCCATTCTTACCCATATCATGGAAAGCCTTCAGTGCCTCACTTGTATCCAACACCCGTAAAATGAACCAGAGCAGGGGCTCAGATAACTGACAAGTGGCAAGAGAACCCTAGAAGAAAAAGTTAAGCAATACATGGTTTCATACAAAATTAATATGACAGAAATACATATGACTGCTCTTAGCCTCCCTTTTTAGTAGGCAAAAATCCCAGAGAGGAAATGCCAGCGCAGTTGACCTCTATGCTACAAAATAGCAATACCATGTCCTACATGGTTCACTCATATGTAGGAGCAGTCTCTGAGGTAAGAAAAAGGTCAAACTACCAGGACAAGCAGCTGAGGGAAATAATATTGAGCATTTAAAACACCCATTTATTGTGTTCATAAGAGCATTTCCCACCTGCACATAAGAAAATATTCAATCCATCCTCAAGCTTTTAGCCGGGAACACTTACAGGAATGTTGAAATGTCCTTACAGAAACTCACACTCCCTTTACCATCGGCAATGGAGGGAGGCTTGCTAACTTCAGCATCAAACTGAAGCGACGTTGGAAAAAAGTTAACATTTCTTTTACACAACACGAGTTCAGGTTTGTGAGCTTATTATAAATGACACCATTAACTAATCTGTAATTCCTCTGAAGCACAGTAGACCTAAAGGAACTTACCTGTCTTCCCATGTACCCACAGGCCATGTAGGTAAGAATCGGCTGAAGCATCACTTGCACTGTTGTTGCTTTTTTACTAAGTGTTGTCAGGATAGTGAATAACCCATCTCCAACTGATATTGCATCTAAGCCACCATGAAAATTTTCATGTTTAGTAAGATGTAAGCCACTCGCACCTTAGTGAAAACAGAAACACTTCAAAGGTCAGAAACGGAGATCTAAAAAAAACATTACAGCACATAAGAGAACAAGGGGATTTATAGTTCTTTTCAGTTAAATGTCCACATGGATTTTACAAACTACAAACTGAATGAGGTTTTTGGGATCAAAGAAATTACTATTAGTGCTCTCAGATACGTGCTACCTTCTTTACAGTGAGTAGGAAGACTCAATCCTGGAAGGGGGTCAGGAATGTAAATCCAATTTTAGGTAATACGTAAATACCTTTTAGGTATTTAGTGAAAGAAGCAGAGTAAGAGCCACACAGACTGGAATAACTCCTAGCCAGAAGGAACTGAAAAGATTTTTTTCATATAATAGAAGCGCATTTGTACAGCCAACCCCCCCCCCCCAACATTTAACATATATATTTCTATCAGAAATACTTCTCAAAATTCTCCTTCTCAGTGTTACAGCTCAGGATTTATTAATGAGGATTTAAGTGAATATCAATATTCAGCAATATTGATTATGCAGTGCTGAAACTGACGATGGAAAGCAAAGGAATAGAATTCCCAGGGAAGAGACAACCTCCATAAATACAACTGTCGTATCAAGCATATGACATCTATCTGGAAAAGCTTTTAAAGTGGTTTTAGATTTGAGTGGGAGGAATCTATGCAATAATGCTGTTCCATTTAGAGAAACTGGAGTTATACTAAAGAATTATAGTAAAAGATGTGTTCAAGTCATCTTTGGAATATGCCTTAGAGAAACAGTTTGGCAACAGCATTGACAGCTATAGCACTTTAACCACCTTAAAGCTGTCAAGAAAGAAAATATTGATAAGCACTGGATGCATGGAGATAGATAAAATAAGAGTCTTAAGAGTCAGCCTCTGAACAGCCTAGGAAAGTTAAATGGAATCAATGATGAAGCTTAAGACAAGTAATGTGGGTTTGCTGTGAAGACTTTGAAGCGAGGAGTTGGTAGGCGAGGAGGGGAATACTTGTATGATTTTCATCACCTGTCAATGACAAAGCATAAAAACCTAATGAAATAAATAGACAAAATGGTCATAAAGAAAATCCAACAAATGTTTTAACTTCATGTGACAAATTAACTACTCAAGGCCTTCATGGCTCCTGACCAGGTGGCTTACCAGGTGTAGTAAATTAACACGATCAGCACTAATTTTGACACCAAAGCCACATCAGTACACATTGTCATCTTCATCTTTCCTGGCTAGCTAGCATGCTGCACTAGGTATTACATATTTATTACTGAATGCTGATAACTGATTTTGTACCATATGTAACCTTGGCTGCAGTCTTGTTAATAGAAATTGTCTGGAGAGAGCTTAATGCAGTTTCTCATGAAGGAACTAAAACTACAAATAACTGTGTTACATCTTCTCAGAATACACATACAAATTAGTTTCAATGACCTATACCAAAAGACCGCAGGAGGAACAATCCTCTGAAGGGACCAGCTGCTCCTGAATCCTGAATTCAATGAAAACACTTTGAAATGAGACTGGTTTTCCAAAATTTTTAAAAATGCAAAAAACCCCCCAAAAACACTGGACAGAAATCATTGGTTAGAAGGACATCAAAGTTTAGGAGAAGAATATCTGAATTTCACTCCAAAGCAGCTCGTACTCAGAACAAACCACCATGCCCAGAAGAAACTACTTCTTGTGTTCATAGTGTACTCACAATATGACACCAATTACACAGAGGAGATGTTTTAGAATTAATTTCAGGAATGTTCCAACAGCGCAGTCCAGACTTGTCAGCTCCTGCCTGCTGTTTAATTTGACTACTGGAGATCTTTCCTCAATTGTTCTTATGCCAAAATGAACCACTGGTCTAACATTCACATGCTCTCATCCGAAAAATATACTGCTTTCTGCTAACAGCACTGGTTAACAGTTTCACGTCTGCTTAAAAGAGATGAGCACAGAAAAGGCCAGAGGTACTTTGAGAGAAGAGAATCACTATAAAGAGAACCACATCTTACAAGTCTTTATGCCTGAAATAGAGTTCAAGCTCTTTAATTATCCTCCTGCAAAATGTTTTTCCAGGTTTGCACACACAGAAACATTTACGGCCAGTGGTTTCATTTGTGCAAATAAACCCTGTGCTAACAACATTGCTTACAAGCAAGTCACATCAAGATAGCCTCTCTGAGAAAATGCACCTTAGGTACATGTCTGACAAACACAATATTAATGAGATTTCTGGTACAACAGAGGAATAAAAAAGTTTATGTATTCTGTGCAAGGGCCATATCTGTAACTTGACTGTTTTCAGGAACGACTGACAAAAAGTAATGCAATACTTAAAAAACTGAGGTAATGCGTCTATAGCACAAACTGAAGACTAATTTGTGCATACAGGCATGAGATGGGCATAGACTGAAATATAAGAACTCCATTTAAAATTATGAAAAAGGGTTTTCTACTTTAAGAATAACTGAACATTGTTAACAGGCCGCCCAGGGTGGTTGTAGAGTTTCCACCCTTGAGGAATTAGAAACCCAACTGGACAAGGTAATGAGCAACTTGCTCTCTGAGGCAGGCTCTGAGCTGACCCTGCTTTGAGCAGGGAGGTTGGACTTGATAATCTCCAGAGGCTCCTTTGAACATTGACCATTCTTAGATTCAGCAAATTCAAATGCCAAATGCATTCCTGTTTGGTTTTAATGACTGTCTCCCACCTCATGTTAGGTTTTTTCACATAACATTCTTTTTCTTTCTCTTATCGGTCTCTCCCTGTCATTTCTGTGATGCATTCTCCCATGTCTAAACTCAGTTTATGAGTTTGTAGAAGCTTTAAGTACTTCATCACCCCAAAAAGATCTTCTGTTTTATTTACAAATAAATAAATTACAAATACCTACCAATAATCATTGCCATAGCACTGCTGTTACACTGGCCAAGTGCAGACAAAATCTGGCTCATAATTTGCTGGTTGGCTAACACCAAGTCTGCCACATATGCAGTTGATCCTTGAGTATTAGGGTTGCTTCCGTTGCCATCTTTGCCTCCTGAAACCTTTTCTTCATCAGACACACTGTCTGTAGTACTGCTTGCTACCGGAACACGGGCACTGTATTCTCGGTTACTGGAAAGCGGTAGTTGAACCAAAATGTTGACTAGTTTTAACAAATCAAACATCAGTTGATCCCTTGTCATCTCTCCACAAACTGCTTTGGCATCACCTGGACGGATAATATTGGCAAAAAGCCCTCCAAAACACGCTCGAGCACCCACAGAGCTGTCTGAGCCGCTGCGAGACATCACTTTGTCCGAACATGTAATGTAATGATGCACAAGGAAGGTTATAGACTCAATCACTGCAGAAATAGTGCTAACTGATACAACTTCAAAATTCTGTTCCAGGGTAAATTCCAAGAGTTTCACTTGTGCATCCAAGGGTCCCTGGCCTGTCTGGAAAGCACCCCTGAAAGGAAAAAAAACCAGCATAAATAAAAATTCATCATTCAATATTAACAAGTTTAAGCAGTTTGCTTCTTTTGGGTTTGGGTTTGTTCTGGATTTTTGGTGTTTTGTTTTGCTTTTTTCTTGATTTTTAAAGACTCAGCATACCAGAATTTCAACAGATAAAACTCCAGCCATTTTCAGAAATGCATGTTAAAGCACAATCTGATCTTTCTCAAGTTAAGCACTCTTAAGTTTTTAATTAATGTACTGGTCATTACTGTAGAACCTTCTTGTGCTATCACTTTCCCAATATCCACTGAGGATTACAGATTCATTTGAAAAAGTCTAGGGTCCATTTTATTTTTTTTTAATAATTCAGTTAATTTTGCATGTACAGGCTTGGAACAGAGTCCGGTTCAGTTGTGGAAGAAAAGTGTCATACGTTTGCAAGGAAAGTCCATGCGAAGAAGCAATCTAATACGTTAAAATCATTAGGATTATTAGTTTTCTAACAGGAAATCATGATGACTTTTTTCATCCCATATGTTTTGGTGGTTCTCTTCTCCCCCCAAGGCAGAAAGAAGAATGGTCAGGTTTTAGCTATTAAATAATAACAATACATAAGACGACCATGAGAAGGTATTCCAACTATCACAGGCTGGTGGTTGTAGAATGACTGTTTAAATGAACCCTCTTTTAGGGATAAATTTATTTTCCCAATTGCTTTTGCACATATACTGGTGAACTACAAATTGAACCTTTTGAATCAGTACTTTTAAGATAAAACTGGTGCTAATTCTTGAAGTGTTAGTTGCTGATTTTTGATATATTTCTCCTTTTGACATTGACCAATCTTAGTATGACTTTAAAAAATAAATACAGAAGAAAACATTTTATATAAATAGCCCTGAAGAAAATATTTGGCATTTAATTAGTCCTAATAGCAAAATACTGCTTTTCTTCACAATCAGTCTTATGCTTTGATCAGACATGATACACTCCAGTAATTTCCTGAGGTTTCAGAAATAGCCATCTAAACCCTTTTTTGGTGTTTTGCTTCCATTTTATGACATTCCAGTTCACCTTTGATTTCTGTCTCTCAAAAAAAAAAAAAAAAAAAAAATAAATTCAAAACCTATTCTTTCCATGCTCTCATTTAGCTTATTTCAAATAAATTATGGCATGAAGATAAGCATTCCAAGATTCATTGTGAATTAGTGATTTTGTTATATTAGGCATTTTTTGTATAAGTGAGTATCAGTGTAACCTGGTAAGTACCACTTACCCAAATTAAGTTACTAAAATAAAATCTCTCAGAGAAGGCTGAAAGTGTTCTCTGCATGATTACAGAATAGGTAACACCAAAGTGCCACCTACTGGGAAGCCAGAAATTAAGGAAGCTCATCCCTAATTATATAAATCTTTTGTCTGGGGATGACCAGAACACCAGTACTAGAAATAAACGATAATTCCTCATGCACTTCAGACCAAACAATAGCCAGATTATTAGTGTACTACTGTCTACACAGTAGTTTTGTGCTCACTGACCTAGCCTTGAGAAAACAGAGCTTTCTCTTATAAAAGGCAAGCCATAAGCTCTTATCTCCCTGGTCTATGGCATGTGTTATCTATACTAGTGGGAAGACTGGTCATCAGTAGGCCCCAGAAGAGTGGGGCAGAAGGCGTTTTCCACTGTTTGGTGAGAAGAGAAACAGAAGACAAAGCAATAAACATGCAGTTCACACGAACAGCTTTACACAATCTTGTATTTCATCCTACCACGTTATAAAAGCTATCCATCTGACTTTCACAATCTACGTGTAATTCCTAGAATTTTTCATTAATTCAGGGGTCTCAGAATACTCTTTTTAAAATAGTTAAACTAATCAACAGTGCCCCTATTTCAGGGATTACTTTAACAAGGCCTGTATTGCAGGTCTATATAAAATCATAAAATCAGTCTAAACAACTGTTCAGTGCTTTTATTCATTGTCCCTCACACAAAGATGGCTGTGTATGGATTCCAGTTGCACATGCCAGAAGCACCCCAGATGTTGCTAGTAGTGCTGCAGCAATATCTAAGATCTCCATCTACATATAACATGACAGGATGACAAGGAGGGTCATATACATCTTGGTTGAGATTAATGCTCACACAGATTTAAAGATAAACAGGGCATGAAAATAAAGTTCAGATTTACCTTTCTGTTGAAAGTATATGTATTAATTTCAATAAAAATTCACTGAACATCTGAGGACAAGTTGAAGAGAGGTGCACTTGTAATCGAGTAAGAAATTCTTGCATAGCTTGTGTCGCTGTTGGCCCAACCTAGAGAGAAAGGCATTTTAATGAGTTTTATAAGAACCTGAAGCGTCTTCAGGAACAGTGAGCAGTACCTAACAAGAACATTTTCTAAGAACAGAAAAGTATTATGTAGCTTAACTTACTTTCTGAAAAATTTTACAGGGTTTTCACAGGAGAACTATTCTGTATCAATTTATATTGTGTTTTTCTATTAGTAACCATGAGTAAAAAGCAAATAATTCTTTGCCTAAGACTCATTTTGCAGATTGAGATTTTCTGTTCAGCAAGGCAAACTATGCATACACACAGAACACATTTCTGTGCTGATCTGAATGCTTTTTCACAAACCACACATTTACATGCAAGTGCATTATATTAAAGGAACAGAACAATATTTAAGTTCTGGAAAAGACTATGTAATTTCTGGAAAAAAATATGGAAAATACTGTATCCTCTGTCCCCTAAACTAATTGGTTCAGATTCCTGTCTAATGTTACATACAATTAAGTTAACTTGGGCTTTGCATTCAATCACTACTCACAGATGTTTCAAAGACTGTAAAAACAAAAAAATAATAAAAAAAAGAAGTTGAAATTAGGAGCAACAGTAGATCCCACATGAATTCAGAAACAGGCAGAAAATAAAAGCATAATTTTAAATTCTGAAATTATTAGATATTTAAACTTAATCTTCATTGCCATTTTAATTGCAACCCAGTAAGATTTCAGGAAGCTAACTCAACTCTTACTTTTTTCATGCATGCAACTAAGGAATCCTAACAGGGAGCACATTCACTGATCTATCACATGGTATTCTCCCCCTGTATGAAGTCTCCAAGTAGCTGTAAAAACTTATGATCACTCCTCAGAATGTATAACCAATATAAACTTGCCTGTGGTTGCTTAGAGCCAAATAAGACTATAACCAAAATAAAGGAACAAGCCAAGAATATACTTTATTATGAGCAACACATACTCATGTCAAGTATACTGAAATCCTATTATGAAGAGTTTTTTTCTCTTATTTTAACTGCTAGTTACCTGTGGACTGTGTTGATTTGTTCCATGAGGGTTAGTGCCAGAAAGAAATTTCACTAACACATGAATGAGGCTTGGATCTGACACCAACAATTGGGCAGTACTTTCCTGAGCTCCAATGGCACTGCTTGGACCAGCTTGAAAAAAAAGACATAATAATTAGATCTGTAATCTTAAGCATTCACTGTAAATCAAACATTTATACTGCATATCCCTTGTATTTATTTCATGATGTGTAAATATTTTCAGCAAGATCAGCTACTGCTTATTCAGATTTACAATTTTGAGTGTAGAGTTTTCCATTAAATACAGATATAACCCCCCAAACTGTTCCACCAGTGTTCCAGGCCTCCTAAGGCAGTACTCCTGAAAGTAGAGCTTCATTTTGTAGAAGTAACATACACGGACATTTTGGTTTGTTTTTGTTTGCTAGTCAAACACTTTAATAAGGCTTAAAGGCATATATCAGTTTGCCAGACAGAGACTATGTGTTCTATTAACCTGTAAACAATCAAGACACTTTTGTCCTTGGCACATTCAGAGACTTATTATCATTGACTAAAACTGTAGAGAACTTCAGAGATAAGAACTCTGAGAACCGGAATTAGAATTAAAATACACCCTTCAATGATCAAACAAATGAGCTTTATTAAATGTGAAGTCATACTCATTCAACCGTGGTACACTGAATGAAGCTACAGGTTACTGTTGAAGATGCAATCTCTTTCAGACTACCTCATCGTATGTAAGATTAAATCAAGAGGAAATGATGCTCTGGTAGAAGAGCTCAGCTGGTATCCCTTCACATCCCAAGATAAGATTCTTAATTAGGGAGGCTGTTGAAAGCATCAAATCATGAACTACTTACTAGTCACTCTGTTTATCAGAGTATTCTTCATTCACGATACTTTCCTTAAACTAAGTGGCATTAAACTAATGAGCCCTAACAGGAGTGAAATATCCTTGTCAAAACCAGAATGAAACCCTGATTGGTTCTATCTCAGTTGAAAAGCTTTCAGAGAAATGAAATAAAAATAGCATTAGAAAGACATTTGCTATAAAAGAAATCCTTACAAGAAGATGAAATGAGAAAATAATTCAAAGTAAGTTTTCCCTTAACAAATACCATTTTATTCTCAAACTATAAACAGATTTCTTACTTTAGATAAATGCAGAAAACTAATGCTGAAAATGTCTGGCAAAACAACAAACCATTTTGCACTGATTTATCAACATTAGTAGTGGAACGAGACTATATGGCTATGACTGATGGCATGGCAATATCTAGCTGGGGTTGAATATAAGCAAGAAAGCATCCTACAGCATTCCAGTTCCACTGTATTGTAGACTATAAGCCTGCTCTAGTTTATATTCCATATTGCAAAAGTTGAAGAGGTTAAGTGATGTCTGGGTGAGGGACAAGTCTTTAGAAAGCAAACACATGATTTCACAGGTTCTCTAAAAGAAAAACAAAACATTTCAGAACAGAGAAGCCATCCATGGCAGGCTGTGTCTTGGAAATACCAGTCTGAGTGAACTACCCAGTTTATTTTCCATGCTGAATCTGCACCCCTTAACATTACTGAAGTAAAACATACAATACACTGATGTTCTCTCTAAGGAAATAAGGTAAGTAGGTTGATGGTGGGGAGTGTTTTTCATTTTTTGTTTTTGGCAGGTGTTCCTGAGTATATCATAATACAAGTTAAAACAGAAAATGATACTCAGGTCTCTAAGAACATGGCAAGCTCTAGCTCTTGCACATATACTTAGACCTGTTACATTACTGCCTTTTGTGTCACAGGGGTCTTTTAAGTTCCTTATAAACAATTTTGAAATTTAAGACAAATCACTATCACTAAAATACATTCAGCTGCAGCTGACAACCAATCAAATTTGGAAGTTAATCTGAATTTGGTTATTCTGTTTTTCAATTTTCTGTAACTTGCCATCATTTCAATATAACTGCATCATTCAGACTTCGTGTCTGAACAAGATGTCACATGAGTTTGTCCACAACTACTGAGCATCCAAATTAATTTTAATATATATAGATAAAACTTAAATACAAAATATGAAAATAACCTAACAGCAAAAAATATCACTACAATATAAAGCACCCCTCCCCCTTTTTTTTTCCCCTACATTATATTTATAGTCTAACAGGTTTTGCTTGGCATTCTAGCTCAGTTTTCAGGATGCACCTGCACTACGTGCTCTGTCAGGTAGCGTTTATGTTCAAAATGCTGCTCTCAAACAGTATTTCCAGTGACAACAATAACAGAAGCAAAGGGCATGTGAGGAGAACATGATTAGTTCTTGCTCAAGGAACAGATGAGCAAATGCACTTTGAGAACGACTTGACACATGACGGCTGTTTACTTGAGAGCAGCTGTAGCTCTGAGAAATTTTCCTAGCTACATTTCGTTATCATTGTAGATTTGCTTCTACCCACCTTCCTTTACACGACATTAAATGACTCCAGATGTCACCCATCAAATACTGATTTTAAACACTATCCTTGCACAATTTGTCCCTGAATCGTGCAAAGAATTAAGGTCATTGCTCTGAAAAGAAATGGTCGGGGTACTGAACTGATCCCTGAAAAATACCTTGTACTCCTCAGGTAAGAATTTCTGAAGCACAGAAGTTACACAGCCTGAGCTCTCATTCTGAATAGATTTAACAGCAAGTAATGGCACAACAAAGTAAGATTTTCTGACCATGAACTGACCTGCCCTTGACAGTGCTTACTAAAAATCCTATCATACGACAGTTCCCCAAAAGAATCTGCCCTACACTCCAAGCATGAGGAGGGGAGACAAGGAAAGACAGCAGGACAAAACTTACCATTAAGCTGCATATTTGTCATGAGAGTTAGGCTATGAAGCACAAGGCACCATGTCCGGAGTAAGGTATTCGGATACCACGCCAGAACTGACAGGAAGCTAGTTACAGAAGCTGTCAAGAAAAGCATGTTGTTCAAGCTTTAATCTTCAGCATATTACTATAAATTTATTTTTACTGTTAAGGTGCTATGTTTATTATTATTGTTATTATTATTAATATTACTCCTCTTGAATTGACTTTGTTTTGTCAACTATTGTTCCAGGAAGTTAGGAAAAGAAGCCCCACCAACACTTCAGATGCTGTCCCACAGAATTTACTACAGTGCCCACACCCTGACATCTCAGAGCAAATGAATCAAAGAAACTGGTTCCAAAATGCTCTCATGGAAGTCAATTTAACAGGTTCGTTATAGCAGGCATTAATGTTTTGAACTACAACCAGAAGAGACCACAGATTCTTAACTATACAGTGTAACAGGTAATAGAAAAACTATTGTACTATTGTACTACCATAGTAATTTGATGCCAGAAAGTAATAGGGCTTTCCACCTCTTCTAACCCATTTGATAAGTCAGAGAAGCGCATACAGGTGCACAGCTCACCTTAGACTAAGACATGTATTTTAAGAATCCCTCCTCAGTGTAATGACGAGTTAAACCCCACAAATTTTACACTTTAATTTCCAAGGAGATTATGCAAATTCACCTTCTCAGTTACATCTAGCCACACATTTTTCATGTTAAGATAATGAGCCAAGGGCTCTTTAATAAGAACACAGAAATTATCCTAACACCGATCTTATCAAGAATATTTACTGTAAAAATTGACTAATTAAAAATACCCCCCCAAAACCCCAACAAACTTATCTTACAGGTTCTGAAAATTAACTTCCCATATTTAATATATTTTACCTTGGTTCAAGGAAATGACAGGTATTCGATTAGCATTATAAAGGAAAATATCAGTGCCACTATCTTTACTTCCAGAGGAGCTGGAATTCAGGCTTAATGTGAGCCATAACTGTAAAAGGGATTCAAGCTGCAAAGAAAAAAAAAAAGGGGGGGGGCACGGGGAGGGAAAACCCACTATCAGACCAAAATCACACTCTGGAGTTCTGGAAAAATGCGTAACATGTATCTGGTTTTGATTTCAAAAGCCTTATCTACATTCTCAGCTGCTACTGTTTCACTGATAATACACACACACACACACACTCTCTCCTTTACTGAATTTGCTGGATTTGAAGACTCTTATAATCATAATATTCAAGAGAAATTCAGCATAACTAGAAAATGCATCTGCTATTTTTTTTGTAATTGAGTTCTCTAAATACAGTTAAGTTTTCCTTAAGAAGTTTATTCAAGCTTATGTTAAGAAAAAAGAAAGCAACTTTACAGACATTTCTGAGCAGCGTGTATCAGAACCTGACACTTGTAACCTTGGCTTGCATGCTAGCTTTTGGAATGTCTCAATATAGTCAAGCAATGTTTACCACTCAACCAAAATTATTCAAAAGGCCAATTTAACTACTGGGAAACCTCCTTTACTATCATGGACACACTGATGCTTTCTGAAAAACTCCCTTGAGGAAAATAACTACTCAGATATTCTGGGGGAGCATCAAGGTCCTTTACACCACAAACTGTATTTTGGATGACGTATTTAAAGAACTACTGAGGAAGGGGTCAGCCACCCAATTAAAACATGAACAGGGAGGCAGGTACCTCATCACTTATATAGCATACATGGTGTTCCTTCTTATGTATCAAAAAAGTGTTGCTAAACCGATGACTTCTCAAAAGACACTTTTAACATTTAGGATTATTGAATAATTCAGGTTGGAAGAGATCTCTGAATGTTATCCAAGCCAATCTTCTGCTCAGGCAAGGTCCAAAGAAGATAGCAGACTGGGTTGCTTGGGATTTAGCCAGCTGGGTTTTTGAAATGTCCACAGATAGGAGACTGAATACTAAGTGACAACCTTCACTAATAAGCTAATTATTATCTTTCAGTGAACCTACAAACTTAACTTTCACTGTAACAAGAGATGCCCTATTTAATAAAACCTTTCAGCAGCTTGTCTATTACATTATTGGTACTGTTGTCCATGAAAGCTTCACAAGCAATAAAGCATATAAACGTAACAGGTTACGTGAATCCTAATTAGTAAGAAGTATACGAAAACAGCTTTCTAATTTAGCAAGAAATACTAGCAAAACATTTCAAAGTTCACAATTCTATACCTGAACATGGTGGACCTGCAGCATGGAAAAGAGTTTGTTGAAGCATGCACTCAGCATAGGTATAGATGACAACTGTACAACCAACTGGGAGTTCTGATTAGCAGCATGTAATCCTCTTAGCAATGAATCATCTGTTCCACTAGGAGACTGGGTTACTAAAAAAACAAAACAAGAAGTGACATCCTCCCATGAACTATTTTGTAAAAGTTGCTAAAAGTAATTTCATGTTTATTTCCTTGCATTTTATACTTAAGGGAAAGACACTCGTAATTTACAAGAAGACGTTCAGTGTAGTGTTCAGCTGAGTTGGACTACTGGCTACCGTACTATGAAAGGCATACTTGAATATCAGATATCTTCATTTTCACAAAAAATGCTTGAAAAGAGACCCCCACACAAATACATTTTCACTGTAAACACGTGTTACAGGAGTGTCTTGGTAACGCGATGGTAAGACAAACACCCGTAGTATCTCTTCCTTGCATTATGGTAAAACTATTGCAATCAATAATAAACTTCAACAGAATAAAGGCTGAGGATGTCACTAAACCTACTCAATTATCAGATATTCAACTAATGACTGCATGTATATTAAGGCACCCGGAACAGCTATAAAGAAGCACATCTTAAAAAGATAGGCAGTGCAACTCACTGAAAATAAGTTCAGAAGTAAATTAGCATCATGTGTGCTCTTATAACATAAAGCTTACTGAAAAGCTGAGTTTAAAACTGTATTAAAATATATTCACTTTCATCATTACATAGGTGAAACTGTCAAGTGCAAAGTAGTTTTCAAACATCTGAAATATCACAATGAATGCGAGTTCACAAAACAAGGAAACTTAATGTTCACTCGCACCTAGATCAGAAAATAAAAACAATTCCTCCACTGTAGTGCAATGTACTTTCAAAGAAATCCGGCATACTTGACCAGTTTCACAAAATGTTTTAGATACATGCACACACATAAGTCAAAAATCTGATGGAAAAAAAACTCTAATGCTCAGCCTAACAAGAAAATTCAAGCAAAATATAACTTTTTCCATACTGCTAAGTGACTACAGAAAAAATTAGTTGTAGATTTCAAAGCACCACGCTCATTACGTGAAGAAAATGATTTTAGGACATGTAGTTACATGTAGGTGATGTGTTTGTTAATGCTTGTAGAATGGAATCAGCCTCCAGGGTGGACATCATTTTCAGCATCAGCTCAGCCTGCTGTTCGAGTCCAACTTCTAGACGTGCATCTAAAGCTACACAAGGCAACAAACAGGGTAAAACTGAATTATATCAGAGACATTTATAATCAGTTACTTCCTGTGCAAGCAATATAGCTATACAGCATACGTTAAACAGAAAAAAAAAAACAAAACCAAACATCCCTCAGAATTGTTAACAGGAAGATTCACTTTAAATATGTGATGGAAGCAGAACATAGAAACTTACACTCTGAACCGAAGATTCTTGTAAGTGTAAAATACAAAATTAACCAAATACTACATTTCTGTGACACATACATGTATTTCTTTTCACAGTCACTGTAATAAACATATGCGCATTTAGTCATGTGTGATAAGCCTACTTTTCCTAAAGTAACAGCTCTCAACCAAGAACTAAAAAGTTGGTTTTCCCCAGTGTGGCAAGGGAAAGACCTATCAACTCCAAATTAAACAAGTGTGCCACCTCATTTTTTAGGCTAGAGCCAATTATCCAAACTATCAGCCAACTAGAAAAGAGCTTCTCAAATTTCCTGAGAAAACAGGAAAGATTTAAACGTGCCTATAAGTGAATTCAAAAATGCTAGAAAATAGGATTTTCTGCTGTATTAGGCTGATTTAAATAGAAACTTCACATAATATTTTCCCAGCTACCACAGAAAAACCGTGGCATATAGAAAAGTTACTTCTTCCCATTTAATACACATAGGTTGTTTACATCATTTGATATGCAAAAGTGTCAAATACAGTATCTCAGAAAAGGAATAATGAACAGAACTTTAGTTCGTTACTTACCTTGAGACACTGATACGCTCACAGTTTGTGATCCATTTTTCTCTGTAGTTACCGGTGGTTTTGCAACTGGAATTCCAACGCCTCCAATGTAAGGATTGTAATTGTAGGTGCCATAATCAGCACCCCAGTAATCATACCAGGTGCTGCTTATAGGCTTAAAAAGCAAACAAAACAACAAAGAAAAAAAAATAAGCAGCAACTCTTTAGACTGCCCAAGTAAAAGAATAAAATGACAAACAACAAACACTGAAGTTACAAAAAATTAACACCAGAAGACTGGATGCAATAGCTTTAAAAAAAATTGTTTCCATTTTTATTGCAGTGTAAGCTATTGAATGACAAAATCCAGCAATGCAGTTAGCTATCTGAAAGACTAAAGAAGCCAATTATCATCAGTTTTTATTCTCACATTCGTACAACTTTGTAAATTTGGAAATGAAGACACAGATATTTTGAGAAGTTATCTAAGACAGTACTATAGCATTAACCGTACTATTAAAGTAGCTTGAAGCCCAGTGAGGCTCAGAGATTATTTGTAGTAGGGTCTGCAAGAGATAGAATTGAATAATCTCCACTCCAATGTCAATTTAAGACACTAAGAAAGCATATGGACCACAAAACCAAAAAAAGTCATGTAAGACTGTATTAAGGCAATTTGTCTATGCCTGTCTTTAACAGCAAGATCCAATATCAACTCTAATAAGGAGATCATGCAGATATGTGTGGACGAAGTGGACTAAGGAGTACTACCACATGAAAAGATAGAATAAAGGAAGGAAACATCAGCAACACAAAAATTGAGCAAAAGTGGCATTTTTGGTAGGGTGTGATTTAAAGAAAATCTTTACATGACAGGTAAACAGTGGAAGGACATATGAAGGAATATAGAAAAAAAATAGTGTTGTCTGAGCAAATGGTGAGAAAAATAATTTAGGTTAATTCAAATGAGGCTGAAGATGTAAGTCAATATTGACAGGAGTGGGAAAACTCCAAATGAAAGCGTCATCCTTATGGACAGAGAAAAGAAACGACGTTTTCTTATGAACAGCTGTGCTTCTTTACACCAAATCTCTTTTTTAAATATACCTTGACAATATACTATTACATCTAAACGCAACTCTACTACCTCCTATATGTTTAGTACATCAGAGTATAAAAGTGCTTTATTTTCTTGTTCCATAGTCAGCTAAGTTTTGCAGTCAGCTGCTTCATGTCAGAGTCTGAAGCTGGTCTGACCACTATTTACTGCTGACTTACTTTTTTAAACACAGTACTAGCAGTATTATCTCTAAAGATCAATTGCAGAAGCAAATGGCACTCTGTTCTTTACACAAAAAAAAAAAAAA
Organism: Neopsephotus bourkii; assembly: GCF_033783945.1. Lineage (NCBI taxonomy): Eukaryota > Metazoa > Chordata > Aves > Psittaciformes > Psittacidae > Neopsephotus > Neopsephotus bourkii. The sequence continues at coordinate 7,812,776 of NW_026901776.1, read as the reverse complement.
GGAACCTTATTTTTCTTTTATATTATGCTTTTGTTGCTTTTAACATGTGAAGTATGAGTTAACTCAGAACCTCTTGCTTATGCATGTAACTTCATGCAACAGCAAAATGGTTTGTAGTCAACTGAGATATGATTATGTCTGAGATGTGAGCACAATCTTTACATTCTTTCCTGTCACTCTACATTAAACCTTTGTAAAAGGCTAAAAGAAGGTCTAAGATATTAAATATCGCTAACACAGAAGCGCAAAGAGAAAGGATTTCACTATTTCCCATGTAAAGGTTATCCTGAAAATGCAGGTGTATCATACCTTGAAGACTTTGGCTGCAAGAGGATCTTTCTCTAAATCAATATCTAAAGGATCAATATCAACTTCCATCAGGTCTTGCAGTAATTCAAGATCAATGTCCTTATCTTTTTCCAAAGATGACAGAGGTGGAGCACCTTTGAATGATTAAAAGAGTATTAATATTACCAAGTACAAATTATAAAAAAATACGTATGATACTTACCAGATAATTTTAAGTCTTTTAATATTACAGCTCTTAGTGGAAAATGTTAACGAATGAAATCAAGTTGCCTATTTTAAATAATCAGACAAATAACTATTTTTTCCTGATTAGATGTAAAATTAAGTGGAATTGCTGACAGTCTGTCTATATTTTCAGAAACCTATTATGTCCCTGCCCATGGCAGGGGGGTTGGAACTAGATGATCTTAAGGTCCTTTCCAACCCTAGCTATTCTATGATTCTATGATCCTATCACCAAAAATCATTTACTGACATTTTGATAGATGAATAACAGCGAAGTTTGTGGGTTGGTTGTATTTTTTTTCCACTTTTTCTAGTATACATATATACATCAAGGTTATGGAATAATCTACCTGTGATGTCATGGGTCAAAGGCTCATCTATTGTCTCCACTAACTGAACTGTGGACTGCTGGAGAGAGTCATCAGAATCCCCAGCCGAAGCTCCAGCATCTTCTCCCAAAGCACTTTCTTCCATAGCTTCAGCTGCTATAGGCGCCAACAACTCTCCTATGTATTAGATTAAGCAGACAACCAATTTCAGTTACAAATTAACACCACAGTCTAGGTCAACATTCTGTTTTTCTTCACCTAACTCTACGTTCTCTAAGGGCTACTTCCTCAAGTGGAGGAGTTCTGAATAATCTTCACGCAATGAGGGCCATACAAACATTAACTTTACAATGCACAAGTTACCAATTCAGGATTGACAGCAACTGTAATTTTAAATTGCATTCTTTACACACTAATCTCAATATCATGGTGGTTTTATTTTGATTTTGGTTGTTGTTTTGTGTATTTTGCTTTGGTTTTTTTTGTTTGTTTCTTTTTTTCCCCTATCTTAGCAGTGTCAGCAGATTCTAACATAATAATAAAAACCCCTAAAAAACACTGAAGGAAGAAAGATTCAAGTGTAATGTACATTCTGAAAAATATAAACATAAACTAAACCTGCTAGAATATCCTGCAGCATACAAGTCAAAGAATACTGAGCCCATGCTCCTCCCCAAGAGATGTCTCCTCTGTTAAAGTCAGTTCCGACGAGAAGCAGCAATAATCTTTCCAACTGAGTCTCATTTACAATCTCACATAAATGAATTGTTGGTCTTGTAGCATTGGCAATTCTAGCAAGAACCTGTAAGAAAAAGAAATATATGCCTGTTCATATTTAACACTGAAAATATGTAGTAGCTTTAAATTTTATGATTGTTACCTTTTGTATAGAAGCAAATGAAGCATTTTTACTAGCTTAGATTTAATAATTTTACAAGTGTACTTATATGAAAATATTTTTTAAGTTACTATTTCTATGCAGTTTTGAAGCCATCATATTCGAAGTTACACAAAAGGTGACGGGTCAGAAGAACTACCTCACCAGAACTTTAGAAGTTTTAACGCTGCAGCTAATTTTTACCATCAAGCCTGGAAAAAAGCAGTAATGGAAAGCTAACGAAATGCAGTGTTCATTGCAACTACAAAGTGATGTTCCATAGTCTGTTTACCTTACAAACAAACAGAAGTAAATCTGCATGACAAGTAAAGTCCATGGACAAGAGAAAGAGTGCCAGCTTCTGCACTACTGAAATGCAACGTTCATGTGCCAATGTAAATGGAAGTGGTTCAATTTCTGGAGTTTCCTTTGCTGTTGATACTTCTGTATCTAAAGTAGAACGAGGCCATTCTGCAGTCCGACGTAGGCGTATTAAGTCCTTGAAGTGCTGCAGAAATAAAATTTGAAAAAACAGCTACATTTAGAAACTAAGCTCTTAATCTTTTCCCAGTGAAAATCTGAGACACTAATACCAGAACTTTGAAGAAAAAAGAGGGAATGGGGGAGAGAGAGAGAGAGAGAGAGAGAGAGAGAGAGAGAGTAAAAATATATGAGAACCTGTAATAGAGTTAAAGCTTTACTGGCAGAAATTCATTCTGGCAGCATGTTATCTTGGGTGACAGTCTCATATGAAAACCAGTTCAGGACATATGCCAATTAAGCCTTTATCTTTGACATAAAACTTATTGAAAATATGTATTTTAGAAGTTTGTTTCTTGTTTCCACACCTGCACATAAAGCTACAGTTACCAGGGAGCAAACTGCATATAAAAATAGCTGATCCAGAAATTTACCTTTATAAGAATGCTGACTTCTTATTTTTTCACATTAAGTAAATTATCGATAAGTTATAACTTTCTTAATACTTTCCAGGGTACAAAGTGTCCATTAGCCACCATAAACTGAACTAGTCTAATACTTGATCAGGCATTGAACTACAATCTTTTTGACAGAGGGCCCGTGTATTCAACAGAGGAAAGAAGGCGCTTTGATTACTCCTCCCATCCATCGAGGGCACACATTTAAGAGCTCAGTTCATTCTATCGGCTACACAGGCAGTCTAAAATCAGTACAAATGACTCTTATAATCTCACTTATGTAGTGAGTCTACTGAAGCAGACCAAAGAAAGAACTATTTACTAACACACAGGTTTCAGCTTTCTCCTAAATGCAATGAATGTTTTAAGTTACCCACTTGTCATAACTGAAAGTGATTAGTAGGCAAAATAGTTAAAAATGCATGAAATGCAACTATCAAATAATACAATGGCTAGATGTTAAGATAGTGTAAGGGAAAACTACTTAGTTCCACATGCTTTTTTGATGCAAAATGGCTGCTATAAAGTGAAACTTAAATAGCTGGACAGCATTATTTCACCCAGTGACTGGTTTAAAAATGTTTCAAGCGGGCCACCAATGGAGTAGCCCCATTCCTAAAACCTGCTGGAACAAAGCAGAAGATAGTGCAGGAAAGAACAGCTCATGACAAGCAAAGTTAGTGAAAACTTAGAGCTTTATTTTTATGCTGGTGTTTAAATTTTGCTGTTGGGTTTTTTTTGTGTTTGTGTGTTTTAATTTTTTTTTCATAATTACAGGTTGTTCTAAGATTTCCCTTTAGATTGCCTGTAACAGTAACATTCTACAATCTCTTTCTGCAGGCCTACTTTCAGTCATCTTAACAGGCATCAGTAATTCTGGAACTAGAGAGCAAATGTTTAACGTTTGGCAGCTAGAGAGTTTTACACTTTTCTTTCTGTGCTCCCTGCAAAGTCCATGTTGCCATCTCCAGAATCCCTCCATTTCAGCACTTCATCTCATAATCAAAGTAACTCTTTAACTACCACATCCACTCCCAGTACTTGGGGCTTACTGCAAGATGCCACAATTTCCATGATTTGTAGTTTTAGGGAGCTAAGCAGCTTCTGAGAAAGTTCAAAAAGCATTCTCAAAAGTCGCATTTATCAGTTTGGAGAGACAGTCATTAGCATGATTATTTTCTGATTACTCAACCAGGAGATAATCCAGAAGAATATAATGCATGAAAGCTAGCCATATAAAATGCTATTTTATGTTTTCCTCAAGAACTTGGCAGTGTTGGTCAATGAGAAACTTAACATGCGCTGGCAGTGTGCACTCGCAGCCCAAAAAGCCAACCGTATCCTGGGCTGCATCAAAAGGAGCGTGACCAGCAGGTCAAAGGAGGTGATTCTGCCCCTCTACTCTGCTCTTGTGAGACCTCACCTGGAGTATTGTCTGCAGTTCTGGTGTCCTCAACATAAAAAGGGCACGGAACTGTTGGAATAAGTCCAGAGGAGGGCTATGAGGATGATCAGGGGGCTTTGGCACTTCCAAAGCTACAAGTTTATTGGTGATTTTGGCCATGACAACCTACAAAACCTCTGTAGAATGTGAACTATTTTTCACAATGGAAAGATTTCCAGATGGCTGCTGTTTTCAGCATCACAATATACTTGATAGCAGCCATGATGAAACAGCTGTTTAAAATAAGGTCAACGAAAGACAAAAATGACTTTGCAGGAACAGGTCTTTTCACACAAAGGACAGGAAGTCAGTTACAGTTTCAGAGCATCGTACCTTTGAAGTAGCCTGCTTTAGTTTTGCCTGTTCTACTAAAAGTTTGTATGATGATCCTTTGTTGCTTTGTATTTTCTCTTTTTCCATCTGTTCCACCAAAGCCTTCTGTTTTGCTTTTAATAAGTTAAGTTGCTAAAAGAAAATGTTAATAGGAAAAAATGAAAATTTAAGCAATAAGATGTTAAAGGGATCAGTATGTTCATATGATAGCAATCTTCAGTTCAAATTGTAACTTGAGCTTTAAAATACTTTAAAATTACACCTTAGGTGCTTGCACTCAGGTGCACCCAGATCTATCTAGAAAGTTCAATTTATTGTCCAATATGAGCCACAGAGTGCAACAGCACATTCCAACATCAGTTCCTCCAGCAGACCCCATGCCCCACAGTTTGAGACAAATGTCAAAGAAGTTAGGCAGCCTTTAGCTACAGAACCAGACCTATGCAAAAGCAAGGCTGAATGAACCCCAGGGCCAAAGCTATTCAAAGAAATGAGATATACATGTGTGAAAATAACCACTGCCATGCTGGAAGTCACCTGTTTATGATGCACAAGCTGTTTCCTGATCTTTCGGGAATACACTCTATCTAGGATACTGTTGCCTTTAGTAGATCTGCTCAGACTCTGAGTGTGAAGGCTATTATTTATAAAACTCCACTGGTTTCCTAATAGGAAAAAAAATAATAAATCCATATTATTAAACTTCACTTAACTCCAAAGAAAAGAATTTACATTGCAGCAATGGTTAGCATGTCCATACACGAAATGCTAAACAAACAAGCAAAATCTAACTCTTGGAGTGTTATGCAACTATCAACACTGATGGTAATGTTTTTGTGTTATTTTAAAATCCAGTGGTACCATCTTGTTTTTGCTATTTTTAAAACACGTAAGGGTGTAAAAGCAAGACTGTCATAATTAAAAATACCAAAACAGATTCCATAACAAAAAAGCTTTATAGTTTTGATCTTTAGAAAAGATGTTCAAAGAAAACCACAGTTAATTCACTTCAATAGTAACAAGAATGAGGAGACAAAAAATGCATTTAGAAATACTGGCTACAAATACCATGGCAAATACAAAAGCAGTTATGAAGTAATTTTCTCACAACACAAATTGTCCCAACATGGTGTAATCTAAATTGCTTCATCATGGAGTCACAGGATAATATACAAGCATTTTACAAACTAAAATCAAAGTTGCATTTTTAATTTAAAAAAAAAAGAAAGATGTTTCTAAGAAGGGGGAAGCAGAAAACTGCAAATAAAATGATCACAACATCTGTTTTTAAAATCTTATTTTTCATGTGAATTGAATATATAAGTGTTTGCACAGCTCCCAAACCAATACCCATAGAAGCAAGTTTTGATATTAAGTGTTAAATACCTGTCAAAAATCGATCCCTCTCTTTTCCATTCAGAGGCTTCTTGGCTGTGGCTGCTTCATCTTCAACAGTAGCTACATAATCCAATAGCCTGGACACCAGCATTACAACCCAGCTGATCATGGGAATGTCTAAAACTCCTTCAAAATAAACAGATTTGAGTGTCTTAATGAAGTTTTAAAGCCATAATAAACTAATCGTAAAGAAACCATAAAAAGCATTCGATGGCATACATTTCACTAGGCCACAAGGATTCCACACCCTTTTTCTTTTCTTAATGAGGATATGAGTCTGAGCACTCACAAATGAAGGAAGAAATCCAACACTCAGTATAGAATTTAGGTGCAAGAGAGTATGTCACAGTTCTCTAAGTCTGAGAAAGTCAGAAGTCAACAGCTTCACCTCTACTGTTAAAGCTAAAAATTAAGCAGCATTTAAAAGAAGAAATAACCAAAAATTGTATGTTTACATTTCCTAAAAAACAAATGCAGAATGGCAGCTGCTCGCACTAAGACACATAAATTAGATGTCTCACATTCCATAGTGTGAAATTCCTCCATCAACCAGGTCTCCAACAAGACAGTTAGAACAATGCACCCAAATACCTTTATTCTTACTCCTTTGTTAGTGCATTTTCATGTAGCCATTTGACTAAGATGTCAGAAAGCCAAGACTGAGTCCAGATGACATGAACCATGCTGGCAGCACTAGGGACTGGCTATTGCCTATTTGAGTCTCACACACATTAAATGCAGTATTTTTTTGGGGTAGGCAGGAAAAAACCCTACATTTTGCATATCATGCACGAAAAATCTTTGTGTGCAAATCCAAATGTACACTGCTGAAGTGGACTCATGAGTGCTCAATAAAGACCAGAAGCCTACAATTAATGACCACGTAATCACAGCCATCATGCAGATGGCATATTTGTACAGCATGTCAATACACTAAAGTCATCATTACTGGAGATTAAACACATATTTTCAAATCTGTGAACAGTGCTGATAGCCACATTTAACTACACTACACTTTTCATTCACTGACCTCAAAAAAATTTTAATTAGCTCACACCATTTTTAATTCCAGATCAAACAAGAAAAGTAAAGCACAGAAATGCTTTCTCCAAAATCACACGTAGCAGCTGCCAGCCCAAGCAATCGGATAGAGACCCTGACTTAATTCCACTTTCCTGTCTACACTGGCAGAAAGCAACCCACCCCAAGCAGGCAACGGAACAGGAGGCCTCTCCATTACAGGACCCGAACAGGAACTGCAGATGTAATTGCAAGAATAAAAATGAGTAGCACTGATGACTGCTACATAGCTTTTAAGTTGCCAGAATAAAGAGGAGGGAGGCCTGCTGCAGGGTGAAGTATATACCTTTTCATATCTCTGTCTAAATAAGTGCATTTCTTTCCCTTTAATCTCTTAAATAATAAATAGAAAATGTCAGTTTCTCTCACTCCCTCCCAGTGTCTTTTGCTTACTCCTTCCCCCCTCTCTGCCTCAAAGCTTACAACTTCTCTCTACCCACAACACTCACCTCTTGCTCTGATTGTCCTTTTCCTTTCTGACTTTTTCCCCATTAAGTTTTCCCCCTTTGACACTCAGTTAGTCATGACAGCTCTCAAGAAGGGATTTCTTCTGCTGCACCTGATGCTTCCACCACATAATAATGCCCTAGTACTCACCTGTACTGTCCAGGAGGAAGGAAGCTGGAAGACCAGCAAATAAAGCTCTGAAGTATCAGTTACTTCTGCTTCCTAAAGTCCTCCATGAGGACAACTAGTAAGGCAAGAGCTATGAAAGGAATTGGCAGCTGTGGGGAGAGTGCAAACAGAAGTAGAGGAGATGTAAGCTTGGGTTTGGCTCAAATTAGTTAGAGACTATAGAAGGATATGGCCATGATAAAGTACAAGATAGGCCAATGGGAAGCAACAGGACAGCTTCTGACATGAGCTGAAGGCTTGTTTACATCAGGACACAAGGTAAATAAGTAAGGAGAGTCTCAGCTGGCATTTACCAACTTCACAAGGCTAAGAATTTTTAACAACCTATCTTCTACAATGCTCTGCTGTATGTACACAACAAACAAAGTAGCCTAAAGTCTGACATTTTCAAAAGCGAGCATTTTCTTCCATCTTGGGTGGTTAAGAAAACACAGAAAATCAAGTTGGGAGAATTTAACTTCAGTATTTTTTCAGGGTAAAAAGAAAAGGTTGAGTTCTGCAGAAACCTCACAGATACACCTAAAAAACATGTCTTCACATCCGCATTTTACCTCAATAGCTTGAAAGGTAGAAAAGGATCTCCAGAGCAGAAACGGCATGTATTTCCAAAATTTTAAATTCCAAAGTTATTCACAAAAGAGACTGGAGCTGTTTATACGTTGGATATTCCTCCACTTAGTTAAAACTTTGAAGATCCCTAGCTGAATTAAAAGCAACCAAATAGATTTTGCTCAGGTTTAAGTGGGAGTGAAGGGAGGAATCCCTTTTAGCACCTAAAGAACAAGAAGTTTCAGCACATTTTTAAACACAACTGTGTTTTGAAAATATAGTAACCAAGCAATTTCTTCTTTTATTGCACCAAATTGTGAGCTAGTCTCTCAATTTTCTAGCTTATAATGAATATGAAAATATACATTCCCAAATTAGAGGGCTACCTTCAGTTCTTCTGTGCACAGGTAAATGAGGTTGCAGTGGTGACAGCAGGTTATCCAGGAGATTAAGTAAACTTTCTAAAACACCACTGTTGCTAAGCGATCTTTGGCCAATGCAAGAAAGCAACATGAAGACCCTAAAAATAAAATTTACATATTTAAGATTTTATTTCTTTTTCAGATCCAGTAATACCGTGAAACACCCCTTATAGAACAGTATTTCCCTAGGCTTTCATTGAGACACAAGCAGATTGCTACTGAAAGCAGTACTATGGGCCCAGCAACTGAACTGGATTTCATGGTCTATTGTTGAAAGGATAATGCAGTGTTTTAAGGTGAACATTTTCTCTTTCATCCTCAAGAGGTCAGTAGAGCATTCTACTTTGTACATCTGACATATCTATTTCCTATTAGCAGGGATAGAGAAATATTCTTATATCTTTGAATTACTTAATTTCAAAAAAAATATAAACATATAAGTACTGCTGTCCAAATAAGGCAGAAAGCCACAGAACAGCAAATATGTTTGATTAAAATAAATGTTAATGTTTAGAATATCAAAGACCTCAATCAATAACCTGAAACAATCAACACATCTAACATTCATTGCTCGTCTCTATCCTTATTTGCTATTAACTCAGAGAACTCCTTTGTATTAAATGCTAATAGTATGCTTTCCTGTCTCAACCCTACTTCCAAACACATTAGAAAAGCAGCTCTACAGTAAGGGTGCACTTAAGCCTGGTAAAGGAGAAGGCAATTTTTGTCACTAGGGAGAAATCCTGCTAGGTATGCAAAGATCTCTAAGTAAGGAAAAAGAGCAACTAATTGTGGCGCAAGCACCAAACAGATGCAATAAATAACATTTATCATTTGCAGTGCTTTTGGGGACTATTTCTTTAATCAGTGGAATAGAGATGGGTAAGCATCCTTCTGCCATATTTTATCAATTCCAATATTAAGTTACTAGCAACAGAATTACTGAAGTGATTTAAAGGTAACATATCAATATAAGCTTACAGCTTACCTGTCTTGTGGGAATATGAGAAGTTGCTCTGAATTGTATAATTCTTGCAGTACATTTGACAGAAACTGACCCCACCACCTTTCTCCTCCACAGAGCTGAACAAGCAGAAGGCCAGTATGCAACCGTATCTTAGGGGTTCCACTGATACACAGGTGTTTAAATAATTCTTCACAAGCTTGAGCATGGAAAGTACTTTGCAGAACCACAGGAACAGAGTGCCCTTTCAAGAAAAGATAAGCAGCAACAATGTTTAAGGAGATAAGGGCTTCAAAACACAGGAAGAAAGAGTTTGTAGGAAGTTTTAAACACTGTAAGATTAGACTAATTGGCACAGGGGAAAGGAGGAAGGAACACATGAGGAGATGGCAATTTGCAGGTAACCCATACAGACCAGGCAATTTGGCCAAAACCAAATCTGTTTCATGTCCATGTACATATTCCCACATAATCTACACAGAGTAAAAAACCCTAGTTTTGCTTAAGAACAAACTGGCACAGAAAATTACAAGACAGCCACAGCTGCCTATCAACAGGACAATGTAACAATGTTTTGCCTTTATTTTTTCAAAGCAAGACAAACCCCACCACTCCTACTCAGACTTCAATTCTGATTCTCCAAGAACTCTTTCCATGGCAAGTTTAGGAAATAAAAATCCTTACTGGATATTAACAATCACAAACTGTGTGGAGATAATGGATTTATTACTCCACACACACAGCCCACTCCTCCCACCCCCTAAGCAATTTCTGCTTCCCCTCCCCAATTACAACTGTCTAATCTATCCCAGGTGTTGCACAGGCTTCAATCCTCATGGATCCTTCCACAAGCTGCTTCTAACTATAAAACCAATCTGAATATTCTGCCTGGGCAGTCTTTTGTTATTTCAGCAAACTGAATCAGACCACAAAGGGATTAGATGAGTGTCTTAGCAAAGGAATATACAGCCAGGACTACAGAAAAGGGAGAAGGACCTCAACACCTTCTCCTACCCTTTCCAGGAGCAGAAAGTGCTCAGGCCATCCACTGGTGAACCTTTGCACTATGTCACCAGTTACTAAAATCACATTACAACGTATCTGAACATAGCATAAAAGCTTTATAGTGTGCCAGCACAGATCAAGAAGTAGAAACACTTGCAAATTGTTACTAACATGACAAAAGTATCAAGACTTCAAAGAATACTAACCATTGGAAGAATGAAGCAAACTAAGCAAGGTATCCAGTAAGTATCTAATGATGGTGCGTAACTGTTCTGTGGATGACATCTGAATCAACTCTTTTGGATCAGATTGCTCCTTCAGTGTTTTCCTGCTTGCACCTAAAGCTACTTTGAGTCTCTGAACAGCATGGTGAGCCAAGTTGAGCTGAAGCTGTAGCTGAATGCAGTCCTGATAAGCAGAAAAGACTCTGCTATCTTCTTCTACTGCCTTATCTGGCTTTCGTAAAAAGTACTGGGCATTGTTAGCGCTATTCAGTGGTGGCAGGTCAATACTCTGCAGAAGGATTTCTAACCGGTGACAGGCCAAATTGTACCTAAAGGGAAACATTCCAACAGACAATTCAATAGATACCAGCAAATACCAATACATTTTAGTTATCCTGCCAGAAGACAACTTCTGGTCCATTTTGAATGCACTGTTAAAACACTAATACGCTGTAGTATTTTTATTATTACTATAAAAGATGTTCACTGATATAACTCTACAACAAAAGCAGAGTCTTCTTTAGTCTGAAGACTATCATGAGAAGACAAAAATAAAAATACATCTATAACTTTATGATATCCAGTATTTTAAGTTCAAATAATCAGGAAGTACATTCTTCTAACCTGCATTGTATGTCTTCTTGCAATGCAATCATCATTGCCAAATGTTGGTCAATTTCCGGCTGATTTGCAGCTTCACCTTCTCTGAGGGGATCATGCATTAGTTTCAAGTCATTTTCAAAGGGTAAGATATAGGTATGGCCATAATAAAATCCTAAAGGGATTTTTGCTCTGGCATTTGTGCTACCATATCGACCAATAACAGTGATCTGAAAGAGAACACAACTATACTGTAACAAAACAGGAAAAGTCAAAAATTAACTAAAAAAAAAAAATACAGCCAACTAAAGTTTGGTCTAAAGAGAACTTCAGAGAAAGTTCATATATTACCAAAGATCAAGAGATTAAAAGATAGAGTATGCAGTCTATATTAACTTTTACCTTCATAAACCTGCAAACTGGGGGTGGTAACAAGTCATGTAGAATAAGAGAATGCGTGCTAATGTCAGTAGCCACTACCAGTCGTCTTCCATCTACTTCTTCTCCTAAAGTCCAGATGTCAATTGACAAAGAAGCCAAATCTCCACAAGTGGGAATCAATACATCCGTCAGCAGTATAGGTCTTCCAAAATCTAAGGTCACGAATCTTCTTGCTCCTAGCAGAAAAACACAGGGTGGCCTAAATACCAGTGTGTGCTAAACAGCAAAGAGATGTTACTTCTCAGACAATAAAGCCATTATCTACATATTGTTCAACAGGTGTATATTTCAGGCTAAAAACAGCTGCACAATCTCAGAGTATCTTACTACAGCTTGCACACTCTGAAAAGAATTTTTGGCTTCAACTAGTTTGAAGTTGTTAGACTTGGTAAGCATTACTTCAGAACAGATTCTCTGTCCAGAGACCCAACATACTCCCTCAGCTCCCAGAACTTTTACCTTGATAAATATCACTGAATACTGGGACTTAAATTTCCAGATACAACAGAAATGCAAACCGAGAAAGATCTCTTCTTTGGAAAGCCAAGCAAGACTGCAGCTAAGCAACTTACTCAACACTCTGGAACATATTCCACTTATTTGAAAATGTGTCAAAATTGTTATTAGGAATTCTGGTTTTACCTGAGTGCATTCGCTCTATAATAATTGACTGATGAGGTGGAGGTTGAAGAAAATGTGAAGCGTGAGATATTGCAAGGGCAAGACCAGATCCAAGTGGATTCTGAGGAGTGGGAAAACATCGGTAAAATTAAGTCATTAAAATCTATGCATTTATAATCTGCTCTTTTCAAAAGACTAAGAAAACCTCTTGTGATTTAAAGATGTGTTATTTTGACACCACCTCGCTACAGTTACATTTGAGCATGAACCATGAAAATATATTAACTACTAAGCTCAAAGGATTAATAATTCCTTACACAGTTAAGCTAGCTGCAATTAAAAGAAACCATTTGAGGTACTATTAACAACTCCATCATGCTTTCGTAAGTCTTCCTTTTCATGTAGTCTAAATTTAGTACTGTACATTTCACATCTCATCCAAATTAACAGATTTTTACTAGTACTCAAGTACAAATCAGATCCTGATACAGCTTAGAGCATTTTGTTTCCCTAACAAAAAACAAACAAAAATAATTACCGTTCTGGACTTGCTTGTATTTTTGTTATGTGTTGCAAGGTTAACTGTTGGGGGATCAATGACTGAACCAGGGAAAAGCTGAGCAAGTTCTGCATTAATAACAGCAGAAACTGCCTCATTAGGCGGGGTCAAAGGTGGAGTCATGAACAAAGGAGTTGTTTTTGGTGTGGGTGGAATGACATCTGAAGGATGGATGAAGAACCCTGGGGCTGCTACTGGATTAGAAGGCACAGAGTTGTGAACAGGACCAACTGCTGATGCTGCTGCCGCCGCTGCTGCTGTTGTCTGATGCAGTTTTGCTTCCAGCTTAGCTTTCTGTGGGGACAATTAAAGCAGTGTATGCAGCAGACAATACTTGTGAACACAGCAATAGTATTGAATTCAAGTGTAACTTTCATTAGAAAACTAAATTCAGTAAATCCAAGCTACCTTCAAAACAGGCATGTTAGATAGCCAACTAGAAGCTGAAAAATGAAATACTATTCAATTTAACCTTCCTTGCCGAGGAATGCGAGTAATTAATTGGAGAAATCAAAAATGATAAAATACCTACAAGTGAACAGCAAAACAGGGTCAGCATAGCCAAGCTTCATACTGACAGTGGCTTTATAACTGGTACTTGCCTGTGTCAGCATCTGCACTTCTCACTTCAGCAGGCTTTTTCAATTTCAGACTGATACACTTATTTATTAAGACTTGGTCTTGATTACAAACTCCCAACCCACCCTCAAAATAACAAAAAAAAAAAAAGTCAGAAAGACGAAAGAAGCTTGGGAGACACTCTCAGCATTAATAAAAGTGCAGAGCTGTTCCTTCCTCACATACAGCATGGAGAAAAAAAAAGGAAAAAAAGGAAAAAAAAAAAGAAAAAGGTGACTAGCTCTGTGACTACTTTCTCAGCTTTTGAAGTTTAGAGACACCATTAAGAAATAGCTAAATAGCCTCCAACCTGTTGCTGAAGCTTCAAAAGCTGCTGCTGTTTCTCTTGCAGCACCTGGAGCTGTTGCTCGGCTGAGGCCATTGCATGAGAGAGAGACTGCAAAGCTACCTGGGCTGCTGAACTCAGTGCTGTCGAGGCTTCCCCAACTGTTCCAGAAGAGAGGCCACCAACTGCTGGGGTAACCCCAAAGGTACTCACTGGCATGAAGCAAACAAACAAAACAAAAACATGTATGTAGAAAATAAATGATAAAACACACCTTTAAATTAATTCCTTACTAATTGTTAAGAGCCATGTAAGAATAACAGGAAGATCTTTTATCCAGTTCTTGCTACAAAGTAGTACCGTCTTGAATTACAAAGTATACGGCTTATAGACTATGCACACTCATGATAGATGCAACATTCTCATTATAGAATGTTGCACCTATCCCTGGAATTTTTTTGCCACATAAGGCTGCAAAGTAAAGACGCAAGCTTGTATGTTACCCTCTTTGACAGAAAAAAACTGATCCAATTTAATACATTTAGAATCCTGTTTGTTTGTTAAGCTCCAAGAAGTAACTAGTTAAAAAACCAAAGCTATACGCAATCTGTTTGGCACACAATGCTCATTATGTCCAATTAAAAATAACTGTATTGTGGAACTATGCTAAGTAGAAAAAATGAAAAATTGTATATACCAGTAAACGTACTTGCATCGTCCCTTTCTATTCTAGTTCCATCACTTGTTGAAACACAGGTAAAGTGCAGAGGTTCAACTTCCAGAAGTCCAGTAAGGGAAGTAAAACTACCTTCCGCAGCTGCACAGCTACATATTTTCCCATTTCCTGAAAGAGAAATACATATCTGTACAATGAGCTTATGTTTTCTTGATAGTGACATTTCAAGTCATGAAGAGCTGAAAGGAACAACTAAACATAATCCACATATTACTTCACTTTGTGGAACAAACACCTTAACACTATCACATCCACAATATAAATGGAAATATATTTTTTAATGGATAATGTTGCCAAATCTGAGCAGAATATCTTAGTAAATCACACTAACAAATGTGACCGCAGTAGCATAGCACAATCTTCTTAATTCCAGATAAAAATTATACATGGTGATCTATTCTTTCCACACTGTAAAAAAATTATCTTGCAAAAGTATTGATGCTACTGGAAAGAAGAGACAGGGAACAACAGACCAAGATCATACACCAAGTTAGAATAAAAACTAGACTACTAGTCAATATACTAACAAATTCACAGTGATGGACAAAAGCATACAAGAAAAGGCAAGGAAAGAAGTCACTATGACTGATGAACTTGCTTGCTATGAAAAGAATTTCCTGAAAGATAAAAACTGTCTCATTCTTAGGACATTCCGAGGCCTAAAGATTCACATATGACCTAACCTAAGAGGACAGATATAAATATGCTTTAATGTATTTTAATGTCTCTGAAACAGAGAACATCTCATTAAATCTGTAATATTTAAGTAAAAGAGTGCAATGTGGCAGCTTGCCAGCTTCAGAAAAACCCATTTAGATTCCTCTGTCTACGAGGTGGTTGCTAGTTTAAATGAATAATAACACATCTCAAGGAAGCTGCTCAACAGAAGGGACAGATGCTTCCTAGACGATTCAGACTCAGGGAACGACAGCAGCCTTTCTACTTAATCTCTAGCCTTTTCTTAGATCTTCCACAGGATAAGAAAAGAACAGATACCAAAAAGAGTATTTTTTTATTGCCCTAAGGTCTACAGAAAATGTAAGAGATCTCAAGATGCAAAGAATAACTTGAACTTCATTACGTACAGCTATAAAACATGCGGCAAGTAAAAAAATCCCATCCTCACTAAAGGAAAACAGTATAGTAGAAAGAATTACTAATTCTTCCATGATAGGTAACTGTAAAACATACATACCTGATAGAACATCAGACAAATCAATTTCATCTGACTGTACTCCAATGCTGCTGTTGTATATATTTTTACAAGAAGAGCCACTTATTTCCAAATCAAACAGAACTGGATCAAAAGGCGAACTATATAATCCGTATCTGCAAACAAAACAAGACAAAGAGCTCTATTCAAACACCAAGAATTTATATAAAATCATTTATAGAAAAAGGCCAAATACTTAATCATCAGGTTTTACTATATTCCAAACTATTCTTTTTATTCAATTGACATATCTTAGAAATTACCATGTATTATATTTCAGGAAAGTGATTTATTAGGTAACCTTTTCAAACAGCTTATAATGCTAAGTAAGTACGTAACTCTATTACTAAGTTGTTCTGAAGATGTAATACTGTCCTAGAAACATAAAACATAATCACACTCGGACATGGAAACTAGAACTACAAGCCTCAGACAATCAAACAGCAATATGCATGCCTGCACAGGGTAAATCAGACATTTATCTGAAGTCAATAAATACACAGTACTGTTTTCCAAACCACCAAAACTAATTCAGCCTCAGGTAGTTATTCCAGCTACAGTAAGAAGAAAAAAGGAAATGCTGCTAGGAATACCAGTCGATGCTCGTGAATACTCTAAGTATCTCAACAGAAGAAGATCTTATTTCTCTTACTCTGTCAGTATAAAAAAAATGATAAAATCACTCAGTTAACAAGGTAGTCTCCAATCAATTATTGTTTTATAAGCCAAGAATAGGAAAAGTCAAAGTAATAACAGAATCAGTCTTGGGTTCTTCCATGTACCAATACCTATTAACAGCAACTGACAACGGGATTAAAAAATGGAAATCAGACCAAATTATTCAACAGGATAAGAAAGAAAGAATATGTCTGTGTAGACACAAAAGTGAGAAACATGTAACACTTTGCGGTTTGACTGGTAAGAACCAAAATATGAAATACTTTCATGAACACACCAGCAGCAACACAAAGTTCCTCCATGCCCTTTTCTCTGCCTTGGAGCAACTTCTTCATTCTTTAGCAGGCAAGGAAAGCCCCCGGCAACACTGAGAAGGCTGGAGTTTTTAAGTGCCTTTTTTGCTCAAGTAGTCACAAAAGGATAAATGTCTACATGAATACTTACAGTATTATATATTATATACCAGCAACAAGGCAAGACAGGCTCTAGACATCTCTGAATCTTAAAATGCCTCCATATTAGCTAGGCTCAATGCTTTTTGCCACACGGTACTAAGACTGTAACTAGTCAGAAAATGACATTCTAAAGAAGGACAATTATCACTTACAAGCACCTAACAAGGTAGCAAATTTAAGATGAAAAATTTATATTAAGAATAACAAGTATTAGATGAATCCAGGTTGCCCTCTACAAGCATGGAACATTGCATACTGTACATCTAGCAAGACTGATGCTTTGCTTACGAAAGAAGGCCATGCAGCAAACACGAGACAACACGCTACTGTATAGTGGTTACTAAAACACACAAAAACGGTCAGACAAAATTCAGTAGGGTACTTTCACAACCTGTTTTAGAGCTCAGATTCAAAAGCGTAATCCACTAGGTCAGCTCAACATTAAAATTGCTTACTCGCATGATTTAAGTGAAGAGTTTGATTTATTAAGCAAGCAGGTGATAAAACATAAAAAGGGGTTATAAGACATTTGTAGAACTGGATCAGAATTTTAATGTATTGCAGAGAATGAAATAATCTTGGTTGAACAGAATATATTTAAATAAGCACAGTGCCTTTTACTGATCTTCCAACAGGAATCATGAGGTTCAGAGTTTTAAAATGCATTAGCAACACTTTCCACAACAGGATACAGAAGATACATCAATTAAAAAAAAAACAAATGAAGAATGGATCAACAGTGTCACATAAAAAGCCCCATCACCCTATTCATCTATGAGTAATGAATATAAGATATGTGAAATCTCTTCTGCTTCACTCATCAGTGATCTTAACTGGAACAATGTTTACAATTTTGTGTACCACAATTCAAGGAAGATGAAGACCAAAGAAAACAGCTGAAGGAAATGCTTTAAGAATGACTACAGATCTGGAGAACACGATCAAGATGCAAACACCCTCTAGACATCCAAAATTTGTTAAGAATTAAATATTGCTAAGGTGGACAGGACACAACCATTAGAAGCCTTTAGCTGCAGCAGAATGTATTTCAGATTAGACACAGGCAGAAGGGAACAGTTCAAGTCTTAATGATAAGAATAACTAAGCCATGTAATAGCTTAAAATATTTAGAATAATTAAATTCTACCACTACTTTAATCAGATGCTTTCAAGAACAGGCTGGAGAAATTTGTCAGATTTCCTGTAGACAAACCAACCTGCTTTGTTGTGGGACAGCCTAAAATATTGTCTGAAATCCCTTTTTTTTTTTGTTATTCTCTGAACTGCAACTCATGTAACACAGCCATCTGGCCTTATCCTTGCAAGTTTTACTTGCTTCACTGCAGCACAGAATAGTAAAATGAGTACTACTCTCCCTTAAAACAACATGAATGTGCAGGTCCTTTAAGGGAAAGTGTAGAGTCCTGCATCTGGGCAGGAACAACCCCAGGTTCCAGTATAGATTGGGGAACGACCTGTTAGAGAGCAGTGTAGGGGAGAGGGACCTGGGGGTCCTGGTGGACGACAGGGTGACCATGAGCCGACACTGTGCCCTTGTGGCCAAGAAGGCCAATGGCATCCTGGGTGTATTAGAAGGGGGTGGTTAGTAGGTCGAGAGAGGTCCTCCTTCCCCTCTACTCGGCCCTGGTGAGACCCATCTGGAATATTGTGTCCAGTTCTGGGCCCCTCAGTTAAGAAGGACAGGGACCTGCTGGGAGAGTCCGCGAGGGCAACTAAGATGATTAAGGGAGTGGAGCATCTCCCTTATGAGGAAAGACTGAGGGAGCTGGGTCTCTATAGTTTGGAGGAGATTGAGGGGTGACCTTATTAGTGTATATAAATATATAAAGGGGGAGTGTCACGAGGATGGAGCCAGGCTCTTCTCAGTGGCAAACAATGAAGGACAAGGGGAATGGGTACAAATTGGACACAAGAGGTTCCACTTAAACCTGAGAAGAAACTTCTTCCAGTGAGGGTGACGGAACACTGGAACAGGCTGCCCAGGGAGGTTGTGGAATCTCCTTCTTTGGAGACATTCAAAACCCGCCTGGACACGTTCCTGTGTAACCTTATCTAGGTGTTCCTGCTCCGGCAGGGGGATTGGACTAGATGATCTTTTGAGGTCCCTTCCAATCTCTAACATACTGTGATACTGTGACATCTACTTTTATTTTATTAAGAAATGGTTGGCTACTGTACCTGGGAACAATAACAAAGAAGGAAAAATCTGTACTAAAAAACTCTGCAACGTAAATGCACACAAATATGATAAAATACAACTCAGGGAGAGGAGAGAACAGAAAAAGAGTAAAGCAATGGGTACCTAGTAAATTATATAAAAAAAAAAGGTATTAATACTTATCTTCTACTTAAAAAAAAAAAAAAGGAGAGAAATTACAGTATTCTCTTATCTGTAGACATATAAAGAAAAATACAGTAAATTCTGTCTAAATTTCTAAACTAAGTCAGGGAATAGTCATCCTTGCTAAAGACAAAAGCTACCGTAATCAAATATGGGATCAGATAGATCTGTCTCATGCTATTCTTATCCTAACTATGGGGATACAGAGTTAGAAAGCAACTTTAGTTCAAAGAAGAAAATCAGTAAAACACTATCTAGAAACATTCAAAAGTAGGAAACTGGAAAGGAAAAAAATCCCTCTATTTCAAATATGCTTTGTAGAGGAGGTACTTGGAAACATGCTATATAAAGGAATGAATCAATTCCTACAGAAAGGTGCAATTCTACAAAAGGCTGGAGCACCTCACATGTGCAGACAGGCTGAGAAAGTTGGGGCTGTTCAGCCTGGGGAATAGAAGGCTGTGTGGAGACCTCATAGCAGCCTTCCAGTATCTGAAGGGGGCCTACAAAGATGCTGGAGAGGGACTCTTCATTAGAGACTGTAGTGATAGGAAAAGGGGTAATGGGTTACAACTTAAAAAGGGGAAGTTTAATTAGATATAAGGAAGAAGTTCCTTACTGTAAGGGTGGTGAGGCACTGGAATGGGTTGCCAGGGAGGCTGTGAATGCTCCATCCCTGGTAGGGTTCAAGGCCAGGTTGGACAGAGCCTTGGGTGACATGGTTTAGTGTGAGGTGTCCCTGCCCATGGCAGGGGGGTTGGAACTAGATGATCTTAAGGTCCTTTCCAACCCTAACTATTCTATGATTCTATGATTCTAGTTCTTGAACTTTGCACAAGTCAAAACTATTTTCTACAGCTGTACCAAATTAATCCTTCCTCAAGCAATATGGAAAAATCCTACTATTTTAAATGGCCAATCTTTTTTTTAGAACACCAGAGGGTGGCACTAGCTTCTATGCTCGTTTTTATTAAGTTTACAACCACCACATTCTTAGTACCTTGTTTGAAGTAATGCTTCCATAGGTGTTAGGCGATCCTGCAACTGTCGGGACACAGCAGTTAGCAATGATGCACAAGCTGTACTACATCCTGCCAAATCTTCATCCTTTACATAATTCAGCAAGACAAAATACCAATACACAGATCCTGCATTTAAAAAAGGAAAAAAAAAAATAATTCAAGGTGAAATATGATATGCATTTTCCACTCAAGAAAGAATACACTGATGCCTAATCAATGAAGTACCTAATGTTTACTGAATCCAGACTAGGAAGCATTCTCCCCCTCCACTTTTTTTTTTTGGAGATACTTGAATTTAGAATCATTCTCTAATCATTACTTTCCACAAGCACGTCAAATTCTCTTATCAACTAATTCATAATTGAAGAAAAAATGGTTTCCAAGAGACAGCTTTGCACATAGTTCTTTCCTTGCTTCTGCCCACTGGTTCTACTAAGCATAAGAATCTAAATGCTCTCAGTACACTAAGGTGGTAGGCTAGGGGTGCAAATTCCTTCACAGCCAAGTCTTACTCTGTATTCAACTCTTTCTCTGTTTTTGGCTGCTGTCTCCTTCCTCTGCATTTGCTGGAGGGACTATTTCCTTTACAAATCAGTTCTGGAAGCATAGTGCAGTGTTTCTGTACAGAAACACAAACCCTGGCTTCCTCCTCCAACTCTCCCCAAGCATTCCAGACCCTCAGTAGCTGCACGATAAATGTTTCTACCTGGATGGTAGCACAACCAGCATTTTGGACTGCAAACTAATTTCCCTGCAAGACCCCTTGGTGATGCCAAACTAGATGCAGTTCAACAATGTCATACTGTGAAAAACACAAAGCAGGTCTTGCCACCCCAAATATAAATACTGAAGTCATCTTCCCATTCTATCTGGCACTCAAAAGGCTTCAACAAGGTCCTAACATACCATTACTCTGCTGTGTAGATGAGGTAGGAATTTAGTTTAATTAAAAATTTCTTTTTGGTGCAGAAGTAACAGAAATGGATTGCTAGATGGACATGATTCATATAGCCAGGCTCCTTGGATTAAATCTTCTAATTTTCAGAAGTAACAGACAATGCTGACTCTCAAAGAATGTGAGTGAACATCAAGAGAATGCACGGTTGCTGAACACCTTTCAGTGCCTAAGCACTCTGTTCTAACATAGCTAATTTGTTTAAAATCATATCATCTACAAATGCATACTTCATACCTGGATACTATCTAGCAGACCACTCCAAGAAGCAGTTTTTACTAATTGAATAATTATCTAATTCTTATTTCACAAGACAACCCAATAAAACATGCCAAACAACAAATGTACTGTGCATTTTTATGACAACAAACTTTGTATACATACCACCTGTTGCAGCAGCAGGCAAAAGAGGCATATTGTCAAGTAAAGCTTTTAGGAGAACTGATCCAAACCCTTGCTGACTTGGGTCACACCTGCCATTGCTACAAAGAACCACACAGATACTTTAGCACTTAATGAAGTAAGAGCAAATTGTGAAATCTCCCCCATAAAATGATGTTGAAACACTGATGTTCTTTGCAGTCATAGCCTAACACGTTTTTCCTTAGCAGATCTTCCAGATCTTGTTGCTTTATAAATTTGATCGTAAACGATAACGAACACATATTTACAATTCAGACCTGCATGCAACCCTCCAAAATATACATAAAATATAAGTATATAAAAATATAGAAATAATTAGCACTGACCTGATGCATAGTGCAAGAAATCGTGCACATTTGTGAGCTATGCTCCGCCCAGCTTCAAAGAAGCAAACACGTATTATATCGGAGACACACCTACGTGTTTTAGAAAGCAAGCTATCATTTCCTTCCTTTGAGCTGGAAAAACAAGTTGCATATTTTAGAGAACAGTATAAAACTTTTTTTTTTTTTTAACAGAGCTAACGCTGAGAAACAGCCATGCTATTTTAAACACAAGCTCTCTTACCTGCCAGGTCCATTTGAATACACTCCAGCCAGCCAACAAAGTGTGTCTAGTACAAGACTCTGAGCATGTTCTGTAGTCAGACCATCATCTGTCTTCTTGCAAAGAGTGGTGAGCAGCTTCTCATGGAACTCTGAAAACTGTAACATGGCACACCGTTGAACTCTAGGGAGGAAGGGAAGGAAATGAAAAACAGAATTATCCAGCATGGCCACTGTCCCATTAAAATGCCCCTCCAGCTTTGTATCCTGTCTTAGGAGTGGCAAAAAAAAGATGCCTGTATATGAGTAAAAGTAGTACGTAAGCATATGTGATTATTTTCCAAGCTCACATTCCCAGTCTTTCTATTTTCGGCTCACAGAACTTCTGAGGTTAGTGTATATTTACTAACCTTCAAGGATTTTTTTTCTTCCTATTAACTTGTCTGGTAACTTCTAAACTTACACAAACTTTGACCACCTACAACACTCTTTGGCAATCATTTGCACATACCTCTCTGCAGCCTCTTTAAGCCCATTACATACAAACTAAATACTGTATTATTTGTATTTAGGTCTGAAGTACCAATTCATAGGGACTTAAAACAGTTGTTGAGTAACAGTTTGCTAGTTACATTTGATTCTAAACTTTTTGACAAATAATACATTTTCTGGCATAAGAAACAAGACAACATAGAAATAGAAAGATGCTTGCATAAAAAAAAATGGAAAAAACCCACAAAAACACAAACCAAAACAAAAAAAAAAACAAAACACAAAAAGCCACAAAAGAACCAAAAACGTGTCCAAATAATTTAGCTAACTTACCAAGAAAACTATTTAATTTGTCTTTCCAGTCAAGCAAATAATCACTCAACATACAATTTCATGCAGGGTGTTATCCTACCACAAACTGCACAGCACAGTGCTCTCAAACTCACAATTTACAGGACTTTCCATAAGACATGTTTATGAAATAATATGAAACCGTAGTTTGACCTGAGCTATTCTGAACTAAGTGTTTAATGGCAAGTGTAATTAAGCTAGTATTTTTTAGAATGAAAAAATACCTACTAACCTTTCTTTTGACATATAAGTTTTTTTAAATCTTCGAATCGTTACAGATACTTCTTGAAGTAAGTCACAACCTCTCAGATTATCTGATTTTCTTGAAGAATTAGTGGCTTCGATTTTGCTAGATGGCTTTTCCTGTTTTTTTTAGGGAGAAAAAATAATAATCATAAATCACTCTGGTTTTGACTGCTTCATTTGTATATACTGTTCAGAGAAATACTGTTGAGTAAAATCTCACCTCAGTTTGAGCAATGTACTAAAATAGACTACTTTTCATAGAATCATAGAATAGTTATGGCTGGAAAGGACCTCAAGATCATCTAGTTCCAACCCCCCCTGCCACGGGCAGGGACACCTCACACTAAACCATCTCACCCAAGGCTTTGTCCAACCTGGTCTTGGAACACTGCCAGGGATGGAGCATTCACAGCCTCCCTGGCAACCCATTCCAGTGCCTCACCACCCTAACAGTAAAGAACTTCTTCCTTATATCCAATCTAAACTTCCCCTTTTTAAGCTCTAACCCGTTACCCCTTGTCCTATCACTCCAGTCCCTAATGAAGAGTCCATCCCCAGCATCCCTATAGCCCCCTTCAGATACTGGAAGGCTGCTATGAGGTCTCCACGCAGCCTTCTCTTCTCCAGGCTGAACAGCCCCAACTTTCTCAGCTGATCTTCATATGGGAGGTGCTCCAGTCCCCTGGTCATCCTCGTGGCCCTCCTCTGGGCTTGCTCCAACAGTTCCATGTCCTTTTTATATTGAGGACACCAGAACTGCACACAATACTCCAAGTGAGGTCTCCCAAGAGCAGAGTAGAGGGGCAGGATCACCTCCTTCAACATACTGGTCACGCTCCTTTTGATGCAGCCCAGGATACAGTTGGATTTCTGGGCTGCAAGCGCACACTGAAGCCATCTCATGTTCATTTTCTCATCGACCAACTGATTACCTTAATATAGATAATCAAATTTAGCAATGCCCTGTAATTTGTTATGTTCTAACTTTTCCAATAGTGTCCAAAAGATGTACATTGTATCGCCTGATTTTACAAGTATCAAGAGCATCTTGATCTTACAATGATCAAGAGTAAAATATACACGCAGAAATATAATCCTTTGTAGCAGGACGAGGTGTATGCACTACTGAAAACACGAAAATACCAGTTTCAAAATCAAGCACTCAGGATGGGGAAGTGGCAGAACAGACCTTTTCAGGTAAATGTGCACAGAGAAAACAACTTAAGAGATGCTGAACTCCGATTCTTGAAGGTGTTAACACAGTGTTAACGCTTAAAAAAGTAATTTTAATGGATCTTAACTCTCCTAACAGCTGCTTCATTTTCAGATTCCATAAATCATACAATTTCTACAGCTTTAACACAGATGTCTTTCTTGGCCAGTCATTACCTTGCCTGCTGCTACTTTTGCCAATAGTGAAGCAAGGGAATGGCCCTTGTTAGTCTGAGGTTTCAGAGACGGTATTCTAACAACTGGTCTAATGCCACCATTGCAGATCTCTTCTGTTCCTCTGTCATTCATTGCTTTAACATGAATTAAAAATGAGCGGTACTTGCCACCAGCCATGCCTAAAAGTGTGGGGGGGGAGGGGGGTGAGAAAAAAAGAAAAGAAGAGGGAAGGGGGGGAAAGAGAATTTACATAGTTTAATAGGGGCAAGTTGCAAACAGATTTCAAATTCACAGATATAGTGTAGAAGCAAAGCTCAGATACATTTATTCTAGTACTTGAGCATCAATTTGAAAAGTTAAGTCATTATTACGTTGTACAACAAAATTTGGCAATGTGAAAATAAATACAAACCAAAGTCTGACTACCGAAGTACACAATGCACTTTAGTCACACGTACTTCATGTGAATAGCAAAATAATATGGTTTACCTTTAACAAGCTTTGGACTTGTCAGAGTCAACATTCCAGCATGTCCTGACAGATCAAGTCCAGTAGCCAGCCATACTGGACCACAAAGTATATCTTCCTTGTGTTCCTCCAGAAAGGGACACAATCTAAGACCTTAAAAAATATGAATAATGTGGACCTGAATTATTCGTAATTGAGTCACAAAATCTGATCATTTGCATAAGTTAAAAATACACCATGTCAAACTCTGATCAATAAATGTATGCAATGCAACATTGAAAAACTAACAATTACACGAGGTTCATTTTTAACCAATATCCAGTGAAATCAATAAATGTAAATGACAGTTTCCAAAGCTTCTCCAGTTATATTATTAGGATAATAGGTACATTGATTGGCTCATCAGAGCTACAAAACACAAAATGTGTAAAATAAGACTGTTGAAAGGACCAAGAAAAAGAATTATAGTTCTGGAACTCATTTATTCCAACTATCAATTTTTAGTCTCTAGATCTCACTCAGACCCAATGTGACTGCCTTTCAGAGTGTCTCTTAAGAGATTTTGTGGAAGAGTACTCATTAAAAGGTTATAACAGGCACAGCAAGTGTGATGTGGCCAAAAGTCAACATGACTACTTACGAATTCCCTACTAGCTGTTCATTGTTTTGGTTGGTTTACAGCAGCAATCTCTATAAAGTCCATGTATGCAAAGTAAAAAAAATCTATTAAAACTAGCTAAGGAAACCAAGTAAAATAGTGCTGGAACAGGGTAAGAGTTTAAATTCAAAAGGTGATATATCAATCTCCTTTATTTATAAGTTCAGATAAATACTAATCTACTTTAATGTACCTGCAGTACTTTTAACTCTGCAGTAATTTGTTGTTTTGTGGGATTTATTGTTGGGTTTTTATGGGTGTGTCCGTGTTAAACTTTCAACTTCTATGGTAAACAGCCCTGTGAGAGAGGCAACATACTGAAGAAAGCTGAGAAAATAGTTGTTTTAATTAGCTGAGAAATTTTTGCAAAGAAACACCTGTGTGTCATTAAAAAAAGAAAAAAGCAAGCTCATACTCTAAACAAAATGTAACAAACAAAACTTACACTGTGGTTCCTCTACATCCATATACTGCATTTCTTCACTGAATTCAACCAGTCCTGGTTTTCCATTTCTTTCCACTTCAATATTATGAGCTGGAGATAGAGGAAATGTGATCTGCCTGTCTACTGCTGCTTCTAGAAATAAAAATATTAGCAAGATATCACAAACATTACTTAAGGCTTACAGAAAACAGAAGCAGTAGTTTTCATAGTAAGTCTATCAGCTTCCTGCCCATGACACCGCTTCTAATACAAGAACCACAAATACACAAACGCATGTTTTTCATACTAGGATTGCAACTGAAGTTGCGCAATAGTTAATATTTCTTTGAATGACATGTAAACAGCCTCTTTTGCACATATTATTTTCTCCTAATAATAAACTGCAGATAACTCAAAAGTTATTAGATTCTGGTATTGAAAGTTTGATAATTTAAACTACAACTAACTGGATTGTTCCTACTGAATGCACATCAGACATTATTTTATTAATACTTAAGCACAGCTCTTTTTTCAATTCAATGGTTTTCATCAATCATAGACAAAGAGGACATGCAAGCAGATGAACAAGAAGCATATACACTGAATTAACTGCCAGATCAAAAACATTATTTCAAACTAGAAGAATTACACCTCTGGCCTTCCCATTACTACACACTAACATATTTAATTGGTTCCAGGGTTCCTGTCATACAAAAAAACCCCACCTGACTAAATAAGCTTTCCCTTACACACCTTCCTTAGGTCTCATTATCTTCAAATTTCAGTTCCTTTCTCCCTCCATGGAAGAACAGATGTGAACAGGGGGTTTTAGCTGAATTTCAGTCTGAAGGTTTTATACATTTTCAAGAGCCACCAAACAATCCTGAATATTGCTTATACCTGGGACTGGAACATTTTGGTTAACATCCAGTACAGATATAAATTACCTAGAGGTTTGTCTTCCCTTATAATGAAACAGTTAGTGCCCTATTGCTTCATTCAACGTTGCACAGAAAAAAAGACAAATGTCATTAAGGTATTTTTCCAAAACCCATGAATTCTTTTTTGAAAAAGGGTAGGCAATAAGTACAACGCAGTAACACTTGAGAGGGCGTTGGTTAGTTGAGGCTCCCCAATCCTACAGACTCAAACAGAAAAAGACCTTACCAAGATTTCCTTGCAGGCGCTCTCACGTGCCCCAGTCCCTTCCACTCTGCCTGTGTACACCTTGTCCCTCCCCACCATGCCTTCTCCACCTTATCCGTAATAGGGAAAGCAAATTCTGCTACACTGCATGCAAGAAAGTGAAATGTCACTTTCTTGAAGAGCTCTGTCATATATTATGTTCGGTATACTGTAAAGATCCACAAAAAGCGATCTATTTCACACCCAAATTAAATACCTTCAAAGAATTACCAACTCATGGAACTGTTTCCTCAGAAATATTTAATACAGAGACATTAAGGAAAAAAAGCGTAGCTTTCCTTCTACTGTTCTGTTCCACAGGTAAAGATTTTCAGGGTAATTCTGACATTCAGATCTGCAAATGAATTCTAAAATTCACGCTGAAAACAAAGCAGGTTTTGTTCAGAAAAGCAACATGGAATATCTGTCCTATTTTTTTCTTTGACAGAAAAAAAATCTGCTGTATATTAAAAATTAAGGTTTTACTTAAAGTGTTAACCAAAGGAAGAACCTGCAAGAACACCTATTGACTGCTGTCCTGAAGTCACAGCTAGCATTTCAGTTAAAACACTTAAAATATCTTGTATCCTACAAGAATACACGTTTCTCCAAGAACATTACTATGCAATAATAATGTATTCTCAGATAACCACCAGTTTATAGGATTTCTTCAAGAAGCATCTCCAGCACACTTTTTTTTTCTTGTTAAACACTGGGGGATACTAGGAGTGAGAAGTTGTATGAAAGCACGTCAATGACCTTTGGTATGCCTGTATTCCTTTTCAAAGTATTACCATTGTTTAGCTGGAGTGCTCTTACTTAGCATTTATAAAACAGAAAGCGAAAAAGAGCTTTTATAATTGTGCTCGCTGTTCTCTTCTACCCAACACATTTTATATCCAGCCACCAATTTAGTAAGATGTGACAGAAGATTCCTCTGGAAAACTAGTTTCCTAGAAGGTTTCCAGAAAGAGGTGTCCAGATAAAGATAAACAATTAATACCTCTATAAAAGGAAGAGCTGCATGTAATACCTTCCATCCCTAGCAGACGGGGCAGCAGGACATGCAATGAACACTCACCACAGGAAAATCCTGATAGAGGCACAAACTCTTCCACATCAAATTGACTTTTCAATTTATGTTACCCCCTCACAGGTTCTCTGATAGCTAGTAAGATGCAGAGATCTTACTTGGGAAGACTCCTAGATCCAGCTAGGAGTCTTCCTAAGGTAAAAGCATTCATAACTTTGGTCTACCCTGTCAAAACTGCAAGGAACAAAAGGTAAAATCATACTGCAGCTTCTGCATAGCTTACTTAATGAGCCAAATGATGACAGAATTCCCAAGTAAGCCAGTTATTATCTTGTGCTATGAAAAAACACTTGCTGTTTTCTCTCACGCATCCAAGAGGCACTGGCAAATAACTTCCTTCTGTGATTTGGAATAATTTATTATAATATTTCTAAATATATCAAGAACTTTAAATGCACCATTTGTTTCATCAGTCAATCTCTAGGATGATTTACAATTATTTAATGACTCAAGAATTCAAGCAGTACAGAACAATAATTCAGTTCAACTTTTTTGAGCTATGTATTTTTTTTGTGTAAAATTCAGGATTCTGAAACTGTTTACCCAGTTTGTTTCCCCACTTTACCTTCAAACATGGTAAGTGAAAACAGACCATGATGCTGAGGAAAAGAAAGTGGAAACGAGTAAAACCAAATATATACACAGTTCTAAGAAATTCTTCTAATATACATCACAGAGTATAATAAGCTTGAGAAAAGAAATAATCTGAATGATATCCAAGTTCCTTCTTACCATTGACTTTCCCTAAGCCTGGAGCTTTATTTTTCAGTAAAGTCACTTGAATCTGGGGAATGTTTGTGATGTTTGAATTCAAAACAAATTTGAAGTCCACATGTCCGACCATACAGGCTTTTGGCAGAACAAGTTCAAAGACATGCTCATCCCAGCTGTTGCTGTCAGGAAAAAAAAGGAAGACAATGACCCAGTGTTAAGAGAAAATGCAGATCAAGCAAGCAGCATTACCCAGTGCATTCTCCATCTGTGCATGTTTTCTTTAACAAGAGAAAGAAAAACACCTTATACTGCATTGGTTGATGTCCACATGAATTTCTGAAGTAGAGTCCTTCAAGCTGCTGTTACCCACATTCATTTTGTAAAGAACATGTTAAAAGCTAACTGATAAGAGAAAGCAAATCAACATTTGGATAAAAGTAGCAATGAAAAGATTTCCTATTACCCTCACTGCAGTACTGTTTCCCTAGTACTATAAATACCAGTTACTCTTTTCCTGAAATGATGCCCCAAATGAAGTTTTAAGTATCTCTCAATAGCCATGTATGGAATAGTGATCCTCCACGAAGGTCTCATATTAATCCAACAGTAAAGAGATCTTTAATACTTGTTATACCTGTGGCAATGAGCTTCACAATCTAATTCTGTGACGAATGAAAAGCTCTCCTTTAAGCAGCTTTTTAATTTCTCATAGTTCTGTTTAAGTGCATCAACTTTATTTGTGAAGTTTCAAATAAGAAAATAAAATTTACTTCCTTAATATTTTCACAACATTTTAGCATATCCATCCTATATACCATTTTTCTCTGATACTCTAAAGCAAGTTCTTTCAGCAGCTTTTCTCACCTTTGAAACCATTCTATAGCACCTTTTTAAAGAAGAATACACAAGCAAGACCATGTTCTAAATGCAAATACACCATCATTCTCATAACTACAAAATATTTTCTAACACACTTCTTCATTCCTTTTCTAGAAGATCTCATCAATGTTTGATCTTCCACTACAACTGACCTTTGAGCTGCATACCCACTCCGAGTTTAAACACTGGAAAGCAGATCAGTACCTAGCTCCTCCTTCTTTCATATGTTTCAAGCATGTCTGCATTAGGTGAAAACAGAAAACATTTCCTATCTAAATTTGAGAAAAGCCAGAAACTCCAATGTTACTGTTTTATCAAAGCACATTAGGAATTCACATATCTTTTTTATTTTTTTAAACAGGATTAATCCAATTTAGCATTTCAATGAAATTACCACTGAAGGGGAAATACTGGTATTTTAGGTAATTCACAAGTTAAACCAGACTCTGCTTTTCTGTTTTCTTAGTTACACATCTATTTTAAAATAAAAAAAATAGGATTGAAAGAGTGCAAGTGTAATATAAAGCCATTCCTTAAAATACATTTACAGGATTATCTCCTATCTATTTGAGAAACAAAACTATTATCATATCAAATTGCATTACTCATCCATCTAACCCTGTAATGCCACATTTTGATAGGAATCAATATGAGACACTCAGAGGAGATAAAAGGAACTTTAGAATAAGGACCAAAAAAATAATCCAGAAATCAAAGTTTCTTCCCAGATAACTTTCAATTAAGAGCTAATGCTGTTCTCAGTCTTAAGATTTTATTTTCTACTCTATGAACAAAAGGACTGTAATTTAATCATTTTCATCATGAGTCATTTAGCAGCTGTCAAAGATTTCCAGTACTAAATCAAAACTTGTAACTTCACCTCTTTACGTTACTGTTTTAATTGCAGCAGGCATAATTCTTTTCCTCTAATGAAACCAATACTCATACACTAACGTTCCACCTATCATCTTCCAATTAACAGCTATTACTTGTTTTCTTCCTTACATATTCATATTGGTAGCTTTTTATTTTTCAGCTGTTACTGAACACACTGGATAACCAATAGTTTGAACTGGAAGTTATTTTGCAAGGAACCACCTCCTTTCTACTTGTTACATAGGGAGTATTTTACCTACACAAAGATAAAAATTTTAAAGCCTGCAATGTACTGCAGGTCTTTAACCACAGCTTATGACCATTTAATTAAAGGAACTTCAGCTCATGTGAGGTGTCAGCCACAGAAATACCTGCAACTATGACCTTCTAGACCCATTTCTCACCTGGAACAGTTTGTTCTCACATGCTATTCCCCCTACACACGATGTCTAGCTCCCCTACAATCCTTTGGCTATTTCACTGTTTCCACAGTATGGACACTCAGATTATGTCTTTCTATCCAAATCCTGTACATCAGTGGTACAGACAGGTGACAGCCTGACCCAAAAGATCTTGTAGTGCTTTATTACGAGCCCCTTGATAAAACACAAAACACAGCCTCTACCTGTATTTTGTTTCTCTGAGCACTTTTCAGAAAAACTATGCAAAGCTATTTCAGGTACATTTTACACAGCTCATCAAGACCACAACACTGCTATTCTAGTTTTTAGGTTCTAGTTTTAGTCTTTAGTCTAGACGAATTACAAGTTCTCAAGTTACGTGCAAAAAACTAAGCAGTACTACCTATAGCATGTCAATGCAGTTCATTTAAATGAAAATACTGCCTGGATCTTAGCACAGCCATGGCTATATAATGGCTTAAGTAAATGACTCTTGTACAGAGATTTAACTTGACGTGAACAGAAGTAAATCGAGATTCTATCTTCACATTTTTAAATAAATTACAATACAATTTAATTTATGACAGCTCATTAGTCACACTGGCACCTGCAGCTTTAATTTTCCCTTCGAAAAAAAAAGTACTAAAAATGTGTGTATGCATAAGAAGGGTGAATCAGACTTTTATAGAAACAATTAAGAATATTTGTAATTCTGACAAATGTGCTTGTCTAATTATATAATGAAATGGCAACATTTGGCAAACAAAAATAGGAAAGTTAAAAACTTGATTTTTCAATCTGCCTCAAGGTTCACTAAAACAATTCTGGCAATCTCACAAAGACCTTTAACACAAACTACCAAAGAGGGATTGCTATCTGAAACCGAAGTACAAGTTCCTGAATTTACACACTACTTAAAAACAATTAAATTGCACAAAAATTGTGCTTAAATCCACTATATAAACTACTTATGCAGTACTCATGTGATTCTTTCTGCATCACTACCTGCCCACCTGTCTGTCTGGAGCTTCCAAGTTCGAGTATGCTGAGCTGCATCCCCATGGTGCTGCTGGTGCAAGTGCTGAGGATGCCGCCTTTGCTGCTGCTCTTGCTGGACTTCTACCCAACAGGGAGGGACAGTGGCTGAAAACCGTGGCGTCAAGGTCTCAAAACGGGTCAGTTCAACCAGGGATGTCAACGTTTCAAGAGAAAATGGCTGGTCCACCAAAAGATCAACTCCTGAGTAATTACAGAACTTATATTAATTGCTACACAGATACTTTTCCCAGAACATCCTATGCAGTTTTGAAATATAACCAAACTGCTATGGGTAAAATTAATTACATGGTATATGAAGTTTCTAAAATAATGAAGCAAAAAAACCCATAAACCCAAACAATTAAAACCCCCACCCCAACAACAAAAATACCCAAACAAACAAAAAACCTAACAACAAAAAAAAAACAACCACCAACCAGACACAAGCCACTAAAGAACTCCAGTCTCTAAGCCAGCATCCTTTGAAGGCAGCTCATTTGGAATAAATACTGAGAGCTCTGAGCATGCTGTCTGGGATTCAACCACAAGCATCAGGAAGAAGTAATTAGCCAGCTACACTTTGATGATGTAAAGCTGATTAAAACATTCTTTTAAACACCTGTACTGACTTAGATTTAAAAAAATAATTAAAAAATGAAAGTTTTATATCTCTTGAAAACAGACATGTGGAATTACTACACAATTTTAAACAGTGACAAAAGCGTTACAACATTGCTTTGGCATCTGCTTATCAATATATACTTGGTTTATGGTGGGTTACTAGAATGCTTTGGAAGGCTCCCAATTTAGCTTAAAAGAGGGGTAAGTGAAAAACAAACAGTTTTATATAAGGCACTTGAAAGACACTAGACCTAGACAAGTATTTTGTCTTCTTGTTCAAGTCTTGTCCTGAGGAAACAAGGATATTAACTGAAGGAGTACTCAAGATTAAAATATCACAGGGAGACAAACACCTAAAGAAATGTTACAAAAGAAATTAAAAATATTCAGGTGTCCTCAGACAAAAACCATTGAAAACTTGAGGGAAAGTAACTATGCACAGTGTCAATCTTACTGTATTTCCAGTATTTTTCTCTTAAAAATTTATTCTGGAAAAAATCTTTTACTTGTGAAGAAACAATGGATATCAAAAGCAGCAGGTTTGCTACCTGACTACTACTTGTCACCATCTAGGGAGCAAAGAAAATTACATCCTTCAGCTTGAGAGCAGGCAACAGGGCACATGCAATTCCTCCCCAGAAAGTGGAGGAGCTCCATATGTGATACCCAGAGTCAGGCAAAAAATTCGCTCTCCTTGCAACAACTATAACTTCGACTTTTTAGTCCAGAAGACAGGAAAATGCTGAAGAGATTAGAAATGTGAAATTAGTTAGGAATTTAATTTCAGTAATATAGCAAACACCTTCATTTTTTTATTGCCAAGTACGAACCTCATTAGCTAGATGACACTGCAATGATAAGTGAGATCATCATAGCTCTAAGTGCGCAACAATTCTACCTTTGAGTAGACTGGATTTTTTTCTGGTTCATACCCCCCCCCAGTAGAAACAATTACAAATTTGGAGTATTCAGAGCAATAATATGTAATGTGGTATCAACCCCTAAAACTGAAAAATTAAGGAGCTAAGAGCACTCAAAAGTTACTTAGCATCTTTTGCAAAATTACATCGTTTTGTTATATTGGAATAGTGAGTTATGATGAGCTGATTCTAGTTCTAACGGCAAACTCGAACAAAGGTTTTAAACTGTTCAGGAAAACTAACATCCTTTTTCAATTTGTTTCTATTTAATAAAAAAAAAAAAGGCATTATTTTAGATCCCTTCACCACAAAAATCCCTCCACTCCTTAAAAGAGAAATATTAATTTTAACCTAATCTAAAATTTACAACTCCGTACACTTAAAAGTATTTTCTTCTAAAACAATACAAATCAAAATGTATCCAAGTTGTAAATTCTATTTTCTAGCCTACATTTAAGAAATTCATTCCAGAATGCCAACAATAGATTAAAAAAAACACCCCACAAACAGCCACAATATATATGAACAAAAGCTTGTGCTTGTTACTGTGGTTTCTCTACTGACCACAGCATCTTTTAGCTACAGCTTCAGAGAATACTAAAGTGATTTCATGAAAACACCCTGCCGCTGCTTGCCATCAGCTGTGAACAAGATATATAGATCAAGACTTGATGCTCAGTCAGATCGGCCTAGGAGTTCACTTCCCGAAACAGAAAGCTTTCTGCTGAGCTATGTCTCTGTCTGAAAATCATGTTAAGACAGAAGCTGAAGAAAATGTGTTTTTTTTCTCCTGGCTGGGAATTGATTAAAAGAGGAGCAACACTGATGCTACAAATGTTGGTGGCTATGTCTGCTCACATGCTGACAGCTTCATTATACAGAAAATGTTCGCACAGTCCTAGCCATCATTTGCACATTCTATGCTATGAGTCCAGGATTACTGACTTCAGTATCCTTAACCCGGACTGCTCAGACTAAGAGCTATGCAACCAGCATTTGGTTTCAACTCTTCTCCCCAGACCTCTCATTTCAGCACTGGCTTCCTATGACTATTAACCTTCTCTCAAAGCTTTTAGTGGCTCAGTTTGATGCCACAGCAAAACAGTACTCAATCTATGTGATGATTATTGTACATCTAACAGCTACTTGGAAATCATTACAGACCAAGATCAAGCAATACTACATTCTAAATACTACATTCTAGACAATCTCAAGATACAGCTACTTTTGAAGTAAGTAAATCCCTTCCTTGTTCCAATAAGCTATAATCAAGCTATACTGAAGGTGATGGTTTTCTTTTTATTTGTTTGGGTTTTGTTTTAAATCAGGAACTGCTAAAACGTTATGTCTGTACATAGCCAGTGATAGACATACAGCAACTACATAACAGGGGGCAGCAAAAAAAGGATAAAGCAGCATGCAATTAAATAATTCAGAATCATCCTAAAATGCAACTTCCAAAAATTTCAAAAGCATTTTTACTTATGATACACCTAAACATGTGCGATTTACCTGTAATGCCTGGACTTGAAGGATTAGATAAGGGCTTGGTACCTTCTGAGGACTGTTCTACACTTTTAGAAAGGGATCCATCTACAAGTATATCAGCTTCATCTATGTCATCACAGGTTCCTCCAATCTGAAGGAAATGAAGTTCTCCACCTAAAATCATCACAGACAACAAAAGAAGAAAGTTCAGACATGCATACAGTAACACTCAACTCACAAGACAGCTTTTGCAGTTAAAAGTGCTAAACAACTATGACAGTAATGCAGGACCTGAAATCAGTAAGATTATACAGGAATACCAGGTTTGCTTTACTATTACAATTTTTTTCAGGGTAAATGCAAGACAGAATACAAAAATGCTGACTGCAGTTCTGAATGGCATGAAGGAAAAAAAAACTGAGAGGGAGAGGGGATTAAAGGGTAGTTAGTTAAGGAAACCTCAGCAGAAACGAAACATCATAACCATTCCAATCATTTCCCACAGTGCAAATTATCCCTTTAAACAGAAAGTAGTTCGTCATGTCAACTGATGGCCTACACTACATTCGTAAAGTTGCATAAATTTCCTTTTAAAGTTCAATATTTGAGAACTGAAAAATCACTTCCCCTCTTTAACTCTCGTAACTAAGGGGCTGTTCACATTATTTCATCAAACTTGGAATGACAACACTGATCAGGACAACAGCCAAAAGAACAAGTCCAACATTTGCTAAGGACACAATGTTTTGATGGAAGCTGGAATGATTCAAGGAAGTTGCCCATTAGTCACCACTACAGATATACATAGATGAATTCTGTCATTTACAGAGAAATCACCAAGAAGGAATGCTCAGTTTTACATAAGGCTGGGGGAAGGGCTATTCACAGTTTTAGAAGTTACAAAAATCCTACTCAGTAGGATTTAAATAGAGAAGAAAATCCTAGGGTAGGCCTTCCATAGCTTTTACTGAAAATTGACTACAGACTGTCCTTCAGCATCTGAATACCATTATGACAAACCCTGTTATACAAATTCTCAGTTATCTGAAACGAAGTTGAGATAATACACCTAATAATAAGCCAAGATAAAAGTATTATCAGTAGGTACATGGTCTGCACTGTGAGGGGTGAGTAGAGCAAAACAGCGATAGAGAGGCACAGAGAGGCAGAGCGAGCATGTGAGAGGCACAGAAGACACGCAAAAGGCACACAGAGAGCTGGTACAGGGTTTTTTTCTGTTTCTCAGTATGAACGGCCTGACAACAAATGGCTTAATAAAAGCACCAGAAAAAATAAAACCAGAATAAAAAGAGGAAAACAGTAGCTTAAATGACCAAAATGGACAAGATCTGTGCACTGTGGGAAATCCACCCAAGGTCTGGGCAATGCTGTACGAAAGCAGAGCTCCCAGCATCTGAAGGAACAGGAGATTTCCTCACTACCTTTATTTCTCTTTTTACTTTTATCTTACTGAAACAGCTATTTCATTAAGCCCTTCGTCGGTGAGGCCCTTCTCACTGAGATCTGATAAGAAGCCTCTACCACATCTCTCTCCACCCCAGGTCAACCAACTTTGGTATAGAACAAGAAATTCCAAGAATGGAAGGGAAAAAAAACATAGTTCTAGCAAATAACAACGAGTTTCTTTGAAATTAAACCACTCACAGATGAGCAATTTTCCTTAAAGAGAATTAGGGACACATTAGAAAACACAGACCCTGACAGCTTCAGCTGGTAATAAGCCAAACTTCAGTTTGTTTGCTGTTCTGTTTTTACTGCTCAAAATCAATGATCAGAATAATCTCAACAATCAAAACCACATAATCTCCTGTACATAAATAAAGTACACGCTCATGCCATGGAAGTTCAACCCACTGAATTGCACTATCTGCTGTTTTTATGGCTCTCAGCAGGAAAAATGCTGAAGAACTTCAGAAAGCTGTGGGTTTTCCTAAAGGAAAGTTATGCTAAGGTCTCACTCTGTAAATGGTTGGGTAGAGACTGCTTTTAAAGAAACAAAACTTTAGTCCTCAAACCAGATTTCTGAGTTTCTGTCACTAATTAACAGCAGCGAAAACCATCCTTACCAGTCATTATTCCTATACTACAAGAGGAAGAGTCACAATCCCTGCATTCCTGAAAGATTCCACCACTTTTCCAAGAAAAAATCTGCGCTCAACTTGACATATCCCACTTCCTCATATCTGTTTTAAAAAAGCTTCTGTAAATAAGTTTATTATGATCTTTGGTTAAAAAGTATTAGCCTCTACAATTCTTAGTGCTTTTGCACGCTTTCCAGACCCGTGCAGGGGGCTTTGCTTCTGTATCACAAAGGAGGCATTTGCTCTCATAGAACACACAAAGGCGACCTTCTGATGACGCATACTTGAGAAGTTGTCGCAAAGATACTATAGTTCCTATAGTCAACAGCTAGGAAAAAAATCTGTGTAAAAGTCAATGCTGCTGTTGGTTTGGTTGGTTGGTTGGGTTTTTTCCTTTGTTTTTGTTTTGTTCTGGTGTTGCTCCTGGCTCATGTTCTGCACTACTGGGCTGAAACAGTGATTCATGTTTGACAACTGTAGTTCTCGAAATTTATGCATCCAAACCAAACTGTATCTGGTTCTCTTAAGTACAAGATAACAGGCTTCAAATATCACCAAAAGAGCACCCTATAGCTGTAATCCTATTCAAAATAAATACCTGTAACCTACTGCATAGCTGACACCAAAAAGTAACATTTTGAAGTGGGAAAAGAATTATTCACAAGTCACAAAGACAGATGATGTCTAATTCAGGTCTAAACGGCGGTTACATGAAAACACTCAAAACCTGAAACACCCATTCACACAGAGGTTTCTTTTCAGCTATATCTTATAGGTAGCTATGGGAAAAAATGATACAATCAACGCATGAAAATAATATGCCATCAAGATATATATGATTTCTGTCAACAGCAGGAAAAGGCTGTTCCTACATACGTAACTTTCAGACATGAAAGTATCTCTTCACCTACTCCCATCATCCAAGCAAGTAAACGGGAAAGAATATAATGCTCAGGTTGTATTCTTGAATAGTTTTCCAAGATCCAAGCACTTCCAGTGTATGCATGCTCCATATCTTATACTGAACATTTGCACTTTTGTCCTTCCACTAGGAGATACTTGCCGGAAGGATTCACCAGTGAATACAACTATTCTACTTTCAACACATACCTTCCTAATGTTGTCAGACTACAGGCACTATTCCATGCGTGGTAGTAAATATAGAGGAGCAAAGACCTCAGACTGATTTTGTAAGAAGCCCAAGAAAACTGCATGGTGGGGGGGAGGAGAAACAACAACAACAAAAAAAGCCCACAAGAAAAAAAGAGAAATCTCTAGCCATTTATCTGCTAAGTGGACAATTTTACCCCCATACAGCAGAAAGATTAAAGGACGATTATGATTCAACACAACAGAGATCATGCAAAACCTATTCCTTACGTCAAGTTATTAAAATGTGCAATAACACACAGGAGAAAAAGTTACACTAATAGTTCAGCTTTTTTATTTGCTTTTTTCTTTCAGTATTCCTGAATCTTAAGCAGTACAGTTATTTATAAACCTTAAATATCAAGTAATTCTTTACACAGCTTTGTGTTTTGGCATAAATGCTAGGAGTCTGAGGTTTCAGATGTATCTAACATCAGACTCTGAAATCCAGACTTATAATGTATTTTTATGGGCATAAATACTTAATCCCTAAATATTTATGATGGCTCAAAAGTAAGAAAAATTATCCTAGGACAAGTGACCGAGCTGTTGAAAGAAGAATAGCAAAGCTTCTAAAGACATTTTAACAATGAAAATAATGAAGTTAATACTAGTTTGGTTGCAGAGCAGAAAATCAAGTTCCAAACAGAGGTGCAGTGGTTGTAAGTAAAAGATAATCAATGGATTAAAAAAAATGTTATCAAAGTACTATATTAAAAAGAGGAAGCTTGAGGGCAGAGGGATACCTGTGACACATAGACAGGACTACAGAAATAAAAAATCAAAACTCAAAGGCAGCAAGAACGAAGTCATAGCAAAGCTATTTATAAATTACTAGATGGACACTGTAACACCCTCAGAGGGAACAAACAGAGATATTTGCTGAGAAAGCATAATGACGTGTTTGTCTATTATGAGGAAGACGAAGTGCTCACCAGTCTGTAGCAGAGGTGGTGGTTATCTAGTTAGAGTAGGTTTCTTGTTAGAAATCCTACAAACACAGAATAAATGCTCCCAGCTCAACAGACCTGCATATCTCACACTCAAGTTCTCCAAACAGGTTTAGATAATACCAAATGCTATAAGAATGTAATTACCATACATGCTAACAGTGGATGGGAAAGTACCCTGCACAGTAACAATAAGCCCTTTAACTATTAATCTTAAGCCACAAGAAGAAGAGAATAAATTTGCTGTAAGGAAGAAATGAATGACAGTACAATTCTGTAGGGGGAAAAAAAGGCAACCTAGAGATGTTGGGTTTTGTTTTGTTGTTTTTTTTTTTAAATGAGGTTGCAGTTTGATCAGCAAAGTAGAGGCAAAAACATTACGACACATATACGACATACTAACAGTCTTCAAGGGCAATTAACCTTTCAGTCTGAGTTTCATTTTAACTAGGAAAAAGAGTGCATTATTAAATAAAACTGAAACAGTTTAATAAACACTTCTTCAAAAGCAGTTACCAAAATAGAACAGTTTAGCAAATATGAATGTTTCCATTGGGAATCTGCAAACAAATTCTAGTTGCTAACATGAAATGTTTCATCCATACTAAAGAAGCAGTCTAAAACTTCCACTACTAAAAACTCTCAGTAGGTAAGTGATTATCACAGTGCCCCTCAGAGACATGAGATTTTTACAGTACGCTTGACTTCATCTTTCGGACTTAACAGGTAAATCTGATTTAGCAACTGCTCATAGGAGGACTGTGTAATCAACATGACATCACCATGAAAGAAGGAAATGTGCCAATATAAATTCTTCCAGTAAAGTTAACAAGATATTGGTGGGAGTTCATCTGAAATGTGAGAACCATCCCATCGGTTTATTCCCTCTGAGAGGTTAAGCATTTCCACCAGAGCTGCATTCAAGCGCAGCACAACTAAATGGTACACAGAGGAATTCAACTGGGTGACAGCCAGAGCCGTTTCCACTGTCCCTGTGTGACATGGAAATGGGAGGTGTGATATTTTAGGGTCTTCTGCAAAGTAGCAGTTACCTGGACCAGAGTTATGCTCCCCTCCCACCTGCCTCCTTCCCTCAAAATGTCTCATGTTCATTCTGAAGAGATCTAACAATCCTGCATGGACAGCCTGGCTCTCACACTTAAGAGAGAAGTAATAATACCAGTTGCAAAAGGCTGAAGCAGAACCAGCAGCCCTACCTGAAAGAAGATACAACTGACCACTGGAATAAGGTATAAAAGCATTATCTTCTCTACCCTCTTAAATATCGCCACAGAGAGAAGGCATTTTTCTGAAATGTGAACCTCTCACACAGAAATAATTACATACAGGAATTACTTTGGTTTGGTTTGGATTGAAGAAAATCTGTGCCTCTACAAGAACAATTTACCTGTACACTGGACATACTCAAGAGTTACTCCCATTTCAGAGACCTAAATCTACACTTAAGATGAGGAATTAACCAGAGTTCATGCTCTCTAGAACAGAATCAAACTGTACATAAATTCAATGGAATTTACCTATCACTATTTTGAAACTCAGATTCTAATGTTCTAGAATATAATCCAAATACATTTGTAAGAAAAAAAACAACATTAAGAATTTATTTTTAAACAAAAGTCTTACCTTTGGTGCATGCACATAATCTGTCTGTGCCCGAACAGTATATCACAGAGACAAACATATCTGGTTCCTCAGTGCCCTCCTTTTTGGGTGGCTCCACTTTGGCCAGAATTTCAAAGTTTGTAAGATCTAGTATTTTTACATATCCTCCCTGAGTAGTTATTACCAGGTGCCCAAGAGTAGAGATCTCTGATCTTCTCTCTCTCCCACTGCCATTTTTAGAAGTTAACTGTATTTCCTCTACAGGCTCCTCACAGTCATCTTCTCGAT
This sequence comes from Neopsephotus bourkii, assembly GCF_033783945.1. Taxonomy (NCBI): domain Eukaryota; kingdom Metazoa; phylum Chordata; class Aves; order Psittaciformes; family Psittacidae; genus Neopsephotus; species Neopsephotus bourkii. The sequence goes on along the minus strand of NW_026901776.1, from coordinate 7,771,174 downwards.
TATCCAATATATCTGGTGGGAGCAAAATCATTGAGGTAATTGTGTCTTGGGGGTCTTTGATATGCTGGATTTTTACTGGTTCCTCCTCTAGAGTAACTATTCTAGTGGCATAATTCATCTTATAAAGCACTAGGTATCCACCACTAACACTTCTCTGTTCAGGCTGAATTATTAAAGGAGTTGGTACATCTGCTGGTGACTCATGTTGGATTACATCAACACTCGTGCCATTCACTACAGCAAGACTTGATTCTAGTTCCCCTTTCCTTCTATTACATAGTGCCGAGTTTAATTTATTTAAATTGTTCAAGGCCTCTACTTGATTTATTGCACTCAGAGATTCGACAGAACAAGTCCGCAGTCCTACTAACAGATGAACTCCATCTGCACAAGGCGTGATTGAATCTACACACAGGTTCTCCTCCTCTGCAAACTTTGGCAGACGCAGGCATTGAACCAAAGTCCCAGGCTTGGGAACCATAGAGCTCCACTTGTCCGAGTCCGGAGAAGCTAGGTTGGCTGCAGCATCTGCAAACTGCTGAATGTAAGTCACAGGGGGATCCTGTAATAGCAACTGCTCCTGACTGTCCAGCTCCATTTCAATGATCTGTGGAACTGTGAAACCATCATCATGTATACTTTTACTCATAATATTGTTCATCTGTGAAAAGAGTTTTCCTGCTTTTTCATCAGACTCCTTAATGCTGTATAGCAGCAATACAGGTAAAGTCCTCCTTACCAGAGGGGAATTCAGTTCGGAATTAGTGCAGGATTCATTGTCAGTTGATCCCTGTTCTGAGACACTCTCACCTCGAGTCCTACTTAAGCCATCCAGTGACCTCTGAGAGTTACTGCTAACAGGAGAGGTAGCAGGTGATTTGTATGTTAACAGACCTCCAGCTAATAAACAAGGAAAGGGAATGTTGTGTTGTTCTAGATGTTTCTCCTTCATCTTTTCACTCTTACAGTTGGCCAAACAGGGATTTGCCCCAAGTTCTTCTAGATCTTTAACCGTGTCTTCCAGAACATTTGCAACAATTTCCCACTGAAGTTTTTCGGGTTGTTGAAGGATGCTGAGAGCTGTTATATCAAGGCTGATTTCCATAGTTTCTTTTTGTGATGTATGCCCTTAAAACAAAAAGGTTTAACATATTTTAACAACAACAAAAACAATCACCTTGCAGATAATACTGTTTGATGAAAAAAAGCCCTTTTTACATCTCAAGTCAATTTCACTGTGTATGTACAGTCACGTATTCTTCCCTCACCCTCCCGCTGATTCTTTGAGTAAGATGTAAAGTCAATTATGCAAAATAAGAAGTAATCCTCCCTCCCCTCAAAATTTCTGACTCAGCCTCTAGGAAAATCAGACAAGAACAATATGCATAGCACTGTTCTGCTTCCATATGAAACCTTTATTCAGGAAGAAAAATACTCCAACAAAGTGCATACACAGAGGCAAACAATCAAAGTACTCTCTTGAGGCAAAAGTTGCTCCTCAGAGAGAAGAACTCTCTCTGGCATTCCCCTGAATTTAAAGGAGCTGCTAGAGCTCTGATTTGTTCCTGTTCTAAGTAGGTTCTTTTAACTTGGTTTGTGTTTTAGTGACAGCAAGATAAGCACTGCTTATTATCAAATAAGGCATTTATTAACTATCAAAGTAAGGATTTTCCTTGTCTCCTGTGTGTAATCTCTCCAACACAGAATGACTTAAATACTGTCATTGCTTTCAAGGTCAATCTTTTTTCCTTTTTTCTAATACAGTGAATATAATATCACTGATTTTGATAGGGTTTTTTTAAAAGCCCGAGAAGAAAAACTTCCCTCCTAACCTCAAACTATGAATCAGACATAACTTACCTGTCACAGATTCTGATCTGGAATGCTCTTCACTGTCTGAATCCTCCAGCAGGTCATCACTGAAAGAAAGTGCATGAATGACACTATGTACACTGTTGCTGCATTCTTAATTAAATAAATAAAAATAAAAAAGTACTGTGTATTATAACTTGGCATTTATTTTAGTCAGCATTGTAAGCACTGTACATCCATTGATAACCTGGTCATTGACACTAATAGTACAAAGACATTTTTACTCCACCACCAAACCAGTAGGCCAGCTTTTCATTTGCCTCATTCTAATACTGTATTCCCAAAAATTCAGATACAAATGGAATTAAAATGAAAGCCTGTTCTCAGGAATCTTTGCAAGAATAACAAAGCCAAACAAACAAAACCTCTGAAAACTGATAACACCTTCTTCAGAGTTCCTCAACATAGTCTCTGAAAAGTGGAGCTGCCAGGCTGCTCTTTTATTCTACCAAGGTAATTTTGTAGCTAATACAGAAGTGTGTTGAGAAGTGTCTTGCTTTTAAGAATACTACCAGATGAATCATTTTTTCAGAACAGCAGATTCTTTTCAAGACACCTCTTCAAGAGAAACAGGCCCTGCACAGTTTTAAGAATATACCAAGATCTCACACAGCTGGCTTTTCCAATGTAAGAAACAATTTCCTATTACAGGCTCTTTACATATAGGAAGATCTTTGCAGCTTCAGGAGTAACTACTCACTGGAGTACTAAGCTTGATTTCCAAAATTCAACAACTTCCTCCTCACACCAAAAAAAATGGATATTTTTTGGCTCAAAACTGATTAACCTTCACTTCATGACAAGGCAGCAACAGTTCAATACTTTGATTTTCATTCACCTTCCCCTTGAGTGGGAAGGTGATAGTAAATTTCACACTGGCTAAGTGAAGTGAAAGATGCTTAGTTCTGAGCAGTATGACTGTACTGTCTGCACTATTCTTTAACCAGCTTTTCAAAATGTCTTAATTTTTTTAACTGTCAAGGAGTTTACAGCCCTAAAAGTCTAGGCCTCGGCAGCTCTTAGGCCCCCAACATTCTAATGTTGCCCACATTTCCACATACCCTTTTCAGAAGGATAAGCTTCATATTTGCTCTGCAGTACTGTAGGAATCACACCAAGCTTAAACCCAAAGATTTACTTTCCTGCGCACACGGAATACAATTACTCTCCGTGATGCTGAAGAAACATCCAGAAAACTAGCAAGACTTCCCAGACACCTTTTGTCTTGAGTTTTACAGAAAATATTCACCCTTTTGTTTGAGCTTTGGTAATAGGAGAAAGGAGTTTCCAGGCACAGACTGTAAGAAGCATAAATGAAAGAATACTGCTTTTTCTCACATGACACTTTCTAAACACCAGCACACCCTTCTAGCTTACGTAAAAGCTTGCAACAGGACTGTCTAATTGCTTAAAGTCTGCATGCATGTGGTAAACGCAGAAAATGAAAGCAATTCCTAGCAAATCCACATAATTAATTTTCAGAATGACATAACCAGACATGGAGAAAAAAATCAGAGAATGACATGTTCCAGAAATTCATGGGTAGCTTTTACTTTCAAAATCCAAAATGCGTAATCCATGAGTAAAATCAAAAGCTGTTCCAAAACTTACATTCCTTTCTCTTTTTTTCTCTGCCTATGGAACATCAGCACAGGCAGCAATGAGATTTGGTATCTCTGTTAGTGGTGTATGAAAACTGAAACAGCAGGAATAAAATGGAACTGACTTTAAAGATAGAAATTTAGATTACTGGGTCTTAAGTGTTGAATTGTGTACATAATCACAGTGGTTAAAAAAAATTATCTCCAAGAAAATAAATCTTACCCATCTTAGGTTTCACAAAGCATTGACTTAACTGAACAGCATTTACCACTTACACAGCAACATTCCATATTTCTCATTTTGTAGATCAGCATACCTGTCTCCTTCTAATTTTGGTATATCTGAACAACTAGATGAATCTTCTAGCCATGCTAGTGTTGGTCTCCTTGAGTCAACCCCTGAGCTCTGTTCTCCTGATAACATAAGTTGCTGCACAATAGCTGGATCATATGCATTGATCTCAAATTTTAAGTGGACCTGAGAAATAACAACAACAAAAAAAAACAAAACATAAGAGGTCTTTGATTTGAATCAAGATACGCTTAGTCAGTAATTAGTTAATAAAAACTGGTTTATATTGTGTACCTTCATAAGTTTGGAAACATCCCATATACAGATCTTTCCTCGTTTTGTTGCAGCAGCTAGAAAATGAGGGCAACTTCCAGATCCAAAACAGGCTATTCTGTCAGTGCCATCTGTGCAGGGAAACTGTGCTGGACTTGTTGCCAGTGTGACTGAAAGAGGTACATTCTGAGTGTGCTCACCCTTGACAAATGGGCAGTTTGGGGAATGTCTCTCATGTTCAGACCTTTAATGTTAAAAACAAACACAGCAAACATTGACTTCTTACTGTGAACTTACTGTGAAAAATACACACATCATATATAAACTCAGCCCTTGAAGCAAAGCTGAAACTGAACTGCTTGAACCTCTCTACTGTAGTGACAGGACAAGGGGTAACGGGTTAAAACTTAAACAGGGGAGGTTTAGATTGGATATAAGGAGGAAGTTCTTTACTGTTAGGGTGGTGAGGCACTGGAATGGGTTACCCAGGGAGGCTGTGAATGCTCCATCCCTGGCAGTGTTCCAAGACCAGGTTGGACAAAGCCTTGGGTGAGATGGTTTAGTGTGAGGTGTCCCTGCCCGTGGCAGGGGGGGTGGAACTAGATCTTGAGGTCCTTTCCAACCCTAACTATTCTACGATTCTATGATTCCGCATTCAACCATACAAGAGAGCTCTGAAGCTACTAACACAGCTTTCCCTGCTGTTTCTCAATAGCACAACTGTATTAAAGCCTTTAATCGCTTAATGGATATTGATATTCAAATGGGATAAGTCTACACACAGTGCTCTTACTACATTTAGTCCATTTAAAAATATCATTGTTCTGTAGGCAGGAGCCCATCATGGACTTGTGAAAAAAAGTCCGGATTAAATTCTACAGAACATACATTAGAATTCCAATGTTATGAGATACCAACCCTGGAAACATTCAAGGCTAGATTACACAGGGCTCTGAGCAACCTGGTCTAGCTGAAGATGGCCCTGCTCATTGCAGGGGTTGGACTAGATAACCTCTAAAGATCCCTTCCAACCCAAACCATTCTGTGATTCTATGATATTACATGATTATGTTACCTTACTAAGACACAGCAATGTCCTGTCTTTAGCTCTACATTCACACTTAGAAAAATCAAAACTGAAAACAGTCCTGAATGACAAATTGGCCAAGAAACATGAAAAAACCTTCTTATCTCAATATATGTCTAAGGTAGAGACATGGCAAAGCAATTACAGTACTACAAAATGTCTGGAAACTAATGAGGGAAAGGAGAAGACAAGACTAAGACTATTACAAAGGAATGTTTCCAGCAAGTCAAGAATAAGGCATATTCAAATAACGATTATAAATTACTAGATAATAAAGACAAAAAAAGTACATTAAGAACCCTGATAAAATCACTGTAAGGCACTGCATTTCACTGCACGGTGATAACCATGTGCAATTTTAGCTGATTCATGGAACTAATAACGAATCATGCAAATTCACATAAAAAGCAAACATGCACTGCATGGCAACTGAAGTTTAAGAATGTAAAGACGTGTTCTAGTCACAATGATAAAAAGATTTAATTTAGATCCCTGTAAAGAAATGTTGTCTGCCATGGAACATCTTGAACATCTTTGCCATAGAACAATTTGTAATGAAATAGCAAATTAGAATCAAGAAATAAAACTAACTACAATGGGCTTGACTTAATATTATACAAAACTTAGACACAGTAAAGGGAATTATTTTGTGATTTGTCCCATGGAATCATTATGGAAATCCATTTTTGTCAGCGATGCTCCCTAAACTCAGCAGAATTCCCATTAAGATAATGGCGATCTTTGTCCTCCAAACATTTCTAACCCCTCCATCACAAAATTAAGTCTGCTCTAAACATCATTAAACTTACCAAGGTTCATCTGTAGGCTCCCAACACACCAAACATACACTACAGGTAAAACACATGGCTCTGTCATCTCCTGATGAAGCAGGCTGTAAAATATGAAGAAACACTTGAAATGTATATAGGTATATATTACAAAACACTTGAACCAGGTGATCAAGTCACCTTCTAGTGGCATAGCAAAGCACCACATTAGAAGTATACAAGGTCACAAATTAGCAACTATAAAGGGGCAGAATTTAACTTTTTAAAATACAGAAATAAATAAACCACATTACTACAGAAGAGACTCAGAACCAACACATGTACAAGCCCCTTGCTAAAACCTCACAGATCAGAACAAAACGCCATCACTGGTAAGACTTTCTTTTATTTGGAAGAATTTCACAGGGCTCAAAAATGAAAAGCCACTGCATGCTTGGATAAACACAGGTTAAACAAGTATTTCTTACTATGCCCTCAATCTGCTGGAATATAAAGCATTCTATACCACTTCTCTGCAAACGACAGTTGCTACTTGCTGAAGTGACACAGAAAAAGAACAGAAATTTCAGTTTTCTTAAAATCTAGCATTTTCCTGATCACATCTCAAGTAACAGATACGCTTGGGAATACACAGATGCAATTCTAACATAGAAGTTCCCTGCATTTTTGCTCCCAAACAAGCTTAAGGAATTCTCCAAAAACTTTCTCCACTTGCACTTATGAGGATTTGCAGTTAACATGAGGCAATGTCAGCTATTATTATTTAAATCCATAAGATAAATAAATCTTTATAGTAGAAATAATTTCAAAGAAGGAAAAGTAAGCAAAAGTAGTGGAATGAAATGTTGAACTTATTCACTAAATTTAATAATTTAGTAATATGATCTAGGACTGTTATTAAAATACAGCGTAAGTCCCACTAGGAAAGTACGGTTAAAGAATTCTGATGTCAAGCTTATCGCTTTTTTGCTTTACTTATAATACCTGTAAAAGATAAATATATTTAGTCAATAGTCTAACAAGGAGAGAGACTCTATGTAACAGACAACTTGATCGTTATTACTGTTAACACAGATCAATTTAATACTTAGAAGTGTTTTATACGCTGAAGTTCAGAACAATATTTTCTGTGATTTGTAAAAAGGAAGCAACCTCTAGGCATAGAAAAAACATGAAACTTTTTCACCTGCTCCCCAAACCCTCATCTAGAAAACAAATACTACTAGCAACTGAACTTTTTTACCTGGTGATAGAACCCAGCTTGAGCCATAGGATCTGGCTGTGCCCACCTATAACCCACATGAGGCCATGAAGTGAATGTCTCCCGTCTGTTAGCTTCACTATACATCAAAGACCTATAAACGCAAAAAATGCTACATTATCTAAAACTGCCACTTAGGATAGGAAAAAAAGTAAAGTAGTTAACATGTATTTTCAATGTTTTAGAAATACCACAGACTGTTAAGGATGACAACTTGTAAGTACAAGTTGTAACTACTACAGAAATGTTACAAAGTTCTTTCACAGAGGTGCCTAAAGTACATTCTCCACAAAAGACCAAAAGCAATGCAACAACTTAGAGGTCTTAAGTTCAAAATTAATAGAATAAGCTTCTAGGTAGCCTGTTTGGTCTAACTGAAGAGAAGCATCAGATATACGAATCTACTCTGCATTTACTGAAGATGAAGAATCTATCCCAATAGAACTGCTAGAGAGATGTTGGTTTGTTTCCTTTTTAACATGACAACTATTGTAAAAATTTGGCATTATTAGTTGAACAGATATGAATATGCATACTTGAAAACACTCCAAAGTAGTATTTTAGGCTTAAATACATGGCACCAACCCCACAAAATTTGTCAATCACTGACAGTGTAATACTTAAAAATTATAAACTACATCACAAGATATGAATTCCTCTGCAGCTCAACCTCTACAGAGGAAAGAAGCACCTCTTTTCCACCTTTACTCAGAGCATGTCCCTCATCTGAAATAGTACATAAGAAACAAATATCAGCTTTTCCTTCTCCTTCATGGAAGTTTTTTCTCCAGTATCATCCCAAGAACTAGTGCTGCTAGATAGAAAAGTTCCTCACTTCTTGGTTTCTAACAGTTTCAGAAGATTTTTTTTCTGTCTTATAAGAGAATGGATATATTAAACATTTCCTACCAAGGAGGTAAACTAGTCCTGCAACACCCCCCTAAGGGCTGTGCTGACTTGGCATTATACCATTTTGGAAATCTTTAATAAAAAATGGAAATTTTAATCAAAAACCTTTGGAAAGCTTTAAAGAAAAATACAATACAGCAAGGTACAGAGTTGGGGAGCGGAAATACGAGACGAAATTAAATCGTATCAATTTTTTTGATGTAAGAAATGATAATAAGCTTACAAAATAATATTTCTATAGAAATGTACTAGATGGAATTACAGACTTAGAAGATTTATCAGTATTCTAACTAGTCTCTGCATATGTAGACTAAAATAACGGGTTACTCACTTGTGTGCACATTATTATTTGGATCAGAAAGAGATGAACCAACAGTCTGAGGCAAAATTTTCTGACCCCAAACACACAGCAGCTGACTAGAGAGTTCACATGCTGCAAAGGTAATAACTTCCTAAACTTCTAAACCACAAAACATAGGCATAACCCTTTCTTATATGAAGGAACTGATTTCATCTTGCAGCATAGTATGTAGGCTTTATCTTTGGTAGACAAATGAGTGCTGTCTTTGCATTCAAAGAAGCATACATATCCTCTTAAAGCTATGCAGTTTCTGAACATGTCAACATGGCAGTGTCAGTAAGGTCTAAAGCTGTAACGTAATAAACTAGTCATACACGCTTCAGATAAAGCCCATAATCAAACATGTTGAAAAGTAAAGCCTCAGTGAGCATATCACATTAACGTGCTACAATACCACCTAGGGATCTGTATTTAGGGCTGCAATTGTTACCTTTTTGAAAGTATGTGTTGGGATTAAGAGAAAAGTGAGCTCAATTAGCCTGGCAATGAAGTTAGAAACCAAATGAACTCTTGCGGCACCCATAAGGGTTTCTTTTAAGTTTAGTGATACGTTCAGTGCAATGTGCACTAAACAACAGTTAATTACTGGTATGTGCAAGAGGAAGAAAACACAGAATAGGACTAATTCCTCTGGCAGATAACATCACCTCTAAGAGCTTACTCTGATATAACTAAGGGGTTAAATTCATCACTTATTTTGTCTTAATATACCTGTCCACAGATCGACCGGGTCCCACACCAAGTTCTGGTCGAGCACTGGGTAAGAGGTAAGATAACCTATCCATCACAGAGGATGCTACAGGTAAGGCAGCAATATTTTGATTTATCTTCTTGAGTTCATTTACAATGGCACTGGCGACAGACTTTAAAACATGATGAGGAAGGTGGAAAGTAACTGTTGCCCACTAAAACAAGAATAAAAAGCACCTAGTTTATATTTTAAAGTTTTAACATCTAAAATCAAACAGATCACAGAAGTGTCAAAGGCAAAAACAAATGCACACCTTGAACCTTCTCTTAAGATGTACAAGAACAGACACACAAAAGCTAAAGAAAATAATGCAAGTAAAGTCAGTAACTCCAGATTTTAAGCTCAGTTCAGTTTATTATTTGGATTTATCATCAAGAAATTAACCTTGTCTGTTCCCTTAACAAGTGAAAATTCACACTAAGGAACACATAATACATTCTATCCTCTTAAAAAAAAATCCACCACACCAAGTCAAGCATTTTGTATGCTTCAATGACAGCCAAACAAATTAGACTTGGAAATCCATGCTAGACAGTACAGAGACAAATTCTTACCTTTGCAACTTTATGATTTGCTGCTGTTTCATGTGAGGTATTTTTTAAACCATCCTTCAGTTGTGTAATGAATAAGTCATATCCCTCTGTACTAGAAACATCTACTTTTTCTATGCAAGCAGATAACAGCTGCTGAGCCTAAAATGCAGATGAGCAAGAGAAGTCAGCATATACACTGAATAACTACAGACAAGAATTACACCTGTTCCATTACTCTGGGAAATTTAATTTGGCATAACCTACTTTACCATATACTATATCAGTGTAATTCACATAAAAGACCCCGAGTTGAATAAGCAGTTCCAAACTTTACTTTGTAGGCCAACTAAGAGATAAACTTCAGCAACAGTGACAGTAATTACAAGAAGATCCCTCAAGGGCAGTATTGCCAAATGTTAAACTTGTCAGTCATATAAACAATTAAAACACAACATACATTAAAGCCAAGCAAAAAAAGTGACATCTATTGCCCAATGCTTTCCCTTCGAAAGGATTAATTCAGCTTTAGGGACAAACAGTGAGAGCAAGAACAAAGCCTTGGTATTTCTGAGTAGCTTTGGATCTTAAAAATAGTAAATGATAATGAAAGAACAACACTACGACAAAATTAGAGATAAATTACTTACAGTGCTAGCATAATGAAGCTGAAAAGTTAGACAAGAAAAAAAGGGCTAGTTCAGGATCCTGAAATTCTTAAAACTCACAAATAAGGCGTCTAGACAAGAACATATATAGACTTATTTTCTTCCAAGTTCCATTTGTTTCTAGCTTGTCTGCTAACTTCACATTGCCAGGTAAGATTTAAAGGTACACTTTATATGCAAAGCATAGAGCATTCTGTATCTGTTGTTAGGTGGGCTAACATCTGAAAAATGTTACATGAAACCTTTCAAGTTACAAACGCCAAGAAGTATTTCCCAAGGGCAATGGCCACTTGGTTACACCCTTGTCCTTGGGGAGTTCAGGGAAGACAAACAGAAATAAGATCAACCTGTCCCCTAGCTAAGGCTGTATCCACTTCTCAGATTTCAATATAAAGACAATTACAATTTTTGTGACATCTCATACTTCTCAAGTCTCTTGCAGATGACAGAAGAAAAACAGATAAGTTTGTGGAAGTTCATAAATTTACAGTGTTCTATGGGGAAGTAAAAACAGCATAAAGCCTGCATCATAACTTGTTAATGCTGCCAATTCAAAATGCCTCAAGATGCACTGCATTACCAGCAGATCAATCATACAAAAAGACTACTTAAGTGCAAAAATTTGCAGAGAAGTTGTAGAGACTAACAAAATATAAAAGGTGGACTGAGGCATTTGTGTAATACTTGCTTCATATTTGCTAAAATTCTCTGAGGTCTGGCTACCTCCTGTTTAAAATTAAAAGTAAGAACTGAAGACTGCAAATGTTCTTCATACCACCTCACTGATTTGGCCATGCACTCCCCAGATCTGTTCCTACTGAACTACAGTATTTTCATTCCCCGTGCCCCTCTCCCTTGGAAGGACCTTTTCAGAGAAGTGCTCTATTTTAACCTTGAGATAATGGTGTGTAAACTCTTTAGAACCTAAGAATCTTTACGTAAAACTGACACAAACTTACATTAGACTGCAAATCAGTGACACCAAAACTTCCAAAAGGAAATGCTGACTTCTCTCAGTCCCTTCACACTTGGCCATACACACCAAGATTTAGTAGTTACCCGCAAAGGGTGTAAAAATTATGTCAGTGACAGAGAGCTTGAGGAACCTGGAAAGCTCTCTTCGGAGACCGCTATGAAGCAACATTTTATTGCTGTTACTCCTACTCAAGATAAGTAGTTAAAAACCTCATATATGACACATATTCTTGGTTCATAATAAGCACCTACTATTCAATACTCCCAGAGCACATATTTTAAACTGACACCGAAGGTAAACCGATGCAACAAAATCTAAAGCACTACACCCCAAGCAAAAACATGTACACTGGACTCTCTTAATCGATAGCAAGTCCTTGCTTATATTGTCTCAAATCAGAAGCAATCACATTACAGCTGCAATAGTCCAAACATAAAAGGGAGGCCAGGTTTGCAGAGACAAAAAGTTTTCAATTAGGCCAACTGACCCAGCTAGAAAAGTTAGATTCCAGCATTAATTCTTCACGTGTAGCAACATCATATTACCTAATTTTATTTACCTTTTTTCCCACCTGAAAGCCTAAAACAATCAAACACCTCAAGGATGCTTCGCAGCCCAGACTGACTTTGTAAGTGCACACAGATTCCATACATAGCTCTGGAAATGAGTCTTGATTTCTGGTCACTAAAAAGTTCTTTCATCTGAAATAATGTACTAGTGATTCTAGTAAGCTCTTACTTGCCAGAGATACAGGTACTGCAAAGAGCTATTGCCCTATGAGAGGTAATAACAACTTTTCCATTACATGCTGTTAATATCACACTAGAAACCTAGGGTCAAATGTCTGGTTTCAGTATTTCTGACAGCATTATTTACATACTCTTTTTCCCCCCTTCCCCATACATCTTACCTCTGTAACCGGCAATTCAAGCTGAACCACATCATCTTGTTTTGAAACAGGTGTTTGCAGAGCTGTGTCTAACAGTAAGATGCCATTGAGATCTTTCCTACATCCTACTGCATAATCATCCACAAAGATCACTTTATCCACAGCAGAAATATACTGACATTTCACCCGTCCACCTGGTTTAGCTAGAAAGGGAAAGGCAAAAAGCAAAATCTGATTAGAAAACAGCGTTTAAAAAAGACCTTTAACATCTGTTCCAGAAATTAATGTAGTATTTCAACAAAATCTTTACTTGAGTGATCAAAACCCAGCATTTTAGGTACTACACCTTTCACCTAACTTTATATTTCCTACATTAAAAACCAAACATCCAAAATTTACATATCCCATCAATAACTACAACTATTTTATTCCCATAATGGAAGCCATCATTCAAGTCCTGCTCCTACCAGGAAGCCTAAACTAGTGTTTTCAAGCCTAATGTAGATGCCTGGTGTACTTGATGTTAGCTGACAACCAAGAACAAGAATTAAATTCCACAAATCGGCATGAAAATTATACCAAAATTGCTAAACTACCATTAAGGCTGATTAACACCATTTCATTCATCAAAACAACACTCAAAACCTAAGTATAGCATATAACATGTGCCAATGCTACACGTTCCTTCAGACACTAATGTAGCTTATTTCTGTCCAGCACCACACACAGGATGTCAGCAATAGGTTAGAGGAGTTTGGTGGAGGTGAAGGAAGACTGGCAGCAAGTAAGACTGGCAATGGATATTATCCCCAGAGATTTTTAATATCGCTCATTGTTACATGTCTAAGGCTGGATGGATTGTAAAACTAAATCCATGTAATATGCTACCTGTGTAGAAGGCAAATTGCTTTAATTCATGGGAAGTTTAAGTTGGTGCTACAGAATCTGACTATATGTATGCCTTAAGTAGATGAACACATCATCCAAAGCACAAAGCTGGAATCACTGGATCATCAACACAGATCTCTTTTTGTTGCACAGCAACAGAAGTTTCATTAAATTTTGCATTAATTGAGTCCCTGTTCTCCCCTTTCTGCAGGCACTGGATACTGGTTTTATTATGAATAATTAAAAATCACCATTAAGGTAGCTACCATACAGATAAAGCATCCAGATAAAGACAGCCACTTAAATCTGTCATCTTCACACTTTGATATATTTAAGTGGAAATTATAACTTCTCCAAATATAGGGCATATCAATCTGACTACACTGCACTTGTGGTATCCTCTCTTGAAAACTCAGATCAAGAATAGTTGTCAGCTGCCCTTCTCACCAAAAGTCTGGAAACAGTGACTCACAGACTCTCAAAATATGACACATAAGCCCTTGCCTGCATGAAGTATGCTGCGATTGTAATCATTGCTATAAATGTTTCCAACTTTTTTCAGAAGCACTTCAAGAGCCCTGGAATCACTTGATAGCTGTCAAGTCATTAGCCCTAGCTTAACATAAAAAGGTCCTCTGAATGGCAAATCTAGTAGTTTCAAACTGGTTTTTTGCCAATACATTGGAGTTCCTCACACAAGACTTTCTACAGACAACACAGCAGCAACAAGGAAGTAAGCCATTCTACAGAAAGGGAAAAAAAACCAAAACCAACAACACCCCCCCCCCCCAAACCCCAACAGTTTTAATAAAAAAAAAATCAAACACAATTTTTAACACTTTTAAAAGTATTACTTTCAACAATGTTCAGAAAACCCATTTCAAGATGGATCTACTACTAGTCACAAACTAGTTCACAGGTGGCTGGCCATAAATTAGAACAATGGGTTAAGAACCAGGAAACTAAAAACTTTGTAAGTCACCACTATAGAAGAAGTCACCACTGTAGAAGAAATGCCTAAAAGAGTTTAATCACCCTCAAAGCATTGGCAGAAAGGTCCTTTCTAACTCAGGATCAACATTTTACAATGTGCCAAAGGACTCTGACCTATATCCTTTGAAAAACCTACTGGCACTACTACATTATATCCTGCCTGTCCAGCCTGGCTAAGTTTACTAGAAGCAAGTACTGATCTGCATCTTCACAAATCACAATTCAAAAGTTTCACATAAACTCACAAAATTACTCAACCCAGATCATCAAAACCCAACTCTATTCTCATTTTAGTCCAAATTCCTTCAGCTGTCATTTATGGAAGGTGAAATAGACATTTCAAGGTTTTAAGAATTTTGCTTTTCAATCTTGACACAAGTGAATCATGGCTTCTCCCAGTATCTCCAGTTTTCTATCTAGGATTAAAACCAAAAGAACTCTCTAAGAAGCCATTAAGCCTTTGGTCAGTTCCTATAAGGAAACCCAGCAAGCTGCTAGCATGTTGAAAGTGGAAGCGCAATAGCATACTACATCATGGTATGTCATCTATAACAACCTTAGAACTAGCAACCCGAACACTTAAAAGCAAATAAACAACAGAAAAGGAACATTCCCCCTCCATCTTCTTTGACTGAACACTAAAAAACAGAGATCAGCAATTTTCTGGGATCAAAACTGACCTACAAAAAATCACACAAAATAAACTTGTTCAGAGAATATATAAGTCTAAGCAGCACCTATTGTGCCTATCTGCAGGCAGTGAGATGAACCAAACTAATTAGAGAATTGGCCTTTCATGTCAAGAATCAGAATGAAAAAGCTTGTCTCCATCTCTGATATAGATAGCTTTAGCCTCAAAGCTTTAGACCTTAAGAGGAAGTGACTCACCTGAGTATGCATGGCTACCTTCATGAAGAGATGTAGATTAATGTTGACAGTAATACTTTTGATCTTTTATAATATTGAGAAAACTTAATTCCCCTTGAAAACTGCTAGCAAGGAATGGCACTAAAACATATCACAAAGTCACTAATTCTCTTGGCAAGAAACTCCTATGCACAGAAATCAAAAACCAAAATTGTTTCTAAATCACAGAAAACTAATACTTTTATCTGCAGCTATAAAGTGACAGTTGTTAACACATGCATCACAGCACTAGTGACATAATGCTAAGATCCAAGACCAATCAAACAGCTAAAGGAACATCCATAACCTCAATCTATGAATACAACTAGGTCTTTAGATTAAGAATTAAAGTAACATTTTTGGAGAAACAGAAATCCCATCAGCTCAGCAAAACATGTACACACATTAACTGCACTGAGCCCAGTCTTTGCATTCCTAATTTAAACTAGAATATCCAAACAATACCTCAGTAGTCATTTGAAAATACTGCAACCATGGGAAGCTATATGGATAAAGTTTCAGGAAACCAAAAGCCCTACCTATCCTACTAAGTCTGTATCATTGGATTTGAACTTAAGCTATTTAAAGGCAGGAGAATCCAAAAACTCAAGTTAAGGGAGCGGTACAGCTGCAGAAGTCCTTAAAATTTACTGTAAGAATTAAAAATAAAAATTTATTCCCTCCTTCTGTTGTGAAGTGTGGGCGTAAAGCTTCAAGTTTAGGAGGCATTATCACTCCTGGTAATACGCTGTATTAAATTCTCCTTCCAGAAGCCAAATCAGCAGACAACAAAACCATCCTTTCAACTGGAGGCAAAAATGCTTCTTGACAGAACATTGCTCAGCTGGTTCGCACACATTTTTCAGATGTACATGGGATTAAAAAAAAAACGTATGTATCAGTTGTCCTCATTTGCTGTGAGGCAGGTGCCTTTCCTAATTGCTACCCAAGTAGCATATAATAAGATATGCCAAGGCAAGCATATCAGAACCCTTACAGTTTGAGGAAGTTCTACAGTACAAATAATAATAATAAAAAAAATGTTTTAAGCTTTAACTTGCTGGTTTAACTCGCTATATTTTCAGGAAACTATTCTGAACTAGTACTATACAAAATCACTACTATAGATTAGTTGCAATGGGTAGTATTTTTACACAAAAGAGGACAAAAAGCAAACTACTGCAAGTTTGGTTTAAAAAGGAGAAAGATGTATTTAAATTGTTTTAAATCAGTGGCTCCCAAAGGAAACCAAGACACAGCGGTTATGAGCATCTGGGAACATAGTAATGAAAAGACCCCTAAGGGATGACGAAACCAAGCCATCAGTGCCCATCATTACTGAATTTATCCATTATAGATTCTCTCTTGGTCCTCCTCACCTACATCTTCAGTGGGAACTCCAGCAGTGCACTTTTATCTTCCAGGTCCAGTCGCCTAGGCCTAGCCCCTTATTTGCTCTAGACATCACCTCAGCAGAGCAGCCACCGTGAAGCCCGTAGGTCCCTCCTTTCCAAAAGAAAAGGATTCTCCAACTTGAGGAAAACATTCTCCTAAACAGCAAGGATAACAGAGGAGGCAGAAACACCCAGCTTAACATCACAAAGTGCCTTCAGACTCTCTTGTTTGCCAAAACTGGATTTAGGTAATCCAGAATGTCATCTACAGTTTATCTTTTCCTTTAGCAACAAACAGGACAGAATTGCGTCAGCAGCAGTTCATTATATGATAGCTGGTTTTAACAATCTTCATTAGAGTAAGAAGATGTGTTATCTGGGACAAAGCATTGGAGACTGACACATGAATATTAACTCGATGTGTCTGATCACGCAACTACTAACAAAAGCTAACATTAACACTTAAAAGGTTTCACAACATAAACAAAACCCCACTGAGATCAAGGCAGTTCATATCTGACTAGCTTTGCAAGCATAGGCTTCTCTTCCACTCTCCAGACTTCAACTGAGACTAAATCAGCAGGAAGACACTGGTGAGCTCTTTGTGCCCACGCTCTTCATGTGGTTTCACATCTCCATGTATCTAACATTACTGCTGCCTTGTATGTCACACAGAATGCAACTGCTCACAGAGCTTTATACGATTATGCTGAGAACAGATTATGAATATTTCACAAGGTACACTACAGTCCTGTCTGCCAACTCAGGTAAGTTCTGAAAACTCATGTCCATGCAATTCTCCTGCAAAAATCTCACAGAGAGCAGTGTCTTCTTCAAAACTTTCCACAAAGTGAAAAAGTATGATTAAAATTTTCAGGAAAGCTGTCTTTCACAAAGTGCAGACAGAAATTACACAGCAGCTACCCAGAACCAGAGACAGGCAAGGAATACTTCACAGCTCAGGAACAGGAACTTCCCGTTCCACAAGAGCAACTCCCATTGCAGCATTTCAGAACAAAGAGCCTTTTGCAGACGAAATTTTAACACCAGCTCCTCTTTTTGTCACTGAAGTGGCTAGAGCATCTGAGCTTACCCATCATGTACCTTGCAGTCTCTGTTACAGGAGGAAACATCTCCAGTTACGGCACTTTTTAAACTCTACAGTCTGTTTTGCAGGAAATGGTTTAGCTCACCCCCACCAGCCCAAATGTTACAAGGACCTTTCAAAACATCAAGCTCAGAGAAGGAGCAAGTTCTCAAAAGCATACATGTATACTACAAGCCAAGTGAAAAACAGGCTAGACTGTCATGGGCAATGTCAGTAATTAAGGATTCAACACCCTACCAGCAGCCAGTTATGACTGGCATTCAGCGAACCTTTGTATGGCTTAACTACCTTTATCAATGACTTGGATGATAGGACAGTCTGCACCTTTAGCAAGACTGTGAATGACACTAAATGGGAGGCAGCTGAGGAGAAGAGATGCAGTAAATGGCAGGGCTGCCTTTTAAAAGGTTCTCAAAAAGACAGAGAAATGGCTTGACACAAACCTCCCTTGTAGCCCTTAAGAGAGCCCTTAAGCCCCCTTAAGAGGGCTACAGGAAAGATGGAGAGGGATTTTTTTATAGAGTCATGTAGTGATAGGACAAGAGATAAAGGCAACGTAGATTTAGATTAGATATAAGGTAGAAATTCTTTACTGCAAGACTGGTGAGGCACTGCGACAGGCTACCCAGAGAAGCTGTGGCTGCCCCATCCCTGGCAGCATTCAAGGCCAGGTAGACAGGGCTTGGAGCAACCTGCTCTAGTGGAAGGCATCCCTGTCCGTGGCAGGTGGGGCTGGAACTAGGTGATCTTTAAGGTCCCTTCCAACCCAAACCATTCTGTGATTCTATTAAATTCAACAAAGACAAATGCAACATCTTACACTTGGTATGGAATATAACCACATACATCCACAGAAGCTGGGGACTAAGTGTCTAGGTGGCAACAGCTAGAGGGATGTAGCATACAACACATGAAGACTAAGATAACTGGGCTTGTTTAGTCTGCAAAAAAAAAAAATTAGTAGGAGATCTAACAGCAGCCTTTCATTACTACTGCAGTAGTTCAACAGCTATGTTATACGGCTCAGTTACTAACTTTCTCTTTCTGACATTACTTTTAAGGAAATACAACATGGAACAAAAGGTTAGTGAAGAATTTTAAGGTCTGCATAAAATGGTACTTTCCTGTAACGCTCTCAGACCCTAATTTGTGCTCAGACACATTCTGAGCCAAAACTGGTTGGCTGTTGTTCCATCAGTTTATCCAACACTCTTGTAATTTCACAAACATCTAACATTCCCAATGTTCCACAGCCAAGAGCTCCATATTTTACTATTTCTTACAGGTACTTGTTTATACCTCTACTAGCACAAGAGCAGAGAGCATCATCAACTCCCAATGTACATTTTTCACACATCCAGAATTTTGCAAGCTTCTGTCACTCTCTTACCTCTCCACTGCCAATCACATTTTCAGGTTGAATACTGTCTCACATATAAAAGCATCCCACACCTTAAGCTTCCAGTTCCATTATACTCTTTTTGAGACGGAAAAATCAAACCTGCAAACATCAGGCATTGAAATGGACTTATATTCTCAGTTGTATTCTCTAGTACAGTTCCAAGATCTCATTCTGGCATTAGGAGTAGAGTCCAGTGCACCACCAACTCCACTGAATTATTTCAAGTACTTCAAATTAACCAAATGCATTCTCACGTTCTCCTACCAATTGCTTCTGCATAAGAAAGCTGAAGCAGAACAGACCAGATCTATTCATGTTTAAGTGAAATTTAAAAGCTAAACTATACTTTAGGATGCCTTTTCAAATTCTTCTGTGAAGCCAGCAAAATTGAAGGACCTTGCATGTTTAAGACACCTACTTGCAGCATAAGAATATCTGAAAATAGTTAAACACATATATTTAACTTTGGTTCTGTCACTGAAAGGGGACACTCAGAAAAGCTAACTTAAGCCTTGTAAGGCTGGTCTTGCCAGGCTCCTTCTAAAGGTAATGCAAAGGTTGGTTCCTCCAAAAGTTCAGAGTAAGGGCTTTTCCTTTCTCTGTCTTCAATGGAGAGGAAATCTATTTGTTGAAAAATGCTAATCTTGTAATTCTGACTTAAAAAAAAGCTACAGAAAACAGAACAAGAAAAAACCTCTTAAAATGAAGTCTATCGAGCAGTGTTACATGTCATGGTTTACATCACAACATGAATCTATGACACTGCTCAAGACAGGTTAACTAAATCTATCACTGTATTTCTCCACAATAAACACAGTGCCTTCCTGCCCTCCAACAAAACACTCCAGTTTCCCAGCCTCCACTGCCATCTATCCAGCTTTCTACTTCCCTAACTGGTTCTAACCCTTTCTCATTGTCATCCAGCCACTCCATCACAGTTCTCAGTCCCATCCCAGCTCTCTCTCAGTCACCTCCCCAGCTCTTTCATTTCCATAAGGTGTTTTTCATGAGTCTTTGTACCCTGTTGCCCAGCAAACAGAGTTTATCAAACTCTTCTAAGGCTGCCAAAAGCTCAGATAAGATCCTGACTGCTTCACAGCCAGCCAGGTCAGGGAAGTGCAATGGATAAAACTGCTTTCTCTCCCGGAACTGTATGGGGAACTGAAGAACTGCCAACAGACTGTATGCTATGCAAGCCACCTCATTAACCAGCACTTGAGACTGGATATGCGTTTTCACTAATGCTAATAATTTTGAAGACTACTTAACTGATAAGCAAATCCCCTCGTAAGTTACACATTAAAAAAAATGGCAATAAAACACACACTGAACAGCCCTAGCAAATACCTCAAGGACATTTTAAACATAATCGTTTTTACATTTATGTGACATGTAAGTTATTATTTCCATAACTCCACACTTTTAGTCTGGGCTGTAAAACAAGAGCTGTTTTTTCTCTTCCACTTTTTTGTGCATCATCCTGATTTGTGGAGTGATCTTTCCCCTAGCATACATGCAAATTTGCAAAATAAATGTTTTGCATATACCAGACTTCCTGTCTACTTTTGACTAGCAGTATGCACAGGATCCTTACCAAATCTTGATACTCTCGTCACAAAGACAAGGCAGCAAAGGAGCTGAGCCAATACACACTCCAATATTTGACTCCAAAGAAATCAGAAGAAGATGCAAGTTTTGGTATCACGAGTACTGCACAAATGGAAGAACTGAAGGCAGCAGCTGGTCTTTCTTGAACCAGCCACTCAGCGATAAGCATTCATTTTGTGACTGCAAGCAGCCACTGCAGTTAAAGAGAGCATTAACTATTTAAAGGACAGCTTTCTAACAGCAGAAAGCAATACTGTGCCATCACTTAAGAACCACGAGGAAAGTGAACTGATTCAGGTGTATATTTTTTATTTAAAAATTAAACAAAATAAACAAACAAACAAAAAAAGGTGAACAGTGACTGATCCCACTGGAACAGGTAACATGCAACAAGCTATCTTATAACATGACCTACGGCAGACCAACATGCTCAGAAGCTGTCCACATAGTTGTAAGCCTTACCTCCATCTCCAAGACAGCCTAAAAAGTATTTCTGAAAGATGTCATACTGTTCAGGGAGAATTAATGAACCCTTTCAATTTTAAATTGAAAGAAACAATTAAGCTGAATCTTCAGGCTAGGACAGATTTTTCTGCATACTCTGCCTTCTACAACCCTACGTGCTGCATTTCACCTAAGTTTAAGGTATGGATACCAATGCAATAGCAACCATAAAAATATTGTTGTAAACAATATAAATGAAGACCGAGACAGAGGTTCTACTAAGCGAGCCAACATTATGGTGGGCTGCTAGAAAGGACCAATTATAGGATAGGAGAATATACTAGATCCAAACCACTGATCACCATGATCACGAATTCTAAACATCATTAGTCGGGGCAATCCAAAGCAAAACCGCCTCTATGTTTCCATTACTTCAAGTCCAACAACCTGCTTTCTTTCCTAAGGTGCTGGGCATGAACTAATCAATTATCTGTGCCAGAACATATTTCTGGCAAATTTCTCACACATTTTCCATCCAGCTATCCAGCATCATTGGATGTGACGAGTTGAGCTGAACAGTCACATGGGCATACTAAAAGCTGCCTTAAACAAAGCTGGACCACAATCCGAACACAGGTTCAAAATGAGGTTTTCTCTAAGGATACTTCATATCAGTAAGAAATATCTCAACTACCTGCAAGATGGAATAGGACAGGAAGTCAAATCCCTGACACAGAGCACAGTAATTTTTCCTTGGGTCAGTAAGAAGCATTTAAAGATACATCTTCCTGCAGAAGACCTTTTTCAAAGTCCATTTGCAGAGGGTTAGGAATTTTTCTGATTCTCTAACATCAAAGTGTTCCGCAACCTTTATTAATACACTACTACTGTCACCATGAATTCATCAGTCCAGATATGAATAATCTGTCTATAAAATAAAAAATCTGCTATCTTGCCTGGCAACATAACATATGCCTGTTGTTACTTCTGGACGCCTGCAATAAACATAGTAATGCAAACGCCCCTTTAAAGGCATGTGGAAAGATTTCCATTTTCACTCTCTTTTAGCTTCTGCAGAAGATAATCCAGATGTGCTTCCACAGAGCATGGAAATATCAATCAACAGCATCTTGACAGTTTGGCAAGATGCCTAGCAAGTAAGAATGGGGTATCAGCCATACTCTGATTAAGGCAGCAAACAAATGGAGTGCACAGCGGTCTAGAATCTTTACAGGTATAAAACACTGAACTTATATCTAACAGCTCTCCTATTATGTTTTTTCAAGTGCTTAAGGCTCTTTGTGAATCACGATGAGATCACATAAGTCAGTGGAATGGTCTCTCTGAGAAGAATTTCACCTAGATTAGCACTGTCATCCAAGTATACTCACAGGCAAGGTGGGCTGTAGCAGATCACTAGATGCCTGACAATACTCCCTATGCAATGAGAAAATAATGAGAAAAATCTGTATTAATAGCAACAGCCTCCTTTATTAATATTTTTTGTCTCATAATGAAACAGATTATAAGAAGAGACAAGAAGATGAAGAAACTTCCCCAATTTTGAGGCATGAAGGCACCAACTTGAGCAGTATTACCAGAGTGAGCTTGAAGTAGTTGAAACTGCTGCTGATGTCATCAAATAATTCAAGCCTAGAACTGGATGGCAGAGTATCCCAACAGTTTCTTCCCAAAGATGTTAAGAAGTGTACACTCCCTCTATGACTTCCAAGCTGCAAAAGAGAACCTTATTCTTGTTTTTCCTCCTGCACACCATGGAAACGATTCAAAAAGAATCAGAAGCTGATACCCCTTGATAGATTTCTAATGCTCCATAACTGAAAGTAAACCATTTGAAGACAAACAGGACTTCCCAAAAGGAAACACTAACAGACAGACAATGGTGTTGAACTTGCTGGCAGAGGTGAGCCTTCTGGGTTGGGATGTATTTCCTTCTAAATTCTTCTGTTGGAGAAACAGCAGTTGAGGGCTTCTAGTGATAATCCAGACTGTTCCCCTACAGGAATTGGTGCAATGCACAGTGAAGAGGTCCTCCTCTGCATGGATTCAGAAGTCTATCTTTTGATTACTGTTAGGGCCTGCATAACAATTTAGAAGGCCTTAGATGTGAAACATCATGCATTTTAGCAAACGAGGCTCTGAAGCTATTGCTGTGTCAAATTAATCTGAGAAAACCTACAGAAACATTCAAGATGGTCACTATCCATCTGACAGTATGTTTTCACTTTTCATTGCATTCCAGGCCAAGTTTCTCTGGGAATTCTTATAGTCATAAACTGGTTTGAGTTGGAAGGGACTTTAAATATCATATAGTTCCAACCCCCCTGCCATGGGCAGGGACACCTTCCACTACAGCAGGTTGCTCCAAGCCCCCTCCAACCTGGCCTTGAACACTGCCAGTTACTGGGCATCCACAGCTTCTCTGGGGAACCTGCACCACTGTCTCACCAAGGTTCTTCTGGAAATCTGCTTTGATGCTTTGGGTTTTTTTATCTGTTTGTTTGACTGGCTTTTTTGTTTCATTTTTAGGTTTTTGTTGGGTTTGGTTGTTGTCTGGTGGGTTGGGGTTTTTTGACACAGAGGAAAAGGCTCATCCTTTGTGCTGTATTTGGAGATCGATCACTCATTCACACTCACTGGCTACCAGTATTCAACTTGAAACTGAAAGCACATAAACAAAACTGAAAGCACACACATATTTAAATGCCTAAAGAGGAAAATTAAGTATTTTATAGACTTGCACAGCAGATTCAAAACTAGTCCTGACTAACCACTACTAGCAAACACACAGGAATGCATAATATCCAGTAATCTCAAGAACTGTCCTTGCTCTCCCAGTCCGGCTCTCTGAAATGCAGTGTACAGGCAACAGCCTTGGTAGAATAAAAAGGACAACCTCGTGACCAGATAAGACAAAGATTAATATTAAAGGATCACCTGATCTTCCCCTTACCAGTGCTCTTATCCACTACCATGCCCTGGACTGTTGCAAATGATCACCTTGCCCTCCTGCACAGGCCTACAGTGCCCATACAAGAAATAAATTAAAGATGATCACACACTTTCAAGAGAAAGATCTGATGAAGATCCACTGTGGTATACTGACAGTCATAATCCTCATTGGATTCCTACAGTTTGGGCTCAGAAGAACTATCCCTGAATCAGCTCACACATCAGACATTCACACGAGAAACTGAAGCACAAAGACCAGGGATGGCATTCTAATGTTTGGACCTGATTTCTAACTGAACTGTCTTTTAACTGTGAATTTTTTGTCTTGCTCTTTTACACACCAAAGACAGCAATCTTCATTTACATTCTAACCAAGGCATTTTCCACTGCTCTACCAGATTCAGTATTCCACAGGTTCAGCCTTTGTACTGAGAGTGAGCTCAGAGCTTAATGTACTGCCACAGTGAACTGTGACTGAAAATAAGAGCAAGACTGAGACTTCATGGTATTTCCTTTTCTTCCCTCCTTCCCTTGATGGGGGATCCTTTTTCTTGCTTCACTTTCTAGAAAGAAGTGCCTACTATGTTGTTTTTCCTTGGGGAATGAGCAACAGCATTTCTGTCCAACAGAAGTCTTTTGGCAGGGCAAAAGACCTGCAGCGCTGCTATCAAGGAGGACATGCAGTCTAGTCTCCCAAGAGAAGCAGTTTTAATTCCTAGGAACTCTATTTTTAGTTATAGCACCAGAAGTCCCAAAGCAACAATATCCTTTGACCTGTCATTTATGGCAGGGGAGGGAGCAGCAACACAGTTGGCCTACAGGTCTGAGTGCCCAACTAGTACTATCCTACATCAAAAAATTCATGCTGTACAGAGCAGGCAGACACCAAAGAACAGTTGAATTCCCTTTTCCCTCCTCTTCCCAAAGAAGGGCTGAAGAGGGAGAGAACAAGAGTCAACATGGCTGCTAACAGGCCCAACAGACACCAGCTGCCGAGATGAGCCAGATTTCTCACAGGCACACTGATCTGAATCTGTAAGGAAATTCATTTGAAGTTTCTTCAGACTAAACTAAGGTGTGTTTTTTCCCCAGCAACGTAATCATCAGCTACACTGCACAGATAAAATTTGGGTAGATTGCAAGCAATTCTGTTGTTTCATATGAGGAGGAGTAGAATCCATCTTCCTCAGTCATGCTGTCACAGAGAAGACTGACACTAGAGGAAGTATACATGACTGAATGTACGTAACAGAATCAAAGCAATACGTTATTTTTAAATAGTTACTGTTTAGGGGAGAATTTCCATTAGAATTTTGAATACTAAACCAAATCTCTTGCAAAGGTTCTGTTACAGAAAAGTGTAAAACAACAGCTTAGGCTTTGACTTATAGCTTACTTTTTCTCTTCATAAAAATTAAACATGCTGTACACAGGCAACCAATTACAAATTAAGGCCTTGATTTATGTCCTATTCATCCACAACTTAACAATTCTCAAATGCTGGCAAGAGCATGAAGAAAAGTAAGAAATTAAGTTATTAATAAAAAAAGCACTTCAGGAGATAGCATGACAGAAGAAAGAGAATGACAGAAGCACAGTGATCTGAAAAGAGCAGGAAGCACAACAAAGGAGCCTCATTTTCAATACAAGTGATCAACACCAGAGCAATAAAAACACCTTCACAGTAATTTCACAAACTTTTTTTTAATTGCCTCAAACACTTTACCTTTACACTTTACAAGGTACCAACTCTAACTTAGGAAAGGAAACCAGTGATTGCTGCCCTGCTGTCTTCAGTTTGACATTGTGATACGGTTGGAGGCTTTCAAGGTGAAAGTATACGTACTACCTACACTATGCCATCACCGTGTAATTCTTGATATTACTACACTATGTTCAGGTGGCAAACACGAACCTTTCACTACCACCACTCAGCACAGCTTGATCATAACAACACACAACTGTAAGGACAACATGAACATGTAAACACACGACTAGTAAAAGCGTATCTTTCTATGCCAAAGGCTGGTCTCGCAACGCACCAAAAATAACCCTACGCCCTCACCCCCACGATATTCTGACAAGTACTGCAATTTAAGAACTGTTAATGAGCGAGGACCAAGAGGTACTCATGGCACATGGATCTTTTTCCACACAGCTAGTTTGTTAGCAGTGTAAGAACAGTAACGGGCAACAAAGAAAGTTGCTTCACATTATGGAGATGCTGTAGTCTTGCCTCTCACAAAGTCAGTGGGTAATCATAACTCCTTAACATAGTAGCAGACATACTGTTACTAGCACCAGACACAGTCAAGACACTCAGCTGCCTGAAAAACTATGCAAATATATATAAAACCATACCGTCAAATAACTTTATTAAGAATTCTGATTTAAAAGAATCCTCAACTATAAGACAAGTAACACTTTCAATTTTGTATTAACACTATTAAGTATTATTTAAGTGTTAAAAGAATACTTTAAAAGAAATACGCCTTTTTAGCAAGCCCAGATTAAGGCTCAATAAATTCATAGAGTATCATACATCAATAAGAACTAGAACTATGCCTATCCTGCATAACATGCTGTTTCTAATCATTAGAAGGTTCAATGTTACGTCAACCATAAGAACACCTGAAAAGATAAAATACAAAACACAGCCCTCAACATTAGACTTCCATCCCCATTTCACCTTTCAGGATAATACATTTTGCAGAAGAAAAAGGCCTCGGTGCTGCCTACACGAGTACCTCTGCCCCGAAGAGTCGGAATCGCTCAGGCTTCAAAAGCGACAGGGGGTGAAGAAGAGCCGGGGCACTGCCGACACTACGGGCCCGAGCTGAGCTCGGCCTCCCCGGGCGGAAGCCCCTCGCCAGCCTCGACACCTGCGTCCAGGCGAGCCCCAGCCACCTCCCCCACAGCTCCGCCGCGCCGCGATCGTGCCCTCCAGCCGCCCCGGGGGTGGCGCGGCCGGCTCCCCCCGCCACCGGTTCGCAGCAGAGGGCCGGGCAGGCCGCCCGGGCCCTGCGCTCACCGTTCAGCGCCGACGCCTGTAGCGTGGCCCCCGAGGTGCCGTCGATGACTTTGATGGCGCCGCGGGCGGTCACGGCCAGGATGGCGTTGAGCGCCGGGTGGTAGCACAAGCTGCAGAGACCGTCGGCGTCGCAGCGCAGGCAGCCGTCCCGCAGCAGCAGCCACTCGCAGGAGCCCGGCCCGGCCGACACCGGCCCGGGCCCGGCCCCAGCCGGCGCCGCCACCGCCGAGGAGCAGGAGGCCGCCGCAGCCATCTTCCGGGCCGCTGCCGCCGCCGCCCTCAGGACAAGAGGCCCGGGGGGAGCCGCTCACTGACAGTCCCTGGAGCCGCCGCCGCCAGTCACCATCCGGGTCCGGGTAGAGGGGGAAAGGGAGAGCGCCAGCGTGAGCAGGAAGTGACACAACCGCGCCGGATGCGGAACCAACCGCCTGCCTCACACGGCGGGAGGGGAGACGGGGGAGCGAGCGGCTGCTCGCCACGGAGAGGGGCGGGGGCAAGGGGAGAGGCGGGGGCTCTGCTTCCTCCCTGCGCGCGCTGCCGTAGCGCCCCCCTCGGCGGGGCTGAGGGGGCCGTGTTTCTGCCCCAGGGCGCTGGGAGCGGCCCCGTCTCCTCCAGGGGTTCATTGCGGTCACTGGGGCTCGGGTTCCTCCCTGCCCCGCCGGTGCCGTGTCAGAAACTCGGTCGTAAGCGGGCGAGCGCGGTTGGCGCCTCCCGGGTCGGAGAAAAGGGAATGAGGGTTTTCGCAGGCTGGCTCTGCGGCTGGTTTTCTATCTGCGCTCGGAGAGCGGTGCGAGAGCCCCTGGCCGGGCTGCTTCCAGCTCTGGTACAGAGCGAAGAAATGCAAGCGCAGTGCTGCTACCGCTTCCTTTTGGGATGAGTTTGGTGCACACTCGTGCATGCGTTCCAGGAGCATTTCCCACCCGCTCTCCCACCCCGAAAAGCAGGGATGGAGTCATTGTACCTATGGAAGCATTTTGTTATGAAAGCAGGATTCAGCAAGCTTAAAAAAAAAAATGACATAAATACCTTCTGTATTTCGCTGAGGCTTTCTCCCCACCCCCAAATACCAAACCTACCTATTGGCATTATTTTATCTAAGTGACCTGCTCTACTAAAGATCTTATATATATTGATGGGGTTTGATGTCTTAAAAACTTCTGATTAAGTTTTTTGATGGTCTTAAATATATTGACGTGTCAACTACAACATGGTTTCACACAGGAGAGTATTTTTATTAGAAGGACCCATGTTAGCACAGGCTGCTGTAGCAGGTAAATGATTTAAGAAATACAGTGTCTAAGGGGAAAATAAAAGATTCCACATGGGTATGCCACCAGCCTCATCAAAATTGTCCTGAGTGCAGAATAAGCAGCTTTCAAGCTTGCTTCACGACTTCAGATGAAACATTAAAGACCCGTAAGGGTAGTGACAAAATTTAAAGCAGACCTCAAGCTCTGTGTTGTCTCCAAAGCAATTGATTTGACATAGTTTTCACGTAGGCATAATTTTCTGACAAATGATGGAGTATATCTAATGGATAGAAGAGGAAAGAAAGCAAGTTCACATGTACATGTTTCGCTGCTTTACCCAGAAGATGGTCGAAAGAGCACATCTCTTGAAGGTATGATACCCGTGTCTCTTCCTTGAAATGAGATGTTGCATCTTGGAACAGGAACTCTGTGTTAGGTGGATGCACTCTATGTTTCCAGTTTTGAGAGAAATTGATACCAAATTAGTATTTTACTGAATGTAGAGACTTGGACGTGGGTGGGCTACAAGAATTCTTAAACTAGAGTCTTACTGTGTATAGAAGCTACAATTCTCAAGATAAGAAAAGCATGCAACAAAAGAATGAGATATCTTCTCTCAAGAACGTCGGCTTCCTCCTGTTGGCAAGGCCTCCGAAATAGGTAAACAGCTGCAAAAGAAAACTGGAGGAGCCTCTCAGGATTGTAAATTAGACCAAACAAAAACACGTAATTGGAAAGACTAAACACATTCCAATGTAAAATAAGTAAGGGTATTTCTTTCTTCCCAACCAACCACCATGACCCACAGAGAATTCACAGCACCTGCGCCACACCCTTATCTGCCCAATTACTGTATGTGTCAAGAACTGGGTGGACATTTTGTGGAATTATAATGAATATGTATATAATGAAAATACATGTGCTGTAAACTGTCTCTTCTTGGTGTGCACGATGAGCAGAGCGAGCCCCCATGCACCGGGGGTGCCATAATAATGTTGGCTTTCTAACCAGTCATTCTGAGTCTTATTTCCCAGATTTCAGTGACAATAGGAATACTGCATCTATTATCACAAATATTTA
The DNA here is from genome assembly GCF_033783945.1 of Neopsephotus bourkii. Lineage (NCBI taxonomy): Eukaryota > Metazoa > Chordata > Aves > Psittaciformes > Psittacidae > Neopsephotus > Neopsephotus bourkii. The sequence continues at coordinate 7,741,839 of NW_026901776.1, read as the reverse complement.
TTTATCACCTCAAAGCTTGAGACTGATGACATTAATAGGAATAGAGATGTCAATTCAGTAAATATAAATGAGCTTCATACATTCTGTAAACAAGTTTAATTCAAAATTTTTATAAAATACATCTTGTATTTACACACATACCTCATCTAAAAATATGAGCTTGTTGAATGCAAAGTTATTACAAACTATTTGAACCATTTGAGAGCTGTTTGTACATACTTCTTGCACAGCATACACAAAAGGTGACCCTAGAGACTAAGATTAAAAGGTGCAAATCTGCAATTGTGTACAAAATCTGTACTATGTTAAGTGCATATCTACATTGCATATTACACATGTGCCAAGTCTGTGGAAAGGAACAGTTAAACTTGCAACTATAAATTTCACAGAACATCACTATAGAGGAAAATAAGATACTTGGAGATTAAATAGAACATTCTTGCATCCTTTGAATATTCATAGTAATTTCAGATGCACAGGACCTATTATGGACATTAAATAGAACAGCTATGCAAAGAGGAACTAAGCTAAAGCTCTCTGACAGTGTCCTTGCCCTTCGTGTTTGTGGGGATGTTTAGTAAACCAGTATTCACAGACAGGGTCTGGGTTGATACTGGGTCTTCTAATACTAGTTGGATATTCCTGTTAAAAAAAGAAATGTAAGTCATGGAAACAGAGATAAGACCAAATTATCATGCAAGATTCCAGAGGTAATACACTTCTTTGTTGTTGTTGTTTTTTTAAGAATATGTTCTGGATGCTCACAAAACACTTGCAGGTAAGAACTAAACTGGTGCTATAATTGATTTAGTACGGATCTGCAGTAATTCCACCAGGACTTCTGCAGAAATCAAAAATGAGGTGAAAAGACCACCTCTCTTCCAGTTTTTCCTCTTTAATGTATTACAAGCTAGAGTATTATGTTACAATTTGTGGCCAGCACCAACTTTTAATTAGTTCTGTTTGAAACCAACACAAGCATCAGCCAGAAAAGCAGACTGCATAAGCTAAAGGTCTGTGGCAGAGCTGGAATTTAAATATATATTCTGCATCAGTAATGAGTAGTAAAAATAAGTTACTAAAATGGCAAGTTACACAGTCTAAAAGTCTGAAAAACTACAGTTCTGGTAAGGAAACATGTCCATTAGGGATCAGATAGCCTTTGCTATTACCTTCTCACGGCTGATTTTTATTTGAAGCACACAAAAAAAAACAGGATGGGGAATGATTTTTTTTTTCCTGTTACCAAAATCAAATACTAAGAAACTTAAAATCTATTTGGCAATACTAAATACTGAAGATTGCAAATACCTAAGTTAGTACCATGCAAAGCGAACTTCAGTGGACTTCCCTTGTGAAGAAACATTACCATAAGGACCATTACATAAGCAATCAACACAGTACACAGGAAATATTTAACATGTCACCACGTTATTACATAATCCTTGGATAGTCAAAATTAGCAAGACTGTAACTGTTACCAAGGCTGTCATTCTGCCTTGTTTATTGGAGGGAGAATCTGCCCTTACAAATCTTTTTTATTTCTCTTTACAAGGGATTAATAGTACTGGGGAAAGAAAAAAAACCAAACACACAGCCAAAAAAACCAAACCATGGATGCGTGTTAAATACCATGCTATTAAAAGCAAGACAGAGCAAGATGTTGTAAAACATAGTTAGGGAAGCATTACTTTTATTTTGTCATCATAAAATAACATTGTTTTAAGATCACACAAATTTGAAAGATCATCTCTTTTTTTTTCCTGCAACATTAAGCCATCTCTACAGTTGGGAAAGGTGTTCACCTATTTCTCTATAAATTTACACTTTTGAGTAAAATAATTTGATTCTCTAAAGATGCATTCCAATTCATTACGTCGCACAGTAAATATCTTGCTCCTTTGGTCAGAGATAGTAAATGAGTACTTCAAATACTTGTATCTTCAATTTTTAAAAAAAACAATATACATCCTTAACCAAGGAGTACTTACGCTACACACAAGCCATAGATACAAAATACACAGTATATACATGTTCTGAAAACAAATTGGAATTTATAAAAACTCAATAGCCAAATCAAAGTAATTGAGGCACTAAATTAAAAGTAGTATCTTCATGTCTTGATTATACAGACTATTCCGTGAACAATCAGAACAGTTTCATAAATATATATTATCTACAGAACTTGCTGTGCCAAAAAAGCCAGCTGTGTTTAAGCTGAAAAGAAAAATTGCACTTTGAGATCGTTACTTCTAACTTCTCTTTTTTCCCCCCCTCAAATATAGTAATCTGGTCCTAGTGCTTTTGGCACAGGTATCGAGTTATGGTTTTGCTACAGTTCTTTATAAAACACAAGGTTCTTTTATTTTGCTCATTAAAATCTGAAGAGTCTTAAACAAACCTAGAACTTTGATACAAATCTATATAGCTACAATTGCTTCATTAAATAATATACACAAATATGCTCTTCGATCTTAAAACATCTTGACAACTGGATACAAAACAGTCACTTGTATTATCTCCAGCCTCCTTAATCTTACGCATTATCAGTCTGCAAGGGAATAAAATACCGTTCCTGGACACATCTTGTACTAGATCACACCCCAGTGTACAAGGACAGAAAATAAATGTATAATAAAAAGATTGGATAAATTAGAAGGGGTTTCTTGGTCTTGAATTCTTCTCCAACTAGTAATGATGCAGCACTGTATGCAGCCCAAAAGACTCCAAACAACTGAAAAAGAAGATGAACAGTCTTAGCTGACACCAAATACCAAGATAAAAATCAGTTCTTCTCTCAACATAGTTAAAAATAAAAAAAGACACTCCCCCCCCCCAAAAAAAAACTGACTGGGGGAGGAGGTGAGGAGGGGAAGAACTCCAAATACACAAAGAAAATAACTGCGCATTTTCATGTAAGTTTAGAGAAATATTTCGCAAGTAGGTATGTTACTTTCATTTGAGACATTTTTACTGAAGTGAGCAGCTTAGGATCTACAATAAGTTTTCCCTAACACAAGGCATACCAATACCACAAAGCAAGCCATAGGATTATATACACCTAGTTTGAAACTTCACTGGATTAATAACTTTCCTTTCTACCTTGATTGTCCCCAGCTATTCACTCCTTATGCTCTTAAAGAGTTACTATACCTGACTTCCTCTACAGTATATACCAGAGGGTTAAATCGCCATAGTTTATTTTACGATTTGTCTGGCTTGTAAGCTTTCATTTAATTGTTTTGCCTCCACCTCAAGGTAACTGAACCTCAGACTCCTTTTCAAGTGCAGTAAGAAGCCTGTCAAAATACAAGTTGTATGAAAGCATATTTATGTTTCATATATGAAAAGAACATATAGTTGTATGACAAAATATATTGCTTATGAATTTAAGAAAGAACCAGTTTAAAACGCTGGTAGAAAGTAACATTAACTATGAATATCCAGTATGTTATATGAAGTTAGCCAAAAAATAAAATAAATAAATAAATCTTGAGGTCAGTGAATTTGACTCAAAGCTGAAACTCACAAGGTTATAGCAAAAACTAATTGGACATTATCCTTTAGCAACACCTCAAATATTAATAAAAAAGTACTTAAAATTGAGTGGCATGAAAAAACACAGCAGTCTTCTGCAAAACACAGGACCAAAGAGGGCATGCACAACAGGACCCCAGTAAAGAACTTCTTTCACAGTTCTGTCAGAGAAGCTGAAGCCCCTTGAGGGATTATGTGGCCTGTTCAACCGCTATCATAAAAACAAAACCCCAAAATTGCATGTGATCACATACTTCCATTTCTGCTGCCTAACCCAGGCCTACAGAGCAAAATAAGAAGACTAATCAATATCATGACTGAATTCCTAAAGATATATTAGGAAAAATTGCAGCAATTAAAATAATCGAGGCACATGACTCAAATAGTTTACTTTGTGGATTGCAACTGGAAGACAGCTGACTGGCACTTCGCTATTTCACTGTAACCTCCCCAACTTTAGGACTGTGAAGCATTTCCCCAAGCACTGAGCTCTCCTGCCATAACAAGTACTGCTTGTCACAGCGCAAGTAGTTTTGGCCGTATGGGCCTTGTCCTCCATTTTCACACTAATGATCTAATGATGCAAAAAGATGTGCCCTGCAGTTAACAAACTGCTAGTAGGAATCAAGTAAGAGAGGTTTAATTAAAATATATTTCTGCTAGTTAACTGGCAGATTAATGATTTGCTTTCTGACTCTTATCACTTAATAGTAATTGCAAGTTATCAAGTCACAAACACAGCAATTGTTATTTATCATACACTTCAGCTGTACTTCAATTATACTGTTTACCACCAAGCTAAAAGAACAGAAATCAATCACATCAGTAGAGCAAGAACTCAAAAAGCATACAGCTTAGCTAGTAACAATTTTGTCAGTCAACCTTTCCAAAAGTTCAGCAATAATTTCAAAGGCTACCTAAAAGGGTTTTAAGAAGCACTGGAAGTGTTCAGGAACATTAAGCAGTGCCAGGATCTGTCAGGGAACGATGCTAGTTTCACAAAAGATGCCAAAAAGCACGTGGCATCAAGCAAGTTATTCTTGCTTTGTACCGTATATTCCACACAGAATCAGAACAATACCAACTTTCTCTGCAAAGGTTATCAAGAGCTTTGTACTGCTATCACTATGGGAAGGTCTCGGAACAATGACTAACGTCAGACTCATGCTGCAGTACCTAAAAATAAAGTGGATGATGGGGGGAGGGACAGAACAGCTTATTTTCAGACTCTTCATTCTGAGGTTTAATTATGCATCCTCTTCTCAAAATGATAATCCTATTTATTTTTAATGCAACTAGTAGAGCACAGCAAAATCCTTAAACAGCAGCTAGCTGATAACAACAGGTGTTGTTATAGCAACAGCATTGTATATGCCCAAGTATTCACACGTTTAAAGCAGAATTTGCTTAGCAGTCATGTCCAGCACACTAGCCAAGAAGATCACAGAGCTCACTCGTGCTGTAGTTCTGAATATTCTGACACATCATTCTGTTGTCCTGAATAGGTTAAGACTTGAAGCATTAGGAAAGTGCATTAAAAATAGCCATAGACAATTCTCTATAAATGATACTGAACTTACTTTTATTAGGGTAGAAACAACTTCAAATGATCCAACCACCAAAAGTACAGGTGCTATGACAATGAGGGGAAGTAGGGAGTATCCTATCACACCAAGAACTTGGCCATAAGCAACCTGAAATTTTCAAGCACATAAAATAAACTTTGTATTAAAAATAAACTCAATTTTTGTCACCAGGCCCAATCTGATTTTGTTATAACAGTATGAATAGCAATAATAATGTGTTACGTATTCATGAAATTTTAGCGAAAGGAAGCTTGCTAGTATGAAAACTGGTTTTGTATGTGACCCTCTATAATTTGTAATCAATCATTCAGATCTCTTAGATATATGTTGTTTTGGTGGAGGTTGTTTGTTTTTTTTTTGAAGCCAAAACCCACTGTAATTGACAATTTTGTTATTTCCAAAGGAAGTATTTACACCAGTTAAACTACATCATTCCACCCACCCCCTCACATTTTCGTGTTCTGCCTTAAAGTGGTTCTCAACTGCCACTCTCCATGGACTGTACGTATGATACCCAGGGGCACACCCCTAGAACAGACCTCTCAGCTTGGTCCTGCCTGTCACAAGCAGGAGAGACTTAAGTATTTTCATTAATATACTCATATCCATTATATATAAATAAATACATAAAGTAAATGAAGGCTTCTGGCATCAGTGGAAGACCTAGAACTTGATCCCTTTAAGGCACAGAAATGTTCTGATTGCCAGTTTAAAATCATTACAACTATCTTAAACAGATTTCTTCAAAGTATTTTCATTAACTGGTTTTAGCTTCATAGGGATTATAATGTCTGGTTTTACCCTGCTATGGTTTGAAAACTTCCTGGGCCCAGCTAGGCTTCTTGGATTTAACACAAAGAATAGCAGTGAGACAAGAGACCATCTTGCAAGTGATCTCTTGTGGGTGTCGATCCTTCCCAGTACAGACCTATACTTTCTCCCCAGCTTATACATTCTGATAATTTCATTTTGAGCCACAAACCACAATGATTTCAGGGCGTCTGGATTATGCTGTTATGCAGAAAACCAAACAATCGCATTTATAAAAGCTTTTTCTCTCAAAACAGTGTTCACACAAGAAGACTCTAGTAATTACGATTAAAAGGAAAATTTAAAGATGAAAGCAAATGTAAATGATGTAGGAAGTTTGCAACACTAGTTCATCATGAATGCAATATGCGCAGTAGAAGTATCAAAATCAAGTACCGCTGAATGTTTAGTACTTCACAACACAGTTCAAGGCATTTTAAGCTGCAGAGCCATTTTAAGAAGTTTCTAGCCTCCTGACTGTTAAACCATAGCAGTCTGAGGGCCTTGCTGCAAGTCACTTCTTGTTGTTTACAACAAGAATCACTTAGTGACTCAATCCGTAAACAGCTCAAGCAGCTATTCCAACCCTGCTGGTGCAAGCAGCTGGAGGGAGGGATGAAGGCCAGAACTTCAGTTGGCTTTGCAGCTGAAGAACATTTCATTCTTTAGTGGGTTTGAACTGCATCAGGCCAAGGATGAAAACAAACACTGGTAGGTGATCTCCCCGCAAGGACCTTATACAACTGCTGCTAGCTCCATTTAAAATAAAACAAAAACTAAAAAGTTTAAAGAAAGGGCAGTGCAAAAGCAGTGCAAAGGAGGAGAAAGAGTCCAGTTCAGTTAAGTGACTGAAAAATTGAGAGCACTTGTCCCTCAAGAATGGGCTTCAGTCCTGGCTCACAGACATGTGTTCACATTTCTGGGATTCACAGTACAAATTCCCAGATTGTTTGTCACACCCAGCAAGCCATAATCCACTGCACAGGAAGATTAGCTGACCCTCTGTATTTTCAACCTAGACGTTATGCTTACCAACTGCATCCGTTCTTAGCTGGCTACAAGGTCCAAAATCAAGCACCAAGAAAACCCAATTTTGACTGAAAAGCGTAGCAAAGACTTTACATTACCTCCCTCTTATGTCCTTTTGCATACAGGTACTTACCTCTCCTCCAAGAACCCTGGCCAGTAAAAAAATTGTCAAGGATCCAAATATCCAAATAGTTATAATCCAAGAAACCACCTTAGGAGATAAAAAACAATTAATTTATATTAATAATTCTCATTGTGAGAAAAGAAACTCATTTCTATTAAACACTTTTACTGCAGTCAAGGATTTTATTATGCAAAACCGGACTCTGAATAGTTTCACTTACTATTACAACAGAACTTGAGAATAAAATTCAGAGGTTATATTTACAGAATCACATCAATGGTAGGTTTGGTGAAGATGGAATGTACATGAGATGTGCTTTGTAAGTACTGTAATACTGTAGCAGATTTAGGAAGAGTTTAGTTAAAACTAAAGCTAAGACCACCCTAGCTAAATGCCTTCACACTGCACCTATTACAAAATGTGGGCTCAGGCAGTTTTAAATCAGCCCAACCAATACAAGGCATTGGACTTCTGCTTTTTTTTCATCCATGAAGACACCACTTTATTCTTTACTCAAACTGAGAATGCACAGAAGTCATCAGACATCTGGCTCTCAGCAGAACTTGATGATTACAACTTATTACAGCCCCAGACTCCTGGGACAAAGTCTGTAATTATTTTTTTTGCTTCTTTCATCGCTCTGGTCTTAAACTGAAGAAAGATAACAAATAAAATTAAAATTGTTCTCTAGCTTAACAGAGCCTTCAAAGTAACTCAGCTATTCTTGGACATGAGCCACTGGGAGGACTAGAAGTGAAGCTGTCTGTTCTGAAATACCTTTTTAGAAGCAAATGACAATATCAGTCCAGTCTCTATTTCCAAATGTACAATGGACTTATAAGTGACTTCATATTTAAGTCAGTATTCAATTCAATTTATTGCTTAATTAAAAGTTCCAGATTCGCTGAAGAATCAAACAGGGAAGGAAAAAAAAAACCCAACAACAAAACCAAAATCAAACCAAAACCTAACCAACCAAAAAAAAAACCAACAAAACCAACAACCAAAACCAAACCAACCTACAAGAAAAAACCCACAAATAAAAATCACAGCACCACTTAAACATGATCAAAACCGAAAAACACAACTGTATGCTATTTGTGAAAACAGAACATGGCCTCTTTTACTTTCCACTTTCCTTCACAGTCTAAGAGGACCAGATTAGTCTTAGAGCAGGAATGCTCCACTCTCCCCAGCTTACAGCCCACCATCCAGCTCAGCTAACCTAGCTGCTGTCAGCCATGCTGTTGCTAGCTACTAGCTTTCCCTCCTCACACACTTATAGCACTCTTACACCAGTATAGTAAATCCACCGTTCCTAAGAAACATTAAACCTACTGTTACGTACAGTAGGTACACAAACTGCAAAAGATAGTTTATCTGTCATGGGATCAAGGAATGGTCCTTGCTTTGCCTAGGAGACAGCTAAGTGTTCCGCCCAGAAGACTGAATAATACAGTGGTTTAGCCTACTCTTCGAGCCTCGCAGAAACAAGATACCGAGAATGACGTCTTAGTCAGCATTTGCTACACCATATGGAAGCCAGAGGTTGCAAAAGGAAAGATTTTATCTCACCATTCACAAAAATCCTTGCATAAGCACATTCTGCTACTTTACATATGGCTTATTGCTATACTACATTATATTTAAACCAACTGTAACTACATATATAGTCATAAAGATTTCTGAAGCAGGATCACCTAGGCTCATATTAAAATTCCAACTAGATATGATACCACTTCTCTCTTTCAATCTGAATATGAAGAAAAAAACCTAACAGTGTTTATGGAGGCCAATGAAATCTGCACAATGCTGCTGAATAGCTATTCACCCTGGATTTCAAAAGGAATTATGGAAAAAGGCTATTGACCAGAGGAAAGTTATCTGACTGTAATTGAGCAGAGAGGACAAAATAGCAAATGGCACTAATGAAGATTAAATTTCCAGATAACAGCAGTGACAGAATATGAATTAAAGTAGTAGCTTTACTTGTCAGGAAATTAAAATTCATTACATCCAAACACATGTTCTTCAGTAATATTTTTTAGTAATAAAAAGCATATTAACAAAAGGTCACAATTAAAATTGAAAGATTCACTAATATGACTATAAACCCATTTGCATCAATCTGTTCCCTCTAAAAACCACATCTTTCCTTTGTTCTACTGTATAAAAATGAGCCTGACATTTCATCACAATTAACTTACCCGTGGGCCATTTAATACATTTCTGACTGCTGCCTTTCTACGTACTAACTTGAGAATCAGCATTTGAAATGCTCTGTGTTAGTACGTGGAAAGAAAAAAAAAAGACAAAAAAAAAAAGACTTCTACCTACATAAGAATGCAAACTGCTTAGCAGTCATATCCCTAAATTTAGTTTAGATTTACTTTTGGGTAGAAGACTTATACCTACCTTAAATTGTCCATATAATGAAATCATTGAGAAGAACAGGACTACTGCCAGAGGACCCCAAAAGTCTGGATTGTCTCTCACTACCTGCCTGTTAAACCCAAGAGATGGCATAGGCATCAACACACATCGAATTTTGTAGTAAATATCCTTCAGATCGATGTCAAGTTCTTCCCTGAAATTGTAAAGTAAGAGAGTGTTACTATACAGCACAGCAATGAAACAGAGCAGAAAAAAAAAGTAATTGCAGGGGCAAATGGCAGGTTTATGGAGCAAGTCTCCTGTCACCACTAAGGCTTCTGAAGCCATGGCTAGCAACAGAACAAGTTTGCCCACAACAAACCTTCACCCCATATTCAGGAGCTGGCAGGAATTGGTGTGACACAGATACATTTAACTGCTCAGTACTCAGTTACATGATTGAGAATAGAAAACACACACAACATACCCTAACAGTCTAGAATAAGGCAGTAGATCTATTTTCTGACATGCAGGAACATGTGCCACATTCATACCATTGTAACTACTTAGAAGTCAGATATGCATACACAAAAGTAGGATGTTTGTGTCCTCCAATGCTGAGCAGTTTGCCATGAGTACATTTGTTATGGAAACATTTTCTTTCAAATTCTACAAGAAAGAACACCTTTACATTCACTAGTCCTAAACCATTCAAAGCACAAGGTAAAACAATTCTTTTAAATGAAATGGGGTTTAACTTCCTTCAACAACAGTCGTTTTCAGCCGACCGGTTTATGCCAGTTGTTTAATTACTGCTTGTTTCTAGTATGGGTAAAAATAAGTGAAAGCGTATTAAGCTATCAGTAAATTCTATCAACAGATCTTGTTCTTTTCTGCCTTCTTCACTCCCTGCTGCAAACTATCTGTAAGCAGCCACTAACTGACCAGAAGACTCTTTTGGACAGGAGATTCTTAACTGGTACATCTTGCCCCAACTGTCCTAGCAGAACAGGAAGGAATAAGACTTGTCAAGTAATGGGCAATTCCACTTCGTTAAGCTTATTCATGGAACCTAAAGACAGACCTGTACACTAGGGTTTTCCTTATGCAGTTACAACCGAGGAGCAGTGAAGAGTTGCAAGAGGCTTCTGACAGACATGCCTCTGCTCTATACTCAAGAGCACAGTAGGGAAAAATGCAGAATCATATCCTAAGTCAGTTTATGAAAGTTTTATACATGGGTTTGATTTATGGCTTTTTCCTCAGAAAGGCTGAAGCAAGGAATAAACACAAAGACATGATTCACCATAATTTCTCTCAAAAAAAAGTAATGAAATACTGCTCATTGAGTCTCTCAAGGCAATATCAGGGTTGCTATTACTGAAGCTATTTCAGAATTTGTATTATTAACCTGTGACTAAATAACAAAAATTGTTAACACATCCCTGAATCTAAGGAGTAGACCAGAAGCATCTATTTGCCTCCATTTACCTAAACAGGGTGTAGCATCCCTATGTTTTACTCCGAAGACTGTGCAGATATTTCCTGTCTGCAAATAATTCTTTGTCATTGCCTAGGGCAAATTCTGACAACTTCTCATGTGAATAGACTATCTTTGCATGAAGCAGACAGCTACCTCACCCAAGAAGTGATGAATGCTCTAAGAGGAAACAAGTCTCTGGGGTATGACTGCCCAATAAGAAAAAAAAAAATAAAATAATCTTCCTCTATTGAACAAAATACTTGCATGGTACCACCAAATGGGTTAACTTCCCTTAACTGGCGCCAGTCTTTAAGTCATAGCAGGATTAAGGTTACAGGGCTTCATTACAGCACATGTTATGAGAATAATCAGAACTGCATAAGAGCTGCTACATAACAGTCAGATTGAGGTCTTCTCTATTGGGATGAATATATTCACCCTGTGTCATAAACTGATCATGTCCCTGGCATGTACTCCTCACTTCCAGCAACCAGCAGGTTAGAACACCTTGAGGATGGAAGGGACCAGCGGAGGTTATCTAGTCCAACCTTATGCTCAAGCAGGGTCACCCAGAGCACATTACTCAGGATTGTGTCCAGATGGCTCTTGGACATCTCCAGGGAAGGAGACTCCACAGCCTCTCTGGGCAATCTGTTGCATTGCTCAGTCACCCTCACAGTAAGTAAGTTCTTCCTTACATTCAGGTGGAACTTCCTGGCTTCTGCTTTATGCCCATTACCTCTCGTCTGGCCCCAGCCTCCTGACACCATAGCTGTCTTTGAATCACAAACTTGGTTTTTGTGGTATAAAAAGTTATGCAAAAGAAAAAAATGCATATGTTGAAACCTCAGTGCTCCATTCTGTTTCATAATTAAAAGTTAGAGCTTTACAGAACAGACATTCATACAAGGAGTTACTTCTGCACAGTTTAAAGGATTTCTCAAGTAGCAGTTTCATTACTAAGCTCTCCATACATCTGTTCTCTCCAACGCTCTCATTTGAGTTCTCCAGAGTACCCTCCTGCTCACTCCATTTTTTTTAAACACCATTATCTTTAATTCACACAGGAAAACACAGACTGAGAATGAAGTTGCTTCGATGCAGAACAAGGACTGAGACTCAGGCTGCCTAGCTCATGGTGTAGTAACCTTAAGATACAAAGTTCCTCCAGCCAACCCCATTTCTGTGCATGGAACAAGGGATACAGTGATTTTCGGTTTTAAGTTGTCCTTCACCACTGCCACCCTTTTAATCTAGTTTCATATTATAAGACAGCATCAAAGATAATAAAGTTTGTGCTACCTTCCTTCTAACATCCCTTCTTTAATAAGTACAATTCACAATGATTTTACTTCAGAGTAACTGACAATGTATTTACTTAACATGAATCCTTCCACCAGATTGTCTTAGCCTGTGATTCTTTGACAGTAATAAATTCACAACAATTCTGTTTTTTTTAATCATTACAAGATCAACAGATAAGAGCAGAAAAATCCATAAGCTTTATAGGGATGAGTAAAACTGGATTTTACTTCTTCCTTCCTCCCCAGCAGGGATTAACAAGCCTCTCTTTTACACTAGAAGTATAGCTTATAATGAGAAACAATGTTTTCATTCCTGCACACCAAGCAATTTGTCAAAAAGAAATCTCGTGACAGCAGAAGGCTTTGGGACAATTTGAGAGGCCACAAGTTGGTTGTTTTTCCTACACAGCTAATAAAAAGAGATATAAAAAAATAATTATGACATACAGGAGTGGCTTGTTATCTTCTGGGTCATCATCTTCCACTTCCAGAAGCCAGCCATACCCCCTCTGTCTTAGGAATGTAGTTGCAGAAGATTCTTTGATGAATTCTCCTCCAAGATTTAGCTTAACATCTGGAGTTGTTATGGAGCCACTAAGATCTGAGAGCAAAAAGGGAGAAAAAGATACACCATTTTTTGTCTTGTCAAAAGCCATTTAATTTCAAAAGTACTGGGAGACAAACAACAGACATATAAAGTTAAATGTGCTGGTCATCATCACCATGAAATATTCCACATTATAGAATAAAATTCTATTAAGATACATAATTCAAAAAGGTCCTTCTGGTTTTAAGACAATTGTAACAATGTTGATCTAGGAATCAAATTACCATGTTTCAGTTTCCAGATGGAACTCTTGTCTTGATGACACAGTGTTACGGTATGACAGAAAGGCTGTGATTTGTGTTTTATCATTAAGTATTTAAAGGCATAAAAGGAGTTAACTAATGCAAGTCCCATCACACTAAGTTGGGGATTATTTAACTTGTTTCTTTGCTAATCATATTACAACTCTTTTGGAGCCTGATTCTGCACAGTGGCATTGTTTGAGCTGAAACCATTCTCTGCTTTTATGTTCAATTTTTCATAAAGGAAAAACATAGGTAGATGTTTTCATTTTTAGCCTGCCCTATAATACAGCTGAAAATGTCAGAAAAAGAATACTATCAGAGCTCCTGAGGCTTCAGCTAATAAGATGAGATATGAGTTCTCTTCAATATACTGTGATCTTGCTCTGCAACAGTACCAAACAAAACAAAAAGGGTGATTTATGCATGTTCTGGCTGTGCTGAAGTCACCAATAAATGCTGATTTTATTAACTCACTATGTTCAGTTATACAGAGATGAAAAATACAAAATAATAACTGAAAATATACTAAGCAACTGGAAAAGAGATAAAATATAGAAGAGAAGAAGAATTATTCCTTTAGGAAATGATGGATTTCCATTTGCTAAAAAGTAAAAATCCTAACACAAACATGTACTTTTTTTGTACAAATGTTATTACAAGTATATTGAAAGACAAAAAACTCTCTTCTCATCCAACACCTTTTTACTTCACCAAAGAAAATCTTATTTTGTCTTTGTATTGTTATGTCTGTTCTTCACACAAAGAAGCTCTTGGGCACCAATTCCCCCAAACAGCCGCTTATTGACACAAACAGCACCAATTCCCACAAACAGCAAGTATTTCTGAAACACACACTCACAGAGGCACGTCAGGCCATATTTGTAAATTACACTTGCAACATCTTATATCAAAATACAACTTAGTTTTATAGAAGAAAAATGTGTAGAAAGACAGAACCTCACAGTCTTCAGCCAGCATGTCACAAGTGTTCACTGATTACTCAGTATCACAAACAACTTAGCAGAATTCTCCTTCCCAACCAACTTGCTAAGCCACTCAAGCTTAAATTTAAGCTTCTCCATAAATGCTTTTCAGCCATTTCATAATCATGAGCGTTAATAAGCCACCGCTTTGATTCCAGGCACACCATCTGTGCGGGATCTTTGTAAAGATCACTGTAACTTAAGAGGAGGAATTTTTCTTTGCTCCTGTCAGTATCAGCACACATGCTCTGTTCTCACCAAACCCAAGCAAAGCCGCCTTCTGATGTGATGTTTACACAGGGAGGAAAAAAGACAAATGTATTCTTGATGCCTGGGCCTCAAGGTAGAGAGAGCATCAGGAGTTTTGTATTGTCATGGAACCCTTTTGCCATTTAAAAATACTTGTTTATGCTACAACGTATTACCTGTCTACAAGGTGAGGCTGTTGCTACTCTGTGCACAAATGTGACTGCCAAAACAACCCAATGTAACAGCCCAGCCAGCCACTTACTTCTCCTTTCTCAGTGATCACTGACAATCCATCCTGAGGCAGGAAAACCTCTACACAAGTCTTATTTAACAGGACTCCTTTTAGCAGCTGATGACCGGTGAATGCCTACAGCCACGCTTTTTAATCATGAAACCTATTAACACGATTTTAAGTCTATTTTGCAAGAAATCTCAGGTGGGACATATACCTGGAGAAATCAAGGGGGGGGAAAAAGTCCAGCACCTCCTCTTTATAGCATACACTGCTCTGCATGAGGTGGTTAACAACAGACCAACCAAGTGCTAAAGAATGTGCCAAGAATTGATGGTTCTGCTGCTCACTCACAGGAGTTAGGGTGTTTCACTGCTACTGTCTTAAGCAGAACAACACAAAAGCAAAACTGGGGTACCTCACATGCCTCATTTTTCAACCAGGCATTGTGGAAAACCAGCTTTCAAGACATGCTTTGCTCTCGGTTTTGAAAAAGCAGTACAAGAGACAAAAAACCCCACATCAGACAATCTGTTCTTCGTACCATATCTGCCCACTTAATCAAGAACACCTCTCCAGCATTCTTTCCCCACAAACAGCTCCTACCATACAGAAATAAAGACAAGAAAATAAAACAGCTTATACTTTTATATATATATATATACACATTCATATATATTTATATCTCAAGATTTGGTAAATGTTTGGTAAATTAGAGCACAACATATAGTATTTTAATTTAGAAATACCAAGCTGCTTAACTTCTGTTTTTCTTTGTTAGGGTAGGTCTATGCAGCACTTTGCAGAACAAGCAGGAGATCACACATTCCTTGTGTTCATAAAGAACACAAAGCCAAGTTCAACTCGATATATCCTACAGGAAAGGTGGTTGTATTGGGTCGGGTTCAGCATTGCTCAATAAATCCTTCCAGGGGAACCCAGAGAGTTTTCATTCAGATGGATCCTTTTCAGGCCAAGGCAAAGAAAAACAAAAAACAAAACCCCAGAGCCGAGATTGTACCTGTTGATTAGCATCCCTTGTAAGAGGGCCTTGGAAGTTCACCAAAGGGGTGTTCTATGCCAGTTTTTCCACTTCAGTAATTCTTTTCCAGGGTGGGGCACGTGAGTCAGGATATACATGATTCCCTACCCCATCCACAATTTCAACAGTTACTAAATACACACAGAAAGTAGAATGCTTGCTGTTTAAATGGGTAGAGCCTAAAAGGATCATCCCCCATCAAATTAAGTTAGCACAATGTTGACTCTTAGATGTTCATTTTCACAGTCTTGAGGCAGACCTTCATGGCATGCTGGAACACCACAGCTATTTGTGCAGCAGTGAGGCAGCAGGCCACGCTTCATCCCTAAACTATGGGCAAGGCTTCTTCCCCCTACACCCCTATTCCTGTGCTGACACGAGACACGGCGTGCAGTCTTTGGCACAGCACTATAGCGAACGTGTACATACAGTACTATCTTCAACAAACAAAAACCGGCGCCTTCAGCAACGGGGGGAAGAGGAGCGGCCTGTGACAGCGCTTGTCACGGCTGTGTAAGGTCCCCGGGCACAATTTCGATTACGGCTCTCGGAAAACCTGAGGAACCGAGAGCCATGGCCCGAGGGCAGTGGCCACCGCCGCCACCTCAGCCACCCCGCTCCGCCTCCAGCCACGCCACCAAGCCCGGCAGCGGGGGAGGGGGCAAGGCAGGCATCTCCTGCCCCAGTGACACGGGAGCTGCCGCTCCCCCGAGCCCAGCCGAGCCCTTCCGTCGGGAAAACGAGCGGCCGCGGCCGCAGCCCCGCGCTCACCTTCGGCGTCTGCTGAGGAGACAAAGGTGAAATCCCCGTTGCTGGGCGCATAGAGCGGCGGCTGCTGGGGGCCCGGGGGCTGCATCTCCCCGCCCTCCGCGGGGGCTGCGGGGCCGGTGGGGGACAGCAAGAGGCGAGCGGGCACGGGGTCCTAAGGCCTCGCGGATGGCTCCTGCGGCAGCGGCCGGCACCCAACAGCACAGCGCAGCCGCCTCACAGGGCAACAACAACCGACACCACCCCTCCCATTGGCTGCTTGCAAGGCGAGCCGTGATTGGCGGCTGTACAGCCAGTGCTGAGTGGCTCCCCGGCTCTGTCTAGGGGAGCGAAGTCATTCGACTTCGATGTAAGATTCTTCCTGATTGGAAGAGGTGTGACCCCAGCCGGTGGGAGGGGCGACGTCGGTTAGGTGGTGCTGGGGTTGGTACCGTCGCACGGCTGTGCTTTATCTTGCGGTCGGTGGCCACTGTGGCGTTGCGGCCGACTTCTTACCCCTTTTCCTCCTTCCCGTTTGAGGGCGGCTCGGCGCTGCTGGGTTTGACCCTGCTGCCGTAAACATCACTTGCTAGTGCCTTGTGCTCCTGGCCCTCCGAGGCCCGTGGGTGACCAGCGGGTATTGGGTCGGTAGGGTACATGAACGCCCCGCCGCAAAGCAGACCGGGAAATGCTCTACTTTCTTGCGCCTGCTAATGGTTCTCATGGAAAGCTGCCTCGCCGAGCCCAGCGAAACAGCCCCTTGAACTGAGGTCTTGCACCGGGGCAGCTGGCGTTCTGCTCAGCTGCTCGGTGCGCGAGCTGCTGTCACCGAGATGGGCAGCATTAAAGGTGTGCGGCTGGATGGTTTAGTCTGGCCTCCCAGAACCGATCTCAAGGCTGAGAGCAGAAACTGGGCACCTGCAGCACCATGGGAAGACAGCTTCACCCCCTCACTGCTACCTGCAGCAGTTTTCCTCGGTTTCTGATAGAAGTGGTTCATCGAGGTGCCCAGTGCTTTCTGCCTGTTGCCATGTTTGATTATAAGCCTGCAATAGTGAGGTACTTTGGCTTGACCCATGTAATCGCTTTCTGCGTGCTGCTAGAAAGAGTATTTTGAACTTTTGAGTATCACAAGATTTGCTGTGAAATTTCTTTGTTGAATAAGAGCATTATCCCTAGTATTTTCCTTCTATGATGGATATGAGAAAATGCAAAAGGATTTTTCCTTCATCTTTACTATCCAGTGATATTTTAAATGACTTCACCTCCCAGTGTCATCATGGTCATCTGCAACCCTTTTGCTAATTATTTTCCATATTCAACCCTAAATCTATTCTGTTCCTTGACACCTTTTTTTGTTTGGTGGTGGTTTTTTATGTTTGTTTTTTGTTGTTGTTGTTTGGTTGGTTTTGGTTTTGTTTGGTTTTGGTTTTCTCCCTCTCAATATCTATATGCAATTTTCATCCCTGGTCCCTATCTATTAGTGGTATCCTTGGTAGTCCCCTGCAGTTCTGAGGTTTCTGGACTGTTATCAAGGGCATTGTCCAAATACCTCTTAAACACTGGTAAACTTGGGCCATCAACCACGTCTCTAGCAAGCCTGTTCCAGTGTTTGATCACCCTCTCGGTAAGAAATGCTTCCTAATGCACAGTCTGGATATCTGCAGAGCATCAGCAAGTGGTCTGTTCCCGATCTGGTCAATGATAACGCTGTGAAGCATGTCTTTGACTGACCTGCAGTACTAAAAATGTGTAAAATAATGCTATTGAGATGCTGTTGCTAGTCCATGTTACAAGAAGACAGGCACGATGTGTTTAGCTGTGGTCTATGCTTTGAAGAACCAGGACCTCACTTTTTACATGTTCAATGACTGCTAGATTGAACAGAAAAGCTCCCAGATAACCCTGCTTAGGCTTAGCCATTAGCTCCTTCCCTCTGCTCCAGGCTGAATGTTTGTTCTGAGAGGACACTTACTTTTCCTGACATGTCGGGGAAACAGGCTTAAATGTCGTGTTCATGCTCTATATATTTAATTCTACTTCACACATAGAACTCGTTAAATGCCATGGAGTATAAATATAGAAGTATATTAAGCTGAAAAAGTTACAGGATGAGAAATTGCATTAGAGCAGTGGTTTGGTTTGGAGAAGGAGCCTCCTTTCTCATAAATTCCATTAAAGGAAATAACTGCGAGTTCCATCTCAAATCTGAACAAGGAAAAGCCAATCTGATCTTTATGGGGAGAGCATAACTAGGAAGTTCCTACTTTGCCATATTCAAAGATCACAGAATTTTGCATTTATATTAAATATTCCTTGGGTTCAGGTTCTCTGGATTTTTACAATGATTATCAGTTTGAGCAGCAGAAAAAGCAGTATGCTTCTTGATAAATGTGAGGAGTGGCTTTCAGGGCACTGTAAAAGGGTGGGAGGAGACGAAAGAGATGAAGTCTCACACTGGATCAGCTTTGAAGAGGAAACTTTGGATGATAATTAGTGGTAGAATATTATGCAATAAAATGAGTCACAAATGCATGTTTTATTTGTGTGCCAAACAGAAGCAGTGACTGGAGGGACTGCATGATAGGCCTCGTGACTAGTTAATTCTCTCCTCATTTCGTGGCTTCATGCACTTGACCCAATGCTATTTGGGTCATATACATCATACACACGTTTCTAAGTACAGCTGGAGTACATGTAGGTTGACATGGATCAGAAGACAATTTCATAACACTGCTGAACATGTGGACCAGAGAAGAGATCTTGTTTATTATTTGGAAATGTTTTCTAGATTTTCTTGTAGTCTGTGATTTGGACTGTGACCTCTGTGAACACGAGCAAGTAAGTCATTCTATTTATTTGCTTTCAGTAGACCATTTATAAGGACATTACCACTCGCTATCTTCTTTTTAAACATGGTTTTGGTAATAGAAGAAAGCTTATTTTTATCATTTCTTCTCCTAGGGGCTTTTTGAGCAGCTGAGATCCAAATGGATTTCACATAGAAGAGATGCTGAAGGAGACAGAAAAGCCATTCTGCCCATGCTTACCTAAAATGAGAACAGTGAATAGGTTTTCAAGAGTTGCTCCTCCTCTTGTGTGATTCCCTGTCATACAAGAGCAATGAAGAATCGAGAAACACAACAGATTCAGACACTGGGATTTTTCAGCATTTCCTGAAATACTAAGGCTGCCCTCCCTCTCCTTCCAGTTCCCTTCCCCCTCAGACTCTCCAAGTGAGCAGCACTTTGTCCTCTGCCCGGACTGTGCCAGCGGAGGGCACTCTAGCCCTGCTTTTGCCAGGTCAGGTTTTGCCCGGGGTTTCAGTTCAGGGTGGGATTCTGAAAAGTGGTGTTGGAAACCAGTTGAGGAACTTGTTTCACCCACATGCTGCTACTACATTTCTCAGCATTTTATGAATTTTCCCTTTCTGTGCATTTTAGAAATTACCTTCATAGATTAAGGGCCAGACTACATCTAAAAATATGAGCCCTCATAAAATGCTCCGGTTGGTCTCCTGAAGTATAGGTTTTCTTGTAGATCTTTGCACATAACCACCTTTCCATGCAGTTTAACTGTTTGCAAGTGCTGAATTAACTCCTACCAGCAGTGGGACAATTTGCTTGCACTGTGACTTACTGTATACTAGTCAGGGAAAGGAGAAGGGGAAAAGAGGTCTTTAAAAGGCTGGAGAAAGCCGCGCTGCTTACAAATGCAACCTGTTTGCAAATTTTAAGTTATCTTAGGAAGATCCCTGTTTAATTCTAATTTTAGAAATATAAGAATATTTCAGTATGTGAATTTACTGGAACATTTTGTAATATTTCTGTTGTGAAAAGGAAGTCAGAATTGTTGATGTTTAGAGTCCTCTTCCGATTTCCTGGGGGAAGTCTGGAGCCAGCTGCTGTCACAGAAGTAGGCAGACCTGCTGAGTTTTATTCCTCATGTCTCAGAATAGTATCAGATTAGGCTACTCCTTATGTTGATAGTACAAATAGTCCACTTTGAAATGGCTTTTGCATTTGCATCCAGGGTTGTTACACACTTTCTTTGGGTCTGCCTTGCTATATGTAGTGATAGCAAGATAGATAGTGATCTAGTGAGGAAAGCTCTGAGCCCTGGCTCTTGCAACAGCAAGGTTTAGTCTAGATATCACAGAGCCCTGCAGTGAACATCCCATTAATTAAAATTGCTATCTTTCAATGAAACCATTAAAGCATGAATGAAGTAAATGCATCATAGATGCACTCATTTTAACTAGTAGTAGAAATACTTACTAACTTGACCAGTAACTCTGGACTGAAGGCTAAGTTTTTGATAACTTCTCTATTGTAAAATTTCAAATAGTTCTGAACTGCAACTTGTTTTACATCAAGAAACAGTTCCATATGTTTCTGGTAACAGGAAGGTTATTGCACAACATACTCTTTAAGCAAAGAGGATAGTAAGCAATTGTACAAGGAGGAAACTTGCAGACAATGAACCTACAGACAATATGGAACCTGTTTTTGACAAGCACTACAACACTTTACTGATTACTGAGTCTTTTTAGTTTAAGATCACACTGATGCAGGTAAACTGCTTTCTTTCTTACCACTACCTTCTCCAAGATGTTTTAACTTTGTTTTGCTAGAAATATTTTCTCTTAAGAAACCCTACATGCCTTTGGCAGTACAACTGTTTATTTTAAATATTAAAAAAAAAAAAAAAAGAGAAAAAAGCCTGTGTGCCATTTGCTTGGAAAAATCTATTAAAAAATTGCAATAGTTCAGGTGATACTTTTTACAGGAGAAAGTCCAAATTAGTCTTTCAGCACTTTAAGTCCTGAATAATTGAAATAGTGCGTAGCAATGGAAACTAGAAATGTGGAGCATTATGTTGCATAGAGAACTGAAGTGTGTTCCATGTCTTGTGAGATCAGAAATAATTGCCATTAACTCTGGTCCTTGGAGGAATCCTTTGCTTTTGGTAAATAGTGCAAAAGTCTTTGTTAGGACTGTTGATGGGGAAAAACAGCAAGCAGCCCAAGTGTAATGTTTTAACAACTTTCAAATATGTGTAACTAGCCTTTGGAAGATGTTTCTAAAGAGGAGTCAGTCGTAGCCTGTGGATAGTCTCAATCCTACTAGAAGAAAGGCATAATAAGACCAGACCCCAGTTGGTCCATGGTGGAGTCAGTGAATAAGCCTACATTTGGTGTCCTGTTTTCCTTGGTAAACCAGTACAATTTAGTACTTCTACAAAATCGTTTAAGGGTGAAAAATTAGCCAGCAGTATCCTCCCCTCCATCCTATAAAGCAAAGGGGCATATATGAAGCTGATTTTTCACATCCTCTCTGTTATTTTCCCAAGTTTTCCTCCACAGTATCTCGGATCATATTTTATATTTTGTACATGCTTGCAGCAAGCATAGTAGCACTGCCTGCAAACATGAACAATTTGAGGTTTGTTTTTACAGTCTACCCTCTTCCTTCCTAAAGGTCTAATGATTAACAAGCTGAGTTATAATGCTATTGCTACATATTCAGCACTTAGGGATAAAAAGATGCTGATGAGATAGATACTTAAAATGTCAAAACACAGATATAGAGAGAGCAGGAAACTGCACCCTACAGACAATCATTCTTTGTTGTCACAATACTATATAGTGTATGTTTTCAATGATTTATGAACAATCTTTTAATCTGCCTTCCCAGCCCTCTGGACCTGAATTAGTCTCTTGATAGCTCTGATTAACTTGGCCCCTTCAGTCATAGAATGCTGTTTTTGCTTGTAGATAAGCAGCTTCTGGTTCGTTGTATTTGGACTGTTTCCCACAAGTGGTATAAATGTGTCCTTAATTCTTCTTACAAGTTTGTTAATAAGATTAGAAGGATGATTGTAATATTTGTTGATGACTATCCAGTATACTGCTAATCCATTATGTCGGTGAGGAAAGGGAAGTACATGGCATGGATTTGAACATAAATCTCAAACAGTAGCACTTGTTAACTTTCAGCAGCTTATGTATTTTATTCTGCTCATTGCTAATTAAAATTCTTACACAGAAAGCTTGCTTCACCCTAGGCTTGACCTGCCTCATATGATGCACTGAGGTGGCAGTTTCCTTGAATTAAGGTAGTTTGGGCATGTGACAAGCGTTCTCTGATCCACCTTATTGTGAGTCTGTAATAACTAGCTAGCACGCAAGAAGGGCATTAACGCCCCTATTGTTTTAGTTCTCTTATGTGAACACATAATGGCTTCCAATGGAAGGGAAATAAGACTGGGACTGTTTCTACCCATAGAGATGCCTTCACATACAACAAGCAGTCCTTTAGATTTACTCCTCTGCATTTGTTTTCCTTTTCTCCTTTACTCCTTCCTACTCTTTTTTTTTTTCTTTCTTTCTGTGAATTTTCCCTGACAATCTCTTTTTCTACAAAGAGATTCTTTTAAAAATGAATCTAAATGAATGCTAAATTTTGCCTGGGATAAAGGAATGATCAGGCTATTTTTGTGGGAGCTGCAACTGCTCAAATTCTTTCAAGACTGGAACCTCAAAAATTAGGTTGAGATTTGGAGAAAATGATGTCACCTGCCAAAAGGCAGAAAATAACAATAAGAGTAATTTTGTCAGTGTTAAAACTATAAAAAATAATCTCCAAATTACAAAAATATAATAGGAAAAACAGCAAAGCGTTGTTCTTCATCAAGCCTGTGAATATCCCAGTATACACAAAGAAATCCCTCTGATCTGGAGACACTTGCAGAAACCTAGCTAATTCTAGGCTGCCTTCATGGCACACATGTGTTTCAGGAGCTCTACTTGCTATCCCTAAGGTTCTCTGCTTGGAATTACCCCAGACCACTTCCAATTGAAGGTTCAAATGTGCGAATGTGGAACACACCTAGCTGAGTGCTCCTACTAACAATGGTATCTTACTGGAAAATTCTGGTGGGAGCTTGTGTGCTCAGGGGAAGAGGGCATGTCAGGTCATAGATGAGCCTAAAAAAGGCCTAACCAACCCCTGCTCTGAACTATATATTAGAAAATTAGAGTGAACTTCTGTGACTCTCACTGGTAGGAAGCAAACCTTTTCCAGTACTACATGAAGAGAAGTCAGGGAGACCTGTGGGAATTTTCCACATGTTCTGGACAAAACCAAGTATTTGACACTGTCCCACGTGACATCCTTGTCTCTAAGTTGGAAAGACATCAATTTGATGGATGGACCACTGGGTGGATGAACTGGCTGGATGGCCACGCGCAAAGAGTTGTGGTCAATGGCTCAATGTCCAGCTGGAGACCAGTAATGAGTGGTGTCCCTTAGGGATCAGTGTTGGGACCAATCTTGTTCAACATCTTTGTTGCTGACATGGACAGTGGGATTGAGTGCACCCTCAGCAAGTTTGCCGATGACACCAAGCTGTGTGGTTCAGTTGATACGCTGGAGGGAAGGAATGCCATCCAGAGAGACCTTGACACGCTTGTGAGGTGGGCTGATGCCAACCTCATGAAGTTTAACCATGCCAAGTGCAAGGTCCTACACCTGGGTCGGAGCAATCCCAGGCACAGCTACAGGTTGGGCAGAGAAGAGATTCAGAGCAGCCCTGTGGAGAAGGACTTGGGGGTGTTGTTCAAGGAGAAAATGAACATGAGCCGGCTTCAGAGTGTGCTTGCAGCCCAGAAAGCCAACCATATCCTGGGCTGCATCAAAAGGAGTGTGACCAGCAGGTCGAAGGAGGTGATCCTGCTCCTCTGCTCTTGTGAGACCTCACCTGGAGTATTGTGTGCAGTTCTCGTGTCCTCAACATGAAAAGGACATGGAGCACCTCCCATATGAAGATAGGCTGAGAAAGTTGGGGCTGTTCAGCCTGGAGAAGAGAAGGCTGCATGGAGATCTCATAGCAGACTTCCAGTATCTGAGGGGGGGCTATAACAGTGCTGGGGAGGGACTCTTCATTAGGGACTGTAGTGATAGGACAAGGGGTAATACGCTAAAACTTAAACAGGGGAAGTTTAGATTGGATATTAAGGAGGAAGTTCTTTCCTGTTAGGGTGGTGAGGCACTGGAATGGGTTGCCCAAGGAAGTTGTGAATGCTGCATCCTTGGCAGTGTTCAAGGCCATGTTGGACAGAGCCTTGGGTGACATGGTTTAGTGCGAGGTGTCCCTGCCCATGGCGGGGGATTGGAACTTGATGATCTTAAGGTCCTTTCCAACCCTAAGTAATCTACGATTCTATGATTCAAGCCACAGCATGGAAGATGAGTCAGTATAACTGACTAACCCTGACCCACAGCAGTCAGAGTTACACTGTTGTAGCATATTAGTCAACTCAAGCGTGTATCTTCCACAGCCTTGAGGGATTTTCACAGATTTGCAACACCATGAGTCATCTGAGGCAACACTCATGGGCAGTTGTGCACTGGCGTGCTCCACTGATGTCCCTGGGAGTTCCTGTGGTATTCCCAGCTGAGCCTGGGCTTCACCGCTTCTTCACCTCCTGAACATGTGAACCTTCTTCACCTTCACTCTTGAGCATGCATAATCTTGTCTTTTGCAGTACACTCTTGCTAGTCTGTATATGCCGTCTTGATATATGCCTATAGTCTGTGCCTGGCACAGAACTGCCCTTAAACTGCTGTGCTCCTGCTGACTGTAAGGACATAAGAATAAATGTTGTGAATCTCAGAAAAAGATTCACCAAAAGTTTCAGATTGAAGGGAGATGAATTACAGAACTGATGCTCTATATAAGCAATCCATGACTCTACTGCTGCTAGATTGGAAAACAGAAATCACTCCTCAAGAAGCGCTTCACTGCAGGCAGAAACTTTTGAATCATGTCAAAATGATGCAAGAGCAATTTGGTTTTTTAATTAAACCTGGCACTGGGATTCTATCTGAAGCCTGATCTGGCTTCTGCAAAAAAAACCACAACAAAATTTCAATCTACACTTTAGAGGTAGAGGGGAACCAGTTTTGTTCCTGAAAATATGAAGAGGTCTTCACAGATTGCCAACTGTAAGAGCAGAGCTGGTAGCCAAAACACTAAAATAAAGATGGACGAACAAATGTAAGCTGTCTTATCTCCTACCCTAAAGAGAAAATAGAGATTTTTTTTCCCCCTACACACTTACTTAATTAGAAGAACTTTTTTGACAAATGAAAGCAGCTATTTTTAGCATTTTTATTATTCTTTGCCCCTTATAATTAGTGCTGTGTATTTCTATTCTATTTTAGTTTAGGAGAGTCAATAAAATATATAAAATAGAAAAACATACTGAATCGCGGGTTTTTTTTTCAGTAAACAATATGTGCTGGAACTTTTCTGACCCTGGAACACGTATGAGCTTTTTAATAATCTGTTCCAGGGCTTCAAATAAGTTATGGGTCAGTCTATTATTTTTAATATCAACCACTGGGTGTCACTGTGTGCCTACAAATATAGCTGAAATAGGCTTAATATATTAAGGGAAAAAATGCATCTCAGCTGCCTGTCATGCAAACCATTATTGTGTCTTTTTATAGAACTGTCAGGTTGCTTATTCTCCTGTGTATAAAAAACTAAAAAAACTCTTAAAACCCCTAAAGTTATGAACAGCAAATGATCAGAAAACAAGCAGCCAAGTAGGAGGTTGCCTTAGGAAAAAGATAGTCCTTTGTTTGCTTTTTATGCCATCTGCAGCCGTGACTGCTGGCATCAGCACGGCTGTAATTCATTTTATATTTCTTTGTTTGCAATGCATTGGCTACAAAAATATGGCTAGCATACATCTCGTCAAGCCTCTGCATGTATTGCGTTATTAAAGCCTCATACCTTATTGCAGTTAGAGGACATTCTCCTTTAAAAGATTCATAGCAGCTATAAATATCAACTTCAGCGTGAAATTCAGCCTGTAAACACCGTGTGCTCCAGAAGGAAGTTCTCTTTTCAGTGGCTGTTTAAAAAGATTGATTATGGCACACAACAACTCTAAAGTCTGGTTTCCAACCCTCTGTTTCATGAACAGCTTTCACTATGATGAGGAAGCAAAGGCCAGGATGACTTTTAGGCCCTGGAAAGACCATTGCGCATATTACTCCCTACTAATACTTCTCTATTTAGGTTTCACAAGGCAGAGCATAGTTGTCAGTGAGGGTTACTGTGCTACTCACAGGGATGGCCAAACTAACCTCACCAGCACCAGCACAGCCTGAGCTCCTGCCAGCAAGGTTTGAGGGCTTGTTGCAGGACTGACTGTGGGTAGAGGAGACACAGAAGGAGGTGCTGCTGTCAGAGGAAGAAGGAACCTGGACCCTGCTCACCATACTTTAAAGTCCTCAGTGAAGAGTCCAAGCATGAGAGTAGCCTCTCACAGTCTTTTTTTCATATGACTCTGCCATGTGGTGTTGTCATGAGCTGCATATATGCAAGGCTCAGAAGAAATACGTGGTGATACTCTGCTGGCATCTATGGACTTAACACCATCCTGAACAGCAAGTATTAAGACTGTCAGATTCTCTTGAAGATGTGAGTTTTAACATTTCTTTAGCCTTGCTCCTATGGTTACCATAGAGCAAGGACAGAAAATGGTGGTGAAGAGCTCTTTTATTTAGGGTCAAATTCATGTGATACATTTAGTTATCTGAAGCATTTATAATAGACAGGCAACTGTAGGTATCAATCACAATATTCTGATAAATCACAGCAAGAGAGGCAGGAAGATGTGTGCCCTGGTGACAAAAAGAGAGACAAGTACTGACTTACTGTGAGCCATAAGTATTTTGTCCTCTAAAGTCTGATTATGCATTAGAAACATTCCCCACTGAAAGAGCTGGAGCCGCTATGCTGTTAGCTCTGTCTCTGTGAATCTGTAGATGCTTAAGTAGTTGCATAGATTGAGACCTTGAGGCTGCGCTACAATTGCCTAAAACTTAGTTGCTTATTCTCACAAACAAGGAAGATTTCCCCTCTGATCTGGAATGGAGACTGCAGTCACTGTCATCCCCTGTGGATTTCTCTGTTCTTCTTGCTTTGTTATTTTATTCTTTTTTTCCCAAAGGCGATGAAGCTGACTGGTGTGCTGGGGCTCCCTGGCAGGCTTGCTGCTGCAGCCCTGTGGCCTGGCACCCTGCTTCGCTCTCTGGCAGAGAGCCCAGGACACTCAAAAGCCCTGTCTGCATCCTGGATCCTAACCCCAGCTCAGGCAGCCTAAAAACTGCAGTGTCTACATGTGGCACCTAGTCCTCTGGCAGGGAGCAGGGAAGTCTTGTGAGACCCTGTGTGAACTGAGGCTCTAAGTGTTCCTGTGCTCTGTGTTACTGGGAAGTCAGTGAGCACGGAATCCTCTTGCTGGACAGGTGGGTGACTTGAAGTCCTGGGGTCTTTTAGCATCAGCATCTGAGCTTTGCACGTTCTGTAAGCACAGAGTAAACCTATGTGGGTGCTACTACCAATCTGCCATTAGTCTATCCCGTATCCAAAACCGAATTTGGTCTCTCAAGCCGCAAATCAGGCCTGTACTCATGAAAATAAGATTTATGAAAAATTTCCCTCTGAGGGGCTGTTTCTCTCCTCCCAAGTTTGCAATGCAATATCCTCATCTTCCTTCCCAACACGAAGCAAAGACAAGCGCTCTTTGGCCTTTTCCCTTTCTCAGTGAGGTTTTGCAGGGATGCAAATGAAAGGAGCAGTCCTATTGCTACCAGGCTGGAGCCTCTGCTGCTGGATTATTTCTGCTCTGATCTTCTGTAAGGAGGGCTGAGCAATGGACCTTGCTTGCTTGCTGCAGAAGCTGTCATCAGCTGCTGTAGCCGAGATGCAGGGCTGTGAAGCCAGCAACCAATTAGAGGGATTTCTTCTGAATATTTTATCAAATGGTCTGTTCTGCAAAGCATCTTTCTGTTTGCAAACTGTAAACTTTGGGTCTTCAAATCCTTCCAATTCAACTCATATTAGGCTTTGTCAGAGCTGACTACAGCTTTGGACCTTGGAAACACAAAATCCTGAACAGCCAGCTAAATGAATCGTCAGAAAACTGGGCAAGTTTTAAAGGAAATACAACTGTGATTTGGGGAAAGTTTCTTAAACCCAAACTATTTCCAATAAATGTTTGGGTTTTTTGACAGATCAGCATTTTCCAATGACATTACATTTTGTCCTCAAATTCCTGAACAGCTCCAGTCAGGTCTTCGTTCTGGTTCGGTGACAACAATGAGATCATCATGCAGTCATGCCAGACAGCAAATCCAGGTCTGTAAAAGCACCTTTCTCAAGCTGCGAGTTTCTGCTTTACAAAGGGTCTCGCCAATACTTTAAATTGCCGTTTGCATTCCAAACTTCCCTTTCTTGAAGGGAAAATCACAGGATGCTGAGAGATAGGAACACCAAAGCATACGTTTATAGTGAGATCATTTGTTCAAATGCAACCAACTGCACGTGTTGATGACATTTTTGGAAAGGGAGGTGAAGCTGATTACCTTAAGCCAAATAAGAAATCAGGATGCTTACACACTCCCTCCTACATTCTGTAAATGTAGAAGCAACATCTGTGGGTGTATGTCTCTTGGTTGAAGGCAAATAGGGGCCATAAGGTAAGAAACTACAGAGCTATTAGGAATTTGCTTACATTCAACTCACATGCTGTGAGTCTTGACAGGTCGCCAAATACCCAGCACTTGCCGCAGTGCTAAGGACCTTCACCAGGAGCATCTCTCTTCAAATATTTAGAATCTGTTTGTACAGGATTGTCTCTGATGCCTTATTTGGTTTACCATGTTACACATGCTTTTATCAGCTACGTTTATTTGCTATCCCAGTACTGCAACTCTTAATGATATGGCACGCAGTTTCCAGTTTCCTCCACCTAAATCCTTTTACTCGCAGTCTAATGTCAGAGTGTTCTCTGACATATTTAACCATTTTGAATTTTGGTACCAGACAGATACTGTGATCTTGAACACTGCAGTCCTCTGTGGTAACATCACCTCTAAGAACGCGCGTGCAGAGATTCTCAGATTTTGTTGGTTTGCACTGAGCACAGTCTCAGAATGATGTGAAATGTTCCCTATTTCAAAAAGGCCTGTGGGCAATATTGTTGGATCACTGAGATCCAGCAGTAAGATTTTAATTCTTTAAGTTTCAGGTGGTTGGTAAATTCAGATTCAAAGATCATGATACAAATTGGCCTCAGAATTGCTTGGCTCAAGACAAGTAAAAATGTAATGGGACTTGCTTTTTTTTTTTTTTTTTCTTGCTATTTCAGATTTTCTTTTTTGCTAAGGAAATAAGTTCACCAGCTGGGGAGAGACAAAACATTCTGGAAACACCACACAAGAATTCGGTGCCATTAGACTTCACCTGGTTACCACTTAGATTTGTCTTCAAAGTGAGACTGAATGCAAACTAGGCATAACACAGATTCACTCCCAAAACTTTTCAGTCCATGCTTAAATAACATTCAACACAGTGACAGCCATAAATATCCACTGTCCACTAAGAAAACTTGTTAAAACAGACATACTTTTGATCACTTGAGACAATACATAAACAGAATAGCAAGTACTCCTATACTCAGGACTTCAGGTGAGTCAAGTTGAAAATACTTGTATTTACTGACCTTAGAGTGAACTTTCCTGGACTGTGGATAAGCAGCGCTACCTGGCACCATTTGTAAGGTACGGTAGTGGCACAGTTCCTGCTAGGTGAGGCACTTCCAGGCACACTTCTCAATCAGATCTGAAGGAAGCAGCTGAGAATGAGCATTTTCTTGCTCTGATCTTTCATACACAGGTGTAAGGTTTGTTCTGATCTTCGTGGTTACACTTGAGTCTGTCTGCCCAGCTCCACAATATGGGATTTACCACAAATGTCTCATGGGTCACTTAGGACCCTCTAAAGTTCATAGCATGTAGGGAGCTTATTGCTTAAGTTTTATGGGACTCATGCAAGTAAGACCAAATAATAACAATATCTCTTGAACTCAATAAACCTGGAGGACTTTTAGGTACAGTCAAAATGGCACACAAGCCAGAAGTATTATTAGAACTGATTCACCTCAGGGCTGTTTTAGCCTGGGAAGCTTGCAGCTGGTTTATGTCAGGGTTACTGTGGTTGCAACATCCTGATGAAACCAATTTAAATCTCCCTTATTCATTTTTCTGCTCTGCTATAGCTGTCAGCAGTATATAGACCCAGTGCTAACCTCAAGGATATCTTTGAAAAATAAAGGTAAACTTGAGTTTATTGGGTTTGGTTGAACAGATAAAAACCCTGTAAAATATATGGGGCTATCTAGACCTTCAGTTCAATGTAAATTCAGATGTTTGCCATAGAAACAAATGTGAGTTTTGGGATTTTTTTTTTTCCGTACTGAAAGAAACTAATGAATTACAGCAGTGAGTTAGTTTGGAAGATGAGTGTGGATGACTGTTTAAGTCTCCAGCAGCAACCTTGTTCTATTTATAACATAACCTCCTTTTCTTCTTTCTATATGCATTTTAATAATTTACTTATTCACAAATGAAGTATTATGTGAGGTCAGTAACCCCAGTGTCCTGTTCTATACCATCACATAGAAAATGTGAGTTTAGGAGACTTGCTTCTAAGGTCAGACAAAGAGGGCACATAAAGAAGTTGATCAGCTTGAGGGCAGAGGTAGTGATGCTGGTGTGTTGGCATATATGCATAGTCCTGTGATTGATTTATCAAATGTAGTGTGATGACACCGTTGCATGACGGATAGTTTAATTTCTGAGTCTGGAATGACACTACATAATTATCCTTCTGCCTAGAAATAAGAGGGCAAGTTGAATGTTAATCCAGTTAAATAGTTCCAGGAAGGGAATTTTTTACTGGAACAAAGTGCAGTTGCAATGCAGAGGATCCTGTGTGAATTAAGCAATGCATTATTGAGTGCATGACATCCTGGTTGGAAGTAAGATACAGGCAGAACCTCTTGTCATAGTTGAAAAGGGCACATAGAGACAAACTAGTATGGCCAGGTATTCAGGCAGTGTGAATGCAGCAGCAAGCTCCCAAAGGCAATGACAGAGGATCTGGAATGGAAAATAAAGAGATAGGTGCTCTGGAGGTCAAGCAACATCATCATGTGTGTTCCCTTGATATCGGTGAATGTTACAGCAGTGCTAGAGAGATCACTGACAGGTGTCAATGAGCAGTTTTTCTCCATATACATTTTAAACTTTTTGCTGCTAGTCATTCAAACTTCCTTCAACAATAGTTTTAGTTCTCTTCAGCCAAAAGGTGGACAAGATAAACGCCACTTAGCAAAAAGAAGACCAAGAGCTCCAAACTCTAATATACGTAGCTTCTGCCACAGGACAAGGTACAGAGAGGCAAGCAGAGAAGACAGTGCGCGGCATAGGATCAGAAAAAAATCCTGTCATGAGTCATTTCCCTGTAGGAAAATGAACCGCTGACTATTATGCACCTGGATTTAAAATCTGAGGAAGCAAAATTTTGGGGAACAGCAAGTCTCCAGAATCTGCTTCAGCAGTAGTTGATTAAAAAAATAAATATAATAGCACAGCTATATAAAAATCATAGAATCATTGAATCATAGAATGGTTTGGGTTGGAAGGGACCTTAAGATCACCTAGTTCCAACCCCCTGCCATAGGCAGGGACGCCTTCCACTAGACCATGTCACCCAAGGCTCTGTCCAGCCTGGCCTTGAACAATGCCAGGAATGGAGCATTCACAACTCCCTGGGCAACCTATTCCAGTGCCTCACCACCCTCACAGTAAAAAACTTCCTCCTTACATCTAACCTAAATCTGCCCTGTTTGAGTTTGACCCCATTGCCCCTTGTCCTGTCACTAAAATAAGAACTCCTACTAAAAAACTCAAAACAAAAAGGGTCAACTAAAAGAGTAAATGTTTGCAGTCAACATAGAGACTACAGGCAAGGTATCAAAAGCCCAGAAGGATGGCAGGATTTTTGCCACACAGACTTCAGATATATCAGCACACTCTAGCATAAACTTAAAGCAATCAATTGACAGGATTTAATATCAGGATAATGGAAGATAAGTCACATAAGAAGACAGGCTTTCAAATATTTGAGGATACGCCAAAAGGAGGAAAATGGAAAATAATATATAAACTGGCAGGTTAAATATCAATGCATATAAAGGGAGGTTGGAAGAGAGTTTGAGGGACAACTTGAAAAGGACATAAAATGTCATATAGATGCTTTTTCTAACAGATGAGGAATAAAAAGCCAGCCAGAAAGTTTGCAGGGCAATTGATGGCCAAACATAAAAGGGAGTACTCAGGGAACATAAGGTCAGAGCAGAAACTGTAAAAAAATTTTGTTTGTAGCTGTGCTCTCTTTGGAGACTTTGGGAACATTTCCCATTGGAGTCCTTCTTCCCACTGGATGAACTGGAGGATGTGTCGTGATCTGAATTGTGGAAATGTGGAACCGTCAACAAAGTGAATGGTAACAAATAACTGTACCCAGATGTTGTTCAGAACAGAGCTGTAAAACTACACAAGTCTGAAGGAGCTGACCTATTAACTGTCACATGTATAACTTCTTGTTTAAAACCAGCTCCATACCAGCTGAAAGGGATTTCTTCCATTTGTCAGAAATAAGAATTCAAAACCATTGAAAACACCAGCTAAAGCATTAAAAACAGTGGTAGAGAATATAATCAGTGAGCTGGAAAAGGGGTTAAACAGTGAAGTGGCAAAATTTGCTGATGATAGTGTATTGTTAAGGATAATCAAAATGAAGGCTGACTGTGAAGATTTGCAGGAGATCCTTAGGATGCTAAGGGAGTAATAAAACAACAAACGAAACTGAATGCATAAATGTAAAGTAATGCCTGCAGGGAAAACAATCCTATATACATGGTAGACTCAGAAATAGTTTCTGTCACTCAGGAGGGGGATTTTGAAAAATACATCCTTACTAACAAACAATTAAGATGCTAAAATGATGGAATTATTTGGAAAGGAGTATGGCATGAATCCATAGCAGACCCAGAACTCAAAAACTGTGTGCACTTCTAGTGCCATCATCTCAGAAAGTTTATAATAAAAATAAAAAAGATAAAGAGAAGAAGAATTGTTTAAGCTAAAACCAGCTTCCCTAAGAGTAATGGCACACAGCCCAGAAAACGATGGAGGGATGCTGTGCTAGACTTCTGTAAACAGAGAGTAACAAAGAAAAGGTGAATAGGAGTTAATTGTCCACTACCTTTTCTAATATAAGAACTCTGGGTATCAAATAGGCCTTGCAGGTGACAGATTCAAAACAAATAGAAAAGAAACACTTCAAATAATGCATCACAAGTTCTTAAATGCCTGAGCTGGGTATGTATTAGGGCAGCATCACTAGATCCCTTCCCAGTTCTTTTATAAGAATAGGGACTCTCCTAAGATTTGGAGTGTTAGGGGGTAGGATACTATTCTCATGTCTAAGGAGAAGGTTACTATTCTCATGCCATAAGACAGGGTAATTTCATTCCTCTCCTTTCCATTTTCTGAGTTTATTTGTTAAAGGCTGTTATCATTGCAGCAAAATATACAAAGACCTGGAGTTGAACTGCTGAAGCAAGAGCTTCCCAAGAAAGCTGGGGATAAAGAGGTAATTTTAGTTTCTGTTGAACTTCAAGCAGAAGTCATTTTGGTTAGACACGTATCTCCATAGAGAAAACATCCCTGTTAAGGCAGAACAATATTAGATTACAGGGTATGTGACACCATTTTTCCACATTCCAGTTTAGCGTTCACACAAGCTCTTCCTCCCAGATGCGACATTTCACCTGACACTTACTGCATGTCATGCACTGGCCTGAAGGCAGTAGGTGAAAGTGACATGGCATTTAAAGAAAATGTTCCCAACAGCGTTGTCATGATCTGCAATCCCATGAAATCACTACTGTTTATTTACAGTGGCTTGGTTAAAGATCCATACCAAGCCTAAGGCCATAAAGCAGTGACCTAAAGTCTTAAATAGAATTCTACATGAAATAAAATAAAGCAAAGGAAATATGCCACAGGAATAATGTTTGAAGATATGCTGAGTGGTAAAACAAACACTGCCTCCATTTATCTGGCTATCAATTCATGGAGAACACAAAGTAATTTGTAACACTGGAATGGTGAGACTTGCGAGCATCTTTTGGGTTGCTTAACTCACATACATGAAAATTTAGTGGGAAGACACAAGATCAAAACCATCCCTTTTCTAACCTGGTATTACAGCCAACACTGAGTAAATAATATGTTCCCTTTCCTTTTCCCAGCAGTTACCATTCTTACCATTTACTTCAGGAATTCCAGCTATTCTCAATTTTAATTTAATATCTGAATAAATCTTGTAATATGCACTAAGAAAGCATTTTTGTATATTTGTGTATTTTAAAAAAGAATTTGCAAATAAGCTGGATTGGTTTAAACAATGCATTTTAAAGCATACATGATATTCTATAAGGGTATTTAGGAGACAGGATGTGTGGATTATAGCAATTTCCCTCAGCAGATGTGATGGACAGGCTTGGGAACCACATGATACCTACCTTATGAAGGTCTGCTGGGCAGAAGAGGAGCATGTGCATGGCAGACAGTGTGGCCAGCAAGTCCAGGGAGGTGATTGTCTCCCTGTATTGAGCACTGCTGAGGCCGCACCTCACATCCTGGTTTCAGTTCTGGGACCCTCACTACAAGTGAGATACTGATGTGCTGGAGTGGGTCCAGAGATGGACAACAAGGCTGATGAAGGGTCTGGAGAATAAGTCTGATGAGAAATGGCCGAGGGAACTGGGGTTGTTTAGTCAGGAGAAGAGAATTTTCAGGAGAGATGTGCAGATCGGTCTCTTCTCCCAAGTAACAAGGGATAGGACAAGAGGAAACAGCCTCAAGCTGCAACAGGGGAAGTTTGGACTGGATATTATGAAAAAATATCTTCACTGAGAGAGTGCTCAGCATTGGAACAGGCTGCCCAGGGAAGCGGTGAAATCACCGTCACTGGAAGGGCTCAGAAATCATGTAGATAAGGCCCTTGGTGACATGTTTTAGTGGTGGACTTGGTAGTCCTTGGGTAAAGGTTAGACTTCATGATCTTGAAGGTCTTTTCCAACTCAGCTGATTCTATAATTCTATGTACTCACACCTGCAGTCCCTGCTGTGTGGGACAGGCCAGCTCCATCCCTGAAGCTCAAAGAGTGGCCCAGGGCTGTCCCTATCGGCTTGATGGAAGATCTGTACCTGCCTGACAGAGCAAAGTGCCATGGAGATGGGTGCTTGCACTGGCACTCAGGTGCAGGGTATGCCCATTCTTTCCCCTTGTATGTGCCCAATTCCATTGCCAAGCAAGGCCTTGCATTCATACAAGGAAAAGGATCAAGTCTGAGCTCAAATATGGACCAAAGAACAACACATATACACCCATGTTTCTGGGGTATTTTCCACCTAGTCCTCCCTCTGGGTCATATTTTTGACTGCTGAGTCGATGGGTGTGAAGATGCTAACTCTTTTGCACAAGAAAAACAGAAAAAGCAGCCATTGTTGTTCCTAACAACTGGCTATTCAGGTACATAAAAATCAAAATTACAAGGCTGTTCTTTTGTTCTGTGTATCCTTGTGCTGCATTTACCACATGCTTCCAGATTTTCAGCAAACAAGGTAGGAATGCACAGACAATCTCAGTCATGACAAGGCTGCCACACTTGCCATGTACGCCACTGAACACTGAACAGAAATGTTGCTGGACAAAGCAATAGATAAAACTCGCAGATTCAGTGCAGTGCTTAGCAGCAGTGAACAAACAAATCTGTGCTGTATAAATAGGAACAATGCCTATAATTCGGCAGAAATAATTTTAGAATCATTTCAAGTGGATAGCAGTATGCAAACATGAACAATATGCATGGAAGTTAATATTCGGGGATTAGTATGAGGGGGAAAAGTGACTGGAGTAGTGACTGAGTACATATTCTGGGGTTACAGAGAGGGTAATGGAGCAAATAGCCTGGTTCTCAGAGGGGAGCTGTGTGAGGAGTTCCAAAAGGTTTTCTCTCCCCATTTTATATCCATGAGGCAAAAAAAAAAAGAAAATTATCCAGAAACAAATATATAAATAATCTATGAATAATCACTGAAACCCTGATGCCATCAGCTCTTCCATAATTTAGTGCGGTTTTGATGAAGCCCTTACATACTGAGAGCAGGGAAAAGAAAAAAGGAATGACCAGGAGAAACGGTCTGAAAGGTGACTTATTTAGTCACCTTTGGGGGATTTAAAGAAACAGAGAGGAAACAGCAAAGAGCCTGGGGCAATGACACTGCTGAATCTCTTGCCTTCTTTACACTTCCCATCACCTTAAGGCTTCTCATTAGAACCAAATCTCTGGTCTGAAACAGTAGGAGTCAGCAGGATAAATGTACTGTAAGAAACACATTTTGGTCCAACAGTTCAAAAGCCTCATTAAAAATGGTAAAGCTTAATCTGTCCTCTGTGGGCTGTAGCAGCAGACAGCATGGGTGGGGCCTCAGTGCGAGTCTTGGCTGCCTGTTTCTTTAGGGAGGTTGGATAAAGATATTTATTCTTAGAAGAAAATAGGTCAATTATTTTCTATGGTAACTGGAAAATAAACACACAAAGTGGCAGAAAAACATCTATCCCCTGTTAAAAAAAGAAAAAAAACACCAAGTAAGAGCTTACTTTGTAATATTCGTTGCTAAACTATTTATTCAGTTAAATTCCATGTTGGCTTTTTACAGCCTTGCAGAGCACAGTCCACATTGCTGGGAGCTGACAGAATTAGATTCAAGAACTGCTGTGGAAGCTGAGCCTTAGCCTGAGTCTGATCTAGGCCACTGCTGCCAGAGTTACACCTGGATGCTCATGCAGCAAGAAATGTGAATCGTGAACACTGTCTCACTTGCAGCAGGATTCATGTGTGCATCATTTGTATATAAATTAAATTTGCATCTTAAAATATGTCAGTAGTAATGGGTTGTTGAGGTCAGAGGGAAGGTACTTACTTACTTACTTCGTCTCTGCAGAAGCCAGCACTACTTGCCTGCAGTTCATTCGCTTCTCATAAGCTCAAACCATCTTTGTTTCTGTAGATAGATTCTTCCTTCCAAAAGTCAGAGAGTTTCCTTAGATGGAGGAAAGGAGTCTCCTGGCTCCATTCAAAAGAAAGCTGACTGACTTCCTCACCCTTTTTCCTCCCTTTAACTAATGGGAGCCTTACCCCTTCTCAGACTGTTTGGGACAACTTTCAGTTGTATGTCTCCTGGTCAGCCTCTCTTCCTCTTTGTTGACAATATGCCAGGCCTTTGATTGTGAGAAAAGGGAGGTAACATATACTGTTATGGTCTATACTTGTCAACTGAGACTCAAATTCTTATTTGTTATATAAATTTGGAGTAACTCAATGGATCTGAGTTGCAGGATTCACTTCAAACTTAGAGTCAATTGATATCAATTGATGAAGCTTTACAGAAGCACAGCTAACATGAGATGCCAGCCTATCTTCGTTGGAGAGCTCAGAGTTGTCTGAGTTATTTCAAGGCAAAAGGATCAAAATGGTGGACTAGAGCTAAAGTCTAGTGTTACAAAATGACAGTATCTCTGAATACCATGAAAAATGGACAGCAGCAGGAGGGCAGCAGTAGGCACAGCACTGAAACTTAAACCTATAAAGTTATTAAAAAATATCTTCACATTCCCCATGAGTGGAGAGGAAAACATGCAACTACTGTTAGCAGCATGTTTTGACCAAAGCAGCTGTTAGATCAGGATCTCCTAAGATCTGCCAGTTGGGAAGAAAACTTAGCAATGGATTCAATCACATCTCTCTTATGCAACTTGACTTACAGGAATGTACAAATCCCACTTCTCTGACTGCAGAAAATCCCCAAACAACCTATGACAGCTTCTTTGCTTACCCCTTCAAGAGTCCTTCTGCCAGAACCTTAATCCAAGAGTCACCTCTCCAGGCTTCGCACAAGCTTACACAGCAGAGCTGTTCAGACTGCTAAAACTGCTTTTTCTCTTTCTTCCACTGTGTAGTCTCACCCCTCGTATCCCCAAGCCATATCATGCACACAACACGCACACAAGCACATACACACGCACACTCACACGTACGTTTCCTACCACCTCATGCAGCCCAAGTATCTCTGCTCAGACTATTCAAATTCCTGAGCAGCTTTGTCTTGCCTTTATTTTGTGTTGATTATCTAAAAATGGAGGGGTCCCAGGGTCAGAAACAGAGGAAGAAAAATGCAGCCTTGACCTGAAGGCTGTAGTATTAGGGGACTTCAGCCCTAAAATCAGGCAGAATATTTGCTCTAGTGACAGCTTCCTTAAGTTATTTTTCTTTCATTGAACAGAAGCTAACTGTGAATTGCACTCTTTCTGGGGAATAGACTCCTCTTTTTCATCCAAGTGCTTTAAACAAGGGGGCAGAATGAACACTTCTCCTTGCTTGCTCCAAGTGCTCCAGCACTCACTGTTCCTCCCAAGCTCCAGACATGGCCCAGCAATGCAGACCTCTCTTTAGGAACTAAAATGTGATGCAGGAGTCATCACATTTGAGCATGTTTTTCAGATAAGGTCTGGGAAGGATCCTAGGTAAAGAGTCATAAAAGAGCTAGATAACAACAGAGCTGAATTCCCAGATTAGGTTGCTTCTGAATATGTATGGTATCTACCTTTAGGTGTCTAATTTACTTCTGATCTCTAAGTACTTTTAAGATTAAATATTTTGAGGCAACAGGCTTTCTGGACCTGCTTCTTGAAATTCCTGCCTTTATGCAGCATAGCTGAAGCGGAAGCAGTTTGTACAATGTCTTTGGTTCTGATACTCTTTTTCAGTCAAAACAGCACTGTTTACCTCAGTGACAGTAATCTTCATTTTTTCCACTGCAAATGAATAAGCATTGAGGCCTGTGAGACACTGTAACATAAATCTAATAGGCTCTTCCTCTTAAATAATTTTAATAAGTAAAGATGCCAAAGGGTACTTGGGTTTGGAGAGCAACATTGTTTTCACAGTTTCTACCTTCTGTGAATACTGCATGAACTTCTATTAGTACAAAACACCTCTGTTAAAAGAGACCAGGCAAGAAAATGCTGAAACATTTTTTGTCGAACATCTGTACTGACAAATCCTTGGGAAAAGGAATTTTGTCAAAAGCACAGGTTTCGCTCTTCTCCTCTTATTTTTACCACCAAAGTTTCCATATACCCCTGTTTCTTATTTTCCACTTGTAGAACTCAACAGAACTGGTGCCGTTCCCAGAGACAACTCTGCATACAGGCTTGCTGCTCTTGCAGTTTCTAATAGCCCATATCCCATTTAAGCCATGACTGCCTTATGCTGCAGTCATAAATTTCTTGGGCAAGAGCAGCATGGAGGGTTTTTTTCTCTTCCTGTTAGTTTTCATTCTTTGTTCTCCTGCCACAGCTCCACTTCCCTTCCTGTTCCCAGAATAGTAATTTGGTGGCATCTCTCAGAAGTGTGAGAGAAGATGGGGGAAAATGTTGTGCCAGAATGTGGCAAGAATGGCTGATAGGAAACAGTGGAAGAAAAGAGGAGTTGAGCCTTGCCGCTACAGCTGACTGGCTGCATGCAGCACCTGGGGTCATCCAGTGACCCATGTTCAGACTGTCCCCGAGTAGACTGCATGCTGGAGATTGAGGGGTGAGCCCTGTCCTCCTTCCCATTCACCATGTCTTCCCAAGATGCCACTTCAGAGGTGTAAAATGGCCTTCAAATGAAGATAAGACTGCACTTGAGAGAGAATATTTAATATCAGATTGTTATCTGGGGTCTTCTCATGTTAAATGTAGGTTCTAATGTGGAAAAGGACCTGCAATTTCTTGAAGATCCTTAGTACTAGGGAGTTAGTTGCTCACCCTGATTGAAATTCTCCCTGCAGGCTGGTGTGAACAGTTTTAAACATCTACACATATCGCCTTACAACAAATTTTTATTCCAAAACAGAAACAAAACCAATGAATGTGGCTTATTACTCACTCGAGTGAATAATTACCACACAATGGTAAAAAGGCATTTGGAGAAGACAATGCGAGTGACCACTAAACCTATTTTTGCTCAGTATATCTGAAGTGTTGAATGACTGACTCCATTTGGCTTGATTTGCTGGCCATCCACACTGGTAAACATCAGTCTGTTCCCAGCAGCTCCTTAATACCTTCTAAAGCAAAACTGGGGTATGGGATAGGGCATTGTGGTGCCAGGTGAAAACACGGGGCCAAATGCTCTGTGCTATGTGTGCTTTTAGTCTGCTCAGGAAGTCTTCTCAGGAGGTTTCTGAACTTGATACAAAGATGTGCTGACACTCATAATGGGTTCGCAAGAAGCTATCTAGTATGTGGAAGTGGAGACAGAGGAGAGAGGGCCATGACAGGGAGCAAGTTTTGGTGATGCTCAGTTGTGTATCATCTATCAGAAAAGACCTCTTGAGAACACTGTACAGGGATTATGTTACTTGGCTGAACTGGGGACTCCATTCTGTCTCTAGTTATTTGGATTTGATGAGATGCTAGAAGCTTCAGGAAATTAAAATGAGCAATAGTTTCAGAGCAAGCAACATCTTCTTTGTGTAATCCCTTCTACCAGTTTCTACCCAAGCTGCCGAGAGAAAGAACAGACTGTATAGCTGGCCAAGAGGGCTGCTGAGCTTCAGCTGTTTTCTACATATGAAAGCCTGTCCTGAAGAAAGCAAAGACATCAGTGTCTACCATTTAAAGGGAATTAGATGAAGTTCAAGGCCTCATTAAATTCCAATCCTAAAAATGCATCAGGGAGGAAAACCATTTTGCTGGTAAATGGGTTCACATTTATTTGCAGGCTGATGTAGCTTAAATCTAAATGCCAAACTCTGGAAACTTTTTGCCAGCTGGTGCAGACAGGGTATATATCGACACACAAGCAAGGAATTCCACATACAGGAGGAAATGGAACAGTAAGAGGTAAAATTGGAATATTTGACAAAATAGTAAATCTAAGGAGAATAAAAACACTTAAACTCTGTTAATGGAATACAAGTGCTTTGTGACATTTTCCAAAATAAATTCTCCTACGTGTGTGAGCATTGAGTTGGTGAGAGGATTAATCTCCTTATCAATCCTTGTTTATTTTTTGACACTTCCAGATTTGTGCAACTTACAGAATGATATATCAGTGGCTCTGAAATACTGTAAACATGTCATCCAGAGTTTCTACATGCATTACAATGCCATATCCAGGATAAATTCTACTGCTGAATTGGTATTCGTATCTTCTAGGATAGAAGACATTGATGTGATTCCCATTTCAAGGATTGTTACTAGATGCAGCAAGAAAAGAAAAAGGAGAAAATATTAAAGGAATAATTAAAATGAGCAATATTAATTACTACTCACAGCAACTTGTTGCGAGGTCCTATCAGCCACATGGAAAAACTCACTCCCTCTTAATGCTATTGATTCTACATCCAAAAAGAAAACCATAAAATAGCCTTTTTTTCTTTTGAAGATGGCATCCAAGATTGCTCTAATTAGCAACAGGAGACTGAAACCACACAAGAAAATAGCTTAAAGCATTTTGGAAATACAAGCTTAAAGCATTTTGGAAAAGAAGACTAATTTCCTTAATATGCTTCCCTTTTTAAGACTGAAATGTAATAACTAATTTATGCCACAAATCTGGTTTTGTGGCAAAGATTAGTGTAGTCTGTTCACTGCAAATGGTGGAAAACTGCAGTATTTAATCAGAGGAGATATTAGCCAAAATGCTTTCAGCAGGACTGAACTCCTGTTCACAATCACAACTGCATTTAGAATCTTTTGGCTGATTTGATTAAAACTTTGTATTATGTTCAGCACGGGGAAGAAAATAATTGACAAGAACTAGTGTCATGGAAGGGCATGTATTAGCAAGTTCTAACTTCTTAGAACACCCTTCTGTGTTCTGTTGTAATAGAGAGCTGCAAAGTTTTCATAACTTGAATGACTGGGTGCTTTATATGCTAGAAGTACAAAGCCTGTACTTGGATGTTTCATTTGATAAACTGCCAATGCATTTCTCATTGTCCACTTTGGTAGGAAAAATAAAAGTATATGTGTGCACAGGAAAAGTAACAACCCTGATACAGATATATTCAAACTTGCATCCCCAGAAATGCTGTCAGTAAGTAAATTCATAAGTATTCTTGGTCTTTTCTTGTCTTTATCAGTCATCAGACCCATCATTCATGATGAAAAGGCATTCTTTAAAAATGAAATAATGCAAAACATTTGAGACCCAGAGGGCTTTAAAGGAGACTAGGTGGTCTACTTACCTTTCCTGCACCACTTCTTACCT
The DNA here is from genome assembly GCF_033783945.1 of Neopsephotus bourkii. Taxonomy (NCBI): domain Eukaryota; kingdom Metazoa; phylum Chordata; class Aves; order Psittaciformes; family Psittacidae; genus Neopsephotus; species Neopsephotus bourkii. The sequence continues at coordinate 7,699,165 of NW_026901776.1, read as the reverse complement.
TTCCTGCACCACTTCTCTATTTGTTCATAATGCTGGAGGAGGTTTCTAGTTTCTGGGGGTGTGAGAGAGCAGACATATAACTTGCACTTACACAGGGTTAACAGGGCTGCAGAAGTCCAGAAAGAATATCTTGGGAAGAAGATAATATATGTAGTCTATGAGAGAGAAATCAGCAGTGTAGTTGAATGACACCCTTGAGTCGACTTTGTTCTTTTTCACTGAGATTTCTGACAAATTTAAATGCTCTGTATATATAGGGACCCTTGTGAATTTCTGAAAGACTATCTATAGAGTTAGTACTAATGAGCTTAAAACTTCACTCCAGTATTATGATATTTAAATAATCACTAAGATTTATTCCAACAACATATAAGGGTTTGTTTTGGTATTTCTGTCAGTTATGACATTTCCTACAGTTTTTTTTCTGCCTGTACACATATCAGATTGTGAGGGGAATAATTAAAGAATCATTAAAAGCATATGTAATCTAGCAATGAAAGACAGACAAATCATCTCCTCTTGTATAATTTCTAGTTTCACTTCCAAATTGATAAAACAGTTATTAGACTGAAGATACTTTAGTACACACAACTGTAAAAAATATATTAAAATTATGAAAAGCAACATTGGGGTTTCATTGTAATGGCCTCAGACAAAAGGAATAACAATGCTGTCTATAAATCCTTAATCCCATCCCTTCATATACATGCAGTTATATTGCTAATTAGAAGCTCGTGTATGATATCTTTCCTGCAGGATTTCTATTTCATTCAGCATGATGTATCATTACATTTGTCAGTGACTTTTGAAAAATCTCATTAGATCCTTGCTGGCCTTGCAAGACCCAAACCTATTGAGAAGAGGCTCATTTTTCCTGACTTTTCACAGCAGCAGTCTGCAAAACCCTTCATAAACTTGGCTTCTAAAGCTCTAGGGTAGGGTCAAAATCTTTGTTGGGAGCCTTCAGTTTACATCTAATTGAGTCTATGAATAAGCAAATGTTGCTTTTTGCCTGCCATAAATTCTGTGCTGTTTGAGACTTTCAATTGTCACAAATACACTGTTGAAGTCAGTGCTGAGTTATGAACATGATCTTCAATAAAACATACTCCCTATAATCTACTGGTAGAATGCATGTTGCAGTTTTTAGCTCAGGTTATAGCTGCTATTCTATGAGATATTGTCAGCAGTAACCTTTTCTCATTTCTAGGTCCTCCTTCCTGCTTCTTCTTTACTGCTTTGATTATATAGCAGCAGTGCTAGAATTATTTATGTTAGCATTTTATACTAGTGTGTATCACTACACTGTAAATGTGCCATTCATTTATATACAAATTTCATATTATATGCCTTCTATTCTTGCTCCAGATTGGCAATCTAATTGTAAGGATTTAGCACTAATAAAATTAATACTATTAGTATCAGTGCTCTCAATTCTCATTTTTTTAACAGTCCTGCAATAGCTGTTCCGTGAGATTCTCAGCTGCTACAGTAGCTGTAGCTAAAGACTGCAGATGCTCTCATTACAGGGAAAAAATAAAACGGAAAATTTCTAGCACTTCAGTTTTGAGGGGAAAATTTTAAAATGCTAATTTTCAATGCTGACAGCAAGAAATATTTAAAGAGAAGCAGAAATCCATTATTACTTCTGTATTGTAATTTTATTTTAAGCCAGTCTTAGTTTAGGGGATCTGCTTCACGTTTGACAAGAATGGTTGATACATGACTTTTTATTTTCATGAAACATAAAGCACTATATGATAGAAATTTAGTTGAAAAGCAGAAGAGAAAACTTTGCTGAAAGACAGCAGCAAAAAGAACTCGAAAATATTACTGCAAGTTAGGAAAATAATTCATCCTAGAAGAAAAGAGGAAAAAAAATCCCTTTTCATCCCATTACTTCAGAAGCAGGATCTTTAACATCTGGTGTGGGCTCACACTGGTTTCAATCCCAAATAAACTTTTCTGTGCAATTATATAGGACAGGGGCTACAGTCAGCAGATTTGAAAATCAGATTGCTTTTTTTATTTGAAAGATTTTTGCTCATTGCTCTCACATTTATCATATTTTCATTCTATGCAGCATCACCAAACAAAAAAATTACTTATACCCTGCATTTAACTTTGTCAGGAAGCTGCTGACAGTGTAAGTACAGCTGCCTTGACAGGTATCAGATACCCATAGCTTCCTTACTGAGTTGTCTGGGTTTTTTCCAATCCCAAATTTGCCATCTAGCCAAAACCTAATTTTGTAGTGTACTGCTGTCAGACAAGATGCTGACCTCATCTTCCTTAGTCTTGTCACTGACTTTACTAGGTGAAATTGATTCTGGTGTGGATACCTTATGAGCCCAGAGAGCTCAATTTTCTCGAGATATCTACTTCCTGACTGTCAACAAATGAAGCACAGTGAAAGCCAGAGATAAGAAATCTCCAGTTTGTGCAGTTACCTAGCCCAAACAGGCCTTTCTATAATATGGAACAATCTCATCTTTCTGTAAGGAAGGAGACTTCAGGATTGTCACAACTAATCTTTGACAGTGCTTTAGAAGCCCGGGGACTGTACCCATGCACCACTCAGCAAGTGAAGGGGTTAAGTCAAGGACCTCTTTCCAGAAGATCTGTGCAGTTCAGTAGCAAAAGGCTCCATAAACAATTTTTGACAAACCAAAATCCAAAGAAAAAGAGGCGTCTACTGTGTCATGTTGGACGAGGCCTTGGGTGATATGGTTTAGAGCGAGGTGTCCCTGCCCATGGCAGGGGGGTTGAAACTTGATGATCTTAAGGTCCTTTCCAACCCTAGCTATTCTGTGATTCTATGATCAGGACACAATAAGCAACTTTACAGAGACCGTCAAAGCTAAGATTACTTGGTAGAAAGGAACATCTATCTGACCCAAAGAGTAAATGAATTAGATTGTATTGACATACTGCAACACAGAAGCATAATTATCATCTGGCCTAAAAGAAAAGAGAGAAAATGGCAAAAAAAATCATAATTTCTGATAACAAAAATAATAAACAGTAAACTTGAATGATATTACCTTTTCAAAATCTTGTTTTTATTGTCATTCTGTGTGCTCTCACCTCTGATGGTGTTCATACAAAGTCACGTTGTGGGCCTGGCAGATGCATTGCCACCATTTTTAAAGTGGCATTTTTAGTCGACAGTATGCATCACAACATAGTTCCATTTCTTCATGTATGCCATATGATAGAATCAGAACCAGTTAACTCTTAGCCAGTGTATTTATTTCATAAGTTCCTTTCCCTGTAATACCCTGTGACAGTCAAGGAATATACCCTTTGATATGTATTTACTGGTGGCTTTCAGAAACATGGTACTGTTTGCATAACAAAGTCAGAGCATCAGTGAGAAGGGCATGGACCTCTCCTCTGAGCAATTTCTCTTCTCTGCAGCCTCACAGACAGAACTTGTCAAAGGGCTGTTGCCAGAGCAACTGAAACCTCTCATAAAATAGGATTTCTGATGTGAGACAGCTGTGCCCCAGGAAAATACAAAAGCAACTGTTTTCAAATGGCTAATGTTGAACTAACTTGTTATGAAAATGACATACTATGATAAACAGTAGTAAGAAATAACAGTTTCATGACCGGTGGGATCATCTCTTGTAATGCTGCTTTCCTGATAAATAGAAAAATAATCTACAAACCAGTGTTTATGAGGAGGCTTTTAGGATAAATTCAGCCCTTTACTCCACATATGAAAAAAAAGCTCTTGATACTATAACCCTAATAGCTCAAATACGGAATAAACTCAAAGGACTGGCTGAAAAGTGTCATGGTATCCTCATCAGTTCCTTATGCTTCTGTGTGAGGAGCAAGAAGAGGCAAGAAACCAAGCTGTGCTGAGCCTGAAGAACAGTAAGAGAAAAGAGGCTTTTGTTTCTTCAGGTTGAAGACTAGTATTATGATTTATTGCTAAACTACCAATGCTAAAAATAACACTTCCATGCAGGTTTCTCTCCCTGTTTGACTTAGCATGCAGAACAGATCTTCAGTGAAGAAGCAATTACCTTTCAGTCTTTAGCTTGAGAAGTTTTAGACTTAATATTTTTTTTAAATGTGACTGAGGACTGTCTGTAAATGGAGTATCTCATTCATAATAAATATATCTTTCATCTAGTCATCAATTTAACTTCATCTTTTTTGGGGGGAGGGGGCAACTTCAAGTTGAAATTTGTGAAGAAAATACTGATTAAGGGAAGGTGAGAGACAAAGAAGATAAGTAAAATGAGTTATAGCATGTACAAGTAGCATTGGGTTATTTGAGCAGGTTATTTTCCATTCTCAGGTCATACAGCATCCTCATAATTCTTATCCTGCAAAGCATATGAAGGTATAAAAGCAGCCACTGGCACTGGATACTTTAATAGATTACCTTCAGAAAAATGGGGTTGTGTTGGAAAGTGGCTGTGACTGAAGAGAATTTCTAGGGCAGCAAATGTGATTTCTCATTTTTCTTGGAGCTGGAAGCAGTGATAAAGAAAAGATGTGTTGCTTATGAATGTCACCCACACCAACAGCCACTTTCATCTCAGATACAGAAAAAGATAACGGAAAGAGTGGTGGGATTAGAAAGTGAACACTGAGTTGCGTTTACATTTCTCACTGGGGCTATCAAACTTCAAGGTGCTGAGCATGCTGTCCCTTTTTAGACTATCCCTGTGGATTTCAGTGACCCTAATAATTTATTTAAGTCCATCCCTGAAGATTTTACTGTATTAGGCTGTCAATGTTTGATATCTTGCAGAATCAATTTCAGAGCTCTCTCACCGGTGTATTTTTCTTCAGAAGACATAACTGACATGATACTCCTTTCAGATGTGTTCAGTTTTGGTTACGTTTCAAAATCTCCTGACACTACATGTCATGACAGTTACGTCATGTGAAGAAAAATATTATCTGCTTTTCATACCTGTAGGGTTTTTTAAGAGTTTAGGACTCTGTAATACCATCATTTGTCAAATTAATTGAAAAGTAGTTTCCTATTTTTAGTCTTCATTTTTTAATGTCATCAGTACTCAGATGCATAACTAAAAGTATAGAGAGATGGATTTTAGTGTCAAAGCTGTGTTAATCAGGAATCAGTTCATCAAAGTTAATGGATTATATCAGGCATGAACTGAATAAGCATTGTTACTTGAAAGAAGTCAGTACAACCCTCTTGAAAACAATGTTAGAAAGAGCATCTGGGAACTTTCTTCTCTATCACATTAGTCCACCTAACCCATATTATACGCTCTCCACTTTATGTCATTGTTTCCTGTTTTCTCTTCTTCTTCTAAGTGGAAAATTTTTATTTCCTTTAAAATAGAAGTTTATTGATATATACATTACCTGCATAAGGTGTACCTACCTTTCCCAATATCCCACTTACCTTTTTCAAGAATTAGGAAGAGAAATGTGCCATTTTGCATAAAATGTGGTTCACTACAAGGCACTGAATGAGAATACTCTAATATGAAATTTCGCTATGGGGTTGTGAGGCATTTCCATTTGAATCAACTTAATCTCACACAGTTTATGCATCTTTTAAAAATCCTAGTTAGCAATGTTTGAACAGAAATGTAGGTACAGAACAGATTGTGTTTCAAAATGTCTGAAATCTGGATATTTTTCTAAATGATGTTCCAGCTGTCCAGCTTTCCAGAATTAGAACATTTGTATTTACCAAATTGATGATTTTTAGAAATCTCTTTGAAGAATCCTTGTTCTTAAACAATCTTTAATGTTATTTCTATACTAATGACTTTTAAGATTGGAACTTTGATCACTTTATTGCTTGTTTATATGATGCCATTAAAAAATCAAATTACTATTACATAATATTTGGTAAAGAAGACACGGTGTCTATCCTCATTTTCTCACTTTTCTCCATTTCTAACAAATGAAGGTCTATCCTGTGGTAATCAGCTTGCATAGATTGAAAACATCATTTAATTTCAGAAATAACTCCTCTTATCCCCAGGTGTTTATTTTGCTTTTGTCTCTGTAACTGTTTCACCTAAAAAAAATTGCGATCATAATGTGGAGGGGCCTTCTAAACTGCAAAAAAACATATGTCTGCCCTTTGATCTCAATCTTTTTGTGGATCCAGTGCAGTTATTTACTCACATAGTATCTCCTTACCTCAGACATATGCAAAGACCAGAAATGAGAATACCATAAGTGGATATGAGGAGCTCCAGTGGCATTTCATAAGTCTTCATTATCACAGGGGAGATAAACACATCTACTGAGCCAGTTATGAGAACAAATGCTGAGACAAGAAGCAAGAATTTCCAGACTCTGAATGGAAACCTTGTGTGTCTACCAAATATCTTGAGATAAACTCCTGAAGTACCTTTGATAATGTCAGGGGATTAAATGGGAATTTGACTGCTGACTTCTTTAGTGCAAACATGGTTTTGCTTCTGTGTTAATAAGCTGAGCCAGTGTGCACCCTGATAGATGTCAGGGAGATCAAGGTCCTCTACAAAAGGACCTTTGAACAGTTTCCTCTGTCTTCAAGAGCTCCTTCAGACAGCCTGACTGGGTAGAGAGGAGAGAAATTGCAGGCTTGCTTCATTTCCCACATTTTTCTCATAGTAGAGTTGAAATAAACTATCTGCATTTTGAGGCCCTTAATTATTAAAACTCCTTTGTACCCTTCTCCATATTCTCTCATGACTTTCCTTCCTTTGCCCCAAAATTTCCTTTCCACTTTAAATTCACTTTGACAACTGGAATCTGAGCATGGCCCAAAGCTGTTACTTTCCCAGCAGGTCATGAAGGCCTGCTTGCAGTTACTGGGTATACTTTCTGCATGCTCTTTTACTTTGAACAGAATATATGCAAGCATTGTAATATTTCTGTCTTTGAAACACAAGAGAACTTTTTTTTCTTTTTGTGAGATCTTAATCATAAATTGGTTTCTTGGACAGGAATATTCTCTTGGCATTAAACAACAGCAAAGAGCTTTGCTTTCACTTCAGGCTGCTTTAGAATATTTCAAAGGCTACAGGAAATATTCTTTCTAAGATTTATGCTCTATCTTAATTGTGCTGCAGTATTTCCAAAACAATATTGAAGGATGTTCTTTTGAGGGTAACTAGGAACAAAAATATCTTGTTTAACTTTTGAGCTATGTATACTTTCTTGGCAAAGATTAATTTGCTAGATGGATAGAAGACAGCTTTTTTGCTCCAAGGAAGGTTTTTACTCTAGCAGATGATGGAATTTTGTTACCAGTGTAAGCTTTTTAGAGATTGGGTTCAATTATAAGAAATAAAACTAGGAGAACTGATATTTCTCTGGTTATTTCCCAGAGACTGTCGGTGTGACAGGCTTTTTGTAACTCTTTGTCATGCAAGGTATCCTAATGTTTGTCCTATATTTCTCATTTTTTGAAAGGAAACCAATCCCAGGGTCTAATAAAATTCAGCCTGGAAAAGGTGAGGAGCAAAGAAGAAAGATTTTTGGCAACCCTATCTTCTCCTGTCTTGTATGATGTTTTTTCTTCTCTTTTTGTCTACTGCAACCCTAGCTATAAGAATAGAAACATAAGACTATTTCTAGAAGCCTGATGAAAGGATAAGAATCATCTAAAAGAATGCTTCCATCGGATCTAATGTTAACTTCTGTGCAGAAATGTGGCGGGGAGGAGGACTGGCAAGCCAGGAGAAGGGAGATCTCTGTATGATGGTGGGCTTGGAGAGTTGGGGGTATCTAGAATTAACTGGCATTTGTATGCTTCAAGAAGATGGGAATTCTTTACTGAGTAGAAGAATTTTATGACAATTCATTCTACTTTCAGAATAGCTTTCAAGATGCAGGGTTTTTTTTGTCACAACATCGTGGCAACTGTGCAACATGGTTTTACTTGTTTTTTTGGTGTTTGTTTTTAAGAATGCAATAGTATCTAGATTTATCCAAATGGATACTTTCTTTTCTCTTTGCTGCTGACACTGAATGTGGCAGTTGATTTTTATTTAATTGATGGTGTAATTCATCTAATAGCAGTCATGCAGTGTTTCCTCTGATAGTAGATTTTGTTTAACTTTCCTACTGTCTTTTCAAATATCAGCATTATTATTATTAAATTCTGAGATCTTTTGGAGAGATTGTATGTTGAGCTGAAGTGCAAGTTTACTTAAAAATGAAGATAACAAATTACGTACTATGAAGGTTTTTGTTGCATTAAATTCCATCACTTCATAGTATTTGTGCATCAGTTACACTCAGCAAATTAAACTGAGGTGAAACTTATTATAATGACCCCTCTGGTCATGGTCAATGCATCCCGGCCAGATGTGTACAGCTAACTTCCACTCAGTGACAGTCATTCTTGTCTCCACACGTATATGAAAGCATCTTCTTGTCCTTAAGATGACTCTTATTCCAAAAGAAGTTGGCTCCTTTGCCACAGCCATGCTTCTCCCTTCCCCAAAATGTGCAAAATGACACATTTCTCTCACCACTTTTGTGTTAACCACAGACCCTCACTCACATGCCCTCACTCACGCACCTCTCTGTGGCATGCAAAAGGGCATTTTTACAAATCAGTGGATCCTCTTAAATGCACCTTTTTGAAACATGCCTCACCTCAATATTTGCACAGCACTTTCTACAGAAGCTGATACCGATGTACCCATGAATACAGCTGGGACCACAGTGGCAAGCCTGTACGTGCTTTCAGTTCTCCTGTATTGAATTTGGTTGCAAAGTGGCTGTTTTTCTTCCTTTAAAACTGGGCTGTAGATGCTTTACACACATCTACTGTGAACTTCTGGCAGTCTCTGAAACTCTAATGCTGATGGGCTCTGTCCGTCACATGTGCAGAGGCAGAGTACAAAGAAACATGTAACGTATAATAAAAAATACCTGTTTCTAAATGTATTGAACATCTAACATGCAACATTTGTGACTTAAAATGAATCTTATAAAGCAGAACTGATAGCTTGTTTGTGTGCTTGTGAAATGCATAGGTAAAGAAGACTCATTTCCCTTCCTCTTGTCTCCTTTTGGTTCTGATAAGAGAAATAGCCCATATCTAAAACAAAGCGTGGTGGTTATAACTGAAATGTGGGCTTATGCTGACAAACACACTTAAAAATTACCAAATTATGTTTACATTTATTTAACTGCAAATTTCTGTCTATAGAAAAATTTAAATGTTTTCAGTCAAGGTCTCATTTTCCAGCCTAGACGAGTTGGAAACACTGTCCTCTCCAAAACAAATCTCTTTTTTCTAAGTTTGACCTACCTTTAAGAATTTCCAAATAAGCAGCTATTTGTCCCGTTTCTGGTTTCAATCAAAACCAAACCCAACACATTTATATTTCATAATGCTGTAACTGAAGTTACTAAGTTTTCTTTGTCTGTATGAAGTTGAACACAACATACTAATCTTAAGTTGCAAGGATACAAGCCAGAAACAGAGAACCCAGAAACTGTTGCTGCACATGTAAATCAAAATTGGCAAGGTCTACAGAGTTCTAGCATATGGATTTGCTCCAAAACTTTTAATACTGCAAAACAGACTTCTTAGCTAGGAATCCTAAAGATGCTCAAAGAATTAAACATTTAGAGAAAGGAAAGGCTGTGCAAATATTTACTTATGGTTATTGTTATTGTGGTACTTTCAGATCCAGGCCTCCAAACACTTAATAGACATACTTAACTTTAGTGGGAGTACTTCCACTGAGTTAGTAGAAATATTCGTTGGCTTAAAGTTAGACACAAATGTGTTTGCAGGACTGGAACTTTATATGATTGGTATTAAATTCACCTTCTAACTGTAGCTTTAAAGTTCATTTCATAATGGGTCTCATAGGGAAGCAAGCTTAGAAATAATATATGGTCCTGGAAAAATATTTTGAGTTAATAAATAATATGATAGCAGATATTTTCAAACTTTGGAATAACTTTTCCATTGAGGCAGGTTTAAAGACTGTTTAAAAGAAATACGAAGCTTGACTTAAACATTGGAATATATTGCCAGAGGGAAGAGAGTATACATTTTCATTTTTATGAATTAGATTTTGCTGAATTATCTTATTTACTGCCATCCCATTTGCATTTGCAAAGGGCTTATTTTGCAAAACTCAAGAAGAGAAAGGACAATTCATGCCTAAGGTATATTCTTATTTTCTGGCAAAACGTGTCATATATTTCTCGAATCTGATATTTAGGTGTGCTCACATGCTATATAAATCATAGAATTCAGTATGACAGGGTCCAAGTTACTTACTCTTGCTTTTTGCCATTTGCATTGTTAGTAACAATGAGGTAAAGTCTGTAAAACTCAGTCAGGTCACAATTGCCACCTGCCCAGGTAGAAATGACTGAATAAAAGTGCAGAGTAGTAGTACATAGGGCCCAGCATGAAACAAAACACCGCTCATAAAACTGTAGTGAATGCAAAAGGGTAAGGGGGGCCATAATCCTCTCACTGTGCTGTATGTGAAAGTAGGATTTGATCTGGAGCATGCAATGCGGTGCTAAAAGCTGAAGGAGGTGCCTGAGAAAGAGAAAAATCACAGGAAAATGACAGCAAAGCCCTCTTTTATAGGACAGAGAATTACAGGTCAGCTGAGAGGGACAGTGGAGCACTGGGCTATAGAAGCATTTGGGAAGACAGGATGTGGTACTAACAGTAAGTCATCTTTTTGGGTAAGGTTAGGTGTTGTTTTTCAGATGATTAGCAATTTTAGGCCACAGTTAAATTTAAACTTTCATGACTTTTCTATGAGTCCAAGTGGAATGTCTTTGCATAGTTCAGTTCCACACATTACTAACAAACTTGACAACTTACACCCAGGATATATTTTTCGTCTGCTTGAGGAGGTACTTGTGGAAAAGCCATAAAATGTAAGAAGGCAGAAAAATGTTAGAATTTTATAAAGACTATTATAGAAATTATGATAAGTAAAAAAAAAAAAAAAGACCAAAGAATATCTTCTCCATAGGCTTCATTAAATAATTCTGGGAATATTGCATAAAACATGATCTTTTTCCATTATAACCTCTGAGACTGCACCATAAGAACCACTGGCATATGCAATCTATGCAAACATTAGAGCTCTTTTAATGTGGTCACTACCTTACATTTAGAAGATAAGGTTTTCTAATGCAAGATTTAGAACAAACAAAAATGACAGATGGTGTAAACAGACTAAAATTTCTGTGTTTGTCTAGGGTAGGACTGCCTGAGCAATATAGAGAGGCAACCATAAAACTTTTCCTCTAGGACCTCTTTCCAAGCATAAGAAGCACTCTGAGGTCAGAAGAAATAAGTTCAAAGGGGGTTAAATGCCATGCAGTGCTTAGGAAATTACAGACAGTGTTGTCTAAATTAAACCAAACACTTCTCCATTCTCTGGGGTGTCACTAAAAGGTGCAAAGATTGTTTAAAGCTACCTTCCTTGCCAAGACACGAAATGCTGTACAGCTAGTTTCCTAGGCTGTGAAAGTATTTCTTGGCCACATGTCTGACAAACACAGGAACTGGACTCTGCACTGACACAGATCTACTGTACGTGCTTCTATTATCCTCCAAGCCACTTCACTGAAGTGATACAAACTTCTTCAAAAATCTTAAAAGAACTGTTGTGGTTTAACCCACAGCCAGACAGCTTGTCCACTCACTCCCCCCCTTCTTGCCCTCCCCCTACTCTTGGAGGGACGGAGAGGAGAATCAAAAAGAAATGCAACTCCCACAGGTTGAGATAAGAACAGTTTAGTAACTAAGGTATAACACAAATCACTGCTGCTACCACCAATAATAGTAATGATAAAGGAAATAACAAGGGAAGAGAATATACCACCTCATCACCAGCCGACCAATAACTCGCCCCCCCAGCCCGACCAAGCATCGACCGATACCTCCTCCAACCCTGCAGTCCCTCCTAGCCCTTCCAGCTAACTCCCCAGTTACCTCCTGGGCATGATGTGCTGTGGTATGGAATACCTCTTTGGTCAGTTTGGGTCAGGTGTCCTGTCTCTGCTTCCTCCCAGCTTCCCTCCTCCCTGGCAGAGCATGAGGCCCACAAAGTCCTTGGCCAAACCAAAACATCATTTTTATCAGCTCTGTTCCCAGCCCGAAAGTCAAAACACAGCACTGCACCAGCTACCAAGAAGGAGAAAAAATGACTGCTGCTGCTAAACCCAGGACACAAATCCAGTCACTTGGTTGATCAAACCTCTGTATGCTGCATTCAGGATCTTTCCTCCTATGAGAGAATGAGTAATGGCATGACCAGGATTTGGGAAACTGAAGTCTAAGCGCAGTTTCTTCTTTAGTAAATGTGTTCATTTTTTTTGAGCAATTCTGTGACTCCCATAACAGAGTTTGTGAGATTTATAGGCTTTCATCTAACAGAGATATTCACATTTCTGAATTCACAGCAACTTTGTAGTTTTCACTAGTTGATAAATTATTACTGGAAGATACTTATTTCACCCTCTTGAGGTGACATACAATTAAAGAACTGTCATTTTATGTCTTTGTCATTTATATCTTTAATATTTTGCCTATATTTGCCTATATTAATGATTTGATCCAAATTTGTATATTTTGTAATGTCACTGATTAGCTGTCATTCAATGCCAATGAAATCTGTGAAGTTCCATCATTGATAAAGTCACCCCAACACTGCTTTATTTTAATGCATTTTCTGTAGCAAAACATCCTGATTTAGGGAGCAGGTGTATTTTTTGGCTATGTCTATATTAGCAACCAGTGCTATAGAGTTGGATCTGCAGAATGAAACACTGTGCAGAGGATTCAAACCTAACATCCCTTGGACTGAATGCTGATTAGAAATTCAAATGCATTAGATGTGCTCTTAGATAATCTCCCACCTAAGCTTCACCTGGAAGGATGTCATTTTGCGTATTCCATAGCTTCCCCTTGATGCAAACACAAGTGGGAGCTATGAAGAGATCCCTTTCAGAGGTGCACTACAGATTGGCACTGAAGTGCCAAAGAAGATAAAGTTCAGAGATGCAGGGTTAGCCACTCAGACCTTACTTTGCAACACTGTGCAAGAGGCCTGAGAAAGGTATGTGTGAGCTAATTCTAGTAGAAATACACTTGGGATCCAAACAACACTGTGGGGTTCCTCAGCTCGTTAACCCGTCATTCTCATTAGTGCTTATTCTTCAACTAGTTTTTTCAGTCTTCTCTCAACAATCTGTTCTGCCATGGGATCCAGGCTGACATGCCCTTAAGCAACTGCCAGAATAACAGTTTTATTTAACATACAAGTGGAAGAATAAGGTTCTAAGGGAAACATCACTGAGTTTTGTGGAGTGCATGTTCCAGTCATCAGCTGAACCCAGATTTGACTTCAATTCTTACCTTTGAAAAGCAAGCCCATCTTTCTTTTTAATACAAGAACTCTAAATTGTGTCTGATCATACTAATGAAGAATACACTTACTGTAGTCTTGTAATTTAACTTTTTACTTTCCAGATACCACAAGATTTACAAGAGATGATGTTATGGGCCACACTTGTCAAATAAATTAGGAGCTGAGTAACAAATTATTCTTGTCTCACTAAAGCTTAAGATACCAGAATACTTGGGTATTAGTTTCCTTTGCTTGTATTTGTTTCAAGAACTTTGAAAAGATATCATGTTAAACACTATGCAGAAGTAAAGCTTGCAGGAAAAGGTAATATTTTATATTAGATCAACAACTAATTACTTCACATTAGATCAAACAGAAAAAAAGGATAACATTTGGGATCAGACTTTCTTCTTCAGGTCACTACAATCATTGTTTTGAGCCCTATATTTTGTTTTCCATGGCATTATAAAAGCTTCACAGAAGCAGATGTGCTGCGGATTTCATGGGTGAAACTCTTAGTAATGGGTAATTTGAGTAACATAGCAATGTTACTCAATAATAACACACATAATTGAGCAACATAGATGTTGCTCAGTGACCTTATTTTCAACAAAAGACAAATATTGATGATTCTGCTGAGGTTTTCATGATCTATGACTGTACAGAGCACAGATTTAGATGCTCAATTCCATCAAAGAACTCAGAAACAAAGCTATCATTTTTGAACTATGAATTAAAATAAATGGAGATATATTAATCCTTTAAAAAACAGATTAGTTTCAGGTATCTCACCAAGCAACTGTACAAAGAACCTATCTTATAAACTAGTATGTTGGGGAAAAATAATCTGAAACATACTGAATCCAACAGAAGGAAACAGAATGGAAAAGGACTATTTGTAGAGACACAGTAACACTGTGTCTTCTGTAATAAAGAAGAGAGATTTCTCTGTGTCACCAGAAACTTGATATAATTACTTAAACAGAATAGACAGTGTAAAGGGAGAATAAAGAAAGAGAAAAGTGGATAGAGTCTGATGAAGACTTCATGAGACATCTTTATGAAGAAGATCTGCTGATCCATCATCAACTGAAGAAAGGATATAAGCAGCCTAAATAAATGAAATACTAGAAAATTCTAGGGCTAAACTGTCTTCACTGTATTCATATGAGTAGCCTTTTGAAATCAACAGAACAAATACTATGAGCAAGCCAGACACAATTCAACCTTCAAGAAGTATTTATGTGTGCAGCTTAGATCTCCTCAGGCAGTGTGCTTCACCGAGTCACTGGGCTGGGACTCAAAAATGCTACTGACAGTATTTCCAGTTCCCTGGCTACAAAATCTTGAACATGCTCATTTCTCTGCGCACTTCCATCCCTTTTCTTTCTTATTTATTTAGTTTGGAAAACAATTGGGGCAGAAACTTATTCTTGCTGTGCAAAAACACGTAGCCAAGGATGCATTTTTTAAGGGAATGTCTAGGTGCAGTTTTCACACATCGATACACGTTCAATATAACCTTTTAAATACATATTCACAGTACAGGTTAGTTGCCTTCCCATCATCAGTTAGGTCTAAATTCCATTCCTGCTGCTTTAGGTTTGTTTGGGGGTTTTTCTGTTTGTTTTGGTTTTGTTTGTTTTAAATTTTAATCATAAAAACACACCTTGAGAAGGGTTATGTTCATCCAAGAGGGGGATCTTTGGATTAGCTGGATTTGAGTAAAACATGGTAACTGCTGTACTTAGGCACAGCTGTAGCTTTCCACTATAATTTTGTCTTGTATTCTGTTATCAGCTTACTGTTATATTGAAAGAGCAGGTTGGTAATAGTGCACTGTAGATAATGAGGCAAAAAGCAAACTTGCCCAGGTCATTTATGAAGTTTAAGATTCTATTATGAATGTCCCTCAAATATTTTGCTAATATAACTCAATTATTTTAACCAGAATTACCACATGGCCTTGGATAGCTGGCGTTAGCACTAAGCAGCATGAAATACTGAATCTTGAAGAAAAAGGCTGCTTCATCAGCTAAATGCACAAAGAATGGATTTCCAAAGAGGCTCAACGATGTATGAGATAATGGGGGATTAATTTTTCCTAACAGCAAGCTGACATATGTGTAAAGCAGCACATGTACTCGAAACACTATGAAAGGGAAGAATTTCTTCAAAAGTCTACATTTTGTTCTTAAAACACCACTTCTTGCATAAAATCTTTTTGTGGCTCTTCTGTCAAACAAGTTCATGAAGCATAATGCAATTTGCTTTTATAGTGTAATGTACCGATGACAGCCACCTAATCAAATGGTGAGTGCTTGAAGATGCTTTTATTAAATGTCTTATGCCACATTGAGACGGCATTATTTGGGCAATGACATGAAATTAGAAAAGTCAAGGTATTCTAATTATATTTACAATTTCA
Source organism: Neopsephotus bourkii (assembly GCF_033783945.1). Lineage (NCBI taxonomy): Eukaryota > Metazoa > Chordata > Aves > Psittaciformes > Psittacidae > Neopsephotus > Neopsephotus bourkii. The sequence goes on along the minus strand of NW_026901776.1, from coordinate 7,683,379 downwards.
GTGGGTTTCTCTGGAAGTTGCTTAAGTAAAAAATGTAGTGAGCCACCTGCTCTTACTTGGAGTCATGGTGGGATTCAAGCCTTACCAAAACCTCATTTGATTTTAGGTCCATTTTCTTCTCCTTGACCTTTGAGTGACCCCATCGGCTCACACTACCTTATCTTTCCTCCATGAACTTTCCTCTGACCCAGCTATCTCCATCCAATACAAAACATGAGCTTGTCTCTGCACCTTGCCTTCTAGCATTTCTCAGTTCCACTTACACAAAACATTTCCTAAACTGAACTGCTAGAGAGGGATTCTTCATGCCATGTAAGAAGGCTGGAAGAGCATCAAAGGGCCCTGAAGTATTGTATCTGGTGAGGGATCTATTCCAGCACTTAATCATCTTACATACCCTTGTGTCTGACCTGAGTTTCCCACACTGAAGTTTAAGCACATCGTATTTTTTCTCAGTTTCCAACAAACATGAAGAACAATTTGTTTCCATCCTTTCCATGGCGGTCTCTATGTACTTAAAGACTGCTCTCCCATCTCTCCTCAATTCTCTCTTCCCTGGACTAAACAAACCTTATCCTTACAATCTCATATTTTTAAGACGTTTGATCATCTTTGCTGCTTCCCTCTGGTTCATCCATTTCTTAAAATGGGCTGCCCAAGCCTATGCATAAGGCTCCAGACGAGGTCTTGCCAGATCTAACTGGAAGAATTACAGTGCATATTTTAAGGTGTCTTACACATTTTTATGCATCTCTCATTATATTCTGTTTGTATCTACTGAATCTCCTAACTGTTTTGCCCAGAAATGCCATCTAGCTGTTCTCCCTCTTTCAATCATGCAGATCAGTATTTCAAAGCATACTACTTGTCCTTATTGAAACATTACATATTCATGTACTATTTCAGTAATAAAGAAAATTAAATCTTTTTCAGCATCTAAATCACTTGTAAAAATGGTGAAATTATTGATTTAGGAAAAGACCTTTCTAAACACACTTAATGCATCTTCTATTTTGGCAGAACAACATTAATAACTATCCTTTGAATACGGTTTTCTAACCAGGGTTCTATTCACCAGGTTATTAGATTTCCTTTACTGTATATCCCCAAGTTGCTTATATCATCTAAGACCAAATTAAGATAGGCCATTTACTACTTCTCCTGTATGCACATGGCCAATTACTATGTCACACAAGAAAATAAGGTTAGTGCTATATCACTTCTTTATAAGCTCATCCTGCTAATTACTTATTAGCCTACAGCCTTCTACTTATTACATTGTTTAAATACCTGTTTTGATATATTTCCAAGAACAGAAGTTCACTCAATCCGTCTCTTTATAATAGAGGAACATTATGTCTCTTTTTCTATGAAACCACGGAGAATGACATATGTTTGAAGAATCCCCTTGACTCCCCTTGGTACAAGCCTTTATAAGAACAATACCAAAGGCAATGGCAGAAGGGCACAGATGGGCCTGGGTGATTATACTGAAGACTCTGCAGATGACACTGCTACATGTTCAAGACACATAAAAAATACATCATACAAAAACCACTTCACTTGTGGCCTGCCCAGCCAAGGCTGAACAAACATGACAAAGCTGACCTCCCCTGTCACTTACTATCCTTTTCTTTATTAGTGTTAACCCCAGTAACAGCTTATTAAGTGATACTTTACAGTTTGAGTGCCTTTCTTAATGGGATCTTAATGAACTGGCTTCTTCTAGTGCAAAACACCATGCACCTAGACAAGTGCAAATCGTTTTTCCCTGTACAGATGCTCAGTGTCTCTTGTCATACTGAGTTTCATAACTCCTCATGCTGCATGATTCCCCCTTTTTATCACTACAAAACACAGGTTCTATGTGCTTATCACTTTATTCATTTTTCCTCATCATTCTGATAACATCAGTTTCATTCTTCATGCTACCCAGCAGCTCCCCCCTGCCCCACCACATGATACTGTGTCAATGATAAACTGAAAAGCAGCAGCAATGAATCACCCCTTGCAGCTGTGTTCACACCTCTCTAAAAAGCAGTTTGGGGAGTGGCTGTGAGCAGGCACCAACCTGCCTGTCTCTTACTGATGTGGGTGACTTGTGGACACCTGCAGCCAGCCAGCCTGCCTGGATATGCCAGTGTTGTATTAACTCACTTTGGGTCCTCAGGCACACAAGAGCTTTCATGCTCCATTAGGCACTGCCCAATCATATCTGGGGCCATGTTTTCAGGTTCATTGTCTGCACAGTGAATTTGGTCTTGAAGACAGACTCAGTACTCTGCCACACAGACAGTGTGGGTAGGTCTAATGATTTCCTTGTGGCATTTGAGCATGTTGTTGTAATTCATTTGGAAGTATGCAAGGATTCAGACCAGATTCCTTATGCATGCAAGGATTCAGGTCCAGTTCACCCCACATTATTGGTGTGGACTGAGTAACCACAGAAACAAAAAGCTATGGATATTAATTAAAATATATACTAGCTATATATTGTGGATTCGTAAAAAATATCACTAATGATTACACTATTTTTTGTTCTACCGAAATAGTTTTCTGCTTGAACATTTTCCAAATAAGAATCCTTCCTTTGATGTAAGAATGTGCTGGATTGCTGAAGACCTTTCTTAATAGGGAGATAGAGACCAGCTGTTGATTCTTGAACAGGATGCATATATTAAACACCTGGATCTTCATCCTCATAGATGGCACTGCAGTAAGAGTGAGTTATGCAGGGATGAAGTCAGGAGGGTAATAACATAAGGTGTGATAAAGCAGGAGACAATAAGCAAAATCCTCATAATAACATCAAAACCATGTCATAAATGGCAACAAAAGAAAAAAATCATGAGGAACATATTACCTATTTAATGAGTCCTTGGCCATCTTAAGAAAATGAATGACTAATAGAACTTAATTACTTACACACCCAGCAGTCTCAGTGTGAAAGTAAAGGATCTTTTAGACTTGCTTATACAACCAGAGAGAACTTCTGTAGAAATAGGATGTAAAGATTTAACATTAAAGATGCCATGTTTTACTTTTCCCCAGATGTAACAAAATTGCTCTGCCAAATATTTTCTAATGAGCATGTTAGAATTCACCTCTTACTGTTGTTTTGTGGCTACAGAGAGATGCTCATCTCAACACATGGATAATCCATGGAGTGTATAGTGAAGCAGACTTAGGGTCTTAACTGCTGTTCCTTGTTCATCCTTTCACAAATCCCCAGAGAAAATGAAATGTTCTCTGCCTTGAGTCACAGGTTTTCATTCTCAGTTTTGCAACATATCACAGGCAATTTTCCAGTTCTTTTGGTATGTCTTGTCTTTGGCTCCAGGCTTTCCTAATCGAAGACTTCAGTAGTCTCCAGTAAGGGGCATAAAATTTCAAATACGTAAGAAATGTATTAGCATGCCTAAGCTCTTTGCTACATCTATGTGCATATATAATGTGCTCCCACTGGACTTACTCTTTCATTTTTGTGTTGACAAAAGAAAGAAATCAGGCAACTTCATGCCTTCATTTGCAATCTTTGAACTGCTCAGCTTTATGTCTGCATTGATACTGTGTCCAAAAATGCAGATAATGATTTGGTTGCTTGCAAAATAAGGGGTCCTTTTTGAGACCCCAGAAATCCAGATTACGAGTTATGCTTACTTGCATAAGGGCTGCAGGGCCAGATTTATTCTGTACCTGAAATAGCCTGTTGCCAAAATAACCCAACTTACTATAAGATGTATTATTTCCTCAGAGTAGGGGGGAGGGGAAATTAAAGTCAATGGGAAGCTTGTTTGTAGATTAGTCTAACATGAGCCATTAAATGAGAGAAACAGACACACATAACCCCATCTCAACCGTTCAATCAATATATAATTGCACTCATAATTAGAGCCTGTGAATGAGTAAGGTTCCGTCAGCCACTCCTCATGGGTTTGGGAAATAGCAAGATTAGGGTTTTTTCCAGAAACCTATTCCAACATATGTTTTAGAAAAGTAATTTTTAATTTTTTATCCTTTTAATCACTTTTGTTGCCCTTTTGAGCTCAAGCAACCTGAGGGAACAACAAGCTTAACTAAGCATTCAAAACTAAAACCAAATGAGTGCAGGGGTTCTTCAGTGTCTTCCCCAGCTCTGTTTCAGATCTGCTGCAGAATGGCTCTCAAACATCTCCTTCCCTTCCCAGGCTTCTCAGAAGACCCCCAGGACAGCATCTATCAAATTCTGAGAAGAGAGGTAAATCAGATAGCAAAGAAGAGAGAAAAGGTAAAAGGCAGGAGAAAAAGAGCAATGGAATAAGATCCATGAAGGAAAGGTCAAGCAAAGACTATATAATCAGGGATTCTTTTAAGCAGCTGCACTGAAGTATTGGCATTAAATACTACAAAATCATGGATATATCTTTCATCTTCTCACTAAGCCATTGAGATAGCAATTGCCAGAGGTAACAGTCCACTTCTCCAGCCTTTAGTATCTCCACAGTAAGTTGTTGACCTGTATTCCTGATGGTTCTTTAAAAGGAAAAGGTACCCTTTAGGGAGAGATGAATTTAAAATTTTTCAGGTAGCAGTCGTTTTCCAAAAATAATTACACTACAGCATTGCTGCAGGACATAGATTGGTATGAGAACAGATTACTTGCAAACACATCTACTCACAATTCACAGAATCATAGAACAGTTAGGGTTGGAAAGGACCTTAAGATCATCTAGCTCCAAACCCCTGTAATTGGCAGGGACACCTCCCATTAAACCATGTCACCCAAGGCTCTGTCCAACCTGGCCTTGAACATTGCCAGGGATGTAGCATTCATAACTTCCCTGGGCAACCCATTCCAGTGCCCCAGCACTCGCACAGTAAAGAATTTCTTCCTTATATTCAATCTAAATTTCCCCTGTTTAAGTTTGAACCCATTACCCCTTGCCCTGTAACTAAAGTCCCTAATAAATAGTCTCTTCCCAGCAACCCTATAGCCACCCTTCAGTTAGGGAATGCGGGAAGCACTATTTCCAAGCTGTTAATTCATTGTCTATGAGCAATTGCAACGCCTATTTGCCTGTCAGACTTCCACATGAATAAAGCATGACTGGGGGACACTCCTGATCCCCTTGCTTCTCTCTCTGTGAAGTATGAGAGCCCTGTTCTTGAGTGCTAATACTGTTTTTCCAGACAGCCAGTCCACAAGCAGGGGTTCAGAAGTCACAGGAGACTTTAGCAGGGGCACAAAATGGTTTAAGACATCAAGAGCAACCAGCCATTTCCTGGACAAAGCAAAAAACAGTGTTGAGGTAAGAAATGCAGAAAGAGAAAAAAGGGAAGAGGAAGAAAAAACCAAGTCAGTCACAAATTTTCACGTGACTAAAGCAAATAGCTGGAGGTCCAAGCTCCTAGGATCTATTGAGAGCTTTGCTGAAGACTGACCTAGGCTCTCTCCCTTTGTATCTGTGCAAATTTCAGGGTATAACACCCGTTATATCACTTACCTGTATTTCAGGCATGCCAGAGGGATTTAAACGGTTGGAAGGAAAATATATGATGTGTGCTAGATTTTATCATTATTAGAGGAAATTAGGTGCTGCAGATAAAAATCATCTTTCTCCTTCAGACTGTACTGCTGTAAGTGCTCTGCAGTTGTGTCAACCTTACCAAAAGACTAGCTTCGTGGCCCATCATTTTGACTGATCTGTAACAGCTTTATGGTTAAGGCACTCCACAGCTATTTCTTATCTCTCTGCCACTAACTTTGCCTGACAAAACACAAATTTCACTTTGTCTTAGCTCCCGATTTACAGAATGGAAATGCTCCTAAGGCTCATTATGAGGGTCAGCCCATTTATGATGCGTTCACACAGTACATGTAATGCTGTATGTGGGTGAAAAAAAAAACCAACCCAAACGTTCTGACCTAAACAATGTGTTTGCGAGGCAGAAAAAATAGATCATCAATCTCCTACTCCTGTCCAGCACCTACATTCCCTGTTACTGACACAGATGATATCTCTGTCTAAAATTTCATGAGAGTGCATTAGAAAAAACCTGAACAAGACTAACACATACCAGAGACTGAAGTAATATGCACAGTTATCTTGATGGAAAAGAAAAAATAAACACAATTATCTGAATAAAGCCAGAACTTGCAATACTTAGATAGGAAGCATACCAATTTTGATTTGAACGATTTACCAATTCAGGGCTCGTATATCTACTTAAGCTGTCAAAACATTACATGCTACGGAATATATTATATATGTTAGACGGGTCAGATCTAGGCCACTTCCTTCCCACATACAAAATTGGAGGTGGTTAAGTAGGGCACAGATTTTAAATTTGTTCATGGCCTCCTATAATCCTACTCTCAACAAGTCCTGTAGTAGGAGCCAAAAGGCAAACAGAAGGAATAAGAATGAATAATTTATGTTTTCTTGTTGTTATTGCCTATCAGCCTGATGCTCTCAATGCTTCCCTCTGACAGAAGTCCTTAAACAGCAAGGCATGATATGGAGCAGATGACTTAATCATCTGACCACATCTCAGGCTCTCCAGAAGTTGCCTGAGATTCTCATGCACTTACTACATGTTGCTGCAGTCTCTACTACTCTGTCAAGCCAGACACCAGAAGTATTAGGTTGACTTGATCCACTGCTCCGTAATCTGCAGACCAGCTGGCTCTTGTACATGAGGCTGTGGAAAAGGGAGGAAATAGGATTCTATGAAACAGAGGCAAATTACATCTCAGTAGGGCTCAGTGTTGAAAATAAGAATATAAGAAATACTCTACTGTGCTGGACCAGTATTCTGTCTCCACCAGTGGCCAGGAGATGCTATTCAGGGAGGGCATGCACTTTTGGCTGCTATCTCCTTACTACTCCTCCCATGTGTGCAGCTACTGATGAAGGAATTCCTGTTTATTTTCTTTAATACAGTATTGGACTGGTTTTCCAGGAGTTTCTAATTCCTTTTAACATCTGCTGAAACTATCTGCCTCCAAAATCCGTAGCAACAAATTTCTGAACTTGACTACCTGCTGTGTGAAAAGATATTTATCTTTACCTGTGACACCTAGTTTTATTAGTGAAGGACTTGGTGAGTTAGCTCTGCATTCATATCATTGAGTGTCTTCACATTTCTCACAGAGCATTCTCCATTCAGAATTGAAGATCTAGGCCTTTAAGTCTCTCCTTTTAATTCAGTTGCTTTGACATCCTTAACCACTTCATTTGCCTTCCCCTGCACCTTTTCTAACTCCACTATGACTCCTGGTGATGTTGAGGATCAAACTGCACACATTGCCCAAGATGGGATTACAGAATTTTGTATTGCAGCAAAATGATGTTTTCTGTTATCTTCTCAGGGCCCTTTCTGATGAAGTTTGACTTTTTTTTTTCTTTTTGACTTTTGACTTCTACTGTATCTTAACCTGATGACTTCAGAGAAACGCTGATGATGATTGCTCTCCTCTCTGAGGTGTAACTGCCAGTTTCGAGCTCAGCACCCATAAGCACAGTTTAGACTATCTTTCCCTGAGATAAATGACTTCACTTTTTTTACAGCGGTGCTAATTTGACACTGTTTTGTCCATTCACTCAGCTTTGTGAGGCCTTTCTGGAAAACAAGGCACATTCCACAACTTCAACTACAGTATGCAACCGTATGAGACCCCTCATGTGACTGGAGCACTTCCAGCACACAAAGCACTTTCCAGATACCCAGCAAAGAGGTGACTCAGCACACAGGATCATCTCTCCTCCAACCTGAAAGAGGCTCTCAGGTTCTGGGAAAGCAGGAAGTTGAAGTACCTGCATGCTTAGTAGGGATTTCCTATTTGCAGCAAAAGTGTTCTTCAGCCATTTGTGCAATGACTAAAATATAAAATGCTTGTATTTGAGTGGTTATGATTTAATCTTTCAGATCAAACAAAAGTGAAAGAGTTTCCTTGCCTGAACAGCTATGAGAATTTTGCAGCCTAGTGAAGAGTTCCTGTACCTTCCCTTCACTGGCTTCTGTGTGCAGTGACAGCTGGTGTGTCAGCTCCTCTGACTAGTTTGTTTGTTCAGTGCTTCCGGATCCATCTTTCACGTCAGGCTATTCTTACCTACAGGATATCAGAAACACCAGTTCCCTTGCCATGTCCATGAGGAGCCAGAACACAGGAAGTTAAAGAAAGCAGAGTTTATATCCTATCATGGATTTAAATACCATTGTAGTGTAGGATGAGGCAAATTAATTTCAACTGTAATGGCAGAGCCAGATTATCTCACTGTTTTCAAAATTTCCCCAATCTGAGACAGATTTAGTAAAGTAGCAAATAAAGATCTGCAACTGTCCAGGGAAGATCTAGCCAAGGAATGTCAGAGACAGTAGACTTACATTACAGTCTGTAATAATCATGCAAAAGGCTGTCAAAGTAGCAAACACCCTTTGGACTCTTGAATCTAGGATCTAAAATGGTAGTACTCAAGTCAGTTGTTTCAATGGGCTATGCTTTACGTGCTGCACAAAACTTGCTTCTCTTTATCCATGCTTTGTTTTCAAAGCTTGTACTGAAATGAAATGCTGAAATGCTTCAGAAACAGACACATTTTTGCAATCAATGTTTCAGTCTTGAATAATGTATGTGAAAGACAGCTCAATCTTCTAGTGCTCTCCTACAATGTGAAAATTATTGGTTCATCATTTTCATGGTGTTTGTTTTTAATTTAAAAACAAAACAAAGCAAAACACCGCTATAAGATTATGCCATAAAAGACAAGCTATGTATTCTGCCTCAGGTGGCCACTCCTTTTCCAGGATGACATAGTCCATACCCTAAATTAGCATTTTCTGGAAAAAATTAGCTGTTTCGTCTTAAAGCCTGTCTCTGCATGCCATGAGTTTTCACTTAAACCTTTCTGCCACCTGCTTCCAGGGCAAGGTCCCTCAAGCAAACAGTGTTTGCCTTTTACAGATCAGCAATAGCCTAAGCTTAATTCCTGGTGTTGACATACAGGGAGAGAGCTGAGATGGTTCTGCCTGGGGAAGAGATGGTGCAGGGGGATATTCTAGGTGTCTGTGACTATATGGTGGTGGGGAGCAAAGACAGAGCAAGGCTTCTCAGTGGTACCTAGTGAAAGGACAAGAGGACACATATTGAAATGTAGGAAACTCCATTTAAACATAAGAAAAAGCTTTTTCCACTGTAAGGCTAGTATACCAGTGGAACAGGTTTCCAAGGCAGATTGTGGAGTCTCTCTCCTTGAATATAACTGAAAACCCAATGGGACATGGCCCTGAGCAACCTGCTTTAGATGATCCTGCTCTGAGCAGGGAGGACTGGATTGAACAATTGCCAGAGGCCACTTTCAACCTCAACCGTTCTATGTGGTTCTGTGTGAACATCGACAGTCTTAAAAATATTAAATTCACTGCTCTGCTTTCTTGCAGATTTGCCACAGAATATACGAGGGTTTGAACACAACTCTCCAGCGTGTATGTTTGGGGTGAGATTGGTTTACACCATGATAGCTCAGGAGAATAAGAGCAATAAACTTGAAAGAGAGATGTACAGTTTATGTTTGGACATCTGGCTCTGTCATGTGCTGTAAAGCTTTCCGCACCAGGAAGTGAAATGCAAAATCCCCCAAAACCAGCATAATAACAATTAAAGACTGCATCTCAGAAAAGAGTTTGCACATGTATTTGCCTGCAGATTTTAGTGGAACTTGCTTAAGCACTCTGCTGAATCAGGACTAAAATCCCCAATACTAACAGGCACTTCACCTCTACATGGTGACCTACTTAATTACATTAATACCTTTTAAGAGATTTATTCCTCTTCTGTGGTATGCATTTTTCCCTGGTGTTTTAGGAAAGCCTATGACAGGCATTATAATACGTTAAGTGAACTGCTAAAGATTCCAAATAGTCCCAGATAACAAAGAACACTTTTTCTTTAATGTACTTTAGAGAAGCAAAGCAAATATATCTGGAAATTTAAGAGCACCAGTTGAAGTGTTTATGAAGTTGTACATGAGCTATTCAGTTGTAACAATGCTTGGCTACAATTTAGTGGTCTTTGCAGAAACTTTTGTCTTTTTGTGACTTGTTTTTCATGGCAATTCACTGTGCTGTGCCACTATGGGTTAAAGTGTTATGCTACAAACTGAGATCCACCTTTTGTTGTTTCATATGGAAGCCTGGCTTCTCTGATAGTTCTAAGAATCATTTTCCACAAGTCCAAGTGCAGACAAGTTTCAGCCTCATTTGCCTTTCTTGAAGGAACACAGAGGTTTTAGGCCAAAAGAAGTCCTTTTGAAGAGACTTCAGTTGCCTAACCAAACCCACTAGCTATTCATGTCCAGAAAAAAGATGTAGCCACCATACAAATGTTGCTAATAAACATACCAGGACTTACTCCTCCCATCAGATAGCACTGAAAACAGTTGTCTTTATAGCATGACCTAGGTTGGATGAGTTCATCACCTGTTGCAGCAAAATGTGGTATCTGTTAAACATGTTTTTTTTAAAGCAGGTGTTGAACTTTCTTGACCTTATTCTCATCAGCTAGAGAAATGGACAATCGTTTTTCCTCAACAAAAAGCACATGTATGATCTTGACATACAGTAGTTTCTGTGATTTTGAGAAGCCTCAGGGTATACTCTGAAGTTTGCAGCTTAGTAATTCCAATAAAGTGGAAATCAGCTCTGAATTGAACACCTTCTCCAAGCTAACCTTGAACTCTAAAAGGTTTGTGATTGATTTATTTAGTTGATACCTCTTACAAGGACACCAGTTCTTATTCTCTCAATTCAGGTCTTTTATTCAGCCATCTGGAAACCTGTAGTTGATCTCGCCCTTCAACATCTCCAGAGGTACTTGTTTTTCAACCTTAACTTTTTCTGAAATCTTTGGCACCCTAACCTCTGTAATACCATTTAGCACAGAGCTCTTGCTTTCTGTGAGATTTCTTTCTTGGACATTTATATTAGGTAGACTTTTTTTATTTCATACCAGTTCCTCCAGGAAGGGTGATTTTGTCCCATTTTGTAATGTGTTTGTAGTGTGATAATCACATACTGAGTAAGAAGATTCATCTGGGTAGGAATTTTCCTTCTGATATAAGCCTTATAATCGTGTTACCCTTTTCCAGAGGGAAAATAGATTATTCTATATAATGGCTTTCAGTGGAAGTTAGTAACAGTGTTGTTCACAAGGCTTTTCCCTGTGCCTTTTTTGTGATATTCAGATGCATGCTTCAGTGGACCAAATAGTTGTATCTTCCATTTACAGAGCACCAAGATGTCCTGGAAAAGAAGATACATTTGAAAAGTCCACAGTTTAATCATTAAATAGGAATATTTAAACTTGTTTTCAAATCATTAAAATACATTAACATTTACATGCAAGTATTAGATTAGCAGAACTGCAAAGTGTACAGCAGTGTATACTTTTTTATTCTGTATACACAGTAAGACGCTTCTCTGGTCTTTCTTGCTCCACTACAGTGGAAATCACTGACATGTTTGTGAGGGTCTCTGCCAGATTACAGTCCCAGTTGCTGGAGGAGCTGAGCCAGTCCCTGATAGATCAGCATGAAGCTCTCTCCTTCAACTCAGTGAAAGTATCCTTTTTGATTCACCTTTTTTTTTTTTTTTCCTGAAAAAGTCATGCTTAGGGCTCCTGCTGGGTGTCTCTCTGAGAAAAAGTCCAGTTTCCATCGTAGTTGAAAAATTAATCTATGATTCTTTCTGCCTCAACTACTCATGCATGTTTTACATAATCCATGGTGGGTTTTTTAAAGTCTGGACAGGATGGAAATCACACAAATTTTTTCCTATCTTTAGAAATTTGTGTTTCAAAGCTCGTAAATGGTCAGTTATCTCCACACAGAAACTGTCCACACAGAAACTCAGTTATCTCCACACAGAACAGATGTTAAACATGTTAAGCACCAGTAAGGCAGGGCAGCACAGTCTGATCTGAACCTCCATTACAGCTTGGATGGTTGTAGTGACCTCTTTGTAGGACGTTTTAATCTCTGCAAATTGAAAAGCTGGCATCTGGACTCTATTCACTCTCTCTGTAACTGAACTATATAAATACAGATACTTTCAGGCACAAGACTGTTCAGTCATGATAAAGATAGCCCTTACTTCTGTCATGATTCATTTAAATGACACCCGGGCACTTTTCCAGCTACAGAGTGGTACGCAGAGGTACTGCTTGAAATCACACACTGTACGATACATATAAATAACCACTCAAACAAAAAGAAAGTTTAACTGGTAACTGGGATTCTTTCCATTTGTGTTGTCTATGAGTATACTTGCAACTTTCTCCCCAGCCTCTTCCCTCCTGGGTCTCTGAAAATGTACAGGATTTATGAAGGCAAGAGAAGAAGTTTAGGGCCACAGCACTGCTTGTGTGCATAGCCTGGTGTTCTGGGGACAATAGCAGAGGGGTGGAGGCGCTGGGCACTGCTGCAGGTGCTGTCCAAGCTAAAAACCCTGTTCTTCTGTGCCAAGTAAGCGCATACACAGGTGTGTCCTGAAAAAGTCCAGCTATTGGTGAGCAGCTTCCCTACTCTGGAAAAAGAGCCCAGTGCCAGGAAGCTGATGTTGTGGACACCCCAGCCGTGGTCCTTGGGGTGCTGCACTGCTGCCAAAAGTGCTTGTGGAATGATTACAAGATGTGAGCAGGCTCTCTCTGTCAGGATAGCCATCAATATAACAGCAAATCACTCCGCTGCTTGCCAGCTCCGTGGTCTGAAATTACTGAGGTCGGACTGTGTGAAGCTTCACTTAACTTTCATCTTGTAATACAACATTGTGTTCCATTACATCATTATTATCCAGCCACAGGTTTTGTGTTTAGCTTGCATTAAATATTTCATTCAGTAGTACATTTTATGAACACCAGCTACCTTTGAACTAAAGACTTATGTAAATAATGAGAGTGCTTTCGAAAATACAGGGAAAATAATCACTTAGAGGGAAACAGGTAGAATTCTGCCCCAAACAAAAATAGGTGAGAAATGAAACCATTGAAACCGAGTTCTCCTGCAAATATACAACAACAAGTATTTGTGTTATTACTGTTACATAAAAGGTTTGTAAGGTAAGCCCAAGTCAGAAGCTCAGCCAATAAAACTCTGGGATTCAGCAACTGAATTTCTGGACTAGGAATACAAGTTTTGGGAAGGCAGAAAACATTTTCCATCTACTAACCTTCTACTGCTGCTCTAACAATTTAAACTAATAGAGCACCTGGCCTCTACTGAGTCTCCACCTTATTAGAAACACATTGACTCTTGACGGCTGCTTGGGAAGCCAAGAACCACATTCATCACTGGAGTATCTCATCTGACATCAGTGAGATCAGAATTTGGCTTTAATCCTCCAAACCGCACACCAATTTTACACAGGAACTATGTGAAAATTAACTTTGAGTGCTACACTGATTCTACTGTATTTGGAGAAGGCTACCTAAAGTTTCTCTTTGTTTAAAACTTCTTGTAATAGCATCCATAAGCAGCTATCTTCAAGTGAAAAGCTTTTTGCTCACTGGTACAGGAGAAGGAAGAATTAAAGTTGCTTCTCATTCAGCCTGTGGGTGAAGACAGAACGTGTGGCACTGTGTGGATACCCACAACAGACACAGAATTGCTGGACCTGGCAGCTGACAAGGTTCTTACGAATAAAGACTGGGCAGACATGCATAAGCCCCCTTTCCCCCTAAAATATCTGTCTAAGGCTCTGGCAGCAGCCAGTATTTCTTAGTGACAGCTGAGTTCTGACTTTGCAGCAGCAGATAGGGCTGGGCCTTCACACCACATACTATCAGGAATATTATAGCCTAGAGAATAGTTTGGCTGTTTCTCACTGAAGAATGGAAACTTGCTGTATATCATTTGATACGCATGTTCTGATTTTGTTTTGGTTTTGCAGCTGACTGGAAATAGGAAGATAGACAATATTTGTCTAACTTTAAAATAGTTTTGGGTTTGGTTTTATTTTTTTGTTTTGTTTTTGTCTAGCTTTAAAACGAAGTAAAGACTTCTGGTAGGAGACTTTTAGAGTTTTATTTTCATTTTAGCTGAAGTTTGGGTGAAAATTATTTTTGTATTCATAACATAGAATGATAGAATAGTTAGGGTTGGAAAGGACCTTAAGATCATCTAGTTCCACCCCCCCTGCCATGGGCAGGGACACCTCACACTAAACCATGTCACCCAAAGCTCTGTCCAACCTGGCCTTGAACACCGCCAAGGATGGAGCATTCACAGCTTTCCTGGGCAACCCATTCCATTGCCTCACCACCCTTACAGTAAAGAACATCTTCCTTATATCCAATCTAAACTTCCCCTGTTTAAGTTTGAACCCGTTTTCCCTTGTCCCATCACTACAGCCCCTAACGAAGAGTCCCTCTCCAGCGCTGTTATAACCCCCCTCCAGATACTAGAAGGCTGCTATGAGGTCTCCACGCAGCCTTCTCTTCTCCAGGCTGAGCAGCCCCAACTTTCTCATTTTAATGCATTTTGTTAATTCTCTATGATATTGAAATAACCATACTGTATAATTTGTCTCCTAGACTATGTAAAAATTCTTGTCTTTATAAATCAGTTTTCAGTCACAGACCTTATTTTAAATTCAGATGTATTTTGGATGTTTGTTCTTTGGAGAGGTGGCTCATAGCTTAATTTTCAAACTGAGCTTTCCTCTGAAAATCAAGATCTTCTCAGAGCCTTGAATTTGGCTAATTACTCCTTTAAAAAATTAAAGCTGGTACTCCCAACAAATTAAATTGGAGATTTCTACCTATCTCAAACACAGGAGAGAGAAAACCACAAATTCTGGACACCCCCTTCATTGTGCCTGAGTCTGTGCATGCATATGTTTGTGCAGAAGTTACTAAGTTTTTCATAACAAAGCTTCTGTAGCTACTTAATCATTATTGTTGTTCCATAGATTGGGAGCGATAATTGCAGGGAGCTCTGACCAAGTTGACTTTTACATAATTATCAAAAAATCAGCTTTCTGGAATATTTCTTGTGTGATAAGCATTGTTTGGCAAGTAGTTTTATGCCTTATAAATAATAGACTTTAATTAAACTTTCCTTCAAAAAGAAAAACAATGAAAACAAGGACACACTGCTAGAATTATGTTATTTATTACAGAGCTTTTAAAAACATTTTCATAAACGGTTGACTAATGATGCAAAGATTAGATCCTGCACTCTAACTTGAGCTTGCTCTTATGATCTTATCTATAGGTGATTAGCAGATTTATGGAAAAGGAGAAAGTGGAATTTTCTTTGGTTTTCAGTACAAATCATGCCTAGAACATGTTCTTTGGCATCCTGAAAACCAAAATAGGACAAGAATGTGTTTCTTAGTATGAAATGTTAATCTAAATTGAAGTATGTTCACCCGCTGGGGGTTCTACTCTGATTTTTAGTGATTGCCAAGTATCTTTGTAGATGACAGATTTGGTGAGTGCTCTACCCAGCATTCAGCAGTATAAGCACTAGAAATATGTCATTGTGTAACATTACAGAGATGGGATTTTGCCAATGAGACATGAACATAAATCGCAAATACTTTGTCCTCTGAAGAACACAACTGCCTCCCCACCATGTGCTATCCTGCATATGGGGAAACTTAGTCTAGAATAAAGCCAGAAGTAGTATTACCTTATTTAAATGGTGTAAAACTGGAGCAATCCCCATTGCTGCTTTCTCCAGGTATTTCTGTATGACTTTGGAAACGGGAAACATAGATATTTGCATAGTTGAACAATTGCTTACAAAGCCTGGGGCATGCAGCTCATTAAAACACTGAATACACTGACCACATCTCATGAGGCAGTTGCTCGATAAAACCATCCACAGATGTAGAGCCAAAATGTTATTAAAAGAAGCAGAAGCAAAATTTCACTTTTGGTCAAGAAATGGGACTATTAAAGAAACAGGTGCTATACTGTACTCAGATATTAAGAGTCTGACCACTAGTGGCATCAACAGTCTTAGATCACAGACAATAAGAAAATGTAAAATTTATCTGAGAGGTCTGCTCTGCAAAAGATATGCAAAATACGTTAGGTATTTATTCATAGATTGGAATGATGTTTCTCATACCCCTTTTGCTTTGGGGGTCTGTTAGCACAAGCCCTTCTTATGACTTTTGAAACATTAGAGGAGATGCTATGCTATGGTACTGAGAAAGGGAGCAGTTTCCATACTTTTTTTTAGCTACTATGACAGGACATTGCTTTGCATATTGCTAAGTTTTAAAAGCACAGCCGCTTTCTTACCTGAGGTAAGTTACATGTTATCTGAAGGGAATGTATGTGACAATTCCT
The DNA here is from genome assembly GCF_033783945.1 of Neopsephotus bourkii. Classification (NCBI taxonomy): domain Eukaryota; kingdom Metazoa; phylum Chordata; class Aves; order Psittaciformes; family Psittacidae; genus Neopsephotus; species Neopsephotus bourkii. The sequence goes on along the minus strand of NW_026901776.1, from coordinate 7,667,043 downwards.
GAGTAAAATTAATGACAGAAGTCTCAGTACTTTACTAAGTCTTCCAGGCTTAGTAAAGTTATGAGGCATGTAAATGCTAAGAGGCTAATCTAAAAAATATATTACAATTTTAGCATTTCATTTGGCTTTAATTTGAAAAAACATGTCAGTGTCAGTTTATATCTACAATTGTAGTTACCCTAAGGTCTGATAGAAAGGAGTTTTCTGAAACCTAGTCCAAAAAAGTATCCCTTATAGTTAGAAATCATGACAAACAATCAGTATGTATGTATGCAGTTAAGAACACAGATGCCTTTATCTTTCCTAGATTGAGTGGTGAAAGGCTCAAATGAAGAGTGAAATAATTCTGGCAATTTGATGAAAGCTTGCAGTACACAGGCAGATCTCTTAAGAGGCAATGCCCTCATAAGAAATAACACTGGAGGGATAATTGATAAGAAATAGATATCCACAAAATGCTGGGAAAGACCAGGAAATCAAACAAAGAATTGAAATCCTGCCATCTCTGAATCACTTGCTTATATACGGATTGAATCTATTCAGTGCCAAAGTAGTTAGATCTACATGTTGCAGAGGAGCAGAACTGAGTTTATTTTCACATTATAACTATTATCACATTTTAACTTACTAAGAATACTCATCAGGATACCACTTTAATACGTGTAAAATAAATTACTAACAACAGGATTTTATGGTTTGGAGTCCTGGAGTTTGCAGGCTTCATTAATTTCTCCGTGGGCTGACAAATGGGAGTGGTGTGGAGTAACTTCTAAGAACAGGGAGCCTCCTTAGACTCCATTCTGTCGCTCTCCCTACCGTGTGGTGCTTTCATTCATGCCACCTATTTGTTTAAAGCCAACTGTGATTTTAATGTTAAACAAAGCACAAATTAGTTTACAGAGGCAGCTGTTTATACAGAATACTAAAGAATATTTCTTTGCCTGTTTCTACTGGCAAGATCTGCAATGGCATTTCACAATTGTGGTGTGTTTCTCATAGCTAAAGAAGAAATGAAGATAAAATTTAACCTGTATGAACAGCTGTATAAATTCTCCTTCTGACTTCAGCGGATGATTGTTTTCGGTTCCCTGGGGAAAGGTCATCCTGTTGTCAGGCCTTCTCGTTACTTTCCCTAAAAGGTTCCTGTTACATGTGGTGTGCACAAATCCTGCAGTATGACTAGAAGAGAGTGTGTGGCCCTGCCCATCAGGAGCTGACTGAAGCTGTGGAAAATCTCTGCTGCGTGTGATTATGCTTTCAAGGATCACATCTTTGCATCTCTGTAACTAAAGGTGCTACATCTTGTGGACTGTTTTTTCAACTCATTTTCCTGCAGTTGCTGCATATAAAGTGCTGGGAATAGAATTTTATCACCAGGAAAAAAAAATCTGACTGAACTGAAAAAATGCTGGAGGAATTCACTCCATCTTTCTTCCTTCACACTATATATACAGAGTATTAATCTTCAGACAGGCAAAGGATGATAACTGGTGTGAGCAGGCATGCACTACAATCAAAAATGATTTAATTCCGTTCCAGTTCTAACATTTAAAAACATTACCCTTTCCAAGTACCATCAATCACGTGCTTGTTTAGGAAATACCAAATTAGTTGCTGTTGCTAAAAGGCCATCTTTAGATTTTATATTTAGGAGAAATACCCCACTGCTCTTTTTTGTTCAGATTTGGTTGTTGGCTGTTAACTTTTCAATTGGAATGTTACTAAAGGCTTGTTCAGCACATCTCTATCTTCAGACTTGAGACGGAATGGAACCATCTGCAGTGCATAAAGTATCCTTGACATGACCGTGATATTACAGGCAGCTGCTCTCCCATCCATGAGAGAGGGAACTGGTTTCAGTGCCTGTGATTTGTTTCTAAATTACTTGAAGTTAATGTGGTTCACAAAAGTGACTGGGGTTATTTTAACATGTAAGTAATCCAGTTAAGGTTTGATCACTGATTGGATAACTCTGTGCTTTACTAAACAGCCTAGTGGAAAAAATGCGTCCCATGCCTAGAAATAATGAATAACAATAACATAGGATTCCTCAGTTAGGAACTAAATTATATAAATCTATCTTGAGTTACCTCATTGAGTTCAGTATAGCTTGGTAAAGGAGAGGAAGGAGAAATCTGATCTTGTCTTCTCTCTAACCCAGTTTATAGTTCATATACTTACACCCAGTTTATGATCATTTTCTTTCATTTGTCACTTTACAGCTTACTTTTTATAGATAAAAGTGCTGTGTTTGGACAGATTAGGTTCTAGGCAACTTTGCTGCATATCTTGTGGCTTCCTACATAGTGAGTAACCTGCAATCAGTACCACGTGCTTGCACAGTTGAGGGAAGAATGGATTAAATACAAAGCATGACCATTAGAAAGTGCACTCCTGGTATGGGTAGTAGAAATCTCTCTGAATATTTGAAAAGTTTTGTTAAGATGGGTGAAATAGGCATGTGTGAGCAGCTGGTTAAGTGCTTCATGAAATGGCTGCTCCATTAAACTGACCTGAAATTGCACTGATTTTCTCCAAAAATGTCTGGCACCAAGCTACATTTTTTTTGTGTCCTGATGACAATATTGAGAATGCACTGGTTCACAGATTTCATCATACTTTTCTAATTGAATGCTTCAGTCAGGTCTTAACTTCCAGTCTAATTCAGTGCCTGCTAAAACTGATTGAGAGAGCTGGAGACACTTGGATAGACAGTAAATACACAGAAATATTAGAGAGCTCTGTATAGAAACACTCCCTCTAACATTACTCTTACTTAACTTAAAATTTGTATTTTCTTATATTGTTCCAGGATAAAGCCACTATTAAGGAAAGATTTGAAGTACTCTTGTAAAATACATAGAAATCAAAATATACCCACTAACCTGAAATGCAGACTACCCCAAGGAAATGAAACCAATTGATGGCAAATCATAATCAGAAGCAGTACAAGCATCTGCCTAAATCTCTAGGCTACAATAAAACACCTTTGTCCCCAAATGCCTTTCTAAGTCAGCTTCTTCATCTGTAACATTGAGGATTACATTACATAGCAAGGATTATATTGTGTTTATGTCTCTGTTACTTGACATGAGCATTCCAATTAATACTTGGCATAATACCGAACACATGGTGTGTGTTCAGGTAAGTCTGGTGAATGGTTTCCTGGAGTAGTTTACTGTGGAAAGGTTTACATAAAGCAGGTTATCAGTCACTAAAATCTAAACCTGATTAGGAGGATAAAAGGAAAATTTCTAATACATTTGGATGCATTTCTATTGATCCTTCATTGTAGTTGTGCATGACAAGGTCATCTCTGGATGCATTCACATGGGTATCTAGAAGAGATTTAGATGAGGGAATTGAGTGTACTATCAGCAAGTTTGCTGATGACACTAAGCTGGGAGGGGTGGCCGACACGCCAGAAGGCTGTGCTGCCATCCAGAGAGACCTGGACAGGCTGGAGAGTTGGGCAGGGAATAACTTGATGAAATATAACAAGGGAAAGTGTAGAGTCCTGCATCTGGGCAGGAACAACCCCAGGTTCCAGTATAGGTTGGGGAACGACCTGTTAGAGAGCAGTGTAGGGGAGAGGGACCTGGGGGTCCTGGTGGACGACAGGGTGACCATGAGCTGACACTGTGCCCTTGTGGCCAAGAAGGCCAATGGCATCCTGGGGTGTATTAGAAGGGGGGTGGTTAGTAGGTCGAGAGAGGTCCTCCTTCCCCTCTACTCTGCCCTGGTGAGACCTCATCTGGAATATTGTGTCCAGTTCTGGGCCCCTCAGTTTAAAAAGGACAGGGACCTGCTGGAGAGAGTCCAGCGCAGGGCAACTAAGATGATTAAGGGAGTGGAGCGTCTCCCTTATGAGGAAAGACTGAGGGAGCTGGGTCTCTATAGTTTGGAGAAGAGGAGATTAAGGGGTGACCTTATTAGTGTATATAAATATATAAAGGGGGAGTGTCACGAGGATGGAGCCAGGCTCTTCTCAGTGGCAAACAATGAAAGGACAAGGGGTAATGGGTACAAATTGGAGCACAAGAGGTTCCACTTAAACCTGAGAAGAAAATTCTTCTCAGTGAGGGTGACGGAACACTGGAACAGGCTGCCCAGGGAGGTTGTGGAATCTCCTTCTTTGGAGACATTCAAAACCCGCCTGGACACGTTCCTGTGTAACCTTATCTAGGTGTTCCTGCTCCGGCAGGGGGATTGGACTAGATGATCTTTTGAGGTCCCTTCCAATCTCTAACATACTGTGATACTGTGATACTGTGTGTGAAGAGGATTAGCTTTGCAGCAGCATGCACTACGGTAACAAGAGTTACTATACTGTTTCTTCAACGTGCAAACAGTGTACAGCCTTTTGCAAAACGAAAGCATATGTGAACATGTGAACAGTGGATCAGCTCATCTATTTCTTCTACCTTAATGGCTTCAGACAAGAAAGTTGGATTTGGGTTCAGGGTTTTATCTTATTTTGTGTTTGGATTTTTATTTTAGTATTTATTTTTGCCTATGCTCCTCATCTGCATTAGAGTATCCTTTCTTTTTACTGTTCTTCCCTATGTCCTGATGTCTTGACATCCTTCCTTTTCTTATCATTCCCCATATGGTCTCCACATTCTCCATTTCTGTTTATTTATGCTTTCAACAACAGCTAATTGAAGTCTCAAGTAAATTCTCCCTCCCTTACTGATCCCTCCTATTTAGTGATGTTTGCCTCAGTCTCTAAAACTCCCCAAGCAGCCTATACTTCATAGAATCATAGAATGATAGAATAGTTATGTTTGGAAAGGACCTTAAGATCATCTAGTTTCAACCCCCCTGCCAAGGGCAGGGACACCTCACACTAAACCATGTCACCCAAGGCTCTGTCCAACATGGCCTTGAACACCGCCAGGGATGGAGCATTCGCAGCTTCCCTGGCCAACCCATTCCAGTGCCTCACCACCCTCACAGTAAAGAACTTCCTCCTTATATCCAATCTAAACTTCCTCCGTTTAAGTTTGAACCTGTTTTCCCTTGCCCTATTACTAAAGACTTTACAGTCTTTAGTGAAGAGTCCCTCCCCAGCACTGTTGTAGCCCCCCCTCAGATACTGGAATGCTGCTATGAGGTCTCCACACAGCCTTCTCTTCTCCAGGCTGAAAAGCCCCAACTTTCTCAGCCGATCTTCATAAGGGAGGTGCTCCAGCCCCCTGATCATCCTCGTGGCCTCCTCTGGACTTGTTCCAACAGTTCCATGTCCTTTTTATGTTGAAGACACCAGAACTGTACACAATACTCCAAGTGAGGTCTCACGAGAGCAGAGTAGAGCGGCAGGATCACGTCCTTCGACCTGCTGGTCACGCTCCTTTTGATGCAGTCCAGGATATGGTTGGCTTTCTGGGCTGCAAGCGCACACTGAAGCTGGCTCATGTTCAGTTTCTCATCAACCAACACCCCCAAGTCCTTCTCCACAGGGCTGCTCTGAATCTCTTCTCTGCCCAACCTGTAGCTGTGCCTGGGATTGCTTCAACCCAGGTGTAGGACCTTGCACTTGGCATGGTTAAACTTCATGAGGTTGGCATCAGCCCACCTCACAAGCGTGTCAAGGTCCCTCTGGATGGCATTCCTTCCCTCCAGTGTATCAACTGAACCACACAGCTTGATGTCATCAGCAAACTTGCTGAGGGCGCACTCAATCCCACTGTCCATGTCACCGACAAAGATGTTGAACAAGATTGGTCCTATCCCTATCCCTAAGGGACACCACTCGTTACTGGTCTCCAGGTGGACACTGAGCCATTGACCACAACTCTTTGTGTGCAGCCATCCAGCCAGTTCTTTATCCACCAAGTGGTCCATCCATCAAATTGATGTCTCTCCGATTTAGAGACAAGGATGCCATGCAGGACAGTGTCGAATGCTTTGCCCAAGTCCAGGTAGATGGTGTCAACTGCTCTACCCCTGTCCATCAGTTCCATAGCCCCATCATAGAAGGCCACCAAATTGGTCAGGCAGGATTTCCCCTTAGTGAAGCCATGCTGGCTGTCACCAAGCATCTTGCTGGTTTTCATGTGCTTTAACATGCCTTTCAGGAGAATCTGCTCCAAGATTTTGCCAGGCACAGAGGTGAGACTGACTGCTCTGTAATTCCCTGGGTCATCCATTTTCCCTTCTTGAAAATGGGGGTTATATTTCCTTTTATCCAGTCGTCAGGAACTTCACCTGACTGCCATGATTTTTCAAATATGATGGACAGTGTCTTAGCAACTTCATTCGCCAGCTCCTTCAGGACCTGCGGATGGATTTCATTAGGCCTCATGGACTTGTGTACATTCAGGTTTTTAAGATGGTCTTGAACCAGATCCTTTCCTAAAGTTGGCCTATGGTCTTCATTCTCACAGTCCCTGCATCTGCCTTCCAAGACTTGGATGGTGTGGTCAGAGCATTTGCCAGTGAAGACTGAGGCAAAGAAGTCATTCAGAACCTCAGCCTTCCCTAAATCCAGAGTAGCCAGTTCTCCTGATAGCTTCCGGAGGGGGTCTGCATTGTCCCTAGTATGTCTTTTATTCACTGTGTACCTATAGAATCCCTTCCTGTTATCTTTAACATCCCTAACCAACTTTAATTCTAGCTGGGCTTTAGCTTTCTTAACCTGGTCCCTAGCTTCCCAAACAACATCCCTGTATTCTTCCCAGGCCACCTGTCCTTGCTTCCGCCTTTTATAAGCCTCTTTTTTCCTTCGAATTTTCCTCAGCAGCTCCTTATCCATCCAAGGAGGTCTCCTGGCCCTCCTGCTGCATTTCCTTCTAGTTGGGATGCAACACTCCTGAACTCGTAGTAGGTGACCCTTGAATATCGACCAAGTCTTCGGCCCCCCTGCCCTCTCGGGCTATATCCCATGGAACCTTACTAAGCAGGTTCCTGAAGAGTCCAAAGTCTGCTCTCTTGAAGTCCAGGGCAGTGAGCTTGCTGCACACTCTCCACACTGTCCTGAGGATCTCGACTTCGACCATCTCATGACCGCTGCAACCAAGGCTTCCAACGAGCCCTTCCCTGTTGGTGAGCACAAGGTCAAGCATGGCACCTCTCCTTGTCGGCTCCTCTATTACTTGCAGAAGGAAGTTGTCTTCCACACAATCGAGGAACCTCCTGGATTGCTTGTGCCAGGCTGTACTGTCATTCCAACAGATATCAGGGTGGTTGAAGTCCCCCATGAGAACAAGGGCCTGTGAGCGTGAGGCTGTTCCTATCTGTATATAAAGTGCTTCATCTGCAGAGTCCTCTTGATCAGTCGGTCTGTAACAGATCCCCACAGTAATGTCTCCCATTGCTGTTTTTTCTTTAGCCCTGACCCACAGACTCTCTGACTGCTCACCAGTCCCCAGACAGAGTTACATACTCTCCACCCTATCCCTAACATAAACAGCAACTCCCCCTCCCCATCTGCCGGGCCTGTCTTTTCTAAAAAGCCTGTAACCTTCCCTTCCAACACTCCAGTCATAGGAGCCATCCCACCATGTTTCTGTGATGCCTATTATATCATACCCCCGTAGATGTGCAGACATCTCTAATTCCTCTTGTTTGTTCCCCATGCTATGGGCATTTGTATAGAGGCATCTGAGCCGAGCTCCAAATGAAGCCAGCTCATTGGCTGGAGCGGCTGGAATATCTCTACATTGCTTCGAGCATTTATTATAGGTGCTGGCAACTCTCTGGGTGTGTTGGGATGGAATGCTGCCCCCCTCCCCCAACCCCTCCCCCAACCATGTAGTTTAAAGGATTCTTGACCAGCCTTGCAAGCCTCCTACCGAAACTGCGCTCAAGACCAGCTCCATCAGCCCCCAGTAGACCTGGCCTCCTAAATTGAGTCCCATGTTCTAGATACCTAAACCCCTGACTATGGCACCAACCCCTGAGTATGGCACCATTTATACTAGTGTTGTATTAGACCGCTTCTAACCAAACTTTCATGAGCCTCTCACTCTCTTGTTTTTTCTTCCTGGTTCTACTGTCTTTGAACCCCTCCTTTCTACCCTAAATATAGTTAATAGTTTCTATTCCTTGTTTTCAGTTTCCTACTACTTGTCTGACATCTTTTCCACGGATTTGCTCCCTTCTTTCAAGCTGTCTTAAGGCTGTCATGCCTGTTCTTCCCTGCTCTTCCTTGCTGTCACTTCTGGTCCTCCATTCCTTTTTCAAAACACTGTGTATCTCATACTTTTTTCTGCATGGCTGTTGTCTCCTGTCAGTTGTAATTTTGTATCATGTGCTCTCACAATGGGCACATGTCAGAAAAAAGACATTTTGAGGAGACTGACGCCTCTGAGGACCTGTGCTGGATGTAACCGTTTGATTCAATAATCAGGATGAACATGAACATGAACACATCCCATGAACACGTCCTTGTGTGAGAGGTGGATTTCCCTGTCCTGTACGTTTTGTTCATGTGTCAGTATTAAAGCATTTCCTAGGCCACTAACCTCACTCCAACCTTATTCCAATCCTGCAAAATGTCAAACAGACCCTGAGCCATGTGCAGGCTGAAGCACTGCAATGGGTGCCCTTGCATTTCCCATCCGTGACTTATGCTTCTGGGCTACTGCTTCTCATTTACTGTGCTAGGCTTTTGAATCTGAAGTTGACAGATTTCTATAATGACACCAACTATTATAAGCTTAATTCTAACAAGCCATTTTTATTCAAACTTTCTGTCAGTCACCACCTAAAGAAATTTAAAAAGTATTGAACTCAGGATGAAGTATCTAAGTCCAAATTTAAAGCAATGACAATCTGAAAGCAGTGTATCCTTGCCTTTTGTATTAAAAACTACAGTGTGCCAAAAAGGACATCAGATTCTGCACACTGATAAGCCAGCCTGAGTCTATGCAGCTTCCTTTCTCATGGCAGGAGTCTTTGCCTGCTGAACAGATACTTAAAAACAATATACCTGATTTTTAATTACTGTATTGAAAGACTAACTCTGTTCCTCTCCTTTGAGGAAAGTATTTCCCCAGTGACAGATCAGTGGATCTTCCATAAAAAGAAATGCAGAAGTGTGTGTGGGCTAAGCTACAGATTTCCTTTCATCAGTTCATAAGGACAGCATACTCTGACACATCTAGCAGAAAGCTGAAATTGCCTCACAAAATTTGGAAGCGTTGTCATCACTGGGTAGAGTTAGCCATGTTCCACAGTCAACAAAGCAGTTTATTGGTTTCTGTGTCCTTAAAATCTATTTTACACAACCTGTCACTTACTTAAAAAAATTGGATTTCAATTATCCTAACAAGGGAGAGTTTTCCCAGCTGAAGGGAGCTTTAAAAGGTGAAGCATTTCTTTTCTGTTCATGACTGTCAGAATTGCTCTTCCCTGAAGCTGCTGTTGGCTGAAGTTCCTGTTGTAACAGATCTGTGGACCATATTATGAGAAGAAAGGTCAGATAAGCACTGTTAAGTTTTTCTAGTGTGCTTGAATGTAACAGTAATAACTATGAGATCGTAAGCTGGTGAGCTAGACTTTGTGCAGTTGCCAGATACAGGAAAGTTTGTTCTGTTCAACTTTTGTTTTATTTAATACTTCTCTCTAGTTTCTAACATAATCAACATTGCTTTCCTTAACATAATCTTGTTTCATGAATTGTTACTGAAGCAGTCTGCTCCAAAGCAATGTAAATGAACTTATGACCTCTGGGGGTCAGAGAAGGAGGTAAAAGACACTTGGCCTGTAGCATTCTGCCAAAGACACGAAGCTAGAATGTTGCCAAGATGCTGGCAAGAGTCAGTTAGTACATAAAGCAAGTCAAAAAAAGAGGGGGTATGTCAGCTGCAAGAGCAAATACTGACAGGTGTCAAGAAGAATTCTCTTTTACAGTGTCAATATATTTGTTTTACTTCGTAAAAACCCTTGCCCTCAGCCTTTCTGCAAACATTATTATTAGAAACAAATTTTTGTGTGATACAAAGAATCACGGCCAGAGGTGGTTATTTCAGTAAAATGTATTTCACTTAATTTGGACACACGTAATTGGGACAGATGCTTTACTGAAAAAGCTTCTAGAGAATCAATTGATGACAGTACATAGAAAACTTTGGGACTTAATTAAGACAGTAGTCACAAGTTTTCCTTAATAATGTGTGTTTGGCCACTGCCATGGGTTTATGTGGTGTTTAACCAGATGTTAAATGTCTGAAATAATAAATTTCAATCTTTTCATAGAAACATTGCCAAACAAAGATTTAAAGAAGAGCAATAAATGAAATTCAAGATTATTATTCTTATTTTCTTTAGCACTTCATTTCATTCCGAACCTGCTCCCTTTTGTGTGGGTTTCAGTGTCAGGTCCAGGAAACACTATGAATTTCCATTTGAGTATGTGAATGTCAACATTATAAAAAAGATAATTTCCTGAATAAGCTAGGGTCCTGGAGGGCAGCAGGCTTCCACATCCTGGAAGGTCACATGTGTCATTCCATTTATGTTGTTTTAGCTCTAATGCCTCAGTTCCAAGCCTCAAATTGCTCTGGAGTCCAGGTGAATGTGCAGGCTAAATTATTCAAAATTACCGAAACACCATTCAAACAGCTTTTTCTAGCAGTAGCTGTTTTCATGTGAGGATTAGGAGTGCAGCTTTATATGAAGGAAAGTCAGCCCATAAATTCCCCCCCTGGTACTCAAAGGACAGGGACACATTTGTTTCCTTCCACAGGACTTCCACTAGAAACTGCAGTGAGTGCTAGTCAGTGAATGTCGTGGTTCAAACTCTGTCAGCCACGCAGTCTTGCTCACACACTCCCCCCACCCCCCCCACCCCCCCGCCCTTTCTCCCAGTGCTCCCGTAGGGATGGAGAGGAGAATTGAAAGAATGTAACTCCCACAGGTTGAGATAAGAACAGTCCAGTAACTAAGGTATAACCCAAATCACTGCTGCTACCACCAATAATAATAATGATAAGGGAAATAACAAGGGAAGAGAATACAACCGCTCACCACCCACCGACCGATACCCAGCCTGACTCTGGCAGTGATCTAACCCTTCCAGGTAACTGCCCCAAGTTTATATACTGGACATGGTGTGCTGTGGTATGGAATACTTCTTTGGTCATTTTGGGTCAGGTGTCCTGCCTCTGCTTCCTCCCGGCTTCCCCTCCTCCCTGGCAGAGCATGAGACTCACAAAGTCCTTGGTCAGACTAAACATTTGAGCAGTAACTAAAAACAGGTGTTATCAGCACTGTTCCCAGGCCGAAAGTCAAAACCACAGCACTGCACCAGCTACTAAGGAAGGAGAAAAAATGACTGCTACTGCTGAATGCAGGACAATGAAGTTCAAGGTCCTTAATCATTTTCAATGAGGCTTTCCCAAACTGTAAGGGTTTAAAAGTAAAATATACACTCTATCATTGCTGCATATTTACGTTTGGAGATCCCATCTGCACAAGAAAGCTATTTCCTCTGTACAGCTTAAGATGAGAACTCAAACTGATGTAAAGACAACTTCTGCTTTCTAAGCAAATAACTTGGTTTATTTTTTAACATGTTATTTGATTTAGTTCATTCATTTTGAGAACAGCTTACAGAAAAGTTGCTCTAAAATTTAATGACTGTAGGAAAAGTCCACAACTAGACTGATGTAACTGAGGGAAAATTTTCTTTGTTTTCAGCCTCACAAAGGATAGCACAGTAAGTTAAAACTGGGAATTCTTGTACATCCTGTGGCAAAAGTGGTCAAGGACCCTGCTAGGGAATATTTGAGAAAATACAGGAATTTTAGATGAGAGACAATTCTTCCGGTTTTTGCTGAAGTACATAAAGTTAAATCTTTTGCTCTCTCTATGCTGTACATGTTCTTTTCAAGGCATTTGGATGTCTTAAACAGAGGGGTATGCTCCTAAGATACTCCTGGTGTTGTGAATTCATTCTCAGTGAAATCAATCCTCAGAAACCATAAGAGGCAGCTAGAAAGAATCTTTTAAAACACAAAACTGTATAGTACTGAAGAATATGATCACATTTATTAGTGAGAAACTGGGCTTCTCCCTTCTTGCTTGTCTTGGGGAAAACACAGAACTTCAAAGTCAACTTACTTTTTCTCCTCACCTTGATACTCTCATCTCCATAGGGCTGGTCTAGTGATGCAGAAGAGTGTTAAAAGAGGAACTTCCATTTCTTTGCAGAGCAAGGACCCTGAGAATAAATGTTTTCCTATTTGGCTGTGAGCAAAACTCAGAAAACTGGAAGGCAGAGCTATCAATTTCAGGATGCTTTGATAGTCAACCTGCTTTGTACAGTCTGGAAAATCTTCTAGTTGCAATAGGAGAAGACAGGATGGAGGAGCAAGCTTGTATGAGTTACGGATGTGAGCTGTCTTCACATGTACTCAGCTTTTCTAGGAACTGAAGGGGACACTACCATTAATTCTGGCCTGCATAGTTCCCATCTGGAGCTGAACTGTTTTACTGGGATAACTAGGGTAATCTCCCAAGGCTGTAAAATAAGAGGAGAAGTAGGAAGCAGCTGAAGACACCAACAGAAGACAGTGATCAAATCTCTGTCTTCTATATGAAGACCCCTCCTCCATGTGAACCCACCTTTGTCCTTATAGTCATCATGATATACCCATAGAAGAGCTTTCCATACACGTGATAAGGGGGCATACTCTTGAGGCCTCCCACCTTTTCTATTTTTACAAGTTAGATCTGCAGCCCTCATCTCAGTTCATGTATAGAAAATGTGACCCGTCATGCCTTTCAAACCAATACACAAAGCAGCTATATTTGGACAGGAGCAAAACTGGACAAGTGTCCAACAAAGTGTGCCAGTAGAACTCCAGCACATTTCCTATTTTAACAGTGTGTAATTTCAGTGTTTGTTCTTGAGTGCCTTAAAATTATGCCAATTTCTAGAGATTAGAGTCTATACTAAGTACTCTCTATGATACAGTGGATCTCTGTTTTAGTTGGAATAAGGTATATATTTGAACTGACTGCTCATTGCCTGAAAGAGCTATTCAGCCAGCTATAAAAATTGTGGTTTTGACGTGGGAATGTTCCTGTGGCATTGTTTTACATAGCAGTGGTTGAATCTGAAACTTTAGATTCTCTGTGGACACTTCAGTTGCGATGTGGTTTGAACTGGAGTACCCAAGGCTGTCTTTGATTCCCTACCAAGGGAGGAGTAAAATATTATTGCATGTTTTTGATGTCCAGAGAAGTCTATGTTACTTTCTCTGCAGGATCTCCTTGTTATGTTGCAGGTATTACCTTCCCGGTAAGTAATGATCACTAATTTATTTTTTCTGGTGCAGGAAATAAAATTAAAGGAGTCAAGATTATAAACTTGAACTGAGTCTAAATCACTCATTGGAAAACATTTCTGTTCACAGGCCGAGTGGTGACTAAAAGTTAGTAAAAGTCTCTTATTAATCCTATTTCATATACTGACTCAAAACACAATCAGGGGTATATCCAAAGACCTGCTTCAGGCAACGCAGATAGGAATTAGATAAAATAATAAGCATTGTGGTTACTGCACACCATATACAGCCTGATTGTTCTTTGAATAAGTTAAAGTTCTTGAAAAATGTAGATGTAATGTTGATGTAATACTAAAAATCTTTATGTTCATGGGTGGATTACCTCACTCCTTACAAAGTAATGCTGCCTCCTGGCAGAAGAAATAAATCAGTAAATTCAGCTACTTAATTTACATGACCATCTAGAGCTTGAGGAAGACTACAGAAACACATGTACCAAAAGCCTCTGATTTTATGATTTAATTATTTTGACAAATAGCTATGTTGCTGGTTCAGGGAGACTGATGTGGTGCAATTGTTGCTGCAGATTAAGTTCACAAGGCAGTGAGTGTTTTTCAGACCATATTATTCACCATTCACGGTTAACACAAATTGTCGTAATTTCAGCTAGTGGGGAATTGTCTATTTACTAGCTTTCCTTCATATGTAATTGGAAATTTATAATGAAGGATGTATATTTTCAGCTGAGTTTTTACATTTTCATTGCTTTTGAATTAGACATTTTTGAACCATGCATGAGCAGTAGCTGCAAAAAAGATGATCTGAGTTTTTAGAGTAGACTGTGGAAAATTATGGAACTGCTAAACTCCATTTCTGACTGGTTTTAGATGAATTGAGGAAGATTCATTTGGAGTTTTGCTAAGTAAGTCCCATAGGATTTGGTCTAGTTTGCCTGTCTTCAGTAAGAACAACAATGTAACTATGGTCTGTTCTTAGCCTGTCACAACACAAATGGCCTCTTGAAACAAAGATCTACAATGTCAACTTTGGTATGCTGTAAGAGTACTGACTTCAACTTTGCTTAGTCAAGAACATTATAAAAAGAAAACTGCAGATAGAAGGAAAAAAAGCAGAGACTTTATAATGAAAAGACTCAGCTGTTTAAAAATAGGTTGAGTCCTATGTGCTCATTTTCTAAAAAATAAGCTGTAACAGTTATATATTTATTTTTTTAAGATAAAATAATTCTGCTGTGCAACTTCAACTTTTCCTTTATTCCAGCAGAATGGTGTCGTGTTGTATTTCATTGCTGACCCTGGAAAGCATCTTAGGTGGCAATGGAAAGATCAAGGCCAATGTCAAATTTTTCTAGTTTAAGTTTCTCCAATGCTTTCAGAGTTTGGAGGCAAGATGAAGTCTGACTGGATTTAGGGTATTATATTCCCACATATGTCTCATGGAGAAATTTCTTGGGACTAAGAAAATTATGAAAGAAATAATCCCTTATTCTTTTTGGCTTAGCATAAGATGTGCTTATGTGAAATGCAACTCATGTAAGGCTTTTAAAAATCTCTTGTTTCAGACTGATACTTATGACTGTGGAGGATATACCCAAATAATGAAATTGCTATTAGCAAAAGACCCTCTTCCCCTGGATCACATGAATGCCACTGTGCTGTGCTGAAAAAAAGAAAATAAGAATGTATTATTTCATTTAACGGCAGAATGAAAGCTGGAACTGGTTTCATATTTGTCCCCATATTTTCTTTTCCCCACTCAGTCATATCTGCATGGCTGATAGTTAACAGTGTGCTTTTCTTCTATGTGAGGAAGCATTTGTTATTGCTTGCTCACTATTTTCCATAGCAACACAATGTCTCTGTTTAAGATCCAGTAGAGATGAGCAAACAGAAAAGCCTTTAAGAAGCAGTTTGTAGAAGAAGATAAATTAAACTTAACTCTTTCAGGTTAACTGTGCAGTCATGATTTATTTTGGTATTAAAAATGTCTTGCTGAGGCCCAGAATGCCCTCAATCTTTAAGTGCAATAATAGCCATATTGGGCCAGATCTACTGTCATAGCACATCTCTGCCAGCACTGGGCAGCGCTTCCTACAGAACAAAAAAGCAGGGCAGGCATGACATGACGAATGCCCTGCTATACCCTATCCCTTCTTCCCTCCCCAAGTTCCTATAAGCTGCAGCTGAGGAACTTTCTTGACTAGAATAGCTGTCTGTTTTTAAATGTAGGCACGTACAAAGTGATTATATTGAAAATAATTGTATCCTTTATTTACTCCACTAATGGCAAGGGACAAATCATAGTCTCTCTGTTAGTTTGCACACTGCACTCATGGAACATGTGAGAAAAATGAGGCACAAATCTGAGATGGGAATGAGACACTACCTGAAAGGTGCAAATAATTTATTGAAAATTTTAAAACCACAGAATAAGTATGGAAGTGCATTTCTTTAGAATCCCTTTTCTTACCATATACTACTTTTTCTCTCCAGTGATAGCAATAGTAGCTAAGAACAACAGAGGCAGCTAAAGAGCATTACCTGAACAGTTTTTCCTGCCATTGCAAAAGATTTTGAGCTGAACAAACCATTCACCATCACTGCCAACTCTCATAACCTTTATTCTATGTCCTTCCATATAAGAATGGTTCTTTAAGTCCTAAGTCCTGGAGTAATTTGCTATATTGTAATTTCTGCCCTTTTACATTCCTTTCACTTACGTTTATATCCCTCCTGACTGCACAGAAAACATTGAAAACACAAATGCCAAAGCCTAAGAACATAACAGAACAAACAAAAAGAATTATGTTCAGCTCCCATGGTAATCAAGCCAAACCCAGTTCATGTGAGCCTTGTTCAGACAGGCCTGTCAATATCTCACACAGTTGCTTGACTTGCTAAAAAAGCTCCATCTCTGCATCAACCTGGCCTTTTTCTTCAGTGTCTATCCAGCCAAGCATGCTGCCCTTACTTTGACAACAGAAAACATCCTAAAGTAGTCATGTACTTTTCAATTTAGAAAATAAAGAATTGCTACTGCTTTGAAAATAATATTTAAAATGAATGTTTGCTAATCTCTGACTGCTCATCAGCAGATCTTGGGTTTATAAAATCAATTTCCTATTTAACAGAGATAAATCCAGATTGCAAGCATAATGCTCCATCATTAGAAACCATATGGAGGTGGTTTGCAAATACTAGTGAAACACGCACTGTGAGAGCAGCAGCGCTCTGGTGAAAAGGGCATTGAGTACATCAGGAAACAAATAAATGTGAAGTCTAAGCAAAACAGTATCTTTTGTCACCTTCATGTAAACTGACCTTAGAAACTCTCATTTCTGGTTTTAGTCACCTTTATTTTTGCGGTTTGTTTCATCACCAGACCCACACAACTGAGTAGCAGCCATTTTACACATGACTTAGAGCTACTGTACTGTATCAAAGTGTATATGTAGAATATTATAATTAGGGTTTTTCTCTGCTACCACAAAATTTTGGTTAGAGATACTTTTAGATACTATTAATCAACCTTAATATGTCCAGTCATAGAATTATGAAAATATCAAGGGATAGTGGATGATAATATAGGATTTTCACCTCAAATACATGAAGTTAATGGAAGCAACAGAATGACACAGAATAAGTAGCAGCACAAAAACAGAGGAGGGAGAAAACAAAAAGCACCCAGGAAGGTAAGTCTTCAATTTAAGCACACGACAACAACAGAAGCAAGAAGACACACAGAAAAGCACGCTGCAATGTGTGTAAATTCTATTTTCACAGTCCAATCTGACACTCCTTCTGTAATAGCTACATGCATAGCAGGGGATGTTTTTTGGAGTCATTTATAAGTTATACAACCATATGTTTTTTGTAATAACTGCTTTTTTTTTTACTCAGCAGGTCAATGTAATAACCATAAAATAAAAATAACCACCTGAAGTCTGAATCGATTTCTGATGGTTTTTTTGTGTGTTTGACTGAATCTATCATTAAAATCCAGACACATTCCTTTCCCTTACATTTATATTCCTCGTGACTGTGTAGAGTACTTCAGATCCTATGTGATATCAAGGTTGTCAGCTTACCACTCATAAGATCCGAATAACTTTAATCTTTCAAGCATCCATTCACAGATCTAATGGACACGTGCACCAGCTGCAGAAATGTGGGTGTTTTTGCTGTATGGTAAAATGCAGCTCTCACTGCTGACACACCTCAGCCATGCCCTGGGGCAGCAGCCAGGTCTGGATGTGGTGCAGCAGCAGGCTCCTGTGTGAGCCCTCAACTGGGTCACACAGGGCAGAGATGAAGGGACAACATCCACAGTGTTCAAAAGATAATGAAGGAAAGGAGACCGTAAATTTATCAAAGGAACAATAAAAATATAATTTAAAGATTCTTACCACCATGCTGTCTTCCAGGGGCTCCTGCTTCTCCTTTTGATGTCGCCAGGCTCTGGGGCTGCCTTTCCTCCCTGAGCCACCACTCGCTGTCTGTAGGGAAAAGCCCCAGCTTTAGGCTGGCTCATGCAAGGTCTCAGCTGCTGGGGCAGAGGGTGAGGCTCTCCACAGGGAGCTGTGCCCGGGCCCCTGGGGTTGGTCACTGATGACTGGGCTGCAGTGGCCCTAACTGTCCCCTCTGTGGCCTCCACAATGGTGGGGCTGTCTCCAAGAACGGGGCTGCTCTGGAGCTGCCTCTGCTTCGCCTCAAGTGTGCAGGAAGGAGCAAGTGATACACACAAGGCCCTCACAGAAAGAGCGGGAGCCCTGGCAGAAACCCTCTGCTCCTCCATCTCCTTGCTTCAGTCAGCCCCAGCTTCTCCAGGCTCCCACTCCCCTGCTGCCTTCTGGATCCCCAACAGGTCTCTTCTTTTCTAAGTGTGACATGTATTTATTACACTCTGATTAAAACTTCAGTGTATGTATGTTTTCAGAAGGCACAGCAGGCTGATCTAAAGCTCACTGCCACCAAGGGGGAGTAAATGCTTTACCCACTTCCTCTCCCCTCCTCACTGTCAGTCTGGGGCTTGTGAGAGCCCTTCTTATGTGCCAATCCTGTTGGCTAAAATAGCAAAAAAAAAACCAACCAAACCACCAATCATTGAAAAATTGAATACACCTGTGCCATATTAATGAGTTAAACTCAATCACAGCAGGGCCCAGAGTGTGACAAAGCAGGCGTCGGAAAGCAGATGCACAACCAGTAGCAAGAAGAGTGGGAAATGGAGGTAAAAGAGGATTAAGTCTCCTCTTGCCATGTTTGATCAGTGTATTGAATTTCAGTCTTTGTTTTATTTTAACTCTGAAGCCCACATATACCAGCCTGGCATTGCCAGGCCTTTCCCCTCAGTCAGTGTTATGTGACAGTCAAGTGCTGGCACCATTTTGAGACCTGGCTCAAGTAGCCATCTTTGCTCCTCTCACTGATCAAAAGAGCTACCAGCCATGAGTTTTCTCCTTTCTAAGACAAAAATATTTCCTAGGACACGAATTACTTTTATCATATTTAGGAACTGATTTGACCATTAAGGTACAATGACTGAAATGCAGCCTGAGCCCTTTCGTAAATGAAAGTGCCACAGTGCCAAAATGTGTACATCCCCAAGGTTTTGTTCAGAGAAACATCCTTCTAAAGTGTAATGTTACCTTCTCCTGTGCAAGCTAACACACTCATACAAATGCATGTAACTTTTCAAAAATGCAATGTGAATATTTTTCTTAAAAATCACATCATAAAACCATGAGAAAAAAAAGGCAGAAAAAAGCATTATAATCTGCATATGGATGAACCTAGTGGCATTATCTAATAATGTGTTCATATTGACATAATCTTGGAAAGCTCTCTTGGGTGTGATACGATTTAGTAACTAATGGAACATAACTTTTTATGTCTCTCTAGAAAAGTGGAGAGAGCTAATCTATCACTTTTTACCACTCTTATCCCTGTTCCCACCCCACAGACAAAATGGTTTTCATCAGTGCTAAAGGTATATTGAAGAGTTGCTAGTATAAAAACATAGGCATAACAAAATGAAGTGACTGAAGTTTAAACTGACAAATTTTAAACAGGAAATAAAACCTGTTTTCAATGCTGAGTTATGGAACTACTAGAACAGTTTATCACAAGCATGGAAAACTGAGCACGTTTTGCACTCGAATTTGAATTGGCTATCTTTCTTTACAAAAAGATATTTCTAGTGAAGTTTTTGGGGTAACCATGGACATCGACAGATAAGATAGGCAAGAGGTAAGGTCAGGCCAGATCAGTATAACCACCCCTTTTTACTACAAACCATGGTTATCATCCTCTGTACCTACCAAGACACAGGCTGATTGCCTTCCAAACAAGCAGTATGTTTTCTAACAAAGTTGACTTTACAGCTGAAACTGGAGTGCTCCTTCCTGAATTCCACTGATGAGTTGATGGCCTGCAGAGAACTGTGAGTTTGGAGGATACTCTGCAGTTAAGGCCAAATACAGTTAGTTCATCTTACATAACTAGGAATTTTAGAGAAAGTAATCAGCCCAGGGTAATGTAAGTGGTATACAGGGTAATGTAAGCGGTATACAGTCATGCATCTTTGCTTTCCAGTTTAATTTAGTACTGGCCACTTCCAAAAGAGTATTGGGAAAATCTTTTTTGCTATAGTAGCAATTTCTCCAAAGAGCAAAGACAGATGTCATTGATTTTAATTTCACTAAGTGCATTCACTGTAATTATCCACTATCAGGAGATCCTGTCCCTCTACTCTGCTGTTGTGAGACCTCGCTTGGATTATTGTGTGCAGTTCTGGTGTCCTCAACATGAAAAGGACATGGAACTGTTGGAACAAGTCCAGAGGAGGGCCACGAGGATGATCAGGGGACTGGAGCATCTCCCATGTGAAGATAGGCTGAGAAAGTTGGGGCTGTTTATCCTGGAGAAGAGAAGGCTGCATGGAGACCTCAGAGCAGCCTTCCAGTATCTGAAGGGGGCCTATAGGGATGCTGGGGAGGGACTCTTCATTAGGGACTGTAGTGATAGGACAAGGGGCAACAGGTTCAAGCTTAAACAGGGGAAATTTAGATTGGATGTAAGAGAGAAGTTCTTTACTGTAAGGGTGGTGAGGCACTGGAATGGGTTGCCCAAGGAAGCTGTGAATGCTCCATCCCCAGCAGTGGTCAAGGCCAGGTTAGACAGAGCCTTGGGTGATATGGTTTAGTGTGAGGTGTCCCTGCCCATGGCAGGGGGGTTGGAACTTGATGATCTTAAGGTCCTATTCTAAGATTCTATGTTATACAAAAAAAAACCAAAACCAAAACCAAAACAACCAACAAAAAGCAAAAAAAAAAAAAATGAAACCAATGAGAATTAAAACCTACCTTCAGAAAAATCTGACAAGTGTCAAGTGCTGTTACCAGCGGACTTGAGTAGCTGCCTTTGTTATGGGATATTTTTTGCCTAATGTCCAGCTAACAGTAAGTGTTCAGAGGGAAAATTTGATAGAAAAGAAACAGAACAAATAAATTGTAAACATCAATAAGTAATGTAAAACTATTAAAGATTACTTAGCAACAGTAATGCAGTTAAATCAATATTCTGGCATCACTGCTATGCATTTCAGGATGACAGGTTTTGGTATTTTCCAGACTCTTCCACCCTATTGCTGCCCATTAATTACCTTCATTTCTCAGCTGGCAGTACAAACAAGGTACAAATGTTTAGTCTGCTGCTTGTGTTAATATCTAGGAGCTGCAGTAGACAGAAGGTTTCCAGAACTCCATATATAATCACCCTATGAAATTGCTTAGCTCTGATGTTTCCTAGCACTACTAGCATATTTTCTTTTTCTTACAAATAAAGTAATAGATGAAAATGTCTCAAACTAACAGTAAGTTGTGAGCATTCTTAACAAAATCATTTCAGAACAAAGCAGTAATTCCACCTCAGTATCAGTTTTAGATGTGCTTATTTACAAGCTGCATGTTAGCATGCAGTTTTAGGGCCAGACTGATTTACACAGTGGAACATTTGCGTAAGCCACCTTGTGTTCCCACCACATGAATAACAGTTTAGGAAGAAATGGAGGTCCATAAACTAGCATGTTCTGTAGGTCTTCTCAGGCAGTGAAGCAATAGCAGTATGACACAAGAAGCACGCTGAATATTACTGCAAACAAACTTGATCCTAGGCATTGACTCACTTGATGACTTGTTGGGGCAGAAAGCAAACGAGAGTATAAACATGCATGTGAACAAGAGCTTTCCATCAAGCCTGTCATTCGATCAGGCTTCTGCACTGTCATGTAAACCAGTCAGTGCAATGGATCATCAAAACTCTGACTAGAGGTAGCATATCATTGATTTTCTGAAGTACTCATTTATTAGTGGCAGACAGTTCAACTTTGAGAGAAGTCCTAGCAAAGACCAACAGCTAGGACCCTGTGTCAAAGTTTCTATTGCCACTTTGTTAGGAGGCACCCTCAGCCTGTTTGGTCACTCAGGCAGGACCATAACCGTGTCAGCATTCGTTGGACTACATCTTCTCTATAAGCAGCATCATCAACGACTCTTAATGCCACTTCTTTTTATCAGATAGCAGCTAACTGAATATATACAGGAAGGACTGAGCCCTGTTCCTTAAAAGACTTTCTCAGAGCATGACAGTGTGAATTTTTTTATTTACACTAGTTGTCTCAAGCTTTTTTGTCACTGCAGCTGTAGAAAAGTGGTAATTCAATTACCTACTAACTTTTTCCATATAAAAAGCCAGCAGCAGCAGAACTGATGTGTTAATGTAGTTTCTCCTATTGCAGTGGCTGGCATGGATGTAACTGATAGCTACCCTGATCTTGCAGTATTTTACAAATGTCACCTAGCACCAATAGATTTCTCATATACATGAAATTAAACACAAGTTATTATCTGTAGGACTGTTGGTTAAGTCAGGTCCAATAAAACTATAGGCCTGCATAGCAAAAGGAATATAAGTGGCCTTGCTGTCTGACCATGTACATACTTCATCTTGTTCGTAAGAACTACTAAATACAGCAATAACGTGAGTTTACTTTTTTCTATACATTAATGGAATATGCTGAAGATTTCTATCTTCACTGTTGTTACTTCCAGCTCGTGCTGAGGCAGCCTGCGGGTTTATACAGCTGAACTTTCCTCATTTATATTATAGAGATTCTTTTTTTTTGTCAGTGTAAATACAGATTAAACCTAAAATGTTTTAAAATTGAAGCTAGAGACAAATGATGACAGCTGGTCCCCAGAGGGAGGGTTCAAGTCTCCAGGTCAGAGATACTGGGGAATTTCCTCTTTGTGTCTCAATGGCTGTTGCTAAGGAGACAACTTTTGCTTCAATAAGCCTGTGGGATGGATTAGTTGACATATATGCAATATTTCTGCTACTAAGACAAAAGTGAAGCACAATCTGTGGAGTCTTTGTCACAGAAACCCTCTTACAAGGCCATTTTCAATTAGTATAATTGCTTCTACTGACCAAAGTTGGTAACCTCACCATTTTTCCTGTTTCCTTTGCAGTCATCTTCATTTCAGATGAGAAGGAAAATGTTGCTGTGAATGGCAAGGAGATGATACCTTACTACCAGCAGAAATCCAAGGAGAGCACAAGCTGTTTCCCTGGAACAGCTCCCCAGCTAGGCGTAATCCTTCCATTGCAAGTTCAGCAGGTAATTGTTCTAAATTTAGAACCATCTGTATATTTTCTAACAGTATTCTTTTACAGTAACAGGAGGTAGTACACATGAACCTGAGCTTGCTTTACCCCAGATAGTGCTCCTGTGTTACTGAATAATTTCAGTGGTGCTTCTAAATAGCACAAATAATTTGGCTTGGTTTAGTGCTTAAAATAACCATTTTTACATCTAACCTTTCAGCATTCCAAGTTTTGATAATTTTATGGTTTTTTTCACATGAACTTTAACATCAATAGATTTGACATTCACATCAGTTGTGTGACTGAGGTCGCAAGATTTTTGTTGTCCAATCCATTGTTTCCCCATGATGATCTTTCTATGAGATAAATTAATCCTGCTGAGTGTTTCCTAAAAAGGAAAAGAGAGAAGTTTCCACTGAGGACTATTGAGAATCAAAAGGTCGTTTAAGTCTGATATACTTTTGAAAGTTTTACTGTTATTGCTGTTTTGATTAGAAGTGTAGTGCTTTACCAAAATAGTTATTTGCAGGAAAGGCTGTTGGGTGAACACCCATTTGTAAATGTATTGACTGAAATAGCTAACACAGCTTCCAGAATAAGCTGTGTTTAAATAAGCATGTTTCATCTGCACTAAGGAAATTCTGTAAAACCTTGTAGCAGTAAAACTAGATAAGGCTTCCCCAGCAATCTATGGCTCATCTAGGAATAATAAACAATAAGCCATTCCCCTGTTCCCTGAACCTAACTTTACAAAACTGTTGTACAGTATGGAGGAAGGGCAAAGGGAAGTTTTTATCAACAAGCTTCATGTTAAGTAGGTGGATGGCAAAAAGAATCCAGGCAGCCTTAGTAATTTCTTTTCAGTTCATTTAAGCTCTTTTATATAGACAAATTGATGCTCAGTCTATAGGGAAACAAAAATGGAGTATGGCAAGACTATGTAGAGCCCATGTGCTTAATTTCAATCATTTGCTATTTATAATTCTTTGAAGAGAGATTAAAATAACTTCTCTAAATACTCAATTAATTCAATAAATCAAATGCATGTATTCACATTTACATTTTACATATTATTATATTATTTACTGATTCTTTTAGAGGGGTATGAACATTATTAACTTTTGAGTAAACAAGAGGCATAAATTAATTGATTCCTTGATGATCTTTTGCTTTGTACTTTTATGCTTTGAGGAAAGAAAACCAAAATATTAGAGGTGTAATATGAAAGGTGCCAAACTGTGAAAAATGTTCCTCGTCTTTTACCAGCTACTATTTCTACTGCTGAGAAAGAGCAGGTTCCAAAAAACAGGCAGGTAAATGAGAGCTAGTGACAACTGGAGAAAAGTAAGGCTTATTTAGGGTAGGGGTGGCCAGTTTCCCAAGGTCAGAATTGAAGCAAGAAGACCTGGAAAAACTCTTGAAATGACCTAATGTGTCACAGTTTGCATGTCCTTCGTAAACTAAAAGGTAATTTTCATATTAATTTTTTTATTGTTACTTTTTATTTTGGGAGGAGGTATAATAATATTCTGCAATACATTGTATTTTATGGAGCATTGTTTTATAAAATCATCACCTCCTCAATGCTGAGTTAGTAGGAAAGAATTAAATTTCATTGCCATGTCACTTGGTTCTATCACCAATCAACTCTGGTTTCTTCTCACGTAATTACTCATCTCATACTAAACTATTTATATCATAGGAATATTTGTTTTATTTTTCCCACTCAGAAGGAATGCAACTAGAACAAATTGAAAATAAAAGGAAAAAAACAAAGTTGCTTCAAAATGAGTGAGCATGGAATTATTCTTCTGAAAACCTTTGAGCTTCTTGATAAATTATTAACACTTGAAAAAGCCTAAATCATCAGAGATCTAACTGCAGACATTTTGTACTGAACCTTTTTCCTTTTAAAGTTTTATAGTGAAAACACTGCTTTGTTCACAATGCATCAATTCTTTCTGCTTGTAGAAATTATTTTGGAAGGCGTCCTATTTTAAATATGAATTTCCAGTTATTTTTCCATATTACTTCTTAGCTTCTGGGTCTGTGCTTGCAGCCAGTAATATACAACATGGCTTCATTTCTTTCAAAGTTGGTATGTTTTACATCCTGAATGTTATTTAGTTTCTCTAACATAGTCTGAAGAACTTGAGCAATCCATGAAGCTGG
This sequence comes from Neopsephotus bourkii, assembly GCF_033783945.1. Classification (NCBI taxonomy): domain Eukaryota; kingdom Metazoa; phylum Chordata; class Aves; order Psittaciformes; family Psittacidae; genus Neopsephotus; species Neopsephotus bourkii. Next base: position 7,641,947 of record NW_026901776.1, on the reverse strand, counting down.
GGCTTCCCGACACTAAATCAAAGTGAGTCATTAAGTTGCTTCCCACACATTTAAAGTTCCTAACACCTTCGCTATTCCTGTATTTTTAATGCATGGAGAGCATTCTTTGCTAACACAGTATGACTTCAGCTAAGCTGTGACAGTTCTCAGTAACTGAGGATCTCTTGCTCAGTTGTCATATATTGCTATATTTCAACTTGTCTGCAATAATATTTGCGTTAAAGCTATTAAAGCCCATTAAAATTAACCCATGTTCAGGATTTCTGGCTTTACTGAAGAGGATAACAAATAGAAGCTGTGATATTATACCTTACTGTTAACATCCATGCCATCCAGGCCCCAGGAAAGTCAAAAGGAGTTTTACTATTACTTCAATTGACACCAAGTTTTTACCAGATTCTGCAACTAGATTTTTCCACCTTCACAATGGCATGAAAAATTAGAAATTTTCTCAGAAAAGGAGAATTATATCCACACAACACATTCATAGTTACTGTTTCTAGAAAGATTGAGAACTACCTCTGTGGAATGCTTCCATTTGCCACAGTTCTGAGGATGACCTGCAGAGGTGGTTCATCTGTATCAGATTCTAGCCTTCCCAGGCCTGTGGGACCTCATAACACCTTACCAAAAAAGGGTAAGATGGAAACTGCATGAAAACCCTCTGAGATTTCTTGTTACCACAAGTGTGCAGGAGGGGTGTAGCTAAGGTACATCCTTTTACTTCAGGAAGATTTACCGGCGACAACAGCTCTATGCTCCATAACAGACCTGCAGAGAACCAACTGTTTTGCTGCTGCGGTCTGGGTCACGGTGCAGGATGGTGGGCAGCAAGACAGCATACAGTGCTAGTCATGGGTGTATCGTATCCAGGTCTATGGGGTCTTCCTTTCAAATGCAATGGCACAACCCTCCCACTTTCTACCAAAAAAAAATCAATCACTGCTTTGAGAACAGCCAGCTGGAAGTGAGTGGGACACAAAGATGACCTTGTAACAAGAAGAGGGAAGTATTGTGAAAACATATCTAATTCACGTAAGTGCTCCTCAACTTTTGAGTTCTTTCAAGCATTTCAGTGCTATTAGGTATCCAGATAACATCTGCTTATGTCTAAGGCTGGATTTCCCTTTCAGAAGTAGGCCTGACAGCAGTGATCTATAAATACAGAAATTCAGGATTATGTTGCCATAACACTTAGCTACAAATAAAAACACACACAGTAATGTAGCCTCTAACTGGTTCACCACATGGCAAGACTTATACTTAGTAACAAAAGCCAGCAGTAGCATCCCACTTCACTGTTTTGCAGTCTGTAGTGGCTTCTCTTTTCATGCAGGTTACAGGGAATCTCTAATGCTAACTAAGGCCCAGGACTCTAGCAGACTCTTCCAGTACAAATTGGGAAGTTTGGACACTAGTCTAATCACTTTTGGGAAACTACATCATCATCTGTGTACAGGAAGGATGAACTTAAACTGGAGTGTTAGCAGAAAAGAGCTGGAAAGATCATTAGGGAATGAAAGGCCTTTTAAGACACTTAAATAGAGTAGCTTGTTTAGACTAGCAAAATGAAGATCGAGGGAGAAAATGGATGCTGTCGACAAACATACTAGTGAAGAGAGGTAAACATGAGGCGGGAAAGCTATTTAGGGTAAAAGACAGCACTGGCACAAGAGTACAAACTGACCTTTAATGATTTTATACTGGAAAAAAAAAAAAAGAGAAGGTTGCTGGAAGAGTGAAGTGCTGTTGTTATGACAGCAGCAGTAGAAACTAAAGGTTTAAGATGGAGTTTGACCTGGCTGTGAAAGGGTCTGTATCATGGGACTTACTATGATGGGGGAGATTGATCTTGATAACTGCGACACTTTATGCAATTTTATCTTTTTAGGACCTAGTCTACAAACAAACATGTACTGAAATAACTCCAGTCATTGCCTCTCCAGCTGTGAGCAGGACCTTCACACAGCAGCTGCATTCCACAAGAACAATGAAATGAGTCCAGACTCCCCCATGAGCAAGGGAGACAAGGACTTGGCTTTACTACATGTGGAATGCATTACTTGTAGAACTAAGGACATGCTTCAGATCTCACTGCATTCACAACTAAATATAAAACTAATTCACTCGATTTTCTACAGTAAGCTCTACAGGCACATAGACACGTTCTGAGTTTAATGATCTTTTTGTTATTTCTACAATTGGGGAGAGAGGGCAAGTGAGGAGAAAGTGTGGTTGTAATTTTCATAACTGTTATCAAACGTTCATTTCTAAAACTTCTTTGAGAAACATAGGCAGGTGTCTAATGAATGATTCTTCAGCCTTTCCTTAGAGCAGTTTCTTCTAGGATATGTGTTCTTAGAGATCCAACAAGCTTAGAGAAAGAATTTCAGAGCTACTCTAAGTTTTTCAGTGTTGTATTAATAAATAACTTGGAAAAAAATATTTACCTTTACATATGAGCAGGCTTACAACTGTTCCTAGAATTCTATTCCCACTATATCTGGAGATATATAACTTCTACATAACTTCTTAAGACTTTCATTATGGCTTTGTATTCTCAAGCTATCTATGAAAGTCCTCTAACTCTCTAGAACAAACAATATAAAGAAAACCTGTCTTTTGTCTGTCCTATTGCTGGAGAGAGACTCAGGTGTCCACTGGACTTCCCCATTTCCATGCAACACAGCAAGGCCTTGTTTGAGTGTGCGGCTTGTCTTAAAATGACTGACTCTTCTTCACAAGTCTTAGAAGCAAAGCATTGGAGCCACATCTCTTTATGGTCAGGTTTAGATTTGCTGGTTTTAAATTCCTTGTTATATTTTATCTGATCGGAAGAAACTGTTCATCTAGTACAATAAGTGCTTGCAGGCAGAATATAAAAAGTATCAGTTATTCTTTTTCAGCATATTCAACTAATGCTTTGGGTAATCTTACCCAAAGATCTAAACTATTTATTTATAAAGCACAATAAAAAAATGATCTCTGGTGTAAAGCACTTACTGCAGGGAGGGTTTGGGCCAGCTGGATCTAGCAATGCAAATAAGAGAAGGGGAAAACAATCCTATAAATGGATTAGATTAAGACGATTCATGAGATCATCTCGAAATTCCTCCAAGATAAACATCAGGAATAAGTTACCATAGGAAACAAGTGGAGATTATCTGTGAATTATCAAGAGGTACCTGATTCTTTCTGAAGAATACTGAATCATCTAATTCCAGAGTAGGATCCTGTCATGGTTACATTTCAGATCCCAGGTCTAAACAGGGCTGGATAGAAAACTTCCAAGGCCATCTATGTTATTACTAGAAATATAACTTGGGAGTCTGTGAAGAATTTCCGAACTCAGTATACATTTCTGCATACACTTCTTGTGCTCTGGTGCTGTGATCAAGAGATGGCGGTCAGAAGAGGTACACGCTTAATATTTTACTATGACCTTGGTGCAAAGGAACTGTGTGACGAGAAATGGGACAAATCCAGAACCACTGGAGCATTACAAACTTATGTAGCTTCCCACAGACAGCTCTATTTTCTGACTGTTTTCAAGCAACCGCTCAGATCTATAGATAATATGCTTTAAAGTGATAATTATTCCTTCATTCCACAAGAGCTAAACTCTGCTTCACTCTAAAAATGATGTGTAGGATATTCAACAAGAAAATTCACAGAGCACCATGGACTCCACTTATTCTTAGGTCAGAACTACAGCTTTCAGTTTGTTAAACACTTTTACAGTAGAGAAATCCTAATTTCCTTGCACCTAATTTGTCCAGTGAGAATCCATTATAGATGTGATTTGTTCTGGCTTTATGGATGGATTTGCATATCTCTTTGTTTGTTTTCTGCCTTTTCTTTATCAAGTCCGGACTCTGCTGACTTTTACAGAATATATGTGAAATCTTATCTAAAGCAACATCTTACATTGTGGAAAGAAGGAAAACCACCATAACTGTATCATATTTTGCTTTTCGAGGTATTATTTTTCAGCTTAAGTTATGAATTCTTGGTTTATTTAGTTAGAATATCTGAGGATATATACCAGTAGCACAGCTAAAAGTAAAAAAAGGCTTCATACTTTTTTTAAATTCTCTTACATCATACACACATTTGTAACTAGAAAAGCACTTATCTGCACAGGAAAACATGTTCAAAAGAAAGGTAGATTTAATTAAAAAATGCAATTGAATGGACTATTGCATAAGTTTTAGATGGAAAATATAAAAGTTCAATATTTCAGATTGTGTGTCCTCCCTACTTTAACTCCATCATGTACAGACATTTGCAGACATAAATGAAAAGACCTGGCTGATCTGAAGAGCTGGCATGTATTAAATACTAATTTTAATATAAATTTAATTCTGGTAGAAAGTGTAATTAATAAGAAAAAGCAGGTGTAGATTGAAAAACACAGTATATATCTACCTGTCTCGCATGAAGACCGGTGGAAGTTTATCCTGTAAATAGATTTTTCCCTAAAAGGAAACAGTTCACAGAATCAAAAAAAAATAGCCAAGCACAAGCCCAGTTGTACATATCTCTGCCTGACAGCCATGAACTTTTTATGAGATAGTTTAAATTATATCCTTAAGACATTTCCTAAAAAGGAAGAGATAGAATTGTCCACAGCAGATTAAAAGATGTGTTAAGAAATAATGAACAAACAATCTAAAATTGGACTCCACAGTATTTCAATTTATTTGCACTTAGCACATATCTGAATATCAAAACACTAAGGAAAATTCAGCATCAATTTATACTTTGTCTGACTTCCTGGACTTCATTGTGGAATACAACAAAAGTACACAAGAACACAATTGGCCTGGCTTTTTAAAGAAATGACATCTGAAAATCTCACTAGGGTTTTGTATGTGTGTGAGATCCTAAAGTACTTTTGGATACCTTGGTCTGTTTCAGTCAGAGTTGATGGACAGGTAAATGGCTCAGTTCTGTTTGGTACAAACTTGATGAGAATAAGCAGCTAGGCAGCAGAGAAAGACCCTTTTTAGTGTGACTATACTCCTCCAATGCAGAAAAGGCTGTATCATGAAAAGAGCCTTTTACTGGCATGAGAGAATCCACACAACATGATTTCCTCCTGCTTCCAAAGATGTGAAATCTCTTAAAAATCGTGACACATTAGCAATGCTGATTTATTTGCATAAGTATACATACTTACGTCTTAATATGCATGTAGTGTTATAGATTCAGTTTTATTCCATACCAGAAAAGGCTGTATTACCTACTGAGTCAGCCACTAACCTACATTCTACTCTTAAATTTACCCACTGGCATGATGTATCTTCCAACATGCCAAGGGCTAAATGGTTACGATTTAATGTAATCCTTTTAATAAGGAAGCTTTCAGAATACATCTTGCAAATGCAAGTTAATGGAGAGAGGGAGGCAGTAGGACTTTTTTTATCCATATTCAGCTTTCAGAACTGCAAGAGGAGCCTTACAAATGGGAAGTGTGTAATTTCTATTTTGCTTATTGTCATACTGTATGATACACAGAAAGCAAGGCACAGTGGGCACACTTCCATCTAAGTGACACTTCACAAGGTGCATGGTGAAGTGGCAAAGCCCACAATTCCAGCAGCAAAAAGCTCTAGGACTGTGCATAATTTGTCTGCTCTTGGGTTTATGGCTGTGGGGTATGGCCTGGCAGCGTCCTGAGATGTCTGAGATGAGAGCAAGACCCAAGCAGCCATCATTCATTTGCCATTCTTATACTCAGCTTTCAGTAGAAGGAACTGAACATACGGGGCAGAGGTGAGCGCAGCGTGCCTCAGCTATGCCTTGATGTTGTTCTGCTTTCTCCACCGTTCAATGCCAACACAGTCTGAATGAAATAATTTCTAAATTAAGTGGAAAAGCCTAGTTTTTCACTTGGTGTGAAGGCACTGGGACTTAGTGAGCAATGGCACAGTCTTCTGCAGATTGTGGGACAGCTATGTGCTGGCTCGCAGAGCCACTTTTTTGTTGCATGAAGTGCAAGTAATCCTCCTGCTATACTACTCTCCCACCCTGAAGAAAAGATCTGGTGAAGGGATGACACCCCACATGTGGACTACTTACAGTTTTCCTCCTTCCATTCAATAACAGTAGGAAAGGATATATCCCTTAATTACTCCCACATGAGGGAGCAATCCACTATATTAACAGGATATTTTTCATGAGGCAGCAGTAATTAGGGATATAATTTCTCTCACTTGCTTTAGGAATAGTGTCAGATACTCTGCGGCTACAGGATAGTTGGAAGTTACAAATACAGCTAGGGTAGTGTCTCATGCCTCATTTAGAACAACTTAACGAGAGCTATTTCATGGTGGCCTGGTGCACCTGTTCACACTTAACTGATTCTGCACAAATGGGTCATGGCACAGTGAATATCCCTCTGTGGCTGGACATGTGTTGTATTGTTTCTTGAAATGTGGTCACAGCCAGGTTATTCTAGCTGCTTTCCACACATAGGATGAGACAGTCATTGCTTCCCAGTATAGTTCCAAAAAGACAAACAATAATAGTAGAATAAATAGATTCCTTGCTTCTAATCCCTGAGTATTAGATTTCCTGAGGCCATCACTATCCCATCTTGTCCTCTTTCCCAAGTCAAGTAACCATACTGCCTTATGATTGACTATAGTTCAAACTGAGAACAAAGCCTAGATTTTCTTCAAATGATATCATTTTTCATGGAAGTTTATATAAAATATGTCTTTAAGGCATCTATCATTGCAACCTTATGTAGTCTGTTGAACATATATATTCAGAATATCATGCTGTGTATAGTCTAGTGAAGCACTGCAGTTCCATGTAAAAGCACTCCTTAGATATTCCAGTTAATACCCCTAGGCTAAGCACTGCCCTCCAAACAATTTACCTGAAAAGCTGACAGAACAGACAAAAGTTGATAGATGCACAGTGCTATCTTTCTTATTTTAGAGATCTGGTTCTTATGTGTGGACAGATTAAATGATTTGCCCAATTTCATGCCGATAGTTCAAGTCTGTGTTAGGGCCAGGAGAACCTAGAAGTTCAGGTGAATGAACTGTAGTTGGAGGAATCTGTCCTTCCCCTTTCTCTTCCTCTTCCCTTTACCTTTGTTCTTCCTACTGGCTTGGTTGCCTGTCCTGGTAATGTTAGGGAAAACTCCATTCATTGTATCAGCGCTGTAAAGCATGTTACTTCCAATGCAAGAAATGGCATTCCTCAGTGTGTACATCCTTACTATGGTTAGGATCTCCCAAGCAGTGCCACAGGATATAGGCTTACTGTAGAATCCTAGATAACATTTAGCGTATTTGTGGTTTACATTCAAAAGTAATTGCATAAGCCAAATGCAGTGAAGCTCTTGCAACCCTGTCAATGAAGAAGGCCAACATTTGCAGTGAGCTTGTTAAGTTGCTGTCTCCGTCTGCATTTTTCTAGTGAGAGCAGTTTGGATAAAATAACATGTGAAGCTTTTCTGAATTTAGAAAATACTTGATGTTTAAACATAAATACATGAACCATAAACTGCAGATCTGTGTATCTGCCGAGAGAGGAACTGGAAAATGATATTAAGTCTATTCTCACAATTTTTCCAAACCTCCCCAGATAAAATACACTAGAAATTAAGGTGGAAGAAAAGAGAGTATATTCCCAGAAATTTTTCTGTACTGCAGAGGAGTGCTCTGTCAAAAAGGAATAGGTGGAAGCCCTGAGTGACAGGGCTAACATCCTATAGTATCATTCAGAAACAGAAAGCAATAACTGGAACAGTTTCCTATAAAAAGAAATGTTAGATAACAAATAAGTCATTCAGTTATTACATTATAAACTTGACAGCAATTATAGCTGTTTGGGACTACAAACATTTAAAATACTTTCTCTTGATTCTGATACTGCCTTTAGACATATGACGAAGGAGACAGGTGTAAATGTTTTCAGTTAAGGTGCTTTTTCTTTCATTGTCTAAACATAGGGGCAGTGAGCATGGGTGGATAGGCCCAACTCACTTTCATTAGGTGCAACTGAGATGACTTAATATCCATAGAGGAGTATGGCAATAAGCAAGGAAAGGCCTCTGTCCACTGATTTTTCACAGGTGCCTGAGACAGTATCCAGTGTAATATGACCATCTCTGGGGAATATCCAGGGACTATGACCTCAATGCACTTACAGCTGAAAGAAGGCAAGCAGTGACTGGCAAAAAAATCCACTTGGCTAACTGCTTATATGTGGTATCTAACTTGGTGTGAATCTTACCAAAGTATAGCTACCTCTACAATATGTGGGAGCACCATTCTTCTTGTGAAATGGTTTTATTGATCAGCACTTTGTCTTGTTAAACTGCAGCATTTTTTAATAAGGCACTTGGGTGCCCTGGAATGGCATTAGGAATTCTCTAAATGAGAAAATGGGTTTGACATTATTGGATGGTCCCATCCTATGTAGCAAATAGGGAACAGCCCAAGACTTCTTCTTTTGTAATGAAACAAAATCTAATAACCCATTAGATGGCTTCTGTGACTATTTATGACTTCCTGAAAATAAAATTAAGCTTCATCTTTCAAGTTAAAAGCATTACCCACAAAAATCTGCCAGAGGTGTCAGGGTTCTCAAGTGGGACCCCACCACTGTCCATGGGCTCAGGAGCCCTATTTCAGCTCAGCCCAGGGTCTTCAGTCCCTGCCCTAGCTATGCCATGTGAGTGCTAATCTCTACCTCTGCCATGGCCCATGTGACACCCTGAGGAGAGGTCCCAATAGAAGAAAGGTTCCCAAGTATATGGGTATCTTAAGAAGCAAAGAGAACAGCACAGGCTAAAAGTCACCCATCCACGAAGCTAAAGTCCTAGTTTCTCTGAGCATTAGCTAAAAAAGAGTTGTCTTAGACAAAGAGGAAAAGAAATAGCTTAAAGAATGTGTAGGCTCATACTGCAGTGTATGTATGAAAATGAATATTCTCCTTGGTGCAAATAGTCTAGGAAGTTTACTTATATTTAAATCAGAAGCTGTGATTTTATTGGAGTAATGTTAATTTATATCAGGAGAAAAATCAGTCTTTTTATAACTGTTGTAGAGAGAAAATAATTTACAATATTTAAAAGTATACAGAAAGTACTAGGTACTTCCTTGATTCTCCAGCACTTGTAAAATGCTCAGTAGAGAGAAGCAGTTAGTGATGGATCCAGCCTTACATTTAGAGTCAAAAAACCCTTTAAAAAAACCTATATAAAATGAAAGTGTTTATAGGAAAGAGACGTACTAATGTACCTTGTGTTCATATGAAAAGCAAATAAATGCAAGCAGAACAGTTAGGTCACTGCTAACTTAATTTATTTGCTTACAATAATAATTAATTTCTTTCACTGGAATAAAGTCCAGTGTGGCTCCTAGTTGCTTCTTGCATCATTCAAACTGTATTTGGCCTCACTGTATCAGCTCCAACACCTTCCCAGCTAGGCTTGCATCCAAGTTATTTATATCTGACATATCAAACAGCTGCTTCCAATCCCGGTCATCAGTAACATGCTCCAAAAGACAGCCACCCAAGGTGTCCCTCCTCTCACTGATTTTAGCAGGAATAAAACCCACTTGAATTAATATACCTCCTGTTTTTCTGAAACCTGGCCACAGCCTATTCTTGTTGCTTGTTGAGAATTTCCTACACTTTACAAATTAGAGAACATCCTTCAGCCCTTGTTAACACCAATAAATGCAAAAAGGAAAAAGGTCTATGAAGTAAAATCATCCTTGAACAATGTCTTGTGTGTAACTTCAGAGTCATTTTAGACTTTGTCATTTTCTGTTATGTTCACATACCCACTTGCCAACAAATCCAGATGGTTCTGTCCCATGTATACTTTGTAGTACCATAGGTAAAGAGGTGAAATGAAATGGATACCTTTGGTTTATTAACAGTTCAAGAGTGTGAATTCAAGCAAGTGTCAATGATGAGCAGTTTTTACGCATATTTGACACTATTACACAGTTTGTCACTATTGGAAGCAAAGTAAGGTTGCTTTGGAAGTTATTAGTTGATGTACCTACACAAACCCATCTCAGGGCTTCTGCTAGTCTCCTTGACAAGCTGTTTTCCATCCTTCCATTCTTATCTAGCTTAGAGGTTTATGTTGCTTTTCAGTTTCTTCCAAGGCATTGCATTTGGTCCTAGTTAGGAAGAAAAAAAAAAAAAAAAAGAAGAAAGAAAAAGGCAATTAATGTGGCATTATGTATTTCCCATCATTTGACCTGCTCTTTACCTTCCAGACATCCTCAGCACAATACTGAGTTAAATTGGCAGGGGAACTGCGAAAGCAGTTCAAGGGTTCTTGAACTTCATGATTGCTGGAGTTTCTGGTATGTTTTTGTACTGTACTGTGCATAGTCCATGTTGCAGGATTATACGGATGAGCAATTTAGCAAATACTCATGCAAGAATAAGGCATATGCTTTACGGCTTCTGCTTTCTTCCTCTGGCACATTTAGATTACATTTTTAGGTCTTCACTATACTACTTCAGATAGTAGAAGAGATGGGAAATATTTCATGGCATAATGGAAGTCTTGTGAAGCATCTGTTGAACTTCCTGTGCAATTGTACAGTTAGCTTAATTTTCCCTGTGACCACAGAAAATAGATGAGATTATCCAAGGCAACTCCCCCCAGTCCTCTGTTGCAGCCAGAAGGCCAACTTACAGTGTTATCTTGGTTTTCAGGAAACTGCCAGTAACTCCCCCTTGGAAAGTCTAAGATCCATTAACAATTTTATCAAGGCTTCACAAAAGCAGAACTTCTTACAAGCCAGAAATTCAGGGGTTTGATCTGACAAGCTCATTGTGACAGCTGAGATGCCAGCTCAGATTACACAAAGCAGTATTTTATAGAAGACCACATCAGAACAGAAGCTGAGCACATTTCAACTTTGAATCTTCTAGGTCTTTGCAAGTAAGACTGAGCAGACCTGATCAACTCAGGAATCCAGCCTCTGAGGGAAGTAACAAGAGGGCTTTAATAAAAAAAAAATAAATAAATCTACTTTGCCAGTGTAAAAATCCTGTTCTTGACTAAAACAAAGGTTCTCCTCCACAATACTGTAGCTCTTTTTTTGCCTAAAGCGATGGTTATTTAGTTCAGACCACCCACCCTCATCACAAGACCTAAGGAATTACAAATTAAGAAGAGCAATCACATAGGATGATACAATGCTGACACATTTCTCATAAGACTAACCCCGTAAATCAACTATAAAACATGACAAAGCAAAAATAATGAGTGCAATAGCTGCTTTAAGAATCTGTTTCTGCTTCCTAGAGATTACTTACTTGAGAAGTCCTGCAAGATGATGACTTTTCAGTCAGGAAAATACCTTTCATGTTCTGGTCACGGTATTTGAAGCTGGTCTAATCAGAAAATGTTTAGTTCCCCATTTCACCTCAACTTCCCCTATGCTAATGACTGACAGATTTTTCCAGTGAAAGTTTTGGCCTAAATTCTTCAGTCCCATAAGAAACATGTCCAATCAGAGCCTTGAACTTGCTTTCTAGACTGCAAATCTCTATAGCTGCAGAATTACCATTCTTCTTGGATCATGAATGCTCTGGAAATTTGATCCAGGCTTATACACAGAGAACAAGAAGTCAAAGGCAATTAAGCATTATTTTTAAAATAAACACCGTTCTTGGCCATTCTACATCTCAGCTCCTCATCTGCAGGAATAATATGGGAGACTGCAGCTCAGTTTCTCATTAATGCACAATAATACAAGTGCTTGACTGGAAATAGGGGTAATGACTGTGCTCCTAAAACACATTGAAGGAATGGAATTAGTTGGCATTAATTCCCTAGAAATTTTAAGGGTAAAGATAAGTATTAAATCACCTATAACTTACATGTTCTGTTTAGAAGATATGGATAAATGTGGTTATCTAATGAAGAACAGTCTACAAACTGTGCCAGGATTTTACCTAATGACTTCAGTGAAGGCTGCTGGAATTCTGCCATTAACTTCACTAGGACCAAAGTATTACCCTGCTGTCTCCAGTTACTTAAAATTAATGTATACCCACCCCAGAGGGTCTACCTGCTTGGAGTTTGCCCTTAAAACCTCAGGAAGTAAACTGGAGAAGTCAACTGAATTAAGACAGTAGAACTGATCTGCCCTGGTCCTGTATTTCTGCAACTGTGCTGCAGTCTGTTTCATTACAGCAGAAAAAAAGACTTTGTGTTTTGGCAAGGCTATGTACTAAATCACAAAGACACAGCAATTTAAAGGGGTTTTTATTGTATTGCACAAAATATCTATGCAATCCATGTAGATACTGCATTAAAGGGTCCACATTTCCCAAAACATTGGCTGTCGCAGCACACATCACAAGCATTGTGAATAACCAGTGCCTTCTTCAGAAAACAAAATTATCGGTTGCAAGTTTAAGCATGTTGTGGCAATAAATGAAGAAAAAAAAAGCAAGGAGTATCAATACATACTTCTTTCCAAACACACAAATATACAATTTTCATAAGAGCACCAATAATGCCAAGCAACTATTTTGATGAGATACTGTATGTGTAGGCTCTGCAGTATAAAGCCAATATGCACACAGAAAATATATTCCAACTTTCAAAATAATTTAACCATATCATGTTGCATGTGTCACCTGTTTACAACATATTTCATATACAATGTCAGGCCCAAGCCTCAACTTGTGTAAATTTGTGCATACTCATTTAAGCAGCTGAGACTCTGGACCAGGTGTTCAAGCTGAAAAAGCCTTCAAATTGCTCACATCTGAATAGAGAGCAGTAGTATAACACCAAGAGAATAGCTACAGTGAAGGTATAACAGAAATGTTACTATGGAAAATGAAGAAAAACACTATCAAACCCTCAAATACAAGGTTCTAGAAAGAGGCCTACATGTAAAATGATGTCGTAATAATTTATAAAGTGAATAATGAATATCAGTCTCCTTTCTGACAATTAAGAGAGTCCCATTTATTCAGAAGCCCGTAGAAGTGAACTAACCAAATGTCATGATCAGTATCATCCTCAAACTCTGTTTCTTAAGTTTCTGATAATTAATACTGGTACTTAAAAACATTTTACATTTGCTGAAAATCGTTATTAAAATTTACCTTCCTGCTAAGAGAATTTAGTGTAATAAAAATCATGAAAAATAATAGGTAAAAAAATAGTATTTTAAGAATATTTTTAGAAAATCTGTCAAACAACTGCAAATACAGCTGATTTTTTAAGTGTCTACTTTTGAACTATGTTTTTCGTTTGGTTGGTTTTGTTTAAGTGAATCACTTGTAAAGAAGCAAGAGAGTACCAGTTCTAAGATTTATTTTTGTCCATTACATTGAGGACCTCATCCAAAAGTGAAGGTCCCAAGTCAAGTTGTAATGAGAGAAGAGAGCCTGCAAGATCTGAAAGGGACTCTTCTGACTTAGTCTTTGTCTTGGTTAGTTCACATGAAAGTTGGCTGTCATCAAATAAATCAACTGTTTGCCAATCAGTGCATCGTTCAGAACAGCTGGATGAGTGACTGTCTCTACCATTAGTAAAATGCGAAGAACCATCGTTTTGCTCCCATATGTCACTTTTGTATGTTTCTCCATCCTCCATCTGTTTGCTTTTCTCCTGCAATTTTTCTTCTATTACTGGCTCACAACTAAGCCTAGGATTTCTTGATGACCTGATGGATTCTTGCTTTGAATTAAATGTCACTGGTGACAATAAAGGCAACGTAAGGGCTTGGGAACCCCCAATGGCAGGAAGGGAAATAGCATTTTTGAGCACTGGTGATGGAGTTTCTGTAAACATGGATTCAGAAGTGCTGTTTGCCCTTAAGAATTCATTGTGGCCACCAGACTGGCTAAGTCTGGTTTCTCCTTCATTTCCAGGCAATAGCTCATACTTGCCCTGCAAAAAGGAGATGTCTCCAAAAACATCATGTTGTCCCTCTTTTCCAATGTGTATGGTATGACGAAAATCTCCAAGTGGTGGACTGATCATATCAGGAGATAAGATATCCCTTAATTTGAATTTCTTCCCTTTCTTATTGTTAGCAGCTTTCAAGTAGATGGGGGTCTTGGCTGGCATCTTGCTTGTAGCTTCTGTGAGAGGAAGTTATTAAAAAAAAAAAAAAAACAAAAAAAATGAAGGAGAGGGAATGGAGAAGCTTCTTACAAAGTCAGTTATTCTTGGAAGACCTTCATCATTATCAACATTACATCATTGTCTTGAACCACTCGTGCATATGAAGCTCCTTGCTTTCATGGTAAAGAACTGTGGGGCATGTGAAGTATGGGGTATCTCTCAGAGCAGATGTCTCAATGGAGAGCACAACTTTCAGGTCAGCTAGCAATCAAATGCCCTGCTACTTCCAGAACTTCCAAAACCTGCATGGGATACAAAATCAAGTTATCATTCATTTATTTTTCATGTTTCATTCAGTCTCATTTTTATGAAAAAAAAAAAAAAAAAGTAATATTTGGTAATGGTGGTAACAGTTCCAGCCTGCAGATTACCTTTATAATGTTGCTTCCCCTTATTAGGCACGATAAAAGAGTTTAGATTAACAAGAGCTACCTAATCTTTCTCTGACTTCATAGCTGGTTTTGAAGTCAGAGTTTCTGAGACGTGGTTGCTGAGCACAATTCATTTGATAAACATCACTACCTCAAATCTTTCTTCTCCTTATTCTAGCAGTCAAAATGCTGACCTTAAGAGAGCACATGCAGAAACATATGTATAACATTCAATAAAATTAGGCTTTTGGCAGACTCAGGAAGACTGATAAAGACATTCTGGAAACAGCTTTGGAAACAGAGCAGACCATCATGAATTAGAGAACTTCAGATACCTCCATTTAGTGCTGTAACTCTCACAAATGGTAACAAATAATATTTCTGATAATTATGCACATTTAGAAGGAGAGTCTTAGGTACTTGAAAAAATGCTAGTCCAGGTCTTTACGTCTAGTTAGAAACATCCAAATGTAGGTGTCTTAGAAGAAGCTGATTCTTGTGACTACAATCTTTAGACTACAAGAACTATTCATAGCAATTAGTTACAGACTAGCTCATGAATTATGTAGGCTACAAGGCTATGGTGACTCAGACTTGCTCTGTGCAACTGAACAAAACAAAACTATTTGGTTTGCAAACCAAATAGTCTTATTAGAACATGGTCTCTGAAAAGCCTGATACAGCAGTCCACGGGGGCTAACAGGCTACTGGGTCAACAAGTTACTGAAAAACACTCTTCATTAATGCTTTAATGGTGTATTTCTTCCTTACAGTACCAGTTCCTGAGTTTTGAGCAATCTTGGAATAAATGCTTTTTTCTCCTGGACATTGTTGTAATTTCCCCTATGAAGTCCACGGACTACTAGAGCATTACAAGTCACTCCTCCTCATCCGAATACTCAGCCGCAAATCTTTCACACTGTTCATTGCCATCCTCACTCTGTAAAGGAGCTTGCAGTTTTTGCACAAGAAAGACAGCTGTATGCACTAAGTGAAGAGAAACTTTCTAAAACAAGGGCTACTTTTGCTGACTTTTATCCATGTCCCAGCAGATACTTTCCTTCATGAAATTAAGCCCAGAAGAGTGACCGGTTTTAACAATTTGTACTGTATGGCCATACAGCCAGAATGTCAAGAAGCATTTAAGCATTTTCACAAATCCTTTAACCTGAGTAATTAGTTCCTGCAGTAGGGTACTTAACTGTGCATCACGAGGGGAGCTGGCAATCTAACCAGGTTAAGTATTTGGGGTTTTTTTGACTCCCGTCAGATATCCAGTGCACTTCTGATATCATTGATAAGCCCTTCTAGCAAAAATACAACAGATATAAAGAGACAAAAGCTATCGTACAAAATAAGCTTCACATTCAAGAAGTTAGGAGAACATTGTATACTTTTAAGCTCAATTTTGAAAACAGTTGACTGCATCAATCAGTAAAAAGCACTTTAAAATACACATCAAAATAGCAATCCGTTAGGATCTACGGAATACTAGGAGATTCACATCACATACCAAAACTCAACCAACTTCACTCCACCTCAGTACCGTAAAATACAAAAGTCAGTCATAAGTAAGATCTCTCCTTGTGCCACATGCCATAGGAACATAATTAATTAGTAAACTCAGTTACCTTTCAGTTTTAAGCTGAGAAATCAATTGCATTGTTTTTTTCTCCCTATCATTCTATGCAAGATACCATTCAGCTAAACAAAGTATCCTCAACTCTAGAGAGAGCTACTCTTAACAAACAAAGCTGAACCATGAGGTTGTTTTTTTATCTGGTAATCTCAGTTCTACCTGCTTCCTAGGAATAAAGCTGAATTCCCTCCATTTCTAATTCCTCATTCTTTCAGATCTTTTAATCTCTAATTAATGGCAATGTAGTGTCAGTGTGGTCTAAACTCATGCTTGTTGGTCACTAGTTTAAAAACAGAAGAAAAATCCTAGTTTATTCAAGGCTTTTGTAGCTTCCACCAGTTTGGTTATGTATCAAAATTCATTATCACCAAACTCCACAAGGAGATTTCAAAGAAACCTGGAGGACATAATGAAGCATCTGAACATCAAAAAACATTAAAATAAAGTGTAAATTAACATTTATTAGAAATAATACGGTTCAATAAATAAGAAGAGCACCGTATTTAACTCAAAGCTCAGGGTGTGAGAAGAATGCAAAAACCCCAAACAGAGCAAGCTTCAGGGCATCCAGACCTCCTTTAGTCTTGCACTATGAGATAGCCCCAGTAAGGGGCACTGTAAAACCACACTACTTCAGAGGATGCTGCAAGACAGACTCCGACGTCAAGAACTATAATCCTTCCCTGTACAGCAGTCCCTTGTGATTGGAAGCCCTTGCTTTCCATTTGGCAAGCGCAAGAGGCTTTACATGTGAAGAGAACTTTCACAATTACTTTTTGCTTACTGCAAACATGGTTTTCTCTGCTGAAAACAAAGGTTACCCTTGCTGCAGATTTCACCAGCCAATCTACTGAGAATCTGCAAATTACACCTTGTAAATAAAATATAAGGGTACCCTACTCAATCAGTAGGTTTTCCAGGTACAGCATAATATAGGCTTCAGAGGAACTATACTTCATTTCTGCATACCTATCCTCCTTGTCAACTACTGCCCAAAAGAGTACAGATTTTAAGCTACTTTTGAGCAGCTGAAATGTATCACAAGTCTGGAAATACTCACTTAGCCTAAAATAGTGTTGTTACTCATGTTTTATTTACAATCAAGGAAGAACCTATAGCAGTAGGTAACATGGGGGTTTAAAAAAGCTCTTTTAGTAAGAAGAAAAAAAAAGAATAAATCCAACTTTGGCAAATGAAGAAAGGCTTAATGAGACTAAGCCTCCAGATCAACTCCTGAAAAGCTAAAAATTTAATCCACAAAACTTTCACAAAAACCTTGCACACTCCCTGAATTCAGGGAGATTTAGTGAAATCGCCAGTACACATTTGGCTAAGAGAATGGACAGAACATACTCAAATCCTGATACCAGGCCACACATTAAAGCTCACCTTGTCTTAAAATGAGACCTTTTTCTGATCTTGCTGCTAAAAAGGTCTGTTTTGACTAATTTCAACTCACTAAATGCATAGCCAAACTGGCAGGCTAAATGAGAAAACATCAGAAAGCCAAACATAGAACTAACATTCCACAGTCCTAGCCTGCCAGCCTGAGTAGAAGACTTCAAGAGGAAAAACAACACGAAAGGATTCTTATTCCAGTTGAAGAGATGTTCTTCTTACAAGATCCAAGCCTGAGCCAAGCCAGAGAAACTTCAGCCCAGTGAAAATTCAGTTGTTGTAACACTTGTTCATTTTCATTCCTATCACTTCACACCCTCATATATAAGTGTTTTGCTTGGTAACAAAGACTAATATTTTCAGAGGCATTTCTCAACCCATCTTGTGGACCTTCTGTCCACTCAGCAATCATCACCTTTCACACAGCTCAAAGTTTTCCATGGATGCCTTAGTATACACAGTCTGTTTTAAAAGGACAGACTACCAGCAAATATCCCAACAACTGAGCTTACAAAGACAAAAAAGGGTCAAGGTGTAAAATTTAATTTGTGCTCAAATCCCAAAGAGACCTGCATCCCTACGTGTGTCCTAGGCAAAGAAACAAAAGGAAAGTCTGTTTCCAAAAGACAGAACCAGAAGCAAGCATATGCTGTGGAAAGTCCATGGGCTTTCTACTGGACAATCCCTTGCAAAGGCTCTGCTTCACACATCACTGGCTAGAAGCATGTGAACTTCAGAGAAATCCATTTCTAAAGCATCGTTAAAAATAACATGGAATTAGCTTTTGGAACAATTCACTAGGAGAAAACAGTCTGCACATTTAAATATCCAAATGAGAATACAGTTAACACAGCAAAAGACAAACTATGCAATAGGCTGCTGCAACTTTTTTACGCAATGAAATACCTGCAAGCATAGAATTAGGCTTTAGGGGTTCATTTTACGTATCAGCTACCAGTAGCTTTCATCAGCACAATCAAACTATTGAGAACATCTTTGTCAATGCTGTTACTTTCATTATGCCTGAAACAGCAGCAGTGTAAACCACATTCCCATTGTTTTTGTAACAGAGGCCTGAACTCATGCCATCACAATTCCTGAATGCTGGTAAAACAAATTCCCAGTATAACCAAGTCTTCAGGTACATGAAAAGCAGCAGATGATACACCATACAGCTTACCTCTCATGTTCCTGTGGGCTTAGGTGCCTGTATCAACTGGCAGCCTCTGAAAATGAGGCCACAAGTTTACCTGCTTCTAGACCAGGCCATCAGCAAGCCTCTGCTTACACAGCCACCACCTTCTGAGTAGTTTTAACCAAATCAGGTGGTAACACTTCTCCAGATTGCTCATCTAAATTTACCTTGTTTATAAGAGGACCAGCCTTTGAATTCATCTGTATTAATGTCAACTTCCCTGATCAGATTAGAAGTCCTCACCCCTTTGTTTCTCCCTTCATCAAAGAATTTGCACCTTTCTGATTAAAGCTACAGATTTAATTACTTTATAAAAACAATCAGGCTAATCGCACTTCAGTTCAATTAGTTTTCTTACACTGCAGTCAACCTACTTTCATAGATCAAATCTAACCTCTTTTATACCACTGTCACATACACCTTTTAGAAAGTGAAGGGAAAAAAAAAAATTCCCAGTCCTTCCCACTGCTGCAGAAACACAGGTCAGGAGTGGACCCTATGATGCAGTTCATTAATTTCTCCATCACCCTGCAAAGATCTAGATGTATTCTGCTAGTAATGGAAGATGTTAGTCCACCTTCCCCTTAAAATTCCCCTACGGGTGCAGACTGCACACATTAATTTACTCCACAGAGGCTAGTCATCAGAATAAATGCACCTGAAGTCTCCTCTGCTCCAATCTGGGCCTTGATGAATACATACATTATCTTACACATTCTGTATTTCCTTTCAGCCTTTTCTTCTTCAGATTAAACAACACAAATATTTCAACACAGGTAGTGTTTTCTGGAGCTGAGACAGCTTCCCCCAACTCCTTTTCTGGTCTTCCTCACCTCAACTCAAATCTTTATTTAAACACACCCAAAAGCAAAAACCATATTCAAGTGGAGATATCAATTTAACTCTTAATAGTGTCTGCACTTTAACAGCATCACAACAATGCTGGCTTTGTTTAGATGTGGTCCACTAAAAACCTAGCTCCTTTAGTGAGGAACTGCTGTCTAGCCAGTTATTCTACATCTTGATCTTGACTAGGCCCCTGTAGCAAAGTCTCTATACTCACTGCACTGCATTCTATTAATTTCAAAGACTTCAGATGATCAGGGATTGCTTGGAATTTTAATCTTGGCCTCTACATCATACAGGTTTAGCATCATCTGTGGATGTAAAAAGCATACATGCGAATCATTCATAAAAATATTGTGTACTAACAGATGGAAAATAGCCTTGCAGAATTCCACCTGATCTGTCTTTCCACATTAATAGTGGCTGAATACTCCAAGGTACTACTTGAAGCAGCTTGAATTCTTGAAACAATTGTCTGCTCAAGGGTAGGGAAAAGTGAATATGCTCTGTAATACAGATATATTGATGAATTACAAGGAAGGCTTGTAAAACTTCAGCTATATAGTAGGTAGTGAGAAATTGATTTTTTTTAAGCATAGGAATTAATTCATTATCAATCATTTTTGCAAGAGAAAACATAAGAAAGCTTACATTTTCATCTCCCTTGGTATAAATGTTTTTTCTCAAAGATAAATAGTGCACTAGCTGTGTCAGTAAGTGTAAGCACAGACAGGTACAAGCTGCTTAGAGTGTCTTTCTCTCCAGGTATCTTCCATTTCTCCAGCACCCTCCTATTCACCCACCCATACCTCACCCCCCATATCTAAGTTCACAAATAAAGAAAAAAACAAGTTCCCAGAATGATTTTTAACCATTGACCCTTTAAGTCTTGCCATCTTTCCCTGCATAGTACCCTTTCAAATGGATCAAGCCAGAGTAAGTCATATTAACCAGGGAACACTTTCAACTTTAAGCCACTAAAGTACTTGTGCATTATATTGAAATGACTGAGGTGTTTCACATATTTAAGAGTTTTTGTTGTAGCTTCTAAGAAATAAAGCAATGCCAACCAGGTTTGGAAAATCAACAACAAAAAAAAGATTAATTTTCACATTTCATTGTATCCTTCAAACAGCTGTTTAAAGCACAGCAGGAAGGAGCTGCTGAAGTTACCTGCTGTCTGAGCAATTGGCCCCAGTCTCCAGCTATTATTTTGTTCAGTATGAGACTAAGATTACAAAAGCCCTTCATCAACCAATAACCTTTATCCCTGTTAAAGGTACTTGAAAACCAACCAAGATGTTTCTCAGTCATCCTTTTCGAATGAAGTGAAGAGGGGGAATTCCTCATGTGGTGATGGTGGGGGAGTAATTTTAAGCCTTCAAATACACCTACCTCCTTTGAACCCTCTCCAGTTTTCCAACACCCTTTTCAGAGAAGATCAGACTTAGTGACAATATTTCAGTATCATTCTCCGTAACACCATATACAAAGATAAAAATCACTTCTTCCCATCATTGCTGCCTTGTTTATAAACAGGGTCATATTTCTGCTGTTACCCTTCCCATCTTACAACAGGAATTTTCCTGAATTTACAGGGTAGCATTATATTGCAAACCATTTAAGAGTTCCTGTGCAGGTATAACAAAAAGAAGTTCTCCAAGCAGAATAGACTATATATGAGAAATTTGTTATCACTGCCATTTCTTGGTTCAGAGTGGGCATCCCCATTCTATTTTTCAGGATGAATATATATGTATATTCATTTAATCAATAAATTTTGCCAGCACAGCTGGTGCTTGTATTACACTGCTTGGCCAGTAAGACTCTATTGCTTATATGGCAGGAAAAAAATAATAATTCAAGCTATCATTCTCCAGCAAATAAGCTGGATTCATATTTTTATATTCTTTAGGATAAAAAGCAAGGCCATACTACTTCAGAAAGAGAAACATTTTACTTGAATGTGCTCAAGCTGTCAATCAATAAATCAGTTGACAGTTCTTCATCTTCTTCATCAATATACTTCCTTGCCAATCTCTACCACCTGCAAATTGTACCACAGCAATTTTACACTTATTTGCAGATTGCTCATAAAAATACTGTGAAGCCCCATGCTGTGTACAATGATCTCTGCATTATTTCAACAGAACTACAACCCTCTCTGATGCCAACTTCTTTTGACTCTGAGATTCTAAATGTTTTTAATACATGTTTTCTTGACACTGCAGAGGACAAATGTTTTAAAAATCTGGCTGTGACGCAATAAAGTCAGATGCCTTATAGAGCCTATTTTTGCAGTTGTGCTTTTGACTGCTCATCATAAGAATGACTTAAATAATTCCCATTTCTTTCATCAAGCATTTTTTTTTCACTTTCCAACAGGTTTCAGTCACAGCTTGCTTTCAGCTTTGAAAAGTTAGCATCCTTCCTAGATTAATAAAAAACCTTTTTGTTTTCTTTTCTTCTACAGACACAGGAATTTAACGAGCTCAAGTATTGTGTTGTTTGGCACCATGGACTGAAACAGGTTCCTCTTTATTATTTTCTCCTTAGCTTTGTTGGCTGGTACATTCATACACACGGATTTAATACCATACAGCGTAGTTTTATCATGGGCTTTTAAAAACTGGGCAAGTGCAAGACCATGCAGATTTCGACATAGGTACATGTCAGTACAAAGTCTGGGACCGTAACAAATGCAGCAGTGAAAGTCAGGTTATGCTATGTCAGACTGACTGTGCAGTGAAGCAGTGTCACACATTTTCTCCTACAAAGACAGCAGACCAGATGAGCAAATAGCTGGGGACCATAAACTCGTAAGCCACAAGATGGAGAGGCTTAAAAACATGCCCATCAATTCTCTTAGGTGAAAGGAAAACCATTAAAAAATGGGGTGGAGGAAAGCACTAAACAAACCAACCTATTGGTTGACCCTATATGCCACCTAAAAGATTGGGTAACTTACTGCTCTGGTTGAAATCTCACCTGCTGAAGGAGAAGAAAGGAATAGTTTTTAGCCAAAGCAGCTGCCTGACCAAGTTCAAGGCATGTTCACCTAAGTGCTGGTATCGCCATGTGGAAGAACTTGGGAAGATGTGGATTGAGGCAGGTAGTAATTCCCCTTTTGATGTCAGCCAGCACTCATATCAGTTTAAGTGGATTATGAATCCACACCCTTTGTAATTCTGAGCAGGCTAGCATAGATGCCTTTCTCTTTTGACACAGAGGGTGTAGCTCCCCAACCCAGGTCTGCTCCCAAAGCTGGTTTAAGAAGTTCCACCCTAGATTCCTCACTCCTCACTGCTGGTTCCCAGTTCTGCACTGCAGTTCCTTGTACCCTCCATGGGCCAGCAGATTTACAAGCCACATGGCAAACCAGTCACAGCAGCAATTCTCCCCTCTGACTCAGTTTACAGTAAAGGCTTACCAACAGCTGCAATGTGACTGATGGCAATGATTCAATAGAGTTCAAGCCCAATATAACTACTGCTGTCAAAAAGGCATTCACTCCTTCCCCCCAACTGTGTGCACACACTTGACCCCTTATAAGCCAGCTCAGCACACAGGACTGGGTGAAAACTAACTGGGAAAGGAGTGTAAAACCACAAGGCTAGGAGTGAGACTGCTACTTGCAGGTGCAGCTTGTAATTTGAATAGCTCAGCCACCTCCTGAAACATCACTTAGAGCAAGGAGTTCTGGCAGAAGGGGTGGGCAATTCTTAACCAACTCTAGCACAAGGAAAAGCTGTCCATCAAATTACATCCGTATTTTATTCACTTCTGATGCAAAAATGAGTTGGTAGCTCCACTAGCCTGAGGGTTCCCAAGGCTGCTGTCAATTTGAAATTAAGTTTTTCAAACTACAGTTAAGATGTTATTATTGCTGTTTTTTTTCCAAGGATCCCTAGCTTAACATGTCCTTAACTGGTAGCTCCTGAGAAACGGCAATCTAAAATGAAAGCATCTTGCAAGATAATAATTTTAAAAAATAACAATAAAAAGACCCTAACCATCCTACCCTAAACTCCCCACCTCCAATTCTCAAATACCCTTCATCTACAGGTCAGATATTCTTTATCATCTCCTTGAAACACACAAGTGTCATAGGCATGATAATCATAGTTCTCCTATTATTCAATTCTCAGTGTTTAACTTGAAATATATATTTACCATCTTGAAGTGCCAGATAAGCTAGTTTTAAAGCAAACCTGAAGGCCAGAGAACCCTCTATATGCAAAGGTTAACAACGAGGTAGAGGTACAAAGCTACAGGAAAAACAGAAAGCTGCAGAGGACTAATCTGTTTTATTATATTAATAAAAAAAATATGAACCCTCTGCTCAGCAGAGCAGTTCTGCCTCCTTCACAGAACTGAATGGTCATCCAGATGAGATCAATGAGCATGGAGTTGGGGTAGGCAGAAAAAGGGAAATTCTCCAATGGATTACAAAAATCTTCAATTAATTTCCTTTTTTTTTTTTTTTTTTGGCCCAACTCATGCCCTCTTTAAGGAATGGGGATGAAATCATGCAGTATGGTAACAAATTTTGTTATCTATATGCAATTCAAAGCAGATTGTCTATAAAACTAAAGTAACTGGTTTATCTCCCTTATCTGAAACCAAAGTGAATAAACAGACACTACATCTTCACTATGGGTTTATACTATACTCCTAACAAAACAACTCCACTATTTGAAGGCACCATTACAGGAGAAGAAAGAATCTGGAGGAATAAGTGACAACTGACAGACATGCCATATTCTGGCTCTGTTCTGCAGTATGTCAGCAACACTTGCAACATGCCCCAGCTGATAGGGAAGCATCTCCCTGGCCAGCAGTGCTGGGCTCCCCACTTCCTCCTGAGAGCATTCTGCCAGACAGAGGTTCTGTTAACTTGGGTTGATTGTACTAAATAGATCACACTTCTTTTTTCTGGACTATATCATGTACCATCAGAGTGCCTTCACTCTTGTGCCAACAGTCGTATTTCACAAATTGCCCTTAAAACCAAGCACAGTTAATCAGTTTAATTTGAAAGAATATGCTCGACACTTGTACAGAGGTGTACTGCCTGAACACTCAGTGGCACAGCAGTAATTCAGCACTAAAGCTAGTTTATGGATTAGCAGCTGATGTATCTTTCAACCTCTAAACCCCATGTATTTAATTAAACTGTCTGAAATACTGCTGTCTCAAATCCCACTAAAGCTACCTTCTCAACACTTGGGTTTTACCTCAGCCAGTGCTCAGCACCTATCTTCACATGACTGCAGCCATATTTCAAAAGATAAATACAGCTCTAAGACACAGCTTAAGCCAAATTATGAGATGACAGCATCTGTATATAGAGAAGACTGGATCTCAAGCCTGCATGTGCAGACAACATGGCAATAATTAAATGGGTTAGGGAAACACGCTTTATCCAATGAACCCAAACAGACCTAATGTACTGCAAGTCAAGTCCTGTCCTTTGCAGCTTTCTGGAAAAGCAGTCTGCAGACATTCGTGTTCTCTCTGCACAGTGCAGGAGCTCCTGCTTAGAACTTTGCCTTGACACTGTAAGAGAACATAAAGCCTTCTGTTTAAAGGTCAATATTTCAAAGTCCTCCAAAATGGACATTCTGTTTTCAGAAGCAGCATCAAGGGAGAGCATATTGGCGGCAAAAAGAAAACTTCTAGTAGGCAGTCTCATTAGGGTAATGTAATCATGACTCATGCTCCTCACCCATTTCCTGACTGGGGCTGTGCATGATCAAAAGAAAACCAGTCACAGTAATTCTGCCGCTCATTAACATCAGCTAGCCTGAAAGGATTACAGACTACCAGAAAACAAATTCATTGCATAGTATGGTATTTAAAGCTTGGCATATACTGACACTGACAAATACACTGGTGTAATACCATACTCAATCAAAACAACAACTTGCCTTTGTTGTGAGAAACAAGCTCCAACTTCTTATGACAAGTTCTTGTACCTGAACAAACCCTCTCGCACACCTCAAAACACTAAATCCTTGGCATATGTTGGGAAAGGGAGGGCACTACCCAACTGCTAGTTAGTATCTAAAGAAATTCAAGCTACATGGCCCTTTGGAAGAGGACCAGGGCAAACTCAGGTTGCTACAAAACAACTACTGCCTTCCCAGAAAGACTGTAAAAGAAAACACACACAAACCAAAGCATGAGCTAGGCCTAAGCGGCTGGGACCTTATAAGAAAGGCACTGCAAGAGACAGTTTCTCTCTCAGCATTCATTCCTGTCAGGCAGCCCAAGTGAAGCGTGCATATAATGATGGCAAATTGGTGTTTATTTGTATAAAGAGTTATTCAGCAGAAAACAAATTTCACATCTTTGTTGGGACGTTGGTCACATTTAATTTGTTCCAAAATAGACATTAAGGAAAACCCCAAAATTAATCAGACATTTCAACAGAAACTAGGCTAGATGTTAGGTAACACATGACAACACCTTTGTACACCTCTCTGAAGGCCTCAGGACAAATAGAATGACTTAGGTTGGAAAGACCTTTAAATGTCATCACAGCCAACTCTTCTCCCTCCCTCCTATCTCAGCAGCACAGCCCTGTGCACTTGCAGGTCCCTTTCACTCCCTCTTTACAAATGCCAACTAACTGCTAAACATGCTCCTCAGCACCAGTCACTGTTCTTCTTATGCTGTTTCAGACAAGGGATCTCTCTCCCTTTGATCTCCTGAAGTTGACCATTAAGTGTATAATCCATTGCCAAATCCATTGTTCATAGAATTAAGACTGATCAGCAGTGGCACTCCACCCGCAGGATGTTGTGGACACCTACTCCAGGTGTCTGAAAGCCAAATTCAACCCAAATTTAACGACAGCCTGGCTTTTTAGTAATGCTTCATCTTATTACATAGA
Source organism: Neopsephotus bourkii (assembly GCF_033783945.1). NCBI lineage: Eukaryota > Metazoa > Chordata > Aves > Psittaciformes > Psittacidae > Neopsephotus > Neopsephotus bourkii. The sequence goes on along the minus strand of NW_026901776.1, from coordinate 7,615,448 downwards.
AATCTCAGACATTTTGCCCCTCACGTGATACAGAGTACTTGAAGACAGCAGCCACCTTCACAAGGCAAAAGTTACATTTAGGTCTGACTAAACCAACACCAGCTAAAAATACTGACCCTGTATTTTATCTAGGTTGCACTAAATACTTCAGAGTTGAGAGAAGCTAGCTCTGAAACAAAGCACACATATACCAAGGCCTTACATTGCATTGTGCACTTGCTGCTGGACTGTTACAACTCTGCTTGGTCATCACATGTCTTATTTATGCAGTTGTAACAGCACAGAAATGAGATGCAGCAATTCCTTTGGGCATGGATGCACCTCCATCTTGATCAAGAACAAGCTCTGGCCACATACTGCAAATTGTTCTGGTATGGGAGACAGTGGCATGCAGGCATAAAAATAAAAGAACAGAACTCGGGGACCTGTTTTCCTGGGTAAAAGGCACATTTATTTACTTAATCCTTTAATAAGGATTATGCAAGTTAAGATGAACTTCTGCCTTTACAGAAGGCTATTTAAATCAAATTTCTAATAGCTCTTGCAAGCTCCAGGGAGTCAGAACTCAAGTCACGGGAAGAGTGTTGTGCTGTTAGTGCAGTTTATCATCCTTCAGAAATGTAAGAAAAGGTAACCTGTTGCAGGGTACAGGACAGACAGCTGTAGTGTGACAAGAAACTGCTCAAACACTAGCAAATATCCACCTACCCCACCCCAAACCAAACAAAAAACCCCAGCAACAAAAAAAAACAACTATGAAAAAACAAACCAACTAAACAACAACAAAAAACCTCCACCACCCACACAAAACCAACCCACAAACAAACCACCAACGCAGCAAACAAAACTAATGTAAGGATAGTCAGAATCCAAGCCACAACTCAGTGGCCAGGTATTCTTGATCTTCATGTGGGCAAGCAAAGCAGAACCTGAGATCACTTTCTTTGTTGAGTGCAGATCCAAACCATATTCAGGAAAAAAAAGAAATCCCCCATGTAATACTGTAACAATGCAATAGTGTGGTGCTCTCTTCTCTTGTGAAAGTCCATGATGTTTCTTTTAACAGAGAGAACCTCTGTAGAAACACAGGCAAGCAACACACTTTAGTTCCACAAATACTGAAGAGCACATGGCCAAAGAGGCAGTACACTCAAGAAATTTAAGAGGGAACTTGCATCTGAGGAGGGCATCAACATCTCAGTGTTGCTGCTTCAGTGCTGGACAGGACAAAATGGTTGGACAATACAAGGCTACTTGCACAAACTCTCTGGATATTGCTCACATGGAAAGGAATAAAAATATCATAACCAAAATATTCTTAAACACAGTCCCAGAAAAAGGCATGTAACTTCCAGAAGGATGTTACCAAACTGACATTCCTTCTTTCCCTGTATATGTGGGTGCTACCTGGGTTCAGCAGATGTATGCTCCATCTGGCTGCAGAAGCAGCAGAGCACCGTACTTGGGCTCCAAGGAAGGAGCCCAAAGAAATCCTCACTGGAGGAAATCATTAAATTTTCCACCAACAGCTACAAAGACTCATGTTAGAAATAGTTCATCAACACCCTTACTGCTGTAGTCTTATGCTTCTTAAGTTAAACCACATCTCTTGGGGAAAGTGGGATTTTATTGTTGTTCTCTCAGAACACAGAACACTAAATACGAGTTACCCTACTAGAATTCAAATTAAAGGTATGTATTTTCTTAAACAAAAATCCCATCACAGGCACTGCTGTTAAGCTCTTGCCATTCCTGAAAAAGACCATAATCCAATTCACTTCAGAGCACAAAAGTGGGAAGGCAGAGGCAATTTAGCAGGGGAAGAAAGGCCCCCAAAACAATGAAAAGAAAGAAAATTTGCACCTGATCAGTAAACCAAAACTCTCCAAACAACACATTAGCAGCTTGCAGTACAACAGTTAAGTCACCAGGTTAGAGCTGCTGCTGAAGAAAGTTCACACCTCCCATAGTGTTTCAGACTGTCCAAAACAAGGAAGTTTCACCCAGCGTGCCAACATAGGCTTAAAGAGAATCACATCTTAAAGTGAAATCTCAATTTTAAAACCAAAAGTATTGTGAATACCTGAAAAATCCAGAGTGACCTTTCATCTGCCTTGCATACGGCCATCGCATTCCCCATGACTTACTATCCAGTAAGATGAACGGAGTGCTGCTTTAGAACTTGATCAAGCCTAACAAATAATGAAACTCCCTTCACACATTTTGCTAGCAATTTTTCTTATGCAGGAAAATAGACAGATTTTTTCCTTACATGTTTTTCCAGACACCGAAATGTTCTTTTAGGGCATTCCATTAAAAGGCTGCCAATTACAAAGTGCCTGGAAATAGCCATTTGTTCCTTGGTCAAGCAAGAATGAAACAAAATTAACATATCGACACACCCTAGCAGTTGACAGCTACTGATGACACTTTTCCCGTAGGTTAAAAAGCAAACAAGATTAACTGTTTGAGTCAGTCACTTTTTGAGTCACATAGTCCCTCTCTCCCTCCCTCCCTCCCTCCCTCCAGTGGTTAAATCAGTGTAATTACTGGACACTGTAACTACGGAGAATCGGATCAGGACTCTTCCTTTGCTAAACAGATGATAACAGAACAGGTACATCTGCAATAGAGGGATAGGTTTGTACAGCACCCAATATACACAGCTCCTTTTCTGCCCAGTACATCCACTCAAAACCAAAAGAATATTCCTTTTTCCCTGTCATGGGATATCAGAATAGATAAATTATGACTTCTTATATACCAGTTTAATATTTCTCTTTGTTTGTATGACAAAAGGCAGCATCACTCCCAAGTTATACTGATGTTACAAACGGAAGCTGTGGCATTTTTTTCCATGGGCTTTCTAGGACTTGTGTGAGCTTTCTGCTCAACAGAAGGACTTTTAACCTGTATTGCCAGTGGGGTGCTTTTAAACTTTTTGCCTTTAATTCATCACTTTCAGCTGGAGAATTATCCTAACATGACCTACATTACAAGACTGGGAATCAGGGGGAAGAGTGGAAATTTAACAGGTAGATAAAAATTAAGAGAGTGATCTTGATTATCTGTGTACTGGATTTGGCTGGGATAAAGTCAGTTTTCTTTCTAGTAGCTGGTACAGCGCTGTATTTTAGACTTAAGCTGAGAATAATAGGGATAACGCACCAATGTTTCAGTTGTTGTTAAGCAGGGTTTACCCTAAGTCAGAGGCCTTTCAGCTTCACACTACCCCACCAGTGAGTAAGACAGAGGGCACAAGAAGCTGGTAGGAGACACAGCCACGACAGCTGTCCCCAGCTGGCCAAAGTTATATTCCATACCCTAAAACATCATGCTCAGTATATAAACTAAGGGGAGAGCTGGCTGGGCACAACTGCTCAGAACTGGCTGGACATTGGTCAGCAGCTGGTGAGCAATTGCATTGTGCATCACTTGTTTTGTATGTTGTAATGCTTTTATCACTATTATTTTCACTTCATTTCCTATTAAACTGTCTTTATCTCAACCCACAAAATTTTACCTTTTCTTCTCAATTCTCTCCCCCATCCTACAGGGTGTGTTGTGTTTAGCTACCTGCCAGGTTAAACCACAATAAGGAGATGTCTGCATATCAGCAAGCTACTCTGGCTACTATTAAAACTCAATTAATGCATCCAAGATTAAAATTTGAGACTAAATCACACAGGCCTCACTTCTAAAACATAAGACTGTTCTCAGAAACAGCTGAACCTCATCCTCTTGTGCTGTAGTCACAAGGGGTTACTGCAATTCCCTGCTGCATAAGAAGGTACTGACAAGGGAAAGCGAAGGACCAGTTATTCTGTATTTGGCCACCACCATGTCCAGCCCTGGTAGCCACAATTCTGGGAAGATGCCACTAAACAAAAGGTTTCAGAAGAACCGTAAGACCGATCCTATCACTTATGTTTGCTAGACTGAAGGTAGGCAAAGCAAGGTAAAGAAAGAAAATGTACCAGGAAGAAAAAACTTACCAAGGCTTGCGGTGGATTCTCTATTATTTGGATTTATATGAAAAAAAATAAAAATCTAAAAACTGTCCATTGGGCAATTCAAACAATTCAGGCAGAGCCAGGAATCATACCAATACAGAACTGGGCAGGATTCAAGAAAGGCCTACAGCTTGTCACAGATAAGTTCCCAATGGTCTGTTCTAGCTTTTATCAAACTGTTGTGTTTGGAAAGTTCTTGTCTTTCAGCACAAAATAGGAAAAAAAAAACCCAAAACAGTAGGTATCTATGTTTGACAGTACTTCAAATCCTGCATGGAAAACTGAATAAATTCTTCCCTGTCAAGTTGCCATGAGCAGTTTGATATCTGCAAGCTTTACAAACTGTTTTTTACCTGATGCTGTGCAAGCAGAAGGGCACACATTTCACAGAAGCCTAGCCTATTCACAATAAAAACTAAACATTTTAAAAGTACAACTTTCTAACAAGGGTATCTGAAATCCATGACTGAGCAGAATACAGTGTCCAACTTCAGATACTCGGTTTTGAAGAAAAGCACATTGAAAAAACAGGATATGTGGCTTCATTCACTTTTACTTAAAAGAAATTGAGATAGTTCTTTAATTTGACAATAGTCTATGATTTCTTTTCAAGCCACATCTATACACTGTTACTGCTGTAAAACTTGACTTTCGGACTACGTTTGTACTTTGAGGATATTAACCCACGAACTACAAACTTTGAAATTCAGAAAGCCCAGTGACTACTGACAGCTACCTTACCAAATGGACTGAAAACACATGCTGAATCAGAGTACCTGAAGAATTACTATTTCATACAAGGACCTCCAATTTACAGATATACAGTCAGCCGCTTCTGCTTCCACAGATACCACACTGTTTATTATTGAGAGAATACACACCATTTCTTAAATAATGCCTTTTTAACATGTCCACCTACCCTTCAGATGTCTTGGAAGCTTCTGTTCTAAAGCTCATTTTCAGAGTTTTATAAACATCAGACTGCCATTCAAGCCAACATTTTCTACCCTTCATCTGCAGCAATCTGTAAATGCTTGTGTATTGGGAGGATTAGAAAGAGGTGGGAGAATTTTAACTGAGGCTGTTAAAACTGTTTCTCTAATGAGACAAAACAAAATTACATATTTCTACTCTCTTGCTCTAATGTAATGTCCTTTACTCCTATGCATACAGCACCCATCAAAATCCACAGCCTTGCTAAAACATTCTGGAACTGTTGTACTTTCAAAGCTAGTCCTGAAATTCAAACTTGGATCTGGGAATGCGTCTTTTCCTGTCACTGAATTACCAGGACAGAGAATTTGAAGGTATTATATTATTTTTGCAAGATTCAGTAGCTTAGCGGCTTCCAAAATCCCCTCTCTATTAAAAATACCACCCCTCCTGCTCACATTGCTCTATCTCACAAACAACTCAGCAGGAATAACCACCAACCCAAATCCAAAGGAAGAAGAGAACCTCTACATAAGAACTAGTTGAGTGGAACCAGGAGAAGGACAATGGGAGAAGGGATTGATGCGAGGATCCATGAGAGAAAGACACGTAAAAAGGCTTGATGAAGGAAAATTAGCTGGAATTTAGCAACAGAAGTTAATATCATGTTTAGATCGCTCATTTGGGCATTGAAGCCTGCTTCTTATAGATTCTTTGGGTTTATGCAAATTATATATTTGTATTTTCAGAGATCACAAATATATTTAAAGATTTACATTTCAAAGGATATACTGTTCTTACCAATGGCAGTGTCACAAAATTTACAACTTCTCTGTACTTGCTTCATTAGATGCTACTCCTGTCTCTTCCTTCTATATGGCTGTCAGCGCATATCCCAGCAATCCAACTGTTACACCATGACACAAAATAACTTATTTGTAATGTATATTCCGCTGCCAAAGCAAAGACACCCTTATAATCTCAGCGTAAAATAACTACTGCAGCTAAAAGTGAAATTAATTTTCACACAAAAATCTAAAACCTGTCTGCAGCATAAACTACTTGATTGTTCATCACTTCCATTTGGAGAGGCAGGTTTTATTTTTGCCCTCACAAATTCCTTTGGGAACTCCTACGGATTCCTAACCTACTTGCGCTCTTGCTATTGTAGCTTTTCTTCTTTGGGACTAGAAATATGTATTTTTAAGAAAGCTGTACAGCCCACTGCCATAAAATGGATGGCTTTGTTGGTTTTGCTGTTGACCTTAGTAGATCTTATCTAAAAGACTCTGGAGGCTGAGATGGGTATTCATCATGCCTGAGGGTGCATAAGACAAAACCAGAAGAACTATACAGCCTCCCTCCCTACTAATATCATATCGTGTAAGTGGGGAAGCAGCATACACCAACAGAGCTGCTGCCATACAAATTACTGGTTTGCCCAGTCCATTATCTTGCTCTTAACAATAGATTTTCTATTCAGTCAGTTTCTCTGTACCATTAACTACTTTGCATATCATTAATAAGGATCAAGTTAGAGCAGATATGATAACATTAACAATCCAATCTTTTCATTTAGGGTTTTCTTCGAACTGACTAGATTTTCTAATTTACTTCTAGGCAAGATAAGCAAACTGTGCAATGTGTTACTGTAAATTTGTATCATTGTAGCATCAGAAGCCCTAATCACAAGCCAGGTATCTGATATATTAGGAATTATGCAGACACAAAATGCCAACTACAAAATCTCATTAAAGACTGTTCTCCAGTTTTTGCATCTTTGGAAGCAGGGAATACTGTTAGCTTTGCAACAGGGTTGTAACTGCTGTGAGCATCACCTCCTTTCTATTTCACTTTTCCACTGCAAGTGTTTGGATGGAAGCAAAATACAATTCCATATGCCATATATTCAGCCTACATGTGGACACACACTGCTCCATTCTTTACCTCCATATTCCCATCTGGTTTTAAAATCCAAATAGAGAAGACCCCTGGGTACACTGCGTCTTACCCTCTTATGAACTGTGGTTACTCTTCCAAGCTCATCTGCTAGAGAGCCATGAGCAAGCAAAGAACCAGCTTAAACTTGACGAAGAGCAGTAATCTTTTCAATCTGAAGCAGGAACATGTGAGCTGCATCTGACATGCAGGACAATCAATGGCACTATTCTTCCCTTGCCCCTCTTTCACTCACTAAGTAGCTCTCTTACTGCTCATGTCTTCCTTAAATTGAGTTAATCCCTAACATAGATGCATAGGAGCCATGTATCCTTAAAAGGGAAACACCAACGGCTGCACAGCTTTTAGTATCAGAGATGCTTTGGGTTTTATTCTTTGTGGTTATAGAAATGTGTACCCTCAAAGCACCAATAAATGCTTCAAATGACAAGGAGCCTGTAAAATTAAATTTGATGAAGCTATCATTTCAAATCTGAACATTAGGAAGACTGGCTTAGCCATTTTACAGAGATAAAACTTTAACCAAACCTAAACTGTGCTTTACTTCTCAAAAGACAGTCTATCAAATAATCAAAAAAAAAAAAAAAAAAAAAAGAATGAAAAGTAATACTGATGACCATTCCCCAACAGAAATCATCATTAAAAGCAGTGGCAAGACTGCCTGAACAAGATGCTGCTCCTTAATGGTGGTCTGTCACATCAAAGCCAGGATATTTATGGCATGCATCTCAAGAAAAGAAAAGGGGAGGGAAAAAACCAAACCAAAACACTCACCTAATGCTCCACCACATCTTGGACTAATCTTTGCCTGAGTTTCAGATCTAATTTAACTAATTTCATGAACAAACAGAATTAAAGTAAAACTAAATCAAAGTATACATTGAATCATATTAACTGAGACAAAAAATAAGGTAACATTAGAGGTTTCTAGAAAATACTTAAACCTTCATAGAAATAATGTATGTAAAGACACACAATTTAGGCTTTACTTAACTAGAACTGGAGATATACACAGAAGGAAGGAAGAATTTCACTTGTTTCTGACTGCAGGATCAATTTAGAAGGTTAGAGTTTGCAAGTTCTGGAATGATGAGGAGCATGCAAAAATTGCTCTGGTATCACAAGGATTTTTTTTTTTTTTTTTTTAAGGTTCTAAATTACTTAAGTATTGATTTTGGTAAAATTAAACAGCTTTCTAATGAGAAGAACCCATTAGTGCTGTCAGAATCTTAATGATTATAGAAATAAAATACAGGAATAAAAAAATCGAAAGAAAACTGAGGGAGGGGAAGATATCCAGCAACACTGGCATCTTGTTCCTGTACATCACTTGGTACTAGTGCACTACTCAAGCACTAGAAAAAGAAAACAAACAAAAAACTGTCTATGACATGAGCTGACCCAGTCACACAGTGGGAGAAAACCATCTTCTGAGATGTCAGTAGGGAGCTTCACTGGAATAGGAGAAACAAAGGAATTGTTTATCAAAGCAACAAGATCCATTAGAGTCTTCTTCACTAAAGACTTAAGCCTCAAGTCTTGTCTACCATCTCCGTCCTGCCTCTTGTTTGCTTCTTGCTGAAGATTTGAAACACTATTACTCATACACTTACAGGTATGAGGGTTTCTCCTTGCGAAGATCATGACAGAGAACTCTGCCAACTAGAAAGCTAGTTTCACAACCTCTTTGGAGAAATGTTTCATAGACGCTGACTGTGGTGGTAGCAAAAGCACCTTTGATCTTCCTTGCAGAGCATCACTGAGAACTCTGAAGCCCATCATTAGAAATATCATATGCAGAAGAGTAAGATTGCAGAGTCCAAGAATGCAAAATTAGGAAATACCACGATTATATCACTTGTGCAACCACTGTTTGGTCACTTTACCACCTGCACTACAGTGGTGCCCAGTGCTACCACAAGGATCACGACAGAGCAGGATCTTCAGCTTTAGCCCAGGATTTCAGATACTCTTTTTGTTACTTCTCACTTCATTTACCTCACACACTGTTTGAGGCAAGAGAGCTATGAGAAAAAATGTGACCCTAATGCACCTATATATGTCTCACCGTTTCCTACAGGCATTTTCCAACTTATGGATACTTGCTTTTGCCAACATTTAGGTTTTTGGGTTCGCTTGAATTTACTGTTGTACTGTACAAACTTTTTTAAAAGTCAACTAAAAACTAACAACCCACTAAATCTATCTTTCCAGACTAACAGTTTACTTTTGGTTACTATTTTCATGGTAGTTTCTAATATTCTAATATGAAAAAAACATTCAGAATGAAGCCTTAACACCCATTTCCTTTGTTTAAGGCACAACATGAATATTCAGAAAAAAACAAAATTTTTAGAGCAAGCCAGTGAGAAACAGGCTTGAAACATCTGGTATTTGAAAGCAAAGACATGAACAGCTATTTATTTTTAGAACGTTCTCTATGGATGATTAAAACAAAAAAAAAAGCTATCAAATAGATCTAAACAAGTCTGCAGACCTGACTAAGCAAGTCATACCTAGTTTCAGTGACCACAGCTTGTCATCAGCACTTGTATCTCTACAGAAGGTCAGCTGCTGTTTACACATAACCACTGAAAAGTTCACTTAGCTCATTCAGAATGAGCCCCAGCACAATAACTCACTATATCAGCCCATTTATTTTCTTATCTAGCTTGTTCCCTGATGACCTTTATGACAGAAATCAAAGCAGTGTATCAGTCCCAGTGAGCTTCTTCTATTATTCAGCACAAGTAAACAACATTAACACAACATTTACATAGTTAAGATGCATCTTGTCCCACGCATAGCGAGGGTTGATACTCTTCATGTGGCTCTCCGGCATTCAGGAGATCCTAGTCATCAAGTTTTAAGAGCATTGCGTAACTTACATAATTTCAAAGATAAGTATAACAGTATTTCAAATTACTTCTGCTAAACATACATTTCAATAAAATGGTCTCACATAAAAAGCTACAGTGGACATGAAGACAATTTCAGTATTCAACTATTGCTTACTCATTTTCAGAGCTTTAGGTATTAAAATGTGCTACTCCAACATATGCTCAGCCTGTAAATGGCTTCTCTCCCCCCTTCAAGAAAACAAAACACAACCAAGAACCAGTAAAACAGATTAACAGTTCAGTAACCTCTCAGAAATAAGAACTCACAGTTGTGTACAAAAATTAACAACTTGCTCTTGTGGACTTAACTAGTGGCAGAACTGTAAGACAAACCTGACCCGTGAAAATGAAACCCAAGTAAAGGTATAAATATATCTTGCCACCCTGGCCAAGTCCATCTATTTGTAGTGATCTCATTTTTATCTTGGCAGTGTGTTTTCTGAAGCTTTACTGCATCTTAATTTAACCCATAAACAATGAGGAACCTAGCCTTCTTGTCAGTCAGCTCCAGCTGCTCCTGTTCTACTCAACTCCCCAGCAGTCATTAGGCTGGATCAATAACTTTGATTGATAACATTATAAACAGTACATTATAAAATATCATAAGCAATGCCCACCTTCATGACTGTCATCCAAAATATCTTTCTTATTTAATATGGCACTAAAAGTAGACCTCTTCTTCAGCCTGAACTTTACTTGAGCTTGTACTCTGTAGCTTGTACTCATTCTGCCATCCTGCTTCAGACAAAACCCTCCCCTATATAAATGGTGCTTCAAATCTTCTCTCACTGCTCTATCCAAACACAGCCATTAGCACCAGTTAAGCTGCTTCCACTGGCTACCAACTAGTCTGCTTTGCAATGAGAGGAAATCATTGAGAAACAGCCCTCCATGCAACACCTTAATACAATTCTCCCCACGTCCCCATTTAAGTTTAGACTTGAGTTTATTTGGGAAATTCACTTTGCTATCACACAAAAACCAAACAAACCACCCATCCAGAGGTACACCTTCGCTGACTGCTGCCCCTGTGTTGTACCCATAGGGGTACCACATCTTTACAGCATGGTGCCTGTTAGGTACTGACCACTCAATTAGTTCAGTTTTACCACTGTGGGAGGGAGAAGCAGCCTGTTCTCCCCAGTATGGTTCAGATCTTGAGAAATATATTTACTCTGCCTTAATCATGCAGGAAAGTGAAAGCCTATAGTGTTTTACATCATTATGAAAGGCCAAAATGAGCACCAGGTGACATGATCCACAGCAATTCTGTCAATGAGGGTGAGCAAGAAGAGGAAGAACTGGTCAGAGAGCATCACTGAGCCCCTTTGCCACAGCCTCACTGGCAAGAAGTGATGAATTTGATAGCAAATTCTGCATGGAGAGGGAAATTCGTTTTTAAATGCCAATTCCCTCCTACCCTGAACTATTTCTCAAGACCTGGGCAAAGAACCAGAATTTCTTCTATAAGAAGTCATGGAACTTAGAAGACTATAAACCAAAGCGGCATACCTAATTACAAAAAGCTGAGAGCAAAACATGTTTTGCCATGAACCGTGGCTTTCTTTGGTTACAGGAAAGCTGATATAAGTGGTTTGAAACAGATTTAGATGTCTCTTTGAAGTCAATGTGACATGTAGCCACAGCAAATGGGATGGTGCAGAGCCACGCTGCTGCAGGGAAAGTGTGCCTCTGGGCTGCCTCTTAGGCAATATCCATCTCTTTCCTTTCCAAAATGCACCCAGGCCACCTCCTGATGGTCCTGGCTGGCTCTCCAGAACACAGAAGAGAGGCAGAACCACCGAGGTAGTTTCTGCAGCCTGATTTCACTTCTGTGGATGCACAAGGTGCTCCTGAGAGAACAGTAACTGTGATTATCTTCAATCTAAGGAGGAGATAGGCTCCATTGTTTCCTTCCCAGATCCCATCGGCTAATGCTGAGGCCAGGAAAAATAATTCCTTTCAGTACTATCCTACCAAAAAAACCTGCTCAGCTCCTCTCCTCTGCATGCTGTAATAAAAAGCAAACGTTCAAAGCAAGGAGTGCCTTGACCATAGAAGCTTTCACTTACGTTTCTGAAAGCCTCTGCTGAAAGGCTATTCTTAACATGCCATAGAGCTAAAGTAAATCTTAATGCTAATGCTAAAAAAGGCTGGACCCTTTTCAGTGCAAGGCATTTTAAAAATAAATCCTTGCACCAGTAATCACCTGCTGATACATGCTTTTATGTTTAGCCAGCTGCTGAGATGCCACATCTGTCACTTCTTTCTGCCAGAAATGCACTTTCCTTTTCTGTCGGGAAGGAGAAAATTCTGCTCCTGGAATTACGCAGAGTATCATGATGCCTTTTTTGGTATCTCTGTCATTCCTCTAAACATCTGAGCCACGGCACATGGATTGCAAGATTTCTGGTGCTGTACATCTTCAGAATTGTTCAGCTTTAGATTTTTATACCTTCAACCCTCCGAATTTTAATCCCTACACTTCGCTGGACAATGTTATACACTTACAACGTACATGAAGCTAGAAATAATGATCGATGCCTGAGTAATTTCACTCCCAGGAGCTCTCCTTCCCTCGCCCTCCCCCCCCCCCCCCGATTTTTTTTTTAAGGGATAGTAAGAGATCAGGATCATATTTGTTACATTAAACACTTCATAATAAGCTCTCTTCCTATTTTTAAAACATAACAACAATCTCCAATGACGCAAGTCCTAAATTAATTACTTCCTCTATTTCGGTGTCTGCAATTTCAGCTGAATCAAGTCCCTTATTACAGTACCGCCCGAGTTTCTCCATCAGCAACCCCATCCATATCAATTCTTACTTCACTTCCCGACTTGAACTCTTTGTTCCACCACCAGCATCACATCGGGGCCCTGACTCTCCCCGCCGCGGGCTTGCCCCAGCCCCGCCACACGGTTATATCCAACCCCACGCAGAAAGGGTCAGCGAAAGGGGACATCCCGCACAAAAAACCCGTGCCTGTGCTGTTTCGGGGCGTTGTAAGCACGCCTCCAAGACGATGCTATGTCAGAATAATACTGGGGAAAAAAATTAAACCGATTATAGGGGAGAATTTCAGCTCGGAATTTCAGCGATGTAGAAACACCCTGACACAGTCTTAGCAATGCGGCTCCGGCATAACACCCCCCAAGGAGCCAAACACGAGAATTAAGGGATACTCTCCTTGGACACCCTGAAACGCCTCTCTCCCTGCCAGCCTCCTCCTTGTCCCCTGCGCGGAGACGGTGCGACCCCGCTGCCGCTCCGCAGGGGAAGACTGGCCGTACCGGCTTCTCGCCGGGCCGCGGCCGCGCAGCCAGCCTGCCCCGCTCCGCGTACACGCCGCTCTCTGACTTACGGCGCTGCTGACTGCTCCCCACCGCTCCTCCTTCCCAACCTCCTTCCCTTGCTGCCTCCCTCCGCCAGTGCGAAGCCGGGAGGGCAGCGGGGCCGCCCCTCCGCGTCCCCGGGTAGAGCGCGGCACCTGCGAGAGCCTGTCAGTGCGCGGCAGCGCCCCGTGTGCCGGGGGCTGTGAGCGGGAGCCGCGGGGAGGCGGCGCTGCCGGCGGCGGGGCTGCGGGCGGGGAGGCGGCTGCAGGGAAATCCTGGCACCGCGGAGCGCCGCCCGGGAGGCGAGGAGCAGCCGCAGTAACAATAAGGGGCTTTCCTTTCCTTTCCCTTTTTTTGTTTGGAGCCCATTACTTACCCACCCCAGCAGGGTTCCTTGGAAGCCCTCGGGTGGGCAATCGTCCCCCCCTTCTACCTACCACGGCCAGCTCGGAGAGGTGCTTAAAAGCTGACGGTTCTTCACACAAGCCCTCTCGCCTTTCACCTCTTCGACACCCCGGTCGGCTAAAGGGTGCGACTTTCAGCCCGCTGGCTGCAGCACCACCCGGCACACTCGCTCGCTCGGCCTTTCCTTGGCGCGGTTTGAAGGAGCGCTCGGGCTTTCGCGACACTGCGCTCTGCAGGTAGTCGGCAAGCGCTGAGAGAACCGATGGGGCGCAGGGGCGTCTCCTCCCGCCCCGCGGCGGGGCCGGAGGAGCTGCGCGGAGCATCCGCACCGCCTGCCGGGGCCAAGAGCCTTTTAAAGACGGATTTAAGGGCACCTGCCCATCTGTTTTACACAAATGAAACTGCCTTGCCCAGAACAGGAAAGGGTTAGACTAGCTGTGGGCAGTCCATCACACTACTGATTAGGAAGCCCATAAATACTGAGCTGATGTTAAATTTTTTACAAGTTCCCTAGTTAATCCCCACGGAGACACCGATATTATTTCACTTCTCCCAGTGACATCCTCCCAGAGGTTTGTATTGGCAGGTACCTGAACTCAACACTCCTTGTCTGACAGTTTTACGAAAGGGTCGTTTTCCAAAATGTTACATTTGGCCCTGCCATACAGGCACTGCATATGCACTGAAATATTAAGTGTGGTGCATACTTTACCCAGGCTACAGTGTTTTTATAAATGTTTGCATAATTTTCATTACATATGGTATTTTTAAATCGGTGTAAACAGTGGATACAGTGTATATAAATGTAGACTTAAAGTATGTTTGCATACCCACATCTGGGTGAGAGAATTTTCCCCTTTGCTCTCTTTGCATTGTTAGCATTGGAGCACTCTAAAGCTAAAGCACTTTACCCAAGGGTATTTATATTTTCTTTTCTGTAGATGCAGTTCCCAAATTCAGAGAACATTTTCATCTCCAGGTATTGAAGCTGTAATATTCAACATGCCCGCAGACTGCTTTGCTCTTCTACATAAAAATTCCTCTGGGCAGGAAACATCTGACCATCCGCAGCAGTTTATAGAATCATAGAATTGCCATCATAGGTTGGAAAAGACCTTTAAGTTCATCAATTCCAACTGTTACCCAAGAACAGTTATAGGACAAGGGGTAATGGATTTAAACTGAAAGATTTAGATCAGACACTAGGAAGATATTCTTTATTGTGAGAGTGGTGAGGCACTGGCACAGGTTGCCCAGAAAAGCTGTGGCTGTTCCATCCCTGACAGTGTTCAAGGTCAGGTTGGAAGGGGCTTGAAGCAACCTGGTTTAGTGGAAGGTGTCCATGCCCATGGCAGGGGTGTTGGAACTAGGTGGTCTTTAAGGTCCCTTGTAACCCAAACTATTCTATGATTCTACGGCTGCCAAGTCCAGTACTGAACCATGCCTCTAAGGGCTGCCTCTGCATGGTTTTTGAGCACTTCCAGGGGATGGCAATTCCACCACTTCCCTGGGCAGCCTGTTCCAATATGCCATCACCCTTTTGGTGAAGTTTTTCCTAATATCCAGTCTAACCTCCCCTGGTGCAGCTTGCGGCTCTTGTCTCTTGTCCTATCACCTGTTACCTGGGAGAAGAGACCAGCTGCCTCCTTGCTCCATCTTCCTTTCAGATAGTCTGAAATCAAACTTATGCAGAAAATGCTGCCCTTTCACACAAAATTTCCTACTGCTGAGGTAATTTCAATTGTATGAAAATCCTTTTAGCCATTTGATTTACATAACGTGATTAAGAAAAACCCCAAACAAAACAAACCCAACAGCAAACCAAGCCCTCCATAGATTAGTTGAACAGCTGAGGGTGAAGAGCTCCATGCAACTGGTCCCTCAGTGCAAGCACTGCCCAAGCAGGTGGTTGGAGGGTGCTGCCCAGGGGAGCGGGATGGCTCTGCTCTGGCTTCTGACAGCACTGAATGCATGATGGCCACAAACTGCAAAGTTCCAGTAATTCTTAATTGCTATTGCCGAAGCCAAAGTAAATTTGAGAGCAGCCTAGAGGCTGCTCCCAGTTTATGCAAAAGAACAGAGCAAACAGTTATTATAAAGTTTGTGTAAGCAAAAGAAAAAAAGAATTCTGTAATAAATCCTGGCTTCTTTGGATACATTTCCAGCTTTGCAATTATTCAATTATTTATCCGTCGTGAAAGCACTCCATGCTACCTTTAATCTACCAAGTCTACTTTTGAGACTACTTTCTCATTTAGGGACCTAATTTAAGTGGTTTAAAACCTTTTAAAAGGGACACTCGAGGGATGATGTTGCTCATACTTCTTTTTAGTTCAGAAAAGACATGTGTGTGGGCATGCATGTGTGACTCCATGTGCTGAAGCTGAAGAAAGTCCACACAACTGTTTCTGAGGACAAACCAGAGAGGCACACAGATTCATTTGCTAAAGGAACAGGCTGGAAGCGTTTTACAGCAGCACACTCAAAAGCTTGCCCCAGTCATGTCACATCTCTGCCTCTTCTGAGTACTTTCCCTTGTTCTTTCTCAGAGCTAGGGTTCAAGCCTCTGTGTGCCACCATACTGGGCCACAGTTGGGTTAACTCTCTCGCTTTAAGTTTCTCTCTTATACTCTTTCACATTGTGACCTCCTGTGCCTCTGACCTACAGCACCTGTTTCAGCTTTTCCTCTTCAGTTTTCCCTTGTCTTTGACCCTTCTGAGATTCATGCTTGTTTTCACTGTGGTGAGATGACATGTGTCTCTTTAGCCCTAAAAAGCTATCTGGCTCACAGCCACACAATTTCTCCTGTCCTTTTCTAATTGCTCTTACCTTCTCCAGTCCCATGTTAGTCACCCCAAGGTTATCAAAAGCAGGCCACATTCCCCAGTACAAGGAGCACGTTCTTTAGACTGCACTGCACTCAACTGTAGCATCATAGGCCATAATGATACTGGTTTGTTCTCTTACAAAGAAGCAAAGGGCATATTACTAGGAAAGTGTTGTTTGTATGCATAAATACAGTTAGTGTTTTGAGGCAGTAACAGTTTAGAGTGAGGTTTCAGTTTCTCTGCAGAAAAATGCTGGTCCCTCCCCCAGCTTATCATGCTATGGGAAACCCTGGAAGACAGAAGTGTAAGGGCCAGAGGCAGAGCTGAGTTACCTAGGAGAACCTCAATTCTTAATTTCTTCAGCTTCTTAGAAGCTAAAGTATTAGCATTATTAATAACATGCAGGTTTTGAACTGATCATCAGGAAGGACTGATGGGATCCTCTGCTGTTAGGTCTCTTTCCACCACAGGTTTATTCTGGTCTCTCTGGTCACTTCAAGCCTCTTTCATTAGAAACTAAACCTGGACTTTAAACCGTGGTCTTAAGATTCCTAAATGGCAGACATGCTTGAATACTTATGTCCCTGTGATATCTAGAGAATGTAAGTATCTGTTTAAGTGCTTTGCTGAATCAGGGCAACTTCTATGCGTCATAATAGTGGCTTTATTTATGTATGCACAGCTCAAGCCTGCGGTGCTTTTGCATTTCTTTCAGCTGGAGCTAGATCATGAGTTTAGTGAGGATTGTTAAGCAGTTTGTTATGCTTTGAAAGTGTCTCTTTAAAAGCTGTACTTTTACAAAGGTTTTATGATCCTTTAAGCACATGTGATTAACATAAGCTCTGGAAGCTAAAAAGTTAAACTATTTAATGTAAACACTCTTCATATTACCACCATAACCAAGAAAATGTTACTAAAGCCTATTTCGCAAACTGTCTAATACAGTTTTCCAGTGTTCCTGCAGACTACGTTCTGAAATACTATCACTAAATAATGTTTAGCAAAACTACACAGGAATAGTCTAAATATTATCTTCTTTTTAATAATTCCCGTAGATTACCAATGCACACATATCCAAACATCCAGTGTTTCTGATATGTTACTTTATAGAGTAACAACAGTATAGAGTCAGAAGGGACTTTGGGGCCATCTCCTCCATGTTGTACCCTGATGCAGGATCGAGCATTTCATTTTTAAAGCCTTCCAGGGTCTCTAGAACTTGCCATGTTCTTGCCTAGGGGAATAGCAGCCCCTTAGAGTTCCCTGAACTGTGCTGCTATGCAATGCATACAAAGTCATCTCCTCAGCCACCTTTCACAGTCCATACCAGATCCCTGTGGCTCTGTGGGCAAGTTGGGCTACCACACACGCAGGCCATTCCTACACGTGTTCATTTATTCTCTGTTCTTAAAATCATCCACTGATGAAAATTCCACAACCTCCTGAGGTAGCTCCATAGTCTCATCTTTTCACTATCCATATTTTTTCTGTTTTTCCAACAGGCACACAACTTAACTTACATCTCTCTTTGCTGCAAGTTAGTCTGCTTTCTTCTCTCACTGAGCCAAGGAACCATCTTTTTCACAACAGTCCTATTTGGAGTCTCTTACTTTCCCCAGCCTAGCTGTTTGCTCTTACCAACTCAATGGGTACTTAATAAAGCTTCTTTTAACTGAAATTACTATGCAGCATAGGAAAGAAAGGGTATGATCTGACCGAGGGGAAAAAATCTTCTGCATCTTGGTTGCCACAGATTATTTCTGTAACTGTTACTTTGGGAATTTCTATAAATAAAATCACTATCACTCTTCTGAGAAGTGAGCATTTACTACCATTTTTTAAACAATGAAAAAATAAGATCTGTTTTTCATCTAAATTCTTTATATATTTGAAAGCACTCAGAGAAGAAAGTCCAAAGAAATGTGGTTAGGTTTGATGAAAAGAAGCCTCCCAGTGGGATATTTAACAGAATACCTGGAACACAGTGTTGAAAGACTTATAATATTTGGAATCCACTTTTTTGACTCTTGTTCCATGACCTCGGAGCTCCAGAAGACCTTACTTGGCTTTAACTCATTATCCTCCATGGTGATAACACTTTGGACCCAGGGGAGAAAAGGACTAATTGACCCACAGTTCAAACATGTCTTTTGCTTGACCTTATACATATTAATTATGTATGTTTGACTTGCAACTTTTTTAGTATTCAAACACTGGAAAAGATTTGGCTTTCCTAGTCTGCCTTTCCTCACCTCTTTATGAAACGCCAAGTGGAAGCACACATGTGTGCGGGGGGGCACCAACCTTCCCTTCCCCTTCCCCTTCCCCTTCCGCTTCCCCTTCCCCTTCCTCCCCATGCTGCCCAGTAGTGCATGGGGAAGCACATGGGTGAAGTGGTGATTCAGCTGGTGAAAGAAGATGGTAGTTCACACATTGCCCCCAAAAGCTGCTTCTTCTTTCTGTTGTCATTTGCTCTCTGCATGTGCTAAGCTCAGAGCACTTTTCTCTGCAGAGCTCCCCGGGGAGAAGAGGACAAAAGTTCCACAGTGTCTGGTGGGAGGGGATGCAGAGAAGTCTCTAGTGTCAGGTGAATACCATTATCTATGAGCACCCACAGCTTCAAATACATCACTAATTAGTTTTCAATGACAGGACATTATTGGCTGCTTTAAGCTGAGAAGGGAAATAGCAAACTAAAAGTTACTTGAAAGGATATTGCAGTAACTCATATAAATGTAATAAATGTATATTAGCATAGAATAAATACTACTTTTATCAATAATTGCTCACTTTACAAAGACAAAGGAGAGTGAAAGAACAATGAGAGCTCTGCAAAATTTTGGCTTGCTTAATATGAAAAATTGTGCATCACTATCAGCAGTTGGGGACTAATTCTGAAACCACTGAGTACTCTTGCCTTCTACTAACTACTGTGGCAGCTGATTGCACCTGGCATCTTGAGAAATCAGGCTCTTTGGCGGTTTTAATTTAGGCTGACAATAATGCTGAATAAAAATATTCTTGGGGATAGCCCGCAATTATACAGCATGAGCTCATTTCTTCATTACAAAATATGAACTGAAACCATTCATAACTGCTAGCCAATATTACAACAGGCAATTCCAGTTTTTCATTGCATGGGAAAAGCACTAGCAAGCTTTAATGAGTTTCAAAAATAGCTGCCACATCAGAAAATTGTAATTGTGCTTGTTTTTCTAATGTGAATACCTGTTCAGCAGACATATCTTAAACAATGGCATCCAAATAGACCAGGGCATGTAAAATAGCTGCTTTTATTTGTCAGCTGCACACCCATTGTTTTCAGTTGGAGCCTGCAGAGCAGCTTCAGCTGTACATTCCTGGGAAGTGAATAATATCAGTTGAGATTACACTACAGTACCACATCTATTACAAGCACATTATAAAGATTGAATATAACCTAATTAGGAAATGCTGAAGTCGGCTGGGTGTGGATGTGGGCTGGTAGAGTTGTTTTACACGACTTTCACTTACTGAAAATGGGAGTTCACAGACGATAAGGCAAAGGTAGCAGAGTAGATTTCAATCCCAAACCCTGACATCACATACACATCTCGCATTCTGCATTCCCTTGCTGCCAAACTAAAGAATTGCTCCCTTAGCTTCACTTCCATGAAATGCTTTTGTAAACACTTTGTGAATCCAGCAGGACAAGCCAAATTTGGTCACATTCTTATTTTTGACACAGATGAGAATTGGAGTGCTGTTCTGACTTCCAGTGCTGCAAGGAAGGGGTCGCAGAAGGACACAGGCAGAGTTTCTCCCAGGAAGCAGTTCTTCTGCATGCCCTTACAGAAAGCTGTGTTTCCCCAACACTGCCTACTACAAAACCCCTTCCTTGCACCACAGGAGAAAAGAAAGTCAGCCAAGCCAGCTGCCTCCTTTGGGTCCTTGCATACTCCCTCAGCTGAGAATTAATAAAAGAGCAAAAGAGCACAGTGTCTTACCTGGATGATGGAACAATTCCAGCTACATGTAGCTTCAGTTTTTCTTCATGTTTGGATTTGGAGGGATATATTTATAGGATCAGAAGATCATCTAGTTTGGGGTTTTTTTCACAGATCTGTGAGGGTTCATCTTCATTGGACAAGTGAAAAGGCACGCTCTTCAGCAGCTTCATGGGACCTTCCTCTTCTTGTGGATCTGGCTCTTCTGACAGCCTTTCTGGGCTGCAAAACATGGTTGTTTCATTGCTGTCTGCTTACAGCCTTACCACAGCATCACTGATCAGCATTATGGGATGTCACAGCTACAAAAATCTGTATCAGCTGCCTCTGTGTTTGCATGTTGTTAGCCAGGCATACTGCTGGCTAACAAGAAGTCACTGACAAAATGCCTTCAAATGTGTCTCATGTCTTGCATTTACCTCCTGGTTCCAAAACGAAAGTTGCATTAATGCCAACAGCTGGAAGAGATCAGTGCTCCAAGTTGGATTCATGCCTTACCACTGACTGGAATGAAGGATGCAGGGAGAAAACTTCAGCATGCCAAGCTGAAAGTAGTCTACTGTGCTTATGGGACAAAGTCTCATCTGTACAGGTACTCACAAAGGATAGACCACTTTTCCCACAGCCCACTGCAGAATGGTGCAATTGAGCATGCAGTTAAAACCAGTAAATATGACCTCAGACATCATGGTATGGCCCATAAATTAATACAGTACCAGAATAGATACATTTGAGCATAGTTCTGCTGTTCATGTGCTTAAACCCCAGCTAAAAGTCAACAGTCGCCCATTTTCGTTGCCATGAATATATTTTTTAAGAACCTATTCCCACCAGAAAAAAAAGGAGTGATTCATCTTTTCTTGTGTTGGCCTTCACACATGGTTTAAATACTATGACATTGATTCTCAGCTTGACCTTTCTGTAGTCAAGAATAACTATTAAGATCAATGGCATGATGCTGGTGTGGAATTACATGGCAAGCATCGCATAAAGAAATGCACTTCATAGAGGTGTAACTTTACCCTGTATTTACTACAGCGTGCACTTCTACATCTCCTGATGTTACCATAGTTGTGTGTCCTGGGTTCACCACCTCCTGTCCTGAGATCATGTCTTCCTCTACATCGGCTCTATGAACACCGGAGACTTATTTCTCCTGAGTAATGTGATTAGCTATGTGTATCCTCTGCATCCATATCAACAAAATCTGTATTTAAAATCCAAAATGAAATTGCCTGTTCCACAGGCCAACAAATATTCCCTAGTTCACAACATAGATAAGTCACAAACCAAACTTCAAACTACCGAAACCTCCAAGACTGTAAAGGTCTGACTTCTTTTCTGTTGCTCTGTCTCTCCATAGCAGTTAAGAGGAGTGAGCTGCTATCTTACTTTGAAGCACCAGTTTTGAACCTACTGTCTGTGGGCCTCTTGTGCTCACCTCTGAAGATCTACAGAAAGGTAAACAAGAAATGAATGCTCATTGTCAGTAGGTTTGGATCTGCATAGGGACATTTTTAGGAGACTGCAATTTGAGGAAGATGGAGGTAGCTAATCCAGGACATGAAGGTTCAAATCTTTTGCTTATACACTGTAAAGATTTACTGGTTTGTTTTAGATTGAAAACTATTAGTGGGAACAAAGTATAGGGAAAGCTTAAAAATGGATAGCATGATAAAATCTGAAATAATTTTTGTAAAGATGCCTCCATTTTGTAAGATACCTAGAGCATTTTCAGAAAAATGTCTGGAAACCTAATATATAACTAATATAACTGTCATTTATGTTTGAATTTCCATAATATTCACATCAATTATGCTAATGTTTTTACCAGTGCTCCTGCTATATAATTAGTTGACCTGACATCTGGCTAAACAAACAACATTCTGTATATGATTAAAACACTGGTCAAATTGCATAGGATAATAATATGACAGTGCCTGAAAAATTCATTTGCTTGTGATAAATAGTGTTGTGGGGTTTTTTTTCCCTAGACAAAAATACTCTCATCTGAAGAATATAACTGTCATTAACCCTTTCTCTCCCTTCTTCACCATGTATAAACATGTTGTCATCCTAGAAGATTATTTGGGAAGCAGCAGGACTATCTTTTCAAATGTGGTAGCAGCCTACAGACTGGCGATTAAATACAGGCAAAAAGTGCCCTGCTAGTGTTGTTAAAGCCTAGAATAAGAAAACTCCCACTTAATTCAGTAGGAATTTGGCCTGCATTAGCTGAGTCCAGAACCAGGTGTTTGGGGAGAATTTTGACATATTTTAAATCCTATTCTGTTTGAGCTAAATTATTCTTTTTGAATAACCTCTTAAGCAAACTGGAATGACTGGAATACATATTTTAGAGAAGACAGATGTGTACCGAGCCTTAATCAACAGGCTTTCTGCTGAATGACATAATTTGTTTTTCTTAAGTAACCACAATACTTAACAAGTTTTTATTTGGGTTCTGGTATGTTTAATGTTGGCTTTCTTCTTTTTCTTTTTTTTTGTAATCTTGTTTACTATAGGTGTATTACAGTTACAATTATGCCTATAAAAACTACTGGACTGGAACAAATAGAGTCAGTTACTAACATCTGCCATTTTACTAGAAAGACACAAACTGTTCTTATTACAAGATTTCCATTACTTGCAGCAGCCAGAGCTCTGAAACCTGTAAGAGCAGCTCCTTCTACTTGGTCTAAATTTTCAGGTTTCTACACAGAGACACATGGTAACCCAAACCAGGTCATACATTTGCATTGATATCATCTGATTATGGAATTAAAAAAAACCCAAACAAAACGGGCCAAAAGTTTGTCACAAGCCCTTCTGTAAGTGCAGACAGTATAAAATCTAACAGGCCTTGCCGGCTCTGAGCTAGCACTGCATACAGAGCAGAAAACCACACCACTTTCCAACCATTTGTTTATTCAGCCTGTTTGAATACTTACAAAATCCATTGCATTATTTTTATATTTGACTTATGTTTTCTGTTCAAGGCTGTTAAAAGTAAGCCTGGAAGACACAGAAAAATGTGAAATTGTTTTCAGGTATCTATTGTGCTTCAATTTTGATCTGATTTGTAAGAAGTGGGTGTGGTTTTTTTCCCATTAACTTTCAGTTCCTTGCAAGTATTTCAGGTGGGTTCAGAAATCTTCAGTTTAATATTGGAGCCACATCAGCTTAAAGCTAGTACTCAGCTTTGGATTTCCAGCTATGTGTGGCCGTCTTGAATTTCTGTTCTTGAAGATACAACTTTTCTACTCAGTTAATTACATTTTTAACTGGACCCCTAAGTGATGTGCCAATCTCAGTTGTGTATTTTATGCAGTGCAGGCACATCTTTTGGAGGAAAGACTTTGGCATCATCAAATAATGTCATGTAATGACTCGCTCATGATATGTCCAACTACAAAAAGAACTACTTTAATAATGCATCATTGAAAAATAATGCCAGAACAGATTACAATAAATTCCCCAATGGATTCCATCATGAAAGGAAGGAGCTTTAGTCAGTGTTTACTCATAGCCAACCAGCTCCTGAAGTCCTGAACAAAGATTTACTCAGGCTCTGATTTGGTAGAATGTGCATGTGGAGATGCAGAGGCAATCCTTCCTGAAGGGATGCCACAGCTCTCAGCATTTCCAGTGGTGTAGAGAAGGGAGAAAGGTATCAGCTGGCAGAATATAGAGGAAGGGATCCTATTTCTGCATCTCAGCGTTTTCATATTTACCTTAGTTTGGCCTTCTTGCCATTGTGTAGTGTTTGTTTCAAAAGTGACTCAGAATTAATAGAGCCTTTCAGGAGTATGTCCAGCAGCTTGTGATTCATGACATCCTGCAGAAATTGCATGCTGGTTAATAGTACCCTCTCTGAGCTGTGAAACATATGAAGTGCTGACAAATCCTTCTAACCTAATTCCATCAGACATATTTTGTCATGTGCAGCCTTTCAGACTAGATGTCTACCCCCACAAAAGGCTTCCAGAGTGTTTGGTGGCAGCTCAGAGGCCCCACAGAACCCATCCTTACACAGACACTGATCTGCAAGAAATAAGAGGGTCGTATTTAAGGAGCTTACACACTTCGATGCTATGATATCTGAAAGACTGTTGGATTTTTAAAACACAAACTTCCAAATTAAAGGTTTAGCCTGTAAGGCCAGTCACCATTCCCAGCACTTCCTGCTGTGGGGCAGTCCCAGGAATTTTGCCTGGGAGTGTTATCTTATGGCCCACTTGAGTTCAAAGGAAAGTTTGTTGACTTCAGGTAGCTTTCTGCCTGGCAATGTGCCTAGTAAGATTTACAAGTTTGGAGCATGTTGACAAGCATGTTATTTATACCTAATTTTAAATTACACTGTTACTTAGAGTAAATAAAATGCCACACTATTAACATTATTAACACCTAGGGAAATTGATTTTGAAATATGCAGCCTCTTAGAAGTGAAAAGGAAATTAAAATGCAGGAAGGAAAATGCCATTAAAAGCAAGCTACTGTAGTGGTGCAGCATGTGAACAGGTGGGCTTTATAGTTCATTACGAGTTCCCACGGAATTTGCTGAAACTTTGCTGCTGAGATTTGACAAAATGTGCCCTTAACAGAAAGTCCTGCCTGGACATGAAACTGATTTATAAGAACATAATACCAGTGACATTATTATACATGCCTTACAGTCTGGGGGATTTCTCTTCTGCAAGGTAAGAGTTTTAGTCTCCTGGACAGGAATTACCTGAAAGGAATATATTGACCAGACAGATAAATACTGATCTGAACCGTATTACCTCACAGCTCAGTAATAATTTCTGTGGGCGGGGACATGACATCCGACACTAGAGAAGGATAAAAAAGCATTGAACTTCTACATTCCAGCACTTCCCATGTCAGAATAGTGTTACAGCCATTTGCTGTAAATAGCTGTGGCTTCAGCTGAGCAGTACAGGATATTGTAAACTGAAACACTTCCTAACGAACACAATGCCTGCACAGGTGCAGTGAGCCAGCAGGATGACATAAAGAGTTATTCTGTGACGCTCATCCTCACAAATATATGTGTCTCTTGATCCCTGTGGCCATAAGAAACCTTTTAGTCACCTTTTCTCTTAGCACTGAAAACTCCAACATGTGAAGAATGTTTTTAAACAGGATGACAAGGCTACATCCTGCTCGGATTTGAAAGGAATTGATTGCAAAGAGCAGGCAATAGCCCATAATATCCTTCCTGCTCAGTTGGCCCTCCTATCGCTGCTGATCTCAATATGGGGAAGTCCCAAATAAATAGGAGCTTTAAACTTCCTCTGTTGTGCCGCATTCCTATTTGGCATCTAAACCCCTATTATTTACTATCCAATGGGGAGACAAATGGATCATCGATTAGCTCATGGTAGGTTTGAATCGAGGAATGTGAGTACGTGAAATTGTAGCACCATTAGATCACCCTGGGCTGATAGCTGCTACAAACAAACCTCATCCATTGTTTTTCAAGGATCTTTCCCACTCCCTGTGGAACACAGGTATCCCCAGTCCCTGGTAGATGCAACTGGCACATCCAGGCTAGGCTGTGTCTGAGGGCAGAGACCTGTTGTGGTACCCACTCAGGATCCTGGCCTCCTCATGGCATCTCAAGGTCTTGCGCTGAGCACTTGGCAGCTCTCTGCTCAATTTCCATGTTGCCTCCAGCAGAAACCCAGGGCAGGGAGGAGAAAGCATGTGTCTGAGTTTACCTCCAGCAGGCAGCTGGGAAGTGTCTGGGCTGTCCTCGCCCAGAGGATCGGAAGTGCTTCTGGATCCACCAGTTTAGACAGGCCTCAGGCTGGTTCTACCGTGATAGTTTGGTTTGACCGTGAGAGTCATCCCTCACTAGGTTCAAAACACGAGCCACTCCTCACTCTTGTTTGCATCTCACATCCAAGGTCTTTTCCCGGCATCCATATGATGCTTCTTGACCTTCCAGCAGTAATGACCACATGGTAATCAGCCTTTCTCTCTCTTCAATCATCACCTGTAATTAGGGAGATATTGGTGAGTGGAGAGTGGGTGACAGTGGGAAGGCAGGAATGGGGCATTG
Source organism: Neopsephotus bourkii (assembly GCF_033783945.1). NCBI lineage: Eukaryota > Metazoa > Chordata > Aves > Psittaciformes > Psittacidae > Neopsephotus > Neopsephotus bourkii. The sequence goes on along the minus strand of NW_026901776.1, from coordinate 7,589,020 downwards.
CCTAATTGCTGCTTGCAATCAGTGCAAGCAGTCTTTGCACTGATGGTGTGCAGCCTTGGGGTGTTTCACACAGGAACTCCCCCTCAGGTGCTGGCATCCTTCTGGCCATGGGGTAAGGATCTGCCAGGAACAAAGTGAGAGATTTGCTGAGGACATGGGGGGAGGGTCTGGTCAGCCACTGTGAGGCTCTTGCTGTGGGCATCTCAAAGGGAAAGCAGGGGATGGATTAAATCTGTGGCTTACTACACAGATTTATGTGTTTTCTCTTAACTGTTTCTGCAGTTACCCAGTAATTGTGTTAACTTATACAGGTGGTTTGTTCTTCCTCACAGTTCATCCATGTCCTATGTTTCCACAGTGTGTCTTTTTATCCAAGTTTCAAACAGTGAGAAGAGAATTTCATGGTATTTTGTGGGACAACAGACTCCAGTAGTAACTGTGTCTTTTGCTAATATGCTTTTTTGCCAGCAACCAAATGTAACTATTAGTATTCATTTCCATAACGTAGGTCTCATAAAGAAAATGGCATAATCAAATATAATGCAGCATTTTGTATTGCTTAATTAATGGAAGGGAAAGGCTGAGATAATTTACCACTTCATCATCCTCTAAATTAAAAGTCTGGTGCTTGAGGCCTCTACCCAAAGCTTCTATTTGTTACTATTAGAATAAGAAAAAAGGATATGTTGACAGGACAAATTTTTTTAGGGACTGATTCTGCTTTCATTAAGGGAAGTGTAAATTAGAAGGAAACTCCACAGGTACCAGGGGAGCTGTAATGTGAAAACATCAGTGATAATATCTGGATCTTAGATATTTATAAGAGAAGACATAATGTTCATGTCTGTCCTATGTTTGTTGATAGTTCAATTTGAAGAAGAAGGTGCAATCCAAAAGTTTAGCCTGACAATGATTACTTAAGTCCCATTTTCTTTTCCAAATCATTTATGTCTAGATTTTCTGCTATCTTGTATATGGATAATTCCATAAATTCATGAATTAAAGGGGAAATAAAAGAGTCTGCACTAAACACATAACATAGTTCTTTTTCTGTAAAAGCAAGTCCTTAATATAGCAGACTAAGCTAAGGTATGACACGAAAATCAACTTTTAAGTGAAGATGCTTTTATAGCATTCTCTGTAAAACGTCCTGGATCACCAAATGTATCAAAGGAAGTAGTTAATTATTTTTTATCAATTGCCATGTGGTTCTAGATAAAAGGCTTAAAACTGGACTTTGAAGGTATTCTTGTTGTTGTTAATTGGAGGGATGACCTGGATCAGAGCTGATGAGTCACTGCAGGAGCCTGCTGGAATGTTGCTCCAGCTGCGTATCGGGATCCGCAGGTGCACATTTCTTGGCCTGAATATTCAATATTAATAGGGAGGCACTCACCGTTTCGCACATTCTCACTGGATAGAGAATGTTTTCTCTGAATGAGAAGGGTATGGTAGCCTAACTCCTCATGGCAGCATATAGTACAAATTACCGTATGGAAACACAGTGATTTCTGACCTGCTTTGGCTCTCTGCCTTCCCGCCAAACACAATAACGCACCAGTGAGCAGGTCCCAGTACCAGGAGATGTCTGGAATGTTTTCCCACTTCTTTTTTTTCTTTTTTCCCATTTTTGCCTCTAGAGTACACTGAGAGGAGAGTGAACATCATCCTGAGACTGGCAGCCAGCCAAAAGCAGGGGGACTTCTCACCTGCAAGTTTCTTGTGGAGCAAGGGGAAGCATGTGTAAAAGATGTGAAGTATTGTCACCAGTTTATAAGCAGAGGGTCTGCAGCCAGATCTACTGTGCTCTACAAAGGACTGCCTACAAAATCCAGCTTACACTACCGGCAACACATTACATTTCCAGTCAAAAGCGTTGAAAATTCGGTTTCCTTTTAAACACCATGCATTTTTAAAATGTTTTGTGGTTTTTATCACGTATCTTGTAAGGTGTTTGGTTTTCATTATGAGCAAATACTGGGGGAATTTCTCAGCATGTCTTATCCCATTCCTCCTAAGAATTCCTTCCTTTAATCCTAAACAAGAGAAATTGTAGTTGTTTGTCTTTAATAACACTTTTCTGACCTAAGACACAGAAAAATGTGACTGTAATTATGGAAAACTTTGAAGTGAATCTGAACTGAATATGATTCAGCTCTAGTAATTAATACATGATATAATCAGACTTTTGATTACATGATTTGATTAGTCAGTAGGAAGACATGCTCATGCAGAAGAACTTGAAAAGTTCTTATTTTCCTACTTTCTAACAGCAGTAGCATGCATTAACAGCTGTGAATGATACAGCAAAAATGACATTCCTGGCATGACCCCTGGTTTTGTGTTTTCTTTCTGTTTCCCAGCATGTGCCCTCTTCCTGCCTGCAAATCTTGCCTGGGCAAATTTGGATCACTTTCTATATTTGTCTGGGATTTTCAGACTTCCTAGAGACTAGTTATGGGTGAAAGGTCAGATGCTGTTTTGCATATGGCTTGTACTGACACATGAGCTGACAGTTTTGGACCTAGATGGTATACAGAGGTTGAAGAAAACCATAATGTGTGGACACACAGTAAGGATATATATCTCATTCATACAATGCCTGGCGGTTTGGCAATCCTGGAATACACCCCAAATGCATTATGAAGCTGTGCAATTAGTTTGATACTTATAGGAAGAATCAGCTTCAGTTACTGGGCTGGTGCTGCAGAAGTAGTCTGTGGAGGGGCAGTGGGTCTAGGAAATCCCAGAGGCAGATATAGTAGTGTCACACGGAGATAAAGCATCTGTGGTGGAGTTCAGCTGGTGCTATCCTCAATTGCATGAGAACAGCTATTTAATTAAATGTAAGTCTGTACGTTCAGTTAATCAGCTGTGGCTTCCTTGAGTGTTTTCTCAAAGACAAGCTCTCAGTGGAGATTGTCTCGTTCCTCAATTGACTTGGCTCTAGGATTTTTTTCAGGACTACCAGAGATTTTGGGCACTGCCACCTTTTGTGACTTAGTATATTTGTGAATACACTTTAGACATTTAATTCCATTTGGGATTTCAAAGAACTCCCGATGATCCTGTGTGACAAGATCATTCATTCTGTGACCCGCTGAGCATATGAATATATGGCCTTCCGTAGTGTAGCTGAAACACTGAGGTATAGTTTCTTTTTCAAGTCACTCAACTAGAATTTAGAATAATCAAATATTCTATGTTTTAGATTTATGCAATTATATAAGCACCACTAAGACTACGAATAAAGCCTCAGATCATTGTGAAACAGCAATAACAGTCCAAGAAAAACTCCAAGTTACCAGAAGAATGTTCACTTATGGAAGGAAAGATAAATATTTCAAAAACTCACATCATAATTTTAGCCATATCTGAAAGAATATTCTTTTTTTCTCAGCTTATCTTTTACCTTTAGTAATTAGAAGTTATGGTTCTTGCCCTGAGGAACTCCAGTTTCCATTTAGCTTTAATTTCAGTGCATGAATGGAATGCAGCCCTCTATGCAAAACACACATGCCGCCCCATGGCTTTCTCATCACTGAAGATGTGCTTGTCTGACGTTTAAAAAAAAAGCCCTGCATTTAAGATTGTGCAATGTCCTTCGCTTATGGATGTATGGGATAGATTTGTGCATAGATAGGGCTGCTGGTATAATCTCCATGTAGGTAGGCTTGCCAAATACAGGATTACCTTTTAATCATGATTGTGTTTATACTCATTACATGGTTTTGCTTCATTAAGTTTCATTCTGAATTTTCAGTTAAGAAAGGGCTCCCTATCCATTCTTTTCCAGAAATAATATAATATAGGAACAAAGATAGATAAACATTAAAAATGGAGAATCATATTTTGCCAAGATTATAAATCCTAAGGAATTTATTAATTTTGTTTGACTAAAATGTTTTATTTAAAATAATAGCTGCTTTTATAGCACACCAGCTCCCTTCTCACTAAGCTACTTCAGGATCTGTAAAAGCAGTTATCCTAACAGATAGATAGATCATAACAATTAAATTTTTATCATGCAGTTTATTTCATGCAATTGCAGAACTCAGGCATCCAAAAGTTGCAAGATAGTTTTCCCCCAAACCACAAGATTTTAAGTAATAAAAATGTTGATGCTGTTTTTATTCCTTGGTGTTAGATATGCTTCCTTTGACCTTCTACCTATTGTGTGTCAAACCTTGCCCTAAAATCAGCACATAATACTGTGTTTCATTCTCCTTAAAAGCCCACGATATTCCTGGGCATTCAGCAGATCTCTCTGACATATCATCAGTTTCTGTGCAGTTTTACTCAAATCAAAAGTATTTCTAAACAAGAATCATTCCATATGTGCATTAAATTAGTCAGCACATTTTTTCTCATGAATATATTGTCTGCATACACACACACATATTAGCAATCACTACTATGAAGATTTAATGTTGTTTAAATATAAGCTATGTACTGCATTTCTCCATTTAGCCTTGCCAGTCCCAGCATTTTGCAAAAGAGGCATCAAGCCTTGAGGTCAACCTGCAAATCGCAGTATTAAAAAAATCCATAAATATTGTATTCTATCTTTTTTTGGTTTTTTTGCCTTTATTTTGCATTCTTAGAATGTATTTGACAGCAGCATGTGTTCATGCTTTTTGCAGTACAGAATTACAGGAACTTTTTATAATGAAACATGGTAAATATCATAGCACTTGGAGTGAAAGGCTGGGTTGGCAGCTGTGCTGCTATTGTAACCTCATTTAAAGCTTTTCTGCTTTCCTCCCCTGCCAACTATATATAAAGACACTTAAAATGATGTAGGGGGAAACATGTAGCAGGCTGGCTACAAAGGGCTTGAGAAGCTGTCACAAAATGAGTGTCTAGTTTGAAAAAGAAGTTTGTCATTTTAGCTATAGATACCACATTTTGGTATGTACTCAAAAACAGAGTGAGGAAATCTAGATGGAGAATAAATACTGGACTGAAAAAAAGATTAAAAAAAGGAAAACAACATATCTAAAATTTTTGGCTTGTTTTGTCTAAAAACGACATATACACTGCACTTAGCATGGAAAGAGGCAAAGGAGTAAGCTAGAATTTCTAATGCTGCTTGTAGTCCAGACATACAAATGTTTGTAGAGCATTTATGTTATATACAAACATTGGTGAACCACTCCATTTGGAAAAATACAGTAACAGGCCAGGGCAAGATTGCTTCCTCCAGCAATAGCTAATACCAATTTCTGCTGGCTGAAGTTTGCCTGGGACATCGGTGTGTTGCATAAGACATATTCAATAAAACATAAAAGTAAAGAACAGTCACTGAGAAGTTTTACAAGGAGCCATGGAGATTGACTGGTATTAAGTAGGAGAGGACTCTGTGCACGCTCTGGTATGTACACATCACCCCACCATGCCACAGCCATTCATTCGGATCTAAAACTGCAAGGCCACAAAAATAGCTAAAGTACCCCTAAAACTCCATTCCTCAGCTGAATGTCCTGACTGGACTAGATGACCTTTGAAGGTCCCTTCCAACCCAAACTATTCTGTTTCTATGAAGCCTGCTGAATGCCATCGAATCCACACAGAAAAAGAGGCATTGCCCCAAGTGTGGGGGATTCCTCGGCATTTTAGCTTAACTTAACTCTCACGTGGTGTGGGGGGAATCAGATTTTAAAATTGTAACAGAAAATGTGTTTTTTACTTGCTGACGTTTGGTGCCAAAATCAGCCCCGTTCTTGTGGTTAGGCAAACCTGTGCCCGCTAGAGGGCTCTTTCAATTGGGTCCAGTAAAGTCAGATTGAAAATTTGACTAAAATATTAAAAGTACAGTTACATGGACTGCTAGAAATGGAGTCATATCCTAGAGGTTACCTGGAGACAAGCACTGATGATAATGCTTAGCCTTTTCTTTATTCAAAGCACACTTGATTATCAACTAATTACATGCTGATTATCAATAACTAATTTATCCTCTCTGACATAACAGTGGCTTCCATTTTGTGCATGGAGTAATTTGAGTAGATCAGATTTACCTGACACTGGATCCTGATTCAATGATGCAGTAAAGATCAGGCTTTAAATATCTGCGCACATTGTCTTCCCACTGGCAAACTATAATTTGATAATTTTATATAACGGAATAAATGCAAACAAATCTTTTCAGTAGCCAACTTGCACTGTAAAGAATAATTTTTAATTAATCTATTCTGGATTGAATTTTACCTGTCTGACCCTGAAATCCACAGCCTGGATTTTCTCAGAGTTTAAATGGTTTCTTCCACCAAGGGAAGGTGGAGAAAAATTGCTCTCAAGTCAAGAGTGCAGCATTTTACATTCATTGTGCTCTTCCACACAAGAGGAAGTGATTCCACAAGTGATGTGCATCTCTGGACATGAATCCTGATGCTTTAATCTCAAGCTGCAATGTCATGCGCCTTACATGGTAAGACAGATGGAGTACACTGCATTGCTCCAAATGTAAACAAAGCATGGTTGAAGCTGAAGCCAGGACACAAGGTACACATCATCTCTGCAGCACAGAATTACCTCTGCCTTTCGGAAATGTTGGCACTGCATGCCAGAAATGCAATAGCTTTACAAATGACATGGGGACACTTTGGGAACCAATGCCATGGCAGAGCCCTGGAGGCCAAGCCCTTACCTCTTTGTTCACAGAAATCTCCAGTTCAGGTCAATTACACTGAGTAGGAGACACTTATTCACACAAACCATCTCAAAGTCGGTAAATGTTACTTTTCTCCCTTTTTCCTGCTCTCAACATTACCTCCGGATTTCTGCATCCTTTTGATCCTCATTAAACCTTGGAGTCCCTTCTGCAGGATACATCCAGCTTGCTGGTAATTTCTATGGTGGTAGGAGAGCTTGTATACCTCTGCAGGCACAATCTACAGAATTAAGTGTTGCCAAAAGCCTTGTTTCAAGTACATGTATATTTCCCCTCTTGCTGCAGTCACAGCTCTGGGGAACTGTGCTCCAGTTTGCTCACCATTCTCTACAACCCAGTGGCTGCAGCTGGACTGAATGCAGAGAAATACTTCAGTTTAAACCACTAGAACGCAACCCCAGTAAAAGCAATTATTTCAGCACTTCTACTATTTACTTTCCAGGTTTTGGACACCTCTGAGATTAAGTGAGACCAAAGCATTTCTCTGAGGAACTCCAGGCTGGGCCAGAGAAGGTGTTCCCAATTCACAGCCCATTTCGGTGGCTGTCGTAAGCAGGGGAGGATGAGGGAACAGGTTCAGATACAAATTGTGTGTGTGGAGCTGCCCTCCCCTCTCAGCTATGACTGCTCAGTGTTTTTTCACTACATTTGGCTCTTTCAAAGCAGGAACTTCTGACCTAATCATTCAGCAGCTTTATTTGACCACGCTCAGCCTCTCTCTTTAGGAAACATGATTACTAGGTCCTAAATGCTTCCTACAGCCTTTCATCTTTCCTCTATCTAATTAATGCTAATTTCCTTGATGGTACTCCTAAAGTACAGTTGGAGCCTGGATGTAGATTACAGAGCACTCTACAACATCAGCAGTAAATCGAACAGAGATTGTGAAGCACATATAATATGCATTTCCTGAGACTTGTGAAGGGTGGGATTTTATCTTGCAGTGCATTAGTGCCCCTAAGATTGTGTAACACTATAAGTCACTCAGTTATCATGACACTTGGTTGCCTGGAAATCCTCTTCCTCTACGCCGTATGCCTATTTCATTTTTGTAGACAAATCGGTTTGACACATGCTAACCTGGGACTATAACTTCTGTCTTTCAGACAGTTTTCAATGAGTGATTTTCCCCAAAGATCAAAATGTATGGTAAGTATGCTGAGAGAAATGAAGAGGGACTAAAATCATCTTCAGGAGGATTACACTCATATTTTGAATCCAGAAGTGTACCTAAGACCCAACAGAAGAATGCATATTAAAACTACAAAGGTACACTCAACTTGCACTGTAACAGGTATGATACCACTGAATCCATGAAAAGAAAATTATCCTCCATTTTAGAGATACTTGCCTCCAGTAAGAAAAGTATATGGTTTATTTTTCAATGTGATGTTAGACCACTTGGCTATATGACTTAAATCAGATCATGCAGCCAGCATCATTCTATGTATTATTGAGAAGTCTGTCATATGACTGCTTGCACAAGCACATTTCAAGGTATATTTGTTGATGTACATGCAGAAATGCTGGTAGAATTTGGAGGTCAGGTTCTAAAGGCATGTCCTAAATGCTCTAAAAGTCAAACCTATCTATCTGGTTCCAATAGCCACAGCACTTCGTCATCTGGTCACTTACAGTGATCGAAAGCTGATATGAAACAAGATTCTTTTGGCTTGGTAGTGCTTTGTCATCACTTCCTACTGATTACCCAGGGATCTGATCAACCCAGGGAATTCCTACAGATTTCATCTGTGCTATTCTGAACTGTATTTCTTTGCTGGCAATCCATACCCGCCAGTACAGTTTAGAACTTCACTCAGATTACTGTTACAATTCTCAGTTACAGTAGGGGCGCAGTTTCTCTGTATCTCTTGTTACTGCCAAAGATCAGAGAGATCTTAGTCAATCTTCCTAGCTAAAGTACAGTATCTTCTGAAATCCATTCAGGGAAGGAAAACTTAAACAAATATACCTTTACTCCTTAATAATACCAAGCTTGTCCATGTTACTATATAAATGATAAATGAGAACATGATCAGAGCACATGTATATAAATTTATATAAATTAAAAAAATAATTTATATTGAGCTTTCTCCAGAGGCATTTTTCTGAGCCACCATATCTGAAAATCCATTCACTTTTTTCAGTAACAGCTTAGCTTCACCGACTACAGTGACCCAAACACAAATTATTTTCATTGTAAGTTATGTTACCCACATAGTACAAAACCTACGTGTTATTTAGTTTAAAATCCTCCTCCCTTTAAATGCAATACAGTAGCTGGCACTTCTACTGAAAAATCATTACATATTTCCATATTGGCTTCCAGCTTGTCTGGTGTTTTTGCCTGGCAGAATACAGTGCATCTTTGTGTGTTATTAATGGGCTGAGCTCCTGGACAAGGCCGTGCTTTTTGCCACTGCAGAATTTTCTTACAAACTATGCGCTATAAAATGGACAGAAACAGAAACTTTCATACATCCACAGGACTATTTTTGACAGAATGAGTTAAGTCACTTTCGTTAGACAAAAGTTGAAATAGAGATTTCTTCCCTTCAAAGCATAAATGACATATTTTTTAAAAATCCTAGGCATTTTAGCAGTTGTAAAATGGGGAGAAATGTGGGAGGCTGCTAGTCTGCAGATCTGGACTTTGGCCTGTACAAGTCCTCCCTTTCCTTTGACTCTAAGATGAAGGATAACGGTATGAACGCTGCATATGCAGAGCTACACAGAAGGGTTGCCAGACGTGGGTGGTGCAGACAAATCACTGTCAAGCGTTAGAGACACCTTTCCAGGAGGGCTGCAGGCTCTGGGCTGGGAAATGTGCCATTTGCAACAGCACTAGGAGCCTTGTGCAATGCTGATACATCACTCAGACACTCCGGAGATATCCCATGACCTTAAGGTTGAGTGCTGAAATACAGCATTTCAATATTAGGTACCCTCACTGCCCTGACACTCAGGAATCCTCTAGCAGAGCAGTGCAGATGTCTCTGAGGCTCAACTAAGACCTTTCTGTACTTCATAGAAGGCTCAGCACAAGTGGTAGAGGAGAGCAGCTGTGCACAGCCCTGTGCCCAGTGGGCTGGAGCTGGTTGAGCTGGTTCCTCTCATATGGAGGAGTTAAACAAGAGGCTTCCTCGGCTGTGCATCTGTCCTCTTAATCCTTACTCCTACAGCTGAACATGTCTTCTGAAATGAAGGCAGTACAGAAAACTGTCTAGGAAATGTCAGCTCTTTGAGATCTTTATAATACAAAGACAGTTTTGGGGAATCTGCCAGATATTGTCACTCCTGGAGCAGAAATAAACATGTGCCTTGCTCTCAGCTGCGATACGTCATAAACCTGGGTAATGTGTAAAACCACTGGTGAAGAGGGAGGTGTGCTATTGAGCCAGCATGTAAGTTGTTAGGGAGGTAATGACACAATTTCCTTTGTGCTGTCTCCCTGGTAGGGGGCAGCTCTGGCAGACAGACATAGAGGAATTCTCTGAAATTAACTGATCTAAATTTGCCAAATGAGACCATGCCCTAAATGACAACTGGAAGGTCTCAGGGAACTGAATATTTTATTGGCAGCATCTCTGGCTTCCTTCATTTCAGAATGGTTGGGATTGGGATAAAACCAGACACAGACAGACAAACTGGTCCCCTGAATCTCATATTTATGAAGTTTAATACAGTAAAAGACCAGGCAAGAGTCACTCATTTAAACTGCCTCAATCACATTCACTGAATTTGTGTATTTAACCACCAACAATCTGAATTGTTTCAAGTGTGCTCCTTTTCTAACTTCCCATTCACCTCCCTCCAAAACCTATTCTTCTGACTCAAGACTTCTAGGTTTTGAGTGAAGAAGAGTGAAGGTCTCCTTCAACTCAGTACAGGATGAAAAATTACAGTGTCCCTAACCTTGACCAATTCACAGAGCAAAAGTCATATAAAGATGGGAGACTATGTCTTAGGAGTTTTAGTGTTAATTTAGTGGGAAGGGATGGGGACCTGACCAATACGGACTTGTATTTCCTGACCGCTTGGCAAAAGTGAATCTTTCAAAATGATTTTGTGCTCAGTGGCTGCCTCATGCTTAGCAGTCTTATATCCTGGAAGGAGACATAAAGAAATGAAAAAGGAAGCAGCAGTGGTTAAGAACGACAGGATATGAGAATGGGGGTTGGAGGGTTTAATAAAGAATAGTATAGAGAAAGTTCTAACATCAGATCTGCAGTGAAGGGAATAGCATGTCTTTGATACCAAAGTTGTTTTCCCCTTTTGCTGAAAGTTCTTTTCTCAGAATTGCAAGAAAATAGCATGCTTTTTAATCTATGCTAACAAGTTGAAAATCCAGATTGCTGTTTTCTTCAGCTGTGTGTGCTCCAACACCAGAAGCCACATTCTTGGGGCAGCAACCAAAGCTCAGGCCCACGCTGCATGTTCTTCAGCACCATCTACTGGCACTTTCCCTATCTACAACTTGGGCGTTGCATCATCTACAGCCCTTGAGACACCTTCAAGAACAAAGAAAATTAAATCTTCCAAAAGACTGTCCATACATAGTGAACTTAAATACTAGCATGCCTGAATTCGTGCTTAAATAAATTTTATTTTTATTAGAACCATAGTACAAATCCGTCAACTTAGAAGTTGTGCAACTGAGCTAATGGTGGTACATGTCCCCTAACAAAAGAATAATGGAGGCCAGGGACAAAAAGACAACTCATAGCAAAACAAAACCCATGAGGTGATGAAAAAACAAGATGAGCTTACCTGGGCAGAGAAATAATCCACAGGAAATGTAAGAAGATATTAACATGTGAAGGAGCTTTTGGAAACAGGGACTGGGGACAGTATGTATTTCCTGAGATCTGTGCCTTAAGAATGGTATTCCTGAGCAGGCTTGGACTGTTATTCTCAAAGTTTGCAATACTCTTCTTTAAATATAAAGCTGATTAAGAGGGAGGGATGACTGCTTTTAAGAATACTTTAGATAAACAAGCTCTGACACCTCTGACTAGAGCAGCTCTACATATTCCTTCAGTGGGACAGATCTGGCAATGGGTTTATTGGCAGCCTGTACTGTCTTCAGAAGCTGTGACATGAAAACAAAAAGGAAAACAAAATTTAGAGCCCATCTTACGGAGCACAATCAGTGCAACTCACCAACATCAAAAGCACTTACTGATTTGCTGAAGTGGAGGAACCTTTCCGTCTGTTTGATGCCTTTTCTGCCAATGGATTAAACCTAAATTGAAGCAGCCACTGGGTGATCCCTGAAATATGTTCAATAAGTTGACTAGTGTTCAGTGCTATTTTCAGTATTTATTTCACTGACACAAGATGGCATGCCGAAGGTATTCCAGATAGCCATGAGTGAGTTGTTCCTAATGTTCCTGAACATGAAAAAACAACAGAGAAAAATGGCATAACAGAATGTGCTACTGACACATTGGGATACTCATTAAGCCTATCTAAGGGGCTGGGGTTTTTTATCTACAGCTCTATCTTCACAGGTTTATAACAGTTCAGTGAAGCAGCACAGAGAGAAGAGTATATTCTCCTCGGCATGGAAGTTAACCTTAAGGTCATCCAGTCCAACTAAAAAATAAAATAAAATTGCTAAAAGGCTTCTATACACAACCTTCTATTCACAATCTTTTCTTTTAAAAACTTCCTAATTAACATTATATGTAATTGCAATGTGAACAAAATATTGACAAAATTAACATTTCACAGCATCAGTTTGCAGTATCTGTTTTGACAGCAACACCTTCTGAATCATGTTTCAAAGTTGTCAGTTTGGCCTCTTGAGGACAAAATTTAGGCAAGCTCTCATTTAGCGTGCTTGCTTATGCTATTGTTTCAAACATAAATGCCTCCAGTTGCTGAAGACAGGATAACTCAGTATCCTTTTGGGGATATAAAACATCCAACAGGCTCCTCCATTGCAGTACCATTTAATGAAGTTTCCAAATTTAGTCACTGCAGCATCTCTGAGCTCAGAAAGTTGCTACTGTACTCAACTGAAGATCTGAAGTTGGCAACACACTGTTCCAGATGGCTTTTAGACATATCCAGGATGCCCAGCTAGAGTGAAGAGAGTTTGGTGAACATATGCGTGAGTTGCTTGTTGATTTTGCAAGATGTTGATAGCATCACACTTCTGGCAAAACACGAACTACTTGTTCCCATTTAGAAGAAATGAAAGCCTTGAGAAGTGTTTGTTTTGGATGACAGAGGGTAGAATGTGCACCAAAGAATTTCCTAATAGCATCTATAGCTGAGGTAGAACAAATCCTACTACTCTGGGATAGAAACAGAAAACAATGAAACCCCACAGGCAAAGTGCTGGAGCTGGAATTTGGCTGGGGTTTAGGGGTGTAATGATCCTCGTACCTCCTTCTAACGGCTGCAGCTCTGTATCAGGCAGTGTTACAATTTGGTCTTCAAGTGCAATCCAAAGTGCTAATCCAGAGCTACCATGTCTTCCGTCCTCCAGAGACAAGTCAAAATTTGACGTTAAAGGAAGGTGCTATTCCTTGGTGTGAGGGTAATCAAAGATAGCTTCAGAGGACTGTAAGAGTTCATACCTGAGCAGATGACCTGTGGTAATAACAGATTTTAGCTCATGTTTCCTTCCCATTCAGTGTTTTACACATGGCACGCATGTATCTTTTGCTGGTACTGACACAATAGGCTCTGCATGCAAATGTAGGGTAGCAAAGCCCAGAATAAAACTAAGGAAGAGTAAAATGCGCGTTCCACGTGCACACGTGAGGGACAGGTTTTTTCTGTGTGTATCAACGAGCTTATCCAAGAACGACAATGAAAGGAATGTAACTTCCTGTTACTAAGGCCAAAAACTCATGGCAGGGAGACTTTATAAATAATCCAGTGCCAAGACTCCTACATTCAGTTTGTGTGGAGATATCTGTGCACCCAGAGGGTGCATACACGGATGTAAAAGAACTTCTAGCTGGACCTCACTCCATGCTGGGGGCCCAGCCAGCCAGGGTCCCCTCAGCTGCCCTGTAGTAAGACCTGCATAGAGGTGTTTGCCCTCCTGTCCCAGGTGAAACCCCCAAGCAGTTTGCTGCGTTTCACAACAGCTGGGGTGCAGGTCAGACTCCAGTCCAGAGCAAGCTTCATGTGTTCTTTCATAGGAACTCCTGTGCTGTCAGCAGTGAACATACACCAGTTCTAATGAAAGCTACATCCACCTCTGAAGTATTCACTGAAAAGATGGAGGGGGAACTCTAAGAGAAGACTCAGGTGATTGGTAGGGTCCTAAAAGCTCAGTAAACAAATGCATCATTATAGCAGTGAAGTAACCATGGTAGTAGCTGTATCCTGTATCAGTTCAGCTCTGTTTTAAATGTGAAACAGTGGATGACTCTCCAGAGGAAATAAGAAGAACCATGCATCCAGGCACCTGCTTGAAGAAGCACAGCAAAGTCCAAATTTCTGGGTAGTTTAACTATGCTGTCTTGCTGCTGGGTACCTGAACACCATTTGAAGATGCAGGATCATTACAGCTGCGTCCTAGTGCCAGATGCATTTTGTTATTGATAGATAGGATATAGGAGAAACTGGAACAGTTTTCTAGGAAGCAGCATTAATAAGAGAGTGGTTGAGGAGATTCTATTGGGATAGCATGAAAAACACTGCCTTTGGGAAGAAAATGAAGTTGGAAATTTGTATTTTGAGTGATGGGTAAAGGGCTAAGTCTGGACTACTTGCAGAATATTCTATAGTCTTTACTAACTGGAATTCAATAAACTAGTATTCACTGTGTTTTAACTAGCAATTTATCCTTCTGTTCATCTGCAGTCTGCAGAGCTGCCTCTCAGTTTTCAACAGGCCCATATGCCCTCTTGCTCCAAGGCAAAGGAGCCCAAAGGAATGCCATCTGGGGCTCTGCAGGGAAAGAAGAGGAGTCAATAAAAAGTATATGCAATGCCCACTTCAATCAACAGTGTTATCAAGTGTGATTTTATGAAGGTAAAGAATATACAATACCATTTCATATTTATGTTTTAATGAGCAGATCATCTTACCCCAGAGGACTGTTCAGAGTCACAAAGAAAACTGAATTTCTTACAGTCATTGCAACTGTGCTGTAATACATACTTTAGTCACAGTGTACAATGGTGGCAAATCACTCTCCTGCATATGTCATATACAATAGATTTATAAGTTACCTAATGGAAGTTTTGTCTCACCTGCAGTTGTTTCATCTATTTAGGATTATATTTGGGGAACAGAGAAGAACTCATTCAAAAAGAATAATCCATTTGTGGAAATGAAGAGTACTGATTTTTGCATTAAAAGTTACCCGCAGTAATAGCAATAGAGTGGAAAACACCAGTGCTCAGTGCAGTTCTGCTTGTAACTCCTAGAACAGGCATCTGAGCCTGTTTCAGGCTGATGATGCCTGAGAGTTATAGAAGACTTACAGAAATGAGCCTGTAGGCTTAGCTAAAGCATTAAACCTATGCTTAAAAGCCACTAACTCAGCTGAAACTTTTGCTTAGGCATTCAAGCACACCATCCAATATACAGCTAAGGCACACCACCACTAGTGTATCATAGCAACTGGACAAGGTAATTTCAAAGAACTCCAAATTTAGAGAATGTTTTGTTTTGCTTTTATTTCCTAGCTACCTGTAGAGATTGGCTTTTTGCCTTGCTTTTGACTATGCTTCATTAGCTCTGAATAGGAGCTTTATTGCCTGTGCTTCATTAACTATGAATTGGAGCTCTGAGTCTCAAAGGGACAACAATCTAGCATTTATTAAGCACTAAAATAAAATATTATCCTAAAAAAAAGCCAATCAAACTACTATTGCATTGTGTGACAACATTACTGCAAAGTCCAAAAGCACTTATTCAGAAAAGTAGTCTCTATCTCACTTGTCAGAAACAAAATATTTTCTTGTTAATTACATGGTTCTACTGAGCATTTTCAACAGTACAATTTTTCATTTTATTGTATTTCTAGAGAACTGGAAAAATGTTTATAATAGTTGGAGCTGCCCTGCTAGGATGGGTAAGAAAACAAGTTTTGGCAAACTAAGTTGTTTTTTCCTCTTAGAGTAAGGTAATCACAATTCTCGTATAGGGTGAAGAATGGAAGACTTTCAGAGGTATTCAGTAGATTTTAATATCAAAGTAAGAGATGAGAATAAGTTTAAATGATGTTGGATAGATTCAACTTCAAAGAGTGATCATACTGAGGTAATTTAATCAAGAAGTTACAGAATACATGGCTAGGATAGGCTCTTGACTGGTTATTAGCCAAGGCAACACATAGATAGCCAGTCTGCAAACCAGTGACATGAGTCTTCTTGAAGCAAACCAGTAACAAAAATGCTAGTGTTAAAAACTTCAGCCAGAAGGGAGCTGCTTTTTATTGGAAAGAAGATCGTCAGCCAACCCTTGGCTACTTCAGTGCATATCATAGTTTTAGCTGAGAAAGTAACTTCTGATATGGTCCATGTACCCCAAATGCAGATTGGAAAGCTAAAAGCCAGTTTAAAGGCTGCCTTCTCTGAGACAGGAAAACAGACCCAAGCAGTTGCAGTTTGACTAGGAATATAACTGTTGAGGTACTCTGATAGAGATTGGGAGGATTGGACATACACTGCTAACCAGAAGGGTACAGGCAAATTTTCCAGCTGTGATAGATGTATCTCTCACCCTATTAACTGGGCGAAGGAGAGAGACCAGTGTATTTTTTGAAACAAGGTGTCCTCTCTCTATTTTAACTAAAGGTACTCTCCTAACTGCAGCAGTCATACTGCATTCTAAGCAGAGGCTCTGACTTTCTTGATTTTCTCCCAAAAGTTTTGCTTTTAAAAGATGCTTTTGAGCAGAGGCTTTTATGGGCCAAATCACAATGGTGTCTCCAGAGGGCTGTTTTCTGTTGCTTCCCGAGCAGTACAGTGGAGTCGACATCCTGTGAAGCATGCAGTGAGAGCAGGAACAGGCTGAAGGCAATTGGGAAGAGGGGCATGGCACAACTCTGTAAAGACAGGGATTACACAGTGCTGCACACAGCAGTAGCTAGAGAAAATGGATTTCTATGAAGGAAAAGGCCAGGAGAATGAGATCAGTGCTTAGGGCAAGAGAAGTTGTGCAAGAGGAAATGTAGGGGTAGCCCAGAAGGTTGTCCTGTGCAATGTAGCAACTGGTGGTTTCAAGTATACATGTGAGGTAGAAAACTGGAGTGTAATATCACTGCTTAAAACTGAATGCACTCCTGCTGAACAGGCCTGTGCAAATTTTGTGTACCCCACCTCTCACTTGCATGGCAGTTGGGCAAAGAGCACAGTGCTTGGCTGATCCTGAGCCAATGCATCTGGAAGAGTTAAAAGTTGAGTTCCATCAGATAGTGTCTTGGTGTCACACAAGGTCTTGGACGAGGTATAAACCAGGGAACAATAAACCCGAAATACATCTGTGAAATATTCATCAGCAAACATACTGAACCAGATTGTGATTATCCAGAGAAGGGCTGGTACATCAAACAGCAGCTTAGCTTTCTGAGGAGGACAGCTTGTTGAGTGTGGGGTCTTTGGCAGCCTTTCTTGTGGGAGACAACAAAAATCACCCAGAAGAAAATACAGAAGTGCTATTTTCAAACAGCTCAGTGGCTCCACAGAAGCCATTTGTGGCTATGATTTCTCTCATATTATTTTACTGCATTTTTTTGTTTCAACAAAAAGTATATTGTGTGTTTGCATGTGGTGAACTGCAGATGTGCTGGAGAAGAGGAAATTTCATTTCAAACTCGAATGTTGAAAAACTTCACGCAGTGTGAACTTATTTTCTCTTTAAACTAAACATATATTTGTGTACATTTTAAAAGTGCTGATTTTAACTGTTTTTTTTCCTGACTGGGGAACCCAAAGGGCAGTCATCTGAATAAATTTTTGCTCTCTTTGAGCTATTATTACACCTTAAAGACCTGAACGGTTCCAGTGTGTGAATTTGAAGGTAATTTGACAAGACACGTGGAATCTAAGGTAGCAGAAGTGTAGATAGAGGCTCATTTGAAAAAGGTTCAGAGTATAACCTGACCTGAAATGCCAACTCAGCAACAAAGTGCCACAAAAATTTCTTTCCAAACATTGTGGCATCTGTTAATGCCAGAAAACCTCACACAAGTTAAATAATGTGATTGAGATATTCAAAGTAAGATCCTGAATTCTGCTTCAAGCTCTGGTGGTGCCAGTTTCTGGTATGTCTAACCAAGAGAAGCATCATCATTATACAGGTAGGTCTGTTTACCTTGCCAGCAAAACCCAGCGGCATGGGTGATAATAATTAATGAAGACTCAAAAGTCTGACATATTGGCTCATGACAGCAACTACACTAAAAACTCTCCAAGAATTCTGGCCATGTATTTTGCTTTCTAGCATGTCCCAAAGGCTAAGCCATGAACTCTCCTTGACTGTCTTCTTCCCCTGCCTGCTGATGCTAGCCCATGTCTGCCAGCACAGCCTGCAGTCATGCTCCCACATTTTGCTGTGATGCTACTATCACAGAGAACATTTAGATACATAAATTTAGATATTTAAAAGAGGGAAATGCATTTGCATTTCATTTTTATGGTTATCTGAACTGACTATCATACTCTGGTGAATTAATCACAGTGCTTGTTTTGGTCACAGGCAGCTGCACACTCCCACACTCTTTCCCTGTATCTCTCCCTGTCTTAGAATACACTGTCTGTAATCACTGGGTGGCCAGTGATGTTGGTAAATGAAAGGGGTATTTCATACTGAGTACACAGAGATGGGGAGGTGTAATGCAAATGGGTAAATTAGAAATAAAAACTAGGTAGATGTTCCACAGCAATAGTTATGATTTGTCCTCTGTAAAATCCTCTCACCACATTTAAACCAAGGAGTGTTTTGGAACACCTGCACATTGCTGTTGGAAGCTCATTTGAGCTGGAAAATTCTTCCTTCGGAGGCAATTTATTACCCATGTAACGGATGCTATTCTGTTAAATGTGTAGCATACTGAGGTTTGGCTATGAGTTTGACTCTTTCAACACAAAGGGAAAATATGGAACTTGTGGGTTTAGAAGAATTTCTTATTGATATGGAAAACTGAGAATTTAACTTGGAAATTCTTTGATTAACTCCTGATTTTGTTTATGCAGGGGAAAGACTGTTAATGTTGGAAATCAAATGCATTCGATAACAAACTCCCTCCTTCAAAGGCAGCTCAAAATGTCTGTCTTTCAATAGGCTGTTATCATGAGTTTATATGTTTTAAAATTACACAAAGTTACATATTTTACAAATAGGAAATGTGAAAGCCTGAAAGGTTAAAAGGGAACATTTTCTCTGTCCTACTGCTGCGGTTTTAGATTGTTGAGAACAACTAAGAACCCAGCAGCTCTGAAAGAAACCATGCTGAACTGTGCCCTGAATTACATTAAATCACTCGATTTTTCTACAAATGACTTGCAGTATATTTCCACCCTTTTTGAACACTTCTTTTGCATGCGTGCTGACCATTCTGACTGATGTACAAGATTAGAAAAACTCCAAAACTAGAAATCTATTCACTTTTTCCTTCCTCCCTAAATCTTTTTTATCTGGAAAGGTATTGTAGTTTGATTTTGCATTTTAATTTCAGTAAGCACAGGAAGACAGGAATGACTGCTCATTTTGTGTATAGGATTGTTAAGGAATTACCATACTGGACTGCTCACATCCATCTGGTACCTGATATTTCAAAAATTTATACAATAAATTGTGAAATACACTGCTGTGAAACAGTTGTGGAGCTGTCACCTGTCTTTGAATTTCAGATGTTTCAAAGTGTTTAGGATTTGTATTCCTTGTTCTAGTTTGCCTCAAACCCCATTTAATTGTAGCAGTTTTGATGTTGTTCTTAGTTTTGAGCAGGACTAGAGTATGCTTGTGAATCTTTTTCTTTTCTAGTGAAATGTAAAGTTTGTTTTGTTTTAGCTGTGAATTAATAGAAGTTAGTAAACAAAACCATTGCTAAAGGTAAATCACTTTGGTATTTTCCTGGTGTTGATAGCTGTAGCCCAGATAAGTTTTTGTCTGGGGCCAATCCCATATCAATCCTAAAGGAAGGACTAGATGTGTTCAAATGTTCTAGGGAAGCGTCAAATCTGCAAAGACAAAGAACAGGTATTACTATTTCTGCTGTAAAGCTTAAGCTTATATAATGGAGAATCATAGAATCATAGAAGAGTTAGGGTTGGAAAGGACCTTAAGATCATCTAGTTCCAACCCCCCTGCCATGGGCAGGGACACCTCACACTAAACCATGTCACGTAAGGCTTCGTCCCACCTCGCCTTGAACATCACCAGGGATGGAGCATTCACAACTTCCTTGAGCAACCCATTCCAGTGCCTCACCACCCTTACAGTAAAGAACTTCTTCCTTATATCCAATCTAAACTTCCCTGTTTTAGTTTGAATCCATTACCCCTTGTCCTATCACTACAGTCTCTAATGAAGAGTCCCTCCCCAGCATCCTTATAGGCCCCCTTCAGATACTGGAAGGCTGCTATGAGGTCTCCCTGGGATGACAGGCAGTTCGTGCAAGTGCAAAGCGGAAGTGTCTCAGAAGCCTGCACCAGGTCTTGCAACAGATAAACTTAGCCATAAAAGGGTTGCAGAACAATTTACGGGCTCTGGGGGTTAAGGGTTGAACTGGGCATTGACGCATTCATAGTTTGCTGCTACTGGGAGAAAAGGAATAACAATAATACACAGTACTGATCAAATCTATTTCTTGAAGGTGGTCAATAGTGAAAAACTATTAGCCCAAGGGGCAGGAGTGTGGTGACATGGAAGTTGTTTATCAGAATTGTATCATTCTATAAACAAAGTTGTGTAACTCTGGTTTCACAATGACTGCTTCAGATATGGCCTTTCCACTGAAGTTCAAACCTGGTTAGAATGGAAGAGACAAGTTGCACTTCAAGAACTGTTTATCAAACAAATACAAAATGTCAAAGCTATAGCTTTGTTTAGCTTTCTGTCTTTCTTTTCTGACTTCTTTCCCCCTTTTTTTGATGCTGTATTTACAAAGTGGATTTCACGTTGACTGGATGGATACTTTAGCATTCATATTTGGATTATTTGAGGTCCTTTTCCAAGGCTTATTATCAAAGCAACTGATTTTCTCACAGGTAAGGTGACTGCCCCATTCCTGTCACTGAGGGTCTCTAATCACTGCCTTCCAAAAACCTTGGTCAGCAGAAAACAAAAAGAGAATGAGACCGTGATATGAACAGCAGGGTTCCCTCTTCCATACAAGCCTCCATCTGTTTCCTGATTTAGATAGGAGTGGGGAGAGTAGGGTCTGTCTGGATTTTGTTCACCCATCCTCCAGTTCTTATTTTAGTTTCTTTCGTCAGCTGTGCAATTGAAAACACTCTACTTCCAGTCTCTCAGCATGAACAGCAGGAGGTATGAGAATCCTAACACATGATAATGCCAATTAAACCTCTATCCTGTATCGTTACCTTATCCATCTTTAAGTTGCTTCTTCCGTCTTGGCTGTAGGTTCAAAAGACATTGTCTTGTTGCATGGAGCTGGTGGCACAAAGCATCTCCAAGGCCAGTCTGGGACTGGGACCACAGACCTGATCTGGGTGCAGTGACTGGAGTCACCTCCTTATGCCTGATCTGGACAGTGAATGACTTCATTTTTCTCCACTTAGCATTGTTTTCTGTACTCCCATTCAACTGCTCTCCTGCTCCGCGGATTAGGGCTGCTCTTGCAGTCCTAATCCATTTGCACACTGTTTTGGGTTGGAGGTGGCCACTAGCCTTGACATGTACAGAGCACTCATCCAGACACCAGTAATTCTGCCAGGTTTGGACACACAGTAATTACTGTATGTTTGTGATTAGTATACTAAATGACCATGTGATTTATCCCAAGTAACCAAAGATGCTGATGGTAGACCCCCAATTCCAACATCCCAGGTTGCTTCCATAATCTACTTGGTGATTTCTCCCTCTTCTGTGTTCACATTACTGCTGGGAAGGAAGCGGTGCTGGGGCTGCTCTTCTGCCTTACTCATGTGATGGGAGCTCCTTCCCTACAACTCCACTATTGCCTCATGTACACCCCCATACAGGGCAGAGCTTTACCTCAAATAAACTTCTTGACATTTAGTAAGTAAATCTCTGATCATCTTACAGCACTCTTGTGCAATGACATAAAAGTTGTACACATTTTTTCTCTTATGAGCTTACCTCCAGGAAGATGAGAAACCACAAGGAATCTGAGTGCTTTGAACATAGGCTTTGCGTGGAATTCCTACCCTCTCACCCGATAAATCCTTGGAAACAAAGTTATTTTCATATATCCCCAAAGAATCTTTTCATCAAATTGCTAAGATCATGAATAGCGTTATTGATGAGAAATGTTGTCAATTGCCTGATCAGCAGTGAGGAAAAATGATAGCACTATTTTTTGGCCAGATCTTTTAGACATTATTTTCCTCACCATGAAACCTTCAGGGCTTGTCTCTGGCACACGTGAATGAATTAACTGTGCATCCCTTTGCCACTGCCAAGATCCTTCTTATCGTGCTTTGTAGATGAAAGGATGAGGAATCCTTGGATCTGCTTTGCATCTCTCACTGCAGGCAAATGTCCCCTTTATCACCAAGAAACACAGAAAGACTCGGTTAAGATTTAAGGCACATTCTTGCTGTGCTCAAACCCAGGTCAGAGCTCAGCAGGCAGTTGGCAGCTGGAGCTAAACCTCATGACCACTTGAGTCAGGCAGGCAGTATTTAGTCATACTGAACATACTAAGTTACTGTGACACTGGCATGTTTGTCTCTTTTTGGTGTCAGTGCTTCCCAGATAGTAAATACAATCGCAAGTCTAAGTCTTGAGCTGGATTCTAAATTCCACAGCTAAACAAAAGCTGTGTCTTTGGTATTGAAGAAGTCTCCTTATCTTGGCTGGAAGGTTAGTGTTTTCAAGAGGCTCTGTAAATCAGGTCGTTCAGAGACATCTGTACTTACTATGTACCTTTCAAAATTTGGGCCACAGTCCTATTTTGAGAAAGTAATGTTTGATGCACTGTAAAGTTAGTGGCACGCATAACATCTAATACAGACAAGGGGCTCGGCTGAAGACTTCTTAATATTTCAACTACTTAATTTATACTCAGCAGAGACAAAGTGAGGCCTCATCTCTACCCCTGCTCCTATGTCTGTTGGCTATTTACTTCCAATAGGATTGCTTTGGTCTATTCTAATTCCATGAAGATTTGTCTCTATTCAAAATACATATGGATAATAGTACCTAATCCACTAATAACAATGTATTAACAATGCTTCAGACTTAAGAATATGAACTATTTCAAAAGTAAGTAAGTCAGTTGTGATTACTACCCATGTAGCGCCAGTATTTTTGATCTTTTACGTTACGTATCAGGGCCCACCATGGTGGGCTTCCTGAAGCTCGTATCTAATGTGCCTTATGATGAGAAAAGTGCTTTTAAAAAATTTTGGAATCTTTTCTACACTTTTCTACGTATTCTCTTTAAAATTACTATTCTATTGCAACCTCACTGCTGACACCAGCTTTCCTCTTTCCTTTCCTCTTAATGCAAAGGGTAAGTCAGAAGGAAAGATGCTAGCTGCTTTTAAAATACACAGCATTTGAAACTAGAAATAAACAACATACATGGCAGCTTTGGCATTCCCACACCTCACAAAGAGGTGACCCAAAGTAGCATTCAGTTTTGAAAGCAGCTGAATTTTGGAGGGAAGAGCTGAATCCTTATTTAAGTGGCTGTTTCCGGGTGACAGGCATTGTGCTGTTTCCTGTCTGTCAGCTTCCCCTTGATTCTTTACCTATCTCACATATTTAGAAGATTATCTACAGGCAAAATTTGATGCAAAAAGTGGCATGGACTTTTATTTTTGTTTTATTTTATGTTAAAGCAGCTTCTGAGTGGTCTTACTGAAACTGGAATAAACCTGGCTGACATTTAAGTAAGTGTCCAGACGGTTTAGTTTCGCTATAATAGTTTTAAAAGAAATCTGTAAACTAACTTGATTGTAAGTGCAGGCATTTGGCTGTTCTGCTGTAAGGATTGTTCTTTGCTACGTAATCTCTGCTAAATGCAGCAGAGATGGTTCTTCAATTACTGAACTGGTGGGTTTCAAGAGCCCCAAACTTGCTTATGTTGAGAAGAAATGTTTCAGCAGAAGTGATTTTTACGTACTGTTTTAAAAACATGTCTCAGAGCAGCAGGAAAAGAGGTGTGTTGCTCTGCAAGTCACAAAACATTATTTAATTCATATTTTTCTGTACTACTTTTAACCTCTGACTTTATGTGCAGCTTCAGTGGGTACAGACTCCAGCCTTAATAGCCAGGATCCACTTCCTTACTGCTGAAGAATATGGCCCTACCAGCACTCCATTACATTGAGCAGGAATGAAAATATCCTAAAAGGTGCCCCAGCATAAGGGAATGGGAGCGTAAGTGTAAATAAAGCAGAGGCCGGGCAGACCAACAAGAAATGTTTAACATTCCACGCTCTCCACAAAGGGCAGGTCAAGGAAAGGGAATGAGTGGTTGGGATGAAGCACATGCCACAGATATTTTTCAAGTACTGCTTAGCAGAGTATATCTGGTCACGTAAACATCCACAACAAACAGAAGTGTCTTGTTCTTGAACATGGCAAACCTCCCGAGATTCTTCTATGTATGCAGGAGATGGCTCTTACTATCCAGAGAAGCTGCAGCTGCCGAATTCACAGCTGTATGTTTGAATTCGTAGCACAAATAATATTGAAATCAGTAACCAAAGTGCAAGATGTTCTCAGATGTGACCAGCTGAACTCTTTCTTGCTCATGTCCTAGTCAAACCAACATATTGTCAAGCTACATGTGCACCGAATGACTCTGGGCAGGTAGGAGGTAGAATTGAACTTGTCAAGTCATAACTCAGGGTTTGCAGGAAAGCTAAACCAAACATTTATGATGAATGAAAGGGCCAGACTTCTTATTCTTTCTTATTCTCAGATGCAATCCAAATTAATTGCATGAAAATCAGAGTTATTAACCTTGTCTTTTAATCTATATAGACTTAAAGCAACAGTTTTAATTCCATTTACAGTTTAAGTCATTCAGGGCTTTGAATCTGTGAGGCTGTAATGATGTAAAAGTGGTATGAGTCCAAAACAATGTTTATTTTTTATTTATATGAAACTTCACCCATACAGTGTCTAATAGCAGTTGAGTATGTAGATATGGGTCTTCAGAAAGCTGCAAAACATTCAACAGAAATAAAATGCTTCTACAAACCAACCTTCCTCCCTCATGAATCAGTGACTACTCCATCCTGAGAGCTACCATGCATAGATATAGAAGCAAAAGCATGTCACTAAAATAGCTACACTCAATAGGGAAAACATGAGCTGGATTCTGCAAACAGTGGTGTAGAAAAGAGTACTGTTAATGACAAGGATGCCATGAGGAAGACATATGCCCAGTTCCTTATCTGGAGACTGTTCTGTTAACTTTATTTGCGCTGCAGGATAGGACCACCAACAGCTCTTGAAGGGGCAGAAGCCCCCCCCAAGTGTACTATGAGTTCACACCATGCCCCAGCTACTGCAGATATTCAGCAGTGGCCAGCAAGGCTACCTTGGTTGACAAAACCTTTTATTCATGGGGACAAAGGGAGAGGTAACTGCACCAGGATTACAAATCTTAACTCTTACGATTGCAAAGGAACAGAAGAAATGGAAGATCTTTCTTAATCCCACTTCACAAGTCTTAGACGTGTCCCAGTTTAGCATTAATAGTTCTCTATAACACTGTAAGATTTCTGGATGCCATGCTTATAACGAGTGCGTTAGTGCAGGGGAATGATGTAGCTCTACTACCTAGGACAGTCACAGCACCTATTTTCCTTTTTTTCCTCTTCTTTTTCTATTGGTTAAGAGTTCATATTAGTAGCTATTTTGCCTCATATGCAGCTTCAGAACCCTTACTGGGTAGCTTGTATGGTGATCCAGAGAGAGGTAAGATTCCTGGAGCTTGAGTGTTTTGCAGAGATGTGATTGTGATTTTTTTGTTGGTGGTTTTTGCTATTTTTTAAGATGGCAGGGTTCAGAAATGTCTCTGGAGTTCATGAACCTGTTCTTCCTGTAACTGAAACCCGTGTTTTTGTCAGGGTTGATTCAATTTTTAAAATAAACATTTTCCTATTTACAGTGAAAGCCAGTGCCATGTATAAGGAGTAAAATAGCACCCTTCAAAATCCATGTGTCCTGGGTGGGTGGCCTATACACAGGATATGCATGCACACAAAATGTAGCTTAGAGTAAGAGATTTTTTCCTCTCTCCCCATCTGTTCTCCCCCGCCTACTCCCCTGCCGTCATTTCTGTCATCTTTTCTCTCAGCTATCTGCATATCTTCAATTGCAGTATTCTTTACAAATACGTTTGTGGCCATTATTTTCAGTTTCTTTAAATGGAAATTGAGCTCAGTACCGTTAGATTTCACCAATACAGTTTTTGTCCAGTTTGGGCATAAGTAGAGTTTACTTTTCCTTAATGAATTTGGGTGTCTGAACTGGGATTAGTGGCACAAACAGGGTGAGAAGAGGTTCTTACTGCTTAGGTATGTCATCTATCCAGCCTGAGTTACCACCAGCATCCACAGACTTGAAGCACCTGGACTACCAGGTTTCTCTGCAGAGACCCAAATGTGGAGAGCAGGGACATGCCACGCTAATGTCTGCAATTTAACTCTTACAGGAAGCAAAAGAGAGAAGCCTTTGTGTTACAAGTGCTCTCCAATCTTTGTGCCTGAGCCCTGCAGTTCTTTTGTGCAGTGGAGTATCACTGTGTCCCATCACTGTCCGAGAAAAGCTCCTCAAGGACAGCAGGATTTTTTTATTTCCTGGACTGTGGTCATTCACACTGTATGAAACTCCCATTCACACTGGGGAAAATTCCATGACAGGATTAAGGGCAGCACAATCTTAGGTATGCAGTCATCTGCCAAGAACAGACACATTGATTTCTTTCATAAAACCATGGAATTACCCTTTGCAAAAGGGAGATAAATCATTAAAAGCATGTTAGGACATCAGACAGGAAAATGTAAATTACCATACATAACAGCATCTGTTCCTGATCAGGTTTCATTCTTTGATCTTTAGAAAGATGGCTATTAATTAACAAGGTCAACACTAGGTTTTTTCTTGGTAACAATGCTCCTCTGACCCACCCACATAATAGATGGCTGCTTGTAGTTTGGCTATGCTAAGCTTTTCTGGGAAGGATTCTTCAGATAAATGGGATAACGAAATTACATTAATATAAACAGTTTTGAAGTTAGGTCATGTCTGTAGTAGGTAAAGGATCCATTTAATTGACAACCGTGAGGCTGAAATACTAAATAAAGTGAGTTCCAACCATACTGAGATCGCTGGTATTGCAATTGAGGTCACAATCACTGCTTGCAACATGGTTATCTATCTGCTGTGCCATGTTCCATGAAAAAAAACAACATAAAAGCCACCACATTGCAGGCTCCAAGTCATGCTGAAATACCCCTGTTAAGATGTATTTCTGTCTTGCACTATTGGCTGGATTGAAAATCATTCACTGAATGCACTGGATAAACTATAGAATCCTACTGATTCTTGTGTGCCTGGACCCCATGATGGATATCAGTATCACATCGCAAGGCTGGTCTCAAATCCGCAACAGGCAAATCCTAAAGCTTAGTGCCAAGCGATACGTCAAGAGTAAAACCTTGGATACATAGTATATGCTAGAGCAAGGTCTCAGTAGTCTCCAGTGTGCCATTCCTATTTCCACTTTTTTGGAATTCAGCAGCAAACTGGAACAAGTTACACCTGTAGTTTAATTGTGGGTCATAAAATGTACAGGCAGCATCTTTCTTGCTGACATAGTCATATAGTCATGCACTGCTTTCTTTCAGTGAAAGTCCTAGCAACCTCTATGGAGGGAGTCTACTGAAGGAATGGAAAATTACCTTGATTTCTCCTAGGTTTCACACAGCAATAGAAGTCTGGGGTCTGTGATTATGTCTCTGCCTACCACAAGACATGCAGAAGACTAGTCTATGTGAATTTGCATCTATGTTTGACACAGACCTAGTATAGCCCAAAGTAATTAGGATTATAACTGCTGTTTCACACTTTTCAGGGCTGAATGTTCAGAAAATTAGGGACATGCCACCTTATCTAACTGCTGATGTGACTTGACAACAGAATAGCTCATCCTCTCAAGAAGGGTGTATAGTCAAACACAGGGACATTTCCTCCTAGCTCAATCCAACAGATGATTGTTATAATATAAGCCAATGTTAATCTGTTCATGAAAATGTGAGTAACAAATTGGGCTATTTGTTACTGCCTCTGTGGCTGCTTTGACAGAAATAGAGTGGGAAAAACTTGGCATCACATACAAAGCTTGCAGCCAACAACAAAATGGCTGACTAAATGGTGGGAGAGGAGTCAAAGCAATATACGCACGAGCTGCAAACATTGGGAAAATATGGACATCTGTGGTCTAGGCTTATCGTACAGCAACTGCAAAGAATCGGGTCACTGTGTGCATGTGTCATCACTTGCACAACTGTAGTACTGTATGTAAGAGTGAAGTAAAGAGTATGTAAAGCAAAATCATTGTTTGTTCAATCCTTATGCATAATGCTGCAATGAAACTATGGCTATGTCTGACTGGAAGAGTAGGAAAAATGTAAACCCAGCTGTCACTGGTGCATTGCTAAGGTCATAGTGTAACATGGTTGAAAACTGTTACATTGGATGTCGCCAAGGGAAAGATGAGGTAGGTACTTTTAAGAATGATTCTCCCTGTTCCTTAGGACATATTGCAGAATCATAAAACGTGTCCCATTTTAAGTATGCAAACTATGGCTTTCAGCTGGCTTTTCACCAATCCATACATCTCGTTTATTCTCCAGGACCTGTCAGCATCAAGGCTGAGATGCTAATGTCTCTGTGGCCACCTGCAGCAGCAAGGTACCCTGGCAAAGTGCAGTGCCTGGCTCCATGCTCCCCACTCCACTACTGCATCATCCCCCCCACATCCACACTTACACACACATTACTTCTGGGTATGATTCGCTGCCCACCTCTTTCAGGAAGGATGTCCTATTGAACTGGGATGCACGGGAGTGTGCAAAGTTTGCATATCCATAGTGAAACACTTGCCTAATGTGCTTGACTTGGCAAAAGAAGTATGCTAATGCCTCAGCAACCTGAGCTGTACTTGTTCAAAGAACCTAGCTGGAAATTAGTGAACAGTGGTGGGAGCTGTTTAATCTGATTTTTGCAATTCATAACTAGAGCGAACAGGCTTGAGCTTTAGGTGATAGTAAGATGCAATGTCAAAGCTGTATCTTACTTTTGAGTCCTTTGTGGATTACATCAAATTATTGGCCTTGAAAAGGGTTGAGATGTGTAAAAAGGGCTGAGGTGTGTCCTTTTCCGAAGATGTTACTTTTCTCCTTATCTTTCTCCATGTCTTTTCTGCTGTCCCATAAACTACTCTTAAAAGAGTTCAGAAATTAAGTAGCAAGGCTCGGAGTGCTCCTGGTGCCCTGCCTGCAGGGATGCTCAGGTGCATTGTAAGTGGTAATGGAGAGGAAACTTCTAAGAAATAAGCCCAAATTTTTCCAGGAATTGTGTTCCCTCTGTGCTGGGGTGAAGGTGATAGATTCCTTTCTTCTTCTGTGGACCTAAGCCCTGAGTTTATAATAACAACCGTGCAGGGATACAACATACATACAAATATCGTGTCTTCTTATACTTTCTCTGTTCTCCCCCACATCCACAGCATATAGACAGAGCGCTTCTTGGCCATCTACTGGGACTCTTAATTCTCTGCCTCTAAAAGGCTTAATCTTTTCCTAGGGAAAAGGAGGCAAATAGGTAAAAAAATGCGGGTTTGTGTTCGGAAGGGTGATCCCTGTAGGTCTTTCTGCTGGCTACAATTCTGCGTGCTACTACAGACTAGTCCATAGCAACAACTAACAACAGGGACTTCTCTGTATCCCCTTCTGTCTGAACACTAAGTACTAAAAACAGATGCTAATTGTATGGTTCCAGAGAAAAAGAAAAAGAGCATGCTGGGGTGACTCAGGACATATTCCCGCTGTTGTGCAAGGAAAAATGGTATTTAGATATGTGGAGATTTGTCTGTGGTTAACTGTGGCTTGTTGGGGGCAGGAAAAGGTTATGCATGTATACGCAAAAACTCACAAGCACCACCCTGAGCTATTTTAAGTCTTGGAGATGAAACTGGTGATTATCTACTAAGTTGTTAGCAAATGATTATTCAATGCCATGGTAGGACAAGCTGAACTCAGTGACAAATGAAGAATGGGACAATAAAAAGAATTTTATGTGTTTCTTTTGAAGCATAAAACTTGCTGCAAATTACATATCGTTAAGGAAAGGCATAAAAACTTATTGGAAAACAGAGGGTGGCAATGCTTAGACAAAAATGTAAATGTGACTCTGGTGCCTATATTTTTACCTGAGGGAAATCAATGCCTGTGAAAACACTCAAGACAAGAATGCCTATGAAAATGAAAACACTCAAGGCAAGAATTTATTACCCTATAATTATATTTTTTATTGTATTCTTGAACATCCAGTCAAGTGATAGGAATGCTGTGCTCTGGATCAGAGTCACGCTTCTTTCAGTGCTTGACTATAAGTACTGACAAGGAACTTAGGACAGCAATTTACAACTTAGACACTTCCGTTTATAATTAGGCACCTAAATAGTCAGCATCATTATCTTAGCTAATAAGCACAGGAATGGGAAACTTCTTTAGAAGAGTTAGCTGAAGTTGCTTATTTAGGTGACTTGCAAGTACCAAAGCTTGACAATGCTGTCTATAACCTTCTCGTGCCTTCAGTTACTTCAATCGGTGGGACTGTAAAACTTCACTTGTTACAGGACATTTCACACTACAGCTGTTTTTTGTCACTGTAAAGCTCCACATGCTGGAGTCAGGTTAACTGGCAGGTTTTTGTCACTCTGCTGTGACTTATGTCGATAATAGACCTGCAGCAAACATTGGCTCCAAGCAGTTAGTTTCTCCAAACTCTTTTTTATTTTCTTGAATGCTTGAATAGCAAAAGTCACCATGGAAGGGTAAGCCTCTTTTCCTTGGTATGGTCCTTCCTTGTCTCACCTGACATAAAAATTCAGTCTTTAGGGCATCTTCACCTTTTGGACAGGCAAAATTCTTTTTCAGTAATGCCCTAAGCTGCTAATGAGATTGTTTATACGGACTGTAAGTGGTTAGCAAGAAGATGACCTATTTTTACAACCACCAAAAAATGAAAATTATAGCTCATGACACCACTTTGCAACCTAAGCCTTCTGGTTGTGAGGTCTCATTTGATGCAATGAACTGTCAGGTTCAATGCTGAATGCTACCTTATTCTTCAGTTCCAACCTCCAGGCTGCAAAATCCTAAAGTAATCCCCCAGAGCAGACAGAGCTCTGCTGTCAGGATGAAGTCTGGAGTGAAGTAGGAGCAGCAGTGGTACACTGGAGACAGCTCTCCAGGACTCTACAGCAGTGGGAAGCACCATATGGAGCCCAGGACCAGAAGAGCAGTAGCAAGCACGTACTTGCAAGTGGTCATCACAGAGCTCCTGATGACAGAAGGCCACAGTTTGCTGGTCTGTGGCTCTGCACCCCACAGTGTAACTGTCTGTGGTTGGAAGGAATAACCATGTTGGGTGTGAAGAGATGCATTTGTTTTCCTGTAATGCACTGTCCTGTTGGGGCTCAGTATGAAGGTGTAACCTGTACATTTACATTAATTCTTAAGGCACCTTTACCCTGAATATTTGTATGCAATGTCTCTGTCAGGCTTGAAGAAGATCTCCAGTTTCTTTGCCTGTGCACATTTTGGGGACACTGGTGTGTCTGGCAAATGGAGAACCTGATGTATGAAGAAACCAGGATAAATTGCTTCCAAACTTCAGCTAATTCATGGCAATTTCAGGCACAGAGTCAACAGTGGCATCCCACTGAGCTAAAGGCAGACAGGACCCTACCCATAATAGCTGGTAGAGTCCTCTGGTATTTGGGTGGTACCTGTATTGTCCTGCCTTTTTAAAGCTCCAGGTGCTGTTCTCAAGATGATATTTGTAAATGTGAGCTTTTGTTAAAAAGAAAGATAGTAACTGAAACGCAATAGTCTTCAATATGACAACGAGAAGCTTGAAAATGTAAACTCTAAATGTCCTCAAACCATGAGGAAGCAGAGGCAATTTTTTTTGGTATTTAGAATTTTTAATCCAGCTTTTGGTGGATGCCCCACAACTGGCTCAGGTTCCCTCAGTTGTTTGGCTTTTCCTGAACATGTCCTGTCACTGGAGAGCAGTTTCCAACTTTGTTTCTCTTACCAGTGATGCTGGAGTGGGAGGATTTGCCACCGTGAAACTTACGTTTACACTGGCTGTACCCTGGCTTCTTTCTGTGGTTCTTTCCCTCCTTCTTGCCAAATACTTCAGTTTCTACTGCCAGGAATAAGAAGAAGGGGTGAATGAAAGGTTTTGGTGTGAGTGAAAAGCAAAGGTATGCCATGACAAAGGGAGCAGAGCTGGGAAGTGTGTGGGGGAAATGGAGAGGAGGAGGAAGCTGAGACATCAGGAAGTAGTGTAAGTCTCAAATACTTTGTGTCATTGAACCTCCAGAACTACCAAGACAGAGGTCTCTCTAATTTCTAAACAACGTTATTTTTGCCTGGTTACTATAAACCAATAAACAGGAAATGTGTTATAGTAATAAACAAAGGACAGGAAAAAGGAAACACCACTGATCAAACAGGAACACAGCCTGGGAACACAAAAAGGAACAAACAAGAGTTACGTTTTGCTCCATTCTTGCTCAGGGCTGCAAACGATAATGAGTATGACCAAGCACAGGACAAAAAAAGAGACAGTTGTGGTAGAACAGAAATGAAGATCAACATTGTCAGGGACATTCTGAGGCCTTGTTTATTGCTAGGAGAGAGGATGGGAGCTCTTGACCCTACGCAAATTCTAGTTGCTGTTCTGTCCCTCACACAGGGGAGTTTTACAAGCTTGTCTGTATATGAAGCTCTAACTACCCAACCTTAGATCAGCCTCTTGTCTTTTGCACACATACTTGCATCAATAAAATGAAGCTGTATTAGCATGAAAACATGTACAATACTCAGCAGTTTCCAAAGTTAGACTATGCTTGTGTTGGATGGAAAGTAAAAATATCACTTCTTTCGTTTATATATACATACATTATATAGGTATGTATGTATGTATGTATTTCTTTGTGCAGGAACATCCTATTTGCAGCATTTCTAGGCTTCACTTCAAGGCTAGGGAGTATCCTTTAATGCATCCTTTGCTCTTTTTTAGTATGTTCTGTGTTTCAGCCACAAAACCCTCTTTAGAAAACAGAATGTTTCTGTAGAGAAACTTTAGTCAAAAATAAACCATAGTGTTCTTCTAAATATTGTTCCATGTGGCTCATCCTGAAAACAAAACTACTTTATTGGAAATAGTCTGCTACAAGTTTTATTGGATTATGATTCACTTAAAAATCCCATGGCTTTATGTTACACCTAAAATATAAAAGTGAATAATGGAGAATCATTTGGATTTACATTTTACAAACAGGATATTTGTAAACAAAATGCTTAAATGAGAAAATGAGCTTCCAATAGATAAAAACTCTCAGCATTTGAAATACCTGATTGCTCTTCATTAATGATCTAGATAATGAGGCAGACTACCATCAGCAAGTTTGCAGATGGTACGATACCAGGAGGAGTGGTTGGTACACCAAATGGTTTTGGTACCGCCCTGGGGAACCTGGACAGGATGGAGAAATGAGCCAGCAGGAAACTCTGAAGTTCAAAAAAAGGAAATGCAAGGCCCTCTCCATGGGAACAAATAACCCCATGCACCAGTACCTGCTGGGCACTGACAAGCTGGAAAGCAGGCCCTAGGGATCATGGTGGACTTAAGCCAGGAATGTGGTGGTACCCACTGAAAGGACAGCAGGCACACACTGAAATGCAAGAAATCCCATCTAAATATAAGAAAAAAAAAATACTATAAGGGTGATCAAACACTCTCACAGGTTTCCCAGAGAGCTGTGGTGTCTCCACACTTGGTGATATCCAAAAGCTGGTACTGAACAATGTCCTGATACGCCTACTTTAACTGACCCTTCTCTGAGCAAGGGAGGGTTGGACTTGATTATAAGAGGCCCGTTCAAAAGTCAGCTATTTTGTGATTGTGTAAAATTCATAGTTAAGGAGGAGGGGAATATGCTGCAGCACACCTCTGATTATCTCATTTCTGAAGGTACCCAAAAAACCAGGAGATGTTGCTGAGCACTGTTCTGGAGGTGACTGGAGAGCTGACGCTAACAGAGTCCAAACAGTTGAAGAAGTTTCCTTCACCAAACACCCCAGATGGTTGAACCAGGAGGAAGCTGGTGAGGAAAATTATGGATTCTCAAATCAGAGCAAAGAAGGGCAGGTGGAGTCTCAGCAGGCTGTTTGGAGAGGGGTTACATGCTGGCATAGTAGCTGGTAGGGACGTGGCTGGCTCCCACTGTGTGCCTGATTCCTCTTAGTGCTCCTGAATGAGTACACAGTTGTGTCTAGCCCAGATGGATGCTCAGCTTCATGTTGAAAACAGGCATGGGTCTGGCAGGACTGGTTTCTCATTCAGCTCTGGCTGAATTGGCTTTAGTCGATCCTCTTATTCCTACCAACCATGACAAAATGACTTAGATACTTCTCCAGCAGTACAGCAAGGATAGCTTTGGAAAGTACTACTCAGCATAAGGATGGCAGAAGGATGGGCTGAAGCAAACCCACCCCCCTTGTCTGTTTGGGTCCTTGTGCCAGAAAATAGTGCCACAGAGATCTGGAGGAAAGAGACAGGGTTAAGACTCCCCACCTGCATGACCTTCCTGCATGGTAGCATAAAGAAAGGAGCAAGACACTGCTCCACCAGTGACCAGGGTATCTACGGTTTCTGGCCTAATTAGTAGTGGACCGTCTGTAGCTACGACCTATATTCCTCCATCAGGGAAGCACATGTGTGCTTACTTTGCCATGCTCAGGATAGAGGAATTGCTTTGCTTCTCTGCCAGGAGCCTAACTCTGATGGGCTGCGAGCACACTTTCTAGATCTGCATCTTCCCTGCAAATGCCCCAGCTTCAGTCAACAGACATGCCTGTAGCTGGCGTTAGAAGTCTACTCCAGGTGTTGACCAGCTTCAGCACAATTAAGATTTTTCCCCTCACCGCTGCATGTTCTGTTTGCCATACTGTTTTGTGTGTCCTATACAAATAAAAGCTATTGGAAGAGCGGCAGGTGTGAAGAAATAAGAGGTGCAGAGCAGACAGCCCTTCCTACATGACAGATCATTTCCTCAGACAAAGGGCCCAGTCAAACTGAGCAAATACAGT
Organism: Neopsephotus bourkii; assembly: GCF_033783945.1. NCBI lineage: Eukaryota > Metazoa > Chordata > Aves > Psittaciformes > Psittacidae > Neopsephotus > Neopsephotus bourkii. The sequence continues at coordinate 7,553,803 of NW_026901776.1, read as the reverse complement.
GTAATTAAGATGATCTAGCTTAATTTGTGTTTTAAAGAAAAGGACCTATAATTGTATAATGGCCCATCCTTGCTAAAATGGCAGCAACAGGCCAAATCTCAAGTTTTGCCTGTATGAAAGCATGCTGAGGTCATGAGCAGAAATGCAAAGTGTGGTGGGCAGGACAGATCTCTGATGCCAGTCACACAAAGTACCACACACGGTCCATCATAAGGGTATCAGCACATATCGCCAAATCTGGCTGTGGTTTAAAATGCTGGTAATTCTGATTCTAAGACAAATGAGCTAGTTCTACAGTTTTAAGGAAGGGGCACATTTTCCTTCAGGCCACAGTTTGAATCCCTGCCTTATCTGCTAAACCTTCTGGTACTTTAGTATTTTGCACACACCAAGTGCTGAACACAAGTCTGAAGAATTTTGGTAATAACTGTTGAGCATTCACACTGGCCAAGCACACAGCAAGCAAATCCTTTATGCAGCCCATTTTCCCTCGGTGTCATTAGTAAAACTATTTAAAGTTTAATCAGCCTTTTCAGTTCTTGGCTAGGCTCTCATTCTGATGTCTCTAATGAAAAATTCCCTAAAGAAGTTTTGTGCCACTAAGCTGATACAGGTGCAATGCACCAGGTCGCTAAAGCAAATTATTCTGTCTTTGAAAACCTGAGATATTTATTCTTAAGTCCAAAAATTAAAACCTTTACAAACCAAATGTTAGGAGTAGAAACCTGGGAGTAAAGCAAACCAAAGCCTGCATCAGTTAGTCTTGGCAAAATTAGTAGAGAACAGAACAAACCAAAATACTACCAAGGGAAGGGGAAAGGCACAAACATAAAGGCACTCACAGTGTAATTTTTTCAGAGTGGATTTTCACCAAAATCTCTACATAAACTGAAAACTTCGTTAGAACAGAAAGCTTGAGAGGCTTTAGTGGACACAGCTCTTGTTTATTATGTGAGACTGTGATGTCAGTCCAGGTGGACGCTGTAATGGAAATACATTATTTCAGTCCGGTTTCTTTGAAGGTTCTTTGAAGATTAACCCAACGTCACAAACTATTCATGTCATATAAAACCCATTGGCAACGCCAGGGTTGCTTCCATCTAGAAAGCCCTAAGGCTGTATGGAAAGTACATAAACTGGCCTACAAACTATTTGTGGGATAGTGGCTCAGTAAAGGTAGGTTAAAATCTTTTGATGCTTATTGTCAACAGTTTGGAAAAGATAAAAGGCCAAGTTTTCCAGAAACATGAATGTGTCTGTCTTGAGCATGAAAAATAGTCTCCAGGCGTGAATGGGATCAGTATTTGCACAAACAAATACCTGAGGGCACAGGACCTGCACGTTAGTCGTGAGCTTGGTGCACATGTCATAGATGATGCAGACCATTTAAAAAGCAAAGCAAACAGCACCTTTTTAGGAAATATACCATAACCCCAAAGTGGAGAAAAGGAAAGAGGGGAATTCATCTGAGATCGGAAACTCTCCCACATACCTCTCAGCTTGACTAGATTTTTATGAGAAGCTAAAGAGAAGCTACTCTCAGGAGGTCCCACAACAGGTGTAAACCAGCCTCCAGGATCCAAAGGTCTCAAGAACTTGTTCACATAAGCCTGTTACCGAAGAAGATAAAGGAGAAGGAAAGTCTTGATGTTGACTTGAAAAAAGGAGCATTTTGTTTCACGACAGAAGAGTTGTGATATGGTAACTCTGTCTATTGCTGCCTGGGAAAACCAGCGTAAGGAAATTCTCTATTAACGCTGGCTGTTGTAACTTCACCTGGGTTGAAGGAATTGCAATGGACCTTTATTGAGGCTCAATCACTATGCACTTAGAGAACTCTCTCACACATGTACACACAAGAGGCTGTATTTACTCATGATGTATGCACTACAGCCACAACATACTTGCAGTAAGTGCAACCTTTTGCTAAGGAGGTCTTTATTGCAACAGTGCAGGAAGGAAAGTTTTCTCTTGCAAAGCATGCTTTGCACATTTCTGACTCAGGCTGGGAGGAGTTCTCTGTGCTCCCCCAGCTCTCCCTGCCCATGTTTCCTCTCGTGTCCTGTACTAACAGCTAACAGCATGGAGTGGATCCACTGCTCCCAACTGGTACATGAGTACCTTGTCAGACACTTTGTAAGGAGTCCTGGCAGCCTCCTGGAAGTTGAAAAGCTGATTTTGAAACTAGTGGAAGCTGCTGAGGGCCAGAGCAAGGTTCTGGGGCAGGTGGGGACCTAACTCCATGTTGGATGGACTCATTTACATCTCAATATTCATCACCATGTGCCTTTTCCTCAGCACAGGTACCAAAAGCAAGCCAGCTCCTTTTCATGAGAACAGGGTACTGTCTTTCTTTTTCCCCTTATGAGAAGAGTGCTGGTTATTCTATATATCTGAAGGTCCCTTTTTTTTGTCTGGGTGGGGGGTGGTAGGGGAAGACTCTCTTCCAGAGGTTGCACTGGTTAGGTGAATCAGGAAGAAGCCCCTTTGCCGAAAACACTGTGTGTCAGACCCTATGACAGCAGGGACAGAAAATGCTTGGAGAAGCAGACCTGCAGGTTATGTAGATCTGCTAATAGCTTGTTTAAGAAGGGCTTAGACATGTAACGGTGTGGACATATCCACACCTCAGTAGTTACAACACACTGAGAGGCAGTTACTTAGGCAGGCAGACAACTCTAATGCCTCCCCAGGCAGGTGCACTGGAAAAGCCGCTTGGGGATTTGAGGGCTGAATTCAGGTAGCTGAAGTGGCAGGTGGAGGCCTCAGCCCCTTGGCACTGATCCTCTCATGGTTGCTAAAAGTGTGGTAAGGAACTGAAATTTTTCTGCATGAGTGAAAAAGAAAAGGTGCTGTCAGTGGAAAAAAAGCCGTTACAAGTCCATGGCTTCTGCAAGGCAGGCATTGTCACAAGCCCAGGCAGCAGTACCCAGCACAGCATTTAGGGGCAGCTTTATTCAGCTCTGCCACTGCACTCTGGTGTGCATGAGCTCTCTGAGGACTTATGCGGCAGCGTGGAGTACATTCAGACTTTAGCTAGCCCTCAGAATACCCAACTCTACAGGTAGTTTCCTGATCCAGTGTTTCTCATCACTGAGGGAGTCTTTGGTTCTGGTTCGTAAAAGCTAGCACCAGAAGAAACCATGCATTAGCTTTTTTGTTCTGAATTCGTTGGATTTCTTTCTTTCTGCCGACAGCAGCCCCTTGCAGAGTGTCAGGTTTGTTAAATGCTTGTCTAAACCTGCTTCCACCTAAGAAAGTTACCTGAATTTTGCTGACTGAGCATTTTTCCTTATCTATGAGGAGCCCAGATTTGCCAGGTGGCTTGAACTGACCAAGACAGCCTGGGTTTCCAAGTGAGTGCTGTCTGCCTGGGCCATGGGCCACTCCAGAGTAGTAAGTAAGTCATTCTTAGGCTGAAGTAGACAGGAGATGACACAACAATGTCACAAAGCAATGCTTTGTTTTGGGTTCAAACAGATTTATGAAGTCCAGGGACACATGGTACAAGTGCTACTAAAAGCACAAATCCTGAGGTCTTTGATAATTCAACAGTAAGTCTAATGACTGTTGATAGGCTGTAGACATACCTCAAACTCTATTTATAATTAGAAATATTCAGAGTTATAGAAGACATAGGTTGGTTAGGAGCTTCAAAGACCACATGTGAAAGGATTCACATTTGAAAGCCAAATGCCATAAGCCATATGCTCACTGTGCATATCACTCTCACTGTGCATATCACTCTAAAATCATCTACTCTGGAGATAAGTAGCAAACATACCTGCAGTTCAAAGCCAAAGGTGAAATTGCTGTATTTTTCAATTAATTTTTTGATGATTTATTAACAAGGAATAGTGGCAGAATGTCCCTTGTGTCATGGCCAGCATAGGGTGTGAGTTGAGGGGAGAGAATCCTAGGCACATCATATCTCTACTCAGAAGCTCTTTGAGTCTCAAGAGAGCCTGAGAGCTCTCCTTCCCCAAAAATGTTAATTCATTTGTTGCTACTGACATAAATTGATTTTTCTCAGCATCTCATAGTAGCAGGTATGCATTTGCTATTACATCTTTGTTAGACATTTAATAGCTGATGTCCTTATTTTTTTCTCAAGATACTTCTTTTACAGAAAGCAAATAGAGTTTTTAAAATGTTGTCTATGTTTCTAACCTCATTTTTGTGTTTCCTTTCTTTGAACTAATTGCTCATTCAGTCCTGATGAGTTCTGTTTCCCAGTATCCCATCTGAACATCATTACACTGTGGATGTATTTAATCACCTTCTGATCACCTCAGAAGGAGGGGCCAGTAACATACTACTTTCCTTAGCTTACACTTACTCAAAGAAAAATAATATATTACCTCAGGGACCAATTTATTTTATGCTGGTTATTGATGCTATCATCTGATATCCATCAACGAAGCTTTTTATTCTGTTTATCTCCATGCATAATACAATTGTCTGGAGAATCTATGTGAACTTTTAAAAAGAATTAAAACAATATACAACCTCCTTTATATGTGATAGCAAGTGAAAGCCTTGTATGATGAAAGCATCAGTATTGGTTTGGTTTAGTTCCCAGATGTGCATATTCCACTTCTCCTGTAACTCTCTAAAGTCCTCAGGTTGGCTCAGTATATCAAGTCTATTAAAAGCTCCCCAGTGACATCCATGTTACAGCAGAACTGCTTGGATGCCAGAAGCATTCTGGAGTTTGAATGCTTTCCTGTTTGCGTACTAAAAAATGCTGGATGCTAGGCTGTGACATCACCTTGTTCCAAATCCTATCTTTATGGTTTCAACTGCTCTACTTTCCCATGCTTTTAAGGAGCAGTTTAAGCTCCTCTAGCAGCTTGTTGGTTCAGTGGAGAGATTTTTGACTCTTTCATCCGAAGTCTAACAAGCAAACACTGGTGATGTAGCAGGAGTGGAGGGCTTTATTTGCTGAAGCCTGCCTCTCAGGGGAAGTTTATTGGCATATTTGAAGAGCTGAGGATGTTTTTGTAGTGTAGAAGCCAAGCTGACTGTGATAAGATCCTGTGGGGTGCAACACCAGGGTATTTTCTGTGTTTAGTTAAACTCTTATATCTGGGAGTAATTTAAAACGATGATTAGATTTTATTGAAGGCTTGTGATTCCATTTTCTCAAGAGGCCTATAAACATGAGGGTCTTCTTAGTCTATGAACAACCCGTACTCCAATGCCAGTCTTCAAAACAAACAAACAAAAATCCGCAAGACCTCTCCTAAGATCATTGTTGAGATTCCAAGGCCTTATAAATTAATTAGCTGTCCAAAAGAAAGAGAGGGTGAAGTCTAGGAGAGTCACTGACCTCCCATAATAGTGCACTGAGCAAGCCAGAGTCTGATCCAAGGCTTGCTAAACACAGTGAAAGGACTTCTTGCACTCCAACAGGAGTCCAAGGACTCTGCTACATCAAATGGCACCATGAACTATTGGGAATTGTGACTCAAAATTTATGACATACTTGGAAGGAATATCAGCTTTATGGACAAGAACAACAGAGAGCTGGAATTTTATATATGTAAAACTATCTTGCTATAAAGTTGTGGAATACTAGAAGTTAGCAGTGGCAATCATCAGTTGAATAGTAATAGGATTCTTGCTTTGTTTGTCCAGTCAAGACAAATGGAAAGAGCCCACAAATATACAGGGAAACATTACTTCCAAATTCCTGTCTTTCCTTGCTGAGCTAGTGTTTATACAGAATGTACAATAGGCACAGCAGCATGTTGTGCAGACCAACCGCAGTGCTGTCACTGCCACCCTGTTAAAACTTGTTGTTCAATATATAGCTATCATCCATCTAAGAAATACTCACCCTGAACATTATTTCTGTTGGAAACCACCTTCAAAGTCTGTGTCACTTGCATGACTAACCCAGACTGTTTTCTTGTGACAGAGCAGTCAGAGAAAACTCTCTACTTTCTGTAGTAGTGATTGTAATCTTCTACATATGTTAACTATGAAAACACAAATCAGATAACCTCCATAGTACTTCACTAGCTGTATGTTGGATTGTTTCCTGTGCTAAGTTCCTCTGTTTCCATAAGACCACAGTTTTACACTAGTTGTGTGTAATCTTCTTTAAACAGCCACATAAATGGAGACACACTGGGGAGAAGAAGGAGGTCTCTATTTTGAAACTGCTGCAATTGATGGGATTTTTATTTATGGTATCAGTGTAAAAAACCTTTTCTAATTAAGACTGTTTCAAAAGGCAACCTACTCAACGTCTTGATTTTGCAATACCTTAAAACAAAAGTTGAAAACCTAAATGCCTAAAGATGGGCTTCTGATTTTCACATATTTGCAGTTCTTGAATATTAACTGAACAGGAAAATAAAATTGTTTCTCAGGTTTGCTTTGCTATAGTATTCCGGGGTATTTTTGCCACATATGGTACCCAGAGGATTGTGAGAAATGGAACTTCAAGCACTAGGTTTGGTATTTTTTTTCTATTCTAGAGCTGAGGGATCAAGCAGCAAGCCAAGAAACACCACAGAGGAATGTGTTGAAGGAATAGCAGTTCAGGTAGATGTATTAGCATGTTTCCTTCTATTGCACCATTAAATTCTGGAGCCCGGCCTTGCCAGGACTCAGTGAAGCCTTCAGCATAAGTTACAACCCAGTGGGGCTCCCAGGTTCACTAGATTCACACACCAGAAACCTGCCAGCAATACTGCAGAAAATGTAACTCTTTCTTTGAAAACCAGATGCAGCCGACAGTGGTAGAGATGCTAGCGTTCATACATTCACAGTGGGTCCACGAAATCCCACCCCGTCAGCTTCTTGCTGTCAGCAGTTTTGGAAACCTTTCTGGAGTCTCCTATATATTATTATTTTTCTAGAAAAATATGCTTTCCATGGAGTTGCATAGATTTTGGCACAAAAACACAGACCTTTGGAAGTTTTAATTTTCCTTTAAAATGCCATAATGCTTTAAAATCCTTTAATTTTCCTTTAATTTTTCCTTAAAATGAAGTGGTTTTTTGGGGTTGGTTTTTTTTTTTTGCAGGCTTTTGATCACTTTCTGGATTTATTCCTGTTGAATCTTGTGAAATGCTTTCATAAAGGAAATAATTCATTAATGGTTGTAGCTCTTAGTACAGGCCTAAATGAGGAAGGGAAGTCTGAGTTCCCTGTTGCTGGTGATGGCGGTACATAGGAAATCCTTGCCCAATCCTCCCACCTAGTACTTGGCACGGGACATAGCTGGAGAGCAAAAGGTTGGAGGCTGGGGAAGTGTTATATCTAAGGTGATTACAATTTATTAGGGCTATATACAAACAAACCCTCTGCACTAATTAGGGAGACTGGCAGAGAAGGGAGTAAATTGCAGCAGAAAAGGAAGACAGGAAGGTGAGCTGATAACAAGAGTCACCCTGACAGAAGCGTGAGGCACTGCTGTCAGCGCTGCCCATTTTCAGTCCCTTGGTGAAATGCAGTCCAAGTTAAAAACTGTGTTGCCCATTGGGAGCCATGGTCTCAACAGGACTCTGATTTCAGCTGTCATCTCTGGAGACTTTATTCAAGAGGAAGGAACTCGAGCAAGGGAGGTTCCTTAGAACTGTTAAAAAGGTTGTCCAGGGAAGTAAATACAGACTGTGTGGCTTTGAAGTACTTGTTGGTTGTCTCTGTCATGCACTGCTACAAGGAAGAACCAAGACTTTCAAGAGCGCAAAACGGATCCTTCCTCAGACTCTTTCTTTTCCATTTAAGTATTACTTTTTCTTATGTCTGGAGTGACAGAATGAGGGTTTTCCTACTTCTGCTGAGCCTCAACACTCTTAGCGATGGAAAATTGTCTTGGTCAATCTTTTCACAGTGGCTTAGTTGGTCTTTGGTTTTCCTGGTTCAATCCTGATTCTATAGTGTCTGTCTACACCCAGTGTAGAGTGTCTTAAATTTTGTCTGCTGTTCCTGTTATTAGGAGCATGATTGCAGTGATGAATGTTTATGAAACAGCTTGAGGAATTTCATCCTCCCCTGGTAAACTGTGTAGGAGATTGCCTTAATGGACAAAGAAAAACTTCTGCTGGACTGTAGCCAGAAGCTTGGACTTGCTTACAAAGACACAAACACACGTTCAACCTTCTGGTATTGTGTACAGAAGTCACATTAAAAAAAAATAAAATAAAAAAAATTCATCTCTCTTCCCACAGCCTAAAATGGAACCCGTGAAAGATTAATGGTTTTCACCATTTTACAGCAAATTATTTAGTTGTGACAAGTTTAATTCTGCCTCTTGACCAGATGTCTTACAAAGCTGTCCTGCTCTACTTTCTTCTACATATATCTCTAGCTGGGAAAATAAATCACAGGTGACTGTAAAAAAGTGAAGAGAACTAAACGATATGAAAAGAGAAAGTCATAAAAAAAGCTTTATTTACATGTGTAAGGATTCTGTCTTGAAACAACAGGTTAAAAGCTGCAGCCCAGTTTTAACTTCCCCGAATAGTTTGCTTGAGCAAGACTTGGGACTTTGGTTCAGCAAGCCATGATGTTAGATTTATGCTTGTGCAGTTTGTTTAACCAGGGCCTGGATAAAGACTTCAGGGTTTGAGCTGTTCTGAAGTCTACATGGCACAGGGCACTCTGGTCTTAAGTTAAATTTGCTGTTGACTGGTTTCTAACCTACACTGAAGAGAAGCAGAATCACCATGTGTTGTCTAGATAACCTATAATGTTGCATTTGTTGTAAAGGAAATAGACAGAGCTATACCAAAGAATGGCTACTGACAGGTAAAGAGCCTAAAAACATTCATGCCAGTTGTTGAACGTTTCACTGCTTCCTTAAAAAATAGATGCTTAGCAGTTAGAGAGTATCAAACAGAACCTCAGCATTACTGAGCTAGCAGCCAGGGTGCACTAGTGTCTTTCTCATACTAAGAACAGTAATTGGGAACTATGAATGGCCTTCTGTGTTTCCTCCCCTCACTGGTCTAGGTTAAATGTCCATTAACTGTATCCCCATGGAAAATGTCATGTGCCAGGAATGGAAAAGCAGCAACAGTCCCATGTAGCTGATGAAGCGATTAAAAGTTGACAGGTCCCTTCTGCCACTATATCTCAACAAGGAAAGATGGGATGCCTCTTTTTCCTTAGAGCACCTTATCCCTGCTGCTGTGTAGGGGCTGGAGAAGGATGGATGCTCTTTCTGCTGTTGGCATTACTTGAGGTGCTCTGGAATAGGAAACTGACTACTCTTCCCTTCACTGGAGCCCTGAAGAACCAGAATTTTTGTTCCACACTTCTGAAAAAGACTATCTATCCAAAGTGGGATTACACTGGAAATATGGCCTTGATCCTGGCTCCACCTCTCAGGTCCACAGGCTCCCGGATGCACGATAGCTTCCCTAGTGAGCTGTCAAGAAGCCCAAAAAGCATGCAAACTGCTGACAGAGAAAGCCAAGTAAGCCTGCAGGGGAAGCAGGCAGCCTGGGATCCTGCCTGGCTTCTATCACAGCCAACATGCTGCTCAGCAGCCTGTCAATTACAGTTTGGGTTTGGGGCTTTTTTTTCCCAATGAAGAATTTTGTCAGAAATTTCCAGCCAGCTCTGTTCTGTGTTGCTACTGATGCTTCAAATGAGAAAGCCAAAAATTGCCCAAGTAGCCTCACACTGCCCAGGAAAGGTGCAGGGCCTTGGGATACCTGGCATTACGGCAGGTCTGCAGTTCTGGCTGCCACAACCCAACCGTGAACACACTTCAGAAATGTCAGATATCCCCTCCAGAATTATGTATGCATATTCACTCTAGTGTGACTTCCAAACAGTGCACATGCCTTTCCAGGGACTTTAAAGGGGTTTATGCAACACTGTAGTCCTCTGATCAAAAGTTCTGCTGCTTATAATGAGTCCTCATCCTGGTCAATATTCTTTGAATTTAAGAAGAGGGAAAGTGACTTCTCCTGCTATTTTTTTTCCCCACAAAGAAATATAGGCTTTTTTATTAAAAACCTACCTGTTTAATAACATGCACTTGTCACCTTAGCTGACTGAAATGCATTTATAGCCAAGCTGGACAATAGCACCTATCTGAAGTAAACAGAACAACCAAAATTACTGGGTCCAAAACTACTGCCACTGAAGCTGGACTTTTAAAATGAATTGGGACATTGCTCCTGATGAGTAATACTGTTGAAGTGTTACTGTGACTTTACTGGCTCAGCTTAAGCAACAAATCTATAGTTGTTATTTCTTTACATTGCAACTCTTCATATACTGCTCTTTCCCATATAAGAAAGTGAAACATAACGAAAATATGAAGCTTGTGCTTAGTGCGGTTTCTTTACCTTCCCATGATATTTAGAAGTTCATATAACAATGAAAATGGACTAGAATCTAAGCAGTAACTTGACTTTTTAAACTGAAGTGCCTATAATGATGCTGTTTGAGATAATTTTTATTATGCTTTACTGTTTGAGATAATTTTTATTATGCTTTACTGTTAAAAACTGATTATGGTCTTGGAGCCAGCACAAAAAATGAGCCATTGCCTCAAACGAATGAGTACAAAAAAAAACCAAAAAGAAGATGCAGATAAGAAAAAATGCACTGAGAAGCCCATGTTTGTTTAGAAATACAGGTCAAGCTTCTTTGCTGCACTAGGCTGCTGTTCAGTACAACTATTCAGGAGAAGGCAGCCAAGATAAGCAGGGCAGCTCTTACAGCTTCGTGATTTTCTGCTCATCCTCCAGTTTCAGTTCAAAATAGATTGCAGGGCATCTTGCCAAAGGCCAAAACTAAAGTCACCCTTTTTAAGACAAAAGAGATAATGATGATCACATGGGCTGGCCTCCCATATAATACAATTCAGTATCTGTCACCCATAATTTCCATGTCAAACATGTCTTGCAACAGGCAGAGGTCGGTATACTAACATACGCATGTAAGAGCAAAGCTCAGCATTCTACAGCCTTCAGCAGATGGATTACTACTGTTATGCAACCTATAGAATCATAGAATAGCTAGGGGTGGAAGGAACCTTAAGATCATCTAGTTTCAACATCCTGCCATGGGCAGGGACACCTCACACTAAACCATGTCACCCAAGGTTCTGCCCAACCTGGCCTTGAACACTGCCAGGGATGGAGCAGTCACAACGTCCTTGGGCAATCCATTCCAGTGCCTCACCACCCTCACAGTAAAGAATTTCTTCCTTATATCCAATCTAAACCTCCCCTGTTTAAGTTTGAACCCATTACCCCTTGTCCTATCACTACAGTCTCTAATGAAGAGTCCCTCCCCAGCATCCCTATAGGCCCCCTTCAGATACTGCAAGGCTGCTATGAGGTCTCCACACAGCCTTCTCTTCTCCAGGCTGAAAAGCCCCAACTTTCTCAGCTGATCTTCATATGGGAGGTGCTCCAGCCCCCTGATCATCCTCGTGGCCTCCTCTGGGCTTGTTCCAACAGATCCATGTCCTTTTTATGTTGAAGACACCAGAACTGCACACAATACTCCAGGTGAGGTCTAACAAGAGCAGAGTAAAAGGGCAGGATCACCTCCTTCGACCTGCTGGTCATGCTCCTTTTGATGCAGCCCAGGATACGGTTGGCTTTCTGGGCTGCGAGTGCACACTGAAACTGGCTCATGTTCATTTTCTCATCGACCAGCACCCCCAAGTCCTTCTCCACAGGGCTGCTCTGAATCTCTTCTCTGCCCAACCTGTAGCTGTGTCTAGGATTGCTCTGATCCAGGTGTAGGACCTTGCACTTGGCATGGTTAAACTTCATGCGGTTGGCATCAGCCCACCTCACAAGCGTGTCGAGGTCCCTCTGGATGGCATTCCTTCCCTCCAGCCTATCAACCGAACCACACAGCTTGGTGTCATCGGCAAACTTGCTGAGGGCGCACTCAATCCCACTGTCCATGTCAGTGACGAAGATGTTGAACAAGACCTGTCCCAACACCAGTCCCTGAGGGACACCACTCGTTACTGGTCTCCAGGTGGACACTGAGCCATTGACCACAACTCTTTGTGTGCGGCCATCCAGCCAGTTCTTTATCCACCGAGTGGTCCATCTATCAAACTGATGTGTCTCCAATTTAGAGACAAGGATGTCGTGTGGGAGATCTGTTCCCCTTTGAAGGAGCCTTTCTGTCCACAGAAGTGACAGGAAGCCTACACCTATGTACCCTGGCTGCACTGTTAAATTCAGGGGGAAGGAATCCAGATCACGGTCACCTTTGTTGCAGAAACAATCTCTTCTTGGCATTTAAATTTTTATAGACTTTCTCCACCTTCCTTTATTTCTTCTTTGCTTTTACCTCCAGTTTTTACTTGTGATTATTCCGCCTTTCTTCTGAGCATCATTTCTACTGCTTCCATTTCTCTTTGATTTTTTTTCCTAAGATTCAAAGAACACAACCCTGAGAGCTGAATCTTTTTCATTAAGGGTTAGCTTACACAGAGCCACACCAGGAGAATTACTTTCATTCTGCTCTAATCTAAAAACAGGAACAAACACCACAAAGATCTCTGCTACTCTCTTAACTAGTCCTGAGAGATTTGTTATTCTCCCTCAGACAGAGGTACAGCCCATAAGCAGTTACATGTGTTCTTTTCTTTCTTCATTTGTATCGCCTACCCTTTCTACTACAACAGTCCCAGTTAGTGGTGAGCCCTCAAGGTACACTTCCATGAGATGAGTCAAATCCATCACCTTTTTAATTCAGCTCTTGGCCATATGCTCCTGCCTTTTTTTCCTCACACTGGGTTTTACCTGGAGCAGATTCAATCCACTGATGTGGCAGAAAACTCACTCAACAAATAAGTGTTTTTCAGCCGTGTGAGTGAGTTGAGTAACTTAGCGAGCACTGGATTTGGTGCAAGGGAGGGTGTAAAAGCACACACTCCGGATGGCAGCAGGCTGTTTTCTGAGCAGCTTCATTTCCTAATGATGCTCTTTCCTTGTTGCCTCCTTTTTTTCCAGACTTCGGACTGTCTATTTTCTTTCTCTTACCTCTGCTTAGACAAAACTAGTGAAAACCAGAGACTAACATGTTTGTTCATATCTCAGTCTCTTAAGGCCAACTCATTTTTTTAAGCCAGGCTCCTAGATTCACCCAAGGTACTCCCAAAGTGATCAGTGGCTCCTGACCCCATCCCTCCCTGCTCTTCACAGCTGGACCTTCAGCGGGACACAAGACAGCGACAGCTGGGTATCCCAGCCCAGTCCCGTCGGGTGTAATTAGGGGTCTCACACGAGGATACTCTGGGGTGAGAACTTGTGATCACCCCTGAAGTGCAGGAACTCCAGGCACGTTGCGCTGCTGTTCGTCCCCGAAACGCACCGCAAAGCTCCCGCTCAAGAGAGGACCACCAGCGAAGGGGGGGACGGGGGTGGACTTTTCCTCCAGTACAAACAGGCTCGTTCCCAGGGTCATCACGGGCCGCCCTCGCCCTCAGCAGAACGGACACCCCCGCGCCCCGCCGCAGCCATGAAGACGGCGGTGCACAGCGGGGCTGCTCTCACCGGCCTCAGCCGGCTCCGTCGGGCGCCGCCGGCAAAGCGCCCAGGCCGCAGAGCTGCCCCTGGTCTGCGGGCTCCCCCTGCCGGCCCGCGGCCTCGCTGAGGGAGAGCGCCCGCTCCCGCCGCTCCGCCCCTCCCCCGGCCAGACCGCAGCTGCGCGGCGGCACTCGCGCGCCACCAAGTGGGGCCTCTGAGGCGCGCCGGCGTCCTTAGGGCCCGCGAAGGGAGGCGGGAGGGGATTTACCTCAGGTGACAATTGACCGCGTCGGTTCCAGGCGGCCTGGGCAGTGCGTGGGGGGCTTGCTCGGGCACTGAGCGTTTCCGAGAGCCTCTGGTGTGTGTGGCGCAGGCGACTCAGGCACCTGGGGAAGGATGGAGGGCTCCGTACTCCTCCTGCGCTGGAAGCACAACAGTATGTATGGTACAATCATAGAATCGGCTAGGTTGGAAAAGACCTTTAAGACAAGTCCAACCATTACCCCAGGACTGCCAGGTCCACCACTAAATCGTGTCACTGAGGGCATCTACACGGTTTTTGAATACTTGGAAATTCCATTCACACCCTTATTTGTGAGAACACTGCAGTAAATTAGAAAATAAGCTATTTTTTTAGCATTATTTCTGTATTTTTGGAACATGATCTAATGCAAAATAGTGAAATCGCTGTCTGATCTACGTCACTGCTGCCTCACACACTGTTGTCACTTTAACTCTGATGTGTATCAGACTTGTTCAGTGTAGTGCTAGATTTAATTCTTACTCCAGAATTCTCACTCAGTAGGGATTTCTGTTGTATGAGGAATGCAGATCTGCAGACTCCTTTAAAGCATTCTAATTTTATTTTTTAATTTTTTTTTAATGGAAGTATCAAAAAGGATTGGTTTGCATGTGGAAGACAGACCATTTTTTGCTATTATCATACTTCTGTAAATTGTTTTCTTGCCTTTGAAATAAATGTGAGACCAAACCAACCTTTACACCTCCATTTGATTTTAGAAGTGACAGACACAATCCCACTGAAATGAAAACAGTTTAATAAAATTGCTTTGACATTGTTTTCATTTTGCTGGTTCTGGGGCAAGCTTTTCCATTTCTGGTTTTGACTTTCACAGCTGTTTCACTTGCTTAAATCCCACTTTCCCAATCAAAGGCTATTAGGTAAAACACAAAGTACTTCCTTTATGAACATGGATGATCTTGGAAAACTGTTTAGTAACTTCTGAAAGTGGATTATCTCCATATGCAGTGGTAATTTACATGCTTGTTGACACAGAAACCTGTATTTCCATGTTCATTTGAGAACTGGAAAACAAAACAAGAAAACAGAAAATGATGTTTCAGTTCTTAGTACAATTTCCTCTTAAGGCTGGAATTTTAACTGTGTTCTCAGAAACAACTGGTATTTCAGTCTGAATATAAAAGCACATGCCAATGAAAATGTTCCTAAAATAACTACTTTGACCAGAAGTCTGTTTAAGAGAACATTGTAATGTTGCCTGAGCTGCTTTTCTAGCTGTTCATCAGATTTGGATTTTTGAAACTAAGTATTGGGTCAACAGTAAGTGGCAATAGAAGAAACATATTCACTGCTTTCACAACCACTACCGCTTATACTCTAGAATGTACTGGGAGGGATTTTGTTACTTCTGCTAAAATACAAAGTTCTAGGCAGTCAGAAAGCCCAAGTCTCAATCTGGACCACACTGAATAGTGATTCCCCATATAACCTACTGGTTTAATCTCACTAACACAGGCTGGGTGAAATATTTCTAAATCAGAAAACCAGTAAGTCAACACAACAAAAACATGCAAACATTTAAAAGGCCATCATTACTATTCTTGACAACTGATGTTAATACCCTCTTTTACAAGAGGGCTAACTTTGTATTGAAATTGCTGCAGCCTTCTTTTCCCACAAGGTAGCAGCATTAGAATTATGAATGAGCAAGAGGCTTGTGAGCCCACCTCACCAAAATTGATAAAGGCTGCCTGGTGTATTTACTTTTTAGTCTTCAGGATCTCTGAAGTCTGCATCTCAAAATTGGAGGAAAAGCTTCTAAAACACTAGGAGTGGGTGAGAACAGCAATTAATAACATCTACATTTACATTTTACTTTAACAGACCTGTCACCTGCTGAAAAAGCACATCAGGGGACGTGAAACAATCTGCAAAGCTAAAATGCTATGTGTATAAATATACTTGTGGGGGTGTGTATGAGTGTGTGCCCCCCGAATACCCCTGTAGCAATATTTTGCTGTATAAAATAACAAGGCAATAGAAATCATTCCTTTTATACAGCAAAAATCCTGTAACTGATCAGAAGTTTCTTTTTGCTTCCCCTTGACTCTCCTATTTTCACCACCTTTCCTCATGCTTTTTGCTGCATTTATCAATTATCATTGTCCAAAAATAACCCTACAGTGAAGGAGGAATCCCTTTGCCAATGCACAGTAACTGCCAGGTGGAGGTGACTTCCTGCCCTGTCTTATCTGAATAGTTGTGTAATCTACACCAAAACCTCCTGGTGTAAATATGTGTGTACAGAGTAATGGTTGGGCATTTCAGAGGCAAATCTTCCAATCATCCCAGCTTGGCAAGCTTTGCTTCACCCCATGGGCCAGGCTTAGGGCACATGATCTGCACTTTGGGAAGATCCATTGCAGAGGTACACTCAAAGCACTGCAGCCACACAAGGGCACGCGGATCAGTCAAACAACACAGGGCACAGCATGGATGTCGTGGCTGCAGCACCAGTGGTTTTGCCTACAGATGCATGCCTCTTGGTACCCACTGCTTGCTAACATACACATAGCTTTAGTAGTCTAGATGGAAAATTCAAATCAGAAGGGAAATTTTCTATACGCTCACAAGTGCTAGTAAAGAACAGGGGCAGAAATGATTGAAGAACACACCATGTCACCCAGACAAAAGTGTTTTTTAATGTGAAATTGCAGACATCCTAGGGCCATGTATTAGGCGGCACTGGAGGGACCAATCTGTGGAGCTCAGAAAGGGGCACTCTGCCATTTGCAGATGGAAATGGTGAAACTCTTTAATATGCTCTGAAATAGCATATTGATAGGGAAACTGAAAAAAAATATAATTGCTATTATATAATTATATAATAAATCATTAAATAGAAGAAAATACATTGGGTGATGTGGAATGCGTGTGTGCACACGCATATTTATAAAAAGTTTGACTTTTTAAGTTTAGACTCCCAAGGAATATACACATATATATGTAAAATATATAACAGCTACATTTATTAACACACTTTTATGATTTTTTTCTAACTATCAATATTTTTTCCCCTTTGGAGTATACCCAGGCACTCCCAGGACCAATTCTGTTTGTGAAGGTATCAGACAGCTGTGGGATTGCGTCTAACGTAGCCTAACATACACAAACTCTTTTAAGCTGCCAACTGTCATCTCTTACATCAAGGAAATTGACTCATATACCAAGGCCTAAAAAATTAACATAGCTTGCATAAATACATCTTGATAATGTCCTTGAGCTTCCTGGTGAGAAGAAGACAAACCCAAAGAAGTAGGAACAGCATGTACATGATTTTTTTATTTTGATTTTTAAATGCCATGTCAGCAGTGACCATTTGTACTTAGCTGAAATTGCAGCACAGGCTCCTATAAATCAATGCAATAAATAAATAAACAGATGACTGTGTATGCAGTTGAACTAATGAAGCCAGCTTTCCTATCAGTTTGTATCTTGTAGTTCAAGTCCCTCTCATCCAATAAAATGCAAGCTCTGTTTTAGCTTTCCCTGTCCTGGCAAAATGCTTTTCTCCTGTGTGGATTCTCAGCTGTGAAACAAGGGGTGAGCAATATTCCTCGTAGCGGAGGCACTAATTCAGGGCTTTCTCCTTTAAAAGATCAACTAATTCAAAGAAACTTGACAGAAGTTAGTTTCTCTGTTGAGTTTGACTGAGGTTGGCCAAATGTTGAAAAATATTGGAGAGGATGCAGAATCATAAAATCATAGAATCATAGAATACTTAGGGTTGGAAAGGACCTTAAGATCATCAGGTTCCAACCTCCCTGCCATGGGCAGGGACACCTTGCTCTAAACCATATTACCCAAGGCCTCGTCCAACCTGGCCTTGAACACTGCCAGGGATGGAGCATTTACAACCTCCCTGGGCAACCTATTCCAGTGCCTCACCACCCTAACAGGAAAGAATTTCCTCCTTATATCCAAGTACAGTTACACTTGCACACAAAGACATAAAGACAGTGGGAGTTCCAGTAACATCTCCTCTGGGAACTATGCTAAGAGGTTTATATAAGAAAACAGAAAAGATCAGTACGGCATTACCCATCTCCCTTTAACTCCAATTTATTATTTTTTTCATTAAGGGCACTGGATGATTGTTCAGGGCAAGAGCAGTAGAAAATATTGGTAAGTCTGACAGTGAATGCTTCCTGTCCCTTTCAGGTAAAATATAATTTTGTTTAATTTTATAGCAAATGATTCAGGATAATTCAATACAACTTTACACAAAAGTAGGCTTTCTGTCAGGTGGTTGTAAGTCTGGTCAAAGGTATTTAAGCTTTCACAATATCTGGTGGTTTATTAACAAGATTTGATTTTACACTCACAACTGCTGAAGTAATAAGCGTAAAGTGTTCCTAACACATTAAATGTTTCTGTATTAATTCCAAGCAGTAGATTAAACTCTAGGGGTGGAAGGGGAGGAGGGGGAAGGGGGAATTTAGAAAGAGCAGCATATTAGAAAAGAAAACTTACAGCTAAAGAATTTTGTGTCAGTTGTGAAATAAGAATGCCTTCCATACAGAAACGAAAACACCAGTAAATTAAGCTACTTCTTGGCTGGAAAAAGTACGCATCAGTTACTTACAGTGTAAAGGTTCTCTCATCCATTAAACACAACTGCTAATAATCTAACTTTTCTAATATGACACAAAAATACTGTCCAAGTTCAAAATTTCCCAACAGACCAGTTAAATGACGTGGCCTGGTTTCACACAAACAGTGCTGTAAGAAGCCTGGTGCCTTCAGGTGTGCCAGTGTTGCAGCTCTGCTGTGCTGAGCTCACCCCCAAACATCTGACTGGGGCCAGGCATGGAGGGAGGCAGGGTGTTCACAGGGTCTTACCACCCTGGAGCTCCTGACCTTCACAAAACTCATCAGAACTTTGGTACCTTGACATTTTTCTTGTGTTAAAATTGAATAAAATTAAGCTACAGGTTCAGGAACTACTGGGTGGAGAAAGTGTCGTGGTATTGCCTGACAGAAGGACAGCACATGGTCAGACTGGGGATGTAAGCTTTGTCTTCTTGGGAAATAAGGCTAAAAATACACTAAGAATACTAATAATACACAGGGCTAACCATTTTTTAACAGGTAGTGGTCTGGACTTACATGTACATGTTGTTTAGGACTTCAGGTACGCAAAGTCTCTTTTGAACTAAGAAAACATCCACATGCAGAAAATCAGCACTTTTCTAAAAACAGTTCCCTGCAATTTTTTAGAACATATGTCAAACATAGGCCAACTTAATTGTGTCAAATCTAGGTAAATTCATGTTTAATTCCGCAGCTTGGAAAGCTGCTGTGTTCTAGCCAATTTCTACATGCATTGAACAACTTCTGTACTTCCGCACTGCGCTCCATAAACTGGCCACAGGTGAAAAGCAAGTAAGGTGTTTGGGATGAGACAGGTGACTTGATTTCCACAGCTGCTATGCATCCAGGCAGCTGTGATGCAGTTCTCTTGGGCCATTATTCTTGAAAGCAGGCCTACTTGTCTAAGGCCTGGAGCCTGAGACAGCCACTTTGGAATATCTTGGAAAAAACTCACTTACGTTTTTATATCCATCATCTTTTGTTTCAGCTTTGTGCTGTGTCTGCCCTCTGATTAATTTTTTTTTTTTAAATCCTTTCCTGTTGTAATTGGCTTATAGAAAGATTTTAGCAAACAGATAAAAAAAGAAAGGTGCTCTAACAAATTTTTATTCTTGTTCCTGAAAATCTGAAATACCATCAGTATGGATATCCACGTAGTCTTGTTCCATTTTAAACCACTGATGGATTAAGTAACTTAAAACAATTACTTATGTCCTGTGTTCAGCAGTAGCAGTCAGTTTTTCTCCTTCTTAGTAGCTGGTGCAGTGCTGTGGTTTTGACTTTTGGCCTGGGAACAGCGCTGATAACACCAATGTTTTTAACTGCTTCTTAATGTTTAGGCTGACCAAGGACTTTGTGAGTCTCACGCTCTGCCAGGAAGGAGGGGAAGCCGAGAGGAAGCCAAGACAGGACACCTGACCCAAACTAGCCAAAGGGGTATTCCATACCACAGCATGTCATGCCCAGGATGTAGAACTGGGGGCAGTTACCTGGAAGGGCTAGATCACTGCTCGGTCAGGCTGGGTATCAGTCGGCGGGTAGTGAGTGGTTGTATTCTCTTCCCTCGTTATTTCCCTTATCATTATTATTATTGGTGGTAGCAGTAGTGGTTTGTGTAATACCTTAGTTACTGGACTGTTCTTATCTCAAACTGTGGGAGTTACAGTCTGTAGATTCTCCTCCCCATCCATCCGGGAGCAGGGGGAGAAAGGGGAGGGGAGTGAGCTAATAGCTGTGTGGTACTGAGTTACTGGCTGAGCTTAAACCATGACAACTTATAATAAAATTTGTTCTCTAAAATAATTTTATTTTAGTAAAGTTCCCATAAATTTGAAGATATTTCCATTTTCAGTTTAAAAATCTCAAATTACAAACATATGAACATGTACTTTTATATTTGTAACTAGGAAAACTGTAGAATACTGAAACAGTATTAATTTTTCCATCTTAACAAATCCCTGTCTTTCTGTCAGGGTGTAGTTTGGGCTCATGTAAGGCTAGTTTCATCCTTAGGTTCTTAATGGAGAATTAGCTAGCAGATTTAGTTATTTTAAGTCTTTGTTTGAAGATAAATAAACATTAGATTGATTTACATTTGCTAATCTGCAGTAAGATTGAAAATTATCGAGTTCTTGGTACCTGTTTAAAGTTTTTTTTGGTTTTTTTTTAACAGCACTTTGTGCCCATTGTTAAGGTAATCAGTAGAGTTTTCTAAGAACTACATTGTATTCCTTTGCTTCCAAGTGATACCGCTGAGGAAAATTACAACCATTGAAGAACAGTTTCTTTCATTGCACAGATACAGTGGTTTCTGTGATGGTTTCCTTGAGCTCTCACGCATAAGAACATGAGACTTAATGCTTCAAATTCTGGCAAGATGTTGTGCATCCTGGTACCCTTTCAGAAGACTTCAGGAAGATGTGCAGTTCTGGTGTCCTCAACATAAAAAGGACATGGAACTGTTGGAACAAGTCCAGAGGAGGGCCACGAGGATGATCAGGGACTGGAGCACCTCCCATATGAAGACAGGCTGAGAAAGTTGGGGCTTTTCAGCCTAGAGACTAGAAGGCTATGTGGAGACCTCCTAGCAGCCTTCCAGTAACTGAAGGGGGCCTATAGGGATGCTGGGGAGGGACTCTTCATTAAGGACTGTAGTGATAGGACAAGGGGTAATGGGTTCAAACTTAAACAGGGGAGGTTTAGGTTGGATAGAAGGAGGAAATTCTTTCCTGTTACAGTGGTGAGGCACTGGAATAGGTTGCCCAGGGAGGTTGTGAGTGCACCATCGCTGGCAGTGTTCAAGGCCAGGCTGGACGAGGCCTTGGATGACATGGTTTAGTGCGAAGTGTCCCTGCCCATGGCAGGGGGTTTGGAACTTGATGTTCTTAATGTCCTTTCCAACTCTAACTATTCTATGATTCTATGAATGGACACAGGGGGCTGTCTGTGATGATCCTTCTTCCACTCAGTGCTAGAAACGGGAGGCACTAGAGGCAGCTCCAGAAAGGAATACCGTCCTAAAAGAGAAAGAAGGTCTTGTGAGCATCCCTGATACGAGTGATGTTCCTGATGAGATGCAGGAGCAATAACTCCCTGCACCCTGTTTAACCCAAGTTCTTCCATGGCTTTGGGCAATCTATAATGCACTTTGGTGACATCAGCTTTGGACCCTTAGATGGCTAAAGCTGCAATGAACCTTTTGAGACTGCTGCTCTTCCTGGCAACGGGCAGAGATTCTCCGTAATTTTGCAGCTTCAGTTCTCCTCTAGTGCTGTGGAAATACTGTTTCTCTAGAGCCTAGAAGTAGCAAATCTTGAATTAGTGAAACAAGTGCCGACAGACTGAAGAGAGACACACGAGCAGGAACACCTATACCTGAGCAGAGTATCCAAGCCATGTCCGAAGCACCGCCTGGCGGGATTGCCAGAGCTGCGACCCGCCCCGGCTCATAGCCCGCAGACCCGCCCATTCTGGGGCTAGGAGGGCCCGCCCGGCTCAGTGCCTCCTCAGCCCGCTCGCCCGGCTGCTGCTGCGGCCGCGGCCCGTCCCCCTCGATCCGGGTATCACCGCCCCGGGGCGGCCCCGCCGCCACCGCCCCCTGTGCCACGGCGGGAGAGCTGTGGGGCGAGCGGCGCCGCGCTTCGGCTGGACTTGCTCCCGCACCTGCCCGCTGGTACGTAACGGGGCGGCGCTGGGCCCGGAGCCGGCGCTGCCGCCGACCGCGACCCGCGTAGGGGCGGGCTGTGGGGCGGGCGGTCCCCTCGGGGAGGTGACCCTTCGGCGCTGTGGGGCTGGGGCGGCGGCGGGACACCCCTCGGAAGGGCGGTGAGGGCCCTGGCAGCCCTACGGCCTGGCAGCTGGGCTTCCGCCGCTGTGCAGCTGCGGGAAATCCGGTCCTAAGAGTTTCTGATGTTAAAACGACAAAACCCCGAGATGCGGGAAGGTTCAAAGTGAAGGCTGCGGTCCTCCGCACGTGCCGGTGCAGGAGAGTCTGCCCCTCGCTCCCCCGAACTCCCTAAACCCGTAACCGAGCCCGGTTTGCTGTGGCAGCACATTGCACCTTCTACTGCGGAATCTGCTGGAGTTGTAGTGTAACTTTGTGTCTGCAGTGCGCGCCAGTTGCGCCGGCCTTACACTCTGGGGATGGGTAGAGTAGGAAAAACATCTTTAACTCCGACTGTTGTTGTCTCACAATTTTAGGAGAGTGCAGAAATGTCTCGCTTCGAAAATAAAGGACTAATACTGGGCATAATGGCAGGGACTGCTGGCATAAGCCTGATGGTGATTTGGTACCGTAAGATCCGAAAACCCGCTGCAACTGTGCGTATACCTGCGCTCCTAAATGCAAGTAACAGGCTTAGTTCTGTGGGCTTGCAAAATGAAGCTCTGAATGAGCAAGGAGCAGTAATGGTTTTATATGGAAGGCAACTGCAGATACTAGAAAAATTGAATGACTTGCTAGTGAGTGTGGACGAACTGAAGAGAGAGGTAAAATTTCTGAAAGAAGCTATTCCAAAGCTTGAAGAGCTTGTTCGTAAGGAGCTTCAAGGGAAGGGAGATGTTCAGAGAGTAAGCCCATCACACAGAGCGACAAAGCGGAGAAAAGCTGAGACAGCTTCTGGTGCAGCAGAAACTACCAGCTCTGAGGAGGCGGAAAGTGAAGGAGGGTGAGTCAATAATATTTTGTACATACTACAGTACACATGCAGCGCAAATTGCATCATTATCTATGTGAAACTTTGCACTGTAAATAGGAGTCCTTTGAAAGTTTTACATATATCTTATGACATTTTTTGTTTTGGTTCTGTTTTTTTTTTTCCCTGAATAGAGAAATAGAAGGTCAGATTAGTAATTTTTAGATTAAAAAAATAAATGTGGGTGACCACATCTGAATCTGCACTGTGGTTGAGGCTGGCTTAATGCCAGGCCTCATACAGATTTTTAAGGGTGCAGTATTGCAGTCTTGCTACATAGGTCTGCAATGAGGGTGAAGTTCAGAATAATGGTGTAATTTTAAAAGTGATTCTAGTAATAAAATACTCCAGTCTCTGATGCTATGTGTTCACATTGTACAAACACTGGTGTGCTTTTTGCAGTAATTGTCTTCTGTGGGCCTTACAGATGAGTTATGACAGCGTTCTGCCTGAAATTATTACATGCTGTGAAAGCTATGTCCAAACGCAATGTGTATAAACGGCAGAATGTTTATGTGTTTGCTGTTGAATTACACTTTCTGGTTGCTTAAAAAGAATTCATGAGGTATTTAAGGTACTGATAGAGTGAAGTGGGAAATTCCTAGTTTTTATTGCATCTTGTGATCTGATGTGAGTTGGGGAACATGCTGAAGGATCAGATGTACTTGGGGTCCAGGAGGGGGACTATATTTCTTTCTTTTCATTTGTTACCTAATATACTGACCACTAGTAATGTAAAAATGATGATGACATTACTCTCCTGTAATTGCAACTTTGTTTTGGTATAATCAGAGTAGATACTTACATGCAATTTAATAAGGGTATGTTTATAGCAGCTTAGTTTTTAGAGCCATCTCCTCAGTGTATTAACATGCCTGTGTAGGCAGCATTATGTCTGTAAATTGCCTATCTTAAGCCACTTTTTTCTTTAAAGATACATTAATTAACTGTAATATTCTGAAGTTAATAACATGCAGCATATAATTAATGGAATTTTATTTTTTAAGAGCTTCTCTAAATTTATTTTCAGTTCCTGTGGGCAGAACTTCTTGTGCTACATCCCAGCCCACATGCTTCACAAGTTATATTTTGATAGTATGTTTTGAGATCTGTCAGTTCTATTACAAGCTAGTTCTGTATTTTAAGCATAGAGTATTGGCAGGAGAATTAAAAGGCATTCCTCCTTCATATGGTGTAGAAACACTTCCGTTCTATTTTCTCAGATTGTTTTATCCATTGGTTGGTTTGCAGAGGCCTTTATGTTATACATAAGAGATTTGGGGATGTAGATAAGGACCAGTTTATGAATAATCAGGCTCACTGACTCAATAGAGGGCCTATTCCACACCTAGCAGGTGAGCAGATCCTGTTTTCTCATCAGGAGAGATGCTTTTCTGTTTGGGAACAAGCCAAGGGAACTTGTCTGTTCATGTTTTTCTGTGTGACGAAGAAGCTGATCCAATACAAGTGATTATAGTGTGCAAGTGTGTCCTTAAGCGAGACCTCCACTGACAAGTATTTGTGTACAGTCAGAGGAAAGGAAGATAATTCAAGGTTATAGATAGTGTTAGTCATTTGAGTATGTGCTTCTTCCAATGCTGTTTTTTAATCCGTTTCCAAAAGAGGTGTTTTCCCTACTAACACCTGGTACTTGATATGCTTATTTTGCATATCTTCTTTAAATATAATTTCATTTCATTTAAGTAATTTTGTGGCTTTTTTGTTTTTGGAGGGGTTGGTTTTGTCTTAGTTTTTTCCTTGCAAATGGAAATAGGTTGCTTATCCCAGTGTGTGTACAGTTGCAATATGTACAGCTTTTTCTGAGGTCTTCTGTAACTTTAATGACAGTGATACAAGTTCTGTGAGAGGCAATAACAACACGTTTTTTTCCAGTTAATGTGCACCACCACTTCATGTGCTTTAGGCATTACGTCATGTGCATTGTTTTGTAATGTTCTGTGGTGAGTTCCACACACAATAACACACTCCGTTGTCTGTGCACAACACAAATAATTTTTTGCTTATGTTAAGCACTTTTGGTTTTAACTGACAAGTGGGTACATGCTGAGAATTGACAGATAAAGTGAGCTTTAGAGTTGTGTGGGCTTGTGCTGCATGATTACATTGGTTTTGAATTTGTAAATTCTTCCAGAAAAGCTTTTAATGCTACATGTTGTTCCCCCCATCCCCCCAAGTCTGGTTTGACAGACTTTTTGTCGAAGGCTACTTACCATTGCTGAGGGATACACACTCTTCTGGGTCATACAGTACAAATTTGGTCCAGATCAGTCCAATACGTATAATCATCTTTCTACTGCATTAGCAGGAGTGGATGAGACAGTGTTTGTGTAAACTTTTGTAAAGTTGTCAGGGAAACAACAGATGGTATTTGATCTATCTGAAAGCTGAAGTGTTGTGAACAGATGATACCTGGCTACGCCCAGTGTCTGCCAATTTACAGGCAATGTAGCACGGAGCAAATCTATATGATGTAGCTCAAGGGTTTTTTAGTTGAGTACTAGGTGTCTGGATTTACCTAACCCCTTAACCACAGAGTGGAAAGTCTCTAGCACAGTTTCCATGTGTTCTTTGAACTTTGACCGGTCCTTTGTGATACAACAGTGTTGATGGTTGGTCATTACTCCTCACATTCTCACCACTGTTTTTCTCTTTTAAAGAAAATCTGTTGTTAATAAAGGTGAAAACAAGTTGGCACTGACTATACATTTTTTAGGTTCTTCCATTTTCTCAAGTATTGGTCAATGTGTGTATCACATCCAAATACTTATTTTTCTATTTATCATCTGATAAAACCTCTTGCAGAAAAATACCAGGTAAGATTGCAGATGTCAGTGTTATATGAAGTATTTGTAAACCAAACAGTAGTGACTCTTCTTGTTTTCTGTGAATTTCTCTTTTGGATTACTGTCATCAGCCCTTAGACTCCTGGAGTTTTTAAACTTCATTAAAAAGAATCCCCACTTCTGTTTTGTGTTAGCCCTGGTTTTGTTTATTTATTTATTTTTAATATAGAATTGTTTTTCTTAAGATGCTTTTCTAGAATGAGAAGTATAAGCTGGCTAGCTGTTTTGTTGAAGTCAATTATCAAGCTCTTCTTATCGTAGTTTTATATTAAAATATCTATTATACTCTTATTGCACTCTTATTTTGCCCTGAACTAGTTGGAGGGACTTTCTGTCTTCTAATAAACCTGACTTCAGTTCAAGTTGGTAAAGTGCAGCTTACCCAAGTTGTTAGGACAAATCCTAGCTGTTTATTTTTTAAAAGTCTGTATTGCATTCTTAGCATGTTGTTTTCATGCTTAAAACACTTCAGCTATGATAAGGATCAAACAGCGAGCTAGTAAGAAAACAAATGTCATCAGAAACAAAACAGACATACATTATTTATGCCTAATTTGCCAAAATAGTTGAAATGATATCTAATATTTTATACTTAATTAACTGACCTTAATGTCACTTTACTTCCATGACCCCTGAGCAATGTAGGAGTTTGCCTGGGGTGTGTGATGCATAACTAGTGAGGTAGGAGCTCATCACAAGTCAGTCCTGAAGCTCTTGGCTGACATCTTGGTGCTTTTCCTGTGGGAAACGCTGGAAGGCAGCAATGTCATCTCTGGAGCCAAAGAGACAAGGAAGAGAGGACCCCCTGAAGGCACTATAAAGTGATTTTTCTGAGGAGAGAAAAGTCTAAAGGAATGGTGATGCATCCCAGGGGTAACTAGCATGCCATATCTTGAGCACTAGCAATTGTTTGTGCTCCCTTGGATGTTTTGGTATCTGCATATTCACTGCAAACCAGAGAAGGTTTTAATAATTTTCTTCCCTTTTTTATGAGAACAGTATTCTTTCTTGGTTGTGTAGAAAGTTCTGCCCCTTAGTGTACCTCATCCGTGTCAGCAGGCACAAGGGTTGTATGGTTTGTGTGAGACCCCAGGAATAACTGGCATTGCCTTAAAATGAAAAAAAATATTCACTGTTGTGTATTCACTGTTGTGTAATTCACACTGTTGTGTAATTCACCCACAGGTTGTTTTATAGCTATTGTTTTGCCTTCTTTAAGGCACACACTCAGTAAGTAAATTGAAAATTATTGCATTCCCATTAAGGCTTAAGATGATGTGCTCCACATTAAAATTCTTTGAGGTTTCATAAAGCAAATAGAGACGAGGCAGGACAGAATTTTCCAGGATGGCGGAGGTGAGAGGAAGTGGGAAAGAAACGACCCGTCCTCTCTGCTGTTTCTCATCACAGACCTGGCTTGAAGATCATGTTTCTGTAGGAGAGGTGAAATAAGGAAAGGTTTAAAGCAGTAAGTCCTGGTCTTAAAAGATTATTCTTCCATGGTATTTTATCATTAGCTTCTCTTAAATTCTGCCATCAGGTAGTGGCCTACTTCATACTTTCTCCGTTTGAGTGTCTCAGTGAATATTCTTGTATGGCTTATGTGATGTCACGAATTAAAGTGTTTGGCCATGACACTTTGCTGATGAAACTCTTTACTGGGCTTGTTTGGAGTGAAAGAACTTGGCTGTCAGCCCAGTATATATATTGGCCTTTATATTTTTGCTGGGAGGGTAACGTTTCCTAAAAACCAGTTTTGTCTGCTTTCTAACATTGGAACAGTAGTGATCATAGAAATTTTTAGCAGATGATTGTGCAACAAAGATAAAGATAACAATATCCACACTGACTTCCACGCAGTGATTCCTTACTTTCATATATACCTGTGCAGGCAGCGTTTGTTGATGCAGTGCCCAAAGTCCTGTAACTAAAGGAGTGTTACAGTTGCAGTGGGGAATTTGAAATTGCCTTTGCTGCTTAGTTATTGCTATTTTATATTTTGTAATGTCCTTATTTTAGGTCAGTAATTGCAGAGGTTGAGGGGGTGGAGCATCCAAACCACGTGAGGAAAGGTGCTTTCAAAACGTATTTCACATCATAGGATTATGTATTGGGGCTAAAAGACTGCTACCTCCCACCAAATCCCTTTTGGTGACCCTAACTTTTGGTCAAGTTAGTGCTCTGTGAAATGCAGCCTATCTATGATGTTGCTCTGCACCCACTTCAAAATAACTATGGAAGAACAAGGTGCTGTGTTTCTAAAGATGCTTCAGAAAACCAAAATAAATGTTTGGTGATTTACAAATAAAGAATCTGCAGGAGAGAATGTGTTATCAACTTCAGCATCATCAAGATTATATAAGATCTGTGTGAATCTCTGAAGTTTCCCATCTCTCCTCTGCTCCACGTTGTTTTTCAGTTTGAACACGTACATATAGTTTATGTATGTATTGTTTTATCCAAATGTATTTTTGTCTCCTTTCCCATACTACTGGGTTAATTTTGCAGCAAATCTGTCATGCCACCTTCAGTATTTCTGTGGCTTGATGAGCTCTTCATTTACAGGCTGTAAGTGTATCTGCTTGTGTTTTAGTTCTGGTCACTTTCAAATGCAGTGTATTAAACCCAGAATATTTAAAAGCCATATGAGTATTAACCTCCATTTATATTGCAAACATTCTGGTTATTTTTCTGGGAAAGAGAAAGAAAGAGATTTTATATATTTTGACTGTCATGGCTTGCTTCAGTTACTCAATTGCTTCATGTGACTAGTTCATGTTTTTTCTGCTCAATCTTAAAAATCTCTGAACTTGATAGCTAATAATTTTACATTATTATTTCCCATCAGAATAGTATTTTCAGAAGAGGAAATAGATAAGATTAGACTTTTCTGTTCATTTTTAGTGCACAAGCAAAAAGCTACTTTTAAAAAATAATGCCATTCAGCTGCTTCTGTATGAAATTAGAGGACCCTAATGTATGCTCAGCACTTTGGACAGTAAGGCCACCTGCTTATCTCTGTGTGGTATTTATGACTTTTGTAAATATTTCTTTGACCTTGACTGCCTTCTGCTGAGTAATTGTGCACTAAGCATTATGAATTAATATAAGCTCTTTCCCAGTTTCAGATACCTTCTGAATGTTCAAAAGAAATAAAGGAAGAGAGAACAGTGATTAGATGTTAAAAGTGTGTAACAAAACATTGTGTGATTCTTATAGCACTTACGGTTTCATTTGGAGTAAGCCCGTTCCTATTTCAAAAAATAGGGAAATTGAGGTCGAGTTCAAGAGGACTAATCAGGGTTACAGATCACGTCTTAATACATATTAATGATTTCAAGCATTCTGTGTTTGAAACACAAGGATACATGTGTTTCTATTATGTATCTGCATTTTTTAAAATTCATTATTAGGCAACAGGACAGTATTAAACATAACTTGCCTATTCAGTTTGGAATATGATTGTGCTGTCCCTTTGAAGGTAAAGGTTTAGTAATAATACTAATAAGCTTGATACCATTAATAAGAATAGAACACCTTTAAGGTTGGCCAACTGAAAGAAATTGTGCTCTGAAATTTCTGTATTTGAATTGAAAAATGCTTTACAGATATTTTTAGAAAAGCTGGTTATTTTCTGTGATTTTAGTTATCTTACAGCTCATACTGATACTGAAGGAGACTCTGAGGAAGAAAAGGGATGTAAGAAATCACCTGATGCCACTGCGAAATCAGAAGACGAAGAGTTGTTTAATTTTTTACAGCAGGTGGACAATTTGCACAAGGGTTCAGAGAATGAGAAAAAGGAGGGCTTCAGACTGCTGCTTGAAAAAGATGACAAGGTATTAACGGGTAAACTTAATATTACATTGCTGTTAACTTATGCTTTGTACTGCCTTTGAGAACTTCCTTAATACAAGCATTAAAATGAACACAGTAATGGAAGATGAAATTTCATGATTATTTTTAAAATGCAGTAAAAAAGTAATATTTCAAGGTGGTGTAAATATTCACGTTGGGTGGGCAGAGAATTTTTGTTGTTTTATATACCATCCAGGCTCAATAATTTTGAGGCTTTTTTTTATGTATGTGTTCTTGGATGTGACAAAGTAATGATATTTATTTCAGCTGGTTTTAAAAGGGTCTGTGTGAGAAAGTCCTGCGGAATTAAGTGCTAACCTGACCTAATGTTCTCAAGAAGTCAGACTACGAGCCTGTAGTCTGCTTATACCTTAAAATTTATTTCATGCATACTTTTCCCTTGACTGTACTGTGCTCATAGGTAACTCCAGATAAAATTTCAAAGTGGCTTGATATTCTGTGCTTAATTCAGTGTATCAGTTTCTTCTGATTTGGCAAGCATTAGTTCTGACTGCATTTTCATTTACACGTTGAAATACCCAGGAAGGTAGAAGAAATACTAATTATGACTGAGTGTGGTGTTTATGGCACCCCTAAAGAAAATACACATCACATCATTCAGGAATATGTTGTGCTTTACTGGATTACCTTTTTATTTTTTATATTAAAAGAACTTCGATTTGTGAAGTAAACCGCTTTAGACAGTCCAGGGTATTTCCAAAAGGTGTGTTTTGGGCGTGAATAATTGGTCGAGTGGTTCTTGCGTAAAATAAAAATAATATAGAAGGATACAAAATAACCAAATATTCTGATAACCTGCTTTAAACATTATTAAAGGAAACTTAATTCTAATCAATTTAGTTACCCAGGTGTCCTCTATTTTCAGTATGAAAACTGTGTGGACTTTCTTTGGAGACTTGCACGTGCTTATGGAGATCTGTTTGAGATGACTACTGATGCTAATGAGAAGAGGAAATATGTTGCTGATGGTGAGCAGAGGAAAACTATATATCTAGAATGTCATCTGAATGTAGTGAAAGATGTTTGAGCTTCAGTTACGTTTTCCAATCCAAGACATTTCCAGTCTAGTAAATGGGAGCATTTGTACCATAGTAATGATGTTTTGGGTAATCAACTGCCACAGTATACAACTTCAGTCCATTGGAGAGATCCAAAATCAGTGAAGGAAGAGTATTGTGGGTCTTAACCACATGCTGTTGGCTCTGGATGATGCCTTAAAATCCTATATTGTGTTGAAAATTGGATGGATACAGAATGTGGAAAAAAAAAAAAGACAGGTGCTGTCAGCGTAATTTCTTAATTGCATCTTTGGGAGAGCAAGAGGAATAAATAAATTCCACGGGAAACTCAGGGTTTGTTTCCTGTGGTAAAAGAGCACTCCTGCGTATCAGCAACCTTTTCTTGTGGTGATGATGGTGATAATACTTTGTGAATCTGGAAAAACTGTTGACCAGAAACAGAAGTCGTGTGTGGCGGTTGGTGTTGCTTCCAGGCATCTCTCCCTGTGTGTCCTGCTTGACAGCTTAACCTCAACAAGGTCATGATTTTCTTCTTTGCAGCCCTTTGCTGCTTCTAAAAGCATTGCTCTTTCTCTCACTATCTGGATGCATATTTGCTAGAGGAATAGTTTACGTTTCCCTTTTTGTTTTGGGCCTTCTCTTTATTGCGGTAAAACCTATTTCTTTTCTACGTGTGTCACTTTCCTCCAGCCAAGACACTGTTCTTAAAATAATCCCTTTTGCCTGTATCTGGGAATACTTCTCTGTCTCCTTTGTTTTGCCATTGCCTCTCCTTTTTTTTTTGTTGCACCATATTCAGGTTTTCCAAGTGTATTTCAAATTTTAGTTCTTATTTTGTGACTCTTTTCCTGTTTTCTACTTTTTATTCTATTAGCAGTGACAACATCACTGACAAAGCACTTTTGGCTGCTCTTTGTAAACCTCAAAGGCAGTGTCATGCCTTTGTGCTGTGATTACATATTCCGTTGCCAACCTCATCTTGTCCAAGGTCCTTGTCCCTATAATTCTGTCATCTGAATACTCATGAAGACTTGCACTGTCTTAGCTGTTTAATTGACACTGGCTTTGCTTTAGTAGCAATTTGGCTTATTTGCATGGAAATCATGAAGTGCAGTGGGGATTATGACACGAACTAAATTACAACAGTAAACTCTGTTGTTGGATCCTTTGCTTTTACCAGTGACTGCATGTAGCTTCAGCT
This sequence comes from Neopsephotus bourkii, assembly GCF_033783945.1. Classification (NCBI taxonomy): domain Eukaryota; kingdom Metazoa; phylum Chordata; class Aves; order Psittaciformes; family Psittacidae; genus Neopsephotus; species Neopsephotus bourkii. The sequence continues at coordinate 7,521,753 of NW_026901776.1, read as the reverse complement.
GATGAAAGATAATGGCATGGCAAAAGACAGGGAGAGGTAGAGAATGGTGGAATGAAATTGGGTCTTAGGTATTGAGTAATCAGCCTAGTTTGGCTCTTTCTCATGAAGTGGTGGGTGGCAGCAGCCTTTTTCATCTCAGCTTTTGGAAGTGGTGTAGAGGGATTGAGACTGCGGGGGAGCTGGCAGTAGTTTTGTGAGTCTTCTCATTCCAGGGAGTTGGGGGCCTGTGTACGCTGTTCTTTGTTTTGATGAAGTTAACTTGCAATACAGAAATGTCAGTGTGGTGTAATTGGTTGCAGCTGAGACTGCAAACAGCAAAGCATCTCATCTGAACTTACTACTGGGAGCGTGGGTTTGATCAAATCACCGACTGTCATCTTTATTCAGTTAAAAGTGGAGCTAAATGGAAGCCTTTGTGCTAGAAAGGAACTGCAAGTAGTTCATTCCTGTACCCAAGATAGGAAACAGCTTTGCTTGCTCTTCTGACAGGTACTTCTTTAACCTGCTTTTAAGGGGTCTTCAGTCTTATGCACAGCATGGCCTCCTTTGGCAGTCTAGTTCAATCTTTCCTCATTCAGCTGCATCTAAATTGGATTTTAAGAGAAAAAACTAAAATCACACCCATATATATGTATATATACATATATATGCACACATATTTACATACGGCTATAAGTGATCATCCAGTTAAATGTTTACAAGAATGGGAAGCAATTTCTTTGCAGCTAGAGTACATGAGGTTGCTTCATTATTGGGAGTTGCATAAACCACAGAAAAGTGCAATCAATCCTTTAATCTATTGTATTCCATTTACAGGAAAGATTAAAGCTGAAAAGGCTGTTCAGCTGGATGACAGGAGTGCTGAGAGTCACCAGTGGTAAGTTTGAGAAAGTGTGCCTTTTGCCAACTTGTATGTATGTATCAGATCCAACAAAAAATCCCAGCTGTCTTTGGCTCTAAACAGTGCTTGCAGCAAGTTACATTTATCATACTGCAGTTTGACATAAATTTCATAAATGATTCACTAATAGTTTTCTTAGTTTTATGGAACTCAATTATCAGTTTGCAGCTAAAAATTTCATTGAAGTATTTTGTGAAGCATTTACTATGGCATATGAAAACTCAATCACCATACTTCAGTATGTACCATGGAAAGTAGAAGGGAGTATTTGCTTAAACCTGTATATTATTGCTCAGAGAAGCCACAGTTTTTCATTTACCTTCTCTTTCAACACTTTGCAAAATAATGACATTTGACCTCATATTTTGTCCCTTTTTTATAATAAGCTAAATTCTTATTTAGATTTTAGATTTAAAATAGGCAATGAGAGGGGTATGGAAGTTTGAATTCTCAATTTTTGTTTTACCAAATCCTTTTTCTTCAAGCTTGGCAGTTGGATTAATTTTGTAGACCTCGCCAGGAATAACAGACTCTTTGCAAATGTAAATATTTTTTAATTGTATCAACATTATCAGGTAAAAGATAATTCTGCTGAGTTCTAGTAGATCATTTATTTTACTTTATTAATCAATTTTATTGAGCTCCTGATTTCTAATATTGCTAGTTTTCCCATTTTGATTTCCATATTCTTCATCAGTTTTGTCATTACACATGTAGGGTAGGATTTCACTTAACTTTTACATATCTAAACCAAATCCTTTTATCCAAACCTTGCTTCACAATCTAAAAAGAAGTAGCCTTTTGTGGAGTGCAGTCCACCTGAGTCCCTTTTGGCCATCTGCATTAGGATGAGATGAGTATCTCCTGAGGTTCAGCTGACAGCATCTCCATTGCCAATAAAGGGAGCACATGTCAGCTATCTCAGATTCAGATCGTTTATTAGACACAGATGTTTTCATTTCATTAGGTGACTCTCTGACTTGGTCTCTTTCCTAAACTTCAAGAATGGCTATGTTATTGTTCCTCACTGTGTTTCTGTGAGCGTTGCCATATTTCCGATTCTTTTTTATCCTTCTGTTTATAACAACTAGTGATCTAAACACCTGCTTTGTAACAGTGACATGCTAGAAGTGGAGTGCTGTGGGAATCTTGGCTAAGCTTCACTGCCACAGACATATTTCCATTTGCTCTTTCCCATGTCTTGGCAGTAATGATGATGCCTGCCTGGGGGTGAAGCTTAGGCCCCATGTGACTATAATCTGGCAGTTTAAGATAGGAGAATTTTCTTTTGGCCTTCCCCAGCTGTTAATTCCTGTCTGCTGGAGGTTGCCCTCTGCCAGCAGAACCAAAGAAGAGGAGCACCTGAGTGTCACTACTGAGTGTAAGGTGATTTGAACCCCATAGCTTGAGCACTTACTGAAAGCAGTTTACAGCCATGTCTGCTGTTTGACTGACCACAGCCAAGCTCACTTCTTCATGGTAATGCTGGTGTACCCCTTTCAGCTAAAGCTATGTATAAACAACCGCAAAAGCATATGCAAGCACAGGTCCTGTCCCTCCTTTCCAGCCCATGAGACTGACAAAATCTCCTAGCGTAAATATTTCACTGGCAGAAACTACAGTGATAAAACATTACATGTTGTTTAGGGAGATGTAGGTGGTCTGCTGGACTTCAGATGCAAGATCCTGTACTGGCAGGCACATCTAGCAAAGGAAGAATTATGAGTGTAAGGAGATGTGTTCCAGAGGTTAGCTCAGGAAAGCCTGTTTGAGAGGTTAAAGAGGAAAATCTTATGTTTTGTAAGCTACTGCTTTTTATAACAGGCAATGGATTTCTGCGTGGTTTACAGTCATTTTTCTGGGATGAAAACTCTGCCTGGGTCTGCAAGTGAACGTGATGGTTTTATCACCACTAACTGGTGGCTTTTTAACTGTAGATGGACTCCACAGATTTGAATAGCTTGGTATAATTTTTTTTTTCTGAATATTTTATCTGCGTGTCTGTTTTTTTCTGAAGTCTTTCTTACTTGATGCATGATTTCTCAAGTGTAATGCCCCATACTGTTTATGCTGCTCTGAGGCTTTGAATACTGGGCACAATGGACTTCCACGATCCAGACATTTGTATGTTTTTTGTCTAGCCCACCAACTGTTGCTCAGTTTATGGTCCCAGTGGATCCTTTTCTGCTGTGCTGCTGGTTAACCAGACTGACTTGCTTTATAACTGCATTTCTGTTTTCTTCCTTGGTGTAGAGTACTTCATACACATTTCATTGGTTTCATGTTGAGTGCAGACTATTTCTAACATTTACTGAGGTCATCTAGGTTTGTAAATGCTTGCATCATCTCCAAGATGGCAGTTTTATTTTAGAAGTGTTTTGTTGTTAGGTAGGATTTTGAAATCATTTACTTCATTAAAGTAATTACTAGAAGCTAACAGACCCAGCACAAGACTTTGTGGAACACATATAATGATGCTCAGATTCACAGGAGCCTGGTTCTGCAACCATGTCTACAGGTGATTTAATCTAAACAGTGTTTCCATGGTTACATTTTGAAGCACATTGGGTAGAGCAGAGTTAGAGACCACATAAATGTCAAGCTATACCCCATTTGTTGCATTCCTCTAATATTCCAGGCTTGTTCATGTTGTCAGAGAAGAAAAATATTTTTGTTTGGTGCTGTTTGTTTCCACAGACTTATGTTAACTCTTTTGTATGCTTCTGCACTTAACAGAATAATTTACCCTGGAATGGTTAGGCTGGCTTGTCTGTAACCCCTGTCCTTTCCTTTCCTTTTTTTGTAGATAGCAGTCATGTTTGCCTTTTTCGTTTCTGCTGAGGCTTTCTGCATTATCCATTTTCTACATCTTGGTAGTCAGCTGTATGTCAGATCTGGATTGTTTGAGCCTGGCTAATGCAAATTTATCCTCCTGAACTCTATTTTATATGTTGATCCCCATGAACAGCAAAGAAGATTTCAGTGAATGTTCCCTGTAGAACCTGTACTAAGTTGTGCACAAACAGCCAAACCTCATAAGTAGGTATTGCACAACATTTCTGTTTGTGAACAGCAAACAGTGCAATACAATTAAGGCATGAAGAAATAATACGTGAAAATAATATGAAATACATAGTGTGCAAGGACAGTGAGAGAGAAAACAAAACTTAAAAGAAAAACATTATAAATATTTATAATAAAATACTAGGATCACAAGCAGGCAGTCACTTACAGAAGAATGAAATACCAGTTTTACCCAAGATCAGAGTTGAAGGGCAGTACCCAGTTGCAGACTGACACCTAAATGTAGTGTCTCCATTGTATGTGTGAGCGAGGGACTTGTCCTCCGCTTTCAGGGAATGGAGAGTAGATAGGCAATATGTACCATTTGAAGTGCCAGGATGTTTGTTTCGCATGGCAGATATCACACAGGACCTTTGGGCGTTTGTACCCTTCCAGGCCAGCAACTGGAAGTCGTGGAAAGCCCTGGCCTATCTCCAATGCCAGTAGGCATCAGTAGGCAGGGATACTGTGAATTGAATAGTGTCTCCACTGACTGTAATAGGAGGTCAGATGCATAGATGAGAAGCTCAGATTGAATGGAAGCTCAGTATGAAAGCAATCCTGCCTCAGACCAACATCCCTCCTCTTCATCTCACTGCTAACATAACACGTTAATAGGCTGTATAAGGTAAATAATCTTAGCCTAAGATAAACCCATCTGTTTTTTTTAGACAGTTTTCTCATTTTTCGCACAAGGTTATCTCATTGGCTTTCAGTTACTGGTGAGGAAACTGGCTTTCTGACCTTGACTAAGGAAAGCTTTGGTTGGTTTCTTTCTAACCGTCACTTTCTTATTTCTGAGGGGTTTTGGTATTTCCTAACAGCACAACTGAGGTTTTAACTCATGTTTGGTATAGCTGCTCTCTATATTGTCCCCTAATACATTACTTCTAATGTTCTCTTAAGCTGTTAAATATATTATAGCTTGCTGAATGAGTGAGGATTAAATGATATGCCTGTTCTTTTCCTGGTCCTGTTCCTTGCTCTCTACTTACGCTTAACCCTTGGGGGGGTAGAGACAATATAAACAAAGAAGAAATTGAATTCAGCCTTGTTGGTTTCAGCTTTTGTCATGATTTGCTCACTGCTAATTGCTCTGTACTTTCATTTATGTTTCTTTTCCTTCTGCTTTATTTATACAGCCTCTTCTTATTGCTTCATATGTCTCTTGAAAGTTGCAATTTCATTTGTATTTAGCATTTTTGATATATATATCTTTAAATATGCCATCCAGTTCTGAGATAGATATCTGTAGATATATGGATACATCTTTAATACCCATCCAATATCCACAGCTTAGCCATATGCTCTTATTTTCACTTTTAGGCTCAATTACTTATGAATTTTTATGTTAGTAGGGAACACCTCACTGGAGCTGAATTGGTCTTTAAAATTAATTCCTGCCTTTCCTCTGCATCAAAAAGGGTCATTTGCTGGCTGCTATGTTTTTTAATATTGTCTCTTAATTCTTCTATAGAATATTTTAGAACATGGCCCTTTTTAATGGATTTGTTTTCTTCATTATAAGTGCACGCCATGCGTGTCAAACAAGGATTTAAGGCTATAGACCTCTGAAAGTTTCTTTTGGAAGCTTATCCCTGCTGCTTGAAAGTTCTGTTTATCATACACCCTGACTGACATAACTGTTCCAGTAAAGCCTTAGTGTGGATGAGTTATATTGGCAAAAACATCCCTTTTCCAGAGCAGCGTTCTTCCTGCTTTATGAAACTGCTGTAAGCTGCCTGGGAAATAGGATGCAACTTCTGTCTTCACCAGGAGAATTTCATGGAATGCTCTCATGAGCAAACCCTTGCTAATGTATGCCCAGCATTCAGCTCTCTCACTTTACTTTTCATATATACTTTAGTTAAGAACAAAAAAATTGCCATGTATCTTCTTAGTAGATTGATGATGTTTTTTTTGTAAACCTGTATTATAAAATATATCAACAATAAAGCCGGCCAGCTTACCAGTCTGAATACTGACAAGTAACCAATATTCATCCTCAAATTTGTCAAAATATATGCAGAAAGAACAGAGCAAAATATCTTGAAGTAGTCAGTCTGTTTTGGTAATAAACTTGTGCAGCTGTGAATAGTTTTCTTGTCTGAATCCAGGTTTATGAAGATGTACTCATACTTAATATGTAGTTGCCAATCAGATCAAAAAACCTTCAGCTTTTTTGAATGGTGACCTCTCAAAAACTGGAGAAAATGGAAACACTAGAAAGGAAAAACATAGCTGTAACCTTTTATTATTTCTATGACCACCCTAAAGAGAGGCAGAATAGATAACCAAAGTGAGTTGTTCCTTTGTTCAGCTGGTGTCAATTTTTCAAGTTGTAAAGGAACTCGCATGCAAAACTTAGTGCCAGACAGTTGCAGGTTTTCTTGTTTTTCCCAAGCCTCAGACAGAATCGTTCTGTGGGTCAGTGATTCCCAAATGACAGCTGTGAATCCACACATCTTTGTCATCCAAATTTTAATTGGAAGTGCTATGCGAAGAATTTGGTGCTATAGTTGCTTTGGACGGCACCACTTTACAATTACAGAAAGTACAAAATGTAGAGCTGTGTTAATAGTACTTTTATTTAAAACTAAACAATCACATTTAAATTATTTTTACAGATTTGCAAAGAATAGAAAGGTTACTAGATGTGGCCAGTGTTCATGACATTTACTTAGAAAGATCATTCTTTACACTGAGCTTTGGTTTGTTTGCCAAAAGCAAATTTAGTGCTGCCATTAAGTTTGGGTTACTCTATAGAATCTATCTGCTGATATGATTCGTATAGGATTATAGAATGGTTTGGGTTGGAAGGGACCTTAGAGATCATCCAGTTCCAAACCCTCTGCCACAGGCAGGGACACCTTCCACTAGATCAGGTTGCTGAAAGTCCCATCCAACCTGGCCTTGAACAACAACAGCATGTGTCTTATTTAGATTGAAGTTATCAAGTGAAAACCTATTAATTTTAAGTGATGACCCCCCTGAACCACAGCTGCTCCAAGAGTCTTCTCTGCTGTGTGTATGTGGGTTACACAGAAGTGCAGAAATAAGTTTCACATGCTGAGGGTTGTCCATTTAAGTGAGTTACAGAGCTGACAAGTCTCTTACAGAGAGGGAACAGTTTAGAATGAATTGGCTTCATTGAATAATTACCACTTACTTGGGTGTTTTGACTGACCTGTATTAGTAAGCCAAAACATGGAGAATGATAAAATGATAGAAATCATATTAGCTGTTGTTGTAGAGATTTGTTCCAGGACTGATTCAAAATGTTGACCCTTACGTTCACATACAATTTTGTGCTGAGCTTGTGCCTGGGCTAGAACTGATGCTTAGGGAATCTTTGACTTGCTAATATGACTTAAACTTCTGAGTGGACCTGCTGTAATCTGTGTACAAAAAAATGAAAGGAGTGATAGTCCCAGGTAGAATATATTTCAGTGAGAAAGTCTAGAGCTTGCAAAGATACTGGGAAGCTTGCCTGTATCAGTGGAGTACCTAGCCAGAAGGTGTTTTATATTACTTGAGAGATACGAAGTATACAGAAGTGTAGAAATTGTGTTTCTGCACAAAGAAAGTATTCAGAAATGTAGAAACTTTTAAATTGTGTGTCTTGTGAACAAAAGATTGTAAACTCATTCAGAATAGAATAAAGAATTGCTTAGAAGATGGTTGCGAAGAAAGTCTACTACTGTTTTGTCCCAACTGGGATTAAGATTCTCCTAGAATTCAAGCAACGGATTAACTTTAAGAGATTACTACCCTGCATGATAAAGTTCTTAAATCTGTATAAATTGGTTATTTTGCAGAAACAGAAAAAACATAGTTCTTAACTTTCCTATTAGGTGGCATGTACATGCAAAGGGATTTTACAAGCTTCCCACAAAAAGCGAACATCACGTAATCTCAGTGACAGAGTTAGAATACATGATTTGTCAGATTTGTAGGGCACAATGGCATAAGAGTAAGTCTCTAGTGAAAGAAAACTCTTTAAAATTGTAGATTATGTTGTAGGATATTATCATACTACTGACAATTTTTAAATTCGGTTTTCTAACTAAATACTTGTAACCTTCTGCTCTTATGATCCCTTAATTAGATTTAGAAAAGAGAGAAAACTTACAAGCCACAAGCATCTGTTTCTATCATGCAGTCTTATTTTTCAGGAGTTGATACCTTGTGCAAAAATACTTTCAGTCAAAACTTGATATAACAAAGTTTCAGGTTAGTAGTTATTTGCCCTGTATTTGATTCATGGGGGGACCAAAAAAGTTTACAGCAATGTGTTGTTAATTATGCTTGATCTTAATAAGCTTTAAATTACTTACAAGAATAATTCAAAATTTTTAATACAGAAGGGCAAATTCAGAAGCCATTTCTGAAAAGCTGTAACTTGTTCTCTAGTAAGTGGATCAGAGGGATGCATTGCTTCTGTGTATTTCTGGTTAGGCCGTTTAAATGACAGAATGGTGGAAGGTCATGCATTAGGGCTGTGCAGTTGCTGGGATTAATGATTATATGTGTTAAAAGTCGCTTAATCACAATCTAGTAGGGGTTTGGATAGTTTTGTTTTGTTTTTGTGGTGTTTTTCCATGGAGGAGCTCAGTGGAATACTTCAGTTCAGAAATGTTGTTGCAATGCCTCAGGGTACTTGAGGTCCCTTCTCCAAGTTTTCCATCTGCTGATCTTTCTTCTTGGTGTGTCCCCCTCCCAACCAAAGGGAGATAGCAGACATTGGCACTTGCATGGAAGTAGCCCTTCACCAGGGACTGGGCTCAGATCTGTAGTCCAGCCTGTGAGGAGGAGTATGATGCATCCTCTAGAAAAAGGTTCTTGAAGTAGCAGTACATCGGTGAAATGCTGCAGCATTCAAAAGGAGATAGGTTTGATATGTGGAAAGATCTTTCTGCTGCAAGCTTTTTGCCAGAATGGTCACAGAGGAAACAATGCTGGCAACTTAGAGACCCCTATTGCTTTTTCATCAACAGCAACTGTTGTGTTACTTTCCCTGAAAGCTGTTGTTTCACTCTGTTTCCGCATTTGTGAAGACTGTGTTCTGCTAATTTCTTCAGGATTGTATTTGCACTAAAGATGTCTTATAAAAATAAAAGTTAAATTTCTGGAACTCAGAAATTTAACACAGTTGCAGGTTCCACAGAAATGCAGAATGTGGCATCCACATGTTCTGCTGGTGAACTTCTGTGGATGTGCATGAACAGCAGCATTTTTCCTTCGCATGGTATATTGTATATGTTGCAATAAGTTATTGAGACAATTCTGAGATGTCTTTTTTTTTAAACTAGTGCATGGAATTGTTCCCATATTTTTGCAAGCATCACCTGTACCAGTGTGTGCTACATCTGATGTTTGCCTGGAGGTCAGCTTCAGTGCTCTGGTGAATTTTTAATATAAAAACCGTATTTCTGCCAGTTTCTACAGTGTAGACTCAGTTGTATTCCAAGAAGAAAAAAGAAAGAAAATAAAATCCAAGCAAAAAATTTCCAAAAATCATGAACAAAACCCCACCTAAAGACTTCACTTTGCACCTATGCACATTTTACTTTATATGTTGGCAGTCTTTCACATTCTTAGCCACTGCTTCCATACCCTCACCAGCACGAAGAAAATTCTAGCAAACTAATGCCTTATTTTTTCCATGGAAATTTAGTATCAGATGCATTTTTATAGATTAAAGACCATGGTAGAAAAATGATACAATTTGAAAACTGTGATCTCTCGAAGGGTAATGCAACAGGGATCATAAATTTTCACAGAAGTTGCAAAATCTGCTTATGTGGCAATTGGTATCACGTGAAGTCAGGTTAAAAAGAAAGCCTAAAGGTCTGGCTCCATTACAGACTGCCAAAATTCGTGTGTTAAACTGGTAAGGGAGAGAGTCATTGGCTAAGAAATAAGGTGGGATGCGCAGGACTCTGAGCTGTGCAGAGATGGGGAGATGAAGGAACACATTTAGAACTGGAATGGGAATGAACTTTTTTTCACTGAACCTCTTGTGTGCTACCCACACATTAGCCTTTACTCAGACTGCCTTGTATGTCAGATGTGTCTTGGGTGAAGAGGAGAGAGTGAAAGAGGTATGAAAAATATTAATTATTTAGTTTTAGTAAATATCACAAACTTCCCATTCACAAAAGCTGTAGCAATTACAATTAAGAAAAACTTTCTCGTCCATAATGGGCTGCTAGAAGAGAAAGAGACCTAGAATTCCAAGTGTAAGCCCTGTACCTACACATTTCCAAAGTCTACATGAAATAAGAGGGGTTTCTGGAGTTGGGATACATGGAAGGGGATGTAGAAGAGGGAGGAACAAGCCTGAGAAGATGCATGTTATTTCTGATTTTGGGCCTATGAACTTTATTAGGGAAAAGGTAAAACTTGTTGTATTTGAGTTTCCTAATGTGGCTCAATCTTTATTTGAAACTTTTAAATCTTTCCTCTCGTATGGAATAAACTCTGGTTGCCAGACTCTAAGTGCTGGTAGCATCTCCTGCATTTTTTGTACTAAAATTCAGGTTGCCTGCAAACATGCTTAATAAAACTCACTGGATCAACCTACTGTTCTGCCTTTTGCATCAGGCAAGGTATGTCCCTTGCAGTTTTACCTTGTCTGAATATGTATAGCAGTTCTGGAACACTAGAAGAGAAATTGTTAATTCATCTTGATTTGGATCCCTCTGTGTGAGGGCTACATAGGCACTCTGCATCCACCTCTGTCAACTACAGTTTCTTGTGAGTCTGAGTTTCAGTGATACTGTTAGCAGCAAAGGGATGTGGTACTGACTTTATTAGAGTTAGTTTGGTTGTGTTTGTGCTTAGAAAAGGAATATTAATTGTGGATGATTAATCTATATGCTTCTACACTGTTTTCAGTAACTTTCCTTACACCCTAAATACCTTTTTTAATGTTAACAGAAATACTGTGCCTGTCTAATGAGGTTATGATCGTTATGTTTATTTAGATGAACATGTCTGCAGCTGGTTTTTCACATTACCCAGGAGTACCACTGGCTCACCAGCTATGCCACTTCCTTGCAGCACTTAGTTGGTATATTTTTTTCTTTATTTTCTCTGTGTGGGTACTGTAAGTGGTATTTTAATCTTGCTGTTCGAAGGGCGTAAGGCAAGCAGTGGTGGTGAGAAAAAACAGAATCCATTGCTCTAACAAGGGATATGCACAGTATATCAGTTTCACGGGGAATTTGAACGTTATTGTGTGATTATCTTTTAATTCACAGCCCCCAATTTTTACAGTAGGGCACAAGGTGAGGATGTAGCCGAGCTGCGAGAGGGCCGTGTGCTGTGGCTGCCTGCCGTGTTCCTGTGTCACCACGAGGTGGGGCAGGTGACAACGGAGCGGGAAGCATGAGGATGCCCGGCGCAGCACAGCGGCGGCGCTCGCGGAGACCTGAGCCGGGAGCCTCGGAACGGGTGTCGGGGTTGAACCAGACAACAGCTAGTATTTGCAGTTAGCGCCGGCCTCGTTTTCTCTGAGCGTTTGCTTCTCTGTGAGGGTGCTGAGGCGCTGGCAAGGTTGCCCAAAGCAGCTGTGGTTGTCCCATCCCTGGCAGTGTTCAAGGCCAGGTTGGAAGGGGCTTGGCACAACCTGATCTAGTGGAAGGTGTCCTGCCTGTGGCAGAGGGGTTGCAACTGGGTGAGCTTTAAGGTCCCTTCCAATCCAAACCATTCTAAGATTAATGTTACCCTTTGCATCAGTGAAAATAAAGTTTGCTTTGTTTTTAAGGTCTTTGAAAATTATTTAAAGTGCCTGATAAGTCTTTTTTTGGGGGGGGGGTTGGGGTTGGGGGGAATAAAACAAAGGAAAAAAACCCAACAACAAAACACAAAACAACGTGCCAGAAAAAACAACCCCAAACCAAAACACAAGCTAACCCACCCTTTTTAAAAAAATTGAATGAATCTCTGAAGTGCCATAGAACTCCAAAAATTAATAGTTGATTTATGCTGTGTGCCTGCCTAGCCCAGTTCAAAAGTATGAAGTAAAAAAAAAACAACAAACCAAACACACACAAAAAAATCCAACAACCTGCCCCCCCCCCAACAACAAAAAAATGCTAAGACATGAAAGACATTCTTACTTTTTCCTTGAAAAAAAATAATGAAACTGGTAGGTTAGCTTAGTTTTCATGCGTTGGAAGTTTTATTGGGATTTCCCTCCCCGGAGATTTTAGCTGTAAGTAGAAGTTTCTCTTTGAACTAGTTTAAACTAAGGACTTCTTTCTTGTCACGCACAGACAGGGAAATACTGCAAGATGCTGGATTAGCTTGTTCGCTTTTCATTGTTTTCTTTTGTAGCAGCAATCCGTTTAGCTATGGTATGCTGAGTTTATCTGATTAGCACTTAATGAGTGAAGGGAATAAGGGAAATGTTGCATGAGTTACTTAAGCCTAATAAAGTTTTCAGTACCTTCCCCCTCTTTCTAAATACCTGAACTTTCCTGACCCCCACCTCTTGCTTTTCCCCTCAGCTGCAGCTCATTCCCACACAAAAGGTGCTCCCCCCGCAGCTTTAACTGTCAGGAGTAGTGGTGCCATTAGCCAGATTTTGTTCAGTGCACATTGGTCACAACATGCATCCTGCTCTACAGCGTTTAACAGTCTGTCTGGAGTTTTTACAGATTCAGCTGCTGTTGTTATGCTGACTTGCATGTATTACCTGGGAACACTTACTGACTTAAAACACAACCTGGAGCACGAGTATTTCTATCTTAAAACCATCAGCTGTAACTGTAAGCAGTAAAATGGTTTCTTTAGTTCTATTAGCAGTGACATTTTAATGAGGATTCACTGGAGCCTGAATAATTACATTACATAAAGAAATTGAAGAAACATGGGGTTTAGTAATGCTTGAAAACCATGTGTGCTATACAGATTGAGTTTCTGTTACCATAACTATCTTGATAAGTTTCTTGTACAATTCATGTTTTCCTCTGGACTTCAACTTACTTTCCCTCTTTTAGGATTGATTTTTCAATTCAATTGATATTGCATTATAAATTTTTTAATACAAAAGCAAAATTCTGAAAAATTTATAGAAATAACCTGTATTAATTTATGCTGCTTAAATAGCTATTTGGTGATTCTGTTAGTTTTGTACAAAAATGCAGTTCTCTTAATACCAATGAAAATACGTCAAACAATAGCACAACTGATGTCTGCAGGAGATTCCTTATACATGGTAGGTACTATAGTGGTTGAAGTAATTAGGAAAAAGCTAAGGAAAAAAACAGATAGTAAGACAATTCGTTTGCTTAGAAATCTGAATCTTTATAGTTAGGCACCTCTGAAAGTATTTTCAATTATATTTGTTTAAAAATACAAGTTTTTAATAGAAATGATCTCATTTCTTTTATCACTGTCAGTGTCCCATCACTGTCCCAAATTTATAGCAATAGTAATTACGTTAATAATTTTAGCAATGGGAGGCTAATAATAGCAGTAGCAATCCTGTTAGAGCAGAATGTGAGTGTATGATTTTAAATAATTTTAAGGTTATTAAAAGAACGCTAAAGGTGCAGAAATGCACCAATGTGCTTGAGAAGGGTAGAAGATGACTATGAATGATTTTTGAGGTCTGCACAGCTTACTGCTAAGCATGTCCCAAGGATTTGTCTCTCTGGGTGAGGTACCACACTGATGGTGTTCACGTTCCTAGTGCATAGCACTGCAGAGCACAGCCTGTGCAGTTAAATTGCTGTCAGTGCGGAGCCAGGCTGCAAGTGTTGTACTCTGAACTAAATGGTAGAGATTTTGGAGGAGTAATCCCTGTTTTATCAGTTTGCTAACAGCCCAAATAGTGTCATTTAAATTTCTTCTTGTTTCCATTATTGTTTTGTTTTGTTTTGTTTTTTGTCTGCTCCTGACTGTGTACCACTCATGCCAAACTTCTGTCTAGCCGTCAAGATGGAAAAAAGGTGTTAATCTGTGAATTAGGTATTGAAATATTTTGTAATTTGATTCAAAGCTTTATTTAAATCATGAAAAGTATGTGTGTATGTTTTTCTTTTCCCCTCTCAGGTTTGCAATTATGTGTGGCTATATGTCTCAGTTTGAAAGTGTACAAAACAAAATCAGGAATGGTTATCTCTTTAAGGTATGTTTTTGTAGGGTTTTCTGTTTTTTTTTTTTTTAAAGCTATTCCTTTAAATTATTTCCTTATATAGTCAAAGACAGATTTTTCCAAGACAGTAATTCAGCCTCACAGGTCTATTTTGGTGTCAATGTTAAAATAAAAAAGATATCTTTATGTATGCAAATATATGGTTACAAAATATAAGAATTCAGGTAGGATTCTGGGAACAGCATTAAGATTTTTTGTTTAATTTTGTAGTCAAAAGGGGGGCGGAGGGAAAGGGAGTAACAATTGTGGTTAGAAAATAAAACCATGAAGTATTAAGTGATGAGCTAACACAGTTCTGCAATCATCCTTCGTGCTACCCTTAAAAAGTAGTGTTTGTTTTAACACTCTCTTTTCAAAGGTAATTGTCTTTTTTAGGGTTATCAGTTTGTGTTATATGTGCTACTCCCTCCACTCCTTGTCCTTGCTGTTGCTTAGGCACTTTCCATCCCTTGCCCTCCCAGCCAGCATCCCCCCCTTTCTGGATGTCAGTGAAAGGCAGCAGATGTGTTCCACTTCCCAAGGAATGCCAGGGATGTATCGCTATCACATCATGTCTGTGTTAGGGCTTGGAGTGTCACGGAGCTTTCCTACAAGAGAGCATTAATTATACATGAGCTGTGCCAAGAGAGCTAAGCCCTGAGCTGGGACAAGCTGGGAATAACGAAGGGAAAATGACAAATAACACAAGTGCTGCAGTTGTTTAAGGAAGGAATTTTAAAACAGCCTGCAGTGTTAGCAGTAGCCTTTTCAGGGAGGTTTTCCTTTTCACAAGGAAGTACTGAAATCCATATGAATAATTTTGAAATGTTCAGGATTTGGGGCATGAAAACATAGCTCCTATCTGGGTATTTTGTGAACAAAATGATAAAACAATAGGCTCTTAGATCTGTATTACTCAGATATTTTAGTGACTGGCTTAATTAGGAAAACAGATACTGGGGGGTGGGGAATGAAACTTTAGAAGTAAAATTCATTTTGTGAGGCAGATACTAGTTAGGGCTGAAGTAACTCATTTTTTTCTTCTAACTTGAGCAATAAGAGCTTTCTTTAGTAAATTAGCGAGAGAAAGGAAGATACTCATAATATCTAATGAAAATGGCTTTGGAAGAAGCACCTCATTAGATACTTTCTATGTGTTATGGTTTCAGTGTAAACAGAACTATTTTATTTTCTGAATTTCACATTATAGTAACAATTTTCTGTGTCATGTACCATTTAACTGGGGCAGTCATATTCCAAGGTGGAAGAGACTGTTTCAGTGATGGGTGCTGGCATGTAAGATCTGTCAAAGAGAGTGATTGCTTTCTCACTGATCTGGTGTGTGACAGTTTATTAATACTAACTGTAAATAAAGTGAATTTAATGGAAGTTGTTGCCTTTTAAAGACAAAAGTTCTTGAGTACTTTGATTGACCTTTAGAGCTGTGTAGTCATGTTGTAAATACAGCATGCCTTTTTGCATTGTGTGCAAAGTTGCTAAATCATGTTGTTTGTGGTTTCCCTCCACAAGGAAGGGGTTTGCCGGTTGAAATATTTTTTATGTTGTTAGAATGGAATCGCAGCAAAGAGGATTTTTTTATTTGTATATAATTTGCAGCAAACTTCCTAGAATGTAAACACACTCATAAACATCGAAAGTGACTCTGATTTTCTTTCTAATAGGAACATCTAGACAAAGCAATTGAACTTAAGCCTCAAGATCCTTTTTTATATTACCTAAATGGAAGATGGTGCTATTCAGTAAGTTGGATTTTATCTAACATATTTGAAATGAAATAGTGGGACTTAAGACAATGTAGGTATTTATTGAAGTAGATATTTTGAGCTAAAGGAAGCAGTACATTAACATTTCCTGAATTAACTTCCACATGTCTGATGTTAACTGCTGACCATTCCTTACATCAAGTAAGCTGTGCTTGTGTGTCCCTCATTGTTGTATTCAATTCTTATCTGAATGAATGAATGAAAAGTAATTGACATTTGGAATGGAGGAAGGGTGACTTCTTCATTTCAGTTCTTTTTCTGCCACAAACTTTCTGCTAACATAGCCTTTTAGTAACTTTATTCCCCATCCATAACTGAAGTTAAAGGCACTTGCATGCCATGGGATTATGTCTGTGGCAGCAAGGATACTCTATTGGCTTGGTAAATTCCAGGAGAATGTCACAACAAAGATGCATGCATAAAAATCCCTCTAATTTGTCCAAACATTTTTCAAGAGATACAGTTTTTACTATGCGAATGCAGCAGGTGTTTTAAAAATTGTATTAATGATATAGTGATAAGTGTTTATATATGAAAAAATAAAGTAATTGGTTTACAAATTTAGCTGTGGACTAATTTTATTATTATTTTTAGAAAAATGGTGCTTGTAATATGAGTTGGATTATTCTTAAGCTCACACCTTTGATGGTTCAGGTGGCTGTCCTTATTGGTCCATCTCTAGTCCTGTGAGGAATCTTTCATCAGAATAAAATGTTCTTGCATAGCCTAAGCTGTAAAAGATCATTGGGAGGTTTCTCAGAACAACTGCTAATGTGTAGTGGTTTCCAACCCTGCCTTTTTCCTATAGCTGCTTTCAGTGCCAGTCACTTCAAAGTGCCTGCAGACTGGGAAGGATTTGCTGTGATAAATTGTAGACATTGTCTTTATCTGCAACAAGACTTAATGCAAAGTAATCTTTCAGCAGTTTTTTCAGATCATACATTTAACGTTCAAAGAACTTTCAACAGCTACATTTTTTCTCAGTTGATTTGAATAAGGAATGACACCAACTTTTTCAAAGAGCTTTTAATTTTGCTTTTCATTGCATTGCATTCTTGACTATCAGCATTACCTATGCAAAAGTGAGTTGCTGAAGATTGTCCTAGAGTATGCTAGCTACGCCTCTGAAGAGCAATTCTTTTGCTAGTGATTCCTTAATCAGTTTTATACTGTGTTGTGTCCAACAGCTGAATGCAGCTTCCATATTTGTCAAATACTCCCAGATGTTTTTCATGGCTTATTTCTCACTTGAGCTATAACTTTTGGAAACTTAACATGTAGTCGCAGTATACCGTGCTTTGTTCTTGTTGCACTGGCTTTTAACTTGTGTTTCATTTCAGTGATGATCACCACTTCCTGACTGAGTAATGCATGTAGTTTGTTGCCCTCTATCATTACAAACTCATGTTTCACACTTGTAACGTCTGTGCAGGGCTTCCTTACTAAACATTAAAGTCATAGGTTAGCATTTGCTGTAGGGTATGACCTGACCTGCATTTTATTAAGTGAAACAATCCACCTAAACAGATGTAGCCACTGAAATACTTAAGTATTCGTTTCTGATTTTCTTTTTTTTTTTAATTCTTGCCTTCTATGACTGCCATGACAAAATGTAACTTGAAGCACTTAAAACAAGTTTGCATAGTACAAATAAATGAAAGTATGGGACTGGATACATTTTGTTATAACTTCTGTGTTTTGCACACTTTCAGCAGCAGGATGAGTCCATCACTTGGCAATGTTTGTTTTGAGGCTCTACTAGGGAAGTTAGATCTTAATCCTAGCCCAGTGAAGTTAGTGAGCATAGAATCATATCCTCATTCATTTTATCAGACTGCATGAGTAGGTTTCTTTGCTGATCCTCTAACACAGGTTTTGGCTGTGCATGTGATATAGGTACATGTAGGAACTTGTGGAGATGTGGCAGATTCCTTGGTCCTGTTCTGTAGACTGCGGTGTTTCATACTGTGGTAACTACCCCAAAAGTAGACTCTCAGCTGTGGCATTGGTTCCAAATACATTATATGGGGTTATGATAGGGTGCTTGAAAACTTCCTTTATCACTCCTTCTCTGTACTGGTACCTGTAGATGGAGTGATGATGCTCCAATTAGACCCTCTGTTTTTTCTGTTTAGTCTGGCTGCAGTTGAGTCTGGGAAGGCTGTGTTGTCCAGTGTGAGGAAATTAAAGAAGAAAAAGGGATGACTGAGGAAAGAAGGTTAGTTTTTACATTTAGTCTAGCTGACTTTGGGGTCAAGTTAGAATTGGCCACAATATTTGTTCTTTCATAAGTATTGCTTCCAGGGGTGTTATTGTATAATTTTAGTCACATATTCTTTTACTGAAACAGATTAATTAAAAAAAGATACCTAGTATTTGATATTTTACAGGCTTTGATAACACCTTGGGGAAAGCTGATGTACTTAAGTCTTCCTAGTAGAGTCAGATATTTCCTATTCATTCCCCATTTAATGTTGGGGGATCTTATTACTAGCTTCTAGCGCTGCTTTTTTGGGCTCACAAACTGAAAGAAAAAAATAGGTAAAGCATAAAATAGTGTAAAAGGGGATGCTTCAAGTGTTGTAACTCAAGGTTCCAGTTCATTTTCACAAATGAAGTTGAACAGACTCTTAGGTTAAAAGTTAAAAGTATACTGGGGACAAATGGAGAAGATTTATTGAAGGCTGAAACCTATATCAGGAGACTGTGTGCTGTACTAGTAAAAACTTTTGATTTGTGGAGTTTTGCCAGAAATTTTGCCAGAGGCTGCCATTTCTCACCTTCCCTTAGTGTAATACGGTCCTTTGCAAAGAGCAATGGTATGGTAATGCCAGGTTTCTTTCTTAGCAGTTTTTCTTGCTGGGCCAGATCTGAAGCTTATGCCAAGTGTCCTAGCACCTTCCAGGAGGAAGGATGAGCTGCATTTTCACTGCCTTGCATCAGTGGGGCTTTGCCTTTAATGCACATCCAGAATTATCTCTCACCTTGTCCAAAACACAATTTTTGCTGTTTCTTATTTCTGTTACCATTATAAAGCCAGGTGATACACAAATGAGGAAGATTCTGTTCTGGTGTGTGTATCACCTCAGCTTTGTTAAAAAGTACTTCTGCAATCACAATCAAGTAGGCAAGATTTTCACTAATCATTTCATAGATGTCACAATGGGCACAATTTTGCCTGTGAGACTTCCTGTGTATGCAAGAAGCCACATACAATTCTAATGTTTTCTGGTTTGTTTTGCAAAGGTAACAAGGGAGAAAAAACCCTTCATTTATTTATGCACTGAGCAAACATAACTGAACACCACTTTTAATGGATAACTCTTAACAAGTGTTGTTTTAATATTCCTTTTT
The DNA here is from genome assembly GCF_033783945.1 of Neopsephotus bourkii. Taxonomy (NCBI): domain Eukaryota; kingdom Metazoa; phylum Chordata; class Aves; order Psittaciformes; family Psittacidae; genus Neopsephotus; species Neopsephotus bourkii. The sequence goes on along the minus strand of NW_026901776.1, from coordinate 7,502,504 downwards.
TCCAGAGCTGATATGAGCTTCTGCTGAGTGGTGATTTTTTCCAGGGTAGCTTTAGTGAGAATTTTAGGAAAAGAATACTACCATATAAGTACAATGAAGATACTTTATCTAGTAAGTAAAGTAAACCAGTGTTGAGTGTGTAAAAGAAATGCTACTATTCCAAAGAAAAGCAATGGCAGCAAAATAATTTCCATTTAAAATGTCTTTGGTAGTGGACGAAATTTTGTCTGCTTGGCCTTGTGTGACAAAACCAGGCTTGTTAATTCCATAGCTTTTAGGGAAGGCATAGTATTTTAAATATGTGCTTGGGTTCGTTCATGCAATTTAAAATAAGTGCAGTATTTAGAGCCTTTCCTGTTTCAGCTTTGTTGAGGGAAAGTAAAAATTACTTCGTTCTTCAGAGCAGCAAGAAATATTTATTGGAAGTCAGTTGATGTGGGGTGTATGGTCTGTAGGAATAAGTTTTCTTTCCTTAGAGTTTTGGGTGCAGTTATCTAATAATCCTTTACAATTATGTGTTTGTGGGCTTTTTTAGTGTTTTAATGCTTAGAACACTTAAAAAATGGAGTATGTATCTAGTTAAGGCTTATGACTACTTGCTGCTACAGGACTGGCACAGAACAGTTAGCGTGTACTTCTGGATCTGGATCAGAGCCACTGGTAAAGGCTAGTGGGATGTTAAAAATTAGATTTCTTGGGATTTTCTTTTTGATGGTTACATGCCATGTGTTGGATGCATCACTGGTTTATCCAATCCTTGTACATCAGGGAACAAATGGACTCAGTTCCTTTGTCTGTGTGCTCTGTAAGTCTGCTCCCCTTACTGGAAAGTGAAAAGGCCTGGGAATTCAAGTTGTCTAAATGCCTAAATGCCTGTGCAGACTGTCCTGGTTCCTTAGCTGGCAAGAAAGAGAATATTTGTGTTGGAAGCCAGTGTTTGAAAACTGCTGTCCAGTTACTTAATCTGTTCCAGAAGTCAAAACATTGCATAATTATTTAATATAATTTTACATTAATATATTGTAATGAAAAAGAAATAGAAACTCTCTGGGGATATTTAAGTAGATGCCGTTAATATTTTACTGAAGCTGGATCAATGGGATGATTTTCCTTTATGAAAGACAACCGTGTGTTCTGTCTTCAGTGAGCTATTAACAAGGAAACATGGGAGGAGGAAATCCTTTGGGATCGTAAGTCAGTGAATTGCCTGAATTTTCAATCCAAGTAGAATCTGGGATTTTAAAAGGACTATCAATGAGCAGGGTTTACATCTCATCAAAAGATGAGGAGATGGGAAAATAAATTCCAACTAGTGTTTTGGTTCATATGTGATTTTTTGCTGATCCTAGGCTAAGGAAGTGAAAGGGATTTTAGGAAATCCCTTTTCCCAGTACTTAGGGGAGAACAATATTTTCTGTCTTGGTCTTCAGAGGATCAGAGGCCTGATCGGAGCTTGCTGGGTATGAACTTTATGGTCAGCTGCAGGCTAACTCTGTGGGTGGCTTTCTTCCATCTTTGGTACTAGTAGAGATTTGAGTAGAATAAATGGGTGAGAGCTTGCTGTTTGACAAACGTATATGAGAAACTTTGAGACAAGTGTCTGCTTTATTGGGATACTGAAGAGTGGCCTCCTTTCCTTGGCAGAGGCCAGGCTGTCATGGTCACTCCCTCCCCTCCAGCCCTAGGGAAAGTTCAGGACTTGGTTGAAGGTCCCTCACACCGTGGTTTCCTGCTCTTGAGAGAGTGGGACCAGCTCTCCCCATGGCAGCTGGGGAGCAATGTTCCTCCTGTGACCCAATAAGTATAACCTGATATTCTATGGAAATACAATGTTCCTTGCAGTGCTTTTGTGAATTTTCTGGCTGCTGGGAGGACTGACGTCAGGACGTGGGAGACCTAAAAAAACAAAACTCACTTTAGGTTTGGAAATCATCTCTAGGGCATGGACAGTATTCATTCTTTAATTTTGTTGTTGTTATAGCTATTACTTGCTGGAGAAGCTGCTTTTATTATTTTCTGCTGTCCTATACCATTCTTGAAACTTGCATGAAGTGAAATTATGATTCTGGTGAAGCTGATGAGAGTTACAGTCTCCTGGTTCTTGATTTTGTATGGGGCTACATATACGCTTTGCACTATTTGGAATAACCTTAGAATCCTAGAATCATAGACTAGTTAGGGTTGGAAAGGACTTTAAGATCATCTAGTTCCAACGCCCCTGCCATGGGCAGGGACTCCTCCCACTAAATCATGTCACCCAAGACTCCATCCAACCAGGCCTTGAACACCACCAGGGATGGAGTATTCACAACTTCCTTGGGCAACCCCTTCCAGTGCCTCACCACCCTTAACAGTAAAAAACTTCCTCCTTATATCCAATCTGAAATTCCCCTGTTTAAGTTTGAACCTGTTGCCCCTTGTCCTGTCAGTACAGCACCTAATAGAGTCCCTCCCGAACATCCTTACAGCCCCCCTTCAGATACTGGAAGGCTGCTATGAGGTCTCCATGCAGCCTTCTCTTCTCCAGGCTAACTTCAACCTTGACTGCAGAAGTCAAATTTACAGTACACTAGAGCATGTTACACCAAGGTTTCTGTTGCCTGTGCTTGCTTCCACCCAGAAGCAAGTTAATAAAGTTAATAAAGTTAGTTGGTACAGTAGAAATGATGTGTCCGTTTCAGTGGATGTGGCGTAAGATACTCTAATAAAGTTATTACAAATTACAGACTGTGCTTGTGTGTGTTTAGGCAAAGGGTGTAATTTCCTATTCATCATTGTTGCTCCAGGACACAATTTTGTGTCTTGCATAAAACAGGCCTTTTCCATTTGTCCCACCTCAGTCATAGGAGGTGGCAGACTGACTCAGGTGGGGTGTGGTTCAGCTGTTGTGATGGGATTCACCTCGTCTGTCTTTAGCTATCCACAAGGTATAATTGTCTATGCTCCTTTTGTAGTTGAAGGGAAGAAGAGAAAGAGACGAGTGTTCATCCCAGACTAATGTAGGTGAAGGGAGATTGCCTTTCACTGTATTGACCATGCAAGGAACCTGGACAACTCATATAAGCAAGGCACTTCATTTATGGATGGCTAGAGTTAGCTGCAATGAATTCAAGCCAGTGGTATGTAAGGCTGACTGCCGAAAACATTCAGGAGCTCAGACTATCTGTGTAACAGTCACAAAGTATAATGCTGTAGACAGCGCAGCTTACAGAAAACTCAGTATTGTGCATAGTTGCATTTCATTTTTAAACATTAAAGTTTAAACGTTTTAGATTGGTGGGATTTGTAATATAAAAATGGCCAAGTGCATATATGTTTGCACTTTTAAGTTTGACTAATGCAAAGCAGCACCTAAGCCAGACAAAATAATGACTAAAACCTCAGTAAATCAGTTCTGATTAAATCTTGTAAGAAAAGAAAACAACTGCCAGGAAGAACTTTTGTTTTCAATAGGTAATTGTAACTCCACATGGAAAAACTGCAATTTTGTTTCCTCACTATTGCATAACAGCAGACACATGTGTGGTAATTGTATCTGTGCAGTGTATGTGCATATACATTCCCTTTATTTCTTCCCCTCTTCATCTGTAAGCTGCCTCTATCTTGAAGTGATGAACCTAGAAATACAGAAATCCCCTTCCTTTTCCAAAAGAATCCTGCAGCAGTAGATTGGCATGAAGAAAACAATACTTTTGCAACAATCCTTTTTATATTTGTTGTGGAATATGCCTCAGAAACTGTAGAACAGCTGGGGAAATTAAGTGTGTGAGGGAATTAAATACATACCTACAATTTGAAGTTTTAACCAGCATGCTTTCTGTGCAGCATTCTGTGCTGCAGTTTTTAACACGGTATGAAAGCACTGCAGTGCAGAGAGGGGAAACATCTTGTTGCTTCAATGAATAAGAATTGTGGGATTGTTGGAGAGCATTTGTAAACCACATTTTATTCACTTAGAAGGGAATTCAACAGTGGGACGTGTGTGTGAGAGAGAGAAGCATCCTTAATATTGTTTCTCTCTGGCATATAATTTTTAGTGGTTTTGTGGGAAAGATTTACTCTTGGCATTTAACAAATAAGGCGTTGGACTCTGCTGAACAACCAGCAAGACTTGACCAGGATCCCTTCTGTCTCCAAGCAATATTGGTCTTATGTAGCTAGAGTCATTTGGGGCAGATGGAAAAAACAGTCCTACGCCTTTTCCTGTTGCATGCTGGCCTGTATTTGTACTCATTGCAGTGGTATTTTTGGGGCAGTTTGCAACAAGAAATGCATAGAGCTTAATGTCTCTTTAAAAGAGAAGTATTCTGGTTGATGGCTGTGCATAGTTATGTGTGGATGGATTCTTGTATTTTACCGTAATTAACTGACATCTGCTGGATTGCTGCATTTAGCTGGAGAAGGTGGGGAGAGCAGCAACAGCCCTGACAAGATTGGGAAGCCAGGGAATGAAGCGGAAATAAACTAAAGCTATCCAAAGCCACGTTAATTTTTACAGCAGTAGGACAGATTTGAGTTCAAGGCTCAACTCTGTTATTTGAATTGCGGTTTCCTCTGAAAAAGAGCTGTCTCTGTGACTCATATTTCACTTCCAGCTCTCTGATGAGAGGCTCTCTTTCTTTGCATGTGTGTATCCCTTCTGTGTGTTGCCTCTGCATAGACCAGGCCATAAATTGCTATGGACCCTTGGTTTTTATCATTTTTAAAGTCAGCTCTACTCTGTGACAGGAGCCATCAGTGCTGTGGTTTAAATACTGATGTGAAGGAATAAAGTCCTAACTTTCCTTTACAGATGTAGTAAAGTGTATGAAGCGGGTGGCTTCACTTCCCCATTTAAACAGCAGCTCCATCCTTCATTAGGGATGTGAGGTGTGTTTCACCAGGTTTGGTGAGGGAGCCAAATTCCTTATGGCAGTAACCAGAGCAGTTTCTGTTGTCAGTACATGTAAGGGAAGAAGTCATATATATTGTGTGGCAGTATCACAGTTTCCTACACTTCTTTTACAGCAGCCCATGTTTCTGAAATGAGGTCTTTGGCAAGTGTTGTTTGTCAGATTTGAAGAGGAAAATATGAAGCTTAATAGTGGTTGTCACTAGCTTCTGTGTAATAAATGAACTTGTTAATACAAGAGCCAAAAGCACTTACATTTTGACTGTAGCAATAGCATTTCATAATGTTGAAAAGTAGTTAAGTACGTGGACTGTCATACTAAACTGAATGTCTCATGAAAACCTTAGCAGGTTTAAAGCACTATTTCTGGCCTTAGGTTTTAAAAAATTTCAAGGTCTTATGAAACCTAAACTGTACTTTAAGCTTTATGCATTGGAATAATCTCATATTAATGAATGATGCTGATGTTTTGTCATGTATTTCTTAATATGTACATTTTCCTGTTAACAGAATCTAAAGATCTAAAAGACTGTGCTTTGGCAAATGGCCAATACCAAACATTCCTTTGCAGGTTCTTTTGCAAAATAGGTCGTATAAGTAGTACAGTGGCACAGGACAATATTTATTCCAAAACTGAGAAGCAAATCTAAAGACTTTTGAGATATACATCTCAAAAGATGTATATTTTGATATATACATCTCAAACGAATATAAATATATATATACATATTATTCTTATAGGTAGCTCAGTTGTCTTGGATTGAAAAGAAAGTAGCTGCTGCTCTCTTTGGGACTCCACCAACATCAACAGTAGAAGAAGCATTGCAGAATTTCCTTAAGGTAAGTCCTAGCCAAAGGTTTTCCTGTGTGACTGTTTACCAGCTGCTGTATGTGACTGTTGTCAAGATGTCTGCTTCAACAGATTATGTTCAGTAGTTATAAATCCTGGGCTCTCCTAAATACCACAGAGCTCTGTACTAGTAAAGTATTTTTTTCTTTTCTGTTTTAAAATTAGTTTGCAGATGAGTGGCTAGCACCTTTCTTCTCTTTCTTTAATTTTAAGGAATTCTTCAATGACTTGCCACAATTAATATTTATTGGACTTAATGTGAGATGAATGTAGCTGAGTTACATATGCTGTTGAAACAAAGTAACCATAGCAATAACCAATGATAATCAAGAAAAACTTTGACATTGTGACACTTCTCTTTTTCTGAACTGAAGCTCTTTCCATTGAATTCCAGTAGAAGCCTTTCTTATTTGGAGAGGTGACATTACCTTTATAGTGAAATAGAAAACTCTTGTCATATAGGTCTGTGTTCCTGGCCATTCTACTTCAATGCACAGTTATGAGAAAACACCACATGAATAAAATAAATCTTTCAGTGTTTTTTATATGAATAATTTCTAAATCTGGAGCTGAAAAATACAGTTTTTTTACTTGGCTGAATTCAAAGCATAAACTTCCACTGTTGCAATTGCTTTCAGGCAGTTTCTCAAAGGAATTGAACAAGCATACTTTACTCACTATCAAAAGTACTTACTCTTTGTGGTTTTAGTATATTTAAAGACGGAATGATCTCCTGAATTTTTATGTTACCATCTTCCCAGTTTAAGAGATTTTTATCTCTAAGGTCAAACTCCAGAGGTGGTAGACATAATTGGAAGTGTTCCCTTTAGCTTCAGGCCATTTTGTGGTGGCCTGCAGAATAACTGTGGTTTTAAGTCATCTTCTGCAACAAAAGATGAATTCATGTCTAAGACAGCTGTTTGAGTTTCTTTTTTAGTTGTCTGATAATACGCAGTTGTGGTGAAAGCAGCATTGGTCAAAGGATTACAGCTACTATAAGTTTCGCTGATACAATTTTTCCTCTCTCAGAAGCTGTTTGTTGATTAAAGATGCTTCTTGGTTACTAGATAATTAAGATTCTCATCATTCAAGCTTCTACATCCTTGATGTGTTTTAAAAGGAAGACAATCTTGAAGTTTTTTAACAATCTGAACTTTTCAGAAGATGGTAATGTAAAAAGAAAGATGAACCTAGAGCTAGAAGATACGGATCTTTGAGAGAAAAATAACTATACAGTTGATGAATGCAGTTCATAACCCATTCCACAAATCATGAATAGTTGTTGCTTGTTTATTTCTATAGTTGATTGCTATATTTATATAAGGAAATAAATATCTAGAGAGAGCAGTGTCTTACAACCCACTGTGTAAGTGAATTAATCCAATAGATATTCTACGGAATGATCTGAGATTTTACAAAGCACATAGGGAGAGTGGAGAGCAAGGAGAACAGAATTTGTTTGTGTTCAATATCAGCACCTCGTGCCTAGTTTAGGGTTTGAGTTTGGAGTTCTCTTGTTTTCCTGGGATTTTTTTAAGTGCTAAACAGCAGTGCACACAGTAGGGATGATTCAGTCTGATGTCTGTGGTACGCAGACCACATAAATCTCATCACACTAGTTTTATGTCTATTTTCTTTCCTGTTTTTTATTATTTAGGCGGAAGAAATGCATCCGGGATATTCCAAATGCAATTATGTGTATTTGGCAAAGGTAAGCACGTTCTTTTAAAAATTATGATTTGTAGACTCTGGTATTTGTACAGTGGTCTGATTGGAAACAAAATGTGGTGTGTTTTATTCTCAGTGCTATAAAGATCTTGGCCAGAAAAACACTGCACTGAAGTACTGTGATTCTGCACTGTCAATTCTTTCAGTTACTAATGAGGTGAGTTCTGAGAGTGATAACTTGTTCTCTTGTGACCGCTGTCTTGTCTCTGGCACCCATTATTGCACTGTCAGTAATAACATTTCAATTTTTCTTCTAAACACAGAACCTTCCTTTTTCCTCCACTCTCTGTTGGCTCTTTTACAGTTGTCTGTATCAACAGCTTTAAAAAAAATCTTGGGGAACTGTCAAGGACTTGTCTGTGTCAGCAATTGAATTGCAGTCTTTGTAATTCAACCCATTTCATTAGACTATCTTAAGCATAAGCGGTTGAGTGTGTCACTCTAGCTGTACTGAAATTTTGCCCTAGACCTACTTTTTCTTAGTTGAAAGCATTCCAGATTTTGTCGCACAATCTCTGTCTCTGCTCCTAAAGCCTCTGGTGTGTGATTCTTGTCAAGGCCTCCAGGGCAGTGTGTTAGCTGCAGCAGAGATAGTTAAGATTGCCTTTATCTTCACCCACAGTGAAGCTAAGGAGGCACAGTTCTTCCAGTTACATTTGCTGGAACCTAGTTTATTCTAAGAGATTATTAGATTCCTTTTTAGGCCCTTTAGAGTATTTTTAGTATGTGGACACAAAATTTCTGCAAATACTTGAGAAATTTTAAGTGATTTAATTTCTCAAATATAAACCAAGTCATGGCAAGAAGGTTCACTCTGATCTCATGTAGAAGCAAGTTCCATAATTACTGACCTATGACTGGAAATGTCTTACCGTCCTACAGCGTGACAAGTTCAAACCTGAGCTTTGTCAGCCTAAGGGACCCCCTTTGAGCACAGCAGATGTGGTAGGGAGAGTGAAAGGTGATTCCAGAGACGAATTGGCCCTATCCAATTTGATTCTTTGAAGTTCAGGGAAAAGACCATTAAATAGCTCTGTAACTTGATTGACAATAAATGCTGTGTAGAGCACTAGCATGTTTATGTCAAGTGTTCCTGCTGGGAATAAAGACCACTGCGTGCCTCACCAGCAGCTGCTCCTGGGTGGCCTTTATTTTTGGCCCAAGTTATAGTATGTACCAATCATAAATTAAGCAATCACTGCTTAAGTTCAGTGTTTCTTTGAATATGTATTGATACAGATATAAATAATCTCTTAACTCTAATTTATTCTTTACTTACTGTTGAAATGTACCTTCAGCTTGCCTATTACAGAACACAGAAAAGTCTGCTATACATTATCCTTCATTTAGTACCTTACATCTTTGCATAAAAGGTAGGAGCAGTGGTGTCAGGGAAAGAGCATACAACTGAAGTTGCCTGTGCTCAGCCTGTTTTGTATATGTCTGCACTGACTGTGCTGGTGCATTTTTTGTTTTTCCTGTATTCAACTTACTACAGGCCTGGTAATCTTGCAATGAGCTCTTAAGCTACCTGGTAAAATTGTAAACAAACATGTATCACAGAAACTTCTGATGGGCAAAAGACTGCCTGTGTTTAGTAAACTGCAAGTCATTCAAACATATTCATAGAGACTCCTTGAAAAAGCGTAGACATAGCTTAGATTTGGTCTCTCATCTTTGCTGACAGTAGCTGAGCAAAATTTTGGTGACCAAAGGTAGTTGCTGAGGCTTCCTCTAGTCGGTGGAGAGAGATGGGTCAGGTTCCCCATCCTGCCCCCTTTTCTCCCCTGATGGCAGAGAGAGATTAGATGTAGAGACAGGTGTAAGATGTGTACCTGAGACACCTGGCTCCTAGACTGTGCAGCTAATGAGATGTGAATCCTGCCCCTAAATTCCAGTGTCATCAGTCTAAACATAAGCTGGAGTTCAGTGTGTCCTCAGCCACCTGGGAGGACTTAGTCTATGGTAAAAGGAATCACATTCTTGAAGTACCATCAGACCTGAGAAAGAAGGAGGACTCTGAGATGAGAACAGGAATTTGGGAGCAGTGTGAAGGGGGAGTGTATGCACCTATTCAAGCAGGGTGATGATGAGAATACTGGTTTGTGAACAGAAGAGTGTCAAACAGGCCCCAGAAGTCTTTTGTCTGCTTGAAGAGGGCAAGATGATTTGTCCTCTTCTGTTTGGGCTAATTCTATAAATATAGATTTGTCAGCTTTGTTTTATTTACTTGTGATGTGTTTTGAGGTACGTGTAGGGGAAAAAAAAAAAAAACAGTCCAGGGCAATAGTGTGTAATTCAATTAAAACAAACAAAAAAAAGCAGTCAGCACAAGGTAAAACCAAGTGCACGTGGGAAGGAATTATTGTAAAATGGGGATCTGGAATACAAACTGCTGATATGAAATGTTACCTCAAGTCCCATCTGAATTAGAATATTTTGTTTTGTTTTGGTTATTGTATTAGAGAAAGACTATCACTGATCGGGGGGGGGGGGAACATGTTGGAACTGAAGTCGTTTAGGTCTTGAACTGTATGTAGGAATAACATCTAGTCCAGTCAGTTTAAGGGAGGGAAGAGACTGTAATAAAACTAAAGATACGGTGGGGAGATAGTAATAAACAGATGCTGATAAAGTGCCTGAATTGATTACAGCCCTGTGAAAGATGGTCTGAAAAAAAACACCACAGGTCAGCAGCATTATGAGGATTTCTTTGTTAGCCACAGCACAGGATTGCAAGGTTGTCAGCACCACGGTGTGTTGTCACAGTCATGCAGAAACGATCATTCCCATGCGTAATCACAGTTTCTCATGTCAGTTTTCTATCTTTCTTCAGGCAGGGGAATTTCTGTATTGTTTTTAAATGTTGGCTTCTACTGGGAAACATGTATATGTATAAAGGCATAAAATCAGGAGCAGACTGAGAAACAAAAGCTGCTGGAAAGGTGCCACGTTGAGGAAATGTATAGTATTTCATGATACAAATCATCCCACAGTATAAGTATGAAAAATAATAGTAGACAATGGTTTACTTTTTATTGCTTCTGAGCATCCGCAGTTTCCAGTGACTTCAGTGGGAACCAGAAGTGCTCGGCATCTGTAAAATAGCCCATAGCTCATCTTAAACCTCTGGTCAAATTCTCAGCTGGTCTAACTCAGGGCACTTTGACACTTTGTCTAGGATTCATTTCATGTAACATTTCAAGTTAAGTGATATGATTTTTGTCTTGAATGTTGTATTGCATCCAATATCCCTTCTGTGCATCTGTTCTACCACTTAGAGAGCATGTTTTTAATTCAAGGGGTGGAGGAGCTTCCAAACAGAGGTAGTTCTGGTGAAAGAGAAAAAAAAGTCAGATGGACAATTTCAACCCTATTACGAACCTGAAAAAAGATACCAAAGAAACTACAAGAGACAAGTTCTGATTGAATGAGTCCTCTAAGTCCTAACACCCGGTTTAAAAAATAGTTCAGCACATTTTTAACTAATCAGTCTCTGCATTTTTTAATTTTAACTAATGTTGCAGTACAATGCACTTTTAATCCTCTCTAAACAAAAAACTCCAATGAATTATATGGTCTTTCCTTGGCCATAAATACTGTCATACTGTGGTGTGGTACTTCACTGTCGGAGATGTACAGGGGATTAAGTTATTCTGCTTTTCTCTGGTTGCTGTCCAGGTGAATAACCTCAGGGTCTTGGGAAACATTCACCCCTTCAGTAAAAGAGATCCCAATGTTCAGGGCTGCTGTGAGCTATTGTAAAGTGCCTAACAGCTGCTCTGTTTATCTAGTAGATGTTGCATTACCCTTACTGAGACTCATTACTTTGTAGTGCGCTCAAAGCCTTGCTGAGTGTGACTACATAAAGAGCTGTCAAAACCAGATGTGGTGGACTACTGAGATGGAAAAAAATGGCTTTTTAAAATTTGAAAACATGAGCATTTGTCTTTCATATAGAAAGACAAAATGTGGGGGGTGTGCTTGATTAAACACATAGAGCTTTGCATGAAAGGAGAATAAGACACTAATTTCTTTTGTTGTGTATTTTCAAGGCTTGAACTTGTAGAAAATGAAAATCTGAATGTAGGATTATAAAGTATAATAGCAAAGAAGTTGTTTTGTATTTGCTAATCTGGAGATGAGCATTGGCATGGGAGTGAACTCTGTGCTTGTAGGACCAGTAAGTGCACCGTAAAGGGATTTAACAGGCTAACAGAGAAAGTGATTAGAATGTCAAGGTTCTGGTCTCTATGACATTATTTGAAGATTAATCTAAAAAGCAGCAGTTACATTACAAAAACTGTAGTCTTGGAAGAACCGAAGACAGCGAAGCAGGAAGAATGCAAAGCAAATCTATTTGCACTGAGAGCTGCTGAAAGTCTAACTTAAATTACAGATAAAAATTTCCTCAAGCTGAGTATGTATTTTACAAAATTATCGGTGATTAAAAAAACCCAATAATGGTTTCAAAACCAATCCCTCCTTCCCTGCAATTACAAATTAAGGGAATTCAGAGTTGAAATTAACAAGTGGGAGAGATTTAGATAGAACAGAAATTGACCACTATGGTATTCACTTCTTACAGGTGATAGAATGGCAGGAAGCAGAGACTTGTTAAAGACTCTGCCTTCAGCCTCAGTGACATTTGAAACTCTAGGAAGGCCCACATGGATGAGGAGGTAAATATAATAATGGGCAGGAACAGTGGCTGAATGTTTGTACAAAAACGCAGCTGTAAGATTTTCTTACTTTTTTTTTTTTTCCCATCACCACCATTGATCTCCTCGGTCATTAATTTCCATTTCTCATCTTGTCCATAAGGAAATGAGTGGGGATACAGAGGGATGGAAGAGAAGGCAGAGTATAAACTTCAACACCCATCTGTTGTTTCTGTTACAACAGACCATTTGTATACCTGTGTATTTTCCACAGCTGATTTATCAAGAAATCCCTGCTCCAGCTACCATAGAGTAGTTGTATGTAGCAGACCTTGCTGTGATATTTCCAGCAGATCTCATTTGAAACTGCTGTGGTAATCTGTCCTTCTAAATAAGATTTGAAGGAGAATAATGTACTTTTGCTTTTGAAGTGAAGGGTACAAATTATGACCGTTTGTGAAAAAAAAATACGCATTGAAACTATGTGAATAATTTGAGTTAACCTCAAAAATGGTTTTGTTTTCTCATCAAAAGGACCGTTTTACTTTCTCAGTATCATCAGCTCACTGTGTTTTCAGAGGATATTTATTCCTTTAGATTTCATGCACATTTGTTCTCCAAATGCTAAGGAAAAGCTGGTGGTGCTTCAATTACAAAATAATGAAGTATTCAGATTTGTGTTCATTTTGAATTCCAGGCTGTTGTTTTCCTGCTAATAATGTTTGTGGAGTTGAACAAGAATTTCCTAATAGCTACCGCCAACCTAAAATGAAAGTATCTCTTGAATATATTTTTTAAAACTATTCTTTAATCACTGATTGTTTTTACACTGAATCTGCATGCTTCTAACTCAGGCAATGGGTCTTTTAAAAACTCATTATAAAGAGATCAGATTTCAAACTTTAAAATTCTGGTAAAAATAAGACATTTGTAAAAGAGCTGCTGAAAGAATTTGAGACCTCCTGTATTTTACATTATTTTGCACTTCAGAGAATACAGTCTGTTTTTCTGTTGGTGATCAGACTGATTTTCCATCTACATGTTTTTGAAGTTCTTGCCAAAAGGTTTGTTTGTGTTGTCTGCTTATTCTTGCTCCTGCTCCAAAAATAATTCCAAAAAAATGATGATTTTTTTTGTAGTGTAATAGTTTCATAGATAAGGATAAAGTCTATCCTAATAAATACTGAGTTTATTATATTTATGATTTAATCCACTAGTATCACAAAGTACTCATTTCAACATCCTAGCAAAGGTAACACAGTTTTAGCATACACATCTTAGTACAGCAAGACTGATAACAGGCGGTTGATTCCTCAAAGCATGGAGTGTATCTTCTATGCTGGTGTGCTGGCAATGCAGACACAGAGTGAGAAAAGTATTCACAGAGGTGGGGGTGTACTGCAGGATGAGGAGGTTCAGAACTGGTTTCCTATTTATGTAGAGTGGCCAGAGGAAGTCAGGCTTCCAGGAGTTTGAAATACGTTGTCTCAGAGTCAATATACAGGGTGAAAGAAAGCCTCAACAGGCATCTTTCTGAAGGGGCTGTCACTGGGCTGATCGTGTTCAAGCTGTTTGTTTCAGTGATGACTGCACAGAAAGTGCTGTAGGTCCCAGCGTGGCGGGGTCAGCAGCTGGACAGAAAGAGAGAAATGTCTTAAACACCAAAAGCTCCACACTGTGTACAACAGGAAAAGGAAACCAGAAACTTAGCCTTTTAAGTTGAAAAGAACTAGGTGGATAAAATTTTTACCTGACTATTAATTATTCTAAATTAAAGTCTGCCATTCTGTAATTTTTCAACAGTCCTCAAAATTTATTCACAGTCTTCTGGTGTAAATTAGTGTTTTTCCCTCTACTTGAAGGATAATCAAAAAATATGAAATTACTGTCAGCTATACATTTTAAAGCTGTGCTTGCCCTGATCCTAAAATCTTTGAGAAGTCAGAGTTCATCCTCAGAGGAAGATACTAAAAACAATGAAAGAACATGAAGTGCCCTAACTTGTGACATACAGCTGTCATATAGGAGGTTGCATTGGTTTATTGAAATATCTAAAGGGAAAAATAATATTCTGCAATTATATGCAATTTAATGCCTGCTACAGTCACACCATCTGTGAGAGTCAGTCATGAAGCTGTGAAGGGAGAGCGTATAACTGTGTATGATTCAAATTGTCCACAAGAGCTATTGCTCTTTAATTAACAATCACTGTACATGGTTTGGAGTCTCTTCCGTTGCAGTCCAGGATTTCGCTCGGATCTGCAGCAGAATGATACAGCTGTACCCGAAAGCAGGAGTGGCTCTCAGCACCTCATTGCTGTTACCACATATCAGAGTACAGCTTTGGACAACCCTGGCAACCCAGCTCATTTAACACACCATGCAGCCCCGCTGACTTCAGTGAAACCCTACGGGCTGCATGTCAGCTTGGGATCTGGCAGCAGTTGCACACAATTATGTTTTCGTTGGCCAGTGTAACCATTTTGGTTGTGGTCATGAGGGTGTATCATTCTGTGTTGACAGTTGGGACTTTGTCAATGAGTGCACATATGTTCAGTGCCTGGGTTGAGTGTGTTTAGTGCATAAGGAAATAATTAGCAGAGACGGAAGGTAAAATCATCTTTCTGTCTCTGCTTTAATTGCCATTTAATTTTTACATGCACATTTATATGTGTATCTCTGTGTATACATTTATCAGTAAATTTTTCAGCAGAAATTAACTGTCAAAATGTGGAATACCTCCAGTTAAAGCCAACATTCCCTGTTCCCACCAGCTCTCTCTTCCCTCTTGCTCTTGTTCGCAACTCCCTCTCTTCCCTTCTTCAGTCCCTGGCCTCCCAGGTCTTTTTTTCCTGTGCATATTCGCTGTGGATGATGGAATATAAAAGAAAAACAACTAAATAGAAAGAAGGGAAAATATAGTCACTGACCCTGTAATCTGAATACCTTTTTTGTAGCAGTTTGCAGAACATTTTGAACTCCTATTCAACTCTGAAAATGATATGAGAAGTGTTTAATAAATGTAAGCCTTGACAGTAGAAAGTCAAGTTTGGAAAATGACTGTATTCAGCCAGTGCTGAGCTAAGCCTGAGGGTGAACAAATGGGTCTGACACAAACATATTTCATTCCTCCTGTGACTTGCACCTCTTCCTCTCCTTGCCATGCTCTAAAGGGAGAGCAAAGCCTGCCCATCTTAAAAAAAAAACCAACACAAAAACCAAACACACCCCCCCCCCCCCAAAACAGAATACCCTCCTCCCCCAGAAAACCACAGGTCCAAAAATCAGTGGAGAGCTGGCAAAGTACAGGATTTATGGCTTTGTCTTCCCATTAACAGTCAAATTTCAGGCATTAATGAAGTTTTCATTCTTAAAACTAGAGACCGGTACACTGAACAGAGTTGTGGCTTCTCTCTCCTTTTAGCATGGCATACCTCTTGGTCTGGAAGGACTCTATCCAAAGGTGACATAATAGTTCACTGACCATTCTCAGTTTTGTTTTTAACGCCATTACTGTTTTATTTTTTTTCAGTGCTTTTGACATCTGAGTTCTTACTGACTGGAAGCTGCTGGCTCAATTAATGCAGCCCGTCAAGTAGTTTGCAGCAATAATTCTTTTTGCTTATACTGATACAGTCTTGTTTGGAACTAGCAACTCTGGCATCCAGAGGTTGGACACTTTGCACGTTTGCAGTTTCTTCTCCAACTAGATCTTAGAACAATCATGGGTTTGTTCATTCTTTTTCCTGAGCCCAGTGGAAGATTGAGGGAAGATTGCCCAATGTTTTTGAGACCTTTGCAACTCATTAAAGCTCATTGCCCAATATCATCTTTTGCTTCTAAGGAGAGAGACAATTATACAATATCGTTTGGAGACATATTTTTTAAATGCTGTATCTTTCAAAGTGTGTAAAGAATCCTATCAACCCATGAAATGCTAAACACCCTTGAGAGATGCGAAAATATTTTTTGGCTTAGAAAAGTGTGAAGAGTAGGATCAGATACACTGAAACCTTGGTTCAGTATATTTTCTTAATAGCAAGGGACAAATAGCTGTCTTTTTACTGTTCTGCTTAATGGAGTTTGAATAGTTTTAACAAGTTGACCACAGTCAGCACAGAAGAGAATGTATTTTTCCTGAATTAATCAGTATATTGATACAAATTTTGAATTTTCCAGTTCTTGTTGAAAGCTACAACCTGGCGCTTCAGGCAGCCTGTGGTGATGTGGAGCTTAAGGGGTGCTGAATTCAGTGTGACTTTTCCTTCTGTTAGAGTATTTTGGCAAGAGCTTACTGGCTTTGCAGTGTGTGCCTTTTAAGGCCTCTGATAAATGATTAGGCAGATAGTTTAGCCTGTTGTTGCCAGTGGGAGTAAGGCAGCAACTCCAAGAGAAGTGTCCAGCTAATGTATTAACGCCTTAATCCAGACCAATAATATAATATAGTTTGACATGTCTGGCATATGGTTTCTATCATTTCAATATTCTTCTCTATTCCTCCGTGACATTATAGACAACTAACCAAAATAAAGAGAAGCAGGAATTTCTTCACCCATAAAATGTATTTTAAAATGTCCTGTATTTTGTTCCAGCTCTTTGGTTGATTGGATGATGAAGTGATCCTGAAATTCAGTGATTAGTTCACTGTCTATAGTATTTTCTTTCAGAATTGCCTCTGGTGTTATCTGGGAAATAAATACTCATCTCTGTCATTAGAAATACTTGCACAAAATTTTTGACATGCAAGTGCTTTTCACTGGCACTGCTGAGTACACATGGGTGCATGTTACTGGGTGTTTGGACCCTTACCAGCCTGCAGGTACAAGGTATTGACTTTTTAGAAATGTGGTTTTAAACCAATGTGCATTTTGCAAATAGAGGGTTTGCAGTGGTAAGTAAAGCAAGCGGATTATATCCAGGAAGCATTTTAAAAAATCAGTAGAATAATGGAGGTTTTGTACTGTGGTTACATGTTCATATGCATGTACCTCTTTTTGAGTGGATTATACATGGAATAGCTAAAACATATGTCACTGGTTACCTGTGACTAAGAGTCTGTGAGCTGGATTTGGTTTACAGAAAGCGCTGTGCAAACATGTGCACTTAAGCATCAACCTGAAAGGAGCCTTTCCCTTCTGTCCTAGGAGGTTGGCTCTGAGCACAGCAGATTACTTGCCTCTTGCTCCACCACTGGGTTCTCGCTACTATGAGCCCAGTAGCATAGGCAGAGCTCACTAACACCGGTATGGAAGGTACTGAGGGTGTAGTCCATCCATGCTGGTTATTACAGGTAGGTATGGCTGTATGCACCTACAATCTGACTGATGTCATTAATTACATTTCCCAATAGTTTCTTGTCAATTGCATAATAAATCATTAGCAAACATCATAGAAATATCTTTAGTAAACCTGCACATAGTCGGATTGCAAGATTGCGTGAAGTATAAGGCAAGGCAGTACTTCCTGCAAAGTACACCAGTAAAAGTTACAGCCTAAGCTAAAAGGCTTGCTGGTCTGCTAAGAAGGCTATTTGTGGCTAACATTATAAGTGCTTTAACAGAGCTGTAAAGAGAGGGTTGCCATCTGGCTCTTGTTTTCACTTCAAACTTTACTTTTGCATTCACTTAGAAATTAACTTACTATGCAGTCTTTACATTCTGTGGCAGTTGCAGTTGTGTGTTACTTCTGTTGTTAGTAAAGAAATGTGGATAGGTGCATATTATACAAATGAAGGGATTTATCCCGTATAAGTTCATGCATGATTGTCTGTTTCTTTCAGGATAAAGAGGCCCAGAAAGACTTAGAGGCTTTACTTCTCACACTGAGGCTGTGACACTACGTGCTTTTTAACTCTTCATGCTGTAATAAAATTGCAAAACTGAGAATCTACAGTGACTGGGAGCTGTGGGTGAATTCCAGCTAAGTGAATGGGAAAACTGTCATTGATTTTGGTTGGCTTGGATCATGGCATTTAAGAATCTGGTGATTATGATATGAAAATGATGGATTAATTTTTTATTATTTATAATCTCATACTGAAGTTTAATTTTAGATTGCTGACACTGTGAGTCTGATTCTCTGAACATGAAGTCCACTGCTGGCAATGGACATACTGGGGGTTAGAAAGCAAAATGCATAGATCTCACTCTTTGTAAGATTAATTGACTAGTATGTGATGCCAGCATAGAACTCTCTGTAGCAAAAACAAACAAATGTTTCTATAGTAAATTATATTTGTATCAACTAATTTACGTAGATGTGTACAGAAGAAAATCACGAATGCCTATGTTTATACATTTTCCTCTACTATTATAAAATTAGAATCTTGTTGAAGTTAAAGCTGTTGCCTCTACAAAGCTCTTTTTGCTTTAAACCTACTGTTGGTTTTAAATGAAAATGTGAAAACTTTACAAATTAAATACTAGAATTTTATTTTATTTGTAATATGAAGTACAATATTAAAAATAAGACCAACTGAAATGAAGTGTTTTAGATTAATCTGTTGCAGCTGTGGTGTTTAATGGATTTGTTACTGGACCTCCATCAAGTTTGTGAATCCTGGCTTTTTCTCTTTGAACAGTTGGCTAGCATGGTGGCATCAGTGTGTCTCTGGAGAATCTAGTCGACCATGTGACCATCACTGACCATTATATCCTCTCTATATATAGCTTAACTTGTGCTAGACTCATCAAACGCTTACTACTTCCATCTGAGCATGTAGGACAGCAGTGTTTTCAATAAAATCTAACAGCTAGAGAACTAATGTAGTTCACCAACAGACTGACAAAGAATTCACTGAACTCTGTAGAAGAATAAAGGCCTTTACTAAATAAAGAATAAAGGCTTTTATTTCAGGATCTTAATCTAGATGCAGGGAGTGTATCTGAAAGAACTAAGCATTTCTGGTAAAGGAAATACGATTGGATAAGGATAACTGCACATTGCTTTGACATATTTGATGTGTAGATAACATGGACCAGTTTATGCCTAAGACAAGGAGGACTCATATGGCACCAATATATTGAACTAGCAGTTGGGCTTTAATTTTGAACAGATGTGGAACAGTGAAATTAGCAAGTAGGAACTACAGTCACCTCAACAGAGATCTAAAAATTGGGCCAGTGTGGAGGAGTATGAATACCTATGACTGAAGCATGTCATGAGTGATTTTAACTACTAACAACAAAAGGCAATACATACAGTAAACTGGAAGAGGACAAATACATAGAGTAACATTTGGATTTAGCATGACTCCATGACTCCTCATAAAATATGGAGATTTCATAAACCATGGCTGTCCATTTCTTTCAAACATGCAAGTGTTACTTTCAGATACCTCTGAACAAAATCTGAAAGTGCAGAACTAGTTCTGAATTCTCACTGTTATCTTCATGGTTTTCATTATCCTGACAATCTTCACAAGTTGAAATATGCATTGTAGTCATTTTTAGTATTAATTCTGAGGGAAAATAGTTCCTATACCTATTTTTCAATTCCAGAGTTCTCCTCTTTTTTTTAATTTTATTTATATATAGATCATTTCAGAGAAAAGGAAAAATACCATATGAGATAAATCATACCAAATAATTCATCTGTGACAGCATAACTGACTTGTGAACAGAGAAGCTGCAGAGGTGACACGTCTTGATTTGGGTAAGAGGTTTTTGGTAAAAACTGCTTGTGACATTTTCATTGATAAAGCAGGAAGCATGGTTAAATGGATCTACAAGAGTGCTTTGTATTTAGGGTTGTTAGCAATTCATTGTCGCCTAGGACAGTATTAGAAGGAGGCCTAATCAATATACTTTATAAAATAGATTGGATTTTGCAATAGATATTTCATTTACAATCATGTGTGGCCAATAAAGGCTAAAAGTTTATCAGAGGAATAGATTAGAACAAGAAGTTATTTAAATTAATTGTTGAAATTAGGTGACAAGTAAGATTTGCTTCATTTAGGGCAAATAGAAAGTATTGAACTGAACTAAGTAACAGGTAAAGGATGTAAGAAACCTGGTTAGTTGTGGTTGTTCTATGAAAAAGGAGATGCAGGTTCTGCTGAGTGGCAAACTAATTGTGGGTCAACAATGTAATGTTTTTGTGAAAAAATATTTTCTACTAAGCTAAATAAATAAGCATTCCTCATTAAATTCACACGAAATAACTTTTTACTCTAATTACACCTAATGAGGTCAGAGCTGGAATACTTTATCCAGTTTCAGGCACCGCACTTCGAGGAGCTTGGGGGCTAATTGGAAAGAGTCCAGTGGAGAGAGACAAGAAAGATGAGAGTGCTAGGCAATATCATTTTGTATGTAAAACTGGAAGAATTTGGTTTGTTTAGTCTGCAGGAGCAACGACTAAAGGAATATTCACATTTGTAAAAAGCTGTTACAGTGAAGAAAGTAAAAAATACAGAACCGAAAGCTTGTTCCCCAAATCCCTTGTTCATAGGGCAAGAAGTAATTGCCTACCTTTAGATTAGGCATTTGGAGAAATAATCCTGATGGTAGCTTTGTGCCCTGCAGTACATTTCCTGAGAACATTATAAAACCATTTACACATATTTTTAAACAAAGACAACTTTAAACATTGGCAGTGTTTAAGGCACAGTTCATCCTCTGGCAGAGGTTGGACTAGATGACTTCTCAAGATCCCCCCTAGCCTTCTGTCCCTGGAGAGTGTACAGCTCCAGCCCCCTACGAGCCACAGGCACTCCTGCTGAGTTTCTGCAGTCAGTGGGATTGTGTCTGCACGCACTGGCTCTGCATTTGGGTCCAAACTACCTAATGAATTTGTACTGTGAAACATCTACCATCATGTTTCAAGACTTGAATTTAAAGATAGGCATCATACTGGCCTCAACTATTTATTTATCGCACTTGTGGTTTTAATCCACATGTTTAAATTTTTAAAGTAAATTTTTATTTTAATAAATGTAATCACCAATTTTTCTTTTCAGCCTTTTGAATTAAGTCCATTCTCCTGTTAAAGTTTTTGCTCATTATTAGTTACGTGTAGAATCACAAAATAACATCTGGGAGAGAAAAGGCTGGTTTTAATTTTAATTCTAAATTGTCTTTCATAGTTTGTTGAAATGTTCCTCACACAGGTAAGAAACTGCTGGTTTTCACAGCCAGGATATTTTGTGGGTTTTAAATTTTTTACTAGTTAGTGTACATAAGCATTCTCAACTTTTCTGTGGTTTTACTTTGCTAATCTGAGAACCTTTATATTTGGAGCGTGTTCCCTAAATTGTTCTCTAATTGCTCCTTGGAATAAAGCTTTTGCATTTAGTTCTAGGCCTAGGCTATCTGTTCTCTGTGTCATATCTGCTGGAGAAACAGCAAGCGTAGTTCCAGAGGGACATATGTTTTCTTTTTTGTTGAAAATATCCACAAGCAGACATTCACTTCCGTAGTTTTGTCTCCGTGGAGGAGCTAGAAGTTAGCTGTATTAACCCCTGCAGGCCTTGAAGCTGTATGGAGCAGATGGGGCTGCAGGCTGCCTGAAGCCACAGTGCCTTGGCCATGTTGCACAATTATTTCCTTTAGCTGTCTCCCTGTGGCATCTCTTGCTTGGTCTTTGCTCCAGTACATACGCTGTATATTCTCCTAGGGAATTTGTCTCTTTATACATTTGTAAAAGGTGGGTTCAGGGCGTCTTTATCTGGTACTTGTGTTTCATTACAGTTAAAATTACTAGTTCTGCCTTCCTTGGATAACTGAGATACTTTTGATTTCTTGTGGTGAAGCTAAGGGCTCTGTCATTTGATCCTGGTCCCTGTGGGATTGTCCCCCTGCAACAGCAGGCAATCACAAACTTAAGTTATATTGTGGAAATGTTTAAAATGATACACTCTCACATTGTCTAAATTACTGTCTTTCCTTTTGCAGAATTTTAGGGCGATTTACTCATTTTTATGTAGTAATATCAATATACTAACTTGTGGAATAAATTAGGAAGCTGCCCAACAGTGGAGAGTAGCTGACAAATCGGAAAGGAAAGTGAGAATTCCTCTGTCCAAGTAATTTTAAAAAACCCCAACCCTAATTCCACACCTGAAACCCTGTTAATTATAGTAGTAAAAGCCTGAACTAAAACAAAACCAACCAACCATAAAGAAAGAAAAATAAAGTGGCTCCCAGAGATCTACCCAAACATATTCGCTTATCTGAATCTACTTATCTTCAGCCATCACCACCTGAACACCTTCCACCTCAAGTACCTAGAACTGGAGGCAGGTACTGTGGATTCCAGCAAGGTCTGTGTGTTTTCTGGATTTATTTCTGCACACCCTGGGGGGTAGCCCTGTGGTGTTCTCTTTCAGTGGACACAATGGTCCTGATGGATACGTTACCCCTATGCCAAATCAGAAAATCCTGCAGTAATGTGACAGTTAAAATTGTATTGCAGCAATCATGCATGTGAACTCAAGGAGTAACTTTGCCTGAAAGGCAAACATTATTGTTACCTTTTTTTTTTTCCTTCTGACATAAGGTTATATTCTTACTTTCCACCACTTTCCCTTCTTAAAGACTCCCAAGTTCCTTGGAGAAGAAACAAATCAAAGTGCCTTGACAATACAAAAAGAAATAAGCTTTTCTGGCCCCATCTATGTTTGTGTAACCCATGTGTGACACTGGTAAATGAAGCACTCGAACTAAAAATGTTAAACATTAATAATTTTTTTTTTCTGAGGAAATATTTTACTTATTTCATTAAGATAAACAAGCAGTCATTCTAGAAGTATCTGTGGGAGCAGTGTCCAGCATGAACTTGAATACGAACAATCTGAGCTCTGTGCTTGGTAGTGCTGCTGACCTGTAATGTGACTAAGGGGTAAGCTACTTAGCTGTGTACCCAAGTTACATGATGCAAACACTGTCTATCTGCTCTTTATGTCATCTTTATTAAGGTTAATTATAGGCTGGTTTGAATTCACTATCTATATGAGTTAAAAAGATAGCCACACAATCCTGACTGGGAATATTGTAACCTAAACATGTCTTAAGGATATGAGGCATGAATGTGGATGTACTTTTCAACCTACAAAACTGAGTTCAGGTTTCTAATTCATGGATAAAGGTAATCAACATGGCTGATGGAATGTCATCCTCCAGGTGAGAAAGTGTTCTTGTTAGTCATTCAGAAAAATGTGGCAAGTCAGCAAAATGGATTCAGCAATTTACTTGTGTTTTCCTAATCTTAGAAGATAATCATAGAATCAACTAGGTTGGAAAAGACCTCTAAGATCATTGAGCCCAACTGTTACCCTAGGGCTGTCAAGCCCACCACTAAACCATGTCACTAAGGGCAAACTGATCTCCCCTCATGGCTGCCCCTCATTGTTTCCAGGCACAGACACCCCTCATTTGCCTTCTTGTAGTGGCCCACACTATATAACTGCTGCCCCTATCTCTCATGGCCACCCCTCATGGCTACCCCTGCTCTCACCTCACAATCTCCCCTCACAACTGCCCCTCACAACCACCCCACCACCTGCTTCATGATTTTCCCTCATGGCCACCTCTCCTGTACCCTCACAATTTCCCCTCACTCCTCATGGCCACCCCTCCTGTCCCCTCATGATCTTCCCTCATGATTTTCCCTCATGATCTCCCCTCATGGACGCTCCTGCTCTCCCCTCATGATCTTCCCTCACCCCTCATGGCCACCCCTGCGCTTCC
Source organism: Neopsephotus bourkii (assembly GCF_033783945.1). NCBI lineage: Eukaryota > Metazoa > Chordata > Aves > Psittaciformes > Psittacidae > Neopsephotus > Neopsephotus bourkii. Next base: position 7,478,684 of record NW_026901776.1, on the reverse strand, counting down.
CTCAAAAAGTTATTTACAAAGCTTCTAACTGTGGCTCTGGGTTAAGGACCACTGGTGTTCAGATGCTAGGCCAACTTACAGAGTGCCCAATAAAATCAAATCTTAAAGCAATACTTTTAATTAGCTGCCCACCAGACATGATTTCTGTAAAGGACATTAGTTTATTCTCTAGAGGGGGATGCTTATGTTCAGTCTAGCCTACTGAACACTCAAGGTTTGACCAAGCATTAACTGATTGGAGAACACAGACCAGTAAGCAGTAAAATAGGCTTCACATTTTAGGCCTCTTTTTCTGTCAGCACCTGAAAAGCTGTCAGGGAAGATGAAGCCTTGGGAAGCATTCCTGCTGCGTTTCCAGGCTGGTTTGGAAGGCACAGAAGGCCGTTGCAGACCCATTGACAGACACGCAGCTGTAACTCAGAAGCCTATCTGCCAACATGGCTGTGAGCAGCTGCCCTGCCTGTGAGTGGCAGCAGCCCAGCCTCAGAGGTGTGGGCCAGCAGCCTGGTGAGGCTGGGGGGAGGCCAGCACACTGGAGTGGGCAGTGGGGACAGTAGCCCAGGGAGCCTGGATCTAGGGCTTAGGTGGGCCTTGGCAGCAGAGAAGCGGGACTTTGTCATTTATGATCGGACTAAAGAGAGCCTCAGAGCTTGTGGAAGGTGGCTTTGGGTGTGTGTGCTGGTCATTCTGGAGCAGTGTTACTGCAGGAGTTTGCTGAAAGACAGGCTGAGCCCGCAGCTGCTGCTGGTCTGGAGGCAAAGGAAGCATGAGTACATGTTCTGTGGGGTATCTAGCTTTACACTGCTGTTATCTGTGTGACACATGCAATGGGTACTGTAATGGTGGGTGTTCCACAGGCCTGTGTGTCTGCTTGTGGCACCTGCCAGCGTTCACTTAGAAGAGAAAATCTGGAACCTGTCCCTGGGAAAGCTGACCAAAGGTACCCAGGATCTGTTACCTCCTGAGGAGAAAGCCTGTTAAGCCTTTGGCCTGCAACTACCTACATGCAAGAGTTCCCTTGTGCAGAGCTTTGGTTCCCCTCAGGGCTTGCACCAAGACATGGGGGGACGCCCCAGAGCTGCCTTCTGTCAGCACCACGTCTCTGGGACACTAGAGCCTGTGGCAGGGGGTAGTGAAATGAAAATGTGGTTTTATTTTTTTCCTTCAGAAAATTTTCAATAACTTAAATGTATATGGAATAAATAACAAGGTATAAAACATTTCAAGTGCAGTGCCTGTGGACTGCCATTTTCCTGTGGCAGGATCTGGTTACTGTTAAGCAAATGAGTACTAAACTCAAGCTAGAAGATGAGTGTGAAAGCATTGCTGTAGCTCGATTTTTATGAGATATATTTTAACTGGCAATATTTCACTCAGTTTTCTTGATAACTGCTTACAGGACTTAGTTAAAATCCTCCCTGACAGACCTGCATAGAGGTTGTGTGGCGGGTGTGAGGCAGCTGCTGCAAATAAGCACGGCTCCATCAGCAGCATTTTGTTAGGGGAATTACCAAAGATTCCCCGCAGCTGAGATCTGCTTCATTAATTGGCAGCATTAAAGGCAAGCTGAGGGGTGTTGTGTTTTCCTTGAATTGTTAGGAGGTTGTTTAATCCTTAAATTTAGGTGAGAGAAGGAACTTGAATGAAGGAGGTTTTCTTAAATTGAGCAGCAGAACAGAAGCAGATGTTTAGTATATCTACAATGGTATGAGGTAAAAGCACACAGGTTGATTAAGTCCACCTGCACTGCAACATCCTGATTTCTGTGTTGCACTGGGAGTAGGAATGCAAGGGATCCTGTCTTATTTTAGATGTCATATTGTAATTACATTTGCTGAAATTGTATGGGGACTACAGTTTCTGTGTTTGTGTGTCTGTATGAATACAAAAATATTTGTGTGTGTATATACACATACATAAGTTTAAGAGAGGAATTAAAATGGATATGACTTGCTGTGTTTTGTAGCTACAATAAGCAACCTGATTACTTTGTGAATCTTTTGAAATTTCTATCAATGTGTGGATACTTGAGAAAGATTCTTCCTGCATGTCCTTCTATAGCGTAACTTCCAAGCACAGCGTTAAAACTGCTTCACAAAAGTTCAGCGCATAATTTGACCTCCCTGTGAGAGGGTAGACAGGAAAAACATCTGTTGAATACAAGGTATTGCTAGGTAAAGGTGAAAGATGCTGTAAATTCATCTATCAGGTATCTTTGCCTTGGCTTCTCAAACTGGAAGCTTTTGACCTCTAAAGGGTTTATGGATGCAGTAGGAATCAACTCATAGTCCATTATCCTCATCTCAAAGAGAAATAGCTGTAATTGGTATCCCCAAACCATCACGTTTGCTTCTAGGAAGCCTGTGGCTGAAGGGAATGGATGGCAGGGGGAGAGCTTTATGTGTCTGGAGGTAGGGCTTTGTTTTGATAGTGCTTTTTTGTAAGCAAGCATTATGGTTTGCAGAGAAATGCTCAGGGAGGTTTGCTAAATACCCATCTGTATTATGTTTAACTTTCTCTGGTTTCCTGAACTCAGTACTCGTTCACTGAAAGTTAAAGTAACTCCTGTGGGAGTGGGAAAGGGAGAATTTCAGGCAAGATTGAAACAGTTTTAGGTACTAAATCTGAGGAGACTGAAGCCCATCTCTGAACAGCTCCTGCTGAGATTCTAATAGCTGGTCTACTCACCTCTGTTTACACTGAATCTTCTAGTTTTCTTGCCAAAACAAGTGGGGTTTTCAGTTGTACTCCAAGTAAGGAGAAGTTAAAATGTAACCGTAAACCAGTGAGCTTTAGAAGCAGTATTACAAGGGCTGTGAAGTGCTTTTCCTGGCAAGCAGTCAGGCAGGGCATTCAGCAGGAACCACAGGCCTGGCAGCAACTTTCACCTGAGACAATTGGGGCCCCATGGCCAGAAGAGCAAGTGTCAATAAAAATTAAGTCCTCAGCAGGGCTGTGTACATCTCCAGGGCTTCAATTTCCAGGGGTTTTGGCAAACTCTGCTTTTCCAGTGTTGATCTTGTGTGATTCCTTCTCTCTAGAGTTTGCTTTGATTTTTATTCTGAGCTTTCTGACACATGGCAGTCAGAAATGAACAGATCTGGAACCTTGGTTCAGCATTTGCTTTCTGCCTTGGTATCTTCGTTACTATGTACAGTCTCCGATATATTTAATACTTGAGGCATACAGTATGTACAACTGAGGGGAGGTAACTGAGGTACTCAGTCACTATCTTACTGAACTACTTCTAATTACTTACCTATTTGATCAGTCAGGATCCCTTCCCATTTCTTTGCATAAGCTTTTGCAGTTGAGTGGAGCATCTCTCTTTTTTTTTTTTTTTTTTTTTTTTTTTTGTCCAGTCTCCTAAAGGCTACAAAAAATATTTCTCACTGGATACCTGTGAAACTTTGCAGTCAGGTAGTATTTCACTCAATATCATTCTGATATAATACAGCTGATGTGGGAACTTGGGTAGGAAAGCATTTGCTTTTCTCCACTGATATAATAGATTTCCCAATTGTTCATGACAGATTTCAAAAGGATATCTCATATTCAGGGACAGGTTAAGTCTGACCTTCTGCCCCTTTCTGACCATGGGGCCCCAATTTTTGATAACGCAGGCATCAGAGCAGCTGATGCATTGGAGAGATGCATGGTCTTTCAGCACAGATGAAATTCCCTGTTACATTTTGCAGAATAGTTTAGAAACCTTTTGATGTGAAAGGATCCCCTTCTGAGGATTGCTTCATGCAAAGCACTTTACACGAGTGTTTTTGTGCTGTGAACCTTTGAAGTGATCTTTTTAGAAGCAGTACTCATCTGATTCTTCTATTTTGAGAAATACTGTATCAGTCTTTTAAGACATTCCTCCTGTAGTTGACACTTGCTACTTGCAAATTGCTCCGCTTTCCTTACCCTTCGTATTATTCTTGATTTAAAGCCAAACTACAAAGCCCTCAGCTCAGGCTCTAACTATCCCAGAGAGGGATCCAGGTGCCCTGGAATTCAGTAGGGATTTTCTGCTGATTTTAAGTGGCGCATTCTCACATGTGATACTGAGTAGGGTGCCATGAAATTAACTGTAATTATTCTGGGTTTCTGTCACTGCTTGAAGGGATGGAAATTGACAACAGATTAATGCCCTGTGAAATAAAGCCAGACAGTGAAAATGTTCAGAGAACACTATTTGCACATCACAAAAGTGGCAGTTTCTAAAGTGACTGTAAACTTAAGGGATGAGAGAAGCCAACGGGGTTTGTGGTGTAGGAAAGAAAACAGTATGCATCTACCACAATGTTATCAGATCGACAGCTCAGTAAAAAACTTACAAAAATCGTATTAAAACCAGATTGAACATGTTAACTTTGAACTGTATTTTTCTTACGAGTTAACCCTTTTTCTTTTTTTCCTTTTTTCTTTTTTTTTTCTTCCTTTTCTCCTCAAGAACATAGCTTTAACATTTCACTGATAATGATTTGCAAAGGGGCATGTCCAGCAACTGAACTTTCAAAAAAATATATAAATGCATCATCAGTAGCCTTCCCTTAAAGAGAGACCACATGGCAGCCTGTAGTTCTATCCTAATAAGCAGACAACCCTATGAGGACACATGTGGAAGAAGCAGTGATGCTGGGCTACCACTGAGTTGCCACCAGTGTGGTTCTCTCTCTGACAACATGCTGCTTTGTGGAAGCCACATCCATTGTTTCAGTCATTGGACTTCTCATTAGTCATACTGGAGAAAGCAGTACAAACATTAAAAAAGAAAGCAATGAGAAAGACTGCCATGGGCCAGGACTCCTGCTTTGACTCCCAGCGGTTCCCAGCTGCCGTTCCGCTGGGACAGAGGGGTGCTGAGGAGTCTCTGTGGTGCCGTGCAGCAGTTTCTGAGGTGCCTGGGGCACAGCATTTGTTCCAGGAACACCATGTTTTGTTGATTCCGCAATTAAATGCTATGGGATTTTAATTTGCTATTTACTCATTTTTCATTTCCTTCATTTTTGGCGTGCAGACCTAATTTTGATGAAAAGATTGCCCTGGGACATGAACACTTTCCTGGAGATGAGAGTTGGATTATCAAAGCACTTTCCTAGGATCTCCTCCTTAACACCCATCTCTTTCCCTAGGGAAAGGGTGGGCTTTCTGTAAGGCTATGGCTCAAAATGTGCATATAGGTTTCATGGTTACAGAAATCCCCAGCAAGAGATTTGGCAAGGGGCTTGACTGTATTGATGCACTGCTGCTACATTTAGCTCTTCTGTTTCTAGGCTGGGAGTGAAAACTGTGAGCTTGCTTGGGATTCCGGCCCCTGCAACGAGCAGGGAGAGGTGTCTCACAGAATAGCAGTGAGGTGTGGTTTTCCTTGGGGGCTGCACCCTTCCTTGTTAAAACACCTAACAGCATGTATGTCTGCATCCTGTGAGACTGTGTTTTCTCAGTTGATGCTCCAACCCTGGCAATGGCCCCATTTACTGGAGAAACTGAAGGGTCTACCATGAGGCAATGAAGAGACTTGTCTGCCCTTAAATCCCATTCTTGCCCTTGGCTTAGGTGTATAGGCCCTACCCTGAGTTGTTTCCCATGTTTGCACTTTGTTGGATGTTACAACTAGTAGTGTGCAATTTAAGGGATTATATTTAACTGTTGATAACTATGAGTTGGTCTGAAACAAGGTGATCTACTAAAATCACCTTGTGTTTGGATATTTGCCATAGCATTATTTACTATTTCATGAAATGCAAGGGAGGAACAATCCAAATATCTGTGGGGAAGATGCTTGGCAATATAATGTTTTTCTGGGATAACTCCTTATTGTTGAATAATTATTGTCAGGGCTATGTCCAAATTAATTCCTCTTCCTCCTGCAAAAATATGAAACTCACCTACAGTACTTGTAGGTGAAATATCTTGTGTCACCACCAGAACAAGCTCTGTCAGAAAAGGTGGACTTCCCAGCTATGAAGTATGACATGCAAGAATATTCTTTTTTTTTCTCCTTGCCAACTTATATGGACAAACTCTACTACTCATTGGAATGCTGTTATTAATAACTAAAGCTGTTTGGTTTTGAATATGCAAGTTTCTCAGCAGATTTGCAGCCATAGATGTAGATAACCACGTTCATGTTCCCAGATTTTCCAGACTTTTACTCTTTAGACACAAATGCTGAAAGAGCCTAGAGTCTGGTATCACTACAGTCAAGTTGCCCATCTGTTCTTGTGTGGTTTCTCTGCCAGCGCAGGATAGTTCTACAGATAGCCCAAGAAATTCATCATAGGTGTTAACAGCAATATAGGGACTTTTGGATTAAATTCTAAGTACCATGCTGCCTATGAAACTACATTTTATATTCTGTTGTGAGCAAGGCTGCAGTTGGAGAGTGAAGAGGAAAGGAATTTGGTAACTAGGATGCAAACTGAAGCTTTTTAGGGGCTTAAACAGTTTACATGATACACCATTTTAATTGATGTAAACCCTTCCAGCAAGGAGGTAGAAGGGGATTTACCAGGATTGGAAATAATTAAAATCATGCTGAAACTTTCCTAACAGGTACTAAATGTGACATAGTGTGTGGTCTCACTGAACAGGGTTGGCTTCCCCTACAAATGGGAAAGTGCAACATCAGATGTTTGAATGCATGCACATGGATAAACAATGCCTTTATGGCATACTGCGAACAGTTTGATTTATGGCTCTTTTAGATGCATCTTAAAACCTTGTTCTATGATGTCTTTAGCAGGGCTGTCCAATTTCCAAGATGTGCTTCTGAAGCAGGATGAGGATTGTACCTGGTTTTTATTAACTGTATTACAAGCTAAAAATAAAACAAGTTGCAGACAGCTGACAGCAATGTGGACCCTTAATGTGTTTCATTAAAAATAATAATAATTCTCAGGGGCATGGAGGCAGAGATCAAGCTCTTTTTTTGTCTCCTGGAAGCCCTTTTGCTTGTCTGGGAGTGGAAAGTAACCTGACAGTCTTTGAAATTTACTGATATTCATAGAGAACACTGGAGTTTGTTAATAATGAACTTTAACCCCATGTTTTAATTTGTCCCTGGACAAAATAAGTGGCTTTGTTGTGCTTTGCAGGCTACTGCCAGAGAAGTATTCTGGTAGTGTGTATGAAAGGATCCTGGGGTTGTATGTCAAAAGTTGACAACTGCAAGCTCAGGATTACAATGAGGGTGGTCTAGTGTTTTAGACCAGCAGAGGGATATGGTGATTCTTTATAATTTGTTATTTAATCATGTCTGAATGCCTTTGTGAAGAATGGACTCAATTGGACTTTGGAGTTAAAGTTTCAGTAGAGAAGTTCATTGGACCTCTGCAGGAGTGCAAGCTGGTTACTGAGCACAGGGTGAGAGCCAGTCCCTTGAAAGGAGCATTATGGAAACTCTAGCCTGGCCAGAGCTAGACAAATGAAAAGAAATATTCTGAAAGAACACCATTGCTTTTTTTTTTAATATTTACTATGTAAGCCTATGCTACTACTGAAATCCTTTTCCCCAAAAGTCTTATTTCACTGAAGCCTTTTCGGATAGCACTGCTATTTAGCAGTCAAAACTAAAAAGGCAATAAACCACATGCATTTAAGCTGAAAACATGTTGTACCTCCTAATAAATTTGGAGATAATTTCTGTGGCACAGTTTTATTAAACATCTGTAAACAAATGGGTTTGTGTACAGGGCAGAAAAAAGCCCCTAAAAATCTGAAGTACAATTTTGACACCTCTTTTGCTGACTCAACAGAATGTTTCTAGAGACTGGGAAAGCAAACCTTCTGCAAATGATTTTGATCAATATCTGAGCAAGGATGAGAGAGCAAAGAAAGAAGAAAAACAAGCGATACAAACGAAACATGGGAAAGAAAAAGGTAGAGTTCCAATTTATTTTTTAATTCCATGGCCTGAAATCCCTTGTCCAGATTTCTGCTGACATAAATTATAATTTGTTTCCTATCTTTAAAATTTAGTTTTCTGTATTGGATAAATTAAAAAAAAAAACAACAGTAAAATGTAGTGGATAGATGAGGGACTTAAGGTGATTGCAAATGTGTGGCTCCATAGGTTTTCCTTTTTTAAATCCTAAGTTCAGAGTATGACTGAAGACATGCCATACACATATCATTGTTGTCTTAATATTTGGAAACATATGAGAATAGCTGACAGTACTTTGCAAGGAATTTGGGTTTAAAATACTGTGGGGAAAGCTTAGATTCCTGGATTCATCATCATCACAATAAACACCGATTTCTGTGCTGAAACTCATTGAGCAAAATGAGTTTATTACCCATATCTTAAATTGCATGGCTGCTTCACTTACTGCTATAGGTAAGATTGCTGCAGATAGTGCTTAACTATTACTTCAAGTAGGAAAGACACTGTGGTGCTAGTTAGAACTTTAAAAGGATTAAAACTTTTTAGAGCAATGGGGGGTTTTCACCAATGGGTCATACCTGTCATACTGGTGGTTCAGGAGTGGTTCTTTGTTAGAGCCTTCACTTGTGAAGCATCCTGGCTCAACTCAGCTGCTGCAGGCAAGCAAGCACCTGGCCCCTGAAGTGGAGAATTCCCTCCCTCCCTGTTTGTGCTGGCCCAGGTCCTCGGGGAGAGACAGCAGCACATGCAGTTCCTGTTAATTCAGAAAAAAGAAACATCTGGGAAGACGTGAATGACTTACTGGCTCAGCTCAGCAGCAGGAAAGCCTGTCACAGATTGTTCTGGGCAGATAGATCCCCTCCATTATGTGCTGAAGCAGAGAGCTTCACATAAAATCACATAAAATCCTGATCAGAACACCAAGAGATGGAGAGTAATGGCTGTCTTGCATGGCCTTTCCCTGTTCCTGCCTCTCTGGATGCTTCCTAAAGGAAGGTGAATAGAAGGCTTTTCTCATCCAGTGGGAGTGGGATGTGCTGCTGAGGAAAAGCACTTCCTAGGGCAACACGGTTTCCCAGGGTGATGCCCATATTAGGTTTAACATCAAGAGGAAAGCAAAGTGAACTTGTGCTGAGCATATTATTTGCTATGTATCCACTGTGAAATATCTGAAGAAAAAAGCTTATAGTCTGCTGGGTAGTTATTATTTTGAACATAAAATGACTAGCTGGGCTCCAAGAGGCCCTGCTTAATCAGGGGCTGGACCAGATGACATCAGAGATCCCTTCCCATCTCAACAAGTCTGTGATTCTATGGCATTAGGTAGTTGGGTTAGACTCTGCAACATGGCCTGGTTATATCAGAGTGGCTTATTTCTTCAGTCCCTAAGGAAGTATGTCCCAACAGTATAACCCTTTGTTTTTTTCTAATCTATCTGCACTACTGAAGGTGTTATGTAGCTTAACATGTCTGTTTCTAAGCAGAACAGATCTAAATATCTGTCCCTAGCATATGGTGACTAGTAAGGGAGGGACATAGTGCATCAATAGCCTGAACGGTAGGTGTTCAGTATAAGCAGATGTCTATGCTCTCTGGTCAGTGGAGATGAAGAGTTGACGGAATGAATTGCTCTCTGAAGGAGCATATGTGTATCCTTATCAAGTATAACCTGTGGTCCCTGGGGTACCCCAGCAAGATATTGTAGCTGGGGATGGGCAAATGAGCATTAGCAGCTGCTCACATTCTTTTTCCTGATTTTCATTCTCCTCCATGTGGTGAAAACTTTATTTTCTCTGGTCTGGTATGTTAATGTGTTTCCTTCTCTGCTTCATTCACCTTATCACTTCTCAACTGCCCAATTTTTCCCATACTTACTCCTCCATAGATAGAGAATCTTCTTGGCTATTGATCCTGAAGAACTGCTGCTCCTATCAGCATATGATCAAAGCTGATTTCCCCAAAAGACAGAAAGCTCCCTATTTAGAAAATAAAAATAAATATGTATGACTTGAGTTCAGTGAAATAACTGATTAGCATTCTTCTGCCAGTTAAAGTTGTGTGTAATTCAGAGAAATACTAGAAGAAAAAAAAGGGATGACAAATCCTCAGGAAGGAAGTTGTTCATAATTACATGAAGACTGCGACTGTATATGAATGTAGAGATGCAGTAAGCCTTTCCAACTGGATCTTTTCTAGGGAAAACGTTATGGTCTAATCAGTTTGGGGGCTATAAAGACAGCTAAAGAGTCACTTCATTAACTGTCTTTTCATAAACCCAGAAGAAAGCATCTGTTCTCTTGAGAGCAAAAGTTATCTTTAATATCCAATCCTTAAGTATCTGTTCTGTTTTCACAATTTCAGATGATTGGCTGAAATGGATGCATGGAGCATTCAGTTATTTCAAGAACTTCCCTACAGGTTTCTCTTCTGCCATATAGTTTTGTGGACCTATACCCACTTAAAACTACTGTATATGCTCAGCTCTGGGAAGAGATTAGATCTATTCACTCAAGCAGAAAAGTATTAGGGTAAGAGATAGCTTGTGAAGATAAGAAAGGAATCTTTCTGGCTTTCAGTAAGACATGAAAACATTTTAAAGTGTTGTATAGTGAATACATCATCAGCCAAATGCTTTGAATTCTGGCTCTGCTGATGACTTCAAGGAAATTACTACCTTATCCTTGAAATGCAGAGGACAATATTGTCAGTGTGCTTATATCTGTGTGCACGGGTATTAAGTATCTCAGTCTCAATGCCAGGAGTAGGATTTTTTCATACAAGGTTTCAGTTTAAGCATAGTGTCACTGGGGGATCTGCCTTATAATTCTCTGGGGAACCTTCTTAATTTAAATATTCATCTAAATAGGATTTTTTTTAACTCCCCTCCTGTAGGGGAATTCATCCTTGTTTAATTTTATTAAATATTTTCTGTGTTGGTTCTGACTGAAACCCATTGACTGATCTGCCCTCAGCCCACTCTAGCACAAGTGCTTGTCGTATACTTGGAAGATGCAGGCTGGGCACGATGTTGGGCATGATATTAGGCACTCATGAGAAAGAATGCTCATCTGGAAAAAGCTGGTGGAAAACACTTCCCTTTTACTCCTGTGCCACCTGGAAGAGTTGCCCAGAAAGCTTCCCTGCAGGCATATTGTTCTGGAGTGTAGGTACAGGTCTTCCTCACTTCTGCCAGAAACAGAAAGATGAACATAGTTAAGTCTTGGAACAAGTTGCAGCATGACACCATGTCCCAGCAGCTATATATATAAATGAAGGTAAGGAAAAGGAGTTTTGTTATAATGAGACAGAGGTTCATTTAGGAATCCCATTTTTCATTAGCGTAATTACAGTGAAGTCTGAGTTTAATTTCTGGTGGCACTTCTTTTAACTTGAATGCAGTCATTTAATTTTCTTGAACCACAAAAAATTTATAGCTTCACAATTTATTATTTTTCTCTGCAGCGTGAAAAAGTATGATTAAAAATAAGATATACAGTAGAATTAAATTTTCAAACTGCAGCTTGGAAGTTTTTCACAGAATACAAAGCATAAAAAAAGCATGGAATATCATTTTGTGCTATTCTGCAGGTGATTGCAAACCATACTTGCTTTGTGAAGTCAAAATTTCCCTTAAATCTTGCTTTTATACTGGGAACAAGGGTGTCTCACACCACCTCTCCACCTCAGTTGTGATGAGTAGTCTAAATAAGTGGAGAATGTCCTGGTTTTCTTAGCACAGGAAACATGATTACGTGAAATCCCATTTGTTACCATGAGAGGATTAGAAGCCTGTCTCTACATGGTAACTGTTATGCTCTTTCCAGAGCTCAAGTTGAGAGAAGGGAGATTGTGGAAGGATGAAAATATACCGACATCACTGAAAATATAACAATAATATCAGAGGATAAAAGCAGTTCTGGAGTATCCTGCAATATATGTATCATTCTTTCCCTAGGGGACATTGAATAAGCCTAGATACAAGCGAAGACATAACTATACAGCAAACTGATACAAACCTATTCCTGGTAAGCTCTCCCAAATAAATGACACTGACCTGCTCTGGGCTCTCCCAAATAAATGACACTGACCTGCTCTGGGTCCTCTAGACCCATAGTGTTTGGTGTAGTGCCCACTCCTTCCACTACCCAATGTCAAGAGTAAAATTTCCCCAAAAGGTGTTTAGACTGTTGTGGCCAGACTGACTGTTCCTCCCGATTGTTCTTGGCACTGGGGATGCTGAGGTGAGGGAGGATGACAAACTCTCCATTGCTTTCTGTTGTAGACAAGGTTGTGTTTTCAAGTCCTGCAGCCTGTATGGTGCAGCCTGATTCCTCATATTTAGTTCCTAGGGTCTCCTTTCCATGTTTGCTATGTCTCAGTTCTATTACTTGAGTTTAACAGGCACTGAGGAGTTACTATTTGGACACAGTTTGCTTGTCCAAAGTTTTTTGGAAAATAATCACTCATTCTGTGTTCATCCTGGTGTGAAGGTAAGGTTTGGTTCAGGTGCTCTCAGTCTGATATTCCCTCCTGATGTGAGTGAACGTCTTTAATGCTGTTTGGATTCTTACCACCCTAATCCTGAGCAATGTAAAGTCACACCCCTGGCATTCACTCCATTCTCTCCCCTCTGCACTCATGCAGCTGAAATGCCTTGGCATCCTATATATGTTCTGAGATACCCATACTGATGGATCAGTGTGCCAGGCATCCAGCACAGATAGTGTAGGGAATTGAGACTCTTGTTTGATTTGCTTAGTTCTAGCTTTGTGCTTTCAGGCTGGTGCAAGATCTGCTCTGACTATTGAAGGTCACGGCAACGCTAACAAAACAATGAATTTTTTGGTGAGTGGAGCTGTCTGAATGGTTGGCAAAAAGCCTCAAAGGTGTGCCATCTTAAATGCCTCAGGCTGTTTGTGCTTAAGGCTGAGCTTCTTTTCACCTTACAATTAAATGAGTAGTCCTGGTCTGAGTACGAATGACTGGTACTTGGAAAAACTCAGCTGCAATAATGCAGGGTGGTAAACAGTGAAGAAGTTGCTGAAACTTGAATCATTGTATCTATGTTACATTGTATACCAAAATACTGACACCATTCATAATCCAGCCCTTTTCTTCATCAATGAAAAAGCGAGATCTACCTTCAGCCTTATCCCAAGTTGAATTAATGTAAGCTCCCAGTTGCTTAGTCTCTGATAGCTCTGCCTAGGTAATCTGAACCAGTCTCCTACAGGCAGACCTATGCATCAGTCCCTGACACTCACAAAAACATACTGGGTCTGATGCAAAACTAGTTGGAATTCATTGTTGTGAATTTGCATTTAGCTGCGTTCGTGCCATGACTATGCTGGTACTGGCAGCTGTTGCACAGGTCCTGGATGGACCCACCTCTCCTCTTTCGAGCAGTGTTTTTTTCTCAAGTTCTGATGAGTCTTGTTCTTATTGTTATATTATTGCTATTTATTTCAGCTGCTCTGAACTGACTCCTGCTGAAGACAGCAAGCTTAACTCTTAGTTCACAAGGAATGTAATGGTACACTTGAACAGTATAAATGTATGCCGTATCAACTCTGCTATCTCAGCCTCCTTGCTTCCCCTCCTAGTTATGTAGTACAGTGATCTGACAGCTACTAGTTTTCCAAGAAACATATGCTTGTCCTAGCCTTGTGCTTCCTGTTTTGTGGGTTTGTTTTTGGTTGGGGTTTTTTCTGTGGGTTTGGTGGTTTGTTTGGTTTTTTAATCCCTTAACTTGAATGAAAGATGGTACTAAAATTCGGGGAGATGGACTAAGTATGTGTGAGTGTGCACATACACGGAGAAAACAAGCATGAGATGACATTTGGCTTTTCTGACCCATTGAAATCACTACAACATGAGCATGATGATTTTTAAAGTAACAGTCTTGTCTTGAATACAGCTGCTTAACTTCTTTGTGCTTTATTTCACTGAGAAAGGGCAACATCCATCTGTCTAGCATTGCTGTGGTGACCTCCAGTCACAGGATGGTGAGGGAGGCAGTGACAATGCAAACACAAGATCTCATGAGATGTGCATGACTTGCTGTTAAACATGACCTTGCCTGATTCTGAAAATTATCAGGAGTATATGGATGCCAACAACATTAGTTACAGGAGGGGAGAAAGAGGAAGGAAATTGAGTCGGTGGGGTTGAAATAAGGGGAGGTGGAGATAAACTGAAATGCCAGAAGGAAGAACATAGCACAGGAGATTGTGTTGGCTGGGGAGAGATTAATAAGTCTTAGAAGAAAGCAGAAGACATGAGAGAATTCAGATCAATGCTGAGATGAGCGGCAGGGAATAGTCTTTGGAAGGAGCATAAGCAAGCTGAACACGGATGGCAAGGTAGGAATAAGCAGGCAGATCTGAGAATCTGTAAAGGCAGTGCAGAGAAGAAACCTTAAAATCTAGAAATAGAAGGTGGAAAGTATATGAATAACTAATAGTAGTTTCCAAATCAGACACAATAATTTTATCTTGACATTAAAAGACCATAAATAAACTAAGCAAAGGCAGTGTAAGAATAATTTTATTTAGTATTTTGGCAACATGATACATTTCAAAATGACCATAAAAGTTAGCTTGCTGAGCAACTGCATACATTCTAAATGAGCGCTACTACATTTGAGTAACTTCACAGATTAAATGAGGCATTATTTGACCAACAGCTAGATAGTGTGTGACCCTGCCAGACATAAGCACTGTGAACGGATGTTGCATTAGTAGCCAATGCATAAAGCTTTTGAAGAGTACAAAATTGCAAAACTGCTTTTATTAAAATATGAATAATGATTCTTTTGTTAGAATAATCACTTGTATGTTACTTTTTTCTTTTTTTAATAATACTTACAAAGGTACAAGAAAAATTGTTGTGGTAGCATTTGATCTAATGCAGATCTCCATATGAAAATGCTGAATATCTTATAAAGCTTTTCACAGGTATAGGCTAAGTTCTGGGCTATCACACTTGAACATAATTCGGAAAAACACCTGAGGTTACGCTATGTGTATGTAACAGAAAGCTTTTTCTGTGTGCCACGTGAAGTCTAAACAGACTCTAAACAGGTACATTACTACTGTGTGGGGTTATGGTGTACTTTTTAGGCTTGATTAGTGAAGCTTCTGCTTCAGAAGGATTCTGTTGCTAACACAGCTCTTCCCAAAGTCAGGGAGAGTTCCACCACTGCTGCGACATGACTAAGACTGCCCATCTTCTGGAAGACCTGGTGGAAATCTTTACTTGCTTTAGGGTCTCAGCAGAGCTACTCTGCTGTCTAGCACTGCACCCTTATATTTCTAGCTCTACTAATACTTTATTTAGTACTAAGCTGAACACAGCAAGTCGTGTGAGATACTTTCATTTCTGATGGATTTCATATGTAACTGAAGGTGATCTGCAGCTCCAAAGAAGCGCCCAACACTTTCAAAATCATTTACATAAGGTTGTTTGCATTTTAGAGAAATACATGCAGTTTTGTGCACACAAACATTAGCCAAAGACTCAAAGCCATAAAATTTCATATGTGTGTTTTAGTTTAAAATAATAGTTTGGGGTCATTTGGGATATTTTTGATATTTATTTTTTTTCCAGTTAATGGGTACAATAATTAGGACATATAATATTAGCTTTCTTTCTGTGATTCTGTTTCAAGCAATTTGTACTAAAACTACATCGTTAATTTTTGGATATACCATTTTCCTCAACCTAAGAGAATGACAAGTGAGCAGGGGTGTATTTGCTGTACACTTTACTTGAGGCTTGTGGCATCAGAGTTTTAATACAAAAAAACACAAATTCTCCTTTCTAAAAGCCTTGGTCAATGCGGATTTGACTTGACTTACCTATGTGCACAGCAGCAGGGATATTAACTCTTTACTAGATAAATATAAACTTCAGCTATACCTTTATAAGGCTTTTTAATTCAAATATCTACATTGTTAACAGATAGGTTAATGAACAGAGAGCAATTGGTTTGTATCACTCTTGCCATTTGGTGACATCAAATTTGATCTTTCAAAACTTAATGATGAGTTACTAAATTATTAAAATACAAATTTTATTTTCAGACGTGCTTCTTTCTTAGTCTTCTTTCTTAGCCATTTATGTAAACACTTTGGAATGCTGAAGGCAAGACTACATTGTCATTTTATTGAAAATCATTTGAACATGTATTATCAAGGCACTAATGTACATCCAAGCAGTCACAACAAGTGAACTCAGAGGCAGGCTGCAGTGTTCTCAGCAACCCTTTATATAGTTATTATTGCTACTTTATTTAAAATAAGAGATTTCACTTTGGGATGTGGAGTCATCAAAGGTGAACTTAGAGTTAAGGCACAGTACATGGAGACGGGGAAAGGACTGTACAAACAGTTCCTGGAGATGCTCCAACCAGTCAGTAGATAAAAAGCGCTTTACAATGGCAACTTCTGTGAACAAGCTAGAAAAAAATAAAGGCTTACTTTCAAATTGCATATGTTTCATTATGTACTATATCAGACTGTTCTCATGGCTTTCCTTTTAGAATTTAAGAGAGGACTGAGTTACACCTTGTGCAGTTTTCCTTCTTGCTCTTGCAACTTGTAATATCCGCTGTTTTCCAAAAAGCTCACCAGAACAAACTGTAACTTACTAAGTCTAAAAAGAGAGAGGATTATCTTTAGACGCAGGGTTTGTTGCTTAGGCATTTGCTGACAGCTGATTTTCACTGGCTGCTTTCTCTGCTTGCAGTCTTTGGACAGCCTGATCAAGCAAATCCATAGTATCTCTAAGCGTAACATTCAAGGTAAATGGCTTAGGTTTAATGGTCAACCCATAGGTAAAGTCCATTTTAGGGTCCTCGTTTGGATTAGCAATAAAATTGCACTGATGCACCAATATGGAGGTAAAGAGAAAGAGCTGCACCTTGGATAACTCCTCTCCAATGCATCGACGTTTTCCCAGTGAGAAAATCATCACGCTACTAGTAAGGTCTTTATTGATGAATCCATTCTCATCCAAGAATCTTGTTGGATCAAAATCCTCTGGGTTGGACCATTTTGCTGGATCGTGATTCACTGACCACTGATTAATAAAAATTACTGTGTCCTTGGGAATGAGGTAGCCCATTATGAAGGTATTGGTTGTGGTGGCATGTGGGATGGTGACAGGCACGAAGCTGCTGAAGCGCATGGATTCGTACAAGAAAGCTGTGATGTAGGGCAAGCGAGGCTGATCCTCAGCACATGGCAGACGGTCTCTTCCAACAATCCTATCCACTTCTTCTTGCATTTTAGCCTGCACATTCGGATACCTGCCATTTCAAGTAAGATGTGTGTACAGACATAACACTTCCAAAAGATTTTCTTAAAAACAATCTTTGCTGTCAGTATGTTTTCACTGACACCTCACCCCTAACCGAAATCATGCAGTTTGAGCAAAGCTTGAATATATTTTGCAGCAATGTGTAGACCCTGATGGAAAACGTTATGAGAGGAAAAACCCAAACTTTCCACGCAATGGTGGCGTTTTAGGTTTGCTCTGTTTTCACTTGAATACCACAGGGAACCGATTCTCAACATAAAAAATTAAACTTAAAATGTGCTAAAATTGAAAATCCTGATCCAATTTTGAAAATTCATTCTAAACCTGAAATTACTTGTCTCTTGTAAATTCTGGGCTTTCTGTGGGAACTAGAAATTGGGTCTTCCAGCTCTGTACATGACTTCAGAAAGTCAGCACAGTTTGTTATCATTAGACATACTGCATAGGTATGTTTCAGTTTTAAAACCTGCCTACAGGTTTTTAAACTGAAAAGGCCCCTGCTAATAATTGTCAAAATAGCTTTATGACCACCCCACACTTAAGTTTATGTACACTTTTTCTAACTGATATCAAAATATGTTTTCTTTATAACCTATTTCAAGATGACCGACTTGAATTCTGGATAGTTTGGAAGACCACACAGTAACCAGACAAGATCGAGACATTAACACATTTTGGTGATTTTCTTTTGCTTGTCTAAAAGCAGGTGTTCCTCCAAGGAGCCTCTGTTTGCTTAAACTACCCAAGTTTGGCTTTTGTGTCCTTGCCTTTTCCTCCTGCAGCAGAAGTTCATATGGAATGCTGGGCAAATGTAAGAAACAAGGAGATACCCAACAGTTCATGTGAACTCCAAGCATTGTACCCTTAGCTCCAAGTGTGAAATATTTGCCTGGCTTCCAGCTGGGCAGATAGGGTTTGCACAACTCTATAAACTATGCAGATGATGAAGGAAAAAGCCGGGTGAGGGAAGGCGATCAGTGTTAACGGCTTTTTCTGCTAAACTATGCCCCCGGCTAAGCTCCCCCCCTCGGCAAACAGCTGGTGCAGGGCAGTGCGCAGAAAGTCTGGGCTCGGCCTCCCCCCGAGTCACACAAGGCACAAGCTGCTGGCAAATTAATGTAACAACAGGTTTGTAAACTGGTGCGCCAACTCTTTATGTTTCTTAAGCGGTTATCCTGTTCCTATGATCTCTTTGATCTGGCCCTGGTAAAATCTGCTGCTTTCAGGCTTTACTCGGCTGCCTTTTTGCCAGGCTCCCTTTATGCACTATTACCCTACGGCCAAACTAGGGGTTGGTTTGTGGGTTTTTTTAGCTTTTCTTCTCGTTTGTTTTTTTCCTAGCTGCTTCCCCAGCGCCTCCGAGTGAGTGCGCCGGCGGCGGCAGCGGAGCTCCGGCAACACTCGCCTCAATGCTGCGAAGGGCGGCGGGTCCTTCCCCAACTCTCTGAGAACCGAGCGGCTGAAGCGCTCCGCCAACGGCTTTTACCGTCGAGGCGGCTTTGCCCGCGCAGCGCCATTTAAACAGGGGCGGAATGCCCCAAGGCTGCAGCTCTCCCCGTGTCCCTCCTCCCCGGACAGATGGTGTTCTGCGGGCTCTCCCCGCCGGCACCTACCTGATGAGGAAGATGATGAGCCACTGCAGGGCGGTGGAGAGGGTGTCCTGGCTGGCGCCGAAGATATCGGTGACGGTGGCAGGCACGTGCTCGAGCTGCAGCAGCGGCTGTTCCCGCTGCAGGCGGATGAAGGCGTCCATCATGTCGCGGGGGGCGGCCCCAGGGCGCAGGCTGCGCTGGTGCTGCAGGAACTTGCCGCGCACGAAGCCGTAGAACTCGCGGTTGAGGTCGCGGAAGGCGCGGTACGCGGCGCGCACGGGGCTGGGAAAGCTTTGGAGCCAGGGCAGCGCGTCCACCAGGCTGCCGGCGCCCACCGCCCGGCCGAACTGCTCGTTGCGCCCCACGAGGCGCAGGAACTCGCCGTCCCCGTGGCTGTAGCGGCGGCCGAAGCAGAGCGCGCTCATCACGTTGGCCACAGCCACCACCAGGACCCGCGACGGGTCGAAGAAGGCGCCGCCGGCGCTGCCGCGCACCAGCAGCGCCACCAGCGCCCGCGCCTCGCCCAGCAGGTGGCGCTCCAGCAGGCGGCGGGTGCCGGGGCTGCCGGTGGAGAAAGCGCGCACCGTGGCGTGCGCCGCCCGGCGGTGCAGCTTCCACAGCTCCGAGTAGCCGCCAAAGGCCAGGCTGTGCCCGCCCGACACCAGCCGGAACGACGGGAACGGCGGCCGCCCCGCGAACGCGGCCGCCTGGCGGACGAGCGCCTGACGGATGGCGCTCTCCCCGTTCAGCACCACCACAGGCCAGCGCCCCAGGCGCAGCTGAAACACGGCGCCGTAGGTGCTGGCCAGGCGGGCGAAGGAGAGGTGCGGGGCGCTGCCCAGCTGCGCCGCGTTGCCAATCAGGGGCCAGGGGAAGGGACCCGGCGGCGCCTGGCGCTGGCCCTGCCTCCGGTGCTGCTGCAGGAGGAACTTGCCCAGGTGGATAGCGGTGAGCAGGCACAGGAGGAGCAGCAGGGAGCTTTGCAAGGGGGGGATGCCTCCCAGGGCTTCCCCGAGTTTCTCGAGGGCCATGCTGCAAGGGAAAGGGAAGGGGAAAGGTCAGCGGGCAGCGGCCTTGCGGCCAGATCCCCATCGCCCGCAGGCAGGGGCGAGCAGGCAGCGCTGGCGGCCGGCTCGGAGTGCGCCTAAAGCCTGCCCGGATCCTGTGCAAAAAAACAACGCGTAATCGATAATCAAGTGGCAAACGGTCAGTAAGGGATCCAAAGCGTATTTGGAGGCCTGGCCGGTGCTTTTATCTCCTGCCCCCCTCCCGGTAGGTAGTCTGTGGCAGGGGATCCAGAACGTGACAGCTGAGAGGGGCACAAGGGGAGGCACAGAGATGCTTTGCCTGACGTGCAGATGCCGGCAACTGCCGCTCGCTGGAGGCAGCTTCAACCCGGCACTGCGCATCCCGCCTCCCGCGGAAAGATCCGCTGCGAGAAATGGGCTCCCCGCGCCGCTGCCGGAGCTTCCTCACTGCTCCGGAGGGAAAACCTCCGTACGTGGCCAGCGAGCCCGCTCTGCACCGAGCCCTTCCCTCTTCCCTGCACCTTTGTGCCAGTCGCGGCAGCGCAGGCTGGCGGCCGGCGGTCCTGGGCTGCGGAGGATGCCTGAGCTCACGGCGCGGCAGACCCGACTGGTCCCCTTCCCATACCCGTACCCGGGGACCGCCCGCTCCTACCGTGTGTTCCAGCCGTTCTGAAGCAGCGAGGGGAGAAAGGGGTGAAATACAGGGTCACCTTGGCCGCCCGTAGCAGAACTGACCTGTTGCACGCTCCTTCCATAAGCGACCTCGGGGAGGATGGAGAGGAACCGGGCAGCCAGCGGCAGCTCTAACAGGCAGCCCCGGGAGGAGAGCGGCGATGGCAACGTTCAGATCCCAGCTTCTGGGAAATTCATTAGGAGCCCCGGGTCCTGTCACCCGCAGCTTGGCAGGTCATGTGCAAGCAAATGCCAGTTGCACCCGATCCCAGCGCAGAGTTATTATCACCTTCCCAGCACTTTTAACCCTTGGAAGTTCTCACCGCCGGCAGGCACCTGCCTGGAGCAGCCCCGCGGACTGGGGGCCAGTGGGCTGCGGGGCCGGGGCGGCCAGCGAAACCTCGCTGCAGGGAGTGAAGGCTAGCGGTTCAGAGGGCGCGGAGAGCTCAGCCCGTTGCCCCCAGCCAGAGCCGTCGTGTCTGGGCGCTTGGCACCACAACCCGCGGCAACCCGCCGGGATCCGCGGTGCGCGGCGCGGTGCGGGAGGCTGTTAGACCCACGGCAAATCGCTGCTGCCTGGCCCTTCCCCTGGCTTGAGGGGTCGCAGCTATTTGCCCCCTGCCTTTGGGTCCTCGTCAAGGGGAGCGGCTGAGCCGCGGATGTTTTTATGGCCGGGGCCAAAAGTTTGAGCAGAGGAGGTGCCGGGCGGGGAGCGGGTCGGCGGGCGGGCTCGCAGCCCTCTCTGTCGGGAGGCAGCGTCTCGCCTGCATCTTGGGGGCTGAGGAAGCCGGAGAGCTTCCCCTCCTCCGCCTGTCGCCTCCCCGTTGCGTGCGGAGTTTGCATTGCGTGAGCTGGGGCTGGAAAGCCTCCAGCCATCTCCTCCCAGGGCCCCTACCCCTCCTCGCAGTACCTGACACCGGCTCGGGGGGAAGGAGGCAGGGAGCGCCGGGCAGCGCGCACCCCGACAGCTCCGCTGTCCAGCCGCTCCTCTCCTGCTCGTGGCGCTTCTTGACCCTTAAACTGGCACCTCTGCCCTCTCTCCCGCCTCTGGGGCTTTCCGGCGCACCGGGGAACCTGGGAATGCAAAACCCTCAGGCGTCAAGGAAGCGGTTCCCCAAGAAATCAGAACGCTCTTGCTTTGTTGTAATCGCTTTTCCTGTACCAAGCAGAACTTAAAAAGACAACATTTATTTCAGATTTTCTACAATCATGTCATGAGAAGAAAAGATGTTTTGGTAGCATTTAGGGATTAGACAAAATTAGATGCTGGGAGTCAGCCCAGCTCAGGGTGTGAACCCAGGCCTGGCTGGGCTGCTACTGCTTCTCTCTTTGCTAAGAGGTGTAATCCTGGCTGCTGTCACTGTCCTAGGCTCTTCCAGTCAGTGGTACTGCCTCTTGCCCAAACTAGCATCAGACATATTTCTCTGTATGCCTCAAAGCACACTGTGCTTCTTCCTGGTGTTGCCAGTACCAGAAAAAGTGAGCTTCTCTCTTCTCAGCCCCAGCTGTGGGTGAGCTGGAAGGATCCTGAAGCTCAGCTGAGCAAATGGCCCAGCTTCAAGGAGGAGCAAAGATAGCTCCATCCCTGTGGCATTAAGGTTAGGACAAGCTTGCAAAGAGGTTAGGCACTTTGATCTCTCCATCACCCTCAGAAGGTTGAAACTCAGTTTCACATGCTGTAACCACTCAGCTGTGGCAAAATGGCTCTCTGTCAGCCACCCTTCTTCCTTCCTTCATTGGTCACATGTCAAACAAGAGATGCAGCTTCTCCCTGCAAAGAGTGTTCTGGGCACTGGGTCTGCATGGTAAGGGCTAGCTTGGATTGGTTAGCTGAGGTCTGGATTACAGTGCTGAGCATTTGCCGTTGGAAGCAGGCAAATTTGCCCTTTTCCTGGTCACTGTGGTAACTGGTTGCCTAAACCCCAGGCATTATAGGTCTTGTTAGTAAGTCCCTAAATGCTTTCTTTAATGCAGCACATAAACTAGATGTACTGCAGTCAAAGTGAGAGATTGACATTTACTCTGGAGCAAGCAGAGCAGATTCCATTCCAGCTCTCATGTAAATCTGAATTTATAAAGAAGCAGTGTCCTTAAGGGGGCTCAACTCTGGTTGCAGTTGCTAAGAGGAAAAACGCTTTGCCATGGGGCTGCCGGAGGCAGCATGCTGTGCCACTTCTGACCTCTGCTGCCAGTGGCCCTGCACCCACCTTGCTGTTCACCATCCATTCAGTGAAGCAGTGGGGGTCCAGTGCACTGTGAGCTTTGCACCCTACTGACACTTTTTCTCAACATCGTACTGTAAGTGGGATTGCTTCCTGGCTCCTGCCAGGCAACATAGAGGAAGGAACACATTTCCACTATCAGGACCTGTTCATAAGGCATAAGCCCTGGAATTACAAATCCTGGTACATATTTTTTAGATGTATGAATTAGCATTAATTTATTTTCTTTTTTTTTTTTTTTCACCTTTCTCTGGTCTTTAGGAGTTCTATCACTTACATAGGAGAAAAAGAAAAATCTGTTTTAGATATTTTGTTCTCTTGCAGTAGTACCAGCTGGCCACCCTGTGCTGTATGCTGTACAACCACAGTCTGGGCTTACTGTTGCATCTGTTACAGCCTGAGTGTTATTTTAACTGTAATGAACAGTCACCCAGGTATCCAGGCTCTGATTCTATGTGACCTTGATTAGTTCCTTACAATCAGGCATAGCTTGCTGGAAGCATTTTATCACACCAGTGATTTAATGTTGTACAAAATGCAGGCAATGGATAATCAGGCCCTTGGTCTTTGTAATATTCTACAAATTGCCCTCCTGCTTACCTTTTCAATTACACTTCTTGCTTCTTTTGTTTATAGAAGAATAGCAGTTCAGAATTGCCCTTAGATTATGTGTGTTTCTTTTTTTCCCAGTTCTGGGCACTTAATTCAGATGCAGGTCCTACTGAAGCCAGTCCCAGATTCCTGAATCATAGTTTGGGTAGGCATTGGAGACTGAATCACTGAAAACATACACCACCTAAAATGAATTATTTCTGAGGCTTAGAAAACTCTACTTGGTGTAAGATATGGAAAAGGAGTTGAAGGGGCAGAAGCGGGTGGGTTTGGGATTAAGGGAAAGGAACTCAGGCCTATTCTGCTAAAAATCCTGGTTGATTTGTCAGGAACACTAGATGCCGGGGGCTGATAGTGTTTGTGGGGACATCAGTACCTCAAAATGAAGATACTTTTTGTATGAGGACAAAAGTCCATGTACAGGTAAAAGTTTGATAAAGGAGGAGTTCCTCCACCTGGAGAGTCTTCATTTGCCCTTTGTGAGGAAATTTTTATCTCTGCCACAGTCCTCCTTTTTGAGGAAAACTGCCTAGCCCCTAAGAGATCTTTACTTACCTAAATAAGGGTTTGCAGACTCGGTTCTCAGGTTTGCTGCTAACTGTGACAGCTGTTGGCTTCTCTTTTGGACACAGGCAAGATATTCATAAATCCTCATGAGCAGCAACTGGAATTTCTCAAGAACCTGACCTTATGCCATTTTTCTTTCCTTCTTTTCCTATTCTTTTTGCATCTTTCCATGGAAAGCCTGCCCACACTGGGTTTCTTTGTCTATTTCTCATACCTGGGACTGTGTTTCTTTTCCTCCTCTCAATTTCACAAAATCTCAAGGTGAATTATAAAACAGTTGAGCAATGTTTTGTCCTGGGATTGATTCAGTACTGGGCTTATACAAATTGTTTACAGTTTATAGAGTGATCTAAGTCATTCTTCATTAAATAATCCATTGGAAATGCTGTCTCTGATTGTCTGTTTCTGAGTGTTGCACAATACTATACAAGATGAAGGAACAAGTATAGTAACTGTAAAACACAAATCACTTGGGAACCTAAACAAAAGTAATATCCTGTTGTTTCGGGCTGCTTAAAATACTGCAGGTGTCCTTATATACCTCTGCAGTCTGACTCTAGTCTGAACAGTACTGCTGTAAGTCAGGAAAATCACCATTAAAGCAATCCGATTACAATCAGAACCTGTAAGCATCTTCTTTTACAACAGCTCCTTCAGATTATGTTTCCACTGCAGTCCAGCAGGATGAAGAGTTACCACTATGCTTCAAGTAGCTGCAGATCTAGGAGCAGAAAATCTGCACCAGCCACTTAATCCAGACACAGGGCCACCCCAGGACAGCTGGCTCCACAGCCATCATCTGTGCTTGCTGCTCTGCACCATACAGATGGGCCTGCTTGCTTGGGTATCTACATTGATACTGATACATCTACATGATACTGAATTGCTCAGTGTTTAAACTAACCTGAAACGGAGGTACCATGAGTGTGTATGATAATGAGATAGTGTCTGATGCAGGATCCTGGTTTTGCTCAGTTTGGCAGCTTTCCTGTCATTCTAACCATGAGGCATAAGCAAAATAAAAGGAGGCACATCTTCAGTGCTCCCCAGAGTGCTAGGCATACACAGGAGCGGATTGCTGCAGCTCCATGATTCAGGGTTATTTATTTAGACTGCTCACTATGGCTTAAAATAAAGCATTTGTGGTATGCTTTTTAAAGCATATGTATTTGTGGTTATATATCACGTTCCTATCCTTCATTAGGTTGCGTGAATGTGAAGAGTCCCTTGGACTTTCACTCTTCCTTGCATTCCCACTGGCTTTGCAGCTCACACTTTCAATACTCCCTTGCTGTTGAAGAGTCTAAATTTGGCTCCTAATTATGAGCCAAATTCCTCTAGGTGCTGTGGGAAGTCAAGAAACCTCCCAGTACCTGCTGGGGCTCAGTTCAGTGCTAGTCTGAATTGTAGCCTCTCCACCTCTGCCCTTTCCACACTACTAGCAAATTAAAGGTATACACTGTGGTCTGCTTCCACACAGGTAACAGAGTTGATCCCTTCATGGCTACCTTTTGAGAAGCTTTTTTAAACTGCCTTCTGCTATGAGCCAAAAGAGCAAACTCTAAATTACACACTGTTGGGCACTCATCCATGTGTGTCATCCTACTTGTACTGTACAAATGCTCCTTGTAAAGTACTCCGAAAGAAGTACTCTGAAGAAGATGGACAAAGTGTCAAAATTTAGGGAAGTTCAGATACTGCTTAAGATGTGCATAATTGTATCTATCTTCAACATGTGGTATGTGGGAAAACTGCTGTGCCTGCTCACTCTCCCTCTTTAGCAATGCAGCTCCCTGGGGCATCTAGAAGCTTTGCACCCTCACACTGTTCCTGAGGTTTCCAGGACTAAAAGCTGTGTTGCCAAGGTCCATCTTTATTCTGAAGTATAGAAACTTTATAGCCTGTATGATGTGCTAGGTCACTCTAAAGCTTAAGAAATGAAAACATTGCTTAGGGACAATATTGTTAACATGTTAACAAGTGATAATATTATATTTCTTATTTGTTTTCCAGACTTTTTTAGATGTTGTATTAGTAGTGGTGATACAAAATTTGTAGTGTGATTGTTTTATTAAGTCTAAGATTTTAGTATTTGCTATTTTAGAAAACGCCAGTGTGCTTGTGTGCTCAGTGTAGCTCAAAACAGCCGTGGGCTACAGCTGAAAGCAAAGTCGGCTTTACTCACAGGCAGAAGGGTATTTTGTAGGGGTGAAGGTTTTGAAGATTTACTTTGTGAAATTCTACAAAGTCTTTACTACAGATGTGCAAAACACAACTTTTCAGAGTTTGGAAATTTGACAGTTATTAAGGGAAGAGCAAAAGACACAAATGTGGGAGAAAAGACATTACCCAGATGAATGTCAAGTCCCTGCTTGAAAGCTTGAGGCTAAAAAGCTTTCCCACCACCATGTTTAACATGAACACTTATTTTTCTTGTTATTATAAATGGATTCAACTGGGTTTGGACTGGACATTTTTAAAAATTACAAGGTAAAATATGAATTATTGCCTGGGGAATTGAAAATGTCAGGCTGGATGACTGAATTGGAAAAAGTTATAAGTGATGGAGGACCAGGAGTTTTCAGCTAAGGGAACTCTGTGGGAGTAGATATCATGACTCTTCTGCACAGAGAGAGGATAGTGAAGCAGATGGAATGAAGAAACTTACAGTTCTTTGATAAGAACATGGGTTTTCCTATTGTGTTCTAGGTTTCCTAGCCAATGATAAGCCCAGCCTGTGAATATGCAGCTCACCACTTCCCAAGCAATAATTTTCCATGGTACAAGTATTGGTCATTTGGAGTCTTCAGTTTGTACTACAAATGTACCATTCTTTGGTGCCTTGACAGCAGAACAACTCATCAGAATGTTAAAACAGGCAACACAGTTTGAATCTAGTGGCCTCTAGAGCAGTCCAAGTTGATCTTCAGAATTCTTCTTCCTTCAGAGAATAAGCCTGGCTATCTAATGGGAGAGGCAGGTCTGATCTAGGGAAGGGAGCTGCACAGACGTGTGAACAATACTTTGTCCTGTTACCTCCAACCTTGCTGCTTAAGGGGGTTCTTGGACTTGGCTATAAATGTCTAAGAGTACTTCAGAAAATGATGCCAGGGGTTCAGTACAGTGTGTGTACAGACATATATGCTTTTTCTTTTGAAGTCAGACTAGGACTGCAGCTGAAGCATAATGTCAAGTGCAGAAGGCCTGTCTTGCCTACCTGTGCTCATCTGGTGTTTTCACAGGGCTGGCAAGTGTATGTACGTTCAGGTGGATGCACAAAACTTGCTTATGCTATTGGGCATGGACTCTATAAAGTCTGGGGTAATTTCTTGTCCAAAAGATTGACATTTTATAACAGGAAGTTTTCAGTTTTTTGTTTTGTTTTGCTTTTTTTAAATATTAACCTTAGTACTGGTCCTTCCAGGTTTTCAGGTGCTCTGAGAGAGCAGGTGGTGCTGGGCACAAACTGGTTGTCAAGATGGCAGCTGTACCAAGCTTGGGCATAATAATACATGCACCATGAGGGCTTTTCTTCATTTTTAATCATGAAGAAGCAGGCCTTTATCTGGGATTTCCCAAAGAAGATTCATGTCACAGCCCTAAGAAAGTTCATGTCAGTCAAGGAGTTGCTTGTAAATGTCACCCCTTAGATGGTGCTTCCTAAATGAGCCAGGGAACATGCTCACCCTCCTCCCTTCAATTACTGCAGGTCACAAAATTTTTAATGGTATTTGTGAAGAAGCTACAGAATGATAGGTTTTCCACCAAAAATGCTGGTTCTGGTCACACTGGCATTGCTGAAGTATCCTGTAAGGTGGAAATGTGTGAATCCAAATTTGTTGTGGTTTAACCCCACCCAGACAGCTTGTACACTCACTCCCTCCCCCTTCTTGCCCTCCACTATTCTCGGAGGGACGGAGAGGAGAATCAGAAAGAATGCAACTCCCATGGATTGAGATAAGAACAGTTTAGTAACTAAGGTATAACACAAATCACTACTGCTGCCACCAATAATAGTAATGATAAAGGAAATAACAAGGGAAGAGAATACACCACCTCAGCACCAGCCGACCGATAACTCACCCCCCCCCCCCATCCCGACCAAGCACCGACCGATACCTCCCCCAACCCTGCAGTCCCAGCCCTTCCGGGTAACTCCCAGTTCCCCCCTGAGCATGACGTGCTGTGGTATGGAATACCTCTTTGGTCAGTTTGGGTCAGGTGTCCTGTCTCTGCTTCCTCCCAGCTTCCCTCCTCCTTAGCAGAGCATGAGGCTCACAAAGTGCTTGGCCAAACCAAAACATCATTGTTATCAGCTCTGTTCCCAGCCCAAAAGTCAAAACACAGCACTGTACCAGCTACCAAGAAGGAGAAAAATGACTGTTACTACTAAACCCAGGACAAAACCACAACCTTTAGTGATTTGGTCGATGAAACTCAGCTGAGGAGACACTTGCATATCCCTCTGCATCATGGCATTCTTGGCTTCTTCTGCTCTGTTGTGCACGGGTACAGTTTCTTTGCCTCCAGCGGTAACTGCATTTCGGTGGTAAATGAAATTACTCAAAAACTAGGGACTGGGACATATGTGGGTAATATTCTAGCCTGTAAAGTTATTAATGCTTTTCCCTGGGGTATGAGAAATGAGAGTTGGTTGTTTGCACATTTTTTAATTTGAAGAAAGGCTTGTATAAAGCATATTCAAACCAAAGGTATAAGGGAAACTCCCTTTGTGGTATTTGTGGTCAGTGATGGAAAAATTGAGCTAAGGAGATTTTGATGGTATTCCGTGTAAGGGCTGTAATATTGATCAAGACAGTTGACTTCTCCTGTAAGACAAATAATAATAATAACGATTTCCTCTAGCTCCCAGTAAATGTGTCAGGGAGAGAAAACAGTCTTGACACATAGAGATTGCTCCTAGCATTTGGAAGAAAACCTAAGGAAGTTTCTGAGCCATTCAGGTCTTCTAACCTTCAGCACTGGCAGATCAAAGACCACAAGGGAAACAGACTGCAGGTGCCAGTCAGGGCAGGTTTCTTCTTGTCACAGCACTCCAGGAAGAGGCATTTGCTGATGTCTGTTAATCTCATGGCACGCCAAGGGAGAAAGACCAAAAAAAAGTTGCCATAAATTCTTCCTTTCCCAGGCAGCCCACACCCAGGTTCAGGGGGGCTGCACAAAGGCTTGCTAGCTGCCTCCAAAAGGAAGCACAGAGCAGAAGCCCATGCCCTTCCTGGGGCAGCAGGGCGGATCTGGGTTCACCCAGTGGTGCCGGCTCCATCAGGGAGTAGGGGATGAAGCACCACATTGGAGGTGCACTATCATGGCAGAGGTGAAAGCAGTGGTAGCTGAGACCATGAGAGCAAAGGTCTCCCAAAGAAGAAAGCCCAAAGTCCATCTTGGCTGCTGTCTTCTCCCATAGAAACTGTCTCACCCTACAGTGAAGGAGGAAGCGCAAAATACTGTGCAGCGTTGTGGGGAAGAGATAGCAGTGGAAGTAATAGGGTCCTTTTCCAGATGTGGGGAGAAAGCAGGATTAGGTACAGCTTGGGGCTCTGTAAGGGATGGCTTTGGCCAAAAGCCAGGTTTGCCCCTGTCTTTCTTTTGAGGTGTAAATGGCACGCAAGGAGGCTCCTCTCAGTGGCTTCCCTGTGAAGATAAATAACCTGATCCCCCGGTTATTATCCCCCTGCTCTCCTCCCCTTCCCCCTGACTGACTTTGATTATTGTAACTTTACATGCGCTTTTAATTTGCGTGCAGGCAAGTACAAAGGCACAACCGGATATACCTGTTATTTGCCAATGACCTGAAAGAGTATAGTTTATGTTAAGCCTTGGGTTATGGTAAGGTTTGCACGCAATTCCTCAATATACTTGCTGCAGGCAACTAATGGATGGAGGTGATAGAGGGTAGAGGAAAGTTTTAAAGTGACAGAACCTGATTTGGTTCCTACTTAATCCACCAATTATGTAAAAGCCTATATTGCAAATCTGTGCAGAGCCCAAGTCTTGCCCTCTCTTCAGGCAAGGAATGGATGGTCATGTCGTCTGGGCTGTAGTTTGTTCACGGCTGCTCCTCCAACTGATCGCATGAAAGCTTTAGGAAAATTAAGCAAAAAAAGGCAGGGAGGATATTTACACTTCCCTGTTCATACATACTCTGGCACGGCAGAAAGCAGACTGGAGATGGAGGAGGAAGCCACAAATGAGATGATTTGTGGCAACAGACTCAGTGAGGATGCTGCCCTGAAGAGGAATGGGGGCCTGTGATGGGCTCTGTCCACTGCCTGGGAGAGATTTCATTTGAGCTAGCCTCTATTAGCAATATTTAAATAATATGCACTGCTCTAGGGTTGCTTGGTCCCACAAGAGAGGAAAAGAGTAGTTAGTGTAGTAGTTACGGTAGCAGACTGCAAGGAGATGAAGGGTGCCCGCACACTGACTTGCTCACCCTTGGAAGTAACCACAAAGAAAGCCTAATGACATTTTTTTAAATCTCATTTCAGCCATTCCACGTCAAATCGGTAGATCTTCAAGCAGAAAGGAAGCGTTTTTATCTGCCAGGCAAGTGATCTAACCTTGAGGTCTGAAACTTCAGTGGGTTTATTTCTGGTATGTGTCTTAACTCAGTGTTAAAGGCTGCACCGAAGGAATTAATTAGGCATTTTGTTTGGAGGTTCAGGAAAGGGAAAGGATGCACTTCTTTCTCAGCGCCAGCTCTTATCTCCAGGGAAGTGAAAAACATGAGTTAAATGCAATTTTATTGGGACTTGATTGGGTAGACGTTGCTAGTCACACTTCCGTCAGAAAGAGTGGGAAAAAGTACAGGGAGTCAAGTGTTACTCTTTCTTACAAATGAGGGCATCATAAAATGATTGTTAAAATAACAAAAGACAAGATTGACCATTGTTACATGAACCCTGTGTAAGTATATGTTTCTGGACATAAACGCACATAATCTTTTCTGTGTCTCAGCATCCCCATAAAATTGGGACTGATAACAGCATGTGGATCTGCCCAGTATCCATTCTACTGTTCTCTAGCTTCTTAAGATAGACCTTATACAGGAAAATGGTGTTTACATTTGCAATTGAGAGACTACCTACTCCTTTTTTCAGTCAAACAGATCAACAGCCAACGTTGCCTTCCATCTTCACAAACCCACAGCAGAGCAGGCAATCACAGTCTGCTTGTGAAAGGCATTTCTCTGAAACAGCCTTGAAAGTAAATACTTTTGCTCTTCTCTTCTGTGCTCTTGTATTTCTTGCTTCCTGTTTTCAACCCACTAGCTTATCTGCCCTTTTAAGGAATCAGTTTTATTTAAAAGGCTCTTTTTTTCCTTATTAGTTTACCATCATGTTTTTCAATTCTGAGCATCCTAAATAGATAATACTTTTGCATATCTTCATTGTTATTCTTCTCTGTTTTTATACTTCAGCTGAGTGCAGAAAACTCACATCTAATAGCAGCTTCTCAGAGGTCATGAACTCGTAAACACATGGTCTTTCTGTGGTCAGTGTATTTCTGAAAGCTAAAATGTACATACAGGGTTGTTCTGATGATGAATGGTTTCCATTTTGTTGAACATAAAAAAAATCACATATAACACTCTGTAGCCTAATTTTTAAACAAATTTAGCAAAATTATCTAATGTTGCCATAATTGGGCTCAGAAACCCCAAAAGAGTGTAAAACTGCTCCAGCCCTAGAATAAAACATTCACAACAGCAAACCCTGTTGTGGTAGGGTTAAACAGTCAGGAAAGGGTTACAGGCTGTCACTTGATTCAGCAGGGGTTTAGATGAAGATGTGTGCCCTTTTTCTGGCATGGAAAGCCTGGGAGCCCCTGCAGCTGGCTTTGAATGAGGGAACAGCCTTGCTTTGTGTTACTTTATGAATTTGATGTTTAGATAATAAACTGTATCCCAGGGCGAAAGCTGAAGAAGACTTGGGTATTTTTGTGCCTTGTCCTTTCCCTTTCCCCTGGGCAAGAAAGCCCACCAGCATACAGGCTGTGAAAAAGTGTGTGACGTGCATAGTAAAATATTTTCCTTTTCCTTCATTAAAGTAATCCTGGGTTATGTTATCCAAAGAAAAGTGTGAGGAGGCAGGCAGGAAGAAGCTGTAAATAAGCAGGTCTACGTTTCAGTTGTATGTGCATGCAAGAGAAAGTCCTACTGAAGGTAATGTGGGTTTTATGATGAAAGTAGAATGGTTGAGATTGGTTCATGGTATCTAATTCTCAGCATTTGCAATTCTCGTATTGCAAAGCAGTGGCTGTTGGACCATTAGGTGTGTCTTCTGTCTACTGAAGATTTTGAGTTCCCAGATAAGAACCCTAACATTAGATCAGGAGGACAAACCAGCTACTGTGACCTTCAGCTGGATAAGGATCACACAAGTAGATGTGAGTCTGAAGCCCTGCATGTGTAAAGTATGGTAGCAGCAACAATCCACTACAGTGTAATTTATTCTTGGTGTTTCCACAGAGGGCAGAGTCCCTCCTGCAGAGTGCATAGTCCAGGTGTGATAGAGGAGGGAGATACAGATAGTCTTAGTAGGTAGCATCAAGCAGGTTGATGTCATGATAGATCACAAATGAAATAGAAGGTGGAAGGATGCTGCAAAAGGCAGATGTCACTCTGCATGGTTAAGAAGCAGAATAATATGTAAGACACAGGTGGTGACTGTAAGTCTCTTCTTGCCCAGATGAAGTCACGGCAGGAGAACTTTAATTTAAGCACTATATTTAAGAAACATTTGGACAGACTAGAGGGAGGTAAGAGCAAAGAAGCAAGATCTATAGGAAAGTTTAGGAGATGGAAACTCTTTGGATTACTTAGGCTGAGAAGACTTCAGTATTTAGGTGGATGCCTTAAAAAGTAATGAGGACTGTGGGTTTTTTTCTACCTCTAATGGATCTATGGTCAAAACATACCTGATCATTACACAAGTTTTAAAAACTAAGAAAAGCTTTGTACCAAGAAAACAGAGCACTGGAAAATGCTACCTGTTGGAGGTTTTGGGAGCTTAGAAAAATGTTTCTCTGCCATCACTGACATGTTTTTATCTTGTTTTGATGGGTGTGAATGAGTGGTCTGTTTCAGGATTCTTGTGGCCCAAGATGGCTTTGTGGAGCAGGGCTTGTGTTGGCCCTGGTGCACTTGAACACACTTTCACCAAGAACTTTCACCAAGGACTCAGAAGAAGGCAACCAGGGACCTGCCTGCTCTGTGCAAACCCATACACCTCTTCTCCTGGACAGCTGTAAAGGTGATTCTTCTTAGTCCTGGTAATGTCACTCATATACGAGTGCTTTTTCAATCCTGTGATTTGACAGTCTTGTTTTCTAATGTTCACATTGATAAACATTCCTGCTTTTGGGTAATGATAACACTTGCAACCCCTTCATTTAACTGTCCTTTAAGTTCTTATTTCTTGGAAGTCAAAGAAATAGTGCATCATGCACACACTTCTCTGGCCAGTCCTCTCCCAGCACACTGAACAGTAGGATCCATGGGTGCACACTAAAGCCACCTCAGTGTGCTGTCAGATTATCTGACAGGACAAACTTGTGTGTGTAAAAAAAATCCCATGTTGTCCAGCATAAACTCTGCATAGGTGACCATATCTCTTCAGAGACTAATCTGATCTAACAGAGTGAGCTTTTAATAGTTTTACATACTCCAGGTTTTTTTGATCTATATTCCAAGTATACTTGCCTTCTGGAATTGTACTACTGAGCTGTAGCCTTACTTGTTCTGTATGGTCCCTAATTTTTACTCTTCCATCAAGGTAATTTGAAATTATTGTTTCAGCAGGTAAGGATTCTGTTTACTAAGCCTGCATCAGGCATTTTTAAATGAGTTGTTTACTGTGGTTTTAATGTACCCCTCTTTGACATATTTTGTTCTACAGCATCCTTGCTTCATATTATAGGATGAATTTTGAGTAGGCTCTTCACTCTTTGCTCTTGATTTAAGAGATCACTTCTATCTAGGCAACTGTCCAGATTATACAGCAAAACAGTTTGTAGTCTGGAATAAATATCGCTGTCAATCAATTATACCAAGATATGGAGAAACAATCTAAGTGTAATTAGTTACTTATCTCTAAATTCCAGCCAGCATCTGAAATAGATCACCTGGGGATGTAGACGCATTTGCATAAATGTACACAGATTATAGTGATAATAAAGTGAATAACTTTTTTTTTTAGGTAATCACAGATACTTTTGCAGTCACTCCTAAGCATAGCAGTACAGCGCCTTGTGAGGTGGGTAATCATTAAAATTCCATTTTAGAGAGGAAAAGACTGAAACAACGTGATTAGGGACTTTTCCAGGGGCCAACCCTGACATTTTTTACTTGCTTGGCAGTAAACTAAAATTTAATTACTTCTGTCACTGTACCTTATCTACAGACTCATTTTTCTTTTCTATACTTTTGCCTGGCATTACCTGTTATACCTGATATCTTTTTACAGTTGAGCAGACCTTTCCTAAGTGTTCCTACTGATAGGTAACTTTTGACATATATTTTCTATCTTACTAAGAAAATGAGAAAAAAGATAGCATCTTCTATACCAGGAGAAATAAATACATGCACCCATTTCTGCTGTTTCCCAAAGTTTGTTTTGACAAGCCAGACCTGTAATAAAATTAGCTAGGCATCACACTTACTTCCGTCTTAATCCCAAGTGCCAAAGCTGACTGATGATGCTGGTTCACTCTACTTGAAACATTTTCCTGGCACTTCTTACGAAGTTTTTTGGGAAGTCTGTCAACAAAATGCAGGTTTAAAACATGAAACGTGGTAGAAAAATATTCATGGCAACAAATGGTGAACTCCACATGAGGTCAGGGAATGAATTATTTGTTACATCTGTTAGGTATCACCTCGGACAAAGAACTCCAGCTCCTCTACGGATGTGATCATGCCCAGACTCATGGGAGAAGACACATGTGCATGGCTCCCATGCACAGACCTGGAGCCACAGCCTTGGCTGTAGATGGGCTACTCATAGTACCAGCAATACATGTACAAGCATCCAGAGGACACAGAGCTCCCCACTGCCTTGTTCCTTGGCTTTATATACCTGTGGGCAAGATGGAGCAGCCTAGGAGGTGAGGCAGCTGAAAACTTCAGCTGGAAATTGCAGAGATGGTGTACAGAGCTGGAGCCATTTGGGACTGAGAAAGATTTTCAGGGATAGCACAGCCCACCCTGCTGCTGCCAAGCCTGAATCAAATACTCCTTTAAACACTTCCAACAGATGTGTGCCTGAGCTCTCCTGAAAACCTTTTCTGATGAAGATCCCTCTTTGTCCTTCAATGGTATGTCTGGGGCTTTGTTGCCCTTTCCCAAATGTCATACTCATGTTTTCTTCTTGCAGTTCAGACACATCACTTTTTATCCATTAAGGATCTGGAGAATAGGTTCTTCTGTCAGCAGCCTTTAATATATTTGAAGTCTGACATGATATCTCCCTTCAGTCTTCTCTAGATGGAGTCCCTCAGCCTCCTTGTATATTATAGCTCTTAGATATATGGTGATTCTTTTTAGGGTTTTTTCCTGGCACTTCACTATTGCTCTGTTATTCTTAAAGCCAGAGCCTAAAACTGGACAGAGTATCCAAAAGAGCACAGTTAGTAGCACAAAAAGGTTTTTTAACTTTTGCTTTAAGATAAATCTTGTGGCACACAACCCCAGGATTGCAATTTAAGATAATATCTTGTGGCCATCTTTTCAGAGTGGGAAGCAGTTTCTTTTCAATGTTACATGTCCTGCAGAAAGATCTTATGAGGTAATGAGAAAGGTTGAACAAATGCAGTACGAATAAGTTATAATAGTTAAATATGTGGATATATAGCTCCCTTTGAATTTCATTACTTTTATTAGTTGGCCAGTTCTGCGCAAGCTGCACCTCACCTAAAAAATCCACTGCAGAGGCTGGAAGGTCTTGCTCTCACTTGTCTGTATGGATGGGCGAGGGTCGAAACGGCAGGGGACCAGGTGCATGGGAAGCTGCAGATCCAACCTGGCATGCGGGCTGACCAGTGCATGGGTAGCTTGAGATTACTCAGGAGATGACAGTCCTGGTCGGACACTTCCTGATTGCCTTAGCACCCTTTTCCAACCAGATTTGCATATCCCACATTCCCTTGGTCATCGTGCTTGTAGTAAGTGTGGGTAAAGCCCTTCCCAAATCTTCGCTCGCGAAGCCAAGCCATCAGTCGATAAATCAATCAGTCCTAACAGTGTGTCGTGGTTCAAACCCAGCCAAACAGCTTGTTCACTCACTCCCCCCTTCTTGCCCTCCCCCTACTCCTGGAGGGACAGAGAGGAGAATCCAAAGAATGCAACTCCCACAGGTTGAGATAAGAACAGTTTAGTAACTAAGGTATAACACAAATCACTGCTGCTACCACCAATAATAATAATGATAAGGGAAATAACAAGGGAAGAGAATACAACACCTCAGCACCAGGCGACCGATAACTTGCCCCCACCACCCCAGCCCGACCAAGCACCGACCGATACCTCCTCCAACCCTGCAGTCTCCTCGTCCTTCTGTGTAACTCAGTTACACCCTGGGCATGACATGCTGTGGTATGGAACACCTCTTTGGTCAGTTTGGGTCAGGTGTCCTGTCTCTGCTTCCTCCCGGCTTCTCCTCCTCCCTGTCAGAGCATGAGGCTCACAAAGTCCTTGGCCAAACCAAAACATCATTGTTATCAGCTCTGCTCCCAGCCCAAAAGTCAAAACACAGCACTGCACCAGCTACCAAGAAGGAGAAAAATGACTGCTACTGCTGAACCCAGGACACAGTGTTGTAATGACTGGGAGTATTTCCTGTTCCCATGGGAATGACGCAGGGGGTTATGTGTCCCCAGCAGCAGCTATTTCTGCTTTAGCAGGAACTGTTTTTGTGACCTGCTTGGAAAACACTTTCATTACCCTTGCCTTCTGCTTCTCACCTTCTAGCTAGTCAGCTTTCATGCTTGAAAAAACACAGTGTGTGTGGTTTTGAGTAAAGTACACAGGTGGGACCATCTTCTTCATCAAATTTATCTGTCATCTCTTTCCTTTGATAACTGTCCATGCCATCTCTTCAGAAACTATCTCTGGTGACTGTGGAACTAAGACATTTCTGCAGCATGTCTTTTGTCATTTGAAGTATCTGCTCTTTTTCATACAGAAAACAGGAAGAGGGCAATTATGAAAACTGGGCAGACACACAAGAGCCTAATGCAGATGTTAATTCCTCCTAGGATAAATTTTGTTTCTGAAGTTGGTAGAAGTGTAGTTGCCCTGTGATCATGGTAGATTTCTCTGCTCATAGCTGGCATAGAGGACTCATTTAATTACTGCACCCAATTATCAGGTGCTTTCCCTATTACAGACATGAAATGTGGGATTTGTTATGGGACTTGGGCAAGTTACAAGGGATTTCTCTATCCCAGTAAGGTTTGGCATGTTCTTCAATCCCCACAGATCTTCTCTGGCTTAGTACACTCAGTACTCAGCATTTCTTTTGGCACCTTCTTTAGGGAAGATGGGAGGGTTCAGTCTAAACCTGTGTGTCAACAGTAGACCAGTTATTCCATGGTATATGTGGCCAGTTCCTTTATTTTCACTAAAACTGTATTCTGTGCCAAAGCTGGTGTCTCCTAGCATAAGAAGCATATGCTGGAATGAGGACACCAGCTTGAAGACTGTGGGTGAGAATGAAGACAAGAATAATTGGTAAAGAACATTAAAATAAAACCCACAAAACCCTTGGCTATACCGTGAGAGTTGAAATAATTAAAAGTGAGATGTATCATTTTTTTTCTTCTAGCTACATGAAGCATGCTTTTCGTAAGTCTCATATTACAAGCAAATGTGAACTGAGGGTTTATGGTGATGCCACCAAGGAAGTATGATATCATCTACCCCACAGGTGGTAAGTCAGTTTTCCAAGGTGTGTTTACACGGTGTGTTTCAGAGCACTAGCACACACACGAGACACTTAAGCAGTATCTGTAATTAAGGAAGAGTTTGAGGAATAAACACTGTCTAGCCAGGTATGAGTTGTAAAACACCTTATGGCAAAATACGTGATGTTGTTCATGTTATCTTGATAAATACTTGTTAGGGCATGGATTTGACTGAAGTTAAATGAAGCTGATAATGTGATTTGTAAGTGCACAGCACGTATATCTTATGTAATAAGACTAGTTGTTTATAAGATAAATAGTCTGATAGCGCAGAAGCAAATTTGCTTATATTTTGAGCATTTAAGGATGTTGGCCTGCCTTTATCTAAGTTGTAAACCACAAACAAATTGTACTAGATTACTAGAGGAAAAGTGACAAAAAAAAGCATCAGCCACATGCCCAGCTTGATACGTTTGTTTTCCTTTTGGGTCATCAGAGGACTGAACAACCAGAGCTTGTTAATATTATCGAAGTATTAGCTTCCCTTTACATTCTTTGTGTTTATGTTTATTGAAACAATTTCATGCAGTTAAACAGGCTGGCAATGGCTCTTGCCTGCTAAGTCTATTTGACGGGTTTTTTTGGAAGCGCATATATAAAATGTGTGCTTAGAAGGTGTGAAATGGAGTAAAACCGTCTCCGCCGTATGTCACTTCAGTTCCAATGCCTGGCTGCAAGACTGACTCCCAGTCGTCTTCCTCTAGAACCTAGGATATCTTGATCAGAAAATGGTACAAAAGGGGAAGGAACTGAGTCTTACTGACATTGCAGCACTAGTCCATCTCTTTTTTTCATCATTGTTTTTTCAGGCTGGTCCCATTCAAGTGTCTTAGCAGATGTGCTTGACCACCTACAGTCTTTTTGGACTGTTTTCCTTCCTGGCTTTTCCAGCTCAGCTATTCATGAAATCTGAACTATGTGTTGATCTCTGAGGCTGCTCCAACTGCCCTTAATGCAGCAATTATTTAGAAGAAGTAGGCAGCAGTTCTGAAAAATATTTGTTCACATTTCTCTTGGATGCTTTCCTTTAATAAGCAGAGAAGGACAGTGTCTGGATTTAGCTAGTTTCCTGAGGAGGCAAAGCAAGCAAATACTTGCTGACTGCACTTATGTGTGTGACTAATGCCCTGCAAACAGCTTTTGAACACACTGCCCGCTCTGGACTAGAGAGACAGAGATCCCTCATGTCCTGGACATTCCTATAAACTCAAGTCAAACTGGATAGAAGAGAGATGTACCATCAGAGGTTTGCTGAAGGGCAGGCTTCATCACAAGCTCATCCTTTAAAAGACAACTCAATCACAAGACGCAAATCCACAGGGGCAGGTTCATTAGTTTCACCGCTCACACCATTCCTGTAGGACTCATGAAAGGGCACACAATGAGTAGCTTTCGTCTCTTGACCAAGAGTAAGGCAGTGCTTTTGCCAGTGCTAAGGTACTGAATCTTAAGAAAGACCTGGTCAGAGGGTATTCCTCCTGTCTTCCACATCAGTCTCTCGATAAATTTGTTTCTGATTACCTTATGCATTATGGACCCCCACAAAGCTCAACACTGCACCTACTTTTTATGCATACATGTTGCTTCTCAGTCCAGCTTTCCACTAAAGAGCTAAGAGGCATTGCTACATCATTCTTCAGCACTCTTCCTGATGTGTCATGTTCTTCTTTTTCATGCTGTGCTGCAGAGAGAGCATTAATAGCACACAAGGTTTTGATCAAAAAACAATACTGAGCAAAAATGAAATGATACTTTGCCAATTTCATTGTTTATGTGACAGCTTTTTCAACTCTATTCATAATCTCTTTTAAATCTATAGAACTGTAACATTATTGATATTTCTTTTTTCTTCTTCTCATCTCCAAGGAAAAGCCTCTGACTGTCAAGTCTTTACACATGGCTTTTCCCAGCAGCAGCATCAGGCCCAATTGGATCCCCAGAGGGCTGAGGATGGCAGGTTTCCTCTGCTCCATCCTCTCCTGGTGGTGTGGGGGGGGGTTGCATTCAAGCTGCTGAAGCACTCATTGCCAGAAGGGACTTGTCTGGGGGTGGACAAGGCGCTCAGTGGGTACATGCGAACCTTGGTGTGCCAGTAAAAGTTAGTATGACATAAGACTTTGGGCAGTGAGCATGCCTTGCAGCAGTGCAGGAGGAGGCTGCTTTCTAGGGTCATTTGAGTCTTTTCTAAGATATTTAGTCTGCATATTTTGGATACCATGAATATGCATACTCAGGACTTGGACTATTGGCTTGGCTTTGTGATGCAGGTGATTTATCTAAAGGTTGTCACAATCAGCCCAGTCTTTTTTCCTCATGGCATCAGACTAAGCAATCCCAACTCGTGTTTTTTATGGTTGATGAAACTTGCTTCTTGCTGAGTCAGCAACAAACCCATCTACACTCATCAAACCCAAATACGTTTCTATTACAGAGAGATTTGCTGGAACTCCTGCTCTCTTTTAGACCACTAACTGTGGTAAAGACAGTCGGGATCCAGATCTAGATGTATTCAGCTCATCTGCATGCCTTCATGGGAAAACTATTTATGCCCATACTGTTCTATTACAACTTCAGAAGTAGCTGAAATTTTTCTCATTTCAGATGAAGCTTTTAGGCTTTGCATTATAAAACAATATATGAGACCTCCCCATGTCACAGATGTTGCTCAAAGGGATGAAGTGGCTCTGGGAGTAAAGTTAAACTAGGCTGAGCTGTGGAGAATCCAATTATTTCAGTTTTTGTCATTTCTGACTCTTTAAAAATTGTGTGCACTGCACGAGTAAGACATTTAGGTCCACTTTCCTGCTAAGGTTTTTGAGATGAGGACTCTCACTTGCCATTAGTTTTATACCATGTAGTGCAACTCATTCATGGTAGTTTTCAGTTGTAATTTTGTATCTGTAATATGGAAAATCAGACTATGCTGTGAAAAGTATTAAGAAAGCAATGGTATTTGAAATCTGAGTCTCTGCATTCACTAGAACAAAGCTTGTATTCTCCTGAGCCCATCATGGCAGTGTAATCCCTATTCCTTTTAGGAAACACATTTCTTAGATGGATTTGAAATGGTAACACTGAAACCTAAAGAAAGGTGTTCAAAAGGTAATGATTTGCACAGCTCTGCAACACTTGCCGTCAGCAACGCTTTAGAAGAGGAGTGAAGTTTCTAACTTGAAAGGAAAGAAGTCAGCATTGGATTTAGAAGCGTCTTAAGGTGACTAAATGAATTACTCATGTTTCATCCATTGACATCTGAGGTGGGAGCTGCTTTTATTAGTGACTGACAACAGAGACAGAGTCACCCAGGAAAGCACCTGATGGTCTAATTTACTCACTGCCTTTGTCAGCCTGAGAACGAAGAAGTCTACAAGCAAATTATTTTCTAATGATGCCTTAGGCTGATGCATGAAAAAAAGAGTTGTTTTCTCTGGGACACACTTGGTCCAGTGGTTTGATCTCTGAATCTTTAGGTATTTCTCACAAGGCATGATGTGTCAGTCTCTTTCTGACTGTAGAGGTATCAAAGCTTTCCCAGTTTCACTTCCTAGCACAGGAAGAGTAGAAAGAGGTTGCTCCTGCTGCCTCAAATGAATCCAAGCTTCCACAGGGAATAAGGGAGGGCATAAGCAAAAGGGAATGTGTAAAATTAGACAACATCATAAAGCAGTTTGAGCCGTTAGATTTGTTGCTTTTATAACCTTTCTCACAACACAGGAGCAAGGGGACAGTCAGAGATGAAATAATGAAATATGAACAAATTCCAAATAGATTAAGGGAAATGCATTTTATGTACAGCTGGAGCATGAGACTCATAGCTAAGAAGTAGCAACTAGGCTCAGAAGTCAGCAAGACTGGTAAGAGGAATGGAT
Organism: Neopsephotus bourkii; assembly: GCF_033783945.1. Lineage (NCBI taxonomy): Eukaryota > Metazoa > Chordata > Aves > Psittaciformes > Psittacidae > Neopsephotus > Neopsephotus bourkii. The sequence goes on along the minus strand of NW_026901776.1, from coordinate 7,436,936 downwards.
ACTTCTGTGAATGGCGGGAATGTTCAGTTACTTTGGAAAGGCTCAAGAACAGGTTTAGAAGGGCTATAAAGCCTGAGATAGTGGTGAAATTTGCACAAATCAACCCTTTTAGAATTAAACTTACAACTTCAATGCTCTTCATCATTTCATCTTTTGAGCCTGTAGGTAAGCATAGCTGTCAAACCTCATTGGTGTTAAACGACATATTAATTTGTCTGCACATCAAGAGTGTGCCTAGCTGCTGTGGGGAGCTGTATTTTCATGGGCAACACTTTCTCAGTATCTGGTTTGGGTTTTTCCCAATCTTTGGGGTTTCAGTGTTATGTCCTAGGGAGCAGAATTCAGCCTTTCCTTTTTCCTCAAGATTTTAGACAGATGGGACAACCTGTTTACCTGTTGGAAATATTTGTTTGGGGGATTTATTTGAACAAATCCTGAATACTTATAACATCGAGTAAGTTTTGAACAGAGGAGAATTGTTGTGGCTGGTCATTATTAGCATGTATGCTAGTTCGTCATTTCCAGATCCACATGCTCCTGCTACAAAAAGGAGGGTTTTGGCACTTGCTGGATCATTGTAGAAGAGGAGATGTATTGATATGTTATTTTGTTCCTGTAAAGATATCAGCTGTGAGATTCTCCTTCCCTATTTTTCTCCTTCTGGGCAATTGCATGGTCACAGCTTGCCCCTTTCCTCCAGTTTTCATCTGCTCAGGGCATGCCTCTTTTGCATGCAGGGTTGTGTCAAGAGGTTAAGAAGGAACCTACAGGTAGGAAAAAGTGAAGTTCTTGTAAGAGGGGAAGGACCTGGCTGTTGTCCTCATGCCCCTCTGGTGAGTCCAGAGGGAAAAGCCAGGAGATGTAGACCCACAGTCATGTCACCTGTGTCACTCACGTTTGTGAAATCTAGACCCACAAACCAGAAAATAAGATGAAAGATTATTTTGTCACATGGGAAAAAATACTTAGCAAACCATAGTGAAGCACTTCAGGCTATCTTCTTACTAATTCTTAAAACTGTTTTATTTCCTTTTAACATTAGCCATCAAACAAAGTATTTGAAGCTTTTAAGAAGCATAGTTACTTTTTTGCCTTGTAAGTAAGAAACTCGACTTATTCAACAGGAGCTGTCTTTGAGATCTGCTTTTTGATTCAATGGAAAAGTGTTGACAGTTGTTGTCATGCAGAAATTTATTCTTTCAGCATAACTGTCCAGGCTCTCGAATGATTTATTCCATGTAAAGTATTTGGCAAAAATGAAATCTACTTAACCTGTTTAAACAGCAAGAGAAAATTATTAAACTCAACTTTCCACACTGCCTGCCTGGGTGATGCTGCTTGGGAAGTAGCACCCTCACCACTACAGTGGGCTATTAAACTGATACTGGACAAGGTCTTGTAATGGGGGATTTTCTCAGTGAGATGAATACCAGTAGTGGTTCAGGCCAGCACCAAAATCATAGAATCATGAATCATTTAGGTTGAAAAAGATCTTGAAGATCATAAGGTCCAACCATTGACCTAGCACTGCCAAGTCCACCACTAGACCGTGTCCCTAATGTCACATCTACACATCTTTTAAATACCTCCAGGCATGGTGACACCCCTACTTCCCTGGGCAGCCTGTTCCAGTGCCTGATCATCCTTCTGGTTACATTTTTTTTCCTAATATTTAATCTAAATCTCCCCTGGTGCAACACGAGGGTATTTCCTCTTGTCCTATCACTTGTTACTTGCAATAAAAGATCAACACCCATTTCACTCGCTCCATCTTCCTTTCAAGTAGTTACAGTGAACGATAATGTTGCATCTGAGCCTGTTTTTCTGCAGACTAAACCTCTCCAGTTCCCTCAGCCATTCCTCACCAGATTTGTTCTCCTGACACTTCACCAGCTTCGTTGTCCTTCTCTGGACCTGCTCCAGCACCTCGCTGTGTCTCTCATAATGAGGAGCCCAGAACTGAACACAGAACTCAAGGTGCAGCCTCACCAGTGCTCAGCACAGGGAGATGATCACTTTCCTGGCCCTTCTTCCCACACTACTGCTGGTACAGGCCAAGATGTCGTTGGCCTTCTTGGCCACCTGAGCACAGGTTGGCTTGTGTGCATCCGTCAACCAGCACCCCCAGGTCTTCTTCCACTGAACAGCTTTCCAGCCACTTTTCCCCAAGCCTGTAGCATTGTATAGGGTTGTTGTGACCCAAGGCAGGACCTGGCACTTTGCCTTGTTGAACCTCACACCATTGGCCACAGCCCATTGATCCAGCTTGTCCAGATCGCTCTGTAGACTTCCCTCAAGCAGATCAACACTTCTTCCCAACTTGGTGTCATCTGCTATTTACTAAGAATGCACTTGATCCACTCGTCCAGATCATTGATAAAGACATTAAACAGAACTGGGTGGGGGAGAGTGAGCAAGAGGCTGCGTGGTACTTAGTTGCCATCTGGGGTTAGACCACAATGCATCCACAGCGTTTGTGGATCTGTCATTGTTCTTATTCTTGTTGGTTTTCACTGCATTAGAACATATTATAGCCTTAAAAACAAAGGTCTTCGCTCCCCATATCCATTACTTTGTTCTCATGAGAAGAAATCCGTGTCTGCCCGTTATTATAAACTGATGTACCAGATTAAGGTGAAGTTAATTGGAACTGACAGTATAATAGGAACAACTGCAGCTTAAGTTGCAATAAATTTGTTTGTTTATAGATGGGATATTGCAACAAAGAAAGTGTTTTATAAATCAAAAAGATCTCTCACCAAACTTACCTTACTGAGGAATAAACCAACATCTAAGAACTAGAAAACAGAGCTGTTCTGAGAAAGCCATTTATCTTCATTTCTTTTGATATAGTTGGTATGTGAGCATTTTGTTTATTTCTGTCAGTGCAGCATTGCCATTGTTTAATTCAGTTCCACAGTCCCGTAATATTTATCCTGCATACTGATTACATGTGAATGCCAGTTTCTTCCCTTTTGCTTTTAGTAAATTTCAGTTTTTCTGGTTTCAGGAGAAAAAGTGGGCTATCACACCAAGAGACAAATGCATTTTCTAAATTCTATTATGTATGTAAGTATATCATAAAATTCAAATTGTTGTTGTGACTCAGGTCCAACTAATCTGTTTTCATTCTTGGCTTGGCAGTTTTGTTCTTATTTATCAGTCCCACCAATATGGACCCCATCAGGACTGCTGTCCTCTCTCCATATGTCCCAGTCTTGAACTCTAATTTGTAACTTGATCATAGGAATAATATCATCGCTCACGGTTACTGTGCTGACTAGGCTTGCACTCTTTTTAGGCAGGCATTTGGGATATGAAGCAGATTTGGAGATGCATTTAGAAAGCACCACCAAAAGTTTTCATATCAGTTTATTTGCTACTTCCAGAAAATGAATCTTTTGCTCTTTGGTGGATGGACTATAAGTACAGACTTCCCATGTATTTTCACCCTTCTTGAAATCTACTAATATTGATTAATGACTATTTTAAATTATTTTAACAACTAAAAGTCTTTAAAAGTGTACAGCAGAAAGCAGTACTTTTATCCCTGACAGATTAAGAAATATGGAGTTATATTAATACAGCATGATGCAGCATTCTCCTTTCAGTGTAATAGACCTGAGATCAGTAACTTGCAACTTGACCACAGGAAAGTCAACATCTCTTGCCTGTTGCTACTGCCCGAGTCACCATGGCCCCAGTCACATTCCCAGAAGCCAGGGGATTCTGCATCTTGCTAAGATGCATCTTGCTAAGAAGGCAGGATGGCAGAGCTGAGAAATGCTGCTGACATAGTTCCACAGTACGGCAACTTGTAAAATACAAGAACTGAGAAAGGGAAAGACTTTTTTGATTTCTGTACACCACCCCCACCCCCCTGATATTTCATTTAAAGCCTGTAAAAAACTGTAAATAAGGTTCATTCTTTACTGCTCCTACAGGCAGCCTGTTCCAGAGCACTCTCCTTTTGATAGTCATCTTGGCTGGATCTTCTTCTGCCATGGTGCGTACCCCAGCGTATTAATAGCATCAATATAATAGCTCAGTTTTAATTTTGTCAGGATAAATTCCTTCAGTTTTCTTTTGCATCATGAATTCCCATTCTCTTACTGTCTTGGTGGCCCTTCCCTTCCTGTCTCAGATGGAATTTATCTTTCCTGAGCACGCAGATAGCAAGAACTTTATACACCATTGTAATTGAGATCTGTGGCATTAACAATAATATTGATGTTGCTGGGAACACCCCTATTTTTTCTCAGCAGGTAATAATGAGAAGTACCTCGTCACATTCAGTGCAATGCAGCATAGTTGGCAGGATCCGGTGTAATGGGTGCCTGTTTCACAGGGTACACTGTCATCGCCTCTAAGAATCACTAGCAATAATTTACCTAGCCTTTTTTTTTAATTAATTCTAATTTGATGGTTAAGATTTGTAGTCAAGGACTGGATCAGCCCTGTGCCAACAGGCTCGAGAGCTGCCAGGCCACATATCTTGGGATAAGGCGTAGGCTGTGCCTCTGTGGAAACCAACAAGGTTTCTTCAGGAAGCTCATTCTCCAGCTTACCCCAGGTTAGCACATTACAGTTTTATTGCTGTGGTGTTTTGTGCTTATTAAAAAATCTCCGTTGGAGGGAGCCTGTTAAAACCTGCCAGCAGCTCCTTCCCTTTGGCAGCTTCTGAGCCTGGGGTGCTCTAGGTTTTCTGCTCTGTGACTTTGTACTATATGCAACCTGTCCTGGCTTTGATGTAACCCTGCCAGGAAAGTAACACTTTCAAAAATACTCTAAAATAATCTAAAAAAATCCACATACCTGCAGGAAAAGCAAAGGTTTGGATAAAATGTTTGCCAGCAGCAAAGTTTTGATGGCATGCAAGAGTTAAGCTTGCTGTTGTAGAGTATCCCCAGATGTGGCTTGTGGCCTATCTGCACTTGCAGGGGACTGGCTGCAGCCTCCACCTGCTGCAAAATGTCCTTCCCTCCTCCTCTTCAGTTGAAATCAGTCTGTTTTGCTGACACTAGTTGGGCTAATGGGGACTGAAAGGGACAGGAAGGTTCTCACAAGCCAGGAGATGGCAGCCCAGACAAGGGAGGACAGGGACATCTTGTCCTCATGCGCTGCATCACTCTGGGATGTCTGTCTGCAGACAAATGTTTCTTGCCACATGCCAACACTGTTGGGAGACTCCCATCTATAGTAATTCAGAGCCTGCCCTCTCTTACTTGAAACTGTGAGGTTTGAAATTAATCATCGTGTTCTCTATACATTATCTTAATTGGCAACAAGCTCACTGAATGTGGTCTTTTGCATACAAATTAAAGCCTGCTATAGTGAACTTGAGACAGTCCTGAAACAGGTTCACTGCTGCAGAGGGACTTTAATTTTGTGCCACTTCCTGTGAATTAGTTCAAAACTAGTTTAGCAGAATGCTACCTTTCTTCAGGGCAGACATCTTTTGGGCTCTTTGCAAGGGTAGCTGTTCCACTGCCAATACTGAATCGGTGTTCTCCATCCTACAGGGTGTTTGGCTGTAGCATTGATAAGAATCATTTGACTACACTTGAGCAAAAAACTCTGAAGAGCGTGTCCTAATACTAGCTGCCTCCAGGGTCTGTCCACACTCTTTCCTCCCTAATTATATCAAATATATGATATCTGTTGGCTGTGGAAAATTAATTATGTACCCTACCATAGGCACTTACCCATATCTTTTGCACTGGTGTTTCATCCCAATGACTTCACTGAGATCACTTCTGCACGTGCATCCATCTGTACGGAAATATCTGCATAAACAGAGTCCAATACACACTAGGCCTCCACAGCAATTTTAACCATAGCAGACATGGAATCACCTTAAATAAAGCCAGTGCAGTTAGTGCTGGAACAAGTGTTTTTAAAGTGGGATATCTGCTGCGTAGGAGTGGAGACAACTAAGGGTTTTGAACAATTAAGAAAGATAGAGAGCTACAGTTCAACTTATTTTACAAATGTTTTACTATTTTGAACAAAAATCTACTCAATTTTATTTAATGCAAAGAGAGAGATCAATTTATCATTTGAATTTGTACAAATGTGGGATAATGCTAGAAGCTGTTGGCAGTTCTTGAAGTTTCTCCAAATGGGACTTTAAGTTAATCTGGAAAGAGAGAATATTTACACAAGTCTGTAAATATTTACAAGAACATTTACAAGTCTGTAAGTACTTTTTACATGAGGAACTTGCAATGCTGTCCTGTACCACCTAGTTTCAGCCTCTGTAAAATAAGCAAGGACACCTTCCACTAGACCAGGTTGCTCAAAGCCCCATCCAACTCAGCCTTGAACACTGCAAGGGATGGGGTAGCCACAGCTTCTCTGGGCACTCCGTTCCAATGTCTCACTAGCCTCATCATAAAAAATTTCTTCCTAATAGCTCATCTAAGTCTACCTTCTTTCAGTTTAAAGCCATTACCCCTTGTCCTATAAGTACATGTCCTTGTAAGAAGTCCCACTCCAGCTTTCTTGTAGGCCGCCTTCAGGTACTGGAAGGCTGCTAAAACGCCCCTGCAGTCCTCTCTTCTCCAGGCTGAACAACCCCAGCTCTCTCAGTTTGTCTTTGTAAGAGAAGTTTTCCAGCTCCGTTTCATTATTCCGAATTCAGTGTGCACTGAATTCAGGAGCAGTCCATCCAGAGATTTCAAGTGCATTTTAAATTGCGCTCTTAGCCCATGGCAACTTTCCAATGCCAAGATCTCAGCTAAAATAATCTAGATTAAAGATACCACCAAATCCAGTCAAGCCAGCTTTACAAATAGGCCTTAAGAAGTGAAATATTATTGAGGTGTGCTGCAGGAATAGCCATGGTTTGTGTTGGTTTTGAGGACAAACTTTCCTGACCCACCTCTCTGAAAGCGAAAGGCCACTGAGCCCACTCTGTGTGTGGAGCACTACCCTCTTCCTGTCGCACCAGCGAGCCTACACTCCTCTGGCACAGCCCCGCACGCGGCTACACAGGCAAATGGTTTGGCACTTTTTTGCTGGGAACTGCAGGCAGTATTTCACTCTCACTAGTATAACTAAAATTGCAAGAGATTGAAAGATCCTTGTGTTCCTACCCCTTTTTCTCACCGGGGTGTCAAAGCCACACCACTGTCTGCATGCAGTGGAGACTACTTCAGGCCCTGCAGGATGAGTGCCCACTTGCACTTCTTGAGCCTCTTATTTTAGTTTATTTTACATATCTGTTCTCAGTCTACTAAAGGTAAATGGAGGATACAGGCTGAAAGAGTGAAGTTTACACAGCTGCTTTTCTGCACCCCACTTCTCTGTGTTTTCTTCTCCTGTTACCTACCTTTATGGATAATTTCTTTATAAAGAGCAAGAAAAAAAACACATCAGCACCTACTGATTAAGCACGAAGCACCTTTCCAATTTAGAAAACACAGAGTTATTGCAATACAAGCTTAGTAAGATATGGAGAGAAAAGTAAATATTTGGAAAAAGAGGGAATCTAATTTTTCAAACCTCTCTCTGTTTCAGTTGATTTCCAGAACAAAACCTTAAAAAGATCCAACCAAAAACAACGTGAAAGAAAGTGCAAGGAATATTATTAGTGAGATTGTATCTGCTGAAATTGGCAAGTACTTACACAGGTTGCTGAAAGGAATTTGATGCTTAATTCTTTCAGACAATTTGGATGTTGCCAGAGGTGGTGTTCCACCTGCCTACAGGAAACTATCTGCAACTTTACATCTTGAAAAAAAGAGTCTTAAAATTTATATTAATCATCTCATTTACAAGCTACTGGTACTATACATGTTGCTGCAGATTAAGTGACTCATTGGCTGGGTTTCAAACAGTAGAAAACAAGGCTCTGCTTCTACATCTTCCTTTTCTGTCATGCTGATTAGACTCCTATTTGCATTCTTTTTATCCATCTGGAGCCCCCAACAGAAGGAATTGTTTAGCCCTGAAAGATTAAAATTAAAATTGGTCTGATGACAATCTGATGGAAATTCATCTTTTTCATGCTGGCATTTAGCATGTACTAGGTTTCCATTAGTTCTATGCAGGCAAACAAGTTACTGTGGCAGTAGATCAGCTAGCCAGAAATGATAGATCATGATTGTGCTATTACCATTGCTTTGCATGTATTGCAAAGGCTTCCTGGGAGGGACAAGCCTTTTGCATTTCCTACAGGTACCACAGAGTAAAACCATATAACCACAAGCAATTTTACTGAGGAATAACTGATATGCTACTAATTCAGGCCTGACTTCATCTTCGGTATCTCCTTATCTGATGATCTTGCAAGGACGAAAGGTGCCTCTGGAGTTAAGAAACTGAAGAGGTGTGTCTGGGTGTGAGACATGCTCTCCATCACTTTGTGCATTGAAGGGCTCCCTGTTTATGAACAGGGATGTTCCCAGGGCAAAGGAGATGGTGCACGGGCAGGGTCCCTTCCACCTTTGTGGCAGGGCTCATGGTGACCAACTTGTTTTGAGCCTTCTTTCCACTCTTTTGCTGCTTGTTGTCAAATCTCGACTACCACATGCAAAAGATGTCTCTTCATGTTGTGATGACTTTCACTGCCCCATTACCAGCAGGCCTCTGAGTCTCTGAGGTATTGCCCTGCAGATTTTTTGGCTGTTAGATGCGCTGGGAATTTGCTAGTCCATTCTTGAATGATATTTTATCATAGATATGGATATGAGACTTCTGTGCCGGACAGACAAACATGATACGGGATCTACGGGAGACATAATCTTCTGAGTGGTATCTTGGGGCAAAGAGATCCAGGACATCTCAGATGCCCCTAACACCCATGTTTAACCTATCATATTAAGATCTAGGCTATGTGTGCCCCTCCCACACCCTCCCAAACCTACAATAGAGTAATTAATCTATGAAGGGCACAGAAGAGCTAATACTGCTCTTCTCAGTATACTCATAAATACTGCTTTTCTTTATCTTACAGAACATGAAGTCAGGTTTCTGACAGCAGTTGTTGTTTTTCCTGACAATCTTATTTTCTTTACATTTTTTACAGTTGTGTCTCTGTATCACTAAGTACATATATACATTTTAAGGCTAATGCTTTGTGGAGTTAGAACCATGCAGCATTTGTGTGTCCTTGCAGATGGAGATGGCTAACAACGTGAAGGCTATGCCAGGCTCCTGGAAGCAAAACTGCCTTTATTGCACCTGTAAGTGCTGCCAGGAAACAAAAAGAAAGGGTGTCTTACAGATTAGATGCTTCCCAAACACTGACTGCTTCCCAAATATTGAATACTTCCCAAAGCTGATTGCTGACAACGTGCCATTAAATTGTTGCTGAAAACACAAAATTGTATTGTTTAACCTGGTTCTGCAGAAAGGCTACCATGTTGCTGTGAATCATCAGTTGAGATGTATCAGTTCAAATTAACAAAAGAGCTTTTGCTATCTTAGCTGTCTAAAACACGACCCCCTGCTTTTACTGCAAGTCCTATGAAGGGGCTTCCTTTGTAGCCTTTTGAAGAGTGGAGGCTAAACCTGGTTAGAACACCTGGGTTAAATTTGCTCTCCTTTGAGACATCTGTACTTCTGTCAGTTCCAAAAATTAATCCCGTATCACACAGTATAGGAAAGGTGACATCTTTGGAGGACATCCACAGCAAGAGCTTTGTTTCATGGACGGTTTGTGTATGGTACTTCAGGATCATGAAACACATACAAATTTTCAATCTCATATGCAAATACAGCCTTTGTTGGATGAGAATACTCTTTTGATATATCTTTGCAGAAATCCTTTGGAAAGCATTGGCCACTATTTGCATTTAGCTCTCATTGACCAGGACTGGCCATTCAACCTCTCTTCTGTAACTCACTTTTTTTTTGTCGAACAATATGTTTTACTTGTCTGTTCTGAATTACATGAAGTTTGCACCAGGAAAACGTAGTGTTTAACACACAGTAACATTTCTCTCTGAGACAGGAAAGGGATTTTACTGCTGTTGAAATTCCCCTTTCAAATGTGCGTAAGCTGCCCCTATTTTATGGAACAGTGAAAGGAAAACCATACCGGTTCCATCTGAGCGCACATGTTGTAAAGATGAAAACCAACAGGAAAATACAGATAAATATCATGAAGCATGTGATGATTGTTGTGTTTAAGGGCCATATTTTACAAAATTTGTAACGGAGTACAAAAAGAGTAAAGGGAGAAGCCTAGAAGCCAACTTGTCTGGGATCACTTATGCAGTTCCAAAGAAACTTCTGCATGAAAGGGTGGTTTTGGAAAGTGCCAGCGGAAAAGCCATTGCTGATGCCTAATGTAAACCCTAAATAGGAAAGATTGGTATGTTAGGTAGACATCAAGAAGGAAATGAGAGAAATGGTTATCAAGCCCGCAGAACTGGTTACATCCTAACTTAAGGCTCTCCATAGTGATGCGAATATGCTCGAGTGGTGCTTCCTAACTGAGTTCTTTCAGATTCTGTTAATTTTGGTAGGAATCTATGGAAGGTCAGAGGAGCCCATGTCAGCAGTGGGTAGCTAAGTCTGAACTGAAGAGTTTTGCTTTCCTTACTCAAGTAATTTGGAACTTCATAAACAATTTCTGTTTTCATTGAAAAGACTTTTGTTACATGCATCAAGTTAGTCAACACACAGCGCTGGAAAAGGAAAGCTAATAATGGAGGGAATAAACCTTATGTTCAATTCACAGCAGACCAAAATGAAGATAGTTGGAATAGAAAATATGATCAGAATATAGCTTTGTACCTGCAAGTGAAATGAATCTCTCCCAGTCTACTCTGTCCTTCCTAACCTTCACCATTGTCCTGCCCAGCTTCGGGCTCTTCAGATCATGGTACTCTTTGACCATTTACTCCCCATTTGCGCAGCTCCCATCCAGGCCTTTTTTCATAATCTCTTCTCTATTTTACTGCTACTTTAGCCTTCCCACCAAAACTTCAGTCCAGCTGTTGATTATCCCGCTCCTGAAATACTGCAATGTCTTCTGGCTAGCCTCCATTTTTCACTTTCTTTGCCTAATCACATTTGTCCCTTCATCTTGATTTGGACAGATACCCCTCCAACCACACACATGCACACACGCTTTTGGCTCACTCCTAGGGCTGTTCTTTTTTTCCATCCTATTCAAGACTTTTGTTTTCATCTTTTGAAGCCCTGCAGCTAAATATTCCTTGGCATCTCTTCTTACTTCTTCATACTGCATCCATCTTCTATAGTGCTTCACCAGTCCTCCTTTTCCACCCATATCCTTCATGCAAGACTAAGAAAACAGCAGTAGCCAAAGAAAGATCTGAATAAGAACTGTGAATGTTATTCGCCTTCACCTTAAGAAGCAACATGTTCCAGTCCAACAAATTCTGAATACAGACATGGGAGTTCTTAGAAAATAAAACAGTGTTACAACATCCTCTTTAAAGGGGCATTCATTAGTGCAATAAAGACCTAATAGGTAGGCAAGTGCTGACGAACCTGCTTTATCTCTTTCAAGTGCATAAAACTGTAAGAAATGTAAGAAACCCCCTTTTACTCATTCAGGGCTGGCAGACTTGAAAAACTGTAAATCTCATTTCCGTTCAGCATCATGCATAGCTTGTTTTATGTGAAGCAGTAGACTATGCTACACCTTCTGTGTTAATTGAACATACAAAACCAAAGGGTTGATAAGGAGTCCCATTAGCCTGCAGCTCCATTATTCACTATTACTTTTCAGGCATAGTCTCTGTTGCACATTCCAGCATTAATATAGCAGAAAAAGCACTTATTCTTGGAAAATGCCCTTTGCTGTTCCGAACGACTGTGATCAACAGCTTGGAGATCCTAATTGCAGCCTATTAGGTATAATGAGATTTGCATGGTAGAAGCCAGAGAATTACATGGTTAAAGGAAAATATTCACCACATGAAAGGTTAATACAAACATATACTGCCCGAGAGTGCAAAGGACACATAAATTGGTGGCTCATTACTGCAGACTGACCCATGGGTAAGAATGTCACCCAGTTCAGAGGCTTTCCCAGGAAGTTTGGCTGCAAAAGTTACAAAAGATAAGGACATGCTTGTGGAAACCACTAAACTAATGAGAGCTGAAAGTCGTTTGAAATATCCCGATGACCTCACAGATGGGATGCTTATTAAGGTATCTGCATCAGTCTCTTTTTTGTCTAACAGACTGTTGTAAAGCTTTGCTGAGGCGTAGCCAACAGTCCGTGAAGGTGTCTCCATGCTTTCTGACATACCAAGGGCTTTTTTTTTTGGCTGAATTCAAAATGAAAGCCAACACGCATATCCAATTTTTGTTTGCGGGCATCTTTGTGGAATAGCACAGGCGAGGCAGTCAACTATGATTACTTCATCAACACGGGGTCTGCCTGCTACCTACGTGCCTATCTGCTCGAGTGCGCTGGTCAGGAGCCAACTGCAAATTTAGGTCTTGAAAGTCTGAAGAAAAGCGCTTTATGTGCGAGGGTCCCATGAAGGCTCCATAACGCAATTAAGCCCCATTTTAACAAAGGGCTAGCCATTTTGCTGAGGCATGACATGAGTAATTAAAATATCATTTTAAAAAAGACAAATGAGTGTTCTTTTCTACTCTCAGATATTGTTGGAGAAAGTTTGGAGGGCAGGATTATGATTTTTGTTTGTTCCAGAGTCCTCTGAGTGAAAATCATGGGCAATGCAACGAGCCTGCAGCAAACCCCAAGCTCCTATGGGAACCCTACCACTGTTCGCAACCAATATAACTGAAAAAGTAGCAAAAGCTATTTTGTACTCTAATGGAAAGAAGTTGGTTTTCCAAGTGTTTTTCTTAGTCTGTTATAGATGAATGTGCAAGTAGAGAAGTGTTTTAGAAAAACTTAGACAAGACGGAGAAGGGAATACACAGTACGAGTTGGTACATGGACTTTACTTGTAGTGAAATGATGTTGCAATCACGTGAGATCATGGTGGGTCAACAGAAAGAGTGAGAAATGGCCACAGGTTAGAAGAGGGGAGCTATGGTTGTAGTGATTCATACAGAGGAGAAAATAAAGAGAAATTTTTGAGCAAAAAGTTTGTGTAAGGTATGTTGATGGAAGAAGATTTCAGTGACTTAATTTCCAGAACTCTTTTGTTCAATGACTTTTGATAAATCACGATGAGATGTAACTCTTTGCAGTGCTTTTGGCCAGACTGTGATGGAAGTCTCCTGTAAGACAGAAGTCTGTTGGCTATTGGGTTCGGCTTATTCCCCTCGGTTGTGATGAAGTTCATGATTGCCATAAAATTCATCGTGTTAAAAGTACATGGTTATATTGCAGTGAGATGTCGCCTGCAATGAGGAGTTCTCTAAGAGGCCAGGGGCTGCAACCTTTATTTAAGAGCTTACATTCAGATTTAAGAGTCTAATTTTAGATTCTCAGATACAAAAGGGTACTCTTTTTATGAAAACAGCAAATGAAAACAAATTGGAGATCTGCTGCATACAGCAGCAACTAGATCTTTCTGGGGCCACACAAGCCAATAAACCCCTTCAGTACATGTCCTCTGCCCATCTGGCAGTTTCCTTGGATCCTCGTCAGAAAGAAGCCCAGCAGCAAGCCACAGCAACAAACCCACTGTTTTGCTAAATTCCTTCACTTGGCTTCCTTTGCCTTTCCTTTCTGGTCTGCTCCTTTGCTGAAGTCCCACAAAAATCTCTGTGGTTTCAGCTGTGGTAGGCAGGAGCCCTCTCAGGGGATGTGTAGGGCACTCTTGTCCTCTCCCCACGCCCTTTTCCTGCTAGAGGCTCTGTTCTGAATTAAAGCAGCAAAGAAACCCAGGACCAGTGATAAAAACAAAAAACAGGGGAGATTCTGATCATGGCCCCTCTTGCTCCGAACTGTTGAGCCTCAGTGGAGGAGAGGATAGGCACTGGATCCCAGGGAATTCTATTTCCTTACAAATACATTTAGCAGTGTGAAGTCCCTCAAGAAGCCTTACCCTGGTTGAGATGGTGTTTTTGCTGGCCACTGAAGCTGCACAAGTTTGCAGGAGGTGCTGAACGCAGCATGTTCTCTGCAGCAATTTTGGGTTAGGAGTGATGCTTCCATCCAAACATTATGAGCACCTTAGGTTAAACATTGACTTTTTACATACTGAGGCATTAAAATCCAATGGGTTTTTACCCTTTGTGCACTGAGAAGTATTTTCATTTTGTGGGATTTTTTATTCCTGCAAACAGAGCTATTATCACGTGTGAATGCATCGTGCTATTGCCATGACAATGCCATTATGCTAAAAAGTAGGACTGAAAATTACTGGAAATCTGGTATGCTGTGTCTTTTGCAACTCCCATAATTAGGAGAGAAAGATCAAGTTCATGATTCTTCTGAGAAGCTACTGAAAATAGTGAGGAAATGTCAGAAATAACCATGCATGAAGCCTGTCATTTCTGAGCATGCTAGTTATTTTGCTGTAGGACATGAGACACCGTGCGTGTGTGCGTGTGTGTGTGGAGGGGGGGAGCTGCTCCAAGGATTTGACTCCAGTGAAGGTTGGTTATAATTCAGCTTTTATAACCCTGTGCTGGATCTGAACTTCTGAACTCAGTATTGTCTTGGGTTTGTCCTCCTGCTGGTGTGCCCGTGTGCAGCTGCAATACCATTACATTTCCATTTTCCCCAGTGTGCTGTCATGTGATTGCGCACTGAAATGAAATGGAAAATGATTTATTGTGTGGGATCAGGTTTTATTTTCCTCTGCAGTGTATGGATGTAAATCTAGGGTGGTTTCCCATGCTCCTGGAACTAGGATTCACTTGAAAAAAAATTCTAGAATCAACAAATGGGAAAACCACTCCAGAGCACTAGAAAAATAGAAGCATTTCTGTCTGCCTTCCTGTGTTGGTCCAACAGGACTTTGCTGAGGTTGCTAATGACTGTGAAACGTTTTATACAGAAATTCTCTAAACCCCTTCTCACAATTACATTTCATAATTCTGTGCAACTGAATACACAAATGATGTTAAAATAACAGTCATGTAATACCTCTGAATTCTTGCTGTGAAGCTATTGTAAGTTCAAGATAGCTGTCACAAAGAGCTGTTTTGCAGAATGAAAGTGCCAGAGGAATTAGGAATTCAGAAAGGACTGATGATAAAACTTGTTGTGAACATTACCAGTCATAGAGCCAGTACAGAAGATTTCCAGTATTGAAACAGATGGGCTACTCTGATGTTAAATGAGGCTCAGATGAAGTATATGTCATTTAAATTAAATATATGGTAGTTGATGTTGTTCTAAACTGGTTTTTTATACTGATATTCTCAAGGAATTCATTTCTGCCAATCCACAGACCCAAGCAAAACTTTCTCCCACTGGGACTGCTTATTTTCATGATGTGTATGTTTCTTTGCCTGCAATAACATCTGAGTTGTTTGTCTACTTATTTTAGACTGTGACTTTCAGTGTGTGTAGCTGTAACTTATACATAGCCCATATCATCCCAGGGCCTGTGTCTCCACTGGGGCTTTCAGGAGCTGTTGGAGTACAAATCATAGTAAACAAATACTGCTCAGTAGAAAAGCATCAACAGCTGGATTTTCACTTTGCCTCACTCATCTGATGAGAATGTAGTCCAATCCTAACACAGGAAAGTAACAGAGAGATAAATTATGAGAGTTTATCCTTGGTAGAGGATCACAGAAGATGTGGCCAATTTACCAAGACTGGGACAGCTTTCATCCAGGATGTTGGCAGACACAACACTCAAAGCCAGAAAGATATCAAAGGGCTCGTGGGTGGGAATGATGAGAAAAAAAGTCAAGTACATGGCATTTATGGGCAGTTCTGAAAGCTTGGGAAGTCTCTTCCATTGGTTCCTAAAAATCCTGATCACTGATTTTTGCTTCAGTATTTTTTTATTTCTAGTAAAAGCTGGAAAGTACAATAAGAGCTTTCTAAAATGTTAAACTTTCTTTATTTTTAGCCAAAGAAATACAAAGAAATGGGACAAATAAAGGGTGATAAATCATTAGTGGCTTTTTCCATATAGTGCTATTTGAAGTGTCCCTCTGCACCAGTCAGTGTATTACTCCAAGGACTGATTAAGGGGCCTGGGAAGGGGATGAAGATATATTTTAATAAAACCACTTGCTTTTACCTAATTTGAGCAAACATGTAATCTGGTAAGTGAGGCAAGATCCTGCAAGCAGGATGAGATGGCAGAAGCGGCAGTAATCAGTGTCCAGTCTGGCCGGCAGCAGTGAGTTTGCATCTCAGCTTGGCATTGCATGCCTCTTGCCGTAGCTCCAAATGATTAATTTTGAGGATAACAGCCTCCTTCGCAGTGCTGCGACCTGTAGCAGCAAGGGTGATGGGCTCCCCTTCAGATTGAATCACAGCACGATGGCTGAGTTGTTTGTTTAACCCTAACAAGAGCTGCCATTGAAAGTTACTGAAGCCTGACTTTTTCTCCCTGTTTGTCAGCCCCCCTTACTCCGGGCTGTAGGTCCCACATCCTTTGAAGCCATCTGAGCTCCCTTTGTTGTTTTTTGGTGCATAATGGCACAGGGCAGCTCTGTGGCCAAGGACACCCAGCAAGACCCGGAGAGCTATGACTGGTGGAAAGGCCAATACCTAAGTAAGCTGTGAAGCAAACCCGTGCAGTATTTCCTGAGCTATGTCTGCTGGGATTAAAAGTGGCTGTGAAAAATGTGATGCTTTTGCCAGTCCTTTGCCAAGGGGAAAGGAGCCCAGTTCTACAACTGGTGTCATGTAGGGTGTAACATGGATGAAGGAAGGGTTTTAGTTGTTTGTATTTAGGATTATCCACCTTATGTAACTCCATTAATGACAAGTTGTGTTTTGCTGGTGAAGACAGTCTTGTTAGCTAGGATGTACACTCGCTAATATTGCTTCAAAATCATAGAATATTTAGTTTCAGAAAAGGCTGCCTGCTGTCAGGAGCACTGATTTCTTAGGTATTTACTTTCCCATTTGCCACACCACAAATATCAATAGTTGTTTCTATCACATATTTATTATCAAGAATCTGTCAGTGATGAAAATATCCAAAGAGCAATGAAGCTAATGGAAAGACTTCCCATGGGCATTCAAATGTCCCTGTAATTGGTATTATACCCTAAACACAGCACAAAGAGAATAATTTCTGTCTAAAAATGCCAAAGTGGCAGCATCTGGGGACTTTTATTAGGAGCAAAAAAAAAAAGGAGACTTGGAGCATGGATTTGCTTGGCACAGACTCCTTGCGACATCCATGATTCTCTTTTCTCCCTCTTCCAGCCCCCTGGAAAAGGCTTTGCAGCTCTGCAGTTGTTTGCACCCTGGGTTTGCTACTAATGGCTGTGCATTGTTACTCCTCTGATTTCCTCTTACACAAGCAGTGCTGATGCTGTTTGTTGAAAGGAAATTTTGGTGAAGACACATGAATTCTGCTAATGACTAGTTCAGAGTTCGTCCCTCACACAAGTCTTTATACTTTCTAGAAACTGGTGACCACATTGAGCAAAGAGGTGGCCACACTGAGCAACCTCTTCCTGTAACTGGGAGCCAGGCAGTAGTTTCCTGTGTCTCAACAGCCTTTGGCAGTTTTGCTTGCCTTTCATGACCCGTCTGGTGCTGACTGGGGTTCCTTATTTTCTGTGCTTCTAATATGCTTCCCACACTGTCCACCAGCTGCAGAAAAACATAAATAGATAGTTTTTATCCAAAGCACTCTGTTCCCTGTGTCTTTTAATTATTTGCAATGTTCTTTGTTCTGTGCTTCTCCTGACTTCTGCTCTTCCCTCTTCTGGATGTCTCTCAAGTAAGTCAAGCTCTGGAAGCAATGATGACTCCATTTCAATTATCTCTGATACGATTTAAATTGAATTAAGCCAATAATTTACAAATTGGAAACATCTCTTTTTTTTGTTTGTTTGTTTGCTTGCTTGTTTTTTTGTTTAATGGATGAAAACATTGTCTAGAAATTCCTGAGTCCTTCTGGTCTGTGCCCACTTAAATGTGATAAGTAAGGTCTTGCCCTTTTCCCAAATTTACAGCTATGCATGACAATCTGCAGAGTACATCTGTCTTGTTATTCAGTAAATTTCATCTGCATAGTTCATTGGTAATTAAAGTAAGAAACACCACGGAGGCACCAGTTCACCCAAATAATTTCAGAGAGAGAAGGCAAACAGTCCAAAGGAGATCCAAAGAAAACAAGTACAACCACTGTTGGCCTTTCTGCTTTTCTTTTCCTCCTTCTCAAGTTTTGCTCGTTTATATACTCCTGCATCCATCCAAGGCCCATATTTCTTAGTAAATATCACTGGCACCATTTGTTGCAAAAAGCTTTTCAGCATTGCAAAGAACAAGTGCAGACCAGTGGGGGATGAGGGGAGCGATGCCCTTGCTCTCATCTTCACTGCCAATAGGAGACAGTGTTGTGATCCTCTCTTACTTTTCCAGCCCCAACCAGCAGCTTAAAGACTTGCCCCTGAAAATCAAGTTTAGAAGGTAAATATCATCATCCTTACTATATGAGTATTTTAATATATTTTTTTACAAAACTGTACTTGTATGACAAATTGCCAAGACAAGTCCATAGCTGCAGCATCAGGCATCTGTGGGGCTTTTCTAGCTAAATGGGGGCAGCCCCTTTACTTGCTTACCTTGTGTAAGGTATTTCCAGGTTAAGAAAAGTTGCCATTACAGGATAAGTTGTAAATCACCTAACAGAGGCATAATAATGTACTATAATCAGGAACCTACCACATTCAAACACACTATATAGGACTATAAACTTGCAGTTACTGCAGAAATAAAATGTTGCTGCCTTTCCGCCTAGGCTACAGCCCCCCTCTGTGAGTTCAGCAAAACATAGGAGTATCCATCATCTGCTCTGCTACAAGGTCCCCTACTGTGGCAGTTTGACTGCGATTCATATGCAGCTTACACATCTACACCACTCCTCATTTTTCACATCTCTTCCACATCTCTTTCCACATATTCCCAGATTTCATTTCATGAACCATGTATATGAATGGTATTTCCCCAACAGAAAGCCAACATTTTTCTTAGTCACGTCAATGAGGCATTCATCCCACAAATGTAAGTATTTAAATTTGACCAAGAGAGTAAGCCTATTGATTTGCTTTCTTTCCATTTCTTACCTCTGCTCCCATTGTACTGTTTCTCAGTTCTCAGAGTTCATTAATGCAGATGTTAAAAAACCTGTTTTCTAGTAACTTTCATGAATAAGTTTAAATAGAATAAGCGCATAATTGAGTACTTTGTCCACTATGAGAAACATAATCAGATTATCATGTGGATGCACTTCTGCCATTGTTGGCTGTCCATAAAGACAACACCCATTTCACTCCAGTCATCTGATAGGATATGAATACCACTGCAATATGGTTATGTGTAGTGGGCCAAAATACTGACCTTCACAGTGGTATTACCCAGCAACTGAAGCATGTACAGGTTTGAGCTTTGGTTGAGTGGCACAGAGATTTTTTAAAGGAATCTAATAGTTTTGAAAATTAAGAGGGGTGACACTGCATGTCAGGAATTAAGATGGCAAGTTGGGGTTGTCTAATGAGCTCTCCCAAACCTGGGCATGGGAAGCATGTCATAGGTGGGCCTGGCTTTGGAAGGTAGTAAAATCATGTGGTGGCACCCCTGCCCAGAAATGCTGCTCTTTGCAAGATGAGTCAGTTAAGGCAATTTGTGGTGCCTGTAAGGATTTACTTGGACTGTTGGAACCACATTGTACTCAGAGGGCATAAGTACAGGTCAAAGCCATATCTGCTCTTCTCCCCTTTTGGAGTGTTTTGTCTGTAGGACACGTAGCAGATTCCCACACTGTCTGTTTCTTAAAATGTGTTCTACTCAGAGGCACAATGTTGTAACACATTAAAATGATGTCAGACATTTTCAAGTGAAAAAAAAGGCACAAAACTAACCCATAAAGACACCACGTTACCACTGGGTTAACTGAGGAGCTGGCATGAGTGATACATCTCTGTAGACTTTTAATGGGCAGGCGTCTATTTGCAGAACTGCTGCATTGGCTGTTAGCCTGTGTCTCAGAGGGTGAACAACGAAACCGGAATTCAGTCATCATTCCTTTCCTTTGGAAAGTGGCTGCAGACAAGGGGGTATGAGACCAGCAGGTTTTTAGCCACCTGCCTAACGTCTTAAGCCAGAAATTTTTGAAATAAAGCAGATCTGCTCAAAATGTGATGGTCTGGGTTTTCATGAAAAATATTTTCTGCTTGGATGGTTCCTTCAGATTCACACCCACTAATGTTGCTCTGGCTTACAGGCTGGGATTAATACAAATCTCCAAACACCAACTCTAGCCAAAATAAGAGAGGAAGCTTTATACCATGAAAACCCATGGAGTTTCAGATGTGTTCCACCTAAACTCAGATTTCACATCTGAACACATTTGGATGGAAACCAGCTAGGTTTCCTTAGCACTCAGCTGAAAATTGCAAGGGATTCCAGCTGTCCCTGTCTTCTATAGCACATTAAACAAGACAAAGAGGTATTGGGTCATGCTGACTGATGTTAGTAATACTACTCTCTAATCACAAGATTCCCGCCCTAGGACAATCAGGTGAGCAATGAAAGAAATTAACTTACCATACAGTGCTGATACTTGTATTATTATTACCCTAGTTCTGTGCATCCTTTTATTCTGGCACTCACGTCAATTTTTGTCTGAGACACTTTAAAATGTTTTCCTTTAATCTCCCAAGTTTTCTTCTTCTTTCCATTACGATATACACCATGTAAGAGCTGCACTGTATTCTCTGGATGCCACCCATAACAGTAGGCAATGTTTAGGGGCTCCATCTGTGAATGAGCTGATGTTGCACTTATCACAAGACCTAACACAGGACAAGCAGAGATACTTACTACAAGTACTACCTCTGTGCCTTTTCTCTAAAGCCTGGCCCGTGAAGAAAAACAAAGTTTGTGTCAGGTGAATAAATATTGATGGTAGTAGCTGACATACAGCCTGGGTAGGGATGCTC
Organism: Neopsephotus bourkii; assembly: GCF_033783945.1. NCBI lineage: Eukaryota > Metazoa > Chordata > Aves > Psittaciformes > Psittacidae > Neopsephotus > Neopsephotus bourkii. Next base: position 7,415,930 of record NW_026901776.1, on the reverse strand, counting down.
ATTAGGGTAGGTAAATGTGCTATCTTAAGAAGCCTTTTTTATACTGTAAAGTTATATTTTCACTGAACAAGAACATGACATTTACTTAGGAAAGAAACAAAACAAAACCCAACAAAACCCAACAAACCCTTTCTTTCACAAAATATTCTGTAGTGACCAGTAATAAAACTAGTGTAGTTTAAAAAAGAAAATGAAAACCTAAAGAACAGCTTCCGGGGGGGGAAGAGAAATAGTCAGCATGTAATGACTAAGATTAGTATTTATCCTTTCATTTAGAAGACATGTGTTTCTTATTTGGATGCAGCATATTCTGTTCTGTACAGATGCCACACAGTATATTGAGTTTTTTTACCAGTTGTCACAAAATATTGAGCAAAGCTTCACATGCATGGTTTAATTTTTGTCAGACTATTGTTTCCCCCCAGTAGTTAGAAAAAAAAAATAGAAATCTTTAAAGCTTAGAGACATTTTCTTGGCAATCAAGATGTGATTTTATAGGGGTGCATGGAACTGTAAATGTACTGAATGCCTCGTAACAATGATTCACATGGGCTGTACTCATTTGGTGGATTGACAGTTATAGCCTGTAGGCAGTATCACAGCACAGACAGCAGATACTGTGGAGTCATCACCTTTCATACTCGTTTCCTCATTTACTGGTGGATGGTAGAAAAATTATTGGTGAAGTATATGAGGTCTGTATGTTATTTGGCTGAGCTGAGAACTGCAAATATAATAACAGTCATATACCAACCAGTGAAGCATGCAACATATGGGCCAGCCATTACTGTGTATAAAGTTGACTCAATCTCAGTATGAATAAAAAAAGGTGAACATTATATATATATATATATTCAGAAATAAAGATCCACTACTCAAAAATTAAATTGCAGACTCAGGAGATCCCTTAGAGAAGATCTATGTCAAGTCCTTTCACCAAAAAAGGATGAACTGCATCTAGGCACTTCCTAAAAGGGGTTTGTCCACTGGGTTTCTGAAAACTTCCAGCATTCCTAATGAGTCTATTCTGCTAGTTCAGGACTCTGATCAAAAAGGTTGGGATTTTCCCAACATCCAATCTAAATTTTTGCTGCAAATTAAGAGAATTTCTACTAATTTTCTCTGAGTGTATGTGGAAAGAAATGTATCACAGTCGTCTCTCAAATAACCTTTAGAGCATTCCATTGGAAGATTACTGTCTAATAGCCCTCCCCAACCTTGCCTGTGTGTAGGGTAGAGCAAGATCAATCTTCCATAGTCGATAATTCAAAGTCTTATAATCCAGATTCCCTCTATTTTCTCCAGGTCTTTTATAACCAAACACAATGTGGCATTTGAGGTCTTTTCTATCAAAGAAAGACATCATTATGTCCTGTGAGATATGCATGATGCTGCCATTAGTACAGCTGAGACTAATTAACAGTGTTATATTATTACTTCCTATTTAGCTTAAAATCAGCTTCCAGCCCAGCCTCCCTTTTTGACTAACCACTTACCTGTACTTTTGATTTTTCTTTCACAACTATTGCACCAATGCACTGTTGTTACTGAATGTCACTTTGGGTTTTGCGTTTTCTTATTCCTCACATTCAGATTGAATTCTAGTTCCATTCTCCAAAATGCTTTAAAAAACCTTCCAGCATGGTATGCCACCTTTCAGCCCACTCTCCTCTCTCCTCTAAACTGCTCACACAAATATGGATTACAACTCTGCTTAGGAAAGGCCCCTGCAGGACACACATGAAGGTAGTCACCAATGCAGCTGAACGCATTATCCATTATGCCAACATCCATTAACTTGCTTTTGCAAGTATCATGTGATGCTACTAAAAACCTTACTCAAGTCAAGAAGTATCTGTGTCTAACACTTCCAACTTATCCAGCAAACCAAAGACTGTTCTTCATATATCCATGCTGATCAGTCTTCTTGATGTCTTCTAAGTATTTGCAAACTGATTGTATAGTTGCTTGATCAACAGCTCTTGCTGGTATCAAGGGTAGGTTTGCTGGTTTATTGTTTGCCAAGTCCTTTCTGAAAACATGCACGATGTTTGACTGTCTTCCAACAGAATGGGCACTCTCACCGCCTCCTGTCTTCAGCAGTACCAGTATTTCCCTCTGAAGCCTCATTGAAAAGAGAAAATATGTACAGTACTACCTTCTCAAGTAATGACCAAAATCTTGTTTTTCCAAAGGAAAAATAGTTTAAAAAAACTGTGGCTGAATGGCTGACTGATCCATTTTTCAAGTGAGGGGAGGAAGGCTTGGGTTTGCTTCGCGTGTGGGAGAAAAGATTTTGAGAAGACCAGTATCTTTACAATGATAACATTGTAAAGATACACACTGTTACTCCTTAACTTTTAATACCCTTTATCCATCTGATAAGTCTCTGTTTATCTCATTTTCTAGATCAGTTTAACTTCTTTAGGAGCCTTTTGTGAAAAACCTGCTTCAAATGCCTTTTAGAAGCCCAGTTAGACAATGTCAGTGAGATCTGCTTTGTTTTTATGCTTGTTGCCTTTGGATAACTCTAGCAGATTTGTGGCATGCGACTTTACTTTGCAGAAGCCCTACAGCTTTTCATCGATATTTAGCCATATGCCTAATAGCTGTGCTTTTCAGAGCCTTCCTGGTGTTTTGCCTGATGTAAACACCAGGTTTGCTTTTCTGACAGTTCCCCCAACTACCTTGAAATTATTTTCTTTTAAAGCAATTTTTGCATCTACTGGTATTAACCAGTACCATTTCTCTGACACAGTACACTGTTTATTCAGTGGCTTTAGCCCAGACAGGTGAGATTCATTGTGTTGTAAGAGTTTTACAGTAAATCCCTTATATTTTCTCAAGCCCTCAAAAGCTGATTTAATGTTTTTACAGCCATCATTCTGCAAAATAAGGCCAGGCCCTGAAGTGGCACAGATTAACATAGCTCTGGTGCTTTCAGCATTGTGTGAGAATTAATAAAGCTAACCCAAGGGGTAACTATTTCCCCTTGTATGCAATTAGCACAATGACTTTTTAATTTGGGTATCATAGTCCATCCATAAGAAATAATATTTGATGACTGCCTCCTGTTTGGAAATTGCCCAATCCCCTCCTAATACTCTGAAGTTTTCCCCATTTTCTCTCCTTTACTCTCCTCCAGCCTAGTATCTCACCAGAAATATGCTAGTGCAGTGTCTTTTCACCAAGGGTAGAGACCTCTGTTAGTCTGCCTCCAGGATCCCTGACTGAGATCTGATACCTTAATTTGTTGGTTAATGTTTAAAAAGAGGTGTGCAAGTGTTATGTTCATGGTGCAATCATTCAGGTCTTAGAAAACGCCTGTCAGAGCAAACAAGCAAATAAGAGAGTTAGTGTTAAGTATTTTTCTCCATTTAATACCTTTCCTTCACCAGGAGTGGATTACAGGAAGGACTTCCTAGCTCAGGGAGTTACTTTGCTTCTGAAGCAGCTTCTGAAGGCCAGCAGAGAGGATGTGTTGAAGACCAAAACTCCAGAATTTCCAACTGTATTACTGTATTATGGTAAAACCAGAGCCGGCATAGCGTGACTGACTTGCCAAGCCCAAGGTGTAGCATGCCAGGACAGTTGCCAAGTTTTTAGACTGTGTCTTTTTTGTCTTTCAGAATGTAGACTGCCAAGATATGTGGTTTTAGCTGAGTAGAAGCACTTTTGTTGCATGCTGGTAGATCAAAATATACTAAGTTCCAACATGCATGGGATACTGGCAAAGAAAGTGGTTTCTTTATCTCTTCAACAGCCAGGCATTACAGGATGTACTGCTGTCTGTTATACTTGCTTTTGATTCATTATAGGTTTAGGAACACTGAAATGGTTGCAACTTTTATCTCTCAAACCAAGGTTATGGGTAGAGGAGAAAGTTGTTCTTGTCATTGGTGATTGGACTTGTGAGGAAATGAGGATATTGACTGCAGGTCTTCAGGTGTGAATCTTGGAGAAATGTTCATTTTACCTAACCAAATGATTCATTCGCCATCCACTGCACACTTGCTTCCAGGACTGAGAGGCATCTATCTGTGCACTACAGAGAGCTTCTGGCTTGGTTATGGCTTCTTGTTACCTTCCTTTTCTAACAGTTATTTTCTTATAACCAAATACTTTCATGTTCGTTGTGTATTCATTCTTTGTACACTATGTGTGTATTTGTTCTTTATACACTATATCCTCCATGTCTATGCTGTAGCATTCTTGTGTGGTTAGCCAGTCTTCAGCAGAAGCAAACAGAGCATTCACCACCTGCCAGTTCTGAAGACAGCAGGATATGGTACATGACGTTCATCTCCATCTTCTGGGGGAACCTGAATTTCACTTTCTCCACTAGACCTCTAAAATGCTAGCAGGTAGAAGTGACTACATTGGATAGACAGTGCTCACCTTGGTCCTGTGAGTGACACTGGAAAGTAACCAGTTCCCTGGCTGCAATCAAGACTGCGATTCTTCAGTGTTCACTACTGAATATACAGGATAAGAAGCAGATTTAATGAACTCCAGTAATTACTAGTGTGTCCCTTTAGGCAGGGATAGGCAATGTTATCTATAAATACACTTTCTTGTTGATTTCTCTTTTCAATAGTTCTGATCGGGTTAGTCCAGCCAGGATTTCCTTCCAAATTTCATGGGATGTCTGTCTGCCTTTCTGCTAGGGTTGACTTGTGCCTGACCAGAAAAAAAGCTAAAAACATCTGTGAACTTTACTAAAGTAAGAAGCAAAACCGTAGCTTTCCAGTGGAAGAAACACAAGCTGCTTGCAGAGTGACTGAACACGCAGTTGCAGATGTCAAAAAAAATCAGAAGAATAGGAATAAATAGTAAGGGACATCACAAGGAGAAAAAGTGAATTGTAGCCATAGTGTGATAGGAGCAACTGGGTAGCAGGAAATCCTAGACCAAGGGATCTGTATAATTTCTGTTGGTGATCAAGAGGCTTGCACAGAAGGGTTTCCATGTCAGGGGTGCCCTTGCTCAAGGGGACACTCATGGAGGCTACAGGGTGCTAAGCACCCCAGCACCAGGATTGCCGGATGGGACAGGAGGGCAGAGCCGCAGCAGCTCCCTGTGCTGATTGACCCTGTGGTTTGGGGAACTGGAGGCTGATGCGCACAGTTCATTTATTAATTGCAGAGAAAAATAAGAGGTAATTCAATCAGAGCCTGAGTGTGTGCACAAAGGGGAGGGGAGGGTACCTGAAACCATGGTCTCTGATCTGACAAATAAAGGCAAAACAAGATTTAGTTTCTCAAAGTTGAATTCAGCCAACTTTAGCACTGAACCCAATTAGCTGCTGAAACGGCAGAAGATGAGCAAGTCCCCACACCGAAGATGGGTGTTTCTGCTAGGGACAGATCACTGCTCAGGCACGGATGGAAACCGAAGGTGTTAGCTGCTGGCCAATAGTCCACAGCCCATGTTGCACTAAAAAGCCTGCTACACTGTCGCTCAGTCTCTGCAGGTCTTGTGTCTGGGTTTGCAACAGACATCTGAAACCAGGATCAAGTCTGTTGGTCAGTACTGGCTGGGTACTTTTTACAGTTACAGATGAAAGTTAATACTGAAATCATCATCATTGTCCCTATTCCTGTGATTATTATTATCTGTACTGCTATAGATCAGAACCACTTTGTACTGCAGGCTGCAGGGACACTCCATGGCAACTAGGGAAACAGCATTCCTTGACCCAAAGAAAATTTACTTCCTATTTAACTAGCAAAATGCATAAAAGAAATTGCTTCCTTCCCCCTCCCCTTCTCTTTTTTTCATTAAACTCTTAGGAATCCTATGGATCACAATAGTTTACTGTTGAAAAAAGATCCCCTGTATCAGAAAAGTAATTTGGTCTTCATTTCCCTTTTTCACTCAATAGTGGGAAACCTAATCTATACTGCCAACCGGGTGTGTTTGGCTGCTCCTGAAGCTAAAACAAGACTTGGAAGATTAAAGTAGAGCTTGGCTCAAGATCAGGTGAATCAGCACAGAAATAATGGCACAAAATGGCCTGCAGGATGGCCTTCTCTTCTGTAATTATATAGGGTTTTCATGCCATACAGGCAAAGGAAGTAATTTATCTGTTCTAATTAAATATGTGGTATGAGGAAACAGTGATATTTCTGTTTAAAACGTGATGTAGGTTCTTTTGGTGAGAAAATGAATAGTCTGACTGCAGCTACTGTGTTCTAATGTGACTGTAACTTTCCCATTAATGCTCATGCTCTTAAATATCATTTATGTAACGAACTGTAATGGCAGGTTTGGGCTGATATATAGTTGAAACTCAATGCAAGGAACTGGACTTAGAACATGGGTATTTCCCCCCACCTTTTTACACTATGTGAGTTTATTTTGCAACCTCTTGCAATTCCCTTGGTGCAAATCCTCATATCCACGAAAATGAAATTAAATTCGGTTATCACAGAACCAGGACAAGTGAAGATATTTGCGAGCCTTCATTCCCATAGACTGCAGTGGAAGCCAGTTTTGGCCCACGTGTGACTGTGGTCTCATTAGCTGTGAAACAGTAAAGTTTCCTTAGATGGGGTATTTGAAGGCTGACATTCAGTATTTCTCTTCTCATTTATTGGTAAATGCCTGATCATAAGAGCCCTGCCCTTGGTTCCAAAAGCCAAGGTCAACTCTGAAGGTGTTAATGGGAAGAACTGGGTGGTGGGGAGGGAGGATGGTGGGGATTGTGATTAATGAAAGAAAAGGATTTAGCAAGTTAAAATGTCAAATACTGATCAAACATGGAACAACAAAATTAATCAAGTTCCCCATTGTGCTTTCTTATCTAAGGCCAAGAGAAGCTGAAAAATTTTGGGGGGCCATTCACTAAAAACTAACACCAGTGTTTTAAGACAACTAAAAATGTGCCATCTTGACACAGCACTTTGGATTTCGCAAGAGCTTTCCTGCATTTTTATGTGTGATTTTTAAAAAAGACCGTGATTATTAAAGCCTGCTCCATCAGTGAAGAGGACAAAGGCTCTTGAGGAGAAAACGTTTTTCTGCTTTCGGTGCTTGTTTGCCATAAGCTGGCACTGTTATTTCATTATGTATCATTTGTGGTGTGCTGGGGTGAGTTTTGCAGAAGGACTTGATGTTCCAGCTATTGAAGGATGAGAAAACATGCTGTAAATTGGACCACAGTTCTTTGCTGAGGATTAGAGCTAGGCTTTGAGGCAGGAAATAGAGTCTGTGCAAGCTTTGGTCTTGCTGCCAGTGGTATCACGCCCCCAGAGCCATCTCTGGCTCAGAGTTTAAAATGAGGATAAAAGAGAAAGGGTGTTACCTGTACTATCCAGGAAGGCTTTGGCAAGGTTACCCTGGAAAGCTACCAAGGGGAAATGATATTTCTGGGAGAAACTAATGGCTTACTCAACTCCTAAAGCCAGTGGTGTTAATGACTTGGAGAGCAGGACATCTTGTGTATGTAGCTGAACAATTTTTGCTGACTCTGAATTATGTGTTTGCCAAGGCAAAGCCCATCCTGAGTCTTGCCAGGAAGCCAGGAGAGGAGTAAAGCAACCTGCATCTGACTTTCAGGAGAGGGGCACATAAGCTGCTACGATGAAATAACCCAGGTGTGAGCCCGCTGGCTGTTGGGCAATGCTGCTTCCTAGTGCTGCCTGGCAGGAGCCACAACTCCCCCAGTGCCCCTCATGACTCTGCTCCCCCAGGATTAAAGGAAAGGTACCTGTCTGCAGCTGCACCCCATGCCCTGGGGTGGCTGACATACAATGTTATAGCAACATTTTAATTGTCTTTTACAGCAGTAGCCAGATTAAGTTCTAGCTGCGCTTCGGCCCTTCTGATTTTTTCTTTGCGTAATCTCACATCACCTTTGTACTCCTAAATTCTTCCAAAGGTCATCAACTGTCTTTTTTTTCCTGAGTACCAGATGAAGCTGGAGCCCTGTTCTGACCACTGACGTGTTTTTTGTCTCAGCACCTCACTTAATCCCTTCTTAATCCATCAATTCCCACCTGAGAAACTCATGTCCCTTCATGCTTCAGGCTTTGTGTGAGAGGTAGCAGCCTGTTACATACTCTCAGTGGGATGACACACACAGGGGTGACCTGAAGTCAGATGGATGCCCACCTCATAACTGGAAACAGCCAGAAGATTGGCGCACAGTGGGCTGTCAGGATGTAAAAAGGTGCATGAGAAGAAAGACACTAGTTGCCGTTGGTTAAGTAGGTGTTTTGCATCCACTGTGAGATAGTCCATGAGGTGCTGGGGCATGAGGTATGTGCTGTGAAACCTGCAGGAGAGCAGTGCCAGGAACTGCAAAGCTACTATGTGCTCTGGGCAAAACCCATTGGAGGCAGAGGTTCTGTTCTCACTTCTCCATGCTAGTGGCACAGCAGCCAGAACTGTTTTTCAGGCCAGGTCTGACGTGTAAATAACTTTCCCATTTTCCCTGCTCTAGGCAGAAGGAGCAGCAGCACAGGATGCAGGGCTTTCCCAGATACCCAGTGGGAATCAGCTGTAGTGGAAGAGCTCCAGAGGACTTTGTAGCTCCTTGTGAGGGGACCTTGTGAGCTCCTCTGCCCAATTTCAGCAGTGCTCACTGACACCAATGAGGCTCCACTCATTCCGTCTGCTCTGAAAGCTGATCTCTATCGGTTGCTTCCTTTCCCAGGCATCCCTCATTCTCCCAGACACTGTGTTGTCTGGGAGACAACCTCGCTGGTGGCTGTCGGTGCATGCACCCCAGCAGGACAAAGCTCAGTGGCACTCACACACATTGCTGTGGCCACTCACTGCTTCCTTCTCTCTCTTCCAGCCTTGCTGAGTCTCTCCTCCTAGGTCTGTAGAATGTCCTGCCTAATCTTTCAGCTAGTTTTAACCTACCTTGCCATATACATACTCAAACCAGTTCACATACAGCTTTTAGTAAGATTCATGTGGCATACCAAATACTCTCCTGACTCTCCTTTTCTTCTCTCCCGTTATGCTTAACCCTATTCCCCAAATTACTGCTCCATTGCTCACCTCTGCTAACAGTATTGAAACATGTGGGCTACTTCATTAGTTCACTATATACACACACAGGCAATTTTCAAGGGAGACTCAAAGCACTGCTGCTTAATACTCCAGTCTCCTGCTTTTAATTACAAGTTGGTGTAAATGCAGGTTTCCGTTACTGTGGAGGAATTAGGAGGCCAGTAAATCTGTGCCCCATCTTGGGACTTAGTTTGGGCCACCCTTTTCTTGGTGTGAGTTGAGGGACATAGGAAGCAATGTGCTCTTTTCAGCCTGGTGAGAGCTGAGTCCAAAGGATGTCTTTCAGCCAGCTAATTAGTTAGCTATCTAATATGCACTGTTGCTGGTCTACAGAGAAAAATGCTTGGGCTTTGTCACCAGTGAAACTTCATGTTTTGTCCTAGGTGGGCTAGGACATATGAAAACATACACAATGTGGCAATCAGCTGATCAGGACCCCAGAATAAAACAGGAGCTGCTTCATCTGTGGCCTGGGATATGGAGGGGTAGTTCTGCTGCCATTGTGACTGGTGGTGCAGTCTCTGGACACACTGAATTAGCTAAGCGTATCTCCTCTGCTGTTCATTTGTGCAGCTTCTTTCAGCACAATTATCTGCTGTTTTGATATATTGCAGTAGTGGTTTTTGCCCTATCTGCTGGATCCTTAAAATAGCAAATAGTGTCTTGGCTGCAGTGACAATGGGTTGTTTAAAGGAATGTGCAGAGCTGCTGATATAGGGGGAATTCCAAATACAGGAAAAAACATTTGAGATTGCTTTGTGGCTGAGCAGGCAAGGGCAAAAAGCTTGTGAGTAACATAAGATCATAATTTTCTTAAAAAACAGATTAGGTTGGTATGACCCACAGCATTAAAGTTCTTTTTGAATAGAATCCTTATATAAAAAGTAGCTTGCTAATTTAAGCCACTATTTGCTAGTGGCTGTATCTGTTTAGCTGAATCGGATGATACATTATTACCGTGTTGTGAGAAAACAAGTCATTCAGTTTAAGATCTCAAAGTATGAGGTTTGCTTGCATCTGGGATAAGGAAGTTACTTTGCTATTTTAGTTAACTAATTAGTTTGCTAACTAATACGCACCATCAGAATAAGGTATCCTGGCACCATTAGGGCCAGTTCATCATTTAAGAGATATTTTTTTATGTCACTGAATCTTCCTGTATGCAATTAGTTTATTTAGAACTCCCGTAACTCCTAAGGGCTAGGTATAATTGAATTGCACATATCTTCCATTTTTATTCTGGTGTATATAACTGAAATACCTGTCAGCTTTTGAAAGCAGCTGCCTTTGCAGCTATGCTCTCATGGCACACCAGTTTCATTAGGTATTTTAGCCAGTCCTTTTAAGAGAGAATACAGCTCATTTATGTGTTATTCACTGAAACATCATCCTGAGTACATTCACAGCACATTAAATTCCTGTTCATCTATGGTTTCAGTGTAAGGAATGCCTCCCAGTGCAAACCTATGCCCTTATGATCCCCAGCCCCGAGCTGGTGATTTGTGAAGTTCTCCTTTGGCTTTCCCATGGGGATTGTGGCTGCCTAAGCCCTCTCCCAAAACTGGGGTTCCCTAACAAAGGTAACATTTACTTTCAAAATTTTGCTGTGTAATTTAAATTTAGTCATATAATCTGAAGACACTCTTGATTCAGTTTGAAAGTTCCGTAGAGGTGGCGACAAACTCAATTAACTAGGCTGATATAAACATTATTTAAATCAAATTAAGTGCATTTCTGCAGCAGTTAGCATCTATTTCATTAAATGTGATTAAAAACTGTTTGGGAGTTAAATTGATATGACTTTGAATATAGATAAAGCCAAGGGAAGACAGAACTGGCAGCTGAGCCTGAACCAGACTGGAGAGTTTGGAGTCCTTCTTTGTACCCAGAACACCAGGGCTTTGTTTGTTTTAATTAAAACTGGGATCCTGCAGAATGTAATGGATGTTGTTTAGAAAAGCTGCCTGCTTGTTTCTGATAATTGGATTTTTCTAGCCCAGATTAATATCCTTCTGTGGCGTTTTCACTGGGTCCGAGAGGATTCCTCCAAATAATTAAAAAACGAGTGCTGTAACCACCTCATTAAGATAAACTTACAACATCTTTGGTTCCAATAAGGAGTTCCTTTATTTTTTGCTGGAAAGAGGCCACAGTTTGTTTAGCCTGGCAGCAGCAAGGAACTAATTTTTGTGTATGCAAAAAAAGCTTTTTAAGCCATACTGCTGAATCATTGTATCTCAAATAACACAAAATTGGACTGGTAAATTTTGACATGGGTCTGCAAGAATTCCTTTTGAGATGGTTACAGCAATCAAATAATGAAAAATAGAATATACGTGAAAGTGTAAATATTTTCAGAGAACTCCTAACACGTAGTCTCACACCAAACAGACTGAAAATCACACCTGCCAATACTTGAGGTGAGAAATAATAGCTATTCTGTTTATTCGTCAAAATGATAATATCTGTTGGTGGTTTAATACGTTATGTAGCAATTTATCTAGTGCTGTTTGTTAACACGAAGAATTGCTTACTGTATGATCAGCTGGTATTACGATAACGTATCTAATTCACAAGTGCCATTTTTTGTTAGGTTCTGCATTTTTTTCTACAGAACTGATACAGAAAACTTCTGATACAATTTACCACTAAGAAATACACAGCCTGGGAAAGCTGGCTAGCCTATTGAGGGAGAAGCTGTTGGAAAATCTCAGGGGAAAAACAGGCACTGGAGGAGACCGTGAGGGATATATGGGTCCATGTGAATGTTTAAAAAAGGTATGAAGATGAGCAGAGCTGTATCAATGAATGGGGTCAGGGAGCCATCTGCAGTTGTACGTGCTTGTGCTTATCACATATGCAAGCCACTGAAGATTTGCCTGAAGATTTGCTTAAATAGGTACAAACCTAACTTTAAACCTGAGAGCAGATTGATGGTGCTTGCACATGTTGAAGTCTTTGTAGGTTTGCAGGGGCTCCCCTTGCTTTGTGTGAGCTGGTTTTAGACTGAAACTTATGCAGTGCATAGCTTTACTCAGAACTCTTCCCAGGACAAATTTCATAGAATCATAGAATAGTTAGGGTTGGAAAGGACATTACGTTCTTCTAGCTCCAGCCCCCCTGCCATGGGCAGGGACTTTTCACACTAGAACATGTTGCCCAAGGTTCTGTCCAACCTGGCCTTTCACATCAAAATCTGTAAATTCCAGTACTGTCATATTTAGAAAGGTAAATTATTAGTGCCCACTTATAGAAATATATTTTTTTGAAAGCAATAAAAATAAAATCTTATTTCTGGGTCTGATCATAAGCAATACCTTGTATGCTATATATGTCATACACCTGCTCCAAAGAGACCTTAGTGCGGCCTTTCAGTATTTAAGTAGATCGGTAAGAAAAAAGGTCTATAAGAAGGGGACACACACACACACTTTTTAGCAGGGCCTGTTGCAATAAGACAAGGAGCAATGATTTTAAACTAAAAGAAGGAAGTATTGAACTAAATCTAAGGAAGGAATTTTTACAGTGAGAGTGGTGAAACACTGGAACAAGTTGCCCAGAGCGGTGGTAGATGCCACATCCCTGGAAACATACTAAACTTAACAAACACCACTTAGAAGTATATACAGAGAGCAGTGGAGATATTTGTAACAGTAAGTACTAGCTGATGAAACTATCTTTGCACAGAGAAGTGGAGGGCTATATTTTATTCTAAATTAGGAACGTGCAATACAGTTTTGTGGTAAGGTAAGGGTGAGATATATCTTTCCATATGACTTATGTCAGGTATTTTCTTTGGGCCACGTCATTCCACAGGATATTTCAAATAACTATTATGGAGATTTCATGTGCAGGACATATCAAGCAGGTCCCACAGGTGTATTTGAAGCGCTTTCCTCCAAGTGTCAGTTGGAAACTGGGAGGTAATGAAGGTGGTAGGTGCCAGCAGTCACAGTGATTGCATCTGAAATACCTGCCCATTTTGTCTGGTTGTGTTTGTAAGACGCATGAAGCTCGTATCATAATCTTTTCTAAATGAGAGAGACAGTCTACATGCAAAGTATATAAGTTTAATCTTAATTCTGGGGATGTTTTCTTGAGATTTTGAGGGTTAAAATACTGTATAAAAACATCTGTCTGGGCCAGCTCAGTGAGTCACCCTAGTGTGCTGTTTGCAGGGGTGCCATGCAGTACGTGACTGAGGAGGAGGATAGGCAGTAAAGCATTTTCTTGGCTGCCTCTTTCCCTGGTGAGCAGCTCTAGCTTCTGGCCATTGGTGTGTTAAGAGGTTTCCACAGGCATAAGCCATATCCAGACCATTCTGTTCAGGATATTCGTTTGGATGTAACCTCCACAAATCGGTTTAATCTTTCTGAGCTGTTTATACTTTGGCCATCACAACATGCTGTAGGATGTCCTTATTTCCTGGTATTTATGTAATATCCACTTGCCTTGTGCTCATCCATAGAGATCCTGGGACGGCACTGCCCATGAGTTCTCCACTTTCCTCCCAGCAGTGGTCAGGTTAAGTGCTCACTGCTCTACATTCCATATTTATTTTCTGCATGCTAGACTGCCACATGCTGACAAATATCTGCCAGCAGCTGTGGGTTTTGCCTTGGGAAATTCCAGGTAAACATGATCCCTCAGCCTCTCGCAGGTAACAGCTGCTGCTTTTGCTCAAAGGGAATTCCCACTGACTTTGATCTGTAGGACAGGACATCACCCCTGGTTTGCTTCGTGACAGAGAGGTAACAGTCATAAGATAAAATGTGTGGCAGGGACATGTGGTAGCAGCTACTTCACAAGCAGTAGGTCAGACTTTTCCACCGCTTACTTAGTCGTAGATGCTCATACTCTCAGCAGAGTTCTTCTCTATCCATACCACTAAAAGCATAACAGGACTCTGAGCCAAAGAGCAGCAAGTAAGAACAGGACAAATCAGTTATTTCTCTGATATGACCTGTGGAAATCTGCAGGCGTGTTGGATTTTGGCCTTGTTACCTTCTAAATTTTGTGTTTTCAACGCGTGGAAAAGCACTGAAGCGTTCAGGATGTCTCATTTTCATTGCGTAATGAAGAAACATTGATTGTTAGAACAAAACAGTTATTAGCTGTGCTTACTTTGGGCATTGAGGCACCGGCCAGCCTCCTGGGGTTTTTTTTGCTAGGCACTCTAGAAACTTGTAGTAAGATTATTCACTGAAGGGAGCTTAATAAACACATCCTGAAAAGTCGATGACACAAGAAGAAGGAAGTGGATGGGTAGAAAACAGAAAAGCAAATGGAAGCAGTAAAGAAAAATGAGAAGGAAAAGGAAAAAGCAAAGGAAAAGGAGAAGAAGAAAAAAGAAAAAAGGAAAAAGAAAAAGAAAAGGAAAAGGAAAAAGAAAAGGAAAAGGATGCACCTTTGTATCCTTTAGCAAATATGGTATGAAGCACATCATTCCTAGTTAGTCTTATGACAGACTTTTACAACCTCGGTGGTCAAAGCTGCAGTGGCCATTTACATCAATTCTTCCAGATGTTTAGCATCGAAGTTTTGGTATTTTGTGTTATTCTGACCTGGGTAAGGCACAAAGATCCTTTAAAATCATTGTATTACCTACATTTGGGGTGTGTCTCATACAGGCAGTCACTTGGGCAATGCAGCATCCTGCCTTCTAAGCATCTCAAGGAGAGATCTTGGGGATTGTGTAAAGGCATTTTCTCTGCCTTTGGACAAAGACTAACACTAGGCCTATTGAGAAAGCCCCAAAGTGTTCCAGGCACTTTCAGTAGAAGACAGGCAGTCAGTGCAGAAATGGGGGTTTCTGAGTATGCACCCTAATTCACAATTATTTGTCAGAGCTGCTTCCCTATAGCAGTATTTCTCTGGCACATCTGTGCTCTCAGGTGAGAAGAGCTGCACTGTTTATTCTCATTACATGGACAGACCCTGCCACCATGCTGTTGTCCTTGCCCTGGGAGAGCTTCAGGGAAGGCTTTGCTTCATGTTCAATGGCCAAGGTCAGATGTATCTGGTTATGAGCTCTGTCTCCACCGCAGGCTTGCTGTGGAACTGTCAGCCAGTCACTCTGGTTTTCTGAGCGCATTCCATCTCTGCTGAGATGGAGACAGCAGTTTTTCTGTACCTCACAGTGGGAGCATCCTTCGTCTCTCTGTGCGTGTTCTCTTTGTCATCTTATGCATTCTGTCAGCACAAAATGTGGGGAGTTTTATATGTTTTCCTACTCTGGTTGACTGGAGCAGCAGCAGCAGATGCAGCTGTGATGCTCGTGATCTGGAAGCCCTGGAGCTGCAGATGTCTCAATCGCACGAAACACAGAGGCCCACAACATGCAGGTTGGGCAGCCATCCTGCCTCCACACCTACGTCTGATGAGTGCCAAGTGCGTGCTCTATAAAATGCAGTGGGCAAGCCCTAAGCATTGTGGTATAAGTTTCCGAAATGCAGAAGCACACTGCAAGTGTTGGTCAGCTTTTCTACGCTTTTAAGGCGAATGTGATTGCTGGGTGGAAATACACCTCGATAGGCTACGGGGTGGTTGCGGCCTGTGGGCTGGTTCCGCTGAAAACCGATCCTCAACTGCCACCTGCTGTACGTGAAGGAAAAACGCAGCAGAGATTCCTGCCGGCCTTCGTTCGCCGTGTGGCGATCTAAAGCTGTCACCGAGCGCCAGCATTCCGGTCAGTAGCCAGGGGGAGATGCTAAACACAGTGTCACCGGGTTTCTGAATGAAAATCAGCACACGTTTTCAGGTGCCCAAACGGGAACGGAGGTGCTGAGTTTAGAACCATGTCCTGAATTGCTGGTCTGGGCATGCAGCCAAGAACACCCAAGAGCGAGCAAAATACGATGTAGTAGCAATCCTGTCACAGAAATAAAGTGCTAGTGTGTTGCCTGGTTATAGAAAGAGGTCACTAGGAGAATTCTGAAATCATAAAGATGCCACACCATTTCCCTGCCAGCTGCAGGGAAAAAAAGTTCCTTTTTCTCAAACAAATCCAATACCTGCATGATATAAACCAAATTAATCTCAGGCACAGTACACCAGTACCTTAGAAGGCTACATTTTGTTTGCAACCATGATGTTCTGACAAACTTGTTGCTGATCCTCTTGGTCATGCTCTTTTTCAACTGACTGTTGTGCAGTTTGTAAAATATGCCACAGATCCTCATACTTAAAATAATGATAATACTTCTCCACCTAGATCAAAACCACTTCTAAGAGGGCTATTTTGCCATCTTTGTTTACAGTGCCTAG
The DNA here is from genome assembly GCF_033783945.1 of Neopsephotus bourkii. NCBI lineage: Eukaryota > Metazoa > Chordata > Aves > Psittaciformes > Psittacidae > Neopsephotus > Neopsephotus bourkii. The sequence continues at coordinate 7,399,640 of NW_026901776.1, read as the reverse complement.
TAAAACAGGATCTCACCATAATTTGTGATGTCTGGAGGGTAGTGTGAAATGAAGAGTGCTCTGAGCTCATTTATGGGTACCGGGTATGTTTTACTTTTAAAACAGTGATGGAAAAAAAATAAGAAGGGGAGGGGGGAACAAAACCAAAACCAACCAAACAAATATCCTCAAAAAACCCAAACAAAAAACCTAAACCAAACCAACCAACCCAAGCAAAATCTGTGCTTGCATGTACACCTAACAAGCCTCTAGTGCCCCCTGCTGAAACAACGCAAAATGAAGTCTCCGGCAGCCTAATTGCACTATTTCCATTGATTTCTTTAAAAATTTGTATTATATAAAAATACCAACGGGATTTTAAGAAACTCAGATGGGAAACACTAAGTGTAATAAACTGGGTGTATTTTTAAATACCCAAATGATAGGAGTTTCTTTTCGACCCTTCTCCAGGCAGCAACTCCTTGCAATCAAGAAACGGTCCTATTTTCAACTTTTTCTCTTTCTACTCTCCGAAATTAGCCACCCCTAAATTATCCTAAAATACATTTAAATGTTTTAATGTGGAAACGATAGTTTATTAGCAGCACTCTGATTCCTCAAGGACATGGCTTTAGCGCTCAGCAATACAGAAAAAGCCATTTCTTACTTGAATCCCATTATAGAGCAAGTGCATGCAACCCTAAATACAGCACTGGTCCTTTGTAACAGAAAGTAGGAGTAGAAAAATAGTGAGGTTTATTTTTGAATATCCTTAAAATGTTTTATGCCAGGATAAACCTGCTGATACCTGAACAGCTGTACCATGGCACTAAAACGGAGAATCCAGGCCAATTCTATATCTCCCTTGCAGTGTATTATGAAACTACCATGCAGTATTCAAAAACATCTTTGCTTATCAGTCACTGGTGAGAGAATATAAGCTGCAAAAGAGGCTTGTTAGCCAGCCTAAAAACTGCCAGGTCCTGTAAAATGCTGGGAATGCAAATCCTAACACAGAGGCTATTAGAAGCCAAGAGGGTTTTTTGTCTGCATTTTACATACATCTATTGTATGTTGCTCACCCTGCAAATATGCAGAAACCCTACTACACTACAACAAAAACAAATGGGAAGTGGTTTGGGTGGGCAGAACGTCATCAAACAGGGAGCACAGTATTCAAAGTAAACAAAAAGGAATTGTTAACTAGGTAGATTCATATCAAAGCAAAATATCTCTAAGATAGGGGCTTGTTTTCATTTTGAGATACAGCATAGAAACACAGCCCGAAGATGAACCTGTGACTGCAGCAGTAGCACTTTTAAAAACAGGCATATAATGTTTCACAAAGTAACAGGATAAAGATAACAAATGTATCAAAGTAGTTCAGACATTAACTCATTAGGTACCTTTTAAAATATTTTCAGACAAGAGGGATGGAAGCAAAAGAAGTATTTTTACCCAGTTACATTTACTGAAAGAAAAACAAACAAGCCGTTTGTGTCATTCATGCATTTTCTTCCTGAAAGGAAAAAAGGACTTAGAACATTCAGGACCCTTCTCATTTAAATGTCTGAAACAAAACACAATGGAAGGCATCAACAGTTCGGAAAACAAAGGCTGTCAGTCCATCCACTGCAGACTTCCTGATAAATCCTAACACCAGTGAGATTGAACGGGCCACCCCAGTAACAGCAAAGACCACCCAACCAGTAGCACAAATAAGAACAGTTGAGCCTGACTTTGTCAGACAGACCTGAAACACACTTGTGCTCTGAGGGAAACAGCATGGTAACTTTGAAGATACTTGGCCTAATTCATGGAACAAATAAAAGAGAATACTTCACTGAGATTCTGAATGCTTGTGTAGCCAAAGAACTAATAAAATATGTGTTTGAGCAGTTGATGTATTTTGACATAAATGGCTGTACTTCAAGTTAGACCTTTCCGTTACACTGATCACTGCTTGGGAAAATGGTCTTCCCCCATCTGCCTGAATGCAGACCATTGAGCAGACTCAGCAACAACACAAGTAAATAAACACTTGCTCATCTGATGCTTGCCAGGATGGATTTTGGCTGGAAAGGAAGAGAAATGCTGTCCACTTCATCTTTATGATTTCCACTCTCTTTGTTTCTGGGGAAATGGAGCCATAACTATTCTAAGTGACTTCCTACAATCACTGGCAACAAAAATTCTTGATCTAAAGCATAGCTCTTAAATGACCACAGTCCTATATACTCAGATACATCTCTGTACCTTCCCCGACCTGTATTTTATTGCATTTTTGCACTATCAATGGTGTAGCAAAATAAACATTTCCAGGAATATACAAAAAAGAACATAACATAGATACGTATAAGTTCATTAAAAACTTTAAATAAAATCTATATTAATATGTAGTTGGAGCTACATTTGGTGTTTCTTCCTCGTTGCCTAGTAATGTTATTTCCGAGATATAAAGAAGTTGGATTCTTCCTCTGTGTGACAAAGTTGTTCTTGAACATCGTTAACAGAAAAATCATGGCAGCCACTGATGAACAGACTGAACAGACACTGGGAAACTGCTCAGATAATGAGTAGTGTTTTGTTTTCCTCACAACATTCACTTAAGTCAGCTAATCATCAACACATTTTTAAACTTGGAAGGAAAGTATCTCAGATCTAGTATTTTACACTTGCCTTATAAACCTTGATACCTATAGGTGATGAACAAAGGATTCTGTTTGGAGGCTTCGCCCCCCCGCCCCCACCTCCACCCTCCCCCACCCCCGTTTTACATTTTGGTGGGTTTGGGGTTTTTTGTCTAGTCTGTGTGTTATTAATGGAAGTTCTTTGAAGGAAAGCCATTTAAATCAAACACAACAGAAAAACACATGCTTGCAGCACACAACTGCCAAGGAGCTGATACTAAATCTATGTGCTTAACATGATTTTGCTACAAAAGTTGTCTTCCATTACTTTTTACTGCAGTCTTCTTCAGTTTTCTTCCCAAACACTAGATACCTGTCATTCATAAAACCCTAAATATGCAACCGAAGAAAGTGAATGCTCCATCCCTGGTGGTGTTCAAAGCCAGGCTGGACAGAACTTTGGGTGACATGGTTTAGTGGGAGGTGTCCCTGCCCATGGCAGGGGGGTTGGAACTGGTCCTTTCCAACCCTAACTATTCTATGATTCTATGGTAAAGATCAGTTAGCTGAGGGAGAAGTGGAAGGCAGAAGTCACTCACAGGTGGTTTTATAGAAATGATCATACGAATCTTGCTTAAACCTTGTGAAGTTCCACTGATGTTAATGGAATCATTTTCCTGCATTAAGCTGGACCTTATGCAGAGTTATCATCCACTCTTTGGTTAAGTGTTGAGAGACATTACTTGCAATTCCAAAGGACTGAAATTTCACATGTATTAGCACCATCCTTTAATTTAGAATTTTTCTGGCATATGAGGGCTGTTTAGCAGAAGCCTCTCATGCAAGCTTGTTTTCAGTAGGTGGAATAAAAGGTCAAAATACGCTATATGGAGCAGGCAACGTGATTCTCTGTATTTAGGTCCCTTGCAGCATAGGCAGAAAGTTGCAGGTTTTGCTTTAGACACAGCTGACATCATCTCTGCATTGTTATGTCTCTTGTATGTGCACAGCGTGTTCTAGAAAGCGAGCTATAATGGAGACAATCCCACTGCAAGGCTGATAGTAAAAGCTATGCACAACAGAACAGTATACCACTACATACAGCACAGATACATTGTGTTTCTATTTATTGTACTTCTCAGTATGTTCAAATGGTTTCCAGATGTTGAGGTTTATTAATATAGGATTAAGGTAGGTTTTTTAAACTTCATTTAAAAGCCTCAAGATAACCTGGGAGTAAAAATCCCCACATTTTAGAGCTAAAGATGAAAAAATAATCACTACATATGTGAACAGGAGAAAGTGCTGTGATGGATCAGACTACTCCAATTTAGTTCAAAACCCTGTTACTGGTGTTGTCAAGTGACAGAAGCTTCAGAGGAAAACACAAATAGAACTGGTTCAGGTTAGCTTGGGCATAGGAACTTGTCCATTTTCTGTATTTTAGACAATTTAACCTTTAGCTGTTACCTAATCCAAAACCATCTCATCACTTCCATTAACTTCATGTTCTAATGAAAGGTACTTATCTCCAGTATAAAACATTTGGGTCACTACTAAGAACTCTAACTTTGTGCTAAACTTTTTCAAGCATGTAAGAAAATGTCCTCATTTCTAAGGCTGTCACTGTTCAGCTTAACGCCTTACACATGCAAAGCTGCCCCAACAAGAAGGGATGCTGTGCAGACCTGTGATACTCAGACAGCTACCTGGCACAGCCCCGTGCATGCAAGAGGCCAAGCCCCCCTTTACTCAGTTTAACACCCTAATCTCATCTAGAGTACCTGTAAGAATCTTTCCACCTCTCTCAATCTATTTCACTGGTCCAGGAGATGGACAATTTGTTCCATTACCCACTGGAAAATCATCAGGGAACAGTTTCCTTTTCTGCAGCCAAGAGCACCACAAGGGGAGCAACCTCCCTCCCCACCCCTAAGTCATCACACAGAGGTGAGTGTAGCAAAGCTCACATATGGACCTGTCACCTGCTGAATGAGTCCCCTGGACTTGAAATTACAGTATTTATCTATCCTATCTGCTTTGCAGTCTGTTCTTGTGCTGCTGCAGCAGCCAGGGCCCTGACGGCAGAAGGTGCAGGCATTTCTGAGCTGGCATTCAGCATGGCAAGTCTGGTCCAGCTAGCAGTGGACTGCAGTTAGGAATTCAGTATACACAGTTAGGCCAAGAAGCCTCACAAATACTAATTACATTCCGCCTCTGTTAGAAATGATGGAAAATACACTGAGGTGACACATTCTGAAGCCTAATTCTTTGCTATTTAAAAACCCAACCAAACAGAACTCTTGCCCTTTGTTGCAAACCTGCTCACAGAGTTATCCACAGTAATACAGATTTTAAAGAAATGTTTTATAAACAAAATACTTTTATTACACTAGTACATAGGTTATTTTAAAATCAAGAATTAAAATACAGTTGATATTAAACTATAGTTTCACTAAAGTCAAGATTACTGTAAATTACCCTCAGGAGGCAATATTTATCTAAAAAAATACAATAAAATATAGATGGAATTTCTTTTTCCTTTTTATTTAGTGTGTTTTGGCAATATAATTTAAACTAGACAGCTAATAAAGCATAACACTAAGCAAAACCAGAACCTAGCTAGAACTGAATACTGACTGTTTTATTGATTTGTTCTTGCTTCTGATGTGAAAGTCATCTCATCATTACATTTATGTTTCCATTTTGTTAAATACAAGTATTTTTCATTAAGCTTTCTGTAAGAGCCCCATCCATGGAAAAACATTTTAAGTATTTAGAGATACTCCAGATACTTAATCCAGCTTATTGGGTAACAGCTTCTAAGAAGACTCCTAGACAGAGAAATACCTTCTATTGTTTCTTCTTCTTTTGTAGAACCGTAGTAACACTGTTGCAGTCACATCCAGCCTGGTACAGTACTCAGCAATGGAAAAAATATACCTGACTGTGGCCTCCACAGACCACGCTATCACCTGAGTGTGCAGTCACAGCAGTTTGTCATAGATTCATGGATTTAAGATGGCTGCCCAAGTGCATGACAAAGAGCAGCCTCTTCTAAAACAAGAGACCCCTTTATACTAAGCAGGCTAAGCATCCCATTTCAGAACGATGCACTGGCAAGAGAATACAAGCCTCAATGTATATTAAAGACTGGTAATCTGGCATGTATCAAGCCCACAGACAGAATTGTGAATTATTACCATTTGTTATTTTAAATCTCAGCTGTATCAGAAAACCCATTCCGACCCAGGTTCTATCACCCTGACGCTGGGCAAACAATGCAGGTCTTTTTGGATGCTGTTGTAAGTGAAGTTGTTGCTTTTCTATCAGTTAAAACAAGTTACTTCAAATACGTTATCTTTACAGGGATCCATCTAACTTTTTGGAGACCTTTCTATTTTTACACATTCTTTCTCATTGCCTCAATCATCTTCATTGAATGTTGTTTGCAATGCTTTGCTCACTCACTAAACCAGTGACCGTTTTCATGCTCTTCCCACGTGGGAAATAAAATCTTAACTTAGGCCTCTTACTTCAGTAGGTGTGTCAAGTCAGCCCCACTGGCTCAGGTTACATGTGGCAGCTTCCTACATCAGTGTAGCTGGATCATTGTTAACATACACCCACTTCCTCAAAGGTGCCCCGGGGTCAAACATTTTGCCTAGGTAGCACGAGGAACATGGACTGCTTTACCTTTTTAAAGGGACAACTAGATGAAAGGAGTTCCTTTCCCCTGTCACTCCCCAGTGTAGGAGGCACATATTTTGATGCAACATACACTTTTTGCCAAATAATTTAACTCAGATCAGTAACAGCCTCCTCTACACTGAATCTGTCATCCTATGCAAGATTTAACTGCATTAACTTAAATTCATGTCAAGTTAAAAAAAAGGAACCTTTCTTGTATATGGGATTCTTTCTATACACACATTTCCTGGTAAGTTTTTGTGCTTTTTGCTGATCTTCTCTTGCATCTTTTCTTGCCAGACATACTTCTGCTAGCACCTCAATATCCCTGTTCTCAGATTTGTCATGGATTTATTCTAAAACATAAAATTTGATTGTTCGGATATGGTCAGATATCCAGCCCAATGTATATATAGCAAATATGCTTTGAAACACACAGCTTTTCCAGCAAGTGTTTACATTTCCATCTAATATGTGAATACTTTCCCATTATAAAGTAAGAGTATGAAGTACAGAAACATTAAATTATTAAGATAATGATCTGGGAAGAAGAAATCTTAGTGTTTTAGAGAGTGACCTTCTGCATCTAACAGAAATAACACATATACATTATAAAGTTGCACATCATACTGTAATACATATGCCATCATTTTCCAATTTCCTCGAAGAGAATCATGAAAGCTGTTCACAAACAACAGCTCATATTTTCTCCAGAGTAAATCACATGAAATACATGCAGAACTGAAGTAAGGAGGGATTGTATAGCACTGCCATTAAAACAGTCAAAAAAAGGCTCCGATCCTGCAGTTGAATCTGAGTAGTCTTACACCTGAGCAAGAGCAAAAACAGTTTCTCAAAAAGGTCTGATCAAAATTCATTAATAAAATCAGACAAAACAATAAAATTAGCTTCTAAGGAGTCTGACAATACATTAAGACCATTGAAAATATCCCTGTTTTATCAATTACATTCCAACAAATATCATAATCTGAATTACAAGTATACTGCATAACTTCATAAGCACCAAAATAATATAAAATAAAAACTTATCCATCAAGTTTCTCTGACAAATGGTCCCCTCTATAAATGCAAATTTTGAAGGTACATTTAAGTACTTTTGGCAAGAGGTACAGATTCTATAAAAGAAAAGTCACTGCAAAGCCTGAAAAAATTCTAAAACTTGAAAACTTTGAAAAAAAGATCAAAGGTAGAGCATTTTCTAATGGTCTGATACGTAAATTCTGTCAATAAATTCTGGTTTTAGAAACAGCAAAATTCACTCCAGTTCCTGAGATAAACTGCAGATGAATTGTGAAGATTTACCAGTGTGTACCACACCCTTTTTCTCACCTTCTTTTGCACACTGCAAACAAGGTTTGAGCTGAAGCCTCTGGTACTTACAAGTCAGTAAAGCATATGAAAGATCAAAACATTCAAAATTTTCTTTCCACTATAAAAACAAGAGACTGGCAGTTTAGGTCTGAGACAGACAGACTTTAGCCAGTCTGTCAAAGTAATTTAGACAGAGGCAATTGTTTTAAGTTAACCTCACTTGCATCTTTTAAATTAATCTTTATTTATATTCTGTTTTCACTGACAACTGTGCTCTTATTCACCCATCTGCTGTCTAAGAAAGCATACCATACATGAGTTCAAAATCCTAGGGGGTCAGATCTGTTGAAAGTGCATGAGTCACCTAACAGCTCAGCACGTCTCTGGTCGTATGCTGGAACCATCAATGTGCTGCGTTACTACCAGCCACGTGGTCAGTTCCTAACCTAGCATTCACTTTGTGCTCCATCTTCTGTAAAACCGCTGGAAGATCCAGAACAGAAGAAATAATGTAATGAGGTACTGGGGAGGTATCTCCTGGGGTAGTCATTGCTTTGTTTAACCACACCGTTGCTTTTAGGCCAGCATTGAGGCCTCCTTGAATATCTGTATCTAGAGAGTCACCAACCATAACACACTCTGCAGGCTGCACCCCCAGGAGATCGCAACAGTAATGAAATATGGATGGCGCTGGTTTCTCTTCTTTCTGCTCCCCTCCCACAACGATGGCATCGAAGTAGGGCTGACAGGCGCACGCTTCGATCTTCTCCCTCTGCGTCTGCTTGTCGCCGTTCGTCAGGAGCAGCAGGCGGACCCCCTTCCGCAGCTCGGTGAGCATGCCCCGCGTGTCCTCGGCCAGGGTGAGGTGCTGCAGGCGGGTCCTTTTCCACAGGAAGTAGCACTCTGCGGCCAGGTTTCGGTTCGCCTCCCCGCCGATGGTCTCCTGGATCGCCTCCTCCCAGTGCGAAATCCGCAGGTCGGTGATGCACATCTTGGCGGGGTCGTGGCACTCCTTCAGCAGCTTGGCCTGGACCTTGTCGCAGATGACACGGGCCTCCCCCTCCCCGTAATGGTGCTTCGACTGTAGGGCATTTATCACCTGCAACACATAAGAGGCTCTCATCAGCGAGGCAGGCGGCACTGCGGCCGGCGGGGCGAGTAGGACGGAGGGGGACATGAGCGGCACCGCGGCCGCTGGGCCGGGGGTGCCCGCAGCCTCCATGTCGGAGGGCAGCAAGGGGACAAGGGCAGTACCTCCTCAATGGCGCGCCGCCCGGCAGCCGCCGTGTCGACCAGCGTGTTGTCCAAGTCGAAGAACACCGCTTTGACGCCGTGCACCCCCATGGCGGCGGCGCCGCCTCCCGCGAGAGCCGCCCCGCTCCACCGGCCGAGCCCCGACCGCCGCCACAGCCGCCAGCGCCGCGGCACAGCGGGGCGGGGACACCGGGTCCCGCCTATTTCCCGCCCATGTCCCGCCCCCCACGCTGGCACTGGGCCTCGCCCCATGAGGCGGCGGGCGGGGTAGGGGAGTGGATGGCGCGTCCCGCTTCGTTAAGCGCGATGCGCTGCTGGGAGGGGTTGTGTGTCGGGTCGGGAGGAGGGCCAAGGGTGAGCTCCCGCGGTCCGAGAGCCGCAGTGCCGTGTGCGTCTCCGGCAGTGGGGCGGCGTGCGGCGGCTGCTCCGGACAGGAGGAGGCGGCCGCCTTTTGAGGAAGGGAGTGAGCAGGTGCGGGTGTGTGGAGCCCGGCGGTGTGCGGGCCGCCCCTCTGCTGTGTGGAGGGGGTTTGGGGTTGCTTAGGGTTTGATCTTTCCCCCCACCCCCCTTCTGCCGCCCCCAGCGCCGTGCAAGGGGTTTCACCTGGGCAACGGGCTGGAAGGTGCCGCAGAGCGAATGGTACAGGTGTGCGGGTCAGCGGCTGCTACGGGACACATCGTTTTTCCCAGAGTGAAGCTAAACAGCAAGCTTGATTGCTCAAGTAATATTCCTATTGGCCTTTGGCAATATGTTTTGCTTAGTTGATTTGATTTCTGTTCAGTACTGCTAATGGCAATTAAACGTTAATAAATAAATGCAGTTCACAAAGCTGGAGGAAACTATCTTTCCAAATAAACTGGAAGTTCGCTCCAGGCCACTTCCAGTTCTGAAAACTGCACCTTTGATAGCAATCTCTATGATAAAAGATGTTGGGTCGCATCTAAGAGCAAAAAAAAATCACGACAAAGAGACTGATGTGTGGTAAAGTAGAACTAGAGAAGGCAGGTATTTAAGGAGAGGGAGGGATCCTGAGAAGAAATGCCTGGATAATAATCCTCTAGCTGAGGAAATGGGGATTTTAATAAAACTGTTCTACCTAACTTGTAGTAGAATGTGCTGCTTGATAAACTGGAAAAGGTGTTAGGCACGTGGATTCCATGTGCCTCTGCTGAATTACTGTTTTCCAGAATTTACACAGGAGAATGACTAAAAATGGCTGAATTTCTAAGGCTCTCTTCACTTAAGATGATGCCTGTTTCAGACAGCCCTGCATTCCTGTCAGTGGGCAGTGGATCCTGTGTGTGCATTCCAGAAAAGCTACACTTCCATAAATGTAATCTTTGTGCTTTCTTTGACAGTTTGTCAGAGATCAGAATTTGAAAATAAGTGTCTTAAAAGATTTATTTACGTTATGTATACATAAGTTTACTAGAAGCTTTCAGATACAGTATTTAAGTGGTTAAGCTGTGATTTATAATTATATTTAAAATTTATTTTTATGATTTTATTTTCACTTAATTAACTGACAGTACACAGAAAACTTATGTTCACTTCAGAGTAGGCCTGGAATTATAAAATACGCTTTCCTGTATATTTGTAGAAGCTACTGCCAGGCTGTTTAACTTCAGCCAGACGTTTGCCATGCTGTGTTTGTATAAACCCCATGGCTAGCAAACAGGGCCACTCATGGCAGCTTTTCCTCTTGGCATGGTCTCTGTGAAATCGTACACTTGACATGCACAGTAGTTTCTAACTGTTCTTTCTGCAGGCTCACTAGAGGCCAGAAATGCCTCATGGAAGCTCAGAGCCAGGAAAAGAATGGTGATCAGAAACGGAAGTAGGAGCCAAGTTACAACATGAGGTGTGTTGCATAGTCTAGAAATGATAACGTAAGAAAGGCATTTGGTATCTTTAAGTGAAGTCCATACATAGAATTATGGAATTGCTCTAGGGGTGTTTTAACAAGAAAGAAGTCATAGGATCATCATAGAATCGTAGAATGGTTTGGGTTGGAAGGTACCTTAAAGATGATCTAGTTGCAAGCCCCCTGCCATGGGCAGGGGCATCTTGCACCAGACCAGGTTGCTCAAAGACTTCAAGAAATCTGGAGAGGGACTTTTTACAAGGGTGTGTAGTGACAGAGTAAGAGGGAATGGTTTTAAACTGGAAGAGGGGAGATTTAGATTAGATATTAGGAAAAAATTCTTTACTGTGAGGGTGGTGAGACATTGGAACAAGTTGCTCAGAGCAGCTGTGGCTGCCCCATCCCTGGCTGTGTTCGAGGCCAGCTTGGACGGGGTTTGGAACAACCTGGTCTAGTGGAAGGTGTCCCTGCCCCTTGCAGAGGGGTTGCAACAGGATGATCTTTCAAGATCCTTCCAACCCAAACCATTCTATAATACTATGATAATTCTGTGAATTGAAAATTTAAAATGTATAAAAGGAAATACTTTCTGCTATGTGCCCTGTCTATGGTTTGGAACTCATTTCTTTGGGAAGCTACTGAACACTCTGTAAGGGATACGAGTGTCAACCATCTAGTCTATGAGGGAGGAAGGCTACTTAAAAAAAAAAAAAAAGAAATAAGCAAATATTTGGATGTATTTGTGAAAAGCTGGGTGCAGTGCTACTCTCCTCTGGCCATATAGCTGAGCTATATGGAATCATAGAGTGGTTTGGGTTGGAATGGACCTTAAAGAGCATCTAGTACCACCACCCTGTCATGGGCAGGGAAATACATACCGTATGTGCTATTTCCGTGGCTGCCTTGTAACAGAAGGAGGTAATGGTCGGGGAGCAACGCGGGAGGGGAGGTGCTACCAGGATGTCACATATCTCGGAGAAGCCGCCTGTTCTCCCAGCAGTCCTGCCCGCCTCCCCACGTACCGCACCAGGGCTCCTGGACCGCTTCTCCAGCTTTCGGTTTCGTTTCAGACGCGCGGGAGCTGCTGCGGGAAGCGAAACCGCGCCGGTGCGTGCCAGCTGCCGGTCCTGCCGCACCGCACCGCACCGTACCGCACCTCATCTCATCGCATCCCATCGCATCGCGCCGGCTCCGGGGTACCTGCTGCTGCTCGGGAGTACCGGATCCGGGAAAAGAGAATCCGGCCGCTCCGGAGGGGCAGGCTGCCCGCGCCACACGGTTCGAGCGGCCTGCCCGTACGCTGCTCTGCGCCGCGCCGCGCCGCCGCCGCCGCCGAGAGTGCGGCTCACCTGTAGTGCGTGTCACTGGGCCTGGCACTCATCGCAGCTCCAAAGGGTATGTTCGAGCGCCTCTTGGTTCTCCCTCTGAAGGAATCGGTCCTAATTCTGTCTGGAGACACTTTACTGACTGGGATTTTTTTCACAGTATTTGGTGAACCATTCAACATTTTCCTGCTGAAAAATATGCTGAGAAGTCTCCAGGTTCTTTTTTCTGCTTTCTAAAACTGTCTTTCCGAGCAATGTGTCTTCAAACCCAGCTCCTGATCAATCACTTGAATTAGAAATTGGAATTAATTTTCCATGACTTTTACGTTACTGGTACCAGTTCTCTATTTGATATCACAGCAGTGGTCTCGCAGGGTTAAGGGTGGTCTCCCTGCTATGCCAGGAGGCACAGACATACTTTTGAATGTTGCTTTGCAGAACCTATTGGAGATTGCATCAAGATGGAACGTGAGTGTATGGAGAAGATCAACCATTACTGTCAAAAGCATAAATTTACCCTGGTTTATGCTGATGTCAGCATGACTGGCCCATCTCATGATCCTGTGTAAGTTCACTATGCACCTCAGTAACCATCAGGACTCTTCCTGCAATAAATGAAGTAGATAAAACATGAAGTCGTAGAAGTTACGTACTGGAAGTGAGTGTGTGGTGGGAGAGCTGGTTGGAGCCATAAAGTGAGTGGTAGGTGGGTGAAGAGGGTGTTGTGATAGAGTTTGAGGAGAAAACTGATTCTCCATTTTTTGGAAAGCAGCATCAATGCACCTGTATCTATACTGTAAGTAACTATACTATAGGTATGTTACGCATCTGCCATGAAATCTGTCATGTGGTGGGATAGCTGGCAGCAAATATTTCAGTTTATGATCTATGCTAACTTAAATGCTTTGTTTATTTAGTTTTACAAAGCTGAGAAATTATTTGTGAGTTATGTTGCTAGTTTCTAACTATAAAGTTGGGCCTATATCAATTGATTGGGTACCAGCATGTTTTATGTATAGTCAGTTTTTGAACATCTGTTACAAGAAAAGTCTTTTGCTTAAGCTGCTTTGCTTTTACTTGAAGAGACAATTACAAGTGAAGGAATGAGTTTTATTTCTTTAACACAGATATAGTGTTTTGCTATTTTTTCCCTGGCCAGAGATCACAGATACTCAAGATCTATCATGTTTCCTTGTGTGATTTCTTTATTTTCGTTTTTGCTAGTTTGCATGTAGACATGCCTTATGCTAATGCTTGTTTCTTCCAACGCCTTCCTTCTTGCCGGTCAGCACTGTTTGCACTGACTTATTCTTAGACCTGACCATAGTCTCAAAATAAATTATTATCTGGGTGTCAAATGTTAGTTATCTTAATTTTTCTTTTTTTTTTTAATTGCATGAGCTGCATGGGGAAAATCCTCATCATAGTAATGGCCACAGCTGTGGCTACACAGCTACATCTGCATGCTTCAAAAGTGATGGCATGGGACTAAGAGAATTCACACACATTTAAAATTTACTGGGTTTTCCCATTTATTGCACTTTTTCCTTTTTTTTTTTTTTTTTCAGTGTACTCTGCTACATTCGCAAGTACCGTTCCATCCACTCTCTTGTACCTGTAAATGATGTGAAGTGGGACGGTGGTATCCAGGAACATGCTGGATAACTTGGGCTGTTCCAAGTAGTACAAGTTGCAGTGTCAGGCTACAGCAATGAGTGCTGTAAACGTCCTCCAGTGCCCTTGTGGTGCTCTTTCCTAGTGCTTGGTTGGCTAAGACACGAATACTTAAATCGTAGAATCATAGAATAGTTAGGGTTGGAAAGGACCTTAAGATCATCAAGTTCCAACCCCCCTGCCATGGGCAGGGACACCTCACACTAGACCATGTCACCCAAGGCTCTGTCTAACTTGGCCTTGAACACTGCCAGGGATGGAGCATTTACAATTCACTTGGGCAACCCATTCCAGTGCCTCACCACCCTAACAGTAAAGAACTTCTTCCTTATATCCAATCTAAACTTCCTCCGTTTCAGTTCTGACCCCTTACCCCTTGTCCTATCACTACAGTCCCTAATGAAGAGTCCCTCCCCAGCATCCTTATAGGCCCCCTTCAGATACTGGAAAGCTGCTATAAGGTCTGTGAAATACTTTCACAGTTATCTTTGTAGATAATAAGAGAGTTGAATTTGAGAATGTTATAATGTACATATGAGACAAAATGTTACAATATTTTAGAAAAGTTTCCTTCATTGCAGGTTCACAGTTGCGGTTAAGGTAAACGGTAAAAAATATGGTACAGGCACTGGTAAAAATAAGAAGGAAGCAAAAGCAATTGCAGCAAAAAAGGCCTGGGAAATGATCGAGAAACAGGTGAGTAAACTGTAGGATTTATTTTTTTTTCCAGTAAAAATCGAAGATGAATCTCTGAAATTAGCCATTGGAGAGTTTCTAATTATTGAAGTTGTTCTGTCTTATTCAATGCTTTACTTTAAAAGGAACTTTTTCTTACTGTTCTGCTACAGTGTTGGTACATAATATCAAGAATGTTTCTTTCTCTGCTCTTATAGGAGGGTAAGGAAATGTATTTGCCTTTCTTAAGCTGCCTTGGTACATCCAGAATGGACAGTGTTCCTTTTTCATCTTCACAGCTGTTCAGTAATTCGATGTCTTGAAAACATTTGCAGGACATTGTTCATTATGCCTGTTGCCTCTCTCATAAAACTCATAATATTGCTTACTTTCACTTAACCTGATGCATCTTTGTCATTATATTCTTCATTCTTTTATTCTACACTCTTTGTTCTTCCTTGATTTAGTTTAGGTTTGAATTTTGCTCCTCTGTTTTCCAGCACATGTATTGTTGGTAGCCATTCTTTACGTTTCCTTTTGACTCTGAATGCTTGTTAGCACCTTCTGACTGAAATCTCTCCTTATCTGTTTCCATATGCTTTCTATTGTGTCTCCATCATTACTTTAACACAACTGCTGCATATTTGCTGATGTGTTATTAATGCTGCCTAATCATGAGACAGCTGAAAAGGTATGCTTTCCCCTCTTGTACATGCACAGAGGCATTTGCAGCCCTTGCTAATCGCAGCAGCAGCAGCATCGTGCTGCCATCCTTTTTTTTTGTCAGGGTTTAAAAATATGAAAACAATTCAGAAGGCAGCATTGGCTGCTTTTTTATTTTTTTTTTTTTTCTTTGGTACAATAGTAGAAAAACTGGATTTGCATTTGCTTGTAAACCCACGGTAGTAATTCTGGGTTGGGGTAGCTCCCCTTTGCCACAAGGGACTCGGTTAATGCAGACTTGGGATTCCTTGAAAATATTTCAAAATGCTGACAAACTTTGCAGCTATGTTAGATCTTGTGCATTGTTTATCTTAAGCTATCTATTAAGTTTAAGTTTTTAAGTTACCTATTTTGTTTATTTTATAGCCAGAGAGTCCTTCAAATACCCAAGCTGCAGAATTATCAACAACCCAGATGACCTTATTACCTGTACAGTCTGGTGACTATGTCAGCCAACTAAATACGTATTCACAAAGGACCTTGCAAAGAGTCAATTATCCTAACACACGTACTGGAGATGCCCATGCTCCTGTGTAAGATGTACTTTTGTCTCTGTACTTGCTTTTAATATTTCTTTGTATTGTATAACACTATGACCCACTACCATTAGTTATCCTGAGTAGCATTAGATGAATCTATAGAAATACAATAATAATTCGGACGTAGTCTGGAGAGAATCCAGTGGAACACCATTAGGGTGGTCAAATAGTTGGAGGAAGTGGTATGAGAGGCTAAGAGGACTGAGTCTGTTTAGCTAGTGAAAGAGATGGCATGATGATAAAATGGTAGTCAGTGTAGACAAATTATTAGTTCTCTTGGTTGTAGCTCCGGCACCTTGGTTTATTTCTCAGCATGTATCTTGGAGACCTGTAGGAACCAAGTGCCAAGGAGTCTTTATGTGTTTGTGTCTCCTTCTATGTGTATAGCAGTCAGTGAGTCACAGAAACATTCCAGTTAATGACAGCTGAGGGATGATAAAGAATATCAATGTATTTTAACTCTTGACAGTATCTGCTGGAAAACTTCTCCTCTATTCCCCTGCAAAATCAACCATTTTAAAACCTAAACTGCGAATACTTTGTGATTGTGGGTGCATATGATGATGGTTTGAGGAGTTCAATCTTAAAAAGTGCTAAATATTCACTCTCTGACAATTAGTTAACTTGAAGGCATGTCAAAATAGTTATCTGCCTTTATTAATTAGATTAAATGTGCACTGGAAATACTGTCCTGAAGATTTATGTTTTGGATTTCCATTCTATGATGTCAATTGACCGTAGTCTTTAAAATCATTAAACTAAGACTTGTATGGGATATAAGATGTTAATCCCTGTTGTGTTTTCCAGGTTTTCTTGTCGATGTATAATTAGTGGTTATGTGTATGGAAATGGCACTGGACCTTCTCTAGCCGCTGCAAAACAAGCTGCTGCAAAACAAGCATTTGAGAAGCTAGTTGAGGAAGGCGCTATAACAGTATGTGCTATATTTCACCTTAAAATGGGAGTTTAATTCTTGCATCTGTAATCTTTGAACAGATTTCCTCATTGTATTTAAAATCACATTCCAAGGATTCCACTTAAGGAAAAAACAATCCATATTTTGGTGGGTTTTCTGGGCTACGGGATTCTGTAGGTAAAATTTTTGTTGTGTTTCTATAGTCAATTGATGGATTAAAAAAAGAAATCTCACAGTCGGTATCTCTGCATTTCAGAAGAGGGTCTGATATGTTGTCAGTCAAGGATGCACATGTATGAAAACATTCTGAATTCTGACTGCTCTAATGTACTGGGTGTTTCCCGTGTGAGCTGCTGTTGAGCTGACTGGCTAAGAAAATAAATCTCTTGCTGCCTTCTGTTGGATCAAAAGTGTACCGTGCAATGCCAGAAAGGCAAAAGGGGAAGTGGGAATCAACAGGGCTTGCCTTCTGTAGTATTCCAAAGCAGAGTCTAGTAAAACAATTACTAACACCTTCCTTCGGAGAGCAGAGCCCTTGTCTTCATGTTGGTGGCCGTATTTTCATATGTGCAAAAAATCATCAGAATCCTAATAGTGATCTAAACTCACTTCTGAAAGGCAGACAACAGTATATAGGAACTAACTTAAATGCAATTTAAAGGGAAGGAAAGCAGTATGGTGGAGGAAAGAACTCTTTTGAGTTAACCATGGAATTAATTGCCTATTAAACCTCTAGGATGCTTTCTTAATATTTTCCTATGTTGTGAGCTCATGGGTCTTTGGATTTTCGTTGAAGTCTGAAATTTCCTACTTAAAAAGAACCTCTGTAGCTGTTACTCTAAAATTGGGGTATTGGTTGTTTTGGTTTGGTTTGAATTTTTATTAATTCCCATCGATGTGTGTGTAACAAACAAAATGTAACCAGGAAAAAGTAGTAAAAGCCCAGTACTCCCAAATTAAAGGAAAAGAAAAAATAAAAGAATGTTTGGTATCATTGACACATAAACTTTTTTGTCTGCTTATGGCCTGTAACAATGGTAGGTGTTGCTTTTAATGTTACATTTATGCTCTTAAGACATGGAGGGGGGGAAGAGGAAGAACCTCTACTAAGTAGTTAGAATTAGGTTATTTTAGTGAACCCTGATTTAGTAATCTAGGTTTTGCAGGGTTTTCGCACCAAAGATGTTAAATGTCTTTTTGTACCAACTGAAATTTTCTGTTCTGCCTATTACACATACTAAAGCCTTCATAATTCTTGTTTTCCATGCAGGCAATTGCATGTGCAGTAAAAACATTTGCTATTTATAGCTGTTACTTTTATCCTGATTCTTAACAGGTCCAAGACTCATGCCTATATCTATGTAGTCTAAATATATAAATATGTCTATATAGTCTAAATATGAGTGGGAAAATTGCTGTCTGTGACAGGGCCCAGTGTTCTACTCCTCTGGGTGGAAGTTAGGCAGATGCCTTACTTCTGCAGGGCTTTGAATCTTCAGCGCAGCTAACAGCTTCCACTTAGGATCTTGTAATCTTCCTTCTCCCCTCTTTGAATGGGATTTTTTACATGCTTTTGTTAAACTTTTTTTTTCTGTTGTTTTGTTTCTGTTTTTCAGATGGGAAATGGAACATCTAACAGCAACTCTACATTTAGTGACAATAGTGATTTCCATCAAGTGTCAACTCAGTCTGACTTGGAGTAAGTTGGGTTCACTGATGATGTGCTAACAAAATGTATTTACTAATCTTAGAAGGTCACGTGTTCTTGTTATTAATAAAATCTGTGTTAGTTTTTTTTAATGCAGAATAAAGCTGTTTGACTTCTTACATGCCAGAGAAAAATCTGTTGTGCAATTTTATTTGAGTGCTTATGGGTTAGCTTGTAATTGTAGAGCTGTCAGATAATATTTACTTTTTGCTGTGAGTTTTTTCAGAAGCAATTTTATGGTGTAAACAGAATAACCTTACCTCATTGTTATAATGGCATTATTGCATGCCAATTTTAACACATTTTCCTGTTATGGTACTCTTGTCAACTCAGTATAATACAACTCAAATACTTTTCCTGTGCCTCACATTCTGCTTTCTTCTCTGTTTTTGTGTGAGTTTTCTTTGTGAGATATGGGGTTTTCGTTTGTTTTCTTCCATTCCCCATATACAAGGGGAAAATTTGCTTAGTGAAAGACAATGAACCTGCAGACAGTTTCATTTGTGATTTGGAAACCCTAGGTCTAAGCCTTTTGAGTTCAGCATTTAACTGCAGTGCCACAACCACTTCTTTTATGTTTTTGTGGGATTCTAAAGCAAGCCAGTATGTATAACGCTAGAGGTGGCTGTGCTGTCTTGACATAAAAACCTGTGTTTAACCTATTTATTTAAAGGCGATCATAAAATATGTATCATATAGATAGATCATAGAAATAGAGGATTATATTACAAAATGTTGTTGTTTTATTAGCTTTCCAGCATAAAGTTTTGTACTTTAAATGCATCACAATTGTTAATGATTTTCCAGGTTTTGGCTTTAGAATCTATGGGGGGGGGGGGGTTATGCCTTTTTCTTTGTTGTGGTAATCATTTTATTTGTTTTACTTTCACGTAAACCTAGTTTCTTCTTTTTCAGTAGCAACAGTATTTGCTTTAAAGACTCAGCTGCAAATTTGGCAGAAATAATGGAAAACATGGCAGTATGTGAAAAGCCTTCGCCTTCTCAGGTGTAGTATGAAAATGGTCTTCCTCATAACTACATTTTAGACCCTGAATAGAGCAAGCTTCTTGAAAGAGTGTAGCATCAGTTTGTTCCTTTATCTACTAATCACTAGAAAACATCTGCGATTTTTCCCTAAGTATATTTAGGACATCTGTGCTGTTAACCGTTAGACACTTACTTCTGTACTTTAGACCCAATCTATGTGCTGCTGACCAAATGGGCAGTGCTCCCAAGAAAAGGAGCCAAACTAAGTCTGTATTCTTCTGTGGGAAGAGTATGATAATGTCATACATAGCATATGTGAAAATTAGAAGCTAAGATGTGGCTTCATTCATATTACATTGCATATATAAGTTATGAACACATTTATAGACAATTCCTAGATACATTCTCAGACATATTTTAAACTAAATATAGTTAAAATAGCCAGGATATTTCAGTTAGAGTGTTGTTTTTTTTCTCTTTTTCATTTAGAGAGACACACCAAGTTCTGCTCTGAAACTCCGAAGGTACGTGTCTGTTTCTAGGTTGTTATCTCCCATAAGCTGTATTGCAAACCACTGTAGTGTTTCTGTATCTAGTAAAGAAGTGGCAATATTGGGAGGTAGATTTCTTTTGCCAGATATTAGGAAAATGGCCATTATAAGTTTTGCTTTTATCTTTGTTACAGAAAATTGGCAGCTAATTTTAATAATGTGAGAGACAAGGAAGAGGTAAAAAAGATGTCAGATGAGAGTTTGCCAGGTTTGGACACAAATACCAGTGAGGGAAATGAAAGCCCATACACTGTGAATAAAAGGTAAGAAGGACTTCTATTTTTTTTCAAGATTTGTATCGCAATCACAGTATGTAGTGGTCTAGATTTGAGGAGTTTTTTAATCACAGTATCACACAGTATCACAGTATGTTAGAGATTGGAAGGGACCTCAAAAGGTCTAGTCCAATCCCCCTGCCGGAGCAGGAACACCTGGATAAGGTTACACAGAAATGTGTCCAGGCAGGTTTTGAATGTCTCCAGAGGAGACTCCACAACCTCCCTGGGCAGCCTGTTCCAGTGTTCTGTCACCCTCACTGAGAAGAAGTTTCTTCTCAAGTTTAACTGGAACCTCTTGTGTTCCAGTTTGTACCCATTGCCCTTTGTCCTATCATTGTTTGCCACTGAGAAGAGCCTGGCTCCATCCTCATGACACTCCCCCTTTATATATTTATATGCACTAATAAGGTCACCCCTCAATCTCCTCCAAACTATAGAGACCCAGCTCCCTCAGTCTTTCCTCATAAGGGAGATGCTCCACTCCCTTAATCATCTTAGTTGCCCTGCGCTGGACTCTCTCCAGCAGGTCCCTGTCCTTCTTAAACTGAGGGGCCCAGAACTGGACACAATATTCCAGATGAGGTCTCACCAGGGCTGAGTAGAGGGGAAGGAGGACCTCTCTCGACCTACTAACCACCCCCCTTCTAATACACCCCAGGATGCCATTGGCCTTCTTGGCCACAAGGGCACAGTGTCGGCTCATGGTCACCCTGTCGTCCACCAGGACCCCCAGGTCCCTCTCCCCTACACTGCTCTCTAACAGGTCGTTCCCCAACCTATACTGGAACCTGGGGTTGTTCCTGCCCAGATGCAGGACTCTACACTTTCCCTTGTTATATTTCATCAAGTTATTCCCCGCCCAACTCTCCAGCCTGTCCAGGTCTCGCTGGATGGCAGCACAGCCTTCTGGCGTGTCGGCCACTCCTCCCAGCTTAGTGTCATCAGCAAACTTGCTGATAGTACACTCAATTCCCTCATCTAAATCATTGATGAATATATTAAATAATACTGGTCCCAGTACCGACCCTTGAGGCACTCCACTAGATACAGGCCTCCAACTAGACTCCGCCCCATAGACTACAACTCTCTGGCTTCTCTCCTTCAGCCAGTTCACAGTCCACCTCACTACCCGATCATCCAGACCACACTTCCTCAATTTAGCTGGGAGGATGCTGTGGGAGACCGTGTCAAACGCTTTGCTGAAGTCAAGGTAGACCACATCCACCGCTCTGCCATCATCCATCCACCGTGTTATTTCCTCGTAAAAGGCTATGAGATTGGTCAAGCATGACTTCCCCTTGGTGAAGCCATGTTGACTGCCCCTCATAACCCTCTTATCCTTGATATGCCTTAAGATGGCACCAAGGATAAGGTGTTCCATCACAGAATGTAGAAAAGTACGGCTGTAAAAATAACTTTCAAAGCTAATCAGTATTTGAGGTACTATTTTTTCTTTTTCCTCTGGAAATGTCGGTTTCTAGTATAGCAACTGACATGCAATGTCCTTTGATGGTTACACCCAAAGGTCATTTGTGTGAAGATGTGAGAGTGATTACCCTACATGCTTTCAGGGGTCAGGTTCCCTTTTTATTTGTTTTTTTTTTAATCTTTAAGACTGTGATTTAGACCTGTATAATGCCGAGTGATCTCTCGAAATGATGTTGCAGCCAGTGTAGTAGACCAGTCAGGATCATTTTTAGATCTTAGAAACTTAACATTAAGTATGCTTAAAGTTTTAAAGTTTTTATATATAAATATGTATATATATATATATATATATTTTTTTTTTAAGATTTCTTGAGAGTTTTAAGAATATAGAACCTATTGGTGAAGGTGGCTTTGGGAATGTTTTCAAAGCAACAGCAAAGCTTGATGAGAAGACCTATGCAGTCAAACGAGTTAAATTCGCAAAGTAAGTACTGTATATTTATTTCTAGTTTTTATTTTAGGATAACCTTAATCAAGATTTTAGTACTTTGTTTTGTCTCTTTTATAAGTCTGTATGTGTGTAAGCAATTTTCATTATTAGTCGCATGTTCTTTCTGATAAACCTATCCTTTATTTCTAAGTGAAGCTGAAAACAGCATGTTGTTTTTTGCATGCACCGGAATAATTTCAGTTGCAGCTGTAAGGAAGTAGATTTGTTAAGTTCTACCTTCCCTGAACACACTAGTGCTCTGGTTATTAATACTGCAAAATATGTTTGAAGAAAACCTGCTGATTAATAGGACATTGAAAGCAGCACTGTTACTTTAGAGAGGTTACATGGAAAGTAATGCTTACTGACTATAATTAGGGAAAATAGAGAAAAATGTAAGTAATACATTTAGTGGTTTCTACTTGGAAAATGCTTTATATATGACCCATGTAGTCATTATTCTCATGCTGTGTTACTTGTTACTTACAAGTGATGATCCCATTTTTTTTTAAGTGGTTTTCTGTTGCCTGTCTCTAGTGGAGTATTTTATCACTGGCTGAAAAACTTGATTTTCTTTTACGTAATCTATACAAAAGGTTTCAAGTTGGAAATACCTGACCCTTACATAGTTCAACTGCCCATCAAATTCTTGTGATCTTCACAGATACTTGTTCTTTTCATTGGTATTGCAATCCTGAGAACTACACTAACAAACATTTTCATGATTCTTCAAAGAAAGACTGATGGGCTGATGGGTTTGAACTTACTTCAGTAGGCACTGTTAGAAGGACAGGACAAATTTAGTAAGAATTCTTCCTGAGTATTTCCACTGACTTCTGTATATGTAAACAAACTTCACAGCAGTGACCAGAAAACATGGGTGTTTGCTACATTGTGTTTGGTTTGGAACTTGATGATCTTAAGGTCCTTTCCAACCCTAACTATTCTATGATTCTACATGGTGTAATTATGCACTGCAGCAATCTGCTTTTTTTTTCAGGTTTTTTGTTTTTGTTTGTTTGGGGGTTTTTTGGTTTTTTATTTGTTTTTCTTTTTGGTTTTTTTTTAGTGAGGCTTTCATTTCTAATATGGTTAAGCCACTTTTTTTACTTTGAATAACTGGGCAGATGAAAGAAACCCCACAGAATTTGTAATAATAATTTTGAATTTGAATGAAGAATATTATCATTTGTGGTTTTTTTCTAAATGAATGTAAAACTACTTGTATACTGCTACTTTATATCATGACTTTAACTTCATTTAATATTTTTATTGGGAAATGATTCCTCCCTCACTCCAAATAGGAATGTGCGTGAAGTAAAACAACTTGCAAGACTTGAACACAAAAACATAGTGCGGTATTACAATAGCTGGCCAGGGTACGACCATGTAACTTCTCCAGCCTCAAGGTAACTACAAAATAGTAGTTTGCACTTACAAACTTGTTTGCTATAGTGAGTCTTGTGTTGTAAAAGGAAAGGCTGGTGATTGGTTTTACACAAATATAATTGCATACAGATAATTCCATAGTTCCTGCTAGGAAAAAGGTACAGTCCTTTTCAGCAGTAGGTTGTATATAATTAAGCATATTTATATCTTCTTTTCCTTGATGAGTAAGATATGTAATTTTCTCTTTCTCCTCTTTCTTAATATACAAAATTTGCTGAATCTATAGAAGAGTATAAGAATGTAGAACTCAAAATCTGGGGCTAGAATTAAGAACAGAAACTAAAATTTGCCTGGCAGCAGGCTGCCAAATTCTTGATCAGAAATTTCCTTTTTTGAGCAAGTACTGGCCACCCAGTAGCTCTCATAGATTTAATGATTTCTCTAAGTTAGCCTTTTAACCATAATGCCTGAAACGGTTTTGGCTGTTGAGAACAGAAATACAAGATGAAATGTCTTTCATTTAGAGGTAGTCTTCCAACACTAAGACTTCTGGGAAGACAGCGGTGAGAGTTTTACTTGTAAGTTAGATTATTAACTTCTCAAAGGTTCTGTGGTAAGCTTTTTTCACTAGCTGTAAATTTGTACCTTTCGGGTAGGTTGCCTAGCCTCTACCTAGAGCCATGAAATACTAATGGATTCAAAATTATAGTTGGCATGGTATCTGTCCTATGTGGTCAGTAAATAAAGAATAAAATGGAGGGGAAATGTCTCATCAAAACCTAACGATTAATATGTTGGAGTCTCAGTATCAGTAATGCATTTTATATTGAACAGTTATTGGGTAAAAGACACAAAAAAGTCTTCAAAGCTAAGGTCCCAGCCTGGAATTCTGCTTAGTGACTTGACCTCAGAACCGCAGAGTCCCAAGCCATTTAATGTTTCTTCTTTCAGTACCTCAGGCAGCTTTATTTCAGGACACTTGAATCACATAGTGCAAGCAGGAAGACGTGGTGCCCCCTCTTCATATTGTCCTTCCCCTCCCCATCTCCAGCCCCAGCCTATCCTATGGGCTGATGGTGAGGGATATCTACTGAAAAGTGAGGGTGTCAGATGGACAAATATGTTTCATCTAGATTTCCAGCTTTCAGAAGGATGGAGTTTGAAAGAATGTGAACATTTTGGGTAGTAGAGGGAACTAATTCTGTGTTTGTTGAACAGAATAGAGAATACCTGCCAGGGACTTGCAGCAGTTGCTAGAGGGCACAATGTATGCCAAGGACAGTGCTACCTCTTCCTGTATAGACATGACATGAACCAGAATTTGGACATTCAGAAATCATTTGGTGTGAACGAAGCAAGCAAAACATTGGGGATATTCCAGGGGTATGGAGCAACTGAGCCAGGGACTGTTTGGTTTGCAGTTCTATTTATTTATATCCAGTACAAATTGGTCTAGAATCTTTTTCAAAAGCAGAAGGCTTGCAGACCGTGGTTTGGAGTACTCCAAAACCTGTAATTAAACAAACTTTTTAAAGAAGTGGAACCTGAGAATCATTGATGGCTTGAGAGGAATTGTATCTTGCCAATTTCAACATGGTATAAAATTTCCTTTTGCAGGCAGAAGTCAGACAAAGAAATTCCCTGTCTTTTCATTCAAATGGAATTATGTGAAAAAGGGCCACTGGAAAACTGGATCGAAAAGAATCGACGAAACCGAAAGTATCATGAAATGGCACAAACCACATTTTTACAAATACTGGAAGGAGTAAAATATATTCATTCTAAAGGCTTAATTCATCGAGACCTCAAGGTAAGTAGGATAGGTAATAATAAAAAAGATAAAAATAGTACTCTTTGGAATTTCCTAAAATGTTAACTAGTTCTAGTCTTTTAGTGTGTTATGTACCCCAGTAGTGTGCCTCTTCTGATATTGCTAGGAATTGTTTTTTCAGAAACTGGCTTGACTTCATCCTCAAGTCAGAAGGTAAACCGGAGGATCTCAGAATGCAGTTAAGAAATCTGCAGCCATCAGTTAACAGGCATTTTCAGTGTATTATGTGTTACTGGGTCACCAGACTGCCTACCAGAAAAATAAATACTAACTTTACTGATAAAATAATTAGAAGTAAGAAAGTGAAAAAGTTGAGTCTAGGAAGTTTGCTCTTGCCATATTGTAAAGGGATAGTTCATCTATCCTAATACATGCCGTGTTTGATACCAGCATATTCTAGTTGCTCTTTCATTACATCGGCAAACATTTCAATGCTGCTTTTTTGGATAGGACTTCAGTCTCTACAAGTCCACAATCTTTATATTGAAATAAGTTCAATGGAAAGTTAGAAGTGGTACTGTGAGATGCCTGTAGTAAGCTCTAACACTGCGATTGTCTGTGTACAGATAATGCTGCTGTGCCTAGAAGAAACTAGGATTTGAGTGGAATTCAGTGTGACCCTAAATGCTTTGCCCATGCATCAAATTCCAGGGCTAGGACTGGAGACTAAGAAGCATTTCTGGATATGAAATGTTACATGCACAATGTACCTGAAGAACATTAAAGCATGGCAGTTATGATTGAGCTAGTGGAAAAAAACCCAACCCATTGCAGTTACTGTGTCATGTACTATTTTAAATTGGGTTTCTGTTTTTAAAAATTGCATTTTTTCCTCTGCTTCCTACCCCATCAATTTCTTAATGCTAATTTCTGTGAACAATTATCACATTTTATGGGAGCACTTCCGTGGCTGATTATGCTTGACAATAAACCTTGGTCATATAGTGATTTTTCATTTTTTACATATAGCCTCAGAATATATTCGTATCAGATGAAGATAAAATAAAAATAGGTGACTTTGGTCTTGTGACTTCTGTGACATGTGACAATCTGACTGAGAACACAGGAACAAAATCATACATGGCACCGGAACAGGTAATTATCCTGCTGTATTAGTGTCTCTGTAACTAGATTTGCATTATAAAGTCAGCATTGGATGTTCCTGATCCTAATCTCGGTATTAAACAAGGTTGCCTAAAGTTCCATGGTATAACTGTATATGAGCATAACAGCATTCTGGAGAAAGCTGTCTGCAAGTGTGGTGATTTTCTGCTGCTGTCCTGACACTGTGTGCTGTAAGGAATGCTCTTGCACTGATGTGACAAACTAGTTGTAGGAGAAAGGGGTAACAACTGATGAGGAGCTCAAGTGGGGCCAGTCCTGAAGTCTTGGGGTGGGAATGTCTTGCTGTCTTCAAAAATTGTTTTAAGAGTGCTGTCCAGTTGGATTTGACTGCATTGTTCTTGTTCTGATCTTTGTAGCTCGGGGACAGATACGGAACGGAAGTAGATATTTATGCACTGGGGTTAATTTGGTTTGAGATTCTTTCGGCATTCAGTGGTCATGAGAAAGAGAAGGTATGTAATCTTTAAAAAAGTCTTGCTGTCATTGTTTTGCCTTGCTGCTGGGATCACATGCTAACGGCACGCTAGAAGCAATGTGTGTATCTATAACACTGTTTTTATTTACATTTTCCCCTTGCTTTATTTCTGTAAGACACCAAGTCCTCACACCTCTGTTGAAATGTAATAACCAAAGTAAAGAAATACTACTGGTTTTATTTCACTTATGTCTTATTGACATATACGTTAAAGCCCGAGCATGCTAAAGAATAATGTCTAGCAAAAAAACCCCACAAAGATGCTACTTCAGAAAGAAAACCAGTGTTACTTAAGCTTTTTTTGAAAAGGGATCTTTTATGTGTCTCTTGTGCTTTCTTGGTACTTTGCACATTAAGAGTGTAATGGCTTGTATGCTCAAACCTTCATATTTGTAGGACAGTGATGTAGCTGCTGAGGATGTTATCAAAGTAATTGCAAGATATACATACATGGTTGGACCCAGAAGCTCTTGAACAGTTAGCTTGGTCCTTCTGCCATCATGAGAAAACCATACCAATGTGTCTGCTTGACTCACAGGTTCAACTTGGGTCTCTTCAGCTACCCTGTAGCATTTTCTAAGCCATCTTGCTCCTGCTAATAGCTGACCGTGCTAATGTATTCACAGTTCCATAGTGTTATAGGTGAAAGGGCAAGACCAATTATTTAGTGTTGTTTCTTTGAAGCATAAAAATCTTGTGTCTACAGGTAAATGGGGAAGTCATGTGGATGGGAAGTCCTAGGATGGTCTTCAACTGCTCCATCAGTTTAAGGAACAATTTCCCTTAATGGAGGGATAAACTCTGTTGAATGTTACTGGCAAGCCCTGATCAAAGAACATCATGCAAAAGCAAAGCTAATGATTATGGCTAAGTAACTGGTTCAGATGATGCTCACCAGCAGGCAGGCTCACAGGCCTAAAGCTGAAGAGTAGGGGTAAAGCTCTAAGTTCATGGGAGCTCTTGTTTTACCGGATACTGGTAAAAAAACCCTTATAGGCTTGCTAAGCCAGGCTGTAGCATCCGTAAGACTGGCTAATGATTCAGGATGCATAGCTGTGCGCTACAACAGGACTGTCATCTTCTTTAGGCAAAAATTACACCAGTTAACAGCAAATGGATGATGTGGACTGCTCTGTTTACCTAGAAAGCTACATCATGTGGATAGAAACCCCAAAAGTTGACAGCACGTAATTAGCGATGCTTTCCGTGTTAGCTGCTTTGAACTAAAGCACTAAGTGGTACTGAAAGTAAAAGGGAGGAAACAAACCCACTTGGCCAATGGCAACATCCAAAGTAGGAAACCTAAGGAAAGATCCAAAGTAAAGAAAAACTGGTTTGTGCATTTTGGTTTTGTTTTTGTTTTTATTGTGGTAAGAGGCTATAAACCCACTACTTTTAAATTAAGAAGGATAATGGTTCTGAAGTAGAGGACTGCTGGAAGAAACACATTGTTTTAGCATGTGAAACTTTGAAGTTAAAAAGGGACAAACATAAAACCAAGGTAGAATTAGATGTAAAAAACCTGTCAAACTTTTCAGTTACTTTCTTTTTGAAAAGAAAGGGCTTTCTGAAGCCCTGCCTTTTTTGTATCAGTTGCATTTTCCTATTTACTTCAGTAACCTATATGAGTCATAAAGTGAGATGCAAAATATAATAAATGAAAACATCCTAAACCTGTTCTTTTTTATGAATCTCAGCTATGGAGTGAAGTTAGAGATGGTGAACTTCCAGAGAGCTTCACCAACCGATTTCCAACAGAGGTATGGGATTTTAATACATTATTTCAATTAGTTTATTTACTAATTAAAAATAATTTACTGATATTTATTTCTTTATACAGGCACCCATAATCAAAAAGATGCTTTCAAGAGACCCTTCACGAAGATACTCTGCATCTCAAATACTTGAACTTTTAAAGTCTGTTGATAAAGACAAGCCATTTAGAACTCATACTCAGTAAATGACCTTTGGAAAAACTTTTAGACTGTGTTTAAATCCAGAGTTTGATGTCTCTTAAAACTGATGAAATACCAGTACATGTCAGAAGCAACGGCAAGACTTGGGTTATGTCTTTTCCTTGGTGTTTTGCCTTCCTGCCACTGAGAAGCTTATCAGGGTCATATCACCATTCGCATCCATCAGCTGCAGACCAGAGCAGCATACTTCTGCAAGCAATCACTTGCGATTTTACCTGGAAACACAGGTTGTGGATGAGCTGAACTATATTCTACAGTACATAAAGTAACCTAGTCCTCGTCTCCTAGAAGACTGATGGTGCTAACTGGCCTGTGACAAATCACTGTATGCATGCTCTTAATGCATCCATTATCAGTTGAGGTTATCTACTGCCATTGAAGTGCTGTCTTGTGGTATGTAACTCAAACCTTTCTGATTTGTTCAGTGATGTTTTTAATAATTACTAGAATACTCCCATTAATACAAAGACTAATTTTGGTAGAGAAAATATGAGGAGTTAGTGTTGGGTTATTCACTGAATTTCAGTTCTTTACGGTTTGGTTTTTTTTTACAACAGTTCTTTACAGCAGCTCTACATTCCTGTTGAACACCTACTTCCTTCAGTGCTCTAGAACTTAAAAATACAGTAATAGAGTTTAGATTTGCTTTAAACTTCCAAAAACCTTAGATTTTGAGTGGGTGCTTGCTTAAAGGGAATAATATAAAGGGACGCACAGTAATTTTTATATTCTTATGGGAATTATTGCTGGTCTGCAAGTATTTATTGCTAAGTAAGAATCTGATTTACATCCTTTTCTAAAGCTTGAAGTGGTTTTTGTTTTTTTTGCCTTATTATGAATCACAAATACCCCATCACAGAACGGTTTGGGTTGGAAGGGACCTTAACGATCATCTAGTTCCAACTCTCCTACAACAGAAGCAGGGAAATCTTCCACTAGAACACGTTGCTCCAAACTCTGTCCAACCTGGCCTTGAACGCTGTCAGAGATGGGGCAGCCACAGCTCCTCTGGGCAACCTGTTACAATTTCTTGCCACATTCATAGTAAAGAATTTTTTCCTAATGTCTGATCAGAATTTACCCTCTCAGTCAAAGCCATTCCTTGTCCTGTCACTACATGCCCTTGCAAAAAGTCTCTCTCCAGAATTCCTGTAAGCTTCCTTTGGGTACTGGAAGGCTGACAAAGATCCTGATAAAGGTCCTGACAAAGCCTTCTCCAGACTGAACCCCAACTCAAGTGGCTTAGCAATTTCATCTGCTGGTTCCCTCAGGGCCTCTGGATGCATCTCATCAGGTCCCACAGACTTGTGCATCTTCAGGTTCTTTAGATGGCCTCAAGCCTGACTGCATACAGCACATTCTTCATCCCTGCCTTTGCCCTTTGCCTTCTACAACTTGAGTGGTGTGGATGGAGCACTTGCTGGTGAAGACTGAGGAAAAAACTTCATTGCCCACCTCAGCCTTCTCCATGTCTCAGGTAGCCAGGTCTCCTGTTTTCTTCCAGAGAGGGCCCACATTTCCCCTAGTCTTTGTTTTATCACCAGCATACCTATAGAAGCTTTCCTTGCTGCTGTTGATGTTCCTGGCCAGATTTGATTCTATCAGGGCTTTAGCTTCCCTAGCCTGATCCGTGGCTGGGAAGCACACAGCATTTTACTATTCTCTACCAAGTACTATTTCTCTGTTGTGGTCAAGATCTGGGAGTTCCACTGCCTCTTCCCTTTCCATGCACTGGGATCTAACTGACATACAGTTGTATTCAATCTTAAATATCTTGTCAAACCTTAATGATTCTATACTTCTATACAACTACTCTTACAATATGAAAACCGGTATATGCCAAACTTTATAGTTCTTGGACAGAGCATCCGTAACACCATTATGTTTTTAGTGTTAAGTAATACTGACCCTGTCCCACTATTTTTTTTTATACTTTTTTCTAGTACTTGTGTATTTCAGCAGTACATTTCTATTAGTGACTGTTTACAGTAGCAATTGCTGTTCCCTAAAAATAAAAGTCTATTAAAATATATTTTTATATATTTTATATACAAAAATCCTCCAACAACATGATCTAGCACTATTTTAGGGATTGTAGTGGTAGGACAAGGGGTGATAGGTTCAAACTTAAACAGGGGAAGTTTAGATTAGATATAAAGAACAAGTTCTTTACTGTGAGGGTGGTGAGGCACTGGAATGGGCTGCCCAAGGAAGTTGTGAATGCTCCATCCCTGGTGGTGCTTAAGGCCAGGTTGGACAGAGCCTTGGGTGACATGGTTTAGTGTGAGGTGTCCCTGCCCATGGCAGGGGGGTTGGAACTAGATAACCTTAAGGTCCTTTCCAACCCTAAATATTCTATGATTCTGTTTAGTTGCACAAAATATGCACCTTTATGTGCCATAGAATGTTGGTTCAAATAACGTCTATGTTTCATAACCTTTTTTCTCCACCAGGTCTAAGATTGTAAAGAAAAGAAAGTGATGTTTAGTTATCTTTGTAAAGATAAAAAAATAAATCCTGTTTAACACACTATACAATGGAGTTACTAGCCAGTATTTATTCCTTACTCAAACCTGAATTTTATTATCAGCTGGTCTTGTTCAGTTGGGTGGGGCATAAACAAAGACTATGGAAGGCTTACTTACCCTGCCTCTAATACCGTAGTTCAACTAGAAATACAAAGTTTTAATTCCTATTACTTTATGCATCAAATAGAGAATCTGTAAGATGCTTCAGAAATGTGAGTTTAACTGCCAACTATCCTTCTGCGTACTTTGATGTCAATTATTTAGTATGGCACAGCTTCATACCTTCTAAAAGATATTATGAACTATACATACTTATGTAGGGGTTCTTCCTTTAGAAAGGGGTTAGTCATGATCTGCAGCACTGTCTCCAGGGCAGTTTGAAGATAAATCTTCAGAGTCTACAGGATAAGCAGAGAAAAAGTGAGTAATTCCAGCTCAGAGTGGGACAGGGTGTGGGGGAAAGTTGGTAAACAAGTGAACACAAATTTTATCCTCTTTGGTGCAGTGAATTGGGATAGTGGTCTAACTCTTTCAGAAACACCTGCAACCTTTCACAGCTTTGCATGGTACTGGTTTTAATCTATTTTTTTTTCCTCAATTTAATATGAATACCAAATCAAATAACCATCTGTGTGGTTGGTTGTTCAGAGTTTTTTTTTATGCATATGAACACCTAAAAATTGGTTTATAATCAAAATGTACAAAGCTTTGTGCAAAAAACAGCAGGAAAACTAGCTATGGTAAAGCTTAAAGCATCCAGTAAGAGAAACATGAAGGATAGACTTTACTATTTGAATCCAGCTGCATAAGCAAAGTAAAACACACAACAGGTTTACTCTCACCTTCATAGGTTGTGCCACACCAGATGCAGTAAAAGTGGTGTTCTCTCAAATACGCAGTCAGGATGTGCAGCTTTTCTGATACCTAGGGATATGTATAGGTATGCAATGATCTGGGTCTGACACAAACAGTTTGAGCTACTACCTTTACTAAAATAGACTGTTTAACCCTTTTCTGTGGAAAAGCTACACAATACTGTAGCTCAGTAAGGCATGAAGTTCCCCATATTTGTAGTAGACTGCACAGGAATTCACAGTCTCTGAAAAGTTAATGGCTGTTGTTTTCTCATCCTTCTTTCTAGCTATGAAACCTGCACCCAAGAGCTAAAAATATTACCTAGCTACCTTATTTCAAGTATACAATGTTTTTGGTGTAATTTTTCACACCTAATCTCTGCAAATAAAACACATACAGCTAACAGCAGCTGTGTAATCTCGTTCTCAAAAGATGTGAATTTCCAGTGTCCCTCTTGAGATCATCTGAAGCATTTTCAGAAATTCCTTAGCGATTCTAAAATTCAGCCTAAGACATGAGGCATCCAAAATGAAAACTCAAAAGAAAATAACTTTATCATATACATGGTCCTGCATATCTTGGCAAAGACAAAAAATGTTTAGAATTTAAATTCTAGGCTATTTTTTCCAAAGACCAGCTTCAAAACCAATGAGCAATAAATCGGTGGCTTAGCATTTTGTATTATATCCTTTAACTGCTATAAAAAATACTGGTCTAAGATTGCAAAGAGGCCATTCACTACAGCTTCGAAGGTGACCTGTATACGTATGTCCTTCCTACTTATATGTATACATACACACTTTTTAAAGGAATATTTAACTGAAGTCTGAATCAAGCCATTAATTCAGTTGCAGAGCTTACACTTAAGTCTGAGCTTGTGCACTCATCTTCCTTGTCTTCTTCATCGTTTTTGTCTTCCTCTTCGGGTTCTAGCCAGTACCAAGTCTCCTTAGGAACATCGATATCCTTAAATAACGAAAGACTTAAATGAAAATTATCTGCCTTTGCAGGTTTTCTTGTTAGATGCTGGATAAAACCAGTTTTTCTAGGTGAGATATTAGATTTTAACTTTCCTGTATAATATAACCAAGAATCACTAAAACTCTAGTGGGGAAACTAAGCAGAACAGTCCGCAAGAAGGATTATTTACTTTTATCTTAAAAAAAAATAAATAAAATGATGGGGTGGTATTAACAGGTTAACTGACAAAAAAAGAAAAGTACTTGAAGTTTTCAATGGTCAGAAATTTTTAGTAGTTTATGTGTGACTCCTTACAGGTGAAAGGTACTTTGGTCTGGATTTTTTGTTTAGACCCTTCTTTGGTGAATCTAGTGATTACCTCAATGATGATCCCCATCCTTGGGTATACTCAAGAGCTGTCTGGACATTGCCCTGGACAACATGCTTTAGGTGACCCTGCTTGAGCAGGAAGGCTGGACAAGGTGATCTCTAGAGTCTCTCCCTTTCCGCGTCAACTACTCTGTGATGATGATGTTCCCTCACTTGAAGCAAACAGCACTGTCATTTAGGGAGGCTTGACACGGGCTACTGGAAGATAAGTTAACAGCTCAGAAGTAACCACAAGGATGTGGGAGCGAAAACAGGTGAGCTCTGACAATGCAAATTAACATAGGTCCTCACATAACTCACCACGAGGTTGGTGTACACCTTCAGATATCTTAATGGTGCAAACACGTATTTTGAAATATTTTAAAAGGACTGAAGTGTTGCCAAACATGAAGACTTTGGGCTAGTAACCCCCCAGTTTTAGAGAACACCCAAGAACTGACTATTTTGTTTGCAGCCTGTATGTCTAACCTATAAGCCTTCTTTCCAACCTAAAAACCCCCGAGTCTCACTTTTTGCATGTCTAATTGCTGGCAGGCCCTCTGGCTTTTTCGGAGGTCCCCTTCCATCTTACGTTCTTCTTGTTTGGTTTTAAATCTTATTCTGTTAAGAAAAAGTAGATGGATAAAATAAGCAGGTAGAGAAACTGAGACACATTACAGTTGATAGCTTTTCTAAAATAGAAAATCTAAGATTCTATCCCTCCTAATTCTCTCAGACCAGGACAACACTGAAGTTAAGAAGTCCCTCTGACAGTTTTTGTGGGAGCACACAAGTATTTCTTGGGAATGTCTTGGGTTTTTTTGGACCACACTACATTGAACACTGTTTCTTCATCAGGTTTTCCTAAGATACAAAAGAAGTGGTCCATTAAACATCCACAGAAGATGTAGCCTTCCCTAGGCTTTCCTTCTCCACATATAATAAGGAAATCGGGAGAATAAAAACAATAAAACCTAAAAGAATTCATCCTAATTTTAAAAATTGCTGTAGCAACACTGCTCAGGATTAGCTATGGCCTCCTATTAACAAAAATTACATGGTTCTCCGATTTGAAAAGTTGACTTAAATTACTATGTATATTGTTTGCGTTATTAACATCTACAGAAATAAATGATGCAGCACATGCTTTTAGTGTGCACCTGCTTTTGCTTTAGAACTAAGAAACATACTATATACTTGAACTCTTACTTCTCATTCAAAACATTAAAAAATAGCAACACATTATAAGAATAACCTAACTTGAAGCATAAAAAGAATTCCAGTTCAGGCACTGCTTGGAGCATCAGTTACATCATTTTACCTGAACTGATCTGCAGCTTGTTCATTTGCTTGCTTTTTCATATGGAGTTTTTGTCTATAGTTTTCCAGTTTTTCTTCAGCTTTTCTCTTTTTTAATTCCTCATGACCAATCCCACTTCTGCCTATGTTAATTCAAAACATGAATGTAAGCAGTTGAGAAGCAATGATACTTAACTAAGTAAATTAAGAAATATCACAAACCTGTTTTTATGTTCAGAGGGATAGGTTCAACAATGCCTTCTCCTGTGAAGGAAAAAATAGGTTAATTTAAGAAATCAAGTCTTTCTCAAACTATGCCTTATGCAGTATATTCAAGCAGGCAAACAGCTTTTACCATTAAATATGTACATTTTCCTGTGGTGGTTTGTTGTTTTTTTTTTGCTTGGAAGTTGAAAAAAGCCAAATCAATGCATGCTCAGTGCATTACAAATCGCCCAGCTGACCTGGAAATGCCTCTCTCTTTTGGCTTGTCTGCTGGATTGCTATAAATCTTTTCCAGGAGACTACCCAACTGAAAGAAAATGGCCTTGACTTGACAGGTATAACATACCTGTGGTGAAGACTGCTTTGTTACAGGCTTCTGTACCATTTTTCATTTGAGACTCTCTCAACTTGACAACTTCATCTACTAAAGCTTCGTAAGTGTAGGCCAGTGTGTACCATTTCTTCTGAAACCAACTACAAATTCAGAGGGAAAGGCTGACTTTTTGTGGAACACTATTAGCTTTGCAAGACCATGAAAATATTCTTAAAGCAATTCCTGTGGGCATGCAAGTTCCCTTGCATCTCTCAACCTACACCATTTTTTAGGAGATTTACTCTTATCTTTTGCTCTGCCACAACACATTCACAGTTCAGCAACATTAGGGTTTCTGGAGAGGCACTTATCCACCCTAAATATAAAGTGGCAGCTACAGTCTGTAAAACATGAAGGTACATCTGAATATAGACACACACTTCCAGTGACAGCTTACCACTTTTGCCAAGTGCCTGGCCGCTCTTGTAGCCCATCTTCTGGAGCAAAGCAAAGCCTTTGTTCTCACTGCCCAATGCACTTTTCAGTACCAAGTCACGTCTCTCTTTTTCTTCTTCTTTTATGCTCTTCTGTCTGTTCTTCTCGTTGGCTTCTTTTTGCTTTTCTTCTTTCTGAATAGCTTCCTTCACCCGTCTCACCATAGGCAAACCCGGCCTTACATCCTGTCTAAGAGTAACTCCAGCAAATATTAGCACTCTTAAAAACATGGTTACAATCACTTAAGAGGAGAAAAAAAAAAAAAGAGCCACCTACTTAATAAATAAATCAGACATGTAGTCTTCCTCTTCTTCCTCCATGTTTAGCAGGCATGCTCTGTTCCAACCCCTTTCCTATAAACGCCGTCAACACGTTTTATCACCTATTTCATTTCTCTGCACTTCACCTGAGAGGCAGAACCCCCTTTCGAACGGGGAAGCACTTGCCGCTCAGGCCTGCTGCGCTTCGTGCGCCGCCGAGGCGGGAGGGGCTGACGGACGACAACAGGGGAGACCGAAGGAGAGACCGGACCGTGACCACTTCCTTTCCTCTCCCCTCCCTCCTTCCTCGGGGTACCCGTACCAGGCCCAGCGGCCACAGCACACTTTCCCCGCCGCCACGGCGGGCAGCCGAGGGAACCCCCGCACTCACCCGCCTGCGTCCAGCCCGGCGCCTGCGTGCGGCCACCCCCGGCCCTCCGGCGCCTGCGCACTTGCCGCTTCCTGCTCGGCGGCAGCAGGTAGCTCAGGGCTGCCGGGTGGTGTCGGAGTTATCGCTGGGCTGAGGGGCGCAGCCGCTCGGGCGTCCTGTCCTCGCCGGTTCTCTCTCCGCCAGCCCGGCCGGGCACGGTGCGGGTGAAAGCGGCGAAGCCGGCTGGTGGTGGCCCCGCCGTGGGGGGTGCATCGCTGCGTGGGCCGTGGCGGCGCGGGTGAGGGGGCGCGTGTGGCGCAGTCTGGCTGGGGCTGTGTTGTCCCGTTCCCCTCCACCTTCCCGGGGGCCACGGCCGCGCTGTCACCGCCTCACGCAGCCCGGAGCTGTCAGGACGCGGCCGCCGCACGGTAGGAGGGAAACGCGTCCGCGGTGCTCGGGATGGGCTCCGTGTGTGTCTGTGTGCTGCTGAACGTGGTGGTGCCGTCCTGAGGCATTATCTCTCGAAAGGGTTTTGGACCTGGGGAGGTGCTACAGCCTGTGAGAATGGCCGATACAGGCAGTGGGACCCAGGCATAGAAGCGTATTCATCCGATGTGGTGCTTCAGGAGGATGTTGCTTTTCCTAAACGTGCCCAGTTTTTAGCATTTTGGCTTAGCTGACTGAAGTTCGTGTGTGATGAAAGATCTTAAGGGTTCGGTTAGGCTATGAAACGGTGGCTGGAGAATAGAAAGAAACTCCAGTACACCTGCATCTTTTATAGTCCCTATAATGCTTCAGTCTAGCTTGCCGGCTGACTTTGCCTGTGGGAGATCCTGTGGGAGGTAACAGTGTATTTATTACTTGTAGCATGCACAGCAAGGCGCAGCCCTCACCAGAGTCAGTAGAACGTGGTGGACATTTTTGGCTGAGTTTTGGAGCAAACCTTCTGCTAGTGTAGGTGAGCTTTGGATTGCTGACCAACAGCTGTATATCGGGCTCCAAGTCTTCAGTTAGGTCAGTATGTGTGTATGTGTTCAATCCTAGAATGGTTTGCATTCAAATGTGACCTTAAATATCATCCAGTTACATCCTAACCCTAACATCCAGTTAACCCTAACCCTAACCCCTGCCACTGGCAGGAACACCTTGCACTAGACCAGGTTGCTCAAAGCCCCATGCAAGCTGACCTTGAACACTGCCAGGGATGGGGCAGCCACAGCTCCTCTGGGCAACTTGTTCCAGTGCCTCAGCATTCTCACAGTGAAGAATTTCTTCTCTTTTGTGTAACTTAGATCTCCCTCTTTTATGTTAAAGCCATTCCACCTTGCCCTGTCACTGCCTGCTCTTGTAAAAAGTCTCTCTCCAGATTTCTTGTAGCCTCCCTTCAGGTAGTGGGAGCTGCTATAAGGCCTCCATGCAGCTTCCTTTTCTCCAGGCTGTCTTCGTAGGAGAGGTGCTCCACCCCTCTGGTCATCTTCATGGCCTCCTCTGGACTTGCTTGAGCAGCCCCATGTCCCTCTGTGTTGGGGGGCCCAGAGCTGAACGCGGTACTGCAGGTGGGGTCTCACCATAACAGAGTAGAAGTGGGTTCTTGTGTTCAATCCCTTGTGCTTCAGTGGCACAGCTGAATGTATGTGTGAATTTGTTTGTTGAGGGCTTATGTTTCCTAAGTTTAGGTGAAGAGGTAGGGGAGTGTGTGGAAGCAGAATATGTTCATGGCTCTAAAAGCCAGGAAAAAAAACAAACACTTATCTGGGGAGGAAAGGAGTAGCACCTGTCATATGGTATCCCTGTGTTGTGCAGGTGTGATGAGCAGTGTGGGCCGCTGGCTTAGTATGTAAAGAATCATAGTGCTGTTGTTCACTGTGTTTCTCCCTAGTCTCATGTAAAAGTGTTTTGAGGTGATGCCTCTGTGCATTGTTGACAGACAACACCTCCTTAGTTCTTCATAACTTTGGAGGTGCTGGGGAGGGCTGTATGTAGTTCTTTGAGTGGCTCTTCCACATTTCCTCATCTGTCACTGGAGATATATG
Source organism: Neopsephotus bourkii (assembly GCF_033783945.1). Taxonomy (NCBI): domain Eukaryota; kingdom Metazoa; phylum Chordata; class Aves; order Psittaciformes; family Psittacidae; genus Neopsephotus; species Neopsephotus bourkii. The sequence goes on along the minus strand of NW_026901776.1, from coordinate 7,361,094 downwards.
CAGTGAAAAATACTATATTGCAAATATAGTATAATGCAAAGTACCAAAGAGCAGAGACTTAGTACTGCAGACATCAGGCTGCTTTAGTTTCATCAGCACCAAATCATAAGGTGAATTTAGAAATGTAATGCAGTTGTAATATTAATATGCTGCCCTTTAGTACTGTCTGATGTGGGGATTGCTTAAAAAAATATTTAATTTAAAATCACTTCAATTGACTTTAAGAATTTGTTGGGTTTGATCACTGAATGAGGAAGCAGCTGTGAGCACTTGAGAGCACAAGTGGAATGATGCAGCTGTTGAAAGACATGCCTTACATAATACTCCTTAGTTGCTATGCTGGTTTTGATTTGCCAGAGACACTAGTTTCAGCAATAGTAGTTGCGGGTTTGGGGGTTGGGTGGGGATTTTTGCTTTTTGGGTTTCATTTTTGCTGAAGAAGATTGATTGAATTTTGTGCTTTTTTTAATTTTTTTACATATGTTTTCTTTTTTCACTCTTTTCAGCCTTAAACGTCTACAGTTTGTTGAAATGTGGTTTGCTATGCTTGTCTGCAGAGTGTTTGCTTGCACTGATAGCATGCTTCATGTAGTGCTTTGTTGCTGCCCTCCCTCCATTCACTGTCTGAGGAGGATTTCTGGTGTTAGTCATTTGCCTGTTGGGGAGACTTGCAGTTGTTTGGCTGCTGCTTCTAATTCCCTCTGAGTTTCAGAGGGCTTATTTGTCCAGCATTTAAAATAATGCCAGTGGGATCTGGGAAGCCTTAGATCAGTTCTTGTCTCTTTTAGGGCGCTGTTCTTGCCTCTCTCAAGTTTGTGGTGGGTTCATCACCTTCTCACTTTGTTGAAGGTGTTGAGAAGGTGTCCAGGTTCATGTGCAAGCTTTGCGAGTGCAGATCTTGATTAAGGACAATCTTTATTCTGTTTTATGTAAGAGGAGACAGAGAGATGACTCCTTTACCTCTTTTGTGTGTGGATTTGTTTGGCTTCTTTTTTTTTTTCTTTCTCCTTCTTTAAACAGGGACTTCAGTATGTTCTTTTCTTGGGTAAGAGTGAGCACTCTGAAGATGCCTGTAAGTGCTCTTTATACAGTTAACAACTCTGCTTCCTGAAATACTAATGGATATACTCAGTTGTAAATATGTGAGTAGTATTTCAGTGGGACTGCTTAGCTAAGACAAGTCTAAACAGTGTGAACCATGATAATCTGGATTTCATCGTTGTATTTTTTTCATTTTCAAAGCTTTGTACTGTTATACTTTATGCTAATATTGTCATTTTTTATTTTAGAATTGCTACACAAGTTTACAATAAAACTGGAATTTAACCAGTTATGGAGCTGGCTCACAGTTTGTTGCTGAATGAGGAAGCATTAGCTCAAATCACAGAAGCAAAGAGACCTGTCTTTATCTTTGAATGGTTAAGATTTTTGGATAAAGTGCTGGTAGCTGCTAACAAGGTAATTTTGTGGTGCCCCCCCCCCCCTTCTTTCTAAAACATTTGTATTAATTTCATGCTAGAGAAACTTGATGGGTGATGGCCAGATTTCAGATTCAGCCTGAAGAGCCTCTGTACTAGTTTGTAGGTGTAGGCAGTCAGTCTGACTGTTATATAATACATAGCTTGGTTTGAGTTCTTCATTGTCGTAAGTATTTGGAAGGCAAAACCTTCCCTTCCAGAGTAGGGATTCTTGATGGTAAACAGTATTAAAAGGTGTTCTAGGCAGGCATTGCTGTATTTTTAGTAAGTATTTAAAAAAAAGCAAAACCAAATGGAGTAACAGTGCTAATTCTGAGCATTTAGCATCTGTCTTTGCTATTATTGAATGTATCTTAAATCTCTGTGAGACAAGCAGTTTGCTGACCTACATACAAGGGGGAGTGGTATAAGGTTTACTTCAATCTCTTGTAGGTTTTGCTGGGTGTTGGAGGCAAGACAAAGGATTAAGTTACTTTTCTTATTTTTGGTCCATTAACAGACGGATGTCAAGGAAAAACAGAAGAAACTTGTAGAACAACTAACAGGACTCATCAGCAGTTCCCCTGGGCCACCTACACGAAAACTACTAGCAAAAAATCTTGCTGCTCTTTACAGCATTGGAGACACATTCACTGTTTTTCAGACACTTGACAAGTGTAATGACATCATCAAGAGCAAAGACGATACTGCAGCCTACCTGCCCACAAAACTGTATGTTTAAGATAACTGGGGAAAAGAGAATTATTTTGAAGTAGTCCTGGATATTAAAGAAGAATATGATCGTATATGTGCACGTTACATTTACCTTTTGCATGCTCATTTGTAGCTAACGTGCTTGGTATAAGAGAGGAGAAGAGCAGGATTTGGATTGTGGAGGGCAGGACTCAAAGGTGACACGTACATGGCTAGGTGAAAGTGAGATGTTTTCCTTTAGGAGAGGGACTGTCTTATGTCCCTTCATATGTTTATGTCATGGAGAGGATAACAGTTGATGAAGTGATGCAATGAAGAGATCCTGCTAGTGGGAATTATTGCTGATGGCAAGCAGGTACCCTATTTAAGATGAAACCTGCAGATTGTCAAACAAGAGTGTTATCTGTGCTCAGAGAATTGTAAGCAAATGTTCAATGCTTTTTTTATTTTTCCCCCCATCAGACCTTGCCACTACCGTGATAATACTGCATACGTCTCTCAGAGTCTGTATACTTGGATGTGTGTGTGCATGTGTGTGTGATCCAGTTCCTCTTTACTCAGAGGAGCTGTCTCATTAGTAGGGGTGGGCTATAATGAGTCAGTAGTAAATAGATTTACTAAAGGGCAATCTACCCAAGAATTTCAGGTTTAAAAACAAGGCTTGTTCCTTCATGATGAAAAGCTGCATGTTTTCAGGAGCTGCTTCTTGACTGGCCTGAAGTAATTTGTTATGTAATCATGGTAGTGTTACTTAAAAAAATCCTAATCGCAAATGGCAAGGCAAGAAAAATGTCTATAAAACTCTTTTTATGGACCCAGTGACTTTTACAGTGCCTATAAATGTTCTTGCGTTATGCAGTAATTTATATATTTTAAGTTTAGGCATGGAAAAAAACCATTCAGTATCTACAGAAACGTGAGCATATATTAAGGGATAGGGCTTATCTTGCAGGTGCCTGGAAAAGAGACAGTTTATTGAAACACAAAACCCTACTCTTGCTGACATTTCAGCATATACTTGTCTTCACAATCTACGTGTAGATTTTATAGTAATAGCCATTCAAATACATTTGTGTTCTTAGAAGCTAATTAAGTTTTTCATTACAGTATAAGTAGTGGGGGATAATTAGTTTTGTATTCATCAGTGATGGTTAAAACCATTTTTGAGCATTTTATCTTCACTTACATGATACAGAAAAAGAGTACACCAATTAATGCCTTTCTTTCATAGGGCTGCTGTGGCATGCGTTGGAGCATTCTATGAAAAAATGGGCAGAATGCTGGGTAGTTCTTTCCCAGAAACAGTGAATAATCTTTTGAAATCTCTGAAAAGTGCAGAGGTAAGTTGCAGGTTATTTATATATGTGGTCTTGATTCCATTTAGACTGAAACCTGCTTCCCCCAGAAGGGTTTACCAGAATGCCTGATTATCTACCTAGAAAAATGCAAATCACTTACATGGTTAGTATCAAGTGAAACACGGGCATGTATTTTTACTGCAGAAGAGTTTTTAGAGTTTTGTCATACGATTATAGTAGTTGCTTCATAGTGACATCATTAATTAAAATTGTAAAATGGTTGTATGTACCATTACTAACTACTGCATTAGGATTTCTGCTCATGTACCCTGAGTAAACCTTCAGTTGTTTAAAAATTAATAATAAATACTTGAGTCTTGCACCAAGATGTTGCTCTGCATGTGAGCAGGATACATTGCCCCCAAAAAGAGAGAGCGTGTCATGATACTGGGAGGATGTGTCCTGTGCTGTTGGGTGTGCTTTTGGTTAGTGTTTTGGTTGGTGTGTTTTGGGGTTGTTTTTTTTTTTTTTTACTCTCCCACTGTAACTACTTGCCTGTGTGCAGGTATAGTAGAAAGCTGTTGACTACTTGGGATTTCTGTTCTCCCAGCTGTTTTTGCCTTGTTTTCCCGAGGTTTCAGCCTGGGGTGGGGGGGCGGGAGGTGGGTAGGACAGAAGTATCTTGTCTAGGGTAATATGTTGGATCATCTTAATCTATGTGACAACTGAGGCAGTTTGAGTAAAGCTGTGTATAGTGCTTACTGCTGTCTAAAACCAGCGAGGTGTCAGTTGTATATGGCTGCAGTGAAATGTATTATAAATGTTTCAAAAAATATTCCTGCCTGGAAGCAGGAAAAATGCAGAATTATGCACCTGGTTCAATATGAATACTGTGTCCATGTTTTTACATAAATGTTTTTGTGTGTATGTGCAGTCTCAGGGCCGCAGTGAAATTCTGATGAGCTTACAGAAAGTCCTGAATGGACTTGGAGGAGCAGCAGCTTCTTGTCACCGTGATATTTATAAGAATGCCAGATCTCTGTTGACGGACAGATCTATGGCTGTACGATGTGCAGTGGCTAAGGTAGGTTTGTTTATCACCAGTCCTCTATATTCTTGTTCTGTAATTGTAAAGTACCTGCAGTCTAATAGCAACTGTTGTTTGTGATAGGAAATTTGATAATTACTTGGGCAAGGTAAGTCCTTATTTGTTTTCACTAATAATTTGAATTACTTCATGCAAACAGAGGTACTGTAATACTGTTTTCCCTGCTTCTTAAACAAACATGAGATAAAATATCTTAGCTGTGAGCCTCAATGTGAAAAGTTTTTGGTAACAGTTCTTTTGTTGTGCTTTCCTCTTTTAATTTTTATTTAATTATTTACCTATTCCATGAGGTTTCTGACTGTTTACTCACTTGGTGAGTGGGAGAGTGTGTGTGTGGAAATTAACTTTTAAAATATTCATATTAAAATACTTGCTGAATGAACCTGATAATTACACTGACACTTAGATAAAAGGTAAGAATGGTCTCCACTGGTGCTCAGCAAGTCTTTTTTTCCTACAGTGTCTGCTGGAATTACAGAATGAAGCAGTGTTTATGTGGACAGCTGAACTAGAGAATGTTGCAACGCTGTGCTTCAAAGCTCTGGAAAACTCAAACTATGGTGTGCGAGTTGCAGTGTCAAAGCTTTTGGGGATGGTCATGGCTACAGCACTGATACCAAAACAAGCAACAGGTACAAATCCTTCTGAATTTTGTTTCCAAGTGGACAAAATGCACCTTTAGTACCATGTTACATGACAGTGTTGTATCATACATTGTTGTTCCAGAAGATGAAAGCTTGTAGGTGGATTGTTTGGTTTTATAAACTCTAAGTTAAAAAGAGGAAATGAGTGCAGAATCTCTGTTGTCATAGAAGGAAAGAGCAAACTAACAAAAATCACCTGGGAAAATGAGCTTATTTCTTAAATACGAAAACAAGCTGTTATCTGAAATATTGGCAGGATTTGTGTTCGCAAGACAGTTTTGAATTGATAAGTCTGGTTTCAAGATCATTACTTGTAATGTTTGGAACTTTGACATTAAATGATAGCTTTTCTTTTTACAAAAGTGATGCGGCAGAATGTGAAGAGAGCCACGCTTGAGGAGGTTTTGGAGCTTATGGCCACAGGATTTCTGCGGGGAGGATCTGGTTTCCTAAAGAGTGGCGGAGAGATGTTAAAAGTAGGAGGATCAGTCAATAGGGAAGTGCGAGTTGGTGTCACCCAGGTTTGTCATGAGCTGTAGTATTTTTAACTTTTTTTTTTTTTAAGTAAAGTAACATTTATACATAACTGTCACCATTTTAGTAGGGAAAATGCACACTTTTGTTCCTTACTTGTTTATATGTTTACTTACAAGTCTGGTTTGACTCACCTGTTTTATTAGATGTATATGTAGTGTCATTCATCTAAGCTACTTTATTATTGATGTGCATTAACAATAGCTTGAAATATGTGCCAAGGAAAGCTTATTTAATCAGTGTATATGAGGTGGGATTAACTTGCAAAAATACTGGAAACCTTAGTATGTTGAAGACTTTAGTTCCACTTTTCAATTTTATTTCTCTTTAGGGAGGACACACTGTTGTCCTTTTGTGTGTGCTCTTTTCAGCTGCTGGGTAGTTTACAGCCCTAATTTGTTAAACTGCATTTCTTCACTCCATATGTCTGTCTTGAGTAGCTGAAATCTCCTGAATGTGGAAGCTCCACTTGTCTGATAGAGAAAGGTGGCAGCTGCATCTCTTCAAGTTCAGGCATTCTCACTCTGACATACATTTCAATATGCTGCAGTAATTTGCCAGAATCCAGATTTTTTGATCGTGGGGTATTTTGTGAAACCCTTGTTACTTTTCTAAGCCCTTTTCAGGTGAACTTGATGGAAATGTCTGGTCTTCATTGTGAATTAGAACACATTAATGTTGCTGCTGTTATTAACATATGTTCTTAAAAATTCTAAAGAGGCACATATTTAGAGCAATGGACTGGGTTTTCTGGCTGACATCCAGAGTATTTAGTGCTTCACAGAATGTATAGCGGTATAGGGGCTACTCTTGACGCTAGAAAATAGTTTAGTTTCTACAACAAAGACCTGTTTAATAGATTGATTCATCCTGTTTAGCCTCATTAGGGTTGCTTATTACTGACTGGTATTGCTAGTGTACTGCATTATGCATGAGTATAACTGTAGTGTTAGTCTTTGGTGACTGAATATAGTCTTTCATTTCTGTTTTAATTGGATCTGTTTGTAATTTCTGAATTTGCAGGCCTATGTTGTCTTTGTCACAACGTTGGGAGGTCAGTGGTTGGAGCGCAACTTTGCTACATTTTTGTCCCATGTACTTGATCTGGTCTCCCATCCTCGTGCAACTCAGACCCATGTGGAGGCCGTTTACTCTCGAAGATGCGTGTCCTTTATCCTGAGAGCAACTGTGGGCAGCTTACTTGGGGAGAAAGCACAGATTGCAGCTGCCAAAGATATATGTCAAGCCATTGGTAAACAAATGAAGGCAGTGGGTAGGAGCCATTTTTCTTTCTTTGAGACCAGTTAAAAGTTACTGTTGTTATTCTGGCTCAGCCATTTTCCAGCTTTCTCATACTTTGAGGAGTAATTTTGTTCTGAGGTGAAACAGTTGCTACCTTGTTAAAGTTGCAGGCAATTGTGTTATGTATTTGGTGATTGAAGAACTCTTCTTTTTTCTTTTTTTTTTATTACTTCCCTTCATATAAGGGGGATGAATTTCTAAATTTGTACTGTAGTAGACATGTAAACATGAAATTGATATTGAAGTCCCTTTTCTTTGAAGTCACAGCTGCTGCTTCTGGGATATTTTGTAGGAGAAAGAACCTGCAGTGAGATCTAGGAACTTAATTGGGTAACTTTAAGAGGGATTAGTGGCTGTGATTAATTATTTACAAGTTTTGGTGTTTGGTGTTTTTTTTTTTTGTTTGTTTGTTTGTTTTTTGTTTTGTGGTGTGGGGTTTTTTTTTCCTTTTTCAGTGTTATTCCATACACATGTGCATGCAATTTTATATGCAGAACCTAGGTATGTCAAGATTATCATTTTGGTTATTCTCTGTAGATACAATACACATGCTGCACACACGTATACTTGCTTTTGGTATGTTATACTATTAATCCTACCTCTTAGTGCTTTGCATTCCATAATAAATGATGGGCATAAGTCTTTCGTGGCCTTGTGATGATTGTATTTGGCTCATAGCTGTAAAACTGTTTCTCTTCAGAACACAGTTACTTTGCAAGTTCATGCTATGCTCAAGCTTGTGCCTTTGTTTTAATATAAGGTTGATGTCAAAACTGAACTATCCTGTGTATGGTGAGGTGTGATTCAAGAGGAAGTTAAGCAAAACATTTTTTCTTTCTTTTTTGCAGAAGCAGTAGTGAATGACACTAACAGTGAAAATAAATCAGGAGCAGCTGATGTAGCTGCAAGCCAGCATGTAATGGTGTGTGCCCTCCAGGAACTGGGTAGTCTGGTTCAGAGTCTGAATGCCACTGCATCTCCTCTTATTCAAGAACCCTCTATTGGTATGCAAATAAATTTAAATAGATGAAACATTTGAGCAATGAATATGAAATATCATTCAATGTAGTTAAATAATAAATCAATATATAATAAATAAGTTCATAAAACTGGCATTCGTTGTAGTATTGCAGGTAGCTACATTTGTCCAGCTCATTTCTAGTGTTTAGTACCCTAACTTTAGGTCAAGTTTGATTAAAGTATTAAGGAACTGTTTTGATCCAAGTTTGCTTGCAGCTCTTTTTTAGGGTGATTAAAGTTGATTTTTAGCATTGATTTGTTTCTGATAATAGCTTTATAGGAAATAAAAGGTTTTGCTATAGAGGGCCTGAAATATTTGCTCCTGGAAAGCTGTATTGCCCTCAGATACCAAATTTCTGTGGGGACGTTAAGAGTATTTTGTTGGGATGAAGCTGTGGATAGTCTCATTTTAAGTTCATAAGGGTTTGTATGGTATTTTCCTCTTGTTTATTTTGACGTCCGAATTCACTTTTACACTATAGTGTTGGAGGTTTTTTTTTCAGTTTGCAGATGTTGGGGGGGTTTTCCAATTGAAGTGCAAGCTGCTTTAGATATTTAATTATGTAGATTGTTGTCTTGATGCATATGACATCCTTCTCATCTGTTTTTGCTCCAGCTGTGGTGTGGGGAAGACTGTGCTCGTAGTAATTCCTTCTGGCTGCTGTGCCCTGTAAGAACAGAGGGGACTATCTCAGAGTTATTTCTACCTGCTTATTCATAGCAGCTAGGAGAAGTTATGCACTAGCTACAGAAAAAGCAAAAGATAAGGTGTCAGTGGGGGCTTTGAAGTAGGAGTTTGCAAAGTTAGAGATCTGGACTAAGGAAGGTGTTGGTGTGGAGACGGACTGGACTGAAGAGCTCAGTTAGAAAGCAGGATTAAGTAGGCATAGAGGTTAGGAATGTGTAGAAGGATGCAGGATAACAGTGGGAGACAGCACTGTGTCAAAACTAGAGTACAGCAGTCAGTGACTTCTGTAGCATGTGCTTTTCTATGATATGAAGCAAACCCAAAGATCAGTCTTAATGTTGTTCTGTTACTGGCAATCTGTGTAAAATAAGTCAAAATTGTAGCAATCATCTCATCCAGTGCCTATTCCATTATGTAGGATTACTGCCTCTTTTCAGTTGTTCAAGTAGTAGAAGTCAGTGCTGTGGCTTTGGCAGCTCCAGCCTTGCTGGTAAAAACCTGATTTGGGGCAGCATAATGCTAATAATGTTTCCCTCTTGAAGAAGAAGGTGAAGTTGTAAAATTCAAGTACTTTAATTCTGATTTTCTTAACTTTCATGTTACCTGTCTAGTATCAATTTAGTTGTCTGTATATTAAAAAGGTCGTCATACCTCTAAAACTGTAAACTCTCTTTCTGTAGGTCTGTTGGAGACAGTAACTTCCGTTCTTCTTCATCCCAGCATGGCTGCTCGGCTTGCTGCCGCATGGTGTTTGCGGTGTGTAGCTGTGGCATTGCCTTTTCAGTTGACTCCATTTTTAGATAGATGTGCAGAAAGGCTCAACAATCTGAAGACCTCCCCTGAAGCTGTTAGTGGCTACAGTTTTGCAATGGCTGCTTTGTTGGGTGGTGTGCATCAGTGTCCCTTAGGTATTCCTCATGCCAAAGGAAAGGTGAGATGAGTGTTTCATCTGTGAGTGTACTAAAAGATACTTTTTGTCTAGAAATAGTAGTTTTGCAAAATGTGTGATGGTAACAACATAAAGCATTATCAAAACTGGGCTTGTGCCTAGAAAGAGAGCAATGGCCAGAGCATGTGTTTGTAGTATTTCAGTTATAATATTTACCAGCTTTCTCTCCCCACCCCTTTCAAATTTGCTTTCTTGTTTAGCGTATTAATGAATAATTGCTGAAGAGAATATTCCTGTCTGCATTGTCATATGCAAAACACTGATCATCTACATGAAGTGTAATCTGCATTCATTCTTTATGGAAGGTCAATTTAAATGATTTGAGAATATCTTTATATATAGTCTGTGAGGGTGGATGTGTTGCAGTAGCTTTCAGTGGCTTAATTTATGTATTTAAAATACATTGGTTTTCATCATTGCTGCAGATGGTGGTCAGTATTGCTGAGGATCTGTTACGAACTGCTGCACAAAACAGCAGGCTGTCCTTGCAGCGGACTCAAGCTGGATGGCTTTTACTTGGAGCACTTATGACTTTAGGTTTGTAAAAATGGATGTTTTTTGTTTTGTTTTAATGCTTGTCCAACATTTCTTACATCCATTGTGGCAAATGGTTTTTACATGTAATCAGTCCAGTATCTAGCACATATCAAGGGAAACAGAGTATTAGTGATTTATTTTGGCATTGGTTTTTTTTTGCTGGGAAAAGGTGAAATATTAGTGTTTATGTAAGCTGAAGGATAGTAGAAGGTGTGGTACTTAAAAAAAGAGTTCTGCTCTGTTTTTAGAAACCCAGTCTTTAGTCATTCTATGGAAAGGGCAACCCCTCATCTTCCTTCCTTAATCAGCGCAGAAGTGGAATGTAAATGAAACACAATGAGCATTTCAACAAGTTGCATGTGTGTGTCTGGAGAGGCAACAGTACTGATTATAAGTGCTATCAGTTTAAAAGCTGTTCAGCTGTCTTTTAAAAAAGCCAACCTTATGTTCGTATCTGCCATCACAGAAATATCAGAAGATGTATTTTGGAGGTTCTATGTATACTCTTGGATTTTGCAGCAATAGCAGTGGGTTGTGGGGTTCTTTTTGTTTTGTTTTTTTTTTAATACAGGAAAATATAATAAAATTCTGTTGCATTCTGCAGTATTTTGATCTCTCAGCAAATACAATTTGTTTCGTTTTGTTTCTCTAAATTGCCTCTTTTATTACTTTTTTTCTTCCCAGCTTACTGCCATGTTTTTCTAATAGTGTATCCTTATTTTAGTTGTTCTTCTCCAATATATTTTTAATTCACTTGCACTGAATCTTCTAGAGCTTTTTCAGAAGTTTTCTTTAAACTTGGTGGTTAAACTAGTTACAGAATTGGTAGCTGTCAGTTATTTTTCTGTTCATTTTATGAGCAAGTTTGGACAGGCTACAGAGCTTGCCTTCAAACTAGCAGTAAGTAATCACAGAAGTCAGAATGAAAAGATTGTAAAAAAAAAACAGTTGGCAGTGGTTATGTATTACATGACCCCAGGTATGGAACTGCCTATTTCCTATTTCCAGTACTGATACCAACAAGCAGGCTTACCTATAGTATTTATTTGCCACATTTTCAACATAGAAATGAGAAAGAATATTTTGGGTTTTTCATTGCTCAAGCAGGAGAGAACGAAGAAAAGTGAAATAAGAGGAAAAATAAAGAGCAAAAGCCTTCATGACAGATTTTTCACTAGTTAGACAGAGGCTTTTTTTGTTATACTGTTACTTCATTCTTTTTGCGCAGGTCCTTCTGTTGTTCGGTATCATCTGCCTAAGATGTTGCTGCTCTGGAGAAATGTATTTCCACGTTCTCTCAAGGAGTTGGAGGCAGAGAAGGCGAGAGGAGATTCTTTTACCTGGCAAGTAACCCTGGAAGGCCGAGCTGGAGCTCTCTGCGGTAAGGATTTCAAACGGCAAGATCACAAGTGTGCAGTAAACCAAAACAAGACCCTAAGTATTACAGAGAGAACTCTTGTAACTTCACTCATTTTCAAAGAAAGCAGGAAGATGTGTCAGATTTTCATCAGTGTGACCTGGTTTTGGCACACAGTTTGTATGAACATGTCGCATAGTCTTTGAATAACCATATTTAGTTGCTGCTTTTTGAATATTCTCTTAGGATCTGTTATCTTGCTCATGCTTTATATTTGTTTCAGTAAAATTTCAATTTAACTTATTTTGTTATTAGCTATGAGAAGTTTTGTTGCTCACTGTCCTGAGCTCCTTACTGAGGATGTGATCAGAAAATTGATGACGCCCATAGAATGTGCCATGACAATGATGTCACAGTAAGTAACAATTTTTGCTCTCTTTTCACTTTTGTCTTTTCCTGGCTCTGAAGTACTGAAACTGATTTGTTTTAACTCATATTCTGACCTAGTGCTAGGAGCTGCTTCTGAGGAGGTACATGTGTCTAATATACAGCAGCATGCATTTTATGTTAGAAAAACTTGCTCCATATGATTACCTCTGGAAATACAATTGAGTAATGTTACTCAGAGTAGTTTTCTGAACACTCTTTTCTTGTCTTAGCTGGAGATCTATCTTGTGAAAAGCTGAAAATGCTCTCTTCAGTAACTGCAATATTTCTTTTTGCCTCTTTTCCTGTTTTGATTCTGTAGTATTCCATCAGTAATTAAAGCCCATGGAGCTCATCTCAAAGCTAGTGCAGCTATGGTCCGTTTAAGACTTTATGATATATTGGCTTTATTACCTCCAAAGACATATGAAGGTATGTACATTTTTAGCAATTTTTATTAGATTACTCTTTTTGTTTTATTTTTTGGTGCTTGCTTTTGAAGCAGAAATGATTCAAAATAGATATTAGGAGTCTCCATGGGTCTTGTACTGTATTCTTCATCTTCTGTACATTGTCTTGACAGTATAAATGCAGAGTATGAATATTGCAAAATATTGAAGTAACGCTTAGAGTATAAAAGTTACAGTCCCTTTGGTAGGGTTGAGATATGCAGCGGTCATGTTCTGAACTCCAGTTTAGCTGTTTATATTGTTACTTAAAAGCTAGAGAACCCTATATATTAGCATACTTCAAGGACAGATGTGAGAATGAAGATTCAGATTGAGTTTCTGGTATTTTATTTTTTTTTTAACCATATCTGCTCTGTTATCCAGATTTGTGCTGTTATTAGTAAGTTGTCAGGCATGATTTGCCACATGATCTGACAGATTAGCTTTTTGGTTTGTTTTTCATTCATTAAATTTACATCATCATGTTGATGAGCAAATTCCCACAAAAATCTGAATTGTCATCCTGGAGGGAATGGCCTCATCTGTTGTTTAGAACATTGAATTTGGACTTGGGAGCCCAGGGTTCTGTTTGAAGCCTTGCCCTCAATTGTGGTCGTGTCGGGTTTACTTCTCTACTTGCTACTTGTAAAATCAAAGTAATGGTACATGTTTTGATTTGGAACTTTTAATCAATAGCTGAAATGTTTTGGATAAGAAGCAGCACCAATTCTTTTTAATGTCCATTTGTTTAGGATCATTTAATGCGCTTCTTCGAGAGTTGGTAGCAGAATTTACTTTGACAGACAACTCTGCTAATACAACCACATCGCTCCTAAGGTCTCTTTGTCATTATGATGATAGCGTTCTTCTTGGCTCTTGGCTGCAGGAAACGGATCATAAGTCAATTGAAGATCAGGTAATGTAAGCCCTGTAATAATAGAGTTATCTACAGTATTTGTCTGTGTGATGTGTATGTGAGGGAAGCCTTCTACAACTGAAACTTCGTGCCTTGTTTTTAGTCTTATTTCAGAGGTTTGCTAGATGCGAGTCCTTCCATCTATAGTGAACTGTTTTGATTAAAAGCTGCCTATAGCTGAGATATAAATTGCACAATGCTACTCATATGGTTGTGGTTAGCGAACCAACCTAACTTCTTTAAAACAAAGCAGCGCTCCCCACCCTGATCTTCCCAGTCTGGCAGTTCCATTATTTTATTCTGGGGTAAAAAAAAAAAGTTCCACTTAACAAATTTTATAATGAAACTGCTGTCAAAATATCAGTATTCCAAATGGTGTTACAGCAAGAAAAAGGGAAGAAGGGGGGAGCTGAAAGCACCTCTTCTGCCACAGACTTATCTAGTAATGGCAAGGTTTCCAAGCAGGCAGCTGTCTGGATTGAACAGATCCAAAAGCCGAGACTGATACTGGGTGTGAGAAACCAAGGGGAAACTCTTTCTGAGAAAAGATCAGCAGAAATTTGTCAAAGAAAAAAATTATAGAATTCCCTAATTTGTCATGGTGGACATAGTAGACTTCCAGTCTACCAGTGCAGTCCTCAATCCACAGCTTTCTGGGGCATTCCTACTCCTCTTTTCCCTTTCCCCCCCTTCTATTTTACCTCTAACCTGTAAGACAGAGTCACTGTTGGTAACTGAAGCCCTGTAGTGCATCACAGATTCTCTTGTTTTATTTTTTAGCAGTATGAAAGTCTCTATAAATGTTTGCTCTGTTTTCTGACCTTTAAGAAGAATGCAGAGCTACTAGATTCCAATTTTGTTTCAGGATTAAATATTTAACAAATCATGAAGATAAGCTTTTTTTTCTGTAGTGTTTCTTGAAAGAACGATGGTTAAGAAGTATTTTCATGATAGGTATGCTAGTCATTTTAATTCTGTTTCTAAATGTTTCTGTACAGGGAATTGCTACAAGCAAAACTGATAATTTAATATAGAATCATAGTATACCTAGGGTTGGAAAGGACCTTAAGATCATCAAGTTCCAACCCCCCTGCCATGGGCAGGGACACCTCGCTCTAAACCACATCACCCAAGGCCTCATCCAACCTGGCCTTGAACACTGCCATGGAGCATTCACAACCTCCCTGGGCAACCTATTCCAGTGCCTCACCACCCTAACATGAAGGAATTTCCTCCTTATATCCAATCTAAACTTCCCCTGTTTAAGTTTTAACCCAATATACTGTATGGGAACTCAATGCTCAGAGTGAATGACTAGCCTTTGTAACTAAATGTCACACTGTAGTTGCCGATTTGGTAGCTACTGTTAGTACCAAGATTGATCTGCTGTAGTCTGATTTCCATCTCTGACTACTAGGAGTAGTAGTCTGTGCATTTATCCAGCTGTTAACTGCTTTGACCCTCTGGGATTTAGCTGACCCCGTAAATGCTAGCGTTCATATGCATGGGGACCCTGCAGTTGCATTCAGGTGTCTGTAAGCCATTTTGGTTTTGTAAGCTACTGCATGTGTGTTTTTGTTATCTCTAGTATCTCACAAATTTTATGTGCAAAGGTATATTCTGAGGTATTCTGTGGCATTTTGCAGCTTCAGCCAAATAGTGCATCTGGAAGTGGTGCTTTGGAACATGATCCATCTTCTATTTATTTGCGTATTCCTGCTGGTGAAGCTGTACCTGGTCCCCTTCCATTAGGAGTATCTGTCATCGATGCATCTGTGGCTCTCTTTGGTGTGGTTTTTCCTCATGTCTCTTACAAACATAGGTCAGTTTACATCAGTGTTCAATTTCAGAATCTAACGCATTGTTCTCTGAATAATATTATATCTTTTTTTTTCTTTCTTAAAATAAGAATCTACTTTAATATCAACTGTCTTTAAATTCAAGTTTCAGTATTTGGTGTTCATTGTGTCTTAGGATTCCAGTGTATGTCTACCCAGTTTAGAAATAAGGCAATTTCCTCAGTTTTATTCGTTCTGAAGATTAGGGTTCAGAGGTGGAGACCAGATTCTCCTCTCCTCCATGTAACTGTAGTAATGTCTTTGCAACCAGAATTTCCTGAAAAAATACCCACTGTAATTAATTTCAGATCAGCCTTGAGAACATAGCAGCACTATCCATTGAATTTAATTTGGCTTCCACGAGCAAGACCATTTGATTTATACTTAGCAAAAAATTTTACCCGTGATGAAAAAGAGCGAATGGAATTCAGCTGATTTTTCCTTTGTGTTTTGCATTACCTTTGCAGAGTTATGAGTTGTCAGGACTACTTTTGTCATCCTGTTTAGCTAATTCATCGCTGAGCATGGAGTGAAAGCAGCTCTAAGATGCATTTCAAATTAAAATTATCCTTCAGTGCAATCCTGATGGGAACAGTTATTTTCCTACCACTCAGTCTCATTTTGCAGTAAGCTTGAGGCCAGCTTGCAGTATTTCAACTTGATCTATATCAGTTCTTAGCTTTGGAAAGATTTGGCTGGGAAGCTCTTGAGTAGCTAAAAATGCAGATTATTCATTATACTTCTGTTCTTGGTATCCTCTAGGGAGTACTCCTCCTCCCAGTAACACCTTCTGGCATGGTAAAATGGGGAAGAATTGAGGTTAAACAGGGAAACTGATAGGAGCAATAACAAGAATGCAGAGGGCAACACTGTTTTGCATGGCAGTGGAAAGGCAACTTTTTTTCCACTCTTGTCCTCATAGCTTTCTAGTTATACAGCCAAAAGTATCTGAAAACTCCCTTCCTCTTGGTGTTTTCTTCAATAGAAATAGTAAACATCTGTGGATGAGCTAAAAGACGCAGCAAAGGGACCGTTCAGAATAACAGCAACCTTTCTACCTAAAGTGTACCTTTCTACCTAAAGTGTACCTTTCTACCTTCTGCAGTCCCTGAAGTGTAGCTTCTGTGACTGAACTTAAAACGCCTTTTTATGTGTGGGGTTTTTTACCAGCTGTGTTTTAGTTTGTATTTTGAAAGAGCATCACTTAATATTATGTTCTTTCCTTTGTTTTAGATTACAGATGTTGGATCACTTTGCTGAATGTGTCAAGCAGGCTAAAGGTGTTCGCCAGCAAGCTGTGCAGCTTAATATCTTTACTGCTGTTCTTAGTGCCTTGAAGGTAAAACTTGTGAATTTGTAATGGATGCCAAAGCTCAACAATTTGATTCATCGATTTGTAGTCCATACAAAAGGTTGTTAGAAGAACATTACTAAAGTTACCACTTAAACATTCAAGTTTCAAAATGCCAGAACTGAATTTTTTTCAGATATTGGCATAAGCTGTTGTCTGCATTTATCAGTACAGAGCAAAGATGTAGTCAGCATTCTATAGTATTTACAATTTCTTAATTTTTCAGTCCTGTGGTTTTATTTGCACTGTACTGGTGGATTTAAAAACATTGTCATACGTGCTGAAAACTGCCCTCACGTTATAGAGTATTGTGCAGATGAGGCTTATATAAAAAAAACCCAACAAAATAACAAAAAGGGATTTGGGTTTTCATTTTGGATGTCTTAATTTTTTCTTAAGACTCCCTGATATTGCATAGAATTATAGAAGCTTATGCCTAGTCCCACTGACTTCACTTTGAGGTCTGTGTTCTCTATCTACACATGGAAATCCAGCCTCATGCCATCACGTTAGGAAGCTAGACGACAGAAAGTCACAAATGATATCCCTCAGAAATACTTGCTTTCAGTGAATTGCATTGCCTCAAGGCTTTGTGGAACACTGTCTTAGAGTGTAAGACTTCCATTCTATTAGGCAGTTTTTTAAAAGAGTTTCCTTTTTTCTTGATGCTGTTTTATATAGTTTCCAATTCGCGAGTCTGTTGGACAACACCTGTCATTGTCATACTTGTTCATCTGCAGAGCAACCAAGTCCTGCGCACTGAGAAAGCTACCCCGTAGATGTGCCAGCCTGTAGCTCAAGATTGGATGAGTTTCTTCATGTCTCACTTTTGCCATACAAAATCAGCTGCCTAGTTTAAGCTGATTGTTACTTCGGCTGCACATCTTTAGTTGATGGCAAAATACACTGGCTAAACAGCATCTCTCTTGCTTTGTTCTTAGAAATGTGAACCATGTTGCTACAAGTTGAAAAGCAGATTTTGAGACAGATAATCTGGAATTTCCAATACCATGCTAAATGGCCAAAGAACTGTCAAAATTCAGCTGAAATGAATATTTCAGAAGAGAAAATGAGAATCAGTTTTTTCCTCTATAATGCATAGTGTGTGTACGTTACATGTGTTTAATTATTTTTCCCAATGTAAAAGACTTGGTGAAAGTTGTAGTGAGAGGTGATGTACTATTAATGAAATATGGGAACCGAAGAAGCTGCAGAAGCAGTGGTTAATTTTATTTGGTTTATTTGTTTGTTAATTTTATTTGGTTTATTTATTTGTTAATTTTATTTGGTTGATTTATATGGTTTATTGTTCTGTAAAATATTCATATAACAGGCTGTATAAAAGTTTGCAACAATGTGATCATTAAGCAAAAAATAATGTACATAAAATGTCCGTGATTTAAATGACTCTTGCAGAAACATAACTGTGCTGGAGTTTCCTCGTCTCACAGAGAGAGATGTTGCAGTTAGATTTTACAGCTTCTCTTTTTCTGGAGTATCCTGTATAAACCTAGCTCAGATTCAGTAGCAGCAGAGTGCACATAGCGCTGTAATGCATTTGGTAAAAACGACTGGTGCAACAGGTCTTCTGGTATGTGAAATAGGCAGAGTGTTGGTAAATGTAAGACTGTGCTGTTGATCCTGAGTTTTAAAAATTTTCAACAAGTATATTTTAGGATAAATGACCACAAATCTAAACAAAAAGTGAAAGTGCATCATTTTTAATGGAAGGTCTCAAATACCGTAAGCTTGTTTGTACATTTTCCCTTTCTCCCATGCTTTGGAATGTTTGTTTTTTTAATGTTTTTTTTTTTTTTTTTCATTCAGGGTTTAGCTGAGAATAAAAGCACTTTAGGACCAGAAGAAGTCCGCAAATCTGCTCTGACATTGGTAATGGGTGCCCTTGATAATCCTAACCCTATTTTGAGATGTGCAGCAGGTGAAGCTCTTGGCAGAATGGCTCAAGTGGTTGGAGAAGCATCTTTCATAGCTAGAATGGCTCAGTACAGTTTTGATAAGTAAGTTGGTTTTGATTCAGAAAAGGAAATAAAAATATCATTTAATGTAGTTTGGAAGATTCCTCTACTAAATACCATACTGATTATTCTCTTCTCTTCATGCTTGATTGCTATGATTATGTAGATCTAACAAACCTTCAACCAGGGTCTTCTTTTGATTTCTTTAATGTGATTCTTCCAGGAATAAAAGCAGAGTTGTTAAACTAGTTGGAATGTGAAATTCTACCAATGAATAGTTTTTGATGAGTTACTTGAGAGTGACTAAACTGCTTCAGATAGATAAATGCAGCTTATGCTGAGTACATTTGTAACACAAATCGTGCAATAGTGGATCTGTTTAATCAAAACACCTTTACATATTGATGTAATTTATCTGCTGGCTAATGGTTAGATATAATCCACCTTCCCCCCTGGCCGCCCTCCCCACCCCGGATGTTTATCCCAGGTCTTTAGAAAGATGCGTGGTAGATATAACAAGACCATGTTTCCCAATTTTTGGCTTAAGTTTAAGACATCAGCCTATCTGTGAATCAGAATGCACCTGCTTCAAGGCTGCAGCCCATGTTTTTGGCTGTCCAGTCTGTATGCGCATAGCCTCAGCTCAGCTCTTTTACCATCATTTTATCTTGTAATAAAGTACGTCACCTTTACCATCTTTTCTTGAATTTCTATTATTAGGACTATTTACTTGGTTTCTTATCTAGGATTCAGGTTGCTAGTTGTTGCCGGTCTGTTCACACTGTCAAATATTTTTTTTATATTTGAGATTTGCATTTAGTTTGTTGTTCACTGACAGTTAAAAGCACACTTTCCTCTCATATACAGACAACCAGGACAAAACCTCAAACCTTTCTTTGTTCTAATTAGGATAGCCACTTTTTGTTCTCTTCCAGAACCCCTGAAAAGGTTTTAATTAAGAAGTTACGTATATGATATGATTCCAGAAGCAGAAGTATTCTGGAAAAGACTCAACAAGTCACTACTTCATACAACTAGATCATTAGAATGCTCTTCATTCTGGTTTAATTTCATTAATAAAATATTACTAAAAAAAAGAAAAAGAAAAAAGCTTTATTGGGAAAGTCACAAAACTCAGCTGTAGAAGAAAATAGCTGTATTAAAAGTTACTCAGTTGACTTTTCAGTGGAAGTTGTAGCTGTGGATTTCTTTGTCATTTCTCAATATGTGGTGGTGTTTTTCAGTTCTTGATTCCTTTTCACTGCAGTGGTCTAGTGATGACTTTTCTGATTATTAAGTTAGTCTGCTATGAAACACTGGTAAGCACTAGATGCTTTTCCTGTAGCCTTTCACTTCCAAAACTCTCCTTCATCTGAAATCACTCCTGCTTGTCTTATATGTAATCCAGTTTAATACGGATTAAGTACACTGGTTTTGCTTTTGTTGTAAAGGCTTTTCAAGGTCTTGCAAGGTGGCCTGCAGAACTTTTAGTCATTTGCACTGTTAAGGTACTTGAAAGGTTCTTTGTAGCAAACTGAGTCAATTACATGATTTCCTTTTATTTAATCATTGGTAGGTTAAAATCTGCTCGAGATGTTGTATCAAGAACAGGCCATTCTTTGGCTCTGGGCTGTCTCCATCGATATGTTGGCGGAATAGGTTCTGGACAGCATTTGAAAACCAGCGTTAGTATTCTTTTGGCTTTGGCACAAGATGGAACCTCTCCTGAAGTCCAGGTAAAAACCACAATCACCACAAAACTATAAAATGTTCAAGATTAAATAAAAAATAACATGTTCAGATGCTCTTTAATAGAGCGTCACATACAAGACAACTCATACAGATGTAGCATGTGCCAGGGAGCATGAAGAAAGTGGAACTTTACTTATGAACTTATACAGTATAGAATCCCAAATATGTACTGCAGTCAAAATGTAACCTCTCTGTTCATTAGGGAAGCAGTTGCAGTTCAGACTCGCAAGTGTCTGCTTGTCAGTGGCACCAGAGTAATTCACTGTGGGTATATTTCTAGCTTTACCGTAATTGCAAAGCAAAATGTGTTAGTTTTACCTTAGCTGTAGAAAAAGTTTTAATGACTGGCTAATGGTTAACATGAGTTACCTGAGTCTGGGGTCATGAGCAGTAGTTTTCTTTGCCAAGCAGTTTCTGTATATGTAACACTGTGAATAGAGTATGGCACTACATCATCTTTGGGGGGTTATATTATGATAACAAAATCTGTTGCAAGCCTACTGCAGTTAGGGGTCACAGAAAGGGGACTAGTAAGAGCCAAGTCCAAGGTAAGGGAAAAGTGGGGAGGAGTTTCTGTCCACGATGGACTGTAGACATGTGAAGGCTCATAGGAGGACAGATTGACTGCTAAAGGTTGCTGGTAGAGTACAAAGGGGACTAAATATAACGTTGAAAAAGCAATGCATTTGGAGCTGTCAATTAAGTATAAACACTGTGCAGTTCATGAAGTTTCCAAAGTTGAAAATACTTGGAATTTGGGAGAATGTATTGTCTTTACTCTCCCAGGAGAAATTTGAGGAGTCAGTGTCTTGATATGCCTTTACTCCCTCTTAAGTATCTGTAGATGCTGCTGTAAGAGGACGGGAGAGCTAGATGGACCAGTACATTTGTCTTTAAAGAAGTTAAATATTAGAGGGAAAAGCACTCCCCCACCACCACCCCCCCCCCATGAAATCTATCATAGCACTAGAATAAAAGAATTACTTCAGAAGGAGAAAAACAAACCCAAAACCCAACCACCTTTGGTTTTGGTGGGTTTTTTTTGTTGGGTTTTTTTTTTTTTTTTTGAGTAAGAACATGTGTCTTGTCTGTAATTATTGTTCTTCAAAGATTATGTTGTAATTGCCTGATATAAGAGGTAATTTCGCAAGTTTCTGCAAGGGAATGGTTATCTGAAATTGTGACTGGCTGTTACGTGTTAGCAATAGGAAGTTGTGTGCCACCTTTGAGTAGGGGCACTTTATACCCACAGATTGAGAAGCTGAAGCCACTGGTAACTGTACAGAATCATACTTCCACCTTGGTTTAAATTGTTTACTTGACAGAACATAGACTAGAGTAGCTTCTTTTTCTTTTCCTCAGTTAAACTCCCAGATGATTGCTTGAGATTGAGACCTCTGGAACACATCTGGAGTCAGAGTAGCTAACTGGAGATGTTTAAGCAAGGACATAACAGTTTGCATACAGAATGATTTAAATTTCCTAAATGTATTACTGAAAAAAAACCTTTTTTTTTTGTTTGCTAGACCTGGTCTCTCCATTCGCTTGCTTTGATAGTAGATTCTAGTGGACCAATGTACCGTGGGTATGTGGAGCCAACTCTGTCCCTAGTTCTTACTCTGCTCTTAACTGTTCCACCATCACATACGGAAGTGCATCAATGCCTAGGCCGATGTCTTGGAGCTATAATAACTACCGTTGGGCCTGAGCTGCAAGGTTAGTAGGAATTTGAAGTGAAACTAAAAATCTAACTTGCATAAAGATCATATATTGCAGTCTCAAAGAAAATAAAGTTTTTGTTGCAGTTTCGGGTGGGGAGGGAGTGGTGTTCACAAAGTCTGTTACAGTCATGCAAGCAACCTCACTTCTGATCATACTTACGACTACTTGGGGCTTTTTTAACTGCAGTTTGAGGTTTGTGTAAAGAAGTTGCAGTGGTGTATGGTGTTCTGGTTAATGGCAAATCTGCATGGAAGGTAAAAGGTGAAGAACACTCTTGCTGCATACTTTGCTGTTGATATTTTTGTGTATTGGTGGGGCAAGAAGCAAGATTTTTTTCCTCCACTTTTTTTTTTTTATAACACAAGCAAGAGTTTAAGTTTGACATAATTGATAATATTTGATCTATAACTCATTTCCATTAATTCTTGATATTCTTAGGTTGCTGTACCTTTCTTCAACTGTAGTTTTTGTAGAGTATTTATAGGGTGGTCTTTGATGCAGTGGCAGAGAGCCAGTGCCTAGGAAACTTTCAATAACTGGGTTTAAATTTGTAGCTCTGAAGAGTTTCTAGATGGTCTAATTGAACTTGTGTATCTGTTTTCTAACCTTTTGATCTGGAGCATCATTCACTTCTTAACTAAACAACAGCTTATGTAGAACGTCTTCTGCAGGTTACATTTTTCTGTAATTCAAGATTTTTTTTATAAACCTGATGCAGGTTAATTCTCAAAATACAGAATGGGATTATTTTTTGAATTAAATATTGTTCTTTAGAGTTCGTGTCCTGTTATAGCAGTGCAGCTCATCTATTGAGCTAATTAAAATTATGTGCATGTTAGCTTAAAAGTTATCTGATATTGTAGGAAATGGTTTGGTGCATGAAATGTTATCCCTATGTATAGAATGAAGGAGACTTTCAGAATTCAAATTCAGGTTTCATGTCCTGGGAAGATTTTCTCAAAATATTTCTGACTGAAGATAATTGATCCAAGGTTTCATTTGGACAGGACAAAAAAGATACTGGAGTACTCCATAGTGTTTCATTGAAGTTGTGTAGATAGTTTTCAGTAGGAATCCAGAAAAGTTGCATGTTAATCTGTGAACTTTGAAGCATTAACAGTTCTTGTTTCTCAGAGGTTTAAAGCCTACAGTTGCCATACAAAAATTATCCTGTGTTAAGAGTATTGTGTTACATCATTAGGTAATGGAGCTACAATTTCAACAATCCGTTCTTCCTGTTTGGTGGGATGTGCAATCACACAAGACCATTCAGACTCGCTTGTTCAGGCAGCTGCCATATCCTGCCTTCAGCAGCTTCATATGTTTGCGCCACGGCACGTCAACCTGTCCAGTCTGGTTCCCAGTCTTTGCGTGAGTACAGAATGCATCCGTTTTGGTCCTCAGTTTTATGTACATGCTTAGCAGAGGACTGAAGTACTTAACAAGATGTCAGATATGCCTATATGTTATAAGCAAGTCATATTTGCAAAAACACTAGAGAGCAATAAAGGATGCCTGTCCGCAGTCCATTTTAGATCTTTTTAGAATGCTGCCCAAATTGAAATCATAGGGTCTGATTCTCTTTCACCCTCAATAGCACAAGATAGCAAGCATTTATATGACTGAGTGAGAAGATGCTGAAACACTGTTTCCTCTAACTCACTGCACTCCACAAAGGGAAGTGGGTGAGCTGAAGAAGAGTGGGTGATTTTGGAGTTACTGTACCACTCAGTATAGTAGATGCTGAGATTCAAATTCCTGTGCTGCTGCTGTTAGTGTTGCTTTCTCCTTCCATTAATGTTTTGTGAGCAAGTCTTGGCTTGAGGCTGGAACCCAAACCACCCAGTATGACTGTAAGAGGAAAGGTGCTGTGTGTGGGTGTGCATTTTGGTAGGATTTTTTTTGTTGTTGTTATTACTACTATTTGAAAAATTTTTAGAGGGTTCAGCAGTCCAATGTCTGTTGGCCATTTTGTGACATTTTCTTGACAGTTCTTCGTCTCGTTCTTTGTGGAACTGGTGGGTCTGTGTTACCTGAAGGAGTGTCATCCTACTTAGGTCAACATTGGACCTTTTTCTTAGTCTGACATCCTCTCAGTGTACATGCTCATCAGCAAGCACTGACCCTTGCTTCCTGCACCTCCCTTCTCTGGAGCACTCCTGGGAGTGAAGTGTGTTCCTAAAATGTGTCACTTGTCCTTTCACAAAATTTTGCATGGAGTGCAGCATACTCAAAAGTAGCATGCCCTTTTGTACAAATAATATGTACAACATGACAAGCGATCCCTATAACCATTTACTCTGTAAGTACCCATGGGTAATATTACAATGATGTTCATACAGGACATCATTTTCATCATGTTCATACAGGACATCACAAAAATCTTCCAGGGGGTTTCTGATGTCTCTTTCCTGTTCCTTTGTGGTCCTCTGCTAAACAAAAGCTGTTGTTTTTCTTCTCTTTTCTCATATTCCTTACTTCCATACTTAGTGTGGTAAGTTTTCCTCTGAATTGTCTTGCACATTTATTTATACTGCAGATACGTAGGCAAGGTTTGCCTTACCTGCCCCATTAGGAAACTTCATTGTTTTCTAACTCATTTTTAAATTGAGTTAATGCCAGGTATCAAAATTAAACCACACAGTTCCACAGTCTAGTTTCATTTCTTCTTCCTGCATTGGCTATCTAGCCACCAGTTGTTTGTTTTGTAACTTAAAATGGGGAATGCTCTTTCCATTAATTAAATCCCCCAAATGTTCTGTGGTTTAGTTCCGTTAAAACGAACTCAGTGTGGTATTTAGAGGTTCTTTAAAGTCTGCCTGTTTTTTCAGGACTAAAATCTTATATATTCATATGTAGAATAAAGTTCTACTGTTCAATTTTTTTATAAACCATACAACCCTTTCATTTAGGAAAGCAATTTCCATCTGCATAATAACTAATATCGAGGAAGCAAATGTGTATTTGGTTTATTAAAAACAAATTCCCTGGGGTAAATAAAGAATCAAAGTTTCTTAAAGTGCAGTCTCTTCTGCTGTAGAAAAGCAAAGAGTTCTCTGTGCAGCTACTTCCTCTTGGGAAAATAGGGACCATGTACGCTTCTTCTCTAAGAAAAGTATTTGCTTGTACTTGAGGTGATTCAAAAGGAATTAGAAGCCAGTATTGGTTAGTAAAGAAATATGAAGCTGTCTCATTGAGAGGCATCTATAAAAATGTATGGCATAAATTGATACAAGTTTGAAATAGACGTTTTTGGTAGTTATCATGTGTGGTGCACCTGATTATGGCTTTTTGTTTAAAAGGATATTATTTAAAGCTATAGCAGAATAGGGGGAGTGTTAACAGATTGGCAAGTATAATTAGGCAAAATCACTGGTGCAGCAGTTCCCATATTTAAACTCTTATCTCTTTAACCGGATAACAGCTGTCAGCTCTGTATATGCCAGCTTTATATTAATATTTGTACATTATAAAAAATGCTTACTTTTGAACTTTCAATATCTTGTAAAGAGCTTGGCACCCAGCAGCTCTTGCATGGGCATATGACTGAAAAATAGAATGCTGTTAGTCCTTAGCAGTGCTGATTTATTGATATTGGGGTGCAGCTGTTCACTCGCCTGTAATGGTTCTGATTTGTAGGTTCATTTGTGCAGCTCCCACTTGCTGCTTCGCCGGGCTGCAGTTGCATGTTTACGGCAGCTTGCTCAGAGGGAAGCAGCAGAGGTTTGTGAATATGCCATGAGCTTAGTGAAAAATGCTGGAGAAAAAGAAAACAGTAGCATCAGTAAGTATTTCTTTCATGTGGCCTTTTTGTAACAGTTGCGTGCACTGGTGTGTACATGTATGTGTGGGGGGGAAAACCCCCAACAACAGAAGAAACCCAAAACTGGCCCTTCCAGTTCAAATAACTTCTGGCTGCACTCAATTTTTGAATTTCACTTATAACTTCATTTTTTATTTTTAATTTATTTCTTGGTATTGGGTTTGGTTTTGATTTTTTGGGGGGGTTTTCTGAAGTAATACTAGGAGGTGTTATTTGCCTTGCAGAAAGCAAAGTAAGTGAATTGCTGTATTGAAATTTTAGTAGTGTTTGTATAGAAGAAATTCAGTAACATCTTGGTGTATCACTGTCTGAACTACACACACACACAAATACACAATGCCTGATTTTAGTCTGTTATGCCGAATTTTAAAACTGAGTTACTGATTTCAGAAAAGATTCCTCATTATCATTTTGCAGATATCAATCCTTTTGCACCAGGAGCTGGTTCTCGGCGAGACACTCATTCCCGGCATCAGGGGATTAATATAACAGAGACAGGCCTTGAAGGTGTCCTTTTTGGAATGTTGGATCGGGAGACTGATCGGAAGCTGTGCTCAGACATCCATGATACTCTGGGACATATGCTTTCATCGCTGGCAGTAGAAAACCTTTCTCACTGGCTAATGCTTTGTAAGGATGTCCTTGCAGCTTCCAGTGGTAAGTATTCTACGTTCTCTATTCACATAAAGGACAGTATGTCCTTAATATTAGCATTTTCTGGCAATATTTGTGTGTAGCTTCTCTTTTATCTTAGTTAAGATGTAACTTGTGTATAGAACTTTGATTGTAGTTCATTAAAACTTTCTTAGAAGAAACCATCAATGTTATATTAAGTTTTAGAACATTGACCTGAAGATTAAAAAGTTAACTGCCTTGAAGTAGGATTTCCAATGGAGAAGCGGTGTGATTATTACTCTGACATTTCAGTATCTTAGCAGATACACTCTTTTTAGCCTTTTATATATCAGGATCATACTGAAAGAAGAGTGCTGTATAAGCTCTGAGCTTTATTTGGTGAGGTTTTATGAGTTACTTGTGTGATGATGGGTTACCATGGTGATGAAACTTTTGCTTGTTGTTCAGCTTTGCAGATTTCTTTGCATAGATCTTGTCCTCTGAGACCTTATTCCTGTTTTGCTGCTTGTAGGATGGTTGTGACGCAGATTCTGCTCATTTCCTTTGCATTTATACTTGTTTATTGGCATACTGTGAGTTCATTGTGAAGCTCTTTCTAAATGTTGCCAACTTTACGTTAACTAATGAGTAATGCTGCCAATGATTTCTTTATGTAATGTAGTTTCCATATATCAACCCAGTGAGAAGGACCTGGTTTCTCAAGTTTGAATTAGACAATCCTTTTTTTATTTCATGTGGGATGGGTTTTAAAGTTTTTAACATGGTATTCAATCTATTATTTATTAATAGCTGAAATAATTTCAGAGAGAACCATATTTAAATAAACTTGTCAGCTGTACTTCGAACAAGCAGCCTCATAGTGAACTCCTTTGATCCAGCTAACTGGTATACGCACAAAATCTGATTTGCTTTTTAAACAAAGATTTACAAATCAGACACAAGAGGTCCTAGATGCCTTCCCAAAACACTCTTGTGAATTGGCATCATCCATGTTTGATTTGCCATAGCCTCTTTCTTTATTGAATATCTTTGCTCTTCAGCTGCTTAAATTTGGACCCCATAGTTGGGGTTGGTTACCCTTGCAATGGTTTCTACTTGTTCTCCTCTAATCATTGCCAGAGTAATTTTTGTCAGCATCTTGGTGTTTTGCTAATTTAGACCTTGTCATTGAGATTTTATGTTCTCATTTCTGAATAGTAGAAATGCATGTTTGGTGAGTTGGGTTTTTTTTTGTATTTTGGTTTGTCTTTCTTAAAGTGATCCCTGAGGTAATTTCATTTTCTGAAATGAAGACTCCCAACTACACTTAAAAAAGAGAGTTTTTTGAATGGTAAACACATTTATGGGTGCCATAAACTGCCTTACTTGGCTGGATATCCATCTCATGGCATGGAATTTTGTAGTTTTGATTCAGTTTAACATGCACTCCAGCTTTCACTTGAAACAGGAGCTGAATAGTTCAAAGCCAAGCTTTGATTCTGAGCCTGGTAATGTCATTATTCTGTTTATTAGCAATTTAATAGGTTCACTTTCAAAGCTGAGACATTTAGATATGGGATTCAGCTGTAGTTGGTATCTGGAGAATTAACATTACAGGGATTTATTTTATACCATTTAAGCCAAATAAAGGGTAAGATAGCCAATATTAAAGGTGAAAAACATTTACTGATTTTCCTGTGCCTTTGAGACTTTTACAAATGTTGTTTCAAAAGAAGAATTAGTCTGTAAGGAAATTCTGAATATGTCCTTAGCTGTCTTCTATGAATTGTAAGAGTGGGATTTTTCTTTTTAATTGTTGTCTGTTGTAGACATGAGCACTGCAGCTCCTTTGGGCGGAGGGAAGGATGAAGAATCAGAGAAGAAGGATGAGATGGATGATGATACAATGTTTACCACCTTGGGTGAAGAGGATAAATCCAAGCCTTCTGTAGCACCTCGTTGGGCGACTCGTGTGTTTGCAGCAGATTGTCTGTGCCGAGTTATCATGCTGTGTGAGAATGCCAACAAGGCTCACTTTGATCTGGCACTGGCTCGCTCAGCCAGACTTAAAAACCCCAAAAGTAATTACAGAGTGTGCATGTCTTGGGTTTGGTTTTAATTTTGTATTTTATTTTATTTTATTTTAGACATTTCTCTACAGTTTAAGTTTACACAACCAAGAAAAAAAATTTGAAAGTTATCCTTTCATTCAAATGGTTAAAACCAAAGGAAATGGCTAGCAAAAGTCATTAAAACTGTAGTTGCATAACCACATAGTAGTTAACCATACTATGAACACAAGTAATGAGGTTTACTGAAAAATACAAATTCTCACAGACTGATTGGCTTGGAAAAACTTAAAGCCCTTAGAATTTGCAAACCTTTTCTCCAGTCTGAAATGGAAGCAGTAAATGTCTAGCTAAGGGTGAGCTGGGAACAGTTTCTGAATATAATGTAATGACAGCAATGAATTAGACTTCAGAGATGATTTTAGCATCCCCAGACCAAAGGGATGCCAGGAAAAAAAAAACAGAGATAAGGCCAGGTAATTATTGCTGTGGTTGCAGAGAGGGATGTGGGAGGGAGTTAAAATAACACAGGGACACAGCTGCTTTATAAAGTCAATTCTTTGGATATCTAATAAGCAGGATGAATATTCACTTTTCAAGCTCACATTTTGAAGGTGCATTTATGAGTTAGAGGATCAGAATTGAGGGGTCAGAGGTTACACAGCTTTGTGAAGAAGTGTTTTTTCTAGCAGATAACGGGAAGTTTCTGCCTTTGAGTTGTCTGTGTGTGTTTGTTCTGGTGCCTAGTGGTTGTTTGCTTTCACTCATGTAATGCTCACGAAGACTTTGTGTACATAGGATGAATATCGTGAATGTCCTAGAATGTGGTTGTCAGTCTTTTCCAACATGCTTCTGAAAACTTTCAGCCACAAAATAAATTTTTCTTGAATTTGAAAAAATAAATCTGAAAAAATACTTGAAAATAGGTAGAGCTTTTATAATTTGTGGGTTTTGTTAGTCATCCTGGATATTATGTTTTTAAATATATATTTTTTTATTAGTTGTGTAGCATTTGAAAATACCTTGTGCAGTTGTACAGGTGTTTTCAGATTGAGGCTAAGGAAAGAAATAACATTAATAAATTGAGGAAAATAACCCTTTCAGAAATGTTACTGAGTTATGTATTGTTCTTTTCTGTATGTTGTGTGCTGCTTGCGTACAGCCTTAGATGCGGCTTTTAAGAGCAAAACTATAGGCATGCTCAGTTTTCAGGTGTTTAAACTTGGCGGCGTTTTCCACAATCAGCAGGGGTCGCTGTAAGCATAGGACTGGAGCAGGAGTTGCCGTGAAGATTTTCTGTAGGATGGAGGGATCACTAAAATAAGCTTTACTTAAATATTCTGCTCTCTGCTAAGATACTCTATTCCTTGTACTAAGATGCTCTAATTCCTATATATATTTCGTTTCAAATTTCTGTTTAAGATTATTTTAGGAATTAAAGTTCTTCTATCATTTTTAAGGGGTGATTGGAAAGGGGAAGGAAAAAAAATAGGTTATATTCTTTCCTGCCTTTTCCCATAACCTAAATGTGGACCTTTGAAAAAGAATACATAAAATTTGTACATGTCAATGAGGAAAATATTACAAATAGCCAACATGTCAGATATCTTGTAAGTTATCAAATAGTTCTTTCTGTTTTGTTCGTTAGATGACTTCCTGGTACTCCATCTCTCTGACCTTATTCGAATGGCATTCATGGCTGCGACTGATCACAGCAACCAGTTACGAATGGCGGGTCTTCAAGCTCTTGAAGATATTATCAAGAAATTTGCATCAGTTCCTGAGCCAGAGTTTCCAGGCCATGTGATACTGGAGCAGTATCAGGCTAATGTGAGACCTCCTTTATACATTCAGGAAATTGTCTGTTTGTGCCAATACGCCAGTATTAGCTTTGTGAACTTTTTGTAACTTCATAAGGCCTATGAAGAGATTTTTGTGTGTGTGAAAATGTACAGAAGAGATGCTTCTATTTACATCTTCAAAATTTATTTGGCATATCCCTTCCTATGTATTGTAATTTAGTAGCTGACAAAAGTAAAAATTTGGTAGCTACTGATTCTTGAAAGCCAAATATTACAAGTTGCATTTAATTTTTTTTCAAGTGTGGCATTTTATTTGTAGAATTAGGAATTGAAAAATTAACACTGGTTCAGCTGTAGGTTTAAACTAATATATCTGTTTCATAATCTGGGAATTAATGAATATACTTTTGTTTAAATGAAAGCTACAAAAGTATAGGAATGGGAGGTGTGCAGTTGAAGATCTATTTTGGGGTATTATTGCTTTAGTTTGTTGCATAGATTAATCTCTTTTGTTTTCACTTTGTCTTTGGGATCTTTCCAAATACTTTCTAAATGCAGGCTTTCATACTTTTTACTTCCTGCCTTTTTCTTCTTTTTCCTCTTCAGTGCTGTAGCTTCCGCATTTTTGACACGGTTCCTTTTGTTTCCAAAAACATTCTGCCTTATAATAGCTGCCAAAAAGGCTTTTCCTGTCAGTATTTGTCATTTTGGCAATTTGTGAAATCAAATGTTTATGGTTGGATCTGCATCACTATTATTCTTTTGGACATCAAAAAGTCAACAGTGTCTTGAGCCTTAGCATAACTTGCACCTGTAATAGTTGAATGATTAAAAGGATACTCTTTAACAAAAGGAAGATAATACCGCAGATTGGGCAAAGGTAGCTGAGGCTTAAAAAGGCAGTGGGCAATCAGGAAAAAACTGGTTTGCGGCTTTGTTATTGCTTAAATGCCATTGCAAATGTCTGTGAGACAGCAACAGTAGGTTTAGGGTGTAACTGAAATGCTAAAATTAGCAATGTTATCTTGCGTTTCTATATATGTGCTGAGTCTTACACAAGGTGAGATAAAGGATGTTGCATCACTGTTGTAGTTGGATTTCTAAACTTTTCTTCTATCAACAGGTTGGAGCTGCTCTGAGGCCGGCTTTTTCCCAAGATACACCATCTGATATAACTGCAAAGGCCTGCCAGGTACAGAGGAAAGTGTTTGGATAGCATAAGCCAAGGTGGTTTTTCCCCTTTTTGGAAGAAGTATGCCAAAAAGAAATGGTAGCAAATGACTGGAAAATTTTGTGAACCTAAGCTGTGATATGTTTGCAACATCTGTTGAGTCTCCTAGTAATATATGTTGTTCCTCAGAAGTCCTTTTAGGGAGCTGTATCAGAAAATACTTAGTCTTTCTGAAATTATGTCTGCATGTCAATTCTACATTTGTTTCTAAAAGAAAAAAGTAATTCTGGCTTACTGAGGCCAGTAGCAGTGTATTCATTGAGATGACTTTCAGTCTGATCAAATATTTGGATTACTGATAATTTACCTTTAAGCACTAAACTTCCATTTGGATCAGTACCCTATTTTACATTTTAGAAGATCTGACCATTCTCATTACAGTCATAGTAAAAACCTCAGTGAAAATTCAGTGAAAGGTTTTTGTGTGTGTGTGTTTTTTCTTGTGTGTAGTCTTGTGCTACTGTAGCTTAAATTGGCTGTGGGCAACATCATTGCAGTAGTATCTGGTATGTGGCAGATAATACTGTAGTTTGAAGCAGCAGTTTAATTAGCTGTTGAAATGATAACTTCGTGAGTTTTGTTCAGTAAATCTTGGTTCAGCAGGACTGTGATTGTGGTTTTGTTTTATGCTCTTAATTTCTCCTGAAACTCGTAAGGATAGATTAAGTAAGGCATAATTTGGTATCTATACATAGGAAAAAATATGGACATTTTGCCTTACAAAACATTTGTGTGATTAAAACTAGATGAAGAGGCAGCCTGTGTGAAAACATGTAACATTCCTTGTAATTTGTCAAAATCTTCCCTATTCCTACTAGTTTGAAAGTGGATGTGTGGGTTTGATCCACTTACAGGATCAAATGGATGGTGGTTACATTGTGTCCATTTAATTCAAATGAAAAATGTCTGTGCAGCAGATTTCATATTGCTTGTTCCAGATCTAGAGCTGCTGGTTCCAGATCAGAATCCAGTTGTTTATAAAATTTCATTGCACTCATTTCTAGGTTTTCCCTTGACATTAATGATCTTGAAAGCTTTCATTAGTATGGCGCCTTAATATTCAATTTGAGGAGTGTGGGTTTTTAAAGATGTGCTTTTATCGATTGAAGTTCCATTGTAATATGCTTTACAAATACAGTTTCTGTAACCACTCACCTGAGCGTTTCTGTTATCATTGATGGGGACAGAAAGAAGAAAACCTTGGATATTTTTATATTAAGCAGGAAGAGAGCTTCTCAGGTTTCTGTGATGGTTGTTTTGGGGTTTGTTTTCTTACAGTTTCTGTGGGTTTTTGGGGGGGACGATTACTTTTATTATTTATTATGTTGTTTGGGTTTTCTGTTAATTCTGAGCTTTGTTGTTCAGGTATGTAGCGCTTGGATAGGAAGTGGGGTTGTAAGTGACCTGAATGATCTCCGCCGAGTTCACAACCTTCTTGTCTCTTCCCTGGATAAAGTGCAAGCAGGAAAGGGATCTTCTAGCCAGCTTTACCGAGAGAGTGCAACTACTATGGAAAAACTTGCTGTTCTGAAAGCATGGGCTGAGGTAAATGTTGACCATTAAGTCTTTAAAAGACTGAAAAAGTTCTGCAGCATAATAGCAGCCTCACACCTCTCTGGCTGTTGTACCACTGAGCCTTGCACCTGCCCTCCTTGTGTTGCGATTCTGTTCCTGGGATGTTTTCATCTTTTTATCTTTCTCTGTTCCTTTTTCTGCCATTCTGTCAATACATACTTGCAGTATGGTTTGGTTGTTGTTTTACTGCACTTTTCTGTATCAAAGTATACACTCACACCCATGCATCAGATTTTGATTCTCCTCCCATCTTACTGCTCTTAAACTTAAAAACCCCCAAACCAAACAACCTTAAAATATATTCTGTAAAAAAATTGCAGTTAATTAACTAGGATTATTACAAACTCTATTTGTCAAAGTGTTCATAATAAATTACAGGCTTAATGTAGATACTGCTGGCGAATGGCTGAAATACTAGCAATCTATTTACAAAAGACAGAGTTGGCACTATTTACATTGCCTGGCTTCCTAAAACGTTACTTGCATGCTGCAGATCTACATATAATTACGGAAAATGGTATTTTGATTTCTTTCAGTATAGTACTTAAAGACTTGGGGTGGCTTTTTTTTTCCCATTACATTTTTATGGAAGTTACTTTTGAAATTACAAAGGAAAGTATTAACATTTCATACTGGAATTTTCAGCTTTCATGTGGAGCATCTGCTGTGTGAAGACACTTCTGTTATATTCTCAAAAAATGCTTATTTTTACTGTATTTTTCTGATATTTCTGCTTATTACCATATGTATGTAAGGTTTTGAAAATCCTTTTCTCTCCTCATAGCATCTATCAAAGATGAACATATACATGTTCTTGTAATCATGTAATACACTTGAAGCCATTTTCATTTCTTTATGAAACTTAATCTGCTCCCAGAAAGTGCCGATTACTCTAATTTATTTAGTAGCTCTTAATGTAGGTCAAAGAAATCTTTGCAATAAGGATGCACTGATTTAATGAAATCAGTTATTTAAATCAATATGTTTGTGTAGAGCAGCAGTAATTGACACTCTTTTAGGGGAAAAAAGAACGTGTAGCCAGATAGT
This sequence comes from Neopsephotus bourkii, assembly GCF_033783945.1. Taxonomy (NCBI): domain Eukaryota; kingdom Metazoa; phylum Chordata; class Aves; order Psittaciformes; family Psittacidae; genus Neopsephotus; species Neopsephotus bourkii. The sequence goes on along the minus strand of NW_026901776.1, from coordinate 7,326,894 downwards.
TTTAGGAAAGTGCCATTTATGCCCCTAAGTGTTACATACTGCTAGAAATAAAAGAAAAAAATATTTAAGTAAAATGTAATTGTATTTCAGGTATCTTTTCCCCAGTCATTTTCTAGTGAGTCTTCTGTCTGGAGCCTATTACTTTCACATGGGAAAGGCTGCTGCTTTTTTCCTCCTTAGGATCTCACAGCATGTGCTTTAATGTCTGTTTTTCTTCTAGGTGTACGTTGTTGCCATGAAAATTAAGAAAGAAGCAGAGACCAAGCCAAAACGTGTTTTAAAGAGCACAGAGGAAGATGAAGATGACTTTGGTACTGTAGATGAGTTGCCACCAGACAGTTTGATAACACTTGTACAACCTGAGCTGCCTGCACTTAGCCGTCTCTGGTTAGCTGCACTTAAAGATTATGCTCTTTTAACTTTACCAGCTGAATTTGCTACCCAGCTTCCACCAGATGGTAAGCACTGGAATTACTCTGTGTTGTGAAAACCAGAAAGAAATCCTTATTTGGGACTGCAAATCACTATCTAAATTATATGGTATGAGTGTTTTTTACGCAAGTGATAAATTTCTGCCCCTGTGCAATAAGAATGTGTGCTTGAAATGTGTGCTTTTTTCCTTCAATTTGAAATGAATATATGCTTTATCTGAATCACAGAGATCATTAAAATCATGTCTTTTTAGAATCAAGAATACTTCTACACCTCTTTGGTACCAAATGCAAAAAGTTGTTTACTATAAGAAGAACATAGCCCTTGAAATCAGAGTGTATCTATGTTTTATAGAACACTCAACTGAGTAAAATATGTGAAAAACACTGCAAGACCTTATGACTTTGCCTGCCTTTCTTGCTCTCTGACTACTGTTCTGTAATGGCCATTGCACTTTCTTATGAGCAGCTAATGTTGCTCCTTCACAAGGAGAATTGGAATGCACTGTCACTAACCAGGATTGCATCTGAATATGTGCAGCATCAAACACACCCAGGGTAAATAAGCTTAGAGAAAGTGGGTTTTGTCTATTATTTGCATACAGTTTCAGAATTTATCTTTGCTTTGCTAATTTAACAGGGGGAGCATTTTACACTCCAGAAACAATTGATACAGCTAGACTGCATTACCGGAACTCCTGGGCTCCCATATTACATGCGGTGGCGCTGTGGCTAAACAGTACAGGATTTAATGCTTCAGAGTCAACTGAAGAGACTGCTGCAGCAATGCCGAATTCACAGAAACGTGCTACATCCATTATGTTAAACCAGACACCTGGAACTCCACCTACCACAAAATCTTTGCCAGAGATAAACAAAGATCGAATGCACTTAATTTTGGGTAAGTGTTACAAGTTTGGAGTTCAATAGCAGCACATTATGGTGCAAAATGCTATGGGAGTAAGAAAAGCTAGTTTGTTTGAAATCTGGAAAGCTTAAAATGTGTCATGTGTCCAGACACTAATGTTTTGAAATATCTCTGCCTGCTGTCTTTATAGCTTTGACAGAATTGCATCTTATTGTGTGATTATTCTGATCTTTTTTTTATAGACAAGTTTTATATCTAGTTTATTTATGTAACTGAATCAAATGAGTCGCAAATGTTCTATACTGTACTGTAATTCAGATAGTAAAAAATGTTATGCTTCAAAGAAACAAAAGCTGTAAGGTTAATTAAAATACACACCCTCATAAACCGGAGTTCAGTAGGCTGTTATTTGACAAGTTGCATAGCATAGCTTTTGCATCAATTTTTCATCTGTGAGTAACACTCACTATTTCCCTTTGCTGTTATCTAACAGCTTTAAGAGGCGGATGTGATCACTTATTTTAAGGAATGCCAACAGTTTGCTGAGATACCCAGATACGTAAAACCAGAATGAAGTGCTGTATGTATAATTTGAATATTGCATAATTTTTGAGGTTTAACTTGATCTCAGTTATATTTACATTTAAAAGAGCTCAATAAAATAAAACTCAGTTTACAATTGAAGGATACAGAAATCTGACTTAAAGATCTTTAGAACGAAGTATGGATTTCCATTCAGTAGTCTTAAGTTGCTTGCTGTCACTGTTTATTAATTTTCCTGCCAAGTTTTAGGGAAGACGTGATGCAGAAGAGAAGTCTAATACAGTCCTGCTGTTTCTAATATATAAGCTTTCCTTTCTTTAAAGGAAGAAGAATAGAGAAAAAACGTGCATCTTTCTAAAGTTGTTAAGAACCTGCTGTACTTACAAAGAAAACAAACTTGATTTTATGATGATATGAACATTCTTTTTAATTATTGCTCCTTTCAGGTGTTAGTATACAGTTTCTGTGTTCCCCAAGACCTGAAGAGCCTGTTGAGCATGTTACATCTTGTTTACAAGCACTTCATACGTTATTGGATTCCCCTTGTGCCAGGATCCATATTGCAGAGGATCAGGTACTGTATAAGCATGTTGAAACAGTTGGCTTTTCTAGGTCTTGGTCTCTCATCTGTGATGATTACAAGAGCTGTAATTATTTTTGTGTGAGAAAAAATATTTGCTCATCATAAGCAAGTGACATAACAATTAGGAATTGTTAAGTCCTAATTAATTTTATTATGTGTGTTTTGTTCTACTGTAGCTCCTTGGTGTTGAACTCTTGAGTGTACTTCACCGACTCCTCCTGACCTGGGATCCTCCTTCAGTCCAGCTACTGGTTACAGGAGTTGTCCAGCAGATAGTAAGAGCAGCTCAAGATTATTTGCAGGAAAAAAGGAACACCCTAAGTAAGATTTTGAAAACACTGCTTGCTTTGCAGAGTAAATAAGCAACAGGTTTTCATACTGGGAAAGGAACTCGCACACATTTAGAATATGGTTACACTGAGGAGAGTGCTGTGTATTCAACAGATACTTCTGATGTATTCGTAATCTTACCTGCTGATTTCTTAACTCTTGCAAGATATTTTTCCTCTTCTGATCATTCTAGTGGTTATTCTTTTCATGTAATAGTTTTAGTTCCTTTTTCTTGAATGAGTGATAAAAATTATACCCAGCACACCACTTCAGGTCTTACTAATACATTGCTCAACTTCATTGATGTTTCTCTATTGGCTGCCTCCCTATAATTTCATTTACCTTTTTTCTGATGTTTAATGGTTCAGCTCCCAGTGTAGAGCCTTGTGCATCCCTGGCACAACTGGTTCATGAGGTGAACTGCTACTGGAACCAGTGTGAAAAAGTTGCCTGCCTAGGAGATCTTGCCAGGAAGCAGAACAGACTTGCATCTAGGTTCTTACTTCACTGACATTCAGGGTGTGTCAGCAACCGGGAGCTCTGGGAACAGGGTGTGCAAACAGGAGCACAGCAGTTGGCATGGAAAGGCATGTTCATGCAGCCCAGAAGCACTGCTCAAGACATTACAAGAGCTAGAATCAGCATAATGATGGCAATGACATACAGCAAAACAGTCTGCTGACTGGAACAATCACCTCTGGCACATCAGAGGTCTAATGACCTGCTGAGAAATTCAGATAGAAGTCCTGATGTGACTGGGGCTGGAGGTGACATTGGTCTCACATGTGAGATGGGAAGGAAATGCATGTGAAGATGAGCAGATTTGGTAGTGTCAGGAAGGGCAATGGAAGAATGATGTGTTCTTCACAGAGATCTTGCAGGTGCAGGAGCCTGTGTGTCATAGAAGGAGGGGCAGCCATAAGTTATGCTGCAGTGTGTCCCTGGAGGATGAGACTTGCAGAGGTGGAGGTTGCAAGGTTGTGATTTCAGCAATAAAAGGCTTAATCTCCAGACATCCAGTTTGAGAACATTAGAGTGAACTGGCAAGAGAAGAGAGGAACAAGCTGTCAAGAGTAGGTATCTGGGCCAGCCATCCTACTTTGACAGATCAGAACTGATACCACTAATAGGAAGTGAAAGGTGGTACAGTTCTGTGGCAAACTCAGTCTTGTTTGCCACAGGCTGCTTAATCAAGAAGAGGTGGGCAAAGCCATATTAAGTCAACTGGAAGAAGCCTTCCAGACACGTGCTGGAAGTACAGCACTGCAGGATGCTAACAATCTGAAGCCTTCCAAAGCATATGAGACATAGTTTTTTTCACTCCGGATGTTGGGCAGTCCAGATAATGGATGTGCTCACTTGATGTGCTCCTCACAAATACAGAAGAAATTATTTGAAGGTTAGTGGTAGCTGTGGCTGTAGCAATCATGAGATGGTGGAGTTCCTGATCCTGACAAAAATGGAGAAAGTGAGTAGCAGAGCAAAAGCTTTGGCCTGACTTAGCAGACTTGGGCTTGTGCAAGGAGATTGCAGACAAGTTCTAGTGGCAAGCTTCCCAGAAGGGCAAAGGAAAGAGATCCAAAAGTGCAGGATGCCAAACAGGCATGGCAGGAAGCTGATTTTACCGAATGGGAACTTCTGACTGTACTCAAATGTGTGACAAGGAATTGTATGGATGGTGGAAGCGGGGGCAAACTGCCCAGGGAGACTACTGAAGACATCTGCTCAGGCATGGAGGAGTGGAATTAGGAAAGCCATGATTTGGCTGAAGCTGAGACTGGTGATGAATGTTAAGTGTAGCAAGAAGGGCTTCTATAGATCCATTGGCAGCAAAAAGATCAAGGAAATTTGGACCTGCTGCTGAATGGATTGGGTGATCTAATGACAAAACACACTGGAGGAAAAAACTGAGGCCACATCTTCATTGCTTAGTGCTCTGGTATTTGTGTCTAGTGAGCAAGTTTAGGAGAGGTAGTTGTGACCTCCGTTAGGTGAGCATCAGGCTAGGGGCTGCTTAGGTAAAAGCTGGACATACCATGGGACCAGATGGAAGGCATCTGAGGGAGCTGGCTGATGACATGCAAAGGCTGCTTCAGTCATATCTGAAAAGCTGTGGTGCTCAAGAAAGCTTTTCAATGAATGGCAAAAATTAGATGCTATGTCTGGCTTTGAGTAATGAAAGGAGTGAGGCAGGGTTTGGGGCACCATCTGCCAGTAAGCCTACTGAATATATTGAATTTTTTTTTTTTTTTAATTTTTTTTTTTGAGGAAATTCTCTTGGAAACCATTTCTGGGTATGTGAAGTAGAAGAATGTGATTGGAAGTAGTGAGCACAGACTTGCCAAGGACAAATAATGCCTCATCACCTTCTGTGATTAAATAACTGGCTTTGGATGAAGGAGGAGAAGTGAATATTGTTAACCTTGACTTTTGCAAGACCTTTGACCCACTATCCCCTAGTATCATTGTCAGGTTGGAGAAATGTGGACTGAAAAGTTAGAGAGTTAACTGGCTGGACAGCTCTGCTTGAATGGAGTTTGGCGATTCAAGACTAACTGGGAGCAGGTTGCAATTGGTGTTCCTTAGAACAGTTCTGTGTTGAGTCCGCTACTGTTAAACGTCATCATTAACAACCTGGATGATAGGACAGAACATATATCTTCAGCAAATTTGTGGATGATACCAAATTGTGCAAGTGGTGGAAACACTGGAGAGCAGTGTTCCCTTTCAGGGGAATCTTGAGCTGCAGAATTGAGAACCTGCTGAAGTTTAACAAAGACAAATACAAAATCCTGCATTTGGGATGGGGTAACCCTGTGCATTCATATAGGCTGGCGGGGGCTGACAGACTGTGTAACAGATTTGCCAAATAACGAATGTGAATCTGTGGTGTGCCTGTGCAGTGCTGCAGACTGTTACTGGGCTGCATTAGAAAAGCATGAATGGTAGATTAAGGGATATGATTATCCTTTCAGTTTGTGAGGATGCATCTGGAGCAATGTCTAGTTTTCTTTGTTGTTATCCCTCATCTGGAGTAATACAAATGTTAACAAACTGAAGGAAGTCCAGTGGAGGTCCAGTGTGCTGCTTAAGGAGGTGAAGTGTGTGATATGTGAGGAAAGGCTGAGAGAGATGGACTTGTGTAGTCTGCAGAAGAGAGAGTTAATATGCGATAGAATAGCAATCCCCCTTCTTAAAGGGGATTTAAAGAGAAGAACAGTCCAGGCTCTTCTGAAAGATACACAGCAGAAGGACAAGAGGTAAGAGATACAAGTTGCAGCAATGGAAATCGAGATGGGATACAAGGAGAAAATTTGTCACCATGGGAGTGGTGAAGCAGTAGAGGAGGTGCCCAGGGATGTTGTGGCATATCCCTGCTTGGAGATCCTCAAGACAGGACCAGTCCTGAGTAACCTGCACTTGCTTTCAAGTTGACCCCATTTTGAACAGGAGATTGGACTTGGAAGACTTACGGAAGTCCCTTTCAATTTAAATTTTTCTGAGATTCTCTGATGGGTCAATATACCTAAATCCTGTTCTGTTACTTGGCTTTCATTGAGCTTTAGTAAAATTCATTCTTTTTATCCCTGCTTCTTCTCGTATGATATTTGAGCTTCTGATATTTGGCTTAGGCTTTCCGTCAGCATATTCTGTTACCTTATTTCTACTTTATGTGAGAATATCCTTGATATAAGGATATTGGCATCAGTCTGAAAGCTGCTTTCTGAGGTACTTTTTAGTAACTTCATCCTTTTAATGGAGCATCTCCCTGTTCAGTCATCCCTTTACCATTTCTTTAAAAATCTCACATTGGCTGTATTGTTTCCATCTCTGCCAGGTAAATAAGTTTCCAAGTGGCAACCTGACAAGTAGTTCACTGATATCTGGTTAAGTGTGCCATGGGTTTTTATTACCTGAAAGAAATTAAGTAAAATTCAAAGAATATTCTCTTACTAAGGCAAAATACTGTCATCGTCTGGCACAATGTACTGTTGTGGAAAAAACCCAACTGTTAGCTTTTGCCTGTTTTTCACGTAAAAACAGAGAGAGGATTTTGCTGGAACTTGCGAAACCAGCACAGCTGAAAATACAAGCTCTGTTCCCTCATATGAATTAATGGAACTGTTTACTGTAGGCCCAGTAAGTTGCATTTTTCAAATTGGTGGATGTGATAACACCAGCAATCATTTAAATTCATAGGAGGTCCATAGGGGTAGTTCAGGCCAGCTTTGACTTACTGAATCTCTGTTGCTGTTTAATAGAAGGAAAGACTGCAGCTGGCCAAGCTGCCATTCAAAAGAGACTTTTTGAACTGAATGCACTGAAATCATGAACTTGGACATAGAATCCTACAGTGCTTTTCTGTTCTCTTACTTAATAATGAATTTATGCTGAAATAAGATTTTTGTCAGGGTGGAACATTTAATAGCTATTAAATTAAAAAATACTGCCATGCCTATTTATTTGGCAGTCATTGCTGTCAATTTTACAGTCAGTTTTAAAAGAAGCAAAATAACTACTGCATTTTATTTTGTGTAAATATTACTAGTTGCTTTTCTAGTTCTGGTTGGATTTTTAATAAGTATTGTTGCAATCACAATATTTCTAAAGCATGTAAAACCCCTTTAAGTCAGTCTAACTGAACATTCAGTTTGACATCAGTCATGTTTGTTATATATTACTGTGAAGCAACTTCTTGATTTTTAACTTTTTTCAAAAATAGAGTATTTCATGTTATCATGGTATGGGATCTTTCTTAACTGCCTGCTTAGACATTTCTTTCCTTTTTTTCAGATGAAGATGATATTGAGGAAAAAGAAAATCCTCTTGCTTTAGGAGAGGGAGGTGAGAGTGGTGGTCTTGTACCTGGAAAATCTCTAGTCTTTGCAGCCATGGAGTTGCTGATGTTTATCCTAGTACGGCACATGCCCCATCTGAGTTCAAAAGTGTCAGATTCTCCAAGCCACATTGCTGCTAAGTCCCACCTCTCTGAGGAAAGTGCTCGTCTTGTCGCCGCCACTGTTACTATATTGTCTGACCTGCCTTCTCTGTGTTCTCCAGCAGGTAAGGTATTGTAACAAATTACGTGTGAGTGGTTAATCTGAGGAAGCATAGTGAGTGCATGATGCTAAAAGCAAACTGTAAATATATATTTATTTTTTTTACAGGATACTTTAAGGATTATCTTAATGAAAAGTATGTTTAGGTTCTAAAAGTAAATTAAGAATTCAGGCTTTTCCAGGGAGCAGCATAAAGGAAGTATTTGATTTTAAATTTGCATGTGTGCTGCAAGTTTGCTCTATATCACTATGATTTTATTATTTCTTTTTCCCCTTCCTCTCTCACAGTTTTGAAACCTTTTGGCCAATTTTAATTTTTATTAAATGTAGTTGAATAAAATTACAATTTTAGTATTATAAAAGAACATAGATATCTTGGAGACAATTAAATTCCTGAGAAGTTTATGAAAAGCAGCACCTGGATGAAAAGAGAATCCTACTGAGGTAAAAACAGCACAATTCAGCTGTGGTACACTTCGTTTTACAGCCGTTGGCTGTCAGTCATCTGAAATGTGACTCTAAACTAAATGGACTTTTCTTCTGCCTGGAGACTGCCACAAAGGATATGTGTGAGCTCGGGTAATTGCACTGAGTGGAGTTCAGTGGTAAAGGACACAACTGCATGGGAAGCTGTGCTCTTTGAGTTTTGCTTTTCAGAAGACAAATTACTTAAGATTTGTCTTGTGGATCTCTGGGAAGTTTCACACACTGGTATGGATAAAACATCTAGGTTGGTCCCTTAATAACATGCAGGTTGATCTCTTTCTATGATTTAATGAGATAAAAGATAAGTGACATTTGGACAAAGTCATGCTCAGAACACAACATGGGCTGTCTGCAAACAATTTGTGTCTTACAGTTCCTCTTAAAAAAAATCAACAACAAAAATATAGATTTTGAGCTGATTTGGATCGTGCACTGGTTTTATTTGATTCCTGTTTCCTTTTCCTTTCCTGCTCTGCTCCTCTTTTTTGGGGGAGGGGGGTGGAGTGTGCAGTGAGAAGGGTAAAAAGACTTAACAGTCCTACTTTTGTGTTGACTGGAGACATGACTCCCAGCATTTGGCAAGTGGCCAGTGAAAGCAGATCAGAAACTACTGTCAGTCTAGAGAGACTGCTGAGTTGTTGGTTGGTTGGGTTTCTTTCCTCTCATCCAGAGGAGCTGATGTGAGGAGGGGATAATACATGCATAAACATTTGTCAGTTGAGCCTTTGGATGTAAGGGAGACTGTGAACAAAGAGAATTCATCACTTTCTGTGATAGAGGGTTTTTTTATTGTGATTATTTCTTCCTATTTGTTTACAATATGAGCATGTTCCAGTCTCCATTGGATAAGATCATGGGCAATCTGATCTGCTGCAAGAGAGCATTGGACTAGATGACCTCTGGCAGTCCTTCCAGTCATAGTTACTGTTTAGTGTATTTATTGTCACAACATTCCCAGAAGTAGGAAAATGGTGGGACTTGTGCTTCCACAGGTGTGGGAAAATGAGGTGTTGAAAAGATATGGAAAAAAGCTTGACTGTCTGAAGTGACCAGTAGATTGATATTACATGCCTAAACTCAGTAACACCCGTCTTCAGTCATATAGGGGCTTAAAGTCTCCATCTGTTATTGAAACTCCTTCTAATAAGGGTCACATATGTCTAAAGTGAGGTTATGTGTTACTTGACCAGTATTGAGTATGCCTAACTTGCATCTGCAAAACTGCCTGCACGAAACGTATGGATAGGTGTTGATTTCTTCAGAAAAGCAGTAGGTTGGAGGATAATTTTGTCTCCTTTGTAGAGCCAGATGGCTACAGCTTTTGCACAGGATGTAAGACACTCAGAGAAGAAAAGGCTCCAGGGAGACCTTATGGCAAGCAGCCTTCTGGTACCTAAAAGGAGCCTACAAGAAATACAGAGAGGTCCCTTTTCATATCTGTCTAGCGATAGGACAAGGGGTAATGGCTTTAAACTGAAAGAGGACAGACGTAGATAAAATATTAGGAACAAATTCTTTACTGGAAGAAGTTCTTTGCTGTGGGGGTGGTGAAGAACTGGCACAGGTTGCCCAGAGAAACTGTGGATGCCCCATGCCTGGCAGTGTTCAGTTCCAGGTTGGATGGGGCTTTGAACAACCTGGTGTAATGGAAGGTGTTCTTGCCTATGGCAGAGAGGTTGGAACTGGATGATCTTTAAGAACCTTTCCAACCCAAACCAGTCTGTGATTCTATAACATCTTCCTTCCTTTGCTTCTGGGGCTTGTAGCATGCTTCAGGTACCTTGGAAAGTGCCATAAATTAGTTTAGATACCTGTTTCCAGACCTTGTCTCCTAACTATATATCCATATTGGGAAAGCTAAAGAGGTTGTCTGTCACACTCATTGGAATTAACTACAGATACTCTGTTTTGTCTTTTGTTTTGTTTCAGGATGTATGACCATCTTACCCACTATCCTATTTCTGATTACAAGAGTGTTGAAAGAAACAGCAGTAAAATCGGCAGATAATCAGGTCCCACCTCCAGTCAGTGCAGCCCTTCAAGGGATAAAAACTATTGTTACTCTTCCAACAGTCAAGACTGATGAAACTCAGAAACAATGGACAGGTCTTATCCGCAGCACTCTGGCATCTATCTTGGAATACTCTCAACCTGGTAAGTGGCTTCCCAGTGCAGGAGAGTTAAAATCAAAGAGAACTGGATTTTGCTGTGATGAAAAGGCAACTACTGTATCTGCCTATAATTTAATAGGCTTTGTGTCTGAGGTTTGGGTGATGCATTAAAAAGTGGTGATGAATTGCTTATAAAATTGAAATGGGAGAAAGACCTGAATGCACAGAGCATAACTTGTTGAAGACAAGCACACTACTGGCATTCAGATAATACAGTTACATCTCACAAGTTCACACCCATGTTTTGTCCTTGTTGATCTGTTTACTTTGACAATGTTGATCATAACATCCTCTTAGAAATCTTGCCTTCTGCAACTCATCCTGCAGCCTGGTCCTCTCCTTGGGGTATTTTTATGTAACGGTTCAGGCTTTTCCATTTTGAATCCCATTATTATGTGGTTATTTCTTGCTTTAGATTTTCTTCATCCTGACCTTACTAATCTTCATAGTTTCAGGTAGTAACTTTTTTCTGGAACTTGGAAATCTTCCTTCTGATACTGGTTGGTCTTTCTGAAATCTGCTGAATGTCTTGCAAGTAAAATCTAAAGGCTTTCCAAGCTGAATTCACTTCACTTCTGGGACTGTGCTTCTATTTCTGTGACGATTGGCAAGTTTAGAAAAGTTGGCAAGGCTTGAGCAAACCATCATTTCCACCCCTCGTTTCCTCTTTCCACAGAATACCTGCTAGCTTAAAGGAAAGGAGATTGTAGTTGCCAAAACAGTGTTTGTAGGGGAACTGATCTCTATTGAACTGTAATTGTTCAGTACTGTACATGGACTTGACACCTTGAATTAAGCCTCAGGAAAAACGGCAATCAGTGTATCTTTTAAGTGCTTGTTGACAAGATTCATATGGTCTTAATGAGAGAGACTGAGTGTTGAAGTGAATGAATGTGAAGACAGCAAAGGATAATCGTGGCAAGGTTCATACTGGAGCAGAATATTCACAATACTGTTACAGCCTTTCAGTGGTGAGAAAAAAAATCCTACCCCTGCCAAAAAAATCTGTTACCCACCAGCAGGATGTCTACTGTGTCTCTTCAGAGAACTGCAAACTACTTCTCTTGGTTCACATTCATGCTTTGCCTTGCCCTTCAAAAGGCAAAAGAGATGTACAGTCTCAGCTGCATAGTTAGCAAAAGAGAGACACAACAATTTGTCATTTGCATAATGGTAGTTCAGCCAAAAAACATCCCATTACATCCCTAAGGAGCCCTTTATAGAGACTGAAGAGAGACTTGAATGGAGTTACTCATGTGAGAGAGAGGGGGCGAGTAGGTAATTGCAAATGATCCTGAAAATGTCTGAAGGGGAAGGATCAGTAGATTTGTGTTAACCAAATCAAACTTCTAATGTGATTTGTCACATCAGGTCTTGTCTTCCAGCCTTTTGTTTCAGTACAGATTTCCTACCCCCTCTTTCCAGAAACATTACTGGCTTTAGGTGTTTTTTCAGAATTCAGAAATCTTTCTCAGTCCCTTGCAAGAGGGACTTTTCCTCTTCCTTTCTAAATTTCTGTGGAGTGGGACACAAGAATCTAAGCAAGGTCTGCTGCATATGGTTTTGTCTTGTAATTCAATATAATTTAAATTTAAAATTTAAAAAATAATTTTGAAAGTCACTTAAAATGCTTGAAGTTTTTTGACGTGAGGCTTTACGTCATGGCTAAGCCAACTGAGTGACCAGCTGACATGTGGAAGGGGCAGTCATGCTGGTTTTCTTTTTGCTGACTATATATCTGTAACCAATCTGGCCAACAAAACCAGAAAAATAGTATTTTATGTATATAAAATAATAATTATATAAATATAATTTTCTTCTTCTTGATGTAAATTCGTGAATGAGGTTGGTGAAGACAGAGCTTGTGCAAGGAGAAAAAGCTTAGAATAGCTAATACAGACTGTTTGAAAAGCAGGGAAAGGTTAAAATAGGACTGTCCTTACTCCTTATTGGTAACAGATGACTGTCAGCTCAGCTAGTCCCTTATGTGAACCCTCATATTAATTAAAAGCTGTTGCCATGCTAGTTATTTGTTTCTGTATCATCTGAAAATAATAAAAAATAATGGGGAAAGGATCTAAGACAGACATTTTGCCTCTCTTGTTTACATATTGGAAACAAAAAAATATGACTTGCTTAGAGAAAGTGTGGGTGATGTTTTTTCCTTGATACTCAAGTTACAGAAAGTTTGAATTTATTAAAACAGCTATTAAGAGATGCTCAGCTTTTTGTCAGTCAGTGTTATAATAAAGTGATTCTGTAATAAGTAGATGAATATTTGTATGCAAATATTCTCATGTACATTTATTTCCTCTTTGCATGTTTCTGTGTTCACTGGCTTTTAAATAATTTTAAACCCTTTTGGGAGTAAGCTAACAGTGTGTTTCTTTTTCAGAAGCCTCTAAGCCTGTTCTTGATGAAGTCAGCATACTTACAGCTATCACTCTCTTCCTTTGGTCAGCAAGCACTGAAATAATTGGAGTGCAGTGTTTACAAAATGGATGTATGAACAGATTTAAAAGTGCATTAAATTCCTGTGACCCTTGGGTAAGATCATGTTATAGCAATGTAAATGATATATAGTTGAGAAAAACTAATTGTGATAAATTTACGTATTTCCTGAATGCTTTGTGATGCCTTTACTTCAGAGGCAGATACTACTTGTCAAAATAAGTAGAATTTTCAACAGTGCATCGTAGAAGATCTTTAGTGAGCAAAACAACCCAACTAAGTGCTTCTAGATAATGTGTGTTCATGGCCTTGTGCCAGGTTCTTGACTTGCAGCTTTTCAGAGGGAAAAAGATCTTTGATATATGAAATTTTAGCAAATGAAAAGGTTAGTTACCAGCGTGGTGACATTTCTACATTAATGCTGATCTCCTATAATACAAACTAAACCACTTTTTCTGTGGATAACATTACAGCCCACAAATTTCACATTTGTTTGTGCAAACCTGTGCTTATTTTACACGTTCATAAAAAAAAATCAATTTGAATGCAAAAATGTAATTTTGTGGTCGTCATCAGAGCATCTACAGATTGTGAATCATCTGTCTTCTGATTTCACTTCTGCCTTTTGGGTTTTTATGAATTATCTTCTAAACTGTTTTCTCACTAAAGGCAGAAACTAAGTAGCTGTAGACTGATGATGTTCAAGCAGGCTAATGCACGGTATAGCTAAGCTTAACTGTTCCAGCCATGTACGCGTCGGTTTGTTTGGGTGGGTATACAAATCTGCAGGTGGGAGATAAAGAGAAAAATCCATAGTGTTTCCACAAGTGAGTGCTGCAGAGATTCCTGAGAAGCAAAACACGCAAAAAATGCTGATGTGTTTAGTGTTACTGTGAGGCATGTAAAATCCTGTTTAGACTGATAATTATTCTTTGCAGCAGGGCTGCTGTTTCCCAGTGTGAACGTGAAACTTGGTTGGTTCCATAGCCTGACTTGGGGTGGAAAGCTACTTAAAATTCTAGTGTGTACCTGGAAATGTCAGTTGTATTAAGCAGAAGCTTTTTATGTCATACTTGCAGCTCTGTATAAAAGCATGAACAGTGAGAGAGGTACATTTTTGCCCACCACCCTGTTGGAAAGCTGTCAATGAGCTGAAACTTCCCACTTTTTTGTAATTCACAGAGAGTGCTTTGGCAGCAGACAGATTTTGTCCTCTCTTTGCCGATGTGCAAAACACACATGCTGTAATACTTGGGGTGTGTATGTGTGTTCCAGGTTTTTTTTAATATAAACCACTTGTTGCAGTCAGTAACTAGACACCTGTTTGTAATAAAAGCATGACACTGTTTGTACTAAAAGCATCGACCTGATTATGGGGAAAAACTCTTCTAAAGACAGACCACTGCCTCTTAAGGAATACAGGAATGTTTTTTTTAAACCATTACCAACTGCAAAAGTCTGAAAGGTCAGGTATCATGTATAGTAATAACCAGAAGGCGGCTGAGCTTAACTTCAGTTTCTCCTACGAGGGAACTTGGTTGAGAGACACTTGTCTCTCAGTGCTGATGCATAAGTTTTACATGGGAATGTGCCTTATGCACTTTGAAGAGGCCCTGATTTTACCTCGCAGGAGTTCTTGTAGGCTTCTGTGAATGCCAAAGTTTTATATTATATAGATGGGATAAAAGAAGCTTGGATGAATTTTTGCCATCAGGTGAAGTTGTAAAACTTTATTTGAATTCTGCATGCATGTAAGAAGGGAGACTTTTATTCCTTATTTCAAAGGCTAATAATCTTAATATCTAATAAGGAGTAGAGTTTAAAGAATGTAGACAGAAAGGGAAGGGAATTGAACGGATTGATATTGGAGAGAGAGAGTAATAATTTTTTTAAATAGTTGAAAGATGATGCTGAGCAAGGTATTAAAAGAAAATGTTCTGTGGAACTCTGTTAGTATACACATGGTATTAGAAGAAATGTTACTACTTCAGGCCTTAAAAATGGGATTGCAGAGAAAACTTGGTGCCATACAGTAGTGAATTAACAGTAACCTGAGTTGCGTAACATCTGTTTTCTTACCATTAATTTTTATTAGCTATCGTTTTTATTCAGTATTTTTATTTATAGTTCTATGTTTCCAGTCACCCCCAGATCGCCCTCACAGATCATTGTGCTCACGAACAATTCCTCTAGAATGTTTCTGTCCAGCGTGTGCTTAACAACACCAGTTAATGGGCCCACAGTGCAGTTTGAAAGCATGTGGAATATTTTATCCTCATATTTGTTGTGGGGCTTTACATTTCCAAAGGAGTTATTTGTGTGGGATTTTGGAAGGAGATCCTTATACACCTACATAAAATTTGTAAGTTGATCTAAACAAGATCACCACTTTCCCAAATGTTGACTTTATAAACTGCACTTTCCAGGTAAGAGAGAGAGGAGGAGTAAAGAGAATAGAAGGAAGACAAGGAGAGGGTTCTGTGATCTGTCTTACAGTATGGCTACATGTATACTTTTATGGTACTGTCAGCACAAGATGGAGACCTAGAAGGGTGGATAATCCTACCACTTCTGGCTACAGCCTTAGATTGATGTTAGTGTAGTAAGATCACTTACTGTGATCTCACAGCGTTAGAATAATAGTCAAGTTAATTAGATCACTTTGAGCTGAGTCATTTTATGGGCTGTTTTACCCTTCTGAGATTGGAATAGTATTTCATGATTTTGCAGATATGTCTATTAGTGCTGGTGGTTCTGAGACTTAAAGATGTAGTTCTCTGTGGGCCTGTGTGACTGACTTGTATGACATTAACTATTCCTTTATTGTCTCTGAATTCATGTTGTAACTGCTATTTAGTACCTGCATGTTCTTTCTAACTGGCCTGCCTTTTATTGAAAACTGGGCTAATATTATTTTAGCAGATGCCTGTGTTGCTGCTTTCCTCTTATTCAGGATGTTTCCTTCCCCTTTAGTAGTAGTTGGGGTTTTTTTGGTATCACATGTATCTTGCATAGATAGGTAACAAGAGCTTATTAGAATTCCAAGTTAACAAATAACTTTCAGGACAATATATTTATCTTGATTTGTTTAGGTTCAAGCCAAGTGTTATCAGCTTCTGCTTTCTGTGTTTCAACACACCAATCGTGCCCTGTCAACTCCATATATTCATTCATTGGCCCCTATCATGGTTGAGAAATTGAAAGCTGTGGAAAGAAGCCGCCCGAACAACAACCTGGAGCTGCTAGCAGTCCAGGAAGGAATTAAAGTCCTTGAAACACTGGTAGCCCTTGGTGAAGAGCAGAATAGTAAGTATTTCTGTTTTCTAAAGAAATGTGTAATGCTAAAGCACAGTATTGAACATTAGAAATCTTGCAGTTAAGAACTTGATGGCATAGTCACAAATAGAGCATGTGTATGCAACGTTCATTTCTAATTCCAGTACTAGAACTTCTGTATACATGGACTCGTATAGCACAAACAGTATCATATGCTGTAGCCTTTGCATTTCTGGTGATTGCAGGAAAAAATCCTAAACATGAACTGCAGTAGTGAGCGATGTTTTCTTCTGTTTGGAAATGACTAGTTCACACTATTTAAATTTACCTTTTCTCACTGTTGGACTTGTCGATTTGTGTTGCTTCTACCGGCTGAACAAAGTTTATCTAAAAAACCCAAGAAATTGAATTTTACTGGTCAGCCTCATTAGGTCATGCTAGCTGACTGCAGCTGTGGTGCTATTTTTTTGATTGGAATCTTCCAGAATGGAGTGATATAGCAGACACCTTTCCATGAACACTTACACAGTTCTCTTACGCTCACTGGGGAGGCTGATAGTCTGATTCAATTGAGTAATGTTTCTGTCTGCCTGAAAAGTGTTTTGAAATCCTTTAATATGATTGGCACTGTACATTTCTTATCAGTGATCTGCAATCAGAAGGTGCAAAGGTATCTCTAAAGAAGTGTCAGAAACAAAGCAACTGTGATGAACAGTAATAGAATTCTGAAGCACAATACTGGTAAGAAAGACTTGAGTGTCCAAAAGACAGGAAACCATCTAAATTTCAGGGTTGTTTTTCTATTTGATCATCTTTTAATTACAGTGTTTCTTGTCAGTTCTGAAAACAAAATTACCCTCATCAGTCTACTAACTGATAAAATTCATTTTTTGTTTTCTTTAATGATACGTTTTTTTTTCTTTCCCTTTTAGGAGTCCAGTTACTTGCCCTTCTGGTTCCCACTCTGATCTCCTATTTACTGAATGAAAATGCCTTTGCTTCTGCATCTACAGCATCTAAGGATCTTCATGAATTTGCACTTCAGAATCTAATGCACATTGGTCCACTTTACCCACATGCTTTCAAGACAGTAATGGGAGCTGCTCCTGAATTAAAAACACGTCTAGAAACTGCAGTCCGAGCAAGTCAGGCCAGCAAAGCAAAAGCAGCTGCTAGGCAACCACCACCCACAGTACATTCCACCCCAACAATTAAACTGAAAACTAGCTTTTTTTGAATTACTTTTATTAGTTTTGGACCATTAAGTAGTCAGAAGCATTAAATTATCCCTGATGTTACTGTGTATCTGTCTGTAATTTTGTGTAATTTGTATGTGAAAGGCTGTCTAATAGAGCTTTGTGTAATTACTTGAAATCCACGCATTAAAAGGGAAGTGGTGTATTTGTATAGATTTTTAGGAAATTGAATGTGATCATATTTATGAATTTGTGTTATAAATTATCCACAAAAAAACCCAACCCTATTATCTGACTAGTTATGTTTATTTTTAAAAGCTACTCCAAACCTTTGAGTGTTTTGGTTTTGTTTTTTGGGGGGTTTTTTGGTTTGTTTTTTTTCCTTAGATCTGGTGATTGTTATCCTACTGTTGTGCCAGCACACTAACACAGTGGGGACAGAGGGAACGGGGGAAACTGTTACAAAATACCATGCACCATGGGAAATTTCAAGTGTTGAATATGCACTTTTTCCTTCTAAAAATGAAGTAGGGAAGGGGATTGTCAGAAGTCGTAGATCATTTCAGCTTGCATGAAAAATAACAGCTGAAAATTTTCAGGCTTTCTCAAGGTGATCGACCAAGCATGCTGTCTTAATGAGTTGTCCTTATTTGTGGTGTACATTATTTCAGATTGATTTCCATGCTTGAAATTAATAAAGGATGCAAAGAATCTAATCCCCTATCTCTTCTAAGACAAATTTTAAAGAATGCATTGGAAATTGAGTTTATAAAGAGAACTGCCTGCTACTGCATTTTTGTAGGTGTAGGGCACCTCAGAGGCTACTGTGTATTGGCACTCTTCCTGTTCTGCCAGACAGGGATTGAATATGGTGATGTAGTGCTCTACCCTTTGTCCAGTCTCCTAGGTATTTAACGTTCCTTCAAGATTTTAGTCTCTGTGGATGTATCTCATCTGTAGTCCTCTATAAAGTTTGCAGGGGCAAATTACTTAAGCACTTTGCACCTGTACTGACTAAGAGAACAGCACACATGCGTTCTTTTTTTTTCTTCTCTTATGAAGCTTTTCTTACTTGGAAAGCACGTGGCTTCCCCTCATACCTGGGTGAGTCTGATCTGCAGATTTTGGAGCTTAGAGTTCAAGGGCTGTGCTAACCTTACAGGGCAGAACCAGTGACTCCCAGTGTCTGTCTGCTGCCAGACCTCACCTTTCCTATTGGCAGAAGTGCAGAACCATGTCTTTTCTTGTGTATACAAGACTGACTTACCTGATTTTTTTGACACTGCTCTTGAATTTATGGGCTTCAATAGGGATCCTTCTATACATTTTGCTTTATAGAGAGAAGCCATGTAACTAGAAGCCTTGGCTAGGCCTGTTGAGTTTCATTTCTGATGTTTTTCTTAATACTTTGTAAATTCCACATGTTAAAAAACTTCTACAACAACCAAAATATAACAGAGGCTAGTAAAGAGAATCAAATATGATTAATAGTTGACTGAAATACCTGTAGATCAATATTTTTGCAGTCATTTTCATCTAGTCTCTTTTCCTGTAAGACCTTATATAAACCTTTGAGTATCTATGCAAAATGCAGGACAAGAAAATGCTCTTTTGCCCTATTGTATTTGGTGTGTGGAAAATATTTAACATAAAACTGGAAAAGTTTTTCTTTCACAGTGAATAGTTAAGTACTGAAGTGAAGACACAAGTAGTACATACTCTAATCCAATTTTTGTTCTTGTAAAGAAGATAAAGTAAAACTGATATGCCGTAAATGAGGAGGAAAGTAATTTCCTCTTTACAACTTTTTCCCTCTTTGTATGAGTAGTGGGAATTAGGTTGATTACAATATATGTTTTTCTAGTAAGTGTTTCCAGCATTACAAAGCTGTATTTTGTAGAAGTTCTGAACATGTGTAACATTTGAGAGAAAGTAGTCAGGAAACTCACTGCAAAATTGAACACAGAAATTTTGCAAGTAAAACTAAGAAAATCATTGTTATGACCTGTTCTAGATTCCCTCTCCCCCCACCACCCCCGAGGTAGTCTAGTCATTAATGACTCGTTTGTGAAACTTTCTCTGTATTTACCTGAATTACTATCTCAGTGCTTTTATGTTTTGGTTACACTCTAGTTTACAAGATGTCTGAAAATTCAGTGAAGTGGAGGGGGGAAGTGCAGCAATCAAGCATATCTAAGAAGTTGGTAGAAAAGCAGAAAAAAGTTAGTGAAAGGGAAAATGGCACTAGATGGGTGTACAGGAATGGAGAAGGGAGAGGTTTTTCTTTCTATACCGCGTTACTGTATACAACATGCACAGCTTTCATTTGTATATAGCCTTCCCCAATTTAGTACTCATTTACTTTTATGTGTGCTTCTGGTACTAAAGGTATTACTATGTGGTTTTACATAATATTTTGGCATCAATTGATTAAAAAACCTAAATAACTTGAAATGCCCGTAGTGTTCATTTTTTGTCACTCTTTTTCATCTTTTTCATGGAGCTTGTTTGCTCTGTTTCCCCTTCACGTCTTTCCTTTCTCCCTGCCATTTCCTTCCTTTCTGGGTGAGCCTTGTTGTTCTGCCCCAGTTCCCTTCCAGGTCCCCCAAAAGCACACCCCTCCTGTGCTTTCACTCCTGTCCGCCCCTCTGTTCTGTGATGCCCTCTTTAAGCTTCCTTCGTTGTCTCTCCCTTTTTCCTAAAGTGCCAAGAGTTCATACACCAGCCACAGCTCCAGGCTCTGCGGGCAGGGTTATGAACCAGGCAAGTACTGTTTCAGAACAGCTAGAAGGAAACAGGAAGCGCTGCTTCAGCAAGCAGCGGGTGCTCACAGGGCACAGGGAGCAGCGCTGAGGCTTGTTCTCAGCACCCACAGCAGCTTCGGTACCCGTGCAACATCTCTGGTGCACTGCTAGCACTTGTTCCTACAGTAAAGCCTGCCGGTAGTGGTGTGTTTGTCTTCAGCAAGCCTCGGGTGTTAATGCGTGTGTAGCACGGAACGTGGGCCAATCTGTGGTTTTGTGTCTTTCGGAAGAGTCGGAGAGGGTAATGGTACTGCTGGCAACTCGTGCTCCCAGCTGAGGGCCTCGCCATCGCTCTCAAAGTACTGTGTTTTCCTTTCCTTGCAGAAGAGGCAGTGTGGCAATTCCTGAAAAATGCTGTCTTGCTGTCGTTTTCAGCCCTTATAAGTATTTTCAAGAAACACCTGGAGCCTTGGGATGGATTTAGTTTTCAGCACTGTCAGAGCGAGGGCTGCTCAGGGCTGAGAGGGCAGGGCTGTCCAGACCTCGTATAACTGCTGCTAGACACATGCCTCCGAACGTCCCCAGCGCAGGCTGCGAGTGTGCCCAAGCCATTTAAACCCAGCTCTCGGGTGCAGATTTCGATCGACCCGTGCCCTGCCCCTCTGGCCGCGGCATTCTCACCCCTCCCCGCCGACCGGGACGGGGGCTGCGTTGCCAGCTGCCCCCTGCCAGAGCTTGCGGGTCTCTACGGCAGGATTACGCCTCATGGCGGTGAGACTCACTCGCTATTAACTCCATTCGTCGAAATAAGGGCAGCATGTAGGAGAAAAAGGCGATCAAGAACATATTGCCGCCCTGCCCCCGCGGGTTGCCCGGCCACCCAGCGGGACTACATTTCCCAGAACACCGGGCGCGGTGGCGGGGCGAATCGCTCTCTGGCATTGTCTCCTCCGGGCCGCCGTAGCAGCCGGCGGGGGCGGCTGTCAGGCGGTGACGGCGGGCGGGACGCGCCCAGGTTGTTGCTGCTGCCGGGACGCGGCTGGGTGCGGGCGGCGGCGGGGAGCGCGGCAGACCCGGCCCGGCCATGGACGAGCAAGTGGGACCCGGCGTTTTCTTCAGCAACAACAACAATAACAATGCCCTGCTTTTGCCGCCACCGGCGGGCGGGCCAGGGCTGGAGCCGGGCGAGGCGGCGGCAGCAGCGGCTGCCGCGGCGGCAGCAGGAGCAGGAGGCGGCGCAGGGGTCTCAGCCTCCGGAGCCGCCGCACCGGTGTCGGCGTCCCGGGCTCAGTACAGCGTACCGGGCATCCTGCATTTTCTGCAGCACGAGTGGGGCCGCTTCGAGGCGGAGCGCGCAGAGTGGGAGGCGGAGCGGGCGGAGCTGCAGGTAACACTGGCGACCACCCTTAACACCCCTCTCCCCAACCTTCCCAACCCCGGCACGGGCGGGCGCTCCCCTCCGGTTGCGCAGGGCCGGGGTATCCGGCCCTCAACCGGAGGGGAGCGCCCGTCCCCGTTGCCCTGGCTTCCCCCTTGTCCCTTCCCCTGTGAGGGAGCGGCTGCCCGGCTCCACCGGGGGCCATTTCCCTCCCTCAGAGGGCGGCCGCCCCCCGCCGCCGGGCGGAGGGGCGTGACATGGCGGCCGGCCCTGAGGGGAGCGGGTGCTTGCCGCACGGCGCTTGTCGCCTCGCCAGAGTTTTCCGGGTGCCCCTCCAGGGCCGCCCGCCTAAACTTGTCACCGGTTTCATAACCCACTGTTAAAAGCTGCCTCTGGCTCCCCCCACCCCGCCCGCGGTGCTGCCTCGGGCTCTCGGGCCCCTGGTCGGGCCTGTGGGACCGGCTGCAGCTCCTGTGGTGTTGTGGGACACGTTATGTAGTGTTTTCAGTTGAAAAGCTGTGGGGTTGATACTCTCATTAATGCATTAAAGGACTGGTAGGGATCTCGTGGTTAAAGAACTTGTGAACTGCTGGCCTGGAGCCATTACTGTCAGATACTTCAGTGGTGGGCACGTTACATTAGTAGCAGTCGATAGTGCAACCATCGTTCCTCTTTGGCTTTGTTTACAAGTTAAATCTCCATTGTAAACCTTAACGCTGGCCGCATGGCCACCAGCCCACAGTTTGGTTCTCATTTGGCTATATTTGAGACGGAAAAGTGTCTACTTGTCTTCCTATTTATGTTTCCTTTATTTGTCTCTTGCTTCCCATCATCTCTTTGCTTTCTGTGGCTTTCATTGAAAGTACTGTCTTTATCAAGAGAGTCTTGAGACTGTTGAGCAATCAGACCACTTCTCTGCTTGGTTTGGTTTTGCTTTTTTAATTAGTAAGTATATCATCTTTT
Organism: Neopsephotus bourkii; assembly: GCF_033783945.1. Lineage (NCBI taxonomy): Eukaryota > Metazoa > Chordata > Aves > Psittaciformes > Psittacidae > Neopsephotus > Neopsephotus bourkii. Next base: position 7,304,414 of record NW_026901776.1, on the reverse strand, counting down.
TAATTGTACTTTCTATGGTAGCATCAAACAACCACTCTCAGAAGAGTGGCAGATGTAACACTCTTTGCTGAGCATTCCCTTGTAGGAATTTAAAGGAAGTGGTCATGAGGACGAGAGTAATTTTTATTTTAAAGTCAATGGTTCGATGACAGTTTCATTAGTAACTAAATCATGTTTCTATTTACTTCATTCAATAAATACTATGTAGAAAGTAACTAGCTTAGCTATGTATAAGAACATCATGTGTCATATATCCAGCGGAGTCTCATAAATGCCTTGACATCTTTTTCATAGCTGATAAAAATACAAAAAAAACTGATCTGGAGAAAAAAAAAAAAAGTGTTTTACAGGGACCTAAGAAGTTCTGCTAGTGCATTAATAGTAGTAACACTTGGCATATTTATAGTGCCCCTCAACAGAGGCTAGCGTGCCTTTTCTCCAACCATAAGTATGCCTCAAAAGCTTTGTACGTGTCATGGATAAGACAGGAAAGAAGCTGAGTATTTAAACTATTTGCTGAAGTCACATGTTATCAGTGGCAGAACTGGGAATATAACCCGATTACAAATTGTTTGCTTGAATGCCTTTGACTCTTGCCAAAGCATCTCAATAAAGTTATAATTAGCTGTGGCTGGCATTGCCATGAGTTGTAACAGCATTTATCTGCTGTGGAGGCCTATTCAGAAAGGTGCAAAATTCTTGGCTCTCTCAATAGACATCAGGCATTAAGGTCTGCTGTGACCATTTGCAGTTGAATGTTCTTAGGTCTGTGTGAGAGGTTTGTGTTAGGGGTTCAGCAACTGCAGGATGGCTTTTAGAAATTGTATGTGTACAGCTGAAGGTTGAGCAGTGTTAATTAAAAACCGGTTCCGTGCTCCTTCTGAAGCCTCTTGTTGGCCTCCATGTTTGGAAACGTTTAACAGAATAATGGAAATTTGAGGTCTGGCCATTTCTCTCTCCTGAGATAAAGATACAGTGCTTCTGATTATACTTTAGTATAATGTTCTATCCAAGACTTCTATCCAGCATAGATTTCAGTGTTAGGTTATCCACTTTATTGGGAGGCTGTGTCGCAGAGGACTTATTTTGTATGGTCATCTTAGTATGCCAAAGTTTTAATTTTTTGCAGTTCATCTTGTTTCTAAAAGGTAGACTTTTCTTTTTTTTTCAGTTTCTTACCTGCCATGATCTTTAAATACTTTGGATACTTTATGCCCCAGTATTACTCTGCATGGTTTTTGCTCGGTAGCTGTTGGTTAGTTAAGCTATACCCTCTCTCCCAAACACCTTGTAACTCAGTCTTCCTGTGATTTCCCATGTTTCTTTCTCTCTCCTCTGGGCTTCTTTTTATTTTCTCTTTTTCTTTTCCTTGTAATTAATTGTGTGGAACTAAATGTGATATTCAGGTTGAGTACCTTTGTGTTGTGTTATGTGATGCTTGTTCAGGTGATGCACGCCCAAGTTTATAACATATGTGAGTTGGTGGGTTGGGCAGCTCACTGTGTGCTTAGTTACTGGTCAATATTGCCTTTCCAAGGTTTTTCTTCCTATTAAGTGTCTATGTGTTTCTTCCCCTGGCAAATATTCATGTTTACTCTGATTTTCTAATCACTCTTCTTAAACCTTTTGAAATTATTGTTGCTGCTGTTATGTAGTCTTCCTCATTCAGAGTGAAGGGACTTCAGTATTTACAGCTATGCAAGTATTATTAATAATCTGTGTATTTCAAATAAGAATAGATTCATATGGGATTTCCCTAGATGCTGATCTGTTAATTACATATTTCACTTGCAATGCTTGCTTCCTGTCATCTGCAGATTGAGAAATTATCTTAAGAATGAACTTTCAGGATGGTGCCTTGTGAAGTAATTCACTAGAATAAATACTAACATTATTCATCCTTCTTTTAGTATTCAGAAACTGTGCTTTATAGCATTATAATTTATTTTTGTATCTTTTCAGAAATGAGTAATTTTCCTTTTCTTATGCTCTTCTACCAGCTGCTTGGGAGGGTTGACAAGGAGGGGTTTCCTGTTCTCCAGGAGTTTTAAACTTCAGGGCTTTTTTTTTTTTTCTGTATTTTTCTGGACTATATTTCCAAGACATTTCAGAGTTGTATTGGATAAGCCCATCCTAAAATAGCAAAGATTTTGATCAGATGCATGCACAGGGCTCTGAAATTTGTATCTTTGCTGGAGGCAAGCAGGGTTTGATCTGCCTCACATATTGGTGTCGTGCCTTAACCATACATATTCTGACTGGTTGGGAATGATTCTCTGTTGCAGTTGTTATTTCCCTTTTAATTAACCATCTGCCACCCCTGAGAGAGAGTGATGGGGACTCTGCCCTGTGGCAGTGACCCCCGCAGTGCTGCCGATGCATGTCCTTGTCCCAGCAAGTGACAAAGCTGTTGAGCTCTGCTGCTGGATGAGCTTGGAAGCCTTCTGTATGTGTGTTTATGGATTTTGTTTTGACTAGAAATTTTGTCTCTGCAAGCAACATATATGTTGTTGTGGAAAGTTTTGCTTCTGACAAACATTTTTATGGCAAAAATGCTGATTTGCACACTTTGGCATTTCTCTGCATTTCACAGATGTTCTAAATTGCATCAAACTACTATGCCGTATGCAACTGCATGTATGGACACCCTGTATTCTCCTAAGGAATTTTGTAGCTCTTGTCCCCTTCATTAATAAAGTTTTTATTTCTTCTAACTGATAACTGTTTCTTTAGAATATTAGACTACTTTGGAGTAGTGGGATCTGGTAGGATTAAATTAAAATTATTTTCCCTGGGTAAACCTTCTTTTGGAAAGATTTGCAAGGAAATCGTTGAGAATGGGTGGATACAATGTACTTGTCTTTCCACAGCTTTGTTAAAAATATTCCTTGTAAGACAGTGCCAAAAGGAAAAAGAAAAACCAGCCCAAACAAACCAAAACAAAAAACCCACACTACATAGGAAAGAGTTAATGAAATTAGATAAAATGTGGTTAAATAACTGTAAAAGGAGGGATGTGATGGAAAGAATAGATAAGCACTTGAGGCTGGTTATGGAAGTCAGATTTAGTAATGTTAGCTCTTGGTGGGGTAGGGTGGGAAAGGGTCACAGATCCTTGCTGCTGCTTTTCTGAGGCAAGAGGCAGGCACTGAAACCAGGCATGCTACATGGTAAGATTGTGTCCTTGGAGACAGACAAGTTAAAGTAATGAGGAGAAGGGGCAAATCAGACAGATGGCTGTGGCTATTTATAGTATGGTTTAGGACATTCGTTACTTGATTCAGAAATAGTTGATATTTACAGTTTGTTGACTTGTAGATAACAGTCCTCGTGTTGGATTAAGTTTCTGCTTAAAAATCATTCTGGTAGCTGGATAATCGAAAAATATTGTTCAGAGAAAAAGCAATGAACGGGGAGTTGATGAAATCAGTTAGTTAGTTTGTGGAAAACAAAGTATTTGGGTTGGCCAGTAGAGTAGAAGATAAAATACAGTTTGAAGAAGGTTTGTGTAAGATTGTCAAATCTGATGATGTGGGTTGAATCTCTGGGATTCTCTGTGAAATATGAATTGGCAGAAGTACTGTGCGAATCTTCGATAAAATATTTTTCTCACAGGGCAGATATTACAAAGAAAGCAGTGATTAATGTTAAATTTCTCTCCATGCCAGAAGGACAATATTTTCAACTTTATTGTTTCACCTGTGTCGGGTAAATCAAAAGAAAGGTGGAAGACAGTAAGCCATGGTCACAATACTGCGGCATGTTTAGTTGGGAAGGATGATGCTAACAGGGTCTTGGTGACTGCCAGATATCCTTTCTTTTGTGAAGTTCTTTGAGCAGACTTTCTAGTTGCCAAATTCATGTGAAGCAAAGAAGAGAAGCTTTTGTACTCTTTCTTTCCTGTTTGCTTATATGCATGTTTGCCAGCTAATCCCAATATACTCATTGATAAGCAGTCATGGCTTGTTTTATTTAAGGCAGGAGGACTAGTGAGAGTAATGTTCAGTGAGGAAAGCACTGTGTTACAGAAATTCATAGCTTCTGTAGAGAAGTAGAATGTAAAAACAAACTGATGGGACTGGTTCTTTCCAGGCCTGTACCTGGTTTTTGAAGTAATTTGATTATTTTTATTTTAATTGCATAAATGATCCGAGTTTTTCCCAGCATCAGATTTTCCCATTCTTCTCCCATCTGTTAAACCTGCAATTTACTTTAAATGTAATGAAAATTTGTTTTTTAAATTGGCCTAACTCTAAGCGCTGTAAATACTGGTGTAGCATGATAGGACAGACTTTTGCAATGTTACATTGTCTCCAAGTGGTGCAAACATTTTCACAGAAAGATATACTTTCTAAAAGAAGTGGATTTTCAGATTTTCATGATTTGCTATAGAACTGTTGAATTAAGCAAAAATGGAGTAAGTTGTTACGTTCTAGGCAGAAAACTGTTTTTCAGTGTCAGGTTAGCATATGGTGAAGCACCCGATGTGTTTTACTAGTACACAGTTAAAATTCAAATTGGTATCTCTGTGTTCTAGTCCAGCTGTAGTCCTCCTTTTTCTGCTGAAGGTCTTGGCTTGTGTCAAGTTTTATTGCATCGGGGCTAAGTAACTTTGCACTAAAGAAACTAAGTAACTTTGCACAAAAAGGTTCAAATATAACTCAGCCTTTTTTGACATTTCAGTAGACACTGAAACTTTATTTACTAATTCTAGAGCAGGCTGTGTAAAATTCCCCAAGGAAGATCACATGCCTCTCCAGAGACTTTTGCTCCATCTTAATTTGGTGCTGAAAGAACTAAGGCTATACAAATGCCAAGCCTCAACTAAAATTGATATCTATAAGCAGTTTTCCAAGAAAATAGGTATTGGTCAGCAACCTACTTGCATATTTGGTTTCACAAGAATGCCAGGCCTTGTCAGGTCCTCCTTTCTAAGTTCCTTAGCTAGAAAGTGGCAAGAGCTGACTTAGATGTAGATGAAGAATTGTTATTTTTTATTTTTAAATGCTGAGAAATGCTTAGATACTTGAAACAGCTTTTCTGAATCACTTTGGAGTGCTCAGGATCCAAGCTTTGCAGACAATGCACTAGAAATAAAAATACTCTTAACTGTGGAAATACTCTGAACTGGGAACTTAATCATATGACTGGTTCTGTATGAGCCTGTAGATGGATTCTTTTCCTATTTGAAGTTTGCTGTGTGCTAACTAATATTAAATATTTTGAAAATAACTGAGTGACAAGTTAATTTGAGATTGCAGTGTGGAAAGACTGCATTTCTTCTGCTCTTAGCCAGGAATATGTTTCCCTTTAGGGCAGTCACATAGGGCAGGATTGCAAAAGCATTGGGGGGGGCGAAAGGGGAAATGGCATGCACGATACTCATAGCCAAGGTTGTGAACAGGAGGTAAGAACAAATTCAGTTACTTTTGTACCTGTTTCACCTGGTGCTCCAGGAAGTTCAGGTTGGTCCAGCATGCTTGAATACAAGAAGCTGCTCCTGGCTGAAGGAGCAAGAAATGAAAGTCTGCTCATTGCCTCTGCAAGTGCTTGTGTGGTCAAGTCTGGTTCAGTCTGTGCTTTGTTACTAAAGCCAAATCTAAAAATCTCCTCCAGATTTCTTTTCCCTTGTCCTGCTGTACCCCAAATGATTCATTCAGCCTGTGAACTTCCATTGTCTCAGTTGAAATGTGGGCCATAAGTCTATTTATCAGTCCTGGTATTGACTGCGGTCGCTGCCTTTCTGCCTTTCCTGTACAGCACGTGGAAGGGAATTATATTTGAGGGTTTACAATTTGGGCTCCAGTTCATAATATGTGATTATTTTGTGACATGTCATTGCAATGTTGCCTGTAGAGTTGCATCACGTTTAGAATTTGCCCTTTTTTTGTCCTTGCATCAGTCTACGTCGAGCATGCTCCTGGATGTTTTTTGAAACAAAAAGAAAGGTTAACACTCGCCACTTAAGTGTGCTACAAAAATTTACAGGAAAATTTAGCTTATGAAGAAGTATTAAATAAGCTGAGTATGTATTGTTTGGCCAGCTCAGTAATTTTGCTGAGTTTGCAGTTGTTAGAACAATGAAATGCAGCACTGAAGAGTGGGGAAAGACTCTCTGAACAGAGATCTGCCAAGTAAAGAGGAGCCTTCCTTTTGGTTGAGATGCGTAAATTAGTAATTACTAAGTAATTTTTGATTCTGGATGATCTTTTTGAGTTTTTAATTCACTGATAAAAAGTTGTTTTTCAGTCTTTACAGAAAGGTAAAGACTGTAAGTTAATGGCTTCATGAACCGTCTTTTTTTACCATAAGCTAAATCTTTGATCTCTTTTGGATGGTTCAGTTTTCTCAGGTCTTAGCTCTGACACTAGTTTTAGGACACCTCTGAGAAGTCCAACAAAAATAATTTGCCAGGAGCAGATAGTGCTGTGCGTCAGTCCCACGAGGCGCTATCGTCCAGCGTCAGTATGCAGGTGATAAATGGGATGAAGTACTCCTCTGCAGGGTGAAGCTAAATACACCTCAGTGCCTGCCACTTGTTTCAGCCTGTGGCCTCACTTCAGTTTTGTGTTATCTTAAATGGCTGCAGGCACTTAGAGAAGCTTCTTAGCCTCTCTTGGCCTGGAGTGCTAGTAGGTGTGTGTTGCGATGTTAAGTATGGTACCTGAAATATTGTTTGCCAGTTGCACTAGACCACTGATAATTCCTTTCCTCCCTCCCCTGTACCTGTTTTTAATCTCATCTTCTCAACCCTAGGCACACCTACACTTATTTACAAATATACTAAAATATGTTGCACTTCAGTGAACCAAGTATAATCTAAAATACTGAGCACCCTGGCAGCCTGCAGATCTTGGTAGACCGATTAGTACAACTGTTCCAGGCTGATTCATCTGTATAATGTATTTAGTTATTTTAGCTATCTACGTGGTTTTTTGCAATGCTTTTTTTTGCAGTTTTTTTTCCTCTCTTATTCTTTTTCTCTCAGCCTGTGAAGACCTTGTTGAATTAGAAGCAGAATATACAGAATTGTGCATCTTAACAGCTCTTACTTTGTCAGTTGATACCTGTGGACCTTCAAGTGCTCATAAATTTGAAGTGAGGTTTCTTTTAAAATATTAAGATAAATATTTTAAAAAAGAAAATGGAAAGGCTTTTATTAGTTCTTGAGTCTTAAGAATAAATCACTTTTTAACTTAAAATAGCTGTAAAATTCAGGAACTGCTAGAAGTTGATACTAAACATGCGTCACTTATTTAGGAGCCATAGTGTTGTTTCTTTCTAAACATTTTCTGTTCAGGGTAAATATTTAGGTGCTATCTAAAAGTTTCCTCACCCTTTTGTCCACTTCACCCTAATGTGACCTTAGAGTCCTTTGGGGAATTTCTTAAAACAAAAAATGTTGTTGCCTGTGATAGTATTTTTAACATAAGAATGAATGTTATTTTAAAAATCTCCTGGTAAAGAAGTGGAATAGTTAAGATAGCTACAGTGCTATAAATTTAGACTGGATGTGCATGAAATTCTTAAGTACATAAATCATAGAATCATAGAATAGCTAGGGTTGGAAAGGACCTTAAGATCATCTAGTTCCAACCCTCCTGCAATGGGCAGGGATACCACACACTAGACCGTGTCACTCAAGGCTCTGTCCAGCCTGGCCTCGAATGCTGCCAGGGATGAAGCATTTCCAACTTCCTTGGGCAACCCATTCCAGTGCCTCACCGCCCTCACAGTAAAGAACTTCTTCCTTATATCTAACCTAAACTTCCCCTGTTTAAGTTTTAACTCGTTATCCCTTGGCCTATCACTACAGTCCCTAATGAAGAGTCCCTCACCAGCATCCTTGTAGGCCCCCTTCAGATACTGGAAGGCTGCTATGAGATCTCCTCATGGTCCTCCTCTGCACTTGCTCCATGTCCTTCTTATGTTTAGGACACAATACTCCAAGTGCGGTCGCACAAGAGCAGAGTAGAGGGGCAGGATCATCTTCTTCAGCCTGCTGGTCACACTCCTTTTAATGCAGCCCAGGATACGATTGGCAAAAAAAGTTTTTGTTGCAGTTAAAAAACTTCAGTAAGATAAAGTGGGGGTGGGGTGGGGAGGGGTGTGTAAATCCTGGACAATCTAATTGTAGCTACATGTTCCAGTCATCTCTTCCCACTGCTCTCTGGTTTTTATTTTTATATTTATTTTCCCTCCTGACTCTTGATTTTAATCTCACAGTTGAGCTGTAATATAGGCTCTTGTAGCACTTAGCCTGGAATAAACTCAAGGTGGGTACTGCCTTGATTCCTCTTTGCAGTGCCAACAGGGCCAGCCAGTTGATGTGCCCCACCCAAAGGCCAGGAACAATACGAGTTTTTGTGTGATCCCCTGTAGGCAGTTTTGAGGGTTGGGATGACTAGCTTACAACTTGATGCATTTTAACCCTATTAGTTAGGAGGTCAGTGTGGCTGAACCTGTTTGTGAATTCTTGAGATTTTTATCAAACCTACCCATGAGTGGCCAAAGCACAGGGATAGAACTGTGCTGCAGATTGTTCCAACCAGAAGCAATCCTCCTCTGCTATCTGACTCCCTCAGGTAGCGCAGGCTTCAGATTTGACTTGTACTGAAGCTGCAACTATGGAAAATGGCCTGTGGAGTCTCAATATATTGATAAAATTCTTCCATTTATGTCCGAATTGTACGAAGACTGTAGTTGTACAGTTCAGTTTTGCTTTTTGTTGTGTTTAAACCCAAACCTCTTACACTTTAAATGTTTGCCCAAACATTTAGACAGGTGTTGGCTAAATAGTGATCCCGAAGTTACAACCATTTTGCTCTAGAGACTAAGAAAATACTTCTAGATCTCATAATCTGTCATGTTAAATATCTAAACTCAGTGTATTAATTTATTCAGTTTTCATTTATACTCCTTTTTTTTCAGGTATGGTATGAACATTTAGATTTCTCTGCATATTTTCAGTTAAATGCCAAACATTGTAAAGAATGAAAACTGCTTATGACATATAGACTGTTACAGTATTATTGTTAGTATAGTATTTCAGTTACTATTTTGATGTTATCCTAATGTGCATTACAAATAACCCTGAATATTATAATTAAAAATAAAAAAAAAATTAAATAAAATTTGAGCTTACATGTATAACTGATGCTGATTAGTTGTAATTACCCAGTATTTATATAAATGAGGAATAAGGGTTGCTAACATCCTGTGTGAAAGAGGGGGGGGATATTCTCTTTTTGTTATGAAAATGTAAGCAGTCTCATTTTCAGAGCCAGAATTTCTCAAAAACGATGAGTATTATTTTTTACATCCTTATTACATAAGGATACTACTCAGAAGCAAAGCATGAACAAGCTACACTAGAAACTGCGCAGCCTCCAAGGAAAGAGCAATATTACTCACAAGCCCTCTGGTGCACTTGTCTGTTTCTTGATTTGCCAGTAAAACTACTGATCTGTGAATCATATAGTAACCTTGAAATATCCTGGCAATAAGCTTGTATAGGGCTGCAGAGGTGGCTCTTGGGCTGTGGATTCCACTCCGTTGTTGCTGCATGCTTTTGGAGTAAGAAACGCAAGGATTTCTTGAAAGTCTGGAAAAAAGAAAAGTTATACAGCATCAGTAAGAGCAGTGGCATGCCACTGACAATAAAAGATGTCCAAAGAATCAATATTTCTTCCAGTGCTCTCCTTCCTGTGCAATGTATGTGTGATACATACAGACTTTTGGTGGCCCCTTTTCCTTCATGTTGAATCATAAGGTGTTTCAGCTCCACAGGTAGAGTTAAGAACATAATTCATGTTATTTTACGTGCTTAAGAAGCTTCTGGTGACAGTTTGTGTTTTGGTTCTCAAATGGTTAGTCAGACAAGTCACGAAGCCAGGCCTGCTTTGTATTGGAAGCTGACTCTGCTCATTTTCACATAAAGGCAGTGTTGTGTGATACTTCTTAATCAAATCCATTCGTGTCTGTCTTTCCACAGAAGTAAGCTGTGAAAACTACTGAGAAGTTGCAAATTTTTTTCTTTGTTTAGGCTACTACCAACGAAAGATGACTTTAACCTCAATTGTTAGCATGGTAATGCTGGTTTAACCTCTGAGGTAGAGCAGTGCGTAAGCCAGTCCATTACTGTCTATCCTTTGCCGATCTGATGGGTAAATATGCTTCATTCCAGTCTGTTCAGTCAGTTTGTTCTTGGTGAGACAGACAGCAGGTCACCTCATAGAACTGTGCTTGCAGACAGCAGATCACCTCATAGATCACTTTAGCTTGTGATGTGATGGCATTGGTGATCTTTCGTTCCAGCCAAATAGTGTGCTTTGATGTTCTCTCACTTTTTGGCTAGAAGGCTACTGGTTTATTTCTGCTGAACCTATTCAGAGGCAGGGAGGCAGGAATCACTACCACAGTGCACTAGTTATATACGCATTATAATCTTTGTGTCTGTACAGTTACTGCAAACTTAAGTTGTGTGTGGTTGAGGTGTTCCTCTTATTACTGGGAGGGATGGTGACCTTGTTGAGTTGACATGCTTCTTGCACATTCTTCAGGGTAGGAAGTGCTGACTCCCAGTGCCAGCATGTCTTTTCTTCTGTGCCTTTCTCTAAATCTGTGAATGTTAGATTCAGTTGTAGTTCTTTGTTCATCCCTGTTTGAGTGTTGAGGAGAAGCTTGATGCCAGTGACAGAGAACTTTTGATTCAGCTGAGAGTTTTTTGGCAAATGCATTTCCCTAACTGAAGGTGAAGATCAGCTTCATTGGAAAGTAGCCAGTGTTTTTCAGTCATCGTAATCTGGCTGCTCTAGTTGCTGACTGGTGGTTAAGGATTCTTCAGGTGTCTGTCAGGCTGTTTACTGGCTGTACTTGAGCAATGGAATTATGTCAGCTTGTGTCATATTCTAGAGCAGCTGCTATAGCTGGCCACCAGCAAATGGCCTTTTGGAGTAAAATTCACTTTGTCTGAGTTCTGAGAGTATTTAGGAGTTGAGAGAGCACAAGAGCCTACCTCTTACAGCGTACATGATTTGAGCATGAGATACAAAATCACATAGTTCTGCCTTTATGACTAGGAATAGATATCTTTTATACTATTTGAAGGAGATTTTTCACAGGCAACTAAATACTCTGCTATGAGTTGATAAAGGTTAGGTGTCTGTTTTCCAGTTTTATTTACTTCTGTACCATTTCTCTCCTCATCTCTCTCACCAAAATACCTTTTCCTGTTTTCCATTTTTTTCTCCCTCTTAATTGCAGTATTTCTTGAGAGCTTTCTTTCACCTATTTTAGAATTACAAATAGCACTTAGCACTTTGTTATAAGCAGGGTTTTATCTTTCTTTCGGCTGAACGTGCTGTACGTCATTTCTTTCACTAGTAGCATGGATGTAACATCTATCTATACAACAGTACACTAATTATATACTGCTTCAGTTAGTGAGCAGAAATACTGTCTTCTGCTTATTGTTGGTAAATACTTTTTATCTCCTGAGGGCTTTTTGTACACTTGTCTGTTCCTTATCCTCTATTAAATGTTTAGTCAAGAGAGGAGATAAATGCTGTCAAACAAACTAGAACAAACTAAAATTGCTTTATTTATTTTTTTTATTCCTTTTTATCTGTAATGCACATGCAGTCTAGAAGGGTTATGTGTGCAGTGCTTTGTGTGTTTACTGTTTATGAAACACAGTAAGCCAATTTCTTTTAAACAGTACAAATTAATTTTAAAATTCATTAAAATAACTTGGGGAGGCACACACTCAAGAGTTATGCTGGATGGTTTTGAGAAAGTAGATACTAAACTGTAGACTTCCTTTTGCAGGCCCAGATCGCCTTTCTTCAAGGTGAAAGGAAAGGACAGGAAAATCTGAAGAAGGATCTAGTGCGAAGGATCAAAATGCTGGAATATGCGCTTAAGCAGGAAAGGTACGCTGCTTTAGTGCTGGGTACATGGTGAAGAGATTCTGAACACAGCTACTTCTTTTGCCTTTGTACTTGACAAAAATAAGACTTATTTCTTCTGTATATATTCAGTTCTCAAACCGATAAATCTTGTTATACTAAATAAACTTTTTGGTATAAATGTCTATAGTAAAACCAATAGCTAACACAGCATGGCTAAAAAAATATGCAAATAAAACCCTTGGTTGATCAGTCATGAATACTTTTTCCTTGGTAAAATTACACTTGTACAGATTATACTCCACAACTACAGTGTATTTGCTTTTTGTTCAAAGTACTAGCTTTGTTTAATAATCTCTTGATAACCGAAATCTTGAGTAACTGTCTTCAGTCTAGTGATTGCTAGTTTTTAATCTTGCTACGTTTTTAATCTTTTCAGTAGAATAGACTTTACAGGAATATCTTCTGGAGGCTAATAGTGTGAGGGGTAAAAAAATGTTCATGTTTACTGGTTAATCAGATGTCTGTTTCTTTGTTCATGGGGATTTCAGAAGAAGTCCCCAGTCTCCTTTACATAGGAGACATACATAATTTTATTCTTATGTATGCTTTCCTGTTGTTCTAAACTCTGAGATAAATGAACTGGATTGTTTACCATGTTTCCAGAATTCTTTCTATTCAACTGATTTTATTTTGATTTTTTTTTTGGCCAAGTTAGTTTTAAAAAATTTTATCAGTAAAATGTCCTTTAAAATTTTTTGATGAAACAGTGTATTTACAGTACTACTGCAAAGCAATCATTGCTTACATACCATTTTCCTATCAGATAATTCCTACTTTAATGAGATACCAGTAAATAAATGTCTTTTAAATAGTTTGTATTAGTAGAAATAAGATTAAAAATATACACATATACAAATGATGAATAGCATATTGCTGCTAGATAACTTTAAAGGGGTACTAATAGTTGTACATTGCTGGATTGCATTTAGATTTGTTCATCTTACATGGGCTGCTTTAGGACGTGAGATGTACCTTGTACTATCCAGTTTAGCTCTTGATGGTAGCAACCAATATATCTGCTAGCGTGGAGTTCCAGCCAGGTTTCTTGGCCATGAGTAGCCTCAGGGCTGCAGCATGCTTGCTTCACCTTTATGGACTTTTTAGAGGAATGCTTAAGGTAGAGAACCTTTTTGCCCATGCCTTGCTATGGTAGTGATTGTATATCAAATAGCACAGAAAGATACCAAATGTAAGCCTTTGCACAGCTGTAAACAGCAATCTTCATTATGTATACATTTGATGCATAATTGTGAAGGTTGGAGTCACTTAAAAAAGACAGAGGCAATGAAGTATGTTCTTGTGCAGTTAAAGATAAGCTCTAAGGCATGTAAATTCAGTAAGATTTATGTATTTCAAAACTGGGGGAGCTATTTCTCGTTACTTAGGGATATCTCTAGTGCTTCATGTTCATAACCCACATAAATGTAAATACATTAGCAATTTATCTAAAATTATTAGACTGTATTAATACATTTCTGTGTGTTATCAAAGAAGCTTTGTAAGATTAAAAAATATAAATAAAAAATCCAACTTCTGTGGACTGTGAAATGGTCCCCTTGTTGAATTCAGTAAAATCCGTCTAAATTAAGACATTTAAAAGCTAATGCAGCAGTCACTGTCAGGATTAGGAAAAAATATTGTGGTTTCATATTAACAGTTTTTACACAGTTTTACATACAGTGTATGGTATTATCTTTGGCTTCTAAGGTCAGTAGGCTACTGTCAGCTGATCTGATCCAGTTTGACAGCTTCAGTATGGGTGTGCAATAGTTTATAAAGTAAATGTGATTCTTGTGAATGGTGTGTGCTAGGGACAGCTATTGATGAGTTTGTGGTTTTGAACAGCATTATTATTTGCCAGTTTCTGAAGGAAGTTTTGTATTTCTGCTGGAAGTGTCTCTCGGCAGTGTTCTAGCTTGATGCTTAAAAGAATGACAACATAGTGAGCTTGCAAGCCCTGCTCCCTTTCCCAGCATTTTCTTCAATCAGTCATTGGCTGGGTCAGGCAATAGCCAATTGGAGTGCTGGTTTTATCCATTGGGATCTTGGAGCTGGAAAATGAAAATCCTACAAGGTAGGAGGAGCTCTGGTCATGTTAGGGGAAGGTTGGTGTGGGTGGGAGGATATATTCTATATAATAGGTGTTCAGCATTTCTTTTATCAGCCAAATATTTTCAAAGTTTGCAATAAATAAAAAACTTTGGAAGCATTGTCATTGTGCCACTAGATGAGAACTTAATGTAATTCTGTATTGGGTAAGGTGGAACATGAGTTTTACTTACAGATTTACTTACTTTGAGTGTGGTGAGACAGTGGAACAGGTTACCCAGAGAAGTTGTGGCTGCCCCATCACTGGAAGTGTTCAAGGGCAGGTTGGGTGGGGCCTTGAGCAACCTGGTCTAGTGGAAGGGGCCCCTGCCCACAGTAGGGGGTTTGGAAGTAGATGATCTTTAAGGATTACCTTTTCCTTGTGTGTATAGGAAGCCCAATTATTTCTGCTGAATAGTCTTAATACACTTAAGTAGCAAAAAGCTTAGGAGGAGGTACCTAATAGTTAAGCAATATCACTTTCCAACAGCGGTTTTGATGTAGTTTTGCCAACATTCAGTAGACTGCAGTGTGAAGCTGTTCACAGTTGAGGGTTACTTTTTATTACTTTATCAATACTTTGTCCACCACCAGTAAATGGCATTGTTTCCTCTGGATTTTTTAGGAGCTATCTGTAATGTAGTACTGCTTCTCTCAAGTACATGTCCTGTTTCATCTAGTCTAGCTCATTTCCTGTTTTAACGTATTTTGAACAAAGAACTGGACTCCTGAGCCATGTCTCTAGAAACCCTAGATTTAATTTTATGTTGTTTTCAGCACTGGTGTGTCTGATCATTGTAAGGCTGGCGCCTTCTTCCCTGGGCAGAATATCTCGCTGTGCTGTTCCTGGCAATCGTTCTTGTTTATGTCTCTTGGTTTGGCGGCAGCTCCTAGATCTTCTGCGGATGTTTTGGCAGGCTCCCTCAGCACAGCTGGATCAGATGCTTCAGGTCTGGCGACAGATATTTCCAAGAAATAATGGCCTTTTTTGATCGGGACCAAACTTGTTTCTGTGTGAAGTATTCAAAAAAGTTTCACTGCTCTTAGTTTTAGGAAACTTAGACGCATGCAAGCTTTAAACGTTCCCCAAGCAACTCTTGAAGTGTTGTGGCAGCCATGTTGGATGTCTCCAAGCACTGTTTGTATAGAAGACACATAGTTTAAAGAAAATATTGCCAATCATAAAAGCAGAATTGTGTAATGAAGTGCAAAAGCCAACACAGTAGTAATTTTCATATTTATCTGAGTTAAGGGCATCTACCCACTAATGAAGTTTCACAGCTCCAAAATAGCTTTCTTCCAAACAAATTGAAGGTTAGTTTCCTGATGGAAGATTGCCTTATATAAAGTTGTATATTTCAGCTGGTTATTCTAAAGTAATTTTTCAGTCCCTGCATACTATTAATAATATTTGGAAATTGAGGGCACATGATCTGAGTTGAACAAGCTTCAGATAGTAAAGGCTCATCTTTTGTGATCTGTTTTCCTTCTTCTTCCCCTACCTCGAAACCACTGTCCTTGTTTTTGACCAGATGATACAATGGTTGGAGAAGTTTTGATTTTTCTTTAACTTGTTTACAGAAAAAATGCATATGCTCTTTTTTTGTGATAATAGTATCTCACTGCTGTGATGTATGAGCTGGAGTTCAATGTGAAGTGGAAAGGACCAGTTCAAAACTGTTAATAAGTCAACTGTGATTTCTGAAAAAGCAGAGAAATTAAGCATGACAAGTGGTCAGGAGACACTGTTACTGTAGAAATAGATAAACTATAAACATGCTAATGGAGTAAGATGCATTCAGAATTTGTATAGAAAAGAATTAGCTTATTTTATGAGAAGGTAGCCTTTGATTGCAGTATGCATAACTAAATAGTCAAGACTGCCTTTTCTAGTCTTGGAGTCTGACTTGTTGTGTTGAGCCCTTTCCTTAGTGTGCTTTAGAAAGAAGATTGTCTTTCAAACCTGTGACATTTCCAGCTGCGCAGTAGGAAAGTTCTAGTAACAAATCTTATAGAAGCTGTCTGAAGAAGGATAGAAAATAACTTCCTTGATGGACTGCTAGCTGCTGTCTGTATTGATTTTTTTTTTTTTCTTTCAATATTACTCCGAACTTCAGAAGCTGACTGTAGCTGAAAGAGAGTTCAGCAGGTCAGGTACTCTGACATGGTATTCATGTTTCTGTTTCACATCTGACCGGTGTCTTGCTCAGATACTTGAATTTATACTTATTGATTCTTATTGCAGGTTTGAGCTCACAGTATCACAGTATGTTAGAGATTGGAAGGGACCTCAAAAGATCATCTAGTCCAATCCCCCTGCCGGAGCAGGAACACCTAGATAAGGTTACACAGGAACGTGTCCAGGCGGGTTTTGAATGTCTCCAAAGAAGGAGACTCCACAACCTCCCTGGGCAGCCTGTTCCAGTGTTCCGTCACCCTCACTGAGAAGAAGTTTCTTCTCAAGTTTAACTGGAACCTCTTGTGTTCCAGTTTGTACCCATTGCCCTTTGTCCTATCATTGTTTGCCACTGAGAAGAGCCTGGCTCCATCCTCGTACCACTCCCCCTTTATATATTTATATACACTAATAAGGTCACCCCTCAGTCTCCTCCAAACTATAGAGACCCAGCTCCCTCAGTCTTTCCTCATAAGGGAGATGCTCCACTCCCTTAATCATCTTAGTTGCCCTGCGCTGGACTCTCTCCAGCAGGTCCCTGTCCTTCTTAAACTGAGGGGCCCAGAACTGGACACAATATTCCAGATGAGGTCTCACCAGGGCTGAGTAGAGGGGAAGGAGGACCTCTCTCGACCTACTAACCACCCCCCTTCTAATACAACCCAGGATGCCATTGGCCTTCTTGGCCACAAGGGCACAGTGTCGGCTCATGGTCACCCTGTCGTCCACCAGGACCCCCAGGTCCCTCTCCCCTACACTGCTCTCTAACAGGTCGTTCCCCAATCTATACTGGAACCTGGGGTTGTTTCTGCCCAGATGCAGGACTCTACACTTTCCCTTGTTATATTTCATCAAGTTATTCCCTGCCCAACTCTCCAGCCTGTCCAGGTCCCTCTGGATGGCAGCACAGCCTTCTGGCGTGTCGGCCACTCCTCCCAGCTTAGTGTCATCAGCAAACTTGCTGATAGTACACTCAATTCCCTCATCTAAATCATTGATGAATATATTAAATAATACTGGTCCCAGTACCGACCCTTGAGGCACTCCACTAGATACAGGCCTCCAACTAGACTCCGCCCCATAGACTACAACTCTCTGGCTTCTCTCCTTCAGCCAGTTCACAGTCCACCTCACTACCCGATCATCCAGACCACACTTCCTCAATTTAGCTGTGAGGATGCTGTGGGAGACTGTGTCGAATGCTTTGCTGAAGTCAAGGTAGACCACATCCACCTCTCTGCCATCATCCATCCATCGTGTTATTTCCTCATAAAAGGCTACGAGATTGGTCAAGCATGATTTCCCCTTGGTGAAGCCATGTTGACTGCTCCTCATAACCCTCTTATCCTTGATATGCCTTAAGATGGCACCAAGGATAAGGTGTTCCATCACTTTCCCAGGAATGGAGGTGAGGCTAACCGGTCTATAGTTACCCGGGTCCTCCTTCTTGCCCTTTTTGAAGACAGGAGTGACATTTGCTTTCCTCCAGTCCTCAGGCACCTCTCCCGTTTCCCAAGACTTGGTAAAGATGATGGAGAGTGGTCTAGCAATGACCTCCGCCAGTTCCCTCAGCACCCGCGGGTGCATCCCATCTGGACCCATGGATTTATGGATGTCCAGATTGCTCAACTGGTCTTTAACCCATTCCTCATCGACTAAGGCAGACCGCTCCGTTGACCTGTCTTCATCTGAGGTCTCAGCGGTACAGGGCTCTTCAGGACTGCCTCCAGCAGAGTAGACAGAGACAAAGAAGGCATTCAGTAACTCTGCCATCTCTGTATCTTCTGTCACCAGGGCACCCGTCCCGTTCATCAGCGGGCCTACATTGCCTCTGGTGTTAGTTTTACCTGCCATGTATTTGAAAAAGCTCTTTCTGCTGTCCTTGACCCCTCTCGCCAGCTTTAATTCCAAGGAGGCCTTAGTCATCCTAGCAGCTTTCCTACATCCTCTAGCAGCAGCCTTATATTCTTCCCAAGTGGCCAGCCCTTCCTTCCATGACCTGTAAACTCTTCTCTTCCACTTGAGCATACCCAGCAATTCCCTATTTAGCTTGATATTAGCATTTTTTTTTTTTTTTTTTTTTTTTTTGGTCATACTGTGGAGGTAAAAGTCTGTCTATGGCTTTTTGGTTTTAACTTTCCCAGAAATATTAAAAAAAAGGATTGCTTTTTGGGATTATCAGCTCTTCAATCGCCCACCTTTGTTAGGACTGCTGATCTGTAGTTCTATTGGTCTCTGCGTGTGATACGCAAACTTAAATCTTCTGAAAGATGAAATCTCAATCAGATAAATTTAAGGGCCAGTGGTATACAAACCCATGTAATCTGGATTATCCTCTTGAAGTAAAGCATACCAACAAAGCCTTTTAAAACTGTTGCATTATGAGTTAAAAAATCCCGCTGTTACTAGTTTAGAATGGGGATAGGATGAATAATCTCACTTTGCTGAACTGACTTTATAATGCCTTTAATGAGCAGGGAAGACTTCAGTAAGCAGAAAGAAGAATATTATTGTTGATTTAAGTGGGGAAAAAAATTGAAAATGAACATACACAGATTTAACAGATTAGGGTAAATATACTAGGAAGCTTAAAAAAATGCAGGCTGAATCTTTAAAAAATGGATTTCGGGCAGCAGGTGAGAGTTCTGGGGAATAAGAAGGATACAAGGAAAAATCCTTTCTGTTAACATAGCAAACATTTTACTTTGGTTCTTAGGGTGAGAACTACTAACAAAATTTTGACCATAAAATTAGTGAATGCATAGAGGATAATGGAACTTCGTATAAGACCCAAGAGCTTCATGCAAGTACTTCATGCCACAGAACTAACTGCTGTCTGAAATTATTGGCAGGAATTGAGCACAGTATAGGTCACTAATCCAAATCCGAGTATTAATGCTTACTCACTTTTGATAAGTCAAATCACAATAGATTAAACATTAGGGTCATTTGAATTGATGACTGCATAAAAATTGGAAGTTTTTGACAAAGTGTTTATAATTGGTGAGGTAGGTTAATCACAGAGTAGAGGATTTCCTAGTTCTTGATTAGTTATTGCTTTTTATTAGTGATGGTGGGGGGAAAAAGTATATATAGCATCAGTATTTAATGATAATGAAATGCAGTTGTTTTACCAAGGGAACATGTCTCTGCCAGTTAGATGTAGAAAACAGCTGGAAAAGGAAAGATAAATATTTTGATTGAGCATTCAGCTTTAATTTTATTACATTCTTAGTTATTCTCTTCTCTACTGACCAACATGTTTATCCCTGTTGATGTTAATGTATTTCAAGTGCATCCTTTCTCCTTTTATTGATGGTTGTTGCTCAGCTGAGTTAAAGCTTAGGGCCCTGGCTCTTGAGGAGCAAGTCAGTTCCTTCATCTGTCATTGCTGCTGTGCATTTCTTCAGTCTGCCTTTACCCTTCTCATCCAGAATTAAATTTTTATTATAATTAAAAGGCAGTTGGATTAGTAGGAAACTAGTACTGTCTATACCAAAGCATAATAACTACCAAGCATTGCTTCCCACAGCACCATTTTGTCAGAAGTAATGAGTTTTCTTAATGAAATGGGAAAAGGCAAAAAAATCCCCCAGTAATGCAATAAAAATGTCTGAGAAGCAATCAAGAGGTGCAGGTAATTTGAAAACATTACCTACAGTCATTCTTGATACAGTCATTCGAGCTTAGTGAGACTTGGCCTGTACAATTATGAAGTGTCACACCCATTAATTTAGAAAAAAAAAACATTTTAAGTGGAAGAGTTCCCTTGTGTGTAGTGGAGCTAATGAAGCCCATTTTCGTGTTGGTGTATGTGAGGGGTTTTGATGGGATTTTGTTTGCTTCTTTTTTTTCTTTTTATCTTTTGTGGCCTGGATCTTGTTGCTTTATACCTAGCTCCATACATCTGCATTGGAGCTGTATGTGTGTGCTTGTGTTGTCCCACTACAGACAGGCTGCACGCCCAGCATTGCCTGAATTCTTACCTGCTTTTTATTCAGTGTAGGAACTAGTATGAATGCTACTTTTCTATCCCTTTATGAATGATTACAAAACTTTGTAGGGAATTAGGTTTTTCTGAGTGGCCTTAAGTTTTCATGTTTGGGAGGAAGCAATCATAGAAACAAAAGTTACAGTGAGTGCAAGAGAAGGGGGGAACAGATTGTGAAACTGGTTGAGGCTCTCTTTACCTCTGTTTCTGTGTTACTGTGTTATAAGACTAATGAATTTTTAATAACTTACATGTGCATTGTAATGCTTTTGTAAGCATTCTTTTGTGTGTTTAAAAAGCTTATAGACAGTGACTCTGTAGGATGAAGATTTTAAAATTAAAAACCATTTTGTTTTTCTTCTAGCTATTCTTACTGTGATTATATTGCATGGGATGCTGTCAGTGCTACATCTGGTGTAGAATAGTTCCAACCAATTCCTGCTGCTGTTGGAAAGCACAGCACTTCAAATAATAAAACTGAGGTTTGCTTAATTGAGGTGACAATATGGAATATGAAGTAGATGGCATTGAACTGGGAAAAAGAAAAGTTTCATAGTGATCACTAAAAAAGAAAGGGGTGGGGAGGGAAACAGAGTATAGCTTGTCCACAGGGAGGAAACCTGTAGCAAGAACATTTTGTAAAATCTGCAGTCCACTGATCCCTGTGTTTCATCGGTATTCATTTTGCAATTATGTGCCAACCTTGGAAAAAATGATTAAGAAAAATTACGTATCTGAAGTCCTGCTGAAATTGCTTCCTTTGTTTTGTTCCTAGCCTGGAAGAAAGGAGTGGCTTCTCAAGACAGGTGACATTTGTATGTTCAGAGATACCCTTTAAATGTACTAATAGTTCATTATTTTTTTTCTTTCAGGGCTAAATATCACAAATTAAAATATGGCACAGAATTGAATCAGGGAGATATGAAGCCACCAAACTATGATTCTGGTAAGAATTTATTAAGAATGAGCTCATTATTAGCATAAGAGCTTGAGTGTGGTTTGTGTAAATGCTGAAGTGACAGTGTTAATAAAATAAGCTGGTGGGAATAGAGATAATTAATAAAGACTGTATTTTACACCTGTAAAATAAAAAATATATGCTAATGCTCTCGAGAGTCTTATTAATAAATGAGTTTAGATTAAAAAAAGCCCTCAAAACCCAAACCAACAAACTGCTACTTGAGAGAATAATTTTTTTTTCTTCCTTGTAATGTATATGGGTGTTTTGGAACAGGGAGATACTGGATTTTTAGCTACAGAATCCTTTTGTCTTTGAATAATTCTTCTAAACAAGAAGTTAATGTCAAAAGGATGTGGAATGTATAGTACGTAATATTTTCAATTACTTGAATGGTATTCCAGGCAAAAAAGTAATGAAAGTGCATATTACACGTGAGAGTTTGAGAGTGGGAATTTACTTACAAAATTCCAGTGACAGTTGGAAATGCATACAACTAACTTTAAGTGCCATGCTGTGAGAGGACAGTTTTACACCTTGGTCCCTGGAAAGCTGATTTGTTTTTCTGGAGCTTGCATCTCTTAGAGTTTACTTCTACTTCACACAGTTTTAAGCACTGAACTTGAGGAATTAAGAATTTAAATTACTACCTTTTATCCCTCTCTCTATGTCCCTATCTTTCCTCGAGGGAAAAAAAAAAAAAAAGGAGCAGAGAGATCAGCTTATAGGTCAAAGCCTTGAAAAGAAAAGTAATAGGTGATGATTTTTATATCTCAGTCTCCTGATGTTCCTACTACAGCAACAAAACTAGAACCACCTGTACATAAAGGAAGACTATAGAAAGTCTGCAGACCTCAGCTCTGTCACTTGGTTTGTGAAAGGGATGGTCTTGTTTGCTCTTATGGTTAATTCTTACCTTATTGGATTCAGAAGGTCATTAAAACAGAAACAAAAAAATCCAACCCCTTGCCAACTGATGAAACTTTACACCAGGCTTTTATTGTCCAAGATGGAATGAGGTTTTGAGATCTTTTATTTCACATTATCAAGGTTATTTCCTTAACTGAAGTAATAGTTTAATTTGGTGTTACTAAGTGGACGACCCTGATCTGTATCTGGACCACTAGGAAACTTTGTCCTGATCATACCAAGATCCTAGACATCCTTGGTTTTTGTGCTTTTTCAAGATGCAGCTCTAGCATGTTGCTTCAGTTTCCAGCTGAGGAATGTAGTGCAAGGGCTGACTTGCCCAGAAGAGCCTTAGCCAGTGCTGCGAAGTGGACATTAGTGGAATTACATTTGTTAAAAATCCATTATCGTGATGTATCCCATTGCATTCTATATACATTGCTACTGGAAATGTACAATTCTGTATCAAATCTGGACTGATTAAAGGTACACACTTAAAAAAGAAGATTTGTTAATGCTCCTTTTAGAGTTGCCTTTGGTAGATACTTGTATATTTGTGTCTGACCTCTCCACCACCCAAACCCTTCTGTTTTTCCTGCCCAGTCAGGAAAAAAAGTGAAACTATTTCTAGTAGTCCTTCCAAATGAGTCCTTGTTGTTTGTTTTCTTTGTGATCTCTTGGGGAGATCTGACTTGGTCAGTAGTACAGTTTAGAAGAGAGTTCAATCTCTTGATAAAGGTATGCCTTTTTATTTATTTTTTCTTTTTTTAACTGCTTGTGGTATCTTCTGTTGTTATTAGCTCATAATACAAATACCTTCTCATCTGTAAACTGCTGCTGCTAGCAGTGGTCAGTTTTGAGGACGCTAAATGAAAGAGAGTTCTTGCCTGTATATGTACTTAATTGTGCCTTTGGAAGAAGGGGTTTTGCTTTCAAAAGGAAATTTCAGGCAGATTTACCTCATTCTATAACAATTAAATCATGACTGAGCTTTCGTAGTTGTCCATTGGGTCTAGCTGTGTTCAGTTGTCATCAGAAAATCATGGCGCAATTGATTATTTCCTATGGCTGCTGTTAAATTAATTTGTCAGTTGGAAATGGATTAAATTCATATGGCTCTCCTTGCATGTGAATTCCGATTATTCTTTGATCTTTGGGTGGGTGGTGGTTTTTTTTGTGTGTGTGGTGTTAATACAGTTGTACAAAGGTAAATGACTTCCCAGTAAGGACAGTAGCTTTCCCACATCACATACGAAGTTACTCATATGATTATACTACAGGTTTTTCTGGTTCTTAATCTTTGTTTACACAAGAAGATTGTTCATCCTTCAGTGTTTGGACCACAAGGGTTTCAAGTTGCATAGACGCTTTCGTAGATAATAAACCAAGATCTTTTATCTTGGGAAGTATATGCTTATGTGTCTCCTGGAGGAGAGGAAAAACCCCAACCATCATGTAGTATGACGCTATATACAGAATAAATATGTAGCTGTTGGTTGCCAGCATTCAGATAGGTTTCTCACCAGAACAACCACAGAGTTTTTTTGTGGATTCTCCTAGAGTATTACTGTTTGGATCAGATATATGGTTGTGGAAAACGTGGTGAAAATTTTTCAACATTTTTTCAGGATAAAAAGTAAACAGCCACTGTTGTATTTTTTTTCCACAACCACAAAGCTAATTAATACAAATACGGGCAAATTTAAAGCAAGTAGGTATGTTGGTTTTATGTTGAACTGTCAAATATTAAGGAAATTAGTTGGACAGTGAGTTGTAAATGGATATAATGATGCAGTTGCATTTTATATTGGGAGCAGCTAAAGATGTTTGTATTCAAACTGAAATTATGAGCAGCATTTATATTGGAAGGTTAATGCAAAAATGGAACTCCAGATTGTCTATGTGATTATGTGCCCTTGTAGAGAAAGGAGTAAGATGGGACTTTGGATGTGAGGCAGAAGGGAAGCAACTGATGAATAGTGGAACTGGCACTTGCACAGTAGAATGTACCTGGCAGTTTTTATGTGTATGTAGTACTGTAATTATGTGCTATATGCATTTTTTTTGCCTCTTGATTGGTTGATTATTGGTACTTTGAATCTTTTATTTTGTTATTAAACCATTCATAGACATTTTAGTAAAAATTACTTTTGTCTTTTCAAGTGGATGGGCATCTTTTTAAGAAGTAGGACAAGGAAAAAAATGTTCATAATAAAATAATCTTTTCCAGATGAAGGGAATGAGACAGAGATTCAGCCACAACAGAACAGTCAGCTAATATGGAAACAAGGACGACAGCTGCTAAGACAGTAAGTGTTGAAAAAGGGACTCGGATAACAAATGCAAGGGAAAGAATCTAGTAATGAAATGTGATGATGGTGGTATTTGAGTTTTTTTCTGTTAGATTTTCTTTCAAGAAAAGCTAGTGTGTGTGATGAGATTCATTCAGCTTCTGCCCTACTTTTCCTAGGTTTTGAAAGTTTTAATATTTCAGAACTTCAGAGATGAAGCCTTGTCAAATCACAAACACTTGATTTCCTTTGCTTTTCCTTTACACAATATAATAAAACAATCTGCTTGAGCAAACAGTGGGTCATGACACTTTGCAATAAACCAATAAGCACAAATAATTCTTTAAGACCAATGTAAAATACAGACTAGTGTTGGAGAGGAACAATTTTTGTTTTGGCCTGCTTCAGGTTCAGTAAAGAAGATTGGATTAGAAGTTTTCTAATTCTCAGTTCATCTCAATGAAGCAAATGTCTGTTAGTCTAAATTATTTTTTGAATTGTGGTCATAATGAGTCAATTTCCAAGATATTTGGTCAATTTCCAAGATATTTGCTCACATTTTTATGTCGGTTTTTTGCCTGGGTTATAACCTGCAGTTTAAATTGATGAGATTTCTTGAAGACCTCTCATCAGAATGTCTCGAACTGTTTTTTCATGGATTTGCTTCATCAGCTATGCTGATAGTTAGATTCTAAGGTCTTCTAATCAGCTAGGAAAGCTTTTGTTTTTAGTTTTGTGTGTGTGTGTGTGTCATACAGAGGGTTAAATGAGAGGGAAGTGAGACAGTAAGGACAGTCCAGAGCTTATATTAAAAGACCTTTTCCTAAGGAATTATGCAGAAGTTGAATTTGTCTGCTGGATGGCTTGTACATGCTTTTCTTTTTCAAGAGCCCAAATTTTTGCATGTATGTTGAAATACAAATAAATAAAACTATCAATGTTTAAATATTTTATTAATATAAAATATTACCTAAATATAGTGAACTTGACTTGGATCACTTATTTTGAAGACAAGTCATTCCTTCTCAGCACAATTAATAAATGATACAGTAATGAATACAGCATGCATATTGCTGACGGATTTTGTTTTGTGTAGGTGACTTGTTTGATTTTTATATAGCCAACAGTCAGTATTTCTCTCCTAATGTAGTTATGTAGAGGATATTGTTAAATAATTGGAGGAGAATGTTCTTGCAGGAAAAGTGCATGTCCTTGATCTGTAACAGCTGTTATTGTAAAATAGCATTTCCCCTCTTTCAAGTCCTTTAAAGTATCGAGCATTTAATCAATCCAGTGCCCCTGGGAAGGCAGTACTATTAGCTCTGTATTCCAGAGGAAAGGAGAAAGGACAAAGACATTTTTCCAGGATTCCAGCCCTTACGTGCACAACAGTATTTTGCAGATCCATTGGAAAATATGGAAAAGGCAAGACAAAGATTTCATCAAAATGTGTGAATAACAACTCTTATTAGTAGTTATGGCTACAGCGTTTGTTGATTCCCTCTGTTTTCTAGTTTTTTAATAATGCTTACATAAGGAACGTATCTGATACTTCTTGTCAGCCTTCATGTAGTTTCCATGCATTGAATAAAATGATCACGTTGTACATGTAACTGATGATTTTTATGAGCCAGTTGTAAATATTTTAATAGTGCTTTTCCACCCATTTTAGTAAATGAATGAATAACGTATTGTACAACCTCTGACTGCTAGGCTCTTTGATTATTTTTGTGGGTTTTTTTTTTCTTCAGTGACTGTAGAGGCTGGTACTGCAAGAGGCGATCCCTCTGCAGCTGGTACAGGATGATTTATAAGCATGTTTCATTAGCACAGCACCATACTTTGCTTAGCAAAAGGGTTGAAGATGAGGTTAGGGAGAAGTTTTCATTTACTGTTTTGAATAAGAGATGTGCATAGAAGATTAGCATGAGTTCTATTCCTACAGATACCTACAAGAAGTGGGCTACACCGACACGATATTGGATGTGAAGTCAAAACGAGTACGAACTTTATTGGGCCTCTCAAGTGATGCTTCAGAGAAGGAAAACAGAAATCAAGAGCCAATGGTGAATGGCACAGAGGGCCAGATAAAAGAAAACACAATGATTGGGTAAGCATCAAGATGACATTGTTATCTTTCTGCATAAATGACTTAATGGTCCAGAACAATTTTTTGTTTCCTGAGAAGATTTCAAGATTTTTTCCTTAGTTGGAGATTAGAGCAATTCTAGCTAATTTTATTACATTAAGCAATAAGCATGGAAATAACTCTGGATTCACAGCTTAAAAGCACCATAAGTTGGTTTTGACTTTTTTTTTTTTTCAGTTGGACGGCAACACAAAGTCAAATCAAGCCTCTTTTGAGATATGATTGCTAAGTGCTTAAATGTTAGTGTTGTTTCAGGTTAATCACATATTTTCGTTGCTGCAGACTTTAATATATCAATTACAGGCTTTGCTTTTCTGTTCTGTGACATCATAAATTATATGAGTTACAGGATTTTTCTGAGCGGGTCTGAAAAAGTCGCATGTTACATTCTGATTTCTGTATTTCTGATTTTCCACTAATGCATATACACATGTCAATATGACCAAAAGGTAAGGTACTCATTTTGGTCTTTCGGTATTTCCAATACTAATACAAGTTATTCAAGGAGAGTAAAGGCTTGTTATACATACTTTTGCGTGTAAGTAACATTGAAAACATAAGAGGCTTTTTTCCATTTTATTCTCATTTTCATGCGGATTAAAAAAAAAAACGAGTTAAATCTGAAACTGAACTGTACAGGCTTCAGGAAAACAGTCTGTTCTTGTTTCAGATACTGCAAAACTTGGAAAATAATGAAAATGAATTGTTTATCTCAACAGTACATGAGGTAGCTATTCCCAGTAGTTTGGGCTGCATCAGCAAGCACAGATTTCCTGAAATACTCTCCCTCTTTTCCCGCTTTTTCTTTTTTCCTTTTCCATACTGATGTGGCAAAATTCAAGACCTCTATTTTCTAAGGTCTGATGCCGTTACATGGCACATTCTGACTTCTACAAACGATTTGTAAAATTTCATTATACCCAGCAGATAGCTGCAGCAACTTCAGGCCAACAAGTTACATAAGGGCAGAGGTTCATTGTTATGTAATTAAATTCAGTGCTGTGAGGTGGAAAATTTGAACACCCGCAAGCTACTAAAATACATTGTGCCCCTACGTAGCTGACAAGCCATGTCATTTACATACAGCAGCTTTATTTTTGAAGAGCAAGGAATGTTTGATATATTACAGGCATGATTTTAGTTTGATTTCTGGTGAAGAGGTTGCTTCTTCTCAGGTGACAGTGGGTAAATAAAGCTTTTACACTTTAAAGTTTCTTTAAATGTCTTCAGTTTTGAAATTAGTATATTTATAAGGTAGTTATTTGATAGATGACCACAGTTGGACCACAGTTTTGGATGCATTTGCATTTCTTGCCTATCTACTTGCTTTCTGGGTAGATCTGAAATTTAACACTCTAGTCTACCCTATGACTGAGGATATTTACTGATGGAGAAAAACGGCTTCCCTTCTATTGTGGCTCTGCAAGCTTGTCAGCTGCAAGGTTGGTCAGGCTGCATGCTTAGAGGAACTCTTTCATCTCACTTGTGATGCATAAGATGTCAGACAGTGTTAGAAAGCTTAGGGAAACATTTTGATACGTGTTGTGTGAAAAATGACTCCAGGGTTTTACAGTGGAAGAATTTTCCAGGGTTCTCATTCACTTGTGAAGATTGATGTGCCTATGGTGATTTTGAGTTTGTGGATGTCTGCTGAGATGTCCCTCACTGAGAGGAAGAAGTTGGGATTTTACTAAAATTCCTTGGTCAACCTCCGTACTAGCTTTCAATACTGTGATTCTTCTGGCTGTTTCAAGTACACTTTCAGACCACTTATTTCAGTTTTCCATGCAGGAAGCATTCTGTGGCTTTTTTCCTGGCAGAGACTGCCTGTTGTTTAACAAGCATTTCATCTTGTGCTACTAGGTACTGTAAAATGTTACATCTCACTGTTTCCGTGGCACGTGGCACTGTTCACCTCCTCCCAACTGCATCATCACTTGTTTCAGATTTCGAAGTGCAGCTTTATGGCAGATGGAAAATCAGAAATGAGATGTTCTCACGTAGCTCATACTTACCTGTTACCTGCCTCATCTGTTGTCAGCATTAAAACATGTAGAAGAGGGAGTTTTCTAAAGAGTTTTAGCATTGAATGTGTGACTAAAATTTAAGGCACATGGATGTTGCTCCTGATCCCAATTGGAATTCTTACTGTTAGAAAACTTAATTTGATGCTTTTCTACCTGGTTGGCAGAACTGAGAAAAATTTAAGTGGCTCAGCTAAATTCTAGGTCACAGCTGAGGTAGGGACGCTCTTTGCAGCGACCTTACCAGTGCTAGACTGCTTATGGGGAAGGCAAAAAGATTAGCAGTTCTTTTATCAACCTCTTGTTATTCCTAGTGTGAATGTAAAGTGAGAAGAGGATTGGGTCCAACCCAAGCCTGTATGGTTGAAAGGAGTGCGATGACTGCAGTTTGGTAGTGGCAGAAGAGGAAAGTTACAGTGAGAGATTGGAAGAACAGGAAACCAACCAAAGCCTTAGTGCAGTCCCAGGAAATTTAAAGACATGTATGTTTGCCAGAACCACCAGACACTAAGAGAGTTGCAAATTAAAATGCAGATGGAAGGTGCTGTGTAGTCCTATGTAGCTGTATGGGTACAGTGAAACTCTTTGTAGAATGCTTTGCTGTCACCGCAGAAGCCTGTTAACTGCTCAAGCCAATGCAATTTGGTAAATTTTGTGGTTCAAGACATTTAATGAACATAGATGCCAAATGTCTACTAGCAAGTCTGAGGCTAGTGGTCAACCTGAAGATGCTTTAGTTACATTTAAGGAGCAGAGTACTGGAGAAAATGTAGTGCATGGAAACAAATCGAGTTAAAGTGAGAAAATGCAGCTCTTGGAACATTTCAGTTGTTTGATGTCAGAAGAACTGCATAATATTGTGGGTCCAGATGAGACTCAGATTGAAGTGGAGTATGGTGATTGAATAAAGAGAAACCTTATGGGTGAGGAACAATGAAGACAAATCAGTAAGAGTTTGTAACGAATGTGGATGAATGTGACAAAGATAGCATACAATAGAGGAGAAAATGGCACAGTGAAAACCAGAAGGAGTATGGATACAATGATGTGTTTCAGGAATAGGACACCGAAAGGCACACTAGCTTTAAATTTCCTTAAAGATTTTTCCATATAGTAATGTAAATTGCAAAAAGAACAGGTTTGTTAAACTGCCTTCTGTACAACTGAACACTTGAGATAAATCCCAAAGAAAGTAAAAAGAGAAAAAAAAGGTTTTTGATGTTTTTATGCTGCTGTATGGTTACCTTTCTTGGAGGAGAGAGGACGTAATGGAAAAAGGAAACAAAACTTCCCTTATGCTTTAACAGTTGTCTGTTGGTAATCAACCAATACTTTCTCATTGAAATGAAAGTACTGTAGAACAAACCAAATTGGTACTGAGAGAAATTCCAGTAAAGAACAGAAAAGCTGGCGTACTTCACAACAGTCTGATTTTAGCATGATTTTTTGTGTAAATCCATTAATCTGTGTATAGTGCTTGGTGCTGCTGCTCAGCCTTCTTCAGCAATACGTCGGAGCTACCTCTCACTGTGCTTCTGACAACAGCAGACACTTTGTTGTAAGGGTAAGCCCTGGCATTTTTTTCTGACTCCAGGGATGAGTGAAGTGTGTACTTTGTGGTGGGTAGGGACGATATTCCTCCTCTGCTCAGCTCACTGTGTCTTTTACAAATTTTTATGAATTGTGTGTTACACCAGTTGTACCATCCTGCCTCTTATACCAGTACAGTAGATACTGTAATGCACTCAAGAAAATAATATTTATTTGCAGCAGAAATTGTGACTTGAATTCTGATAGGCTCCAGTTATTTTAGAAAATTGACATCCGATCCTTCATGTCTCTCAGATTAATTTTTGTATGTCTTAGAAGGTTGCAGTTACAACCTACAGAGCTGCCCCCACCTCTTTGGGGTTTTTTAATTCTTTTGGTAAAGTGATGAGCAAACCACTGTTGTCTGAAAGTTTTTTAAAGCCAAATCAGCTTCTCTTCTTACTGTTAGGTGAAGTAGCGTAGTCTTTATGTGTAACTAGCTGCTACATCTGTGGCCAAAACTGTATTCTTACATTGCCTATTTATTTGCTAATGTACAGATCCTCTTGAAAACTTTAGCACTCAAGATATCCTGTGGATTTTGAATGCATCCTGCAAGATTTTGATTCCATAAATGAAATGTTGCTATGATAACCTGAGATAGATATAGTCCTGTTCCCAGTTATTTCACGGATTTTGAAAGGGAATCTGTTTTCAGTTTCTTCAATCCGCTCACTTGCATTACGAAAGATAAGTACCACTTGGCATGACTGGACTCAAAAATACATACTAAAATAATAACTTTATAATAGTGGTTTAAATTCTTAACACCTGCAGTGTTAAGTGCAGGGGAATGGGTGCTTTCCCCCAGCAAACTGAAGAGAAATGAAAGCTGCCTGCAAATGTCACTTGTAGCCTTGAAAACATGAGAGTATTTAAGTATCTTGAGTTCACTTATTACCTCATTTTTTAATGGCTTTATCTTACTGACTGGAATGTAAACAGTCAAATTAGTTTACTTTCTTGAATGTGTGTATTTGGATACTATTTGACATGAGTGGAAGCAAACAGAATAAAGGAATAGAACTAGAAAGGAATGAGGGTATACTAAGCATATGTGTGTATGTAAACACATATGTATGGATGTGTGTATATATATATATAAAACACCATAAGTACATTATCTGAGTTCTTGCTAAGGCTTCGATCATTAGAGCTATGTTTAAATTGCCAATAGGAACTTTTTAAAGAAGAATAGTCCTGAGTGATATATCAGTCTCTCTCTGAAACTGATGTAATGCCTTTTTTATTCTATTGAACCACATATGGCTTCCACTGCCTATATTTTACTTGGGCAAAAAAGGTATCAAAACTCACCACTTCAGCAAATCCAGAGACCTTTCCAAAGATTAAAATGAAACATTCTGAAAACCTTACCTTTATGATGTTCAGCAAATCATTCCAACTGGCACTTCAGTGAATTAACGCCTTTCTGTACCAGAAGGCATTAATAACTTTTTTGCATCTCTAAATTCTATTAACACTGACCCATGTAATGGAAATGCTGCATACTGGCTGATGAATGTTGTGTGTTGACTAGCTTATAAAATGGTTTATTTGTTAAAATATCTCTGAATTTAAAAACTCAAGGTAACATCTGCCATGAAAAAGATTTCCAAAATAGTATGTGAGAATATAATACTGAATTACAAAAAGAAAAATATCCAAAATCTGTTTGCCATATTCCTTTTACTGGTGGGGGGTTTTTTTACACTTTTTTCCTGTTTGTCCCTGCTTCCACCTTGCAGTGACCTAATAGGCATTTCAAAGGTACCTGATTTAGGCCAGGCCTGGATACTTCAAACAGATGCATTAAATTTGGGGGAGATGGAAAAGAAGATAAATTTGGGTTTTATGTGAAGAAAGTAGTACCAGTGGACCACTGTTTTAATTTCATTGGCACAGATCTATGACTTTAAAGGCTGGAGGGATGCTTCTTGGAAATGTCAGATAAGAGTCATGGTATAGAAGGAATGGGGAGAAGGAGACAGAGGAGGTTTGCAGTGGGTGAGAGAGAAGTAAAGAGAGGGGTCGTGGATGGAGAAGTACCTTATGAGAGGTTACTCCAGTTCTTCAGACACTGAATTTATTTTTAATTTTTATTCTTTAAAAAGCTTGTTTATTTGACATATAGTTATCTGACTAGATTTGGCAGAAGTGGCCTTTCCTTTTTAGGTTGCATTCCTTCACGATTCCAGTTTATATCCAAACCATTTTGTAAGTGTTGCTTACCAGTTGTAGTATGTATTGCACTGTTTCTTGCATTGTGTGCTGTGAACTCGTAAGAGGTTTCAGAGGTTGTTAGCCTGTCCCATGTTCCTTGTTTGTAAATTTTGCTGATTGTAAGTGTTCCATAGTTTTATAAATTATTAGTTTGACATTTTCTGTGCTGTGCTATGAAAGATTTTGCATGGTATGGAAGATTTAACAAACTGTTCTTAAAGACAGCCCTGATAGAAAGGAATACATTTGAATTTGCATGTATTTATTTATTTCATCCATTTTGAAATAGCTCAACTAGCCACATTGAAAAGACTGTGTTAAAACATGAAATAAGTAGATTCTGTGGAGAATTAATAAAACTTATGACCTTGCAGTAGAGCATTTTGACAGTAAGAAGAGCTGAGCCAAAGAAAATGGCTCGAGACTGCTAGAATAGCTCTTTGAATGCTGGGTCATAACAGGCTTTTGCCTGTTACAGGCCCCCAGAAACATTTCTCAGCCTAAGCTGAACTTGTGGTTTTTTTAGATTTACTCTGGTATTTCTTCCTGCTTCTGAATTTATCAATAAAATCTGGTTTTATTTAAGATAATTTTTGTATGTCTTGGCTAAAACAAACAAACCAAAAACTCCTCTACTTTTTCATCTGGGGGAGTGAGTAGGACCAATGCAATATGGCCTTGTGGCTGAGCTGTTCATGGGAACAATCTGAGTGTCTCCCTGGCCATGACCACAGACCCACAAGAATTATTATCAACAAAGAAGAAGATAGTGAGAGAAATATTAAATGTGTTGATTACGAAGAGAATATGTGTCTGTAATGTGGCTTTAGTGTAAGTTAAACTTGACTTTGCAATATGAAACATTCTGGATCATGCTGGGAGCAGGAAAGTTATGATCAATATGCTGGTTTAGTTTCCACATAACAGCTTCACCTTTCCCTTAGGTTATGGTTTCTACTTTTCACTCAGTAAGAAACAGGATTTGTGTTAAGATCCTGAATATTCAGTGTTGAGAGCAAATCGAATACCATACATTCTGTAAAACTGCGAGTAATTTGATGTCAGGGCTGGTTAGATTTTTACATGAAATAGTTGTCTTGAGCTGTGTCACTGTAGGGCAGAAGTAGTACATGTGGAATATCCACAGATCGTATTTCTTAGATTCCATAGGAAGATACTATTATTGGGTTTAGTCTTGAGGTGCAAGGGGTTAAGACAAATCTGAACTGAACAGCTTGTAAAATACAAGTTGGGATGAGATGATGGGATTTTCAGTGTCAGAAAATTCCGGCAACTTCTCCCGAGGAGAAAAACAGTGTTGTGATTTCAGGTTTACGTTGCTTTAACGGAGGTAAGTACTTCAGTTACCAGCCCATTTGTAACAAAAATTTTCCATTTTAAGCAGCAGTAAGTACAGGGTAGTCTCTCTGCCCCAAAACCTTTGCTGTCTCATTGAATAACACTACTGGAGAGGAGGATATAATGTAGAGTTAACAGTATCTCATAGAAGATGTTATATTGATTAAATTAGCTAATTATTTATTTATTTACTAACTTACTTATTAAGGTTCACTTAGGAATTGGTAAGTCAACTGGGATGAACCCTCAAGGAAAGAAGGCAAGGTTAGGTACTGGGGAGAAAACCATGCAAGGGTGCTGTGGTTGTAGCGTACAAGGTACGACTGAGGAAGGAGTAGCAGGAAGGAGAGTCAGGACAAGCAGCTGAAGGAGCACAGGGTTGAGAAAGTCCTGCCAAAATCTGGTTACTGTATGCACTCTGCTTTGGCAGCTTCTGTGGCTGCTCCTGCTGTCTGGGTTTTTTGGCTTGTTCTTCCCTAGCGGTTTTTCTTTAGTCAGTATGGCTGCAGAGGAAGGAAAAAGCAATGCCTGAGTTCTTGCACTTTGAAAATTATGTTCTCCCTTAACACGTTTTGATCTAGAACAACCCAATAAAGGGGAATTATCCTTTCTGAGACCTTTGTGGTTTTGGCTTTTTTTTCTGAGACCTTTGTGGGGTTTTTTTTTGTCTCCCTTTACTTGCAGCAGGTCCTGAACCTTGCCATAGTCTTGCTTCACTCATGTCTATAATACTAATTAGTGTATTAGTGTATCTAATGTTAATTCCTATATTAGTCCTTGCCTTGGGAGCTCCATTCTATTTTTTTTCACCCATTAATATTTTAAGAAGTATTCTAGACAACAGAAGCCCTGGAAATGTTGAGTTTTGTGTCTTTTCCTAAAATGGAATTTAAAGTAATTTATCTACACTATCTCTGAGTATTTTTTTGCCACTTCTGCTTTATGTTGCTTTATCAATGATTCCATAAAGAGAAACAAACTTAACAGATGGAAAATAATGAAACAGGCAAGCTTCAAATTGCCATCAAAGTACATTATATAAATTAGCTAAGGCCAGACATTTTCTTGGATAAATTTTATAGTATTCCTAAGTGTTTATGCTTTCAGTAATATTTAAATGCATTATGTTTATGTGCTGCTAACAGATGCTAAAATACAGTTATTTTTTATTTGACTGCTAAAATTTATTGAGGTACAGTATGGCAAGTCAACCTGTCTGTCAGCTTGAAGCTTTTTTCTCTGTAGAACTTTTAAATATTTCTAATATTCTGCACTTCTGTTTACTTTTTTTGGTTCTTTTGAATTCTTTCTTGGAAGTTCTGCTGTAGTACAAATAGTCTCTTGTGGTACTGTGCTGACTTGGTACATTTTTTGTACTGTGCAGAAGTTTTGAAATACATGATAAACTACTGTGTTTTTCAATGCCTGAGATGCCTTCTACCCCACCCTCCAACACACCCCCCATGTAAATGGAAATATATCCGACCCTCTTAAGTATGCAATTATTAATGAGACAGTTGAATTCAGATCAGGTACTTAAAGTTTTAGCATTCTCTTTGGCTGCTCACTTTGAACCTCAGTGTGAGTGGGCCTGATTTAAGGTCAGATGAGTACAGAACCAAGTCTAGATGTGAATTACTGCATATACTTGTACCTGTAGAAGGGTATCTGTCTCTTTAAAGCCAGTTCTGTTGATTAGCATTTTCTATTCTGTTTGTTGCTAGTTCATACATTGCTGTTTACTTTAGGATGTCTGATAGTTGCTAATGTAGGTTAGCAGCCGTGATGTTTTTACATGGTAGATTTTTACATGGCAAAATATAGAGGAAAAAACAATGTTTTAGTCATCTAAAAGTTGATCAGGAAACACAGAATATGCTGAAAATCAAGAAGTTAGTCAAGTGAAGCACATTACAAATTTTGTCTTCCCAGGATTTTTGTGTTGGAACAGCAAAATAAGAGTACCATATGATTTGTGTAAAAATGTACATTATTGCTACAGGTTCATGAGGTATTATAGTCTCGCAAGGTAGTGATTACTTAAGGAAAAATTAAAATATTCCAGACTGCTTTCAGATTTGCCATAGAAACAAGAGGGTCAAAATACTGCAGGAAGCATGTTTGAGATTGTTCTTATTTAAGATAAGATAGGGAAAAGTGGAAGGAATATTCTCAGTAAAACCAGTGACCATAAAAACATACTGTACAACACAGTATATTATGGAGCTGTGTATGTGGAATTTCTAATGGCAAGTGAAATCTTTATTGGTATTTTTTGGCAGTGAAGATGAATAAATGAGAAAAGGGTAGAATAGCAAATTGTCTTAATGAGATGCAGACATACTGGGGCTATCAAGAAGCCACTCCTGCTGTCATGTGAGCATAGAAGTGCCCGAATAGAGAACTGTGTAAAGAAGAAAATGTGTTGCTTATCATGCCTTATTACCCATCAGAGCTTTTGCCCTTAGATGTTCTCTGCAGTAAACCTTTGAAAAGTGTTATGAAGAAACACTGGGATAAGAGGTTGATGGATGATCGGACATTTACACTTCAGGGAGTTTAAAAGGCCATGCTATATAGGCTTGTTAGTTAATTGAACCTTTTGAAATGTGTCATAGCAAAACCAAAATGTAGCATTAGCAGCGCACTTGCTGATCATAAGGGTGACTGTACAAGACAATTTAGAGCGACAACTCTGAAAAGAAAGAGAGACTTCTATTGTTTCAGTGGTTGTGAAAATCAAGATGACGTGCATTTAGTGATGAGCTATGAAAAACAGACTACTGATTAAAGGTAAGAAAAACAATAAAGCTTGTCTTTACTGCTGTAAAGTCATATAAAGAATGGACAAGGTTTTACTGGAAGTAATCGTTATAATTCAAACTGAATCATTTTGTTCACCACTTCATCTTTGAGGGATTGATGGAGAAGTGTGTCTTCTGCATCGAAAACATGGTACCTGGTGTTCATTATAGGATTGCTTTAATTGTATTTTCATCAGAGTTTTAATAATGGTTAAAGTCCTGCTTCTTGTATTCTTCCTCTTCAGTTGTCAGTATAACAACCCTTACACTTCCCGTTCAGAGGCACTGCCTGAATTTGTGCCAGTGCACACATAATTTACCCAGTCTTCATCCGTTTCCTTATTTGTTTAATCCTAACATCTATGTAAATGTTAGTCATCAGTGATATTTTCCCATTATATTGTTTTATAGTGGCAGATTTACCATGTCTGAAAAGTTAAGCATTGTTAGAGCTAGAGTTTGATGTTTCCCAGCCACATGAGGAATATCACATTGCAGCTGCAAAGTTTCCCTGTACCCTGATGTACATACGGGAGGTCAACTTAGTAGCTGTAACTTATGTCCTTGTTGCTGAGGCTTTCAGTATTGGAAGTTATATCAGTATTGAAGTTGCTTTTTGGGTACATACCAGATGAATCTTGCTTTAAAATGCTTTTCACATTAAAAAAAATCAGAATGTCTGTTTTGGTAATTGCAGCTGGATGAAGAATAATTGTTCATTTTTTTAATCTGTAAACACTTTTAGCTATACGCTTATTTTAGTGTCATGTGTTATTAGACATCATAATACAGAACAGACTGGTAATTGGAAAAGTGACTGTTACGATTTCTTTTGACTTATGATGGTGGTTGTTGTTGTTGTTTAGGAAACCTGAATTGACTGACTCTGCCTCTCTGCTAGAGACCTTCAAGTTTCTTGAAAATGCAGCTGCAGACTTCAGTGATGAAGAAGATGAAGACGATATTGAAGGAAGAGAGAAAACAATCATTGATACTGCAACAGTGAGTGGAAAAAATAATTGAAAAAGTTACGAAGAACAGAAAAAGTGAGATTAATGAGATGCCTATAAGCAAAGTATTTGACTGTGTATGTACACGTGCAAATCATTAATGCATCTTTATGATGGTCTGTCCAAGCATGTGTGCATAAGAGGGATTATGTATGCATTTTGCGTTTGTGCATACAACTTAAGCTTTCCATCTTTATTGCTTTAAGTTTTCAGTGAAAGATTATTTTTTTTAAAACTGTCTTCCTACTATTCCATATTGCCTAATATGTTTTATATATATTGAATACATTTTTTAAGGTAGCAGGAATCCTTTTTTACAATTTTCAGCTAAGTTTGAAGGTAGTATTTGTAACGTTGCATGTCAAAAATGCATTCTTTTTCGACTATTTGTATAAATGTAGTGACATTAAAATTACTTGTAGAAATTTATCCTTGTAGGTTACAGAACTGAAATATCACTGAAATAAAATATAAAGAAATATTTTTCTTTAAGTTGTGGAAGGAATAAAAAGTATAACTGGAAAACCTCTACCATTCAGTTAATAAACTTTTTTGTTTGTTTATTCAGTCAAATACCTGAAACTCCCTCTTGAGCTATACTTTGCTATACGATTTGGTCATTATTCAGTGAGTGCTGTTTCTTAGCAATTGAAATTTGGAGTTAAGGTGGATGTTATTGTTTCTGTGATGAGTTTTAAGAATGAACACTTAAACCCATCAGTTTTAAAGAGATTTTAAAGAGAATCTTTGTAAACTTGTTCCTATCGTCCATCGGCTGTGAACTAATGTCTGAGACTCTTCTGTAAAATCATCTGTAATAGAGTGTGTTTAATAAGCCTACTGAAGGATTGAAGCTTGAAGTTTAGAATTCCTTCAGGTTTTGAAATGGGTTCATTGTATTTAGTGGAAACAGTCATTAATCTGCATGAACTATGGGATGTTGGTCTATGTATTGAAGTCCTTACAGACTGAACCTTAGCAAGGTTCCAAGTCAAAATATTGTGATGAATGTAATTCTTTTTTTTCTGTAGAAGTAAAATTTATACTACAGATTTCATGTATCATAGCTGTAAAGCATCTAGTCTGTTTTGGTTATTGAGAGAAATTTAAATTTATTGCAGAACGCATATAGTGAGGTCCTTCATTAATACATCTATTTTGTTTTTTACCAAAATGTGATAGATTTTTTAAAAGCTAGCTTACTTTTGAATTTGAAAGGGAATTGCAGTTTAAACATGGAGGTATCATGTTCAAATACCTGTAATATCTGAGGAGGTATCCAGGATGGACTGATTTTGCCAGATCTGAGCGAATGAAGTCTTGTCAGTTGTTTTGTGGTTTGTTGGGTTTTTTTTCCTAAACTTGTCTTTTGGTCCAAATGTAGAGTGGTTTCAGAGGTGAGAGTTTAAGGTGGCAATTTTCAGAGAAGCAGAGTGAGTTTGGCTTTGCTGCAGTCCCTTCTACAGCATTCTGGGGGTTTTGTTTGTGGGTTTTGTGAATTTTTTGTTGGTTTTGTTGTTGGGTTTTTTTTAATCTGTATTAAGAATGTTTGTACTTTTCAGGTATTAAAATAGTAGTGGTGCAGGTCAGTGTAGATTCATTATGAATTGTTTTGTCATAAGAAGAAAGATCTACAGAAAATATAATTTTGACTTAAAAGTTTGAACACTTATTCCAGATTTGCTTATTAATACATACTTTTCTGCTTCTTCAACAACTTCTTCTTAGGATTTTGCATAGAAGGCAGGACAGTACTACTCAGTATAAAGGTGTGTGTGTAATGTAATTCACTGTTTTTGTTTTCCATTCTGACCTTTCAGATTGTAAGGAAAAGAGTGCTGTCTGACAGCAGTGAAGACAGAGATACAGAAGAAGCTTTGAAAGAATTTGACTTTTTAGTTACCTCAGATGAAGGTGATGGGGAATCGAGAAGTTCAGGAGATGGAACAGACTGGGGTAAGGAAATGTAATGGATTGTACGATGTGTAGAAGGATTTAAAAAATAAATGTGCTAAGAATACTTGGGTTTGATTGAGGTCTCTGTCATGATCACAGCTTCTTTTGAGTATTCCTAGAGTAAATAATTGGCAGACTGAAGTCTTCTTGACATAATGTTCTCCTTTTTTTATTTATACTGCTTTAATATAAGGATTCTTCAGGGGTTATGCCTCTTGTCATTGTCTTCTTTAATAATAAGGCAGATAGAATTTGAATTTTATGAGTGGATTTAATGTGTTTTTCCAGTGGCCCATGCTAATGAAGGGCTCTGATAAATCTGTATTTTAAAATTACAACATGAAAGCTAGTTTGTCTTTGCTTTCTCCCACTTTGATACAGAGAGTAATGTGAGTCATAAATACTGAATTCTTGTACTTTCATTGTGTGTTAGCAATTTGGG
Organism: Neopsephotus bourkii; assembly: GCF_033783945.1. NCBI lineage: Eukaryota > Metazoa > Chordata > Aves > Psittaciformes > Psittacidae > Neopsephotus > Neopsephotus bourkii. The sequence continues at coordinate 7,264,472 of NW_026901776.1, read as the reverse complement.
CGATATGTACTACTACTCAGTTGTTCAAAATTTCTTTCACAATCTACCCGAATAATACATCTTTAAGCCCTCTAGTCAGAGAGAGACATTTCATAGACTGTTCTCTGGCCTTTGAGGTTCATATCCTGAAGGCCAGAATGCCAGCGTGCTTTACTTTGACATTATTATTATGCATAAATATACTGCATAGGGAAAAGAAGAAGGAAGCAAACTGGTTAAATATCTTGATGGGGAGTTATTCTCTCCTTAAGCTGCTCTGGAAGGTTTTAAGAGTAAGTGGACACAGAGGGAGCTGTGGAAGGTGAATGGGAAATAATTTATCTTTATAATGGAACTGCAACTTTGACAGACAAGCCATCATAGCTGTGCTCTCACATGAGCTAACAGCTCTGAGATGCTGTATTTCACTGAACCATGTTTAACTCCTGGTTGGATTCCAAACTACTGTTAAGTATGGTGTAGTCTCTGCTTAAGAGGATGTGTCTCACTATAATTATATACAGCAGTCAGTATTCTGTTCACCAAATAAATTTAGGAAAGTTATTCACTTTTACAAAAACAAAAATTATTAGGCTGTTCAATATCTTCTTTAATATTAAAATTTTATCCATCTACACTTGGTAAGTGTAGCTGTTGTTGTGTCACTAAAGTTAGTATGCCAACAGGAACTTTTTTGTTCTCAAATTCACACTTCTGGTTTATTTTTACTTTCATTGATGACAGCTGAGTACAAATATGCAAAAGTCTAACATTAAAAATAAATTGTCACAGAAAGTAGTAGTCTCATTTCTAGAAATATTAAGGGTTTTTTTGAGTTACAGATGTCCATGTTTTTCAGTTACTTGTTTCACAACCTGTCTTTTATGGTAACTGCATATGAGAGTAAGCTTCTCCAAGGAACTGCCATTATGAATCGCATTAATTTGATTTAAGCAAAACTGTTAAACATAGCATATAACAGTGATGTTGTAAAAAGAAAATAGAAGCAAACAGAGTAAGTCCTTGTTTTGTTTTTTGATCCGAAGCATTACTCATCAGTTACAGTAATCTGTTGAACCCATTTGGCTTAAAAGGTCCTCAGAAGTGTTCAGGTAATTTTAAAACTATAAAGGACTTGCTAAATATTAGTTCAGGATCCATTTGTGAAGTTGAACAGAACCTGTAGGATGCAGGAAGCATCCTGGGACAGTCGGTAGAAAATTAATGCATGAAGTATTTTTCTAGCAACAGTATAGTCTAATATAAATCCATTAATTTTTTTTTTTTTTTTTTGTTGGAGGAGAGCAAAAAATCTTGTTTAGCCAGGGAGGAAAAGCATGATTAAAACTTAGAATGTGGTCCCAGAAATCATACCTATTTGTTTTCTCTCAAGGCTATTTTTTCATACTTTTTCTTGATGTAAGTTTTGATCATTAATGTTCTTCATGCAATTTTTTATTATTAGTAGTACTTAAGTGGGCATATGTAGTAAGAAGACATGACTTAGCCCACAGACCATCTTTTTTAGAGTCTCTCTTCAGCTTATTAATACCTGTCTTTTCATAGCTGCTGCAAAAATACTAATGCCTCAAGACTTTGGGTCTTGAATTAATCTGTCAGTCATTAATATAGTATCGTGACTGAAGAATTCAGAGGAGTGAAGCTCATCTAGTCCAACCTTCTGCTCATTTCCATTTGCAGCAGGTTACTGTGGCCACATTCTGGTCAAGTTTGAAGTATCTTCTAAGAAGGGAGTTCCCATAAACTCTTCAGGGGCAGTAGAATCATAGACTAGTTTGGTTTGGAAGGGACCTTAGAAGCTTATCTAATCCAAACCCCCTGCAGTGAGCAGGGATAACATCAACTACATCAGGTTGCCCAGAGCCACCTTCAGCCTGGCCTTGAATGTCTTCTGTATTCTGGTACTTGACTGTCCCTGTGTTAAGAAGTATTTTGTCCTTCTGTGATGCAAGTCTGATCAGAGTCGGTCTCTGTCTTCCCTGCACCTGCCCATTGAGCAGTTGTAGACAGCACTAGGATGCCTCTTTTGCTATTGCTGAATGCTCACAGTAGTTTCAGCCTGTCCTTTTAGCTCACCTGCTCCAGTTGCCTTAACCATCTTAGTGGCTCTGCTGGACTTGCTGTGCTATGTCAATACAAGATGCTTAGCATTATACTTACAAGGCTTCTCAGTGTAAGAAATACGATACTGTAGTATAAAAGGTGTGCTCTCACAGATACCAAATGAGGAAATAATCACTTCCCTCACACTACTGGCTACGTTTTTGTTAATAGAGCCCAGGATATGGTCAGTGGACTTTGCTGCATGAGTATGCTGCTGATTCTTCTTCAGTTAATGTTGAAGAAGGACCCCTTAGGTCTTTTCAACATAGTTAATTTCTAGCAAATCAGTCCCCATAGTCACATGTGTCCAGCTGTGTATTTTCTGTCTGATCATAATGGCTCCCTCAGGTTGTGATTGATAGTGTTGTGCTTCCTCTACAGACATTTAGTGTCTGCATGTTAGTCTGAGGATAATTTTATTATTGTTCATATTTTAAAAGGTCTAGAATGGTTTATTGATGTACAAAGCAAACTTAGTCTGAAAGGAATTAATTTTTAAATGATAAGGTTGAGATTTTAATGAAGAAAGCAAAACAAAAAGTGCATTTAAAAGAATTTTGCAGCTGTAATGGTCATGAAAATAAATATGCTTGAGGAAAAGCTGTATTACCTCCCTTCTCTCACAAATTACTTTTTCTAAGCTGCCTCAATGCAGTGTTTACATAGATGGAAAAAATTGCTTTTTTTGTATGTGAACTCATAAAAGGTGTTGTTCAAAATCTCCAACTACCATACACTTGAAGAATTCTTCTCTGTATCATGTTACAGGGGAAGCAATTTGAGAGAGATTTAAAAATAAAAAAGAGGGGGATTTTTTTTTTTCATTAGGCACATTGAATTTTTTTTATATTTTTTCCAAAGACTAATAATTCTGGCCTTTTCCTTTCTGTGAAATTTCATGGCTTTAGTGATTTAAGATTTTATTCAAGAAAACCTTGGTGACATTTATACTATGTTCCAAAATTATTTAAATGTGCTGCTACTTTAAGTGACATTGTAGCACAAAGACAATAAAATGAGGATTTGAAATGATGCAACATCTGATTTGTGCAGTTATGTTGACCAGTAACATAGCTGCTACTGCTTGTAGATAGAGTAATTCTTTCCCTGGAGGAAAGAAAAAGCTGAAAAGCATATCCTGACTTTTTATAAAGTAAATATTGCTTACATTCGTGAACAGCTGTGTGCTTGGTTATAGAAATTAGGCATGTGAAATTTCACCTCAATTTTTTGTTAAGAAAATTCGGAGGGAATAGAAGTGGAATGTGAGTAGCAGTTTTACAGCTTTCACAAGCTTGGTGCTATTTTTGTCTGTTTAAAATAAGACAAATGCCATTGACAGCAGCTGTTACCTCCTTCAGTGGAGATCACTTGGTGACATTATTGAAAAAGGATGTTTCATTTGTTTCGCTTTGTTTAGAAAAGGAAGACCAGTGTCTCATGCCTGAAGCTTGGAATGTCGACCAGGGAGTAATAACCAAACTCAAGGAACAATACAAAAAGGAGCGCAAGGGGAAAAAGGGGGTGAAGAGTAAGTGGAAAACATTGCACCTTAAAATCATAAATCTCACATCTTTCACACCCTTAATTCTATCTCTCTTTCAATGTTTTCCTAAAATTACTTACTCTTTTACTTTGCTGCTCCTGACTGCTTTCCTGTTCACCAATTCTCGGGGGTTGAAATTAATGACAGTCTATCAAGTTACCTGATAAATAGTTGGATTAGATACGACTTCTTCCAACCATGTGTTGGATTAATTAAAAACCCTTACTTTGAGCATGGATTATACGTCTGTTACTCAGAAACGTAAATTTGAAAAGGCATTGGTTTAATACTTCATACTTTAATATAGAAGACTTAAGAACCCTTTCTTAGCTGAAAAATGCCAGTTTCACAGGAAGAGTTAATGTCTGGTATGTAAATAAAATAACCCAAAAATAAACCAAAACCAGAAACTATCTTGAGTATCCTAGTAGATGACAGAGGGAGAAAACAGGTTAATTTCTACCCCTGTTTATACTTAACATTCACAACATGAAAGCCATGCTGTCATCATAATTTGTTATGCAGGGCTCGAAATAGGAGGTAACTCTGAACATCAGTTTATTTCTAAATTACAGGATTTATTGATTGATGTTCAGACTTGTGGGACTAGCCTGTAAAAATGTTGGGTATTGTTATCTAAACAAAAAACTGTGATCAGTGTCTGAAATACAGTTTCTAGCCCTGTATTATATTTTTGTTACGTTTCTTGAAATACAAATCTGTTTTGTAAAATCTGTTTTTTGAAAAGTGAGCCTTAACAACTTTTTGAATTCAGATGAACATTGTATTCACAGCTATATTACAAACATCTAGCTGTATTGAGAAGTCATGTGTGAATGATGTAAATTAATATTGCCTGTAGTCCAGTAAGAAATTTGAGGGATGTTTCTCCCTTTGTGGGAAGATGCTTATGAATACTAAGGAAATTCTCACTTCCAAAGAGACATGCATAATACTGCAAAAGGTGTCAGATCCTCACACTGAGGCTGACTTGTTTTGTTACTTTTTGTATTGATACTGTGATAAGCTGCTGCTCAGCAGTTGGTTGTGTTGCTGAAGTAATGCTGTCAAATACACAAACTAACCCTCCTGTTTCTAATGGGGAAAAAAAGTAAATCATTACCATACTCTAAATTTCTGAAGTGATATTTTTGTCATCTTTGGAACCATTTGGGATTTAATTGCAAGTGTGACAAGAAGCTGAGCTGGCCGACTAAAGTGTTCATGTTTCACAAAATTGATTCTAAATTTCTTTGTAGTTAAGCTAGAGAGGGCATATCAACGTATGACTTGAGTGAAATTGATTTTTGTAGCTTGTCTGTAATTTTTAAAGTACACAGACATGCTATGTAGTTCAGGGTGAATAGTTACAGGGTTAACTTAGCAGAAATTATTTAACCAAACTGTTGAAATTATATTCTTGAACAGCTGCTGTGCTTTTTATTTTTGATAATAAGGCAGTACTTGGACATCCAGTGCTCCTTCATGAAGATTACTGCTCAGTACATTTGTAGTACCTTTTGCTGTGATTTGATTGGTTTGATCTTGAAAGACCAAATGGTTTACTGCAGTACAGAAATTAAGCATCTTTCCGTGGACAAACCATCCTTGGAAGGGCGTCAATACAGAAAAATCAGGAATAATCACAGCCTGTTTTCAGCTACTCATGATATTGCACATAGTGAAGAAGAATGTGAGGAAAGAAGTCTGGGGGTAAAAGAAGGGACTAAATACCTTGACGTTAAATTGTACAAAATTTGTTTCTGTGACTTTAATCATGTCATTAATGGTGCTTAAACACAGAGCTGGCACTAATTAAAATATTGTTTTTATAAATCAGATATGGTAAAACAATCTTGCAAAATCCTACTTACTGCTTTCATGAATAAAGTAATATTTTTGTGACAGGCAAATTAAACGCAATTTAGCTTGTTATCTGTCATAATTAGGGTGGACAAAGAATTTGTAACTGCATTAGTAAGCTTTCGATTTTGCAAGGCTGTAGTAAATACTTCTGTGAAGTAATAAGAGAACAGAATCATAGACTCATAGAATGGTTTTATGAGAGAATACATTTATTAGAGTACACTTCTGTGTTAAAGCTGCTTGAAAATAGCTGTATTATTTACTGGTCTAGGAAAAAACATAATGGACTATGGGTAAGACATTTTCCCATTCTTAATTAAACTTATAACAGGAAAAACTACCGAAGATATGTTTCAGCCTCAATCCTATATAAAACAGTCAAAACAGGGATGTGGGAAAATGATGGAGCAAAGCACAGGTAAGTGTCCAGAAGGGCATGGGTCTTCACCATACATAGCTTCAGGAAGTAGGCCAGTGAAGCCAGTTGCATTTATATTTTAATATAACTTTTTGGATTATGTAGTTCACGATACTACACTACTGCACAAATAAATTTAAAATAATCATGTTGTCATAAGAATATGATGCACAAAGTACCTGATGCGCAAATTTTTAAATAGTCACAAATGTCAGCTATTGTTTCAAAAAAGTAAATATTCTAATAATCAGTGTGACTCAGTTGGAGGCATTCTTCAGCATCCTATGCAAGTAGCAGTATGAATTCATAAATGTGGGGAGAATAATTTGTTCACAAGTCTCAGTTGCTTCTGTCACTTTCTTTTCAAGAAATTCATTTCATGCTGGATGATTAGTTACTGCTAAAAATAGGTGCTCATTAGTTTTTCTGTGGTAACGTTTCTATGCAAGGTAGGATCCATTGTTGCATGTGCTCTGTAGTGTATCTTGATATAAGTAATGCCAACATGAACTATGCATAAACCATTTAATTTTTTGTTTTTTTTTTTGTTCTGGTTAGGGCCCAACAGGTCAAAGCTACAGGATATGCTTGCAAACTTGAGAGATGTTGATGATCTCCCTTCATTACAGCCATCTGTTGCACCTTCTTCTAGGCCCAGTAGCTCAAGGCTCATTGAACACGAGATAAACAGGACGGATGAAGGTAAGCATTAAAAATGTGCATACACCTTTGTAAAGGGCAGATGTTTGTAGTTACTTTTTAAAGATTATCCTCTAAGTCTTTCCTAGCACTTTACAAACACTGATTCAGCACTGAGTCCTAAGTGCAATAAATGTCATTCCTATTCCTCCCCTTCCAGTCACTGTTAGTGAGGTCAAGACACCTACCTACTTAAAATCTTCACTGAATGCCTTTGAACATGATGGAAAAAGCTCATTTGGCACTTGGTGGCTTTGTAATATGAGGGTCTTAAGTCACTTGCTTTTGTTTGTGCTCAGGCCTGGTGGTGAAGTGTGGAACATAAGTCTCATGATGCAAGAACATCTGTTTTTTTCACATCAACATAAATTTACATTCTGTATACATACATGTACACACGCATATCATAGACTCACAGAATGGCTTGGGTTAGTTCCAACCCCCACGCCCCAGACAGGGGCACCTTCCACTAGACCAGGTTGCTCAAAGCCCCATCCAACCTGCCCGTGAGCGTTTCCAGGCATGGGGCATGTATGTATTCTTTGTACGTATGTGTTCTTATTTGGTTTTTTAAGTGCAGAGGTAGAGGCTCTGGAGCTGAATGCAGGTGGCTAGGTATAGCTTTCAAATGCACATGGTAGTTTTGTAGTGAATCGTACAGAACAATTTACAGCTTGCCAGTGTATTCGTTTCCACAGTGTGTTCCAAAAATTCAAAATTACTCCTACAGGATAGTCCAAGTATGGAAAGCCATGAATCTTGGCAATAAGGCACATGGTTACCTTCATTAATATTATGTCCGAAAGCTGCTGTCGTCTATTTAATTCAATGTTTGAATTGCTATATATGCAGCATAATAAATGTATGAGGCTATATTAATTTGTAGAAGATCATATATGGTCTTTATTTAAATGGTAAATAAGTCTTTGGAAAATGAGCAAAAATGTGGGTTTCACTGAGCAGTCTTTCAGTGTGTGTGCAAATGTAGGTTGGCCAAGTTATAATTAAGATGCGTAAAAAGCCCCGGCATGTGGCATAGTTACCAAAGATCTCAGTAGTTCTATTTCCTACATGCTCAGTGATTTCTTTATGAAAGAAGGGGGTAACTTAGCAACGCTTTGAGAAGCGGAGGAATTTTTTGTTGGATGTTTCCTTTCCAACTTGCTTCACATGTACTGAGAGCCGTATTAGCAGACCTCTAGTTTTGTGTCCTTTCAAGAGTGGGTTTTTAATTCACAGATGCAGATGGACTCTCATGAAATGGGAAGAGGACATCTGATTGCTCTTAGTCTGAGTTCAGTATTGGAAACTACTAGCTGTGTGTTCCTTTATAAATCTGAGACTATATTTTTGGCATACAGTGTTTTTTTTATTCTAGTAACTGCAAATATGATCTCCTGTATGTATTGTGTATTAAGTAGAATATTACATCGTAGGTTCAAAAGATAGAAAAAGAGAATAGAATGTGGTTTAGACTTGAGGGTGAAGAAAGTAAGAGATGGTTGTGATTAAAAGGTAATAACTGAGAGAGTTAAACACAGAAATTGAAGGGCTTTTATTTGATTCTAAAAAATAAGCAAACAGGACACTCGATAGTAGTGTAAATGTGGAATGGAAAGAACATGGAAAGATTATTTTATGCTGGTGGAGAACTGAATAGCATCTGATCTCTATGCCTTTGGGACAAGGTGGGGAAGCAGCCTGAACAGATCAGGCTATTCATTGTAAAGCATTAGTTTGATTGGTTTGAGCTTAGTATTGGTGTTCTTAGACTAAATAAGACACAGAATGAGATGGTGTTTCCTTTTCTCTCTCCTTGGTAGCAATGGTATTTGCCAAGGCTTGTATTTACAATGGAGCTAAAGGAGAAAAAAAAATTAAATTTATTGAAAACCATTGTAATTTGAGACAAAAGATGTATAAAATTGAGTGAAGTCTTTCATGTCCAGAAGATTGCATTGTAGACATGCTTTTGGATATGTGTGGACATGATGCTAGAAAGAAGAGTCCAGCTGCTCTCACGAGCTCTTCCTGTCTACCTGTTTGCTACTTCCCCAGAGCCTATTTGCCTATTTTATAGCAGAGTTAGGGAAGGGCCTGAACTTTTCTGTGTTCCTTTTGCATTGTATACAGTTGAATGGTAGTGTACTCTTCCCTCCTGTAGTTAATTACAATTAACGTCTTGAGTCATGCATACCTCAAGTGTAAGTATTATGTTCAGAGGATATTACTTATTGCTAAGTATGGTGATTATCTCTAGAATGGTTATTTTTTTTATATGTTCTTGCCCTCAGCTACTTGATATGCTTAGTATTTGGGAATTGGAAAATACGATTTTATTAATCAGTCTTTTATAAACCCATGTTTCAGGATTTTTTTTGTTTTGTTTTCTTGCAGTGGAAGCTTTAACATTCCCTCCTTCTTCAGGGAAATCTTTCATTATGGGAACAGATGAAGCCCTTGAAAATGAGCTGGGTCTTGGAGAACTGGCAGGCCTTACAGTAGCCAATGAGGCAGATTCACTGACTTATGATGTAAGTGGTTATTAGTGGAAACTCAAGGTTCTACTGTCTATTTACTGAAGGGAGACGCAAGTTACATGTGTGTAGACTCAGCAGAAAACACTTCCCTGATAAAATTATGCTGCCAGAGGGTGTCACAAATTTTTACTTGACATATCTGTTCTTCCCATACATAACAGTCTTAAAGCTCTCCGATAGAAATACAGCTGTGTACTTGTAACCCCACTGATGCTGAGCAAAATTAGAAGTAGCATAGCCACCAGATTAAGGGAAGTTAATGTCTCCTCTACAAGGGGCTGGTGAGGCCATAACTGAATACAGTTTTGGGATTCTCCACTTCAAGAGAAATTGGAGAGAGTCTAGTAGCATTTTCCTGATGAGGAGATGTTAAGGGAGCTAGTCTTGTTCAGTTGTTAGGAGGCTTACGGGTAGCAACCTAGAGATACTGGAAAGATGCTTACAAGGAATACAGAGCCCAGCTTCTCCATAGTGCCAGGTGTTAAGAGGAAACAGTAGCAACTTATGGCTTGGGAAGTTCAGGTTGGACACTGGGGGAAAAACTACTTCATAGGAGGCAGTACTGAAGCAAATTAATGTCTTTGTTGGTGACATGGATAGTGGGATTGAGTGTGCCCTCAGCAAGTTTGCTGGTGACTCCAAGCCGTATGGCGCAGTAGACAGGCTGGAGGGCAGGGATGCCATTCAGAGAGAACTGCACCTGGGTTGGGGCAGTCCCAAGCACAAATACAGGCTGGGTGGAGGGTGGATTGTGAGCAGCTGTGAGGAAAAGGACTTGAGAGGTGTTGGTTCACAAAAACCTCAACATGACCCAGCAATGTGTGCTTGCAGCCCACACTTGAGAATATTAACTTCTGTTTGTTCACTTGTTAAATACCTTTACGAAGTCCTGTGGTCAGGAATTTATAGTCATGCTTACCTCAACTCTTCCCTTTTTCTAGTGCTGACAATTTTAAAAAGAGTTATTTACGAAGCTTCTTGCTTCTGTCACTGTGCTCATTATTGAAGAAAAATGTAAGGCTAGTTTTTCCACTTCAAATTCCACTGTATGTGTAGCTAGCTTACAAATAACATGATGTGGTTTTATTTTGGACTGCTTAATACTTTCTTCCAGCTGCCAAATGTGAATCAGATAGGATTAGTGGAAATTTAGTGTTTTCTTTTAAGTGGCAATTTTGAATCATATGGAGAGTGAAGTTGAAAGATTCATGCGAGTTGGTCTTTAAATGTGTTTGCTCTCAAAAGCTGCAGATACTTTCCTATTTTCAGTGCCTTTTCTCCCACTGACACTATTACTGGATTCTTCTAAATCATGGCAGCCTCATTTAATGGCTTAAGTTTTTTTTATGTTGCTGTGGCTGTCTGTAAATTAAAGAATGGTTTTCACCTGGTAAGGGAGATTATGAGTTTATTACTTAAAAGATTTTTTTTTTCATCTGGTGGGTACGTTTTCACAATGTTTTACAAGATTAAATTTTCCAGCTTGCTAGCCAATACTCTCAAGTTTATCTTTTATTTTTCCTTCTTTTACATATTGTTGTCTTAACAAATGTTCACTTTGGTTGGTTCTGGTTTTCTGCCTAGTCTTCTGGGTAGATTAAGAAGCTTCATAAGATTATAATAGGCTGAGTAGTGTACATGAGAATGACAGAATCATTTAATATTATATATTGCGTTGGAGTTTTGGGACTTTGCAGTAGGTTGTTGCTTGATTTCCTGCAACTGAACAAGACATGTATCTGTAACCCTACTTGCATATCATTGCTGTCTCTGGAATTTTCAAGTTGTCTGTATAGACACAAATATTACTATTAGTGGTAAATCCATATCAGGTGCTAATTTTGGGGTTGAGCACACACCACCCCCCGCAACAGCTTTTCAAGTCTCGGATTACCCCACTGTTGTATTTCAGTAGGGAGAGAGAAAACGAGGCTGGCTGGCTGCTGCAGTAGTAACCCAGCCTCTCGCAGCTTGTGAGAGACTGGTGGGTGAGGAGACGTGATGGTGGTGCAGCCAGGCAGGTGGTGCGTCAGGGCTGGGATCTGTTTCATCTTTGCTGCTGGCCTGCTGCTGGCTTGTACTGCACTCCATCTACTTCCTGATCTCTAAACTAATAATCTTGGACTTCTTTGGAAGAACATCTATGAAGCAATTGGAGAATATTATACTGCAAGCACTGGCATGCACTGTTAGGCCATCTAAGGTGTCTTTGTGCTTTCGCAGATGTGACACAGGACCTATGCTGCTGGTATGGGAGCTGGAGGGCAGGAAGGGTTCCCTCCATTACCTAATGGGCATTAGATGTCTGTGTTGCCAGATTCCTCTCCGGGTATCTGTTAATACTCTGTATGTCTTGTACCCTTTTAGCTGAGACATTCTTGGCCAATCTCCAGAAAATCTGCCACAGCTGCTGACTTTGCAGTCCTGCCTCATCCTCACACCAGCTCAGGCATTTGTCTGTTCCCTCATTGAGCCAGCTCAGCTCGGTAAACTGGCAGAGAAATTGACTTGGTCTCCCTGAGCAAGACAGTGCATAATTACTAAGAAATACGATGAGGTTAAACGTGCTGTTTGTTACGACTCCTTTCTCATTGTTTAAAATTGATAGAACCTCTTAATTGAATTATGTTTTTTATTATTAAATATGAAAGTAACAGAATTTAAGAAAAGGCACTTCTGTTCTTAACCAACATTACCCTTCCCCACATTCTAGAATACAATGTAGAGTGCTGAAGTGGCTAAAACCCATTGTCTCTTACCTGCAGTTAATGATACAAAATTATTTGGGATTATCTGTGGCTTTCAACATAATAAAATTGTCAATATTTGCATTACAATTGTTTGTTTTCCTGGTTTTCCATAACCACTATCAGAGTGGTTATGATATGGTAAATTCAACTACAGCAGTGTTGACTGTCAGAGTGATAAAACTCTGTTCAGCATTTCAAGTCAACATTTGTTCAGAGGAGCAGTGTTGAAATAACTGGGGTTTTTTTTAATGATCTTTCTTTTTGGATCTGCTAAAATGCATTTATTGCCAAATGATTGTGTCAGTATAAATGATAACTTACTGCTTTCCAGTTACAGCGTGTAGCCAAAGTCTTTTTTTTTTTCTGGCAAGCTTTACTCGTCTTGTGTTATTACAGATCTTGTGTTGTCCTAGGTGTGTAAGTTAGGCTGTGTTCCTTTCTGTGCTGCTAGACACTCCTCTTTCTCTTAGGTCTTTATTTCAGAGATGCCATGTCAGTGGTACTTTGGATATTCAGGGACCACAGCTTGGTTGAGTCAGGCCCAATGTTAACAAATGAGCCAGTTATGTATAGACAAATTTCAGATGCTAAACTGAGTTCACAGCAGTATTGGTCACAAAGGTACTTCTCAGCTTTTAAATTGTGTAACTTAACAGGCATGTGGAGTATTTCAGATTGGCACAGAATGTATTGCTGTGGACTTGACATTACTTGTTGCCTTTGTGGAATATCTCTCTGTTTGTTATCATTTTGAATTGCCTGATCAGTGTTACAAATGGACCGTTGCTCAAGAGCTGGTTGTTATGAAAAGCGGGTGAAGTAATTTGACATCTTCTGAAAATGCAAACTAAATTTCTCATTTCTCCCTTTCCTTGTGCCTTCCAGATTAATTACAAGTTTGTCATATTTTTTTTTCTATTAGATAGCAAACAATAAGGATGCACTGAGAAAGACTTGGAACCCCAAATTCACATTAAGAAGTCACTTTGATGGAATAAGAGGTCTCGCTTTTCATCCGGTTGAACCAGTCTTAATAACAGCTTCAGAGGACCATACGTTAAAAATGTGGAATTTACAAAAAACAGCCCCAGCAAAAAAGTAAGATTGCTTTTACTTTGTTTCAAAAATCATTTTCATTTATGAAGAAGAAAAAATATTGTAGATTCCACTTCGCTTGATGGCTCTTGGGGTTAATGGAAATTGTTCCTTGAATGTGAAGAGTAGGAAAACAAGCTCTTAGAGAGGATTGAGACTTTTTAATTAAAGAGTGCCAGGAGAAATTCATGCGTATTTGTGAATGTGTTTTGTTTGTAAAAATGAAAACCACTCACTTTTTTAATATTTTCCTTGCTGATAACATGGAAAATTAATTTACTAATGAAAATATTTGGATGTGGCCTGTTAGTGTGCTTGCATGTGTATATAAATGTATAAAAATGCATTTTTATATATATGAATGTGTATGTATATACATATATATGCATATACATGTGTACAGCTTTCAGCTTTGACTGAGATATTGCTAGGTTCCTCTGTACACTGTCTCTTGTGTGTTGCTGGGGCTTTTCAGAAATGAGAGCAAATTTGCAGCAGCTCTGATATAGTAAGGGAGTACATCATACCTTTTAGGAGGACTGGGCAAAGCATGTGGGCTTCCCCCCCCATTGACATACCTACCTACAGGTTTGATTGGTCTTGAGAGTTTGTGGACTCTGTACCTTGAAGGTCTTTAAACAAAAAGCCAAACCAACCAAACAAATCCTATAATATTTTGAAAGAATGTAAAGAATTCTTAGACATATGAAAAGTCATATTGGGAGAGGAAGTTTTGAGAGAAACACTTCAACATTGCAGTGGTTTTTAAAACTTAGCTGTTCTGGAATATTTTTGTAATGCATTGTGTCAGATCATATACGTGTTAACACTTTCTTGTACTTCATTCAGGAGTGCGTCTCTTGATGTAGAGCCAATATATACCTTCAGAGCACATAAGTGAGTATTTCCTCAGAAACCTTGTCATATTTTGAGAAATACATGACTTTGACGCACAGATTATTTTGTTTTAATGTAATTTCCACCTTGTCAACTGGTGATTTTATGTGGAGCTTTTAGTTCCCATGTTATTTAAAATATCTGCAGATGTTCATCCCATTTTTGCATAATTGTTTATATCTGGAGCTAGGTACACCACAGTTTTAAAAAGAAAAGCCTACAAATTATACAGTTCAAGTCTGATTAGGTATTCTTTTTGTCAGATATGTGCATTTGTAGAATGAAGCTGTTCGCAGTGAATCTACTGAGCTCATTTCATGAAGGAGCCTTACATCTTTAAAAAAGGGGAAAAAAACTGTTTACGCAAAATAACACAGCCTGTATTTGAAAGTGTGACATTTATCATATTTCATGTGCACAATGATTTAATTGTCCAAGTTTTAGATACGTTATCAAATATCACAAAGGTTTTTCCGCGGGAAGTGGTGTAGCATATGATCTAACTGTGCAGGATTTTTGTTGCAGTCGATGCAGCAAGTGAACTGTATCTAACAGGAGATTTTAAGAGTTTGTTGACATTGCTTTACACACAATGAAAACATTAACAGTCAATGTTTCTTTTGCGGGGCCTTCTTCCAGTGGACCAGTGCTCTGCGTGGTGATGAGCAGTAATGGAGAACAGTGTTATAGTGGGGGAACAGATGGCCTCATCCATGGCTGGAATACAACTAACCCAAACATTGACCCCTATGACTCTTACGGTATGTTGCTGTCACACACACCAGTGAAATGATACATTTAGTGGCATTAATGTTACGTGGCTAAAGCAGTATGACTTGTAGGTAATGCTTCTTTGAAACTTTAATGTTGGCTTCAATTACTTTAAGTAAATTTTTGTTTTAATACTGATGCTGGGTTGAAAAAGTACAGGACTAAACCTGTTACTTGGCAGAACAGCAAATGTGTGTGTTCATGTTTACTCCTTGTAGATTCAGATGCAGTTGGCCTTAAAGGTGGCTTTTGGAAAAAACTGATGGGCCATTAATGGTTGTTTGAAAATGAACTTTAAAATCCAAGAGTGTTTTGCCAAGTTTGATACTGTCCCTTCTGCTGAAACATTGGTTTGTTCCATTAGTTTTACGTTGGATAAGTGAATGCTGTGTATGATGATGAAATTCATAACTGAGAATTCTGTATTGTTATGATATGACTTCTGTAATGATATCAGTCTTGGGGGTTTTGTTTTCTTTTGTTTTGTTTTTATGGTTGGCTTTTTAAGGTTGATCCATGAACAACAACAAGGTACAGCTATTGATTTAATTCAGATCTTGTTTTGAAATGTGTTTTGCTGTATTTTCTTCACAGATCGTTCTGTTCTAAGAGGTGCTTTTGTAGGCCATACAGACGCGGTGTGGGGTCTGGTTTACAGTGGAGCACACCAGCGTCTACTGTCCTGTTCAGCAGACGGCACTATACGCCTATGGAAAGCTACAGAAATTGCTCCAGCTCTCAATATATTTAATGATAATCAAGGTACAGAAAATTGCCCTACCTTAAAGTTCATGAGCGTCACTGTGCAGACTGCCATAGTTTTTTGCTATGGAATAGAAATTCTTCTTGCTTGTTTTGCTGAAATTTATGTCTTTATGATTTTTTTGGGGGGAAGAGTAAATTTGGGTCCCTTCTTTGGCACCAGTGGAATGGCTACCTACATGCAGTGGAACGATCACATACATCTAAAAGCCAACTGCAGATGGTCTGCTGATGTTAGTAGAACCATGGAGTATATTGTATTAACTCTGTAGGTCTCATTCAAACTGAGTTTCCATTAAGCTTTTGCTTTTGATCAGAATAAAAAGCCTTTTCTTCCCCCAAAAGAGGTTTGGAGTAGCCAGTGCTTCAGCTCTGGCCACTGTCATTGTACCTTCCAGATTCCTTCCTTGTGCCTCTAACAGAGGGATTCCAGTTGAATTTCTGAGTTTGTGCGTTAACTAAATTGCAATAACCTAGTCATCTTAAACACTAGTAGTTGAAAAAACTTACTCCTTTGGTTTTAGTTACTGAAATGTTATGCACAAATCAAAATCTTATTGTTTAGAGCCTTTTTTCTTGAAGTCACTGTCTTGAGTAAGTGTTCTGGAATGAGCATGTTGACATTGCCAGGCTCTCTTAGAGCTGATGGTCCTAAAGGCAACCTATGAACAGTCAGTTCCTTGGCCCTTCAGAACAACTTTGATCAATATAAACTTCAGCATAACTGAACTATCTTACTGAATTACGGTGTAAACTTCATCAGATACGCTATTGCATGTGCCATGTGTTGAAACAGACTAAGCAAAACAGAAAGGTTTCATGCATTTTAGTTCTTGCAGAGCTGTGTTTCCAAAGGTTTGCAGGATCTGTGAAAAACACAGCTGGTTTGCTGCTAGATTGTCTACCTGTCTACTTTGAAAACTTGCTGGTAGTCGGTTTTGTCTATGTGCTGGGCTTCTGTTTGTTTCTTTTTTATTTGTTTGTTAATCATTAAATTAAGGGGGCAGGGGAAGCAGTCTTGCCTTTCATTCAACTGGAATGAAACCCAGTTGTTGAAATTCAGGGATCCTCCTTTGAAACTGAGCTTTCCTATGGCTTATTGAGAACTTTGAAACTCTAAAAAAGTTAGCAGTTCTCATGTAAGTCCTTTAGATTAACCACTGTAGGCTTACCAGGAAGTTGGAGGTAAGCAGGCATGGCAGTAGTAGAAGAGGTCACTTCAAAAAATGCATATTTTCTTTTCATCTCACACAAATCCTTTGGGCTGTTTCTGAAGTACTGTATATATGTACCACCGTTTCTGAGCAACGTTGCTGAGGCTGTATGTACAAGAGAGATGTTTCTCCCATGAATCTCGGGTTTAGAGAGAGCTGATGATATTCTTCTGTTACCTGGATCTATGGACATTAACTTGCTTAACTTTCAGTGTCTCTCTCTCCACCTCTTCCTCATCTTCCTCCTGGCATCTGTTGCAGCCGCTGTTCTTTCACATAGCAAATGGTGAATAGGACAGTTGAGGAGAAAAATTCAAAGTGATATTTCCTATACCCAAGCTCTGCTGATTTGGCCTTCTGTCCTGTAGTGTTCAGATAGCTAGAGTGTAAAGAGATTGGAAGTATACCATAACAGGCAGCATGGATGTGGCTTTATAATATGAGTTTATTTCGTATTTATGTAACTTTCCATACTGACAGTATCAGCTTATAAACTTTGCACCTGGAAAGCTTTGGGGTTTTTTTAAGCCCTGAATTTGCCCAGTTTAACAATAATGTTAATCATCTGTCCTGCCAGTAGTTTTACCACTTCAGTTTCACACTCTTTTACTTGATGCAATGGAGCTGTGTTTGAGAATTGCCCTTACAGTTAAAGGAAGGAAAAGGAGGCAGAGAGTTCTTACTCGTTAGTTTCAAAGTAGATTTTTGTCCAGCAGCAGTTCCAGATACAGCATCTTAGTGAAAAATGTTGTTGATATGCATGTCAGAGAAATAGGATTACAGTAGTGATTATAGTGGGCAGTCCTTTTAGATTGGCATAATACAGATTTTAAAATGCCACATTTCATAGATATTAGATATTAAAGTGCTTACTGGGTGGTGGTTTTTGTTTGTTTGTTTTGCTGGGCTTTTTTGTTGTTTTCTCTACACCAAGTAAATATTATGACAAGATTATCTACATTTTTTTCTAGAAATGGGAATCCCTTCATCAGTAGATCTTGTGAGCAGTGACCCAAGTCTCATGGTAGCATCATTTAACAGTGGACACACTTGCATTTTTAACATGGAGACACGGCAGCGTATTCTTACCCTGGAGTCCAGTATGGATACTAGTATGTATCGAATTAAAAACCAATCCCCCCAAAAATTGCTTGTTTAAGGTTGATACTGTTGGTAGTATTTTTGGTGTTACCAAGCAAATAGGTAGTGTCATGCTAAATTATAACATGAATTATGTTACAGGCTGTATTTGAGATGTAACAGTAAAGTACTGCTACTACAACAGACCTTGTGCGTATCTCAGAAGAGTGCACATACTTTTGAATGAAAGTAGAAGAAACAAACCCACACTATCTGAATTCCTCTTCCAGGAACAGTAGCACAAGGAAAAGTGCAGGTCGCTAATACAGCCCAGTGATCTTAACAGCTTCAAGATTTCCATTCTCTCTTTAGTCCAGAATTGAAGATAGAGGTAAAATCAGGAAGATCTAAAGCTGAATTTATTAAAAAATGTGAGAGTGTGTCCATGTATTCTTTTTTAGTTTTATTTTTCCTTTTTTATTTTTGTATCCCTCTTCTGAATTACATATACAATTTTAGCTCATTTGCAGTTGGGCTTTAGTTGAAGTTTTCACTGCACGAAAAAAGCAAAGCTTCAGTGGAAGAGTATTCACTTGTATAATGCTTTGAATCAGGGCAGAGGCCAATATCAGAAGTTTTAGAGGAAACTGGCAGTATGATAGAGACCAGAATGAGTTGAAACATGAAGTTTCATATTCAGGCCAAAATGGTAACCTGGTAACAATGAAAGATTTCAGTCTTTTTAAAAAATTTGATAATTCTTCCATCTAAAAGTTTTATGTCACTTGGTTCTACTATTATTTTTTTTTTAAAGGGAGTAAGCCCTTCTTGTTGGCTTTGGTTGTCTGTTTTAAAATAGTTAAATGACTCACATTTTATGAAAGGGAATGGAAAGTGCCATCTCCCTTTGTTGTGTAACTCCTTATTGGATAGGATTTCTTTTTTTTTTTTTAACCCACATATTTGTCCCCATCTGAAAGAACAGTCCTGAATCAGTTATCTCTGTTCAGTGGAAGGAAGTTCTTCCCCATTCCTCCTCCACTGTATATAAGCTTCACTGTGCTTGGCATGTTAAAACTGTGAGGATAGCAGGTTGTAATGCAGCCTCATTTCCTCTTAGTAATTTTAGGTGGGTTTCTTAATATGAATGTGGTTCTTCCTTAATTTACACTTTCATAATTGTTAAGTGTCCTGTGGATGCCCACACTACTTGATGGTTCAGATTTTTATAGAAGGATGTAAATTTAAGTCTTTACTACCTTACTAGCAAGTGATTGTACAGTAGTATTTTGTTTATTTTAGTAAGAATTTAAATTAGACAATATGAGTGTTCTTTGGCAGCAGTTTAACTAAATATAGTCAACTCCCACATGAAGGAAGATAATAATATTTTGATGTTCTGTGGCGTGGCTATTTGTGGTTTTGTGGTAATCTGTGCCTCTTAAGACCGTTCTTGCACTATTCTCTGCCTCACAACAATACCTAGATTTCTAATCAAAAAACTCCTATAATTTTTGTGTGGTGTGTGTATGTGTATATATATGATATTTCAGGATTCTTGAAGTCTAGCAAAAATTGCCCTCATATGAATAGTCTAGCATCCTTTTCTTCAATAAGAATTTTAATCCATGTGTATCCGATAATAGTGGGTGGGTTTTGGTTTTTGAGAATGAGGGCATGGGGTCTTGTTTGCTTGGAAGCATACTGCCTGCAGTGTTAATTTTATTTTATTGGCTGTGTGTTATGAAAAAAGTTGGGCTTGACGAGGAATGTGGAGGTAGGGAAGTTCACATAAGGTATTTTTACTCCGTTTTTGGCTTCATGTTCTTTCCCGGCGCAGCCATCTAACACCATGGCCAAAAGTTGGACCTTACTTGTTTGTATTTACACTCATAGATACGGTTTATATGTGCCTCTGTGTGTGTGTAATTTGGAAAGTATTTTAAAGTAAACCACATTACAGAAGGTGCTAGCTGAGAGTTTCCATTACGTAAAGGTAAGAATTATTTTGCAAATAAGTTTGATTGCATAATTATTTCTTAGTAGCAATCTTTCAAAGAACTTAGCAATTTACATGTATTGGGATGTCTGGGTTTTTTCTTAGCAGTCAGTTCCTCCTGTCAGATAAACAGAGTCATCAGCCATCCAACTCTTCCAATTAGTATCACTGCCCATGAAGACAGACATATCAAATTCTACGACAACAATACAGGTATGCTCTCTTCAGCAGGTTCTACTCATAGTGACTGCATAACATCAAATGTAAACAGAATTTCATTATGATTAATATTATTCACATTAATGCTGAGGGATGTTAAGAATTCACTAGTCTCAAATAGGATAACTCTTATCGCCAGTAGAGCCCAAAGATTGGGAGCCTACTTAAAACTTTATTGGCACAGTGGTAAGGAAGCTGTGTCATTCTCTTTTAAAATGCCTTGTGTGGGGGGGTTACCAGTTTTTTAGTTACCAGTTACTTTTTTTTTACCAGTTACTTTTTTTAACTTAGCTTTTTCAAAATCTTAATTTTTTACGTTTATTTTGTTGTGTTTTCTGTATTATTTTGATCTGAGCACAGGAAGCTCTGGCACTCATTTAGTGCTTCCAAGAGCTCTGCCTGATACCTTGGAGGTAGAATTTCCCTTGTAGGCATCATTCTGACTTTGATCCACTGTGTTTCTTCAGTTCTCTTACTTCTGCAGACACAACTGGACAGCTTATAATGGTTTTTTTGCTTTTGTAGTGAGAGTCACACTGAGATGTCTGGTTATAAATTCCTTGGTGTTTAAGACTTTTCGTTAGGAATGGTATAATCAATCAGGTATCAAATCATAATATTTTTTAGTTTGTGACAGATCATGCTATCTTAAATTTAGATCTTTCAATATTCTTGTCGATTCTAAGTTTGTATTTTAAAATAAGAAGGAACCAATAAAAGCTGAGAAAAAAGCTGAAATAGCTGTTTTGTTTGTATTTTTGGAAAAAAATAGTAGAGGAAATGGGTACTTTTTTTTTTCCTGTTTAAGTATCTCCTGCAATGAAAGCCCCACATTTGACCCATGATTTAATATTTTTAACATGAACTCATTACTGTAATTGTAACAAGTTGTAGTAAAACGTTCATTATGAGTTGACTAAATTTTCCTATATTCTTATATCCATTGCTTATTAGTACACTTAGCCCCTGCCCTCCTTCCCAGTCAAGATGTTACTCCTGAATTCTTTTCATTTATTTAAGAGGCAGATATTTAACATGCACAGTGATTGCAGCTTCATGTTAGTTTTGCAGGCATAAAACAAAGATCTAACAGAACTAGTGATATTGGTACTGTGGCTCTCCTGGGCCTGTAAATGATTAAAAGAATGACTTATTGCATAATTTTAATGATTCAGTAATGAGACAAGGTGTTGTATTTATAATATGAGCTGTGTTAGGGTTTAAGCAGTGAATACAGATAACAAAGTGGATTGCAGAAAACAACCTAAAATAACCTCAATTTTCTTCTTTTTTTTTTTTTTTCCCCAAAGGAAAACTGATCCACTCCATGGTAGCTCACTTAGATGCAGTTACAAGTTTAGCTGTTGATCCTAATGGCTTGTATTTGATGTCTGGCAGTAAGTACATTCAGATTTCATTTTCTTTTTCTCATAATGTTGTCAGGCATGACAATGATAAAGAAAACTGTTTACCCTTTCTTTAGGTCATGACTGTTCGATTCGTTTGTGGAATCTTGAAAGCAAGACCTGCATCCAGGAATTTACTGCTCATCGTAAAAAATTTGATGAGTCCATTCATGATGTGGCATTCCACCCCTCCAAATGTTATATTGCCAGTGCAGGAGCAGATGCCCTGGCTAAAGTGTTTGTATGACAGAGTGCTTCCCTTTCAACTCTAGCTTTGTATATATTTAACCAGCTGCACAAAAGAGAAGAGGAGGGCGTGAGTCTTCTTACCCTGCCCTGTAATTCAGAGAATGTTTGTAAGTGTTTAGTTTTGCAGGGTGCTGTTTTCTAAATTGAAGTTTGTTCTGGTTTCTGTGAGCTCAGCTGGTGCTGAGAGCTTGGAAACTCTCAGTTTCAACTACTTAAAAATCAAAAGAAATGCTTTTATTTCAGAGGGTGTGAATTTTCGTCCAGGCAGGCCTTGGGTGAAAACTAGGTCTATGTATTATCTTATTAATAAAATGGAGTACTGGAAAAAAGGGGTCTAACTGCATCAGGGAGTAGGAAAAGAGGGAAACTTCCTAGGATGCTGCTCATCAAGGAATCTTAATGTACTTAAATCACCTGGAAAAGGTGTCATTTCACATGCTCATCTCTGTGTCATGTGAGAGGCACTTTGTCATCTCTTTGGTATTAATAAAGTAGATCTTGTTCAGACACCAGTAATGGATAGTTAATCTCAGCCGTGTGGCTGCTAGCCTAAGATAAATGCAGTTAAAGGAAAGCAAATTACTAACATAAATTAAAATGCAGTAAAGTTTCTGTTGCATCTACTGTGTTATACAGGAATTATTTAGTTTGCAAAAAAAATATATAATTTTTTTTAAAAACTGTATTAGCATGTGGCTAGAAGCTGAGCCTTTAGTCTATTCCCAATTAACAACAGACTGAAGCAGTCTGTATATACCGTAGTAGCAGATTTAACTTATTCAGATTTATAATGCTGTTTATTCTTGGAGATCTGGCACAAGAAATTATCACAAAACTTTCTGAAAAAGCTGTCCTACAACTTAACTATCAAACATTCATCTCCTCTTTCTGTTCCTGTTAAAAAAGGGTATCATTCTGGGCATTAAGGGTAACAGTGAAATACTTCTTTTGAAGATTAAGCCTATACCTGAGGCTTTGTATGAGCCCTAGTAGTGCAGTAGGTGGGAACTATAAAAGTTCTGTCAAGTTGAGATATTCTGCTGCTTCTAGGAGTATTTCCCAGCTTCACCATTTCTGCAACTTTTTAACTTGTCTGCTTCACTAGGCGTATCATGCCATTGATTAAGTTATCTGTGTCCCATCTTACTTAGCGGGTGTGTGGGGGAGGTGACCTTGTACAATACCCTGCGTGGTTCGTGGGAGAAACCACAGGCGCTCCAGAGGTTGAAAATGAAAGAACTCATTTTATTGTAAAACTTTCCTGAACTGTGTCAGGAGGAACAAAAGTCTTGGCAAGTTCTTATTCTTGTAAAAGATCCAAAGTAGAGGGAAAAAAGGAGAAAGGAAAGGAGGAGACAAAACAGAGAGATAGGTTCACCACCCCATGGACGTAGTGACATCTTCTCGGTCAGCGAGTTGAAGTGCTTTTAGTCAATGAGTCAGCTGAAGTCCAGGGTGGAGGAGCACACCACATGGCTGAAGAATGATTGCCTTTTTATAGGATCAGGTTCCTTGGAATCCTCCCGCAGATTCATCTGCATGCTTGCCCATGAGTTGTGTGCTATTCTGGAAAGTTCCTGATGGTGGTAGGGGTATGTGGTAAGCCCCAAGATCCACTTAAGTTTGTGCTTTGACAAGTGCAGGCTCAGTGCCTTGTAGCACTGTCTCCAGGCTGTTTGTTGCCTAAGCTGTTGATAGCCACAGCCTTAGGGCAGCCAACATAGGAAAATACCCCCACCTTCGTGGAGCATGACTTTGTCCTGCCTCCCTGACAGTTTGCTCAATCCCAAGATGCTCAAAAACGAAGTGAGGTGTTACACATGTTCTGTGTGAATGTCAGGGAGGGAAGGTTTTGTCCCCAGAAATCACTATCAATTTCCTCATAACAGGCAAACTGGGTGTTAGATAATCCCAGAGAAAAATTTTCTCCAGAGTGTTCAGTTGTTTCCACCTTGTCCTTGACCAAAAGATGGTCAGCCCTCAATTTCCAAACTGGAGGAAGAAGGACATGAGGCCTGTGTATTTGTTAGTTATGAGTCAGATTGAGAGACGTAATGATTGGTGTTACAAAAAATCTCAAGCTCAGAGGAGGTTGGAAGAGTTACACAGGTACTTTGGTTGGTCCTATTCCATATTCGTACAAATCCCACACTAAGTGGGGGAATCCTCTCCTCTCATTGCAATTCCTATGTACACAAGACAAATCACACAAAGTAGTGATTGCAGCAAACCTGTATACATTCTGTAAAGTAGTTTTTAAACTAAGAACTGTACAATCAATTGATAGGATCCTAACAGTAACACAGATGCTTGAAGTGGACTTCGTAATTCAGTAGATTCCTCTACCTGCAATAGAAAACAAAGAAGAACTGGGTCCTTTCAGAACCAAGGGAACTTCTCCAGCTGGTGGCACGGCGTGGATAGTATGAGTCTTAGTCTCCAGAAAACCTGAAGTCCCAAAATGTATCGCAATTCCTTTTTACTTTGCTCCTGTATTGTAGATACAGCAGTGAGGGGGCCAGTGTTTGCATTCAGGCAGCGATAATCAATGGTCAGTTGCCTTTTTCCATTTGGTTTATGAACTGGCCATATGGGAGAATTGTAAAGTGAGTGGGTTTGGATGACATGACGGGGGGGGATCCTCTCTCTTGGAGCCAGTGGTAAGTGGTGCAGCTTTACATTTACAGTCTTGGATGAGGGAAGTTTGGGAGCAAATTGCAAAAAAAAAAAAGTCCATTTGTTCCCCTTTGAATCCATCCGAGCTTTTCCTTTTAATAGATCTAGCCCCAGTATACTGGTGGGGAACATGCCCAGTATCAGGATAGGCTTTGGAGGAGTGGAGTCATCAAGTAACTATCATTTTATCTAAGCTGTGGGTTGGTGTTTAGAGTATCCTAACACATCAGAAACTTGTATTTGTTTTTTGACACACCACCACTCTGCTTTGCTCTCTCAGCATTTACTTAGAACTGATGTTTGGACTCCCATATCTGCTACAAAGGCCACAGCATAAAGTTTTAAAGAATCGGCTAGTACTCTAATCAGAGGAGTCATCAGGATTAGCCATAAGCAACATGGGTAAGGTTGCTGAGGTATAAGCAGTCTGTCATGCATTTACTGAAGGCAAACTGCTTTCTGTATGCTTTCAGTAACTGACCCAGACTGAGGGTAGGTGTGGATATGGGATTTCCCTGTTCTATGGATCTAGTTCTTCTCCCCAGTATGCCACTCACACGGCCAGGTACTCTGATTTCATAATATCATCTACTGTTAGAAATACCCACAGGTCCCAGTATCCCTGAGCTGTTGCTTCTTCTGAGAGCTTTATCCTATCCCACCCAATCCCCTCCATACATATTTTGTTTCAGTTTACCTGCCTGCTATGTCTTTCCTGTAACTTAGCCAATTCAGTGGCAGTGCAAGGTATTGCCTTTATGGTGATAGTGGGCTTGGTCCCCTTGCTCATCATCAGAAACTATTTCAGTTTTAATGAGTGGTTTAAGTTTAGAGTTGGAAAGTAACTCAGTCCTGGCTTCTTTTAGACTGTTCCAGTGGTAATGAGACATGACTTCCCTGATTGAGGAGATTGGCCTGCATAGCAAGGAATCAATTCTAATAGAGTCTCATTAGGTTCTTTTTCAATTTGCTTAACATTATGCTTATCTTTCTGGGTGGCTATAAAGGCTGACCCTAACATAGCACAAATCACATATTTTCCCTTTCCAGGTTTTGTTCGATTTTCCTTTGCCAAGTCCTTTATTCTTCCTGCCACAGTTGCTGGGAACTGCCAGTGTTCCTCAGCCCTGCTTACCCTCCTCAGGGTCAGGCAAGCCTTATAACTCTTCAACAAATCCAGTAATGGGGAGCAGTCAACATCAGACATTTCCTTGGTTGCCATGACCCTCAGCTGGAGATTTTGGCTTCAACCGAAAATCAGTTCTTCTTTATCTGGCAGTCTGACCGTTATTCCCTTAAAAGAGCAACCTCTGAACTGCTTCTCACAGAGTATCCTGCTGACTATGCCAATGTTAATGTCCTGTCCTGCTCGGCAGGTGTGTGGGGGAGGTGATTTACAATACCTGTGCCGTTCACAGAGCCATTTCACAGCCTGAAGAATGAGTGCTTCTTGTAATTACTCAACAGATGTGATTTGTTTATATATTCAGAGCTTCTCGGTTGATTTGAATGACATCTAATGCAATCTTTTAGTCTTTTATCCCTTCTTAAAGGAAGGTAAGTGGATTCTTTTCTGTGTCATCATCAGAGGCACTGCCGCTCATAAGCCTGAAGTTGGTGTTTTCCTAGTGGGAGCGGAAGGCAGAATTTCTGCTACAGATGATTTCTGACGCTGATGTGAGCAGGAAAGAACCCAGTGCAAGTCTTCCACATACCAGCCTAAGCCTAAGACTGGAAACTGATGAATAAATCTTTACCTTTAAACTAACACTTTTTAAAAACGAATCATTGAATCATTGAAAGATCTCAACATAGAGTTTGACTGTGTTGTTTTTAGAGTGGCATTTGGGAATGGGACCACATTTGAAGCTGATCTCAGAGTTTAAATCAACTGTATTATTTAGAATAAAAGGGTGATCTGTGCTGTTTGAGCCTGCAACACATTATATTTACTGCTAAAATATCCTGGAATACCTTTTATTGCTCAGAATATTCAGATATGTCCCTTCATGATATTGATATGCAATATATTTCCATAGATGAGGTTAGAACTTTTACCATGAAACAGATGACTACAATAGTAATTCAGATTATTTAGTTTTTATAAAGTGTTTTGGTTATGATGGAAAGGAGAAACTTGGCTGCAAAACTGAGCATTCAGCTTTTGAGAGTTCTGTGTACTTGACTTTCTTCCAGTGTCATTATTTTATTTCTTTCTGAAGAGGAAATTACAAAGATTTATTTGAAAAATTCTGAAAGTTATGTATATTATATATGTGTATATATATTGTAAACATGTATTAAATGTGTCTAGTAAGGGAAGACTCCATGGGTGCATTTTAATGTTTTGGTATTAAGAGTTCTCTTGAGTTGTGTATACAAAGGATAATGGTGTGAGTATGAAATGAATGTTGTGCTTTTGCTTACACAATATGATATATAGTTAGTTGTTTAAATTGCTGTACATAAAACTAATAGGCCAGCATGCTTGTTTTTAAAGACTGTCATTCTGATTACAATTGGAATGTAAGAAGTGGCTGTTCAAATGTGAATTGAAAGATGTTTCCTTCTCACTATTGAGCGCTTGCTCAACCTGAAAAGTGATTTTTTTTTTTAAAGCTGGCAATAGCTACGGGATGAGGTGCCTTTAAAAAAAACATAACAAAACAAATGTAGCCTTACAAAGAGGTTGTGGAGTATATATATTTTTGTGCTGGTCTTCATAATTGATGTCAATGTCTTTTTACTGTACTTGCTCTCACATACTTGTAAGACTGCAGGGTACTGTGCATGAGCCTGTCAGATCTTCTGAACATCATCATAGGACTTAGGGATCAAAAAATTACTTAGGTTATCTGGTCCATCTGCTTGCTAAAGCAGGGTTGTAAACTTGTGCATTTTAATACTGTCTTAGCCAGTGAGGTTTTATATATGTTCTAAACAATTAGGCTTCCTTTCAAGGATTAATTATGTCTCATTGACAGGAGTATTTACATGATGTTTAGTAGTTCTTTTTTGTAACCTCATGGCAGTATTCCAAGCCATGTTTTGTGCCATTTTACATATTCCTCATTGTCTTTGTAATTTGGAACTTACATGCATGCACTGGTTCTAGCTGTGTATTTCCATTGCTTTCCACTTTCTTCAAGCTATTTTTTAGTCTGTTCTTTTTATACAACTTTTTCTTATTTTCAGTTTTTTAGTTCAGTTTTCCGTATCTTGGTGCCCACAAAACCATTCCATGTGCGTGGTTTGTTGGACTTGGCATAAAGGTCATCTGTTAAGTGTGGGTTTTGTTTGGTTGTTTTTTTCCTCTCTAACATGATGGTTTTGTGTAGGAATACCAAACTTTTCGTCTTCTAACTAGAGTCTCACAAACCGAGATTGTATTTCTTTATTTCTGATAACTGTTTTAAATAACTTTGAGCATTGTTGCTTCTCAAGTTTCTTCTTTACTTTCACTATGTTGTTATGATTCTTTGGAAGCTAGGTACTTCATTCCTCTTTTGTTATTATCCTGGAGCTTTGAAGGCACTAAATTATTTCCTTTTTTTCGCTTTTATGTGCAGTACTTTCTGGTTCAATGGAATTGGTAACTTCCATGAATGTGATGCATACCTCTGTTGAAGATGTAAACAAACCTGGACCTAAGGCTTATTCTTGCAAAAAAAGCATTTTTGTGCAACATCAGTATATGGCATTTTACCATTACTGTTTTTCCCATGTCTAATTTGCATGGTACATTTATTTAATGATTAACTCATGTAATTTTTTGTGTTTGGTCTGTGCTACTCATTTTGGTTTTACTAAAAAATTTAATGGGATAATTTTCAGTCCTTCTGTATGTTGAAAACTGGTCCGCTAGTTTTAAATACTCTGCTCTTTATTTCTGATTTATTTCACTGTGCTATTTACTTTCACGTATTTGATTCAGTTACCAGAATGCTTACACAAAATGATTTGGCCTGGAAGAAGCTCCAGATATAATTATATTGTGGAAAACACTTTCTTCACTCTTAACAAGTCCTAGTTTCTGCATTTATTTTTGTGCCTCAAAGAGAAAACTTTTGACATGCCACGTAACAGATTTTATTGCTCATAAGAAAGTCACCCGATGAGTGTTTTGGAATCTCATTCATCTTTATTTTGACAAAATGCATTCTTTAACTAGAAGCCTGTAGAACGATGTGTCGCATACTGTAGGCTGTTTTTGAGGCTGTATAGTTTTGAATAATGCTACGGTAAAGCAGTCCCATATGTAATGTGTTTGACTTGCTCTGGGATGTTTACCATACAGCTTTGTGATTAGGTCAGATAATGCCATTTTGCAGTTGTGAATTTAAAGTAGCCAGAAACTTGTCCTTTTGAATAAATGTGTAGGAGATAAAGATCTTAGTTACACCACCTTTTTGCATACATCTGTTTGATCACAGGTGTGTCCCCTTTCCCCACCTCCTTCCTCATGTTTTAACAATGTAATTTTGGGGGAGCAGCAGTTTCCATGGACTGATGTGGAAAGTTTATCCCAAAAGAAAACAGAAATGAAGAAGTGGGCATAACAATCAGATAAGCAAGTTTGTTGTTTGTTAGTTTTTTGGTGGTTCTTTTTTTTCAGTTCCTTTCAAGATCTGTATTTGGAAGCCTTTGCAGGCTGTGGTTTGTCACATCTTTGCAGACTATCCTAGGGAGCTTAACTGACACCTGTGTGAAGTGCCCAGTAAACCCGGTAAATTGGGTTAAAGAAGAAAATGCAGCCATTTTGGTTGTCCCTCTGCCTGTACAAGAGACTGTAGCGGTGTTTTCCTTGAAGTCCTCTTTCCTGATGCATCAGGTTTGCAATCTAACACGAGTAAATGCTGCAGCAGCAGTATCTGCAAATGAGATTATTTGTATTTTTACTTTGAAGATCATAGGCAGCGTTCATTTGGATGGTGTGCTGAACAGCAAGGGAAGCAGACCATCTGCTGAACTCTCTAGGGGATAGATGGTAGGTGAAATGGCCAGAACTAGTGTGCCCCTCCATGTGACTGGTGTCATTGCAGGAGAATTCAGCTGATGAGCAGTGCAGAGTTTAGCCTGATGGTATCACAGAGGAAAACTGCAAAAGGTAGGAGTGACAAGTTTAGTGAGGCTTTCCCATAATGATTCCCATAATGTCTGCTGGCTGCAAGTTTTATAAAGGATAAAAATCTGATATATATCCCACTTCAGATGAGATGGCAAGAGATTTGTAACAGTTTATTTCTTAATCTCTGAGAACAGAAATTACTCTTCTGCTAACATGCTTCATGCTGGGGACCCAGGTGTGCAAAGATAAGTTCCTCAGGCACTGTAATGGGACTACTCTTTTGATTCTGGATAAACATTTATATAAAACCAAAATTGCGTGACTAAGACTTTGTCTCATGGTGTCTACTATTATTGAACCAAAGACACAAAATCTGTGAAGCAGGGTAGAATTTTAGGCTTCTAATTTTTATTCTCTTTTTTTTCCTTCAGTCACAATCTACAAATTAAATATATATTACATACAGTGTCCTCTGCATGACTTACTTCACATTAAATAACCTGTCAAAAAATACTGCTTCAGTACTTGCTTATACAAACAAGATGTTAATGGAACCAGTGGTTCCAGGTAATTTATGACTCACTTAGCATGTATGTCTTTCAGTTTTCTAATGGGTGAGCAGGTAAGATTAATGAAATTAACTGTGAAAACATGATGCTGTTTATAATACAGCATTCAAAAATACTCTGAAATTTGTGGCTGTTTAATGGAAATTGTTTTGGACTACACTGTTAAGAATGAAGAAAGCAGAATATGATAGTAAACCACTTACATGGTAAAATTGTTTTATATAAGAAGTTGCAATCTTTGACATAGCAATTAGGTTTTGGGCATCTGCTGTTGGTGAGCATGGTAGGGATGCTCAGTGAAGCTGTTAGCACTGAATGACAAAGAGGAAGCAAAGATTTCCCTGACAAAACTACTCAGATGTTTCAAGAAGCTCCTTTTTTTCTATAAGGACATGAAGGTGTTGAGAATATTTTATCTAAATCTGATAATGTGTTTAGTTGAAGAGGGTTACAATAGGTGAACAGGTTTGGCTTTTTAATCATCAGTGTCTTTAAGCTTAGAGACCAGCACAGTTACTGAAACAAATGGTCTGTCAGCTGCTAGTCAAAACCTCCACAATGAGCAGCTGAGAAACTGGTGGAAACCACAGTGTTAATCCACCCAGTTATATAGGAGGTATTTTACAAGAAATAACCCACACTGTAAAAGATAGTATTACATACAGCAGAGCAAATGAACAAATACCTGGGGACACACGGGGGACTAGCATGACCTCTGTGTAAATAGCCCTTACTCTTGTAAGTGCTCTTGTTCAGTTGGTGGGACTAATCCCAGGAGGGAGAATGGTCGGAAAAAGACCCTTAAAAGGATGTCTCTGCCTGTTCTAGTGAACATACCTGTAACACAGGCTAACTGTCCTGATACCTGTTTTTTATCTTCCTGCTTAAAACCTCCTTTAGGCTATATTTCTGAGAATCTTAAAATCTCATCTGCAGCGCAGTCTCATTGCAGGGTAAATGTCATAAAGGACTACTGATTTCCTTTTAGTGGTTGGTTGGTTTTTTTTGAAGGGTGATGGAATTTCAGCATCAGCCCTACCCCTCCCACCACCAAAAGGCTTATTTGTACCACCTTATTACCAGTTCATTTCGTTCTACTGAGTTATCTCTTACCCCACCTGCTGACTTAATTTTGCTGCTCTGTAGTCTGTTGCGAAAGCTTACGAAGTGCTGTATCATTTAAGATATTTTTGAGAATTTCTATTCCACTGCAGAAGGTGTAAAGCCTGTTGAATAGTTCAGTTCGTTGGGTCTCAGCTGGTTCATTGTCAGGAGAGATTTGTTGCTACATGACAAATTCCAAACTACAGAAGAACTGTAATATATATATAAAGTATATACTTTTTAGCCCAACTTCTCTCCTAATTATGTCTGGGTTGTGGTGTTGTGTGTTAAACTAGTTCTGCCCTGCTCATGCTGCCATGCCATGCTGTGATCCTGGGAGATCACACCCATGTTTAAAACCATGTCTGCACATGCATTTTTAAGCTGCTGAAAGCCTTGTGTTGACAAGGTCCTCAAGCCCACCCAGTCTGCTTGTGTTTCCTCAATTTGAATTGCAGGCTCTCAAAATTACTTCCCTGCTATTTCAAGAAACCCTTGGTCCTCATACCAGAATATTAGACTGGGATTTTGAAAAAAGATTTCTGTGGCTGGATTTGTACTGTTCTGAAAGGGAAGGGATAGCTTGTTGCCAGGCCAAATATTTTCATTATTTTTTGATGACTTACTAAAAGCAGCCAAATACATTGTATAAGGGATAAACAATGGACTTCAAGGTAATATTTTTCCATCAAGAATTTATTTTTTTATTCTTCATGTCATCAAGATGTAGTACTTTTTGAACATAGCTTGTTTTCAGATATATGGCTCCTAGAACTGTTTCCTTGCGGTCAGACATTACAAACATGCATAGGTTTCGAAAATTGTCTCATAGGTGTTAGCACTTTTTCTGGAAATGCAAACTGAGCATGTTGGCTTATAATTCCTTGTACTTTTATAGCCCAAGCAGACCGAAAAGTTGTCTTGTGCTATGTTTTCCTTGAATCACACATATGAAAAAAACTGTAGAAGAAAATCCATGATGAGAAGACTTGTTGCTGTAAGGTTTTTCTGTTGACATTTGTCAGCATATCAGCTACCTGCGTTGTATTTTGTATAAATATCTTCAGTTCTTTTAAAAGAGACTGTCAGGTTAAAAATACAAATTTCTTTGCCTTATGGACAGTAGTTTGGTTTTATTTTTTTGCTTATATTAATATGCTTTTTTTTCCCCTTTACAAGAATAACTATTGAACCTGACAGTTCTCTTTTGGAGAAGATGCTACAGGTCATAACCACTTAAATGTTAGTAATTAGAGTTGTTCCTCTTGTGGTTTTGGTCATTTTCATAACAGATAGTTGATCTGTAAAGGCTACTGTGACTGGTGTATAAAGAGCTACAGGAAATTAAGACACCCCTTCAGAATTATGTGGAGGTTATGATTTTGAAACAGTGTTGGGCTTCAAGTGTCTTGCAGAGTGGTGGGTCCAAATGAGAAATACTCATTAAGTAACAGACTGCTTGTCAGTTTTTTGTGTGTGGCTCAGTACAAGGCTGTGTCTTGTGTCAGAATTTCAGTGCCACCAAATTACCATATTTAAATGCTACTGTCGTACAAAAGTGAATGTTAAGTGAGCAATTCTGTTTTCTAAGTTGTGAAAGAAATAATTTTCTTGAGAGTAAACATCTGTAAACTTAATGTATTTCATGATTTCAGAAAGGCTTCTTAATCATGGGACATGATAGAAGTGAAAAAGTGATTCGTTCTCCAAAGATTTGATAAGCACTTATTAGAAAAAGTGTAAGTTTTTGCTTTAAATGAAAGTGCTTCTTCAGACACTCAATGTTAAACTTCTTACTAAAGTTCAGTAGTTTAAAATCCTGTAGAAATATCAAAAATGGCAAAGACTGAAAATTCAGTGGGAGATTATTTTTAACTATGCCAGTATATTTTTGAGCTCTCAATTGCAGCCCTGAATTTTCTCTTTTTCACTGCAATTCATATTCTGTGAAACTTCTTGGATAGGTTATATTTAAAGCTACATTCACTTGCTTGAATAAGTCAAGTAAATATTTTGTCATTAAAATTATATATATCTGCTTATGTTAGTGTGCTGTTTAAAATGAGACCACATTGAGGTAACCATGCAGGTATTTGTATTTGGTATGACAGTAGTGAAGTGGGGTAGCTATATACTGTACCCGCATTCTGCGCTGAGCAAAATCACATGGACTTCCAGAAATAAGCAATGGTTTTTAAAAGCGGCTTTATTTAATGTTACAGCAGCAGTTAAGTGTCATTTGTACCATGTAATTATGTAAATTGGGTGCTAATAAATACTATTTTTCAACATTTTGTATTGTGTTCATAGTATTGTATTTTATCACAAGACGTGACTCCAGAGGATACACGAGGAGGGAAAAGTACACTTAGACTAGAGGAGGGAAAAGTACACTTAGACTAGGACAAGTTTGGAGGGGCATGGTGTAACTTTTATGTGAACTCCCTTTTGAACTGTGCAGCGTGTTACTGTTTACAGTAGTGTCTCAGTTTTTCTGTTCTCCGTATGTCTCTGTTTTGTACTGTTCTGCCATGTTGGCACTGTTGGCAGCCTACATCTTTCCATGCCCTTAGGCACACAGTCCCCAGTGGCTTCATGGGGTGAACAGACATGCGGAGCAGGTACAGTGCAGTTGTGCAGGAGCTGCTCTGTTGGTGGTGCGTGGATCGCAGGGATCGCAGCAGGACACAGAGAACTTCCTGGGGATAACATTCATGTAACATAAAAACAAGTGCATGGTTCTGCCCCTGGGGAGAGGATGAGGGAGAGCAAACCACACATCACAGATGGTAGTTGCATTGCTACAGGAAGATGCTCAGAACAGCACTGCTGAGGGGGTGGTATGGGAACTACACAGAACTGAGCAGAACAACTTGTTAGTGGGTCCATCCCATTTTTTCTAGACTTGTAGGTGGGATAAGTGAAGTTCTCATCTCTTCTTGATGGTAGATAAAATAACCCGTCTGATTTAGTCCTACTCATCCCCACTCCAAGGAAAGGGAGAATTGCTGTATGAAATGACAATACAGTTGCATTCACCCCAGTGTTCTGTCGCCAGAGAGAGTCAGTAGAAGACTCTTGAGGTATGGAAAAGGAAGATTTCACAAAAAATGTTGGGAGTGACCTCCTATGAGGGAGGCCTTAATATCATTATGGGCTTGCCTATGGAACTAGATGATCTTCAGGTCCTTTCCAACCCTTACTATTCTATGATTCTGTGAACAAGATACGTCTCCGAAATTATTTGGGTGTGAGAAAAGTGAGTATATTCTTTTTGGCCATATGGTGAAACTTTTAACTACCATTTATCATTGTGCTTAAAAGGAAGCAGTTTCTGTGAGTGTTGGAGTTATTGAACTGCACTGAGCTTTATTAGAACTTGGAGTTAAATTGGTGCTCAAAATACTATTTTTGTCTCTTGATGTTCAGTATGACTGACAGCTGACTGTGAGTGATTTAGCTGATGCAGTGCTAAAACCTGTGACACACCCCAGTTTACATTTTTAACAAGGGAAAAAAGGAGACTACTTTGAGGAATTTGAGGCACTTGGCTATATAGATGAACTTGCAGTGTTTTCAATATGTAGGTGATTAGCAAATGTAGATGGCCTGGAACTGTCTAAGACTTCTTAAACTGAGATGGAAATGGAAACGAATGGGGATCAAGTGGTTTCCATGTTTCTAATGGGTAGAGAAAAATAACTGGAAGGATGATAGGGTTACATTGTTCAACCGTGAGGTCATGTAAGGTATGCATACCACAGAAAACTGACTTTGTGTTTGGTGTCTAGGTAATATTCCTGGTATTTACCGCTTGTTTTGACTTGCCAAGTAGATAACTCTTATAATTTTCTGTGGAGTTTAGGTGTTTAGGTAGGGTGTTACACTTACTAAGGATTGGGTCATTCTTGTCCGGATGCTTAGCCCCAGAGCTTTTCCTGGTTACTGGAACAGTTTCCCTGATGTGCTGTGAAGGGAGGAATGTGAGGAGGAAGGAGAAGCTCATCTGCCCACCTGTCAGAAAAGCAAAATTCAACAGTGGCCATGGGGAAACCCTCCTCTTGATGAACCAGCAAAGTGGCAGCAGATGAGGAGCAGGAGGGCACACACAGCAGGTGATGCATTCTGTGCAGGGTGGCACAGCGACAGCAGGGGTGCTGGGTGTCCCACTTCTGAGACAGCAAGGTAAGATACTGCTGGGAAACAGGACTCTGAGTCTCTCTCTCTCTGAAGAGATGGTTGAACTTTGAATTTAATTGGGTCATTCATGCAGAATGTGAGTAGCTGATGCTGGGGTTAGAGGTAAGAGGTGGTGTCATAGAGCTACCAGAATCTTCCAGAACATCCATGGATGTCAGCATTTATTTCCAGGTGGGTGTTATGCACTGCGATTGCTGAGCAGTGATACGCCACCAGTCAAGCTTCTGAATGCAAAGATGCATATTTCCTGGGGAGAGGGTGCCTAGACAACCCACTTTGGCTATGTGTCTGGCGACTAGTTCAGCCAGCTTCCAGCCATGGCTGGCTGCTGGCCTCCAAGTCCAACCCTTTGGTGCCGTTCTTTTCTGGGTGCCTCAGCTAGGAGGCAGGTTCACCACACTAGTCAGGCATTTGAAACTGAGTGGCCCAGTATCAAGTGTCTGGGCATATAGATCCTCTTTTGATTCATCCCTGCATCTAGAAATTGTGTAGAGACTATGGTTTGGGTTTGGGGTTTGGTTTTTTTCAGCTTCTAAACAAAGTCTGGTTCCAAATAAGATGTGATCTTATCTGCAGACTAGCAAACATGCAGACTTGCGAAAATACATGATTTAGTGTCTTTCAGCCATTACACTGCTTCAGTGACTGACTCCTGTGGTAGGTAATTTAGTGGCCCTTCCTCTGCTAGCTCACTTTAAGCTTTTTTCTCAGTTGATCATGTAATAAAAAGGCAACATTGAAACACTTGGGGTGTTACCAACTTTTCTAGGTCTTCCATAATCTAGTAAGAACCTCAGCTGTATTTTGGAAACTAAAACAGCATGGACCGTATCTGGTGCTTATTTTTTAAGCACATACAAAATAACATCTACTGCATTTGCCTTTGGGACAATTTTATTGCAAAAGATACAGCACTTTGTGTTGATAAGTTCAGAACAGCTTGTTTATGTTACAGGAGTTCTGCTGCTTGCTTCAAACAAATACACCCTTTCAAATATTTATGAATATTTATATGTAAGTTATCTTGGCTTTTTTAATAAAACAGTATTTAGAGACTTTAGAAGATGGAAAGTATTTTGATTACTATGAAAGGTAAAGGTTGAGAGGAGTGTTCTGTGCTTGCTTTTGTTAATGGGTGCATGCTTACAAGTTTTGGGGCATACACTTAAGTTTGCAGTGTTTATGACATCTAAGTGTAGATGAGAGTTGGAATAAACATTAAACCACTTTGACACTTAGATCTAACAATTTCAAGGTCATCCTGAGGAGTTAATAAAAATGCACTTTGGCAACCAAGTGCCATAGTTGTTCTTTTAAGATTGAAACAACAACAAGCCCTGAAGTGCCCTTTATAAATGCTTGACACAGAAGATAGCTGTGGAACTTCCCTGTGAAAGAGCATTTGAAAGCTGACTATCATTGCTTGAAATACAAGCTTTCAGAAGAAATTAAAATGTGTATCCTAAAGCACATGTGTGTCTCTGACTGTTCCTAATCCCTCAGCTTTCTGTGCTGCTCTTTCAGCAGAGCACAAACAAAACACTGGGCAGTCTCTGCAGAGTGACCAATCTTCCATGCTCCATGCGTACAGCCAGTATGGAAGAAAATAATGTTGCATTCAAAATGAAAGCAGTGTTAAGAGCAGCTGAAAGTTAAGACTTCGGCCTTTTTCTCAGCTAGCCCCAAGTTAAACCCCAACCAAACAGGTTTTCAGACAACAAATCTTGTGTCTGAACTGAAGTCCTCAGGAAGTATAGTTTATACATTTGAGTTTTGTCCAGCCCATGTAATGTCCCTTCTCGACAGAGAAAGATGCTTCCAATCGAATGGTAGTGAGGGAGGTGGGTCAGGAGATGGGGGTATCAGGGTTGCTCTGCTTCTACATTGCTCTCTATCCTTTATCTTTACTTTTTTGAAGCCAAGAAGCTATCACTGTGGAAGTGCAGCAGCACAGATTAGCATTAGAAACTCTGCGTACAAATATATTTTATGTCTTTGTTTTGGAAGTGCCCTGTGTCTTCTGTCTGGGTAGCATTGTTGTGTTGATGATGTCAGTAAAAGCTGGAACTGAATTTTTCTTCTCAGAGGAAGATCTGAACTTTCCCTGTGTAAAACCACTGTTTCATGCAGGATTGGTTTGAAGGGCCCTCTAGAAAGGGCCACAGCCTGGCTTATGTTACCTCATCAGGGAGACCATGTAGACTCCTAACGTTCTCATTAGTTTGTGTTGTGCTTACTTAATGGGTAATTTTGGGGCTGCTTCAGTTCTATTTCCAAACGTACCAATTGTGCTACTTTTATTGTTGGAAAGGAGTCTCCCTTATGGCAATTCACTTCAATTAACATTTTTATGTTACTAATAAACATCCTGGGTCATGGCTATTAAAACTGTAAATGCTATTAAAAGCTTGCTTTGTGAGTAAGATGTGAAATATGAGTTTTAATTCCTTCCCAGTTTGTGTTTAGTTCCACAAGCCTGATGTGGTGTGGCTTTGACTTCCAGAAGGTACATGAACATGCACATTTCTATTGGCTCTGGAACTCCACCCCTTTCCTTCCATAATTTTGCTCAATGAACATATTATATTGGGTGGAAACATTACCAGTAACGGCTGCTTCCTAATTAAAGTGCAGTTCTTTTGACCCTTTTAACGTGTCAGTCCTCCCTTACTGACCAGTGATATGGCTAGTTCATCCCTTCGGAAACAACTGTATGTTTTGAACAGTCCAGGGCTGTCATAGGTTCACTTTGAAATCAATCCATAAAACAGAAGTCAATCCCAAATCTGAAAAAGGGTGTCTGTAAATGCTTGTAGTGCTGCTTTTCCCAGTGTGTAATTCAGAACTTCCCTCTTAAATCCTGTTAATGGCTTTCGAATAGCTCTCCTCACACTAGAGACTGCTGTAAGCTGTTCTGAGCTGTGGTTAAACAACAGAGCAGTGGGTCTCAAATGCTTTTCTGATTGCAAGCAACTTAAACCCACAATTTTTCTCAGTGTATCCTCTGTCCTGGCAGCTCTCCTGTGGTTTTGCAGGCCTTGGGACGTACAAGAGTGGAGCAACAGAGCTAAAGGGAAAAGGCACTTTTCAAAATCAAATACTAATACAGTGCTGTAGGAGACTAGATTGCAGTTTCTGCGTGTTGTCTGCTTTGTGGATATTGGGCTTTATTGGGGTTGACATGACTGCAGGGTCCCACAGCTTGACTTGTTCCTCTCACTTGCTTTCCAGTCTCTGAGTCTGGATAAAACTCAACGCTTGAATTTACACTAGCTGAAGCTTAACCTACTGGCAAGACAGGTGTATGGAGAGGGCGCCTGCTCTTAAGAAGGTACTCAAATTTGAGTTGTGTTCCCTCCTTCCCCCCAAAAAAAGTGTCTGGTATTTCAGCCCTGACCTGGGTGTCACCTGGTGGGCAGTGCCACACAGAGGTGCTTCTGCTGCAGCAGCTGAGGCTGCTCTCTGAAGGAACCTGGACGCTTCAGGAGGGAAGTGGTGCTTTTAAAGGAGCTTGTGTGTGCCAAAAGGTGGGAATTGGGTAAGCCAGGGCTCTAGACTGGAAGCAGCTTTTCAAACAGCTCCAGTTATTTTCACTGTGTTTTTACTGCCTCTTTCGCTATCCATCCAAATCAGAATTTCTGAAGCCCACAAAGAAAGAAAAATATGATCAACAGAGCGCTATCATGCACAGGGACAGAGCTGCAATGAACCTTGCTGACTAGAAAGTGCCAGAGAAAAACACCTCCAGTATTTCTTGAACTGGGGGCTGGCATTACTCCTGTGGCACTTGGTGTGCCTTCAGCTTGGTGCCCACGGGTCCTGCCTTGCCTGAGCCCATTAGTTCCGTGGCTGGGAATTAAATTCTGTGCAAATATTTTGGATGAGCTGATTAACAAAGCGGTAGAGGTTGTCAAATTCATCCACGAAGAAGGAATGCTCCTTATCGGGGTCTGTTGCGATGGCTTCCAGTTCATCTTGGGCTGCCCAAGCAACTCCAATGGAGTAAGCTATAACTCCTGAAAAGAAACAGTTTAGAATGAGCAAAAAAAGTTATCATTGTGTTAAATTTGATGCAAGACCAATAGTGGTACAAAGACAGTTACAATAAGACATAACTGGCCACAAAAATGTGGGCAGTGAGTTGAGTGCTCACTGTCTGCATGAAAATGGTATTTTCAATTGGAGGAAGGGTCTAGTTTGTACTTTTGGATTATGTTTTGCCAAGAGCAGAAGGGTTGAAACAACAGTCAAGCTTCTGCTCTGGGTCTGAACAACAGGCTCCTGAGCAAAAGGTTCTTGTTCCGATGCAAATACCTTACAGTTGTGTTGGAAGATACATGACTGTCCTGACTGGAAAGCTAAAGGAGGCTTCTGGTCTACCTAAGTAGAAATCCACTGACATCTCCTAGACATAGCTGGTTTTTGCTAGATTTATGTGTGTTGGATTTGTCACTGGGTTAGTTTTGTTTGGTTGGTTGTTGCTTTTAGTTTTTCCTGAAGTTCCTCATTAAGTCATTAAACAGATGCTGGTCTTGTTAGAGCTCAATGAGACCCCAGGCTAAGATGCTACTTTTCCTGCACAAAGTTTCATCCAGTGTCTTGCAATTGTATCAAACTGCATTTCTCTGGTGCTGGGGCACCTGGGGAGAGCAGGTGGCAGAGAATAGCTTACCATTTTGGTGAGCGGCCATGGCCGGCACGCTGACATCATCGTAAGACCTGCCATCTGTGATGAGAATCATGATCTTCCGTTTGTTGGGTTTGGATTTGCTGAACAGCTGCTCTGTGGCGTAGCTGATGGCTGCTCCCGTGCTGGTCCCACCGCTCCAGTAACTGATCCTTTTAATGGCGCTCAGCACATCCTGCTTCGTGCTGTACTTGTCGAAGCTGAACTCAAGCCTTTGCTCATAGGTGTACTGAACAGCCCCAATGCGGGTGTCGGTGTCCGAAATTTCAAACTCCTTGCTGATGTTGGCTACAAAC
Organism: Neopsephotus bourkii; assembly: GCF_033783945.1. Classification (NCBI taxonomy): domain Eukaryota; kingdom Metazoa; phylum Chordata; class Aves; order Psittaciformes; family Psittacidae; genus Neopsephotus; species Neopsephotus bourkii. Next base: position 7,224,258 of record NW_026901776.1, on the reverse strand, counting down.
TGCAGCACTGTGCGGAAGTTGCCGGTGCCGACGCTGCTGGAGCCGTCGATTACGAAACCGATGTCAGCCGAATTGAGGCACGTCTTGCTGCAGGCCAGCCGGTCGGTGTCACAGACCCGCTTCACCAGGGGCTGCACCACCTTGTATAGGCTGAACCAGCTGGGCACATTGATGGAGTAGAAACCATTTGTCCTGCACACTGCCTGCAAGGCAACACAAGGATGAATGCTGTGGAAATTTGGTCTGCCTGTTTCAGCTGGGGTATGCACCTAAACTGTAAATATAGGCTCCCGGAAAGAGGAGTGCTGGAGTCTGAAATGACCTCTCCTCCAGTCACGATCTGCTTCCCTGGGAAATTATGTCAATGTAACATCACACATACTTGTGTAACGAGGCAGTTTCTCCTGCCTTTTTTTAAAGCTGTGGGATGCAGCTCATATTCTAGTAGCAAAAGAAATGTAGTAAAAGAGTTTGCCACCTGTCAAGATTTTTTAGAGGGGTTATATTGCTCACAGAAAAACCATCCAGATCACAGAGCTGCTGTGGCTCCAGTGGGCATCTTGGGAACGTGTACGTTTGCCAGTGGGCAGCTTCAGCTCCTGTTTTTCAGGGCAACAAGGAAAACATTGCCTGCTGACAAGGCCTACCGCCTTGACCTGAAACCTGGCACTGAAGCTGGGTTACTCTTGGGTCCATACTCTTCTAAACAAAAACCCAGGCAATTCTGGTAAAAATGCAGAAAGCCCATAAAGGTTATGCTGGCACTGCTACGTAGTAAAACAAGTCTTTATAACTCAGTGTTTGTGGGGAGCAGATCTGTAGGAGTCTTCTGTAGGGTTAGTAGGAATTAGGGGAGCAGGGGTAGAAATCAGGTGTGGCACAGAAGAGGGAGTGGAAGAAGTCCACTGTGGGGTAGTGGGGGACAAGCTGGATCACATTGTCCTTGGCTTTAGCAGCTTTTAAGTGCTAATGCTTATGTCTCCAGGTAAGAGTATTTTGTTAAGGCAGGCTTTATCTACCAACTTTCTCTGTGTTTCAAGAAAGTGTTTCAAGTGTTCAAGAGAGTGTTTCAAGACAGAGGCACTGTTTTCTCAGTGCCTGGTCTTGACGTGCATGTTGCCTAACAGATCCAAGGGAGCTAGGATTCCCACCAGTCTGGGCTCCTCACCATGTCCTGCTCTTGTTTTTACTGTGTCACTGCTGTTTTAGTGTTACAATACAGCAATATCAAGTCACCATTCCCTCTTCACCTTCCTGTTCTGACCCCACTCTACTCCCACTTCTGCTGCATCCTTGGCAGGTTTGCAGAGACTCCCTGTAGCTTTGCTCTTTTAAATACATTAAATGGAAATAAGACTACAATCCAATTAAATGCTGCCCAGAGACAGCACAGCTCGCTGGAGCAGCTCTGGAACTCATGGAAGATTTATTTCATGGCAGAGCAACACAGCCCAGATGGGCATCTGTTTTCTGAAAATACCAGCTAACTCGACCCTGCTTTCTTGAGCCCAGCCTTGTCTGGCACTCGGTAGATACCTCCTGCCATAACTGGGTGCCAGCTTGCCCTGAAACACTGTTGAGCAGACAGCAACCATTGGTGCCAAATATAAATTGTTCAAGGCTTGTGTTCTCTCTTTTTGCTGCACATGGCAAGGATTTACTCTTTTTCTAAGTGCTACCATAAAGTACACAGCAGCAGAAACAGGTAAGAGAAAATTAACCTGCATCAGGTCAACAGTGGAAACAAAATGTTTGAGTTACCCAGCATAGCCGAACAACTGGGGTGCGCCTGTGTTGGGAGCATCCTGACGTTTGCACCTATGGGATGTTTGTAAATGCAACGCTGGCATTAGGTTGACAGGGCATCTCAGCCTTTACTGGGTGAGAGATGCACAGCAGACGGCTTGTGGAAAGCTCAGGCTGCAACTGTGCTTTGTCATGCCGCTGTGTATGTGGAAAAACTCTCACCTCAGTATGGCTGCAGGTTTGTGCCAGTGTTTAGTCAGGAAAAAGCCATTTGGTCCATGATGCACCTCAAACCAGAACTTCACTGACTTCATCCCCGTTCTGACTTCAGTACTGCTGCCTGGCTCTTCATACAAGAGCCCTCAATACAGCATAAGTAGGACAAGAAATAACCGTAAGTGGTAAGAAGGAAAGGGAGATGCCCTGAAGGAAACAGCTTGGAAAATGCAGTCAGAGTCAAGCTTCTGGCCAGAGCCCAGCCCAGGAAGTACCTTGTCCACAAAGTTTGGTTCGATAACGTTCTGCTTCTCAATTTCAGTAGCTGCTTCAACAGTGACAAAGAAAATGTTGATCCCTGATTCTCTGGCAAGCCTGGAGGCCTCCTCCACTTGGTCAGTTGGCCACCCATCCACCACCACTACAACCACATTTGGTGCTCCACCTCGGTTTCCATTAGCATCCAAAAAGAAGTTTTTGTTAACAAATGAAAGCGCCTTCCCTGGAATAAGAGAGGAGATGAGGATGAGTTACAGGTCTGGAAGCACTCTGCCTGATAATACCTCATGAAATGGTGGGCAGAGAACTGATTCAAGTTCTGGAGCCCTGCCAGCAGCTGGGTTTTCAGTGGTTTCAGTGGCTGTGCAAGCAGGAGGGAAGGTTGCTGGTGTTAGTGCCAATGCCTCCTGTGCCCTCCTCTGCTGAAGCCCATTCATCTGCTCTCTGTGTCCCACAGGGGCTAGGATGACAAGCTGAGTAAACAAGGATCCCTGCTCTTGAGGAGAAAGGTGAATCCTGTCCACTTGTGATGTACTCGCAGTGCCCTGGACAAGCATAAGAAGGTCATGGAGAGTGGTACTTGCTCTCCAGCCCTGCCCGAGGGCTGAGCACTGTTCAGTCACAGCCTCCACACTCAGGGAGGTGTGGGCTCTCTACAGCTCAGGCTCTGGAGCCCTCCCTGAGCTGAGGATGTGCAAGCAGCCCCATCACCTACCAGCGTTGGAAAGTCCACCTCTCTGTGGGATTTTCTCGATGGCATTTCTTAGGTCCTTGGAGTTGGTATGAGTTTTTAAGTTAAACTCTGTGGAAGGGTCATCGCTGAAAGAAGAAATGAGAGCAGCTGTCAGTTTTCTGGTTCACTTGTAACAATACAAAAGCTGTAGGACCTCTCTGTGCTACCTGGCTCCTGAATTCAAGATGGAGTGAGACCTTTAGCATGTGTCAGCTGCAGAGCTACAGCTGCCAGTGTGTGGTTGGGCCCTGTGGCAAAGGGAGAAGCTCTTACCCATACTGAACAATGCCCATCAGAGGGCCAGCACTGCCGATGCCAAGGGCTTGAGCCACATTACCAAGGAACCGCTTCTGGAGCTGAAAACGGCGTTTACCAATGCTCCAGCTCCCATCCATCAAGAAGGACAAATCAATCTTGCAATCTGAGGAGAGACACAGAAACACAGAGAATACTTTTAGTCCTTTCTGATACCTGTGCTTCTTGTGAGGGGCAAAAGCTTAAAAAGCCTGCATCCAGTGACGTGTATTGCTGTGCAAGCTCTACTAAAAGGCCTTTGACAAGGACAAGTCACAGCTGGGGGCTCAAGTCTGTGCTGCTCTTTGGTAACTGAAGTCCTTGGCATGATTTTCTCCCATACAACATCCAATCCTGTCTGTGTGATAAAAGGGCCAGAAGCCATTCCCAAGGGTGAGGTTTGGGAGTACCATGTTTGGAGGCTAGGGAGGAAAGGTCAGCCACGCAGGAGCAAGCTGGCTCATACCATGTTCCCTCAAAGCCATGGCTTCGGCTCAGCCCCCTTTATTCGCAGCCTAGAGGTGGTGAGATTTTGTAAAGCCAGACATGACACTTGGATTTTGTGGTCTGGACACCTGCAGAGCACTGACTACAGGGATTTCCTTGGTTATGCTTTTGTGGACTTAATTGGTATACTGGATGTAACAGGAGCAGTTAGTTCCTTACGTACTGTGTTAATGCTGCTCAGAAGGGAGGGAAGACCCACTCAGTTCCTAAAATGTGTGATGCCGAGGATGCTTCAGCGGAAAGGACATTGTGGGGTCTCTTCAAGGAGCTGCTGACAGCAGTCCTGGCAACTCTGCACTTTTGAATGCAAATCATTCAACAACTTCATTCTGAGCTGGAGCTAAGGGGGGATGACGATTCACTTGCTGTGTTCAGACTAAGTGGGGACTCTTTGCATGTAGCTCTGGGCTTGTACCTGTGTGTGCAGCAGCAGCAGTTTTGTGTTGCCTCTCTGGTCTGAAAACAATATTCTAGAAAAGCTGTGCCTGCACCCAAACAACCTCTTCCCTTTAATGACATAGATGAACCTCATCTTTGTGCTTCTGTGAATGCTGGCTTCATCACTGCCAGCCTGCTTTTATGTGTCTGCAAGTTAACGGTAAAACATTCATCGGTTAGACTGCAACCCAGGAGCGGGATTGAAATTTGGCTTAACCAGAGCGCTAATTAACATTTTCCCCCTCCGGTGTCCGGGTCATCCCCATCTCTTGATTTCCGTCTGGTGATAGAAATCAGTTTGTCCAAAATAGTGTATTTTAATCACTAGGTAGCCCGAAGGCTACAAAGCGCTGATTGTTCTTACTGGCTTATGCAACTGCCTCCCATCTCATTACCTTCAATTTTTTCTCCTGTAGCTGTCTGTTTTTCTAGGTTTAATAATGCTGAGTTATAGAAGCGTGACTGAGAACCGCGTTCGTTCGCAGCAGATCGTGACGCAAGGCCGGGAACCCACAACAAATGATGCCTTAATTAACAGCCAAGCTTTCCTCAATTTCTTGTCCTTCAGTGGGAGCTACACCATGCTCTATATGTGGAAAGTGGGGGGTTTGTTAGTCAGCAGGTTCCGGGCATGCGAAGATTTACATACACTTACATATAGACTTAATTTCTGGGGAGGAGTCAGGCAACAGGAGTATTTTGACGCTGGAACGTTAGCAGGACTCTGCAAGAGCACCGGCTAAAGGTGCTCTGTAGGGAGCTGAGTGCTTTCTGATTTGCAGGGAAGCAAGATCTGAATTACAGCTTTTATGATCCTAGAACAGGATGAGCGTTTCAATTTTGGTGTGACTTATCTCAGTTCAACTGCTGGAAACAGCTGTGCTTGCCTGTGTCTGTGCTACATGGAGTTTCTGCTTTCCTGCGGTGCAGTTGGGTCTATAAGGCAGATCCTTCCCCTTTTCTTCTTCTTGATTTATAAGGAAAAAAATACTGCTAAGTATTAGGAGAAGTGCCTGGGAATATATAGACATTTGGTTCAGTAGTTAGTAGTAGTTAATGTAAAGAGACCTTGAAATGACAGTCCTGCAAGAGACAGCATTCAGTCGCTGGAGGATGGGCAAGAGAGGACCCAGGCGCTGGTGGGAGGGTGAAGCCCCCTCTCAGGGCGGTTTCCCGTGAGGAGGTGGCAGACAACCCAACGTCTTCACTCAGAGCTTGCTCCCTCTTTCTCCTTCCACTCTAAAGATGAGTTAATGGACAAATTGCTCATCTAACCCTGGCCACAACATATGGGTTTGTTGTCCTGTACCATCAAAGTTCCTGAAAGAAGATCTGTGCCCAAGGAAGGTGGAGCTGATAATGCCCAGAAGAGGTAGCGGTGAGCAGCCACCATCTCCCTGTGCAGGTAAGCTAAATCTTGGCTGTTATTTCCTTTCCTATAGAAGCAAAACCCAACTATGCGTATGAGAGGGGTCGGTGTAGAGCGCTCACTGTTCCTCTGCAAGGAAAAAATGTGTTGCTCAAGTTTCTTAGGCTTTCTTGAAAGCCTTTTGCTATTTTAATTTGAATGCATTCTAGCAATGTGTAATTATTAGAATGGTATTACTTAATTATGAAATTAAGTCTGAAGTACGTACTTGGGTTCCCCTGGGAGATGGACTCCGGTGGCTTCGGATTCAATTCTTCCTTTGAACTGAAGCCTAGAGAGAGGAAGGAAAGGCTCAATCAGTGTGTGCTTGGTGACTGCCCTTGCTCTGGAAGGAAGCAGGCAATGGGATAGCTGCAGAGTCCCCCTGGCCTGAGGATTGATGTGGGAAGGAAGCAAGCATGGAGAGCACATCTGTAGAGCTTACCTTTTACCACCTACATCTCCTCTAGGTTAAAACAAGAGCACAGGCACTTCTAGAAGTGCCACCAAGATTTCTCCAAGCACCAACTTCGACTCCCCTTTGCGAGTCAGTGCCCCCAGTACCAAGTACAACCAGGTGCAGAGGCTGGTGGCCATGCTGTGGGGTGGTGGCCTTTAGCACTTTGCCCCTGTGCCTTACAATGAGCTGCACAACATTCGAAGCCAATGAGTGATAGATTTAACATGTTGCTTTTCTGTCTGGAGGGGAAGGTACTGGCAGCGACTCACCCCACCACGTTACAGCTGGGAAAGCAACGCAAGCCACAGCTCCTCAGGTGCTCCTGGAGGACTGGGTTACTTTGGAAAGCACAAAAGAAACAAGGCAAATGTCAACAGAGAGCTGCAGTCAAGTCGTGGGAGACAGTCTCATGGGTCACTAATGGGTTGTAGCTGAGACCCCAGTTAAGATATTTAGGTTTTAGCAGCCTTGGGAACATGAGTTTATGTCTTTGTGTGATGCACTAGCTCACAGGGCATCATCAGGCTGGCGGCTGAACTTCACTCATGGCTCGAATGTCTGGTGAAAGTCCTACAGTACAGCATCTCCCTCCTGAGCAATGGCAATGAGCTGTTTCTTTTCACTACAGCATGACAAGATTAAGGGGATTTAGCTGGGATAATCCTCAGGAGAGACAGCAATGATCAGGCAAGCCCCAAACTGCATGCTCACTGAGGAAATGTTGGTCAGAAGAGCAGCAGAATGGGTTACTATTTTTGTAAACTGCTTATGAATTTTTATAAAATAAAGATGAAAAACTTCCTTAAAGCTTCATCACCAGGTACACCAAGGAAAGACAACAGAGAGACAGTAAAAAGGTAACATGAGATTGATATAGAAATAGTATGTCTTTCCACAGCAGTCAGCCATGAGGGCATTGGTGTATGTGAAGAGAGCAGGCAGCAAAGGAACATCAGCAGAGATCACCTAAATATGATGGAAGGAATACTTTGAAGGAAGTGGCCACAGGGCCAAGTGTTTCTTGCAGCCTGAGGCTGGACTGTGCACTCACATCTGCCAACCCTTCTGGCTCTTTCACCAGCAGCCACAGCTGCCAAACCTGGGAGAGCAATATGACTGTATGATTTGCCAGTGCTCCCTCTTTGCCCTTACTTTGCCTGTGTATAAATGCCTGTAGGCGCAGTCCCATGAACGCTTGCTGGTGGTGCAGTCCAGCCCCATTAACCAAGGCTGAGCCCTCCTCTCACAAGGTGCCATCCCTCCCGCTCCTGTCCTGCCATCTTGCCCTTCTGCCTGCCTGGTGTGGATGGAATTCAAGGGGAAGGGGCAAAAGGCCAAATTAAACTTGAGAAGAAAGAAAATAGCTCCCTGATGAAGCCCACCCCCTGGTGCATGGGCAGAGGGTGTCTGGAGGCAAGTTCACTCTTTCTGCTGGCAGTGCTGCCTTCTGGAGGGTTTATCTAGTGCATGAGTTATGGGTGACCTGAGAGAGAAAGGAAGCAATGAGCTGGACTTGTACATAGTCTCCCTTGGTCAGCCATACAGATGAGAATGGTTGTGGTTTTCTTCTTTACAACCTGAAACGGCCCGCAGCTTGCCCTCCTGACTGATCAAGTATAGGCTTTAATTACATGTGCACGTAACAGTTCCTCAGTAACAGACCAAAGCCATGCTTTATCCTGCAGTCTGTTCACCACACACCTCACATGTGCTGGTTTGGTATTCCATATGTGCAGTTCCCCCCTGCTTGCCTTACTTGCAGAACAGAAAGTAGGTGGATTTAACACTGTGGTGAAATTAGATATTAATATGTGCCATTCATTTTAGCAACTAAATTGTATAAGGAAAATAATCCATAGGTTTATCATGCATTTATCTGCATCCAATCAAATCCATATTCCTTCCCCAGGCATACAGCTGACATGACCTTTGCCACAATAGAAATCCCAAGTGTAGGCAATGCAGCACTTTTCATTGTTACTTGCCAGTGCAATTACCAGTTCTCGAAGGTTGTGGGTCATCTGCCTGATTTGTGCTTAGTGTAACAATAATGTCATCCACCAAATAATCTTCCTCAACTAATTGGGGAGGTGGTCAGTCTCTATGGGCCTCCCTGTCCCATCAGTCCAATTTAATGTTGTTATTGCCATGGGAATTTCAACTCACTGCATGGCCAGTCTACTCCATGCTAATTAAAGTTCCCTTCACTGATTGTCACAGCTGTCCATGCTGATTAAACTTCCCATTCATTTAAGTAAGGCAGCAGTGACTACATCCATGCCAAAAAGCATTCCTTTGAAGTGACAATCTGAATTCATCAGACTTTATCACAGTAGTCTATGCAGGCAGTTCAGTTGCTGAGGAACTATTAATACAACATCCCTTCCCCCATGCGCAACCTCTCATTGCATTTAATGCAATCTGTCAGTTTCTGCCTTAAAATACCCCTCTCCACTCCTGGGCCTGGTGCTGTAGCTTTTCCTGAATAAGCACACTGCTGGCTTAAGCTACAGAGGACAGAAACGCTTCCTCCCTTTGGCTCAGGCTCGAGAAGGGATCTCTGTGCCTGTCTGGGATGATGCAAATTTTGAGTCAACAGCCACTGCTGCTGACACTGTATTTGCAAGCTAATGCATATGGGCTATGCTGCTCATCACAGCCACTACAAGGATTAGTCATGCCTCAGCTTTGAAGTAAGCAGAGTGTTCAAGGGAATGGTCTTTGTGAGGACCACCAGCAAAGCCCTCTTCAGCAATAAAACTGGTGATGGAAAAGACATCTTACATTGGATGGTCCAGCCCCTCATAAGAGAGAGAGTATCCTGTCATGAACTGGCCTGTAGTTCATGCAGTTTGCTTTAAAATGTTCAAAGGAAAGGCATCTATGTGTTCTGTACTGAACACACAGAATCTGCAGTTGGTAACTGCTCCTGATTAAGGGTTGTGCAAGTCATGGTCTTGTTGCTCTTTGAGCCTGCTACAAATGTAGGGGTTTTTTCCCCCTCACTTATCAGTAATTATAAAAATGTTATCATCTCCATATTACCAATTTTAAGTCTAAAATGTCAGAAAAATTCAATTATTTTTATTATTCTTTGAGCTCATCTTAAATCCTCCTGTTCTTACCTGAAAATCTTTCCTAAGTACATTGACATCAGAAAAATCTGTTGTCATCTTCACTGATTGCAACTCTGGACTGTAGTCCCAGCTATGGCATTCCCAAAATACCTTATTATTTACAAATGGATTTCAGCAGCTAGAACCTCTTTGCTGCAGTGTAGCTGCCAACTCTTCCAGAGCTCATCTGTTCTGCTCCTGCTTTAGGCAGGAATTTGAGACTGATGCAAGAACAAAATAATTTTAACTACTAAGATGTAAATGACATACTTTGATCATAATTTTAAACACTGTAATTACTCCTTAAAATGAGATTGTTATCAGCAGTGTCATGGGTCTGATGGATAGATTTAACTTTTCCCATGTGTGATGGAAACCAGTTATTCCCAGACTAATTACTGGATGTTTAAAATATTTACCTGTGTCAAAAAGGCTCAATCCAGGTTTCCACAAGTCTGTTTCCATTGCTTTCATGCATGAAAGAGAAGAAACAATATTACTTAAAATAATGGAATTACTAGATTACAAAGTTCTGACTCAATTTAGAAAAGTCATTTCTTACAGTGAATTATCATTAACAACCAGGAGCTAAAGAAACCTGGAAACCTTTATGTGCACATTTCAAGCTGTATTTAGGAGCCTCGTATCACTGCCTCCAGAGCACTAATCTTTTTTTATGATTTTAAATATGTCTTTAGATCTGATTTGGTCTTGTTCCTTTAAATTGCATTGATGCTGAGGCAAATATACTGACTTGAGTATACTTTTGCTTGGCTTAGATTGTTTTCCACTGAAAATCTGCAAGTACCTCTCATCTAGGGATTCCTCTATCCCCTCATCCCATCCAAACACGAAGAAGTTGTCTATGTTTTACTTGCAGCTCATCCGACATGGAAAACTTCATCAGAATCGCTGCTTTCACGAATAACTCCCAAGGTGTCTTTGTTTTGAGCCTGTTGAAGAATTTTCCTAAGAAGTGATGTTTTGCTCTGGGTTACAGCCAGATAAAGCTGTTGCAGTCTTAAAAAACAGACACTGCACAGCAACTCTTTAGAGTAATTGTCTTGCAAGACATTCTGGGCTAGGTGACTGGGGGATTTCAAGAGAGCTAATGTGCATTGTCAAGAGCTTGGAAGAGATGGGACCTTCTGAAGAGCGTGCTGTGAGAAGCTGCACAGGCAACTGATGTGGTGAGGAGGGTGCTTTCCCAGCACATCCTTTTGCTAACCTGAGCTGACGAGAGGAAGTTCCTCGAGAGCCCCGCCAAACCCGCAGAACTGATAGCTGCTGTTTGCAGAGCAGCATGCGCGCTTGGTAGGATCAAGAAACACAATTCTCATTTCTAAGAAAGCAAGGACTTCCTCAGGAGTTTCCCTTTTATCATTAAAAATTGACTGCTTGGAAGCAGCACATCTGAGCTGCCAAAACCTCCGCTGAAAAAAAGATAAGGATTCATTGGGAATATGGCAAGTACGTGTTTGTGGGTATTCTCCTTCTTGTTCTGCGATGAAGGAAAAGGAATCATTCATGGTGGGAAGTTTGTGATTTGTAATCACTTTTGGGGGGACCTTAAGGTGCCTCAAGCGATTAGGTGGGGTCAAACTCAGATTTTGATTTAAACAAGACTCAGCACTATATTCTCCTGTTGCTCTGGCAAGATGCAGCTAGCCTGAGAACTAGCCAGCACATCCTTCAGTCCAGATGTTAGGGCTCTTCCCCTTTCAGCCTGCCAGGAAGGCAGGTCTGACATCCCAGGGTATTCCCACCCTATATACGGTGTCACATAAGAAGAGCATTGTCATGACTGGCATGATTGCAGGCAATGCGTTTGCTCTGCTGTTCAGTTCAGGAAAATATTGCCCCCTGTCTCCCCTCCAAAGGTGGGTGCTGGATTTTGCAGGGGCAAAGTGAATTGGGAGAGCACAGAAAAAAGTGAGATTGGGAAAAAAGAAGTGGCTGTGACATCAGTATGGCAAAAAAACATGAGAAAGATAAACACGGAGGGAAATCAGAAGGAAAAGATGGTGGCTGAAACAAGGAAGAGAACTAGAAAAGTGAGTGAATACAGTAAATCGTAGAAAGAAGTGTATCCATTTTAAATGTGCTGCACCTGGGTAAACTACAAATTGTCTTTTGATGGAGAGATTGCTGGGAAAACTTACTTGGTCAGTATTATCCAGAAAGTCCTGCTGCATAGTAACGTCCTCTAACCTCAGTACCAAGAACCACTTTTCTCTGTCCTGCTGCAATGCCCCTTCTTTGCTTCCAACCCCCACCAAAGCTCTCAGGGCTCCAGGGGCACCTTCATGTGCCGTATGCCCCCCTCCCCAGGGAATCTGGTAGCCCATGCTAAAGATCAGCTCTGTAGCCTTGTCCCAGGTTTGGGCACCATAGTGGAGCTGTGAGAAGGGCTGTGTGTGAGAAAGAGCTGTGGGAAGCATCCGTGGGACCCTCCACCTGCTCTGCTTGGGGACCCCATGGAAGTGAACACACCCTCACCTTTGCTCCTTGTACCTGTGCCTAGTCTTGTACCTTGCTGTTCTGATCCTGACCTTGCCTTGCTGGTGTCCTGCCTCAGTTGGTCAAACCTGTCTCATCAATGGGGACTTGCCTGGGCTGCTGGCTGGCCCTGGGTACCATCACCAGACTCGCTGCTCTTCTTGTTGGGGCTTTCTGTGACCCTTGCTGGTGAGGGGCAGCCCTGCCTGTCTTGCTGCCACCTCAGATCCCATCCCTCAACTCCACACTGGATGCTCCTGGTCAAAATCTGTCTCTGAGAAACTTTGCTGTTCTGTCAAGGGAGATTTAGTGTTTCCAAGTGCACTGAGCACTCAGTAGCCCTGGGAAGTTGCCAGTGTCCTTGCAGAGCACATGTTGATGGGGCTGCTTGCTGATGAAGCATGGTGAATTGCATAGCCAGTGAGGAAGGGAAGTACAGGTGATGTTTCTACCCTTGGCACTAAAAACAATCTCTGCTGTTCCATTGAGCCTGGAGGCTTCTGGCAACAACAGGAAGAGAAGATTTAGCAAAAATCGCAGACCTCATAGGCTGCACAGAGCTGGTATTTTGTTTCTTGTTTTGACTAACAAATAAGGAAAACTGCAAACACGGTGGTAGACTTTGATTCCCATGACCTGAAACGACAGCCTGCCGGTGACTGAGCTGTCATTTGCCTTTCACATTCAAGAAGCTGCTAGGTGGCAGCTAGCACGGGACACACAAAACCGCTCTGCAGTACTGCCTGAGGGCTAATTTGGGGAAGCTAAAACTACAGAAGAGAGCAGAAAATCTGCTGCTAGCAATCTTGCTCACCCAAGTGGGATGGGGAGCCGTCAGCCCTCCGGAAAGCAGCAACAGGCTCTTGGCGCTGAATACCTGTGTGATTCAAGGAAGAGGCAAGAGGTCAGATGCCACCATGCAAGGACAGAGAAGCACGATCACATGGGATGCGGTGGCCCTGAACTATCTTTCTGCACCTTTTCAAACCAAATGGAAAAGGAGGAATTTGAAAGCTGAAAGAGTGTGGCAAAGGCAGAAGAGCTTAATGTTAGTAGGGGCTGCACAGTGCAGCTATTCACTGGTGCACTGGAAAAAGGGGTAGTGGGTGCTGGGATGCAGCTCCCACTCAGAGCCTGGAAACTGAAGTGTGTTTCCTCTTGGGGTCAGGCCTTCATCCTCCAAACTTACCCAAAATCTCCCTCTCATTTTGCAACAGCTAATGTTTTAGAAAAGGCATTTATGAATGTGTTTAGAATATTAATTTGAGAACAATTCTAAGTTTAATAATTCTTTTTTTCATTTTTTTTCTTAAAAGTTCCACTATTGTCACACGATAACCAGTGTGATATCTGTTCTAACTATGTCCTGCTATGAGCATGGTTAGAAGTGAAAAACAGTGCATCACTACAGTAAATGTGAATGGTGGGACTAGCTATAGGGAGGAATCAGAGGAGGGATTGTAATGTCTTTACCTGTACTGGGTCTTAAAATATTCCTGTTACTTGCAGAGGTGGACGTGCCCCTGAAAGCTTTAAAAATATTACATTGGTTAGTACATGTAACTTAAACACAAGCTTAATATTCTCACAACACAGTTCTGCTAGTCATTGTTAATTTAAGACATACCTGTGTTCTGTCCTCTTCCTTGTGCAGCCTGAACCTGTCCTAAGTAAACACCAAAAATGGGAAAGTGTTATTTAGGCCATGTTTGATTCAGTGGTGCTGCTACCTGGCTTTTTCACTCAGTCTCATTTTATAGCTTTCAGAGTTAATGGTTCATATAGAGAGAGTTTTATTAATATACTTTCTTAGAAGTTAACTATTTATTTTGAGCCCACTTGAAGAAGGATTGCCTTGCCCTGTCTCTCATGCAGTTTAGCATATTTAACATTTGCTTCTGTTATGACTATTACATGTACAGGTCTGCATTTAAAACGTTCGTAGTTACTGCTGTGATTTGCTTTCCCTTATGACTTTCCTTCTCTCACTCATGCTGGTTACCTATGTTTATTTCTATTTTCAGTGCCATCCAGTTGTACCGGTTGTGTGAGGGAGGTTAAAAAAGGGCCCCAAACCCAAAATACTCCCTTTCCTCTGAACAGATGCTACCCTTTCTGCAGAGAGTGAGAAATATAAGCAAGCAGGCAGACTGTAAATAATGAGACAATGACAAAATAATGTGGGAGAATTCATGTGTCTGAAATGTCTTCACCAGTGTCTACACAAAAGGCTTTTTTAAGGTGATTAGGTTATTAAGTTCCCATTGTTCAAAACTACTAAAGGCTCAAAGCATTTGCAGATGAAAACCACGTCTTTAATCTTGCCTCTCTTTTTCTTAATTATCCTTAAGAGGCTTGTGAACAAACTTATCCTTTAACAAGCCTTTATGCATTAGTTTTTTCAGAAAGATTAATTCCAAAGCCTGGTGAAATCAGTAGGAATGTTCTAGCTGGCTCCTGTGAACACTGGATAAAGGCCTATGAGATATTTTTATCCGTAAGATATCATAAATGAGACCATTTTGAATGGTTGTCTCAGAAAACAGGAATTGCTCCTCCTTGGGAACTTGATATTGCAAAATTAGGTAACAGCAAATAGTCTGTGTTTGACCCAAGCTTGAACCTTCACAGGCTGCTGAAAGCCTTTTGATGGGATTTCTAGGAGCTGTCCTGAGAGACCTTGTAAACTCCAGATGCCAAAGAGATCCTGTCTGAGGAAGTAACAGGCTCATCTGCCAAAACTGGCAATGCTTTTAAACTCTATAAGCTTGTAGCTCTGGCTCCAGATGGACCGCAGCTAGCCCAGGCTGTTTTCAGGCTGTGGAGGGACAAGTCTGTCTGTCCAGCAGAGTTGTATGGAGCTGTGTGTGACATGCCTCACACATGGGAGATTAGAATGTGCCAAAGCGATGGAAGAAAATTAGCTCTGATCCTGAGAATGCACCCTGTTTGCCACAACCATGCCCTTGTGTGAATATAGCACTCTTTACAAGGTCAGTGGAAACAACGTAAGAGAGAGACCAGCTTTGTTTCAGAAACATTTTATGCCACTTTTAAAATGAATTAACCCTACCCTCCACACCCATGTTAGCAACATGGATTTCTCTCTATGTTCCTTTTGACTGTGCTTTGCCCTTCTCACTTGCTCTGCTTCCCCACAGCAAGCTGTTCTCTGCCATGTTTTGGCTGGCTGGAGCCAACATGGTGGTGGTAGAGAGGGAGAGGTTGGGGCTGCACTTCTGTGGTCTTCAGCTCCGAGATGCCATTGAGCCTGCAGCATGTGAATGTGTCTTCAGGAAAGCAGAACTCTGTGCAAGCTCAAGGTTGAGGCAGGACTAGAATTTTGTGACACCCTGGGGTTGGGCAGTCACTCTGTGAACCCATAGAACTGAGTCAGAAATGAGAGCAGTGGAGTAAGCAACTCCTGGCTGGGAGCTTGGGAGCAAGCACGGAAGCATGGAGGCAGTAAAGCATACGGACAGTGGAGAGAAATGCAATTTGGAGTGGACCTTGCAAATGATGGGACCTCATCTGAGAAAGCAAGCAGCTACTCTGTGCACAAAGCATGCCTGTGTGACATGACTTTTGATTGCAATGTGCACAGCAGCAGTGATTTGTTCCCAGTCCTCAGCTAGGGACCAAGGAGCTGTGTGAGAAAGGATTGCTTGAAAAGCTGGAATGAGAGAGATCAAGTGAGTCTGTGACCCTTGGGAGTCTGCTCAGTTAACTGCTGTTGGAAAGAGGCAGAAGCTGGCATTATACCACAGCACAACTGAATTTAAAGTTGCTTCCAGAGCAGAAGAGAGTTTGCATCCACTTTCAAAGCCCACTTCCATTGCTGCTTCCCCCCTCAGGAGTGCATGCTGCCCTGGTGAAGGGCTGCACTTGCCAGCAGCGCAGATGGGAATAAGCTGTCAAATATCATGCTAGTCACATCAGTGGTTTTTCATTTAGCAGTTTTGCCACATCAAGCTTTTGAAGCAGGGGTCCTGTGATGGAACAGAGCCTCAGGTATTTTTCCTGTTTCTGTATCTTTGATAAACTGAAGATAGAGGGGAAAGAACCCTAGCAAGGATGGAGGAGTTTTGCCCTGCTCTAATGCTGTAATCTGCAAATCCTGCTTTTCCTTTGCCACTGTGAACTTTTGCCAGTATCAGTGGCAGGAAACGGAAATGCAGGAGCTCACAGCAGCCACAGCTGTGCTTATTTTGATTGTGCTCTATTTCAAGGTTTTTTACTTTTGAAGTGGCTTTTGCAGACAAACTACCAGTGCCCTGTGTGTCCCTGCGAGACAAGATGGACAGGAGAACATTTGATTCTGCTCGGTCAAGCCATACTCCAGTTGAGGCCAATGGCATCATCAGAAACTCGGGTCTGAACAATAGCAGTGAATCCCAAAGGCTTCTCAGATAGAGAAAGCTGATAAACTGCTTTGTGTCTGGTCATCACTTCAAAACTCTGATTGTCCTTTCTGGTGTTTGTTTCTTTGTTTGTTTTTTAAAGCAGTTCTTCTTTAGAATCAAGAAGGGATCAGGAGAATTCAGGAAGCTTTATCATGAGTACAGGCATGTTGGATGTGGTCCTAGAAATGAAGTCTGGAATCAGAAAACCCGAAGTAGGTCTCCACCACTCCTCCAGCTCACAATAACATGTCCGTAAGTCTGACCACTTTAATCTTTTGGGATTTAGTTTGTGTTTAGAACTTCAGTAAAGAAAATTTTGAAGAGGGATGGATCCAAATTGCAATGAAGTGAAGAGTGAGTGCCTTGGGGTTGTGGGTTTTGCTAGTTTTGGGGGTTTTAAAATTTTTTTTGTTATTCTAATTTTTTGACCAAAGGTTTGGTCTTATTCACACTGATTTCAGTGTTGCCAGAACTTTACCCTCAACGTATATCTCTGACTGGGGAACCTCAAACAGGGTTTCCTAATTGCTAGTAAAAACAATAATGGCCTCTTCTGTGCTCTACCATGTGCTTGGCTCTGAATTACTTGGCAGTAGGGACATCCACAGTTATGTATGTGAGAGCAAAGCTGAGCTCAAGGCACTCAGAAACAGTGACTGAGTATTAAACTTAATGGGGATCCAGCTACCTTTTTGTTCAAAAGTAATCATATCCCCATGCCCAAAAACTTGTAAACAGTTAAAAATAATCTCCTTTACTTGACCACACAGCCAACCAATTACACACTGTATGGGGAAACAACTCTAAATAAGAGTCACAGAATCATAGAATGGTCTGGGTTAGAAGGGAAATTAAAAGATCATGATCCAACCCCCCTGCCATGGGCAAGGACAGCTCCCACTAGACCAGGTTGCTCAAAGCCCCATCCAAACTGGCCTTGAACACTGTCAGGGATGGGGCAGCCACAAATTCTCTGTGCAACCTTTTCAGTGTCTCACCACCCTCATAGTAAATAATCTTTCACTAATAACTAATCTAAATCTCCTTCTTTTAATTTAAAGCCATTCACCCTTGTCCTATCCCTACATGCTCTTGTAAAAAGTTCCTCTTCACGTTTCTTGTAGGCCCCTTTAGGTACTAGAAGGCTAATATAAGATCTCCCCATAGCCTTTTTTTCTCCAGGTTGAACAACCCCAGCTCTCTCAGCCTGTCTTCATAGTAGAGGTGCTCCAGCCCTCTGACCATCTTTGTTGCCCTCCTCTGGACTCGCTCCAGCAGATGCATGTCCTTCTTACATTGGGGGCCGCAGAGCTGAACTCAAGTTGGGGGCAAATAAGAGCAGAGTAGAGGGGCAGGATCACCTCCCTTGACCTCCTGGTCACGCTCCTTTTGATGCAGCCCAGCATACGGTTGGCTTTCTGAGCTGCAGGTACACACTGCTGGATCATGTTGAGCTTCTCGTAAACCAACACCCCCAAGTCTTTCTCCTCAGGGCTGTTCTCAATCCATTTTTCACCTAGCTTGTATTTGTGCTTGGGGAATACTTGCATTGCAGGCTGTGAGCTGGATTGGGAGCAGGCTTCTGGACTGAGATGCAGAGCCCTGAGCAGCCACAACTCTGCTGTCAGTAACGCAAGTGGTATGCCAGGAATAACATCACATTTATGCCAGGCTCAGAACCACAGCCTGAGGTTTTTGAAAGAGCATTGGTTTAACATAAATCGGCATTTCAGAGCTCTCAGCCCTAAATTTAGATGGCTATGCAGCGCTTTGCATGATTTATCTTACAACTCAAGTCTCCCTTTGAGAGCATAAGAAGGAAGCAATAGGAAAACATGATTCAAACAACACAAGGCTTGTCTCAAGTGTTGCAAACCCCAGCATTTGTCAAGGCTGAAATGCAGATATTCACTAGAAAGGCTTCCCCAGAGCTGTAGGCAATCAGCATCTCTAACATTCAGGCCAAGCATCTATTTTTCAGTTTAAATCTGGACTTGGATCCAGTCACTGAGTTTGCTGAGGCTTGAAAGGCTATTGACTCATTGCTGCTTTAGAATACACTGTACTACATGTCTTGTGGCATACTTACTTCACCATACTTACTTGATGCTGCAGCTACCACAGATGAGTATGCTGGGTGAACACTGCTAGAACCTAAAAATAAGAGAATTTAATTTTCAGCTATTGAAAAAAAAAAAAAAAGCCCAATGTTAATGAATAAGAATAAATGGAGAAGGAAAGGTTAAGGAAAACCTGGTGTTCAAAAACCATATGAGAATGCCTTCACAGTGTTTTAATCTTTATAATCTGAAGGCTGTTACAAAAAAAATATATTAAAACTTTCATTTATTGAAAGTTACCACAAAATTAATTCTAAAATGAGTTGACCTATGTGTTGAACTCTCAGTCCAGACACGTGAATCAAAGAACTCTCTGTTGACCCCTCTACCTGAAAATCATGGCAGCATTTGAGGATGAAGAGCTTATAGGCCAATACATTTTATGTAAAGATAAAGACTAGCCATAATTTTACTGCAGATGAACTCCCATCTCAGCAAATCTACACTTGCTTGTGTTTATGTGAGACACAGTAATTCTGTATGTATCTCAAAGGCACAACTCCAGCCCATCTGGAAATGTTTTTTTATATCCATTCCTAATATTTCTACATTGAATTACTGAATTCATGATCCACTAAATCATGGCATATTCAGCTGTATGTCTTGTCATTTAAATTTTAGGGAAGCTGTAGGTCAGGAGGAAAGCAATGCAAACATGCCTGCTACTGACCTATATCTCTGACCCTATGCAGTCCCGGTCTAGTCTTGGCTGCAGCTGCAACTGTTGTGGTTCTGGTTGTTGCAGGTGTTGTGGTTGGCTTTGGCGTTGTAGTAGAAGGATCCATTGTCGTGGTTGTTGGTGTTGGGGTTGTGGTGGCCATTTGTGTAGCTGGTGTTGGCATGGGAGATGTTTGATATTCTTTGTGGACTGTGTCCCCTGTAGGAAAATCGATGGATGTGTGACATACATGGAAGCATTGTTAACCATGCTCACTATTTAAGGCAACCCAGACACTGGTGTTCTTCTCAGATGTCTACAAGCATCCTCATCTGCAGAGCCATATAGAGCCTTTGTTGCTGTGTGGATGTGTAACACAGATGCCTGTGTGACACAGTCTTACACCACTCTCCGGAGGGTGCTGACAACAACCTGTTGCAGCCTTAGTGATTTCCCTACACTCTTCTTCTTTGGCCAGGAACACCAATCAACCTGACAGATGTCTCAGAGCTATGAAATGGTTCAACCAGCCAGTTGCAGTTTCTGTTTTGCATCATCTTTTCTCAGCACAATTAAGCAGTTAGAAAGTCCATATAAATGGAAATCTGCTGGCATCTGGCAATAAAAGATGGCCATTCCGAGTCATAGATCAGAATAAAATATGCATTGCCCACCACAGAACTGAAATGCTTTTGGCAGAAACACAATTTTTAGGTAAGGGTGAATCAGGGAGAGGGTCAGATCCAGAGCAGGGAGCGTTAGGGCTTTGGGTGAGGAGAGCGGGGGAGCGCACCACCTGGGAGATGCCAATTTCATCTAACTTTAACTCATCTCACAGTTGCTACTACTTTTAAAATGTATCATCTGTTGTGAGAACAGAGACAATTCTAGTTGCAAAATCTGCATCCTAAATATTCTTATATGAATTGTTAAAACGCTTACAGTTCTTTCAAGTCATCATCTCAGAAAAAGAGCCTTCACCATTATCTTCTCCATCTGCATATTCTGTGTTCACCTCAGTCTTATTCCTCTCCTCCCTCTCACCCATAGCCGTGGGGGTGGCCTGACACACTGTGTACACTGAAAGGGAGTGGTGAGCTTGTGTTTTATTGATGGATGTTCTTTTGCAAAGCATCACCATGAAACTGGTGGATTAATTGCCACCTAATGCTAGGCAGTGGAAAAAATCAGATCTCAGACAGTATTAATGTGATAATGCTGAAAGGGGCCTCGGAAGAAAAACAGAACAACTCAGCTGAAAAAATCAGTATGAATGACTCTCTTTGGCTGAGCAGTGCCCTGCTCCACACTGCTGCTCTAAAAGAAAGAAGACAGAGGCCACAGTGAGTCTTCCCTGTGATCTGGTGCTGCTGGAGCAAGGAGCAAGCAACAGGGCTTTATACCCCAGGTTGCAAGGAGCAAGGAAGATAGGAGCTAACAGCATTAGCAGAAAACCCAAGGAAGCAGCACAGTAAGAGCAGAGAAAAGATGTTGCTTTTGTGCTTTTTGGCTGGGTTTCTGGTGGAGCCTTTAAAACAAGAGAAGGGCTTCACAGAGTTAGTTGTTCCCAGTGCTTCTGTGGGCAGGGTGCCCATCTCCCTCACGGTATCTTCAAAGGGTTTGCAGAAATGATGTTGCTTTGGTACTTGTTGGCTGGGTTTCTGGTAGAGCCTTTAACACAAGAGAAGGGCTCTCCAGGGCTGGCTGTTCCCAGTGCTCCTGTGGGCAGGGTGCCCATCTCCATCACAGCATCTTCCCATAGCATGTGGCCTGCATAGGAAATTGCTGAGAGCCTTATTGCAGGCTTCTGGAGTTCATGACACCCAAAGAACAGGCAAAAATTAAACTGCAAGGGTGCCCTCTCTTCTCTGAATTGGTACATGCCTTCCAAGCACCACTGCAGGTGCTCATATAATGGCACTGGTTTGGTCTGAAAGAGGCTGCAGAGAGGATGTTGAATGAGGGAGGTAAAGCTGTATGTATTACCAGTGTCAGACTGCTTCCCGTAAGCATCTGCAGATGGGACAGATACTGTAAATGAACACCAAGATCCCCAACACATACCTTGTTCTGCTGCTTTTTCTGATGTGTTAGTGCTATCTGCACTCTTCATAATTTTAAGGTCTTGCTCTGGCTTTTTAGGCTCTGAAACAAAATGAAGTATGTTAGGAAAGGTAGCTCTGACAGAAAATACTTTTTGCTCTCATATTTAGAGATTATCAGTCACCATGGAAGGCATCCCATCACCTGGCACGAGGTATGTCAGTCAGTCCAACCAGAGCTTTCCCACAAAGAAAGAAAAAGTGGTGGCTGGGTGCCTCTAGAGGGTAGCCAACCCCTATTTCTGGTGCTTAATTTAGGCATTTTTACTGCCCAAAACTTCCTGCCAATATCAATAGAAATTCTGAAGTGAGCAATAAATACAGGGTTTTACCAGTAATAAACCAGTACTCATGAGAATAATGCATCATGTTGTTGATTTTTCTTCTGAGTAGCAGCGTGTCCTCAGAATCAGGGTCACAGTATGTGCAGGGCATTTGGGGAACACAGGTTATCATGCAGTATTTCAGGCACTAAGTCAGGTTCTGATCTAGTTATTTCTTGCCTGACACTGTCACATCATCATGGGACCAAATCCCGAATGACACAGAGTGGCTTAGAAGGAAAAGGGAGATTTTTTTTGTCCTTTTTTATTCTTCTAAGACCCAAAGTCATCAAAGTACTTGGAAAATTTATAGCAGTTCATTTACTGCTACCCTGCAAAAGAATCTGCCTCTGCTTTTATGTCTGACTGAGTACCAGAGGATTTTGATCTTCCTTTTTTTTTCCTCTTCTCTAGTTATTTTGGCAGCTTTGAACTATTAAAGAAATTAGCCCAGGGATAATGGTTTCCTAAAAATTTGTGTTATTTTTTTAAACCAGCATTTTTTATTGTTTCTACGAGCTGTGAATAGTTACAATTTTGGGAAGGTTATTTCTTGCTGTGCCCAGAATTTGGGAAACACTGTAACCACTTAGCAGCATTTAAAGAAATCTCAGGCACTCTGAATCTCTGGTGTCCCTGGGATGGGGACCAAAATTGCATCTCTGACAGCTGATGAGGGCTTTTTGCTAATCTGGCAGCAAGTGAAAGTAATCCTCAAGGGACTGCCTTTGTGTCCTACTGATAATTGGTTTGAGTATCCAAGTGAACAATGTGGTAATTTAATGTAATTTAAATCAGAAGAAAATGGTAGCTTTTTAAAAATTATAAAAGAAGTAGGAAATCCTGTATCACAAAATGGCACTAGCACCAGAGATCTTTATCTTAAGAAAAAGCTGTTTCTAACAGCTGAGATGACTGGGCTCAGGTGGCAGGGCTAAGGAGTGCTGACAGGGACAAGCAGGGCTTGGGAAGGTGAATTCTGACCATAAGATTTCTTTACTACCTATGGCATACAGCTGGGCAAAGCAAGGCAATGGCAATCACTGGATTTCATGTAACAGTGACTATTTGTGCCTTTGATCATTCTGGGTTTTCTCTGCTTGAATGTACAGTCTCTGTTGCTAGGATCCTAGCATTTTCATTCACCCTGTTTGATTCAAGAACAAAGTGAAGGGAAGCTGCTTGAGTCTTTGGTTTGCTGGAGGAACATGTTCTTGATATTTTGTTTGAATGACTGAGCTATGACATGGTGATGCTCCCTGTTTCTGTGCTGATTCTTACATAATGTGGGTTTAGCACTGGTGGAAGAACTGATTGCTTTCAGCCTGCTGACCTCTACTCTGGCTGTGATTGTCCCTAGTCTAGTTTGAGATGTTTGGGCTGATGCCTAAAGTGTTGGGTATATTTGGGAACGATGAGATGTGGTTTTAGCAAATGTTTCATAGAAAAAGCCAAGACTGCAAAGGTATTCTAAACTAAGGGCATAGCTTTGAGTGATGCATACTCAGTCTGAACAGCTACAGCTTTCAGATTTGCCTTTGTGCAAATAAAAACCTGAAGATGAGGAAAAAGCTCTTTACTTCGCTTCCAAGGACCAAGCAATAATGTACAGGAGATGGACTCGAAGGACTCTAAGTAACCTCTGTGTGCCCTTGAATGGATGCACCCACTGACAGGCTTTTGAGTTCATGGAGAAGCTAAGGCAGGTTTTGTTACACCACAGCTCACTGGATAAGCTCAGGGGGCTCAGGCTCAGCAATCAGCCAAAGAGCTGTGTTAGGGAAGTGTATAGCAATGCAAGACATTCATTTTGTTTTCATTCACATCCCCATGGGAATAGACTGAACTTTAAACAGTTGTTACAGGGGGCACAAACAAGTGTCATTTCAGTGACAGGGGCACTTCATGTGCTCTTGAATATCAGCTACCACCTGGTGTGAGACTTGATCAAAGACCTCTGAAAACAACTAAATTATTTAAACTGAGTCTTACAGTGTAGGATGCTGACTAAAATGGTTATACAGAGTAGTTCCTTATAGTACCATCCTTAGCTAAAGCTGCTGTGCATTGCCATCTGTGTCATTAGTATTATATAATTATTTTTATTATTATACTCTCAGCACTGTATATCAAGAGATAACATTAATAACATCAGAGAAAGTCAATGTGCATAACCTCAGATGCTTTCAAATAATCAGTACAACATCATACTCACTAACAGATTTAAAGCAAGGGGGAAAGCACTTGGAAACAGAAGTCTCTGAAATATGGTGACCAAAAAATAGAAATTGTCTGGGATAATTTCCATATGCTTAACATAAAAAAATACCATGACAGATTTTGATGAGATGCTAAGGGATGCATGATCTTCTTACTCTGAATAGTTATATCTTTGCGTCGCACAACTGAGAAGCTGGAACATATAGTTGTGAATGGATGTAAGGGAAAGTCAGTCACAATTACTTGCCTGATTTAACAGCTGTGCTTTTTGAAGAGGAATATTCCAGAGTTGATGGATATGTCACACCTTTTCTTGGCTTGCCCTCTTAGAAAAACAAAACAACAATTAGAAAACATCACAAAATATTCTAAGTTTTCTTGCAATAAAATTCTCATCTAACATACATGCTCAGAATCAGACCTCACTTCTTTACTGCTCAACTCATTTTTCTTTCTGATGGCAGAATCTCGAAACCATGTCACTAAAAATGCCAGTGCCTAAATCCAGCATCATAAAAAAAAAAGGTTAGAAAGCATGAAAACACAGTCCTGGGAAGGATTTGGAGAGGGCAGTCTGTTTATTCCTTTGCTCTCAAATGGTGTTAAGCATATGGGAGCCATTCCTGAAGGGCATCTGTGTAACCTGTACTTAAGCCCATGGCTTCCCTAGGCAACCTTTTCCAGAGCCCAACTATACAATTGACTTTAGAAAGCATGTTTGATGTGGGATTCATTTCATCACGCACACACCATTCTTCTCTGACTTGACTTTTGCAAGATGCCATTTCTGGCAATAGTCTTTAGCAGTAATAACAGTAAGAGAATGCTGTGCTTGTGTGTGGGAACATATGGCACCTATATTTATATCTAAAATGAGGATCCTGTCTTAAAACAATGAGGCACGTTTCCCAGTTAAGCTTTAAACCGCAAATCTTTTTAGTGCTGCAGCAGATGCCATCTCTATTGGTACATGCAGACATGCAATTTCATCTTTTGGGGCAGTTTTTATATTCCCACATATGACTGAATGAAAAGTGTGGCAGTATAGGGAAGACAGCCCTGGACTCTAGGAACTGGTGGATGTAGGATTTCCAGACTGTGGTGACTGTCTCTGCAAGATGCTGTGCTGTGTCATGCATCTGGACCACCTCAGATGAGACCTACCTCCACCTCCTGCAAAACTTGAGTTGTGACGGTGACGCTAGGTTTGCTTTCCTTTATTCCCTTGGTTACTTGGTAGATTCTTTGGGAAGATGTATATAGCAGAGGCAATGATGGAAAGAGCTGTTCCCTTTCTCATTTACAGTGGTATAAAATGAAAGCAGCTCCACTGAAGTCAGCACAGATTCACCAAAGACCAGAGCAGGCCAGTTAGCATGGAAGAACAACCTGGAAAGAGCTTCCTTCTTGCCTAAGCCTTTCTCAGAAGCTGGCTTAAGTGAAGGGATGCAGGTTTTCACATCCACTTTTCCTGGAGCTAAAACTGGGATCAGGAGCCAAGGAGGACCCGGGAGCTCTTCTGCCAGTTTGGTAGAAACATGGAAAAGGTATAGGATTGCAGATGATTTCTAAATGCATTTCTTTATCCCCAACAGAAGCAGAGCTGTCAGGTATGAGTGGTTGGTACATGGATGCAGCACTAGCGTAATAATCTGATCTTTATTTAAAGTATTTCTGTGCTAATCTGATTTCTAATGCAAACCTGAAGCCCACTGCTGTGCAAATAAGCTAACTAGTGTGGGGATGCTGGCTGCTCCTGGACTACGGGGTTTTTGATCAACAGCAGCTTGCGTTCCATCTGTGATCACGAGGTAGGTCTGAAGCCTGGCCTGAATGTGGCCCTGCTCTCTGGGGCAATGGTAATATGTCTTTTTCACTGTCTGGAAGAAGTTACATCTAGGTTGGAGTTTGCTTAATGTACTTAAAAATGGATTTACATGTGGGCTGAAAACCTCAGCTTCTGGACATTGAAGTACAAGCAATGGGGTGGTGGTTGCTCACCCTCTCACGCTTATTTGTGACTAGCATACTTAGGCTTCTAGGACTCTATTTTCCTAAACCACTAGCTGCAAAACTGCCACTAAAGTGAATGGAGTCATTCAGCTGAGCACCAAAGCATTTTAGTGCTTGAAAGTGAATACCAGGGCATTTGCATACCTCCTGGTGTGCTGGCTGCTTTAATCCCAGAGGACAGACCTCCTTCCCCACTGCCCCTAAATCACGCCACTTCTTCACCAGAGGATTCCTCTTCTGTGTTCTTTTGTGTGGATGCTCATTCACAATTTAAACATCACAAACTCTTGGAGACAATATTCTAACTAGGAATAAACTCTTGGCACATTACCAGGGTGCAGTATCGCACACAGGTTTGGCCTCTTAAAAAGGAATTTGGCTGGAGAATAGGGAACTCAGTTCAAGCTCTAAAGCTGTCCTGAAAAATAATGCTTTAGGTGACTTTGTGTTTTTACTGGGGAATGCTTTAAGCAACTCTTTTTTATGACTAATAATTGTAAAATTGTAAAAAAAACCCCAAACAACCCAAACCCCACTCATCTCTTTTTGTGAGTGAGATCTATCTGCATTCAGCCTCAGGCTGCTGAGATGAATTACACAGCCTTCCTGGCATTGTAGTCTTTTAAATTTCCCACTAAAATTCTAGAATCCCTACATTTTCAGTAGGTATAGTGAGAGTATTCCTCCTATTTAGATATGAAATATGATATTATATATGTTATGGGATGTATTATGTTAGAGTTCTGCTTGAGCTAGTTTATAAACCAGGTAGTTCCACTGACATCAGTGAGAGCACTCAGCATGTGTAAAATTAAACACATGAGGGACAAACCCCATCATGCCTACACATACCCAGATTTCTTATCACCTCCTCTTACATGTGCTTGTAACTTTCTCTTTTATCTTCTTATACAGTGTCTCATTAATTAAGAATAAAGGTTTGTTACTATAAATCAAAAATTCCTACAGTTTTATGGGATAACAACTGAGCAGCTGCTGAGGTAAAAAAGCCTCATTTCCCATTTATGTACCAGAATTACAATGTGCTGTTTGTCAGGGAAAAACCAGCAACAAGTACAAGAAGCAATTCAGCTATTCCAGGAAATTCCTACTTATCCAAAATAAATCCTCCTCATAATGTGGTGTACCCATGGCAGAATGCTGTAAAAAATGCATCCAAATATATTAATGTAAACTCCAGATGACAGTCCGTTTTGGTCAGTTTCTTTCACATGAAAAGAACATTTCTTTACTTTTAGTGCCTGTACAGTTGCTCGAGGTGTTGATTTTTCCAGGAATGAAGTAGTTAACTAATATCAATTGGTCATACCTATCCTAAACCTAAGTGTAGACCAACAAGAACTGAGACCCTGCGTGGATGCAGCAGGAAGTTAGATTTAGAAACTGTATGTAAAACAATGTAAATGGGACCCTCCTTTCTCACAGGTAGAATTAGTGCAGGTAGATTGAAGATAATATAAAGCTGGTGAAAAAAGTATCTGTGAATTTTGTCAGTGAATGCAAGTAAGCTGCGGTATATAATACAGGGGCAAGAAATGAATGAACATTAAATTAAGATGGATTTCCCTGCATTGACATCAAAACTGGCTAGTAGCAATGGGGAGAATTCGCAACATACTTGGGATGCACCAATTGAATTAATTAACACAGGGTTTGCATAAACGCAGTATGGCTATATGCCACTTGAGGTGGGTTGACAAAAGTCACTTTAGAAGGTGGGAAATCAGGTGCAGGCAGAGGATGCTTCAAATGGCCAAAAGGCTCTTTAGTTCCCTTAGCAGCAGTATTTACCACGGTGGAAAGTGAGTGCAAATAGGAAGACCTCCCTGTCAATACCAAGGCTCTGATTTTATGCATCAGTAGCAGGAATGAAGATGTCTTCAGACTGCCTGTTACCCTTGCAGTAGGCTCAGACCTACACTGGGGCTGAACCAAGCACACTGCTGGCAAGTTATATGTCTCTCTGCAGGCTATATAGGAAGCCCATAATAAAAATGGTCTCAAATGTGTTACTGATGGTAAAACCAGGTGGGGTGGGCCTGTGGTGACTAAACAGGTCTCTAAAGAAGGCTGCTGCCCCCTCTGCCCACTGCTGCCTGGATGGTTGGGCAGTGGGGAGCAGCTGGGGAGGGCAGGCAGCTCTGGTGCTCCACCATGGTACCTGACACGAGGAAGGACTCCCTCCAGCGCGGCAAGGACAGGGACCGGACCCCATTGGAGAAGCTCCCTCGGTAACCAGAGTGGCCAGCAACTTTCTGGACAAGGATCTTCCCACCTGTGTTGTCGATTATACCACTGCAACGGGAAAACATGGTGTCTGAAGGCAGAAAATCCCCCCCAAAAAAACTTAGAGACTGTTCAACAAAGCAAGAGGTAGGAAGCATTCACTTTTACCTTTAAACCAGGGGCTGTAGTGGAGCTGTGGCACTACTACTAAGTCTGCTGCTAAGGAGTATCTGTGTTTCTGTGCCCTGTGCTTCTTCCACACAGAGAAGAGCAGTTTGTTACAAAGTGCTGTCAGGATGTGTTTGCTATTCTTGCTGATTTACTGGTCCTGTGTTTAAGGTTGACCTAGTTGCACACAAGAACAAGCTACTGCCTTCGTTAAAATTCCTACGAGCTTGATTGAATGACTGAAGATACAAGTAGAGGTACTCAGAGGAGTTTTGGAGCCAACCGCGTGATGACAGAAATACAAATCTGAGGCGAACCTCCCACTTACTTGACTTTTTCTTTTGTAAAAAAAAAAATAGCATTTTCTTTGAGTTCCCCTATGTATCACCTGCAGTA
Organism: Neopsephotus bourkii; assembly: GCF_033783945.1. Lineage (NCBI taxonomy): Eukaryota > Metazoa > Chordata > Aves > Psittaciformes > Psittacidae > Neopsephotus > Neopsephotus bourkii. The sequence continues at coordinate 7,195,912 of NW_026901776.1, read as the reverse complement.
AACTCAGCCGGGTTCTGACCTCAGCCTGGAGTAAACTAAACACAATATTGCTGGAAGCAGAGAAAACCTGGCAGGCTCCATGTGTGAGGCACATTAAATGGTGTTTGACATGACATAAAATGCATTTTGTACAGTAAACCTTTGGTGCATACAACCTGACACAGCATCATTAGTAGAGCAGGCAAACCGGGAAGTGACTGTGACACGAAAGGGGCAGTAGGACTGGAAGGAAAATAAGTAATGGGCAGCAAACAATGGTGAAGAAAATGTTAGAGCTGTAGCTTTCTCAGATGATTACAAGAAGCTGCTAGTAATACAACTGTAAGGAAAGGAAATTTACTGTCTGCAGAAATGCAGCATATAAGTTAAACCCACCCAAACCCAGCTGGCAAACAAGGAAACTGGAAACCCTCACTGCAACAATATAGACAGCCAGCATTTGAGCTACGGAGGAAACTGCAGTCTCTATCAGTATTTTGTAGTTCCCCTTTGGGACAAGCTCTGTGTGCAGAGACAAACAATTTCCATTGTACACTAGTATCTGAAGGAAGAATCTGGTTTGAAAGCCAGTCACCCAGCAGTCACCCCCTAACAAGGGGCTGAGCGGGCAGAGCTGACACCAGGAGGTGGCAGCCCTATGCACACAGGCACGCCAGCCTGCGCTCTGCACAGCACAGAGGTAAGGTACAGAGTCCCGAAATATTCAGCTGCTTCACAGAACTGGAAGCACTGCAGTAGCTCAAATAACTCTGTATGAAGTCACGTTGTCAATCAGGCTTTATGAATTCTTACTGCATTTTCAGCTGAATGTATCCTGTCCCTGCATCCTGCCTACAGTTATGGTGTGTTTTGGTGGTGAAGTTATTCTCCATTAAAATTTTATGCACCTTTTTGCATGGATAATCAAACTCAGCAAAATTTGCACCATAAAATCATGTTGTAAATTTGCTTCAGTGACTTTTCTGTAGCAGGACAGCTCTTGATGTCAAGGACAGTTAAATTCAAATCTGGAGAATCAAAACCAATTCCAGAAGTATGAGAGTTTTATGCATTCATCCCTTGTGATATGCCTATTTTTTCTGAAGCTTTATTAGTAGCAGCAGCTCTATCCTATCTTCTGCTTGGATAAGAACAGTAGAATAGCAATTTGCTATGCATGAATGAGAGATCTGCAGCTCTCAAGACAATTCTCCAAAGACTGAGAAGTGTGTTCAAACATGACTGATTTGAACAGGGACACGGGATTGTATAGGATTGACAGCACTTTTAAAGGGTGGATCACTTGCATCACACATGGTCTTTCTCACAGGTTTTCTACTAGAAGAGCAGTGTGCAGTCAAACCCACAAGGCAGTAGGAACTTTAAAGGGTTTGAGAAGCTGAGAACTCCCTACACCAAATGACATGTTTTTCTGAGCCCCTTGCTCATTTATATGCACTCACCTGTGAATTGCAGCATTGCACACGCTGGAAAAGGAAGCATAAATGTCTGTGCCATAAACACGGTATTTTACATCTTGACACCCAGGAGGGCATTTTGCAATGAATTCTGGATTTATTATCTTCCCCGCCTTGACATCGCAATCGATCTGGGGCACATCTGTGAGTACAAAATCTTCGTAAAGTCAGAGTGATTGTTTTCATAGCTGAGTGATCTTGTCATGAAACAATGAGTAACTGAGTGTCAGGGATGCCCTCCTCTTGTACCTCTGTATCAGCGGTTTTGGGTTACAAGACATGTCTATGTGTTCTGCATCTCTAAAATAACACATAATGCCCCCTATACCGAGGGATGTGGCTGTAACTAAGGATGGAATAAAGCAGCCTCAGGGTATTTCTAACCTTCAGTGTTTGCTTCTTTGAAGGAAATATCCTTTATGACACTTTGCTGGAAAGAGAAAGAAATGTAGTTACCCAGGCCGTGGTTCACACGTGGGAAGGAGGGTTTAGGGAAAGCGGTGGCTGTGAGTCAGGACAGGGAAGGACAGAGCACACACAAGGCAGGATGCTTCCCAGACCTCCCACTGTGCTAACGTAGCTCTGTTCCATCTGTAACACCAGGCTACAGCCACAGCCCATTATCTTGTCTTGATTTTTAAAAACGTTTGCTGGGTACAATTTACTTTGAACCAGGGGTTAAAGCATGATTTCACTGCCTCACAGCGGGCTGGTTTGTCAACTAGATGAGTAAAATGATCTGTGGACAGAGATGCTTTTACAGTGATGCTTTTACAGCATTAGAGCTGAAAGTTATATATCCTAGTGCACAGAATATACACCACTTGGATCATGCTAATCAGCTACATATGCTTTGTGTTACAGCAGGTCCATTTCACCTATTTATGTCTCTCTGTGCTTGCTTAGATCCTTGAGTAGTCCCTAATGACCTACGAAGACATATTTTAGTAGTGAAGCACACAATTTTCACTTTACACACATTCAACAGCACACACTTTACTAAGTGATTTGATTTCAGTAAAAGAACCTGTTAGGTAACATATGCTTCCATTGGCTCTGCAGACAATTGTGAACAGTTACCCCAATATAACCTCACTTTGCACTTTTTTGTTATGCATCAGCCATGCCCCCTGCAAAGCAGTCAAGAATTCTACTGGGACCACTTACATAGCTTAGCCTTTTTCATCCTCCTTGTGGCTTCCTTAGCTGCATATGTACAGGTGAGAAACACACCTAAAACAAAGAAAACTTAGTATCAGGAAGAAGGGTGACTATCAGCATCAATCTATAACAAACTCCTGTGCATGAGATTTCCCAAATTTGAATCATCAGGTTGAAAAAATGAAATGGGAATATTCTCAGCTACATCTAGGTTTCTACCTGTTGGTTAACTTTGCAGTCAAGATGGCATCTACTGTGAGGCGGTTTTATGAAGGGCATTAAAGATTAGTTCACACATTCATCTGTGAAACTCACTACCAAAAGATACCATTGAGTTAATGTGGTCCAGAAAACTGTGAAAGCCCCCAGTATTTCTACAAGTGATGGAAACTCCTTTTAATCGGTGTGATAGAGATGGCAGTGAAACAATATGCACTGGGCATAAAGCAGCTGGGAAGCTACAAAGATCCTTCTTAACAGCCTGGTAGGGAGGTTAACTTTTAATCATGTGTTGTGGTGTTCCATTCACTGGTGGTAGCAGCATTACAGACTGTAGGAGGGTCTACTGTGGTGTGTCCCAGTATCCTGTCTCAGCAAGGGAACTGATTTTCTTTGGTAATCAGAATTATGATTTTAAAAGTGAAAGAGACATAAACTGTTATGTTGAAACATACAACATGATATATGGATGCATCTTACGTTGTTAGGTTTACTTGCTAAGTGCACAACATAGGAAAACTCTTCACTCTTCATTCTCTTTACTTATTTTGCACTATATTATGGGCAATTAATAACTTCATTACAAATATCCTGACTTTCCTATTCACCTTTCCCTTCTCTGAGCTTTCAAAAAGGGATTGGAACTCTATGATGTGGTGGCTGATCCTCTAATCATTTAATCTTACTAGAATATGCAACAACAGTCTTCTTTTTTTTATGTTCTTCTCCCTCTAGACTTGCTGCAGAGAGTTTGCAGACTTAATCATTCTCAGAACCTGCTCAAAAGGAAAAATCAGTCTCATAGTGTCTGAAGCGACAGTGTAGAGATGCAGTGTTGGGGCCTTTTGTCACTGGTGCAGTTCTGCAACTAAGACAAAACTGTAGTTAGGAAAAAAGGAGCAAACCAGTGAAAAATAAACTGCAAAGTCCTAGCTACATGCAATGTTAGGGCATAATTTAATGTGGAGGACATAATTTGATCTCTTAGTAAGGACAGAGAAACTATACAGGTAGCTATGAATTAACTAAGAATAGCTATCCTGTTAGACTTGAGGATCCAAGCTAAAGGGAATACTGCCTGGGAATATCACAGTTAAAGTCACACAGCAGTGTTAGGCTGTGTGGTGGCTGGATCTGCATCAAAGGGAGACATTTAAGGAAAGTACACTAAGAAACCATGCTTGATCAACCAGAATGTTCATGTATGATGAATTGCAGATTCTGGAGTCTCTACATGTTCCCAAAAAACAAGATCCTGTCTGACTGCCAAGGTAAAGAAAATAGGAGACATTTATAGCCTTTTCCCTTTGGCATCTTCTTGTTCAGGGGAAGAGCAAGACCACATTAAAATTGGAAAAGGATATTCCCTTGTAAAAAAAGGAAAGAAACCAAACCAGATGACTTTTATTTGGAGGGAATCTTTACATTACAGACATTTTTCAGGGCCCATTTTGCCATCTGGTATGGACTGCATGTAATTGGTCATGTACTTAGAAATCTTTGCAAGTAATTAATATTGTTTCTATCCCAAAGTCAAGAAATTTGGGTAGGCTGTTTCTGAGAAGCTGTGCCAAGGGTTACTCCACCTGCCTTTGAGAAAGCTTCATCAGCCATGGAGTCCAAAAGGAAGAGAAGAAGCCAGTGGACACTGGTCAGCCAGGGCAGGAACACAAAAACCCACGAACTACTAATTGTAGCACACCAACTGCACTTACCAAAGAAGATTGCAATGACTGTGGTCTTCATGGTGGATGTGTCACTAAGGAGCTGGATGTGTCACTAATGAGCTCTGAAAAGGAAAAGAATACATCAGGCTGCATTTAGAGGTATTGGAGATGAGGTGGGAATGGCAGGTGAAGGGGAACTGTGCATTCTTCTTCAACCTTTCACAGTTGTCACATGCTGCATCCTCTTCTCAAGCTTCGTAGAGCAGCTGATGTCCCCAGAGGAGATGGTGATTGGGCTGTGACCAAAAAACAGTCCCTCCCATGGACTAATTATTTACTTCTGTCCAAGATTTGCCTTTTGCTTCAGGATACCAAGATTTCATTCCACATGCTACTGTATGGCTATATGTGACTTGAGATGGGTTGACAAGTTCATCTGCTACTCTTCTAAGGCATAATCACAGAATTGTATTGCCTGTACATCAAACTGCACTATGTAATCTCATCAAGATAGGGGGAACATATGTCCATTCATTCCTGAAGGACGTTGCATGAAATAATAGTGCCATAGTTTGTGAGCCAAATTACTGGTTTCTTTGCTGACGATCTGTGTGCATGCAGACATGAGCACCCGAGATTAAGAGGACACTGTCATAACATCTGGACAATGTTTTAGTTCAGATGCTTTTCTCCGCACTTATATGCTATCACTGCATCAGAGGTATCAAAAAATTGTCCCCTTGCAATGAGTTCTCACTTCAGGTCAACCCCAGAAAAAGAAGAGGCAGAATAAGGGTAGCAGCCATTTGCAGAAACACCATGCACCATTAAAAAATATACTCACACTAACTTAGGCTTTGGAAAAGGCATCTTAATATGAGCATGGGTGAATAAAGTCATCATCAGTATCTTTATTTAAAGCCAAAGAGATCTGCAAGAGTTTGTCCTGACAGTGTTTGGCTCAATGCTGAGGTATTTTCAACTTCCAGTTTCTTTAGTGCAGAAAAGGTCTGAGACAGTAAAGGGCCAATGTGTGCTTTGTGCAGAAAGTCCAGTACTACTTCTCACATCTCATGAAATGTAAACCCACCTGTACCATCAGTGCTGCACAGACTTCTCATGGATTTCTGAAGGCTCAGCGCCCCAAGCCATGCTGTCCGCAGGCCAAGGCCAGCTGCCCCAGGATCCCAGTCCTCCCGGGTGGCAGTGCCCCAGTCATGGCTGCTATTGCAATCTCTACTTAGTCTGCTGTTGGCATTGCTTTTCAAGGCCATAGAAAGTGGGTTCATTTTTTTTTTCCCTAAGATACTATGAATTTTCTGCAGAAAGAGGCCAAGAAACCTCAAGGTAATTCATATATAAAGCCTGCTGGAGGCAAATAACTTCAGCAGACCCCTTAACCTGCAATGACAGATATTTTGTCAATAAGAGAATCAACAGAAGCATTTGGACCAGGCTGTTACATTTACTTAACAAATTTGTTGTCATAGCTACACACAAAAGTATCTTATTATGGACTCTCTACTTTTGCTGGTGCAGTTTATATTGCTATCCTGATAGCAGTAAATTATAATAGCAAAGAAACTTATTTTTACCACTTTATGAATTGCTGCATTAGGCATTGTCATGCCAGGAAAAATGCACAGACATCCTGTGACACTGCTCTGGTGGCAACACTCTCAAGGGGGGTCCTGGCCTTCAGACCTTGGGCTGTCAGAAGGGGGAAGCGCAGGAGGATTTACACTGCTGACCATATAGTGTCCAGCTTAGAGGCCCCAGGATTTCTACTATGGGAAGTCTGTGTGCATTCATTGTAACTGGGGCTTAGGGAGTCACCTGATAGAAGCCCTATGAGATGTTCAATACTGTGCACTAGCACGGCACCTGCTAGTTCAAACTGGTAAAGGGAGTAACAGCCTGGAATAAAACAGTGACTTTTTTTGTTTCTATGGGAAGGAAAGGGAAAGCAGAGCTCCAATCCATGCATATGACAGGCTTTCTAGTCTGTGTAGATCTGCTGGGAGTCTTGGGAATGTTTCATCTGTAGATCAAGAATGGTACTTTGATATTAAACACAAACCTATTGTTCCTTTGTTCTTTTACAAAATGAATAGATCTCATTAAAATAAACCAGAAGTTTCTACTTTAGATTAGTCTGGAGTATGAGCTTTGCTGAGATTTCTCATTATCAATTTTCCATTAATGCAGTATTTGCAGTTCCAGTCTGTGCTGGTAACTAATGACTATCCAGTACTAAATCCGTGTGCTGTATCTTTGTTTATCAGAGTACATTTTTCCATCTGTATCCTTCAGACTGTCATAACAGAAGTTACCCTTATGCCAGGAAAGTAGCCAAGTATATGCATTATATTAACATGTGCTTAAATCCCAGTGAAGTCAAGTTCAAACATAGTAAGAAGCACCTCCTTTAGAGTTTCCCAGATCAGATCCTATTTTACCTTCTAAATCAAATTTCCAAACATTGATTACTTTTTCTCTACTGCAAATACTCAAAAAAGCTTGAATGTTAGGGAAGAGACAGAACTAGCGAACTATTCTTTCTGCATATAAAGTATGATTTTTACACTGACCTTTTATTAGCAGCTTCACATTTATAGAGATCTGAGGGAGATCTGCTACAAACAAGTCCGCATAAATTGTCACTGTATGGCAAACTAACATTTTCTGATGGAAGTGTAGGTTTTAAGTTGTTGATTTGTGGTGTCAGGCACTGCTGTCTGTTCCACGTGCAAACCAAAATTCTTCGCTGGTGCCGCGTGCTTTGCCTCTGCAGGAGTAAGCAGTTTATCTCCTCTAATCTCCTGTGCTGCAGAAATTGATTTGTGTACTCTCTTTGTGCCACAATAGTGTGTGTTATTGTTCCCCTTCTCAAGGGGTTGTAATATCGCAGCAGCACTGGCACCATAAAAAAACACAAGTGGACTTTGTTTAAAAGCTATCTGAGCAAGTAGTGTGGAGTTAACAGCATGATCTCTCAGCACTGTGGGTTGAGTTAAGTATGTGCCCTTTATGGGAAAATCAAGTGGGCTTGGTGTAGGTGTGAGTAAAGTGGTTTGGGTAAACAAGAGCTGATCATCATCTTATAGAAAAAAACCTTTTACATTTCCTTTTTTGTTTTCTTTTGTCTCTTTTTAAAAAATTATTTAACCCTTTCTTTGATTCATGCTCATACACTGTCCCCATGGTATATATGAAGGAAATTGCAAGGGGTTTGCTGTAACTGAAGCAAGAGAAAGCTAGTATCTGTACTAGCACCACCTGCAAAGGTAGGATGTGATATACTTTATCGTATGAAAGAGGAGAAAAGAAATCAATTGCCCACACTGTTTGTGGAAGGTGTCAATAAGAAACTGAAGGTGTCTTGTACCATGTGCATTCTTCAACCTTCTTCAGCTTTCAGAGCAACCTCTGCTGTGGTTGCAAACTCCACGTCTTGGCCAGGCAGCCAGAGGTATGTGGAACTAGCACTGAGAACCCCAGATTCTTCCTGGAGACAGTGCTGAGCTTCAGAGCACCATGGTGCACTCTGCTTAATTATCCAGTGCCTCAGATAAAGCCAGCAATGAAGCTCAGGATATTATGTCTGCAGGTCTTCCTTTTGTGGTGAAGGAGTTGCAAGAAGCATCGGGCGTCACACATTAGGCAATTGTGTGTTTAATAAAACAAGCAACCAAACCACTGCTAAATGAGTTTCTGAGCCTTGGAACAGCTTGTGTTTTTGCCTTAAAGAGCCTTTGCTCATTAAGCTAGTATTAGGATTACAGTCAGGGCTATTCATTTTGAATAACTTCCTTCACCACATAGGCAGTAGCTACAGGCTGTTTGCCAGCTGTGTTCTGCGGCTCCATGAATCCCACACCTGGTCAACAATGGTCCTCCACGCAATAGGAGTGACCCCTTCAAAAACGGGAGGATGGCTGCTGCAGTTTTTCCTTGCCTTTTGCTTCAGAGATGGGTGCTGAGGGCTTGGACATTGCTCCATTTCCTGAACATGCTCTGGTTTACACCATACTGCTATATAGAGGTAGCTGCCAGCCCTGTTTCTCAAAGTTCAGCTGTCTCAGTTTAATGGTGTCAGCGTGTGGTAACTACAGGCAGATTGGGCTGTTTAGCCTACTGGGTGGTCTGTGATCTGCCAAAAATGGGTGTAGTCATATTGCCCTTCACAAACAAGACATGGAAACTTCTCCTGTGTGGCCTGAAAGACCCTGGCTACCCATGCACAGCAGTGTTAGCTCAGAGTGGTCAGATGGGTTAGGGTTAGGGTTAGGGTTAGCCTCTGCCTCTGCTTGGAGAAGTCACAAGAGTTCAAAATGGAGCTGGAAAGGGCAAAGGCCTCTTCTCTTGCAAGCCCTCTACAAAGTGATTGGAGAGATTTTTTGAGACAGTGTGCTATTCCCAAGGGTGCCCTCCCCAAGCGTTCTGAAGATACCTGGGCACACTCTCCCTTCTCTGAAACAAAAGATGCCCACAGAGCCCTGCTGCAGCCCTGTGGTTTGGAGATTCAGATGGGGAAGAGGACATAGGGACCTTCCCTCTCCCTGAACTCACTATTTTTTATGTAGTAGTGAGCTACACATGCTCCTTCCAGGAGCAAAGAGAGAGATTCTGGCTTTGCTTTGCTCCGAGGCAAGCAGCGAGTCAAGAACAGGAATAATTGTTTTTAGAGCTACTTTAACAAATGCTTACATGCAGATTTGCAAAAAGAGTTTAGTCCAGAATAGCGTGACTCAGGTAGGTATAACGAAGAGATGCTATACCCAGCGATTTAGAGCCAAATAAAAACACCCAACTCATTCTGAGTTCATGCAATGGCCTAAAATTAGACAAAAATAAGGTTGAAGCAACAGTGATGAACGATTTCTCTACTTTCCACAGACCTCTTTCAGAAGAAGGCAATTTATTTAAAACTACAGTGTGATTTAACCTGCCAGACCTTTCTCAGAGCCTAAATAAACCTGCAGTGATTTTATTTTTTCATCTGTCCCAGCAAGATAACCATCAATTATGCTGGTCTGACCTTCCTCTTTCCAGCAAAGGAAGAGATACATTTAGAATATGTCACCCACTCACAGAATAAATATAATTTGGACTCTCCAGATGAGGGTCATTACACTGTACTTTCCTAGTTTCTGTTAATGTATTGTACAGTAATTAATTTCATTTTTATGTCCAGCTTTTATGGCTCATTGGGAATCACTGTTAGCTCAAATCTGCGAATCCCTGTCTAGACAATTCCCTCCCTCTGTCTTACTTCCCACCCCAGCTCTTGTCTGCTCCTGTATCTGCCCCCTTTGCTCCCAGGCTCAAGCCCATGCTCCCTCTGCACACTGTTGCAGAGAACTTCTTTCCCTTTTGTAATTTAACTACTTCTGCTGCATCAGTCAGACCCCAGCCAGGTACCTTCAATCCCTGGCACTGCCATTTCCCAAGAAACTGAGGGCAAAGGAAAGTACCAGCAATCCAGCAGGGCTGTGCTAGCTCTGTGAAATACAGCCATATTTCTTTCACTTTTGAGAAAAAAAGCACCATGTCCTATCTCCAAGAAATGGACTTAAGAAGTCAAAGTGGCTTTTTGAAGTGTGGTTATGTTTCTCAGACTGGATGCACAATGAAAAGAGCCTGACTAATCTTGCAATTGAGCTGCCTGCAAACTAAGAATTATTGTAGTGTGTCAGAATTCCCCCAAAGGTACATATTTAGTCTAAAAGTGAAGAATTTGTGTTAAAGGCACTGAAGAAACTGCACATCACCCTGGGGATGGGTTTTGGAATTTCTGTGCATGTTCAAACAAAACTTGACACCTTTTTTTTTAGTAGAAACTTAGAAACAGAAATTTAGAGAAACTTTAGAATGTTTACACTCTGCTTATTAAAGCTACATATATCCCTTTACTACGAAAGAGAGCTATATGTCTAGGTCAAAAGCAAAACTGATCCTTAAGCATGCTACTAAATGTATGCAGCATCTCTCAGAAAACCTTTATCAGCTCAGTATCTCCTGCAGTCAGTATGACTACCGGTGCCTTGTGCCATAGCCAGGGACTGCTTGGATAAGGATTCAGAAAATAGATGAAAAAATATATGAAAAAAATAAAAGAAATGACTGGAACCACCCTGCCGTGTGGCACAGCTTTGAAACAAGGCAGTAAGTGGTGAAACTCATTGATATCTAGTGATGACAACTTGGTCAAGGAAGCGTCTTCAACAAAATACCTTCAGTAAACCAGGAAGCTGTAAAAACATTGTGAAAAGCTAAGCTTAAATATCCTTTCCTTCCAGCTCTCTTAGATCTCTCTCTGATACCTTTAGTTTAGCCTTTCCTTCCAGCTCTCTTAGATCTCTCTCTGATACATTTAGTTTAGGAAAGACCAACCTGTGCCTCAAGGGATTTGCTACAAAAGGCGTATTGGAAAACAGCACTGAAACACTTCATGGTCCTCAGTCATCTTCAAGTGCTACTTTTCTGGGACCTCCAAATTCTTTGTCTTCTTGCAGGGTCAACTGTAGAGGGGCAGGATGCCTGACCCCATGTCCCATAACATTGTACTTGGCCACTCTACATGCCGGCTGGATGCTTAGAGGATGTGCATGAGCTGTTGTGGTAGCCAGGTGCAAAAAGCATGCCTGGATCTCTTACAGGAAGTGGCGTTCATGTTCTGAGCCATGAGGGGCTCCTAAGGCCACTTACTGGATCTGTGCTTTTTCATATTCCTAACAGAGAGCGTCAAAGAATAGTCTTCAGTCTGATCTAATCTTTGGGCAGAATCTACCAATACTACTGTGTATAAGTTGAATTCTTCTTTTGTCATTCCAGAGATGTTTGGATTTGGAAGTCTGTCCCATCTCCTCCTTCTGGGTTGGAGGTGAGTCCTGCTCCTCAAGGTCTCATGGTGAAAGGCTGCAGCAAGCCTTGTCACTGCACCAGGCTGACCTCCCCAGCTGGTGGTCATTGCTGCTTTGGCTTTGCTGGAGGCTGCATCAGTGGTAGCCTTCCCACCTGGTGCTGGTCTGCAGACCACCTATAACCCAATAGGCACGTTAAAACTGAAGTCTCTCACCAGGTGTGGGTGTTGTGGGGAGCCATTTGAAAAATGAGGACCTGTGACTACTGTTTCTGTTCTCTATGACTACAGAAGACATCTTGGGGCTTCATGCTGCTTTTGGGATGAAAGTGAGTTATGGATTTGTACAGGTGCCAGCATTATAAATGAGGCTATTATAGGTAGTGCTTGATTTCTGAAGACATGCTGTTGGTGGAGGTGCTGGTGAGAGACCTGACATAATGTGTGCCATGCTGTGCAGCCTTATGGCATGTGTGTTGGCAGCCATTTGCAACTGGCAGGAGTGGGCTTTCTAGCATATGGGTCTTGCAGAAAACATGAAGGATGGCTATGCTTCCAAAACTAAATCCTTCAATGTCTGAGTGCCCTGGAGGGGACTTGAAGAGCTAGAAAATATGGTGGCAGAGAAAGTGGTCTCCAGAGCCAGATCCTGGATATTGTGACAGCGTAGGTACAGCCAGAAACATTGAGAAATGTGTCTCAGGAACAGACTGGCACTGATGTATTAATTTTGCATATTAGAAGCTTTTAAGACCTGCTGTTTTGCCTTAGAGATGAATCACAGGATTCTGTTTCAGAGAGCCCAAGATCAAAAAAGGAAAACTGTGCATAGCACATAGACTGGAACAGGAACTTGTAATTTGTGGTCTTCTGTTTTTAAAACAAAACTACTCCTTCAGACCTTGATATTGCACTTCTATGCTCAGGAATTCTGTTCTGAACTTTGTCTTTAGAAGATCACCACATGAACTTCCACTTAAAATCTAACTATTGCTCAACTTATATATTTCTTTTCTACACCATTGAGAATGGAAGATATAGACCATGGAAGCCTGAGACTTCACATCCCAAATTAATGCATATTTTGAGATGTAGTTTGGTAGAAAGACTGTCCCCAGAGCAGGGGAGACGCTCCTTCCCATTTAGCCTCATTTCCAAAGAGCCTCTGTTTCTTCATATGCTTCATGTCCAGAAACCTTCTTCCACAAAACCCTGGAGAACAAAATGCTGGAGTGCTGCAGATGGATTGTGAGAGAGGTGAGAAAGATGGGTCCCCAACAAGGAGAGCAGGATGGGCTCCCATTGTCCACAGCTGACTGACAGCTGTGAAAATAGCCCCTGGAATCACGGAGCCCTTACCCTTTCATAAGTGACTCACTGAAGGTGACCAAGGCCAGCATACACAGTGCTGCTGCCAGCTTTCCTCTATGTCTCTCCCTTCTTCTGCAGACTAGAGAGTAAACTACGGGTTTGGCAAAAATAAAGAATGGAGCCTTCTGAGTCCCTAAAGGAACCTGGCAGGGGGATTGAGAGGCGCAGAAGTGGCTGTGTCTAAACTTCCCTGTAAACAAGTGGTTTTGGAGAGGTAAAAATTTCTGCATATTTCTGTACAAGCTGGAGGTGCTGGAAATCCCCAGCTCATCCTGGTGGGGACATTAAAGGACTGCTTGAAGCTACACAGAATCATTCAGAATTTTCCCTCTAATTCTGGCATGTGTAAAACTGTCACTTGGCAATTGTGAGCCTTTCTTTCTTATGAAACCAGCTGCCGGCTGAGAGACTGTTGGCTGCTGTGTTGTTGCATGTGTTGCATTTACGAAGCTGTTTTATAAGGTGACAGGCTGAAAAACACTGCAAATGCAAGTTAATCTTGAAAGTATTTTTTATATCTGTGTCTATGGGTTGTCCTGTAGAATGGGACACATAAAGGATAGCTGACACGGATCGTGTTGTTAATGTGCCACGGACCTCTTAATGCACTCTGAAGCTCTGGAGATAAAGCAAAGGTAGAACGGGCTCAATGGGTGCTAGAAAACCAGTCATGAGTAGGACCTGTCAGGTTACGAACTACTTAAAACTAGATAAACTAGATGATCTGAATGAAGCAGAGGTGGTTATAAATACTCTAATGAATGCAAATGTGTTTCCAGTTTGGGATATGAGCTGTAGATTGGGGTGCTCTGCTTCAAAAGGGAAAGCAAAAGCTGCAGATGGTGGTTTGGCTGGTTTGTTGTTGTTGTTTTTATTTTTTATTTAATTAAAGTATGTTTTCATGGGAAATATTTCTGGTTCCAAGTCACTGGGAAATCTTGTTTCTAATCAACGTTTTCTGTTTTGTTTTTGTGGATTTTTGTTTTTCCCCAGGGTTTACTTGCTGAAAAACACCCTTGAATAGGAGAGGCAGCTCAGAGCGACCCAGCCACATCCTGCTGTGGAGGAGAACAGAGATGGCAGCTCTGAGAAGGTGGCAAGAGAGGTGAGGGTGAGCCAGCTGTGGAAAGAGGGAGGGAGATCTGCTCTTTGCTGGCAGGGCACTGGCAGGGGATGTGGGAGCAGTCCTCAGACAACACTGAATATGCAGCTGCCTCGGCACAGAGTAGGATGCAAAATGTTTGCAGAGCCCAGAGCAAATAGTTAGGCAGCTAACCCATGAGTGCCATGCTGTCAGGACTGCTCATTTTGGTACCTCCCAGTGTTTGCAAGGGTCAGACGCACCCACACAGACTGCAATCTCCTCTGGCCAGTATAACTACCCATAGATGCCTTAGGAGCCTACATAATTTTAATAGATCCCCGACTTGTCTGTGGGCCATAGCACTGGAAGAAAAGCTCATCAGCAATACATATTTCCGTTTTATCTGTAGCAAGTCCCTTCACATCCCACTTTTTGCTGCAGCTTGTTTTCGCAGGGCATTATCAGGAGTCAGTAAAAGGCAGCCTTACTTCATCCCGCCACAGCACTCACGGCACTGCCTGCAGGCTCTTTGCTTCTAAAGTGAACGGAGTTTAATTAAACAGAGTTAAATTTAGTAATAGAGGTGCAATTTAAACGGCTGCAGGCTTTCTGGTCACGTCTGCACCTCCCCGAACCTCTTCTGTAGCGCGGGGAGGCTGCGCCGCCTGCGCAGCGTTCACCCAAGTTTTCTAAGTGGGAAATGTGCAGCAAATAAAGGAACCGGTATGTGAAAGAATGGCAGCTGCTCTAGGACTGTTAGAGAGCTCTTTTACAGGCGAATGAACCGTCAGTTTGTAGTAAGACATTGTTTTCTAAACATAGCATAAAAACTCTTATCTTGCTTGGCTGGTCATTAGAAGAGAGATAATTATAGTCTTAGTGTGACAGCCGGGCCCGGAACAGGGGCCACATTGTCCCAGGTCCCATCTGAGCTCTAGCACAGACACCCCAGGCCAGCCCTGGGACAAGGGGCATCCTTGTGCCCCGCCAAGTTCAAAAGAGGAATTAAGTGCTCTAAGTAGGTGTTAAGCACCTATTTCTCTCTCTGCCTCTGGCATTAAAAACTACTCCACAGGAGAAAGGTGAGGAAGGCAGACCTGTGATTGCTGTAGCTGCACCCTCCCTGGCTTTATGTATGCAACACACACAAGAACTGTTTTTTTCTCTTCTTTAAAAGAAACAAAACCAAAACCAAACCAACCCAAAACCTCAGTTTTGAATTTTTTTTGCTTTGTTTTATTTTGTTTTTCTGCTTCTGTTTTTCAACACAGACCAATGAGACCTATATGATGGATGGGTTTTCAGAAGGAAGAACAAGTTTTCTGTTCAGTGTCTACTTTGTGAGCCCTGAACGGGTTAGGTCTAAACTTCAGGTGATGCTGCAGCATGCTGGAGGAGTCCTGGTGGACTCGGAGCTTCAGGGGGTCAGAACATCCCCCCAAGGGTTGTCAGGAAATCCTGGACTATTGCTTTTCACCACCCATCCGGAAAAGATGGTGCCTGCCCACCCCACTTGCAACGGGCCAACACACACCTCACTGTCCCAGCACATGCCCATGCCAGTCCCCCTGTACAAGGAGCTCATGTCTATGAGTGCCACAGCAATTTTTTTTTTATGTGTTTAGCCTCGAGACATTGTAGGAGGAGTACAGCAATAGCTGCAAATACTAAACTGAGCTATCGCTCCTATTGCTTATTTCACCCAGGTGCCCTAAATTAAATATTTAGGAGACTTCTTGTTAAACAGACTTGAAGATGCGTGTTCTGAGCGTTGGGTTAGCATGTAAAGTTATGGGGAAGTATTTTCTGTCTAGCCTTTTATTTCTGGCTTGGAGGTGAAAATAAAAAGTTAAAAATTGCCCAGGCAGACCAGGTACAGTTGAGTCTTTGATGCCACTGTTCTGTAATCTTCGGGTTTATTTTTAGCATTGTTTTCAATAAAGCAATGACCAGATATACTGAATAATTCTGTTGCTTCACGTGAAGCATTTAGTCTGGTTTCCCAGCTTCTGTGCTCACACAGTGGCTCAGGCAGTCCCCTTTTAGAAATATTCCAGTTAATCAAGTTGACAAAAGCAAGTGTAAAAATTAATTTCTGCTGGGAAAGTAGCAAGGAGCTGGGTGAAGAAGGAGCACTTTGTTAATGTCTCCACCAAAGGAAAGAATTCAGTAAGATCTCATTCTTATTAGACACAAGAGAATCCATGTCTGGTATCTTTTTTTGCACCCCAAATGTAAGGAAACCTGGTTTAGCTAGTAAAACTATTTGGTTCAACCATCCAGAGGCAAGTCATGTAATAATACTTCTAGGGAAAGAAATGTCTTGCATAACATAGTGAACAGCTTAAGAACATAACACAAAGCAATATTAAATTATAGTGGCAGGACAGTCAAGGCTTGAGATAAGACAAAAGACACAAGTCTTTCCTGTCATTCCAGTGAGAACAACCATAGCAACTCAAAGGATTAGGTAAAATATGCAAGCAAAAGTCTCTTTAAAATAAGATACTAATTTAATATTCAAGAAGAAACGTGCATGTGTAATGCAGTTATTTTTGCTTGAGCTGTCTTTGCATCTCTGAAAGAGACCAGTCTTACAGCCATGACTGTAGTTCAAGTGATGAACTGAATAAAGTTTGAAGAACATAGTACTAAAGATACAGAAGAACATAGATATTCTTTGAGTGTAGTCAAATGCAAGGTGGTTTTAACTTTAGACTGTTTATAGTAAAATACAAGCTATAAACGGGAGTCCATTGCTGTTTTTAATCCAGTGTATTTTAGAAGCCATCTAAACTACTTTTTCTCTGTGTGTGCTTGCTTTTTTTGGGTGGTGTGGTTTGGTTTTTTTTTGTGTTAAATTTTGGAGAGGTTAGAGGAAAAGAAGTGTGCTCTAAGGTTGGTCTGCCTCTGTAATCTCTAGTTCTTTTTTTGCTCTGGATGTGGCGTAGTTCCCATAACTCTAGAAAGAAAATATTAACTAGGGTTGAAAGTTTGCTTGGGGCATTTGGTTCATGTTAGTACTAGTCTGAGAGAAATTGCATTTTGAAGAGACTTATAGAGACTCTAATCTCTCTGCAGAGAGCTGAATGGCTGTGGCAGGCTTGACAATGCTATTCATTTTGGAGCCCCACCAGCAAAAGAAGCACTAAGCACAAAAGGATATATAGTGTCTAGGTTACTGTACTATTCATACATCTGTATCTATCCATCTAGCAAGGGAGTTTACACCATATAAATATATATTACTGGAATAATACTATTTTCCATTCAGTATCTTGGAGATTAGTGTTCCCCAGTGTCAGGTAATGCTAATTAATGATACAACACACACCTCCCTATTGATCAGAGACAGAGTCTTCAAAGCAAAACCATTTTACACCTAGCAATAAGTTGCATTGCTTATTACATACTGTTTGAACAGTAATCATATATATGTCTACTGAGTTGTGATTAATCTACACTGTTCTTCATCAAATGACTCAGCCCTGTTCAGGGCAGTGAGTATATGTGTCCACTTCAACAGTAGGGGTTTAATGCTTTTACAAATACGTAATGAAGTATGTATAACTTAAAGTACAGTTTCATTCTACAGTTATGTCTTCATCTTCTTAGGTCTTTGATCCTATGCACGCAGCTGGAATGCTAAAACAAATATTACATCCCTACAGTTACTTAGCAGTGAAAATATCTGACTTAGCAACAGGCAAAAAAGCAACTCCCCCCCTCTCCCTCATAAATAAATATAGCAGAGAAATGACATCAGAATTACCTTGCTTGAGGTGTGCAACTTTTTATTCCTTTTCTCCACACAGTATGAAAGTGCTTTTTTTTCCAAGTTTCTCTGTACCCCAAACTCCAGCCAACATTATTCTACAGAAGGAGAGGCAGGCAGCGGAGGGAGGCCTGGACACCTTTTCTCTTTCAGAGAGGAGCTAATCAAACATTCCCATCAAGCTCCCAGCTCTGTGAAAGGCACATTGCTTTCCCTCCCTCCCTCTGCTCCTCTCTCCCTCTGTCTCTCCCTCCCTCTGTGTCTCCCTCTCCCTCCCGTACACACAGGCGTACAGAGCTCCTTACATTGATTTAGCAGCTGAATTAGGCGGTCCTATTTTAAATATGTGTTCCCTCCCACATATTTTTGGTAGGGATTTCTATGCTTCTTTTGCACTAACATGTCAGATTTGTCAAGTTTTTCTCTTCTAGGAAGTGAAGCTTTACTCAGCTGTTTTGGCCATTTTTTTTTGTCTCTCTGTGCAGTTCAGCATTGTAGTAAAAGGAGTACAACTAGTATCTAGAAGTAAAATACACTGCTCTAAGGATTACAAATATCAGATTAGTTAGGTGCAAGTCCAATTTTAAAGGAAAATTATCTTTTGAAGAGACAGGTTGTGATGCCTTTACTCATGTGAATAGCATCGCATTCCCTCAACAGCTTCCTTGAAGCTGGGGTATTAGTGACAGCAAGTCTGTGAGTCTGAGCACAGAGGCAGAAAAATGACTTGAGGTTAGCATGGACTTCTTCCTTGGTGCGGGAATTTAATAAAATGCACTTGGAGACTCTAGGGAGGCACTCACTAAGATGAGATACACAAAAGGACTGATTTTCTTTTAAAGTATCTGTACACAGATCTCCTAATCTTACTGAGATAATCAGGATCACAGCATTTACAAGATTATCATGAAAAGGACTGGTATTATATTCCAGCATGCTGGAATGCAAATTATCATCTGCAATTCCACCTAGGTATTCAGAAGTGTACAGGTAACATATATGAGCAAACATACACTGTTCTATCAAAGATCATTATTGGTGAAAAAAAAATTTATCTAGTATAAAGATAAAATACTGATTTTGAAACACATTAGAAAGACATGTAGTTCCCGGCTACTTCTGATCTAACAATCCTGTACATGTCTTTGGTTTAAGGGAAAATGATTACCTGGGTTTAAGTGAAAGGTAACCTGTTATTTGTGAATCTCTACTCCAGTACTTAGAGAAACTCAGCATATAAACAAACAATATAATATCAAATGTTTATAAAAAACCGCCCACTCTTTTGTGTTACTGTAACTTAGTGTTACTAAAATGTAATGATCCATAATTCATAATTCTCTTAATGCAGAAATTCAGGTTTGTCATGGTAATCCCTCCTCAGGCAGAATGCCCTGGACTGACAGAAAGGCTCTCCAGTTAGCAAATTTGAATCATAGAGTCATAGAATAGTTAGGGTTGGAAAGGACTTTAAGATCACCTAGTTCCAAGCCCCCTCCCATGGGCAGGGATGTTTGTTAGCAGATTTACCTAGAAAATTTACTAAAAAAGAAAAAGAATGTTTTCTTAATTTCAATTAACACTTTCAGAATATCATCACTCTTCATAAGGCTTTGTGAGGTTTTATTCAGATAATCATGGCCAAAAGGTCTGGAACTTTAGGACTGGACATTTAGAGATACATAGGTACATAGGTGCTTGGCGCCAAACATCTAAATATTGGGGGTTTGCAGCTAAGTGGCTATGTGTCATTTCCCAGTGCTAGTAGAGGGCTGAAGTCTCCCCAACAGCTCCTTCACTGCAGATGCTGATAGAAATCCTCTAAAAACTTTGGGTATCAACCTTCACTGGTATTCAGCCACTTATTTTGCACTTGAGTAGATTACCTTCAGAAATCACAAGCATCTGTGTACATCTTGAGTTGCCTGTATGTGGCTTTAGAGTCTCGGCTCAGCGGGTTATCCATGAGGCCTCTTGATCTCAAACCAGTGTGAGAGTACTGAAGAGCAAGCTTCTAGCAAACCAAGACATGGTCAGATGGCAAAAGTTCAGGCTGTGCCTGCAGAACACACACTAGGATTGCATAGAAATAGCTGGACTAGCGCTTAGTGATGGAGATGGGATGTCAGAAGCAGTGGATGATTGGGATAATTGGCACAGGCAAAAAGTCCTCCTAAGGTTCAGCTTCTGGTACCTGCATCAGCTCTTTGAGGGGTGTACGCACTGGCATGTGGAATGTGGTTGGCAAGGTGTCAAAGCAGCAGTGACAGCACCTGCACTGAGGTTATGCTTGACTGTTGCTCCTGTAGGGTGGTAGTTGTGCAAAAGAAACAGCTGACAGATCCATTTCTCTTTTTCCATGGACTGATTATCCAATTTGTGGGTAAATTGTATCAAGGGCAAAGAGCCAGCATGGACCTGGCCAGACTTAGGTCAAAGGCAGTAGTATGTGAACACAACTCTCGCTTCTAGAAACCCAGTAGTGGTGCTGGGTTCTAGAAACCCAGCCTTGTCCATGCTGCACCCACCTGAGCTCTCCCAGCCCGACTGGCTCTGACTGGTGCATTGGGTCAAGGAAGCTGCTAGTGGGTTGGCACATTTCTGCCTCACTTCCTGTGAGCATCCTGACACCCTGGAAATGAGCATCCCAGGAACCAAGGAGCAGAATCACTGAGTGGGCAGAAAAAGAAAAGCTATCTAGGTTTGCCATTATCTGGGGTATTCAGCCTCTTTGTGGTGTGTAACGGAGAGCTGAACAGTATAAAAACAAAACACAGAGGAAGGCACTGGCTGTCTCTTTTTATCACAACATTTCTAAGTGCTGCTGCTGTGCTCTTTCCTGACAGAAGCAATTTCCAGCCACCCAAGAGCTAGAAACAGAAAGTGCAGGAGCAAGAGGTGAATCCTGTTGTATGGCTTCACTTCGGTGCTGGGATTTGCCACAGGGAAAGATCTGTTTGCAAAAGAGGTGACTTTGCAGTCAGGAAACCACTAGTTTGAAGACAATAGATATTGAACACTATTGTCTAGGGTATCTGTGTGTGTTCATGTCTTCCACCATTATTTCTGGTCACGAGCCTCCACTTGAGTTTTATGTTAACTGGTAGTACTATTTGTGGTGGTTGATTTTAAGTTTTACTGTATTGTATTTTCATTTGCTTGTTAGTTAAAGCAGGATTTCGCAGGATCCATTGATAATATTATTAAATGAATGAATGCACACTAAGGACAGGTGACGAATTTCAGGGATATAGTCTTTACTAATGCATGACAGATATGTTCATATCCATACATACCTACTGAGTAAGGCTGATGCATTTTATAGCCTCTCTTTCCCATAGCTGCAGCAGCTCAGTAATTCCTATCAGTAAAATTTAGTAGAATCACTGTTCTATTAATTTCCAAGTGGGAACAATGACATGCAGAGTCGCTTTATTTCTACTGCACTATGAAGCCTGAAAGCAAAGGAACACAGAACACTAATCTGTCCCCTGGATGTCTTAACAAAGCAGCTAATGAACAGGACTGGAGAGTTGAAATACTTTCAAAGTAACTTTCAGAGAAAGTTTGAGAAGATCCTTCATTTTTGAGGAAAATTTAGTGACTGCATTGAATTATGATCTACTCAGATACTACCTTTACTCTGGAAGGTGAAACAACAGAGAGATGCGGTATGTGTAAGCAATGTCAGTGCAGACAGAGGAGATGATCTAGCCAAGGCTCAGAAAGGAGGTTTGGTTTTTTCACAGTTAGCAGCAGACCTGGGAGATCAGACACACTCTGATGGGGCTTAGTCACAGACCCTTAAGTGAATCTTCATTTTAAGATCATCTGTCATGGAGAATTTTCAAGTTACACAGCTTTCTTTCAAAAAACATTGGTTTGGGTAACAGCTGGGTAAAGGTCATGTTGGGTAATTGCTGCAAATCTGACTTCACTGAAGGGAGGCTCTCTGCACTTAATCTAGTCCTCATTACAAATCTGACTTCAGCTTTTTTAACAAAGTTTGTTTTTTATATAACTATTGGTCTTACATGTTTCAACCAACACAAAATGTAAGGTCCCTCATGTTTCTTCCCTCTGCATGCAGTGATGCAAAGGTAAATGGGGGAAACCTTACCTATTTGGAAATGGCAAATAAATTCACGTGTTGGGTTTGACATTCACCAGCTGGTATGGCCCCTGAGCTAAGGGCAGGCAATGGCATGACTGTATACAACTGTTAGGGCATCATAGAGACACATGTAATTTTGTACTCAGGTGTCCAAATTCAGTCCAAGTTCATTACTGGCTTGGGCCATAGTATATTGATGATACCTGGCCTTTCTGCAGTGATTCACATGAAGAAGTCAAACCTTTGTAGAAAGAGGAAGAGAGAAAGGTCTTATTATGTAGTAGGTTCACATAGTAAGTAAACATCTAAGTGAGACTAAAAGATAGTGGGGTAGCTTCAAAGGCCATAAATTACTTCCAAGAGATCTTTTGCTTTCCAGGTTACGAGTAGGAAATGTACAAGGAATCAAAGTGATGCAGGGCTGAGCTAACAGGCCTTTGATCATTATGGAGAATTTGCTGAATGTATCTTCTCAACTGACCACTGCAGGCTTAATAAGCCAGTACTAGAAAGTCCTGACTCTGCATATAAAACCAGAAAGCACAGACAAATGAAATGATTTCTGCAAGATCACACCTAACTATGTCATCTCTAATCACATCCAAGTGCTTAAAAAGAAAGGAACAAGTTTTCTGCTCTCAAACAATTACCCTCAAGCCTTTCCCACTGAATACTACCACAGGAATCAGAGAGCAGAATCTTCTCCAGGTGATAACACCCCAAGATGACATGCACAGCCTGGTAGTGATGGATCTATTCAATGAAGTTGCACATTAGCCTTAATTTCTAACAAGAGGCAGTGGAGTTCAAATTCTGCAGTTTTTCTACATTTCTCAGACTCTGTGAAATAAAACATCAACTTACACATTCTTATGCATAAGGCAATCTGTGTTTGAAACCCATTTAAACATGAAGAAAACAAGGCAATGGGAAAACATAGTAGAAAGTTCAAAATATATTTGGGATGGCAAGGTAACTAGGGAGTTAATATTGTTTGGCTTCAGCTGCTTAAAGCACTTACATCTAAATAAATAAATAGATGGTAAATAAAATAACCAATGTCCTGGAAGGCTTATATAAAATACACTGATGTGTTTGTCTTGTATTTGAGAAAGGTACGGAGGCTGAATTATGTATGCTGTAGCTGCTGCCAGCATCAGAAACTTCTTTAAATAATTAGAGCAATTGGGTAGCCAGGCATCTGTTTTTACTTTTTATGAATGAGGAGACCTCATGGGCCAAATGAATGCATAATGTTGGCGTGCTTGTCTTAAATGGATGGATACAAACCTTACACTGTATAAATCTGACAAATGGGCGTTTCTGAGAGAAGATGGCAATGGCCATGTTTCCTGACACTGGAGAAGCTGGGCTCTGTCAGTAAACCCAAGTCCCTGGTTCATTTGTTCACCCCCCAGGGAAGGGAGGGACAAAAGGTGACAAAAGCAGTCTTTCCAGGTTTGCCAGGAGGCAATGTTCAAGCAGGAGCTCATAAGCCCCTGTCACCTGGATTTCCTGCAGCATAGGCCACAGGAATGGGGTCTACCTGAGAGCCTTCTGTTTCAACTGGCCAGGCTCAAAAAATTAGGGTTCATAGCGGGAAATGGGAAAAGGATCCTTTTTTGCAACTGATGCATGGAAGGCTTGAGCTTTTCCAGTTAAGCAGCGACCATTTTAACTGTCATGTATTTGAATCATTTGGTTTTTTGAAGTTCTGGGCAGTCACTTTTGGAAACTTTTGACCTCATCTGCCACTATAATAATTAAAAAACAAAAAGAAAAGTGGACTCAGGCTTGGAAACAGAATATAATGAGGTATTTGAGGAAACTCAGAAGTACCTACTATCTGTAAAGGGTGTCTGTATACTCTGAGAGTGATTTAATGTGCAGTGCATTAGCATTAGCCGTAGGCATGCAGACACTACCACTTAGAACGAGCAGATCAGCTGGGTTTGCTTACAGATCTTGGATTGTAGCAGAAAGAAGCAATGTTCAGATATTGCTTTCCTTTAATTATTTCAAGATATGAACTATTCTATGATTCTATGTATCTCTGTGGGAAAACCAAAAACAGATGGAGGAGACACTTGCACTTGAAATACAACAGGGGGCTCTCATGGGCATCAAATAACCTTCATTATTTTTGCTACGTATCTGAATCTACACATGCCTCCTATGCCCTATATTCCCAAAGCCAGATTTAGAACAGAGGCTGCCTCAAATGCTGTGTTGAAACATAAATAAAACGAACAGTAAATGTAGGGGCTGGAACAAACCTCATCACATTTGGGATCAGGAAATAATGCCAGGGGTGGCTGCTCGGGAGGAGTTTGCCCTGATTGTGGCCACAGGCCTTTGGATCTGAAGGGGTGTAACCTGCTTTAAAAGGTGTGACATTATGAAGGTGGACTGTGATGTTTGTATCTCACCAGTCCACTATCAGAAATGAAGAGGCTGCCAGAACAGAAATCAATTTTAAGAACTGTTTTTGGCAGAATTTGCAGTTATTGCAAAGAAAAATGTATGGTGACTGAACAGAACTGGGTCTGTAGGAAGTGCAGCATATGGATTTTGTTCATCTTGAATCCAGTGTGGGTGGGGATTGAGTCTTCCCAGGGTAAATGGGATATATTTCATTGCTCTACTACCTCATATAAAACCTGATTCATCAGCATAAAGCTCCTTGCATGAAAAGTAAAGTCATCTTTTCAGGAGATTGCTCTTTGTTGATCAAAAGTTTCAGCAGTGCTGGATTCAGAGCTAAAACTTGCAGTTGAGGACCACAGCTCTCAGAAAATACAAATGGCTTTTTCAGTGTGCTTTCCCTATCTGCGTACTTCCAGTGCAAGCCATGTGCTATCACTGCCACTGTTAATTCAGTTTGCCAAGAATACCAGGCCTCACTCTGGATCCCAGCACCCTTTACCTTGGCAGTAAAGTTCAACTATTCACTGCAAATCAGGCCTGGAAAATGTAAACCCAGTAACAGTCTTCTGTCTGTTCTTCCTGACTATTTTCCTCATGTGTTTTCTGTTTATGCTCTGTAGGGCATCAGGTGTCAGAGCAAGTAGATGATGCCAGTAAAAGCCACTTCACAGTAAAGAGCTCATGGCTGCCTCCCAACAGCTGAATGCATTCCCTCTGTGGTGCCCTTATCCTTGTCTTCTCTAGCTTTGGCCCTTGGCGCTGAAGACTGTTCAAAATGCAGGTTGTTTCTGGAGGCAACATGCAGAAATCAGAGTGCTGCTCTGGCAAGCAGTATTGTCCAAACATGCAGTGGGGCCAGAACTGACGGCGTTTTTAACGGGTGGCTTAATGGATTTTCTTTACTGGTATGTATCTTGCAAAAAGGTATTTGCCAGGGTTCACGAAAAGCCTCTCTGCATGTGTCCCTGTGCACAGGCTCACTTACATTGCTCTCTCCCAGTCAAGTGACTGTGGCTTACCCCTCTATGGTCTCTCTGCCAACTGTTCTTGTAGGGATCCATTTGCTTTCAGGGAGGTGAAATTTCCAGCTGGGATCCTGCTGGTGGAGGGGAGAATAGCATTGCATGTCCATGTGCCTGTGTAGAAACGGGGATCTCAGCATGGGGTGGAATACACAGGAGCTGCACCCATACAGATGTCTCTGTGAATCCAGATGCTGGCAACACCTTCCATGGAGGCTGGTTTGCTTTGTGGAGACTGTCCATCCCGTGTTTCAGCAAGGGTGAATTTAGCTGGGAAGGAAAGGAGAAAGATTGTAGGGTCCTGGTGCAGGAAGCTGTAGAAGGAAAGGCAATGGGGAAGTAGGTGGGGAAAGTCAGGGTACCGCTGGAGGGATGGAGCAGAAGGAAAGTATTGGAGGGTGCATCTAGGGGCCTTGTGATGTAGATATAATGAGAGTACAGAGTGATGCAAGGGTTTCCTTGGCCATGCAGACCCCAGCGGACTAGTAGAAATGTCAGCATTTGCCCTTTTCCTCATCCCTGTCCCATCCCTCTGCTCCTCTCACTTCTGGCCAGATTGGAGAGATGGTGTTTCCAGTGTTTCTTTAACTAGTCGCTACCAAGGTGTTCATTGCCATGTGAAGGTATTGAAGCTCCAGAATACTGTCAGCCACTAAAACACATTCAAAAACGTACTGTGCTGTGTGTGAACCAGCCTGACATTGGAAACACTGCTGTCCTCCCAGGGCAGCTGAGCTGGCAACAGCCCTGCCACAGCAGGGGCTGTGGGGCAGGGCTTCAAGCAGGAAACTCACAGCCCTTCCTTCTGCTCAGGATGTCTGTGACTCAGCTTTTATTGTAATATGTGTGCAAATGAGTTGGGGAGCGCAGGCTGTGGAGAGCCGTTATGAACCTTTTTATGCCCATTTCCACCATTTTATCCAAATAGCAAGTGGTTTGGAGCATTTCCAGCCATACTGAGCAATGAGGTGTACCTTAAAGGACAAAAGATGGAGACACAAGTTTTTGCAGTGCAGTAGCCTGTATCTACACTTTTTTGTAAAGCCAGTAGTTTCTCATTATTCATTTCCACTTAAAGAAAGCAGAAAACAGACTATATGCATAAATATCACTCCACGCTGTAGCAATTCAATTAACTATAAACTCAGTAATATAGAAACAGAATAGCAGAAGAGAGCCATCCTGTATGATGCCTTTAAGGGCCACAGAAATATTCAACGCAATTTAAAATCCTTCTCTGAAATCAAGCCTTGAGAAGAAATGCTGCTTTTCTGTTACATTTAAAAGCAAAAAAAGAACTTTTCAAATCTCATTAGAAAAATAAATCTCTCTGAATAAGCTCTATCCTCTGTTCCTCGCCTCCAGTGCCACAGCCATATATTACAAGGTGAGCTCTGCATTTTGATTCCCAAATTAAGTAGATTACTTCTAGTAAATTGCTTAGTCACAAGCACAGTTAAGCTGAAAATACCATTTGCATTGTTATAATTGCCAGCATTAAATCTCCATCAGAATTGTGAGGAAAACCTCTACATTTTATGCTTGCAGAGTGTTTTATACTATGGAAAATACTGTAAATGCTTTCAAAATGCTTTAATAATTGCCATTTTCCACGTTAGGTTCTGAAAGCTCTTTTCAGAGGGCAAACAATGAAAGAAAGACAAGAATAGTTTTGTGAGAAGGAAAGTTAAATTACATGTTCTTATGAAGTATCAGAAGAAAGGCAAGCAGCTTTTTCAGTAAATAAAGCTGAGAAGTACAGTGCTTTCGGAACTGAGTTTGAAAAGGTACTTGGGTTACTGAAGATACAGAGGTGAACCTGTGTAAGTAGAAAGAGCAGTAGCTTATCTCCCAGGGCTTGCTCCACAAAGGTGTATAAGAGGTGATTACCCTTCACAGCTGATTGCTGCTATCTCCTGCTGCTGATTACCACCCCCAGCAGGCCTAAGGCAGCCCTTGCCTTCCCAAACCTGAGCAAAGGAAGCTGTTGTAGGAGAGCCCTGTTTCTTTTGGTTTGATGGTATTAGGGGAGCTCTTCTACAAACAGCTCAACGAGTAGCTTTGAAAACTGGTGTCTTCTGTCAGAAGACAACAACAACAGGAACGCCTGCAGACAGGTTCTGGGTTTCCCAGCCCTGTGAGGGATGCCCATGGTTCTCACAGCCCTCAGGAATATCCAGGGCTTTGCAGATACATGCTGTGAAGATGCACGTCCTGGGGAAGTAGTTGCTGAGGACCAGGCAAAATGGAAACTTTCTCTGCTGCTCACCCACAGCCCTGCAATGCAGCGCCATGTGATGAGGTCAGTGATTGGACTTCGGTTTGCAAAATCCTAATGGTTTTTGTGGTGTGCCAATATGGGTCTGGCAGAAAACTAAGGAATGACTGAGGTCAGAGAAAGGCTAAGCCAGGAAGCTGTTGTATTTATTCTGGTGACTTACAGCTACAGCCATACCTTGGTGTATCCAGATCCTGGTTCAGTTTCTGTGTTTTCAGTGACAGCCCAACAAGGCAGAGCAGCCCAAAGCTGCTTTAAATTCTCCATAGGGAGTCTATCTCAGGCTGTTCAGTGCTGGTGGTGGTTTCTGTGAGTCACTTACCACAAAAGGGAAGGCATTTATGATCAGTGAGAATGATGTCTGGCATGTTGTGCTTGCAAAATGTACTTGCAGGGGGAACAGGGGAGATGGTCCTGGTTCACATCAGTGTAAGAGAAGATGTCAGGCCAGCAGAGCCATGTAAAATGATGCATTCCCCTCCTGAGTGAGCTAATGAATGTAACTAAGCTGTGATGTTAAATATGACACACTACTGTGCGTTACAGCTCACTGATTGCCTTGGCTGTTTGCTCTGGTGTGGAGTGGAGGAGCTGTTGCTGCCAGCCCAAATGAGCTGTAAATAGTGGCTGTTGAGGCCCCTGGTACATCTCACATAGGGGTTCTGCATTCAGCTTCTGTTGTGTTTGCTGAGCTCCCCTCTTACCATGTCCTCCTCATGGGCTTTCAGCCATAGAGCTGCCTTTGCTGTGGATTGAGATAGTTTGTATGGACACTCTGCATCAATACTTAAAGGAGCTCAGATGCTTAACAGGATGCCACCAGAAGCTCACTTTGTGGCATGGTAAAGCTTGTAAGTAGTTGTTTGCTTTTGATCTGTTGCTCTGTTTCTTTTCACATGAGGAAGAAAGGAAGAGATATAGGAAGTTTTAAGTAAATTCCATTTAGGTTGTTTCGTATTTCCAAGGCTGGACTTTCTGAAAGTTTAAGAGG
Organism: Neopsephotus bourkii; assembly: GCF_033783945.1. Lineage (NCBI taxonomy): Eukaryota > Metazoa > Chordata > Aves > Psittaciformes > Psittacidae > Neopsephotus > Neopsephotus bourkii. Next base: position 7,167,481 of record NW_026901776.1, on the reverse strand, counting down.
CATGAAATCAGGCTGATTCCCACCAAGAGATCCAAGATATGAAAGACAGTGAATAAATGGAGTTAAAAGGAAAACTGAGTTCAGCCCTCTGCTCACCAGCTTTTTCCATCACCACTTCTGATTTTCTATAAGAGTAGTGCATGCAAACAAGCAGCATTCAGAAAATGGGTGATCAAGAACTTTGCAGCCTCTTGAGCTGAGGAAACTAGTGCAAATGCTGGATTTCATTTTCCTTTCTCTATTTTATTTTTTTAAGAGTTTTTGAAGGCTTTGTGTGATGTCTTTAGTGTTTCATCTGTAGGACACTGTGACAATGCAAGTGAATCTCCATGCAGTGAGCTGCTGTGAAAAAGATAGTTCCTAGAAACTAGATGTTAGTGCTTGTGCTGGTATTTCTTTTTCACTTCTGCCACCAACCGTGGTACAGAATAGAAATCAACAGGTTGGACCAAAAGCAGTCCCAGAGGCCCCATCAGTGGGATTGAAGAGGTGGCGTATGCATGTTTCTTGAGTTTCTATGCCATAAATGGTTGTTGGAGAGCGTGTAATTTTATTGCTGTTTGTGTGGCTGTTTTTCCTAAGGTACAAAACTTCAAGAAACCCAAGAACAGTTTTATGCAGAAGGATTTCAATGAGAAGGACTAACCTCATCCTGCAGTGCCCAAGGACTCGCCCTTGGTGTCCTGTCCCTCAACATTTCACTTGTTCAGTGACCTGGCCTCATCTTGAGGTGCTGTGGGTGAAATCTTTGTGAGCTACAGTTAATCAGGTTGCTGTTGCTTGCAAGGGAATATGATTTCTGTCCCATATGTTTAGGGTAAAAATGTATGACTTTTTCTGCTCCTGCTGTAAGGCACATATGGAAACACATAAGGAAGAGCACGGTGGAGAAGGGAGAGAGGATATTTGCCCTCTGTTTCTCCTTCCCTCAGTACTTGTGTGTATAAGCTGTAAGGAGGATGCAGGAATGATCCTGGCTGCTTGGGTCTGGAAGGAACAAACATACCTGTTGGGGAAGACTTTGGGTTTTCCTCAGTGCCTCAGCAGCTGATCTTACAGATGCAATCATGTCTCAAAACTGCATGGCCACAAACACCAAAGTCAAGCCATTACTCAGGGCTGGGGGAATTTTGCCGTGCATTTGCAATGGGAAATGTTTGTGATGATCCTTTCTGAAGGAGACCATTGATGGTAAGGTTTGTTGCAGTCACATGGCTTCTTAATCATAAGGTTTTACACAGCAAGGATCAGGACTGCAGCAGTGGTACAAGGAATTAGGGCTAAGGCCCTGAATTTTCATCACACCAGGCAGGCGGAAGAGCTGCTGCTCTCTCTAAATGATATTTAGGGATTTCTGCAGCTGAACACCATTACCAGTAACAATTTGTTGAATGAATAGCTCTACACGTATATTCTGTGGCTGCAATGTGAATAATTGTGAACACTCCTCAATCTTCCTCTTCCCACTCCTCTGTCCCCTCCCCTCAGCATAAGCACAAACACTTATTTCAGAGCTAAAGATATACTCTTAAATCACTTTTGACATTTCATTGTTGTTGCCTAATGAAGGCTGGGTTGGTGGGTGAGAAGGATGTTTTATATAAGCCTTTGCTAAGATGTTGCCATAGGATTAGAAGTGGGCAGCAGTTGCAAATGTTACCATTTGTCTTTGGAGTTTATTTAACTGCAAGACATGCCTGCATGGCATATGGGTCTTTGTCCCTCTGCTTTGGTTTCCTGAGTCCCAGTGGAACGTCATGGTCCCAAGGACTGCGGTGTTCAAAGGACAGCCATGCTGCTGTCCCCACCAAACTAACAAGGGGCCTCTGTGCATCCTTGTTTGGAGGGAAACGTCCCACCAGGAATGTGCTGGCTGATCCTTCTGGCTTTCTCAACCCTTTCCAGATACTTTTACACTCTGCTTCTTTCATTAATTGGATTACTTGTTTTTCAAGCTTGTTGCTGAGCAAGTCAAATTGACCCATGCGTGGTTCACAAAGCCTGAAATAGTTGTGACTTCACTCAAAGCAGTGCTGAAGGGGGACACCAGCTGCAGAGACCAGGCTAGTTTCCAGCCCTGCTGAGCATATTTAATCCTTGCTAGGTTTATCCAGGTGTCAAGGAAGGGCTTGAATAGCATCCAGAGGTTGGGAGTATACTCCCTTGCTGCCTGATGGCCTGGTATTTCAGTCCTCTGTATGTATCCTGGGCTAATACAGGGATTTATAGATAGACAGAGATGAGCTAATTTTCTTGTTAGGATTCTGGAGAAACTTGTTTTGCTGTCCTGTCCTTATCCTAAGGAATAAAAATAGTCAGTTCAAAATGGGGTTTTCTATGGCCAGCCGTAGGTTAGGATGGCAGGATACTTCTCTCTGAAGATTAGGTAGGTCAGTAAAATGCTGCAAATCCATGAGACCAACAGAGGAGCCAAACCTGCTGTGTTTAAGTAGAGAAAATAATTTCAACACTGATAGTGACTGCCACTGCCCGGACTAAAGCTGGCTTTTACTTTACTCACCATGCAAGATCCCATATTAAGAAATAAGATAAACATAACTTTTTCATGTCAAAAGTGCTTTGGGTTCATTCTGCTGTTCAGAAAGCGACCAGATTCTTCAGGATCAGGGGCAGCTGAAGCATGACATCTTCATTAAAAGCCTTTGGAATCTACATCTGAGAGACCATATGTTGAGCATCCTTAGCCCTGACTGTGCCCACTGAACTGCAACTGAACTTGCTGGGTGAAGTAGTATTCCAGATTTTGCAGATGAAGGTGTCAGAGGAGAGTCTTTAGGTTATTGAGCAGATTCACTGAGTGGGTCTTAATTGTAGAATATAATTTTATGAGGCCAGAAGTATCATCCCTGGTATAGATTGTGGCAATATAACTAAAATTGTTAACTGAATTTATCTTGCATATGGTTGTAAAGGGGGAATGGCCCCAAATGCATGTTGACTTTGGAGAAGGACTTGAGAGAGATTGCTCTTGGTAGTGGCTTTTCTGACACATGTGCTAGACCTATTTTTTTTGCTGCTAGTGTGGTAAATGCTTAAAGGGCTCTTTATGGGCAGAACATGTTAAAGCTAGCATTCTGTGAACTCCCCAGGTTTCACTATTCCATAGTGATGATCCTTATTAATAGTAAGTTGCGCGAGGAAAAGCAATTGGGAAAAATTGTGCCTGCTTCACAGTAAGAATTCTTATTAGGAAGTGTTTTGATGTTGTATTCACCTGTGCTAACTTCCTGGCTTTTGGCTGTGCTCTTCCTTATCCCTTGCCAAACACTGCATATCGGGTATAATATGAGATGTGGCAATAAAACAGGATGCAAACATGCAACTTGAAAAGCAGGATTTCTGTTAGATTAGAAATGTGAAACTGGGATGCTGTTTCTCTTCAGGATCACAGTAAATCAAGAGGGATGTGGGTGGTCACCAGCAACCAGTACACAGAGCCAGTGAGCGGGGCATAAGCAAACAGAAGGTCTAAACTAATTAGAGGAAACCTGCAGCCCAGCAGCTTATGCAACTTTGCTCTTATCAGCTGTAAGTTATGATGTTAAGGTTTTCGGCTCCCTTATTTGCAGCCGTACCTGACTAATTATCCTAGCTCTAGCTTGGTCTTTCCTCACAGCCGCCTGAGAGTCACCTTTTCCCATGCTTTCTGAACCTCTTGTAAAAGCTCTGACTTCTTTCAGAAGCTGAAATGCTGAAGAACTTCTTGTGAATTTAGCCAAGGTCTAGCAGTGACATACATATACAAAGAAAAGATAGCCAGTTCAAGCAGTACTGTAGCTCACCTAATAAACAACATCTCCCCAGATACAGGTCTAACCTGCACCCCCGGGGCAAAAAGTGCTACACCTCTGGTCCTTGCAGATGCTAGCATGAATCTGTTAGATAGTGTCATCTCAGGAAAAAGTGGAATATGAGGAAAGCATAGCAATTTTACTGTCCTGGTAGCACATTTTCTTTGTCTTTTTATATGTTGCATAGCTGATCTGAGGCTTCCTAGACTTGCCAGGGTGGTGGTGTGCTTTCATAGTCAGACAGTGACCAGTGACTTTTCACAAAGCTCTACCCTCTGTCCTTTTGGCTCCCTTTCCATGCCATCACATTAAGGTGTGTTATCTTTTTAAGACTGCTTATAGCATCTTTCAAAGAATAAGGTGTATCAGCTTTCTGTGAGTGTTTTCACTTGCTATGGCTCCAAGGATGGGGAATGGTCTGGTAATAGCTCCTCCAAACTGTGGGGAGGTATGGGTGTCATCTCTGGAGTTTGGAATTAAACCTTCCAATTCTTGAACTGGTCATTTGCCCAGGACCATTTTTTTCTGATAGGACACATGATAACTGCTGTACTTGAATGCTTTCCAGCAAAGGAAACTGAGGGATGGATTGTCAGGTAACACAGTATCAGTGAAGGATGAGCTAAAGCCCATTCTTTCATTCACTTTAAATCCATGTATATCCACATGTTATCCCAGGGATTGGCTAGCTTGTTCTCGGAAAAGTTAATTTTGTTCATTTTATACAGCAATTTATCGGTCGTATGAAGCATAGCCTGAGTTCACCAAGTTTTTCCTATTTCTCTGTATGAATAGTATACGATATGAATTCATTTGAAATTTATCTTTTCATGGTAAGGCTTTGCCAGGTCACCACCACGACATTGGTGCCTCCTGCTTGGGCAGCCTGCACTGACCTTGTTCTAGCTCCAGCAGATTTGCCTCCAGCCACATGTGCACTTTCCAGCACCATCCCCACTTCGCCTTGGTGGTGGTTCTTTCCAGCAACCAGGCTGCCTGGTGTTCAAGGGCTACCGGAGGCTGTCAGATATGAGGGAGGACGTTTATTGCGGTGATCTTCCTCTCGCATTTTACTAGGTTACATCCTATTGCACAACCAAATGCTGTGTGTTTGTTATCCCCAAAGGGCTTTTGTCTCAGTCAATGAGCATCAAAGATGATGGTTATCGGCACAGACACCTGGTAGTAGGTTTTGGTTAAGTTTTTTTTTTTAATTTTATTTTTATCATTCAGTATGGCTCTGAGGTTTGGTAGTTTGTTTATTTTATATGGTGTTTTGTTTGTTTGTTGGTTGGGTTTTTTTCTCTTTTTTTTTTTTCTTTTCTCTCAATTGCACAGTATTGTATCTTTCCATATTCATAAATCATCAATACATGAAGGGATTAGGGGCCAGCTACTGCCGAGTCTTTGCTGCAGGCAGGAATTGGGCACTTCAGACCACATACTAGATAAAGACCCATTTGGCCCTGCTGGCACGTTCACTTTGATCTGCAGAGTTCGCAAAGTGCTTGCAAAAATCCTTTGTGTTTGTGGATGTACAGAGATGGTTCAGACTCCAAGCCTTCAGCAGTCTGAGAGGTAGGCAGAGGGACGCACTGCATTGTGTGTGAGCTTTGCTGGCCAGGCTGGCTTATCTCCAGGACAGTTGAAAAGACAGACCTGGTAGCATTACCCACATTTTTCATTATTGCTTGAGGTGAGAGCATTCCCCACAGAAGCAGGAGAACAAGGTTCAGCCTTACCCTAGGGAAGGGATTTTGTCTTCATCTCTCTCTTCTGAGGAAGATGCCAAACCATAGGCTTTGTTCTTTGCATTGTTCTTATCCTGTCAGTCTGTGTAGCAAAGAATGAAGGGTGAATAGAATGAGTGGGGTGAAGAGAGAGCCTGCAAGGCGGTGTAAGCCTGAGTAGTTCACACTGTGATAAAATCACTGTCTTGAGGGGTGTGGAGGAGGATTTCTTGTTTTCTGGTCTCTGCTGCAAGAAACACTTTTACATGAGTCATAAGATAAAAAGGCATAATAGCACTGAGAACAGCGACTGGACTGCAGAAGTTGTCCCACTCCCTCAAACTGCACACTCAAGTTATTCATGTTACTATTAGAAATGTCAAATTATGTATTTCAATGTGCTGACCCTAAAGAATTTTCAGCTTGGCAAATATGCCAGGAGGGGAAATGTGGGACCAAAAGGTTTTCTTGGCATAAATTAATGAATGATTGATTACTATAACTTCCCCTTTTCCCCAAACCAGAGGTGGCTGTTTTCAAATGTGGAAATCGATCAGAAGTAATCCTGGGTTAACATGATTGTTCAAACTGTGTAGCCCAAGTGAAAGGGTGTCTCAGTGACAGGGATGGTAGTAATCCACCTGCATGGCCAAGTTGCACATGTGAGTATTAATAACTGTGGTGATTATGGTATAATACTGATATGTTGATAATTATGAATAATATCAATAATGAGAAAAAATCAAGTAAGAGCTGATGAGATTTTTATACACTTGTAAATACATGAATTGCATAGCCATTAAGAACCCACTTCTAAGTGTACTAATCAATAGCTAATCAAAACAGTTGGGAAATGTTTGGAAATGAATATGTAGAACAGCTAATGGCGTATGTTAAATGGTGGCTTAAGAGCTTTAAGCTTTCTGCAGAGTTACTGTACTCAGGCACATCTTTTTTTCTGGAGTGCTTTAATGGTGCCAGCAGGGCTGTGAATACAGAAATGGATAATGAACACTAGCAAGGTTTCTTTGGATGGGTTTCTTGCATCTAGGGTAAAAGAGGGCTAACCTCTATCTCAGATCCTGCTGGAACAAGTCAGCAAATCCTGGCAGCATCCTTTGGAAATGGTACAATTGCCTGGCCTACTGCCTTCTGCCAGATGATGCTACTTAGTTTTAGTGTGTCATACATGAAACCAACCTCAACAATTGAAATCCCACAGTAATATCCAAGCCTGAGAAAGAGAGATGGAAGATGCCTATGTGACAGAATTTCTGTGCCAATGGGAGAAAGATCTTAATAAATATTGTTCTCCTACCTCATGATAAGAGACCATTTGGATACTAGCAATAGTCAAGAGATCTCATTTGTGCTGACACTAATCCAATCAGTACAAAACACATTGTAAAAGGCCCCTGGTAGAGTTCATAGAATAACCAGGTCCTATTAGCAAGCCTGTGATGCCTTCCTACTGTATGCCTTCACACAAGGTGGAGTGGTAAATGTGCTTCTGCTGTTACTGAAGCAGGAGCACAGTCTGGTACCTACAAAGGCATCCATCCTCTTTGTAACCTGCAAATCCAGATAGTCTGCTTTACAGTTCTGCAGTCCCATGGTGTTGCCGTATATCCACAAAGGACTGTAGCCATATGCTTTGCAGAAGGGAGGTCTGTCATGGTCCAGTCAAGGCTTTTTCCGTGTTGGCTCTTTCTAGTTGTCTTTCATCAGGTATGTATCCTGTGGTTCCTGGCTCCTTGCTCTCCTGCTTATCTGGTTCTCCCCCTCTTATATTTTCCTCAGCTCTGCTTCTATTCTAGCTCATTTTTACTAACCCCTTGCCTTCTCCAGTCTAACCTTACTATGCATGCTAAGTGAACTATTTTCAGCTGGCACTCGTAGGGGGGCACTCTTAGAAATGGCCTCATTGCTCTGCCTTCCCTCTTGCCCTTTCCACATCTTTCTATGTCAGAGTCTGAATCCTGCAGATCAACAGCATTGATACATTGCAGCAGGTCAAGCATCCTCCCCAGTTATCTGTGAATTAGCGAAAACAGATTAAAAGCTAGCCTGCATCTATGGCTATCAAGGCTGTACAGACAGGTTTCTGTCACACCTGAAGTTACTTCTGAGAACCATATCTGATGGGGATGTCTGTCACTTCTCTTTGGAAGGAAACCAAAGCACTTTCTGCAGTGAGAAGGCTCAGTCCAGCAGGGTTACCAAGGTAGATTCTGTGCTACACATAGGAGCTTTCAGAACTGGGCATTAGCTTTGGCTAGGCAAGCCTGGCTTCATCCATCTGTGACAAGATTTTGCACTAAATGATTTAATATATTTCTGCAGATACAGCATGCACTTTTATCTGAAAGCAAACTTTTTACTTATTTGCTTTTAATTATTTATGGTAATGAAATAGCACCCATATCTTAAAATTTTCCACAAAAATTAATACCCTTGTAGTTCAGATCTGTGGCCAAGAAAGAAAACACAGTTCCCCCCTGTTGCTTACAGTGTTTATTTCTTTTTAACTTCAAAACACAGGTGATTTTCTTAAAACAAATACAGTAATGGGGAAAATGAAAGTGGACTCTTTGTAACTTTCCCAAGAGACACATCTGGAAAAGCATACTTTTACAAACCCCCCCCCCCCCATGTTTTAGCACACTCAGACAGGGAGATTCCAGGAAGTCATAAATAGCAGTGAGGTTAGCAACTGATGTTGTTGGTTTGTTTGTTGTTTTTCGTTTTGTGGGTTTTTTTCCTTCCTTTTCCCCTTGTTTAGCTTGCAAACAGCACTAAAGGAATCCACAATTTCCACAGCTAAAGAAGAGACATTTTTACAGAAGTCTCTTGAGTATGCAATTAATTTCCAAACTGGGGAATTATGAAGACACACCACCTCACTTTGATTCTGTAAAATAAACTTGGTGGAATATGTTGGCTATTATAACATCTGATAGACTTGCTACAGATTTAAGCCTACATCTTAGCTATTTAAATCAGTATTATTAATTGTCACTTAGTTACATTCTCCTAAAAGTCATTTTTTACCCACAGGCAGGTACAAAATCTTTCTTTAGAAGTCGCAGTGAAGCGCTGGATTATATTTTGTAAATGGCTCTGGTGCCATACTTCAGCAGTACTCTTAAAAACTGTGTGTGATTTTCAGTTTCATTGCTTGTACAACATGTCTTGCTCCACCTTAATAGTCTGGTAAAAAACCAACCACTTTGGAGGCAGATCAGTAAAATTAAAGGCCAGCTTTCCTGACTCTGAATGCTACAGCCAGGCCATGCTCACTGGGAAGGCCAGGGAAGATGGAAATAATACTGCAGACCAACAAGATAGTTATTTTCATATTTAGGTAGCAATTTCAGTTATTTTTGCTCATTTGTGCCTGATTTCTGCAAGTCAGTTTTCCTTTTTCTGAATGCTCGAAAAAAACAAACATTTCTGGCACTGAGTATGCTGCAGCACGTTGCAATGTGCTTCATGGCATTTTGTACCTACATAGAAGGAAAATATCACTTTACTGTCTGATTTGCTTGAGTTGTATAGTCATCAGTGCTATCGCAACAAACAGACAGACTGGGAATTAGGAGATCATTCTAGCACGGATCTGAAGAGGGGCTTCCTGAACATAAAGTGGATGCGTGTGTGAAATGGCTGCAAAACTTACAGTCTATCACATTCAATATCAGGGTTATTAGATGGTGTATCGAAAATGCCAATACCCACCTCCCTGTTTGCTGGAGGTGGGGTGTTGGTTGGACTTCCCACCCCAGAATCAGGGCTTGGTGCCGGGTGCATTTCTCCTGCATACTTCTCTTCTTTCTGAGAGGGCTCTTGTTTCTGCTTGAGGTTTTTGAAGCGTTTGAGCTTCACAGGGTCCTTGACTTCCTTGGCACAATGGAACAAGATGAAAATGTCCCTCCGAAATTTGGAGCTCATTCCGAAGTAGATAATGGGATTGTAGAAACTGGCAGACTTAGCAAACAAACTGGCAAGGATGCTGGTAAGATTGGGCACAGGGTAACCATAGGCAGACCATATAGAGATGACAGCATACGGTGACCATGCAATAATGAAGGCTGTGCAAATCACAATAGAAACCTAAAAACAGAAGAAAAACAGTCTTTAATCTGTTCTGGAAGACGACATCAGGGAAGCGATACACTCGGAATAATAGCTTGGACACTTGGCTGGAAGGGAAATGTTCAGATTGTCCTGAATGCATGGCTCGCAGCAGAATACAGGCAAGCAAAAGGCTGGATTTGATGGAGCCAGGGCAGACATAGAAGCTGTATATAAAATTTTGGCATGGTGATGTGCTTAAGCAATGTTTCATCTAATGAAATGAAAATAATTACAGTCCCTTGCTTGTTTATAGGAATTCAGAAGGTTTGGGTAGACTAATGTCAACAAGAAGTAATGGAAAGCTCCACTGTAACTTCTGTGTGTGCTTGGAAGTATTGCAGCTTCTGAAAGAACAGAACATATGCCGAACCAAATTTTTGTTTTGTCTTGTATAACTCACTCCAATTATATTTAGATTATTTTTCACATGATGTAGCACCAATAAGAACCAAGTGACAGGATAGTTTTCAACAAACCTCATATCCTTCACTGAGTTCAGACTCTGTTGCTAGAGATTACAGAGAAATGCAATGCAGCTGTTTTGTTTTTTTGCCCTTTCCTGTTCTGAGACCAATTTTTGGAAAGAGAGATTTTACTGAAAAAGATCCCATCCTATATGAAACCCAAACTCACCCTGGTGACGTCCCGCTCTACTCTCCTCTGTCTGTCTGTAGGATCACCCAGTCCTGTTAATGCATGGCTTAGCTTGACAGTATTTATAATTGACACATATGAGAAGACCATGACTGTGACAGGTAGGAAAAAACAGCAGATAAAAATGGAAATGATGTAGGACTTGTAGATCGTAGAGAAGTTGGCTTTTGCCCAGTCTATCTCACATGTGCCATACATTCGATCTGGAAAGAAAAAAAATAAGTTGGCTAGCATTTTCAGAACTTTTATTTGCTTTTAAGTGATTAATTTATCAGTTCAAATGCTGTATTTTTTGTCTTTTAAGCACTAAAGAATTAGTTGAACTTTATGGTTTAATGAGCGGTGACATAATTTCCTACATAAACAATTTTTCAAGACCAGCAAGACTGTAAGAAGTTTTAATGCCTATTATTGTTCTGTCCAGTTTAGTATTCCAGTGTAAATATATAATGTACAAACTGTTGTTTCTGGGTGAGAAATTGTGACACATAAATAGAAGGAAAAAAAAAAGAAGATAGTTCAGTAGGTTTGATATACTTGTGTGTTGTCTACTCTTACTTGTCATAATCTTCTACATAGTAACTTCCTAACATGAGCAACGTAATAGCATAACAAGCAATTGGGAAGGCACAATAAGCCAAATGTAAAAAGTCACTGATTACAGAGCAATGTAGGAAACCAAAATATTGAAGGGCTTTTAATAGAAACAAAAAAGCAATGAAATCTGTGAGAGCCATGAAAGCAAATTGCTACAGCTAGTGATAAAGATTACTGGAAAATGAAACATTATGAATACTTAAAAAGATACGAGACCTTTTATCAAATGGGAAGCATACAGTTCTGCAACTACAAAGGAACTGCAGGCTTTTAGCAAAGAAATTGGGCATATTGGAGGATTTGCAGCTAGTGGAATTTACAACAGACACTAGCTGATCAGGTACGTCAGGGAAAGGAAGTGGGAATAAGGTGCAGTCTCTGCATAAATACTTTCATGGCTTCTTTAGAGCCTCTAATGTGTTTGCAGATGTCTCCTGACAGAAAACTTTGGTTCAATAGCATTAGAGGCTTTCTATAAATTGTGGATTGTTAATTTTTTAAGTGGAAAAAACTGTTTGGTGTTTTTTTTCAGACAGCTATCACAGCAAAAGGAACTACAAATAAATGAAGCATGAACCAAAATTATGTAAGTCGAGTATTAACAAGTCTTGGAGATATGAGAAATCACTGACACCCAGGGATAATTCTGAATTAAAAAAAACCCCACAACCTTAAAGAATCCCTTAATTCCTCACAGGTGATAGGTTTAGACAGGATGAAGTAAAGCAGCAAAAGATTAAAATCTTTTTTATGATTCTCATCAAAAAGAGCTTGGTATTTTTATCACCAAAAGCTCTAGGTGCTGCTGTCTGGGTGTGCTCAGTAACAGAAATAGATTTTCGTCTCCTTTGCTTTTTTCATCAGTAGACCTCAATATTAAAAAAGATAACCGTAAAATCTGGCTTAATTCCAGGTTTCTGGTTTCCAAAGCTTTTTGACTGAAAAATGAAAACAGCCTCCAGAGGACATGAAGAGAAAATCCTGCAGATTTTCCATGAGCCAGAATTTGGAGCTCTGTTTCCTCCCTCTGCAGAGATACTGGCAAGTGGCATTTCCAAAAATCAGCGAGATCCTTGTCTGCCTGCACCCGCTGCCTGCTGCTGGACTTACCATTGCTCAGCACCCACATCTTCATGGATGCCCTCTGTGGAATGAGCTTAGTGTCAGCCCAGGAACCTGAAGCTGCTATGATTGGTAGGGAAAAATGTTGCTAGAAGTGGTCTTGAAGACCACTGTCAAGGAATTGAACACAAAGTACAAACAGGATCCATGAGAGTAGTTGGATACCCTGATAAGGCAGTGATGACCAAGAAGTCCTTGGCTGTAGTGTAAAGCAAAAAGGGCATATCAGAAATCCTGAAATGCTTCAACAAATGAAGAGCTAATGAGATTAATGTAAAAAGAAAACACAGATTGCTAGAAGATGCACAGAAAATGTTCTGTCCAACACCCCCGAGTTTGACATATCCATAGTGTAAAAGCATATATGTAACATAAATAACCTAATAAATATCTAATAAACAAATTGATTTGGTTTCAAACAAAACATCCATTGAGCCTAATATCCTGCTAACATTTTGGTTTGGTTAGGATCGATGATTTAGATAATCAGTCATAGAAATACATGCTTTTCTGACACCCATACTTCAAGAGTCTTGAGATGCCTCAAGCCTTTATGTTTGATAAGAGGGTATATTCACATAGCTGCTTTAATAAGTCTTCTCAGATTTCATGACTTCTCAAAGGATGCAGATGCCTGCAGGATCCAAGCATGTAACTACTGAACAGTTGGACAATTTCATTCACAAGATTTAAGTTGTTAGGACTCTGTATCATTAGCATTTATTCCTAGATATTTGTTTCCTTGATTTTTTTGAGCCTTAATCTGAAGCAATTTCTCCAGCTTTTTCTTGTGAAGAAATATCCTGGTGTGGGAATATGTCTTAGCCATTGAATTACCGCAGTGGTAACTGCTAAAAATTTTTCCTTCCCCCACCTTGTATTTTGCTATGGCCTTATCTTGCACCCTAATCCCTTGTTGGACTGACAGACTTTCTGACATCTTTTTCTTCTGCTGTTTTAATTCTTGTATTTTCAACATGTAGTTCCAACAGATCTTTCTGACTTGTCTTACAACAGTTTCAAGTTTAACTTGCTGGAACCTGTGCTCTTTTCTAGTTTCCTGATCTTGACAGTTTTTGAAGGATGTCTTTTGATAGTTCCCTTTATCTCATTGCTTTACCATGCCAAATATTTCTGGCCTCTCTTTTTTTTTTTCACAGGTAATATGCACTTGGTCTAAGTATTTCCTGTAATATCTTTAAAGAAAAAAATAAATCTCTTTATAGCTGATACCAAAGCAGGCAACACTCTGCACATATGTCATGCATGATGAATGATTCTCTCAGTTCCACTGATAATTGGTCTGGGTTATCACAAACAGCAAGAAAGAAAGGTAAGAATCTTTGTCCAGTGAAGTGGATAGATGCCAAATAGTTACAACTGAAAGATACCTGTTACCTGTGTAACTGCCCCAGCCAAGTAATGGAGCTCCTGACCAGAAGAAAGCTGCTACCCAAATGAGAACCAGAGACACTGTCATGCTGCTGTTGCTGATGCAGTGACCTGCAATGGCATGGTTTTGTTAGAAAATAGTATTTAGAAAGGCAAACATTTCTCTGCAATCTAAATGCTTTCCTATACCAACAGCTAATAAGGGAAATAGAGCCATTTAAACATAAGACAAAAAAAAAATTAAAATAAAGCATATTCATAAGAAAAGCTTAAACTGTCAGGCTAGCTCTCAAGCCCATTTGTGAACACTGAAAGTGAATGGCTTTAAAGCAGGAGACAATATGCTTGTTGTGCAGTGCAGAATTAGCAAATTCTACGTCAGACTTATGTTTTGCCATTTTGTAAAAAGCAGAAAACAGTTGTATGTTAAATTTTACATAGAAACAAGCAAGCTGGCTCTAAGTTCAGAGGGTTTTCTTTTGCCTGTTGAAAAGATAAAATATGATGCTCAGACTAGATGCTCAGACCACATTAGCCATTTGTGTTGGTTTTGCCTGGGGTGGAATTGATTCTCTTCATAGTGGCTAGCATGAGTCTATGTTTATGATTTGTGCTAGAAACAGTACTGGTAACTAAGAGATCTTTTCATTATTGTTGAGCAGTGCTTACACAGACTCAAGACCTTTTCTGTTCCTCACCCCAGCCCACCAGTGAGTGAGTAATCTGGGGGTGCACAAGAATTTGGGAGGGGACACAGCCGGGACAGCTGACCTGAACGCAAAGGAGATATTCCATACCACAGAACATCATGCTCAGCATATGAACTGGGGGAGCTGGCCGGTAGCCACTGATCATTGCTCAGGAATGGGCTGCACATTGGTCAGTGTGTGGTTGAGCAATTTTATGGTGCATCGCTTGTGTTTCTTGGGGTTTATTGCTCTCTCTCTCTCTCTCTTTCCTATTATTATTGTTAAACTGTTCAATCTCAACCCATGAGTTTTGCCTTCTTTCGATTCTCCTCGGAGGAGAGGTGGGTGTTGTGAGCAAATGGCTGTATGGTACTGAGTTGCCGGCTGAGGTTAAGCTAGAATATCATTCGGTAAACAATATTTAATCTGTCCTACTCTTGTCATACATAGTGGTCATTTCTTTGGTTATGTGTGAAATACCATCATAGAATGGTTATGGATGGAAAGGGCCTCAAGATCATCTAGTTCCAACCCCCTTGGCATGGGCAGGGATGCCTCACACTACATATTGCCCGAGGCTCTGTCCAGCTTGGCCTTAAACACTGCCAAGGATGAAGCGTTTACCACTTCGTTCCTCAACATTTCTGTAAAGATATACTGGTTAGTGACATGTGGGGATGGAAGGTTGCTACAAAAGCTGGAGGCAAGATGTGCAGACTGAAAGTTCCCAGCACCATCTAAAGCAGTCCATGATGCCTACTGTGCACAAATCCTGGTAAAACACCCTGAAGACTGAAAATGTTTGTATGTGTAGCAGCCTCCCGAACCAAGGATCTTATCAACAAGTGGAAACTTCTTCCCAAACATCATCTCATTGAAGATGAAATTAATTGCTTACAGTAAGATCCAGACAGTGATCACTTAAAAGTTACTTAGGTTGCATTCTGAAGACTACAGAGGGTCAGCAGGATGTGTGGTTTCCTTTAGCACAAGGGAGGATTTAGCCCATGGTGACCAAAGTGTAGTAGTAATAATTTGGCTCTTAGTGGGGTTGATTCTGAAGGATTCAATGCAAACATATTTGTAATGTAAATGACTGTGTTATGTTGTGGTTTCCAATGCAGGCAATTTGTATTTGATATATCCTTTGACTGAAAGAAACACAGATTTACACAAGGCACAAAGCAAAACTGGGCCTGCCACTTACTCCTGGCAGGTTTTTCCTTACCTTTCTCAGGATGGCAGCCCTTGATGTAGCGAGTCACACTGATTACTGTAAGGGTATTAATGCTAGCAAGGCCAAACAGAAGTGTCAGGAAGCCATCAATCTGAAAAACAAAGCAGTGCAGGAGGTTCTTTTACTGCAGAGAGAGGAAAATGAAAAGAACTACAGCGATTGCTCCTGTCATTTTCGTGTTAATGCCCTTGAAAGTTTTTTCAGAAACCAAACTAGCAGGGAAATATGAAATGTCAGGTGCTGTTATCATCTATAGGATCAGTGAGCAAGTGAATGTTCAAAACTTATATAAGTGCTCTGTCATGTACATAAAATAAACAAGCAAATGCACCCTTACATCTATATGCTTCCCTGAAATGACTTGCCAAATGAAGGAGAAAAAGGTTGAACCAAATCAAGAAAAGCCCTGAACAGGCAAAAATGTACTGGATGCAGCTGTCTTATGTAGGCAAAACAAACATGCAAGCTAAACCCATGAAACCTAAGCCACAGAGGAAAGAACATAGGAGGTAATGGGCTTGGCTGAGTGAGAGAAGCTTTTTAAATAACTAAATAAAACCATCCAAAGCTAAATCATTCCAATAGACTGAGTCTCAGTCTTGGTGCTACTGCTTGGCTTCTATATGTTAATCCCTGATCTCCATCACTTCTGACTGACACAGGCAGAGCTGTACAGCTGTGTAGGCTCCCAGTGACATCAGTATCTCAGTGACAGATGCACAGGACAGTTACAACTCTGCTAGCCTCACTTATGGGTATAGGAAGGAAATTGCTGCTGACTCTAGTGGAGATGGTGTAGCCATCTGCTAAGGAGCACTGTATGACCGGGAAAGGATACAGGCAAAATGCTGAAGGCAGTCCTTTATTTCTTTTGAATGCTTGCGACGTGATACATCAAACCAGCCAGAGCAGCGGACCACTTGGAGGTGCCAATTTTACACTGAGGGAAGCAGGAATATTAAGCAAGCATCTCTGGACTGTAACTTGGCATTCAAGCGGTAAAATTATCAGCAAAACGACACATCATTATTCTACAGGAGCAGCCTCTGTGTTTGTGTGAATGGGCACAACTCCCACGGAATTCAGTTTACCCCAGCACTGAATCTGGGGCTTTAATCCAGGCTTAAAACTGAGACCATGGCAGACTGTATAAATTAAATTGGGTGAAGGGTTAGGAATGGGTTGCTTCATCATTTCTTTCACCGATGGCTCTTTTTTCACTATCAATGCTCTTACATTGACTCTATACGCTTCTTAATGTCTTTTACCGACTGACTACATTTTAAATTTGTGCAAAAAAAAGTGCTACTACAGCAATCTACATCCACCCATGCTCCACTTATTTGCAATCAGCTCATGCTTTGGGTATAAATGCAACTATGTTTACACCAGAAAAAAAGACTTCCTTGGATGTCTCAGCTACTTGCTAGAAGCTGCCCTTAGCTAAATTTGGCCTGCTGTGTACTGCAGAGATTGGTGAAATACCTGCATTTCATTAGCCTTATTGATGCAAACAGCTGCCACTTCTCCATTTGCTCTAACAACGTTTCATAGATGAGGAAAACAGTGAGGCCAAGGATTACTGAGAAGCCAGGCTGCATAACCTTAAGCAATTGCACTGGTTAGATTAGATTAGAAAGGAAGCAGTATTTCAGCAATTATGCAAATGAACACTTTGAAATTAAGTCTAAAGAGCTATGAGACTGAACACTGAAGAAGTAGGACAAGATTCTCAGTGTGTCTCATAGCCCTCCTATAAACCCCACTTTTTTTCTCATGCTTGGTGGTGTATCACCTGCAGATGTGACCATTATTTTCCCCCTTCCCTGATGTCAGATCAAAGAGAAACAATTACATTGTGATCAGTTCAAACAGCCCTTGAGCACACTTACAAGGGAGGAAAGCGCGTCTAAAAGTACACTCTTGTCCTTTACCATTTAAGATGAAACTCTGCCACCATAAAAAAAAAAAAAAAGACAAAATGTTTTTTTTTGGAGTGGTACCTTGATAAAACAAAATAAGAAAAATAAAAAAAAAAAAGAAAGAAAAAAAAGAGAAGCAGTTTTACTTAAGTCAACATAGTTCATAGGACCAAGCCATTGTCAGTGCCATGTCTTGTTTATGTAGTATTCCATAGCAGCATTTCAGCAGATCAACATACTGTTTCTGCTTCTACTAGTGTGGGGCTATCATCAGAGATTGACCAGGGCCATATGGTTAGCAAGTGGATGAAGTGGCAGCAGTCTCCTGGGACAGCTTTGCTACCTGTCCCTGTGCTAGGCACAGGCTCAGTGGTTTAGGGACAGTTGATGGGGTGAAATGAAAAGGAGGAGAGGGAGGTCTGGGGAATGACAAGAGTGTTAGGATGAAATAAATAAAGGAGGTAAATGAGGTGGCTCTCAGGCTGTAGAACAGCCTACACAGAGGCCATGGCATCTGAAACATTAAAACATGAGAACGCATCCAACAGGGTTAGTGCTGCTTTGGGAGAAGGATCCTCAAGCCAGTATCATCACTGCCAGACTCCTATCAGCAACAGGTTAGCTCTTGAGCGTACTTATGCATGTGCCATTTCCCAATTCTGCAGTACATTTATACTGGTCTCACTTAGACATATGTCTTGAGAAAAAAATGAGGGATCTTACTCTAGCTGTAGCCAACCTACTTCAAGCATACACCTACTGGATATAGAAGCAATATCTCTGATGCTTTTTCTGCTCCTGAACAGACAGCACTGACTGTAGCTAGCAACCAAAGTGACTATTTGGAACCCAAAGTAGTTAGCAACAGAAAAAAAATGCTTTAGCATAGTTCTGACTTCTATAGGCATAGATATTAATATATGTAGGTAACAAAAACATATTCTCAGTCTTCTGCCCCTTTAAAGATATGGGGAATGACAGCCAAGGAAATACTAGAATAGTAGATAACATTTAATTACTTTGGAAGATTGATTCTCTTCCTCTTCCTGCTGCTGGTTTTCCTTTTCTTTTATCCTACCCTCCTTCCCCCCTCCATCCAGCCCTTTCCTTCCACAGGCATAATATTTCCTCCATTTTTGTGTAATGTAATTTTGGCCTTCCTATTGTTAATTACAATCAAATATCAGCAGTGTTAATTGGCAATAGTGAATTCTGTCATAAACACAAAATTGGTTGTGTGGTAATTTTGATCCACCAGCTTCTCTTTTTATCCATTAAGAAACAGGAGTAGATTAGCAGTTTTAAAAGCTTTTCTGTCAGCATTATGACAGTATTACTCCCTTGGCTATATAGATACTCACAGAACTTGCTCATTATCTTTATGTTGCCTGGAAGCTAAGATAAAACTGAAGAAAAGGAGATTTTTTTTTCTGCTTTGTACTTGCGCCTGATTTTAAATCTCGCTAATGTTCTTGGTGTACTATTTACAACCCACAATATATAAAGTTTCCACTGCGTGCAAATTCATTTCTTAAGCTTTGCTTCAACACAGGGAGAGTCAGGAATCCCCAGTGCACTATCAAATTTTTAGCTGTGAGCTTGGGTGTGCCGCATTTTTACTACCTTTTATACTTATGCATCCCTACTGACTACATAAGGGTTGTTTTCATTTAACGCAGACAGAGTGAAATATAACCTATTGTTCTTATTATTGGATTAATCAAGGTTTAATGGCACAAAAGCACATTGCCGAAATAGCTACTACATTTCAATTCAGGTTGAAGCATTGATCTCACCAGCCAGAAAGGATGCATCGCTCCCTCCTCTGGCCAGCTGGTGAATCTGTTACAATTTCCTGAAGTCCTTTTGTTTCCCTTCAGAACCACAACGTTCTGTTTTTACCTTCTATAAAATAAGTGATAATGTATATGTAAAGAAAAAGCGAAACTCTAAACAGGGGTTATTCAAACTTATCACAATAAATTCTCTCAGAATATTTCTTTGAATACAGATCAGATTATTCCAAGATCATAATGGAAATAGATAATGGCAATAAACATCCTTCAACCTCAAGACACAAAACATTTCTTAAATCGATCTTTAAGAAATATATTTGGAAAAACAATTGTGGGTACCTTTGAATAGAGTATGTTTTAAAATTTAACATGTTCTTTTAAGTTTGCAGTAATATTGCACTCAAATCTGATGACAACATACTTCTGCCATCCTCCAATATATCAGTAATATGTCAGACTATACTAACTCTTCTGTTAAATGGAAGAACTACCAAGATTTGCAATCAAAGTCAGTCTTCACGCTACTTAAAGTAGCATAAGTTGAAGTAATGTTCCTAAAGCACTCAAATTTTTCCTTAAGATTTTGCTCATGTGTCATTGCTCTGCTATGGTTGCATTCTGCCTTTTATGATGTCCCAGCAGGCTTTGAGGGTGGCTATTCTTAGAGGTGATGGCATTAACCCAAGCCATTATAGGTCTCTGACACAGATGGCACTTCATTTACTAATAAACAATGAGAACTGATATGCTACAGGATTAGTTTAAAACATTGAGGGCATCAGACACTCACTATTTTGCATTCACCGAGTGACTAAACCTTTCTGTTTGTGGCATATATTTTAAAGATAAGAAGAATATGAATGCGATGTTTACAATATACAATTATGTGCACAGATAGGTGATTATACTAACTATATATTTAAATGTACATTTAGTGCCAGCTATTAATATATACAGGTTTTGTCTTTAGTAATGTTAGGAAATCCAGGAAAAGTTTACTTGTTTGCTTGTAGTTATTTTAGTTTACTTGCAGTTATTTTAGGTTTATATGTTGGGTTAATTGAATGGAATTCAATGTATACTTACTTTGGGCTGACTTTTAGCTATTAGAGTTGTAGCCCTCTCAGGTCACAATTTATACTCATAGTAGAACACGCCCTTATCAATCACCATGGTTATGAATGTAACAACTCCACCAAGTGCACATAATTTAACAGATGGAAATTTCTTTCAGAATTCCCTTACATAGCCTCATTAGATTATAATCTTACTTCAAGTACCTCATCTTCACGTGTTTGGGAGCACCTGCTTTCTAGCTCTGGGTTGGTACTATGGGACTATGAAAGGTTTTAGGTCTCTCCAGCCCACCCATGCAGAATTAACTGGGAGGAAGTAACCAACCATGTAGCTCATACCACTCAATGATCCAGATACAGTGGAAAGGTTCCCATCTTCAGGTTAAATGATGTATTGCCATTGTCTTTCTGTAAATTACTGCAGAGGGGAATTCAGAAGCACTAGATGGGAAACTCTAGCATTACCCTCTGGGAACACCCATGCTATGCTTTGTAAAACACTTTTCAGTGTGCCAAACTGAGCCAAAACTTTCCTCCATTTGGGTGATGTTAATTCAGAGCTTACTTGTTTATTGTTAGCAGCCCCATTAATATAAAGACAGACAAAAGAAGAAAACAGCTTCATAGTCACCTGTCTCATATTTACATTTTCACAGAAATCAAAGCTTGGCTCTGTGGCATGTGGTGATCCTACCCCAATAACTGAGATCCATTAACACCAGATTGAAGTCATGTTTTTTAAAGAACTATTATCTTTGCCTTTTCAAAATATCGTCGTAAATGTTTCTGGAGGCTTACACAAGTCCCAGGGGAAGCAGAGGCTCTTCACAGGCTCTGTCAGGACAGCCTAGAGATTACAAGGGACCCTCCACGTTCTCCGAAGTACAGTCATCTGTGCTGTTTCCCAGGAAGAAAGAATCTGCTTACGTAGCCACCATCATGTTAATACAAGGTCATCTCTGACTGCTGGCTGAGTGCCTACCGCTGAACTTATTCTTCTGCTCACAAAGCTCCTAAGCATAATGAAGGGCAGGTTGGTGTGACAGCTCAGCCATTAAGGGGTCAAGACAAGAGCATGCTATGTTCCTGAAAGCCAGAATAACTGCATGGCTACTAGGAGATCTCCTCTTAGGGTGATCCTCGTGGCTGCTTTGTATCCTGTACCAAAATCCCTAAAGAAACAGAAGATAACTGATTAATCCCAAGAAATGTTTTATAGTCCTAAACTGAGAATGAGCTGGAAGGGCTTTCACATCACAGCTGTGTAAGGTAAGCTGGACCTCCGAGCTCCTAACAGGAGAGTCACACACATTGCCAAGGAGTCTTAGTAACCCAGGGAGAGCCCGGAAGGAAGTGTAAAAGATAGAGGTTATTGGTATTAAAAGAGCTATCTGGAAAGTCACTAGGTGCAATGTCCTTTCTGCAGGGCCAGTGGTGTGGAAATCCTGAATCTTGTCATTCAGTCAGCACAGGATGCGAGTCAGGACACAAATTGCTTCCTACACACTAGCAGAATACTGACTTAATATATGTGAAATAAAAGATGAGTAAATGTGAGGTAGGACTATTTAAGATACTTAAAGATATTATCAGGGTGATATTTAAGTTTCCTATCAAATTTAGGTTAAAAGGCAGTGAGAGGGTGTGGCACACAGGGAGGAGCCAGTAGAACATGAATTGTTCAACCTTGTGGTGAGAAGATCTTGAATTATGAAGGTAAGTGATGGACAGCATTTTCTGAGAGAAAACTTTTCATCTCGTAGAAACACACATCAGCACAGATAATGGAGGAAGGTTACTATTTTCCACATAAGGAAGCAAGAAAAGGATATTGCACATTGCTCTTAGAGGAAAAGGAATCAAAGTTTAGGCTTTGGAAATTCCTGGTTCTGTAGGAGCACTATTAGGCAATGAATGCCTTTTTCAGGCAGCAGTGTGTGGTTTGACGCAGTGCTTGGGTGGCATGGGAGGAGCTATGTCAGACTTGTTATACAAGGAAACGGTTAGCTTAAGCATCCATAATTTTTCAAGTACCAAATACGCAATTTCCCTAATTTGTCTCAATTGGCTGCATAAATAATAATTTACAGGAAAATGAGAGAGAATTCATGGCTAATGAAAACTGGCATAACTTCCCTACAGTCGTATTAGTTACACTGAAATGATCTTCTATGTTGCTAATGATTCTGTTTGTGCAAAGGCATGGTTTTCCCTCCCTTCCCTGCAGACAAAGTATTTTTTTCATTAAAATTTAGCTCACAGATGTCTATGTGAGTTTCTTTTACATTTTTGACTGCAATGTGCTTTTCAAGTTTATAACAAGGTGGACCAGAAATAAAAAAACCAGGGAAGATTAATGTCTCTGTAACTTTTTTTCAGTATCCAAATCTCAGTTATGCAAGGGAACAATAATGAGAATACATTCTAGTGTATATCTTTGAGATATATATATATAAATATATATTATTTTTTTCCCAGAAAAACATATCTGGGAGAGGAAGATTTTTTTAGCACAGCACAGGCATTCTTTTTTTTGATTTTGTTTTATAGATCAGTCTCCATATCCTACATTTCACAGTGAATCAGTATGCTAAGGTGAGCTGAATACAAAGCTAATGTTGCACAGCTTTTCTTCAGCACCTTTAACACCTGTTTTTATCTGTTCGTGCTCTTAGTACCCGTTCCATGGTATTACTTTGGGTTATTTTCATCTTACTGAAATGTCAGAAATTCTAAGTTATATATAAGTAAAATCCCAGCAATATCACAGTACAGTATTGTGCTAGCATAGTCAATAACTATTGACCCAGTTCACCCAGTTGTTACACTCACCTTTATTTCTTTTGACATCCTATAGGCAGATAGATAAGCATTTTTCAACTAAGTAGATGTACCTGCACTATTACAATTTGAGAAAAAAAAATCTGTTTTCTTCCAGCAAAACCTCAATCTTAGAATTACATGCTTGGACACAGGGATACTTCAAGACTTGTTACACCATGCCAAGTCTGAGCTAGCTTCTTTGGTCTAGCTCAGTCTTTGGATTAGAAACCTCTGCCAAAGTTAGCCTGACACTGAAAGCCATGCTGAGGACAAAGGTACTCCTGCAGCATGCGTTCTGGCTCTACTGCACATGAGTACTAGTGAACTCAAGGTGTGCCTGCACAGACTGTTCCAACAGGGAAAGAGAATAGGAAAAAAGTGGAAGAACAGTCAAGTACTCTCAGATGCAGGCAAAGACACTTACAGCAACCATCACTACATCTCCTAATAGCTAGCTGCAAGGGAGGATGAGTGGGACCAGACCTTTATCCGAGTCAATGAATGTTGCTAGGGTTAAAGATGAACAGCTTGTGGATTGGCCTGGGTTTTATGAATGAGAGCTCTTCGGTGAGTGGGGTTACTAACAGGGATGGCTGCTGGGGGAGAATGAGAGGCAGAGGTGGAGGTGAGACATATACGTAAAGAGTGCTTCTTACATATCGAGTGAGCTGGAAGCAGAATGATTTGGTGAAGAAAAAAATGAATGGATGATGGAGCAACATGAATAGGTGGTTGTCTGCTGCACACTGGTACTGGGCAGCAGCAATGCTGTCTGCAGTTTTCTTCAATAATGTCCCAGATACTGGGAAGGTAGGATAAAGGAAGCCTGTGAGGTTTCATTCTGGTCCTTTCCATCTGACATTGCTGGTCATACTTACTGCTGAGTTACCACTGGTCAGTCATCTCATCCAGAATGTGAGGGAATACTGTATTACATAAAGTAATACCGAAACACTGTCTTGGCTTTTCCAAATGCATAAAATCACAAACTGAGTCAAAAGAGTCAGTACTCTAGCTAACCCAACAATTGCTCGGGTTTACCAGTTATATTAGATAGACAGAAATTGATGTCCTTCAAATCTACTCTATTTATAAAACAACATAAATGCCTTTAGGGTTTTCGATTTATCAGACAATTTACAGAATATTTTGGTACAACAAAACCTCTAAACATTTTATAACATCAAAAAATGCCGGATTTTTTATGTACTAGTGAGAGGCAGTGACTGGAAACAGAATCTACAAACTAGGGTAAGGGTCACTTTGCTCAGTTTTTCAGGTCACTTGCGTGGTGCAAGGAAAGTTATGGCTCCAAGTTTGGCTCCTAGATCAAACATGGAAAAGTGGGTAAGCAAATGAGGCTCCTAAAGTAGCCAACAAAACAAGGCAAGGGGCATATCTCAACTCCCTTTTGGTTTTTAATACCTTATTCCAGGCCACAAAAGATTCTCATTTCTTGGTATTCACAGCCATATCCTTCCCTTACCTGTGGAAGACCTTTAGAAAATTAAGCAGGTTCACTGTGGGAGAGCTGGATTTACTTTTCTCCATCAAAAGTGCTCAGATTCACATCCCCTGCCTAGGAACTTAAGCCCCAGTGCTGTTCATCATGTGGGGATGCTCCACTGTCTTTAGAGCAAATACCAGGGCCAGAGGCAAAGAGAAACTCCCTACAGGAACGGTCAGACACCAACCGGCAGGAGGGCAACCTTCCTTGACCAACAGCAGCATTTGTAAAGCAGGGCTATTGCACATCTAGTATAGCTTTTCTGAAAGATCCCCATTTATCTGGGATTTCAGATGGCAACTTGGTCAGCTACACCACCACAATTTGGAAAAGTCTGCTAATGTGCAATAAATCCCATACATTTCCATGGGTCATGTACTCCTCAATGGACACGCACCAAGTCTGGCACATCTAGGGAATTTTGGACTTCCTGGCCACTCCGTGCCCTTTCAGGCTGCACATATGCCACAGGTCTGGTGTTCTCAAGCATACTGTGCACAGATGTGTTAGGCATAACCAAGTAAAACAGTACATGCATGCAGTGTGGGGCTTATGGCTGACCACTGCATTGCCAGTTGTTTCTGTTTAGGATATGCCAGACAGAAATATAGAAAGCATCAAAGCATTAAGCACTGCAAGATTCAAAATCAGGCTTCCTCACTGCTATGTAGTAAACCAAACCACACGGTGAGACAGTCATTTCTCAGTCTCTCTTCTGCTCCCCTTGGTGGCTTTATTATTCTGCACAGCACAATGCAGCTTCAGCCAAAGAGGGTGAAGGCAGGTTCTTCCCAGCCTGGCCCTTAGGGGGATGGTGAGGCCAGGCTGCAGGAACAGAGGCAATGTGGGCTGAATCCTGCCGGGCAGGCTACTGTGGTGCTCACTAATACCTCAAAGCTAAACACTGTTAGGGGATTTTTTGTTTCTCCTGAGGCTGTTTCTTCAGAGCTGAATCTGGATGGGGATGCTCTGTCACCATCTGCCTGGCCAGATGGACTGGGGATACCCACACTGTTAGTGAGGTGAGTGCATCTGTGATAATAGCGTCAGTCAGCATGTCAGTGGCAGTGGGTACGTCTGTGATGGTACCGTGACATGGAGGCTAACTACATCTTCCTCTGCTGAGCAGAGCTGATTTACATCTTATTCATAAGAAACAGTTCAAAAATACGCTTTTTTTTTTTTTTTTTTTTTAAAAGAAAGAAGCTTATACCAACAGAGTACATAAGAACAGTCAATTTTCTTGGCTCTCATAATGAAATTCCTATGTATTTGTAAAAGTAATGTCAAAATAACAACCACAAAAAAAAAAAAAAGAAAAAAAGAAAAAATTTAAATTAGTGGAACAAAGCTTAAACGGAATACCAGGATTATGGAAGATTTCAAATTCTAAGGCACCCCACAGCCCACCTTTGGGTTTCTGACATGACTGCAATGCACCTGTGAGGATCAGATAGCTTATAATCCTTCCTCTCTATTTAGAGCCTTCCTGAAGCCTGCATCTTTTGTATTTACCACATGAAAGCCAGGCTGGATAGGGCTTTGAGCAACCTGGTCTAGTATAAGGTGTCCCTGCCTGTGGCAGTGGGGTTGAAACTAGATGATCTCTAAGGTCCTTTCTAACCCAAACTATTCTATGATTAAGAAATACAAGGAAAACTTTCTGTTGGTTGATAAATAATATTTAGAAGAAACTGTGGTGTTTACCTGCAGAGTATGAATCTTTCTCTACATGTAAAAATATTTGTACCTAATGTTATTTGCAGGTTTCAGTGAAAATTCTAATTCAGCAGAACATGAGAATAAAAAAACATGAGAAGGACAAAAATATATCCCGAGGTGGCTTTTCACTGGAAATACGGTCAGTAGGGGAACAGATGGCTGTTGGTCACTAGCTTGCATTCCCTGACTTGAACTTTACTATATAAATTAGTTTACTTACTGATAATATTACCAGAGGTTAAACTAATTATGTGTTAGAGACTGGCCAGATTAGGACTAAAACTCAGTGTTAAAGCAGGGAATGGATAAACAAGAGGTGGAAGCAGAGTCCAAAAGCCACCTTTGGAAAACTAAATCTGTACGCAGCATTCAGCAGAGGCAGCATGTGTATACAGAACTAACCACGACCTCATTCGTGAGAGGAGAGCTCTGTCAGACCTCCAAAGAGAAAAATAATGTTTGGCATGGGGAAGAATAGTGGTGTTCCTTCCATTCAGAGAAGAACAGGAGCGCATATTCTGCTCTATTCATCAAGTATGCTGTGAGATGGTCCTTTTAGCTGGAGATGCATCTTTTGTTACAGAGCGTTTTCACAGACTAAGCTGTTTTGAAAGAGAAGTAGTCTCTACCTGTTTTATCCCCACTCCCTCTAACTGGGGCAGCTAAGAATGGTGAACCTTAATTTTGACAAATATGACCCGAGGGTACAAAAGGATGCCAGAGTCAGGGAAAAGGAAAATAGTTAGGTGGATTAAGTAAGGTGAGCTCATGACATTTCTTCATAAACAGAAATGACAGGCTAGCTTGGGAACATAAAGTTTCCCTAAGCACACCTGACAGCAGAAGCTGACTGATCAAATAAGAGCAAATGCGTAGTGAAATGGACAATGACAGAATGACAAGTAAGTCCATCCTCTGGACTCAGCAAAACAAACCAAGTAAGGGGAAACACATGGGCCATGCTAAGGAAAGAGCAACAGCTCAAATCATCCCAGCTACTTGCAGAGGAGCTTGAGTGTGGTGAGGTGAACAAGAGACACTGAATTCAGAGAGATGTGACAGAAAGCATGGGCTTTACCTTCCTGGCACCATGCTCCTCACTCATGTTCCAGATGTGAGACCCATTCTGGTAGAATTACAAATGTGTTACATTTTATAAATGCTAAAACCCAAGCAATCAAAACCCTACTGCTGTTCAACGTTGAACATTTTTAGAATGACCTTTGTGCTGGCTGTCCACACACACGCACGGAAACATTCACATCTTTTTCATGCGCAGAAGCTTCCTACTATTTCTGCACTATATTCTTCCTAAACCCCAAACCACTCTATTTCCATAAGTTACTTTTTCATCCCTGGCTTCTTTTTTGTCAACCTTAATAGTCAAGAAGATGGATGTCAGGGTTTAAACATGCTTTTGAGGCATCCCTCCCACCCCAGCACAGAACAAAAGCTTGATGGAAACAGGAATCCTACATGATTTTCTCTCAACAAGCCACAACCAGCTCAACCCCTCAACAAGCCACAACCAGCTCAACCCCTCAACAAGTCACAACCAGTTCAAACTATTAATTCAGAGTACAAAATGGCTTTTCCAGGTTACCGTTAATACAGTATCAGTTCCTATTTGAAATGATAAATGTTAACTTTTACAGAAAATTACCAAAGGAGAAACTTTGACATTTTGGAAACCAGAATCTTAGAAAAGCCAATGCACTATTAATGTCTTGAACAAAATCTTTGGATCCCAATACTTTAAAACTTTTCTTGATGTCCATATTTTACAAACGAATTACGTTTAAAACCGGGGGATCGAAATAAGATTACTTAACGCACCGTGACCAACAAACTACCTGATACGCCAAACATATTACTGACTGCTCTCCTTGCAAAGGCACTTCAAGCACAGCAAGATCAAGCTCACCTCCATCACATTAAATTCAAGCACACTTCTATTCCAGACTCTCTACATCTAAAAAAAAAAGCCAGATCATTTTAACAAGACTCTACATAGTCTTGGTCACCCAAAGAGGGACTCCCAGGCAGAGGCACCATGGAAGAAAGCTGTAAGGCTGCTGCTGTAGGCTATCCTGTCATTGTCAGATTTTGATCCCCTTATGAAGCAGACACACAAAGTATAATTATAATCTTTCTCACAGATGTTATTGAAAGCACCAGGGAGCCAGACATGTAACTATTGATCCATGGGATGTATTTATCTTCAGACTATGCAGGTGTGTTTCAGAATTAACACCAATAACATTTTCTGAGTTCTCCAACAAAAAGCTGCCTCCAAGTTTAGAGATGACTGTGCCATAGAGTTAAGTCACTCATCCTACCACAGGTAACAAACGACCCAAGAATTAGGGGTAAGATTGAAGAATGGCAACTGATTTAGTACAAGATGATGTATGCTAAAATATATAGGTATACTCACACACTGCATGGAAGTTTTGCTCTATGTGCCTTGTCAAGGAGGAGTTTACACTGCTTTAAGTCAAATGATAAAGGGCAAACAACCAGGTTGACTTCAGGGGGGCTGAAAATAAACACAGCCTACATCTCAGCTTTCCAACAGGAGTGTGAACAATGTCATGAAGTAAACCCCCAAACTAATAGGAACTATTGCAAATATATAAAGAAATAACCACTGAAAATTGTTCCAACATGGATCAAATGCATAGATTTATGGGTGTAACAGAAAATACTGTCCTTTTGGAAAGTCAGTTAGTACTTCTTTTCACCCCTTTGGACCTGTCTGGTAATAACCAGCATATACATATATATACAGCATATACACACAAGTAGCTACACCTATTTTGTCTAAGTGTAATCCTGTCTTACCTGGCAAGTCCATATCGACGTGATAATGAAGCCATCATCTCTGAAGACATTGAAGATTTCAATGATCCCTCGTGAATAACCAAACACAGAGATACTAGCATCTGACACTGCCAAGTTAAATGTGAGGTAGTCAGTGGGCTGCAGAAGATGTCTTTGTTTATATAGAACAAAAATCACAATGCTATTTCCAAACCAGGACAGCCAACCTGGGAAAAAAAAAAGAAATCTATGAATCAAAAAGCAAATAAAGGAAGAAACAATTCAGTATGTAAATGCGTGATGTCTCTTCTTTTTGTTCGATTAGAAACATATTAAACCAGATTATCCATTGGAAAACCTATGCATGAAGCCTTTTTAAGTAGCTGGGTACATTTCAGAAGCAGAAATGAGTGAATAAATCTGGCAATAAAAGAGAATAAACATGAAGAGCTGCTGCTGCATTTGTCAAAGACCCACCATTTAAGGTCCTAGAGAAGTGTTTTTTTTCTCACCTAGATAGATGAAACTCATGAAAAGTAACAGCTGGGAAAAAAAAAAAGGAGGAAAGATGGGTAGAGCAGAGCAGAGACGACAAACAATCTGCAAAAAGCTGCAGTTGTTTAGGGGCATTGTATGTGACAAGGAACATGGAAAGTTCATACACATAGCCAGAGAGCTGCTTTACAACTCTCTCGAAGTGCAGCTTAATGCGATTAAGTTTCTTCTCTTAGAACACTCTATGATTTCCTTGCAGCAAAGCTGATAGGAATATTTTTCAGTTATACATCTGACAATTTATATGAAGAAAGCATTTACAACAGACCTTTTGAAAGCTTTAAAGTCCTTATTTATTTTTAAAGAAGGTCGTGTTTTCTCTTACTGTCCAGGAAGAGAGATGCTCGACATGTACATATCTAGTTACATGAAGAAAATGAAAGGGAGTTAACTGCAAACCTGGCAAGAGTCAGCCTATTTCTTGTTGGAGAGACCTAGAGTTTCCAAATGTGCAAGGCTATTGTCCCCCCATCAGTGCAAGACCTTGATAGTATGCGTCCTCCTTTTTCAAATGATATAGACATGCAGAATCAAATGACTTTCAACAAAATGTTTACTCATAAGCATCAGGCTCAGTATGGAAAATCGGGTATAGCCAGTGAAGGGGATGGTTCCAGGGTAGCTGCTAGAGTGGGGCAGCAGGTTGGGCAGCACCAGCTCCCCATTGTCCCTTATCTGTCACTGCTGACATAGGTGGCCTCACTTTACCTTGGTAACTTAGAGCAAAACACCATCTCCTTTGAGTGCCTGCAGCATAATGGCATTGCCCAGCGTCTCTGGATATTCAAAGGAGTTCACAAGATGAAAGATGGCTGATAGGTTTGATGCTGTAGCAAGAGGGCAGCCGCCTTACTTCAGGAAGCATTAACAACCCCGTATGCCAGGAACCCTGTGGTTTGCAGCTTGGCTGCCTCAGCTTGGAAGGGAGGGGAGGAAACATAATTTACTAAAGAGCTTTCGAACTGGGAAGAGATGACGTGTTGGCATGTGGTATTAATCAGAAATAGTCTCTGGTGTAATGATACACTGAAATACATACATATATTTTATATATATCTCATTATAAGGATAAGATCAACAATAATAAATTCAACTTATTCTGGCCACCAGGTGACAATGTTTCTTAATCAAATCTCATCTCAAATGGCTGTGTGCACTTTAAGTCAGCAATTGTTTCTGACTTCTGTCTGAGTCTAGGTATTATAAATAGGCAGAGCAGGGCACTGCGGGATGGCAGCTTTGAGAACGCATTAGTTTGCAGTGCAGATATGATGGTTTCATTGCTTGCGTATGTCAGCTCCACCTTCTGTAAAGTAAGACAGTTTTCAAGGCAGTAGGCATGGAAACATTTTCCCTGTCAATATGAAGACAAGGTGCTTTTAAAATGGCAGACAAAATAAAATGGCATCTCCTCTGTAAATAGCAAAGTTTTGTCAACACAGTGTATTGGATAAGAGGGCTACTCTTACAGCGTAAGACACCTGCACCTCCTGGGAACTTGCAGAGCCAATTGCCCCAGCCTGGAGGGTAAGGGAGCTTTCACTCACAGTATCTTAAGGAAGAAATTAAGCAAAACATCATGTAAAAACACAATATATTTTTTAGATGGAGGTGACAGAGACACGGTATTTGTGAAAAATCTTTAGAACTACATTCACACACTGAGGTTGGGGATGATGGAAGCATTGAGGGAGATAAGTTTACAGAGCAAGTATGATTTCTGCAGGTAGGCACAATCTTTTCAGGTGGAGAACCAGCACTGGCATATCCAGTCCCTAAAATGTCAGATCTGTCTGGGTAGGAGACCATATTAATACTGTGATAAGAAACCTGGAGGAACCCAATCCTCAGTAAATTGCAGAGTAACAAAACCAGTGGTCCGACCAAAAGAACCAAATGTCTACCCTCCCCCAAACCGTAACATCACAACAGGTAAAAAATTGAAAGTGCCATGCAGAGGAAGCCCAGCAATAGCTCTGACACTCTCAGCGAGGGCAGGGATCTCTTCAACTGCTTTACAGGTGTTATGTGCCTCAGAGTAGATCACAGGCAGATAAGGAGCCCAGAGAGAAACCTCTGGATTTTGAAGTGCTGTAAGGCCTTGCTATGATCAGGTGGCATCTTGAAACAGCGGATAGAAAGGGAAGAGCTGAGGGACCTCGTTTCATTTTTCTTATTTGCAAGCTGCCACTCACAAGAGTATACAATAAAAAAATAAAACCCAGACCCCAAATCTAACCCCAGCATCCTAAGGCAATCCTGGTGAGAAAGGACAGGGTCCAACAGAGGTCAAAATGTGGCTGAGAGAGAAAAAATAGCAGAAAGAAGAAACTGAACACTTCCAGCTGACATAAGGTTCAGAGAGGAATCACCACATTTTCTTCATAAGCTGTAACGCTGTCTGATATGGCTGCTCATCAAGAGATGCTGGACCTTCTGAAGTGGCAAAACACAGATCATGTATAATTACTGTAGTTTTTTAACACAGGACAGGACTGAGAACAGCTACTATGAGACTGGCAGTATCATAGAATCACAGGATGGTTTGGGTTGGAAGGGACCTTAAAAGATCATTCAGTTCCAACCCCCTGCCATGGGCAGGGACACCTTCCACTAGGCCAGGTTGCTCAAAGCCCTGCCGATCCTGGCCTTCAGCTCTGCCAGGGATGGGGCACCCACCGCTTCTCTGGGCAACCTCTTCAGCGTCTCACTATCCTCATAATAAAGAATCTTTTCCTAATAGCTAATCTAAAACTCCCCTCTTTCAGTTTAAAGCCATTCACCCTTTTATTATCCCTGTATGCCCTTGTAAAAAGTCCCTCTCCAGATTTTTGTACAGGCCCTCATTAGTGTTGAAAGGCTACTCTAAGATACCCCCTGAGCTTTCCCTTCTCCAAGCTGAAGAAGCCTAGGTCTCTCAGCCTGTCTTCACAGGAGAGGTGCTCCAGCTCTCCAACCATCAATTAAATGAGTGTTGATAAATGCTAAACATTGAACATCTAAGGAATAACCTTTCTCCTTTGACACCACAGAAAAGTACTTGGTATTACATTTCAGACATCAGGACTTAGAAGAAATAGGATGGACAGCAATATTAAAAATGTTGTATTGCCCTTATATAATTCAGTAGTAATCCTTGTCCTAGAATAATACACCCTAATAAAGCGTTTAAATCAACAGATGTTGCAAGTGCTCCACAAAGGAAGTTGGTGCTGTTACCCATGCTTTTTAGGGGAGGCACAGGAAGCCTGCCAAACAAGCTGGTGGTAGTCAGGAACCAAAACCCTATCAAACAAAGTCCTCTATCTGCATGCTGTCTGCCAACCTGAGCAAAGAAAACACTGACAAGAGTGTCTGGGGATATTAAAAATCTTTCTGATGGAAGTGACTGAGAACAGAGATTGTTTAACTTTAGGAATAGCTAAGAGGGAGTACAACAGGTTTACAAAGGTTTCTGCCAAATCACTCCATACTGAGCATCCATTCCCCTATTTTTCTCTCATATACCTGAGATGGTATTTGAACGAAAAATAAGCACCCAAGGATGCATGCAACTTTATCGTTAACATTCAATTTATGTTTTGCAGAGTTAAATTTGATACAAGGGAACTGATAACTCCAAGCCAGTCAACCAATAGATGGCTGTGTCTGTGCCCAGATAAGATAGGTTATTCTTATTAGACATTGTTGCATGGTCTTTACTTGTAAAGCCTAGCAAGAATGAATTAGAAAAATGGGTTTTATGACACACCCATCAGCAGTTTAAAATATACAGGGACCTTTAAGTGGACAATCTCAATAAATGAGGGCAAAAGGTGAAGGCTCGGTGTTACAAGACAAGCTATGCTTTCCCTTCAGCAAATAACTTTATCTCTAGGACAGAAATTGGATTGAGCATCTATATATAGAGCAGGCATGAATGAAGTGAATTACTGATTTAACTACCTACACACAAGCATTAATGTCTATCTGAAGAGGCCTGTTGTAAATGATTTTCAGACTAGAAATCTTTATTTAAAACAGGGATAAAATCTAGGGAATTTGCAAAGCTGTCATTAACTACTGCAACTGTGAAGTGAACCTGTTCCATTTTCAGTCTTCACTGCTAATTATACATACACATTATCTTATCCAGGGCATATTGCCCATTTTGGCAAGAAGGAGAAGAGTCATCATGTTTTAGACTTGACAAAGTGTGGAGAGATTATTTGTTCAATATAGGCAATATTATTGGTATATGAATGCTTTGTGACTAGCTTGTTTCCTTTCCCACCTTCTCAGATTTATCTGGCAAGCAATGTCCCAAAATAGCACTCATTCTGTCACTTGTCAAATAATAGTTTACTATTGCGATGTGGAAACATGCAATTTAAAAGCATCTTTGGGTCTTGCTTGTTCCAGTTTTCTAATGGGATTGGTAATGCTCTCAGTGTTGTTTGCTGATATAAGCACTCACAAAAAGTCAAAATCTGTTCTCTAATAAATTATCTCCTACTGACTTAAAGTTTCCTTTTACGCCAAGCATTCACTCTAACAGTTCCAGTTAACTGTGAAAATAGAGGAAATGAGCACAGAACAAATTGCATATATATGCAGAAATGAATGATTTATTTGAGAATTCCTATCAATAATTATGAAGAAGAAACATTTAACTTTTTCCCCCAGGTCTATGTTTGACTTAGCTAGCAGCTGTAGACAGAACTTTTAACGTCACACCTAATAATTTAAACTATACAAGGATTTTCCATGGTACCAGGCCACCCAGGGCTTAGGCAAAAAGATGAAATGCTAGCAGTAGGAGGAGCTCTCTTTTGTCTGTCAAAGACAGTTCTGAGCTCATGGAAGGGAAGGGTGAAAACACAGTGTTGCCTTCAGAAAGGGGATTCTGAGGCAGCTGACCTAAACCAGTAGCTGCTGTCACTTGCAGTTAGCCCCTCTAAGAGCACTATGATGCTCATGGCTTGGGGATTGGCATTGCATTTTCCCCCCACTTTGCTGATCCCCTGGCCAAAGCATTAGCAAGGAGAACGACGAAATGGTGAGCTGGGTGCCAAGAAGTATTGCAGTGATTTCAAAATCCATCAGCAGTTGCAAAAAGCACTCGAGCACTTTGATGCTGGTTTGCTTGTGACATTAGCCTGTGATATCTTTTCCAGCACAGGCTTTGAGCTCAGGTGTCCATGCAGTATGCTGAGGACCCTCCTGTTTGGATCTGTTATAGCCTGCCTGGAGTATGTTGTATGCCACACACATCAGTGTCTTGTCTGTCCCATATGACATCTGCCCTACTTATGACACGAGAATTCCAGAAGGGGACATGTAAAGAGGCCTCATGTCAGCAAAAGGTGTTAGATCACGGCTCTTGGATAGTCATGCCACCTGTAAAGATGTGCCACTGTGGGAAGACTTGGCCAAAACCCCGAAAGTTTGCTTGGACTTTATCTTGAGAAGGTGAAGAGATTCAGAGGAACTCCATCTTCTGGGTAAGTGTTAACACCAACCACATACAGCCCTTTGGTGCTGGAAACGTACATTGAAATTCACAAAAAAATGCACTGGTGTACTTAAATTCAAAAGAGAAGAAAACATGTAGCAGTGTCAGAAGTGTAATCACTGAAACTGTTTTCCAAGGCAACAAAAAACCCAAACATATTAAATATGAACATCTTTGGGACTTTGTATAAGGAAGTACCCATCAAATACTGCAAATGCAGATTGTCTTTCCACATCCTTAAGGAAATGCAGGTATGAGAAGGTAACACGCAGAATGGCCTTTGGTCTCTACTGCCAGAAAGGCAAAAGGGCGTCTGTGTAACAGAGCACTTTGGTCTGCTACATATCTGCTCCCCAGATAGACTGAGGTATTGGTGTACACAAAACTAACAGCTGGAAATTGTTATGGTTGGTGCTTGCGGAAGTGCGGCAGTAGAACTTTGAAGAGTAAAAGACGTGAGGACTGGTTACATACACTGCACAAGAACTGCAACTTGAGTCTTGCATCTAGAGGTAAGTTTCAAGAATAGCAGGTATAATATGCCAAGCACTTGTAAGCTTGCCAGAAGGATCTGTAGCAATTAAAACCTAACAAACAACCTAAAAGCTCAGGCACGTAGGTACTTTAAAAAGTATTTGCTAGGTGTGGAACCATTAGGAAGCAGCAATCACCTCTGTTGGTCAATTGATATAGAAGGATTTTGAACTACCAGTGTGATGCAGAGGTGTCCTGGGTTCATCAGTAGCAGTCATTTTTCCCCTTCTTACTAGCTGGTACACTGCTGTGGTTTTGACTTTCAGCCTGAGAACAGCACTGATAATACCGATGTTTTTAGTTGCTGCTCAGTAATGTTTACTCCAACCGAGGACTTTGTGAGTCTCATGCTCTGCCAGGGAAGAGAGGAAGCCAGGAGGAAGCAGAGACATGACACCTGACCCAAACTAGCCAAAGGGGTATTCCATACCACAGCACGTCATGCCCAGTATATAAACCGGGGGCAGTTACCTGGAAGGGCTAGATCACTGATTGGGTAGGACTGGGTATTGGTCAGTGGGTGGTGAGCAGTTGTATTCTCTTCCCTTGTTATTTCCTTTATCATTACTATTACTGGTGGTAGCAGCAGTGATTTGTGTTATACCTTAGTTACTAAACTGTTCTTATCTCAACCCGTGGGAGCTATATTCTTTCGATTCTCTTCCCCATCCCTCCGGGAGCAGAGGGATGAATAAGGTGGGGAGTGAGCAAGCGGCTGGGTTTAAACTATGACAAGAGGCAACACTAAGAGGCTTCAGTAGAGCTGGGGAAGTGTAAATACTGTGAATGGCAATGGTAAGACCTTGCCTGGGTGCAGCATTCAGCCCTGGCTATAAGTTAAAAAAAAAAAGGTGTCCAGGATGTAAAAGACAGTGTAAAAGGTGATAGGCTGGGATGACAGGGGAAAAGATATCAATATTATGGCAGGAGCTAAATAAATTATATGTATAGTAAATATGTATAATTATATATAAATAAATTATTATTTAAAAAAACCCTAGACAACCAAACTAAAAACCAACAACCCTTGCTTATAATATAGGAATGCAAAGGTTGAATACAGGGTATGATTGCTCCTTCAGGAAAACAGATTGGCTGTAGGTGTTGACTGAAGGCAAAAAAAAAAAAAAAAAAGGAAAAAAAAATGAATGGAGAGACAAAACCAGTATAAATTTGATGTGATCACTTTAGCTAAGTGTATATGGAAAGGCTCCTACCCAACAGAGAAACAAAATCAGGAACAGGCTGTCAATTGGAAAAGTGGTAGCAACACCAAAGGAACCCTAGCCAGTTAAATGACAGAGCATAATAGGTTCGTAAATGAGATTATATATTGCCACAGCAGGCGACTGGCCTTGCTGACCTAAGATGTTCCTTATAGTCTTAAGTGCAACTGATTAATTCTTTAGCTGATGCTGCAGCCATTTCCCAGCCATTCATGAAGGGATACGCAGATGTGAACAGACTGGGGATAAATTGGAACAAGTCTGATTTATCTTATGGCCACTCTTCTAATTAAGTCTCCTAAGATAGAAGCCATATATTTTTCTACTAGAATCTCTGTTTTTATTCTAAACACAACCTTTTCCTCACTGGTTCGTATAGACAAAAAGAATCTCATGTAAACTTATTACAACACTTAGCATTTTATATTGTAACTTACATAGACCTTTCTCAAGGACAAGCTGAGCTAGTAAGCTACTTGAAATATGTAATAAGCTAAGAAAAAAACCTGTTTAGATCAATCATTTAAAAACTGAAATATTTTTGTATATGTTCCTTAGAAGAACAGATTTAATAATTCTTACATTTTCTTGTATTTTCCTGTGAGGAAAAATGCTGGGAATTTTGATTACCTAGCAACCATGCATTCTTTGGAATTTCATAAAGTTTCCTTGTAGCCTACAGTGAGTCAGCCCCACATAGACAATATCTAAACAAACAAGTCAAAATTGCGTTGGGATCAAGGTGAGTTCATATTGGGTGCCATTTTCAAACCCTTATCATACGCTTACAATAGCTGCGCTGTAGAAGGACCAAAGTAAACACACGGTACTGTGGCTGCTAACACAGGATAATGTTCTAGTATGTGGATCTTTCACAGATCCTGCTTGAAAAAGTTAATTTCAATGTGTATCAAATGTTTAAATTAAGAGCAGTACAAATAGTTAAAAAATGTTGAAAACAGTTAAAAAGAAGTTGAAAATACAGAACCATACTTTCTGTCTCTGAAGGGGGTAATTGTAGGATGCCAGCTAACCTTCAGCAGTCAAAATTGGAAATCACGGAACATTAACTCAGTGCTACCAAGACACGAGAAGACACAGTAGTATCACATACTTCTGGTAAGGTACTTTAAAAATCTTCCTACATATTAAGTTTAGTGAACATTAAAGTTTACAGGCTTGACTACTCTTTTTTTCCCCTCAAGATTTCTACATTGGTTACAAATCTCCTTTTCACAAAAGAAAGCTGTACCTCTGTTGTCTTCTAATAGCTGACGAGTTGCATTTTCTAACATCCTGTTTTGTTAGGGATGGAACCCAAATGAATCACTTTGAACTTGACACCAAACTCTAGGAGCTTCCTTCCACACCCAAGCTGAGAACATACCTAAAGCCAGTAGGTAGAAACCTATGATAGTCTCTCCTTGCTCTGTTACAGCTGCCTCTCTGCTCAGGAAACTGATGTTGTTGTTCCTCCAGGGTGCCTGTGAAGAAAACTGGACAGACATTTTCAGCGGAGATTGTGACTCAGAAATTGCCCTTTCTTCAGTGTGTCCTGGTGAAATAAAATGGCTCCAGCCTTTTCCTCAGTTTCTGCTCCCTGTACTGAAGAGAGCTCTTCAGTGAGACTAATGATCTAAAGAAGGAAATCTCAAGGGACAGGAGCTTTGCAGCCTTCTGACCTGTTCTTCACTAATCCTATCTATTAATACAGTCTGTGAATCTGTGGCCAGCCGAAGACAGCAGATTTCCTTATATCCTTATTACAGCTACATGCAGAAACCTTTAATGATGAGTGTGTATCTGACAAAAAGAAAACTTGCTTTAAAACAGGGCAATACCACATAAACTACAGGCTCACAGGGACACCCACAAACGGGGAGCATATCGGTATGTTGCCAAAAAGCAGTACTTTTGTCTTTTTGCTTTCACAGAAGACCAGCAGGGGTTTAGTTCAAATGAAATTAATGAAAAATCTTACACTGATAAAAAAAAAAAAAAGAAAGAGGAAAGTGGCACAGTAAAAAACTGCAGGGAGGGATCACTGCCTGATAAAGTGACTTTAATGTAGCAGAAACAATCAGCTATGAAGTTACTTTACCAGCAGGATAGTTGCTAATTGAAAAAGAAGGGAAGATAATTTCCAGTACAGCTTGAAAGAAAATAAAGTAAGTTTTTTGAATTGTATTTTTAGACTGCTAAGCACCCTCCAATCTAGCGTGTGCCAAGTAAAGTTGGATTTAACAACACTGTTCTAAAAAATGGGAAGCCCTATTATTGAAGAGACATATCACATGTGATTTAAGTGAGTCAGTTTGGAGTATTTGTAGTCTTTACTGAGGCGGTCATGATTGTATTTCAGATATGGCCTCTGTCACCAGTCAGGCTGTAGTCATCATTAAAACATTTGAGACTGAATTAATTCAACTGAGGCAGCAAAGCATTCCTGGTGAGCAACAGAGTCTTGGCTGCGCTGACGTCCCTGTGTGCCTCTTTGTGCCCAACCATCTTGTACTTTCCCACCCCAGGGCAGCAAATCGGCACCTGTGGTGGCACCCAGCTGAAGGAAGCAAAGCACCCCACTGGGAATCTCACTGGGCTGGTTTCATCCCTCCTGAGGCAGATTGATCCCCTCCTATCAAGCTTTCTCTATGTTTGTTATGGTAGCCTCAACATGAGACAGGGAAATAAAGGCGATGTGACAAGAATAAAAGGTGAGAGCAATTCTTTACAGCGAGAAGGAGAAATAACCTCATTGTAGTGAAAGACATTAACCTTCCAGCTAATGGTGAGGACAGGGACTCACTTCACTGAAGTCCCTTGCAAGGGTGCTAGGCTTGACTAGTCCCTGACTATCTTGCTCTTCTACCAGTCACTGGAACACTGCACTCTGTTTCTCGAACCTAAAGTCTGCAGCATGGCTCTGGCAGCTCCCACAGATCCCATTTAAGCAGCCAAACGGTGTGATTCTCCTATTCACTAGCCACAGCCCACCTCTTGCTGACTTTCTGTAGAGACCTCTTCCTATGTCTGTCTACAGGCAGCTGGAGTTTCACCCTAACGAGCCTCCTAAACCACACTGCTTATCAGACTGTGACAGAGTGACCTGGGACTTACCCTGTGGCAGGTTTCTACACCACAGGCAGTGCTGATGGTAGAGCATCCTTGCTGATCACTTACCCTTATGCACAAACAGTTTCTCCATGGCATCTGGCACAGGTCAAAAGTCTGAGTTCGGCCTGTTGTCACACAAATGGCAGTGCTCATGGCTTTGATTAGACAGGGACGGAGACAACCAGCAGAGAGTATTTTTCATGCAAGCCATTCAAGGAAACTGCATGATCTACATACGTGTGACCTTTAGGCACAAGCACTTTAAATGATAATAAAGTAACAATGATAATTATTTCCTTTTTGCTACAGTAAAAGACAAATCATACTATTTGCCTTGAACTCCTGAACTTTTATTACTTTTCCCAGCTACATGTTTCTTTCATATAAACACCGCAGCTCCATGGACACTTCAACTTTCCGTTTAAATGAGAAAGTCTTCTGCCAAGCTTTGCGCATGTTAATAATAATGAGATGAGAACAAACAAACAGAGACTTTGGATATCAAGGAAAGGAAAAATAAATCAGGATGAAATGTTCTCCTTGGTCAAGCAACGCTTTTGATGATTTCCCCCCTACCCCCTTCTTCACACACTTGGCCTGCTTGCAGTTTTCTCCTTAACCCACTCCCTCCTGTGGCATCCTTCAATAAGGGGCAGATACTTTACAAACTCCTGTGGTTTGTTTCATGTGTCCACAGGTCACTGTGCCTCCAAATGAGAGGAAAGCTCCCTCTGCACGGTACAGTCACTTCATTTCATGTCTCTCAGTGCTTTGGTGTTGACCAATTCACTGGCCTCACTGAGATTATCCCTGAGTGCCTCTATCATCTTTGTGAAGTGCTTTGGAAAGATTAGAGCAGTATATGCTGCAGGCAGTTTCATAAAAAGGAGAAGAAAACTACGCCACTGTGGTGATAGGGAAAAATTACTGTGTTCAACACAGCTGTGGGAAGGCAACTGAAAAAATTATTTGGACATGAAAGGACCCTGAAGTGCCCCTTTCCTAAATCTGTAGGAGCTACATGTTGGCTCCACAGAAGGGACAGGAGCTGTGCAAACATGCCTTGGGAGACTGGTACAGTGATCCTGCTATCTGCTACCTCTGCTTGCCCAAACCTCTCATGGGTGTGTTTCTCCCCAGTGCAACCTGCCCGCCATCAGCTGCAGGAAAAGAAGTTGCTGTAGTGCCCAACACCTGCCCATAAAGGCTTTCTCTCAGCCAGTGATCCTATCCCATGCCAAGTCAGGCAGGGGGCACACAGGTCTGGGAATGGCACAACCAGCACAAGTGGACTAGGGTCAACTGTGCACACTATCCTGCCGGCTGAAACCTGACCTCACAAGGCAGAATGTGGATTTTAATACCATCAGTAAGCCACATTGTCAAGTTCAACAGAAGCTGAAACTTCTATGCTATGTATAGGAGAATATAAGATATTAATACTTGTGGCTACACTTGAGGCTTTACTGCAGCTGTTAGTGGAAGGTTAATGAAGGAAAAAACCCTCCAAAGCCACCAATACGTCAGCATACATGATTAAAGTGAGTGATGAAATGACTAGGTTATGACACAACAGGTTAATAAAGCCCATTTTATGGACACTGCAAACCGACAAATGGTCTCTGAGGCTACAGGCAAAGCCAATTTAGAGCGGATATAAGCTGGCAGGTAGCTCCTATTTGGGCTGCTAAAAATGTGCAGCAGCCTGTTAATCCCTATCCAACCCTCTAGACGCTTTCAAAGTGACATATATACCAGCACAGCAAGGCAAGTATCACAGCGGCATTAACTGATACAGTTTACTTGATACAGTACAGTTACATCAGAGTTCAGTTTACCAACTGCTCCCATTACATCATAACATAAAAATCCCAAGAATTAACATTTGTATGTGACAGAGAACATATGATTTATGTTTGTAACAAGCACCTGCTTTCCCAGAGGACAACCGAGAATGTGGCAGTTGCCAAAGAAATGATTTTGTTAGAAACGTGGTGTAAGTTCTTACAGTGCTATTTTTGCATGATACCTGTTACACATGGATTAAGAAAGGGACAAAAGAGGGAGGAGGTAAAAGGAAAAACTTGCAGAAGGTATGGGTTACAATAAACCATAAGCAAATAGAAATCTATTTTGTGGAATAAAAACACATTTTTGTCACTGGAAGGCATAAAATTTCATGAAATTTTGCAGAAATATGAATGGGGATTTCAAGGAAAATCCAACAGTAAATTAGTAGGAACATCTCTACATAGATATACCCTTTTTAAATTTTCATTTCTACTTCACATTTTTCATTAGACTATTCACTATAATAAAAAAGCTGTCAATATCTAACAAGACATCGCTTAGTCTCGCAAAGAATAATCATGCAATGATGAGTTATGCCTGTAGATTTCATTGAGGTAGTCAGAAAATGCATTTCATAATAGTAACGGGTGATTTTTCCAAAATCAGATCTCATGCTTGTTCACTGTTTCCGAGAAAATAGATTTGTTGAAATGATTTGCACAGTGGCTCTTCTAACACTCACTGAAATAAAAGAAAAAACTCCTGCAAACAAATCAGGTCAGTAATGCCTAAAACATGTCAGCCTGGAGAAGAGAAGGCTGCGTGGAGACCTCATAGCAGCCTTCCAGTATCTGAAGGGAGCCTACAGGGATGCTGGGGAGGGACTCTTCATTAAGGACTGTAGTGATAGGACAAGGGGTAATGGGTCAAAACTTAAACAGGGGAAGTTTAGATTGGATATAAGGAGGAAATTCTTTACTGTTAGGGTGATGAGGCACTGGAATGGGTTGCCCAGGGAGGCTGTGAATGCTCCACCCCTGTCAATGTTCAAGACCAGGTTGGACAAGGACTTGGATGACATGGTTTAGTGTGAGGTGTCCCTGCCCATGGCAGGGGGGTTGGAACTTGATCTTAAGGTCCTTTCCAACACTAACTATTCTACGATTCTATCATTCTATGAATGAGTGAGATTGACTATTCTAGGTGCATAACACTTAGAATAGCTCACCTGTAAACTCTCTTGTTGCAAATGTTCACCTGATGGTAACATAGGAGCCTGCAATTTTATAGCAGAAAACCACATCTGGAATATTTGAATTGAAGAGTCATCATAATGTGAAATGTGCACAACCATTAATGTTTCAAATCATGCCCATTTGACCCTGGGCTGTTCCTTTGCTGTGACATTTTAGCAGGAAAACAAATGGACTCAATGCATTCTCTAGCTGAATATCCAAACAGCATTTCGGCTCTTGTGTTAGGTTACTTGACAACTTCAGCTAAAGAAATTATTACATCATGTAATTAATATATTGTAAAATCTATGCTTCTGCCATGACATTAATGGAGTTTAGCCTACTCTCTTTCATACTTTACTCTCATTCTCATCAATCCTGAAAGCTAATGTTTCTCTGAGGGATTGTGTTCTGTAGCTTCTGTCAGATCTAGAAAATTACCTGTTAGAAAAAATGTTTAGTTAGTGCCTATTACTGCAGTATATAGCTTGAAATTAACAATTTCTCGGGGAACACTGTGTTTAAATTGATGGCAGTATGAAAACAGACTATTTTGCAGCTTCATATGTATGCTATTTTCATATTCAAAGACAATTCCTTGTGCAGGTTAGGTGTCTGGTGCTTTGTATTATTTAAACTCTCTGTTCTGACCTGAACATAAACTGGGTAGGTTAGGTGATGCTAAAGAAAACTAACACCTTCTGGGCAGCTGAATCAGTTCATGGGAGAGAGCAGTGAAGGCTGGGAAGACCTGCTTCTGAGATGACAGTTTTCAGGGGAAGAGAGGGGACCAGGAACTCTCAGTAGCCAATAAGGAAGAGTAGAAATTTGGCTGGAAGGCAGGATCCTCAATGTGGCTCAGGGGAATTCAAGATTTGAGCATTTTTATTTCCAACCTGTCTTCATGAGTTGCACTGGGATTTTTGGGGGGGACTTAAAAGGGCCCACACAAACACCAAACATGTTATTGCAGTTCCTGCTCTAGCAAAACTTGCATTTTTTACTTTAAAAGCCTTCTAGTCATCCTTGGTGAGCTCATTATAACAGCACATTCA
Source organism: Neopsephotus bourkii (assembly GCF_033783945.1). Lineage (NCBI taxonomy): Eukaryota > Metazoa > Chordata > Aves > Psittaciformes > Psittacidae > Neopsephotus > Neopsephotus bourkii. Next base: position 7,123,438 of record NW_026901776.1, on the reverse strand, counting down.
GACAAACCTACTTCAAAGCAGTGACAGACTGTCACTGGAGCAATTTTACTGTGATGCAGCAGCACTTCAGTGCTCTCCAACTGAAAGAGGACCCAAGCCAGAGTATCATTTTTCCACAAATATGGGTTTGCATCTTATAATATTCCTGCAACCTCATACAGAATTAAAGGGCATTACAAATATTGTGAACCATGGAAACTGATCCTTACAAACAGGATCAAAACCCAAAACTCCAAGTAACCCTTCACAGTCAGATACAGAATCATAGAACAGTTAGGGTTGGAAAAGACCTTAAGATCACCTAGTTCCAACACCCCTGCCATGGGCAGGGACACCTCACACTAAACCATGACACCCAAGGCTCTGTCCAACCTGGCCTTGAACACTGCCAGGGATGGAGCATTCACAACTTCCTTGGGCAACCCGTTCCAGTGCCTCACCATCCTTACAGTGAAGAATTTCCTCCTTATATCCAATCTAAACTTCCCCTGTTTAAGTTTTAAACCATTACCCCTTGTCGTGTTACTACAGTCCCTAATGAAGAGTCCCTCCCCAGCATCCCTATATGCCACCTTCAGATACTGGAAGGCTGCTATGAGGTCTCCATGCAGCCTTCTCTTCTCCAGGCTGAACAGTCCCAACTTTCTCAGCCTATGTTCCCATGGGAGGTGCTCCAGCCCCCTGATCATCCTCGTGGCCTCCTCTGGACTTGTTCAACAGTTCCATGTCCTTTTTATGTTGAGGACACCAGAACTGCACACAGTACTCCAACTGAGGTCTCACAAGAGCAGACTAGAGGGGCAGGATCACCTCCTTCGACCTGCTGGTCATGCTCCTTTTGATGCAGCCCAGGATATGGTTGGCTTTCTGGGCTGCAAGCACACACTGAAGCCGGCTCATGTTCATTTTCTCATCAACCAACACCCCCCAAGTCCTTCTCTGCAGGGCTGCTCTGAATCTCTTCTCTGCCCAGCCTGTAGCTGTGTTTGGGATTGCTCCGACCCAGGTGTAGGACCTTGCACTTGGCACGGTTAAACTTCATCAGCCCACCTCACAAGCGTGTCAAGGTCCCTCTGGATGGCATTCCTTCCCTCCAGTGTATCAACCGAATCACACAGCTTGGTGTCATCGGCAAACTTTCTGAGGGCGCACACAATCCCACTGTCCATGTCAGCGATGAAGATGTTGAACAAGACCGGTCCCAACACCAATCCCTGAGGGACACCACTCGTTACTGGTCTCCAGTGTGGACATTGAGCCATTGACCACAACTCTTTGCATGCAGACATCCAGCCAGTTCTTTATCCACTGAGTGGTCCACCTATCAAACTGATGTGTCTCCAATTTAGAGACAAGGACGTCATGTGGGACAGTATCAAATGTTCAGTACAGAACATGCCTGGTGGCTGCTAGTTGAAAAGAGCATTTTATTATGAATTACTGTGAACAAAGGATGTGAAATTAATTCCTTAGGTGCTGGTTCGAAAGACAAAAAAAAAAAAGTTTTTTTTCTGCTTACTAAATTCTGATGTATGCTATAAGAGGCAGATGAACTGTCACTTTGATTCAAGAAATCACTCTCGGTAGAAAAGGCAAAAAAACCACCCCAGCATTTCATGTGTCGGCAGGGCTTCAATGACAGGAGAATCTCAAAGTTGCATTCTAGGGACTAAGCAAGCTATTGCAAATTTGGAAAAATTTGGAAAACTAGAGAATTATACAGACAAAAAAAAAAAAAAAGAAAAGAAAAGAAAAAGGCAGCATTAAGCATCTCAAAGTATTTAAAAAAAATAAAGAATACTAACATGGGAAAAAGTTTCAAGAATAATTCAATAAAACACACACTTCTGGCACTACCCTTCTCCCAGGTGTTATACTTACCCTTCCACTCTTTCTCTTGAAAGTCTCTGGATTGTTGGCCTCTTTCAGGGGGAAGGTTACAGAGAGTCATCAGTTTCCTTATGATTTTGATGCGAGGAGGTGGTAGAGGTTTCTCCCTCTTCTTTGCCAGGAGGAACATGATGTTGAAGCTGCTGATTTCTTCCTTTTATTTCTAAGGTCCACCTGGGGCTATTTCTGTGCATTTTCTTTCATGCTTTACAACTTGCTCTTTTTATTTGGTCTGCAACTCCACATTATGTGTGAATGTCCTATGTAAAAGGTATCTTAGGTATATTGCATAGTTCTTTTCTCTTTTCTTTGCTACCTGTATGCTGGTTTTGCTGTGCTCCTGGCTTTACGTTTAATTGTTTAGTGCTGAGCTGTTCATAGCCCTGAGCTGACCGCCCTCTTCCTTTATACTCCCATGGCTGCACTCCTCTCCCCAGCACACTGGGACTGGGACTGACTGCCACAGGCAAGTCCTTCACACCCAGGGCAGGCCTACAATCTCCTACATCAAAACATTAAGACAGTGTCATAAATATTTCATTCTACGTAGAATAACTACTTGCTGTTCCTGGTTGTACAATTGTGGTTATATCCCAGGGTTATATATATATAAAAATCCAGTAAGTAAAGCAGATCAGGAAACAGTCACTTGATAATTAAAAAATGCCACTGTCACAGCTAAGCCATCTAAAACAAAGTTTCAGGCTTTGCAATTTGAAGCAAAGCAAGCCTGACATGCCTTAATACTGCAATGTTAGCGCATAGCCTGTGGCGTATAACTAGCAGCAGCAATAACTGTATTTGTAGGCTACAGGTTACACAGGTCAGACAGTAGCTAGATAGAGCTGCCTTGGCTTCATTGAACTTTTGTTCATTCATATAAAACTTGCAGAGCAAAGCAAGTCTCCTGCTTAATTCCCTCTATTCTTGTCCGGTATCAAATTATGCACAGATTGATTCTGGCCACTTTGAAAAAAGTGTGGGTTTCTTTTTTGATGATGCTTTTGCTTTCCATGCTTAGCCCCAACATCCAAACTAGCAAAACAACACAGACTTTTATCTTAACCTGTTCGTAAGGGATTGTGTGCAGGCAGCATAAATGAGAGCAAACCCCAAGGCACTGTGCTTTCATTTCATTGCCTTTGCCACCTTGTCTGAAAGCTGAGCCTTCGAGGATTCTCTCTTAATTCCTTTAATTTAATTTGTGCTTGCCTTGCACAAAACATTTAGAAGTTAAAAGGTAATAAGATTCACACTCTTCAACTCCCCCTTCAAATCTCAGATATGCTAGCTTCCTAAAACTTCCATTCAAATCAATGAGCTTTCCAAGGACTTAGCCACAATTAGAATCTAATCCTGGATTAAGAGAATACACCACAGGAGGAGGAAATCATTGAAAACTTGAATAATCTTAATGTGGTATTATTCTTCCATCAGCTAAATCCACATAATTGTTTCCAGGTGCCAGTTGCTATTATAAACTATGTACCATAAGCTCCTATGAAGTCTTTAATACAAAGATATTAAAGACTGCTAAGGTTCAGCGGGTGTGGGAGCAGATAACAGAATTTTCTCAAACTAATGACCAGCCTAGGAAACTTATAGCAGACATGCTAGACAATCCTAGACATGCTGGTTTCTTCTGCCCTTACTGTTTCTGGGCTTCCTGTGATACACTGACTGGTTTTCTGCTGGAAATCAGAGAAAATGCATCCTCTCAGGATGCCAAAAAGGAAAAATGCTTTCTCTTCTGATATCCAGTTAATGTTCCTGCACATCCCATGACCTAACAGGACTAATGGACATTTCCAGCGTACCAAGAATGTCACTCCCCCGAAAGAGATTAGAGCTTGGAAAGCATCTAATGTATTATCAGATCACTTTAAAACAGTTATAAGCAGTCATAGAATTACTTGCAAGGTATATAAGGGTACATAATTAAGTCAGGAGTATAAAGTTTTATTGAGAATTAGATACTTTTTACCTCCTACACATTGTTCCTTACCATCAAATACTGCCCTTTGATGTTTCTCCTACGCGAGGTTTTGATTAATACATTAAAATAACAGCACTCACAAACCATTATGTCTAAGCTCCAAAGAAAGAGGAAAATAAAAAACTCCTTCCCATTACATGGCTTAGTTTACTTCAGGATAGCACTTTCCCATACATTGAAAACATATTAGAGAAGACCCAAACATTGTACTCTTACTTACACAATGATAAAGGTCCCTTTTTGAACAGGATATATGAATGTAAGATTAACATCCGCATTCTGGAGAGTTAGTGGAACCACTATTTTTGGACAAGCTACTTAGTTTCTCTTCCAAACGTGGGGAAGAAATCAGGAGTGCAATTCCTGGAAAAAGCAAACTGAGGTTTGATTTAGTACTAGGTACCTACTGGCTCTTTTGTGTGATTGCCAAAGCAATTCTGTTTAAATCCCAAGTATCTGGGTCATGTAATAAAAAACATGAGTTTTGTCACAGATATCATTTCCTCACATGAATGGTTTCAACAGGAGCATTGTTCTGACAGAATACAAACGTTCTGTGCAGGGACTCCATTCTGGCTGAGAATTTAAGTTGGCATTTATAGCAGACAGATTTCTGCCAATATACTGTGTATACAATACTTCTAAAGCAAATTAAAGTGTACACACTCTATTAGAGAAGAAGGACTTGCACATCCATGTAAGCAGTGGGATTTTGCAGAAGAAGCTTTGACCCCATTGAACTTTCATTTACCAAAACCAAGAACAATGTTCATTTGCAACAAGACTGGTGAAAGAAAGTGAAAAATACCGCAATCTCTGTGTATCTTGTAATGCCAGACAGCTCTGTCAAATGAATGTTAAAGTTCAGGCCTCTGCTTATCACTACAGATACAGCATAGGTTAACCTATAGATAAAACACAACACAGCTGGTGATTTCAGAACAGTCAAAGCAGGAGAGGCAGCACTCCTGCTCCACTAACACCTGAGCCCCATCACCACCACCAGCCATGCTTTACCTCCAGCACCTCCAGTGAACAGTCTCTTGAATCTGCAATACAAGAGCTCCAGATTTTGCCTGAAAGACGGATAAATTGTGCATACAGCCATACATGTTTGCCAAAGAGTGGGGGTGATTTTGGGATGATAAGAGCACTTAGGCAGATGCCTGTATTGTAGCACTTCAGCCTGTATCTACCTCCCATCACCACTGCCCACCCCACTCTCTCTTCCTGAGCCTTTTGTGAGTAAGGAAAGGCTGATTCTCTGTACAACCTCTTCTGTAAGGATTTAAAAGAGCTAAAATGCTTTTTCTTCCCCCCCGGCCCCATTCAAACACCAGGACTTCTACAAAAACAGAAGGTAGATTCTCTCAATTGATTGGGTTTTCTGATGCTGAAATTCATTTCAGCATAATTTCCTAAAGAAAAAGCATGTGTGCCATCACTTTATGTATCACTCTATCAGCCTGCTTCTCCCTAGCAAATCTGAAACTATGTGCCAGTCCCAGCTGCCTGAGAAGGAGTTTTAAACATATGGATTACAAAAGATTTCAGGAAAAGCTTTCTCAGTCTTTAATAATGCCAAGTGAAAGTTACTAATATGCTTTCCAACCTCTTCTGTTAAAAGGACACTAAGAAAAGGCAATAGTGGCATCTGTCTGTGTCTTCACCACAAGCTTGTGTTCAGCAGTTTTACAGAAGACCATCACCTCAGCAGTCTTCAAGAAGCCTTAGTGGTACACAGAAAGGCTATAGATACCAGCCTTCCTCATGGTAAACACTGATGCAAGATGTATCTAAAGGCAAAAAATGGTTTTTTTGTTTTAAATTTCACATTTTTTAGAAATTTTACATTTCTAAATTGACCTGCTTAACAAAATTATATTGACAGTGCGACTTCAAATCAAAAGGCTGACAACAGTGTATAGGTAATAGTTATCAGTAACTTCCACTGAAGAGCCGCATGTGTCTACAAACAGCTTTTCCATGTGACTGAATGTAGCATTCCTACAAGAGTAAAAGAGTTAGCACAACACAAGCTCTCCAGAAGAGAAAACACTGTCTCCTTTCCCTTGGATGCATTAAAACACCAGTACTTTTGCTGGGACTCTGCTCTGAGAGCACTTTAGAAAAAGGATGGACTTCTCAGAGAAGAAACAGAACAAACAACTCCAGTAAGGAATTCAGAGTGACTTACCTGGAAAATATAACCCTCTAATCTTGCAAATAAATGGCAAAGATCTCCAGCACTTCAAGAGGCTTTTCAGGCCCATTTGCTTTGTGTATAAGCAAATGGGCTGCCTATTTGGGCAAAAGCACACACTACCAGGCAAGGTCAGAAGAGGTGAGGAGTTACTCATGTCAAAACTGTGCAGCTTGACAACATGGCCCAGGAGTCAGGCACTACACCACATTGCCCACTTTGACTCATAAACCTTTGAGCAGATCAGGCAGGACTGCGTCTGCTGAGAGGAAACAGAGACAATTATTGTTCATAGACAAGCAAAAAGTGAGCTTTCAAAATGCTGTCTGACAGCCCTTGGGTCAGTTTACCAATCAAAACTGGAAAAATAAAGCCTAAAATTTGAATGGCACTTTTCACCATTAGGGTGCCAAGGCTTTCCACAAAGGATGCTTTATTTGCCCAAGCAAACCCAGCAGATCCCTGCCAAGCTCAGGGGTTGGTCACCCATCAGCTGAGCGATCTGAGCCTTGTTTGCACTTGTGGATGCAGCGATCTCTCCTGATACTGGGCCAGAGACTAAACGTATTTTCTTTCTCATAATGTTTTCAATCATACTTTGATTGAAAAGAGAAGGAGAACTGAAAAGTTCAAGGCTTGTGAGAGTTTTCTTTAAAAGGCTACAAGAACTGATCTTCTAACTACGGGGAGTGGTAGAGCTACACATACTGGCAGTACTACTACTGAACATCCCCTTCCATTTGGGGCAAGATTAAGTCACACTGAAAGACATCCAGGTAATTCCAAGTGACAAACTCACAAAAACGATAGCAATTGGTCATAGAGAGGAGGTGGTGCCTCTCTTCTCTTGAGAGGCTCCTTTTCTCACCACAGCAAAGCAGCCAGGCAAATCATCCACAGCACGGCAGCTGAGGTGGCTCTGCAGAAACACTGGATTTTTCACCAACTGGTATTTCTGTGAAGAAAAGCTGCTGCCAGCAGGAGACTGAGAATAGATGAGTACAAAGACTGCAACAAGCTGTTGAATGAGAACAAAAATCTCCTGACCTGTGTGAACAGCAGAGGGAAACCATCTTTCACATGCTTTCTTGACACTGACCCTGTGGCTCAGGAGCCTGCATGGGCACTTCAGGAGTGACAAGTGGAGAGCTCTGGCTGAACACATCTAATTCAAAATTATCCTCCTAAATCTTTAAATCTATAACCTAAATCTGTGTCCCATATGAGATCATAAAGATCTTTCCAATGGTTCAATTGTTCCCTCTCCTTATGTACACTTGCTAAAATCTCAGGGATAAGCAGGAGGCACATTTTATTAAATAGATCCTTGATGCTACCTCTGGTCTGACACTGTCAATGATGGTAGATGTGGGTTCTTCCTTTTCTACCTCTGTCAGGGCTTTCCATGTGTAGTTTTGTTTTCTGATGCCAAGCACCTCCACAGCAGTCCCCAGAGAGTATGCTTTCTCTCACTTTAGATGTGGATGTGCCAAATCTACCCTCATCATGCACAGCCTGTGCTGGGAAGGATTCTGCCTCCCACACCACGGGAAAAGGGGTTCTGCTGCAAAGAGGAGCAGAAGTGCTGCTTCTCTCAGTACTATTCCTGGCACAGCCTCAGATTATCCACCTCTGGGATATATAAATGTGTCAGCCCAGTATTATACTGTCTCAGGATATTTTCCTTCCAGTACTGAAAATGACTTCTCAGACTCCAAAAGGACATGATGTCAAACAGCTGGGCAAAGACACTCAAGCACACATCATCTGTGCAGGGAAAAGAATGGACAAAACCAAACATATTTTCAGTAGACTGCTTCAGAACAGCAATTAATACATTGCTATGTGGGCTAGCAGAGGCAGCCAGGAAAGTCTACCTACCAGAGAGCTATTAAGAGCTTTGAGAGTCTCACATCTTGTCTGGTACTAGGTTTTCCACACTGAGTCATACGAGCTTATTATTTTAACAAGACAACTTGAAATTCATAGCATCATTTTTTGCTCATTCTGGGGCTGAGATTTCCCTTTTATGTTACTCTTGTGTTTTCCTAGCTCTGTCTTTAGGAAGCTGAGCACCCCAGTTACGAGCTGCCTGAAAGAGCCCACTTCTGCAGTCCATGGCTTTCTCTCTGTCACTTGCCTTCCTCACACCCCCTTTGACATCAGTCGCCACACTGACTGCCTTGCCCCTGGTATTATGCCCTCTTGGGAGAGATGCTCATCTCTGATGTTCTCTAGGCATCAGGTAACCTCCTTCTCTCCTGAGGGCACTTCTCTTCACTGTGCAGTTCTCAGCTGCGGCTGCCTCACTTCTGGCATGCCCTTGTGCATGCTGTACACTCCAGCCTCCCAACACAGAAACATGGAATGGTTTGGGCTGGAAAGGACCTTATGATCATGTAGTTCCAACCCCCCTGCCATGGGCAGGGACACCTCACTGGCCTTGAACATTGCCAGGGATGGAGTATTTACTGCTTTTGTAAACCTGTTCAGTGCCTCACCAACCTCATGGCAAAGAACTTCTTCCTTGTATCTAACCTGACATTCCGCGTTTCTGAGTCTACACAGAGGGGCTGCACGTGAGGCACCTGACAAGTATTCCAACGTGAAAAGGAAAAAGTGAAAGAGGGAACTTACGAACACACACCCTGACCAGAAGATAGAAGAGACTGAGTTAACCTGTGATTCACAGCACAGACGCCCCAGCTGGTAAGAAGAGAGACAAGCTCTGTCTGTTTCCCCCAGTGGTCCTGTGAGCAGCTGAAACACCTCTTCAGCAGCACTGTCCCGATTACAGAGACTCATGTTTGTAAACCTTATTAGTCCTGGCACGAAGAGAGACTGGTCGTGCACTCCAACACTGGTGCACATACCTGCAGCGGTGGAGATGAAGATACAGGTCCCTGGCTGGAGGCAGCAGGACAGGGAGAGAGCTCGCTGGCTACAGATCCTGCTTTATCCCTGCACTTTCTGATTTTTAAAACTGTAGTTTCTAACAAAAAGGCTCAGCTTTCCCAAAGTGGAACTTTCAAAGGACAATTCCATTTCACAAGATCCTTTACATAGTAAAAGCTTTAGATCCCCTTCAGTTTTCACATAGCATCTTACTGCTTTTACCAGTCAGTGCTGAGGCAGGTCACTGATCACAGCTGATGACATTGACCACAGAACCAACCAGAGACCACAACAAGTTACTTAGAAGAAGTCTGAATATAAAAATGGTTTATTGTTTCAAATGAGATGACTGCAAACTATCTGTAAGTAAATTTACATAAACATTAAAGTGTTAATAACTGGCTCCAGGCACTGAATGACTTCAAACAGGCAATGAATTCCAGGTAAACTGAAGGTATATCACAGCCATGCATCACCCTGCAGTAACCTCATCACATTGCAGTGATGGACTGTTTAGATGACAAGATGGTACTGAAAACCCAAGCCTAAAGGTTGAAACCCCCCAGATTTTGTTAAGAATTAAATATGCACTCACTGGGGAGCATAAAAAATAGATTACATACTGCACCCTCAGTATTTAATTCCCCAAAGTTTGAACTCCCATATAGATTACTATATGATAAGGTATTCAGAGAAGCCCGTTTGTAACTTAGCCAAATTACCATATTGTAATAGACTTTGTAAAACATGGTTTTCATTAATAATGAATAAGAATACACAAAGGCTTTCCCGTGTTTGTCATATCATCTTCACAGAATGATGTCGTGTGAATAGTTTAGCTTTGGACTTCATCTTGAAATGTAATGCTCGATCCGAAAGAGGATGCTCCAAAGGTGACCGATTGCTGCCATCCTGTGGCAGGCACATGAATTTCAGACTGACATTTGCCGGAGAGAAAATACTTAAAAAATGTAATTTTAGAAAGTACTCTTACTAACTCATCTTATTCTTAAATGCCATAGAAAGAAAACTTGTCGTCTGTAAACGGCAATCTTCAGATATTAGAAAGCCATGGACCATTACTGAGATTCTAGCAGAAAATAAGGATCAGACCAGGAGAGGCTCACATCCACCTTTTAAATGGAGAGGTATTGCCTCACCCAGTAATCTAACTTCAGAAAGGATGTTAACCCTGACCATCTCTAACACTAACCATATAAGGCTGCTGGTTCCAGAATGCACATGAATACAAAGATATCCCTGTTTCTGATGATAACTCCACTGGTGTTCTCAATGGGAAAAGCCATCGGATGGCTCAAATAATGTGGGCCTTCTGCTGCTGTATCCTATAGCAGACTGTTGTGTCCTTGGAACAGGCCCTAGGACAGAGTGGACCCCACAAGACTTTGCATCCCCAGTGTACTCTAGCAACACACTCCACATTCATGCGTCCCTCACAGCAAAATTGCATCCACTTTCTGAAGAAGCCATGAAGCAACAAGCTGTAAGATTCACAACACTATTTAGCAGTCTTTGCAGGACTCCTATACATCCTGCAACTAGGCAGGCTCACACTGTTCTGTAATACAGGCCCTTAGACACCATCAGGTGCAATTCTCAATCACCATGGTTACCTGTACCAGTCCTGCCTTTGATGCCATGCTGTGAATGCTCAGTTTAAAAACGGACAGAGTCTCTTCCACCCTGCAGATATATGAGGTACAATTCACAGCATAATAAATATCACTTACCCTTGCTAATTTTACCTGTGCTGCCCCAGACCACAATAGAATAGGCGTTCGGTTTAATAAACCTAAAGGACTGGTAGGCACTAGGAAGGTTGATATGATGTGCATAATCTCTGAACTGTGAAGTCTGTACAAAGATGATGAGAAGCCGTTACAGACCCCAGCAGGACGGTGCCACACAGATGCACATGCAGCCCTGTTTTGTTTTCCCCTTAAGCACATGATGACAGAGCAAGCAGAAAAACACAGAGTCCCTCTAATACCCAGCTATTGGACAACTGAACCAGCCTCCACAAACAAGCCAACTCACACCAGCAGACAAAATGGGGCTTTCAGTCTCCCAGCACACTCTCTCTTACCAATTCATGCACTGACAACCTCCCCTCTTTCACCCACTCCTCAACAGTCCCTTCTCTTCTTTTGGGCTCAATAGTCATTAGCCTGCAGCAGCCAGACTGCATTTCAGTCTCACACCCTCTGCATCAGCGGCTGCCACTGGCTCTGACAGTGCTTCTCCATGCTAGCAGCCCAGCACAGCCAGCCAGCCAGCCCTGCCCTGCAACATTATCTGGTCTTACCTTCTGAGGTCTATCCATCTGCAGCTGATTTCTATGTGCTTCTGAGCAGCTTCCATAGGGGCAAAGAATACAGCCATCTCCTGACATGCCAACGCCTTCTGGTGGCTCAGCTCTGTGATTGCTTTCAGCTGTGAGAAGGGGACTGTTTCTCAGTTCCAGGGAATAGTTTCTACAAGAGAATGCTAGGGATATGGTCTGCATGGTGTGTTCTCAGCTCATGTTCCCAGAACTGCTCTAGCTACTGAAACATGCTTGTGAATTGTTTAGGGATACCACTAATGAAATCCATTGAAATCCATTCTGTGTTCTTCATACACTTGTTTATGTAAATAGGCTTTTAAAAACGTTGAGCTTCGAAAAAAATTCTGGCTACATAGGTGAACTTTGTTCTGGGAGCAATTTGTAAGAGTGCAGAATTGCCTGGAGGCAGCCAACAGAGCTGTTGATTAGTATTGAAAATGTCACTATCCGTCTATGTCAAAGGGTACATGAACATACAAACCCCAGTCACTAATAGTTTGCTAACCCAAACGTACATTATTAGATGCAGGTCTCTTCAAATTGCCGTGAAGACTATAGGATTTTACTCAAATCTTTACCCCAAAGCTCAACACTTACCATTCTAAGCCAGCAAAGTCATACTTCGACTTCTTAAATCAGTTCAGAGCAGTACAAAACCTTAATGAGGCACTGAAGAAGCAATGTGTACAGAAACAGGAAGAAAGACCTCCTTGTCCATACCTCGTGGTTGAAATACCCTGTAGAAATCTTGAAGATGGCAAGGGCCCTATCCTACTGGAGCGGTCACCACAGTGAAGTGCAGTGGTTCTACAGGACCATCCTTCAACACCAAGTACTTACACACTCACTTGTGTGCTGTTCAGTGTAACAGGCACCTGCAGTGCCACGTTGGGCTTCTGTGTCCAATGGTCACAGGGGGATTGCCCACTGCAGTGAGTGCAAAGCGGAACCTTCTAAGGGCTCAGTCTTTTATGATATCAGATATGCATTTAGAGGGAGCAATTGCCCAATTTCAGGCAAAAGCTCAGCACTTCTGCTGAGAATGAGTTTTAGTCAGTCTGATATGATGGTTACCTCCTCGCATCAATGACAGGAAGAAGCAGCTCTCAACTATTTTCATGCTATCACTAGCAGACAATCTCAACTCCTGGAGCTGAAAGTGACAGTGGTGGTTCTGCATTTCTCTTTTCCAAATTCCTCTCAAGGACAATTTCCAGCCTTCAATGAAGGTTGGAAAGAGGTGAATGCAGGCAATACTGTGGAGATAATTTTTCATGAAGAAATAGCTGCAAGGTGTTTTGGGGCAATTCCCTGCCAATTTAGGCATCTTGCAACCACAGATTCCAAATATGCAGATAAGCAACGTGATCTACATGGGATTTATTTTGCACAACTAGTTTTCCTGAGAAGGCAATAACAAGCGGAATGCAAAACATTCTTGGGAGCAGTCAATGATTTGTGTACAGATAAAAATGAACTGACATTTCAACAGCAATGCTGCCATCCCACTGGAAAGAATTCCTGCACACCAGCCTGCTTGAGCTGGTCAATATAATATTCCTGAAGGCCAAAAATGCAGTTGGTGGGAAAATCCAAATTGTTTTCTTTGGTCAGACCCCTGAATACCACCAAGCTCTAGAACTGTGCAGGGTTGCATCCTGACAGAAACATGTGGGATTAGAGTTTCCTTTCCATAGCTCTGAAAAAACTGGGGCCTTCTCCAAACATTTTCCTGATCAAGGAAATCCAAATATGTTACCTTTTTCGCTGAGTTCTTCAACCAAGGCATTAAGCCTAAATTATAACGTGTTGTTTCAAAGAAACATGCATTTGAATTCATAAATCTGCATGCAACACTACAGAAAATTAATATTGCATAAGGTTAGCATAAAACCCAAACACAAAGACAGGCTGGAAAATGAACAACAAAATTATGACCTCTGTTTAAATTAGCATTCAGTGCAAACAGAGGCTTCTATTCAACTTTGGCAGATTATAAAGGATGGAGAAAGAAAATGCAGTACCAAAATTAAGTAACTAGTTCTCCCAGTTCATACCGTTTCTTCAACAATTATTGTTAAGACTAGACATTCAGCAGATAATCCAGAGAGCCATCACTGATCAATACTGAGTGTATTGATCAAAACTGAAGAATTAAATGTGTTGAACAAGAAGGCAGGAAGGCCTGAGTTAGGTTCTAATCAAAAGAACACGAGCAAGGGAACAAGACACTTACATTCACCAGCTAGGATTAAACACTTAAAAGAAGAAAACATTTCTTCTAATTCTTCAGTGATAAGAAATTCTCTTTCTGGAGTGACTTTGTATACAGGGATAACTTGGAATTTCACGAGAAGTCTTAAAAAATAGGATTGATCTTTGAATCAGAAACTAGGCCCACTCCCACATGGACTCTTATTACTGGTACAGTACAGCCCCATTGCCCAAAAGAAAGATACACTGCAGAACAATGACCCAAGTCAGAAGGTTCCAGCTTGGCTGCATTTGAGCTGAAAGTGCTTCACCGGAACACTTTGCTTCTAGGTCCTTCCCAACTGAACAGCATCGATAATGGTTCAAGTGAAGCAAGCTGCTGACCTCCACTGCTGGAGAAGCAGGCGTCCTGCTACAGAGGCTCTGGACCAGCTGCAGGAGCTGAAACCTGGAGCTTAAATTGTCCCCTTGGAAGTGAGGAGGCAGCTGCTGTGACCCATGCTGTGCAGAGAGGCACACTTGATTACCACACTGGTGCTGAGCACAGAGAGTGCCATTTCTGGGCTAGCTGCTGTTTTCCAAGAGGCATGCATACAGAAAGAATAACAAGGTAATTTCCAGTCTGGAAGCAACGATGTGAACTGCTGTAATAAAAACACTACTCCAAGTTAAAGGCAAGGATTACCCAGCACAGTCAACAGCACGTGTTCTTTATCACCAATTACCTACACCAGCTGGGAGTCCAGCTAAATCAATAGCTTTCACCAGAACGGAACTGACATTGTTTTCGAGTTTCCTTTCTAACCATAATTCAGTCAGACTTCCAGGCAGTCCCTGACTCAAAATTTGACTCTAGCCAGCAAGTGAGCAAGCTTACATAAATGCAACACTTGACACCCAGGAAAAGGGTTGGATTAAAGAAAACACAACCCCTGCCACCCCCCACCCCGCAAAAAAACCACCCCAAGACAACAAAACAGAAACAAAACCACCAAAAAAAGAAAAACCCCACCAAACCAAACAAAAACCCAAACAAAAAAGGGCTATTAAAGTTGTATCGATTTAAGTAATTTAAAATTCAATGATTTTAAGATGACTTTGCTCCCAGGACTCTCTGTATTAAAAATGGTATGGATTTTGGTAAAAATGCATTTTTACCAAATCTCTTCCAGGGTATTTTTCAGCAGCTGTTCTTGGGCTGTCATTTACAGCTGTCACTTGCTAAACCTAAAAATAATAATGAAATTCAGCTCCCTGAAAGAGCACAAGATTCAATAACGCACCTGGAAAAAGGATGCATAACAGAGAATATGAAGTACATAAACTCAACAGAAAAGCTACTTGCATGGTTCTTTTTATTCAAATGTTTTGAGATTTATTTTTTAATGTACATATATAGGTACACATATAGTACTTGCCACCTTTGGCAACTGTTGTTTAATGCCAGGATTTACATACAAGGTAAACAGGTAACAATAATAATATCTTTTTTAACTTGATGAGTGGCATTATATACCCAACCAGATGTTTAGATCACTAAAGCTGTTTCTAGTCCTTAGTGCTGGGTTTTCTTTCAAGTTTTACTACTTTTAGCATTTTATGACTTCAAGTCATACAAGATTTGCTAAACTGTTTTGTTATTTTTTTAGTTCTTAATTGTCATCATTTTGTTCCACCTTGTCACTTCAAGCCTCAAAAGTAGACTGAAACATCTCTGAATAGATCTCATTGGAAGACATGGTGCGTTCCACAGCATGTGCACTTTTTGAAAAAAAAAAGCAGAATTTTCCAATTTCCAGGCATCACTTGTCAACCTCAAGCATTTCTATACAAAAAGCATGCCACAATGAGTTCATAATATATCAGCTAAAGAAATAAATGGCAGCTATTCTTGTTAGAGAAACCACAAATGAATAAAGCAAAGAACAGAGCAACAAAACCACCCTCAACTTCCTTACATATGACACACTTATGCAGAGGATCTATTTATTCCTGAGCAGGCGGGGAAGTACCCATTGGTGGTCAAGTGGGGGACAGGGAACAGGAAAGAATCTTGAGCTGAAAACCTTACTGACTGAAAAGGCACAAAAGACAAAAATATTGAGGCCTTTAGAAAAGAGAAAGCATTATGAGAACTGTTTTCAAACTGAATGTGTTTTACTGATCAAAATGAGCATTTGGTGACAATGATAAAATTGGGTAAGGTATTCAGAACCAAATTTCTCTTCAACTAACAAAAAAACAACTTTAAATGGAAAAACTGTTTGAAGACATACATGTCTCTTTAGAACCTTATCTTCTAGTGCTTTCACATAGACAGTATATAAATCTGTGTGTAGAATCAATAGCAATTCAACCTAGAAAATAGTTCTTTTATTTTTATTAGCACTCCTTACATTTTAATATGATCTTTAATATTAGCAAAATTATTTGTGACAAGTATTTGATGTTGAGATTATGGGGTATGTTTCTTCTACAAGATTTATAAAATACATTCGCATCTGTTTGAATGCAGATACATCATCACAGAGGAGACAGTGCATACAATTTACAAGAGAGATTTGTAGTAAAATTCAGAGATACACAACAATGAACGTCTCAGTATAATACTAACTTGGGACCCAAGTGCAAGTTTTTTAAACTGTACAGGTACTTTTAAAAAGATACAGTGTTTTAAAATGTTTATATATTGAAGCATTTTCATTAAGATCAAACATTTAATAAAAACAGTAAAATTACAGCAGCAACATGGGAGAATACCTAAGCCACATGAAGATTAATAATTAAAATAAAACCAAATATGAGATATTACATTACTTGGATGTTTCTATTAAATAACATAGATAGGTAACCAAGGATTACTTATGCAAAACCATCAAAGAATCTGGATTTGTTCCAGTATAAGCAATACTGTTGTACAGTTCAAAGTTACTATTTAAAAAGAAGTGTTGAAAGCTGACTTCCACCAGCACTGTTCTGGAGTGCTTCCTGGTGAACTCGCTTGAATCTTTTAAAAGTCCAAGCCTGACTATTATCCTTTTTCCATCTTTGCTATAGGAACTAAGGATGCTTTTAAATATGGATTCCTTAAAACTAGGCTTATTTTATTTACACTATTCAAAGTTTACGTTTCCTTCCAACAATTAAATGTGCGGGAGGATTTACTACATGCTATACAATGTAAAAATAGACTTTAAAAAGCCAGAACAGTGTGAGTAAAACTGTACAATGTTTGTTCCCTGCTCCAGTTCACTGCACTATTAAGTTAAAATGGATGAGTTGTCATGCTCAGAAGACTTACTGTAGGATCAGAAAATATACACACACACAGAGGAGGTAAATGCATAATGGTTTAGGTATAGTGCCAAATGAAAAAATACTATGAGTTATATACATGGAGAGCTTCTCATCCAGGAAGGAGAATGATTAGTTTGAAAGACAGGCGTCTTCACGTAGGACACAGAACTGCAAAAGAACCACAAATACATCTTGATAAGCATCAGTGAAGTTAGTCTGTATAAAAATATAATGTACATACTAAAATACTTAAAGTGTCGAATTCTACCCTATTAGTAACACTGTAAAATCTAGACATTACTTGAAACTGGTAATTAGTATATATCATCCTCTTCTCAAAAGATAATTAAGTGACACAACCCACTATCTTTAACTAACATGATCCAGAAATGAGTTGTCTAAAGGTCATGTCTTAAACAGTGCTTTCTGAGGTGTTCTATTAGAAAACAAAACATTAAATAAACAGGTGATGCGTACAGTTATATCTTAAAAATATGCACTGACAATTTGAGATTCTAGCTCTACTTTCTAATTCTGGTACCTGTACTTGAATCACACAGGGGGAAAATAAGACATGTCCTTCATGTGTTTCTCATTCCTGTTTCACATGTAAGACACAAACCTCAGAGCAATCCAGCTTTCAAACCCATGCTAGCATAACACAAAAGCAAATAAAGAAGTCAGGTCTAACAATCAAACAAAAACTTCAAAGGCAAGAAAATGTTCTTGTGATCTGAAATACCTGCATAATTTAAAAATAGAACAAGGTGTAAATTCTTGCTTTATTAAAAAAAAAAACCAACATAAAACAACAACAACAAAAAAAAAGAAACAGTTGGGTTTTTTTTAAGCCTTTACTAGAAGCCTGAAAGATCAGGTATGAAATAGCAAAACAAACTTAAAGATGGAAAATTATTCTGCTTTCATGATATCCAGTCAGAAAAAAAGCCTAAAAGTAGTATTAAACATATTTCATGTGCTTTACTCAGTAGTGATGTATTGAATATTATTTTTTTGTACTGTACTTATGTCACAATTACTATTTAAGGACAATCAGAAAAGAACACAAAGGTTGGCAACATATACATCTTAGAACAGTTAGTTGACTGTAAGGATGTATCTGATTTCAAAGGCATTTATTTCAGCTGTAAGTACATACTTACACTGTTACTTGTAATAGTTACGTTTTAAGAATATCACAATTATTTACGCTTATGTGTTTTCTTGAATTAAGGAAAAAAACTAAACTTGCAAGGATACAGATGAATGATTTATTCGATTTGTATATCATACTGGTAGTATGTTATATTAAAAAACTATCCCTGTACATGAAGTTAAACCTTCAAATTTTGTAAAAACTGGAAGTAAAAACTAATAATCTTCAAATAATGTGTAACAGACAACCTATCCCTAATATTTTTATTCTGTGTGTATCTATAGGTGAACATTTCATATATATCAAGGCAAGCTTGGACAGAGGCATCCCTGCCCATGGCAGGGGGGGTTGGAAATAGATGATCTTAAGGTCCTTTCCAACCCTAACTATTCTATGATTTATTTGTTCTGTAAGTAGCTAAATTAAGAAGCCCTTGCTTCCAGCAGATTTCCTCAGATGTTCTTCCCCACCCTCACAACAGGAAACAGGTAATTCCTGAACAGTAACTAGGTAATTCCCCTTCCCATGATGCCTTCCTCAGCTTCTACTTTAAATTTGCTATGAACTCAATACCAGCAGGTCCTCCCCATATCGTTCCTCTGTCCGCATGCACTCAAACTGATAGAAGCAAAGAGTGGTTTGGATTGGAAGGGATCTTAAAGATCATCTAGTTCCAACTCCCCTGCCATGGCCAGGGACACCTTTCACTAGATCAGGCTGCTCAAAGCCCCATCCAACCTGGCCTTCAACACTGCCAGGAATGGAGCAGCCACAGCTTATCCCGGCAACCTGAGCCAGTGTCTCATCACCGTCACACCGTAAAGAGTTTCTCCTAATGTTTACTCTAAATAGACCCTCTTTCAGCTTAAAACCATTCCCCCTTGTCCCATCACTATGTGTAAAAAGTCCCTCCAAGATTTCTTGTAGGCCCCTCTTGCAGGTCAATCAATACCCCCAAGTTTTTGTCCTCAGGGCTGCTCTCAATCCATTCTCCACCCAGCCTGTACTTGTGCTTGGTACTGCCCTGACCCTCAAGCCTGTCAAAAAAAAAAAATAAAAATCACTAAGTCCCTTTCATTATTACTAACTTCAGTATGGAAATGTTCACTGAAAAGTAAAAAGAAACAAAATCCCAGAAAAGGAAAAATGCTCTTTTTAAAATAATTTAGGCTGCATCAAGAATAACACGATCAAGACAAGGTAAGCTACTGTGTTGTATGAGACTCTGCATAGAGTATGCACATTGGCTTTGGGATACTTACCTCTGAGACAAGGTACTCCCTATGGAATAGATCCAGGGGAGAGGTAAATGATCACTGGAAAGAGGGACTTAAGCATGAGGACAAAATGATGCTATTTTTAACATTTTGGGGGACACAAGAGGGCAGTAGAAATTGGGAAAAGAGGATACTTCAAACAAGCAAGCAGTAGAAATAATTTCAAAGCTAATAATCCTATTCAGATATGCATATGGAGGTGGTTTGGGCTTTTCTTCCCCTAACATGAAATGCAGAGTCACATTGCCCTTTTTCACTTCTTTCTTATACTGGGTTTGTACACTTCATATTCTGAGGATTTCTATTTCCAGCATTTCAGAAGATGGTTATGAAAACAGGCAGAAGAATGATCCACATTAATACAAAAGGTCAATAGCAATCTGGTTACAGGACTCTCCTTTTGAGTCCCAGTCCCATACTTCAGCACAGCTCATGCTCAAATTGCCCTGTCAGAACAAATCTACTCAATCATGATTAAACAAAGGTACCAAGTACCAGACACCACACTCAGAAAGGGTCTGAGTGTGATTTCCTACATGATCCAAATAGAGTCTTTCACAAGTTTCAGAATTAGTTTGGTATTTAGTTCAAGATACTCAAGATGATGACACTTCAACAAACCACTACCAAATTCAGATTAAAAAAAAATAATTTAGTCTGTCTGCTTTTATGATAACACCAGTGAATTTGGCAAGATTTCTTGTTAAATTAACTCAATCTTTCGCTTCCATTAATCATTCCAGGTTCACTGTGTTCTTTCATTTGTCTCATCACATTATGCCAACAATACTACGGTAATTATTAGAATGATTTTTTTCCCTGATATTTCGTCCTTTGGCTCTTGCTTCTAAACAAACTAAATAACTTTTCAACAGCAACCATCAGTGTCTGGGCAACTTTAATTACCAATTCTGTGGACATCCATAACATCCACGTAAGACTGCATGCTCTAATTTTTTAAATATCATAGAATAAAAAGACAGTGCTGCTTTAAAAAAATTGTTAAGGACTTATAAGTAAGCTTTCCTCCCCCCTCCCTTTGCCCTGTACAATGGAATACAGGGCTAGAAAGAGGGTTCTACTTCTCCTGAAAAATGCTACACTAACTGAATTTTCCATAAAGCTACATGTATCCTATTGTCAACATAATAATTTACTGCCTTGATCCTCAGAGGAACAAGAAGTTAACAGATTCAACAAAACATCTTTGATGCTATTTCACAGATTTCAAAATTTCATTTATTGATTAAAGCTCAATATAAAGAAATAGAATCCATTCATATTAATACAATTATCAGTATACTATACAGGTTATTATTACTGAGCCCACAATTTGTTATCCTTCTGCTTCTTTTGGAAAGCAAATTCAAACCCCTAAATCTTGATAATAATTTTCACCTTGCCAGGGCATTTTTAATCGTTCCAGTGAAGAAAGCAGACTCTTCAAAAAGCAGGTCACTCCTCTTATTTGAAATTCAAGAAGTACCTTGGAATTTCAGGCACAAAAGCTGAGCTGAAAGTTGCTTTAAGTGATCATATAGAATCACCTAAGCTCCCTTTAACAGGCTTAGAAATAATTTCTAGACAACAGACAGGTGGCTGGGAGTATTTTGTGCCATGTGTGAAGCCTCAGTGAGGCTTCGGGCCAGAAGTTTTAGTGACAGAAAATGAGAAACAGATTACAATTTCAGAAACTATTGCAAGTCTTTGCCTATTGCATGGGATACATCTCCATTACAATGTAACCCTGCCAGCCAAGCTATAAATATATAACATAATCTAAACATAGCAATATGAACCTTAGTTAAAGCTACACTGAAAGAAATAGTAAAATTCTGTGCTTACTAGCTTGTACACTACTTGCCGCTGTGCAAACAGACCTGCAGAAGATTAAGAAAGGCTTAGTTGTGCTCAGTAATGAAATGGTAGCTGTGAGGGAAGAACATTTTCCTTTCAGTATGAGTGATGTGAGTGATTTCATGCTCCCATCACTTGTGTTTTACAATTTAGAGACCAGAGTGCTTGTGTATGACAATCTGTTCGATCCAACATATTTAATGTACGATGTTCATTGATGCATCTACCTAGTAGAACATCCTTCTTGATTTTAAATTCATGAGCCTGCAGAGGCAGAAGTAGGAGGGAACCTCAGTATCAGGCTTTCTAGATCATCCTGTCATATGTTCAGCTAATCTACTTTTATAAGCCCTCTCTGTAGATTTCGCCATTTCCCTACCCAGCCAGTTCCTCCTCAGTAACCTAGTAATCTGAAAGCTTTCCTGGATAGCTAAAATAAGAGCAGACATTGTAAAGGGCACTATTCACTCCAGTCACACTCTCAGAATTCTACCATATGTATTATGATGAAGAGCAAGCAGCTGTAATTATTGACAGCAGTTTATCCTCTTGGGTCAAAGATTCTGCTTCACTAATCTGATGTTTTGTGCCATCATCTTTAAAAAAAACTTTGATCTTTAGCCTAAATGGCTCTTCAGATCATAAGCAAATACATCAGTGTAATTTAAGAAGGATTTTCAGAAAGGGTAAGTAAACAATGGAGAAATCAAAGGAATCAGCTGGAAGGATTTCTGCATTCTTATTGTATGTGGTAGTTTTGCAACCCTACACAAAACTTCAAAACGAGCCCCTTCCAACATGAAGTCTGTTGGAACTTCTAGACTACTGCATGGCACTATTCAGATTTTCCTAAAGCAAAACCACACTAAATTTCATCTACAACTTTAACCTGAAAGTGCTTTCAAATCTCTGTGACATAAGAGTGATCAGAAGTCTGGTTAGAAACACAAAAACCTTTAAAAATCATATGGAGGGAGTTATGTCAAGTGACTGTATTTGAAGAAACAGTGACTCTTGGAGAACATGATACCAAATGAAAATAAATAGGCAAATAAATAAATAAGGCATGCATCATCCTTTTGTATGCCCATCTGTTCAGATCTGGGGAGTTTGATACTTAGCTTAAACAATAAAGTTTAGTTTAAACACTAAAGAAGATGGTACCATTTATATGACAAAAATTAAGTAAGAACATAAGCATTAGTGCAATCTAGGCAAAAATAGTCAGAAGAAAAAATTTTATGAAGTAATTTAACAACCTGAAAACTACCGGGAACAACTCAAACCTACAGCAAGCAGTAATTTTCAGTGTTTGACATTCTATTAATACAATCAATATGTAAGACTGGAAAACAACTGACTTACACACAAACCTTTTAAATAAAATGTGAAGACGGTCTAACAAGTAGACATAAAATAAGTAATTTTTACTACTGATAAGAAGGTAGTACTTAAAATGAAGCTATAAGCATTTCATCTAGCAAATGCAATACTATCACAGGCGGTTTGAATTCCAATTTGGAAAAACCTGTACAACACAGTTTTTAACTATACCTGTTTAATTTTGTATGTCAGACTGCTCTGCTCCTGCTGATGTCTTTCAGCTATTTGAATATACACCTCATACTTTTCTATATTATACTATCACAAACAAAATAACCACATTTTGTTTATGAACTACATCCTCAGAAACCTAGAACAAAATAGAATATAAACAAGAGCTGTGTTTGACAGGAAGGCAACATAACTCATGAATGCTGCAGGACTACTCTCTTCAAACATGCCTTGTATGTACAGCAAGCTATTTTAGAATAAGAAAATCCCTGCTAAGAAACACACTTACCCTTTAAAATATAGTCTGTTAACAAGCTTGGCACTTTTTCGCTATCCTCTTTCATGGCATGCAGGACTAAAGTATGAAAAAAACATATAAATCAGATATAAGAAATACATCAGTCATAACTTAAGGACAATACTCTCTAAAGAAATAGCACAGAAATATCCATTTGTTGCAGAATAAGTATTAATTACCAACTAAGAGTGCCAAATTTCTGATACATGCCAGTTTCTAGTCTTCATGGCTTCAGAGAATAGCTAGAGAACAAGCATACCATGAAGGCTCAGAAAACCAGTAAAAACTAGCCAAAACGCAGTTAAAAATCATGCAACTTTACGTATATGCAAGTTTACATACATACAGGCAAGGGGAAAGAGAAAACTCTGTGGATTCATTTGGTTTTGAGCAAACCACAGTTGGAAATACGAAGAGGAAAGGATCAGCGGGGGAACTTTATATGCTCACTTTTGGTTAATGTCTGAAGATCTTCAACAGATGGGGGTCCATTTTTCTTCTCATAAGGAATGACGGTTGTTAAGTACTGTCAAATGAAAAACAGAGTTACTTGACAGTCCTTCTGTGCAATTTATGCTGCTTGTGTTTTATTTTGCAAAAATTGGAGAAAATGACATTGCTAACCACAAATAAAAGCTTTTCAAAAGATCGCACTTCATAACAGATTAAGATACTATCTTTCCCATACCAAAGCTTTTATCACAGGAGCCAACTTCTGTTTTTATTTTGTTTTTTCTTAATTACATGACTACTTTAGAAGGCACGCAGGCAAACACTAAAATAAAGTCTTAAAATTTGGAGCTGTTTACAGTAAAAGACTTCTTGGTTAGGTTTCCTCCTCAGAGCATATGCAAACCAATAGCAAAATCTTCCCCATTTTCCCTCCGTAAGTCCTTCATATATTTAAAGTCCCACCCCCTCAAACAATACTGTAAATGCAGATGAACAATTTTCAAACTTGCTCTTCAATAAAACAACAAACTCCCCTATAAATATCATGTGATATTTATCAGAAATCACAATGTAACTCTTTCCAGGGAGAATAAAATAAAACAAAACAAAACTAGACATTTAGGTGATGTCTTACTTTGTAGCCTATATGAATACATTTTCTTCTTAGAGGTCAGCATTTCAAAAGTACTGAAATTGCTGGAATTTTCCCAAATGAAAAAGCTTCCTGAAATCTTTCTCAATTACATTTTTAAGAATTTAACAGGAACTTTATTCTGGATTAACTACAAGGCAGAAGGCAAAGCAACCCCCTATCTCTCATTCAACTTGAGGTGTGGTTCATCATGTAACAACCAGAAAACACGTTATATAGAATGTCTCCTTCTCACCTAGTAGCAACACTTCAGCAAAAGTCAAGTCTAACTCAAACTCTGGTGAAGTGGTTCTTTGGAGGAGATTTAGTGTTGCCTGACACAGCTATAACCATTGCCACAATCAGAGCAGGATCATACACTTCAGGCTCAAACAGCCAAACAAACTCAGTTCCATGTCACTTAAAGGAACCTACTGTACAGAATGTGCTGACATCTCACCAAGACCTTATGCAAACACAGGGCACCCTTCTCTCTCCCTTCTGCTTTTGCATTTTCTCAGACACTTAGCACAGAAGACGAAACTATGCAATGCTTCTTAGGAAATAGTCAATTTTAAATTTCTTTTCCAGCAGACATAACCAACAGGTATCACAGAACTGCACACTTACTAAAATTATTGGAATCAAAAGCTAACTATAAGGCTGTTGTTGTAAATCTGCAAATGCCGGAGATGAAAATAAGTCTTCTAACTCAGAAATCAGATCTCAGCCTTCAGAATTGAAGTAGCATTCTACTTTTCACCCAGGCAATAAATTACTAGCACGTTTCACTGGACCAAATACCAATATTCCCTGTTTTCCTAAAAGGTAGAGTTCTGAAAGTAATTTTCCTGAAAGTAATGTCTTTCTTAGTTTCCAGAAATCATCTTATCTTTCTTATCGATACTTTGGTTCTGTAACAGCAAGTCTCTACAATACCACTATCAAAACTCATTTCCTGAATGCTGTGTGAAAGACAACATATTATGGAAGAGAAAATGACTAAAATGTAGCTTACTGATGTGACCAAGTACTAAGTCTACTATAACCTCTGAATTTTTGATGCAGATCTCACAATATGATAAGCAGCAATTCCCACTGCAATTTCTAATCACCCATAAAAAGCATTTGATATGCCTCAAAATTGATACCAAGATGACTACTCTGAAATTTCTTCTGGAAAAATGATCACAGAAACAGCTACCAGTATTTCAATGGCTTTTATGCAGTTGGTGGTGGTGTTTTCCAACTGCAGTATCAAATGAACACAGGGAATTCCTACTGGAAGTTGCTCTTTAAACTATGAAAAATTCCAAGTAATTTTCACTGATGTCTCAAAAACACACTAATTTTTATAAAGTACTCACTATCAGATAAATACTTTCCAGAAAATAGCAAAGGTAGTAAATACCATTAAAATTAAAAACTGAGCAGAATTCTAAAGCGACTGTACAAACTTGTCATAAAGTTTATGATGGGACTTTACATGTAGGAGCTTCTACCTTTTCAGGTACACAAAAAATTGCCTGTTTATTTCTTTTTTTTTTCCCTTTAGATTGTTAGCTAACTCTTCCCTGCTGGCAGAAAACACTTGAGTAGAAGTTTATAATGACAATACACCGCAAAAACCCCTACTTAAATGAACAGTCTGAGAGCAGCACTAAGCAACAGAGCGTCTGATGGTTTGGTGGTTTGTTTGTTTTTTTCTTTTTATACCTTGCAATCTGCTGCAATAAGTAGATATCACCAGTTTTTTTAAAGCAGGACAAGGCTTTCATAATGTGACAAAAACCAAACAAAAAATCCCAAATAAAAAAACAAATGCAGCAGAAAAATGGATTTCCAGGACTAAATAAAAAAAACCCCAAAACAACAAAATGCTGTTATCTTTCTTACCATTCTTCCCTATTTTTCATTTTAAGTTCTTGTTATTTCCATGACTGGTTTTAGGATACAGGGAAGGTAAAAAAAGCCCCAACCAACCAACCAACCAACCAACCAACCAACCATAACCCTCCTAACAAGGATATAATATAAGATAAATCAGGGGAAAAATATGATCAACATGAATAGCATTAGTAAACAACTAACTCAAAAAAGTGACTGGAAGAGCTATCCAATCAGTACTATTCTTAATATACAATAATGCTACCTATATAAAGAAAGTTAGGAGGCAGAAGAAAAGTTACATCTGAATAGAGACATGTATACAAAAGAAACCTTTTAATCAAAAGTAAGAAGGGCTGGCATATCTAAATATGTTTACTTTATGACAATACACGACCTTTAAAATAGCTAAAGATACAGGTAAACAGCTGTAATATGTTATTAAATGGTAAAAATTGCAAGGAAACAAATAAACAAACAAAACCAACAACCAAACCCCTGCACACCTATCACTGAGATACTGTAATGAAAAATGTTAGGTAAGCTCAGTGCATGTATTCAAGATCCCCAAAGCTGGGAATAAACAGCTGTTTTTACTGTGAGGGTGGTGAGGCACTGAAATGATTCTATGTCTTCATGAACTCTCATACCTTGCTTGAGAAAGAGGGCAAGTCCATGATTTCTAACCTCATCATTCAGAACTTACTTCAGAGGATTTGTTTTACCTCCTGAACTCCTCTATGGGATACTCCAGTCATCTTCCAGACAAAAGCCTAATCAGTCATGACTTCTGAACTACCAGGCAGTTTACTGCTTCAACGGACTTCTCAGCAGGGGAAAACCCCCCAGTATTCTAACACACTTCTGACACAACTGTATAAACTATAATGGATGGGTATGTGTTAAATAATGTGAAATAACCCTACTTTGTGATGTGTGCTAAAAGCCTAAACAATAGCATAAGCATTGACTCTTGACCAAAATACTGAATGCATTTAATAAAATACACCCTACAGTTCTGAAATAATTAAGTATTACTTTGGAAGAAGGCATAAGAATCTTGCTATGTAGGTATATGTAACAACTACAGTAATGCCCACTGAGGTTGAGTCTCTGTGCTGTATATTTCAACATTTAAATAGCTGTTAAAAAGACACAAGCTTGCCTATGGCTTTTGTATTTTATATCTGTAATATGCATTGCACACATTGGCTGCTTTTAACATCATGCAACTTTCAAAGGCCAAAAAAGGTATGCAAAACAGTCCATGCATTTTTCAGATGCTACCATGTTTTTTAGCTATACTGGCTCTGAACATCTGGAGAAAAAAGAAATGGCTGGTACATTTAACTAACCTGATACACATTCTTCAATTGGATGTCAGATTTTTTACAGACGTGCAACATATTTGAAGCATGCATTATGCCAAAACAGACTTTTAGTATGGGGTGTTATTATTTTGACACCTCAGATATCAAATCCTGACTGTCTTGAGCTGTTGAGGAGAGAAAGACACTGTAGGCTGTTCAGAGTCCTGAGGCAGGGAAAGCACAGATTCCAACATTTTGGGCCTATTTTTTCCTGTCTCAGCATTTATCTTCACCTACTGTCAATTTTGAAGATCTCAGCTCCTACCAAAAGTGCAGGCAAAGAGTAAGGAAAAGAGAAGATAGCCCAGCACCTGTTTCTCTCCACCTGAGTTTCCAAACGTGTGGCGGAAGCCATTCTGTATGACATTTGAGATCCCTTCCATGCTGAAGCGCTAAAAGTAGTGAAAACATAGCGGAAAGAAAAAAAAGGACAGAGAAAAGTTCAGAATACTGTTAATCAGCATCTATTAAGACTAAAAAGATGAAAGACAAAGTCAAGCTCTAAGGGGTATTTCAGCACATTTCTATTTTTTCATTCAGATACTTAATTTTTTATAATTAAAAAGCAAACTTTACAATGGCAGTTAAGCAGTACAATTACATCAAAATTTAATCAAACAAAATCTTCACACTGAGGACCCAATAACTGAGATTTGCTTTTTAAGGCTGCTTCATTTTGAAATGTAAGAAATAGTATATTCAAAAGTTTGCTTCCCAGTATAATATTTAAAATTTGTGTTTGAGCAATATACTTTTAGAGATACTGATGTTAACAACTTTGCAGATTTTAACCACCTATTAGAATCATTGTTCAGAGGTAGTACGTTTCAGCTCTACCTCTTTAAAACACTGTAAGCGTTCATACTTCCACAACTGAAGCAACAATTGGTGTTCCTGATTTTGCGGTAATATGATCAAATATACACAATTAGTTAATAACATACCCATATTAATTGCAAGCTTCATTACACGGAATCATGGATTCTGATTTTTTTTTTTAATTAATATAAAATCCAACCACAGTTGTTTTTTTTTTTTTCCTGGAACTTTGTAATCCTTTTTGCTTGCTGGAGATGACAAGTCAAAAAAAAAAAAAAGGCAAAACAATTTTAGGTTCTAGTATGAGATATAAAAATCAGCAACTGACAAGAACATAAAAAGAAGAAACTGTCAAGCTGCTGAACAGGGCAGTATGATGCACACGCCTCAGCATGCTTATCTGAATGTATTTATTTATGGGAGGGAGAATAAAATGTGCTGGAATACAGTATTCATTTCTTTCTAAAACACAATGAAGTCAGTAAACAGACAGAGATGCTACCAAAGCCTTAACTCTTTTAAGACAGCCTGCTTAAAGGAACTGTTATCTTGAAGCTCTGACTATTTTTAACTTCTCTCCAGTTTGCCTTTGTGAGAAAGGCAAAAGTTTTAGAAGTCTATGAAAGCGTTTTACCCAAAGACTGTACCAAGAACAAAGGATTAAAACATCTACTTATTAGAATCAAATTATAGTATTTAGAGGGAAATATATTTCCTTAGAGCGTGAAAATTTAACCCTACTTCCATCCATACTTTGTGTTTAAATGAGACCTCATTACAGTTTTAGTTAATAAAACTACTAATTTATACACTATTTATTAACAGAAACTCACTCTTCACAAAGTTACTTGAACATACGATCTGAATGCACGTCCTCAGCATTTCCTTAAAAAAAAAAAAAAGGCATAAAGAAAAAAAACCCGAGTGTTGAAGGAAGGAAGCTTCCAGCTCCTGGGAGAAAGCTCTCAAATCTGTACTTGGTGACAGTGAAAGCTATTTTCAAAGGAACTACACACACAGCCTACAGTCTTATTTGGCAGCCAGTGTGTTCAGTCTTCCTCAGAAAGCAATCTGAAATATCTATATCTTGAAGCAACTAAACATGCAAATGTCTTATATTGGGACCACATAAAATTATACTTGAAAGCATCGCTCAAATTTCTAAACTTGAAACTAACTAGAATAGCTCATGAATCACTTGACTCAAGTTTCAAAACCAAATGATTATTTTTCTCTCTACTTAGAATATCACTTCTTGACTGAGACACAAAAATAAGTAGATTTGAACTTTCCACTCTGCTCTTGCAGATGGATAACAATTTCCTATTGTTTTACAGACGTACTTTCTTAGAGTTCCATTAAAACTCTGATAGGTACACGAACACTTTTCATCAGATAGACAAGAGCAGCACTCCATTTGGGTTATATCATGAGAATCTTATACTTGTAACTTTAGAAATAGATTCTGAAGCATTAATATTTCATTACAAATGTTTATTCCTTATGTTTGAAAAACAAGCCCCAAGTCCTTGTGATATCAAACCGAAGCATTCGATCCAGGACTTAGCAAATATGTACGATACATTAACCGCATTTTCTGCATCCTATAAGAGACACTAAGAAATACTAGTATTAAAATCCACTTAAGTAATTTAAAAATATACTGGGACAAATAAGAAGGAAAATACCGCATTAACAACCTAATTTCTTTCACTCTCTGCCTCCTATTATTCAATCTCTGTTT
Source organism: Neopsephotus bourkii (assembly GCF_033783945.1). Lineage (NCBI taxonomy): Eukaryota > Metazoa > Chordata > Aves > Psittaciformes > Psittacidae > Neopsephotus > Neopsephotus bourkii. The sequence goes on along the minus strand of NW_026901776.1, from coordinate 7,093,550 downwards.
GAAAGACATTTTTGCTTTTGTTGCTATATTCTGCAAATAATAAACCAAATTATCTTCCCCCTCTACTCCTGCACTACATTTTGGCCTCACCACTGACTCTCATTGGACATGGTAACTCTACCACAGGTTTCAGGAGATCCAGGGTAAGACTTTCTCATTTTTCCTACCTAATACCCAACATGATCAGTAAGTGGCTGTACAGCTAAACCAACAATAGCACTGAATTTCCTGGCAGGCTATCAGTGGTACATGCATACTAAAATTCACACAGTGAAACCAAACAGATAAATGTGTTTGCCTACTGACAATAGAACACGCAGCAGTACATCCAAAGACAGTATTTTTTGAAAGAAAGGTATGCTGATTCCAGGCTAATTCTCAAATAACATTTTGAGTATGAGAAGAATAATATGTTGTATGACCTTGTGGAAAAAAAATAACCTCAGCAGGAAGTGCCTAAGCCTTGTCTGCAAATGAAGGCATGGAAGTAGGTATTCTGATATAATCCAGGACTATTACTTCCCATAGAAAAAAAACAACAACAAAACAAGACATTTAAAATGCATAAACAGTTACAAAAGTTTTCTTACTGTTCCAGGCATATGACCTCTTTCTTGTCTGCCATTCTGAGGACTACCATTTTTCAGCTTCTTTTTCTTCTTTGCTGTTTCTTTGTGTTCTCTCTGTTTGTTTTGTACTTCTATGAGGACAGAAATGAAGCTGTTTTTCACTTCCTTCTCAAACTCCAACTCATCTCGTAGAGCCAATTGCTGCACCAGTTCCTCAGAATAATCCTTAATAGCAGTCTCAATTTCTTCTAGCAACTCATTTAACTCAGCAACAGACAATCTTTTTACTCCTATAAATAATTCATATAAAAAGTAATCTGTCAAGATTTTAAGCATGAGGATACTTATGGAAATTACAAGAAAAATATACTCTGAAAATGTTCAAAACAAAAAAATTCAATTTTAAACCTACATAGAACAAAACAACATTCCCAAAGGAATAAATACATCACAAGGTAACTAGACTAGCAACAAGAAGGTGGCTAAACTTGCTTCTTATTTCTGAGAAATCTGAGATAGTATACAAATATGAAGGCAGGTGAAGATACCCCTGCTCACTGAAGGGAGGTTGGACTAGATGACCTTTGAAGGTCCCTTCCAGAAGAAACTTTCCATGATTCTATGTTGTAATTAAGGAAGTACAAGGAAGCCCTAATACTGCACAAGCTAAAAACCACTGTTCCAAAGACATAGGTGCAGATTACCCAACTGCAATCCTGACTCATTTATGATGGATCAGTTGCTGTTCTCAAAGCCTACAAAAGGGCTACACAGGAACTACGCAGCTGAGGCAGGTGAGTGAAGACAAATTCAAATACAGAAGACTACTTGGATTAAATCTTAGCTATTCAGGCTAAAGGACTCAGTTGTGTAAATAGAGCTGTAGCTAGTTTTATTTTCAGACTGTTTTAATACATGTCTTTTCCTATCCAAGAAAAAAGTAAATACAAGGTTTGATTTCCTGCTCTCAACCCTAAATGTTAACACCTCTGACTTGTCTTATAAAAGACACAGTTTCTAGGTAAACTTTGCAACAATTTCACAGAGAGGTGCAGACTAATTCTGAAGCAGCTTTGCATGCCAAAAAAAAGGGAGCAAGAGCTTTTCATAAAGTAGCAACCTGAAAGATGTGAGAAACTGGTGAAGCAAAGTTAAACTATCTGCCAAAGTAACTCAAGGCTGGTTGTCAAGACTGACCTTTAAACCGTAAAGATGCAACAGACAAGATGAACTCCTGAGGCAAAGCAAAATAAATACAATATGAAATATCAAACCAGCTTGATTAGCTCCAAACCTAAGGACATATGGAACTGTCAGAAAAGCAGGAAGCCCTGCTGAGCAGGATATACTTTGTGTTCACATTCCTGAAATTTATGTGTTGAGACAGCTAAGAGTCTAACCACGAAAATGGGATTTCCTCCAAAAATCTGAAGTACACCAGAAACTGTAAGTCATGTCACAAAAGGTCATCCAGTTTTCTGAATCTTCCACGGATTTTATATTGCTGACCCAGACTACTGGAAAGAAAGCACTAAACTTCGTAAAAGGGACCAAGGTAGGGTAGAAGGATCATCTAGCAAATATTCCTTGGGTTCATATCACCTTCGAGACCTGATTTTGACAAATATGCAAATGAAATAAATTCCAATCATAAAACTCACTAATCACAAGTTTCTTTCACATACAATTCAACCTACTACAATTAAACTATACATGTAATTTCTCCTTTCCTTTTGTATAGAAAGGAACAGATGATTTCATTTGAGTAGAAGATGATACGAAGTGTTGGTCTTGGGGGGGGTTGGTTTTTTTTTTTTGGTCTTTTTTAATTTTACTTTATCTGAAGAGAAATGGAAGGACAATAATATGCAAGTTTTTTATGAGAAAAACAAGGCAACCGTTGCCTTATTTTTGTGTAGTGTATATCAAAATATGTTGCAATGACTGAAATAGTAACAACAAAACACTATTTTCTTTATTTTCTTTATCTGGAGATGCATAGCTCTCCAGAGTTTTAGCTAGTCTTCTTAAATGCACTGTACTGTCCTCAAGAAAGTATCTCAAAGTTCAATAAAAAATGACTGAGTTATCACTTTACCTATGAAGGGACCTCATTCCAGTGAATCAAGCTTCAGCATATTTGCTTTAATCGGAAATTCCATAAAGTTTTATTTTTATTCTAAGTTATGAAAGCTGACAAAGATAAGATTTCTATTTAGGTTCTAAATCCAGGTTACTCTTCAGGGCAATTTGAAAATATTTTTGAATGCAGGTATTTCATAAGAAGGACTTGCCATAAAGCAAACACATGGCAAACGTGCCATTTAAGCTATATTCAGTAATCATAAGAGCAAAATACTAAATAAATATCACTTACTCTCTTCATAGCTGTTGTTCGTACTGGATCTCTTGAGCGTCTGAATTTCCTGGGAAAGTATGGAGAGCCGATCTGATTGTGTGGGTGTTTCATCATCTTCTGGATCAGGTGATTCCTGCATCATTTCCTCTATTTCTTCAATCACCTTCAAATAATGAAAACCCTAATGAAAACCCTCCTGCACTAAGAGAAACTGCCTGCAATTTGAAGAAACCTGGTAAGAGCTTAAGGTTTTTTTTCACTCTCAATTAGCGAAGATGCTGTTGGACAAAACTAATACCATGACTAGATGGAAGAGAACCAACAAAGTCTTACTGACATTCTCTCACCATCCTCGCTCTCTGAGAATAAGCCTACCTTTTCAAGGTAAACTGGTGATCTCATAACAAGAAGTGTGTTGAAACTAGACAGTTATTTATATGTGAAGGTACACATGGTTCTGCTTAAGAGAACCAAACTAAAGAGTGACCCAGAATATATGAATTCCTAAGTATTCAGTTGAAGTAAAACAAAATAACAACAAATATCAGCTACCTCTGCACCCCCCATTTCACTACACCTGTTCAAACAAACAAATCTTCAAACAACCTGAAAAATCTGCTGTGCTTATGAAAAGTTTTATGAACTGGTCCGTCATCACCTCAAGCTGATCTGCATCCCTGAGCATAAGACCTGAGCGACACATAAATTACAAGAACAGAGAGCTTACTTTGCAGTATAAAAATGACCATATTTTACAGGTTAAATTATTAACCGAATAGCTGAACAACACATCAACTTTTACAGGTTTAAAAGCTGCAGTCAGCACCAAGATCCACCTCACAGTAAAGAGCTGAGACAGTTCAAGCAATCCTGTCTCTTGTACCCTTAATAACTGTCGTGGTTTAAACCATGTCCATCAGAGTCCACAAGTAACCATCTGAACAACAAGAAAAGACACTCTTGTATTTGCTTACTAAAGGAGGATCTTACTGGACAGTCATTAACCTTACACAGAAGAGCAATTTTCAAGACAAAACTGAAGTAAATCCATGGATTGGAACAGAAACCTTTAAACACTAAGTAACTTGAAAGCTTAGTAGCAGAACTGCCGATCTGCTCTTGCATTTGGCAAAAACCTTGAAGAATTCTCACTAACCACAAAGCAACGTGAAGCTATGAATGGGTACACGGTCATGGTGAAAAACTACAAACTCTACAATACCACTGACATTCTGAAAACATTATTGCTTCTTAACAGATAATTTAGTAGTATTTCTGACTAAGTCACGGTATGAAATGCATAAACATTTCAAAACCCCTGAACTATCAACATCACCTGAAGCATTTAGAATACTTTTCAAACCTGAATGATCAAATACCACAAATTATTATGACCCTAAACAAAAAACCCTAAATAAAAAACAATCAAGAATTTTGGCTACAGTGAACAGCAAAGAAGAAAAAAAAAGAATTACATAATGAAAAAAAATACTACACCAACAAAACTGTCTTTGCTGAACACTTACCTGCTCTGCTGTGAAAAGTGGTTCATCATTGATGCAGGAAACAATGATAGAATGCATATCCAACTGTTCTCTCAGCTCTTCGTCATCTGACAGGTCAAGGTTCAAGTTATCGTTTACCTAGAAAGCACCAAAATGTTTATTTATATAAATACACACACACTTTTGTGTGTGTATAAAATCCATGTACGTATATATAAAAAAAAACAACCCTGGGAGCTAACAGTGAATTTTATGAAACAGATTCCCTGCCCCTAATAATGGCATCAATGATTCTTGCTGTCAAATACCTGGAAGCTGAAATACCTTAACTGAAATCAAAACTGCAACTGGAGGAAGTTAAAATAGTAGTCAGTCTTTAAAGTCTTTAAATACCCTCAGCATACAAAGACCATATACACTGTGATGTGCAGATATCTAAATGCAAGGCAGTCAATCCAATGTAGGCATTTAAATCTTAAAGGAAGAAAGACGACTGTCAGTGTGGGACGAAAACCTACCCATAGTCTCTAACATTACACAAGCCTGTTGTTTTATGTGTTTCTATACTTCAAAACCAAAATGTGCACATAGCAAAGGAAAAAAAATAACTCTCCTCCTTGATCAGTCAGGTATTTTTTACTCTCACAAAGTGATATATTTTAGTTTATTTAAAATTTATTTGCCTTTTCTGCATTTTGTCTATTACAAGGTTCTAGGCAAAACAAACTAGAAAAGCCCCTCAGCCTAGGGCTGAGGATTGTCATATAGGATTATGACAACAACTAGATCACAGCAGTTGATCTAGAAGGAGGTCAGCTTCTTCTCCTGACATCTTCCAGAAACAACATTTTGAGTGACTATTAAAACGTATTTTGATAATTTAGGCTCCTAAATAAACCTCCTAAACCAGGACAACCTACAACTGCTGCCAGGAGGTCCACCAGGCCTTCCACACAGTCACACTCCATGCCCATTTCTGTCCGCACATTTCCATCAGGGAATGACCCATTCAGAAGTGATCTAACAAAAATAAACATGGAATTGCACAATCCTGTTCCTTGTGCCCCTGAACAACGCTTCTACCCAACTACTTCTTTCACTGTCAGAGCCCTACAGTGCACAGATCTGTGATGTGAAGCAACAAAGATCAGACAAATCACCTTTATTCAGCCTACGTCTTTTTCCCTACGAAAACAGGAACAGAAATCTTTAAACACAAGTTCAACAGCATATTATTAGTTTCAAATGCATAAAAAAAAGTGTTGCTTAGTTGTTAGCATTCATTGTGAGAAAGTTAAAACAATCTACTAGCTGGTCCATATGTGCTGCCACTTATCCAGAAATACTGCTGAAACACAGCAAAGTAGGAAAAAAAAAAAGTATGTCAAATGCTTCCAAACAGATGGGTTTTACACATAAAAAGGCACACCAGGTGGAGTGAAAGCTGAAAAAAAAATTGATACATGTTTAATCCATAAACTGATTTTCCCTCTACTGGCAGCATAGCTTATATTCCTTCTAAAACAGCAACACCACTATGTTTTTTACGTAGTTCTTCCATAACTTCCTGCAAACAACTTACAAAGACTATATGAAACATTTTTTTTGACATTGTACCTAGTTCCTTATCAAGAGATCCATCAGTCTTCTATTCATATTTCAGTCACACAACAAGGTTGAAGCAAAGAGGGTTTTAAGTCTTTCTGCTTTAAATATAAGGATTTAATTACTCAAAACCCACTAAGAAAATCTGAATGCTCACTCTGATAAAAAGTAGAATAAACATAAGTCAAATTCAAGGGATGATCATCAGACTCAAATTGAGAAGGTGAGTTTTCAATTGTCATCTTGCCCGGCTGAACCGCAAAGTATCCTCTTCAGCAGAGCAATCTCTGTTCATGTCACAGTAAAATGTAGCTGTGGATTATATAACAGATGGCAAAAGTCAAAGCATTACACTATTCTTAGGTTACAATGAGATATTTTTACAACACGACTCAACTTCACTATGTTTAAAAGATAAGCCACTTGTTTCCTCAGAAGTCCTGGGAGATGGGAATACTTCCTAGCATTTCTTCCTGAAGCGTTTTAATCCACTTTTAAGAAGATCAGAGGACAACCCTTTCTATAAACCTCTGTGAAGTTCTTCATTCCTTTCTCCATCCCCAGACAACTATTACACTTGTTAAATATGAAAACCAAACCAAACCCACACTTCACTGTCTCCTGTGTCACTTTTCCTGTAAAAGAAGACACTTCAGTCTCTACTTGAGAGCAAGATGAGATGAACTTAAATTCTACACTGCATTTACTAAATGACAGTACTCTCACCTCTATTCCCCCCTAACCCTGGACAGTGTTCAATGTGAAACACAGTAGAAAGATTTTATGCGAAAAAACTTCCTAATTTTACAGTTTCTTCTATCACCCACTAGCTCTAATGAACATCCAAAGACTAACCTTGAATTATGCCAACAGACAGAGATTCCAACATACATCGATGGTTGGTTGATTTTATTTTTTAAAACCTCTCATGTATAATGTCAAGCACTAAAAATATTTTAACAGATTTAATAACAACACTCTTTATATAAATATAAATTGTTTTATTTTCCTGCCAAGTACAAAAGATCCAAAGAAGGTGTTTCTGCTGATCAGAACTTACCCCTTTTTCGGAAAGATTTAGTGTTGGCAAGTGCAAAGCTCTGGTGTGGGAAGATTTCCAGTCAACTGGCATTACGTTACCATAATTATCAGTCAAAGCATTCCAAATCCTGGAGAGAGGAATAACAGAACAAAAATGCATACCTTAAAACAAGCAGCAACTGATCAGCAGTAAATACGCTAGTACTGTTATTTCTATCAACAACTATTTATTCCTCCCTAAATATTCATCTACAAGTTACTGACACTATTTTTATAATGGTTTGAAGCTAAGAGAAAGTATTTCTTTTTGACAAATGTAATTTATTTCTCTTTATACCCAACAATGTATGCACAGTGGTGAAACAGAACAATGCTATTAAGAGACAGATTCATTATTAATTATATAACCATACTCAGAATCTTTCTGGGGGAGCCCATCCTTTAATGAAATTTGAGCTCAGCTATACATCCTATACCCACTGTTCCTATTTTCCTTGCCTTTTGCACATTAAAGTCTGGAATTAGCAGAGGCTGAGTAGCAAATTTTGAGACAATTCTTTCTCATTCTCTTTGCTCTTTCTTCCTCACCTTCTCTCTCTTTCTTCTCCTTCTCTATCACAGAATAATGAACATGCACAAATTTAACTAACATTTTGCAATAATTTAGCTTTATCCAGAAGTACTCTTGCTGAGCTCAGTCCACCACTCTTGCCTACAGCTGATCTTTATTGTGTCTACAGCGCACAACCTCTCTGGCACACTACAGGCTTGCATATGTGGCAGCCCTATTCTGCTATACCATTTCAGATTCTGAAACAGAGCAGCCCTGTTAGCAAGTTGCTGCCTCAAGTCAGCCAACAAACCATGCCTCCAAACGCTATGCTGCAGGGGCATGTTTGGAGTGGTTGCCTAGCTAGGCTCAGAGGAGGTCAGAGGAACAGCCAAGCCACACACAGAAGGCAGACAGAGCCTCACTGCTGCCCAATATGTTTCTGCTTCATCGTTCTCCAAACTTACCTCACTGTTAACCATAAATACATAGTCTTTTGCCAACTGTTTTTTTTTTCTTCTCTTAGGATAAGGTATACAATTTAGGTTCCTCAAAGTAAAACTGCAGTATTCTAAATGAAATTTACTGTAAATAATGTTACTAGTATAAATGCCTGCAAAATAATGTTAAAAACAGGAAGGCAGCACAGATCATAAAGGCTTTACTGCTCAGGAGGAAAAAAGTAAAAAAGAATTAGCACAGTTGAGATTTTTCTCTTCACCTGCTTTCCGTTCTTTCCATGTTTAATTTCAAACACTGAAAACAGAGGACATTTGGCAAGAAGCTAAACAAATCCTACCCTCAGTCACTCTGCATTTCAGAACAGCTACTTTTCCTTACCCCGGAGGGAAGAGCACTAGGATGCTCACACACTTCCTTGACGGTTCGGGAAATACAACCAGACGGTTCCAGTTCCGCAGCCCTCAAACCCTGCTGGGACCCCTCGAGGTGAAGGCCCCCTGGCAGCTCTTACCCGGGGCAGGGCTGTCGACCCACAGAGCCCGCACTGCCCACCGGCTTCGCGCCCCTGCTCCGGCCGTACCTTCAGGCCGGGCCAGGCCTCGCCTCCTCGGGCGGCCCAGCCACGGCCGCTCCCCCTCCTCGCCACCCCTTGTTCCCCAGGCCTGCACTCACTCGTCGTCCTGCAGGGCGCTCTGCTCTGTCAGGGGACGCAGCGGAACGCGGCTCTCCCCGCCGCCAGCCCGGGCCTGCGGGGGCTCAAAGCAGAGGGACAGCCTCGCCGCCAGGTCTCCACCGCCCCAGCCGCCCTTGTCACGGGCAGCCTCGGGGCCGCCCCCCGCAGAAGGCTGGAACCCAGAGAAGTCCTGCCAGTCCCCGGGGTCTCGCTGGGAGGCCGCCGCCGCCATGGCTGCCGCGGCCGCAGCTGGGGACGCCGGCCCGCGCGCTCCCGGCAGTGCGCGCTCCCGGCGCCTCCTGCAGCTTGGGGCGGGGCGGGGCGCGTGACGGCGCGGGGCTGCCCGACGGCAGCAGCGGGCGGGGCGCAGCCGGGCGCGAGCAGACGGCTGTCAGTCAGCGCCGCTGCCGGGGCTTGAGGACAGCGGCGGCTCCGTGGTAGCGCCGGGGCTGAACCGTCCCGGGGGGGGGGAGAAAGGGGCGGTGCGGCCCGGCCCGGCCAGGGGCTGTGTCCGAGCGCCAAGCGGGACAGCCCCGACGCTGGCTGTGGGGCAAGAGGAGAGCCCGGGCTGGCAGGAAAGCTGGCCCTGGCCACTGCACAGGGTGCGCTGGGTCAGGTGCTTGTGGGGCAGCACGAGGGGCGCCTGACCGGGAGGTGTACCCGCAGTAATTTCATTGAACCTGGTAACCTAGAGATGGGTAGCTCTTGGGCTATCGCTTTTCCCTCCAGTGAGCCACATACAGAACAAAGTTTTGGAGATACTTAGCTTTTCCTAGCACTTTGTTAGCTTCTAATGTTTTATTTTTACTTAGTACCTCTTGACCTGCTGTAACCTTTCGATATCCCAGAATACGCAGCACAGATAGTCTCTGCTCAACTTCTTGAATTTGGTTTGAGCCTCTAACTTTATTTGCATACTTCCTACTTGGTGTTTGGAATGCTGGTAACACACTGATGTTTTAATTGTTGCTAAGCAGCACCTACCCTGGTCATTGTGCCACTGAAGTAATTTAAAGAATCACAGAATCAACTAGGTTGGAAAAGACCTTTAAGATCATCAAGTACAACCTTTAAAGACTTTTGCCTTTAAGACTTTACATAAATGTAAAGGAATGCACAAAAATACCTATGTATCCTAGTCAAAGTCAATTATGGGCTTCGTGGTAACTATTACTACTTGGGTATTTTGGATTATTGCAGCTAGCTCAGCAAGAACATCACTCAGGGGTCATTAGCAATCCAAACAGTAAATATGATGCCAAGATACAAGGTGTACCACATTTGGACAACGTGCACATATGCAGTCCCTACACCCTTCATTTCAAAATAATGTAACAGAATGGGAAGTGCAGGGTATGGCAAGGTCGGCCAGAAGGTAGGGAAATGCTCCCGAAGAATCCTATCTTGGGCTTTTCAGCACAGGAAAAATAGAAAATACAGGTCTCTAACGGATGGCATATAGATGCTGATCCACTGCTGCTTTGAATGCAGAAAGTCAGCGGTATCAAATGAAACCATCAAGAGGGTAGGTTCAAAAAAAGGAGGCAGCTTTTCACATGGCAAGTAGTTAAACAGAAAAACTCTGTGCCTCAGGAGATTACATAAAAGAACTTTACATCAAGTCCATTAATTTACAAATTAACAGAAGAAAAAAATCCCAGACATTATCAGCTAATGGGTAAATAAATAATCTGTGGCTCACAAAGTCCATGAAGTGCAAATTGTGATTCCACACACTTTCTATAGGACCACGTATTGGAGTTCCTTGTGATTAATTACTGCTTTCTGACAGGTATGACTAGACCACATGGACTCAATGTCAGGGCCAAGGCCTAACATTGCATTTGAGACTCACCTTTACTGAACATTTAAGCTATTTGGAATTCCAAAAAGTCCTCTAATGTGAAAATTCTCCAGTGTAAAACCCAAACTGTTCTTTACCCACAATATATTCTGTGCTGTTCTGATCTAGGGTCAGCAGGACAACATTACGAATTCCTACCCCCAGGGGAAAAAACCCCTCACCATAATATCAAGCTATAAACTAATGTCTCAAGGACCAGCGTGCAGAAAAAATAAATGTGAACGCTTAAGAAAATACGCATCAATAGGTTTAAAATTTTTTTATTGTGCTGCCAAGAGCCAAATTACAAGAAACCGCCTTACAGTTAAAAAAGTAAACAAGCAATCTGCTGAACCGCAGTGCACTCCGAGTGCCACATATGCATCTATTTCTCAGAAAATTATATCTGCATTTCTCTTACAAGAGCACAACAGGAACCAAAGTAAAAGAGTGTAATGGATACAGCACATAGCATAAATCATATCTTTAAAATAATAATAATAAAATAATAATAATAATAAAAAACATTTTACACCATGTCCTATATCCTGCTAATATTTTCAGAATATGGCCTTGATTGTAAAATAAAAGCAAGCATTTACAATTTCTGGATAAAGACCGCTTACTCTTATGCAAGGAATGGATGTTTTGTCTTGACAAAATCTTTGTAGTAACTGGAGAGAAACATCTCTGTTTCAATATCAGATCGAGTACAAAACGCTGGGGAGATTACATTTTTTCTTATTGGTGGTTAGAAACTGAAGTTACATAAGCAGAAAAAATGTTGACCCTTAATGATACACCTATTTTTTTTTCTTTGATGCAAACAGCTAGAACACCTTTTTGATATTCTAAAACAAAAAAATTGTTAATCTTCAGATTAATAAATTAGGTCATTATAATAATAAATTAGTTTTTTTTTTTTTTTCAGTTTTAAAGTTCAGCAACCTCTGACCAAGTATTTACAACAATACTTGAGAGTTCCTTTACAAAAAATACATTTCTTTTCACATTAAGCATACTGGGTATCTGTGTCTCTTATGACAAGCATTTGTAAAAGAAAAAAGGCAATGCACAAATGGGTAATTAGTATAAAAGTGCCAAGACCTGTTTGGAAAGTTAACATTGTATTACACAGTCAGAGTTATAAATGAGGCAAGCTACAACAAACTTCCAGCTTAATGTGGACAATATTCCAGTAGTTGTTTCAAACAATTGTTTGAAAAAAAAAAAAAAGAAAAAAAGAAAAGAAAGAAAGAAAAAAAAAAAGAAAATCCAGGAGCTGGTGGTGTTATTCTATGGAGCTGATTAGTGCTGCATGTATATTGTCATCAGTGTCTCTAGCCAATGCATTCATTAAAAAGCCTTTTTAAGGCCAAGCAGGAAAAGAAAAATAAGAAACACCCTGAAATGTAGCAAGTAGCAAGAGCAACGCTTACTGCTATAATCGTGCACATACTGTACACACGCAAACACAAGAGTGCATACACACACACACACACGCACGCACACACGAACACTTTTAAATCAAATCAAATCAAACTGTAGGTAGAATGAGATGCTCTTTCCTTGTCTTTCCTAAACTCACAAGCGATTAAGCATTGATATGGAATGCCTGTTTACCTGTTTCTGCTCTGGGTAAAATCTCTCTCAGATAAAAATACATTCAACAAGAAAAAAAATAGAAAAGATATATACTGTATACATAGTACTTTATATATACAGTATATATATGTATAGTGTATATACACATGCATGTATATATACATACGTATACCTACATGCATTTGTATATACATATATATACACAAACATACAAATACTTTTTGTTGTTTTTAGCATAATTATATTTACATAAATATTCCTATAATGCTAAAGTTTAAAGAAGCATGATCTCCTTTTTTTTTTTCTGAGCTTCAAAAAAGGTGCTTGAGTAATATACAATTAAAATTAAGCAGCTTCCTAGCATGGAAGTAGTTTCTAAATCTGCATACCAGTAAATAAGAACATCAACAGGAAAGAAAAACAACCTTAAAACAGTCTCTTTTTTTTTTACTCTCTTGTAAGCAAGAGCTTTGTCCAACAAAAATAGTTTTCCTTCTCCTCTATGAACAACCAGAGATTGATATAAAATAACAAAACAAAACCACAACAGACAAAACAAACAAACAAAAGCCCCTGGAACTGCATGGTGTTCTTGACTTTTCCTTCCTTCCTTCAATACTGCTGTCAAAAGATCCAGTGCTCGTATCAGGAATTACTTAGGCCTCAGTCATTTGCTAACTCTGCCGAAGTCTGGCTAATCTAGCCAATCAACTTTGAAGAAAACTAAAATAAAAACAAAAAGCAGCACAAGGTATAATTTTATACATCCTTAATAAACCCACCCTTTATTTTCTGCTATAACCTTTTTCTTGCTATTTCATTAACTACTGCAGCTTCTCATCATATAGAAAAATATTTGCAGCTACACCACACCTGTGATGTGACAAATTCTGTTCTAGAAGTATATTACTGTAGCAACAGCTGGGAAAAAAAAAATAATCAGACCTTTTCATGTTTTTCACCTGGGGTTAGGCTTTGCTGCAACAGATGCGATTTCAGAGCAGTGAGAAAAAACACTATCCTGCTGCTCGGCAATATGTATTCATTGTCTTCTCCAGCCAAGCATGACCAGCTTTTCTTCTGTGAAGCTTCCTTTTACCTCATTGCCTACCCCTAGCCCCTGATTCCCCCTCCCCAAAAAACCTCTATAGCTATGTTACAAGCAAATACATCTTAACAAGTTTTAAAACTTTGGTTCTAAGAAAACACTTGGTCAGTTATCTTAAGGAAAAGTGGGAATGCTTTTTCTGGCACATTGCAGGAGTCAGAGCTCATCCCAGTAAGGTCTTAGAGCTGTACATGTAGTCACAAATCCAATACAATCCACTAAGCAAGTGCACAATTCTAGTTTTATTTTAATAGCAGACTTAGTCTCTCTCTCTCTCTCTTTTTCTTAAATCCTTGGTAAGGGTGCAATTCTTCAAACTGTTTGATAGAAATTATCTGCCTGTAGGTTGTTCTGTTTCTGCATGCTGTAAAATCCACTGTATCTTGAATCTGGGTCTGCAATTCTTAGCATCCTCTGAGAACTGTCCACCTGGACCATGGTACCTTTCTTGCAGTCCACATATACCAGTTGATTGTTTAGGCAGGAAGGCTGTTAAAATAGAAAGGGAATATTGAGTAAATTAAAAAATGTTTGTATTCCACACATAATTAAAAAAGCCTTTGTGGTTCAAGTCCATAAGCACAAAACAAAATCGGATTGGCAATGAAAGAATCTGGACTTCGGCTGAGCTTGGTAAAGGCTTATGCCAGGCACAATAACAGATCAACAGTTGTCTTCTGAATTGCATTTTTTCATCTTTTGATTAGACCTCTGGTATTCTCATATTCCACATAGACTGGTTAAACTGCTCTCTCCTAATCTAGTACCACACAAGGGCTTTACCATGCTGCCCTCAATGTGCAGCACATTGCTTCCCAGGCTTTTAACAGCCCCTTTACTGCTGACCATTTTCAATAATGTTTTATTGATGGTTGCAATTCCGCTAAGAGAATGGGATAGATCTCAGCTGTTACAGTTAATCCTGGCATGGGGTGTCCTATGGGATCCTTCTGTGTTTCTTTCCAAGGTAGTTTATGTATGATTTCCTTAATTAGGAAATCATTCATATTTTATCTATCTTGCCCTTACTTGCAAGTATAAAATAGGGGATTTAATTTTAGGAAAATGTGAATAAGTGAGGGTTTGAGTGTAATGGTCTACAAGCGTGAATTCATATAAAGTATCACTCAGAGAAAGAGTTGACCTCCGTGTACTGGCTTTCCAGTCCTGCTATTCCCCTGTTGAAGTATTCTTCAACCGGAAGAAAAAAGCTGAGAGGAAAGCAAAACTACACGGTGTACACACTACCTTAAATGTTTACGGGGTAAGCAGGAAGGAGGACAGGAAGTAAGCGTACTCTATGGACACATATGAAGTTAGTGACAGTGCGAATGCATGCTCACAATATAAGCATGTAAGTGGACTGCCAATCTTAAAAAGTCAAGTTTCCACTGATGTGCATTCTTTTCCCAAGACTTAAATCAGAAGAGTTTTTACTATTTAAAGCTCACATTCAGTAGCCCTTATCACAAGAAGATTTTTTTACCCAGATATTAGAAAACATTATTTTAAAATGTTTTACATTTGGCTCTTCCAAAGTCTATGGATGGGGTTCACAAAGAAGTCCTGAGGTTCATTTAACGGAATCAGGGCTAAAGATTAGCAGTCCCATCTGTAATTTTAAACATCTTTTCTATCATCTTTGTTTTGGTATCGGTGTGATTTAAGCACAGTTGTTGATTTGTTCTTTATTAAATAGAATCATAGAATCATAGAATAGTTAGGGTTGGAAAGGACCTTAAGATCATCAAGTTCCAATCCCCCCGCCATGGGCAGGGACACCTCACACTAAACCGCATCACCCAAGGCCTCATCCAACCTGGCCTTGAAACATTGCCAGGGATGGAGCATTCACAACCTCCCTGGGCAACCCATTCCAGTGCCTCACCATCCTAACAGGAAAGAATTTCCTCCTTATATCCAATCTAAACTTCCCCTGTTTAAGTTTTAACCCATTACCCCTTGTCCATCAGTACAGTCCCTAATGAAGAGTCCCTCCCCAGCATCCCTATAGGCCCCTTCAGATACTGGAAGGCTGCTATGAGGTCTCCACGCAGCCTTCTCTTCTCCAGGCTGAACAGCCCCAACTTTCTCAGCCTATCTTCCTATGGACTATTTTGAACACAAAGAACATAAGCCAAAATAGACTTGCCAAAATTTATTACTAGGAACCTTCACTCAGCAAGGAATAGGAAAATCTAATGCGTGATACTTAGTTGAAGAACTCTTAAAGGAAAGACAAAAATATGACAAAGACCCCCACAAGAAATCTGAGTTCCAGTATATCCATGGTCTTGCATATGTATATGGCTTTAAGTGAGCTTTCTCAGCATATGGATGGTGCCTCTTGGTGACACAAAAAAAATGATGTTTCAACAAAGAAGTGTTTTAAGGAAAATTATGTTCCATAAGTAAAAAAGTATGGAAAAATGATGTTCCATAAGTAAAAATGTATGGAAAATTATTGATTATAGTTCCACACTTGGAAAATTGTGAGTTTCATTTCAGCTTCAACCATTTTGTCATACAACACTTGGATGGAGAGCATCCTTTCTGAGAGCTTAGGACTGAACTAGAATTAAAAATGAATTTTATATGCATCCCTTAAGAAATTCAGAAACTGGTATTTCTTTCTTGTTTTGAAAGACTGGAAATAGAATACTACCAATTCTTCATGCTTCCTATTCAATTACAATTGAATTAAACTTCATGCTCTGACTCTATTTGTAAGCTTTTTGGAAATTACTTTTTAAACAACCAACCAAACAACAACTCTAAACTTCTGCAACACTGACAGGAAGAATATGGACACTTTGGTTTTTTTAATTACTACATCTCTCTTCTAGGTGGAACTGAAGAAAAGATGGTCTCAAATTCTGTTACAAGTGTGGACAAAGTCTGTTTGATCAGAATTAGAAAGTGGGATGAATTGGGGAACTGATGTAAATGGCATTTGAATGTGGAGTAAGGCCTTAGTCTGCTGACTGAACTATTACTGCAAAAAAATAAAAAGGATAGTCTTTTCACTGTTCATTTCTAAGCTACCTGCTTCTTCCATTTTTTGGTAGTCTCATAATACTTCATTGTTAGATATTTCCCGAGATCTCTCAAAATATGAATCTGAGAACCATATGATTATCACCATCAGAAAATGTGATAAACGCTACTAGCACATACATTACCTGCTGTTTAACAAGACTTTTAAAGTGGGTGAAAGTAACAAAACAAAGGTATTATCTTAAGATTTTGACTGCAGATAAGAAAATTGCATAAATTTACCTACACAAATACAGAATCGAATTTTTAAGCAACTTTTTACTGAGATCGATTTCTATCTAATGATAGCTCATTACTGTAGGAAGCAGAAAATGGTTTTGCTTGATAATGAAAAAATAAAACATTTAGGAAACTAAATAAATACCAAAAGACTGGTGTAAAACAGCCTAAGGCATAAGAGAAAATAATTTAATAGAGTTCACGGGATGTGAATGCAACTGCACCCGAAACATTTTTCTAGTTAATCTTGACTTCCCTAAGTGAATGCCTGGAAATAGACATAAACATGGCACCTTTGTTGGAGCTTTGTAGCAGGACACTGGAATCCACTGCTTCTTCTGATTGACAAGCAGAAGGATGATGATCAGTAACAGCGCTATTGTGATTGGAATTGTCACCAAGGCAACAGAGCTAACTGATGCATCTTCACTTTTGTGCGGTCCACTGCCACTTCTGTACTCTCCCTGGAGGTGATTCATATCTGCAAGTCAAATATGAGCACTTATTAGTAATTATAAATGGGCCCTGATCATAAAGAAGGATGTAATATAAAAACTTCTAGTCATGGATCTTGTCACTTGTCCTATGAATTTTGACTTTCTCTCCTGAAACATCACCTTATTTACATAAGTTAGAACAACTGAAATCTAGTATCTTGTATAGTGACTGTATTAGCCAGGAAAAGGCCACCAGAACCATGAATTAAAAAAAAAGATAGGATATCAAAAGATAGGATGGAATCTAAAGCACAACAACAAGCAAGTCTGACAATAACCTCTTAGCTCTACTATGTTCACATCATCTTATGTGATCACAACCAAATTCCCACTTGCAAAAAAAATTAGCCTGTATTTCAATGCTGAAGAAGTCTTAGATTGAAAGTCCTTTCCTTTCCTTCTCCCCTCCTCCCCAAAAAAACACAATCCAATCCTGGTAAAACAATCATCATGTGTTTGTTCTCCCATTTGTTAAGAACATAGAATACTTGCACCACTCAGACTGTGAAAACATACTGCTAGCAGTCTACTAGGCTGTAGCAAGTTTTGCATGCAATGGTAATTTTCAATGACATATACAACATTCTCAAAGAGTTTGCAGTGTGTTTATAATTCCCAGCCAGGGTAGCTGCAAGCCAGCTACTAATGCCTGTGAGAAATTAAAATGCTGTAATTATCAAAGTGTAGGCTTACAGTTTTGCAAAGCAGCTACATTTAAATTCCATAAAGCAGTTACATTTCATGTATCCTTTCTCCAAATAACAGTATGCTATGAGATCTTTCTTAGAGTAAAAAAAAAAATAATATATGTACAAGTTTAGGAAGTCCTTCAATTAGAAAAAGTTAACAAAAACTGTGTCATAGAGCGTTTCCCCTACCCCGGAATAATGATTTCAGCACAGTTTTAAACAAAGATGGATTTACATCCTCAGATAACTTTATTAGCTCTGTGTCATTACAAGTGAAGTGATTTGGGTTTTTTTAACTCTGGCATTTGTCTATGATACATGTTAAGTTGTGGTACATGTTTTCCCAGTGTTGTTTATCACTGCAAGAATGTCGAAGGGATCAAATGCAGGTCTACCAACCCCAGTGGCCTGACAACAGTCTGCTTTCTAGATTTTTGTAACAGAAAAGACACAGCAGAATCACTCCTCATTCATCATTTTATCATATTCTTAATTTTATGGGACTCTATCGTATTGACAAAGATGTTTCTTTCAAGATGAAAAAGGAATGGTAAGATCAAATTGCATAAATATAATAGACTTGTATTTACTTAAAGGAAAAAACCCAACAACATGTAAGTGTTCTGTACTGAAGAGTATTCTCAGATACCTACCTTTCCAAACAGTTACACAGGTGCTTCGTGAACAGAACAAGTAGATGCATTAAACCACAGGGAATAAACACAGACCTAAGTTAGCCCAGTTTATATCCGATCTCACCTCTGTGAATGTGGATGATGTCATTTTCACTTGGTGTTGGCCAGTTTGGTACTCCTAATTCAATGTCTCCTCGGTGATTTGTTTTCTCAATGGGGATGTTTGTAGGTTCAGGCACATACATCTCTGTGAAAGGACATAAATGTGTTTCACAAATTGTAGGCTGCTTAAATTCCTAGTGCTACTCTTAATTCAGGAAATATACTCAACCATCTGCAGTGCTTTGTCTTATGAATCTTTTCAGTTGTTTCAGAATGTGCACCATGACTAGTCTATTTTTTTGTCTTAACACCTCATACTGTACAGTTCACACTGTACATGGGATGCATGCTTGCTGCCATTATATACAGTCATGTGGATAAATTTGCTTTTGAAAATACCATTTCAAAACACACACTTTAGTACAGTGTTGCTTCTTTGTGATACCAAACAACAAAAATACCAAGGGAAGGCAATGTCTTCCCAGTTGATATGTAAACTGTAACTGCTGGCTTGTCTTCCTTTTTTTTTTTTGTAATCCTCAAAAGCAGAAGAATTGCAGGAAAGGGTACTGCTGAATCTCCCCAGTTGTCCTGCTGGAAACAGGATTAATCCAAGGATAAGCAAACTCCTGCAGAAGCATATCAGGGCTAGTGTTAAAAAACAGCTGCAATTATTATGTCCCTAGTGTCTATAGCTAAGAAAATTTCACATTACTTTTAAGCCAAGTTAAAATGATAAATAAGGCAATGAGGTATTTGAAAAGTAATGGAGAGACTGAAATCAGAAATGTTAATCACTGACAGAATCTGCAGAGATATACGAACATTCGTTTTCCTACTTCATTAATGTATTTCCATAACCTCGTTCAAAGACAGAGCAGGGGCAACCAACTAAATTTTGAGATCACAGTTCTCAGAATAACTAAAATTCAAACTACATATTTGCATAATATGCCTGTTTGTTATGAGTATGGATTTTCCTGAAGTCTAAACATCTGTTGTCTTCTTGATACTCTTTAATTATTGATTGATGTTCAAAAACCAATTAAGAAACCTCATTATCAGTCCTGGAAAAGCAGCATTACAATCATCTGGGTTATCACCTCACATTACCTGGGCACATGGGACAGCAGCTTCCCTCCACGTTGATGGGTTCAGCACAAGGGAGCGGTGGGCAGCTGACGGTGGAGCAGAGGGTCTGACCCTGCAGGCAGTAGCAGTGTGTGCAGCTGTCAATATCCCAGCGTTCCTCATCTGCATATGTTTTTCCACTGAAGTGGCAAACCACTTTCTTTGGAACTGTATCTTCTGTTGAAGGAGAACAGTGGTGAGTTCATGCAGTAATGGCCAACTACGCACAAATCTCATTTCCTCCACGAACACAAGAATGAAACACCAGCACCAAAGAAATCCCAGCTGTAATTAAAAGACCCTCTCTACCTCTTCCAGAAAATCTTTATTAAAAAAGGTGTTGTTTTCGTTTCTTTATGAAGTACATAATCAGCCTGGGCTGCTTCTCCTCATGCAAGAAGCTAGAGGACACATGGCTGGGACATGAAAATGATGTCAAAAGTGCTGTGAAAATTAAGAAAACCTTTTTTTTTTTTTTGTTTGACTGTTTGAAACTGCCAACTACTCCTTTTCCCTGTTTCCTGGTAAATCCTATTTAACTAAGAAAACAAACCACACTACTTACATTTCTAACTACAAGGCTCATCAAGAAAGTTGAACTCAGTCCAGAATATTCAAATAAAAGATTAGGCAGGATGCCTAGAAGGATGATGCAGCTCTCAGGTGACATAGCTTGAAGTCCTTATTCTATTTATTGCAATAAAACAGATTTCAAAGTGATCTGATCATTCCCTGTAACTCCATCAATGGAAAACCCCAGGAAAAGGGCAATAACACTTTTTTTAATGGTATTATATAAATTAGGAATTGGTGTCATCTTAACCCTCCGGAAAAAAAACAACACCCAAAACAACACTGAGGTTCCAGAACATCTTTCCCAATGATTGAAAGCTGTAAACCAACTTTTCAGATAGATTTTGACACAGTATATTTAACAGGGACCTAGACTTAATAAACCAAGTACATCTTGGAAAAACACTTAAAAGAAGCACTACGCTTTCTGCCTAAGCACTCAATACCAATATTTTTACGGTGCATCCTATGCAAGCCTTTTAGGTGGTGTGAAGCATACCTTCTATTTCACTGAAAAGACAGTCATGAATTGCTGAGTGCAGGATGTTTTTTGCTGCTATAGCACTTTATAGATAATCAAAATAAATCTACACAGCAGAACCTCCAAAAGCCAAGCAGCACCTCATTTTCATCTTAGCTTCTCGCTACCTTTTTTCCTTAGAGCCAAAAGTTACTATGATGAAACCTGCTGATGACACTAATTTGCAAATTAAGCATATGCATGAGATAACAGGATGAAATCACAAAGTAACTTCTTAAGCTGTCAGAGAAGTACTGGTTTACTATTCACACATATTACATACGTAAATGTGCCAGAATTACATCTCAAATATAAATAAAACCCCATATTAAATGATGTGGCCGTCTGTAGAGCTTTTAATTAGTGACAATGTAATAGACTGACATAATCCAGAATAACAAGGTCAGCAGTCAGCAGACCAATGCAGTAGAAAATCAAATGCAAAACGAGACCAGCGAGAAGTACTACAGTGAAAATACTAATTGTAATCTGAAAATGACAAATGTTTCAGTGGTCCTTGGCATGCGTATCCCATGATTGCCATGGCTACAAGTATGGCCCCAACCTCTCCAAGTATGCAATTTTGTAAGTGAATATGCGGTGGACATGGAAAAGGAAGAGTGAGACGAAAAAGTGGCTGCAAGCTGCAGGAAGCACACTGGTTCTTCCACAGGTGACATGCGTGCTGGCACACAGAGACAGTGGAGCCCTGTGTTGGTCACAAAGTGCATATGGCTGGGAGAGGGTTAGGCAAACAGTCTGAGTGGTCCTCTACTGCTTATTACCTATGCAGGCCTAAAGCTGAGCACTCTCTGTGCACTCAGGGATGATTTGCTACCTTGCCCCACTCAGGACAGCTTCAACTCAGCAGCCTGTGTGGTTGGAAGAGTCCTTCAACTTCCTCAGGATTTTCCAAGTTTGTAAAGAACACATCCCAATTTAATACAGTAAATTTTTTTTTAGCAAAATGAAAACAGGTGAAATCACAACAGCAGCACTGCACCTTTGAACCTCAAGAAGAAACTGCTAAGTCCTAAGAAAGAATTATCTTGTGTGTATCTCCCATTCTGGTGTCCATCTCTAGTATAAGTACAGGATGAAGGTGAAAGCCACAATACCAACAAATGCTCAAGGAAAGCAGAAACAAGAGAGACTTGGAGCTAAGAAACCCACATACAAAAGTGCGCTTCAGATTATCACGTCTAGCTCTTCCTGTCTTCTCTCAGATTTCCTCTAGATGCACCAGTAAATCAATATCATCTTGTAAACAAACAAGCAGTCATTGCTGTGTTCTGCAGAAGACTAATCTTGTCTCTAATCAAATAGGTTTCCCTTTATCCTCTCTGAAGTGTAAGGTTGTCTTTCTAAATTAATCTTCCTCTGCATGAGAAAGAAGAATGTTGAACACACAGGATGAATTTCAGGATTCAGACAAGTAACAAAGCTCCCAAAGCCTGTAAAATTCTGCACCTGAATTTATGCTACCTGGTCGGGCATTAAGCCACTCTGGCTCCAGAAACAAGCAGAACCAAATGCAGTGCTAAACCTCTGCGTAATTTCTGAAACCCCAGCAAATGAAGAAGGCTGGTTTCCACCGTTTGCCTACTTTATATTTTATCAACTATTACATGAAAACAGTAAGGAAGAATTTGCACAAAGATGTGCTTCTCAAAAGTAAAACAGTAAGAACCTGAAAGACAAAAATGAAGTACATGACCTTATTCCTTCTACAGGCAAGAGGTACATAAGTCACAGAAAACAGTAAAAAAGCTAAGTTGCTGTGAGTTTCAGTTATTTAGGTCACAAAACATTCTGACAACGTAGTGCAACCTGGATTAATAAAATGTATCATCATTCAAAGCCTTCATATCTGAGCAATAATGAAAATCTGGCTTCTGCATTTCATATTGCTGAGCAGTTGCTACTAAAAAAAGTCATTATGCTTTTACAGCTCACACATTCAACTGTTTGCAATACTGTGCAACTATATGGGATCCAAAGTAAATTAATTAAAGCCCTATCTACATGTTGTGCATATATATTTGCAAACCTGACATGGAAGGTGTAGACGCCAAGTTCTAGTGGTTTTATTTTTGCAGTTCATGGCACTAGACCCCGTGATGCATCCCTTTCTTCACATAAAGAATTTTCTCATACAGTACAATGGCTCATGTTCTGAATCTACTGGTTTGATTGCCCAATGCTGCATACAGCATTTTTTTAAATGTTGATATGTATGCTGGATTAAAATGATCTGTACGGTTGCAAAGTGAATCATAGGGAAAAAAGCCTGCTGAAAGACAATTGTCGAAGAGTCTTTAAATCCTTCCTATGTTTTATGCAAATAATAATGAGCATAAACAATAAGGTAATAATAGGATAACATAGTATTTTCCCCTCAAAATGTCCTCATCAGGAATCTAAGTAGGATTCCATGGGCAACTGAAATTTTGATATTTTCTATCTTTTCCAATCATTTATTTGATGGACTTTCTTGTATATTCTATAAAACTTTATCACCTATTACTGAAGATATTGTATCTGCAACAAATTAAAGATTTCAAGACCTCTATTAATGGTACATATCTGACTGGACTTCACAACCTTTCTGACGTATTTCTGATGACTAACTATTGTTTATAAATGGGCAAGCTGAATCACATGCTCACTTAACAATACTTAAAGCCTGTCAATTTTATTAGATGCCTTTTTACTGAATTCTTTTCTACTCTATCTCCCCATACTTCTTTTGGAAACAAAGGTTATAGTAAGCTCTGAATGCTTTCCAAAAATGCTACAAGGACTTACATCCTGGTTTTGGCTGGGATAGAGTTAATTTTCTTCCTAGTAGCTGGTGCAGTGCTGTGTTTTGGCTTTAGTCTGAGAATAATGCTGATAACATACTAACTTTTTAGTTGTTGCTAAGTGCTAAGTAGCACTTACCCTGAGCAAGGACTCTCATGCCCTGCCATGAGCAGGGGCACGGGAAGCTGGGAGGCAGCAGAGACAGGACACCTGACCCAAACTAGCCAAAGAGGAAATTCCATACAATAGCATGTCATGCCCAGTATATAAACTGGGGGAAGTTACCCAGAAGGTGCTTGGGGAAGGGCTGGGTATTGGCCAGGAGGAGTGAGTGAGTGGCTGCACAGTACTTAGTTGCCAGCTGGGGTTAAACCATGACAAGTTAATTTCAGTAAGTCGTATAATACTTTTCTCTATCAGCAGCTTCCATTCTATAAGCTTTGTACCTACTGTGAACTCATAAAAAAGGACTAATCTGTAAATAAATACTCCTATTCAAAAGAAAATGATCAGTAATCTCGAATTCTGCACTTTAAAAATGCCTGGCAATTTTCACTGTCTACAGCATTCACCATTTACTTAAACTCTAAATTCAAAACCAGTGGATGGTCCTTAATTCTTTATGCATTTTTACCATTAGAAAACCCCCCAGCAACCTAATTTTTTCTCAAATATATAATTTTGCCTCGTTTCTATAACTATCTTTGGTGACCTTTCTCTTTTTTCCTGTATTTTATTTTAGATGCCTTATTAACACTTCTCCATTCTGTGAAATTTCATAATGCTTCAGCCTGTCTTCTGCAGTCATAACTAGTATTTTCATCATACTATTAAATTTTGACATAACATATGTGTTATCTGGCAGATCTTCCTTTACATAAACCATTTTTTGTGTAATGTTTTCATCTAGTAAGGTATATTATCAAGGTTTCAGGAGGATGTACTCTCAAGTCTGTAGGGAAATTGTATCTTTGTGAGCTTCCACCTAAAATCCACAAATCATGATCCACAAAGCTCCCTATGCTGATTTCACTCTCCAGTTCAACTGAAGGCACAGACTGCATCTCCCCAGAACAGGGAAAATATGTTTCAGTTTGGAAATAAAACATCTTTCTTATTCCCAAGAAGGTAACAGCAGATTAGCAACTATTTTTATTTGCTCACCAATACAATAAGGACAACATTGTCCCTTTCTCAAAACAGGCCTCTCACAGGATACTGGTGGGCAAGACTCTGAATAGCATCTAATCACGCCATCCATGCAAATGCAGCTAGTGCAGACATTGGGCTTCCAGGACTCTGCTGTCAGAAAAATATCACCTTCATCATTTTTGCAATAACTGGGCATGCTCTCATTGCTTGACGAAGAGGGCTGAACAGGCTGATCTGTAAATATAAACAGATTAAGTTATTTAAGTTAAGTAGCTAACTTGTCTCGTATTTCTCGCCAACACAAGGTTCACTCTTGAAGAACACAATGGAATCGTAACACATTGGCTCACTTCTTCCAAACAGCTAGAGGTACAGAACATTATGCCTTTTCAGGCCTTACATGTGATGAGGATCTTATGATGTGCTCTAGGATAAAATTTATGTAGACCTTTATTGGGTTTATTAAAAAAAAAAAAAAAAAGGAAAAAGGAAAAAAATAAGAAGGCCAGCAAAGTAAAAAACCATCGCCATCAGAAGCAGCCCCTCAGAATGCTCTGAACTGAACGGTATATAGGAATACAGCTTAAATTAGAGAGAGTAAATTTTAAAACTAAAACCTGAGTCCCAGCTTCTGCCATGTCAGTTCAAATGCTTGAATGATGCGAAGTGAAAAGCTATTACGCTGCTGTTTGCCTTCACTAGTGGACTTATATGAGCTAATTATAAGCTGTAGAGAAACAAATGGAATTTGATCGGGTTTCATCTTGATGCCAGTGGGTCTGATTTAATTCTCATGTCCACACATAGGGGTGACACATTTCTGTAGTGAAGCTGTAACTTGGGAGACATTACAGATCAAAAAGTATGTGCAGAGAACATATAAAAAAACAAGAATAAAAAAAAGATACATAAGGGCACAGGTTCTCAGTAACTGTGCAAGCCAGTGAGAAAAGATCCGCTCATGCAAACAGTATTATTAAGTTAAACAAACGTTCACTGTTATTAAAATTGAGAAAATGGAAGTCAGAAGAACTGACTGAAAATATATCTGACTGAAAATATTTTGCCAGAAAAAAAACCCACCCAAAACACCAACAAATACCCTGTAGAAGAAATGGCAAAATTTTGTTTTTAATGAAGACAAATATTTTCTCAGTGAGCTCACACAGAATTTCCACTGCAATTAACTCCCCCATTTGATATGTAAAACAGGAATTTGTGTTCATTTATAACTGCGTCTCTTTCCTCAGGGGAAACCAAATCCTGTTACCTTCTTGATACTGTCAGGCAGTCTAGGAGGAATCTGGCACACCTGCTGGGTTGGAATGCTTTGATATTACTCAGCTGCCTTCAAGTCACTCTCAAATCATACCAGGTGAATGTAGGAGCAAACACAAGCATTTTTTTAGACTAAATCCCAAATAGATAAGATAGAAATAAAAATGTTCACAGAAACCAAAGCATGTAGAAAGGAAAAGAAACAAGCCTGTATATGCCTAGCACTCTGACTACTTTTGAATGTTCTCTAATTCTGCATGTTTCCATGAACAGGCCACTGTATATTTCACAAACCTTCCAACCAATGATTTTGGTTCTCATGCAACCCTGAAAGTATTAGACTGCCTTCGAAAATGGTCAAACTTAAGGACTACTACTGCTCTTTACATGTATGGTATCTCTTGCACACAGTCAAGTTTTGCAGTTGAGACAGAGGACTGCAGGCTCTCACTCCAAACTGCTAAAGAACAAAGGCACGGCAACAACCAATCTCACGCATACTGAAACATTCAATATTCCCACCGTACATACTCAGATCAAGACAGAACTGATGAAAGCTGGTTGTCAGTGTATACCTGGGCACTGTGGGCAGCAGGAGTCCTGTGTGCGGGTGGGATTTTGACAAAGAAGAGGTGGACAGACTTCAGTCTCACACAGGACACGTCCACTGTGGCATGTACACTGTGTGCAAGAATCAATATTCCATGTCTCTCCTTCTACAAAGTACTCCCCACCAGGAGCATGACAGATTGATGGACTGGTGAGCTCTGGCTTCTGCACAATTATTTCATCTGGGAAAAACAGAATTGGAAGACAGGCAAAATCAGTTGTGACTGCAACGATTAGCAAATGTACCCAAGATTCATCATTTCTGTTACTACTGAAAAAATGAAGAATAACAAAACTAGCTATAAATACATTCTTCATGAAGCTCTTTCAACTTTGACACCTGCATCTCGCAAGAAAAAAATTGAGAATCAGTCTGAATAAATGCTAGTTAATATGAATCAGATGACTTCAAGGTTTTTTGGCATTTCAGAATAAATCAGACCAACCTTTGACATAGGAATTCCAAGAGACAACTGTAATTTTCAGAGAAATCACACTGATCGGACACTTTACTGCTAAATATTTGCATCAGCACAATTTCTGAATGGACAGATAAGTATATGCAAGTATGGGATTTAGGAAATCCAGATTCAACAGTCTACCTTTCAGTTTCCTGAGTGATATGTATCTGTAACATTTGGTGCCAGATTGAAAAAAAAAACCTAACAACAACAACAAAAAAAAACCCCACCCAAACCCCTAAAAACCTATAAGCACTTAACATTGTTAAAAGTGCTTAATTGTATTGTTCTGTTATAAATAAATAACTGCAGACTTTGAAGTAGAAACTGGATCCAGTGTGTAGACTCATGTTTCCAGTGAGTCTATCGAACCAAATGAACCTTAATTCTTTTTCAAATGATTAATTACATTACTCCTACACACCTGGCCAAAAGACTCACCCAGTCTCTAACCCAGGCAGTTTAGAGAATAGATTTAACCTCCTTCAAGTTAAGTAAGGAACCAAACACGTTTCCCTTGTTCTGCATGAGTGTCCTCCAAAGCTGGGGCAACTCGCTTTATCTCCTGGTGTTCTAAAAGAAAAAAATAAACCTGTCCTGCACTTTGAAAGTGTCTAAGCACTTACCATCAAGAAAAGGTTATGCCAGTAACTGCATCCTCACAGCCTACTTGAATGCCCTTTGCTCAAGGACACTACCACGTGGAAGACACAGCAATCAGTTACTGTTTTTTGCTTTCATTTCTGGAGAATGATCAATAGAACTCAGAGAAACTGACTCTGGCCAATCTTACTCTATTCACAGAGTACTCACACATTTCTTCTTTGATGGAATTCTTTTACCTTTCACTGATTTGCTGATGCTAAGCTTTTCCTAATGCTTACAGTTATGAATCACATGTGATTCAGTAGCATTTACCTGCAGTGAGAGAGCAGGTCTTGTCACTGTTTGTTTTTTATTTCGGCCTGAACAATATGTTACATTTTACAAAACAGCATCCTAACTCACTGTGGCAAAGGCAACACTAATTATTTTCTGAGCCACCTCCTTTGCATTTAGCTCTCTGCAAAGTCACAGAGCTGTTTTGCTACAGCTCACATGCTGTTCATAATCAGGAAAGCGCAGCCAGATAGTACTGCTGTACATAAGGTATTGTTTACCGCTCCCTTAGCAGCATTAATATTGACATATGATTGCAACTGAATTGCTACAGATGTACAACTACTATATTCCTGAAGAAGCAACTAGCCAAATACATGCTTGCTGGATAGCACAGTTCTGCAAAACGCTAGCAGTGAATGGCTTTCTAAATCTCACAGGAAACCTGCAGCTTTTCACAAGCATTGTGACAATTCACTCAAAGCTCTTAATATACAGAAACATTATTATAACAAGTGTGCTAGCAGTCAAGGTAATTTGCTCTGTTGAAAACTAACTAAAAATGGAACTGAATGTAACCACTTTTTTTTTTTTTGACTGAAAAATGACCTCTGAGAGGCTGCCATTTCCCTGTTGATAGGCTAAACAGTGCAATCCAAAACTCAGTGCATCAGAATTGCTAATTATTTCAATATCCTCATGCCAGACACATTTGAGTGACATGCTCACGGTCTCACAATTCCAAACTGCATTACTATCTACTGAAAGCCATGATTATTATTTAACAACATCAGTGGGGAATCAATACATTGCAAAATAAAATCAGAAGTACTTTTCCAACAAATATAAAACCTCAGTGGGAAAACAAAACCACACAAGAACTAATTTGGCCATATTAATTCATACACTTCTATATGCAATCACTTTACAAAAAAATTGTGTCTGACCTAGCACTGTGAGAGTTTGCACTAAGTAATACTTTGCTAACACAGAGGCTAGTTGACTTGTGCCTCAAAAGCAGGAAAAATACCAGAGAAACCTATGCAGACACTGTACCTCAATGAAAGGGACACTACTGGGTAAGCAACTACCCTTTTACACAGGAGACCAACAATACTGGTGCTCAGAATCAAGCACTGATCTCACCCCCAAGAAATGCATAGCGTGAGAAAATAGGTACTGCTAATCTCATCCTGATCTTTTTTCCACAAACTAAACATTAGGCTTACAAATGGATTTATTCATTCTCCATACACAAAGTAACTAGTGACATTACTCTTATTTAAATGCTCTGATGTGTTCTGTGTTAGGTAAATCAATATACACAAATATGCTGACAGTAGAGTAGAATCAGTAATGATTCTTGAGGAACCTAACAACAGAACTGCTGGAACTGGAACCACCATCCTACATAAATTCTGAATCTTGAATGTTTATTAACTATTCTATGATTAATCTAAGATTGACATGCTAACTTGTGCCCATCCATATGAAGTACAGCATCCCCTACAATAGTACACAAATCATTATGAAAAGGTGAGTGACTGCTGCAGGTACTCCAACAGTTCTGTGCAGCCCTGAGTTCCAGGTAATACAAGTGGAAAATAACATCCCTGTAAAGAGACATGACTTTAGGAATATGATACTCTGTAACTGTTCCTCCTGGAACAATACTGACTGAATATTTTTCTTGTTGTTTTATGTTTTTTTTCCACACTGATGTTTCACAGGGGAAAGAACTGTACTATTTAAGACAGACTGTGAATGTTTGTGTGTGTAGGGAGCTGGACAAAGAATGACAATACCTGATGGGATACATACAGATGAACACTGCATACTGCTGTGGCAAAAGTGCTCCAAGCTGACAAAACAGTACTGTTCCCTTTAAAAAGCTTATGCTTTCTTAATTCCCCATCAGTCTAGCCAGACACTTGACAATGGAAGAGAAGTGAGCAAAGGACTGTTCCCCTAGTTTTCATAACTTACTGTTTTCATCTCAGCTAAAAATTTCATGAACAGTTGTCATTGCTAGGATGCTAAGCATTAAGAGATTGGCCTCATTAACTAAATAATTACTTAGTACTGAAAATAGCTACTGCTTTATGAAACCCAGTGCCAAAAGTAACACTATGGCTGGCCATGGAACCACAGTGCCCAGCCTCCACACAGGGGAGTAGTGCAGACTGAGAAAGGCTGAAAGAGAGACTCACATTTTTTGGAGTCTTGCATCTTTTCGGGGACAAGGCTCTTCCAATTACCATAAGGTGCAAACTGCACTGGAGATCACAATTTGTCCAAATAATCTAAAGGGTTAGGTTATCTTAGGTCCTATGTGTCCGTCACTTTCAGAAAGAAGATCTGGCTGCTAATACTACCCCTAGGATTTCCTGTTCTTTACGAAGAATTTGAAGCAGTTCATAAATACTTATATCCTGCTACTGCTGTTTTACTGTTTTTCTATTTACAGTAGCATCATGAGCCTTGTTGTTCCTACTTGTAACATGACTTCCAATCAAATCAGACAATATCACTGTATTACAAATTAATCTATCTGTCACTTTGTCTTCAGAATGATTCCTACAATATTTTAAAGGGCATTATCTTCTACTGTACCTACAGTCTAATGAATTTCATAGATGTTCTCATATTAACACTTATTAAAATTATATTGGAATGCAACATTGTATTTGGGCCTTCCCACTGGAGAAACTGAAATCACCTGCTGGTGACACGGAGTTTTCCCTCAGAAGACAGAATCATAATGTTTAATTACTTAAGACATCTGTTTAAATGTGTATTCCTTTGAGGGGATGTGAAACATAGATGAGGAGATATATTTTAATAAAACTCCATTTCAAATTAAAAAAGAGAAAATGCAATGGCTTATTGTATTTGTTATTATAGGTAACAAAATTGTATATGAGTACGAATTTGCTATTAGAACTAATACAGACTGGAAACTTTTGCTAGTTTAAAGATTTCAATCTGTCAAAGATTAACATGTTAGGACTCACAACATGCATATGCTTTAAATACTGAAGTTCCCATTTTTCACGTGAGATCTTAATGAAAGCCACTTGTCTTGTTACATTTGGGCATAGAAACCCTCATAGATACCTATTACTGAATGATGTATGAGATGATTTTCACGTATTATAAACAGAATACATGTGAAATAAAACCCAATCACAAAGCATATGGAAGAAAGCATGCTACCTGGACATGATGGGCAACACTGCCCTGGATGTATGGTGGGGTTGCCACAGTTAGGAACAGGGCAGGTGATCAAGGCACACATTTCCCGGCCATTGTGACAGTAACATTCCCTGCAGCCATCGTGCCAGCTCTCCTCATTCTCATGTCGTCGCCCATCCATTGACAGGCAAGAGCCTGTTTTAACAGGAGGCATAAGAGAAGCAGTTGCCTCTGCAAAAAAGTCAAAGGGAAAAAAAAAGTGCCCCAATTAGCATGTGCTGTTTAGGAAAAAACCCACACCAACTTTATGCCAGGATTGCATTATTCTAAAAGCACATATAAGGTCAAGTGAATAGTAGTTCTATCATTTACACTTAGAAACAAGTTAACAAAACACATAGAACAATTAAAGGATATACTGAAGGGGATGGTGGGATGCAGTAGAATGCATTTCCTTGGAAAATATAATCTCTTCTTTCTGTTGCACCTATACTATTCTTAAACATACAGCAATGCAATATTCGCTTAATAATGTATATAAAAAAAGAAGCGCAATGGAGTGTAACAGCAGAAAACATGAAGCATATTTAAAATGAAATATTTAATATGGCAGTGTATTAGATTATCTATAATGTGAGTACCTGATAGCAAGTAGAATATACAAGCATTTCCAACAGCTAAGGATGGTCTTACACCATGAATGACAAAAAAATTACAAGCAACTTTTAACACGGTCATGCTAGATACTGGAAATATTTAATAAAACACCTAGAGAAATTGTTTACATTATTATGATAAATGAGATGCTTGGAAGACAACTGCTCTGGCAATTTTGTCCCTTGTTCCTGGCTTTTACTGAGATGAAAGTACAGTAGTTTGAAAAGCTGCATTACTTGCACTTAGCCAGCACATGGAAGCAGCTGGTCCAGGGAGGATAAAGTCTCATTTGTATCTTATGTGGCATTTAAGTGCTGCAGGATTCAGATTCAATATATTTTTGTTAATCAGCAGAGTGAATTTAGAGCCCAATACTCCCTCATCCACATCATTACGATGATAAGGATTTACGATCAGTTTGTCAGTGAACTGACTTGTTTTTAGGGTATGTCAACCATGTTCTACTGACATATATATATAAGGTTATTTGTATTAAGTTACTTATTTCATTTTCTGTTTAAAAAAGGATGCAGTATGAAAAGTAGTAATGTTTATATGTAACTTTAATAATGGGGTTTTTTTGGTTGTTTTTTACTAACATGTAAGTCAGCATGTCTTCAGCTGTGGCAGATCTATCAGAGGTGGTCTCAGAACCAGAAGCAGATGGTACAAAGTTAGTTTGATGCATGTCATCAGAGTAAGAACCCAGTACACAGAAATTACATTCGTATACCATTTTGTGAATTAAAAAGAAAAGTCATGGTATAAGGATAAAACACTTAAATCAGACTTCATCCTATTGCACGAACAGAAATAATAAGTGTGATACCACTGCAGAGAACGCAACTTCAACCTAAGATACAAGTACAGGGACACTGTAAATTTCAATGAGGTACAATTGGCACAATTTGTAAAAAGGGAGAGAAATATTAGAAAATTAATTTTAAATTGTCACATACTGATAACCACAGGAAAATATTATTTAGAGATGATGGGGGGGGGTCTGTTATTTGGTTTTTGGTGGTTTGTTTTTTTTTTTTTTTTGAGAGTGCAGATTCTTAATAAATTAAATCTTAGACAAACATCTGTCAAGGATTATCCAGATATACCCTATTTTTTACAAGGGCAGACAAGTGGACTCTCAGTCTTCCAGAGGACTATCCCAGCCCTGTACTTCTATTAATCCTAGCACAAGCTATTTCTGGCAGAAGCAATTTAGAAAGTGGAGCTAATTCACAGGCAGGGGGTTTACCTATTCCTTCCTCTTACACAGGGATTTTGGGTCAAAATTTTAACAAGGAATCACAGTTCCCCAGAACATGCTGGCAATTGCTACCATTATTCTTAGACAAGTTGCTGATGAAGTGATGTTGAAGTGATTTGCTCATAGCTTGGTATTTTTATGATCATGATAACAATAAATACTACTAAGAGAGGGATCAAGTTACTTTTCCTAAATATTTGTGCATGCTTTAAAATACATTCTGGTTAAGGAAAGAATTTAAAAGTGAGCATACATATAATTAGTAATTGAAGAGCTGCATGTGTTTGCAGTGTGGGATGCAATCAGGGCACACTTAAGAGAACTCCCTGTGTAAATTCCACCACAGCACCACACAATCAGGAAAAGTGTGTTGACTGTGATCATGGAGACAAATGACAAGATAAGTGATGAAAACAATGTGTCTCAATGGGACTCCATACAGCAGTTACCATTTCTTAATTTCTAATTTTTTTCTGGTAAAAGTCATACATTGCATCTTATGCCAGTGAAATCTCTGCTTCTCATACTTGCAAGGTACATTCATGACTTGTAATTATTTTTTTTTTCCTAGAAATCTTACAGCTTTGTTATAATTGTCTGCAATGTATGATGTCATGTGGAAAAAATATAACATTGGATCCTTCTGATTAATATGACTGCATGTTTGCCTTCAACTACAGGAGAGCGACTTAAGGAACTTGTGCCATTTCTTCAAGTCCCATGTTCCCATAGCTTCTCTTATTAAATGATTTTTTAAAATGTAAAAAAACCCAGCTGCTTAAAAAGTTAAGAATGGAGTCATTACACAAAGCAATGGCAAAATACTGAGAAGTACTTGGCTATAGCTAGAAATCAAAACTCACAAGTAAGAATCAAAGAAAATAAGCATGAAAGAGTGGTTAGGATCAGAGACAGCCTGAGCACAAATGAAGTCATTAAATGCAACACATGAAGATGAGCAATGGAGGAAGTCAGATATCCAGAGTAATACAAAACATAAACTGAAAAACTCTTTAAAAGAGAGGCATGAAACTAAGGCAGACAACAATCTCAATCTCCACCTCACACTTGGTGGTTATGAGTTCGGGATGTGGCACATGTGACATCTTTGCCTTAAGAATACCCAGTCCTGTGTTAGCACTCCCTCTACAAATTGTTCCTTGAGTCTGCCTGAGAAGTGTCCAAGAAACAGCACTCTAATTTTAGATGGTGTACAGGGCATCTATCAAATAAAAAACCTGAGTTTGTAGAGAAAAGATGATGGTGAAGAAGCCAGTATGAACACTGCTACTGAAAAAAAATCCTTTCTCAACTAGCTTATTTCTAGTAGTTACTTATTAAGATCCTGATCTAATTTTTATTAATGATAACAAACTGATTTTTGTGACTTTCTAAAGGGAGATGAAAGCGGACCAGAGGCTCTCTGTTGAAGCCAAGATGAACACAGGTAATAATAAACGCCTGCAAAGCAACACTCTCCTTTGACAGAAGTTGAACTGCCTGCCCCACCAGTTACCATATTTCAATTCTTACATATTCAATGCAGTATTCCTTCTCTTCTGCTCTAGCTTCTAATCCCTTTGAACACAAGTTGCAATTTCAGGTGGTAATGCATTCACACGTACCTCTGCACTTGCAGATAACACATCCATGACTGTTCTGCTGGAAACCCATTGGACAGATTTTACCACAAGGCAGGTCCGGACATTTCTTACACCGACAGATTTCACAGCCATGCTTGTTCTTCCTAGATGACCAAAATCGTTTGTTAAAGGTCAGCAGGTCACTTCAAATATCTACACGTCATGCTTAAAGCAAAACCATCCCTAAAGACGGGACTGATCAAGCAAAGATAATTATCACTAACTGTCACCCTTATGTTCAGCAGGTGTATGGGATGTACAAGTTTCCATCCCTGGCATGTGCTCCCTCCATATAACTGGCAGAATCTGCATATTGTACTTGCAAGCCATAGCAGATAATACAGGTGTATGTACTTGTGACAACTATTGATGAGAGTTGTTTTTTGTTTTCAACTGAAAACATAGAAAGAAAACCTTCTAAAACTATGAAGAAGTTACACTGGTAGGTAGGAATCTGTTAAAATTCCTGTGTTCTTGTAACACAAATTAGTGTTAACTTTCCTCCTCCAACAGTAAGTACAGTAGATTTCCTCTCCTGCACACTGACATTACAGAGAGATCTATGAAAACATTAAATAACCAGACAAAAAGCTGACTCAAAACTTAGCATGTGGAATGCCAGTAACCCATATAAAAAGTAGGGGACACAGTAACATATTTTGAAAAACAGAAAACCCGAGAAATTTCCAGCAGACAGAGTACGGAAAATCAAGAACACAAATACTTCAAAAACTTCCAGTGTGAAGCTAGGCAGGAGTCTAGAGCATCACCTGACAGCATCTCTTCACAGTATCATAAACATGCTGCTTCTGAGCTTGTTTTCAGGAAGACTGATAATACCATTCACACTTCAGGCACAAGTGCACTGTATCTCTTCATAGAATCATAGAGTGGTTAGGGTTGGAAAGGACCTTAAGATCATCAAGTTCCAACCCCCCTGCCATGGGCAGGACACCTCACACTAAGCCATGTCACCCAAGGCTCTGTCCAACCTGGCCTTGAACACGGACAGGGATGGAGCATTCATAGCTTCCTTGGGCAACCCATTCCAGTGCCTCACCACGCTCACAGTAAAGAACTTATATCCAATCTAAACTTCCCCCGTTTAACTTATTACCCCTTGTCCTATCACTACAGTCCCTACTGAAGAGACCCTCCTCAGCATCCTTATAGGCTCCCTTCAGATACTGGAAGGCTGCTATGAGGTCTCCATGCAGCCTTCCCCCCCCCCCAAGAAAATATATGGGAAGTCAGAACATCTAGAGGAACAGAAAAGAAATAAATTATGTAAATCTCTAGAAGTACTGACTTCAAACTCTAGAGAACTTCATGTGATTTTTAGTTAAAAGGCTGAGGAAAACAGTCACACAATAGGACGGAGAATGGAAAACTTTGTGTCCTCCTATTCATCTATTTTTATCTCCTTTATCTCTGTAACCACAGTCTTAATTTTAAAAGAAGTGCTTCTTTCCATTATTGTGTAGAGTTTTCAAACATCAAACTCTATTAAGCTTTTTTTTTTTTTTTTTTCTTTTAGACAACTGTGAAAAAGTTTTGGTTTCTTTAAAGACACACGAGCTCAGATTTCCCAATTATCAACCTTTGGCAGTCTTTAGGAAAAATGTAAGAACATCAAACAGATGATGATTACTCCTTAACTTTCCACTCTTTAATGCAATTTTAATACTTGCTTCTTTAGTGCCCTACTTGTGATTTTGGTTTTTAATGTAAAACCAAAGTTTTATAGGGAAATAGAGATCTGTCTTCCCATGCTTTTGATGGTCATAACAGGCTCAAAAGTCATAGAATCATAGAATAGCTAGGGTTGGAAAGGACCTTAAGATCATCAAGTCACAAACCCCTCTGCCATGGGC
Organism: Neopsephotus bourkii; assembly: GCF_033783945.1. Lineage (NCBI taxonomy): Eukaryota > Metazoa > Chordata > Aves > Psittaciformes > Psittacidae > Neopsephotus > Neopsephotus bourkii. The sequence goes on along the minus strand of NW_026901776.1, from coordinate 7,056,990 downwards.
AGGGACACCTCACACTAAACCATATCACCCAAGGCCTCGTCCAACCTGGCCTTGAACACTGCCAGCGATGGAGCATTCACAACCTCCCTGGGCAACCTATTCCAGTACCTCACCACCCTCACAGGAAAGAATTTCCTCCTTATATCCAATTTAAACTTCCCCTATTTAAGTTTTAACCCATTACCCCTTGTCCTATCACTACAGTCCCTACCGAGTAGTCCCTCCCCAGCATCCCTGTAGGCCCCCTTCAGAGACTGGAAGGCTGCTATGAGGTCTCCACGCAGCCTTCCCTTCTCCAGGCTGAACAGCCCCAACTTTCTCAGCCTATCTTCATACAGGAGGTGCTCCGGTTCCCTGATCATCCTCGTGGCTCTCCTCTGGACTTGTTCCAACAGTTCCATATCCTTTTTATGTTGAGGACACCAGAACTGCACACGATACTCCAAGTGAGGTCTCACAAGAGCAGAATAAAGCGGCAGGATCACCTCCTTCGACCTGCTGGTCACGCTCCTTTTGATGCAGCCCAGGATACGGTTGGCTTTCTGGGCTGCAAGCGCACACTGAAGTCGGCTCATGTTCAGTTTCTCATCAACCAACACCCCCAAGTCCTTCTCTGCAGGGCTGCTCTGAATCTCTTCTCTGCCCAAGCTGTAGCTGTGAATGGGATTGCTCCGACCCGGGTGTAGGACCTTGCACTTGGAATGGTTAAACTTCATGAGGTTGGCATCAGCCCACCTCACAAGTGTGTCAAGGTCCCTCTGGATGGCATTCCTTCCTTCCAACGTATCAACCGAATCACACAGCTTGGTGTCATCGGCAAACTTGCCGAGGGCGCACTCAATCCCACTGTCCATGTGTCCTGGGTTTAGCAGTGGCAGTCATTTTTCTCTTTCTTGGTAGCTGGTACAGTGCTGTGTTTTGACTTTCAGCTGGGAACAGAGCTGAAAAACAATGATGTTTTGGTTTGGCCAAGGACTTTGTGGGCCTCATGCTCTGCCAGGGAGGAGGGAGGCTGGGAGGAAGCGGAGACAGGACGCCTGACCCGGACTGACTGGGGAGGTGTTCCATACCACAGCACGTCATGCCCAGGATGCAACTGGGAGTTACCCGGAAGGGCTAGGAGGGACTGCAGGGTTGGAGGAGGTATCGGTCGGTGCTTGGTGGGGCTGGGGCGCGAGTTATTGGTCACCTGGTGATGAGGTGTTGTATTCTCTTCCCTTGTTATTTCCTTTATCATTACTATTATTGGTGGCAGCAGTAGTGATTTGTGTTATGCCTTAGTTACTAAACTGTTCTTATCTCAACCCGTGGGAGTTGCATTCTTTTTGATTCTCCTCTCTGCCCCTCCGAGAGTAGGGGGAGGGCAAGAAGGGGGGGGGAGTGGGTAACAAGCTGTCTGGTTGGGTTTAAACCACGACACCATGTCAGAGACGAAGATGTTGAGCAAGACCGGTCCCAACACCGATCCCTGAGGGACACCACTCGTTACTGGTCTCCAGGTGGACATTGAGCCATTGACCACTACTCTTTGTGTGCGGCCATCCAGCCAGTTCTTTATCCACCAAGTGGTCCATCCATCAAACTGATGTCTCTCCAATGTAGAGACAAAGATGTTGTGTGGGACAGTGTCAAACGCTTTACACAAGTCCAGGTAGATGACATCAGCTGCTCTACCCCCTGTCCATCAGTTCCATAGCCCCATCATAGAAGGCCATCAAATTGGTCAGGCAGGATTTCCCCTTAGTGAAGCCATGCTGGCTGTCACCAAGCACCTTGTTGTTTTTCATGTGCTTTAGCATGCCTTTCAGGAGAATCTGCTCCAAGATTTTGCCAGGCACAGAGGTGAGACTGACTGGTCTGTAAGTCCCTGGGTCATCTGTTTTCCCCTTCTTGAAAATGGGGGTTATATTTCCCTTTTTCTGGTCATCGGGAACTTCACCTGACTGCCATGATTTTTCAAATATGATGGACAGTGTCTTAGCAACTTCATTTGCCAGCTCCTTCAGGACCCGCAGATGGATTTCATCAGGTCCCATGGACTTGGGCATGTTCAGAATTTTAAGATGGTCTTGAACCAGTTCCTCTCCTACAGTGGGCCCAAGGTCTTCATTCTCACAGTCCCTGCGTCTGCCTTCCAAGACTTGGGTGGTGTGGTCAGAGCCTTTGCCAGTGAAGACCGAGGTAAAGAAGTCAATCAGAACCTCAGCCTTCTCCAAATCCTGTGTAGCTAGTTCTCCCGAGAGCTTCCTGAGGGGGCCTACGTTCTCCCTAGTCTGTTTTTTATTTGCTATGTACCTGTAGAATCCCTTCCTGTTATCCTTAGTATTCCTAGCCAAGTTTAATTCTAACTGGGCCTTAGCTTTCCTAACCCAGTCCCTAGCTTTCTGGACAACATCCGTGTACTCTTCCCAGGCAGCCTGTCCTTGCTTCCACTTTCTACAAGACTCTTTTTTCATTTGAATTTTCCTCAGCAGCTCCTTATCCATCCAAGGAGGTCTCCTGGCCCTCCTGCTGCACTTCCTTCTAGTTGGGAATACTCCTGAGCTTGTGGCAGGTGATCCTTGAATATCAACTAAGAGTCTTGGGCCCCCTGCCCTCTAGGGCTATATCCTATTGAACATTACTAAGCAGGTTCCTGAAGAGGCCAAAGTCTGCTCTTTTGAAGTCCAGGGCAGTGAGCTTGCTGCACGCTCTTCTCACTGTCCTGAGGATCTCAAATTCAAGCATCTCATGATCGCTGCAACCAAGGCTGCACTCGAGCGCCACATTTCCAACGAGCCCTTCCCTGTTGGTGATTATGAGGTCAAGTACGGCACCTCTCCTTGTCAGTTCCTCTATTACTTGCAGAAGGAAGGTGTCTTCCACACAAGTGAGGAACCTCCTGGATCGCTTGTGCCGGGCGGTACCATCATTCCAACAGATGTCAGGGTGGTTGAAGTCCCCCATGAGAACAAGAACCTGTGAGCGTGAGGCTGTTCCTATCTGTCTATAGAGTGCTTCATCCACAGATTCCTCTTGATCAGTCGGTCTGTAACATATCCCCACAGTAATGTCTCCCATCGCCGTTTTCCCTTTAACCCTGACCCACAAACTCTGTTAACTGCTCACCTGTCCCCAGACAGAGTTCCATACTCTCCAGCCTATCCCTAACATAAAGGGCAACTCCCCCTCTGCGCCTGCCAGGCCTGTCTTTTCTAAAGAGTCTGTAACCTGCCATTCCAACACTCCAGTCATAGGAGCCATCCCACCATGTTTCTGTGATGCCTATTATATCATACCCCCGTAGACGTGCACACATCTCTAATTCCTCTTCTTTGTTCCCCATGCTATGGGCATTTGTATAGAGGCATCTGAGCCGAGCTCCAAATGAAGCCGGCTCATTGGCTGGAGCAGCTGGAATATCTCTGCATTGCTCCGAACATTTATTATAGGTGCTGGCAACTGACTGGGTGTGTTGGGATGGAATGATGCCCCCCTCCCCCAGCACATCTAGTTTAAAGCCTCCTTAACCAGTCTGGCAAGCCTCCTACCAAAACTGCTCTTCCCCTTCTTCTGTCAGACCAGCTCCGCCAGCCCCTGCTAGACCTGGCCTACAAACTTGGGTCCCGTGTTCAAGACACCCAAACCCCTGACTGTGACACCACCCTTTTAACCATTTATTAACCTGGCTAATCCTCCTATCTTTTTTTAGGTCCTCCCCTGTATCCTGGAGAATAGACGAAAAGACTATCTGAGTCACATGGGGCTTGCTATTTTAGAGAAGAAGTTGGCACGGTAACAGTAGAGAACTGAACAAACATACTATATTTCTTTTCGGGTGTACAAAAGTGCAAGGGAAAGATCATCTCAAGGACAGGTTTCCTATAGCACTAACATCAGCTTGAAATTGAAAACTTGCTTTAAAAACATCTTTATCTTATTCCCATCTACTATATTTGTCCATTAATCTTTGCTGTCATTTGTAAAATACTTGTCCTACGTAGATCACATAGAGTTTCTAATAGAACTGGTTTATGCACAGTTCAGTTAAAAGAAAAAAAGAGAAATTTGTGTTTCAGCTTATCTAAGTACAGGAAACATATACAGAAATCTGTAATTTTCCTCTTCCAGCCAATATATTAAATGAGTCATACATACAGGCTAAAAATTACTCCTCTTTACAACAAGCAGTGTGAGAGGCTGAACATTATCTTTTTCATAGTGTTTCCTATTTGAAGATGAGCTGTGTGGTTCAGTGCCAGCCCATGGAGCAGTTCTGCCCTGTGTGATGTTCTCACTGACCTCCCACAACTCCTCTGAATGGGACAGGGTGTGCCTGAGCAAGTCAATACATGGTCCAGAGCTGATACTCTGTGAGTCAGTGTTGGATCAAAGCATCATTTTACTACGTCTAGGACTTCAAATGAATAGTTGCAAATTGCATGATTCAATATTTATACTTTTTAACTTTAACCTGTTTACCACTTTTCTTCCTTTTCACTAAATTCCAGATACTTTCAGATTTTGAAGATCTGTGTTTCCATTTTGAAGCATATTACTTTATACTTTTAGTTTTATTCAGTTATACATAGTAAGCTTAGTAAATCTAGGAAATACAGCCTGTCTTATTATTCTCTTCTTCAACATCATAAACCTTAAATATTTTTCTAACCTTCTTATGTGACAGTAACACACTATTTCTTAGACACTGGCTGCTTCCTCCACGAGTTTAGAAAATCACTGGGATTTGTGCCTGAAATTTGTATCCTTTAACATATTCTCCTTGACACTTGACTGACACTGAAAAATACTTGCACCTAGAACCAAGCATCTCTGTGTTTAAAGTGCTCTTGCAGCTCAAGGACAATATTCATAGGCCCTTTCCTAGCCTTCTCAGAAACTGAGTCATGAGTTCTTTATTACAGGAAAGCATTCCAGGAAAATGAATGATTTCATCGATTTGTTGAAATAAAGCTAGGCCCATCTATCTTTTTTCTCTTCAGTCCTCTTTGGTTTTCATTCAGAATATTGAACCATTTTTGTGTAGACAGACAGCATTAATGCAATGTATGTCCATGTTGAAGAAGATGGCACAGACCACGTTAGATTTCCCCACACAATCAGCTAGATTACTGTTGACACATACCACAGATTTATTAACAATAATCACCTTAAGTGCTTGGGCACGGGTATCAGCAGGGTGGTACTCACACACAGACTAAGGACTCTACAGGTCTCGAGAACTGCTCTCAAAGTAAAATCAGTTTATTAAGGTGCAATGTGTATTAGGTTCCATGCTTGGGTTCTTACCTTTCTCATCTTCAGAGGTTTCTGCTCTATGTGAACTATGTAGGACAAGTATTTTACAAATGACAGCAAAGATACATGGTCTGGTCACTAATGAGGTAGACTTAAGAACATTACTACCAGTCACACACAGTGGAAGCACAGGCCCAGGAATGGAAATTCACTGTTTTATCTTAAAGGATCATTTGTTTTTTCCTGAAGATTCAGTTTTGAAGTGAAAAAACAAACAAACAAAGCTGAAAAACCAAGTTCAGTTCATCAGAGGTAATTAAGGTCTTTACCATGTTCCAGTTGAAGCTGTAAAAATACTGTCCACCTTCCTCTAGACAGAAAGCACAGTTTAAAATAACTAATCCACGCAAACCTGCTCATTACGTGAGAGTATTTCTTCCTAAAACCATGTTGATGGGAAAAATATTGCACAATAAACTAGAAGAATATACCAGGAAACACATTTACACAAACAAAACAACTTTGGTAACTATAGTTCAAACCAATCCTCAGCAGCAGCAGCAGCAGCAAAACATTTCTAACACTTCAGTGTGAAATCTACATTGGGACTGCCAGTGAAGAAAACCAATAGTAGTAAACTGAAAGAAACCAAAAAGAGAAACAAACTTAACTGCTTTAGATACCACAGAAAAGAATAGTTAGCTATTTCTGTGCAAGTCCAAAATGGAAATGACGAAAGACATTACAGACCTTACTGGTTTTCTCTTATGATAACTTTCAAATAGGCCTTGAAAATAATAATTTTTTATGCTCTTGCAATATTAAAAACAGCTTTTCCTGTTCCAAGCTGAATGATATTCAATCACAGGGTAAATAGTTAAACACCTTTTGTTTAATATCGGCTGTCTCTGCTGTTCATGAATGCACACACTCCTTGAGCACATGGATGAGAAAAATCTTCTCAGATCATGTCCCATGGCTATGCTATTGACCCTGCTGCAGACAATAAATCATTCAATCAATCAGTCAATCATCTTTATTTCATCCTGCTACCCATCTTCAGCCATCCTTGCTTTTGAAGCCACTGGGCAGAATTTCTAGGAATGACAAAACTGATATCCCTTTTGTGTAAATTCCTTCCTGTTCTACTTTCTCTCACTGAAAACAACTCCCAGCCACTCCTGAAGTCAATATGCTGCCTGAAGATAATTTTATTAACCTTTTAATTTTAAATTCTTGCTTTCTGTCTCCCATAGTAAAATCTGAGGTTTGGAGAGAAAAGTGAATTTTGTTTTAATCTTTGTTATCTTTCATTCATTTTGTCATATTTCAATACCACCACTCTCATGAGTGCAAAAATCTGCTATTATTTAATCAGAAGCAAGCCTAATTCTGTATCTCAAGTAACAGATACAGGATTATATTAAATGGTGCTTACTTTGTTTTGCCGGACTGCTATTATGTGAGTATTTTTAAATTACACTAGGAATGCCTCAAGGATACAACTCAAGCATTTTTTTCTAACTTAGAAAAAAAGAAGTGACTTCATGTTTTTAAGGGAATTCCCCCCCTCCTTTTTTCTTTTTTTTTTTGAGTCTTGCAACATATCTGGTTTTATTTTCAGAAATTAAACTGTTATGAAAAGCAGGCAGTAGTATGGAATGGATCCATCAAAAAATAAAATGCATCATACATATAGAAGCCACCAGCTTGATTGCTAAAAACTTTCTCTGATGAAAAATTTGACCAGCTTTCGTCACCCATGCCATAAATTATATAATACCACAAATATTTCCTTGCATGGAGAAAGAACCCCAGCAACAATACAGATTTTGAGCAGGCTTATAAAAACTTAGATAAGAGACAGCAATGTTCTGCATGAATCGTGTAACTATCAGAAATGTCTCACTAAAACTAGTCTGCTGTCATATTAACATTAAAAAACCTCCTTGAAATATTAGAAAATCATTTGAATAAAATAAATGGCTATAAAATGAAAGGGTACCACAGTGGAACATGCAAATAGAATTTCAAAAAGCTACATGCTAGAGACGTTACTTGCAAGTAGTTTTTTCATCTTGTTTGTCAAATATTCTTCAAACAAAATCTAAGCACTGCTTTGCTTTTATAATCTGCTGCTGTTTTTTTAAGTTGCTGCTTCTTCATCTGTTGATCAAAATCCATTTTGAAGAATACTTTAATCTCACATCAAGTAATGACATTTCTATTTTCCTACATGTTCCTCTGCTTTGCCACAAAGCAAACACAGGCATATGCCTGGATTTTGCATATTTTCAATATGTACAGAGATTGTATTAAAGATGCTTTCAGAATGAGAATACGTACAAGTATCCAAAGGGACAGTACTTGTCACATACAATGGGTTTGCACTTCTTAGGCCTCGGTCGACACTGACAGATCTCACAGTTGTGGGCGTCAGTCTGGAAGCCAAAGGAACACTCCAAGGAACAGCCTGAAATGAGGCCAGTGCACAGCTCCTCCCCTGCGAAGGACACATGCAGGTTATCACAGCGTGGAAACTGGTTATACCAGACAAGTGCATCTTTAGCAGACTAAATCTTCTGTCCCCTTTTATTTCGTAACTTTTTAAGTACTAGTAAGACTTACCTTCAGACTGTCCTAACTTTAAAATATGTGACAGAATTCTCCAGTAATGACCCAAACCATATGAGCAGACACTACATGATGTCTTCTGTTCCAGTCAAGAACTTGGGGAGTATTACCTGGTACCCTAAACTAGGGTTTATGAATTAAATGCATGGTCAAATGACTCTAACATCTGTGAATGTTAGCCTTCAAGAAACATTTAAAATAAAGTGTACTTTCCACATATTATATGGGTTTAATAGGTTTCTGGTCAACATAGAGCATCTTTATTTCCCCTCTATTTATTTTAATAGAACTGAATGAGATATATTAACAACTTCCATTCTTTATGCAGTTTGCTGTGAACTGTTTGGTGATTAAGACCTGCTTGTGGATTGCTGACATCTCAATTTCTCCAGTACAGAGAAGAATAATGGTAATTTCGTTCACTCTCATTCAAATTTATTATTTTGAGAATGCTCAGCTGCTTTTTGTTCTTCTTGAAAAAAGAAGGACCAGAAAGACAACTCTTAACATGCTCTGGGATATAAAATTCATTTACTGGTTGCAGAGGTGAGAGGAAACAAAAAGTTAAGATGATTTTCGTTACACTAGGGATGTGAAACACAGGGATGGGGGGAGGAGAGGGAAGGGAGGTGGGTTGAGAGACCATTATTACAATAGCCAATATGAGATCAAAATAGAAAAATGGGAAAATATAATTGAGCTTCTTCAACAGAAGACTATGATAGGTAACATTCAAAAGGCTGACTTTTAGAGAGATATTTAAAGGATGACTGGTACCCACTTAAAACATCCACATCACTACAAAGCACCGGTTATACAGATTGCAGCTTAAGAGTGCTTTCATGGTGGAATTTGGGCCTACAAGTGCAATGCAACATTAGAGCCTTATCATCCCAAACAACAGTTCTCAGTTTAAGTAGGATGAAGACCATCAGGTTCACCACTCCCACCACTCTGGTTTTATGCAAATATGATGTCTGAAGCAAAAAGGGTGCAACTTATTTTGTCATTCAAAATACAGAAAAAGAAATGCCAGACCCTTTCACAGCCCCTAGAAGTTTGTCAGCAGAGTACCAATGCCACAGGATTTAAGTGCTGACTCTCAGACATGTCTAACCTTCACACAGCAATGGTAATCCTTACCTCAGATTCTTGATGTACTTAGAAACACACATACAACAACCTTCATGAAGTCTTAAAAGTTCTTCAAAGGATAGAGTTCAGGCTGATCCATCAAGACTACTAGGTCTTTTAAACACACAGCCACTAATGCTGATTTAAAAACATTATAATGCAGAGGAAAATCCAATATTCTTCTCTGGTAAAGAGTGACGTATGTGTAACACAAAGACTTTCTTTGAAGCAAGTTAAAATAATGAGGATTGGTCTTTAATTCATGAGCTCTTACACTAGGATGCTTGTACACAATTATTGCCTGAAAGCACAGAGTGATAGTAAAACTAACTAAACTTTTCATTATGCATGACTTTATAAGGTAGTCATAATTTTAAAGTTAGACTTGAACTTCATAAGAATGTATGGAAAAGTCACCTCCCTGGAGTATCTCCAAAAACAATCTAGTTCAGTTATGACCTTGGATGTCATATAAGTTATGATAACTCCTGGAGATGCTCTGAAATGATCAAGTGAATGATCCTGGAATTACACAGGTTGGATTGATCTGAACCATTCATTTTCTGATGCATACTTCGTCATGGATATGAAGTGTTTAGGTGGCTGTCCATAAACATCAGGCTCATGGAAGACAGGCCAAGGAACAAGAAGGTACAAATGCAAAGGCAATGGGAAAAATGAACAGACATCTTAAAAGGTGAAAAAAAGAGCTGGAAATAAAACAAACTAAAAATAGAAAAAACATACCCATTTTTTTAACTGGCATGTCTTTATCTTATTTGACTCAGATTATTTGTTAAGGAGAGCTACCAAAGTGCAACACCCAGGTTTGAATATGAAATTAGAAAAGACGGTAAAATAACAGTTGCTCAGAACCCTATAGATTTTTCCTGCAGTTTTTGTTCTCGGTATTATTCTCTTCTGCACTGATTGCTTTGATTTGGATAGTGAAACTGCTTCCAGAGATGCAAAACAAATTTGTTATGTGTAAAGTTAATACACCGTAGCTTTAAGTTAAAGGTGTCTAAGTCAGTGCTATAAAAGCAGGAAGATGGTGTCTCATTCCAGGTAGCTTATGGTGTTAAATATACATAAAACTCAGTCACCTGACATATCAGCCAGAAGATCCAGTCTCAAGGCAGTATCTTCCTTGCTTAATCCTCTGCATAGTGAGTTACCTTCGAAAGAACTTTCACTTTATAAGTGGCCAAGAAAGAAAAGCTCTTCAGAGCCTTGGGATGGATGACTGACTAACCACCACTGCCACCAATCTTAATAAAAGACACTGAAGAACACACTAAAAAGTCATCAAAACAACATACAGGACAAGCTTGCTCAAGTCAACACAGACCATTGTTAACATCTGAACTCACTAGTATTATGTCAGTACTATACAAAGAAATCAGAATAATCTCCACAGACCTCTGCTGACAGTCTTTCTAATAAGATGCTAAAAATGATGCCTTCTGTGAACATATTTGTTACTCAAATTAGTATGTTACTGTATTTCTGATGTTATGACATTACAAGCTGTGGAAATGAGATTGAAATATTCTATTAAGAAAATTAGTATCCTGAAAACCAGTGAATTCTGATCTGCTTTCACATCTGACCTAAATTTCGCCTACTTACACATCATTAAATACACAACTAACAAGGCAGTCTCAAACTGAAGTACAATCTAGTACACAGCTGTATGTCTGCTGTACAGGCTTGTTGAAAACACTGGACTAGTATATTAAATTGGGTATATGTGTATATACATGTTTTTCAGAAAACAGTGTGGGCATTTAAGATTAAAATGTGAATCAAATTCACTTTATGTAATTGTCAGTTTGAAAATATTTCTATAGCCTTAGCTATAGCTTTAAGTTCATCATAAAAAAAATCATCATAAGTTTATTATGGAAGGTTAAGAAAAAAAATTTTTCTGTCAAGGTTTTACATTTCAAGTGACAAATATGTAATTCTTTATTTAGAATAAAGAGAACTAGTTCATGACATTCAACCACAATGAACTGAGAAAATTTACCACATCAAAATGTTAGCTTTTTTTTTTGTGTAGAGGCATTCTCCACCTCTGCTTAGGTAAATTTCATAAGGAACCTGAACGCAAATCATGGAACATATTTGCAGAGAAGAGATCCAGCCCTAGCTGGGCTAACAACTCCTTCAAAAGTATATCAGGGTTAATCAGGAAGTCTGAAAGGAGAGGATAAGAAGAAACATTTTAAAAACTAATGTAAAAAAGAAAACTACCCTTCAAAGTTTGAGAACTGCATTAGGCATCTGCACGGCACTTAAGAGAATGGGATCAAGCTTCTGAACATATACTATAAGCCATCTTTATTTCTCTGATTATATTGACATCACCTAGGTAACTAAACTAATGGTTAGATAGGCAGTAGATGACTAAACCAGACGTATAATGATGAACAGGAAACCAATTAAAGGAAGGACATCTTTCATTGTGCTGCTTGGAGAAATACCTGGCTGGGGAGTAGAGTTCTTCTATGTCAACAGTAGAAATATGTTCATTAATTTTTCCTATGAAAAATGAAACGTCCATGAGGTAATGTCAATACAGAAAACAATCCTCCTACACAAGGTAAGAGGAGGGCTTAGGGGAATAAAATAGTAATAGTGGGTGAAATATAATTCTGGAAACATAGTAGGTCATGCTGCCCATAAGGAATAAACAAGAACTTGTGCTACAAACTAGAGTTCAGGTGCAGGATACTGGTTGATACCAGAATGCTACTGATGTGATATGAGTTCAGAAAAAGATGAATGTGTTCCTGAATGTCTCAGGCTAATATAACTGTATTTTTACCACAGATACTTAGCTTTTTAATGTGAGGACAGACATACGCTGAAACGTAACATAAAATTCTGTGAGAGTATCAACTGCATGAACTACAGCACACAGCTAGGACAGTAATCATGGAAAGGCTGTTTGTATTCAACCAGTGATATTATTAAAATAGCCTGCTGCTAGAAACAAATACTCAAGGACAAACACAGAGAATACTTAGAGCAGTGAATCCATCCCACACAAAACCATGCAATTTTCTTTCCCATGTGCAATCACGACCGTGAAAGCTGCAGCAAAGTCAGTTACCAAAAGATCCATGTTTATAGTCAGTCCTGACTAGACCTCACTGCACGGGGAAAAGCTATTTTTTTTTTACCTCTGTAAACACTGTAGCTCCAACAAATACTTCACTCTGTAGTTTGCCACACATTATATGCTGACTTGGATACAGGAATTTCAAATTACTGGATTCATTTCGATCAATCTAATAAGATGCTATTGGGAAAAAAGAAAACCAAACCATAAATAGAAAGGGAAAGAAAACCCCGCAAGTAGAAAGGGAAACAACAGCTGAAAATGAATTGGCCTTCCAAAAAAAAATTTTGAATTATTAACAAATATGAGAACCAAGGTTTTTAAGCCTGGTCACTGTTACCCAAAAGTTCCTTCTAAATATGGTGAGTTCTTTCTCAGCATTTATTCATCCACTCACAGTTTCATACTGACTATAATAATGCAAATACCAGAGTTTCAGAAGAGCATGACAACTGTTTAATGGGAATATATTTGGGATACAGGTGATGGGACAACACTGAAGCAGGAAGTGTTGTCTTAAGAAGAGATGATTATCAAGCTATGGTGAGGCCATACATTGCACACAAACTACGTGGTGTTTTAAAACTCTTTTCCACTAAGTTCTTGTTTTCAAAACTAACACCAACTCTTCCTTTTAAAAGACTCTCAGATCACTGTAAGACTGAGAAGGAAAGAAAGGTTATGTACAAAATCAACGTGAGAGGAGTTGATATATGGATGTGACCTACTATAGTCCAGACCCCAACCTGCAAACAAGACAAGAACAAAATTCTGTTCCAGGATATGCAATGTTAGAAATCTTCGCATTTGTGAGGATTCCTATACAGCAGTCCTATACTTCAGATACAACACAATCTTCTCCTCAAGTATGGTACCTCAGATACAGTGTATCTCAAAAGGAGTCACAATTATTTGGCACAAATTCAAGCCATCAAACGTGTGATTTATTCTTGATTTCAAAGTGCTCACATGTCCACCTCCCATGAGCCTATGAATATTTGGAGTGCTATAAAATATTGCTCAAAAATCAAACTGAAAAGAAAACAAAGTTCAGTTTCGTGAACTGCATGTTTAGGTATAAAAGAGGTCTTCTGTTTGAACTTCTAGTAGCTCGATTGAAATTCCAGCTAACTCTTATTTAAAGGACAACTTCTTGATTTCTTACTTTTAGCATACATATATGACATGTATGAACTCTAATCTCTTAAACTGGGGCACTTCTTTTTCTCCAATTTATTACTTTCTATGCGGACACGCTGATCATTGTACTGTGAAGACTGGAAGTCATCTTTAGTCTAGAAACTTTTGGAAATGCATTTTAGAGATGCATAGCCTGTTGAAATACTCTTAGTTGTCAATCCTCTAATCCACAGATAAAAAATAACTGCTAGAGAAAATTAACAGATACTTGACAAGAATTATGTCAGTATTTCAACTTGGCTTAGGCTGGTGTCCATTTTTTTGACAATCTGTAGCGTGGCTACATGAAGCTAGCTACATACCTTCACCATCATTACTTTCTTGACGCTGAGGATAGATCGAATCAGGAGAACTGTTTCACAGTACCTTTATAATTAAGCACTCCTCAGCCGTCCTCTCGGTGTGGATTGCTACTGCTGGTTAATCTTCAGGGGTGGGGATCTGGGGAGGCAAATTTATGAAGGAGAAAACTAGGTTACTTATCAGTAACTGGAATTCTCTGAATATATTGCCTCCACAGATCCACACTAACCCTCCCTCCTTAGGTTAGAATTAACTCACGATTCACAAAAGCTGGATAAAAATGAAGGGACTGGGCACTGTGATGCTAGAAAACCCTGTTTAAAAAAATAATCTCATGAGTGCATTCAGGCAAATTACCCACCTGGATACTTGCTCTAAACAACTCTAGGATTCATATACCACATGTGACTTCGTGAAAACGGATTTCTAGCAGTGATATCTCAAAGGTAAAATTACTGGAAAATGACCAAGCTTCCATAAACCTTCTGCCAGCACATGAAGGTGTGTGCTGTTTTTTTTTCATTCACAAGTTAAGAAAAATTATCATCTGCTTCTATTGCAGTAGATATCCTGTAAGCATTATGAAATTCAATATATTGTTGTAATCTTCAGAGATACCCAGCAAAGACTTCTATCCTAGTAAGAAGATAGATAATATTTATTTGGCATGAGTAATTCATCGTAACTCCACCCTCTTCAGGGAGCACTTCTGCTATCTTCCACATGTGTACTTAATTAGTATTTCTATTTTACTTAGAATATGCACTTTTTTTCAGATCTGAGCCTAAAATTATTAAGAAATGTGCTTCATCCCAAATTTTCTATGGCTGTTATTTCACTAGCTTAGGTCTAACACATAATATCTCTTCCCTTTCACATCACTGTAGAAGCATAATAAGGCATCCATTTTCTGCAAGATCTACAAAATTATTCCAAAATTCAAGATGCACTCTCCTTTCCCTAAGGCAGACTACCTGGACTGTCTTGGTTTTTGTTTATTTGATGTTTTGTTTGCTTGTTTTTTTTCTCCCCACATTGAATTTGTTGCCAAATGAAGGTAACAATAGGAGATAACAGTTGCTAAAATAGAAAAGTGTTACCTTTATTTTACTTTACTACTTATAGGAATTTTGCATTGTCTCAAGTGTACATTTTGCACGACTTGTCAATGTGTGTGATTACTTGTCGCACCTTACTTTGAAAACAAAATAAACATAACAGATGTTTATTTAAATAGACAAAATTAAGACTGAGTTCTGAAGTGTTCAGAACACATCCCTGAGTATGCGTTACTTACAGAAATAAAGTAATACTACAAAGGAATAAAAGGGGTTAGAATTAGATGATCTTTAAGGTTGCTTCTAACCCAGAGTTCCATGATTCTGTGAATAAAATACTCAAATTTTGTCTGGGAAGAGTGAAAGGTTAGGAAAACCCACCCCAAACTCTAACTACTGAATGATTAACACACACAAAAAAAGGAGGAGTTAGAGATGCACTGTCCCACTGTAGTACGTTCAGACTTCTTAGGCTTTTTCCTATCATGCCATATACTTTCAGTGCCTTGACTGTTCATGGAAGGCCCATCAATGCACTTATCTAACTTTTCCCAACCTTCCAATCTGCCTTTGAATATCTACACAACTAAACTAAGTCCCACGCTGCCAAACCCAACTTCCATGTCAGAATTCCACTCTTACTCATCAGCTATAAAATGGAGAAGGCATGACTTGCCAGAATACTGAACTCCATGCTGCAAATGTCTGCTAGTATTGAGTGCATGGCAATACCTCCTGTAATATATTTTCTTCTTATTTATGGAAAAGGTATCAACACTTTTCAAAAATATTTCTGTATTTACAAGGAATGGGAAAAGGAGGTGGTTTTAAATCTAGAGGACTGTGCAAACACGTAACATGGTAAGATTTCTAATTTTTGAATAGTGATTTCATTTGTTTTGACAGACAAAAAAACCCACAGCATGAAGTGGATGATGATGTACAGGGATGTGCAGAGAAAATGACTCATCCTTAGACTTCTAGAATCGTGTCTCTTCATAAGGAGTCTGGAATAAATGAAATTGCATAACAGTTGTATCTTGTAAAATGTTACCAAAAGTTGCAATTTACCTAAACTGCAAAGCTGAGCCTTCTAAATGAAGCAAACAATTTTTAAAATGAATAGCAATGCTCTAATTTAATTCTATTTTCGTGAGATATGAAAGGATAAAAAAAATAACAAAGCCATACATGCTCTTGGCTATATGCTGAAAAGGACTTCAATTTGTTTGGGGTAAAACGCAATAGGCAAAGTTGCAGGAGAGATTTTTCAATGCTTTTTTCTTTTCTACAAATATAATACAGGGAATAGACAAAGCCAGATAAGATACTGGTCCTCACTGCAGACCTTCACTGAAGAATGACTGGGTGCTCAGTAGACAGCCATCAGATTTGAAATCCTATGTTACTGCAGTCAGCAGGTATTATTCAATGTGCCTGTTAGTCTCTGAAGAAAGAAAATACAAATAGCTGATCACTAGCCTTGTTTTATTCCACTAATGTACTCCTCCTCCTAAAGACTTTAATCCACATCAGTTTTCCCTATGGAAGCAAAGGCCTAGACACTCCAAACGCAATAGCAATTGCTGTACCCTACAGGTAACAATTTTTTGCTTATTTACTTTTTTCTATTTATTTCTTGTTCTTGTACCAACTTATATATTTTTGTTTGTATTTTTTGGTAATGCATTTAATTTGTTTCCTATTCTTTTAGTTTTATTTGGGATATTTTCCCAGCAATTCTTCCTAAATCTTGGATCACACTTTTTTCCTTTTATCCTCATGTAGTGCTGCTGCTTTGGCTTCTATACTCTCCCAGTCAGTATGATCATTCTTTCTCCCTTATTATTTGTGGTTGTATCTCTGCTCACTGGAACTTCCCCCCTGTATCCATCTGTGCTCACCTTTTACTCAGTGGTAGTTTTACCTCCTTTGCCTTGTAACTCTGGTCTGACTCTACTTTTTTTAAAATTTTATTTTACTTTAGAGCATGGATGTTTTTACTGTGTTTTTACAGCATGTTTTTGCCTTCACTGCAAAACCAGGAAGAACAATAAAGCATGAAATAAGCTGCTTCTATTAAAATGATGTTCTAGAAATATAATGATTTGCTTCTTTTTCCCTTCTTATTCTGTAGTTGGCTTAAGTCAAGGTGGATAAACCTGAAACTAAATTACAATAAAGCCGAAAGAAATTTCATGATACTGTACTTAGATAATTATCTCAAATAAACCTGTTGTACTGTTTTCTGACTACAGAAATGTAAATGAAGGTAATTATGAATCGCAATTTACAACTTCAACTCTATGTTTTTCCACTTTGTCATTTTCCTTTTATTTTGGCTGGAATAGGCTGAAATATAATTAATCTTCAGCAGTGATATCTAAAGAGAAATTAGCAAAAAAGGAAACATTATTGGAAAGAGATTAGTAGAATATAACAGAGAATATAGAATATAACATCTTCTAATGGTAATGCAGGCCTCCTTTACTCAGGAACTTTGAATCTGATTTAGTTGAGCAGCTTAGACCAGCAAGAAACAAGAGGTGCAGTATAAAGATACGGATGCTCCCAGAAGTCCACGTGAGCTAAAGATAATATACTTTCTCATGTTCTTAGAGAGTTAAGATGCAACTACACTGGTCTGGACATGACAGTATGTAGGATCTTAAAATGCAGAGATCTAGCAGCAGCATATTTGACATAAAACTCCTTTCTTCTCAGTGCTCACGCTCATTTGTCTAGAGCATTGCAAGCGAGAGACATTACTTGATGGAAAAAAATCTACTTCTGCCATTTTGACCGATAACCACGAAGTGGTGAAGACTTCCAAGCTGTTATTTTCTTCACTTTTTTAGAAAATAAATGTTTCTGCTTCCCGAATGACTGAGATTTTTAAGCAATCTACAACTCAAGCTATTTAACTGAAAAAAAATTCAAGCCACGACACAAATGAGAGTATTAAGTTTGCTCCAGACGGTTTGCTACTGCAAAATGAAAATAATTTCAAGCAAATCTGGCAAGAGAAAAATTCCCTTGAATAGGATCTTAAGCACTATTTAATCGGAAACACTCCAAACAAGAACAGAGACTTCCTGCGATGCTGGGATGTGTACACATGCAATCTGCTAATCTAGGACAAAAAAAGGATCCTTTGGAGTGATGGGTCACCTCTGCACCAAACTGGAGGGAAGGACTGCACACACACACACAGATGATGAAGTTTGTCAAGCATGTCCATCTTCTTTTTGTCAAATTCACCAATCAATTTTATAACAATAAAAAAGGATAATCAAATTTCAATGTTAAAAGTAGAACTTAACATTTCCGATTTTGTCTTAGAAACTAAGAACTTGTATACGATAGCATTACTACAGAAAGTTGCCCTTTCCATGAATACAACTTGTAATCAAAGATATTATTTCTCTATTACCATAATGACATTATTACTTGCCACAAGTTTATTTATTAAAATATTCAGTCCTTTAGCTTATGGAAACAAAAAATACACATTTCCCCAGAAAAGAAGTTAAAAAAGCCAGGACAAATCCTTTTCTTGCTCCTTAAGCAAAACACCAACCCAAGCTGTACAGTCTGTACTAATAAATCTATTTTGATCAATAAAATAGTCATATTGGTTTAGACATGACTGGGAGGACTGAAACCAAAAGAGGGGGAACAGTGTAAACACTTCAGTTGTGAAAGCCTCACAGGCTACAGGGAAGATGCAGAACAACAGTGGAATTACAGAGAGTTTAAATCCACTCCCTGGCTCGTCTAGAAGGCAGTGTGATGCATCCTGCAGCTGAGACTAGCAATCTCAGACTAGCACAGGTGTCCTTTGTTGGGCAATTTCAACAGCCACCTCACCTTGCTTTGTATTTCATCCATAAACATTGAACTGTTAAGGAAACACATACAGAAAATACATTTTTCCTGCTTCATTGATACACACAGAGTTCTCACATGGCACAATGCTTTTCCTTGGGGAAGAAACAGATGTTAAAGCCTGCATATATATGTGTGTGTGTGTATGCATATATATAGTACTCTAGATAGGATTTAAGAATATGCTATATAAAAAAATAAAACATAGAATAAAAAGAAAGCATATTAATAAAAAAATGTATTTTTATTAAAATAAAATAATATCAATAATAAAAGTATAATAAAATAGAAATAAAATAAAATTATAAAATTATATATGGATATGTTTGAACTATATGTTTATATAGTTCCACCCGCTGCCCCCTCCCCCCACCCCCAGCATATAATTTTCCAACATTCAACCTCAAAAGCTAAATTTTGAGGAAAAAAAGCTGAGTTGAAAATAGGCTGTTTAGCAAGGGGAGTTTCTGAAGTGAACAAACCTAGATGGTCTTAAACTCTTTACATACATAGAAGAAAATGAAATGTGGAAGTCTTATCAGACTTCTCAAAGCCTGAATGAATACTAAATCCCAAATCATAACCTTTTCTACCCAGCTGTTAATTTTTACCCACAGTCAGATGTTTTATGTTTTCTTCCCAACATATTTTAAGTAAGCAATGTCAGAAATCAGGAACTTATCCTTTAAAGATGAACAACTATAAGGCACTCACATACTAACACAATACGATCGACATTATTAATGGAAGAACCAGCATACTAGCATTTCCACATACAGCTTGACATACAAGATAGAAGCCACTGTGTTTTTGCATACTCACTAGTTTTGCACTGACAAATGCGGCATCCATTTTGGTCCAGTTTGAAGCTGTAGATACAGTCTTTTTCTGTCAAAGTGCAGTTCACCAGAACCTCACAGGTGGGTGGACCTATTGTGATGTACGTGGGTTCTGAGGGCGAGAAAATATAAACCAAATAAATTTGAGATTACTTGAGTCTATTAATAGGTATACACAGTGCAACAGTGAAGAGAATAACCTTTAAGTAATTTTGCTTCTGATTAACGAATATTCTTGGCAATTCCAAAACAATTCAAAAACCAGACTTTTTTTTGAAGTGATGTACATTCATTACAAACACTATAATGCCACATAAGGCTTCTGAAATATGGAAACAGGAAAAAATACCGTGGTTTTTTTATTCATTATGAAATCAGCTGTCCTGCATATGCAGTTTAAAATTGAACATAAAATACATTTTGCCTGCTTTTCTCCTAAAGTATTAAATCAAAACTTTGTGCAGATTTTTTTTTTTACTTTAAAAACTGAACAGAGCTTTCTCCAAAGTGCAGTTGATTGATCATACCAAGCTGCAAATCAAAGCACATGACTCAGTAGATCTAATCTTTCTCTGTGTGAATAAGATCACTTCTACTGAAATTTAAAGCAGAAAAGACTCTGAATCCCAAAAGGGAATGTAAGATACACTGCGTGTGAAAGGTCTCTGGAAACCACGGAACACGTCAATTCATTTAAAACATCACTTCTTACAGTATACTTCCACAGTACCACACTATGCTTTTTGCAGTTGAAGATACTATTGCCAATTATCAGGTATTTATGGACAGTATACTACTTTATTTTGGTCACAAATGAAATATGTTTGAGTATGAAATTTAATAGTGGTCAGAAACATGAACATGGTAGTCAGGAATATGAACGTGGTTTATTACACAAAGTTATTAGAATAAAATAATGTCAAAAAACTTATGAAAATAACAAGGAACCTTAACACTACCATCATAAAACAGGATACAGAAGGAATTAAACACCTATTTTTCCTGAAGGACTTTTGCTCGGTGAGACTAATTTAGTCTACCTTGTGTTTTTCATAGAACAAAATCGCATAACAGCCAACAAATTTATAATTATGAGCATTATTAACATTATACTAAGCATTTAGTAAACACAGATTTCATGACTTTTAAAGAAGTAACTGTGAGCTTTCGCTTCACTGTTTCAACTGTTTGAGTTTATCCTTTTCTTCCATTTCAAGAGATGAAGACAAAGGAAATTACTTTTGAAAAAAGATCAATACATGTATCAATAAATTGTGAAAACGTGATGAAATGATATAGTAGCCACCAGGGCAATAAACCATAACATGCCTTATGCAGCATGCACATTTTCATGGATTGGAGACAGCCATACATTGCCACCTCTCATTCTCAAACTAAATATATTGGAAGGCAGATTTTGCCATCCTTAAACCCTAATCTTTACTCTCAGACTGAAGGTAAAATACTACTCAACATTGATTAAGTTGTTAGAAGTATACAGTGTTATCTAAATTACAAATTTCTGGGCCTATTGGCTCCACATCCAGCAGGCAGCTTTTGCACTCATGCCTTCCAGTCAAGTGAAAATTATCCTATTAAAAGAAGGAGCTTTTCTGCTTTCATTGTCCTTCACAATTTTCAGCTTTTGTAGCTTCTCCCAGCCCTACTTTTCCCTTCACAAGAGTTTATACAGTGGATGAACATTTTTAATCCTTTTTAGATTATGGCAGCTAAGTACAGATTTTGGAGGGGAAAACTCCATGAAAGGCACTACAGAGCAACGTTAGATGACTTCAAACTTATCTCAGAGGTCACAGTTCAGATTCCTCACTTTGCTGAAAACTTCAAAGTAACATTTGAATTCTGTTGCTTGTGGCTTTGCACATGTGGCATGAGAGAGCAATGTTTTCTAGAATCTATGGATTCCCAAACTATAATCCATTTAATTTCAGTGAACTCTCTGTATTTGTTTTCAAGTTCACTCTGTAAACTCTCTGACTAAATCATATTCATATTAATATTTGACATTTGCAACTTCAACAAACCATTAATTTGGGAATCCAGAACATATTGATATAGACCAATAATTTGATATATTTCAGAAACTCCATTAATTAGTCACGCCTGTTTAGGGCTCAGAATATATAAATTAGTGTTGCAAACAAACTGATTTACAGCATCTGGTGCCTATTCTGAAAACCTCCTTTCCTACCTCACTCCATTCTCTAACCAAACTAACCTAAACATGCAAAAGGCCAAGATATAAGACTCTGAAGCTACATTCAGGTTAAAGGTCAGCCAACCTAAACTCTACCTGGAAAATGACAAAAAATCCACTAGCAGCTAAAACCACTATGAATCATATGAATCATTAATGTTACCCAGAGCAAAGTTCACAAACAGTA
This sequence comes from Neopsephotus bourkii, assembly GCF_033783945.1. NCBI lineage: Eukaryota > Metazoa > Chordata > Aves > Psittaciformes > Psittacidae > Neopsephotus > Neopsephotus bourkii. Next base: position 7,035,161 of record NW_026901776.1, on the reverse strand, counting down.
ACCCAGGTCGGAGAACTGGGGAAGACCATGGCTTTACCATCTGACTACAGAACAGTTATGTAAAATATGTAGTTAAAGAACCCACAAAACCTCACTGAAAGCTGCAATGCAGGTTAGTACTGACTGATCCACTTGGTTATAAACTAAAGTTAGAGAGAAACATGAATGTGTTTCACCCCCATCACTGAAGTTCATCCGTCAAGATAACTTCTCTGTAATTGCAGGTATATATTATTATCTTGAAAAAAACACAAAACCCAGCAGATACGTTATGTGTTTTTCATGGTGCCTTTTCAAACCTGTACTTCTGTGTTTTGATGCTCTTGTGTCTTGAACACAACAATTTTTTGCCCCCTTGATATATTCAGTACTGTTACTTCTTACAAGGGACAAAATTAAACTATCATTATTTTAATTTGAAAAGTTTTTGTTAGTCCTGTTCATTGTGTTTTATTATTCTGCCACCTCCCACTTTTGTGTCTGCTCTCGGCATCCTTAGCGTTTCCAGACAAGCTTACAAATCTGTTTTTTCTCCCTCCTGTCCCTAAAGGTAAGCCCTGAGATAAAGTAATTTTATATGCATGCCTGCTTCTCAATGAGCTGTAAGCAGAGGACAAAAGAAATAATTTAATTCCCTACCCCCACATGTGCAAAAATGCAGCCAGGGAAAAAAAAAAAAAAAAAAGAAAAAAAAAAGAAGGGAAAAAACCAACCCCCCAAAATCAGCCCTTTTCACTTCACTAGACAAGACTCAACAAATAAAGCCAGCTCTGCTCTGCCAGGCTTCTGGCTATTTGAATAGGAGAGCAGTAGCTAAGGTTGAAAAAGCATGTACCACTGCGTGATGAGAGCTAAGCCTTCACTGCTGCTCTTGGTAGAAACAGCAGAAGAAAGACCCACGACACAAATGGGTGGGAAAAATGGAGGTTGTTTCTGTTTGTGTGCTTTACCAACAATAAAACTATACTGTAGAAAGAAAGAGAGCGAGAAGAGGAAAATAAAGAGAAGGGGATTGAAGAGGGACTAGATGAAAACTGGATTTTAATAGAGCACAGTTTGCTGATAATAGATGTCAAGTGCTTATATATAAGGTTAAATGCACATTTCTATTGGAATGTCTTGATTCCATCTATGCTTTCTGAGCCTGATACTTCCTATGCTGAATTTTAGTGCAGAGGATTAATTTGTCTCCTGTGGAGTGGTTTTTTTTTTATTATTTTTTTCTTTCTAACTTTGGAGATTTCATTTATGTAATTCTTCAATTTTACAGACAACTAAAATAAATAAAAAATATTCTCCCTAAGGCTGGTACCAGGATGAAACATCATACCCATCCTCCTTATCATACCCATAGTTGTTCAAAATCTGAACTCTGGCCATTGAATTAGTATTAGAAAACAAAGAGGGATTACACTTAACTGTACTATTGCAAAGCCGCATGTATTATGAGAACACTAAACACTCAGTTTTGGCTTATATGAGGGACAAGAGAAGCACAGCCTGCAGTTGCAGTGAAGTAATGCTTCCCTCTACTTAGCACTAGCAAGCCCACAGCTGGAGTACTGTTCAGCTTTGGGATCCTCAGTAGAAAAGAGGCACAGACACACCTGAGAATAGCATAGTGCCACCAGCTGCCAGGAGAGGCTGAGACCAGGGCTTGCTCGGCCCAGAGAAGGGCTGACCAAGGTGAAGGGGGACACCCTGCTGCTGCCTACTGCTACCTAACTGGCAGGTAAGAAGACAACAAGGTCTGGCTCATATTGGAGATGCTCCAGGCTAGGATAAGAGGCAATGAACACAAATGTGAACATGAGAAATTACAACTGGATAAAAGTTGTTTTTTCTTTTAACCACATGGGTGGTCAAGCTAAGAGTCCTAGAGAGACTGTGGGATGTCCAATGTTCAAAATGCTCAAAACTTAGTTGGGAAAAGCCCTTGAGATCCTGCTCTCATTGGACCTGCTAGAGCAGGGGGTAGGACTAGAAAAAATTCTGGTGGTCCTTTCCAACTTGCATGACTCCACGAATTTCACTTTCAATAAACTTGGGACATTTCCAATAAAAGCAGCAATATCCTTGATGGATCCTGATCAGGGAACTGAAATCCAAAGATAAACATTTAAATTTCTGATGATTTCTGTATGGTTTTGACAAGCACTGATTACCTTCCTTCCGCAATACAAGTACATGTTTGCCTAACACTGGCTCTCTGAAATGTACTTAAAGACTTGAAGAGTACCTTTTATTCAAGAAACAAAATTTCTTCCAGGCTGTTATAACAGTTATTCTCTCTGAAGTGTCATTTAGTGACAGCGCAGCCACCTTTAATCAGTCTCTTTTTTCTTTTTTCCTCCCTTAAATTCATACATTACCCATAACTCTTGGCAAGGTATTTTTATTATTATTACATGTAAAAAACTTAAAACAAGGTCTTCACTTTGTTGCATTTGGACTGCAGTATTTTAACTCAAACCAGGTTTTGTTTCATGCTTTCAGTAACACTCTGTGAGGGAAGTACCTCTCCAGGCTTTTCCAAAATTGGTTTTAAGTAGGGAAGCAATTACTACGTTCTAAGTTTTTTCATGTGCACATTGTTAAATGTACTATTTTAAAATGAATTTAAAAGTAAATAGGGAACTTCTATTGCTGCTTCTGACTGTTAGAAATCCGGACCATCATGTATCTTAACCCAAAATTACTAGAAATGTAGGAGGACAAGTGTTTTACACTACTAAATCATTCCAGTTTTGAATTCCAGTCATAAATGTTGTCCTGTCAATATAGAGGGGAAAAATCCCTATCCTTATTATAACAAAATTACTGTATTTTTCCTTCCCATAAAAGTATGAGAACAGCAGGCATTGAAAAACTGGGCTCCGTTACTTTGATTTAAGCACAATGATTAACTCCAGCTAAGCAGACACAGGAGGTCTGACTTCTTTTCATCATCTTCACCATCATCTTGGTGCTCCCAGTGCAGCTCTACTTCAGTATTACTCTACACACATATGCTTGAAAGCCAGCAAGTTCTACCAATGTTTGGTGTAAAGTGTCCCAAACATACCACAGTATTATTTACAAATACTATAATAACAAACTACCACACAGTGAGTTGACAGCAGTCCATGTATATATATTCACTACAACAGGTAAACAGAGGATGTTTGGGACCCCAAAGCTCCAGGTGTTTTAAGTATGCACAGATGCATGTTTTTCTTGCCTTGTGGGATTTTTATATACACATTTTTTATACAAATTTACCTGTGTTCACATAAAAACAGCATTTCTAGCCAACTTCACTGTAACAAAGAATTTTTAATTTGCATCACAGAAACATGTTTCTTCAAAACTATAAAACTGTAAGCTCTACAGATATACCACTATATAGAGGTTGAAAACGACAATCTGAGATCCTCCTTTCAATACCCAAACCACCATGGATTTTACCAATTCCATTTTAAGACTGCAGACTACTGCAGTATCTACTTTTTACAAGGAATTTAGGAGCACAGGCCGTAAAAAATCATTGCCAAGAGAACAATTTTTACCTTAACAGACATTTAAACCCACAAAAATCCTATTTTGTATTTTATTTGCATTTATTCAATATATATATACTGACTTTTACTGGCAAGCTTAAACAGATTCAGGTGTTTGTTTTCATAGTGATATAACACAATTACACTATATTCTTATCAAGATATTTTGAGGAATTATTTGGAGAATATTCCTCATGCAACTAGAAGACAAGGTTCCTTGTGATTTCTTCCCATGTATAATAAAAATTTGGGAAAAAAATGGCAAAAACATGCAAAAAAGCATTTGTATTTTTGAAAGGCTAAATTACAATCAAGATAATTTCAACATACAAGTTCATACCAATAGTAACACATGAACTTTTCAAACACATCAAACTAACTTTTATGCAGCAAAATTGAGCCACCGGACCTAAAAACATTCCTAAATTTAAATGTGAAGACTATGTAGACATAGTAAGAATAAGAAGTGGGATTGTATGCTTTACTGCTCCATGTTGCAACTCCCTAAGCTCCACTTTCATATTCCCATTTTGCTAATGTGAACCAGTCTATAACTTAATTAACAACTGTCAGATAAAGTAGGTTAATTCCTTATGCACATTATTAAAAAGTCTGGAACATGGAAACACATTTTCAGTGTATAGCACAGGGAAGCTTTATGTTCACCTGTGAGCATCACAGATGTAGGTATGCTCTCCCTACATTTAGGCCAGCAGTGCTGATGACAAAATCCCCCACATTTTCCAGAATAAATGGAAAAACAAATTGAAAAAATCCAATTTTTGCCCATTAATATTTCCAATACTTCTATCAATAATTAACTACTTTTTCTTTAAGGAGGGACAACAGTGAAAAACTTTTACAGAAGTCCCAAATTCAGAAGATAACTCTCTGAAGCTTGCACCACATTTAATTTACAATTATTTTTAACTCCAAAGAGGGTGACTAATATAAAGTAGCAATGCATTTAGATTCTGCGGTGATGAGTCTTGGGATATTTGGTGAAGATGTTAGCCATATGCAAAGAATAAGCTGAACAGAAGAGAATTCTAGGAAGCCCCACATCTCATCAGGAGCATGAAATGAAAACCTCTTCTGGGGGAGGAAGGAAAAATCAATCAAAATCATGTTTTGCACATGGAGAAAGACCTCTAACACCAATAATAAAGAACATGCCTGTGTTTGGGGAAAAGGAAATAGCTCCCTCTCCTGTAGTACTTTATAACACAAGCTACCTTTAAAAGGATTAAGAAGTTCTGATCCTATGAAACCAGCACTAATTGACTTAAAGAAACAGCATCGGTGCATTTAAGCATTTACCATGAAAATTAAGAAGAAAAGCACAACTGAACAGGAGTCTAACTTTTACCCATGCTTTATGTGGTAAGTAGCTAAAAATTGGTCCTGAAGGGTGTGCTGCTCAACTGTCTTTCGAGTCTGCATACTTGTTTGAATTCTGTCTGCTGTCCAAAAAAGTTAACTGCAGCCTACTAAGCAGCAGCATGTGTGTTTACTTAAGCTTCCTGTAAAAACATTCATATCATTCCAAGAGTGACTAAATGTTTTCCATCCTCATAGTTCACATTCCAGCCTTCCCCGCCCCTCCAGTTCATTACATGAAAAATATCAGTCCCGAGTACTGGGCAAGAGAATTTCCTTCCTGGGTTTGACATACCTAATGCGTTGCAGGATTTTCTTCCCCAGTGTTTAGCAATCTGTGTTAACTATCAGGGTTCAACAATTCAGCATCACATAACTATTTATAAAATGTATGCAAGGACTTAAGATGATACCATTTTCTAACGTCACAAAACTGTCTGAAAATATATTCACTAACACTTCAAACACATAGTTCATTTTAGCAGCCTTTGTTTCAAATTTTATTCATACTGTCAGCCTGAAGCTACTTATACATGTTTTTTTCCTTGAAAGTCAACTATTAGAATATATTAAATATAGTAACTATTACAATTGTTGCAAACTGAAGAAGCCTCATAAGAACTAAAGCTGCATGGGGGTGGGTGGGAGGTGTGTTCTTTTTTTTGCAGTGATGCAATCAAAATACAGATTTTCCATTCCTAAGACGTGAAGTTAAAAACTTTTGCTGATGTATTCAATTCTTTTAGTTTTCAGTTTAACAGGCATGTATACTCTTCAAACACATTTTTATGCTGATAAGTTTGGTTTTTTTAATATAATTTTAGGTGGAGTGAAATGAAGAAATAATCACCTTTATTAAAGCAGAATCAGTTAAGCTTATTAAGAAATGTCTGAGTAGATTAAGGCAACCATTCAGTTATCTTTATTAGGTGAAGATACAGCACTAAATTAGTGTGTATCTGGGCCAAATCTATGAATACTATAGATGCTGAAAAGAATTAATTAGAGGATCCATGAGGTTCTTTATAAGTGAGACATCCTTAGCTGAACTGATGTATACATTCAGGATTCTTTGGCTAATCATCCTTTCAGTAGTCTTCCACTGAACTTAATGATGAAATACTGAAAACTACGAAAATGTTATTTTATCCTAGCATACACTAGCATTTTGACTTTCTAAAACTCAGAAACACTTTCATTGGAAGTAGATTTCATTATATCCTGGATGGATATAGACAAGCTCAGCTGCCTTGTCTAAAACCACTATGCTAAATCATGATCTGGCAAATGTAAGCTCAATTCTCTACAGCACAGTGTTTGCATCCCTTAATTGACTTTGATGAAAAGGCTGGTTGAGAGCTACAGCACTGCTGTTGAACAATAACTTATACTTCATGCTCTAAGGAGATTTCTGGGCCCAGATCCTGTGCCGGTGAACGCTGCTCACTACCACTGACTTCATCCTGAATGAATCAGATTTCTTTTCACTGGACTCTGCTGTCTGTTTTTACTTAATGAAGTGCTGGACACGCTAAAGGAACTGAATTGAATTACATCTCAGCTAGAGTTTGAAGCCCTTTATTGATGAAAATGTTAATTTCTTTTTGTGAAGATAAAGTGTCACCCATAATGACAGCAAAGTAATGTGGGCTTTATTCATGAAAACCTTCCGAGGGGATTTTGTTTAACACTTAATTTCTCATTCACAGCTTATGCTGGCACCCTGCCACCTGTACCTGAGAGCTCTCATGCAGAAGGACATACTGCAAGATAACCAGTTACTGAGTATCACTGAACAGGGTTGCCTTCCCTATGAATAGCCTGAGCCTCTGGAAGATGCAAAGGAACAGAAGCAACCACAGACTTTCAGAAGTGACATTTCCGGCATCTTTGCCAGTTCTGAACACTGGTAATTTTGTTAAAAACATACAAATCAGGTATTTTCATACTACCCTAACCAATATTTACTTGCTGTGAACACAACTATTACTCCAATTTGCAGATGGCTGTCCACAGATGCAGATGGCCTCAGGGAAACATGGTTATTTCTATCACTGTAGCTTGTTTGGCGCTATTCATATGCTGTCAAATCTTGACACTAAACAGCTATTTTAAGCTCTGATATTCACTTTTTTATTTGGTAAAATAGATCAACAGTGTAAGTGCTAACTTAAACCACACCAATTTTATTTAGAAAATAAACAATTGTTAGCTCAATAGAGAAGTAAGCAGCTCTGTAAGCAGCAGTAATAACACCAGCTGACTGTCAGTAGATCTGAGTACCCGTAACAGAACAGGTACACAGACCAGATCCTGTGAAGAACATCCAAGTTTAAAGAATCATAGAATGGTTCTCTTTGAGGCTTCCTCCTGCTGCAAGAACACTGGCTCTAACTAGGGGGAAAATACAGAGAGCTAGTATGATTAACTAAGCTTTGGCTCTTTATGAAGGCAGTCTAGAAAACAGAGAAAACAGACTAAATAGATAGAAGATTAATCAAACAAAGGCAAATCCCAGAAGACCCAGTATCATGACAGCAGCTACAGAAGCTATATAGAAGCATCCATCAGAAGGTTAAAACTAATTTTGTAGTTGGATCCACAGAATGTAGATCCACAGAATGCGGGTCTGCTTTTCCCAGCTTTCACCATTGAAAGGAGGTGCCTGCCTTCAAAAGCTGCATTGTCTGAAGAGCCTGAGTTTGGGGACAGGCTAATGAAGGCAGGTCTTCCCCTCCACACTAATCTGTCACAGTGTGATGTGACTCTAGCTTCATGCCTTATTGGTGACTCTTGCTTTCTGCCTTCCCCCTCCACTCCTGGAAACAGCATCCTCAAAGTAGCCAGCCCCCTCCTCACAACTTGGGTTTTTGTCTCCCATAGAATCAGAGAACGGTTTGGGTTGGAAGGAACCTTTAAACATCATCTAGTTCCAACCCCCCTGCCATGAGCAGGAACATCTTCAACTGGATCAGGCTGCTCAGAGCCCTATCCAACCTTGACCTTGAATGTTTCAGGGGATGGGGCAGCCACAGCTTCTCTGGGCAACCTGCACACCCCTTGCATAGCCCAGACATTGCTGTGCCAGAAAATCGGCAAGAACTGACAGGCGGACATGCAACAACAAGACAAACTGGCAGAAGGATTTTGATCACTTTGATGTTTACTTAAAAAGAGAACCCCAGCAGCTACATACTGGTGAGCCATAGCCGTAACTCTCATAAACACCGAGACCTACACGTGAATGACTATTATGGCTTTCAGTTATGTATTCAATTTCCTTTCACTGAAGCTGAAAATAAACTGTGATGCCCTGAACACATTACAAAGACAATCTTAGTCACGACAAACCACAGGAGGAATTTTGTTTTCCTCAACAATTTCCTTTCTTCCTCTAAAACATATCTTCTCTCTTGCAATTCGGTTCCATTCTTTCTTGCTTTATCTTTTTCTTTGCAATAACCTTTTAGGCATTTGAAGACTGGTATCTTCTCATTCAGATTTCATCATTTGCACTTTAAGCTAAACCAACACAATTTATCCAGTCTGTCTTCCTGTTTTGCAAATTTTGGACTGTGCTCACAGCTCTTCCTTTTGATTCTTTCCAACTTGCTTCCATCTTTTTCAGAGTAACAATGTCCAGAACAGATCCAAGGCCCTTACATGTCAGCTAGGGACATACCCACCCATAGGAAAGAGGGTCAAATCGATTACTTCAGGTCTTGCAAACTGTATTCTTGATCATAATTTCAGTATGGTGTTTGCCTTCTCAAAGCTCTGTTAATTTTTCTTTCCCTTTAATTATCAGACTTCTCCCAAAGAACTGCTACTTAACCATTACTCTGGTTCAGGACTCATGAAAAGTCTCCTCCGAGAACAGAGTACTGTATATACCCTTGCTGAATTTGGTCAACATCTTTCTGCAAACTCTCTGCTTTAAAACAAACATACAAATTCATACTCTGCTCTCCAAGATACCGGATGCCCTTTTTAGCTTTGTTGTCTGTAGGCAAATTAAATTTAGCTCTGATCTGAGCTACTGTAAACATCAGAGCTGGACACAGCACAGATACCAGTAAATACCAACTATAAGACAACTCAAAAAAGGGTGCCCACAGATTTGAAGACTAAATCTGTACACAAACCCCTTGTACTGCAGCACTACATACCCCTGTTCCCCACACACCTACCACATGTTCGTGTCTCTTCCACCCGATCGATCTCCCCAGGAAACTTCAGCATGAAGTATCGTGAGCACTTCACTCAGCTTCCCCTTTCCACCATCAGCATCAATAGACAAGATTCAAGTGAGGGGAGCTGAATAATTACCCTCTTTCTCCAAGCTGAGCAAACCCCAGAAACTCATTCAGAAAATTATACATCTCAGACCAGTTTTGCTGTCTAATCAACACTGGTGTGTGAATTGTGTGGGCTATGTGCACACATACAGGATATACGCTGTGGATATGTATACAGAAGTGTGTGAAGAAGCAATAAAAAGGGTTTACTGTGGACAACTGATACAAAACAAGTCTGTATGGTATTATTATGTATCACAATTACTACTCCTTGATCTCTAATTCAGAAAGCTGTGAACAGCTGTTTCTATATAACTTCAGTCTCTTCAATCCTTGGACTCTGCTTTTCTTACTGCTGTAGTAATAACACCGAGATTTTGCTTTGCCTAGAAAGGTTGGACCAGGTGATCCTTCAGGTCCCCTTCCAGCCTGGTATTCTATTATTCTGCGATACTTTGGTCTGAACTTACTGTGTTCAAAGCCTGAATGCATTCATGTGCTGACATACTGCACTGATTATTTCAAGAACCTGTGTACACAGAATTTCTACTACATTATGTTTAATCTCAGACCGCAGAATGTTTCGAAAGCGTAACCCAGGAACAATTTTATCCTTGTGTAGCTGCAGGAATGTGAACTTACCTAGGGGAACAGATACTTCCTTCAATGAAACCGATTATAAACCAGCCAGGAAATAACTGAATTGGCAGAACCATAACTGCAGCAATATTTAGATTGAAGAAAGAGAGGAAAATATAGAAGTGACTGATTCAAATAACCATTTACTCTGGATGAGCTGCAGCCAGGTCAGATCCACGAGCACATTGCTTAGCATTTGCCTGTCAGTTTCAGGTCCCACAAACAACTCTACCCCTCAACACTTCAAACGAAATAAGTGATAGAAATATCTTTGATTAAATACTTTGTTTCGCATACTAAAGAGCTAATATCTTACATGCATAAAATAAGTTCACCCAACTGAAGCTAGCTGCTGGCAAGTGGGTTCTCTTACATGCAAACAGAAGTCTGATGAGAAATAAATGCACACTCAAAAATACTGATAAGCATACAAACTTCTCTGCCTTGTTATTCTTGACCTAATGCCTATTTTTAAATGAAAATATGGGCTTGAATTGGTTCATCAGCAACTAAATTGATAAAAATAATAGAAAGATTTCAAGAGTCATTAGTCTTCCTGCTTTAGAGTTGAAGTAGGGTTAAGAGTCTAGAAGGAAAAGAATTGTTTCCTACATTCTGCACCAGTGAAAAAAGAAAGTGAAGTAGTTAATGCAAAAAGAGCCATAACTTAATTAAGAAATGTGACACACAATACATGTAGGAGCAGAAAAGTATATTCATGATGAAATTGCATTAATACGGCTTCAGCATTACTATATATAGTAATTTTAAACTGGTGTACAAAAAGTGTATTATTTCACAGTATCACAGTATCACAGTATGTTAGAGATTGGAAGGGACCTCAAAAGATCATCTAGTCCAATCCCCCTGCCGGAGCAGGAACACCTAGATAAGGTTACACAGGAATGTGTCCAGGCGGGTTTTGAATGTCTCCAGAGAAGACGACTTCACAACCTCCCTGGGCAGCCTGTTCCAGTGTCCTGTCACCCTCACTAAGAAGAAGTTTCTTCTCAAGTTTAAGTGGAACCTCTTGTGTTCCAGTTTGTACCCATTGCCCCTTGTCCTATCATTGTTTGCCACTGAGAAGAGCCTGGCTCCATCCTCGTGACACTCCCCTTTTATATATTTATATACATTAATAAGGTCACCCCTCAATCTCCTCTTCTCCAAACTATAGAGACCCAGCTCCCTCAGTCTTTCCTCATAAGGGAGATGCTCCACTCCCTTAATCATCTTAGTTGCCCTGCGCTGGACTCTCTCCAGCAGGTCCCTGTCCTTAAACTGAGGGGCCCAGAACTGGATACAATATTCCAGATGAGGTCTCACCAGGGCAGAGTAGAGGGGGAGGAAGACCTCTCTCAACCTACTAACCACCCCCCTTCTAATACACCCCAGGATGCCATTGGCCTTCTTGGCCACAAGGGCACAGTGTCGGCTCATGGTCACCCTGTCGTCCACTAGGACCCCCAGGTCCCTCTCCCTTACACTGCTCTCTAACAGGTCGTTCCCCAACCTATACTGGAACCTGGGGTTGTTCCTGCCCAGATGCAGGACTCTACACTTTCCCTTGTTATATTTCATCAAGTTATTCCCCGCCCAACTCTCCAGCCTGTCCAGGTCTCGCTGGATGGCAGCACAGCCTTCTGGCATGTCGGCCACTCCTCCCAGCTTAGTGTCATCAGCAAACTTGCTGATAGTACACTCAATTCCCTCATCTAAATCATTGATGAATATATTAAATAATACTGGTCCCAGTACCGACCCTTGAGGCACTCCACTAGATACAGGCCTCCAGCTAGACTCCGCCCCATAGACTACAACTCTCTGTCTTCTCTCCTTCAGGCAGTTCACAGTCCACCTCACTATCCGATCATCCAGACCACACTTCCTCAGTTTAGCTGGGAGGATGCTGTGGGAGACTGTGTCAAATGCTTTGCTGAAGTCAAGGTAGACCACATCCACCGCTCTGCCATCATCCATCCACCGTGTTCTTTCCTCATAAAAGGCTATGAGATTGGTCAAGCATGACTTCCCCTTGGTGAAGCCATGTTGACTGCCCCTCATAACCCTCTTATCCTTGATATGCCTTAAGATGGCACCAAGGATAAGGTGTTCCATCACTTCCCCAGGAATGGAGGTGAGGCTGACTGGTCTATAGTATATTCTTTATGGATTGCATTTTACAATGTGAGTTGAGATGTGAGCAAGAACTATAAGCCATTCAAAAGCAAAACGTAAAATGAGGTATGCTTATGATTCCAATCACTAGTAAACTATTATCTGAAAATCACCTAAGTTTACGTTAATTTTGCCCACTTATTTAACATACCACTAGATTACACTGCTTGCTTTCTTGAATAACTTGCATAGTTGAAAACAGGGTAACATATAACACCAGTGATCCTAAAACTTAGCCCACACTAGATAAGGATTTTGGTTTTCTTTGATGAAGAATAGGAGATAAGAGGTGCAGAAGGATGGGGAAAAATCCACCAAAAACAAAAAGAAAAAAACCAAACCATACCAAAACCAAACCAAACCAAGACAAAGGAGAAGAGACTGGAGAGCACAGAATGGCAGGTTTAAGCTATCAGTGCAACATTAGTAACATTTGAGATTCTATTCAGTCAACACTTTTACTCATAGACTACACTAGAAAATTAAGGTTAAGCTATGGATGTGCAGATTTAATGGGGTAATATGCAGAAAAGCATCCTATGGCTGACACTGCTGTTTTTTAATTCCTCTTACGGAAAAATGTGTCTGGAATGTATTTTATTGTTTGTAGATCTTCACTAAATGTACTGCACATCTTTTTCAGTAGCATCGTTAGAATCAAGGGATTGATTTGTTAGCCTACTTCCCAGCAAGAACCTTCTAATCACAAGTCATAGCAGCCTCAAGTTTATTTCACACCCCAAAACAGAACTTCAAGAAGTTTACTGGTACCCTTGACTGGTTTATTTCTCAGAGATCTTTTGATTTATTACTATTGCAAGAGAAGTCATTAAGTCTCAGATGCTCAGTAATTTCTCATAACATCGTCTGAAACTGCTTCTTGCAAACTTAATTTTTTATATTTTGGGTTCTAGCATCTGAACTCACTGCTCAGTTTTAATAGTTCAGATTTTGGATACTTGAAATATTCTCAAATATATATTCTTAAATGACTAATTGCTGGTTTCATCACTTATGTAATTTCTTTACCACTTGATTGTTTACTTGGTGGTATGCACTATGACAGAAACATCAAGCCAAATATGATGCTTCTAAGCTTAAAATTTAGGAAGTCGCTCAAAATGCCAGTCAATATTGCACTCCTCCAAATGACACACTCAAAACCAGATGACTACAATTAAGTGTACATCTAAATGACTACAATTAAACATACAACAGCTAACATGGCAAACAGAAAAAAAATTGATTATTTTCAGAGAAAATATAACTAAAATGACACAAGAATCGTTATTATTGATTCCATGATGCTACTGTGTCAGTCTTGTCCTATTTATCATAACTTGTATCACATACCTCACCCCCCCAACAAAACAACCTTTATGGACTTAAGTAGTTGCTAGCTACTTCTGCTTCTAAGAGTAAAAATGTGATAACAGAATTATCTAACCTAGTCCAGATGAGCTAACTTGCATCCTGAAATCATTGCAGAGGCAATAGTGTGGTATGTTAATGAAGCACAAACATGGCTATGTTGTAGTGAACAATGGAAGCCTATGCTATACTATGACTGCTTCCCAGGATTCATCGTAATTATTTCAGTCTGATATAGATAAGCATTTAATCTAATTGTCTCTCATCCACTTTCTTGAATATGGAAGAGGAAAAAGAGACATTTGTCTATTCTTCTCTCATTGGAGAAAAAAACACCCTTCAACATACTTCCAATTAACCTCTCTCTCCATACCACCTTCCCAAGCTTGCTCACATACACGCTAAATAATGAGCATTTGGCATATAGTTATAAACTTAGTCAGTTACACAAGATAATATCATCATTTGTGAGTTTCACTGAAATAATCACATCCAATACCAACCTACATTGTGCAAAGAGATTTTTCGTTGAAACTACACGACACTGATGAATAAGAAACCAGGAGTAATCCATTTATCAGTAATACCAGCCAATGAACATTTTGATCGTCTAACTTCTGTATTTATTAATGAGCTTTAAGAGCAACAAAGAGTTAAATTGGTGAACAATGCTGATCTTAAATGATTTCTTACTATACTCTTTTGGGCCAAAAGGGTATCGGGCATTGCCACACATAGGTATAGTTAAGCCATGCTTATTTTTTCCACCCTCAGTTGTTTCTTCAGTCACAGGCAATGCTATGCTAGCTACTCCAATCCTCCAAAATTTTAAAGTAAACCAAGAATTACCAGGTAAGCAGCAGCCATGGCAGACCGAAGCATAACAATGGAAATACCAGTCTTACCTTCACACACTGGGCAGCACTCCCCAGGGACTTTTACAGGATTTAGACAGCTCTGCCCACAGGCTGTTGCAACACAGTGTGGATCTCCATTGATGCACTGGCAGAAAGTACAGTCATCCTCTCGCCAGCGGTCTCCGTGAGCTTGTATCTGACCATTGGCATAGCAGCCAGCAGGGTTATTTACTGGATAAACTGGGTCTGAAATGAGACGAATTGCAGGAGAACAAGAGGTTTTATATTCCCTTTTACACCTACATTTTACACATGAATAACTGCAGTACTGTGATTTTACAATACCTAGAAAGGGTAAAGTGCAGCCACTACAAAAAACTGAAAGAATCACACTGTGGTAGACAATGATAAAGTAAAGTAGGTAACAAATTAGGTATTTCAATATTGAAATTTACTATCAAAAAAGTTAAGTCAACTTATATTGAACATTCACATATTCAGTGCTGTATTTTTAACTATTTCAACTCAAGTTTGGTACGTAACAATTACAAGGCTTAATTTTTTCATTTTCTGATTTTGTTCTTTGTAACAAAATGGATCTTGGATCTATTGATACATTTTTTGTCCCAACTTGAATTCTGAAGAAAACTAAAAATATCTCAATGAATTATAATGACTCATATCAACATCACACCATTGTTTTATAGTATAAGCAAAAATGAGACCTGACACATTTTTTGCTGGAACGAGGAGACTGCCTTAAGCTACATCTCATCACCACTTTGGACATATACTAGTCTTCCCGAAAAGATGATGTGGCTTGGTTTTCAATTTTATTTCAGTTGGAAGCCACAAGACCCACTTACCTGCTACCAATCAAGTTAAGAACTGGGTATGTAAATAACACAACTTTGAGGACATACTTTGTATAAGATTTATCCTCAAGTTTTGTGCACATAAATAATGCAACTCTGTACATGCTAACTAATGATTTGAAAAAACAAGCAGCTTTTACTCTTCAGAACCGTGATAAGCGACACTGATATTTAACAGTAAAAAAACCCCAAATGTATTACATGAATATATGCAACTTATCACAATGGCTAATAAAAGGTAAATGTTAGACTCAAAAATTAAATATCTAGGAATGTCCAGTAAACAGGTCAAGTTTTCAAAGCAAGCAATAATATAAATTACATATTAAAGCAAATTCAATATATTAAAACAAATAAATACAACTAAAAGCATTTTTGTTTATTTAGCTGACACCAGACAGCGGATATTGAATGGGCCCAAGTCATTTATGCATAAGTCAATTTTCAAAAAGTGTTAAGTTTGAAGGACTGAGAAAAAAGATATATCCTGCCTAAAGGGGAAAAAAGAAGGACTTGAAATTTCATCACTCCCCTTTGGGAGGGAGGCAATGCATTTTAAGCATATATGCTAATAGCTGCTGTCTTATAAACCACTGTATCACTTTATGACCATATCTGAATATTTGGAGTGAAACTGCGCGCAACTTCTAACTCTACTAGACATTCACTTCTACCCTGAACATCAGTTACATTCCCAATTTTAGCAAAATTAGTTAAGTCAATATAAATCCCCAGATGTTTGGAAAATAAGACATTTCAGAATTAAAACATTTCCTAATCTCTTAAATTTGCACCTTTTATATTTTAGGATTACCTTGCTCCTGTAATTCTACTTTTACCTAGCCAAAACCCCAAATGATAAACAAACAATTGAAGTGAACTTTATCATTCAGCTCATGTATGGGATTCTGACTGACAGAGGAATAGAGGAGGAACAGAAAAGCCATATAAGACTCCTGTTATTTGCAATAGTCTTTGATGTGTACCAAAACACAAAGTTCTCAGTACCCTTAAAAGGTCAGTAGTATTTAAAGATAAATCAAGCCCAGAAAATTTTATTTCCTGAATGCTGAGGTATCCTACAGGACTTTGAGAAATAATTCTTCCTGGAGCTAAGGCAAGAAGTGCTTTTGCCTGTACTGCACAATGCTCATCACATTTACCATTTGCCATTTGAAAACTCCTGCAGAAAAGAAGAAAGCATTACATTTCTATCATCAAGAAAACATTAGTAGGAAACAATCTTGCAAATCAGTCATGAAATAATCAGTTAGAAAGAGAGCAGGTAGAAAAAAAATGCCAACTCTTCATCAACTAAAAAAGCATCAATGGGTGGGTTGTTAAGTATACATTCTGCCCATTTAGAAGAATTACCTTGTCAATTTAGGTGTCATTAACCCAAATTATTAGGAAGGGATCAGAGCTTTCTTTTAAGTCTTTAAAAGAACCCTGAAAACTGTAATACATTAATGGGGCCAGTTGTCTAGCCTTACTTAATAGAATCACACTAAATCATAAAGTATTTATAGTAAAACCCCAGACATATCAAGAAATAAGACTTCCTCGATTTAGTGCTAAACCCTATCAGAAAAGCATGCAACAGAAACAAGCAAGCCAAACAGCATCAGAGGATTTGATGAAGGAGCCTGTAACTTGGGATCTCAGTCAGCTGAGCAGAAATTAACCACAGTCAACACTTGAAAAAGAAGACTGTATGCAGTAAATATAAATCATTACCCATTTTTTTCTGTCTACCAAGGACCTGTCTCAAGAAGAAATTTCCATTACAGGCTTACTGCATACTAACTCAAACCCAAAATTAAATGTTAACAGGTTTCCTTGAAAATCTGATTCAAAACCTAAGAAATAAATTTGTAGCATTGTACGATTATATGGTACAATAATTTATTGATAGATTGTAGGATAGCTGAATATTTAAATCACCAAAGAGGATGAAGGATGTATCTGGAATTGTAAGTCCAATATGGAAAATCATCATTCACATCTGAATATGACAGAGCTGATACAGAGAGTCCAGACACAGCAGATCGACAGTTACATCATTAAGTATCTATATAGATTGCCATAATGATTTCATAATGACAAATCTCAGAATATTCACAGATGTGAAAAATAGTAATTATACCAAAACCCATCAAATTTCACATATTCTGTAATGTCAGCAACTCATACAGCAGTTTCTTCAGAAGTGGATCTGCACTTAGGAAGGGTTTCACCACATCAGACGTGACTTCTCTAAACTTTTCCAGCCTGTCACTAAATGATGATACAGCACTGAACCTATTGCACACACGCACCTATCCGCCAGCTTTAAGGCTCTTCAGCATAGGCACAACTCTAGCAGGAAAGACCTGGCATCCTGCCTCCGAATATAGTAAAAAATGAAGTCTAGCCCAGATCTTAAACACAGGGCAAACGTGGCCTTAAATACTTAAGTGAACAGCATTTGTATTTCAGCTTCTCTACATGTGAACATCACATTTCAATCTACCTGATATGAACTGATACACTAAAATATATAAAAATACTCTTTGAAGAATGACTTCCTACTTCCTACCTCACCACCCTAGTACTTCATTATCTAGATTTTGGACTTTTTTTTTTTGTTTGTTTTTAAATGTCTGAAAAAGCTTTCAATTGTTTGCAACAAAACAAACTACCAAAACAGTATCCTTCACTACATCTGTGCTGACTGAGAAGGTCCAGCTCTTACAGCTGCCTCTTTTAGACTTGTTTTTATGAGCTTCTCTGGAATGAAGCAAAACTGTAACAGGTCTTCTGAACTATTTGTTTCTAACAAGGAACTACAGGAATACTGATATTAAGCACACTGCAAAGTGTTTGAAAGTGACACTAATTATTAGATTCTTCTCCTCTTAGGAGGAGATTTGAGTTTTCCGGATCATTTTGCTTATTAAGAAGTCATTCCTATGTTCACAATTAAACACAGGGACCAGGAGTCCTTCACAGGCCTTTTGTCTATGTGGTGGCCTTAACCTGTCCCCCGCTGAGGCAAGATCCAAGTATAGAGCCCCAGACCCACCAACCTCTACTGGAATCTTGGTCATATTCTGGCAGAAGATGCATCAAATATTTTCTAGCATAAGTAAGAGGGTCAACAAAATTTCCAACAGGACCCTTTTTGGGAGGACTTGAAGCT
Source organism: Neopsephotus bourkii (assembly GCF_033783945.1). Taxonomy (NCBI): domain Eukaryota; kingdom Metazoa; phylum Chordata; class Aves; order Psittaciformes; family Psittacidae; genus Neopsephotus; species Neopsephotus bourkii. The sequence goes on along the minus strand of NW_026901776.1, from coordinate 7,016,843 downwards.
CTAGCAAGCAGAGCAGGCTGTCAATAGGGCAAAGGAGAACACTCAGGTTTGATTACTACCCCATGTCTTTGCTATAATTGTAGAGAAGAGAAGGTGTATGCCTTGCTCTAGCTGAGCAGAACAAGACTGGAAGAAGCAGGCTGCAGTGGAAATGCATCGTAGGGTCACCATTACTACTTCAGAGAAGCTTGTCTGAACACCTGGGGCAGAAATTAGGAACAGCTTGTTAAATCCTTTGGGAAGAAGGTCCCCGTAGAAGTACTGCACATCTGACCATATCTAAGGAAGTTCTGATGCAGAAGGGAAACATGCGGACACTCAAACAGCTCTGTATAAAAACGGCAGTGTCAACATCAGAGAAGCATTGCAAAGAAAAAGACAGCACAGGCAGACACGTCAAAAGGGTAAAAATAAACTAAATTAAGGAGGAATCTGTAAACTCTAGAGGAAGAAAATAAAGCACTTTGCTGATTTGCACTGAACAAGCAAATAAAAATGAAGCAGCACAATTAATAAGCAAATGGGATTAAAAAGATAGTGTACCTTCACACACTGGGCAGCACTCTCCTTCTGGCACATAGTACCTGTCACAGTGTAGCTCACCACACTGGGCAGAGAAACAAATGGAGACTCCACCTTGGCATCGACAAAACCGACAAGCATCCATTCGAAACATGTCTCCATCATAATATTCCATGCTGTTAAATATGCAAGTTGGCTTCACTTCTGAAAGTAGGAGGGGAACAAAAAAAAACAAACAAACAAAAAAAAAGAGAAAGTATTTTACAGATATTGGTGAGAAGTAAACTCATGTTGCTACTGACAAGAGAAAGTTGGCTTTTCTTTCATTTTTGAACTAAAATTTTTTTTTTTAAGAAGATAGCATATTTTACTGTTGGTTTCAACAATGGAAGAAAATAAAATGCTATTCTAAACAGGGGAAGTTCAGGTTAGATGGAAGTTCTTTCCTGTGAGGGTGGTAAGGCACAGGAACAGGCCGCCCAAAGAAGTGGTAAATGTTTCATCCCTGGCAGTGTTCAAGGCCAAGCCGGACAGAGCCTTGGGTGACACAGTTTAATGTGAGCTGTCGCTGCCCATGGCAGGGGGTTGGAACTAGGTGATCCTTTCCAACCCTAACCATTCTGTGATTCTATGATTCCATGCATAATTAAAGTCTCCTTTTTAACAAGATGAAATACTGAAGGAAAGCTATGGTACAGGTATTTCTTCATAGGTGTTAAACATTTCTTATTCTGGATGAGACAGAAGCTACTTCAAATTTCAGCACAGGAAGCAATGGATCTTTCTGGTTTCAGAAGACAATTTCTGATGTTTCTGAAGTGTAATCTTCCTTTCTGCATGACTCAGTACACAGGTGGATAAATTGCACTAAAGCTGTTCAGGCAATAGGGATCTGTTTAAAGCAAAACCCAAACTTATTTTGTGACTACTTCATCTGTTATGCAGAACTGAATACTACTCAGTTCAAGCAACATGGAGCTGTACTAGTCAGCTCACATCTATAATCCCCACAGAAAAATAACCTCAATTCTAATAAATATTTATGTGATCACTTTATTGTATATAGATGACTATTTCTTGTATGCCTTCATCTACAGCAGTTCCCTAACGTTTAAGTAAACCTGAATTTTGTGGAAAACTGAAAGCTTCTGAAAAGTCTTAAGTATTTTGGAATAGAACAGTTTGCATATTAAACCACCGTTTAAAATTATTGTCACTTTTTTATACCAAAGAGGTTTGCTTCAAGAATATGAAGCAGATCCACACGCCGTGAATACAACATAAGGTTTCCTTGGAGCTTCTGACCTTGCAGTTACCCCACACGTACACATTTTCTTTCACCAGCGGAGTGTATTCTGTTCAACCAGCCCAACTGAGACCCACACAATACTGTGTACTTCAACAGCCCAGGGCTGAATCATTGGGACTCAAGACACCCTAGAAGAAATACTCCAAATTTATGTTCTGCTATAACACACATCACATTAGTCATAAGGAAATCATGACTTCAGTTTCATCATGACATTACTGATTTAAGCCTCATTCCTCTTCGGAATAAACTTTTTGGCCTTCTATGGTACTAACCCAAGAAACCTGAAAACATCTTCATTTTTGAAATTTTTTTCAAAGCAGCTGAAGTCAAAGAATATGTAGTAAATAGGTGTAGTTTTCCAGAAGCTAAAAATCTGGTATTAAAAGCCAAAGCTTCTGCAAACAGGAAGTTATTAATTTCAGCAACAAAGTCAAAATTTAAAAGTACCAAACTGTGGATAAAACCATCAACTTTCATTACAGCTGAACTAAAACAGGAACAGAAAGAAAGCTCAATTACTTATGTTGCTGATTTCAGCCAAATAGATGGAAAAGACTACTTAGTTACATGTGCAATGCCTAGCCACACAGGGCTGAAAAATGTGCCCACTATGTAGTCTGGTGATTTTTCTTTTTGGGTTAGGGCTCAGTATCACATGGGAGATGAAAAATACTTATGGAAAATTCAGCATTTGCAGGTTCCTTTCTGCCCATTCCAATCCTCTTACTTCTGGGGGCTTTTCACCTGATTTACTCTTGACAGTGATATGGGTTTTCTTCAAATCTCTAAAGCATTGCAAGGACTCTAGTATTTCTTTCCACATACGCTTATATTTTGCTCCAGCCCCGAGTCATTTAACATGATTGTAAAGCGTTAGAGTTGAAACTTGGAAGAATCCTGACCAATGTTTGGTTATAATGTGCCTGTTCTGCCTTCAAGACATAATCTAGAAAGCAGCATTCAAAAAAAAAAAAAAAAACAAAGCAGGAGGAAATACCACTGTGCTGTGTCAGGAAAGCAGGTATGACCTCATTAGAAAGCAATTCGAATAAACAAACACTTGAGAAATATTTCAAGTTTATGCAGCTCAAACTGTTAGTTTAAAAACCTTCTCAAAAAGGAGTAAGTGCCAACACAGTTCAAAAGGCCTTTAATCTACTGGCTCCAGACTTTACTGGTTTGATTGCAGCTTTCCAGATTTTTAATGATTTAATGTTTCCCACCACCCCAACCCCCCGCCCCATGCCCAAAACAGTAGATCTGAATTCCTGCCTAGTTTGAAGTAGAAACATCATCTTCCATGAATTATCATTCATGTTAAAAGTGTTCAAATAAGACCAAAGAAGTTGTAAATCTGTAAAGCAAACAGTATGTTTTCTCCCTACAATGAAAACCACCACAGAATTTCACTATATGTGTATTTTTACCATCAAGATTTATGGTAGTGTATACATTCACACTATTGACCTAAGCCTATAAATCCACAGACAAGGATTACTTTTGTTAGAACCATATGTAGGACTGCAGTCCTTAGATGCAGTCAAGCCAAAACAAGCACTAACCAAAGAACTGTAGCTTTAGATACTCATACAGTGGAAGCCTAATGAAAGGGTAAGCACCATGCAGTAAAACTGTAACGATGCATTTCTTCCACTCACGATATGCTGGAAGATTCTCTCAGTTTTCTTTTTTTGCTTATGGCTAGAATAGAGTGAAAGAACATAAAGCCAACATTAAATCAATGCATCTTTTCCTAAAGGCCAGTAACCACAAATTCATTATTCTGCCAATAAAGAGAATACAGGTAGACTTCCTCAAGTGCCAAAGCTTCATTGTGTGACAATCTGACTGAACTTCACAGCACAAAGTGCTTAAACATATCCAAACCCCCAAATCTTTTTTCTGATGCAGACTACCACTACAAAACAGCAGGCATGAGACAGACCATGGTTTTGTGAACATGAATTCAGTCTCTGCCAGATATCAGATAACCCAGTTATACAAGATTGATCTAGACCAAGCACAGTTGTACAACTGCCCATCTGTGAAAGGAGCCAGGCCAGAGCAGACAGTACCCAGAACAATACAGAGTTTATACTGGCTGTGGAAGGACAGATAATATCACATCTTTTCTCCCATATAAACATGACTAAGATGGACTTTATTTGGCATTAAAGTTCCTGCCACAGAGTTAAATGAGAAAGAGTGCTGGCACAAATTTAGCTTTACAGATCTCACAGCACAGCCTTTTTGTTCTAAAAGTCAGCATTGCAGTGAACTATAGAGCCCCATACTACAGATGCAAACTGATTACTTCAAGACCTTTACCTCCCATCTGAACTGCAGACAATCTGTTTTATCAAACCAGCTTTCAAAGGTATTTCACCTTACTTTTAAATCTAATTAAATACAGTTCTGTTGGCTGAACTAGCCCTATATAAAACTTCTGTTATTGAGATTTCTGTAGTTTCCCAATACTTGTGGTTTCCCTTGATTAGAATTACAGAGCAGCTCAGAAATAAATGCAAGTTTGCACTCCATCCCTTGCGAGACAGTGCATTAGATGCTTCAGGCATCAGTTGTCTTTAGGAAAGTTTGGGCATTTTCTTTCCTAGTATCAGAAATTCCAGCCCCCCTGAAGCAGAAGCAAGATTCTGCTGTTTACAATTTTCCCTTGTTTAAAGGATTAAAAGGTTCATGATTGCAGCATACCAAAGTATTTGTACCAGACTCTTGGAAGGAACTGGAGCAAGTGCTGTGAACTTTTGATTAAATGAAAGGGAAGGAAACTGATAAACTTTAATCCTGTATCCATATAAACAAAATGCAGAAAAGCTTTCTGTTTTTCAAAAGTTGTGCTGATAAGTACTTAAAAAACTCTTCAGTTTCATCAGAATTAGCCCGTAACAATATTAAGAGACAACAGACTGCACACTTTTGTTTCCTTGCAAATACATAAAAACAAGCTAGGTAGGAAAGAAAAATATCATTGGGGTCCTTGCTCTTCAAGTTGTACTGCTTAGTGCAGTGTATTCCCTATTAACACAACTTCAGAACCATTCTCAAAGTCCTTTGGTCCCGCCTCTTCTAAAAAGGTCTCCCAGAAACAAAGAGGTCAGAATTAAAACAAACTTGTACGGTTATTTGTAAATCAATGCAACTATTTATGTATGCATTTATACAATTATATATACATATTTTCACAGCTTGGTTGTTTTTTTTTTGGTATGTGAGGTTTGTAAGATATTAAAAGACACTTGGGATTGATGAGGAAAAACAAATTCAGCAGTTCAACCTTTATAATAAGTTTTAGAGCACAGAAAATCTGTATCATTACATTAGAAACCACTCATATACTCATCTGCCACAATCTATATAAAGAGTCAACTACAGACATCAGTCTTAAAAATTGTTTGTCCACCTCAAAAGTAGATCCCAATCCAGTAACCTTCAGAAGACAGTTCTTCTGTAGGTTGATTCACGTCTCTCTTACAGTAGACAAGACTGCAAGGTGTTCCTCATAAGAGGCAAAAGACTTATTTCCAAGTCACTGTGTTGACTGGAGGTTGCATCATGGCAACATCCCTCAAAAGAATCAGCTCTACCTCATACATCCCCAACTTAATCTCCTCTTTAAAACCACTGGTAATGAAAAAACTGCAACCTGTCTACTAAACAATTCCACAGTTCTAACTACTGTAACTAAGCTCAAATTATAGCAAGGGTAATTCAGTGCAGGCAGAAACAGCTGAAAACCATAATGAAGTTTCCCAAGTTTCATTACTTTTCCCATCTTTAAGTCCTACTATTTTTTCCCTTCCTTCAATGTGCAAAATTACTGTTAAGAGGACTCATCCTGGGTGTTCCTGCATCTGTCCTCTCTTACAGATAAAATTTCAAATTTTCTTCATCAGGTCATGCTTTTCACTGTTTCACTGTTTCTGTGGCTTTCCTTAAGGCTATCCCCCTTTTGTCTAGACAACCTTCTGGAAATTAAGCAGTGCTACTTTTTATCCTGCAGTAGGTTTTAGCCCTGAAACAAAAAACCAAGGAGTCAAGGCCACCGAGGGCCATGGCTATGCTCTAAAACCATAAACAGCGACAGATTTTCTTGATGAAATTGCCAAGCAATTCTTGGAAGCAAGCCATGTTCTTCATAACAGAGGAATGTGTCTAAATCCCAGTAGTCTGTCAGTCTATCAAAGGAGAAAATGCATGCTGTCATCAGTTTAGCCCTACACATGTTACCAGGACACAGGCATCTGAAACAATCTCAGCACCAGTAAAAGGTACTGGCACAGCCCATCATTCACGGCCAGTACATCTGTGATAAGCCTGAAGTGTATACGAAAAAAGTTAGAAGTTTCAAGAAAAAGAATCCCCAAAGGTGTAATACAGGCTCTGGTTTGGCATTTGCTGCTTTCTTTGAGAAAAATATTTAATTCTAACCTTGTCCTCTCCAACGTGTTAGAAACCCTGTTAAAGTTTAAGCATCTAGAAATATCTGAGAATCGGAACATTACTAAAGACATAAGCTTAGAAAATTCACTTTGGCAAAACCACCACTACTTCAAAAACTACATATATATATATTTTTCCTTTCAACTTTTAACCAGACAGAACTAGACTATTAGGCTTCTAATATTCTTTGTATATGACATACCACCACTTCCACAGTTTCTATCTAGCATCTTGTTTTTCATTAACTGATATGAATGACAAAAGTGAGTGAGACTTTGTCCTTACGTTACTTAAAATTCAGTCTCTACTACCCACTGACTAACCCTCCCATGCATAGTGAACCACCGTAAAGGGTTTGAATTTGGTTTCACATCCAGCTGGGGTTCCAACAATTTCTACCCCTCCTCTTTCGCTGACATGGACAGTGGGATTGAGTGCACCCTCAGCAAGTTTGCTGATGACACCAAGCTGTGTGGTTCAGTTGATACACTGGAGGGAAGGAATGCCATCCAGAGGGACCTTGACACACTTGTGAGGTGCGCTGATGCCAACCTCATGAAGTTTAACCATGCCAAGTGCAAGGTCCTACACCTGGGTTGGAGTAATCCCAGGCACAGCTACAGGTTGGGCAGAGAAGAGATTCAGAGCAGCCCTGCGGAGAAGGACTTGGGGGTGTTGGTCGATGAGAAAATGACCATGAGCTGGCTTCAGTGTGCGCTTGCAGCCCAGAAAGCCAACCGTATCCTGGGCTGCATCAAAAGAAGTGTGACCAGCAGGTCGAAGGAGGTGATCCTGCCCCTCTACTCTGCTCTTGTGAGACCTCACTTGTAGTATTGTGTGCAGTTCTGGTGTCCTCAACATAAAACGGACATGGATCTGTTGGAACAAGTCCAGAGGAGGGCCATGAGGATGATCAGGGGGCTGGAGACCCTCCCATATGAAGATCAGCTGAGAAAGTTGGGGCTGTTCAGCCTGGAGAGGAGAAGGCTGCGTGGAGACCTCATAGCAGCCTTCCAGTATCTGAAGGGGGCCTATAGGGATGCTGGGGAGGGACTCTTTGGTAGGGACTGCAGTGACAGGACAAGGCAACAGGTTAAAACTTAAACAGGGGAAGTTTAGATTGGATATAAGGAGGAAATTCTTTCCTGTTGGGGTGGTGAGGCACTGGAATGAGTTGCCCATGGAGGTTGTGAATGCGCCATCCCTGGCAGTGTTCAAGGCCAGGTTGGACGAAGCCTTGGGTGAGATGGTTTAGTGTGAGGTGTCCCTGCCCATGGCAGGGGGGTTGGAACTAGATGATCTTAAGGTCCTTCCCAACCCTAACTGTTCTATGATTCTTTTATTTGCTTACATTTTATTTATTAATATTTTATTTGCATGCAACTACAGACTGATTGCTCTTACAGGGAATTTTTGAGTCGTCTTTTGATTGTCCTCTTGTTTTAAATGTAACTGGCAATGATTTGCATTGTTTCAAATATTTTTCCCAAGTTGACAATGGTGAATATAATCCAGGTTCAGAGGATCTACACATTTGACGTGGTTTGGCAGACTGAGGTGCTTTTTCACTCTACTAGACCAAATTCTCATGCTGCTGTTGATGGTGATTAGCCATGATTTTCAAATAGTGTTTAAATGTTCTGACTGAAGAAAAAGTACGCTAACCGAAAAACTAAAACCCCACACCACAACCACTAAATCACTTCACCTTGTTGACATCAGATTATCTTCCTTCAGTATTAACCTTCAACTTATTATTTACAAAAGTTTGTTATCTTTTGCTTCTTGCAAACTGCATTTTGATTCTTGTTATTTTAAAACTGTTATTTTTAAACAGGTGACTATTTAAAGTCCATAAAATTTTGTGGCTTTGGATTCCCAGAGCGAAATGCACAACAATGTTTAATTAGGATCAGGACTATACTTTACTTCAGGACATCCTCTGTTACCAGGGTCAAACTTATTTAAAAGCACACAGAAAATGAGTTTACTGAGAGTGCAATATAAATTCTGTAAGGATTAGTGCAATAAATAACAGGAACTCTATGGTAATTAGTTGATGTCTGTGGGGTGTTTCACTTGGACTGAATTCTTTAGTGAAGGTTTTCCTTGGTGACTTGATAGTCCCCATTCAAATCCCTTCAGTACTAATTGATGCTCCCTCTGGAAACAGGTAATTCTAATTTCTCTTTAGAAACAGTGGAATCACCTTTTTGTCCTTTTCCACACCATCAACTTAATAAAGGAACTGCAACTGCTGTGAGGAGGAAGTGAATCAACAGGTGAGAAGTGTGATTAAAGAACGATTTTACTCTCTCCTCTAATGCAGTACCACTGTATAGAGACGGAGGCATGAAGAAAGTCAGGGGGCACAGAAAAAAAGCCAAATACCTCATTTATGTCAATGGTATCTCCTTGAATGAGGAAAAAAAAATTACAGAAGCAGTTGTAAAACCCAGGTTATGTGTCACAACAAGTGAATGAGCTTGATGATTTAGGAGACATCTCTACTGCCATGCAATCATCAGTAGAGCCTAAAACAGCAGCATAGAAAGGGTCACCATCTTAAGTGCCAGGAAAGGCTATTAGCTGTTCTTCTCTGACCAATGTCAGTGCAGTCCCATTTTCAATGGGCAGGGCAACAGAAGTCCACACCTCACCTCCAGGGGGAAAGGAGTGTGTGAAGTGGGGCTGCAGAGCCACTCCTGGCAAGACTGGACTCTGAAATCACAGCTCATACATGGCCATGGAAGAAAGAAGGCTTGTCTCCTCGACCCTGGATCACATGGATACATTAACAAGGACCACTCTCACACACGCAATTTACCATCAGAGACCCTTTTAAAGTAGCAATTGTATTCAAGGAAACTTACTGAGAAGTGGAAGCCCTGACTGATAGTAGGAAGCAGCTGCAGGATGCTGGGTAATTGCACTTTCAAATTTCTAAGGCAGTGCGCACAGTCAGTATGTGCTTTAGTGCAAGTTACATTCAAGAAACCCATGCATCAATACCTAATTAAGGAATAGGCAAGTTTGGATACTCTGGTTTCCAAACACTTCTACTCTTGCTGCATGTACAGCTTGCAGTCTCTTTAGATTCACTTCTTCATGCTTTAAATGTAATGCTGAATCAATTTTTTTTCCTTACAAGCTCTTCCATGAGAAAAGGCAGCACCAGGATTAGTAGACAAAAACCTTGGTGAACAATGTATTTTGGGTGGATCATAAGAAATCTTGAATTAACTTCTGTAAAATGCATGATTTTGGGAAGGACTGCCTCCTGGGAATCTCTTGCCTAATATTCCCCAGATTAATATAATATGTAATCTAAATGGAAAGCAGATTTCAGATAAGTGCAAGTAGGAAAACTTCATGACAACTGGAATAACCTGCTTTAAACAAAGCAATAAACACTCTCAATTCCACTGACATGTATGCTCTGTTACAATGCACTGGAACCACACAGCAGGCAAAACCTCATTTTCAGTTTCATATATTAAGATGAAACTATTTGCTATAGATTTCCCATGTTGCCATATTTTCTCTATTTATTTCACACTTCTCAGAAATGAGTACATTTGACTATGGATGTAGCTCTTGAAAACTTCACTACTGAACACCACTATAGCAATTGCCAATTCCCATATGCAACTAGCAGTGAGGTATATATAGCCATATCAGCTATACCTCTAGTTAGACTATTTGATGGCAGGCAGAGATTTAAATTTAGCAATTCACAATTCTTTCTCCTTCAGGCTACAATTCTGTTTCATGCACAACCTCGGGCTTGCCCTGAGGGTCATCAAGGACAGTAAGATTAGGAGAAACAGCCAGCCAGCATCATATCAGCAACGACGACTGACGCAGTCATATCACTACTGCATTGTAAATCAGGGTCTACCAAAAGTTCCAGAGAGCTGTAAGGTTAAATTTACAAGTTAAACAGTAAAGACCTTTCTCTGACAAGGGAAAAAGAGCAAGAAACAACAAAGTTGTGGTAATCATTGTTGTCTGAGCTATAATTTTGACATCCAAAGACCGGACAGGGTATGTTCTGGGATGCCCCAAAAACACATAGTGCATAAATCATGACAGAAGAACTTCATGCATCAAAAGGGAACTATGACTTGATTCTTACCACAACCTAAACAATACAGAATTATTTTATTTATAAAAATGCTTTCCTTGAAAATAAAGGAATCAAGCTTATAATACATGCCTTAAATTTGACCTTTTTAATTGACTAAGCTTTGGACAAGAGCTGCACTGTAACGACAGTAATACCTGTATGCTAATTGTAATGATGAATTCTTTTGACCGCAGTGGTGTTTTAAAAAGCATAAATTTATGTCTTCAGTTAGCATAACAGTTTTACTTAAAATACTCTGATTGCTCCATATATTCACAATGATAAGAACATCACACACAAATATTAGGAACATCAGCTCGCTGTAATGCTTTTTTTTGGTCACCAATGAGAAGGCTGTTCTCAGCACTAAATTATTTCCTATATTAAAAAAAAAAAACCCTGTCAGAAGCTCAACCCATAAAAGTTTAAACAGCCACAGACAGTTGGTACTTAACAAGGCTCAATTAAACCAAAATATCAGGACCATTTCCACGGAGGAATAATTTTTTTTCATGGTAAATAATGTCTATAAAATGATATGGTTTATATATATAAACTACGAGAAACAGCAGATTACACATGATACAACGCATAATGACACACTCAGTATAACTCTGAAGCATAAAAATTTTCATTTTGTAAGTTGATATTTTATAAATACAGCAGTGTATTGATTTACTGATGCATTTATCACCAAACAAGAACAACAGCTCCATGACCTGCAAAGAGTAACTAGTGTAGAAGTTCCTTTTGCTTCAGATTAATACGCTTTTCTAAGACAGACTAAGAAAAATGACCTTTAGGGTCCCTTCATGATCTTTAAAGGTCCTTTCCAACCCAAAACATTCCGCAAAAGCTAGTCTGAGACAGTGTGCATTGGTAACAAAGATAATGACACAAAATCTACAGATACATCACAGAACTTCTAAATCAGTTTTATATTAAATCCAGGAAAGACATTTGTGAAAGAATGATTGATCAATCACAAAAATGCTGACAAACATGACATATTAAAGAGACTCTACACAACATGTATTTTGCTGCTGTTATTCATTAACTACTGCCTCAACACTGGCCGATGCTGTTCTGAAACAAGAGCAGACCCCTTTCCTACATAGTCAAGGCAGCCTCCAAAGATTCTTTCCGAACATGCAGCTCTGCAGAATCACGTTAGCACATACTTGCAATAAATACTGCAGAAGGCTGGCCTGGGTTAACACTCTGCACATCATTAGGGTTACAGAAATACACAATTTAGTTACCCCACAATACACAAAACAGAGTTTTTGCAGTCTAAATACACTTATTCATAATGGATGCCATTAAGGTAACTCAGATGATCCGTATTATTCCTGACTGCTCCCCTCCCCCTCACCAACAGAATTAATTAATTCTAACATTAAATAGATACCATACAGCACAAAAACTATACTAACATGACTGTGCAGGTGTCCTTTTTACTCCATCCTCTTGCCTGTTTTCAGGGGATTCCAAACACAGAAATAACTAATGGAACTTGCTAGTAACACTGATTACAAAAGTTCCCCACTTACCATTGATAAATTCATTAACTTGCATTTGATTAAAACATGCTCTTTAAATAAAGCATCTAATCCTAATTGGAAAGGATGAAGATAAGGAATTCAGCATCTTCCCAGCATTTGTGCCAACAGCTAACCACCCTCACTACTGAGAACAGCACGTCCTAGATCTTACAGATTTGGCTCTTGTTACTTTGATGGATTTTTTTTTAATGAAGAAACTGATCTAAGCCTATCAATGTAAGATTATTTTCTCCATCTGTCACTGGTACCTACTGTATCTCTTCTGCACTTGTCAGTATTTCAAGACCCTTTTAGAAAACAGAACTGGATATTATATTCAACTATCAGTCTCATAAAGAGCATTTCCCCTCTCCCCTTCATTTTAAACTGACAGAAGTAATGGTAGGAATGTTTTAAGGGCATCAGATGAGAAAATATTATCTCTTCCTACAAACTTTTCTCTTCCTCCAATCTAGCCTTTCTGCTTCCCTGTCACATCACATTCCCTTCAAAAACTCCTATTTTTTCTTCAAATTTACTCTCTCTTTGCAGGCTACTAAGGTGAAGATTAGGAGTGGGAAAGCCTGAGAGACAAAAAGAAAACCTGACCCAAAACCAGGTTGAACCTTTGGAGTCCATTGCAATGAGCAATAAAGCAACGATGCATAGGGCAACAGTGCTAAGACAGTCCAAATTCACTGTTAAGAATAAAAAAATGAATACAATTCCTCCTTGGAAACAGGATATTAAAATAATTAAAAGGCAAAAAAAAAAAAAAAAGCCAATTTAAACAGCTTCATCTAACACCTGATATAAATACTGCAACAATTTTGGTAACAGTACCACAAATAACAGCAATGTTAGCAAGGTTAGCATCTTTGAGACTGTTTTCCACCAAAGATATCCTATCAGGAAAATATCCTATCGGAAAGTGGCTTCACATTTCTTGCTCAAAGTATAAAAGTAAATCCTGAACTAAACATTGCATTGAAGTGTGCCACACAGTTAAATTCAGAAATGATACCTTAATAGAATGACATGAATATGAAACGAAGGAAGGTGATTATTACACTTTAGTGTAAAAGGCAGCATATAAACAAGAATTAGGTAAGTTGCATTCAATTCTACAGTAGCTACAATCTCATCCCAAACAGTGAAAAAATCCACCTGAAAACTAAAGAACCTGTGATTCTTCCTGATGCAAATTCTTTCATTCATATGAAAGAAGTTAATTTTTATGTATAATGTCCCATTATATATGCTAAGTATTATTTTTTAATCAGCATCTGAGCATTTAAAATACTGCTCTATGTAAATATCACAAACATTCTCCTGGGGCAGTCTATCTCATTGTATGTATGTTTATGTGCATATGCAATGAAGAATGTAAAATAAAAGATGTTTCAAATGTATAATATGTGCACCACTAAAGATTAATTATTGCTGAATAAATATTACAAGGAAAAAAATGCAGTGAAGGAATTTTGCTAATTCCCTGTGTCACAGGGAAAAGTGCATTAGAAAGAAAATCAGAAATTTAGAAATTAAAGAAACACAACTTACAAATGACAATCTCCCACTTAAGTATCTTCATCTGAACTTCCAGTTAGAATGACAGAATGGTTTGGGTTGGAAGCGACCTTAAAGATCATCTAGTTCCAACTCCCCTGTCATGTGCAGGGACACCCTCCTCTAGACCAGGCTGATCCAAGACCCGTCTGATCTGGCCTTGAACACTGCCAGGGATGGGCAGCCACAGCTTCTGTGGGCAGCCTGTTTTAGTGCCTCACCACCTTCACAATAAAGGCCTTGTTCCTCATGTGCTATTTAAACCTCCCCTCTTTTAGTTTAAAGCCATTCCCCCTTGTCTTATCACTACATGCCCTTATAAGATGTCCCTCTCCAGATTTCTTGTAGGCCCTATTTAGGTACTGGAAGGCTGCTATAAGGTTTCCCCTAAGCCTTTCTTCTTCAGGCTAAAGAATCCCAGGTGTTCCAGCCTGTCTTCACAGCAGAGGTGCTCCAGCCCTCTGATCATCTTTGTGGCCTCCTCTGGACTCACTCCAGCACCACGTTCCTCATGTTCTTTCTAGTTGAACTTAATTCAAGAGTATTGTTTCTCATAGCTCTTAATAACATGGTAAAAATAACCAATCACTCAGCATTTTCTACAGATAGATAAAATCCTCCTCCATGTGCAAGAGAAAGCTTCACGTACCATTGACACATTCAAAGACATCACAGCACTTGCCAGGTGTTCCATCTCCACGTGAGACTATCTGGGGAATGGAGCCTGCCTCGCACATGGGGAAACCACATAAACCAGAGAGACATTCGCATCTGAAACCAAAGAACAGTAAGGAAAACCCCATAAATAAATGAAGCCACTTATAAAGGGATAGAATAAGCAAGAGGAAAACAGAAAGCTAGAGTACAAGTTCTAGTACTAGCATATACATATCTTAGAATCATCTTTAATTAACCCAACAGCCAAGGTAGATAGCTTATCAACCTGAGGGTTTTTTTTAGCCATCTGAACTCCGATTGGTGGTCAAGCAAACAAGGACGTAGTACTATGCAATATCAACACTACTCTAGTGCTGTATTCAAAAATATAGAAAGCCGTAGTTCCATATTGCTTGAAAATAACTGTAGCCTCCAGACTTGCAAAATAAAGGTTTCTCCTCCAGTTCCATCCAAAAAAATCAAAACTGGTGATACACTTATAGCAGTAACTGCACCCACTCATCAGGGAAGTGCTCTCTCATTAGGAAACTGTATTATACACAGTTTTATATAAGGACTAATTAAAAAGAAAGGAAGACCATACAGAATCATTAAATTTAAGCCAAATGAGAAGAACTGCAGGCTCTTTTGGTTTTTGATGGAGCTGCCCTCAGTTTGCAGAGGGTCAATCAATTACATGAGATGCCAAATAACATGGGAGGCTAGGTATATTAAGCACTACAGTTAGTTTCAGAAATTGGAAAAATTCTAAAGAGTATCTCCTCCATGCAAGTAGTATTTATTTGCTTATTTAAGAAAACAGTCTTAAGAACAGGAATACATAAAATATAGATATACAATAGCCACATTTGCTTCCAGATTCTTTGCTTTAGGATTAACATAACAGTTTGAAAGTCAAACACTTAAGACTTTTGGTAAGTTTATACTTAGAGTGCTTGCCCCAGACAATGGGCATATTACAGGGATAAGCAGTAATGATTCAACAGAAGGCAAGACAAAACGAACAAAAAGAAATATGCGAATACTGTAGCTGAGAAACTTCATGGAATAGCACTTAAAGTTTTCAGCTGCAAATGACAGATTTTTTTCCTTTTTTTTTTTCTTTTTAACTGGTAGATGAATTTAGCATACTACAAATGCACACACATTTGAAAAGGGGAAAAAAAAAACCTCAGCAGAAGGTCCTGCAATTATGAGTTAAAAGAAATGAAAATAAGAAGTCTACTTGCTAATAACTATTTCAAGTATTTTAAATATTTAAGCCAACCCCCACATTAAACCACCCATTACTAAGAAGCATCATCAGCACTTAATGTATTTTCTTAAGTCTTTATGCTTAAAAAACAAGAAGTTCGATTCTCCTCTGCATATCTCCTTAATTGCCCAACAGACATTTCATCTCAGACCAGTGCTCCATGAATGAGAGAGAGCCACCTCTCAAAAGACAGGGTTTAAATATCTCCCTCTTTTAATCTCATCAGTGTTAGCCAATATTGTTATATTCTCTACTGTAAGGTATTACTCAAAAGGAAGTTTGCAAGAAGAAATACAAGCAACATCAAGGAATCTCACCGAACCTTTATTACACTGTCTGGAAAAGATTCTTAAAATATTGAATAATAGCAGCATAATGCAATATCATGCTTATAAAAGAATAAGTCCTTGAAAAAACAGCATTAATTATACCACATATCACAAATTACACTAAATATGTCAAGATAAGGTGGAGCAGTGTGACTATGTGCACATACATACTACACTACAGTGATAGTTTTAAAACAGGCATTTCAAGGTTTTTTTTCATAATATTGTGCTTACCATAATCGTGAAGGATAATTAGAACTAAACCATTAAAAAAAGGAAGAGCAGATAAGAAAAGCTTTATTTATCAGACCTTTACTTTTCACACTTTCTTCTCAACTTATTTATAAATACAAAAAAAACCCTAATTATTTTCTTTACTTCACCCTTTCCCTTCAGAGATGTAGAAGAAAAAAAAAAGCATTATGGCTTCTACTACATGGAATCAAAAAGGCAGCTTCCGTTTAAGATGACTCTCAGGCATCTTGCAGAATTCTGTACCAGCACCTCGCCTTTTGCTGCCCCAATAAATGGAAGGGGGAGTGGGGGCGGGAAAAATAACCTCCAGCAATTGGTGAAAAAACCCAACAAACAATTAGCACTGTCAAGTTCAAGGAATTTGTACCTCAGCCCATACCATTGCTTTAGAAGACACTTTTGCCTTGTGAGAAGAATAAAACACAGAAAGAAGCACCTACATATTACTAAAGAAAGAAAAGATAAAACATGTAGAACAGAAAAAGAAATACAGACACAGTATAAAAGTGGTATTAAAAGCCTAGATAAAAATACTAAGTTTCACTTCAACCATCCTATGTTCACATCCAGCCAATCTCTGGGAAAATAGGTAGATCAAACTTCCTGAAAATTCACGTTTTTCACAGAGAAAATGGCACATGTGATGGAAATGTACTGATGGACCTTGATTTTCCAAGTCTCATGAGCTGAAATTACCACTCTTAGTTTTACTGCCTTAATAATAAGCTTTTTCAGACATGCCTGTATTTTCTCTATTCTTTTCCTCTCATTAACATTGATGATTTGAGTTGCAAAAGAATATTAAATGATTAACTTGTACTTTTCTCCTCATTTTCTTCCAAGCCAAAGCTTTTCCTAAAAAAAAATCCCAAACCAACAAACCAACCAAAACACAAACCCCAACAACAAGAAAATATGAATCACCAGATTAAATAACTTAGAATAGGACAATATTCCAGGGAAAGGGTTGAAAAAGATGTTTAAAAGACTGCTGGGAGCCAATGTTCCTTTCTGCAGAAGAGACTCCCTCCCATTCAGAGGAATCAAAGCTTCACATACTCATTCACAGTGTAAGCAAACAAAACCCCACCCTCCAAGATTTTATAAATTGACTTCCCATTTGGTTAAAAAATAATCCATGTGTAGGAGAATGTCAAAGCAGCAAATGGTCTCAGATGGACTTTTAAATAGTCTGCATTCTTTTCAGCCAGCTCTGCTAGGAAAACCTTTGACCATTGTCCAGACTATTAACATGGAAAACATTGTTTTGGAGACAGAAGTCTTTCAGGAAGAAACCCAAGGAATTCTGGTAGCCGAGCATGACTGCTGCACTGCCAAAACAACAACATCTGGAAATTCGGAATAAGTGATCCCGTTCTCAGTAAGACAGAAAAATGAGCTTTATAGTACTCGCGTTCTCTGCAGCACCTTTTGCAGCAGAGGGACAGACAGAAGAGAAGTTGTCATCCAGCTCTGTGCTCTGTCACAGACAGCTATCCACCTGCAGGGTGTGTGTACCTTAGGCTTGGTACTGAGCACTAAGTTTGAAGAAGTTCAGAAGGCCAGATTGTGATAAACCTGGCTATGGGCCCTCGCAAAGTAATTTCTATGAAATTTGGCTGTTCAGACTGCTGTGCACAATGTTGCTTCTGAGCTGCCCCTTCTGTAACTGTAACTGGCCTAAGGAAAACAGACACAGCAGAAGTTACTACAAGGAAAACTTCCCAGAGAGAACATAAATTTATACACCGCTTTCTCCCCTTACACAGCCTGCAGTGACACCACTGCAGCATCAGATCGCATGGTGCCATCCGAAAGTGCCAAGATTAAAGGAAGGCCAGTGTCTGAATTACTGAGAAGCTGGCACTCAGTATCTGCCCCTCACATCTTACTAATAAAGGCGCTAAAGAAACACATCTTTGGGTGTTATACCATCACAGTACTTCAGTCAAGGCAAGAACATGCCCTTTTAACAAGGAAGAATAGTCCTTTACGAGTCAAATATCCCCTAACAAAACAGTCCAGAAGTTAAAAAGGAGAATCAAACAGTCATGCAAGAGACTTCATGGAGTGCAGCCTGGAAAGGTGTTATGGCCTGGAAGGAAAGAGAATCCCAAGAAAGAAGCCAGCTGTACTGAAATATTGAAAATACAGAATCAACCTGGCTGGTAAAAGGGATTGTCTTTAGTTCTTCATGCATGTTAAAAAAAAAGAAAAAACCCCACAAAATAACAATAATTCTAGAAATTTGAACAACTGAGCAAGGGAAGGCTCAGTATGTAACGAATCGAAACAAGATGATGTCCATTAACCGGCTGAGGAAGGTAACTGCTTCAGTAATACAAATGGCCTGCTTTTAAAATTCAGTTTTAAGTTCTTCAAAACAGGTGATTTCATTACTGTCTTTTACGTTTGAGGGTTTCGGTTTGGTGGCTTTTTGTTTGTGTTTCTTTGGTTCTTGTTTTTTTTTTTATCATCATTTTTTCCTTTCTTATTTTATGTCACCAAAATTGAAAAAAGAAAATTATGAAAAAAAAAATCAAACAGAACACTTTTAAATGACAATTTTTATTTAAAATCCAATTATCTTGGTTCATTTACTTCTGCTATTAAACAGATGAAAAGAGAGAAGTACTTGGTTTGCCTCAGAAAAGCTGTTTTGATGGTAGGATCAAAAGAGTTCTCCAGGCACAAGGCATAATGGCTATGAAAACAAGTACAGGCACCCTGGAAAAAAAGATCTAGTAGCAGTGAACAGGAAGGCTGGGGCTGGGGTATGCTGAGGAGAAAACAGCTGTTCTGAGGATCAAAACAGAATTAAATCTAAACCACTGAGACTAGAGAAATGCGTTCCTGAAACACACATCCCGTTCCTGTGGAGATTTTTATCATGGTCCTCCTTTTTTCCTTGCAGGAATCTAATACAATTTGCATTAAGATTATTAGCACTTATGCTACCTAAATATATTAGAGACAACTCCCCAAGATCCATTAATAATATATACAGGTAAGGATACTGTAAAATAAGGAATTTTCATAAGAGAATTCCCAGCATTATCACAGCTGTGGCGAGATATTAAAAGTGAGGCCCTCCTGATCATCAAGCACAGGGTATAAGAAATTATGATACAGCAAAATGAAATATTAACATAGCAATCTCACGAAACTGGCAAAGGATTATACCCATGTTACTCACATTTGAAGCCATGATATAAGTCAAGTAGGCAAGATCATGAGTTTTAAACCAGCCAAGCTACAGATTCCAGACCAGGAATCAACCAAATGCCAGTCCTAGAAAAAATAAGCTCAGAAAGTGACACTGCAGGCAAAGACAAACCATGTGGGGCAACTCCATTCCAGAGGTTCAGCTAAAATTGTAAGAGGGGACAGAAAACAAACTGTCCAGAGGAGGCAAATAAGCTCTTTCTCAAAACATGGGAAACCCTCAGATGATCATTTAGGTTATGGATTTATTCCATTATAGGTGAAATTTAAAGATAAGGCGAGAAGATTGCTTCAGAATCCAATGGTTTCAGAAAGCAAACAATCCCATTTAGTTAATGAGACCTTTTCTATGTAATGGGATCTGCACAGGCAAGAACTGTAACCCTTTTCTAGAAACAAGACGCTTGAAATTCCACCAGTGACATTTCATAGAAGAGCAGTAAAATACTGACTGTTATTTTAAAATGGTCCACAACCTTCCGTTCCTCTTTTAAATGTTAAGTAATTTAAAGAGGGAAGAAAAGCAGCAGCAATTTGTGACTGGTGAAGTCCGATACAATGTTTCCCACTATTTTCTAGAGGAAACACAACTTCAAGCTCTTTTGATGTAACCTCAGTAACCTTGATATTATTATCTGCTCTAAGTACTGTTGGAAGCTGCTGGGAAATTCTTATGTCTAGCTTCCTTCTAAAAACGCGAACATGAAAGTGGTACTCCCGTTGCTTTATTTTGCCTATGGGTCTCCCCAGGCAGTTTTGAGTTTGAAGACAACTGTCAAAATCAAAATCAAAGTTATTTATTTCTGTGATACAAGCAGAAATTTGTCTGTTCAAGTCAGAAATTATTCTGAAATAAATCACCTATTCAATTTCCAAACAAGTTAATAACTGATTAAGTAGAAATTGAACAAAATAGAGTGGAGAGTCTTGGGGGGAGAAGGGAGAACAATATTCATTGTGATCATGGTATACACAAACTCTTACACTGTAAGTGAAAACAAAAATTTGCAATAGAAAGATATGTCTACCAGTTTATTGTAAATTGAAACAGATTGCTTGTCAAAAATGCAAACAAAACCAGATCCTATAGACACAATACTATCATTCTACTTTCAGGCATAAAACACTGCCTAAAAGTAGATACAGTGAAGGGATACTTTAATTTATCAGGGCTCAAATTTCTTCTCAAGTTTAACACTGAAGGGGTAAGTACATTGTTAACACAGCACATGGTCAGACTAAAGTACTACATATACTTTTCCATAAAAACTCACACATTAAAAAAGGAAGCTGCTTGCATTAACTATGATCGATACTTCTTTCCCTTGTGCAAATGCTAGGATTTTTAGTTTATGGGCAATGTGCTCCTTCCTTTACATAGTATTCATAGAATCACAGAATAGTTAGGGTTGGAAAGGACCTTAAGATCATCTAGTCCCAACACCCCCTGCCATGGGCAGGAACACCTCACACTAAACCGTATCACCCAAGGCTTCGTCCAACCTGGCCTTGAACAACGCCAGGGATGGAGCATTCACAACCTCCCTGGGCAACCTATTCCAGTGCATCACCACCCTAACAGGAAAGAATTTCCTCCTTATATCCAATCCAAACTTGCCTGTTTAAGTTTTAACCCATTACCCCTTGTCCTATCACTACAGTCCCTAATGAAGAGTCCCTCTCCAGCATCCCTATAGGTCCCCTTCAGATACTGGAAGGCTGCTATGAGGTCTCCACGCAGCCTTCTCTTCTCCAGGCTGAACAGCCCCAACTTTCTCAGCCTATCTTTAAAGGGTTTGCAATTCAGTATGTCGTAAGAGTTGGTGAAAGAGCATGGATGTGTACTTTTAGCTTATACAATACAGGTTCAAAGAGCTGATATTACAGAAGATGCAAGTAGGGATGCCTATATTTACAACATGCTACAGCTGCTTCTGTGGAATATTTACAGCTTATTTTTTCTGAAGACTTTCTCATGTGTCCGCTCTTTGTCAGAGGTCTCTGAGACCCTGAAGTCAGCCATCAGGCTCCAGAAATGTGTTGTGCTTCAAGAGCTTCTGTTCAGGTTTTATTGAGATGGCTTAAAAAAAAACCCACCCAAAAACCTACCAAAAAAAAAAAAAAAAACAAAAACAAACCAACTTATCATCTTTTTCTCATTTATGGAATTCAGGAAAATAGGGTTACTTGCCAAACCAACCCACATTGTGAGGCTAAGCGCCAAGGCAGCAATAACTATCGTCACACTGAGAACTTCTAGGAATTGCTGAGGCAGCTGTAAGTAAGGGAGAAAGAAGGGGACTGCCTGAACTTTGAATTCAGCAATTCATTGCATCTCCTGGAAGAGCAATACGAAGAAGATGGACATGAAACACGGGTCATCTATAAAGGCCACACTTTTACCCTTTTATCCTTGCTCTATGTAGATATTCAGACCTGAAGGAAGAAAAATGGATTTTCTGGGAGAATTATTTGCTGTTTCCTAAGTATCTTCCTTTGGAATAAAAACCAATTCATTAACAGTGTACAAAATTTAGACTCTGATGTAAATTGCCACTATTCCTCAATGTCTTTAAAACTGCTAAATAAAGAACACCCATTTTAAAAATATCTTGGTATAGGACAGATGCAAAATAGTGTTTTATTAATTTATAGATTATACCTATATATGCCCTTTCGGTGAACCAATTTTTCCTAATCTATTCTAACCCTCTCCTTGTGCAGCTTGAGGTGGTTTCCTCTTGTCCTGTTCACTGTATTTCACTATATCGCCCACAGAATTAACACTTTTGCTGGTCAACTACATTTCACATTACCATAATGCATAACAGTCTGTGGCACTGCCATTCCAAAGCAGCTCCGGATTGAGACATTTTAGCCACAAGTAAGGGAAAAAGCAACAAGGAAAATACTGTTCAAAAAAGGAAAAAAGTTCTATGACTAATCGATTTGAGAAACTTTTTCAGACCTTTTCTTCTAAACAATAAAGTTACAATCCTACTCCTCCATGCTACTTGATCCAATTGACAGTTTTGCATTTGTAACACCATCCAGCTACCTGTATCTAAGTGACAGTGAAATGGTCTGATTCAAAATCTTCATTTGCTCATCCTTCAATCCCAAGATATTTGGGCTCCCATCTTGCAAGGTTGTATCTGTAAAAAGCTGCTCTTCACTTTCTGATGTATGAAATAGTCATCATGATTTATATTCCTGTTTTGTTTAGATTTATGAAGCAGTTCACTGCTCTTACAAGTCTCCATCTCCCTGCAACTTGTTATCTGCTTTTTTTATGCTTCATTTACATCTGTTTTTCCCTTTTCCTCCCATCACATCAAACTTAAAACTGCATTTATTAAAGCTGAGACTCAGACAGAAAATAAACTGCTGGAAATGTTGATGGATAAACATGTATTGATTATTTCTAAAAAATTTCTAATCTAGAAATTATTCAAGGCTTATGGTGTAAGCTTTTTAAATAAGTATGTTAAACACACTTATTATTGGGATCTAGTGAACATACTCCTGAATGTTTCTCTCCCCTCAGAAGGGTATTATTCTATATTATCAGCAAGACACTCAGTGATGCGAGAGTTCATCTCAGGAGGCAAAGGATCACAATGCGACTCACTGGGACAGATTCACTTCCAGAATCTGGGGGAGGAGAGGCAAGGGAAATTTTCTTTTCCAATGAGTATTGGGGAGTATGGGAAGGGTATTTTATAAAGTAAACCCAACAAGACAGTATTAATTATAAAGTCTGACATTGTTTTTTTGGTGGCTGTTGTGGGGTTTTCTTAGGGGGAAGGTGCTGTTTGTTTGGTTGTTTTTTCTTGTTTTGTTTGTTAAGAGAGAATCCAGTACAAGGAAAAAAGACTAGTGACTACAGAAGACAGAAATTGAGAAGAAAGGAACTTTGATGGTCAGATTTTTAAGGCAAGCTTAGTATCTTTCAAAAAATAGGAGCAAGTTTCATAAAACTGCCTCTCTCAAAGCAACGTTCAGTTGCTTTTAGCTTTAGTTACATCCTTTAATCCTCAATTCAATCCTCTACCAGTTTTCCCAATATTTGTCTTAGAACTCCAAGATAACAAGACTTTAATTACTTAGTTTTTATTCTTTTTCATATTGGCACAGCACTAACGCCTTTCTAGTTCATGATAATTTTCTTGGTTTATCTGTTTTTATTAAAAGACTGACCAAGAATAGGTGGTGGGAGGAAATATCTTTGAAAACAGAGCACGGAATAAATCTCGAAGTTACCAGATTTTAACAGTTCACAGGAGGGAGAATGGAAATTGGTGCAAGGAGAAAGACCATACTTAGGTTAGATGAAGGGAAACGAGCACCAAAACAGGGGGATAAAACTAGAGCAAGAAGCAGAGACCAAGTAAAGATTAACCTTTTAAATTATTCTAGTAGAGAGAGCAGCCAGAAAGAATGAAGCTAATAAAAAAAATATTTGGTGCAAACCTATTGAAACATGCCATTTACTCCATTGTATATATTCCCACGAAAAAATGTACAAAGCCATGTGAGCAATTAAGACATAAGCCAACACTAATCACTGAAATCAGCTGCTGATTTATACTCGTACATAAAAAAATTTAAAGGTTTTAATACTTTACATTTATAAGTAAATTGCAAAGAAATCTGAAAATCTGAATAAAATTCATTCACAACAGAAAAACTGGAAACAATCAAAGATAACAGTTTTTGTACAATTCATATAGATCATCTCTATGTTTAAATTTTTAATAGACATGACATACATCCTTTGTAAGAGGCCTAATACATTTTTATTCAATAAGCTTCTTGGAGAACAGAGCATCTTTACCAAGACCACAGACATTCCCAACATAATAGCTGAAAATTTAAGGTGTCTTATGACAGACTGATGAAAGCTGAAACAACTGGTATCTTCATATCAGTGCCAAATCAGTAGGCTGTTCTGTTTGGACTATCACAGTAGAATACGTGCAAAACCAAATGTAACCTCTGAATACAAGCACAAGAACTTAAGAGAATCTGATGTTTGTTTACTATCCCCATTTTTCCCCTGGCATTGCTAGAGAAGTTTTCAATATTAAACTAGGAAGCTAGGGACCAGGTGAGGAAAGCTAAGGACCAGTTAGAACTAAACCTGGCTAGGGATGTTAAGGATAACACGAAGGGATTCTGTAGGCACACTGCAAATAAAAGACAGACTAGAGACAACGTAGGCCCCCTCCGGAAGCTATCACGAGAACTGGCTACACAGGATTTGGAGAAGGCTGAGGTTCTCAATGACTTCTTTGCCTCGGACTTCACTGGCAAAGGCTCTGACCACACCACCCAAGTCTTGGAAGGCAGATGCAGTGACTGTGAGAATGAAGACCTTAGGCCCACTGTAGGAAATGATCTGGTTCGAGACCGTCTTATGAACTTGAACATACACAAGTCCATGGGACCTGATAAAATCCATCCACGGGTCCTGAAGGAGCTGCCAAATGAAGTTGCTAAGCCACTGGCCATCATATTTGAAAAATCATGGCAGTCAGGTGAAGTTCCTGACGACTGCAAAAAGGAAAATATAACCCCCATTTTCAAGAAAGGGAAAATGGATGACCCAGGGAATTACAGACCAGTCAGTCTCACCTCTGTGCCTTCCAAAATCTTGGAGCATATTCTCCTGGAAGACATGCTAAGGCACATGAAAAACAACAAGGTGTTGGTGACAGCCAGGATGGCTTCACTAAGGGGAAATCCTGCCTGACCAATTTGGTTGGCCTTCTATGATGAGACTATGGAACTGATGGACAGCAGTAGAGCAGTTGATATCATCTACTTGGATTTGTGCAAAGCGTTTGACACTGTCCCACACAACATTCTTGTCTCTAAACTGGAGAGACATCAATTTGATAGATGGGCCAATTGGTGGATAAAGAACTGGCTGGCTGGATGGCCACACACAAAGAGTTGTGGTCAATGGCTCAATGTCCACCTGGAGACCACTAATGAGTGCTGTCCCTCAGGGATGGGTGTTGGGACTGGTCCTGTTCAACATCTTTGCTGGTGACATGGACAGTGGGATTGAGTGCGCCCTCAGCAAGTTGGCCGATGACACCAAGCTGTGTGGTTCGGTTGATACGCTGGAGGGAAGGAATGCCATCCAGAGGGACCTTGACACGCCTCTGAGGTGGGCTGATGCCAACCTCATGAAGTTTAACCATGCCAAGTGCAAGGTCCTACACCTGGGTCGGAGCAATCCCAGGCACAGCTACAGGTTGGGCAGAGAAGAGATTCAGAGCAGCCCTGAGGAGAAGGACTTGGGGGTGCTGGTCGATGAGAAAATGAACATGAGCCAGCTTCAGTGTGCGCTCGCAGCCCATAAAGCCAACTGTATCCTGGGCTGCATCAAAAGGAGCGTGACCAGCAGGTCCAAGGAGGTGATCCTGCCCCTCTACTCTGCTCTTGTGAGACCTCACTTGGAGTATTGTGTGCAGTTCTGGTGTCCTCAACATAAAAAGGACATGGAACTGTTTGAACAAGTCCAGAGGAGGGCCGTGAGGATGATCAGGAGACTGGAGCACCTCCTGTATGAAGACAGGCTGAGAAAGCTGGGGCTGTTCATCCTGGAGAAGAGAAGGCTGCATGGAGACCTCATAGCAGCCTTCCAGTATCTTAAGGGGGCCTATGGAGATGCTGGGGAGGGACTCTTCAGTAGGGACTGTAGTGATAGGACAAGGGATAATGGTTTAAAACTTAAACAGGGGAAGTTTAGATTGGATATAAGAAAGAAGTTCTTTACTGTGAGGGTGGTGAAGCACTGGAATGGGCTGCCCAGGGAGTTGTGAATGCTCCATCCCTGGTAGTGTTCAAGGCGAGATTGGACAGAGCCTTGGGTGACATGGTATAGTGTGAGGTGTCCCTGCCCATGGCAGGGGGTGTTGGAACTAGATGATCTTAAGGTCCTTTCCAACTCTATTCTATGATTCTATGATTATGAATACGCATTCAAGAGGTAACTCATGTAACATAGGTCAACTTAACACCAGATTTAAGGTTCTGTTTTCCTAGCATTTCCTACCATACAAGAACCAGTCAAGAGCAAGATGTGTTTACAGAAGTCAGACTGTTCCTGCTGTATGTGAAGTTGTACTTGTTAACAGTCAGTGACGCATCATCCATCATTAACTGATACTCCCCTAGCTGCTCTCAGATTCTGCTGATATTAAGCCTTTATTTTAGTGGCAGTAAATGAAACAACTGTAATTTCCTAACAAAGTAAAAAATTTAAATAGTGTCATGAGGTCTTAATGTCTATGGCCTCATGAAACAATGTACCTTTGCTTTTAATAAATTATTTCTCAAATGTACATCATAATATACAGTGACACTTCTTTGTAATGTAACCCTACTAATTAAAAAGAGATAAGATATGGATTTAGGTGATTCTCAACTGAATCACAGTCAATGCAATGTTAGTATTTCACCATGAATTTAGTGAGAAATCCCAGAATTAAGAAAAAAAAAATCCCCTCTTCCCAATGTAGAGTCATTAACCCATAAATCTCCACTTTATTTGCCTTTCCTGTACTTTTGAAATGCAAGACTCATGGGATGGAGACCTGGCTTAAAATATAAAGCTCCAATTTTTCCTCAAACATTGAAACTGGATTAAAATGGTTTGACTTTCATATTCCAAATAACTGAACTTAGTTTCCCTTTCTGCCTTGTCTCTTTTCATACATATACTTCTCTTCCCTCTAATGCTCTTTTCTGATTAGCCTCACGTCTATGTTCCTCTCTTTATCCCCTTCAATATCTTTATTTACAGCACATAAATGTTGACTATGGCATTGTCTTCCTTAAGAAGCACAGTAGCAGATTTTTCAAATAAAAAATAAGTACATACATTTCCTGCAGGCACACAACATATAAACTACTCTATGATCTTACTGCTTCCAGATTCAGCTTTTCTGCTTTCCTTCTC
Organism: Neopsephotus bourkii; assembly: GCF_033783945.1. Taxonomy (NCBI): domain Eukaryota; kingdom Metazoa; phylum Chordata; class Aves; order Psittaciformes; family Psittacidae; genus Neopsephotus; species Neopsephotus bourkii. The sequence continues at coordinate 6,989,589 of NW_026901776.1, read as the reverse complement.
ACTTACTCTATTAAAAAGTACATTATCGCTTTGGCTGAATGAAGGCAATCCAAAAATTTAGCAACCTATATGGTAACTATATACAGCAACGCAGACTGAACCACAAAATTAAAAATTAATGGAGGAGCACAAGACACCTGCAATTGTTTTAACCTACCTGCAGACAGGCCAGCTTATGTTAATTGTGGCTTTTTTGCTCAGTTTTGCACATCAAGGAGGACATAGATGTTAGCACAAAAAGACGTCCTACTTGATCGTAACTCTTCTATCCCCGCTCCGATCCCTTGCTGAACTCTCATCACAGCACAGCAATCCGACTTCCAAGCAGTTTCAGTGCAATTCACAATTATCTAATAATTCACACATGCTATGCCTGCCTGCACAGTTGAGGTCTGCATATGCAGGAGATGAGAACACTTGTTTTGTCACTTAAGTATCATGCACATGTACAAGTTCACTTCAGATATTAGTTACAGTTAACCCAGCAAACCAACTGGTTATATTTTTAAACATTATCAAAGGAAGAAAAAGATTCTTGCAAGTACATGTTTGCTCTATGTGTTTTATTTAAGACCAGTTCCCATGTGTATGCCAGAAATAGAAATATTTCCAACTGGTCATTTTTTTGAAGTAAATGAAGTTTTATTTTCTTGGTACTCTGTGTTCCGTGATAGAAGGAACACTGGAGTTATCATTTACAAAGAATTTAAACTGGATATTTTTTATTCCCTCCAACCAAGCAATAGAAAAATCTAGCCACAACTTGTGTTAGACTGCTGAAAAATACAACACAATTTTACTTTTGGGAAACAAAAGTAATTTAGCTTGCTTATCACTTTTTAATCCAGCAAGTTGAAACTATTTTGAAGTAAAATCTCTATTAATCTGAATTTTCTATTGTGTCAAGGTTTCCGAGTGTTAATCTAATTTAGAAACTTGTGAAATTTTAATCTGGTTTGCTTCTTCGACTTTATAAAATACAGTGCTTAGTAGCATTATATTCTAGCTGTCTTGAACGTGCTGAGCTGTACTGGCATCAATACCAGTACAATGACTTAGTTAAAAAAATCTACAGGCTCCTGTGCAAACTAAACTAACCAGGTCAATTATCAACTAATATGATATGATCATGATTCCTAGGAATTTTAATGAGAACATGTCAAAGAATAAAGGGGGGATATCAAGAATCCATAGCACATCCTCATCCCAAATTCATAGAACAGAAAAAGAAAACAACTCTGAATGAAAGAACATTTGTAGCATTCACTGAGTAAGGAGAAGTGGCTTGACTTTTTTAATAGTAGATGACTAAGTTAAGTTTAGAAATACATTCTCAGACTTTAAATAAACAGGATTACAGCACTATATTAAGTTCTTCAGATTTTTCTTCTGCCTTTTTTAATAGCTATATTATTAACGCCCCATGCAGTAACAGACCCTCATATTTCATGGAAGCAACAGCTTCAAATATGTCACCATATTAAATATGTATCCAAATGGTACCCATTACATAACCTTTGTCATTTTCTACCTTCTGAATTCTTCGCAAGTTTATCACTCCTTTACAATCTCAAAAGGCGTTGAGAATATGGCATTACTGTATGGTCCAAAGACATTTATACTAAATAGATTGACTAGTTAAGTCTACAAGAAATATTTCCTGTTTTGTGTAAAATATTTTCATGGATGTTATTTTCTGCTTGAATTCACATTTATTTGACATATTGCTGTATCAAGTTTTGAGAAGTCTGTTGTAAAAACAGAAGTTGAAATAGTGGTGTAGAATTCTGGAAGAAACCCAACTCCAAATCATCTTATTTTTCCAAATTGCAATAAACTATATCTGCTTGAACAACAATCAAAGTAAAATGGAAGAGAGTACTTGAAATTTCTATTTCCCTGCAGGTTCATATAGACACCATCTTTGAGCTTCTTACAGTGGTCTTCCACGTACCAAAAAACCCCACAGTTTTTTTCTTTAACTAGGCAAGATTTCCTCTTGCACATCTTCTGTCATCTCCATTTAACTCCTTATCAAAGACCTTCAGAAGTTTCTTGAAAGAATTTATTTTAGTAAAATTATCTGAATACATGGTAAATATATCTAGAGGCACAAATCCCTCAAATACTTAGAAAAAACCATCTTTATGCATTTGCACCAAGAATTTTCTTATGCTTCAAAAGGATAAAAATTTGTATTTATATCAGCCTGATATACCTTAAAGCTACTTCATTTTTTTTTTAATTCTGTATTAACATTTATTACCAGAGACTTACGCATAATTATCTTGTGTTTATAATACTTGAACTGTAGAGAAGAAATTAAAGATACTCAGCCATCCAGACACCAACCTTGTCGGCAATGTACAGCAGCCATCAGCTGTCAGCCTGACTTGGGTTTCATAGCTATCCAGTGGGCAAACAACTTGTTGAACAGGAGGACATTCGACTGTGCTGCAATCCACACTGAACACTATGGAGGAAGGGAAGAAAAAACAATCCTGTTATGCTTTAGAAGCTTTTTGCAAATTGCTTCATCATAAGCAAGCAGGCATGCATCAGTCCTTTATGTCAGAAAAATTACCTAATGAATGCATGCTTAGTAGGTAACATTACAAAAACACTTCCTTTCTCTTTAAGATTCACTTTTTTAAATTATTGACTAACAAAAAAAAGAAGTATAGAAGTTCAAGATGCCTGTAAATTATGTAAGTTACTAGAAACATACCAGCTTAATGAGAATATTTTTTCCTCATAGCATTTAAAAGAGTAAACAACTCAGAAATATTTAGTTTAATAATAACACACTTAAAAAACCCTCGAGTTTTATGTTCCATTTTATTAACAAATAGCTGTGAAACAACTCTTCTAGGTCCTCGATTATCACATCCGGTATTGAAAATCATAAGCTTGTCAGTGTGGTCCAAAGTGACAATACAATTTGCATGATTCTATTGTGCCAATAAGCTACTAATGTCCATTTCCCTGAATTTAAACTAGCAATCTTTCTAATCTGGATTCAAGGTCCACTCTGCCTCCTTCCCAGGAAAGCTGCCTGGGAAAAAACAGCCAACAAGCTGCTACTGCACAGCTATTCCTATGTCCATCTTTCCATATACCAGTGACGACAATGAAAGAAACACAAAGAAACTCTAACCATGCCACCAAGTCTCAGCTAAGGTGCTCTTTTTTTACTAGTTATTTTTTTTCCAGTGGTCACAATGTGCTAGTATATGGCTCACTAACCCTGAAAAGCAGCCCAAACAATCTACCTTTATTAAAAAAGTACAAACCTAAGAAGAATTACAAACAAACCTCAAATCAAGAGCATTCAAACAGAAAATTCTCAAGTAATTAAGTGGCTGCATGCAGTCAGTGGTTCCCCTATTTGATCTAACTTATCCATTTTTATTCATTTTGTACTGATCTCTTACTAGTACTGAGGTGTTCTCCAGTTCTTATAGGATGAGTAGGATTTGGTGAACAAAGGGTATGAGTGACCTTATCCACCACCCACAGAATTTTGTTTTCCATGCTCATACCCCACCTCAGTCTTTTCTCTGAACTGGGAGATCATTATTTTTAAGTTATTACATTAATTATAGAACAGCTGAGATTAGACTGGACCTCTGGAGGCCAACTAGTTAAACCCCCTCCCCAAGCCAGGTCACACAGTTCTGGTTGCCAAGGACCATGCCTAGCTAGCTTTTGAACATCTCCAAGGACGGAGATGACACCACCTCTTTGGGCAACTTCTGCCAGTGCTTGGTTACTCCCATGGTGAAAAAGTGTTTCCTGATGTTCAGAGGAACACTGTTTCAGTTTATGTCTACTACCTCTGGCCCTGCAACCCTGCATCACCAAAAAGAGCCTGATTCTGTCTTTACAACATCCCTTCAGGTATTTATATGTACTGATGAGATCTCCCCTGACCCTTCTCTTCAGACTGAGCAGCGCTGGTCCTCTTAGCCTTTCCTCACAGGAGAAAGATGAGGAGAGGTAAGAGATGAAAGATACCTGAAGAAGAAAAAGGAAGGTCCTACTTGCTTTCACATTTAAATGGGTTCCTTAAACTGGAAAAAGTCTGAAGCCGAACTTCCAGAAAAGCTGAACATTTTGAAAGGTTACAGAACAGTCTATAATCAGATTCTTCATTATTTAAAAATATGTGTGTCGCTAAATTGGAGAGACATCAATTTGATAGATGGGCCAATTGGTGGATAAAGAACTGGCTGGATGGCCACACGCAGAGTTGTGGTCACTGGCTCAATGTCCAGCGGGAGACCAGTAACGAGTGGCGTTCCTCGGGGATTGGTGTTGGGACCAGTCCTGTTAAACATCTTTGCTGGTGACATGGACAGTGGGATTGAGTGTGCCCTCAGCAAGTTTGCTGATGACACCAAGCTGTGTGGGTTTGGTTGATAAGCTGGAGGGAAGGAATGGCATCCAGAGGGACCTTAACACGCTTGTGAGGTGGGCTGATGCCAAACTCATGAAGTTTAACCATGACAAGTGCAAGGTCCTACACCTGAGTTGGACCAATCCCAGGCACAACTACAGGTTGGGCAGAGAAGAGATTCAGAGCAGCCCTGCAGAGAAGGACTTGGGGGTGTTGGTCAATGAGAAAATGAACATGAGCCAGCTTCAGTGTGCGCTTGCAGCCCAGAAAGCCAACCGTATCCTGAGCTGCATCAAAAGGAGCGTGACCAGCAGGTCGAAGGAGGTGATCCTGCCCCTCTACTCTGCTCTTGTGAGACCTCACTTGGAGTATTGTGTGCAGTTCTGGTGTCCTCAACATAAAAAGGACATGGAACTGTTGGAACAAGTCCAGAGGAGGGCCATGAGGATGATCAGGGGGCTGGAGCACCTCCTGTATGAAGATAGGCGGAGAAAGCTGGGGCTGTTCATCCTGGAGAAGAGAAGGCTGCGTGGAGACCTCATAGCAGCCTTCCAGTATCTGAAGGGGGCCTATTGGGATGCTGCGGAGGGACTACTCATGAGGGACAAGGGGTAGTGATAGGACAAGGGGTAATGAGTTAAAACTTAAACAGGGGAAAGTTTAGATTGGATACAAGGAGGAAGTTCTTTCCTGTGAGGGTGTTGAGGCACTGGAATGGGTTGCCCAAGGAAGCTGTTAATGCTCCGTTCCTGGCATTGTAAGGCCAGGTTGGACAGAGCCATGGGTGTCATGGTTTAGTGTGAGGTGTCCTGCCCATAGCACGGGCGTTGGAACTAGATGATCTTAAGGTCCTTTCCAACCCTAACTACTCTACAATGTTATGTTTCTATGTCCCCCAGACTATCTGTACTACTGCCTTAAAAAAACACCTCTGCAAACATCTGGCACTGAACTACTAGATTTCACATCTTTCTTTGATTCCAGTAATTACAAAGTGTACTTTTCATGAACAGGCTTGTATTATAAGCTGTTATTATATATTTGTGAAAGTGGTGAGGGAATGGCACAGGTTGCCGAGGGAGGCTGAACACTGCTCCATCCCTGCAGTGGCTCAAGACCGGATTGGACGGGGCTTGAAGCAACCTGGCCTAGCACAAGATGCTCATGCCCATGGCAGGAGAGTTAGAACTAGATGACCTTTAAGGTCCAGCCCTAACCATTTGATGATTCTATGATGATTTTAATTTTTTATGTGGCTCAGCACAGAAAAAACTTAATTATTTTTCCAGAAGTCACAGCTTTCTGAGGGTTCAGCACAAGGGTACAAAGTCTGTTTCTACAGCAGCTAAGAAGTGTCATATTACACTCTTTGCTTTCAGTTCAGATGTATTTCAAATGGTCCCTCACAAATAATACAATGCAACATGACTACATCTGATAATGGTAGTTATACTTTCTGTTCTGGGAGAGGAAAAAGAAAGCACGAAGCTTCATGACAATGAATCATCCTTTTCACATTCCTTCACACTTCAGAATGTATTAAATACAACCAGAGAAAATGACATTCCTGGATTTTCAATCATTTGTATTGGATTTTCAATCCATTTTGTATCACTTCCTTAACTCTCCTTACACAGGTATTTCTGAAAATGAAACCCTGAATTTGCTGATTCCTTTTTTTTATCTCCCTTACCCCATCACTGTCCACTTTTAAGCCATTTCCCCAGCTCCATTAGAAACTTATCTGTACTTCTTCCCCACTCATTTTCTTCAGTCCTTTTCCAACCTCACCTGTTAAGTACTCTCAACATCAGCTTCTAACAGAGTATCCAACAGAACAGCACATTCTGTAAGCAACAGGGAATGTTAAGAAAAAAAATATTATATTTCTCACAACTACATGTAAAAAACCTGATCTTGCTGACACTCATCCTTAGTGCAAGACAAAAAATTCCAGACATGACTTTCAATGCTGAAGCTGTACCTAGGTGGCGCACAGGTTACTTCCCTGTGCATGATGCACTACCTACAACATTTTGCTGCTGATCTCAGACTTTCCATCAAGCCCTGACTGCACAGAATTCCCAAAAGAAATGCACCAAACTATTACATTCTCTTTAGAATTGTGTTTAAAATAAGATTTGGTACCAGAAAAACCTTCCATTTCAGTTAAGAGTAATTTTGAGGCCATGCACGGATGCTGGAAAAGGTGAGTGAATGAAAGCTCTGCCAGAAAGACTATTAGAAAATGAGTGGCCTTTTCAATAGAGGTTCTGTCTAGCATGACAGACATTTCCTAATGCTTTCCCAAGGATGTCAGAAACTAAGGGATGACAGTCCCTATCTCACCATATAGAACAATGACAGCAAAATAGTTAGCAATAAGGGTCCAGACAACATCTGTTGGGTAAGTGCCAAAATAAACTATTTACCTTTCTTCAGTCAGAAGTGTCAGCTAGAGCTGCTATCGCAACTTCAGCAAAATACCTTTTAGATTTGATTTTAACTCCATCTTTGAATTAACAAGCATGATTTCAAAACCATCATTGCTTATACTGTTTTAGCTTCTTAGCAAAACAGGCATTATGTACTCCTTCAAATCATGTTTCACGTTATTTTTATTTTTGCTGTTAACACATTAAGCAGATCCAATTAGACTGTTCATTCAAACTATCTATAGAAAAAAAAAGGTTTGAGAATACTTAAGAGGTAGCTCCCAGCTTATGACTAAATTCACTATTAATGACTGGCCAGTTATATACACAGTTGTACACAGCTTGTAGGAACAAAGTATGTTGCTTATGGCACCAGACCAGTGTTCTCTCACCTCTGAGCTTAGTAACCATAGCAAAACAAAAGGGACATGACATACTTGGTCTGAGTAGGCACCACAATTGCAGTGAGATGCTTGATGGAGTAATGGTAAGAACATTTAAGAGAAAATAATGGGGAGCTTAACAGATGGGTACAGCCAAGCTTCTAAGTATCTTCACTGTTCATTTTAACTGACTTCCAATGCTTTAAATCATTGCATTTCTAAAGTAAAATAAGAGGAATTGTATCTCAAAATGAAGGATTTTTATTCTAGCATTTAGTGTTCAGAAAACACTTCCTGTTTCACTTTCAGTAACTCAGTTGCCAATCACAGTATTTGAACATATGCAGTTCTCAGCAGAAAGCTCCAAACTTAAATGCCACTGTAAACTAGAGACATCTTAAATAAACACAATTTGTGCTTTAATTGCACAAACACTTTACATTGGCACAAGGCAGCACTGGTATCATAGGAAGCAGTCCTCCCAGCTTCTAGCAATTTGTTTCCACCAGAAAGCCCTTGCTAGTTTAAACCCCTGTGGAGCCTGGTTAAGTAGACACAGAGGTACAGAAAGAGTGCTCTGGTAGCAGCACTTGGAACTGAAGTTTTTAGGACTGTGGCAAAGTATGGAAAACAGTTTTCTTTGTTCAACATGTAAACTCCATAGACATGCTGACATTCTTCAGTAAAACTGACATTAGCCTTGTAAGAAACTCTGCATGAATGCTTATCTACCAGGCTTTATACTGTCCATTGTCCTTTTTTTTTCTTGTCAGCAACATCCCATTAAAAACAGAGGAAACATGAAACAGAGCACTGATAGTTCAGTTCCTCTCCAACTCTTCTTTCCTAGAATCCTTCAGGATTACAACTCAAACTCTGAAGACACAGGAGTTATTATCAAGCTTATCATAGGCTAAATAAATACTTCTGCCATGCAAAGAGTATTCTCTGACTTCACTTCATGACCAGTTTCAGCAAATCCACATTGATAATGGTCAGTGTCATACATATATAAAAAGTTATATGCTACTACATATACAGTGATATGCATATATACACATAGAGAATAAATGGCATAAAACAATGCAGAAGAGGCAGGATGGACCAGATTACCTCCAAATTCATCCAGTCTTCCAAGCTAAATTATAATTCTATAAGACTATAGACATATATACATCCTAGTATATAGAAATATAGAACATACAATCCTAGTAAAACAAGATATTCCCTTGCCTGCTCTTAAACAAAGACATTTATTTAAAACCATAGCCAGTGGTTTTGAACATGACAGAACACTTCAGATGAAAAAAAAAAAAAAGAGCAAGGTTCATGATAACTTGTAAATTTAAAAATAAAATCCCTAAATTTTCTACAAGAAAGAAGTATTAAAAAACCCTTCAACAACAGCATGCTTAGTCTAAAATTTTCTTCCTACATCGACTACAATGTTGTCTATACAAGTATAGTTTATACTCTTTAAAAACAGAGAATCTCAAAACTGAAAAATTTTCAGATTTGCAAGTGTTTGCCATTAAAAAAAAGGAAGGGGGAAAAAAAGCAGCCTTCTGTAGCAAGTAATTTGTAGACTACTAAGATCTGACAACACTCATCTGTTCCTTTTCCAGTCTTCCAGTCTTGTGTTGGCTGCTTCTTGCTGTACAATCCTCCCACTGTGACGAATAGTAAGTGAAAGGCAGATCTAGACCAAAGTTACAGAAGTCAGTCTGCACAGCCACTGAAGTCTAATTTGGTAAAAAGCAGGCTATGTAGTGACTAATTATTACGTTTTAATAATACTCCCTTTTTTTCCCCTCAAGCAAAGGCCCTGCCACAAAGTAAGGGCCCCACTTACAAGTAGTTTAGCCATTGCATCTTTCATCACCTATCACTGTGGGGATGTGCAAGAGTACCCACATACACTCCTCCGCACCGTAAGTACTGCCTAAGAAACATACTTTCATCATCTCTCAAGTAGGGGAGAAGTCTTTGCTTTCCCTCAGCCTCTCAATTATTAACCCCCATTGCAAAGGTCTACACTTTCCCTAAATCTCATTAATGTCTCTCCTTCCCAATTTCTTCAAAGCCTCTGCTCTTCTACCCTACTACCATGCATTATAATTTTCCCAGTCCCATATACCTATTCACCTATTCCCCAATATATATATTCACCTATTAATTCCCTACAACAAAAAACATAAACTACTTCAAAAAAATACACACACTTACATAAATCCACTATGGCAATAATCAAAAATTCAAAGATTCTGTAATACTAACAAGCTGAAAACAGTCTTCAAGAAGTAACCTACAAAGGTGACTTTGGACAGAGTTATTTGCAAACTACAAAATGCAAATGCGAATTACACTTGGAAGATCTGAGCAGAATCAACATTTATTTTGAGAAACAAAGAAATAACCCAAAGTCATTAAGATTGTCTTGGGTTCAGCTGTAACAGTTATTTTTCTCCTTCTCAGTAGCTGGTGCAGTGCTGTGTTTGACTTTAGACTGAGAACTATGCTGATAACACACAGATGTTTTTAGCTGTTGCTAAGTAACGCTTACTCTGATCAAGGACTTTTCTGTCTCATGATCTGCCATTGAGGAGGGGCACGGGAAGCCAGGAGGAAGGAGCGACAGGACACCTGACCGAAACTAGCCAAAAGGGGGTATTCCATACCACAGCACATCATGCCCAGTATATATACTGGGGGGAGTTGCCTGGAAGGGGACAATCGCTGCTCGGATCGGGCTGGGTATTGGTCAGTGGGTGGTGAGCAATTGCATCACTCGTGTTTATTTGTTAGTTTTTTCCCTTTCTCCTTTTAGTTTTACATTCTCTCCCCCTGGTGCTGAAACCTGGGACTGAACCAGAGACATTTAGACTAGCTGCGTTTAAACCATGACAGGGATAAAATTCAGAGAAGACATACCTGAAGTATATGTAGGAAGAATTAAAATGTACAAATACAGTGGATCAGCAGCAGCCATGCTACAAGATCTGGGATTCAAAGTACTTTACAAACTAAATATAACTCTTGCAAAGGAGTCAGCCCTTATTTAGAATTTTGCTTGAAAGACAAAGTAATTATTTTACAGTATTTTCTGCTGATGAAGACTCATCCAAAATAGGAGTCTGCTTTTGGACAGCACATTTGTAAAATGTGGGTAAACTTTAAGAAAACTTACAGAGGAGCAATGTAACAAGGAATGAGTCCAAGGAAACTATGCCATAAGAAATTACAGCTAATTTTAGACGAAAGATGACTAAAGTTGACAACATGTTCCAGAGACAAAAATATTATAAAAGACGTGTTTATCCCCTAGACACGACAGAAGATGAAAAAGTTGCTTAAATATCCACACAGTCAGATTTGCATCGGACATTAGGAAAACCACAAAGAGAAGCACTAGAAGATACAAAGACTGTACAATCATCTTCCGTGGAGGATTTAAGAAAATGTTAAACAAGCACAGGAGAGGCACAGTTTAAGCATACTGTTTGCATTTAAGATTTTGGATTATACAATTTTATATGCTTGCTTTCATCCCTCTCTATTTATTATTCATCTTCACCAAAGCCTGGATCAAAAAGAAGAGTGAATTACATCTTCCACCAAGAATAAATCACAAAAAAGGGCAATTTGTGTTCTCATGAAATGGAAAGTAGGTAAATACTAAAAATGTTGTGGAGTCTTTCAATCTGAACCTCAACAATCCCTTCACTCTTTAGTTTTTGAGGGTCATCACTTTCTAATCTAAAGAAATATTAAGATAGAAACCTTAATTCCCTGTCCATGCACAAAATATTTCTACTATGTAAAACCCTTATTGACCTAATCAGTATGTCACTTTCACTAGCAGCATCCACAGAAATGCGACATTCTCACTAGGCTACTTTTCCCTTGTTGCTCAGTTTAAATTTATGCTTGGAGGAAAAAAGAAAGCAAAACTTATCATAATATTTATTACCTTTTTTTTTTATTTTATGGGTATTGCCTACATATTATCATTTTAATTTTGAAGAAGAATTAGAAGAATTCAGAAACTATATAGGCTTTATTAGATGCAATTATATAGGTTATTGTGCTTGTCAGTTAGAAAAAAATTAACACTAGAAAAAAAATATGTCCATTTTTACCTGGTTTACATTCATAGAGATCACAGCATTCCCCTGGCTTTCCTGATGCTTTAGAAACCAATATATTCAAATAGCCAGGTTGGCAAACCTTCCTCAAGCAGCCTGCAGGATTGCACACACAACGGCTCGGAAGTGGACAGCATTCACCAGGAGGAGCATAACCTTCAATCAAGATGGAATCTTCTGGACAGCGAGGAGAAAACTGGACCTCACAGCGGGCCTTGGAGCAATCAGGTTTCTCTTCTGAAAGGGAGAGAAAAATCAGCATGCCATATATGTCAATAAGCTGTAAAGATGAGCTCAGATAAAACTCCCTTTCTCCCCCCCAACCAATAAAAAGAATACGAAACTTCTAATGCTGAACTGACTAGCAAAAATTATGGAATATGCTTGAAGAAAAAAAAAAAAACCTTGGTATTTGCAAGATGGCAGGTGAATTATGGAATATTTTATAGAAACCCTAATTTGTGCAATGAGTGCGACTGCTGAACCCACACAGCCTCAAAAACAGCTGTGAAGCTCCACATTTGGTCATGACATTACGAAACAACTTGTCATATCATTCACAGCCCTGATGTTCACACCTACACCTTCAGTTTCCTAAGGCTTTCCATTATGAGCAACTGATTTTAATTAATTTATTATTATTAAGCCTGATTGACCTGAACTGAGAGTTCACATACTCAAAAGGCTGGTTTAAAGTTCAACAGCTAATATGTTTGGAGAGTCCATATATTCGCAGAAGAGGATTTTTCCCATACACGCTCCCAGTTCTCACAGTAAAAGTATTGTTCCTATGTACTTCAGTGGCTTGAACAGCAAAAGAGAAGAGGTTTGATTAGCACTGGCTAGAGGCACTATAGGTTCGAGGCACTAGCTGCAGGCACATAGCAATAAGAAAGGGAATATTGAGGAGCTAGGCCAGCAAGTTGGTGGGAATAGCAACAAGCTAGACAAACACTGAGATAAGACAAAGAAAGAAGACACTGAAGAAGTTTCTTGGACACCTAGGTAACTCTTCAAAATCTTAGAAAACAAGTGAAGATTCCCCATTCTCGAAAGAACCCAAATCTTACTGCTGGCAAAAAATGTGTCATGTCGTGAAATGACTAACCCACACTGCGAAATCAGATTGCTCTTGTGACTGATTTACTCTGTAATGGAAACACTGAAAAACTTGCTCGTACCCCATGAGGATCTCACTTTGCTCAATATACCTGATCACTGCTACAAACCAAGTGTCTTCAAGACACTCAGGAGGGCAGTATCTTTAGGTCAACAGGACACTGTGACTTGAGTTTTTAGAGGCAATGCAGGAAACCTTCGCAAGGCTGACCACAAAAGCTCCCACACAAATAGAACAGCAAGACCTGAATTGCTTGTACCACTCCTTGGTTATTTGCAAGTTTGTGAAATAGATGGTTCTATTACAAATGTCACTATTGCCCCAACAAAATTAGTCAATTACTTTGCTTGTCATTAAGGTTAGATTCAGAAGAGCTGAAATGAGCAAAACCAACACTAACTCTATTAATACGATATGCACACTAATGTCATTTTAAAAATTAATCTCTAATGATAATTTTAATGATTAAGACATATCAAATATTTGGATCTCTGATAAAATGTTAAGAATACCTTCCCCAAGGTTTTAGAAACTCACTGGTTTTGGAGTTACTGAAGCTACTAGTTACTGTATTTCATTATTTTAAACTAAAAGCAGCACAGAAAATGTGCAATTCTGCTTCCAAATATGCAGTGAATGTCAATCAAACAATACTTCTATTTTCCAGAGGATGTGTTACACGTAGTTTTAGCATATTCTTCCAAATTCTGGGTAATATTGAAGAATCAAAGTAGTATTGCTTGTCTACACGGCTAATTTATTAAGTGTGCTTTAGTTTTATTTAAACTTACCAGTGATATAATGCCTAGACATTTAAAGTGCTTAGAAAAATATTAACCTAGGTCTTAGCATTTCTAATTGCAAACAGAAATAATGAATATAAACATCTGCCTCAAATTTAGTTGGCAAATATAGCAAAAAAGAATTAAAAAAATACACATTTCCTTCATGTACAAATGTATGTTTTATTTTTCTTACAAGCAACAAAGATTAGTAACTGAAATGTGATATTAGATAGTGTCATAACTCTCTTCTTACAGTTAAACTCTCCGCTATTCCCATCTATCTTTAAAACAGCCTAGGCTAGGATACAAATTTTGCCAAGAATTTTAAATAACATTTGTAAGACCAATTTTTTCCTTTTTTTTTTTGAAATTACCCTTATGTTTAGGTTCTTATATCCTTTATTAAACACATTGTTCAGACTGAACATTGTTGGCCACAGAGGTTCACTGTAGAAAGTTGTATAAATAATAGATAACATCCTAGTTTCAGTATTTCATCAGTATTCTTTAGCTTACAGATATAATCAAAGGCTTGGTATTTTAGCTTTTAAAAAGCTTTTAATTTTCCACTGCATGTTATTCAGTCGCACACAGAGAAGTAATAGAACAGCAGTGCAGTGGCAGCCTTTCAAGTTCGTAGTCATGATAAGACCCTGAAACTCACTGTTCATTACTTGATCTGTCCTAGCATTATGCATCCAGCGATTTTCTAATTTCTGTGCCTAAAAGATAATCCCACACTCACACATTCCCTCTTGTGAAGTCTAAAATAGGTATAATAGAATCATAGATAGTTAGGGTTGGAAAGGACCGTAAGACCATCTAGATCCAACCCCCCTGCCATGGACAGGGACACCTCACACTAAACCATGCCACCTGAGGCTCTGTCCAACCTTGCCTTGAATACCACCAGGGTTGGAGCATTTACAGCTTCCCTGGGCAACTGTCCTGGGTTTAGCAGTAGCAGTCATTTTTCTCCTTCTTGGTAGCTGGTGCAGTGCTGTGTTTTGACTTTCAGCTGGGAACAGAGCTGATAACAATGATGTTTTGGTTTGGCCAAGGACTTTGTGGGCCTCATGCTCTGCCAAGGAGGAGGGAAGCTGGGAGGAAGCAGAGACAGGACACCTGACCCAAACTGACTGAAGAGGTATTCCATACCACAGCACGTCATGCCCAGGATGTAACTGGGAGTTAGCTGGAAGGGCTAAGTGGACTGCAGGGTTGGAGGAGGTATCGGTCGGTGCTTGGTCGGGCTGGGGGGGCGAGTTATTGGTTGCCTGGTGCTGAGGTGTTGTATTCTCTTCCCTTGTTATTTCCTTTATCATTACTATTATTGGGGGCAGCACTAGTGATTTGTGTTATACCTTAGTTACTAAACTGTTCTTATCTCAACCCGTGGGAGTTGCATTCTTTCTGATTCTCCTCTCTGTCCCTCCAGGAGTAGGGGGAGGGCAAGAAGAGGGGGGGAATGGGTGAACAAGTTGTCTGGCTGGGGTTAAACCACGACAGCAACCCATTCCAGTGCCTCACCACCCTAACAGTAAAGAACTTCTTCCTTACATCCAATCTAAACTTCCCCTCTTTAACTTTTAACCCATTACCCCTTGTCCTATCTCTACAGTCCCTAGTGAAGAGAGTCCCTCTCCAGCATCCTTGTAGACCACCTTCAGATACTGGAAGTCTAACATATTAACTTTTCAAAATGCATTTTAAAAGTGTACGTACAGTACACCAATCTGAACAATACATTTGGTCAAATACAATTTGAATTGCATTTGACCTATCTGACCAATATAAGGTTTGTCAGATGCAGATGTCAAACTGCTGAGATTCAGACTATTCAGAACTCTAGGTAAATTTATTTTGAAGGCCAATGCAAAGTCTTCTGTTAAGAGTTGGCAAGATCAAATAACAAAAATACAAAGTAAACAAGGATACATCATTATCAGCAAGTGAGAAGCATTGCAAGCATGGAAGAGAGAAATTTAAACCATTACAAGTTTTTTTGTATGCCGTCTTCACTCAGTGTTTCACAGTTATTATCCTTGATAATCTTTTCCACATTAGAACTTTGTGCTCGATGTAGTTATCTCCAACAGAATACAATGGGACTCTACTACTAAATAAAGACAGCATCACTTTCAGAAGGAATGGCAAACAACCACCTTGCAAATGCTTGTTTTATGTTTTAATACCAGGTTACATAACACCAGTAAATACTCTGCAATAAAACTTAGGTTTTCTTTTTAATCCTGTGTCACCGCTACTTTTGTGCTTCATAGTCCTGAAAGATAACCAAACAAAGCCCCCTCTCTGCTATTATTTGTACAAATATTGTGCTTCCAAATCATAACCTCTAACTATGTACATGTTAAGACATTCCCTTCTCTGTACACAAATGAACTAAGCAACAGGAAAGTCAAATATATTAAGCTAGGCTGGACCAGCCAACACAATTGTTTTTCAGCTTCCTTACCACCAACCCAATTAGCAGTCATGGGCAGGTAAAGAAGCTCTCTACAAAACATATCATGATTTGTTTCTCGATTCATACTTGGTTTTCCTTCTGTGCAAAGAACAAGTGACTGAGATGATACATGACCAGCAGTATTCAAAGTGTTTCCTTGCTGAGTCCCTAATTCATACTCCTGAAAATAATCTTTATCTTAAACAAAAACATAAAAATCCAGCAAGTACCGGAGTGGCATTACTATATTTTAGTTAAAAGTTCAATCAGCTGGCACCATCTGAGCCAACTGCATCCTGAGCCCAGCACTCACTCCAGTATCAGAAGGTGGGAGCTCTGTTTTGCTGCAGTTCAGTAAATGTTGATGAGGGCTCCTCATTTGGATACCAGCCCTGAATAAAAGACATTGTATTTAAGCAGCCATTAAGAACAGTTTCAAGATTTTTCTTCTTGTTATCTCAGCAAATGGCAAGCATACCCATCTTCCCTATTTACAGGGATAATGGTTTGTATGAGACTTATTTCTACAATTCACTGCACCAAGCTTGTTAACGTTTTCATTACTTGGTTAAAAAAGGTGTCAAAATTGAATTTGTTCTCAAAATAAATTACAAGCATTAATACAGACATAAATGACACTGCTTTAGCAGGATTCCTGATTTAATTCCCCTACATATAGCTATTTAAGATTGCATTAAATATTTAATGGCTCTTTTTTTCCTTTGTTAACAAACACTTCCAGCCCTTCCAAAAGGAGCACATAAAAAAACAGGTCAGAGCAAACCGATTAAAAATGCAACAGACCATCTTAAAAGACAGAAAGATAGGGCAATGGTAAGCTGCATTACACAGAAGACAACTGTGAAATTACTCACCAGTGATACTTATGCTACTTTACCCCTTTAATACACCTACAAGGGACTATATCAAAGTAGCTTCTCAATATACCAAGGTAGATTCACAATAGCCTACCTGGGTTGCATCAAAAGGAGCGTGACCAGCAGGTCAAAGGAGGTGATCCTGCCCCTCTACTCTGCTCTTGTGAGACCTCACTAGGGAGTATTGTGTGCAGTTCTGGTGTCCTCAACATAAAAAGGACATGGAACTGTTGGAACAAGTCCAGAGAAGGGCCACGAGGATGATCAGGGGACTGGAGCACCTCCCATATGAAGATCGGCTGAGAAAGTTGGGGCTGTTCAGCCTGGAGAAGAGAAGGCTGCGTGGAGACCTCATAGCAGCCTTCCAGTATCTGAAGGGGGCCTACAGGGATGCTGGGGAGTCTCTTCATTAGAGACTGTAGTGATAGGACAAGGGGTGATGGGTTAAAACTTAAACAGGGGAAGCTTAGATTGGATATAAGGAGGAAATTCTTTCCTGTTAGGGTGGTGAGGCACTGGAATGGGTTGCCCATGGAGGTTGTGAATGCTCCAGCCCTGGCAGTGTTCAAGACCAGGTTGGACGAGGCCTTGGGTGACATGGTTTAGTGTGAGGTGTCCCTGCCCATGGCAGGGGGGTTGTAACTTGATGATCTTAAGGTCATTTCCAACCCTAACTATTCTATGATTCTCCATCAAATACACACACACACTATGAAGCATTGACCTGCCTCCCAGATGTTTTAAGCTACTGTATCATAGAATCATGTCACCCAAGACTCTGACCAACCTGTCTATTATGCAAATCCAGCACCCTCAAAATCAAACAAGGCGTAAGGACTTAATCTCCATTTTATTATCTAAATTTGGATAATAAACAGAATACAAACAATTCCTATGTGCACCCAGAAACAAGAGAACTTCATTTTTCAGAGCAGTATATCAACCATAAAAGAATTAAATTTTCAAGGGAGAAGTATGTATGTGACTTACGATGAAATAAATCAGCACTGCAAACCTGTAACACATTTATGCCTGAATAAAGAAGCATCTTAGCACACAGATTACATGGCAAGAAGATAGCACGTGTCACATTCTCCTAATACATAGTGTAATTTCCTTACAAGAACCATTTCATACAACTGTAGCAATATGTAGAAAAGGATAAAAATTATTTGTTAAAGCAGATGTCTGGTTTTGTAATTAACAGTTTGTACACAGGACACTTAACTGCACTGCTTAACCTATGGTTTTTATAAAACACTGCTCTACCTCTACCCTTGAAGCAGCTAATAGGTCTCATTTAATAAACTGATCATTTTAACAAGGCAAGAAGTTAGTAATTTAATGAAGTGAGGAGTTGCACACATTTTTGCTGTTTGATTTTCACAGAATCAGACAGTTCATGGAAAAGACATACAACTTAATCACATTTTAGTCTCTCCTTTAAAAAAAAAACAACCCACCATTGACAAGGTGGACAATTACTTGTCAAGGATGCATCCATCAGGCTTCTCATAAATCAAGTCTGTACAGCTAATCTACAACTCACTTGTTTAATAACTTAGTTGGCTGCCAATGTTGCCTTTGTGTTCAGAAAAGCAGCATTTCAAATGACTACACAAAGAACAGAAGCTATCAGCGGGTTTGCTGATGAGGTTTCTCTGTGGGACACATAAAGGCTATTCTCTTTATAGCCTTTCATCTAGTAACACTGAAGCTGGAAGCATTTTGGTATCTCTGACATCTCATCAGCCTGAGCCAACAAAGAATCTCCACACAGATAAAAGAAGATACTGGATCAATCAAGCTTTTTACAAACTATTCTGAGCCTGTCAATCTTCAAGAAATTCAGAAATGTATTGGGAAAGGTAACATTTTTAATAAACTGAACATAATCAAAACAGGAAAACTGACATTTTTATTAATTCAAAATAAGACTCCTACCCTTGGAAACAAACTTCGTCTCTACTCTAAAAGGCAGCCTCACAGACTGTTTAATGGAAAATTATTCAGTTTACCAGTGACAGTTCTATTTCTAGGTATAAATTACTACTGGTACCAGATTCGCACCAATGTGCATTTCAAGACAGACTGAATTTTCTGTAGGTCTGAAGGTTCAGGCTTACTTTCTGTTACTTGGCAATTAGCCTGTAAAAAGAACCTGCCGTTACTAAGCTTGTGACAGAGAGCACCCTACAGTTAATAACTGAACCACATAATTTACAACATGTAACTGAAAATAATAACTAAGTTACAACATAATCTGTGCTTTAATATTAAAACACATGAATATTAATACAGTCATTTAAAAAGTTAGAATGTCTCCAAAACATTTCACATTTGCATTTGATTTTCATCTCGGAAACACACAGGAAAGTTGCAGCATCTCGGAAGTCAAGGGATAACAACATTCAAACTGACCTTTCATCGGAACCGCAGTAGATTTGTTATAAGGTGCATGAGGGGGAGAAAGTAATCTTCAAAGGACAGAATAAAAAGAAGAAATCAAGATGTGGATTTTATTTGTCTTTTTGCTATTAACATTAGTCTGTCATAAAGCAACAGCCATAAAGCTACAACTTTCAGAAAGTTTCTCCATATCAGAAGATACTATGTATTTTGATAGTTTTGTTTCCCATGACCTTATGAAGTTATTATGGGAAAGTGGAGGTATATAAAGGCAAGTCACTGAAGTCTTAATGTTACAAACAATGCTTTTAGAGAAGGTAGCTTCCTTACCTTCCTGAACTGTTTATACAATACTCAAACTGGGTACTAGCTAGAGGTGTTTTTATTAAGACAGCCATGGAATATCAGAAGCCTAGGTCTCTGAAGCTTTTTGTTTGTTTTGTTAAAGTAGAGTAGTTGTAATAAAATCCAAACATACACACCCCCCTTTCTTGGCTGGTACCAAAGTAGTATGGAAACAAATGAGGGTTCCTGAAGAAGAATTAAAAACTCTGCTTTCACCTCTGTTTCAAATTCTTTTCCTTCATTATGTTTGCATGCTCTGCTTTGACACACAGAGAAAGCATATGTCACATTTAGCTAATGAGAAAAGCAGAACAGTTGAAGCATTTGGTTAGCACAGCGAAGTGATCTGAAGGTATAACCTAGTGTGGGAGAAACACTAGAAGACCCCAGCGGGGTTGGGAGCATCCTCCTTCTCCTTCAGGTGAAACACAACAGACCTGTGCTGTTCTGGAAACCTTTTCAGGGAGGGATTGTTATAATTTTGTCAAGACTTAGTGGGACCAGAGATGCTTTTACTCAGTCACCATAGAAACAAGGACAGAATGTTTTTGTCCAAGGAGAGGGCTGAAGAGAACTATCGGAGACTTGGGTCCAAGCACTTTCGCTGAGATACTTAAACTGTTCTACAGCTGCTCCTTTAAAAACAAGATTTTACATGCATATGTATGCATAGATGTATACATATGTGTATACACAGAGAGAATAAAATTCATCTTTTCTGTTAGGTCTGCAAGAAGAATACAGAATAAGAAGCATTTTGAAACACCTATCTTCGTATTTAATTTTTCAGAGCAGTTCAAAATACAGTAAGCTTCATAAGGATGAACATTTTGTACGACTAAACAAAGAACTAAGGTCAGCATACGTGAGGACGTGTTGCTCAGCTTTGTATTTTTGCTTCATTGTATACCAGTTTTGTGAAATTTAGTCTAAAATACAGCCGCTTTTACTGTACAGTCTTACAGTCACCATTGAAACACATTCCAAACAATAGGCATGCTATACTGTTATACAGAGGCCGGAAGGAAATATTAAAAGGATTAGGGATAAAGAAGAAAAATGATTACCCAGCTGAAGCAGTCAGACAGACAGGGATCGATACTGGAATGCAAAATACCCAAAAGGATTTTTCAAGAATTAAAAGGACAGTTATAGTAGATTAAAAAATGAGATTACCTTTTACACAGAATATGCACAGTACTGTATACGGATGAACTGCTGCAAATAAAAAAGGAACTCGAGCCTGACCTTTTACCTAAATATGAACTTTATTTAAAATCCATTCTTCATTTTAAATGAGTTTTGCTTCGTTTTCCAGCATTCTGGCACCCTGGATTTTGCATACTACACAGTGGAGCAACGTCTCACCGGTATGATAGCCTAAACTTTTTGTAACACAACAGCAACAGCCTGCAACTAACCTGGGTTAAAAAGAGTGACACACCAAAGACCATCTGGGACAACTTTTACTAAACGTGCATCTTTGCAACATGGTATTCAGATTTGCCAAAGATTTTTCATTTCAAGAACCAAATAACCAGGAGCAAGGGTTATACCACTCCAGACCACTAGAGACAAGAGGGGTAATAATCCCATCTGGATAACAAAGCTATTAGGATGGTATAATTCCACTTCCTGAACTTTTTTCTTCTCCTGTACTGAAAATATTAAGAAGAAAGTTAGTAATTCAAAACCAAATGCACACCAGAATTGCAATCGAGCCTTAACCTAAACACTGCCTACCAAAGAATCAAGGAGGATTTGTCAGACACCCTGTATCTAAATGCAAATTAAAGTTCTATGAAACCAATATTATTTGTTGCAGTAGTTGCATTTGGGTTCAGATCTCTCAGCTCAAAGCATTCCTCC
Organism: Neopsephotus bourkii; assembly: GCF_033783945.1. Taxonomy (NCBI): domain Eukaryota; kingdom Metazoa; phylum Chordata; class Aves; order Psittaciformes; family Psittacidae; genus Neopsephotus; species Neopsephotus bourkii. Next base: position 6,968,354 of record NW_026901776.1, on the reverse strand, counting down.
ATTAGGCTTAGAAGCAGCCTCGAAATCTCAAAGGTATCTTTCCTTTTCCTGCATTTCAGTTAAACCCTCCTTTTAACTGATTTTTTTTTTTTTTAACATACATTAAGGGCTTAACACCAACAAGTTAATTCAAATGCATAATCGGTAGCACCAGCTTTCTGACAGAACTGTACAGAGGACAGAGTTTGCTGCCTGCTGCACAGCAGATGGGGAGGTGCACCATCCCAAAGGCAGGACCCATTTCCACTAGTAATTACACTGCTTCGAGTAGCAATAAAGCCCCTTTAAACTTCAGTATTGAAAATCCTTCAGAATTTAGATGGAGAGATGAGCAGACAGCTGCCTGTGGTCAAATTCACAGTAAGTAATTCAAAGTGTTTTCAGTACTGTCATGAATGGAATAACATTGTGCATTGTGATTTCTTTACGTAAGAGAGCCTATTATTCTGGGTGAATGATACTACTGCTATTGCTCAATCTTTACATTGGCAAATAACTGAAATCTCCAAAGAAAGAAGGAGTATGTAAACAGTAATGAGGTGGTCTCAACTACAGAGCCAGGACTTCAAAGAATGCCAAAACATTTTGGAAGTACACTAAAAAATGAAAACACTAAATTCTTAACTAGTATCAACTGCATATACTTCAATGACTTACAAAAATGTGCACCAGTAGTGAGTTTACCTAAAGCATAAAGTATTGTGTATTGCAACGACATAAGCAGCTGCAAACCAAAGGTAACGTTGAATGCACATTGAAACAATGATAAAGCATAAATATTTGTAACAATTCTGCTTAATATAGCTTAAGGAAAATAATCATACATATTCACTGAAAGAGGAGTCCTGCAACACACATCGTGATATGGAAGGCAGAACAGGACCTTACTTAGAGCATATAACCTACACCCCACAAAGGACAAACACCTCTGGGGTTAGCTCTAAGGAGTACCCCCAAGCAGTAATCTCAAATCGATGTGTACTTCCTAATCAGCATCTGAAAACATAAGCGTAACAGGGACCCAGAAAACACTTGCATTCACAATAAATGCAAACTACAATCAAAATAAATATATGATTTTACAAGGAAATGAGAATTCACATATGTATGAAGTTAGCAACCAAGATAAAACTCAGAACAACAAGAAAAGCCATTAATTTCTAGAGCTATATTTAAAAAAACAACCAAAGTGTAAAAATTAACTTAGAAGTGAGGGGTTTAATATTCAAAGGAACACAACTTCTTGTTATTAGAGAAATTGAATCAACCTCTGTCTGCCCTTCAATGTTTTGTTAAGTTAATAAAAATGAATTCAAGTGCTTTCTTCCAGTTAACTCTGCTAATATTAAAAAAAAAGAAAACAAAAACCCAAACCAAAAAGCCAAACCCACACATAATAAAAAAGGACCTGAATGTCTTAAGATACTTCTGGCAAGTAAACCTCATTATGCAAACTAGTTTTCCTAGCTATTATGTTCAAAGGATCCCTGTCTGTTTGTTAGCAGCTTAACCACACACTTCTTAAAATCCTTCAGAAACGCGTAACATCAGAAAAATCAACCCTGCTCAATACTTCCTTCTTTTCTTTACTAACCCAAGATAGTACAGCTATTAGAAAGTAAGAAGAAAGGTATAGTTTCCTTCTTTTAGGTAAGCAGAACATGTCTACTGAAGACCAATGCCTAAGTGTTTTGAGGCACTTTCATCCTCCCACTATGCAGTATGGTGCCTCTCAACAGAGTCAATAGACTTCTCTGTGTTGGCTTCTTCCTAAATTCTTCTAAATAGTCTTTCAAATTTAAAATTTAAATGCATTTCTAATATATACGATTATCCACATTGAATTCTTTATTTTTTTAACATGAACATTTCTATTAAATTGGCTTCCCTAGAATGACTTTTAATACCAACAACTGTAACAATTAGTTTTGTTAAATTGTAAGTTCCTGTCTGCACTACCTATTTCCAGTGCTAGCTTGGATGGGCTTGTGTTTCTTCATAACTACCAATCACAGAAATACAAAAAGAAAAAAAAAATCATTGTGAAAATAATAAAATACAAGCAGCAATAACAAAAGACAACAAGAAACACAAGAAATTTAAATTTTAGTATAAGTTTAAGCTTGAGAAGACAGCTGTCCAACTGTTAGCACTAAAGTTTTTGAGAATCGATTAGAAACAGACAACTGGAAATGTGAGACTCATCTTACTGTTCCTGCTTCCAAACTACAGCAGTATCCTAACCAGAAATACCTACACATCTAGGGGAGTGGGGTAGAGGGGGGAAGCCACATAACTCATATGCACACATGTATTAATAACCAACCCTCAAACAGACTAAGACTCCAAGGAATCACAGTAGAGGAGTAAAGACAAGCAAACTGTGCCATTCTGCAATGCTGGCATACAAAACCCAGTGCAAGAAACCAGATTATTTTTAACAGAAACTGAGGAACATGCAATATCCACAGTCTTTATTCCTCAGTCACTGAACAGGTGCATGCATACCTATGTACCTATGCAGGTACACAAATGAAATATGCAAAATAGACGCTATCAATTAAACACAGTTTCACATCCATCATACATTAAATGCTACTAGGTATCACTACCCTGTTGGATCCTTATTCTACCTCAAAGAAGCAACCTCCCACAGAGAGAACTAAATGTCAAAACTACAAAAAAGCAGAAACTCAGAGCTTACGAAGTACTAAGCTTCTGTTAACACTAGTTACAAGGATTATGCTGACTGCGGCAGTCATTAAATTTGGACCCCTCTTTTCAAGCTGAATGAATGCCAACACCTTTTATTATGAATAAAAGACAGCGAGTCTGGAAAAAGACCAACAATCCTAAACCAAATATGTAAAAATAATCTCTCAATTTCAGAATATTGTTGGCTGCAACATTCTTTAATTAGATTCAGTTTCTGATCTCATTTGAAGCATAAAGTTGTGTATTAACTAGGTAGACAGGTTGTTTCCAAGAGCAGCTTAAAGGGGAATGATCTAGATGACTGCAAGCATGCTAATCCATCTTTCCCAAGTGGATTGTTTGGACTAATTTTCTTTTTTTTTTTTTTGCAGAATTATCAAAGTAAAGGAGTATCACAAATTACCCTGGCTCAAACATTTAATCCGATTCTTTACCCTGTGCTTTCCGTATCTTTTCTTCTTCATTGTCCTTTCCTGTTAAGTTAACCACTTACCATTTATGCCTACTTTAAAGCAAAACCCTGAAACTAGTTCACATTTTTTTTTAGTCAATTGTCTTACTATATATCTTCATTAGTACAATATACAGCAATATACTTGGTTTGTGTAACAATCTACCTTAATACAAAATATTTTCTCTTAAACACCACAGAAAAGCGTATTTGTGGCATTTTGCATACCAGCTCCCACGACACAAGTAGAAAAAGAGAAAACTAAAATGTTCAGATGGAGAAGCATTTAATTAGCACCATTTCTCAGGGCAGTTTGACTAAGCCTCAAATGCAGATATAATTCACAAGCACCATAATGCAGGTTACATACCTTTGGGGAACATCATGCACAGTGAGAGAAATTACTTTCCAGTAAGATTCTCATGATGGCACTCCTTGTCTAGGTTTGGGATTCAGCCACACCCAAAGCCATTTTTAGAGCAAACTCTGGAAAGTGCATGGCTCAGGATTTGGACACAATCTATGTACATTAATCCTACTTATAAGTTCGCAGCAAACATCTTAGTGTACAGAGTATAAGTTTCAGCGCTAAAAGACAAGGTATGCCAGCTTATTAATAAACTGGTTGCATATATGAGATGACACCTGATCTACAAAAGTAATAGTAGCCTCTCCAAAAAAGGAAAAAGCCACCAATGATGCATTTGACGACCTCACACACTCCTCATTGAACCTGAAAAAACACTGTAAGTAGTAAAATGAGCAAATACAGTTCTGAATGATAACTAACAAGTGTCCCAAGGAAGGGACTGGCTCTGTACACTCTCATGTTACAATGACAGCAATCCTACCTCATAAACACACTCCAGGAGGTAACATGAGCAGGAAGAGCAGAATTATAGAGAGCTCTTGTAAAAAAAAAAAAACAAACAAAAACCTCTAAAGATGCAACAATGCCTACAACCGAGAATCTGCACTGACTGTATAAACTCATGCAATACATTTCAGAAATCCAAAGGCTCAGAACATATTCCTGCATACAGGCCAAGCTGAGAACTGGCACTGCAGAAGTCAGCAAAGCCTGAGCAACGCTAACCAGGAAAGCCTATTGACATCCAATAAGATAACAGAAAAAAGCAAAAGCTACAAAATAGCTTCACCATATTTCATAGATGCTGTTGCTTGTACATCTCAAAGCAGAGCGATGCTACTCTGAACAACACTCTTTCCATTTTTTCCCACTTGGCTGGCAAGAGACACCAGAGAGAATAAAACCTAGTATTACATGATGAGTTGTTTCACATGTCTCTGAAGATACCTCCTCCATGGAACACCTCAGTGAACAGCAGTCCTCACAGTAAACCAGCAGCAACAGAAGCAAATGAGAAAGAATGAAAACTGCTTCTCTATTCGCAAAAAAAGACCTTTATCGAAAGCAGCTGTAGGTGTTGTTAATGAAGGCGGTATTGATAAGGTGAGTTTTGAAGGAGACTTTTCATTAGCACAACTCAAAATGCATACTTTTTTTTTTCTCAACAAAACGACTAAATTGCATAACATACCATACGGTATTACTGCTGACAATCAAACAGTTCTCTAATCTTTCTTCCAATCTATGCAGTGAATACATTTCCTCAACATAGAATAAATACTTCCTTTCATGGAAATATGGATCAAGACTTACAAAGACTCAGAAATCTCTGCAATATAAGCATGCAGGAAGGCAAGATTAACTAATACTGATACATTAATAAACATAAAATAGAATGCAAATATGTCAAGTCTGCAACCTGTGAAGCATGCCTTCAGAATCTCATCAACATAAAAAGAATAACTGAAATACAACAGAGACAAGTTAGAAATTTTACTCTGTATTTCTTACCATATGCATACCTTCCCATATGCCATCCCATTAATGTCTTAGGTCAATGCTTAAAAGGAAGCAAAGCTAGTAAATTTAATAAACCTCTCATACACTTAACTTGCAGTACTGATCCTGACCTAGCGCTTAACCTACCGAATGTCCTCTGAATAAGGCTTTTAAGTATTACCCTTAATGCACTAACCTTCTCTCATTTCACATGTGTTTTCTTGAATCATGTTGTAAAGATACTTTAAAATAGCATTTATGCACAATTTCAGAAAAAAGTAAAAAAGAAAAACCCAAAACAAAACAATAAACCTGAGTCAATGTCATGTTCTAGCCAGAATTTCTATTGTGCTGCAAGACAAGCACAACTTAGCTCACACTTAAAATGGACAGCAGGTCAAGCTTAAATAAACTGTAAATGCAGTTTAAGAAACACAGAAACATTCTCTTTGGGAATAAATTATCTAGCAAAATCTAAGAACACAGCTGCAGTTAGTGTAAATTGCCTTAGATGCTTGACTTTGCAATCAATGACTTTGAAGTACTTGTGTTAATTTATACTCCCTCATGCTCTTGCACATTACAATGGGGTAGCCAAGAGTACTGAGTAAAAACAAACAAAAAAAAATTAAAACCCACCCCAAAACTCCCACAACACCCTGAACAAATAATAATGAAAAAAAAAAAGCATCATGAGAAGAAAAGCAAACAAAAACATACCAAAAGAATACACAGCTAAGCAGACAAACCAAGAAAGGATGCTCCAACAGACAGAAAATTCGGAAGACCTAGGACAAAAGTTTAGCACCCCATTCAACAGGACTGCATTTCTATTCTAGATTCAGTAATTCAGACAAGCTATTTTGCTTCTGTTGACTTCCCAATCCATCACTCTCTTTATAAACACAACTGGTCTGAAAGCGCAGGGGAGCTTACTCTACATCAGGTATCACACTTTGTACAACACGTGATCTTTTGTTCAGTCAAGATCCCTAGGTGCTACAAAAAACGAAACAAAAAACCCAGTCACCCTTCCCCCCTCCCCCAACTGATTAAGACGTATCTGAAAACTTTGTTAGCAAAAACTTTGCTAATACAGTTGCTAGTAAATCTGAATATTCAGGAAAAATTCACACAAGTTTTTCCTGAATAGAAAAATTACATCCGAATATACTTCCTTGACTTGAATGAGCTGCAGAGAAGCTAACACAAAGTACTGTCAAATGAATATTCACTCATGAGTCACTGGCAAGTATTAGCTAATTGGTGTTTTGCAAAGAAACTTCAGTTTACCAAGTATTAGGTAGTTGAAGTTCAGACTAAAGCGGAGTATGATGAATGAATTTTTCTTCTAATTAACCCTTAAACCTAAGTCTGTATACTCGCAATGCAATTAGTTTGCCAGAAGCATATCACACCGATTGGAATAAAGCAAGAATGGAAGAAAACACGTTGGTTAATCTTTCATGAACAATTTTTTTCCAGAAGGCAGCTTTTCCAAAGGCCAGGGAGAAGAGGCAACCACTGTCCCAGCAGGGTGAGCTCTATGGAGTAAATTTTCAAGCTATCCCAAAGGCACCATAAGAAAGAAGATAAAGATACAGGAGATAGAGGCAGCAGCTAAAACAACCACAGAGTAAGAAGCAGAAAAATAGTCTCAGAAACTGTCCAGCTGACATCATATAGAGAAAGAGAAAAAACAGTGTGTGACTTTTTGCAAGAGAGTGAAAACCAACTCAGAGTGGCCCTTAGTGTCACTCATTATTGTGTTCATTATTGCACTGTATTTTCCATCATCAAAAAAACAAGCCGAACAAAAATGGTCACTCACTAAGGGGATCAGTAATCCTAAAAGGCAGGCTTGTCAAGTGAAGAATCTGATGTTCAACATAACAGTATTACAGGGTCATCAAATCTCTTTGAGAAAAGACTACTTTATTTCCAAACATAAGCTACAGTAAAGTTATTAGCAACTTTTACTTGTCTATGTTGACCTACAACAAGAAGTAGCAATATTAACAGCAAACTGCATACCTGGGCTACAGGACGCTGATGTGAAGGCGGGTGCTCTTCCATGTATACTCTCAGTTCTTTAAATTTTCATTATGAGCACCCTAATCTATACATAAGACATCCACCAGAAAGTAGCTGAATAGCTGAGGGGAATATCAAGGACTTAGTCTCCAAATGTTTTTGCACCTGACATTAAGAAAGACAATATTGGATTTTTCTTACACAGGAATGTGAAGCCTAATGATGAAGTGTTCCAGGCCACAACAGCATGCATCACGTGTACTGTCTTGCATATGCTGCTTTGTAAATACAGCAACAAAATGCCCCCCCCCGCCCCCGAATATTCCTTCCTTTTGCAGTGATTGTCCAGCTAGTTTTGTTTTTTTTTCTTTCTGAGGGAGAGTGAAAGGGGTAGGAGGTGTCCAGCAATGTTTAGAACAGGTCCTGTGGAACAAACCCTAGCAGGTAATAAGCAGTCACAACTGCTCTCAAGAATAGTAAGTATTAAGTAAAAATTCTTGGCATTTTCCCCGAGGCAAGCCATTTCAGAACTCTCAAGGCAAGCCCGAGCTCCTCCATCACTTTTGGTGACTCTACCCTTTCTGAGGCTGACAGTTGCAGAGTAATTTCAGTACAAATGGATGTCTGGACACCTCCTGGTGCCATTCCCTACTCAGAGCAGGGCTGATGTTCAGTCAGCTGCTCAGGTCCAGGTGAGCTTGGGCAACCCTGAGGATAGCACTTCCAACCTCTCCCTAGGAAGAGAGTCCCTCCAAATTGACCAGCCTTGTAAAAAGCACCTCCCAACATTTAACTGGAATGTTCTTTGTTGCATCTTATGTCCGATGTTTCTCACCCTTCCACTGTGCAGCTCCATCTTTTCTGTAAGCAAGTATGAGGCAGCTGAAGACTGCAATAAGGTCCCTTCTGCTGCTTTCTTTTCTTTAGACTGAACAAAACGTGTTCTCCCTGTAGATCGTGTTCCACAACCTCCTACTCAAGCATCCTTCTTGCTTTAGGGATCCCAAATCAGGGCATGTGACACCTGACAACGTTTCATCAGTGACGACGAGAGGGTAGGAACGTCTCCCTCCCATCCCGGCTCTGCTGGCTGCCCTCCTGCTAATACACCCTGGCATGCAGTTGGCTGCCTTCACCGCAAGGGCACACTGCTGACTCGTGTTCAACTTGCTGCACTGTCAGCCTTGGTCAGGCTAAGTGATTATTCCTGCCTGTGACAGGTAAGCTTTTTACCTGCTGAAGTTTTCACGAGGGCAGAAATTTCTACAGTTAGTTACATATTGCCCCATGGCAATTTCTGATCTTGATCTAAAAATTAACTCCAAACTTAATTTGTTAGCTAAAAGTGAGCTGTATGGACACTAATGTGCAAATCAGCTTCCTTCTAGAGTTAACATATATTCTTCATTAACTTACTGACTTAAGGGGATAGTGCCAGAAGCATTAGGATGAGTTATTGACAACCTTTCCTCTCATCTGAACGCTTCTATTTCTAGTACTTGTGCATGGGGTGGAAGAGTGTGTGTGCTAGAGGAGAATCTGTACTGAGTAACAGCTGAGGAGGAACATTAGTAGCCTTTCCCTCAACTCCAAAACAAATTTGTCCCAAAATATTCTATATAATATTAAATTATCCTAGAAGTTCATCTGCTTCCAAGCAAAACCCCAAAGACTTAAGAGCTAGCATAGTACAACAGCTATCATCAACCCCTTCACTCAGGCAGTGCAGCCCCTCTTCAGGTGCCTGTTCTTGTGCAGGCATGCCTGAAAAGACTACAGCCTTGTCCATACAGGTCAAGCAGAAGGCATGTCCCAGCATACCAAACTTCAATCCAAGACGTTACATTCTTCCTTCCATCTAAACACACCCACCTCCACTAACAGCCACAGTTCAGCTATGAGAAACTTTCTATTACACTGAGTGACAGGCTGACCGTGCAAGTTGTATGGACACATATGGCACATATCAAATCACAATGACCACACTGACTAACTAAACAGTTACGTATTATGATTCAATGATTCTATTTATACCTACACTGTGTTTACCTACATATATTGCTGGCCTACAGTAACTTTTTATTTCCCTATAAGAACTCAATTTAAATGAGCAAGACTTCCAATAAGAAATCATTTCTTGCTTCCACTACAAAGCGCTTGACTTTGCAAAAGACTTGGTTGTGATGAACAATGAAATAAAACAAATACACCTGATGTTCATGCCCATGGTCACAGCTCTGTGTTTGTCCTGTAATATCAGGCATACTGATTCTCCAATAGCCAAACATTACAAAACATAGCAGTAAAGTCATGAACTTAAAATAAAGGGAATAAAACTGCACAGTAGCCAACAGTAAGCGTGCAACATTTGCTACCGTAACAAGGCTCAGATGCTATAGCTACATCACTTCTGTGCTTCAAGGACACTATCATATATCATTATTTTAATGTAACTGTTACATTTTACACATGCAAAATGAAAACTGGTTTTGTAAATTTGTAATTCAAGCTGTTTCTTTTAGAGAGTTCAGGTATTGTTTTTCTTCAGATATGTAATACATATTCATATATTAATATGAAAAGAATTTTTATATTAATGTATATATTACATTCAAATCTTTAAAATTCAGATCTGCATACTGAGCAAGACCAAACATGTAAAGCACCAGACTTTTCCCCCTCTGAAGAGCAAAAATACTGGAACATTGCCTCCGTTTTAAAATCAGAATTATTTTCAGTATTTTTCAAACAGGAAATAAATACTGTTTGGACTTTAAAAGAAAACTTACTGAAGACATGTTGACAGAACACTATAATCTTATATTAAAAATAAACATTTTGCATATTAAGTGATACCTAAAGATCATCTTACAACGTATATTTGTGTGGAGTGGAGAAATTTCAACTGTAACAAGTTCACTGCAGTCTCATACCAGACTGATTCAATCTCGGGAGTAGTAGTATCAAACAAAAGGTTTGTAGTACTGTAGTACTTTAGATTCTGGAGCAGAAGAAGTCAAGGTGAAATACAGAAGCAAAATATCAGACCCAACATGAATATGGTGAAGTCTTTAAATAAGCAAACTCTTAAAGCATATATAGAGGAAACAATGCAATAATCCACTGGCAGATCTTAAAAGCATGTGAGTCTAGATTAATGCCACATTGACTTGAAATCTTGAGCAGGCAAACAGACAAACTTTTCAGGACTTAATTTAGATAGACCTTCATAAATGAACTGGAGTTCTGTCATGCTTTAACCCCAGCACACAGTTTGAGTTCCACACAGCCACTTGCTCACTGCCTACCCACCAGTGTGATGAAGAGAGAATCGGAAGGGCAAAAGTGTAAAACCTCATGGGTGGAGATAAAGACGGTTTAATAAGGCAAAAAGAGAAAGAGGAAAAAGAAGAAGAAAACAACAACCAAAAATCCCCGAAGAAAACAAATCCAAGAAAAACAAATGATGCAAAACCCCCCAACTGCTCACCAACAGACAGCCCAAGAGCAATGGCAACACTGGCAAACCTTCCCTCCTCTTCTTTCCCCTGCTGCTGAGCACAGTGCTGTAGGGTGTGAGGTACCCCTCTGGTCAGCTGGGGTCAGCTGCCCCTGTTGTATTCCCTCACAAATTCCTATGCACCCCCAGATCACCCTCTGGTGGGGTGGTATGAGAAGGAGAAAAGACCCTGACTCAGCATAAACACTGTTCAGCAATTACTAAGATATCAGTATTCTATCAACTTTGTTTTCCATCACAAACCCAAGACATAGCACCACAGAAGCTACTATGGAGAAATTAACTCCATCCCATTCCAAACCAGCACAAGTTAACAGAACTCAGTTCGCAAAGTAGCAGTCTGCTGCATGCACACATCAGGTACACCTTTACCTCACATGCACACACAGGGTATGTCTTTACCCACCCCAAACTACACATTTTAAAGAGATTAACCACCTATGGTTATTCCAAGATGTTCAGTGAGGATTAGAATTTAGGTAAACCCCATATTTCCATATTAGAGGAATGTTTTCCCTAATGTTCTCAGATGAGCTCTGTCCACATCACACTCTAGGCATCAATATAATTATTTTCAGCCTCACTACTGTTGCCTAGTAAATAATTAAACGCGGAAACATTTTACTCTGTGACAGAGGTAGGAAGACTTTTAAAATATATATATATATATACCTCAATATGTATTTATGGATCCCTCCAAAGGCAACTTTACTTGTACCCCACGAACTCAAAGATTTTTGAGAGACATTTCTTTTACAAAGTTGCATTTATTTTATTTTAGAATATAAATTTGCATGGTTTGGGATTGTATTAGTTTATCATTGGAAGGCTATTTTAAAATATTGTAAATAATTTCTAAACCTAATATTTTTTCCAAGAGCAAGTTACGAATCTCTACCTGCACAAACAGATAGAGTGAGTCAAGACCCAACTTCCTTGGTATTTGTTAACAAATACATGAAATTTGGCAACTATTCCAAGCTTGAAGAAATGGAAGGTGCAAAGACCCATACGCTTGCAGATCTTCCTCACCCCCTCTCCTCTCTGAACACCAGTCCCTTATCACATCCCCATCTATTCCAGTTCTTCCTTTCTGAATTCCTGACACCATTTCCTTTATTTCCAGTCCTCATGTTTACATTCCTAGTCCTCTACCTCTTCCATACTCTTATTTCCCCTTATTCAGATCCCATCCTTATTCCATTCAGTACAAACTCCTTCCACATGCTGTCTGAGCTTGACTGGAACAGTAAGTGCATGGATGTCTGTCCTTGCTTTCAATACTTACACCTGACAACACAGAGCTATGAGGCTGCACAAAATCCTCCTTGGTCTTCACATGGGCACAGCACCCTGAATCCTCAGACAACTGAAAAAGGAACTAAGTTTTTTCTTAAATCTCTACTGAACCTTCTTTGTGCAAACATTTTTTTGACTGGTTTATATCCTGGCCAACCACAAGCAATGTCTCTTTTGACAGATGTCATATCGAACCCAAAAGGGACAGACAATAACAGAAAGAGTACAGAATACAGATTCCCTACCAGTTATCGTAAAGTACGAAAATCATCAATGCCAAAGTTAAATCTGATGTACAGCATGCTATGGCAGAGACTCCTTGTGAAAGCACTGCATGAAGGTTTTGTTTTGTTTTTTTTTTTTTCTTATGAACATCACAACGCACTTTAAAAAGAAATAAAAAATCAAAGAAAACAAGCCCTGAACTGATCATTCGCTTTGGGATTGCACTTTGTTGTTCTCACTTTGGTTTTAAATCATCCAGAAGCAGATGTAGCAAAGAGCACTTCAATTTTCGCATTTAAAGGTCAGCAAAATGCTACCCGACTAAGGGAAAATTACTCAAATTGCTGAATTATCCCAACACTAGTCATAACTTGATCCCTGCCCACCTCATCTCACATAGGAAAGGCCACCAAGAATGCAGAAGAGCACAGCAAATACCATAGCAGTTTTAACAACCTTTTTGTCTTGTACCCCAGAATGCCTGCAGAAGGAAACAAACCTCATCTACCTTCTTAAAAAGATTTTTAAGTTATACATTTGCCTATGTTTAAAGATATACATGTAGAAGAATAAGAACTCGTCATTAGCTTGAAAGCACACTTGACACACACAATCAAAAACCCCCAAAAGACAGCCAGAATCAGTAATTGTCTAAATATCTTTCAGAGATAGTAATGTAACTGAGAGAGCTAACAGTACCAAATTTGCACCTGAAAATGATTATAAAACATGGTCCTGACCTAGTCACTAACATAAAGAGAAATAAATAACCAGTGTGCCTGCATATTTGTTACGCATTGTATGGCTATACCAAAACCCAACTGTAGCAGTGCCTTAATGGCTTTATCCATCAAAGTTTAGGCAACTTCAGTTATTGCTGGTTCTCTTGATTTTGTGAGATTCCATGAAGTTAGCAAAGCTTACATAGTGCGTTACATAGTGCTTGCACAACTGGACTACTCTTTCTTAAGACAAGTATATTACAGTATGTTATGCTTTTAATAAGTACTTTATAATTGCCATATTATTGCCTTTGAGAAACCAGGCACATTTGCAACTGCACATTTGTTCCCCTCAAACAGAAACACAACCAAGAAAAACTTGTCTCAAATTATATTCCGAAAGATCACCTGTTCCACACGCCATGGTACAACGCTTTTAGGCAGACTGATACCTAGCAAAAGTCAAAACCCTGTATATGCCTCTCCTCAAGTTTCTTTAGGTTATGTATCGGCCCCAGAGGGGTTCCTAAACACCTGGATGAGGAAAAAGAATAGCATGTGGTGATTATCACAAGGGGACATTCCTGAAGAACTTGGGATTTAAGCCCTATCTTGGAGATCAGCACCTACAACATGCCAGCAATTTCTCCTTTTTCCTTAGGAATCTACAGTAAGCTCACACTCACCACAATATGGAAGAAACTCAGGTTTAAATCCTCTTTCTGCATGTGATCCAAACACCACATTTTTAACAGCATAATCATCACAGCATTTCACATAATATATAATAATAACAAAATATTAAAAAAGTAATTTTTCCAGTTCATTAGGCATTAAAAATTAAAGTTTCATTCCCTCTGCATTATGTTGCTCAGGGATTAGAAGCTTCATTTGACTGTAAAAGTTTCCATCCTTTCTTTAATTAATACTTATGTTTTTATGCAGAGTAAAACAGTTTCATCTGCAGATAATGACAGAAGCCACTTTTGACAAATCTACTGCAGCTTAATATAAAAAAAACTGGAAAGAAATAAGACTTGCCAATTCCAGTTCCTGTAACTGTTCTTTCTGGGGCAAGCACAGGTGCTTTAGAAATCAAGAAAAAGCTGTTGACAATGATTGAACACTGAAAGTAACACAGCTAAACATACAGATAAAATGAGGAGAGAGAAGGCTTTAGCCTTGACAAAGTACGAGAAGAACAGTTTGATACATGTTTTAGTTTGATGCCATGCTGTAAGTAGTACAAAGTAAAAACTGGCAGATCTATTCTCAGTGAAAACAGCAAGGAAAGTGTCACTGCATCTACTAGTCACTAAATCAAAGATGTTTGGATTATGACTACTAAGAGCAGAAGAATACAACAGGGAGAGTGTGATGCATGATGACAGATGATGAAACTACTTCCCATGTAACTTTTGTGGGGAGCAGTATGGTTTTGGGCATGCTTTTTTTGCTTCTAAGCTTCACATACAGCTTCAAACAAACTTACTCCACACACTTTTCAAAGGAGATCGATTTCTCATATCCACTCAACAACAAGGGGAAAAATAGGGAGAAAAGATTAGAAAGCAGAAGAGCATGCTGTTAATATGCTAAATCATATTTTAATCAATCTGAAAATGTCAAGTCTAAATTTTGCCATTTGAGAAATGTGAATTATTAAAAGGACATCTTTTCTTGCTTCAAAGCATCAGCAAAGTGACAGTGAAAGTCAACTCAGTTTTGTGCAGAGATATTTTCAGAGAACAGCACAGAATGACATGAGATGAAATCCTGCTGACTTCATTATTGACAAAAACAAAGCCATAACTATTATAAACAAAACTTAGCTGTTAAGACTACCTACTGTTCTGGAGGTATTCCACCAGTGCTGGAATAAGCACTGTGCTCTTACAAAACAAGTAAAAGGAACAAGCTGATGTTTGAAAGTCATCACAGTGAGTGAATGACAGAATAGTGCATACAAGCAATCACACCCTAACAAATAATACACTAAATTTACACTACTAGCTGGCACCAGACACTAAGAAAAAAATTGTATCATTTGCTGTCTGCTGCAATTTTCGTTTTGCTTGGTTTTTGGTTTTTAAGCATTGTGATTTCTTGTTATTGGTTCCAGCCAAAACTTGCCAGTTGAAGATTCATCATTGCTGACTCAAGAAAATATGTAGTAAGAAGAAAATAAATAGGGAGGCAGCACTCATAAATATGAGATGCTTAGAAGTACAACTTAAAAAAAAAAAGTAACGGGAGGCTTTCAACATAATTGCACCAGATTTCAAGAAAACAAATTTGTAGCACTGAAAAGAGACTACTTGAAGACTAAATTCATACTCCCCATTAAAATATGAATTTAGTTACTGTACTGCAGCACACACACTTATGAATGCAAAAGCAGCTACACACACTTATGAATGAAGAAGCAAACTGCATAACCAACAAAGTACAAAGCTGCGCTGGCTTTGACTAAGGCAGAGTTACTTTTCTTCATAGTAGCTGGTATGGGGCTATGTTTTGGATTTGTGCTGGAAACTGTTTATAACTCAGAGATGTTTCCATTATTGCTGAGCAGTGCTTACACAGAGTCAAGGCCTTTTCCGTTCCTCACCCCATCCTACCAGCATCTAGTATTAGGGTGCACAAGAAGTTAGGAGGGGACAAAGCTGGGACAGCTGACTCAAACTGACTCAAGGCATACCCCATATGATGCCATGCTCGCCATATAAAGCTGGGGTGAAGAAGGAAGGGACGGTGCTGGCAGCGATGGTGTTTGTCATCTGTTATACGGGACGAAGCCCTGCTTTCCTGAAGGTTGCTGAACACCTGTCTGCTGATGGCAAGTTGTGAACGAATTCCTTGGTTTACTTTGCTGGTATACACAGCTTCTGCTTTACACATTAAACTGTCTTTATCTCAACCCACTAGTTTTATTGCTTACTCTTTCAATTCTCTTCCCCATCCTGATGCAGGGACAGTAAGCAAGCAGCTGTGTGGTGCTTAGGTGCTGGCTAGGGTTAAAAACCACAGCAATTTCTTTGAGAAAACAAAAAAGCAATAGGAAAAAGAATGATGACTAACAAGGCTCTGTCCAAATATCAGATGGTAAAAACCGGAGGTTTTGTTAGAGAAGAAAAGGGTATGGAAATACTTCCTGGAATACGAAACAAGCAAACAGCAGAATGACTGAATGGATCCCAAGTAACTGGCAGGATGCTACGCCATGTGTATGCTATTTCTAGCTTTACTGTTTCCAGTAACAGAAGTTGTAAACATCATTTACATACAGTCCAGCTAGAGTTCATGTATATATAGGAACAACTGAATCAGCATTCTTGAACAAAGTTTCCAAACTCATACCAGAAGTTACCATCTTAATATAAAATTAAATTGAAATTTGCAGAACAAGAATTTCAAACAAGATAGTTTTTATTCCCCAATTCTTTGGGAATAGCAAATCAAAATAGTGTGGCAGGGAAAAAAAAAAGTGACATTTAAAAAATTTACTCAAATAGATTTTTTTAAATTTTATTTCATATTTTGATTTTTGCCCTAGAATTATTTTTCCTTGTCCTGTAAATTATTTACTGTTAATTTTTTGACAATATTTTTTTCATTACCCTAAAGCTTTAAAATTATTTAACATTCACATATACAGCCAGTAACACCTCTTCATAATTTAAAAGCAGAAGAAAATATAAGTAGAAATGTAATTTCCTGTAACAAGTCACCTGGAAAAATATTTCACTAATTCAAGCTGTAAACGAACATTAAGACATAAAACCACTGCTTTAATACCCTACTCTACATTTCAGTGTGGGCAGAAAGCAAAGAAATTATTTGCCTCAAAACAAGATTTAATGTTAAGGAAGAAAACTGTCAACCTGATTATACAAACATACAGTTCGGCCAATTGGAAATGTCCATAGTTTGTAATGTACGTTTATTTAGTCTTAGATATACAGTCCTTTCCCCATCACCATATAGCAGCTTAATTACACATAAAGAAGTCTGCCTTAATATTACTCTACAATTAAGAAAATTAAATATCACTGATTGCAGGAAAAAGCAACTGCTGTATTACTGTTCCAAGACTGTTAAACAAACTTTAGGGGGAACCGCCCCCAATAAAACACCATCACCTCTCTCCCAATGTTATCAGTGCTTTTTCTTTTGTCATCATAAAGCATACTGTTTTGCTTGATGTATTTCTGACCACACTGAACTATGCGTAATATTTGAGATGATACACGGAGTTGTTCTTTAAAATGATACAGAAGCAATGAACTACTTAGATGCTTTCCTTAGGTGGTAGGAAGATTTCCACACAAATAAGCAAAAGCCAAAACCAGTAAACTATACTGTTTACCATAAAAAGACCCCTCTCTCCCCCCTCAAACACACACAACTCTTGCATTCTAGATCAGTAGCCTTTTATGTCCCTGAAGTTCACATTATTAAAACACCAAACACTTTCAGGAAGTGGCTGATACATGAGGGTTATGAACCAGGAGTACATTCTACAATGGAATTTCAGTCAGACGGGTCTGCAGGCATATTTTAGTTTACATAGATATACACAAAAAACGCCAACCAAAACCCCCCACAGTATTATATTACCCTGTTAAACAATCTCACCTAAATTATCATAGAATTTGCACCAGCATTATTCATACATCTGCTACTACTATTAACAGTTCTAAAATGTGTTGGTGGTTTTTTGTCCTGTTCACTATTGTTAACTGTAAATTAAAAATATGAAGGTAACTGGAAATAAGCACTGGAAAAGAAAGAGTTACCAGATCTGTATCTTCAGAAAAAACAAGTTACTGCCAATTTGAATATGAGTATTGAAATCTCTCCAATCTTCTCTGCATCACCACAAAAGTGGATGGAAAGAACACATAGCCTGATCAACCCAAACAGCTCTGCCGGATTCAAAAGAAAAGGTGTTTGCTATTGTACTGTGTCTAAAGAAGTAGTCAAGAACACCTCCCTCAGGGAGAATGTCTCAGGGGGCATCACTTAAGCAAGCTGCAAGTAAACAACTCAGAAATACTCATTTTCTCTGAAGACAGAGGAGTTACTTAGAGGTACAACAGATTGGGAACAGTTAATTACGTTTGATACACTGTGAGGAATGGCACAATGGCAAAACACAGCAAAGACTAATAATAATGCAGATCCTGAAGCATGCAACATTGCATAGCAAGAACAGCTTGCATTCACCACATGCATTCCCCTTGCAAACTGAGCCTGACTTCCTCAGAGGACCAATGGCACCACAGGAACCACACGAAATTAAGAAATAAAAGATGCAGCCAAAAAAGTCTTTTCTTTTTAAGAAGGTGGCTACATTTGAAGAATCAACTGTGATAGTGAAGAAAAGCACCCAGTGTGCTGATGAGCTTGATGCAGAGTGTGGTGCTGAAGAATGTGCTGGAAGCAATTAGTCAGGAACACGGGAAAATGAAACCACAAGTGGTCCAAGGCCTACTTGACCACCCCTGAGCATCCTTCAGCTTCTTTAGCACACCTGCTCCAAGCTGTTAAATGTTATCACTGGGACGAAACAATGAACTCATCCATTTGTCCACAAAAGCACCTACATGAGAAAAATTACCCAAATCAAGTTCTGCTGCAATTTTTCATGATGATATTGTTATAAAATACGCAAAGTTTAGTATCATATTAAACAATCCAGGACACTGTTATACTGACAGACTGAAGAGATTGATAAAACTGTGCCTGAAGGCAGAATCAATCAGAAAACAGGTTATTGTGCTACCAACAATATTTACCATCAGATCTGCAAAAATGTAGTTTGGGAGAATTTTAAAGGAGTGGAGGAAGCAATGAAGCTGAGAAGGAATACCATAGTATGTATTTTTACCTACTTGGGCTGTAAACATCAAAATCCCTGCTTAACGCTAGCAAACAGATGAGAATTAACACCACAGTATGGATCTCTGCTGGAAGGCAGCGCCAGGCAAAGTCAGACTGCCTGCACAACTGCTGCAGACAGACAGCATGATGGCACCGCGAAGGGAAACCTGGCAGGGCTGCTTGCTCACTTACATCCCAAAATAACCCAAGCTGGATTCAGTCAGCATCCTGGTCCTCAGCGGTGCCTCTGCAAGCCAAAACAGTTTTGGCCACCTGCCCACTATCAATTTCCCTGCAACAGAAGTGGCTCGTTGTCACTCACTGAGGAGTCAAGCACTAGAGAACTGCAAGCACTACACCTACTCATTTCTCAACCCAAGAGAGCTCTCACTTTTCCGATTCTCTGCCTCATCGGACTCGGGGGCCGGGTACAGGGGGAGCTGAGCGAGTATAGTGCTTAGATGCCATCTGGGATTTAAACCATGACACTGATCACAGGTTTTTACAATAGCCTTGAACGTATGTTCATCAAAGGCAATTTTCATACCATTTTCAGTCTTCAGTCAAATAATGAAAAACATCTTCAGGATACATTCATGACAAACATGCAATACGAGCTTCATGCTGCTAAGATCTTTCCACTCGCTGAAGGGATACAACTGTGCAATGAGATGCCAAAAATCTTCACATCACACATTTTTAACGCAGGGAGGATTCCTTTCACGGACACTCAGTAGCTAGACTGACTATACAGTATTTGTGCACTGACCATGTCAGTTATAACCAATAAGGGCATTTTTTCCCCCTCAAATCTTGTGTCTGTCTGAAATACAACTCTGTTAACAGAATCAGTAGTAATATACCTGACTACCAGGCACTTCTTTCATGGATTTGATGGGTGTCATGAAGATACTAATAAGATCATCAACAAAATACACTTAGATACTACATCCAAAACTTGTCTATTCCCAGCTTGTATCTACTACTGTCAAATTAATGAATGTCTCTGCCTCAATAACAGATCAAGTACCCAGAGAGGTGCAAGCTGTAAACCCGTTATCAACCAAAAGACTTAGGGAAAAGATGAAAAAATGTAATTTCAGTGCAGATAACATTTTTCATTTGCATTAAGAGACTATTTTGATCAAATTACACATAAAACCAAGAATAAAAATGTAAAAATATTATCAGTCACCACTTCCAATATAATTAAAACACCACAACTCACTGTTGCAGTGCTAATGGTCTCTGCAGAAATCATTAAAAAACCAACACAGAAGCATCTCCAAATAGTATCTGTTATGGTTTACCAACCTGGATGGTATAAATAACTGATTGTTTTTCCAACCTACTGTGTTTTCTAACATTAATACAATGACACCAATACATTACTTAACACCAGATGCGACAACTGCTTGAACAGCACATTTAGATGCTATTTTTTTTGGAAGAACTTTTCACATGAAAATTAAGTACAGAGCAAAAGTAAAGAATAACAACAAGCAATGTACAGTCAAGATCAAGACATAACTAGAGATGAAGAAACGTCAGCCATAAAGAGCTTCAAGAAATTGAGGACAAAATTTCTTCAAGTTTTTATATCAATTACAACTTGAGGAAAAACTCCAAATTAACATGAATAAAGCAACCCCCCCCCCATTTTTTTTAAGCAATTCATTTATTTATAATCTGAATTTAACATAACTTTACTTACATTGCCCTGAAAAAGGATTTACTAAGTCTATTTTAGTTGACCACAGACATATATGGGATGGAATTTCATCAAGTAGCACCCAAATCAAATACTGAGTGCTGAAAAAAATGAGTACTGTTTGATTAAGCAAAAGAAAAAAAGACTCTAATAAACTACTGTTACAAACACTGAAATACTCAATCTTTGCATAAAGTAAAATAACAAAATTGTTATTACTTCTGCAGAAGCCCTGGAAGTCTTCTCCACCTCAAAGTATGTTTACCTCAGAAGTCTTCTCTTGTACTTTGCTTGCTCACACGTTTTTTGTGGACGTGTGGTGCTATATTTTAAATAATGGTGCAAGATGCTATGGAATGGCAATGGACCTTTTACCACCACCTTTTTCAGACACTCATTTAGCAAGCTCAAGGACCCACTTATTAAAGCTCTAACAGATTACTGTTGCTAAATCTTGAATATATGAACTTCTCAGATGCTCATTTAGTCCAAACAGATAGATACCGTATAGATTTTGAACTGTAATGGTTTATTTTAAAGATAGCGTTATGTAAATCCTGAACGGAGGTACTAGCTAACCAAGAAAAACTCAGCGTGAAGGTGACTTTCAATCCAACCATTTCAGGAAAGAGAAAACTTGTTTATTTGAAAAAGCTTATCCAGCTTGTTGAACCAAGCACCACTTCCAACCCACAAGAAAAGCTTCATGATCAATGAATAAGTACCATGTTGAACTCCTTCAGACAAGAGATAAGAAACTGGTCTTTAAAAAGGGGTAGAACTAAAGAAACTGTTTTCAACCCATGATTTTCTTCTAGCTAACCACCTCCAAAACATACACGTTACAGAAGCCCTATAAATCATTGTAAAAGAATTTTTAATAAAAAAAAGGACAAAGCTATGAGGTTTTGTTTGTTCTTCCCTCTCCCATTCTTGAATAGCAGTCCTGCACTCCTCCTTTTCTATGAACAAAGCAGAACTTTGTCAGAGCCAGATCAACCAAGAGGAAGAAATAGTGGAAGCACAAGAACATATTCCAAGCCATGCCCTGTAACACTTGCTGGTTTTCTAGCTTTGTGACCAAGACTACTGGTGGAAGGAAAGAACCACAGAGACTTGAGAGGCATGTGGGAATGGATGCTTCTTTCTTGGTGCAAGGAGAAGAGTTAATGCAATAAACCAGGAGAAAGGTACAGTCTGATAACCATGTAACTGAAAGCGTATGAGAGTTTTTTTCCAGATGAAAATGTGTGTCAAAGAACTCTACCATGCCTGTAACCTGTAGAGAAATGCAAACATTGCATGCCATATACTTGAACTTTGAGGGAATCTGTGTGCTGCCTGGGAAGAACAGAAGAGAGTGGGTAGGAGAAGAGGCACTACTCTTCAGGCCTCCAACCCAACCCAATGGCCTCTACTCACCCACAGAATGGCTGAGGCTGCTCCTCCTGCAAGGAGACCATCTGGACCATCAGCAGCAGTGGGAAAAGTCCCACTATATAACCAGGAAAGCAAGAAGACTACCTACAAACAAAATGGAACAAAAAGTAAAATTAAATTTAAGGAAGCCAAGATAGGTCAAACTCATTAGATCCTGAATTCTAAGCAACTACATTTGAAACTCTAAAGGAAATCAAATTATCCAAGCTGCGCTTAGAAACTCTCCCTTGGAATGTTTTGAGTAACATGGAAGATTTTATCCCACATAAATTCCTGGAAACATTACAATTATAAACAGCTATATGAGGAATTCAGTTTAAATATGAACCAATCTCATGAACAGCAGATAAAAATTAACTAGAAGAAACCACAAGAAAGCTGCATTCGATAAATTTAATTGGTATTTTATGAACTAACATTTCCACACCCACGTCAATCTACAGCAAAGCAATGATATCTATGTAATTATTTAATGTCTTCTTGGACAAAACCAAAATAAAAACACACATGCTGCATCTGAAAAAAAGAAGTCTGAACCTGAGGAAGAGGCAAGTGACAGTTGTTTATATAAATATTCTTCCCTGATTTCCAGAATCCTATAATGCCAGAAGAAAGTTATAGAGGGTTACACTGCACCACAGACTGACACCCATTATGGCATTCTACCACTATTTGGGCTTTGAGATCTATCAACATAAAGAAGATGACAGTTCTATGACAAGGAACGCTGGCATTCATTTATGCCACTTGGTTTAAACACAAAAAAAATTACAAACTGAACTACTAATTTTTTTTGTCTGTGCTACAGTATAAACCTTCAATAGATCTATTGTCAATAACTACTGTTAATTAAACAAGTGTACAAAGAGTATTTTCTTCCATGTAACAGTTGGATAGCAACATTTTAATTAAATTCTAAACTCTGTACTGAAAAATATTAGATAAAAATGTCTTAATCACATTTGACAATCAATCTCACCCTAAATGTTTAAAATGATTAATGATGTTGAAGACAGATGAGTTATTTGTTTAAGGCTACAATCATAAAACCAATCAGGTCTCATATTTATAAAGCTATTTAGAATTAACACAAAGGCATTTTTTGCATGAATAGTCTCCTGCAATTTCAGAATCCCTGGAATGCAATTTCAGTTATGAAACCAATTAATCTTTTAAATGACTTAATTATCTCTCAGATCCAACAAACAGGCAATTGTAAAATACAAGGGAAATAAGAGGCAGAATAAAGGCATTTGTAACTGTACAATTTCTAATCTACTCCAGAACAACTGCCTTCTGAAAGTGGCAGTTACCTCTGTAAGGCAGGAACCCCAGTACACAAGCAGCTGGGCTGCCCCGACTGCAGTATTTCTCAAATGCCTGGGTATTGCTCTATTTTTGATTATTTTTTTTTATTTTCATTTGAGTGTATTTTCATCAGAAAAGCAGCAAGAAGCATCTTGGATTGAGATTTGATTTCAAAAGGCTCATTTCAACCTTTCTGAAGCAGGTTGATCTGTTTCTCCTGCCTTGAGGTAGATTGTTTTTACTTTGTCTATAGAAATACAAGAATTACAAGGAATATCCTTGTAACAGAAGTTAGGTTGTTTTCTTCACTGTGACTTCCTGGGTTTACTCTGCTTTAGTGCTGAACTCTTTCCAGAAACACTTCTCCACCCATTTACTTAATTTTGCTAATTTCCTCTTATTTTGCCTACTCAGTGCTTTAATCCCTTTTCAAATGGAGAGGTTCACCCTGCATGTACCCCTGGGAAATCATCTATGTCAGGATAATTATAACCAGGAGTTGGGTGATGTTTGTGGGTTGGTTTGGGGGGGGGGAGGGGGGGTTAAACAGCATTGGCCTATTAAAAAAAAGAAAAAAAAGGAAAGGTCTTAAAATAGCCAAATTACACTGTTTGCCATTCACTGACTAGGTCTGTAAGCCCTTCAATCTCCTCATTTCAACTATACCTCAGATGTGTCTGTGGTTTTCTTTGAAACCCAATCACCAATTCATGGATATTTCCCAGAGTTTTGAAATAAAATCTACCCTGTGTTGAAAGACTATATGGGGGGCAAGGCGGAGGCGGAGGGACAACAAACTCAAACCAACATAAATAAGGTAGCACCAAAAGTCTCTGGTTTGGTCATAATTTCTAATGATGAAGTGTAATTAACACTACTTACTATTTCACTTTGAAACCATATTTTGGTTGCTTCTAATTGGCAAACAAAGCCCTTTATTCCAAAAATCTTTGTATTTTATCCCAGGCTTTACTATTAAGGAGAAAAAACATCACATGTCAGCAAAGTCAACTTGGATTTTTCCAAGGAAATTAGAGAAGAGAAGCAACCTTGGCATGTCTTGCCAGGGGCAAAAGAAAGCTGAACATTTTTTATTCTAGTTTCACAAGCTTATGTAATGTACAAACACCTGTACCTGAGAGATTTTAAACTTGTTACCCAGTTCTAGTCAAATAAGGATTAAACTTGAAACACAAGAAAAGAGCTCAAAGATAAGTGGTAAGGAGGAGAGACGGAAAAGTAGGGTTTTATTGTTGGGGTGTTTGTTGCTTTTTATTCAATATTGTTTTGACTTTTAGAAAGGGGTGGCAGACAATCACCGTATATATAGCTGTTAATTACATACTGTGCATCTTTTTCTGCCTAGTGCAGGTGCCATGAAAGATGCAGGAGTGAAGAAAACATAAAACACAAGCTGTAATAACAACCAGGAGCTTTGTACCAGCTAGACACACTCAACTTGAGGCATCCAGCTGAAGTATCTATATTATGAACCCAGTTTCCCCATGCTTACATAATGCTATGGTGAGGCATGGATAAATGCAATTGAGACCATTGGTGGCATGGAACATCTTCCCTATTAACCACAACACAACAACTCCATACTTATGAGAAGTTAAAAAAGGGGAAAATGTATTAGAATTACACCTACCAAAACCTAATACAAATAGCCCCGTAAAATCTTCAAGCCTTTCAAAGAACAGGCATACCACAGTAGTTTACTGTGTATAGTACTACTCTGCTACACTATGAAATACAAGAAAGCTAAAATATCATTCCACATTTGAGAAAAATGAGAAATACAATACTGACAACAAACATGTCAAGTTTATAGGACTTTTCTTCAGATAGAGACATGGAAAATTAAGAGCACAATGCAAAAACTAAAATACCCCAGACAGGAAAAGTTTAACTTGTGGCTCCTTTTTTAACATTATAAGCAATTTTTATACTAAGCCTATTTCTACACACTAATAATCA
Organism: Neopsephotus bourkii; assembly: GCF_033783945.1. Lineage (NCBI taxonomy): Eukaryota > Metazoa > Chordata > Aves > Psittaciformes > Psittacidae > Neopsephotus > Neopsephotus bourkii. The sequence continues at coordinate 6,943,193 of NW_026901776.1, read as the reverse complement.
TGCCAAGGCTAAGAATATGCTACAGTGCTACTAGAGATTGTACAAAACCTTTGCTATGAAAAACACCATTTTAAGTAGGCAAGAAGTAGGGAGAAGAGATGTAGTCATTATTATATCTTGTATGAACTTTGTGCCACAATTAGTATAGAAGAGTACAGGAGAAGATAAAAGCTGCACTGTAGAAGAGACATTGGTGGAGGGTTTGGGGGAGGTTGATCTAACAGTTGGAAAGCAGGTGAGAAGAGCTGGGGCTGTTCAACCAGCAGAGGGAAAGTCTCCATGCTGGAAGCACCCAGCATTAGCTGTCAGATGGTTTAAACAGCTCCTGCTGCTTTTTGAAGGGGCAGCTTTCAGATCTTTATTGCTTTCCTACAAACCTGCTTTCTGAAGGCTTTTTACTTCAGATTCAAGCTCAAGTGCCCTTGTTAACTCAAGCAGCAGTTTTGTCCATCTCCAAATACTGTAACAAGTGGCAGATGATTACTTAATCATATGCTTTAAGCTTATAAAGCAAACAGCGCATAAAAAAGTGAGTGCAACTTGATTTGCTCACCTTCATCGATGAGGCTTTAAGGCAGGACAGTTAGGAAACAACTGCCACTATGAAACTTCTCACACAATGAAACCATTATTTTTGGCCTGTTGAAGTTCTCTTGTTAGAGCAAGGTAGTGTGACATGAAAAACCTTTTTAAAAATGGAAGTATTATACTTTCACAATATTTCCCTAGCTTTAAATTAGCTTCATGAATTAAAGTATTAAGCACTTCACTTACAATGGAGATGAGTCTAAAAAGCTTTACAGTGTCTTTAATCCTTTTGAATTTAAAGCAGCTACCACTATATTAACAGAAAATTAAGGTTTAGATTATTAAGTCAGGATTTTCACGTCAACAAAATGCTAAACTCTACACCAGTTTCAGTGAACACGAAAAACAGCAAACGATTGCTGAGGCCAGGCAGGACATGGATGGAAAGCAGCAAGGAGAGGTACAACTCCCCAAAAGCAGAATAACAAGAAAAGCTCTTGCCCTTACTCTATATTTATTTGCAAAAATTATTTGGGAAAATTAATATCTGATGTCAACATTTGTTGGAATTTTTCTTACCCCAAAAGGTATGTACTTGCAGAGAAATTTTTCATCTCTATTTTCAAACATTTTGTTTTAAAGACTGGATTTCTTCAGACAAGGTTACTTTCTCCACAGGTCTGAAACAGGACAAGAATGTCTCAACTGGACTTAAAAATTAAAACCTGGCCATGATGAAGGGAGAGAACATGTTAATGAATGTTGCATATGAGGTGAGACACGCTGCCAACAGCCATTAGCTTCCAAATTGGAACAGCAGTAGCATGAAAATCTAGTCACACTCTAAGGATCTGTAATTGTACCTTCCCCCTCCAAGGTTACAGGCCAGAAGACTACAATAACCTTCAAAAAGATATGAAATTTATTTTGGAAAATTGTAATTTTCCTGCAATACCACAGTATTGTGACATCACTATCAAAGCTATCTATTATTGCAAAATGTATAATTAATATATTTATATAAGAGAACACTTATAATTTGATGACACCAAGATGGGAGCATACTAAGAAAGCAGAAGTTTAAGTTCAAAAATTTGCTTCATGATTATCACTATTTTGGAATCAGGAATTGGATGTTATTTCTCTTACTCTATTACAACTTTTTAAAAGAAGCAAAACCCTTGAGGCTTTATTTTAAAAGCAGTCCTGACAGCAATGATTAGTCTTTATGTTCAAAGGATAGAACAGCACGATCCAGGCAGCGCCTTCCTGTCTTACATGCCAATGTGAACCCGCCCTGGAAAATGCCCCCTATAGTAAACACCGCATTATTTTTTTTCCAGACAAGCAATAGATATTACATATCTGCTTCTTCAAAGACCTAGAGAGAAGTCCACAGTCATGGAAAAGCAAAGAATAAAGTAGACCTTTTATTTATTTATTTATTAAGATAAGAAAGGAAACTATTTTTTTCCTCCACAAAACAAAGTCAACAGCTTTGTGTCTAAAGCAGGGGTGTGCACTGGTAAAATATTATACCATACAAGCAGAAGTTTTGTTTGGAGCACACAACTTGCTGACAGAGGCTGTCAAATGGTGTTACTCAGTTTAAATCAGGAAGATAGAAATACATAAGCTCCTATTTCAAACCGTAACAATTCAAGCCCAAAGTTTTACTTAAGCATTCCATACACGTAATAAAAATACCTTTGATGTGGTTAAAAACACTGAATAAAAATCACATTTTAAACTGTGACATAATTAAACACTATTCTAAATGGCACATTTACAATTCTATTTAAAAAAAAAAAAAGCTTTTCATTAAATTGGAGTGCAGCAGTTCACAGAATCACAGATCAGCTGAGGCAGGACAGGACCTCTGGAGGTCATCTGGTCCAGCTTTCCTGCTCAAGCAGGGCTGTCCTGAGCAGCCTGCCCAGGACTGTGCCTAGATGGCTTTCCAGTATCTTCAAGGATGGAGATTCCACTATGTCTTTTGGCTACATGTGCCAGTACTCAGTCACCCTGTGGTGAAAACATGCTTTCTGATGTTCAGAAAGAATCTTCTGTGTTTCAGCTTGTGCCCATTGCTTCTTGTCCCGTCACTAGGCACCACCAAAAGAGCCTTGCTCTGTCTTTTTTACATGCTCCTTTCAGGTATTTATGTACCTAGTACAGATGACCCCTGAGCCTTCCCTTTTCACCTCTGAGAGTGTCCCAACTCTCTCAATCCTTTCCTCGTAGAAGAGATACTGCAGTCATTAATCATCTTGTGCCCTTTGCTGGATGCTCCCCAGTATGTTCATGTCTCTCTTGTACTGGCGAGCCCAGACCTGGACAGAGTACTCCAGGTGTTGCCTCATCTGGTCTCAGTAATGGGAGAGGATCAGCTCTCCTGGCCTGCTGGCAGCACTCCTAATGCAGCCCAGGATGCTACCAACCTTCTTTGCTATATGATCATACTGCTGGCTCATGGTCAACTTGGTGTCCACCAGCTCAGCCAGAACCTTTTCTGCCCAGGTGCTTTCCATCCAAGTGGCTCCCAGCCTATGGTTTTTCCTCCTCAGATGCAGGACTTGGCAATCCTCTTAACTGAACTTCATGAGGTTCTTACCAGCTTGTTTCTCCAGCCTGTGGTGGTCCTTCTGGTTGGAAGCATGACCCTCTGGTGTATCAGCCACTCACTGTAGCCATCAGCAAATTTGCACACTCTGCCCCATCATCCACATCACTAACAGAGATGTTAAACAGGACTGGACCCAGTACTGACCCCTGTGGTACACCGTTAGTACCAGCCTCCAACTAAGCTTTGCACTGCTGATCACCAGACTGTGTCCATGCAGCCATTTTTCACTTCACTATCTACTTGTCCAGACTGCACCTCATCAGCTTCTCTATGAGAATCTTCTTGAAGGCAGTGTCAAAAGACTTAGTGAAGTCAGGGCAGACAATTGTTCACTGTTCTCCCCTCATGTATCAAGCCAGTCATTTAATCATAGAGGGTTATCAAGTTGGTCAAGCATGACTTCACCTTGGTGAATCCACACTAACTAGTCCAGAAGATTTTCTTGTCATTCCTAACGCATCCCATGTACATTACTCTCTCACTTCACACTCTATTCAAATAAACCTTAAGATTTTTCATACATATGGCTATTTTAATACCAAGAGGAAGAATCCATATTATATAAAGGGATGTGTAAGACTACGTAAGATGACAGAAAAAAAAAATCATAGCAGCTATTGTCTCCAATTAAGCTCAAGAATCTTTTCAGAAAGACACCCAGATCTTGACTTTGAAACTCAAGTGGGGGTGGGGGGGAGATCAAACCAAAAAACAACCAAAGAAAACCCCACAGCTTTACAAGCCTTAATATTACCGGATTTTGTTTCTAGGCTTTAGCTTGCAGGTTCTAGATCTGTTACACCTTCACCTTACAGCTCCCATGCCCACCCCGTTTAAAGCAGTACTATTTGATCTTAATTTCCCTGAAATGTATTCACAGTACTGAAGATACCTATGCATATAGAACAAGCAAAAAAAAAGAGAAGTAAAACAAGTAGAGTGCACATATAACAATATCTAAAAAGCAAGGTTTCAGCTCGGTGCCCTGAAAAAAGCAATGTATGCTTTAAAACTGGCCTGTATTTGCTCACTACTTAATAATCAAGTGGTGAACATTCAAGTAACGTACTTATCCAGAATGCTAAGTCCTACCTCATTGTAGCCACAATCTACACAAACTAAAAAAACCCCAGAGAAAGTAAAGATGACAGTTGTGCTGCAAGGCTGAAGGAGAAACAGACATTCTCCCTTCCAAAACAAAGTGTCCCCACAGCATCATTGTCTCTAGATCCTTCCTGCTAAGATACCAAATACAGATCCTGAAAATACTACATTTCCAATCCTAGCCTCCATGCTAGCCAAATCTTTATTGATTCTCTGTAGTTACACATTTGTTGTTATCCATGTATCCATTGCTGTGTAAGTTGGTCAGAAAAATATTTTTGTTTTCCATCTGTATAACCCCTATTCAAGACATTCAGACAGGTACACATCATGGTGATGCCGTCTAAAAAAATACCCAAACAAATGAGCAAATAAACCAAGCCTGCCTATATTATTAGCCACATTGTTCAATTTATTTAACTGCTACACTTGATGACGACAAATCACAGAGATAAACATCCATTTTCAATGCATACTGTGGATAGAACAAAGTGAAGGAACTATTCATAAGCATATGACTGCGCTGTAAGATTAGGTTGATGATATATTAAAACCGTTACCTTCTGAAATTCAAGATTCCTGTTTAGTCGTTATCAGCTAAATTTCAATAAAATTGAAGCTGCCAACCCAAACAAACTGTCAAGTATGTATTTTGATACAGTGTGATAGATGACAGGATGGGAGACCAGAATAGTTGATTATGCCCAACTGAAAGAAGTCCTTAGCAAAGGAGACACTGGGAGGTGGCAGTAGAGGGGCGGTGTTCATCTCGTATTTAACAGCCCTAAGGGAAAATTGAAGTTTTGGCTGCAGCTGATGATTCCTTGTGAAAGGAAAATTTCCTCCAGAAATACAACATTTAGAGTGGGCTGTTACTACAAAGCCTTAGAGAAAACTTGCAATGGAAAAAGAGATGTGTTTTATTTTGAACACCAGATTTTTAGATTCATGTCATTGCCTTTCCCACCCTGCATTAACTGTGCCTCTCTCCTGCCTCTGGAGCTGTACCAGCACTGGGAACAGCAGCCCGCGATGGTCTCAAGTCAGACTTCCTATGGTTCACCACAAAGCAGCTACTCTGTGGTGAACCGTAAACTGGAGTGCTGTGGGGCTACCACAGTCATCCAAGGCAGACCGCTCGTCACTGGGGAGTTCAGCCAGTTTCCCATACAGACACATCGGAGAGAAAGCACAGACAACACACCACACATTAACCTGTCAAGTGCTCATAAGACAGCTATACTGTCCCAGGACCCAAGTCAGGTACTTCAGAGCATGTATGGGTATCTCCATAACAGTGAACTGTACTCAGGGGCACACTTTTAAACCTCAGTGTCAAGTATGCAATTCTTTGGTTAAGTAAACACTGAGTATTACAGAATAGCCGTAAGAAAGGTTGCCTGTTCACTTTGTCCAGCCTGTTGAACTCTTTCAGGTGCGATCTTATGGAAGAAGGGAAAATTGCCCCTTTCCCTGGAACCAGCTAACCAGACCCAGGCCAGGGGAAGCTGCTACAGCCCTGCAGAGACAGCAGGCACGTAGAGACACAGAAAGCCAGCATCCCAATGCAGATGAGACCCCCAAGAAAGCAGAGAAAAGGTGAACAACCAAATTGTGAGATGTGAGAAAGATCTTACCAGGGTGCAGATAGGGATTTGGAAAAGGTTTGTGAAAGGAAGCCTGTGAAAACTGCCTGGCTGGAAAGCAAAACTCTGCAAGACAGAAGAGATGGTCCTGATTTTAAACCATTAACCTGAACACTTCACCACGCAGATTTGAGTTCCTGGGGTACAAAAGTTGACCTATGTTAGTATTTTGTGCTCTTCATAAATTACTCTTAATGGAAAAGCTTATTTTAGGAGACTTACTGTAAGCATGGAACAGGACAGTTCTACCTCCAGGCATCCAAACCAGCAAAGCTATCAGAAGTTATTACTGTAACAAACTAGAATTATTCTGAGGATAAATTTTGATGTTATATATAACCAATTCTTTATCCAGCACACTTGCTTTTATTACATATTTTGAGAACAACTAGCCTGAATGCCTACTTTCAGAATAAGGTCTGAATTTCAATTTAAAGTTTCTTTTGGAAATAATAAGAGTGCTATGGCTTAAAGTGCATTTGAGGATTTTCACTGGTTGCTGCATATGGATCATATTGTTATTAATCTTTTCATTTCAGTCTTACTGGCTAATGTTATATTTATCATTTTATTCTGAAGGTCAGATTGGAAAGTATGTTCTGGCTGAAACCAAAGTAATTTCTATTTGAAAATGCTGTAGGCCAACAGTGCACTGGATTCTACATCCTAAAATTATTTATGAGATCAGGAGAAATTAATAAGCCTACTGGAACTACTCCAAACTTCAGAACTTTCAGAATTCCCTTATAAACACTTTACTTCCTTTATTTTGGAAAAAAATAGCCAGGAAATGGGTGCCTGTAATTCATTAATTTCCACTATTTGAGTTAAACCAGCTACAGGCAGTACTATACTTTCCACATTTGTACTGTAGCACACAGTGAATGCTGACATGATTACCAATTTAACTGAAGAACCCTTTAAATTAGTCCTAAGCATCTTCTCCATTGCTTCTTGGCCTGTCTTCCCAAAAACATTGTGCTTCATTGCTGAAAATATTTCTCCTTTGATTCCTGAATTTTCTTCTAAACAATTCAGACACTAAAAATTTGAGTATGATTTTAAGGTGATGAATTATCAACTAAACTCTCGAGAGTGCCTGTTGAGAAACCACAGAAGTAAGAATCTATAATCAATGAGCAACAGTTCCATGAAAAGCCAAATGTAAAGGCCACAATAAAAATAAACTGCCAAATTCCTTGAATGATGCAGTTCCCAGGATGTTCCTTCACTGTAAGTGACTGCTAGATCTGACTATGTTATAATGTGAGTCAGAAAGTTTCAAGAAGCATAAGCTGTTCCTTTTCATCCTAAAAATATGACTGATACCTACATTTAAGCATGCCTATTTTAAAAACAAGAAATACAGGGAGTTCTGAAATTGCAGAAATCTGCCTCTGTTCCTCTGTGCACAGATAACTGTAAGTGAGACCGATTATAAAAAGCAAGAGATAACTGAGGTTTCCACAATTATGAGTTACCAGCCTTAAAATTTCCGTATATGAAATGTCAATACTAATAGATACGAGGTATATTTGAAGTAGGAAACACTAGTGAAGGAAGGAAGATGAAAAGAATGATAAACCTCTGCTTCAAGGAAGATCTTACTTCAGTATGCAATAGCTATCTAAACAGATCATCAAATGAACAGTATGCCCCTGCAGCTGTATCCCAACAGTCTTTCATTAAATCTGTTCATTAAATGGTCAGATTTGGGGGGTTTCCCACCCCAGTAATTATTTCAGACTTCTCTTTTTCTTCACAGTATAGACAGAATTTCAGTGAAGAGCTTGCTACAAGTTTCTAGTTTCTCTGGATACATACACTTCTTGCACAGTTATTAAATTCATAATCATGGGGAAGCCTTAATACATTCGCTGTTTATTGCTACTTCCAGAAAATTGACTGAATATACAAAACCCTACTCTATCAACAGGATGCAGTACCCTAATATACAGATATTCTAGCATTCAATATTCTAGCATTTAGTATATTGCCCTTCATTATGCTGCCTTCTAATACGTGTGAGTATTTCAGCTTCAGGTGCATCTGAAATGCTGCTTTATTACATTAACATTGCTTAAAGTAGACAATCCCTCAATATTCCTGAAGAATAAATTGAATAACTCACACTGTAAACACAGCAAGACTACAGAAAAACTCTGTTCTTGCCACGTATTTTTTTGTATCTTGCTTAATATTATATGATTCATTAACCACCTATACAACTCCCCTCTAAGGGCAGAATAGCTACAAAGTGCAAAATCCTTTCCTCGAGTGTTCTCACAAGGTGGGAAATCTCCACAGGAGAAACCTTACAAAGATGCTTCTGATCAGGACCTTCTGCTGAGGAACTGACTGTGGGAAGTACTGCTCTGTCCTGCAGTGGTTACTGGTCAAAGACCCAGGCACCAGACCACTCTCATGCTGGCTGTCATCGTGCACAGCATACATTCTGTATGGAACACTGATATTAAAACTTCCTGTATGTTTGAATTTACTAGGAAAGGGTGAAAAGACTCAGAATTATAGACAATGATCATCATTTTCTTCTGTAGTATTTCAGATCTGTAATGGAATAAAACTGCTTTCTTCTCTGTGCAAAAAACCAACCCAAATTAGGACCGCTATTAGCAAGTAACTCCCAAATTCTCATCCTCTGCATTATTTTTTTTTTTCAAATTGTGATGTTCTAAAGCTTTTATTGGTACTTCAACCACGAATATTTTCTCCATACAACTTGATCAAGGAAGAGAATGCATCACTTGCTATCTTAGGAACAAGGACAGACAAAAATGCTGCTTTTCATTACACTTTTCATGCCAATTTTTAGAAAAGCCTCTTTCTTGCTTCTTGTGTATCTGAAAGACAGTTAACCCTGCTGCTGCAAACTACTTCTTAAAATTGTCTGTCCTTGTAAACAGGGTCAAATTCCTCTAGTCTTCAGATTTATATTCTGTACACAATAGCCCAAATCTCTGACTGGCTAAAACGAACCTAACCTTTCACAGAAAATTCCTGAAAGAGGAATTCCCAACTGTGTGCAAAGCCAAAATAAAGTGTAAGGGGAGTTGGGCTACTCAGGTGAAATACAGAGATACAGCTCAGAGACACAGGGATGAAATTAAGAAAGCCAAAGTTGGGCTGGATTTGAAACTGTTAGAGGGCCTAAAAGCCACAAGGACTTCTACAGGCTGTGCTAGGCAGCAAAAAGAAGATTAAGGAAAGCAAGGGCAGCTGCCCAATGGATGGAGGACCTAGCAATAAGAAAAATATATGAGGAAGGCTGATCTACTGTATGTTCCCTGTACATGTTCCTGATAAAGTCTACTGCCATCCATCCTGGGTCTCTGCCACTGGGCATTTATGAGGATGAAGAACCATCTTTTGGCTGAGAAAAGATAAGCTGGAAACATCTAAGAGCAAACTGGACATACAGAATTGCTCAGCTCACAAGAACAGTATGGAGCAAGTCATTGTGGAAGCCACTTCAGGAAGTCACTTACATGAAGTGACTGGAACAGGCACCATAGACTGGATTATGCCTAACCACTCCCTACAATGAAATGACTGGTTTAGCGGATGAGGGGAGAGCAGTGGATGTCATTTACCTTTACTTTAACAAGGCTTTCAACATGGATCCCATGTAACACCTTCGTAACCAAACAAGCCAGAAAATTTCAGGTTTGGTTGGTGTCTTTTTTTAATTCACACTGCAGTACTACTTTTCATTGCAAATCACTCACCAACTGGTTATAGCGCTCTTTCTGAAGATCTGTTAATCTTCAATTCCAGAAGTTTAACTTAATTGACCAGTTATCTTGTTCTCCCTCACTCTAAGTATAACATACATTTTAAACAATTTATGGGTTTGGAGGATTTTTTACTCCATGCAGAATTTATGGCAATCACCATTAGCTATAATCACCTACAAGCTATGAATTATTAGTCAGATGGTTATATTTTTCCCTGTGCACACAACAGAGTATCGGTAACTATGGGACTCCTATCATACCATTAATTATGAAACAGTTAATGTCTTTTAATCATCTCCATATGGGACATTTCACACTTAAGTAGAAGTTATTCATCATATGCATACAGTTCCTTTGAGAAGGAAAATCAGCTGCTGCCTGACTGGGGAAATACAGCTTTTCTGAAACATGCAGAAACAAGTGCAATGGGAAAGAAAAGCTTCACTGAAACCTGCAAGAATGCAGGAGTGTTACCACTACAGTTTTCTCAGCTCAGAAAGGGAAGAAGGTGATTAAGCAGACTTTTGGTGTTTTCAAAGATTAAATAAACATACATAAAATTGAGCACCTGTTTTTGCCTTGCAGTGATTTTGTTTGTTTCCTCTTCCAGCTGACTATCACACTCTTTGCTCCTAACTAGAAGTAGTAAGATGGCATGGATGCTGACTAGATGTACCAGAGATCAACACTGTTTCTACCTAGAACGACTACTGGACATCTTTCCAGTAGCAGTAGCACAAGAGATAAAACTGTTTGTGGAAGGGACACTGCGCATCTTTCAGCAAACCAAGGGCTAAAGGCAATAAAAGGTGTGCTAAAGGCTGGCATATACGGACAAAATGTTTCTCCTTTCAGGAATCTGGAACCCTATACAAGTTAATAACTTACCACTTTTAATAGCTCCAAGATTATGCCAACATTTTCTCAGTACTGATTTACTATTTTCTTTCCAGCTCCTGCAGCCTCACTAAATTGTACCTGTTCACTAAAATCTACCATGATTTAACTCCATTTCTCTGTGCAGTCTGTCAATCCTGGTCCTTTAGCCTCTATCTGTTATTTGAGACACTAAAATATGTGAGCAGCTTCTATCCCTTATCAAGTTCCACAGAGATACATGGTGGTTTTCATATTAAGAAATTGGAGCGGAAAAAATATTTGTTTTTCAAAGTCCCAGAAAGAAGCCTGACTCAGTTACAGAAAACTTGATCTTTCTGGATTTCTATGTTTGTTGAGCTACCAGACTACACTCCAAATATCCAGAGCTGAAGTTAAGAAAATCTGATCAAGCATTAATACAGCTTTAAGACTTTAAGCTTGTTTCAAGGCATTAAAGGTGCAAATCTATGACAACATGATAATATTGCCAAAACTGACTCTAGCTTGCAAAAGCTGATGACAATAAAAACAAGAGAAGTATTAAATTATGAATCACCAACATTTTTTTAATAAAGTAAAACACTAACAGCAATGTCTGTAATTTAAGGTCAAGGAGAAGTTTCACATGCACAAAGATTACAAGACTGGCTTACATTCATGCGTATAAAAAAACCCCATCAACAAAGAAAGTATTTCTCATCCTCTGATGTTTTCAGTTCTTGTTAAAGATGCAAGGGACAGCAAATTTTAATTCATGACAAACCTTTCTTCTGTCATGTAGAAAGGAAAAGTTTATTCTTGCATAGCCCAGGTCCTAAGGTAAATGCATGTGAAAATGTATTTGCAATCAATCGGTACCCCTGCTTTTTCACTTTATTACAATGCAAATTTCAATATATAATATAAAAGTTTACCTTCCCAATAAGTTTAATTTGTCAGTGTACACTACCATACCAACTCTGCTCAAGGCTTTCTGAAGGCTTCCATTCTGGTTCTATGTATTTACCCCAACTCTTGCAGAAGGATGGCAAACACCATTTGATGAGCGAGTGTTTCACAACCTGCTTTTGTGATTACACTTAAAAAAAAAAACAATTTCAAGGTTTACCTACATTTCACAGGTGACCTTATCTTTTCCTCTGTACTATCATTACCTTTTAATACCCCATGGAAGTTATTGGGAGTCAGGGGCAATCTGAGTGTAGAAGCACAGCCAGGATGATTCCCGAAACCTTTCCAGTATTTTTTAGTGCTGGCTATAGCACAATAATCAGTCATCCACTTTCCACTGGATAACAACACCGAAAAACAGCTGCAATATTAATGCTATATAGAAAACTAATTATTTTTAACACACAATATCAAGACACTGCCTGTTCTGCAAGGCTGTACAAAGGGCAACAGATACTGAATTTAAGCGGCACTGCTCATATTTCTCATGTATAGATGGACAAGATAAGTAGCTGTTGCTATTTCACATTTGTCTTCCCCTGGCTACAAACATATGCGGTATGGGCTTTACTGCCACCAATACACAAACACCAACATATTGTCCTTCCTCAAGCCTACCATACCATCATCCAGAAATCTTAGACTTTAAAGGAGTACTGGAATAAAACACATAATCCCCAACACATATCACAAGCAATTCAGTTACTGAACATATGTTTGCCTGCAACATCAAACTGCTATAGAGCCAAACAGCAGACATAACTTAGAAATTACTTTACTTACAGGGAACCATGCCCTTTCATCTGATTTTTTTTTTTTTCAGGTAATTTCTGGCAAGGGTGAATTTTCTATTCTTATTACGGTTTCTAACGATGTATTAGAGCTCTTTAAACCCAGTGACATGCTGGAGAATGAAAATCCCACTACTCTGAAGCCTCTGAGTGCCCTTTGCACCCCCATTACTTGAAACAACTCTTCTTAGCTACTCTGACTTCCTTAGAGTTTAAGGTGTGCCCTGAAGTAATACAGGAAGTTTCCTGGGAAGCCTCAAGAACAGACACACTTAAATCTAGCACCAAACATTTTTCCAATCACCATATATTGTTAAAAACTTTTATGGGAGGGGAGAAAGTGTTACTTACCAGTAGTCCTGTTTATTGAAGTCTTCCTCTTCCTCCAGCCTACAACAGAGTCCTTACACTAAGCGTTACAGCTCCCACCTACCAGGAAGCAAAAGAATTGTCAATCAAGGTCAGAAGGGAAATATCAGCCTGTGCACTTCAATCTCAGTTACATTTCCATAGCATGGAGACCTAAACCGCATGTTAGAGCCTAGACAAACTTCATCACCAAACTGTAATGAAGAAGAAATGAAAGCAGTTGCTTGAGGCATTAAGAAGCTAGAGAGAAGCAATGGCTTGTTGACGATTTCTCTCCTTTTCCCCTGCCACAGATCTCTTAAGTAGGAGACTCTGCTAAAGACATCAGAAAGAAAAAGGCTGCTATAAACAGTTACTGGAGGCTAAATACACGCCTGAGGCATGCATCCAAATCTGTACAGTCTAAACACCAGGAAAACTGCTGAAACGTAATGGGGCATAGCAAGTTACACAGGAGTAGAACTGCATTGCTATTACAGACACTTATTAGCTTTGCTATGATAAGATGATGTACTACTAGGGAAAAAAATGTCAACCATCTGCAGTATTTAGTTATATTGGCTACTGCCCTTTTAAGACAATAGATGTAAAAAGACTTACGTTTCTCTATTAAATGCAATTTCCAGAGGAAAGACTACACAAAGGATTGATGCATATAATCTATCTTAAGTTATTTTGTCTGTACCTCTGTATCAGTAAATTCTTTAATCGTGTTATACACACAACTTTTTCTTTAAATGGTTGTGGAAAAGCACATTATACCTACCTATTTCTTCTATTGGAATTTATGAAAGCATCTGCTACATTAATCCAATCTCTGTATAGGGGGACAAAAAATTACCTACTCCCAGTCTTTGAAGAGGAGGAATGTAAAATGTGTTGACTAGAGCAAAACAGCGGGTTTAGGAATCATATGAGCTGATGCAAGACAATTTACCTGTCTAAAATGAGGACATCTGACAAAGCTGTCATAAGATTTCATACCTCTAACATGCTTTTTCCAAGTATTACAACTGCTTTATCAGAAAAATGTGGGTTTTAGTTTGAGGTAAAAGTGACAGATATCTCAGCTGCCAAACTTATTGGCATTATCACGTTTGAAACTCTATGTGGAACTCAAAGGCATAAAAAGCTTAGCTACAGACAAAAGGTTGATGTGATGATACATAAGGTGATGAGAGAAAACAAGAATGAGATCATCTTTCTATTTGAGGTTCGCCTTTCCATGGCGCTAACTTTCTTTACAAGAAAGTTTCTTTACACAATTTCTTTTTTAAATTGCCTCTTTTAGAAACTGAGAATCCAGAATTACCCACTTATCGCAACACTGGTATGAAGTTATCAAAAAAAATAAAGCTTTATCAATTTTAGCTTTATAGAGCATGTTACATGTAAGCAACCAGCAACTACAACTATTTAATAGGGGTGAAATGAGAAGCATTAGTGAATGAGAAAAACTGACTTATATGACAAAATAAATCACAGAATCGCAGAAAACATCCTGTGTGTCAAATAAAGAATCCAGAGACAAAGACAGTATGTCAGTGAAGCATTACCTATTTGAATTGACTTGAGACAGTAAGTGAGCTTGCTATGCCTAAGATGACAATACCCCATTAAGGTGGGAATTTTGAAGGAAAAGAGTCTCCTCTTTACAGATTGCCAAGGACTATTTCCTGAAGGGTATTCTCACAAGGTAATTCAAAATTAATTTTACAATTATTACAATTAAATTTCTTTTCAAAAAATAGAGTCAGGTGGCTTAAAAATTAAAAAGATGGCAACAGTCGCCAACAAAACACAAGCAGAAAAAAAAATGTGGTAAAGGAACATTAGGAAGAATACTAAATAGGGAAGTAAAGAAGCATTCAAGCATTTAGCTTGTGTAAGACCAGAATAAACACAGAAGCAGTGCTCATTCTTCTTGCCATTCAAAAAACAACCAACACCCCTAAGAAGATGAAGAAACTGCATGTGGAATTAGGCAGGGTAACTGAACAGAAGTCAAAGGTTCCCAGTTTGAAGCTAGAAGCTGGATAACTCTAAAATTTCAAAGTTGAATAAAGCATTTCTCATTAAGCATGTGGCCCAGCAGCTGAAAAAGAGCAACAAACTAAGCCCAGGGCACTAAAGATTTAATCTGCACTATGTGCTCAAAATTCTTGACCCAACTCAGTAAGTTCTATGTGAGAAACATCAGAAAATGAACAGAACACCTTCAGGCAAACACCTAACCAATGCTTGTAACAGCTACTTTAAATGCTACTCCATTCCCTACCTCCCCCTCCTCCCGCCAATAAACAATTATTTACAATAACTGAATGAGCATTTCCTTGATGATGTGTTGACCCAGGGAAACAAGCTCCTAAGGGGGAAATACTGCAGTTCTTCACCCTGACAGGCAGCACTCAGTATCTATCTTATCAAATGCTCTTTGAACACATTTGTAAACCATCAGGCTGCCAAAAGCCATTCAATAGGTATTTAACACCACAATGACTTTCCAGGATGGCAATATCACTTGCTTCTGTTAGATATCATGTTTCTGTCAAAACCAAAAAAGCACACTTAAATTCCCTTATCCACAAGTTGACCTTTCTGCCTTGGAGAATTAATACTCTGCACTGCACAGTCTCCTGTACTTTCCCTGTCACTGATATATCTCAGCATTCAAAAAATGATTTTGCTTAAGAGTGACACTTTTCCATTGACGATGATGGGCATTCTTCTCAACTCCTTTTGAGCAGCACAAGCATCTTACAACCTTCTCATTATTACCTTATTACCTAGCTCCACAGCTAGAGTTCTGATTTTTCTTAGTGACTGCCTTCACCTTCTCCCTTCTTCTCAAAATGCATATAAACTTACATACCTTTCCCCAGCTATCCTCTTCAGTTGTGTTAACACCTCTTTCTAATTGCATTCCTAAACCTTTATTTGCACAATACCAGCTGCCATCACACCCCAACCTTTACTCTTTGATTCTCACCAAAGCCTTAAGCTGCCAACTTTATTCAGTTTCTCTCTTCTGTTTTCATATACAAAAACTTCCAAGACTTGGCCATGCCACTGCCTGTTTTATTCTTTAATCAAAGTTCCCATTAAGTGGCATCACTGCATTTCTTAACTTTCCCACTTCAGTTTTCAGCCCTTTTGCACAATGTTAAACCCCCCCCATATATACACATTGATACTTGTCTAAGTATCACTATGCATTTCTGCACAGAAGTTTTCAGACAGAAGCAGTACATAAAAGTGAACTTGTGAGGCAGAATTTGCCTCTCAATATTCAAACAGAAGGTCTTAAGTTCTCTTTGAATTTTGGTTTCTTGGCTAACATTAACTTGCAATGAAGGAATCCCCATAGAGCTTTAACCTTCAAAATACTACCATGAGACAGCACCTCATTTACTTCAGTCTTTACTGGAGTTAACACAGGTTTCCATCCACATCTAATAAAAAAAAAAGTTTGTCTACGAAAGTATTTGCTCCTTAGGGTTTACCATAACTACATCAATAACTATAACATGGAGTTTTACTAGGAATGACACCACCAGAAAAGCCTGAATTGAACCAAATGCCATTTAGGATGTTAGATACCTCTGCACCAGAGAAAACTAGTATATTAAAACATTTTTGCTTTTGCTAATACCAGCAAAGTCTGTAAGATAAGCAAGCAGCGGTTTGCTTGAAAAACAGTGACTCAAGCCATCAAATATCATGTTTGAAAACACTGAAAGGAAATAATGATTCCAGCCTCTACTGATAGAAAGTCCACTACATAGGATACAATCATTAGGGAACTAAGCAAAACTTTTCACTAACTTTTCAACCAATGAAATGAATATTTCAGACCTGAAACCAGAATTAAGCATCTGGAGAGAACAGAATTAACTGAGGTGGGGAGAGATGATTCAGAGGCAAACAAAACCCAAAACATTTGAAAATGCCTCTAAATTTTTTAGAAAAATCACTACAAGGACAATTTCCCTAAAAGAATTTTCAAAAATCTGTTTTATTATTGGAAGGGCTCTCTTGGGCTTATGAAAAAAAGAATATTTTTTTTTTCTTCAGTTAGAACAGCAGCATTAGCTATTGCAGTGCTGCAGAGAGCAAACATAATGAGACAAGAAATGACAGTGCTTAATCTGTCCCAAATGCAAATTCTAACTAAACTTATAAATTCTAATTTGCATCTGCAGCAAGCTAAGCAAAGGGACAACAGCAGTTACAATTTTTTAGCTGACGTTCACCTGGCCACCATGATCACATATCCCCAGCATCTTAGAAAGATGAAGTAAAGCGATTACAGGATTCAAAACAGTTTGAGTGTATGTAACAAACACTCTACATTGCTAGCAAATAATCAGCATGATTCAAGTGCAGATCTAAGACACTTTCATACACTTCCACAGATACTTCATGAAACAATTCTCCCCTCTGTTAGAAAAATGTGTTTTAAGATCACATATTAATAAATAGAGCTGCTGCCAGGAAATATTCTTACTGTGAAAGGAACAGGAGAAATGCTGTAAGGAAGAAAGCAAGCCAAGAAAAGCAGCAGCGTAGGGAAAGCAATTTCTTGGATTATCTGAAAGAAATGGTCAATTATAGATCCAAGACAAGAGAAAGGAAGAACCAGAGACAGGATGGTTAACTTAGCACCATTCAACTTGAAAAGCAAACACACGTTTTCATCTAGACACTGTGGTCCTATTACAGGACTGCTAAAATTAAAAGATCATAAACATTTATTTTTTTTTTCCAGTTCATTTAGTACACTTACCAGCATTTGCTGTATAGAGAATTTCATGGATGGGTCAGTTGTACTTCCTCTCTAAAGTGCTCTGAAGGGAGCTCAAGTGCATCCTCCTCCTCAATCTTTGAAGTGTTTACCTGTACCACCAGCTTCAAAAGTAAAAGGCAACAGGCAGGCAATGCAGAGACAGGAACGAGGCTGAGTACAATATATTATTCCAAAAATATTTTAGTGTTGTCCTTTCTCTCTTTTTTTTTTTTAAACTGAGACTTTAGATACTATTTAGAGATACTATTTAAAATTGACATTTTAGAATTAAGTCAGCAATATATCAGTTGACAAGAACCTAAAAACAGGTAATTTGAAATCATATGCATTGTATACACAAATACATAAACCAGAGGATTCTTCAGGAAACAAAATTATTGGTGTGCTAAAACAAAAAGCAATTTGAAAACTCCCAAAATTAGATAAAACAGAAGCAATATTGGGTACTAAGAAGTAATGGGAGCACATTACAATAGGAATATTGATGAATGTGGACTTATGAAAAATAATTATGTCTGTATGAACATATCAGAGTAAGAAGAATTCAAACAGTGGTGCAAATACTACAGGTGAAAACTAAGACTAGCAAAGTTTTGCCCACAATGAAGGGAAAGAAAGGGGGGGGGGAGGGAGAAAAAAGTATTTAATGGACAAGAAGTGAGATTATTCAACATTCATATCAAATACTTTGTATTCCAAAAGTAACTAGAAGAGATAATGCTACCCTGCAGTCTGTCACAAATATTAATAATTTCCAAAACCCCAAACTTAAATCTGCAGGATGAAATGTTTTACACAAAGACTAAAAAGAACTGGCAAGGAGCCAATTTTGAGTACTTCTGTTTCTATTACTCATCTTTATGTTAAAAGGACAAGAGTACTGCAAAAGCATGAGAATGAGGTTGCTTCTGAGCTGATGACTGCAGCTAAGGAAATTTCCACCAAGCACTTGTTTTTTCACACTATATATTTTAGATCTGACAACCTAACAAAAGTAACCTGCTTCTTATAAGACCTGGAGCTTAGAGAAAATAGGAAAAATAAGATTTAAAACAATAAAAGTCAAACTGGCAGACAGGCTGCACAATACTAGAGGATCTAAATATGACTACACAAGAGCAAAATATTGGGAAACAACTCAATTTAGTCTCCATCTCTTCTCTATAACGAAGAGATAGAAAGAACAAGGTAGTGGTTGTTCCTTCTACCTTCTGCAATTGGTGGTCTGTTTTGTGGATTTGTAGATTTATTTTTTTTTTTAATTAAAAAAGGTTTTTAAGTCAAGGTTTTTTATTTTTTTTAAATTTTCATGAATAAAATCTAAAAAACAGATTTAAGCTTTTCCCTTTTTTTTTTTTTTTTTTTTTCCCTTGGCCATGAAAGATTAGAAACAGAAGACGTAAAACTTATCCTGCACTTTCACATGCAGTTAACAAGGAGCAATTATGTGGCATAATATTGAAGGGGGAACATTTCATAGTTTCTGGCGAAATACAGCACAGAATAAAGTAGATGTCTTAACTAGAAGGGAAAGGTCTTTATTAGGGAGAACGGCAACCTTGTCCCCAATATGTTAACCCTAAAGCAGAATTAAGTGAAATGTAAGAATATAAAGCTTTCTCTACTAGCTGAGAAAGTCAACATAAATGTTACTATGTAAAAGAAAGTGACTACGGGCAGAAAACTAACAGATAAAATGAAACAAAAAACTAAAGGAGAATGACAGTTTCCAACACCTTTGTTGACTAATGCACATGAAAACCACCAACAATGTAACATGGACCATACTAATCTCATATTTGCTACAACAGAAGCTTCAGAAGTGAAACCTACAGTGCACCAATACCATAATTTGAATTGAATTCTCACTCATGAGTCAACACCTGTTTTTCAGACAAAAAGGCTGGAAACATGGAAAGAGAAAAACTCAGTATCCTCTGCAGAAAAGCTTTAACCCTGTGTGCATCAGAACCCCAAAAATCTCTCCCTTATGAATGTCTAGAAAGTGAAGCAGGGGCAGTTTTCAACATCTTCCCCGATTCTTAAATTCTTGATCCATCACTATCTTCATAATGCTATTCCCTCTTTGTAAGTGTTATTTCCTGGTTTATAGATCAAAAATTGAAAACTGAGATGCGGTTGAACTGCTGTGTGGCCAGGGCCTCTGGTGGATCAGGTGAGAAAGTTGACTCAGGCAGCAGTCATCTACACAAGGTTCACTGCAGAACAGTAAGAACTGCAAGCATCAAGGTATCTTCTAAAGCCATGTACAGCAGAAGTTTCAATCATTTTATCTTTTTTCAGATATTAAGAACCACAATCTTTGTGGTCTACATCTATGACCTTTTGCACAAAAGAAAGAAAACTGTATGACATGACTATGAAATACTTGAAGTTTTCACAGATAAAACATCTGAACTTTTGTATTCCTTTTGCCAAGTCTTAATGAAGTAGGGAAGGCAACCGCTTATTATGCTTGGAAGAAAATAATT
The DNA here is from genome assembly GCF_033783945.1 of Neopsephotus bourkii. Taxonomy (NCBI): domain Eukaryota; kingdom Metazoa; phylum Chordata; class Aves; order Psittaciformes; family Psittacidae; genus Neopsephotus; species Neopsephotus bourkii. Next base: position 6,923,245 of record NW_026901776.1, on the reverse strand, counting down.
CTACCATCATCTTCAGGGATGGAGATCAACCCCTGTGTTCACACAAACAGAGCATTGACACTTGCAAAGCATGGCTCTTGCACAGACCTCTGTACCACCTGCAGATCTGCTACCATGGAGAGAGTAGTGGCTGCAGGTCTGTCCCCCTCAGTAGTTTGACATGGCTCTATTAGTTTGATATGGCTGCAGTAGTTTGACAATGGCTGTCAGTAGTTTCTGCAAATGGTTGCACTTGGTAATTGCATCCTGTTCATCCTCTCCCAACCTGACCAAAGGGAGCAAAGCAGGTCTGCAAGGGGAAGAGCCATGATAGTGCTCTGGAGAACTTTGTGATCCCCTTGGATCCAGCAAAACCATTGATTGCCGAAAAGTCACACTCAGAAATGCTTCTCTGCGAGTTATGATTATAACATGATCACATGCCATGTGAAGCTTTAATGATAAATGTCTAAATACAAAATATACACAGTTACTTCCTCAAAAACTAACTGAAAGTGATGCTGGGTTTCTTGGGGCTTTTTTATTCCAAAGAAAATTCCCTTTTAAGGGACTTACCTTCTCCAGTGCCAATGAATCCACAAGCTCAAGACTGATGGAAGCCAGGGACTGCAGAGCTGATAGACTTAATCCACCTGCTAAAAAGGATCATGCTGGAGCTGGTAAGAACCACTGGCTGCAAAGTCCAAATCTAATTCACTTAACTCAGTGTGACATCCCTAGAAAACTTTATTGTCTAGCTTCTTGGCCAGTTGAGTCATATAAGCAATCTGAAACCAACAGCCTGAGGTGACAGCAATCCTTAAGGGGGCACAAGAAATGCCAGACCAACACATTGCTCCCCAAAGGCACTCTCATAAGCAAGCAGAAAGAATATTCCACATCAAGCTATACTGCAGAATTAAAACACATCTCAGTCAGCAATTACAGCTACTGTAAACCAGAAAAAGAACTGCAAGGCTGAAAATCAGCTTCACACAGAAGCTGGCACAAAACTTATTTGCACTGGTTTTGCCCCATGCTGACAAGACCACAGCCACAATCTGGACATACAAACCAGTACTGCAAGTCTGTCTCTCATTTCAGAACAACTAAAACATCACCATCGTTTCAGGAATTCAGAAACACTGCGTAAATAAAGCCCGCTGTACTCATACAGTCTCAGTACAACCTTGTACATCAGAACAAAACTGTTTTAAAGCAAGTCCCTCTTGCAGCAAGTGTGTTAATATCACAGGCAGACATCATACGCTGTTTCACATACTGCAAAAAAAAGACCTAATATAACCCAAAACTGAGGGTACAAGATATTTTCCCCTCACGGTGGATGTCCAGCTCCTCTCTCTACACAGACAAAACCTCATCAGGACCCCACACAAGACCTCTGCCTCATAGGAAATCTTCTCTTCAGTTTTAACCATCCTCTTATCAATAGGACAGAAATACACCTTTAGCTCTAATACTGCTTCTCTGACTGCACACTCCACTGCTATCTTCTGATTTATACTCAGGGTATTGTCAGTAAAATAGCTTTTTCAGGGTCTCCATATGCCCACAACAACTTCTCCTTTCAGTAATCCTGTTCATCAACATTGAACAGCATCTGAGGGCTGCCAAGGCTTGCTTAAGTGTATTTTCTCTCTGCCTCACTGCAACGTCTTCATCAGAAATCATCATCACTTCAAAACAGTCAACAATATTGGGATATTACATCCAGACATCACTCTTTCTTACAGTTTATTTATTTACTGCAAACTTGCTTTCATCACCAGTTTAGTATGCTAGGCTGTATACTGCCTTAAACAACAGTATTAAGGTTCACCAAACATCACACAGTTCTCACATGTAAGAGCTCTCAAGTTACCAGGGTCCAACCACCACGTATTTTCAACATGGCATAGGGAAGCACAGAGTCAACATTTCATCCTGAAAGGAAGACTGCCTTCCATGCACAGTTTTTAAAGAACTGTCAAGTTCTAATTTAAAAAATAAATAAATTAAAAAAAATGAAGCTTTTGCTTATTCAAATGGCTATCACCGTAACAACCAACCTCCTCAAAACTGTCATGAAATACCATCTTCAGAGCACTGTATGAAGTAGGAAGGCAATAACTGAAGTGAGAAGCTGAAGGTATATGTTAGAGATATGTATTTTTCAAAAAATAAGCCTATATTATGCATAAATACCCACAGCTGTTACATCACAGATGAAGCCTGCTGGATGATCTCTGCAGGATTGGTTTGTAGGGAGCCATTATACAGAGCCGGATGACACGAGCGGGGTACAAGGAAGAAACTGTACACATAATTCTTAACACCAAGATGCTTCAGGCATTTCTGTCAAGGTTTGTTTTTTAGAAAATGTGTTTACATTAAAAACAGGCAACTTCTTGGCATTTGGGATTTTTAAGTTATCTTCCTATGACAAACAAACATACAGCCAAAACACCACCTTCCTGCAAACTACCCTTATTTTGGGCTAAATTTCTCTCCTTCACAGTACTTCCTGCAACATTCCCTTACGCATTCCACAAAGACCCTCACTAGTAGTCAAACACTAGTAATTTCAAAGGGATGGTGCAGACAAGCCAGCTTCAGACATGTGTACCAATAAACAGCTTTTCAAGGTAGGCCACACAGCCTCTGTTTGATAGCCTAAGATCTCCTTCTTTAAAACAAAAGACCAAAAAACCAAAAGCATCAAACCCAAACCAATGCTGTCCAGACTAGAATGAGAGTTACACCTAGCACCACCCAGAGCAGAAGTTCTCAGGCATCCACATCACATCCTCAAAGTGGTACTGCAGAGCTGGACAGCAGCTGAAATAGCCCTTCCATTTACTCATCAGCTGTTCAGAGCAGATCCACAGGATGAAGCAAGGAGCGAGGTGAGGTGACCACTGAGGTGTGGGCATGCTCAGGAAGATAACCAGAAGAGGGGACTGATTTGATGCAGTGCAGCTGGGAAAGACAGTTAAGTGCAGGCACAGTAGATGTTCTAGAAAGATGAAGGAGTAAGAAGACTGTACACAGCTGACTAGCACTGGACAAAAATCAGAAGTGGAAAGAAACCTTTTGCATGCAAACTTTTATTTAGAATTACTGAGAAATGACTTCCTCCAAGACACCACATTGAAAAGTTCATTCTCGTTCATGCGACTATTCCAGGACTGCAAAATAACCTTATAAACTATCCATCAGGTACCAAACAAATTGAATAGGCTCCCATTTCTTCATAGATGAACAGAAGTACCTGTATTAAACTGCTCTGTTGCAGAGTAGACAACTGTATAGAAAATTCAAAATAGACATCACATTCTGTTAGGTAATTCTAACCTCTTTTGAAAATCTTGATCAAGTTGCTTTGAAATCAGACACTTCACTTTTAAGATGCTCCTAACGTATAGCACCAAAAGAAAGAAACCCATATGGTTGCTTTCAGGTTTGTCATTTGGTATTTTTCAGACTCATTCCTAAGCATCCAACAATCAAGGTCATCATTACATAATGTTGTTTATTTATGAAGCAGATCAAAAGGATGTGGCTCCCCTTCTGGCTTAGTCTCGCTGTATGTCGAAATGCAAGACAAGGGCTATACCCCAGGTACGACTGTATGCAAACATACAAGAAAAACAGCAGAATTTATTGCATCCTTACACGGATTACCTAGATAGCTTAGTAAATACAGGCAGGCAGTGACCCGATTCTTACGCTGTTCTCAGCCACCTTCCAGTTGCTCTGTAAGTCAAAATAGCAATAAAACAAATAAAACCAACTTAAAAATCTCCCACAGAGTGGTTGTCAAGCACACTGCAATTGAAGAATAGCACTAAGAGAACATGAGCCTTATTAATGATACTCATTAATAGGTATTGCTTCAAGATACACTTATTTCCAAGTAGTAACTTTATTCAGATACAAACATCTTGCCAAAGGAAATGAGTCACTCTACAACACTGTAAGTTCCTGACACTCAGAAATCATACCTTTCACTGTAGGTTAAACCATTCACCATCTCCATGCTCCAGCCACTGCCACCACTCCTTACAATGCATTCTTCAGATATCATTTTGTCATCTCCTCATTTCTGATCTATTAACAACAGAACTAAGAAACAGGGAAAGAAGAGAGTCATGTGTTGACTCCTAAATGCAAGCAACTGCTTTGAGTAGCAAGCTTTTCAGAGGAGGTAGAAGGCTGAACAATACAGGATATCAAGTAATGAAAGCCCTGCATGTTTCCCTTAACAACAGCCAATATAACCCCTATCAGGATCACATCTAAGCATCCCTACTGATGTCTATTCTCATTTCACTATAGCTGAAAAGTATTTTTTTACATACTCAGATAAAGAATCAAAACACAGAAAGAGACATCCACAGAATAGATGCAGGGGTTCTGCCACCTAGTGGCATCTAGAGCCTCAAATTATCATTTCTACCATATTATTACATTTCCCCTCTCCTCCCCCGCAACTGGAAGGATTTGACACAGAACAGAGAACAAAGTTTTACTAGCATTGAAATTATCAGTCCTGGTTTCCTGTGTCTTCATATCAGAATTGTATTCTGTAGCATCCAAGATAATGAGAGTTTCACTTGAAGCTTTTCTAGCTATTTAGGGAGTCATAGCGTATTTCTCTTCACCTCTCCTCCAGCTCTAGTAGATTCTCTGCTACCATATATTGATTTCATGCTGTATAGTCTCTTTCATAGGCAGCTTCCCATTTTCAGCACTTAGCGTATAATATCATCATTAAAGCCCCTATCCGTTTGTCATAACTGCCAGAATCTGATAAAACTCAAAAGCAACCTTAGGCAGGAAAGGGGGAAAAGCAGAGACTGAGAGACAAGAACAGCAGAATGACAAAAGCCTTGTTTCCTAATGACACTGTCTACATGAAAGTTTGTCAATAAAGAATCTTTGTTGGCCCCAGCTGCTCAAGGGATTCCCCTGCCCAGTTCACAGCATGGACCCACAGCATGGCATGCCAAGGCAACAGGGACAGGGTCACAGAAGAGTACAGAGGCAGGAACTCCTTCAGGCGAGCAGCTAGCAGAAACCCCTCTTTTTGCCAGGCCATAAACTCAAACACCCCCTTTCCCACTTGGGATTCAAAACCAGAAGCAGTTTAATGCCTAAACTAGGTCAGCCTTTGTTTACACAAAACACAGATGAGAAAGGAAGTATCACTCACTCAACTTGGACTGGCCAAAATTACCTTCCCACAAAACACAGTGCAGCATACTGCATCTTTCCTTTTTTCTTTTTAAGAAACAAAACTGTACCAAAGCCACATTCCAAGAACACATCTCACACAGACATAGTCAAGTAACAAACGACTCTTATCCATGTAAGGCATATGTTTCCTCCATGCAGTATTGACAGTGTTAATTTGAAGTGATCTCATATTCTTACCAGGCTATAGCCTCACAGATGCTTCAGGTTCCAGCCCCCTTTTGTCAGCTTTTGTAACCCTGGTAAGCCAGGAGCACTTCTGGGCTACACTTACTACAGACTTCTCAGTGAATAACAGACAGGTTTGGATATTTCAGTTTTGTTTGTTTTGGTGGACTGTTCACTTTTTGGTTTTTTTTTTCTTCTGGATTGAAACAACCACAAAACAAAACCAACTGAACACACAAATGTCAAAAAGTAAGCGAGATCACAAGCATTATACAGCTGTAAGTCCTACCTTTCTGACATTTTTCCTTTGCCTTCTCAAGATTTTTTCCTCCAATCCATAGCAATCCCTGCACTCTCCCCAGAGTTCCTGAGCTGCAGCCTATGGCAACTTTCCCCCTTAAAAGTCGTGGGAAGCAGTGGTAAGAAAAAAGATAATGCCACAGAAGAGCCAGTACTGCAGAGCTAGCCATGATTCAGATCTGTGCTGGGCTCCTGGGGGGTGGGAATATATATACATATAAATTTTAAAAAGGCATATTTCAGCAAGCTTCATTTCTTGCTGTGTATTTCACAGATTTGGATTTCAGCTTTGTAAGGTACAGACTTAAAACAAGCATGTAAGAACTACCACTCTGATGAAGGGGTGCACATGCACTTTGATGTGAAACCATGTTTGACCACTCAGTGACTCCATGATGAGTTTTGCGGATTGCAGATGTAAAGAGAGACTAGATTTCTGCTAGAAAGGAAAGCTCTTTTCCTTGTCAACAAGCTAGTAGCTTTCATAGCAATAGCCCCTGGGATTAATAAGCAAAACAGAGATTGCTGGAATAAAGGTGTTGGCAAAGCAATACTTCAAACTGTAGGACTGTGTGTAAATGCCAGGCAAAGATTGCTTCTCTCTGCAGCCTCCTGGACCAAACCAACAGTGGCTCAGCACAGAAAGCTTTCCTACAGGGACTGTTCAAACTCTAGTCTGTACGTAGAAAGCTATTCACATAACATAACAGTATCATTCAAAAGAAGTTAGGGATGTGTTATCATGAAGATACAGCTTTATCTCAGTTTTCAGGTTTCATTTAATCTCAATTCATGTTGGTACTGAACAGCTCTGTCAAAACTCAGCTGCAACTTAAGGAACTTGCAGAGTACCATAGCAAACCACAGTCCTTTATGCAGGACAGTCCTCATAAGGGATTGTTAATTAGAGCTCAACCAGAGTCTTCCTTTACACCTTATTTGAACAAGTAGCTTGCGCAGCCAGCCAGTAAGCTGTTTTCAGGCAGTATTACCCATTTATATGATACTCCTGTAGACCTGGTTCAGAAAACCCACTACAGAGTTAGAGTTTTCAAAACTACTAAGGAAGCACTTAAAAATATCTTGATGAAGTTAAAATAATTTTATGCAGTAATGAAAGAATTCTAAACTGGAACAAAACATGCTGAGAAGGGCAGCAGTTTCCTTCTCATTTCTATGAATCTCTGGAACTCTGCCTCAGACTTGTTCATTAGATGTTATGCATTATATGCTTTGTAAGAGATGCAGACCTGTCAGTGAATCAATCAGTTCACCTGTTTCTTTCTAATGAACAGAGCTCTGCTATCCAGATATGGGCCAACGAGTCAGGAACAAACTCCCATCCACCCTCAGTTGCTTGTATGCTCTCCCAAAATTCCACCTTCCTGAAGTGCTTGATTTCTTGCTCAACACAACTAATGTCACACAACAGACAGCACTAGCAGGCTGATCTGTTTAAGCAATTTAACTCTCCAACACTAGGAAGAGGTGTCTGTGGAAAAAAAAAATAAAGAAAAAGGTATTTCTTTCTTATTTCGTCACACATACACACTCCAGTTTGATCTTGCTTGGCTCACCTGGTGTTTTCAGCTCCTAGGAAAGGCAGGATGAGGAGTCGTGCCTTACTCTGCTTGCATTCATGACTTCTTGTGGTTGCTAGCACCTTGTTCAGGGAGAGATCCAGTTCAAGATGACAGGCAGCATTTGGCTCCTACTACCTAGCTCTAGCAAGGGAGTTCCAGGCTCAAGCTGTTTGTCTGTCTACCCAGTTTCCCTACTCTGCAGGACATCAAAGCCCCACCAGAAGCTATCCAGTTACTGCTGGAAGCAGAAAGCAGTGGCTTGCACACAGAGGGCGGGTAAGGACTGGCTGCTTTGAGCAGCGTCACAGACAGGTGTATGCTCTAACTCTATGGCCGGTGTGGCAGTATGAAGTGCAAGACTTCTGAAAAGCAGCAGCACTGAGATTAGTATTTTAGTGTATCACATGTGATCTATCCCACACTGCCCACAAACTGTAATAACACAGCACTTAGAAAATTTTATCAGGTATTTTATTTTACATCATGTTTTCTATCCATCATTCCAGTATAGTATATCAGTCACAAGCTTATTGGACAGTTTTTGACATTTGAAGTAGTCTTCAGAAGAAATCAGGTCGGCTTTTTAAAAATACAGTGTTTTTACTTGAGTTGTAAAATCATGATAACTAATATTCTAACCTGGCTTCTAAAAATGTACAGGAGACTAGGAACGTGTTCCAAACACTCAAAGTAATGAATACATATTACAGAAAGACCCAAAGCAGAAGGATGAATAATAATAATAATAATGATAAAGTTACTTTTGGCATTACTGTGCCCCTTTTTCACTTCTACAAGAAGCCTGCAATGACAACTGAGAATCAAAAAACCAAACCATCAGACCTACACATGTAGGTGTGCCAAAGAGCTGGAAGCCCAGCTCAGATGGTTAGAATGTCAGGCATTTCCTCTGCTGCTGTATGTGACTGCATCTCCTATCCAGAGGTCAAAAGCAGATTTGAGTTTCCAGTTTCGGGGCTTTGGGTGTTTTTTCTTTGTTTGTTTTAAATCAAGAGTGTTTTCTTTGCCCTTCTAAAGTTATATGTTAAAGTCAAACATGTTTAACATTTAACATATTAGTGCATTCATTTATAGAAGCTGTGATTCTGGCATATGTATCTGACAAGTCATTTAAATTCTAGCACCTTAAATTATGTAGACTGGTTTGTCACTATGACAACAATTTTTTACATGTCTCCAGAACAAAGTTGATATATGAAAGTACTATTTGTTCTCTTCCTAACTGAAGCTAAGAGCTAGTGAAAGCTTTACCTCTTCCAGACAGAAAGGCAGAATTTGCATCTTTTAGCACATTTGATTCTAGATAAGCTATTTAACGTACATCATACAAGTTGATTGATGAATGAGGAAGGCAGTTCCTCTACATTTGCGCAGAGGAATCCTTTATCAGTAACTAGAAGCAGAAACATCTGTCCCAAACATATTAGCAGCAAACACAGATGCTCCAGTGTCTGGAGACCAGTCATTTTGTTTTTAAGTATCCACAGAGTACACACGCACACATCACCAACACTCAGGATCATCATGTAAGTATACTGGCCAGAGTACCGTCTCACTGCAGTACCACCAAGCAAAGTGCAACCAAGTCCTGAAAGCCCATTTACAACTAGATAGCTTCCATACACTTGAACAGACATTTGGACTTACTTATACTGTGAGCTGCACCCCTGCTAATATGCTGACATAGAGAAAAAAAATTCTTCTCACAGGTCTTTGTAAGAGGAACTTATGAAGAAAAGTTTTATGCAGAGGCTTGTCTGGGGGGCTGGGAGGTGCAATCAAGCAATACCTCCCCATATGGAGCCTAGAAGGGTACAGTAACAGGTAAACAGGAACAATAAGCTCAGAACAGAACTTCCTGCCTAGATCATTAAATCAGGCTGTACTGAAGCAGTCAAGGCTACAGAACAGCCCAAAATGGTTTTGGACACACACACACACTCCCCTCTTAGAAAACAGGAAAGGCAGACAGTGGATTTGTCACATAGTATCAGACAGATCTAATGCTACTGAATCAAGGTGCACCCATAATCTGGAAAGCAACCTTAGTAATGTAAAGTCCCCTTTAAAAAAAAATCCACCCAACCCCATAGGAAGATGAGAAGTAGTTAACCACACATATGAAGAGATTTGGATGTGATTTTCATTTGTTATAGTAGTAGTGCTCTTTTCCAAAGGTGGTCATCTATCAGAAAAATAATCATACCAAGTAACAGTAAAAGGGCAGTTTCCTAGAGGTACCTCACGGCTAGATCTGATGAGCTATATCCTAGGGTAATGTTTGGACTTTATGATCTTAAAGTAATGTCTGTCCTCTGACCACTGTCCTCGAACAGGCAGGGGTCACCAGCATCGAGGCCACATTGCTGAAACTGCAGCTGCGCTGGGCAGGGCACATCTCTAGAATGAAGGATCACCGCCTCCCCAAGATCGTGTTTTACGGTGAACTTGCCACTGGTAGCCGCAAGAGAGGTGCCCCAAAGAAGACATACAAGGACTCCCTGAAACAATACCTTAGCCTTGGCCATATTGACTACCATCAGTGGTCCACCTTGGCCTCCAATCGGGAGACTTGGAGGCACACCATACATAATGCCGCTGACTCCTTTGAGAGTTCACGAAGAACTAGTCTCGAGGAGAAAAGACAACGCAGGAAGAATCGCGCCCCACCTGTTCCACCCAAGGAGACCTTCTGCTGTGCTTTTTGTAGCCGGATTTGCCTATCCCACATTGGCCTTCTTAGTCATCAGCGCGCTTGTAGTAAGCGTGGGTAAATGCCCTTCCCAAATCTTCGTTCGCGAAGTCAAGCCATGATGATGATGATGATGATCTTAAAGGTCATTTACAACCTTGCTGATTCTGCAATTCACTTAACACAGCATGAAACTTTGCCATTTGTAGGAAATAAAATGGTCCCAGACTAAATATTCCATTCCTCAGGTTGTTGGAAGCAGATTAACAGCAACGAGATGAAGGAAGTCAAACAGAAGCAGGTCAAGTCTTCTACTTGAAATGATTCACAATGTATACTAAAACAGACTAACCAATGGAGCAAAGGGTTGTGGGAGGGCAATACACAGCCTCAGCACCAATCTAGGACAGTATCCAACTTAGAAGTCTTTGATACACTTCTGAACGTAGGAACAAACTAGAGGCTCTTTCCCTCAGTGGTGCAGATCAGCACCACTGCTGGCAGCAATGCTGAGCAGAACCTTGCACTGAAGATGATGGGGACACGAGCTCAGCTAGACCCTAAATGTTTAACCAGCTATTAAAACACCCCTACATTTACCAGCAGAGAAAAACCAACAAAACCAGCAAAAACGCATGTCAAGTCCCATATTAGACAAGTTAACGCACAGAACACTGGTTGGTTGGTTTGGGTTGTTTTTTCGGGTTTTTTTTTTTTTTGGGGGGGGGGGTTAATTACAAGCAACCAACATGTTTGGTCAGCAAATAATTTTGGTTTTCTTATCATGACAATATCAATTCCATTGCAATCATTAATGATTTTGCTTTCTTATGGAACAAATTTTTAATATCTATACTATAGATATATTGATCTATATCATAAGGATATCTATACTATAGATAGGACATCTACTACTGTATTAATTAGCAAGTGCTTTTGTATAGAGGAGAGAAATGTTTCATCTTTTAATAGTGAACACAGCCAAAGAACAGTCTCACACACATTTTTTGAATGTTTTAAGTTGGACTGAGTTAGTGCTTGCGCATCTTGAAAAGGGTACTGTTGTTACAGCTATATGAATATTCTTGTTCTACTTAAAAGCTTATTAAGCATCCTATATGCAGCCCGTCCCAAAGTACAACCAAAGAAAGTTTTCAAGAAACACTACTCTTTCTCCTTTCCCCTTCCAACTTCCATCCTCTGCATGGGATAACACAACCAAACCAGTTTCTCTAAAACCTAACTGGTTCAAAGGATCTTGCTTCAACTGTAATCTCCATCCATCCATCTTCAAGACGAACATTTTGCTGGTAATGCTTCATTCTAGTCCACAGAAAAACTAGTCTGATGCTGTGGAAGCTGTGTGGTGTTTGTTCTATTTAGAAAACAGCAACAATGCTTCACAAAATAATTCAAGGCCTAAATTTGCAGGCAAATAAATAAAATAATTTGTCACCATGCTATATAACTATTTATGATTACAAAATGTTGGTACAATAGTCTTTTTTATAAGAGAAAACTGTGAAGTTACTGGAGAGGATTTAAAAAAAAAAAGCTTTATTTTCCAATGAATTGTTCCTCATTATTTAGATATAGCCATTCTATTAAAATTATCATATTGACCAGTATGTCACTAGTACCACTATGGATACATTCATCCAACACCAGTTATCTCTGTCAGCATCAATGCTACATATACCCAAACAAGACTTGCCCTATCAAAACAAGACCTGTGATCCAGCACACAAGTGCCAGAGGAATATAGCTTCCTGCTGACATGCAACATTAGCCTAATATTTACACACCATTCAATTCAGATCTTTGCTCAGGTCTCTTCTGTCACGTGCAGATAACTTTTGATCCTTTACATCAATGCTGCATCGAGCAGCGTTTTCCTCAAAGTCACCTGCTCCATTTTTTCTCCCCAACCTTAACAGAAGTTAAGGTCAAGCATTCATTAAAACCTGTAACTTGCCACTGCAGTTAAAGCGGACATATTTCAGCACAGCCTACTTGCCAACAGGGAAGAGAGCATTTGGAAGGCACTGAATTTCCCCAAAAGCAAGATTGTATCAGCTATAAGAGGTCTTGTTTCTTTGCCTTCTCTTACAGAGGCTCCAGGTACAAGTAACCTTGTATTCAGTTTCAGATGAATGCAGGTGAGCATTTGAAACAGAAAAACACAATAATGCTCCTTTGTCTCTAGAACAACCACATTTTGACCATTAACATCTGATGGCTAGCTCTGTAGGATGCATTTGTCATACAGTCCTACCCCAAAACCTACAGTTAAGGCTGCGCTTCTGTCCACAACAACCTCTGAAACGGCAAGTCTAGAGGAAACTGAAGTGTCACAAATTGAAAATCCAGTACCCTCTTCATAAGTGTTACATACCCAAGAGATTTGGATGCAGAGGGAAAGTCAAGGGTGGCATCTGCACAGCAGCTCACATGAGCAAGTGCAGCACAGAAACACATTAAGCTCAGTTACAGCACAGTAGAAACATCACACATTAGCATAAAATGGCAAGGAAAAAAAAAAAAAAGAAGTGTGAAGATAGTGTAAATTACAATCCTAGGTGATTTCTGTGATGCTAACACTTCAAGGTTGGGGGTTTTTAGCCAGCTACTCCATTTGGGGTTCTTGGTTCAATCTTCCCACCTAACAGTTTCTGCAATGCTGTTTTCCCCCATTAATACAAATACAGCATTATTCGTCATCTAATTAAGCCTAAAATTAGGTATGCAGCCACATCAATGCAGAAATATGAAAGTCATATGTTATTCAATATGTTCCTGAAACTTCTGCAAAGTTCTTACCTTTAGATGGAAAATTCACGGCACACATGTTCTCTGTGCAAGAGCTCATCTTAGAAACAGGAAATGCTAAGAGAGCCAATACATTAGAAAAAGATCATACTTCTCTGATCAGGGAACAGCACTCTGAGGAGCTGGAGTCAAAAAAGTGACAAGTCTTGCAAATTTAACACCTCTCTTATGCTGTGAAGGCAATTGCACTGCCGGATGTGCCACTGTCACAAAACCCTCTCTCATCAACTAACAAGCAAGTTGCTCAATATTGTTTTTTTTTTTAAGATTTCTTTGTAGATTCCAGTTTACAACAGAAATTCCTGATCTGTAGTATTTCCACGTCAAATATTTTCTCCTCCTGTACCTATGCATTCAGAAACAAAGCCAGAAAGCTATGCTGCTATTTTCCTATGTTTCATGTGAAATTCTGACTTCGAATATATTTACTTGGCTCTCATAAGCATGTTCAAGAGTAAAACCTGGACCTCTGCCACAACCACATTCCTATTGCGAGTACATGCCAACCTTCAAACTTCAGTTATTTGAGCAAAAACATACGTTAATTGTTATGCAAGAGGAGTGGAAAGTATATCAGACTAAGCACATTTGAAAGTTTAACAAAATCAGACTTCATCCCAAACAAGCATTCAGAATAAAATTACCTTCTCATATTTGTTATTCCAGGACTGGTCTAACAGGTATTGCAACATTTGCCAGCATAAAGTTATTCAGTTACATGTAAAAAATAATGGAATGCAAGGAGTATGTTGCAATAAGCCAGCTTAATGGATGCCAGCAACTTAAGAGGCCTTTTCCTTTCACCTATGAAGGACAGCTGTGAATAGCTTGGAAAGGCACAAGCCAGGTAATTAAGAAGCAACTCTTAAAACAAGTTTCGATAACTTCGTATCAGTAGCAGGGTTTACATGCAGCCAGAATGGTGAAGGGTGTCTACCTGGGGTGTATTAGAAGGGGGGTGGTTAGTAGGTCGAGAGAGGTCCTCCTTCCCCTCTACTCTGCCCTGGTGAGACCTCATCTGGAATATTGTGTCCAGTTCTGGGCTCCTCAGTTTAAGAAGGACAGGGACCTGCTGGAGAGAGTCCAGCGCAGGGCAACTAAGATGATTAAGGGAGTGGAGCATCTCCCTTATGAGGAAAGACTGAGGGAGCTGGGTCTCTATAGTTTGGAGAAGAGGAGATTGAGGGGTGACCTTATTAGTGTATATAAATATATAAAGGGGGAGTGTCACGAGGATGGAGCCAGGCTCTTCTCAGTGGCAAACAATGATAGGACAAGGGGAAATGGGTACAAAGTGGAACACAAGAGGTTCCACTTAAACTTGAGAAGAAACTTCTTCTCAGTGAGGGTGACAGAACACTGGAACAGGCTGCCCAGGGAGGTTGTGGAGTCTCCTTCTCTGGAGACATTCAAAACCCGACTGGACACGTTCCTGTGTAACCGTATCTAGGTGTTCCTGCTCCGGCAGGGGGATTGGACTAGATGATCTTTTGAGGTCCCTTCCAATCTCTAACATACTGTGATACTGTGTGTGATACCTACAGCAGTAAGTGTATCTTTTACCAAAAAAGATAAAAATTTTTATTCTTTACTTTTATTCTTCACATATGTTCTGTATAAAGACTAGGCTTAACTTTGACATGGAACATGCTTATGTTCTTGGTAGAGTATGAACCAACAAAGTCAATTAGTATCTCCTCTTAGACCTCAAGTGTACATTGAGAGAATTTGAAAGAGAAAGCCACCATCTTTGCTATGACAGGTGGCACTTGCGCTTCTCTGTAGTGCTCAGTAACACCTTTGTATGCCACACCAGTACCTGGTATTACCAAAATGCACACTGCTGCCAAATTAAAGAAGCAAGCTAGTAGAAGCACGCATTCTTTCAAAGAATCTACAGACTGAAGTTAGCAAATCCAGTTGAAAAGATCCCAACCTGGAGTACAGCCCACCTAGTGAGAGACTGGATGCCTCTGACAGGCATCCTTCCCCTCACTTCCCAGAGGTAAGAGGAGACGGCTGTTCCAGCAGGGAACATGAAGGAGCAAGTCACCATTTCAAAGACCTACAGCTACCTCTGAAGGGGTAAAGTGGCAAAGCACACTGTGATCCCATGGGCAGCTCACAAGAGCACAGATCCTGACCTGCTCTGGTATAGGAGGAGGAGCAGGCTCAAAAACATCCTTGGGTTCCCGTTCTTTAAAGCTCTGCTGGGCTACCTGAACTGCTGCCAGAGTCCAGCATAAATGAAGAAAAAGAAGATCCTAGAACCAGAAGACAGCCTTTGACACTCCTGAGGGTGGGTCACTTCAGATACTGACTTCCTAGCAACTAATACATGCTAGGCAAGGTTGAGGTAACCAGACTTGCACTACATAACACATTTTCAACACTGCCACCTACCAATGCCCTACAAATGTATCTTGATGAAAAAATTACTTCTTTTGCTTCCCTCACCCCAGTCCTCAGTGGCTCACACAAAGTCTGACAAAATGTCTGTATTGTCTGTAGCTAATTCTTGACTGCAAAAATGCATGGATGCAGCATATTAGACTTCTGCCCATTGCTGTGGCTCAGCAGACAGATGGCATCTCCTCACTTTCCACCTTCTAGCCATATTTTCCACAGTCCACTCCAGCAGTTCAAGTTCAACTAAGCTGTCATCATTAGCAGTCTCCTGAATAGAAACAAACTTTCCAAGCTCAGGAACACAGGATTTCCTGAACCATATCAGAGCAGGCACTCATCAAGACAATAACCAAAAGCATTTTAAACAAAACACCAACACAGTAATCTTATTATTTAGGTATGCAATAGCTTTTCCAGACACTTTCTTTCTACCCCTAAATGTGTGCATTTCCTTATAGCAGAATGGTTCTGTGACCTCTATAAAGGCTTTCTATATGAAGGCTGACTGATGGCCCATGTAGAGAAGCAGGCACTTTAAGCCTAGTAACGAGGCTCAGAGACCTCTAAGGCATAAGCATGCTTTATATAAGATACTCTTTTCAAGTAAGAAGTCTTTTAGCATTTGCAGTATGCCTACATAAAGATTAGTTAGAAGTTAGCTACCAAGTTCTATGACAAAAACCAACCCTTTAAATGTATCCAATCCTCCAGTTTCCAGCAAAAAACAAGGGGAAGAGATGGCAACAACTGCCTTCACTACCTGTATTACTGAGATCCCACGTTAGCCTCAGTACTTTCAAATAGACATCAGCATCCCTACAGAAGTTACATATATTTATGAAGAGATTAAACCAACTACCCTCATTAGAGGCTTCCACAGCTCAGGGCAGAATAGGACTTTGAGACACAAAAAGAACATGGCTTTTGAGCCCTGTTAATGATATCTAAGCAACATGATGTTAAGAGTCCATGCAGCCTGATTTTGGGAAGGAAGGCCAGAAACTGGTCCTATTTGCCTCATATGGCTTGTTTAAGTCAGCTGGGGTGTAAACAGGATGAGACAGGGAGGCAAAGAAAGTAAGAAAAGGAGGCAGGGAAAGGTAAATGTAGAACAAGATATGAGGGGCCCAGCCAGGCAGGCAGATACAAGCCAGCAGGGATAGAAAGAGCCTGTATAAAGCTAACAAGAGAAAACTTTGGGTTAGCTGAGAAAGCAAGCCAGAACTGACATCAAGCCCAAGCTGTGTGTGGTCTTCATTTCTGAAAAGCTTAAGATTAGACTTTTTTTTAATCTAAAATTAGATTTAAAAAAAGGAAGATGACTGGAGAGGCACCTAAAAGGGATGGTGTGAGCACAAATTACATGAGAAACTGAAGTACATGCAAAAGCCCCTACCCCTTCTCACACACATGGTCCTATCTGGAAATGGGACTTCAGGTGTTTGGCTCATGCTTGTTATTTCCCAAATCACATTTATTGAACAGACTCCACACCTGCAGGCAAAGGTAGGTTTCAGTGCGCTGTGCAGGATGGTACAGCTGGCATTAGAACTACTGACTCCTGCGCACAGGTGTGTGCACGCCAGGGATAATAGGTGCAGCCTAACTGCACACTTCCTCCTTCTTTCAAGGAAATGGCAAAAAAGACAGACCCAAACTCAAAACAAAAGGAAATAAAACACCAAAAGAAAGTGACGTAACTCATTTTAATCAAAACAAGGAAAGCACACTGATCCAGCATCACTGGCTTGCCTGAACTGCTCAGGAAACAAAGACAGGTCCTCAGTTAAATGAATTTATACAGCCCAAAATAACTTGACATAGCTATGCAGCTTTAATGAAATGCTTAAGCCAGAATTTCTCTAGATGCCATTAAATACTATTTCTCTAGGTTCCAATTTATCAAATATTCTGTAAAGTTATAAATCTATCTCAGATGTGCTTTATAAACTGCACTACAAAAAAAAAATAATCATAGGACCTTCCTGATTACCTCCATAATTAAAAGGAAAGCTACCTGGCCCATTCAGCTTGATGGGATGAAGCATTTTCCCTTTCCTCAGTTGTGTTACAGAAGTTTAGCAACACAACCTTATAATAAATATATAAAAAAAACTTAGAGTGACATGTCACTGAACACTATAAAACATTTTCAGTTGCCTAATAAGTATCCTGAAAGTATGAACCACATGGAAACAGCTGTTTAGATGGCACTTAAATTCTTAAAGTTTTCTCCAGAAACTCCAATTATGGTGTATCCATCATTCAGGTGCTAATTTATATCTTTATGGAGGTTTTTTTAATCACATTGTGTATTTAATTATCCACATCAAGTGTGGTGTGGAGAGACAACTTGGATTACCCTCTCTTGGTCCCGCTCCCCATGGCAGCATTCTTTCAAGACTTAAATTTTCAACTCTTCCTGCTATTATCTTTAACAGACAAGCCAAAAGAGCAAAGTACACATCAGTACTGAGGATTTTTAGGGAAATCTTAGGATATATTTAACATATATGACACTGAAGTTTAAGACTTAGCTGGCTTTAAGGAAACTGAAAGGTTTTTCTATTCTAATGTGCTCAAAAAGCCCTCTGGTTTGCATACCCCTTAAGCTGTGTTTCACATGGCCTTCCCAAATGAATTCAACTTTTAGACTATAAGCTTTGAAAGCCTGAAATACTCAAACAGTAAATACTGGCTCAGACACACCAATGTGGCTATCCCATTCAACCTAAGAGACTTGGCTTGCTTACCAAACAGGGACATGGCAAGCACAAGGGGAAAAAAGTTACTCTTCTTTTCCATTAGGTACAGGACGAAGCACTAATTTGGGTTTAATTACCAAAACAAGAAGTAATGCATTTAAAGAAGCAATCTCCATAAGCATCTAGCATTCAATTCCCAATCCTAATTACAGAAAGGGAGAATAAGCATTTACAGTGCAAAACACAGTAGGCAAATTTGACTGACTACAGCTGTTAAATGCAAATTAAATCAAAGTTATGCTATGACTTCTGCGTTCTATTAGGAAGCGCGGATGGATTTAACTTCAAACATTCCTCAGTGGTAGGGTTTGACAGTCTAAGAATGCAAATGCAGTTACATTCTTACTAATAAAAGCTGGATTGTTCTAACTGCCATATTCCTGGTATTTAAAGGTACTGCTGTTGTTTCATCACTTGCATAAACTACCCTTTCTATCTGTAAAGGATTAAAAATCAACAGGTTCTCAACTCTTCTACTGGTGCCCTAAGGCTCTGAAAGAACACCCTTCCCCACTGCCCTCCCATTCCCCTCTGTAAGACAACTGAGCTGCCCCTGTCATACCAGAGAGTTATTGTTACCTCGTGGCTAAGCTTAAAATGCTATTCCTCTTTAAATGGGAATTTAGCTGAAACACAGGGTTGTTGAAGGCAAGCTACTCAAAGAATCAACCTGCTTTGGCTATGCCATTCCACACACTAACTCCATTTCTTCCAAGTCTGCAAAGAAGAAAAAGGCATCCCACAATAGAACTGTAATAGTTCTATAGCAAGTTTAACATGATGAACTGTCATGCCAAGAGCCCTGCTGAACTACTACAGACTTAATCACACATTCACAAGTAAAAAAGCAGCAAGGTTACTTAAGAACCCCTATGTGCTACTGCCCACTACACAGCAACAAGAGACTAAAGGTTGTGCCTTTCCTCTTCCTACAGCTAAAAAAACCATGAAACCCCCACACAAAGCACTTGCACGCCTTTAGAGATCAACATCATAGCTGACAGTAATAAGCTACATTCTCACAAGATCCCGTTTAAAGTCCACAGCTCAAAAGCAACTTTCTTATCACAAAGGAAATACAATAAATGACATCAGATCACACTTCTGCAACTCGGACAGTAACTTTAAACATAGTTAGTAGCCTTACAAATACCTTTACTTTTACAGTGACTTTAAACATTGGTTTAAAGTAGGCTGATCAATCAGGTTCACACTATTAATCAATTTTTTAATGTTCCTGGACACTTTGGAAAACAAACAGTAATTATGAAATTATAGCAAGGGACCAAGATCAAGCCTTTGACGGCTGCTCGAAACAATCCTAGAAATACACCATAGGAGTTTAATTCCAACTGGATGTATTTGAGCTAACTTATTTCCAGTTCTGCCATAGGTAACAACAATGACAAAAAACCACACCACCCCACAACATAAAAAAAATAAACCATGAAAAGCCCAAAGAAACCATTATGTTTGTGCGCAGAAGCATAAACATACATGGCTTAATGCAACTCTAACCAAAGGAACACAGAAATTGAAAAATACGAGCATTAAAGCAATGCTACATTATATAAACTGAAAGAAAGCAATAATTCATGCATTTATGAAAGATACAAGCATAATCAAAAACTACTCCTTTTTCATGCCTTTGCTATTGAAATCCACTGTATTCACTCATGGTTTAGTCACATCAGGACATCCTAAAGAGTTTTCCACACTGCTTTACAGCTAAAGATATGCAAAGGCAGCATGAACTAAACAGAACAGCGTGTCTTAAAACCTGTAAACATCATAACACACAAAGTATTAGTTTCTTCCATTCTTAAACCACCATATTTGGAAGGCCAAGCTTACTGAAGTCCTATCATTCCCTAAAACAGCAACCATCTTCTGAAAAGTACAAGACCACAGGTATCTGAAACTACTCAAGTCATCCTAAAACACATTAAACTAGACCCTAGCTTTTTACCAAATGCACAAAAAAATTTACTAACCAAATTACTGAAGACAAGTGCTTACCTTCAATCCTTTTCAAAGCAGACAGGCAAGTATCCCGGCTTGGAAATTCAAATGGATTATTACAGGTCCGAATGGTGTCACATTCACATTTCCCGTTGATTATGTTACAACCTGTTATAAGGTTTTCATTGCACGGTTCAAATCCAAGCAGCTGATCATCATCCCAGTTTTCATCTAAAATAAACAAACAAACTCTCTCACTATTGGATTTTGGCTGCAGTATATAAATTCAGCTCCTCTGGAGTTGGGTGTGATTTACTTCAAGTTCAACATAGTGCTAAACAGAAGATAACAGATTAAAATAAAAATAATGGATTAATCCAAACGGTGGGATTTGCCAAGTACCATGTTTTGCAGCTGTTCTACTGCCCATTTTGTTACAGCTACTGGCATTGTTTGCTTCCATCTGTATGAAAAGCTATGATGTCTCGGGGAAATGCATAGTTATAGTACAAATGAGCACTACTCTAACCAAAATAACTTCTGCAGATACTTGAAGTTATATTTATCATGGAAGTGAGAACATTGAACAGAATCTGCAGCTGTTATAAAAGTCAAAACTGAATCAGAAAGAGCATTCATAAACCTGATTAAAAAAAATTCATCACATAGAACTTGCTCCATAGAGATAGCTTTTTATTACAAAAATACTGCAAGATGCCAGGCCTCCTGTTCTGTAATATGACCAAAAGTGAGTTTTCCAGCACTCCTGGATTACTATCCAACTCTAGGAAAACTGCTCAAGCACACCACGATCCTTGCTGTCAAGGGGCAGGGGATAACTGGGCTGGAACAAGTCTCTGCTCAAGTAATTCTGCTTTTCCTTAATCAGTCCCATCAAATGTATGCTGATATACAACTGCACATGTTCCTTTCAGAAGGAGGCTACAGGCAACAGGGTGTCTGTGGGTTTGTTTTTTGTTTGGTTGTGGGTTTTGTTTGTTTTTTATTTTTGGTTTTAGTTACTCCCCCCCTCTTCCAGGAAGCAACAAATCCAGTCAATCCAGAGCCCACCAAGATCAGCAATCCTACAAGCTTCCTCGGGTCAAACACACATACAGCAACATCCCACCAATGCAGAAGTTTAAGCAAGATGCATGCTTTTCACGCAAGACTGAAGAAGATAAACTAGGCACTAGATATTCTTCACTACAGAGCACCAGATAATTTTCTAACCTTGTCTACCTACCAAAACAAATACTACAAAATAGTCTCACAGAGAATCCACTAACTTCTAGCAATGACAAAAGGAACAAATAACCTATTTTTTATCTTTACATCCTTTTACCCTGGGGCAGCTTTCACAGAGTGTTTTCTAGTAGTTCACACCAACAAGCAAGTTTCCAATATAGATCCTGCCTATAAAGGGTATGTTTTTTGGTTGTTGGGGTTATCAGAAGCTGTTTTCCATCTGGAAGACCACAGCCAAATACAAGCCATTCAGTAGTCTTGACACTCAATAGAAGTCTGAAAACTGATAGTAAATAACAGTACATACACACACCGAGATTCATTCTCATCTAAGTACACTCAGCTCACAGAAACATGCAGAACACCTGCTACCCTCCAGCTTTTCCTGTTTTGGGGAAAAAACAACCAAAGCCTGGAAAGAACTAGTTTACCAGTTAAGTACTGTTCATAATGTACAGAAAGTGTCAGAGGAGATTCTCACGGGTATGCTTCTCCCTGTATAATCAACTGCTTGCTTTCTGTTGTAAAGTAAGCAAAGTACCCTGCTGACAAAGAACACGGAATAAACAACCAAGTCAGTTTTAGACATGAAAAAGGGAACCTCTTCTACTCCATAAAAATAGCAAAGGAAGAGCAGTCATTAACCTCAGGAAGTAATTTCTCTTTTTTTTCTTTTTTTTTCTGTTAAACTATCATCCCACAGAGCAACTGTATCAATAAAAGTCACAGGAAGTGAAGAAGTTCCTGAAGAGAAACGATTAAAATTCCTTTCAAGAGAAGATGCCGTTTCAGTAATGTTTGGGATGCTTTCATCATGAGGAGGCCATGCATGCAGAGGGAGGAAAAAAATAAAAAATCATGAGAATTCAGAGAACAATAATACATCCTGTTTTTGAGAAGCCGGAATACAGCCTGGACAAGTTGTATTTTACAAATCACAGCAGTAATCCACGTAATGAGAAGAACAAAAGAGGCTACAGCTACGCTCCAAGACTTGGTGTTTCAAATTCTGTAACCACAGGGACCACATATTCACCCAGACTAGTCTTAAAAAAACAGTTTGAACTGCTCCTTGTTTGACACTCAGCCTCTCCTCCCCTACCACTGTGTGCCAGCCAGGAGCTTTGCTGACCCCAGTGGCTGAAAGGTACCCCTTGCCCTGGCTCCCTGGAGCTGCTCTAACCACCACCCGCTCAAGAACAGCATGCTGCAGGCTGTTGGGCCACAGAGACAGCAACGACAGCACACTTCTGCTCCAGGACACCAGTTCAGTGTATTTGTGTGGTTTTGCCCTGCAGTATTGCAGCACCAGATCTTTTCAAGGCTGATAGATATGAGCAGGAACCTTGCTACACAAAAGCTGCTCACCTCACGTAAGGTGGGACACACCTGGCATGGAAGGCAGCGCCATCCCTTACAGCAGGATGCATCAATGCAGATGAACCACACACTTTGGCAGTACCACAGTATTATCCGATTTCCAGGAGAGATGAGCATTTGATATCATATCAGCCACTTCATGACTTCTCAGAATGGAACAAGAGAAAGGAGGTACACTGAAAGTGCATGGCGCAACACTGAGTTGACTAAAGTCTTCAGTGCTGCATGTTTTGAAAGTTATTAGTTCAGTAGCCATTAAGAGGATGGAAGAGAAGATAAATCTCTCAGTAATACTTGCAGACTACACATCAACATGATGAATCTTGAAACAAGGTATTTTTCATTACTCCAAATACAAAAAAGTCACATCCAGACAGGAAGAATGCAAATCCAGTTCTAGCCTAGACATCTTTTACCAGACTCCTGTTCACACAATTTCATTTAGAAACAAGATTTCAATCAATGAAGGAGGAATCATGGCAGGGGGGTTGGAATTTGATGATCTTAAGGTCCTTTCCAACCCTAACTATTCTATGATCTATGAAATGTGTTAACAAGAGCTTACTTCTGTTTAGTTAATCAATGCAAAGTCTAGCACGATCTTTCATGCAAACTTAAGGGTCCCTTTGCTACTTGATTTTGTCCTTTCATGAACAGAAGCTGAAGGTCCTGTTAAATGCATACTTGTTTACCACTTAGAGTAAACCATCAGAAGTCATATCAGTATAGGCAGACCAAAATCATCTGGAATGGAAGGTACAATCACATCAAAGCACTCGTATGGGCTAAAGGGATTAATCCAGTGTCTCACTTGGATTCAAAGCCATCTAATGCTTCACTTGAATGAGGATAAAAGGTGGTCAAGTACAGCATACTTGCTCCTTTAGGGAACAGCAATAATTCAGCTGCTAACAGAAACAAGTCCTGAACAAAGTCTAGACTCTCTGAAGCATATAACCTAGCCTCTATTATTCCCCAAATCATTATGTCTTGTGGACTATTCTAAAAACCAAACTTTTACACACCAGTGGAAACCTGGGACAGTTCATGAACAATTCCAGGCTGCAGCACATTTTCCTGCATGCTGTGTTTGACTTCTTTCATGGCTTCCTTTTCAGGAGAGGGCTCTTTCATGAATATCTCTCAGATCTAGGTGATATGAAGGAAGAAATTGAGATATAACAGTTTGTGAATGTTTTTCTTCTCTGCAAGCAGGGCTGAAAAAACCCAAATTCAAGAATCTAAGGGCCTCTCAAACTTCAGTACAAGCATCCTATCCACTAGCTGACTTCTAGGACACTTGAAAACACAAAAATCAGGCAGGTGTTTAACATTCTTAGGTTTCTAAAAATAATCCATTTGAAGAGCAGCCAAAGTAAACTGCTAACTTTTATCCAAACTGTTAAGCTGCAGTTTCCACCATCTCATTGTGCTGGCTTGATCAGGTAGAGGCAAAGGGGGGAAGGACTGCTCTTCTTCGTGGTCATGCATTGATATTAAACTGTTGTTAGATAGACACTCAACTACTTTTTGAACACACACCCCTAGAAATGGTTCAAACTCTCCAAGCAGGCTAATAACTATAGCTCAAAAGTCACTTGTTCATTTCTACCTACATGCAGTTCCCTACTCTTTCCAACTCATTCAGGCAAGTTCCTTTTCCTGACAATACTGTTCTGCACTTACTCAGGCTGGAGTTAAGTCTTGGACACAATACTTTAATTATTCCAGGTGTGCTTTTATAACATAAGGGAGCCATGGGAGGAGAGACATCATATTAATTCCCAACTTCTTTCATTTTCTGCCATCACTCATATAATCACTTGCTTTCTGCAAAGCAAATACTTCAGCTTGGTAATGATTCAAGTGCTGCTCTGGGTTGCTGAACTCTCAAGACCTGTCATAGCATGCATCTTAACTGGGGAAGAGGATTAAGGCATTAACAAGTTGAACAAGAGGTCCTTAAACAACAGGTCCAGTCTGGGAAACAGCCCGAGAAATGTCTCTGGTAAGCAGCATTCCATCACTACTTCTGTGCTAAATCCTACATACCAGCACCCACAATACAGCACTACAGCAGCATGAGAGGCACAATGCTCATTGCTGAAGCATTTACATCTTCTTCACCTGAAGAGCTGCTTGTGTTCCAGAAAAGCATGCAACTGTGAGACACTAACTCGAAGCCTGGTATTTGAAGTACATAGTAGTTGCATTTATTGTTCCTATATGCAAAGGATCACCTCAAAACAGGTGCAAGTTAAAAGTACAAGGACAGTCCTCTTTCAAGGCTCCTACTCCAATTACCTGTATTTTTGCTTTCCCTTCCTTCAAGTTCTCAATTCCTTCTGCCTGCTGCAGTATCTCCTCTTTTGTGCCTCCTCTTTTCTGGACATTCAATGAATATATCAGCTATTGTTTGGCAAACCATATACATTTCTCCTTCACTGTTTATAAAGGTAATGCATCACCTCAAACCAACAAGCGACAATATTGGAATGGTCTCTACAGTATCACTGTTGAAAACTAATATACAAGCATTACATCCACACTGATCTTACATTACAGTTTGGGAGGGTAGTAAAACATAATTGAAATTAATTGAGTGAACTCCCATAATTTAACTGCAGTGTGTTACTCAGCTGTTTCAGCCTCTTCAAAGCATGACAGGCAGATTCTCAGGATCCTGAAGAGAAAAGAGACCATCAAATGCATTGCTAATCTGAAACAGTCACATCTTACACTCTCGCATCCTTTTAAATCCTGCATTTGAAGGAGGAGGAAGAATGGATTTCATGGTGACACAGAAGTGATCCTTACCGAGACTAGTACTACACTCTGGGAACGGGGCAACCTTTTAGAAACTTCTCCATTAAGCCAGACCCAGGTCTCAGCCCCACCACTCCTGCACAATGGTATACACAACAGCATTTTCAAATCAGTGCTATTCATTAAGATGGTATGAGACTGAGAGGATTCTACAGGCTTTCTGAAATAAAAAAAGGAAATACTTCTTGCCAGTAGGCTTTGGCTTCTCTTTGAACAGGAAAAAAGAACGATGGAAAGGAAACGCATGTTTTGGAGAAGATGAACAATAGAAATGAGTAATCACCACTAAAGAATGCTTGAAACCCAGCCCCAGACCTTGAAAAGCAGCAGAAGGGAAGGCTAGCCTTGAAGCTAGTTTGAGCTCATGTACTGGCTGCAATCCTCTCCCCTCTCGCAACTTATTCCTTTAGTGAAGTCATGAGTCAGGGACCAGAGCTGGCAGAAGCTTTTATGGTAAGACACACAGCTGAGAGTTTTACAGTAAGGTGGCTTTACCTCCTTTTGGAAGGGTCTGCTTTTCAGGACTGAACCTTCACGTGGAATGCATGTCAGTACAATAGGGCTCTGCAGTCTCCTGATAGAGTTTCTATTCAAAGCTCGAAAGCAAAACCATACCACAACATTTAGATACCTAGGGAGCACCACACATGGTAAGTAAGGCTCATCTCAAATCTGACTGCCTGCTTTGCCTTATTCAAGCTAGAGCTTGAATCTCAGGTGATCAAATCCCTAACACAGCAAGAAAAAATTTCACTGCAGCAGCTCTGCATGTGTCTTGAGGCAGTTATTTCACATTAAGGAATGCAGACAGTATTTAAACAAACCAGCTTTCCCCTCAATTATCAGAAACTCCACAGAACCAAGGAGATAAATGGAAGTGTTAAGTGAAGCATGCAACTTGGACAACTATTAAAGTTTTAACGTTTTCCCTTGCTCCCGCTCTCTGCAGTATTTCAGTTCTCCAGGTACCCCCCCCCTTTTTTCTTTTTTTTTTAATTTAATTGTTTTGGTTGGTTGGGGGTTATTATTTGTTGCTTTGCATTTGGTTTCTTTTTTTGGTAGGGGGAGAGGCGGGGGTTGGTGTGTGTTTCATTTGGCTTTTTTTTGTTTATGACTTCCACTATTAACAGTTGGACTTGATGATCTTAACAGTCATTTCCAAGCTAATTAACTCTACGACTTTCACTATTAGTGCTCCCCCCAACAAGACCAAATGATATTTCCAACAGCCTTCTGCCCCAAAGACTGTCTGAAATAATCAGTTAGTTTTGAAGTCTGACTCCTAGACATTTAAGCACCCGAAAAAGACTTGCAAGTAAATTATTTTACTCTTATGACCAGAACCCCATCGTGTTTGTAAATAGTTGACTGAAAATACTAGAGCGTCCTGGGATTTAATTGCTCAGACAGAGCCTCTGCCAGTACTCCCCTGATTAGAATGAGCATGGACAGCACCATTTCAGCTGTCCTAGCAGATTTTTCCCCTAGCTCCAGAAAACTCTTTAAAAGAATAATTATGAAATAATTATTAAAGCCTCAAAGAAGGGCAAAACCTTTTCACCCACTTCCCAAAGGGGGCTAAAATGTCACTTTTCAGGTTTTTTCACCAAGTTGTCCTCTGCGCACACACACACAGGCACACTCACACCTCACAAGCCCGCACACACAGCAGCACATACCAGCTTCACTGCAAACAAGTACCTGACCAAGAGACTACAGAACCTGCTCAGCAGAGGCAAAGCTGACAGAAGCAGGAAAAATTTGGCTAAAACAAGTTCTGGAACAGGGCTATGAACAAAGTAACCTATAGCAAGCACAATCCACACTATTAGAAGAAACCCGATATCCTACACCTTTTGCCACTTTATCCCCTCCATCATTAATGCAACATCACTGAGCACCATAATTACAGGATGTTTCAGAGGAATTACACCCAATTTCTTAGTCACAGGGACTACAGGAAAACCTCTACGTAACCCATTCTTTTTCCTTTTTCTTAGACCTAACTTAAAGACAGACATCAAGTTGACTTTCTCTATAATCAAAGCAGCATATTTTACATTAGCACATGTAATACCATTATCAGTATGACCTCACCTTTTTATCAACAGCCCATCAGCGAGCAGAAGAAACACCTGACATGCACACATCCAGCCTTCCTGAACAAAATCCTGAACACAGCACATCAGCTGTAGCAAAGCCTGGGTAAGTCATCCAACAGAAGGGGCTCTCTCTGACTGAGAAACATTACACTTGCTAATTTTTTTCACTACTTAATAATAGACCCCAATATCTGAAGCCTATCAGTATCAAGGTGGGTCGCTATTTAAGGCTTAAAATTCTGGAAATGAGTACAAACATGGGAATGGGCGCATGCCCGTGAGCCAGTGCTTTTCCTCTTATCCACAACCCTATATTCTCCTGTTTGCTTTCTTATTGAAAGACCTGCACACTCATGACCCACAAGGTGCTAACACGATTAGCAGATTCTGAAGTACCCAGTATACCCAGTGAAAGTTGCTGGGGTCTGAATATTGCCTCTGGTAAAGGTGTGAACTGCTTCCATCCATCTCAATATATTACTAAGGGATTATTTCCCCCAGACATGGCCAAACTAGTCTGTTTAGACTAAACCTCCCTCAGGGACCATCTTCTAATCCATATGCTTATGTGGAATTTAACCCAGATAACTTTGTATAAGGGAAGAAGGCCATCTTCCCATCTTATTTTATACTCGTAATTTTCTCCATATACATAAGCTTTATATATATATTTGTCATTTTCCAAATTGCATACTTACATACCAAAAGGCAGAGTTAAAACATAGCATGGTCAGACTACACAACTTGTGTCACCTGAAGTCTTTGTCAAAACCCTGAATTCACTATGGATCAAATGCATTCTCAAATGAAAGCTGTTTACAAGTCACAAGAGACATTTAATAGGTCACTTCTACAAAGTACTTAATTCATCCAAACAGGGAAACATTTGGTCCTGTCTGCAAGATGCTGTAAGCTTTACTCATTGAGATCAACAATCCTTGGGGAAGGGATGGAAAGAAAGAGAGGAAGAGGAAGGCATTTTTGAACCATATTAATGGATTAATTATTGCATAACACACATGTCAGGCAAATGACATTTTGGTTGACTAAGTACTATGCAAGTATTCTTGAATCAGCTAGAGGGTAATTAAACCAGCAAACATGCCTAGGGGTGCAGAAATTACTGTATGACAAGTTTGAAGGCGGTTAATTTTTTTGTAAGTAGCATGATTTTGGGGAACCTGATGAAATAACTGTTTTCCACAGGGGAAAAAAAAAAAATCACAACTGTGAACATGTGATATTAAATGGTTTTAAAAAATAAAATAAGAATATTCCTCTTAACAGAAATTAAAAGATTTAGTCATTAAGCCTACCTACAGTGAGATTTCCGGTTTTAAACTAACTGTGCTGACCCACAACAGCAAAACCCCTCCAATAGCCCTCCTCGTCTCCCTTGGACTTTTCCATGTCAAAAATACTGGAACCCAGCAATTTCTAAAATTGAAACATGATGCCCAGAAACAGAGAGGAAACCATTTCCAAGTCAAATAAGCACCTGATTCAATTCAAATTCCATGCCACACTCAAAAGCTGCATGTTCTTACTGTTGTGGAGATTTTGGCATTGACACAAGACGGAGTAGAAATAACTTACAGATTATTCAGCCTGTACATAAGTCAGCATGTGCCTAGTAAGCGTTTTCGGGGGGGGGGGGGGGGGAGGCAGGGGTAAAAGAACTGTGAAATAAAGGTTATCATATCAAAGCTGAATATCTGCCAAAGAATTACTTCTCATTCCAGTTTCACAAGTTCAGTAATTTTTGAGACTTTACTTTTTTTGACACCATGAATTTTTTCCTTCACCCCCACTTAATAACTGGTGCACCATTTGATACTGATTAAGTCCCCAACTAGACCACCAGTTCTATCTTGATGTTTATGGAGGAAGTTCTCTGAACATATATGGACATCAGGACTATTTGGACATTTTTCCAGCCATTCACTATACAACAGATTAATGAAAAAACCCCAAACAAATCAAAAGTTCATAAAACTGGACAACACCATTCTGCTCAAACAGATATAAACCACCAGGTTACCAACATGAAACTTCTGAACTACTTGAACTTCAGTAACCCATATTCAAAGCAAAATGCTACCTAATCTTTAGGGTTCTGACTGCATCATAGGCAAGAAGCCAAGTATGTTGTACAGAAGTGTGTCTGGACACAAAGCATTAAGTTCTAGGCTTTGAGTTCACTGACCCATTAGATACAGAGTACTGGACTGAGATGAACTGAAGACAAGGTTCTCCTAAGGGTACTGGCTACAGAAGCCACAAGCAGCAGCACTACTTGTGGCAAAAATAGTAGCAAGTCTGTAAGCAAGCTGTTCTTCAGAAAACCAAAGGATAACTCCCCTAGTATACATGTAAACCAATGCCTGAACAGAAAACCAAAGGATAACTCCCCTAGTATACATGTAAACCAATGCCTGAACAGAAAACCAAAGGATAACTCCCCTAGTATACATGTAAATCAATGCCTGAACAAACAAACAAACAACAACAACAACAACAACAACAAAAAAGCAAGTTAGCTCCCCTCCTGCAAATGTTTTGGATTTTTGGGTTGCTTTTCATTTTTTAAGAAGTTCGGTTTTCAAACTTTAATTTCTTCCCACAGCTACAGTTTCAGAGTGTTTTATTTACACGAAGTACACAGTGCCCTTACATATATCATACTCCATTGTATGTTTCTAGGGGAGGAATATTAGTCCAAACTATTTTTAAAGCAGGGAGGAAACAACACCCAAGCTCTCCCATTTGCCCAAGCAAGGAGTCAGACAGTAGCGCTCCAAGCTTCCAGAGACCAGGACTAAACGCGTATTAGGGCAAGCTTCTATCATCCTAGAGGATTAACCTGCACACTTCTGCTACTTGCCTAAAATCTGCTACAGTATCTTTCTGCTAGTCCCAAGGGAATCCCTGTTCAGAAGCTACACATTCAGCACACAAGCCTCAGGTATTCCAGGCAAGCCTTAAATTACTTACAGTACACAGAAATACTGTATTCCTCCCTCCTGTCCTCCCCACCAACAAAGAAAAAAACAAAACAAAACAACCCTACCAAAACTAAACCAAAGGACTGCATGGTAAGCTACTGGAGCAGAAATACCTTCTTTCAATTACGACCTAAAAGCCATTCTAATCATATAGAAGTGTATTCTAAAAGGAACCCAAGAACACTGCAAGACTAGCAGTTCTATTAACTATGCATTTCAAATACATTACAAACTTACATTTGTTACACAGCTAAAAATAATTTCAGCTCATTTTCAGTGTTATTTTATATGGCACTGTTATGCCTTACAAGAGTTTAGCAAAGCAGTCAAGGCCTCTTCATCTAATAGCACCAGAAATTGGGGAAGTCTTGAAACAGACAAGAGCCATCACAAGAAATGCCTTCAGAGAGTAACTGAACTTCTTTGGCAGAGCTTTTCCAAGGCTTTTGGATCCCACAGAAAGCAGAAGCCCTGACCAACTGGACTACTGCAAATAAGCTGAGGCTGAGGAGCGTCTGGAGATCTCCAGTCTAATGAGGGGGTGGCTCTAGGTCTATCTTCAAAGGCAGGGACCAAGGGCAGTTCCTGCTTTGAGCTCAAAATTTCTCAACACTAGGTGTTTGGAAGGGGCTATATGCTCTCAACACCTCATCAAGTCAATCCGGCATCATCCCTGTAAAGCCAACAGAGGCTGGAGGTGTGCAAAGTCACTCAAGATTGCCCCTTAGTCGGGGCACCCACGTAAGCTGGGAAAAGCCAACCTCAGAACTGTTCATTACAAAAAAAAACACTACTAGGTTCAGGAAGAGTATTTACATACTTTAGGATAACAGCACAAATGGAGTCTTAGAATGACAAAGTTGTGAACAGTTAAGGAGGCAATATAAACAAGGACTTCCTTCAGATTTTAGAAAGATAGAGGAAAGAACAACAGATTTCACTAATAAACACTTATTTAACAAAAATGATTCCTTTTCTAGTTCCAGAGATGCTACCAGCAACAGATGCCAGAGACTTCTCCATCAAATGTTATAGTGCTCACTTAGCCATGTGTTAAATAGTAAAACTAATTTAGCAGACAAGCTTTCTTACCTGCTGCAACTCCAGCTCTGAAAGTTTTCTGTAGCTTAGGATGTGTTGATACTCTGAAATAAGACACTGCTGAAGCTTCAATAATTATAAAAATATATGCTTATAACTGTAGCCAGTAGGGGTCATTTCAGTGTAAAAAATTGCAGTGAAAGAAAAGGACAGAGACAGGAAGGCAACTGAAAACATCATTTTCTATTCACACAGTGCCGTAAATCATTTCCATTGCCTCCTCCCTGAACTGTGACAGGAAAGGGTTTGTGCTCCCAACAGACAGAATAAAAAAAAAAGAAGGAGCAGTTATTCCATTAATGGATAAAGGCACAGCTTAGTGCTACTCACATCAGACATCACCAGCCTAACCTATACTGCACATGTGCCTGTAAATGGCATAACTGTTTACGTCACCACAACTAAGAAAAATATAGAGCTAATCAACCTCATTCTAGTGACTGGAGGTAGTACATTAAGCCCTTTTTAACCCTTGCCATCACCTCCTGCACACAACACACACCATGAGCAATAACACGTTACTTCTGTTGCTTAGAACAAGGCAGCTTCCTAACAATTCAAGTAACAGGTATTCAAGGACTATTTATTAGGCTGACAGTTCAGCTCAGTTGCTTTTCCCTTACAAGAATTAGAGTTAAATAGATAAGTTACCTCCCTGACTATTCCCATAAGGACAGCTGGAACTAGTTACTAAACTACAACACTAACTGAAATGCAATCTTGCCAACAAATGCTTCATACTATTTTCAACAGTAGATGGGACATGTTACGAGTTGAACTACAGCAACGTACAGATTGCATCACTTCAAAGGAATGAAATACTCCTAAACTGCCAGAGACGTCCGTACTGTGATACAGTAAGGAAGTTGGAATATTAAGGCATTTAATGACTGCACACTTTTAGTTCCTTTAAGCAAGGGGGAGACTCTAAGCCAACCTTTTACTTGAAAAATATGCAAAAAGAGAAACTCGCCCAAACACAGACAGGTTTTTGAAGTACCTGTTCCCTTTCTGCTTGTACTTTTCTAGTTAAGAAAACTTTTCCAATACATATTCAAAATAATAGGAGAGAAAGACTACAGCAATGCACATATTCAGCAACATGGTCTCAACCAAGGTCTTCAGAGTAGTTACAGGTCACTTAAAACTGTTTAACTACAGAGCTTTTAAGAGCTTGCTCTACCCAAGCAACAACAGCAGGGGATGATGGCATTTGTTATAGTACATTTTGTTAGGGCAGACACACTGCCGTGCTCCGCTGTGGTCTGTAACTTATTTGTTAAGGAGTCAAATGGAGTTTTAAACTAATAATAAGCGCCGGGACCGAGGTCAGCTGCCCACTAAAACCGACCGGTTTTAGCTCTCTAAAAACAGTGCACCATTTCAAATGCATGTTTTTTCGGACAGATGCTGCCTCACCAGCTCTCTGGACTGTCTACCGCCCTCTACCCGCCGAGACCGGATCGCTTCCCTCTCCCCTTCCAGAATTGTCGAAGCTCCTGCTCCGAGTCTCACATACATTTATACATATCCCAAACCACTGGTTATTTGTAATCTCTTTACAGCGCCATGTTTTCCCTTAACTTGGGGGAAAACGGAGCTGGAGGCACAAGACAAAAAGAGACTCAAGATTTGCTTCCAGCCTCCCATTAAATTATAATACCTGAAAAATAAGCCTCAGGGACTCCGATACATACAAAATGTGGAGGGGTGGGAGGTTAACTCCTCTTGCATTTCATACCAATTCATCACCTCACAAGCGGCCGGCAGGACACAGAAGTGATTTGGAGAATTTCTGCCACAGGGATTTCTCCTTTCCCCCTTAATGCTCCAGAAAAGAAAAAGGCCACCCCTTATCATCCTATAGCGAGTAGGCCAGGCAGGGAGACACTAAGTGACAGGAAGGAAAACTTTATAACAGATGATAAGCCTTTGTGTTTCCTTACAGAGGAGGCAATCCGGAACAGGCATCATGTGTACAAGACTGACCTCAGCCGATGTACATCTCCCAAACCTTTTCCAAGTCCCGCATCGAGGAATTTTAGGTGGGCAGCAGGACAGCTAGTCTAAGCTATTAGCTGAGCAGTGGACCGCTATGGAAAAGGAGAAGTAGAAGAGCTTGGAAGTTTAGGCTAAGAAAATTAAGGGTCGAAACTTTTAAATAGGGTTTGGGCTCTTCTTGAGGCAGGAAAGGTTAAAGACATGCTCACAGATGGGACAGGCAGGCGGTGGGGTGAGAAGGAGCATCCTTCCCACCCCACCGCCCAGCGGATACCCCCGCCCCAAGAGATGGATGGAAAGATGAATGATGTCCCGCCGCCTCTCACCTTCGCAGACCCCAACTTCGTACTCTGTGATAGAGTCCCCGTTGAGCGGCGGCCGGATGACACAGCGTAGCCCTCGGTCGCAAGCTCCGTG
The DNA here is from genome assembly GCF_033783945.1 of Neopsephotus bourkii. Taxonomy (NCBI): domain Eukaryota; kingdom Metazoa; phylum Chordata; class Aves; order Psittaciformes; family Psittacidae; genus Neopsephotus; species Neopsephotus bourkii. The sequence goes on along the minus strand of NW_026901776.1, from coordinate 6,889,201 downwards.
AAGCCCGTAGACTCCGCCGCAGCTCTCGTTCCGCTGCCGAGCGCACATGAAACAGCAACCGCAGATCCCCAGCACGATACTACCGGGGCAGCTCTTCGGTTCTTCGCATTTCGACTCGTCACAGGGCAAGCAGACCAAAGCCCGCGTCCCTGACTCGCCCAGCAACACGGCCAGCAGCACCAGCCACCCTACCGCCGCCAGGTGCCAGCCGCCGTCTCCGCCCGGGCGTCTCCTCCTCGCCGAGACCGCTGCCAGGTACATCCCGGCCGCCGCAGCCCGGCCTGGGCCGGGGGGAGCCTCTCGGGAGCCCCCTCGCCAGGCGGCGTACCCGACCGTGCCGAGGCTCTTTCCCGCTGCCCCCACCTCCGGCCCCCCGAGGAAAGTTTCCTCTCGCGGCGGCGGGCGCTTCAGCCAAACTTCTCCTCCGGGCGGCAGCAAAGGCGGCTCCACCCGCTGCCCCCTTCGGGAAGCGGTGTCCGTCAGTCCCGCCGAGCCTCGCCCGCCAGCTCCCAGCTCCACGAGCGGCAACGAACGACCCCCCGGTAAGGCGACAACAGCGGCAGCTCTACCCCGCGCTCTGCCCGAGTCCCGACTCGCCTCCTGCTTACGACCCGCCCCACTCCGAGTGCACCCTCCGCCCTCCCCTCATTGGGCGGTGATAGCCTTAGCCCCGCCCCGGCTGCCTGCTTTCGCCTTCTCATTGGGTGCCGCTCAGGCTGGCCCCGCCCCCCTTCTCCCACCCCTCTTGCACACCCCCCCTCGCCGCAGCCCTGGGTCCTTGGGCTGAGCAGAGAGACGGCGGAGGCGAGGAGCAGCTTGGGCCCCACGACGGCTGCCGCCCGCCCTCTTCTCCCCGTTCCGCCCCTATCCTCTCTTCTTCTCTCCTCCCTTCCCCTCCCCCTCGGCTCTGAGCGAGGAGCGGAGTGAGACGGCGGCGGCGCCAGACCGCGGGGATGGGCCGGTGGCGGCAAAGGGGGCACTTCAGCCTATGGGGACACCGCAGGCGGGGAGGGACAGGGCCCCGCGGAGGGCGCAGCCACGGCGGGGCGACGGCAGAGAAAGTCGTGCAAGGGGCCTCGCGTTCTCGGCGGCGGTGGCGGCGAGAGCTTTCCCCTCCTTCGCCTGCCCCGCGGAGGGACGCGGAGATCCGGGACGGGGAGCGGCTCAGCGCCCTCTCAGCCCCTACTCTTCGGAGGGAGAGAGGCGCCCTTTCCCCGTCTCCCGCCCCGTCCGGTCTCAGCTACTAGGCCCGGGTCGCGCCCAGGTGCTCCGCGAGTGCGGAGCCATGGCTGACTCGTTCCGCGGCGCCAGGCGGAGGGGTGCTGCCCCGCTCTACCGGCAGCGGCGGGGGAGCGCTATCCCGCGCTCCCCCTCCGACGGCTCGTAAGCAACCGGAGGTGCCGGGGCTGGCCCGCAGACGTCGGCACCCGAAACCGCCTCCGGGCCGGCCCGCGGTCTTCGCCGCGTACGGGCAGGAGGCGCCCGCTGCTGCCGTCGCTGCGGAGAGCCGGCCGGCGTGCCGCAGGAAGGGAGCGGGACGGGCAGCCGCGGCCCTGCCTGCGCCCGGTGCGGCTCGGCCCTGGAAAGGCGGCTGCGGACGGAGGTGCGGTGGCGGTGGCGCTGCCTCACTGGGCCGGGCGGCGGGGGCTGGAGCCTGGCGCTGTCCGGCGGCGCCCTGGAGGGCCGAGAGGTAGCGGCGCCTGGGACCCTGCGCCTCGGGAGCTGCGTGCCCTGGGCTGAGGCACGGGAGCGATCGAGGGAAAACAGTGAGCGGTGTTGCCAAAGGGCAACTGCTGGGTTGTCGGTAACCACAGGCAGCAGCGCCCGGGCGAAGAATCTGTAGGGGAACGGGAGGCCATTGCATTCAGCAGGGGAGCCACTTTATCAGAATCCGCTGCTCCTGGGTCAGCCCAGCCCGAAATGCCCGGAGCTGTGCGACTGAGAGCGCAAAGCCCTCTACTCGGCCGATAGGGTCGTGTCAGCTGCGCAGTGCTGAGCTGGGCAAGGCTTGGGTTGCGCACACTGGCGCCAGTGGTGGGGAAAACTTAATACAGGTTATTGCAGAAAGTGCCAAGGTATTTCTACTGATTCTACTGATTCTCCAGTCTCATACGCTCATCTGGTTCAGCAGAAAGAGCCTGTTCTCGTGTCAAGGGAACAGGTGCTATGGGAGGGCAAAACCCCACTGGCACAGCAAAGGACAAGCTGCTATCAGGAGAATCTCTTGTGCTCTGTCAGCGGCCGCATACCTTTTTGGCGTGTTTTACAGGCACTGTAATTCACCGTTATTTACTCCAGCCTAAACTTCTGCTGGTAGCAAACGTTCCCTGTTACTAAACAGGCGCATTCCTAATGGAAACAGTACAGCCACGTTAACATGATGCTGACAAACATAATTTCCATATTTGTCTAAAAGAAAGCATTTCCCATATTTGTTATTAAAAATAATGTTATTTTTATCATATCAGACTAGCTGACTATATTCTGGTCCATTCAGAACTTAAACTAAATTGTAGGGGATTATTTTTCAAGAGCTACAGATGTTTTCATTAGCCGCAGTAGTTTGCAAGGCATTGGTCTGTTTTTCAGTGAAATGTCATTACTGTGGTAAAATGCTATCAGTACATCATACATTAAGTGGATTGGGGCCATTTGGCTGATTATCCTAAGAAACGGACAATGAATAGCAGCCGTCTACTGAGCATCGGTGTTTGAGCTGTACTGTGCTACATCTTTTAATAGATTTGGAAAGTAAATCACCAGCTGATCTCATTAAAGGCACCATGCTTTGGCAGAAACAAACCCAATGCACATGTTTGAGGCCAACCAAAAACATTGTGCGTTCGGTGTTTCGGAAAGAAGCAAGTCAGCAAAGCACCCTGAAGGTCGTATTACACAAGCACGCAGATTCTGAATACTGTGTATGGCAAATGGGCAATGCTCTAGGTGTAGCAAAACGCCAAGTTTTGTGCTGTTTCCCCATGAATGCAGGTTCTTCTCTCAGCCTCAACCCTCCCCTGTCAGTTTGCTGAAGCACCTGCAGGGGTCAGAGTACTTTTGATTCACCAGAAGTTTCCACCAAAAAACCCCACTGTGATTTGTATGAGAGCAGTTTGTAAAAACAGACTTTTTCCTACGAACTGGAAACACAGCCTTTTGGTCATGGCTTACTGACGAGGCGCATGAAGGGGTTTTACCGTCTGTGTATAGTGTTGCTGAGATTGCTTTTTTCATGAAGCATACAGTTCCTGCGGCTGTATTTTTAAAATGCTGTTCACAAACCTGAGATTGTGCAGAGAAGAATTACAAAAGTGATTTCAGTGCTAGAGAGGACGCTGCACAATACAATACAATACAATACAATACATGATCAGGGACTTCAATCAGCTTAGTTTATCAAAAGATGAAAAGTGAACCAATTACAGTGTATTAATCCCTTCATGTGGAAAAATGAACTGGTCTATGAAAAAATATGTGGGTATTTTTCCAGGACTTGTGAACATAGCCAGCATGGAAATCCCAGACATGTTGGATTGCATGCACAGGCGGTTCAGTATTTCCCAGACATGCCAGACCTACCGTCATGTACTGTACTGATGTGCAGTATACTCAATGCACAAAGAATTCATTGGACCTACTGTGCCTGTTTGCTTGTGTGGGAACGAACAAAGAAGTGCTAGAAGCAGTACAAAAACAGATGAAGAGGAAAGCTACGGACAGCTTAGATAAGAATGTGGTAGGGCCCTGAGAAAAAGACATCAAACTTTTGAGCTGACTGCCAAATGAGAGAGACTTCAGCTGTGAACAGGATTAGAGCCCTGCTTACCCAGTGATAGCTGCGTTGAAGGGAGCAAAATATGGAAACATGGAACAGGGACCAAAATTTAGGGTTCTTGTCTCCTTATGCCTTGTGCTTTAGGTACAAATCATGAATTGTTTGTCCATTTGCTTGTGTTTCCCTTTTCTGGCCCCAGGAATCTAAATACTTCAATGCACAGTGGCATGAATTCAACAGGAAAGATAGCGAATTCTCCTGCCCTAAACCTGAGAAGAGTTCATAGGGACAATGATGTATGTACTCCTTGGAAATGAGCAAATCTAGTGTCTGATGACTTTACAGTGAAGGTGAATATCCCTGCCTTCCCCATCAAGAAGTAGTGAAGGATATTTACAGAGAAATTCACGCTATCCCTGCTTCTTGCTGTCTCTTGATTTATTAAGGGGTCTGCTGATACAAAATAGCTTAAGAGTAAGAAGATTCAGGTACTGAAGTGAGATTCAACTCTTAATTTCCCCTAGAAACAGGTTAGTAAATACTGCTAAGTACAACTGCGGGAGGAAGAAAAGCATTCTGATAAACAGGCTGTAGCAGCTGAAATTTCCTGGGCTTGTTTTCCTGTAATGTTAGTGTTGTATCAAAGCCACATTTAGGCTGGATGGAGTTGCAGCAGTAATCAAGTGGAACTGTACAGCTTTCCTGGTCATCATGTAATGTGGAGCTTTTGCAAAAAAGCTCAACCATACAGTGCTATGAGAAAACTACCACACCCTTCACTAATTCCTCAGTCCTCTACTCACTCCCCTTCCTGCTGGTCAGTCCCTCCATGTGAGAAATATGTGTTCACATAAATCTCCTGGTAAGTCTATATTCACCATAATCTTAGCTGAAATACAGATCTCATTTTATGGCATGGGTGAAGCTAACATTTATACTACTACCCCACCCCCAAACACTAAGTACAACACCAAAATACTTTCAATTCAAAAGATTATTTGTATTGTGATATATATATATATATATACTGGTATATATATGCTATATATACTGGTATCTCCATATGCATCTCTGAATTTTGGGAACATGAGTATTTTAATACCAAAGTTGTACTTTTTTTCTATTCTAATGTTTTGTTTTTTTCTGTGCCTCACTGTGTCTTTGTTGCACATTAAATTTGTTTTTTATTCTTTGGCTGTTAAGATTGTTTGTGTCTCCTTTATAGCAGTCTCTTGACATAAACTTACAAACAGGTAGTACACATGAGGAATCTCTACTCCCAGAAAAAAAAGGATCAAGATGAAACCTGCCACTAATGGAAGCAGTGGTGAATCAGTCTAAACCACATGGGAATAATTTCTTTCTTCTTCAGAGATACCATGGACTTACTACATTAGCAGCTGCGCAATGTTTTAAAGCCCTTAAATGGAAAATGGGAAATTGGGAAAGCGCATATCAGAACTCATTTTAATAGAAACAATCTTTTTAGGAATTGTTTTGAACAAGTTCATAATAAATAAATATCCCATCAGGCAGTCTCTGTTGGCTTGGGGTTTTTTCAGCCCTGTAAGCTTTTAATTTCAGCTGAACCACTAGCTTCGGACAGCTCAGTGCTTCAAAATTTAAGTCCAGAGTAACTAACAGGCAGGATTGTTTGTAGCTTTTTCCTAATACATCTTTGATTGCTCATATGGAACATACAAGTAAAAGGACCTGCTTTTTAATGGCTTCAGAGCAACTGCTGGAACAATTTTAAAATGCAAGTGCATGACTAATTTAATTTAAGTTATAGATAAATAAGCTGCAAATGAACAGGACTGGCCATGTACAGGTGCAGTTCTTCACATCACACTTAAATCACTGAAATTGTTGCGCATGCAAGTTAAGGATTTTTTCAGATCCAAACAATCTGTAATATGTATCTTTAAAATTGCAAGGTTAACTAGGGAGTCAATAGCTATTTAAGGCTATCTACCAGGAATGGTAGAAACAACTGCTGTATGTAGAAATGCAGTGTATGTATGTATTTAAATTTAATTTTGTATTTAATTTTGTATTTAAATTGATTACACTCAAGGTCAATTTGGTTTTAGTTTCTATAGCACAAAGAAAATATTTTTAACAAATTAATACAGCTAGCAAGGATAGACAATCTGCTCTCAATTTACAAAAGAAAAGAAGTCTTTTAAACTGGATTGTCATTCTAAGGATTATATGCATTTTTATTACAGATGATCTGGCCAGCCAAAAAAGTAGGTGGATTGGGTCAGCATCTACAGTCCTCTTCATAGTGCTGCATACTGACAAGATCTGAAATGTTAAAACATAAAACTTAAAATGCTGTTTTATTTCACTGCACTCTGCTGTGTTTCAGTATGTGTTTCAATAACTGCAGTATAAAACAGATGAAATCAGATAGGATGAGGGATATGCTGGATGTGATCTGAAATTTGTCATAGTTAATTCCCTAGCTTAGGATGTTCAAGAATAGTTCATAGAGTTCTAGGCAAGGTACCTCTTATTCTGAACATGGTTTTGAACTCTTGAAGGAAAGGCATGAGAGGCTGAAGTTGGTCAGTAAAGTCATGCAGGCAGGTAGCTGATTATCCAGGTAAGTCAAGCCCTAACTGTAATACCCTTTATTTCAGTTCAAACTCATAAAAACTTGACTGAGCTTCAAACTCTTGAAGTAACTGATTCAAATAGGTGCAAAATTACTTATCCTCTAGTTTGCATCTAAATCAGAAGCTAAAAGGAAGGTTGTCTTAATTATGAGTGAATGGCAGCCTTATTCAGAAACCACTGAAAAAAGTTTTTTTTTAATAACATTAATGACAAGATCTCTCATTTCTCTTTTTCTAAGAGGATTATATCTATAAAACATTTACAGAATGTATCTTCTGTGTCAGAAACATTTCCTTCCATCAGGTACATTCATATGTGTGGGCCTAGTCAGCTCTTGATTGTCAAGAGTAACCTGAAAAGAAAAAGAAGCACCTCAAACCCCAACCCTACCCCATACCCACAGGTGGTAAAAGATGAATGTAAGGCGGTCTTTGGCATCAAGCAACAAGAATGCCATGGGGAACAGCATAGGCTGCTGACCTTGGTGACTGTGAAGGGCGAAGACACAGTTGTGTCCTGCAGACACAACACTTCTGCTTGCCAACATGAGCTGGCTCATGCTGGGCCTTGCAGGAGTCTTGGGTCTCGCCACACAGTTAACGCATAACCCAGACAAGCCATCAGCAATGGATTGAGAGGCAGCTATAGCTATCCTGCTTTGTGGCAGAGGGGCTGTATTAACCCCACTGAGTATCCTGACAATGTTTTCTGTAACTTGTTCAGGCAGTTTTGCATATTCTTGCTGTATTCTGACCGCTGGAACCCACAGATGCCAGGGGTTATTAAGGAACCTCAATCTGGCCCTGTACTTATTTAGCAAATTAAAATTATTTTTGTTGTCTTTATTAAAGCTGGATAGAAGATTTCATTCCAAGAAATCACAGTGCATTTTCAGTGTTTTTCCTAGCTCTTTCTAGATTTTAATGCCATAAAACCCACTTACCCCTATTGACTTGCTTCAATTCATGTCTATAATGATCTTGATTTCTGCAGATGGTGATGTGCGTTGGCAGAAATGTTTAGGACAAAGTCAGAGTCTGTTCTGAGTACTACAACTTCGTGTATGCCAAATTAAGAAGCTTGCCATCTGATATCTACCAAATATGTTGAGAAAATCAGATTTTGCTAGGTCATCCATCCTAGAAAGCTAATGTTGCTTATGAGAGTAAAGCAGAGACATTTTCCCAAAGTAAACCAGTATTTCTATAAATTGATGGATAGTAAATAGCCAGTCTTAACTGCTCAGCTTTATAAAAGCTTCCTTAGAACTATGCACAGCTTGGATACCATTTGCAAAGTCCATATGTCTGAGGTTAATGTGGTGTGGTTACATTAAGAGAAAAGTTTAATATAAATCACATTCGTATCAGTTGTTTGGCCTGTGATAATTTTTATAACATTTTAGGGAAAAAAACCCCAAAACCAAATACAGATTGCTGTCTTTTTTTTTTTTTTCAATGGTATCTTGGCCTTACTCATTGTTTTTTCTTCTGTTAATGTTTTCTTATTCATGTTGTGATATTAATTGACCTCCCATGGCTGATTTCTGTATATTAGAAATAACTATTTGCTAACTTCTGTTTTGGTTTGTTTGTTTTTCTTTGCATATTTAGAAATGTGGTGACTCGTCTTGTAAATTGCTAAGTAGACTGAGAGACTTTGCAAGTCTGAATTTTATTGTAGGCTTCAACAAACATTAATGCTCTCAGCCAATATCAGAACATATCCAGCATCATTCAAGATCATATACCTTTTCTTTCAGTCTGAAGGAAGACATATTCAGTAGGTTTTCTGGTCCAGCTTGGCTGAAAGAATCCATTGGAATTTGTGGGCTACCCAGTGTTTTGAACAGCATTTATCTTTTTAGGTGTGAACTTGGAATCTTAACATCAAGGGACTGTGGGGTTGCGGTTAAAGAAAGAAGTAGGAATGTAAGACAGCTTACTTTTAACAAGGGCCCTGAACAGCAGAGAAGCCTCAGCAATAAAGAAGATGGGAAGGAGGATGGTTTGATTGATACAGACTGGTAGAGACCAGGTGGACAAGAAAGTTTTATCAAGCTAGGGGAAAGATGGGAGGCATGCAATTACAGGGAATAGCATCCTATCATTGTTAGGAACTTGCAAGATATTAGCAGTTTCCTAGACATTTCAAGTTCTAGAACTTCCTAACAATAAAACAATAAAACCACAAGACAACACTGGTGTTACCCTCCCAGTCCTTCCCTCTTAAGATAAAGGGCATTAATGTCAACAGCCTACCAAGTCATCTCCTTTAAAGCAAAAGGCTTCTCCTCTCATGAAATCTTCAGGTCATCATTGCTTTTGAGCTGAAGCAGATTCCTCGTTCTAGGAAATCCCTTATTTATGGGGTTATGTCAAAGCAGAAGTTGCCGTTTCCTCTCCTAGCTAGTTGGTCTAGCCCCCGCAGCTGATTACAGCCTTTTATAACCTGTCCCAGGTTAACTAGGCTCTAGACTGAGTAGGTAGAGTTTAGCATGAGTTTATTTATCAAAGAGACTTTCTAAGGTGTAATTAATATATTCTCTTGAGTGCTTGACTGGCATGCCTTTTTCTTTTTAATTCTTTTTTTTTTTTCTTCAGAAAAGAAGAGAGTTTAGGTGACAAATTTGGAAAAAAGGTTAAGCAACTCTCACAAGTTGAATTCTATCAGAAACACTGCTATAGAGGCTGCTATTGTTCTATGGCAGTGAAGCTGTTAAGAGTTTTCTTAGCAGTAAGGAGAAAGATTTGCTGTTAGGCTTTGTCTGCTTAACTCTTCACAGCAATGCAGACTAGCAGTAAAAACTTACTTTTTACTGGCCAGTTAATCTGGTTCTACAGTGATTTTTCATGAATAGATTTGCAAACAGATCACACCTGTGACTATTATATAGGGCATATACAGACTTTTCACACTGACTTAGCTACAGTACATCATGGGAAGTGTTGCCATCCTGCTCTTTCTAGTACATTTTATGAGGATAAAGCCACTGACACTGTCTCAAGAACACGAGCAGGTGAACAGGAAGAGGACGACAGTTCATAGTTACCGTGACAGGCTCAGAAAAGACTCAGAACAACCGGCAGCAGGATATAACCAAAGTCCAGGTCCTTCCTACGCCTTCTGAATCAGGTTTTATATCCAACCTCAAGAAAGGACAAAAGCATCTTGAGATGCCTTCCTGTCTTTGTTCATCCAGTATAGGCTTCAGCAGATCAAACTTTGAATACATTCGGGTTTTAGTTACATTTTCCTATCCCTCAACTTACAGCCTTTTTTTTGTTGTTTTCTTTCAAACAAGAAAGAGTGTTCATTGATCCAGCTTAAGTGGTGCAATTGGAATCATACATTTTGAGAGAGCCTTTTAGAATGAATGCAAAATATATGAATGTATTTTTTTTAATTCTGAAAGTCCTGTAGGTATTCATTCTCAGTATAACAATTCTGAGGTATAATTAAATATAAAAAAGAGAAAGGATTTTTAGTTCTGCAGATGAGTCTTAAAAAATTATGATTATGCAGTATGCAGTATTTCAAGTCCCCCTGGTTATTTGTTACAAATTATTTCGTAATAGCTCAATTTTTTGTAAAAAAAATAAGGATTTTTACTTCTATTTTTCACAAAATAGGCAAAGAGAAGTGAAAAATTTCAAAAGTAATAATCCTTGGACATTTAATATTCTCTGTATCAATTAATTTTTCCAGATCACTGTGAATAATTCAAATAGTTTTATTTCACACTTTGACTTTTTTTTTTCTAATTAAATGTAATTTTTAGTATGTGATATTTAAAACCTAAGAGTGACAGAAAGAGTATTGGTTTAACTGTGGCTGTATGATGAATATATTTTTAATAGAAAAATCTGTATCTGCTTGCTCTTAAAACCCACTGAAGTTAGTTTGCCATTACAAGAACTCTCTGCCCATAGCCAGGGGACTGAACACCTACTGAAGCTGATAGAAATGCTCTAGTTAACTTTATGAAGTTCTAGCTAATAGTTACATATGTGAAATACATGTATCTTCAATCTGATTTCTTTTTGTAAGCACACAGGCCGTGCAGGTCTGTACTGATTACTTCCATTTTAAATCTAACTGGTCTCAGAATTTTTGTACCTATATATTAATAATTTAGCTGGACTGTAACCATGACAATATTGATAGCATATGTGAATAAATAGAACACAAGATTGCTTACCCAGGCAGAGTCAACATTTAGAATATTATCAGGATATTTGCCATTCTCAGATGTGAACTAGATATTAGTTATTAATGTTGTTTCTTAAATTAAAAGCTACTAGAGGTACATTTGTCAATAGTCTCATCATTTAATGGTCATAGCATGCATAAAAACTGAAAACCAACAGTTGTCCTTTAAATTATATTTCTTTAAATGTCAAAGTGTGTCTCTTTATTTAAACCTCATTGGGGAATTGTGTTGGCTTGATCTCAGATTCTTCTTAGGCATTTTATTTAAGCCCATTCAGAGCAGTCGGGACCGATTTTTCACTCCCTGGGACCTCACTGTGAAGCACTTTATATCTGATATAGAAATATTTAATTAAATTGCAACCATATTACTGGAAATTACTGTTTGGAGTTCAAATCAGAGAAATCAGGTGCCATCTGTTGCAAAACTTTACATTCATTAAAAAAAATACAATTTTATTTGTGTCCTTTTTTTATTTATTTGTTGTTTTCCAAACCACTTTCCTCTCCTGTGTTTTATAATTCAGAGCTTTCACTCATTTCGGTCACACAAAGGTGCAACAGGACTATAAAATGTGCTTTGTCAACAATTTGAGAACAGTGCAGATGACTGCCGTCGCTTGTTGTAGTGTGTATTTTAGATGAGTCAGATGAGAGCTCCAGTTCTACCATGTGCTGGCAATTTCTGACAGGTGGAACAAATTATTTAGTGTTTTATTATTATTTATTATTAATTATATTATTTTATCCTTTACTGATGAATAAAACCTAAAGGAAATCAGAAATTGTCAGTACAATGTTGGGTGAAAGGAGGCAGAGAAAGGGCTCTCTGATAATTCTAGGACTCCATTTAGATGTATTTTTCTTCATCTTTCACAGGTATGCTTCATGCAGAACATTTCCTTTCTCTGTTGCTATTGCTAGAAAACGAAATCACCAGTATCTTTAAAACTCACATTGAAGTGACCAATGTGAATATTAGTTAAACTGCTGTTTCTGTATCTACCGTTATTTGTAGGTCTTCCTTCAGGATAAATGAGGGTAAAAACTATACTGCTACAATATCCCAAAGACTGAAAAATCAGCAAATACAAATAAAAATAATCTTCACCTAAAGTAAGAAAAATGATGTAATTTCTATGGGCTGCTAACAAATGGTGAACTTCAAGAATGACTATTTTCTGTCACAATTGCATGTTAGTTTTAATTCTGTTTTGCTTTAAATACAACTAGAGCCAGTGCTGTAGAAGGAAGAGAGTGGTGGCAGGGGACGAGGAAGGCTGGTTATCATTGCATCTTATGGGCAAGATGCGCCACGAAATTTTGTGCTGTAGGGGTAGTACTGCTATCTTCACACTTCAAGGTGGCCCTGGTCCCTGGTCTCATCTGTCAGGTACTGGGACCTTTTGGGGAAAACAACTGTAAATCCTTCTTTAATTAGCTGGAACTCCCCTGTGGCCTAAAGGAAGGCTTACTAGAGACAGACAAAAATCCCTCTAAGACGAGGGGAAATAAGATGTGTAAAACAATGGAAACCTGAGCATTTAGGGGAGCTATCTGTAAGCTGCCTTTACAGGCTTAAGACACTTCTCACCCATGTGAATATTCTGCCTGCAGCATCCTCAATCTTCTTTAGTATCCTGGCTTGGATTGCTTTCCCTTTTTCCTTTCCCCATTTTCCTTTTCTCTCATTTTCTCTCATTTTCTCTCCTTCTCTCCTCTCCCCTCCCCTCTCCTCTCCTCTTCTCCCCTTTTATTTTATTTTATTTTATTTATTTTATTTTACTTTATTTTATTTTATTTTATTTTATTGTTTTCTCTCTTCTCTTTTTTCTTTTTGGGGAAAAAAAATCTGTAAAATATTTCTGTATTTCGGATATTAAAGAGAGCTCACTTCTTGCTTTAATTAACTCCATTATGTTGTATGTTAGTTCCCCCAGAGATTTTGGGAATTATTTGAAGTACTGTCTTTGTGCATTACCACACTAGCTAGGACTGTCCCAGGCACTTCAGCTAACAGCCACAGCATAAATTCTGTAGCACAACAGAGTTCCTCTGCGCCATCATATCTTTGAAATCATTTTTCTTCACAGTTTTGACAGATCACAATTTTTGTTAGCCTCAGAAGGCAATGTAAAAAGCATTTATTTAAGTGATTTTTTTTTGCTGCTGCACTTTTCACTCAGAGATGGAAACCTAGCCCAGACTCTAAATGCAGTCTTTGCAAAGTACAAGGATTTAATTGTGCTTTCATAAAAAAAGTGTAACCTTAGAGAAATTGAGATAATAGACAAAGGAAGTACTAGTAAAGGAAGAAAGTACATTTGCTTAGGACAGAGGCTGAAGATGCAGCCTTGTGTATAGCAGTATTCACCACCAAATACATTACACACAGAAAGACGGGAGGATGAATGTTGCCTGGTGGTGAAAGTGGTAATTAATACACTGAATCCTATTTTTACATTAATTTATCCATATAGCATCCATGAACAACAGCATATTCTGTCTGGGAAAAGTAGACACTTTATAACATGCATTAAATTTAATTTGTTCAAATACCGCTTTTTGTATGAAGCACATTTTGCAATATATAATGGAATTATCCAAATTCTTGGAAATAAAAGCATATGCACTCAACAGGTGACATTTTTAGTCTAAGTCTCTTCATTTTACACAATAGCAAACAGCAGCAAATGTAACAATAACATTCTTCTAAGATACAGGGGTTATGGCAGCAGTGATAGTGCTGTGTCTCAGTGACCGTTCACCTACATCAGCAAGTGTCAGCTGGAAATCTAAAGCATAATGAGACCATTTACATAGTCCCGGAAATGCAGATGTTTCTCATCTTTACACATATCCAAATGTGCACTACATGATCCTGTGGGTTCTTGACAAGTCAACCAAGTGTTATGAAATTCAGTCAGAAAACAGCAAATTAATTATTCAACACTATCTGAAGGACCTTTCCTTTGAAGGGTGACACTTATTTCTGCTGCATTACACAAAGAACCTTGCTGGAGGAGCAAAGACTCTGAGGGATTTTTTGTGGTGTTGGTATTTGTTTTTTTCTTTGTTTATTTTTTGTTTGTTTGGGGTTTTTTTAGCTCAGCTGTCAAGCCAATTACAGAGACAATAAGGCCATTTCAGTATTTTTATTTCTTGTCACCAAGATTAAGATCCAGAAAATTGAATGGAACCCAATTCCTTCAGACTGTGTAAATCTTATTTTTGGTCCTCCAAAGCTGAAATGTCTTGGTAGCATTTAGTCATCAGTTTGCCATTTCTAAATCTTTTCAGTTTTCAGGTGCACACTAATAAAAGTCAGGGAGATGGAGAATTAGACTGCTAGTGGTGTTACTGACAGGGCTTCTCCTCACATCAGACAGCCCAGGAAGGGGCGAAATGGTGAGGAGATCCTTTCTCTACCTGAAAAGGCTTGAAACTCTATTATCCTCCTTCCTAAGCAGTGCTTTCACAGCACAACATAGATCACTCTGGGAAGATTCTCAGTGTCTCCAGATGGAGATGCTCCACTTTGTATTAGGGCATAATGTTTGAGCCCAGATATTACATGTCTTTGCCAGCAACTACTATATTTTCTCTATACTACCCTTTTTCTAAATGGTCCTCTCACAATGAACAGTATCAATTAAAGACATTGAGAAAGCCCCATTGAGAGTGTATTAGGGAATAATGAGGGAATAGTGCAACTCCTCAGTAACACTATTTCAGAACTTCTCAAGAAGCTGGAGTGCAGCATGCATCTCCCATTTCTCATCCCTAGATTTTAGATCTGCTTCTTGTGGTCTGCTTTTTTACTGTAGTATCACCATTTCATAGACAATATACCTTGCTCTTGGTCCCATTTAATTACCATTCATATTGTCATTAATCGACATTGGATCTTAAGACTTGTGTTTTCTGACAATTCACAAACTGTATCACAGGCAAGTGAATCATAAATTCATTCAGTAAGAGACTGAAGGAAGTACAATAGAAGAGAAAATAGTGGAGAAATGATACCTAAAAATTTACAAAGTTCCATGGCTAATTAAAGCACTTAAGTTCTGTGTCCAGAATTCCTATTGGAAAGCCTACATCCTGTGTGACTCAAGACACAGTTTAGATTTCCAAGTTTATGTAGGTGATTAATGGCCTTTGTGTAGAATCCGGTATACTCATATCAATTTGAAACTGGGATCTAGTCTTCTAAGTCAGTTAGGCTCTACCACGGTTTACTTGGGTGCTACAAGCTACTCATGATTACCCAGTTCAGGGGATGTGATGGGGCATGCTATGGTCTGGCCTATGTGTGTGCTTTCTTTCCATGGAGGTAAGAAGAGCAGAAAAACAAGAGAAGAGCCAACTTACACGCTTGCCCTGCTATTCATTCAGGATCCAGTCAGGGCACATTCCTGGGCTGGAAAGTATTCCAATAAATATAGCTTATATTTAAAACTTTTTCTTTTTTTTTTTCCTTTAAAAAAAAGTATTTGTTAAGCATACATGCATATTGATTGATACAATGATCAGCAACTTAACATAGGCTTAAGTAGTTCAAACACTTCCCAGTAGCAAAAAAAAACATAATCCCAAGATGAATTCTATAGATGGAAACAGTATTTCCTTTTCAGGAACTTCCCTCCTATTTCAGGTGCTCTTTCATAGGACTGAGGATTTGCCATCAGGAGAGGCAAAAACAGAAGCCTAAACCTACCAGTAGAAATCCTTAACTGACATTAGCTTTAAATGTCCTGACCACATTTAAACTATATAAATTTCAATGACCTTTTCAATTTTGCTTCTGGGGCAGCAGCAGCTAGTGAGGGAGAACTTGGTAGTACAGTTCTTTGAGAGATGGGGATCCAAAATTCAATCCAAAGACACAGAAGGTTTACATGTAATTTCTGCTATTCCCTAACAAATCCTGTGAGGACCCTTGGGTTAAGCCCATTGCTCATTCTGTGGGAGCACAACCCCTCTTTCCTCCCTACAAGAACAATACAGCAGAACTCTGCTAGGAGCTTGCCATGGAATTTCCATTTCCCCATGCAGGATTTTCCTGTACAGGACTAATCTGGACAGTTAATGGCTTCTTAGCTGAGTTTAAATGTCAGTTCAGAAGCATGGGTGGAATAGCAGGCTACTGGAGGATATGAAATATTTCCTCAATGGAGGCATTTACCAAAGCCTCTGTAGGATTTCCATGAGTCCATGAAAGCCAAGTCTTCTGTAAATTTTCATGTTAATTTACATAGATGTTTAAAAAAAAGGAGTAATGGAATTTCAAAGCTCATATACATTAATTTTCCATCCAGCAGAATAACTTTGGCGATCTTGTACTTCAGTGAACACCACCTCCGCAAGCAGAGTGTGGCTTAACAAGAACTAGCATAATGGAAAGTTTAATTTCCAAAATATCATAAAGTTGCAGGAGTAGTGAAGGAAGTGAACGTTACTTGCACTTATGGTACACTCATTTCTGCCTTTATTAATATGAATTTATGTTTTCTTTTTATGCTGCTATTTGTATAAATGAAATCTACCATGACATTTAAAACTGGATTAAAATGTTTCTTTTGTTTCTGCTTTTGAGTCTTTTACAGATTAAATTATTTTTTAATGTTGCTATTATATGTATATGATGGGTATTACTATGCATGGGCCTAGTCCAACTACCACTAAGCTCGGTGGAAAGATTCCTTTGATGTGGATGGGAGATGGATTGGGCGATCAGTATGTCTTGCTGTTTGGATACATTAGGGTACAAAAGTGTTAATGCTTTATGGATTAGCAAAGATATTACCACCCGAATTCTCAGTGTACATGTATTACCCAAAACAAGTAGTTCCATGAACAGTGGAATTAATGAAGCCTCTTTTTCTATGATTTGTAGCTGAGGTGAATTTCCATGTGGATTCCATGGTTGCACTCATACTGCAGCCTTTCCTGCTAGGACAGCAATGTCTGAGTCCCTCTCAATCTCCCTGGCTGCTTATTTTCACGAGATTTGTATAAAATAAATACAGATGAGTCTTCTATCTCTCTGCTGAATTTAGGTAAAAGCAGCTAATGGATTTACGAGGGACTGGCAGATATGTGACACAGAAGCATACAAATACTATAGTTACAAGCTACATTCCTGTGGAAACTGGACTAGAAGTAAAGGAATGCACACACTGGACTTTGTATCATCAGACTTTGATAATATGCTAAAGGAACAGTTAATAAGAAACCACAAATGTAGATTTAAAAGGAGTAAGAAGTAATCTGAGTTTTAATAAGCAACACAGAAAGCTCAGTTATGCCCATAAGGACAGCAAGGCATTGCATAACCTCATGACTTCGCAGGGGAGGTTTCTTGTTCCAGTGAGACCCTGACGCCTCCTGGAACTTCCCACAGTACAGACGGGTTTTGAAATATTTATGATACTTCTACATGCATTTGGGAGCAGGTGGCTCCTGCAAGAATTAAGACTTGCTTTGTAAGCCAGAGGAGAAGGTCAACAGACCTTGGCTTGGTTCTTTCCTTTGTACTTTGGTAAGCAAAATAGGGAATAATCTCATTTCATTCCTGGGGAATGCACTCCTAAGAACCAGGGGAAAGTCCTTAAATGAGCCAGAGGAGAGAAACGAAGAACTATTAGTGTCAGACATTGTGGTCCTTTTTCATTCTTCTTCATTCTTTCCATCTTCCAAGTCTGCATTTTCAAAAGATTGTTGCAGCAGTAGTAGTAAGCATACTGGGTCAAACTGACCATTAGAATTGACTTTGCTTCAGTTATTCTGTGAGGGATTTGATCCTTATAGTCTGTGTTTGGGTTCTGGTTTGTTGGGGTTTTTTTTGGTTGGTTGGTTTTGTTGTGGCACTTTTTTTTTTTGTTGTTTGTTTTTTTTTGTTTATGTTTGTTTTGTTTTTAACTAATTGCATTAATAATTAATAATTGAGAGCAGATTTTAATATTTCATAAACATAAAAGCCCTAATTCCCACATATTTCCTTATTATAGGGAAGAGTAAATAATACTGAAATTGATGTATTTTAGGTGGAATCAGTACTTGCATTCAAACTTAACATTGCGTAGTTCTTTTCATTAGAATTTCTATAGCTTTGCCAATGTCAACAATCTGAAATGAAAAATTCTACATTTATCCTCTGCTCTAAGGAGATTTTATATTTTAACTTAAATTCAAAAGAAAAATGATGAATGAAAGGTGAAGAAGTATCTGTGCAAATGTTCAGTTATCTTCTCAAGAAACAATGTTTTATAAAGCTCTACCATCCCTATATGATATTACTTTGAAAGACAGGAAGAGCAGTCCTGAAATAGGACGGATGAATGTATCAATCTGAGAAATATCTGGGCAGAATCATCCCAAATGTAAACCTTCAAGAGCATCATTTGTGGATTGCCAGTAGAGTTTGTGGAAGGCTGACTGGCAAAAGTCTCAGAAATTCTCATTTGTACTTTCTGACTGAACTCTTCAAGTGACTGGCACTAACTTTGTGCACATGACCTTGAGTAACCTTTGTTTGGCTAATTTGTGTGCTGAATTTATGCCATATTCCATATTAGGGTTTGAGATAGATGGTGGCTGAAGCAAAAGAGCCAGATAGAAAGAAATGTTCTGTTTTACTTCTCTTTATCAAAGCAAGAACTGAAAAAGCTTTACTTTGCCAGGAACTTTTGTGCACTGTAGAACAAGATGGTTATAGTGCGTTGAATGAAAGTTATTTTAATAATGGTATTTTATCATTTTGATACTTTAGTGTTCTTTTCAGACCATTTTTATTTGAAATTGAGGGTATCTGACTGCTTTATGATCTAATACTTCAGTTAACTGAGCATAGTTTACCTGTGACATACATTATTCACTAAATTAATTGTTGTTCTCTAAAGGATGTTACAACTCATGATGCTCTTGGGAAGAATCTTTCTGTATCCCATTGGCTGCTCAAGAAGATAATTTTTCAAAACTCTAAGTATGTCAGCATTTTTCTTGCAAATCTTTTGCTGGACATAAAATGCAACATGTAGAATGTTATATGCTGAATATGGTGGCTATCTACTAAAATGTTATCTTCTGAAATAACTGCTGTATTTTTCTGACTGTGTATCCATCCTGCTGCAAACTTCCTCTCAAATTATTTTGTTGTTTTGTTTTCACAAGATGAACAGCTAAACAGTTTGAAATCAATACTACATGCTCTGCAATGTAGGTGGTATCCAAAAATATCTTCCAAATTTAGCTATATAGCACCTGTTTCACAAGCTCTTAGCACCTGCTCTCCTTATGGGGGTATTAACATTTACTTCAGTATGGATAACATCCGGTCTTGTATTTGTTGATGCTCCCACACAACATCAACAGCTATACTACTAGAAGAAACAAACAGGCACATACTTCCTTCATCAAAATAGATGAGCAAGATATACCGGACCACAGATATTTTTTGTCTTAATGATGTGGCTATTTATATTATACTTAAGAGTCGTCTACTATGGGTAAAGTGAGGAGGGTGCAATACTTCCCTTTGTGTTTCTATTAAAAACAACAGGAGACAGATAAAGGGTTTGACGAGTATGGCTTTCACAGATGCATTATGCAATCCTCAGCAGTTTTTTCCATACCCTAGCATGCAGCTGACTTGGGAAAAAGTAAGAGATGGCCAGGGAATTTGTACACAATCTGCCACTGTGGAGGTCACTGCAGCTCTGATCTGCACTGTGGACTCCTTAATTTGCCATTGCTTGGTCAGGCTGTGAAAGATCTATTCTTAGCCACTGAGTAGCAGCATTTGATGCTTAGCAATTAACTGTGTTAATAGAGAATTGCAACACTTACCAGGGCAGAGGCCTGCACATATGAATGTTTGTGCACAGCTATTGGGAGTACTTATGTGACCAGAAGAGCTTATGTGGAAATTATCAGTTAAATGTCAATCTTCTGCATATGAAATGCTCACAAAGCAGTGGTGGCCCCAGATTAAGCCTTCTGATTTTTTTATTATAGTATTTCACAATAAATGTATATTATGTCACTAGGAAAACCCTGATTTATGTGATCTCTGAGGTTAAGTTTGGGGATTATTTTAGTTTATCAGAGCAGAATAGAAATTTTTAGCATAATTGAGAAACAGGGACAGAAATTTAAGCTTTTCTGGTACATACTGGATCATCATTGAAGAGACTGTTGTGTCATGGCTATTTAAAAGCAAAACTGCTCTAATAATTACCAGTGATCCTGCGACCATTTACCATTGGTTCAATTATAAATGAAGATAAACTATTAAACATTTTAAAGCAGTTTACAAAAGAGGTCAGGTTAATAATATCTTGATTAATCAAGAAACTGAGGGAGAGCAAGCAACTGATGAAAATTAAAAAACACAATGGTTTTCTCAGTGTCACCAGGTAGGTAACACAAGTAATGCATGCTCCCCCCGTGGCACAAGAGAGACAAAGAGGCAGATACATGCGTTGATCTTGCTTTACAGCCCAGTGCAATGTTAAAAAGCTGCACAATGTATCCTCAGCCTATCAAGGAAAGAAGCACGATGTGCACTACCTCTTTTTTCCCCTCTCATCTCAGTATTAAAACCTCAAAAAAAGTGCTCTGTACTTTCATTTTAAAGTCATAGTCTAGTTATTAGCATACGGTCTGAGTTGGAAATGCTTTGCTGAAGCTAATATTAGCTTCTCGGGTAAAGTTAGTTTACATTTTCCCCCCTTTTACATCTTAAAAAAACCCCAAATTCTTAATGTTGAATGTACAAACATTATAGATATTAAGATTCCTGTATGCTTGAACTGGTAGGTTGTTTTTTTTTCCACTATTATGAATCTTAGTTTGGAAAACACTGACTATGTTGAATATATCCTAATTTGTTCTAGGTTCTTATTGCCTTGGCAATTGAACTTTAGCTCTGATTCAGAAAAAGAAATGAGGAGTGCAAAGGCAACTGTTTACAAGCCTTTGCCAGGCAAAGCTACATAGAAGTTTTATCAGAGTAAGAAATTCAGGAGCTGACCCTGTGAGTAGATTTTATTTTCAAAGCAGGTTCCCAGAAGCCACACAGAGGAGGGAAACAAAGCTAAAATTGGGACAAGGTCAACTGGACATAGAAGTGACTGTAACAAACCTCAAATAGATCTGTTATTTTTGTTTCAACTACAGTTCACATAATTCTTATTAAGAATCTAATCTAGATATTTACACAGGAATCTGAAAGGGGAACTTTTTAATGACTACCCAGAGGGAAGGTTGTATCTGTAACTGGTGTTAACTTCATACTTGATGCTAACACATACTGTTATCGGTTTCAATATTCAAAGACTGAGAAGTCGCCCTCTACCAAGGGTATAATATATTAGAAACTAAAAGACCTGGAAAAATCTTTTGAACGTATTCTATAATTATTCATTGCTTGGAATTATATATGTATATTATATACACATACAAACACAGAGAAATACATGTTTTTTACCAGACTAAGGCACACTTCAATTGCAAGGGTTTCACAACCAATATGAGTAGAAGGATCAGGTCTTATTTAAACATGATACAAGTGCAGACTGTGCATATTTTCCTAGCAGAAATTAATTATTTCAAATCAATTGATAGAGCTAGTTCATCTCAATTAAAAATGACGACACTGTTTTTACTTCAAAAACTCCTCTTCTAAAGGAAAATTATTGTATCATAGGTGGAGTAAATACTTGCATACCCATGGTGTCCTCATGTCGGAGACCTCATTCTCAGAAACATTAGGTGTCAGATGACATTACTCGCGGAGGTAGTCAACTTAGAATTTCCTCTGTTGCTAAGAATAGAAATTACTGTTATAGGTTTCATAGAGAATGTGTCTGCAAATCCGAATTAATATTCTGTTCAATCTAAACGAGCTCAAATTTAGTTTTTCTCCTTCATGGCATTTAACTTGAGAAATGCCTGACTTGTTCTATATTTAGGAATTTTAGATCTGGGAAGATTGAATTTAGATAATTTCTAGATTTTGCTGCTTGCATGAATAGACAAAGAATATTTTATCTTTCTGACTTTCAGTTTTGCTATGATTTTATAGTCCATTTTTCATTGGTGTAACATGCAGATGTTATTGGGTTTTAGGTGCATTTAAGTAAACTTTAAGCAAATACATAAAATACATAAGCAGGATATTGGGAAGATAGATAGGTATATTCTGTATGCTTGTATTGAAAGCTGTTCTCCATTCTTCTGAAAGACGACACTTGAGAATTCATGTGACATGGAAAATACAGAGGTTTTAAATAGTGATGCAGCTAAAATGTAAAACTCAGCCAAGGGCAGCAATATCCCTTTCAGACTGCTTTTAATAGTCACAAACTGCCAAATCCTTTAACAACAGAATTAAGGCTAACTGACAGCTGAAGAAAAGTGCACCTGATATTTAGAGATAAACACATATAATTTTCAGTGTCATAAAGAGGCAGGCAAAATCTAACCTTCAGCCTGGATTCAGAATATCATAGTACAAAGGGAAATAAAGTTTCTTTTCATTCTATCTCTGCCATTATCATGCTGGCTAAGCCAGCAGCTGGCTCAAAGTCTTTCTTAAAAATGGGAGCAAAAAGGCAATTTAATAGCATCCTAATTGCAAAAATGCCACAAAGTCTTCCTACTTACTAAACAGTCTTAACAACCCTGGAAAGGTAGGCCACACATAAAGTATCTCAGTGGGACTACTCTTATTCTTAAAATCATGAATCTTTTAAATTTATTAACAAATTATAGTCCCTAATGTATAATTAGTGAAAGATCTTGATCCTTGTTGCTTAAAATCTCAGTAGTGCACAAAGGAGGGGAAGAAGAGTTGGGCTATTCTTTTTCATTTTACAAAGGGTAAATAAACTTAGATGCAAGAAGATGGAGAGTCCTGCCTAAGGCTGGGCAGGGAACCCTTGGCCAAGCCCTGAACTCTTAAGTTCTGAGTACTTTAACCTCACAGTTGTAATTTTAGTTTCACTGAAAAAAACTATTTAATTGCCAATTCAATGTAATGACAACTGAGTGAAGGATATCTTCAGGCAATTTGAGAAGAGAGGATTTTTCTGCTGTCCACCTTAAAAGGGCATGGGTAAATTAAACAATTAGAACTGGTAACAAAGGTAAGCTAAAAGCTAAACATAATAAGACACTGTTTTCAGCATTTCAAAAGAACTAAATACAACACATCAGCAGCTTCAAAATCCTTTTGAACAAGTGCACTCAGAAACAACTAACTAGCAAACAAAGCTATTAGGAAGAGGACAGTGTGGTCAGTGAACTTTTGGCATGTCAACTCTATAAAATGTAGGCTTCTAGAAATATTCCTCACATCCATGTAAGTAGTAAAGAGACAAATTTAGCAACAGATGCTGTGGATATGGTATAATGATCTGTTTCTTTTTAAAAGGCTTGATCTCTTTAAAAAGAAAAGAATATGTCTTACGTATTGTTGAAAAGATTTAATTTTCCTTAAATTTTATAGGATCAAGAATAATAAAGGGATCAGAATCTCAAGAGACCAATGAGATAATTTTATTACATTACTTTGTAGTTAGGCAAATTTTTATTCTTTTCAAATAATACAGAAAATGCTTAAACAACATCCCATATCATGGGATAGGTATATATGATATATCCTATCACGTATCATGATTTCTGGGTAATGAAGATGATTCTATTTAGATAGATAGATTATGCTAGTCTAATCATGTGGGTCAACTATCACATGAAAATGAATGTCCTTTGAAAATAAAGTGTGTTTTTTTTTTCTTTAGTTATTGATTTTTTGTAACAGTGCATAAGAAATTTTATAGGAGAAAAAATACCTCAACCTCAGTAATAACAAAAGCTATAAGAAACAGGTAGGTAATTGTGTCTTGCTATCTTTGGGAAATGTCAGAGCAGAATCAGCATAGATTCAGCGAGCATTCTCTTCAGCTATTTCCTTTCTCCTATCTTTCCAAAGGGCTACTTTATACCTTCAGTAAGAAAACTTCATAGTGAGTATAGGGCTGTAAAAATGATGGTTGAAAATATAAATTATTAAAAAGGATAAGACATCAAGGTGGATTGTTCATTCTAATACGATAAAAATTGCTGTGCCACAAAATCTATTATATATTGCACTAACAAAGTTGATTTTCTATGTTTTGATTCAGGAAAGTGATTAAGCACATAATTAAAGTTAACACTCCAGAACAGGAGGTCTTTAAGAATTAATATGGGCCTTTGGAAATAAATGGGACATAGGATATTCTGAAGGATGCTAGGCAGAAGCTATTAACTCATCTCTGTCATTTGCTTTCGTGTCATCAGAACTACTAGAGGAGTCACAACAGTAAAAGCAAAACAAGAACTGCAGCTATGACTGGTTTCAGCTCTTGACAGGTACTATACTGCC
Organism: Neopsephotus bourkii; assembly: GCF_033783945.1. Classification (NCBI taxonomy): domain Eukaryota; kingdom Metazoa; phylum Chordata; class Aves; order Psittaciformes; family Psittacidae; genus Neopsephotus; species Neopsephotus bourkii. The sequence continues at coordinate 6,865,157 of NW_026901776.1, read as the reverse complement.
ATTTTGATTTTGCTCTTTAATAGTTCTGAATCTGCACAGAATTCAGAACAGTACTGACTGTGCTATCTATCTGAACATATTCATAGTTTAATAAATTTTGATGTAAGTTTGAATTGTTCTAGCAATTCTATTTTAGTGTACTTTTCTTTATAATTGCATAGAGTTACATACTCATCTGAATTCTGGACAACAGTTTTAGATGTTGCATGGATTCCTAAAATAGGAAAGATACTGTGTACACTTACATCATTAGAACAGATCTGTTCAACATATTGTTTCATTAAGAATGGATCTGTTGCACAATTTTCAGGGCAATTACTACAATAGAAGCCCTTGTTAACTTTTCTCAAGGTTTTATTTTTCCCACTTGATTTCCTATTACTAAATTTAGATAGCCTTATTTATGATGTCATGGTTCTCGTGAAACATTCATAGTGTTAAAACATGCTGATATGAAATATAAAAAAATACAATGTTGATATAAAATATGACATGCTGATACAAAATACAAGCTATGGGCAACATACTTCAGATCCCAAAAGTTAAAAATAGAAATGTAGCAGTAAATGACGGGAAGAAGAGGAGGCAAAGGAATTAAGATTAGAGAGCAAACCAAAGTTGATAAAATCGATTTAAAAGGACAATGCTTTTCCTCACTGGCATCTATGAATGTAACCTAAAATAAGCTCAGCAGTCACTTTGCTGGAGAGAAACATTTAATTCACGATGAGAAATGTAACTTTTTCTTTTTTTTTTAGATGTATTTGCAACAGACAACAGTGCCCTCCCCAGATTATCCACAATGAGAATGTATTCCATGCCTTTTTAAATTCACTTATGGGTCACAAATAATTTGCACAAGTATCATTATTAGATATTTAAACTATGAGCTGGTTTGCTTAGTTGAGTAAGCATGATAAGACACATTATTCTTGCTACCCGATTGGATGAGCATGTAAGCAGTTTTTAATAAATAATGGATAGTCTAAAATATAATTCTATGAGCTCACGCCTGCATTTTTAAAGTTTAGCAAACAAGAATGTCAGTAAATCTCAACTGCCAAATATGTATGTGCTGGGTCTTTTTTCTTTTTCTTTTAACAGGTGTGCTGGAATATTTGCAGAATTTTTGCAACAATATCCTGCCAAGCTTTCATTTGCTACATCACGTATTTTTTGCATGATCACTGTATTAGGCACAAGCTCAGTCATTTGTGGTGAAAAAAAAAGCAATGATAAAACAAAAAAGAAAATCAGAACACACGGAAGATATGAAAAACTTCACAGATATTTTTATACTTGTAAAGAACAGAAAGCAAAATAAATTGTTCAGATTGATACTGTATTTTGCTAAATCTGGAAATAAATTAAGGATACAGAAATTCAGCAAAAGTGAAAAGTTGCTACAGCCTTTGACTCACCAATAATCTGAACTGTGTAATGTAAAATATGTACACATTTCTTTGGAATGTAAGGACTGAAATGAATGAAAAATGTGAAAGAAAATCTGTGGCAAAAGTTCTCTATTTTTCCTTTGAAAAACTGTAATTTATAGAAGAGAGGGTTTTTTATAATATCTATTTTGTAGAAAAAATATTTATCCTCTACTGTGAAACTGCTGAAAAGTGGAGAGAAAAATGCATAAAGACTAGGAGACCTAGGGACTCCTAATCATCATTCAGAGCCCCTAAATTTGACACCAGCTTTGAGTCTCTGGTACTCCTATTTCATGGCTGGCTTAAGCTGATCTAAAACTGCTGCCCTGGAAAGGAGTGATCCTGCCTCTTCCCTCTCCATTCCATCCCAAACTGCTTATTCCTGCCCTCTCCCTTGCATCAGCTATAGTGACTTGGGCAGGCATGGGACGATCAGGTCAATCCAGTGATGTTGCTTAAAATCAGTAATGTTTTTCCAGAGTTAACTTTAAATTGATTTAGTTTGGTAATAGAAAAGCAGCAGCAGAAATGCCGTGAAAGCTGGACCATGTACTTTTGCATTAGGATGGTTTTAGATCAGCTTAAATTGATCATGAAACTGAAATTCATCAAGATGCCTAGAGAGATGATATGAATAGACAACCTTTGGTTTCCCCACTTTAAGAAAAACTGCCAACTCTGACTTGAGCTTTATTCACTTTTCTTGTTTAGTAATGTTTAAAGTCAAGGAATACAGAGAATTTTTTTGCATTGCAGTTTCTGCTACATCTGTTGAACATAAGTTCTAGTCATACTTACCTCTTACTTCCTCTGCTTCAGTCCCTGTTTTCAATCACTCACTTTACTATGGTGCTGCACTTTATATCATTGGTAGGTATTACTGTCAAGACATATAGTGATATATATATTCCTATGTATATCAGAAATCATAATTCAGCACTTAATAGAAAAAAGAGATTCCACTTATGGTCCCCAAAAAAGCCTCTTACAACCTCCTCATATACAGGCTCAGAGGTAATTCTCCATCCTCACCCAGCATGTTTTCCCAACAAGCAATATAATTTTCCTCAACAACAGACAGGCCTGTGGCGTAACTCAAGTGTCTCTAAATCTGTGCAGTAGTGCTGTGCTTAAATCCTGTACATTTTTCCATTATAGTGTCTCTACAATATGCCATTTCTTTGTAACTTGTGAGATACCTACCATACCTAAAAACTGGATATTTTTCCCCTCTAAGCTTTACAAAAGGAATCAGATACATTAAAAATTCTGCTGCAAAGACTGTTTCTTGTTCCGACTGTTCCTTGTTCCTGTCTTAGGCTTATCCCCTCCTTAACACATGGCCTCTGTGTTCTTCAACCTCTACAGCACATTGTCCTGCTCTTCCCACACAGACTTCCTCCCACATTGTTTCTCCCACTCATCTCTTCAGATCAGGTTTAAGATCTTGCTTCTGCTTCCTGTCACGTTAAGATGCTAGTATCTATCATCCACTCGTTAACATTTTGGAATATGCCTTTTTGAGTCAGCTTCTCACAGTGTTAGGTTTTGAAGGTCTTCCCTGTGAACTTATACAGTTTACCATGTCATTCTCCTGTAAACACTTCCTTAAAATTCTCCTGTGCAAAATTTTCTATGAATCCCCTGAAAGCAGCTAGGTTCTCTCAACTGCTCTCAGTCCATCATGTTGATGAAAATGTCTTTCCTGTTTCTTACATGCATCCTGTATCTTCATTAACCTAATTTTAGCAGATCAAAAAGATGCAGAGTCTACAAAGCAGACGAGCTGGATCTACTGCCACATGTTTATTATTCACAGGGTTAGACCTGATTAGGCTTTCTGGTATCAGAACCTGCTCAGAGATGCCTCCAGGCTTCATTCAGACCTTTCATGTCAGGCAGGCCAGGTATGGCCTATGACAGAGAGTTTGGTGACAAAGTGGACAATACTTGGGTATTATATATTGAAGGGAAGGACAGAGGAATGATTTAACAAATGTACTTGTGCCTGCAGAAACTTATGGGCATGTTGATAATCTGTGCCAGGACTCTTGAGCTGTTGGCTAATATCCTTGCCAAAAGTCATGGAGCTCAGATTTACACAGAGTATATTTGTCATTAGGGTTGGTATTCATCAAATGTAACCTTGGTATCTTGTATTACTAGATGTCTTGATGTGAGTTGTTTTAATTTTTTCCAGAGATAACTCTGGAATTATCTTTAAAGCACTCAACATTCAACCCCCCCTCTCCTGCTTTGCCTTCGCTCAACTCCCAGCTCTCTGTGTTGAGTGTGATTGGTGACCTTTCTAAAGAAAGGCACCATGACTAAAAGTTGCCTCCCTGGCAACATCCATGCTGTTAGGGCTTGGAGGTAATGTATATTTTTAACCATCTAAAAAATCATAAAAGTTTTGTCTTCATAGAAGATCACTGCTATAACGTGATGTCTGCAGCATAAGGGGGTGGCCTCTGAGAGCCTCTGGCATATGGGTTTTATGTATTAGGGTCTGTAAAGGAGATACCACTTCCAAAGATTTACAGTGTGCCAGGACTGTGTGCCAGATGGTAAAACCCATTATGAGTTGCGGAGTCCTTAGAGATATTTTTTTTTTAGTTTGTTTTTGTTTATCATAAGAGAACATGCTTCTGGGTTTTAAAGTTTCAGCATGTTCTGCCTACTGCGTCACGGAGAAAAATATTAACTCCATGCTGAATCCAGGCCACTGGGAGTTATAAAAACAGTTTTTAAAAAAGGAGGTAGGCAGGCCATTTCCAGGGACAGAAAAAAATAGCTCTTTTAAAATACATCCTTGCTATTTTGATGCTAAAATGAATAGGTTGTTATTCTCTGAAGCCATTTATTCAAAAGATAAAGCAGAGTTCTTTGAAACAAGTATATTTAAACACTGCTTATCCTGCTCACCTGGAAATGCAATATTGTTCTTGCTGGAAAGGATTACCCATGTTTGGGTTTGAGCATATGATCATATCAGAGAGGGGCTCCCCCAGTCTCAAGGACAAATAATTGATATAATTTAATAAGCAATTGCAACTTTAGGCCACAGGCCAGGCAAACCAACGCAGTTCATGGGACTTGCAAGATCTGCATGGGAGAACCCTCATGGGAGTAAGGCACACTGCATATCATCTCTAGGCCAGTGATAAACCTAAGGCAGATAGTATAATGGATCTGCTGCAATAAAAAGGATCCACCATCAAGTTATTTAAATGGATTGTTTATCTTCTTCGAAGCCTGACAACTACTGTGCTTGTGAAAACTCATCTAAAAGCACAATTTCTGTGTACGGAAGAAGACGTGGGATGCATGGGAGTCCTGAGGAGATACAGGACTGAAGGGACCCTGAGGGCAGTGAGGCCTGTGAGAGTCCAGCCCTGCCTCAGGCCGCTGGCGGGCCCCGGGCACGGTTAACCACTGTGCACATTGCCTGCATCCGCTGCGAACTGGGAGCTCGCCGCCCTCGACCGCGATCGCGGTGGGGTTCCAGCAGCTCGTCCCCCTCCGCACCCGCCACCAGAGGCCTCCGCGGCGGCCGCCGCTCATCCAGGCAACCTCGGCTCCGCGGCGGGGCGCCGCCAGGTGGCGCCCGCTCGCCCGCTCCGCTGGCCAACGGCCTCCGCCAGCGCCCGTGGCACGCGGCGCCCGGGGGCGCGCGGGCGCTGTCACCGTGGCAACCGGCCGTGTGGGGCGGGGTGAGCCGCCACCATGTTTTCCTGTTTATTGTACCTCAAATAGCTGACCTTGGGAGAGACGCGGCGCCCGGCCCGGCCCGCCTCGGTGTTATCAGCGGTTTGCTTTGCCTGCCTGGGAGGCCGAGAGCCACGGGCAGAGGGCTCTGCCAAGTTCAGGGTTTTTCCAACAGCTACGCTGGTTTATTTCTAGTCTCTTTTTTGTAGCTGTCTGTTGATGCACGGGGTAGGCCCTGGTTTAAACATTTATATCCTCAGGGGTCCCTTAGGGAGCGCAGTGCTGCAGGAGTGATCAGAGCTGGCTCCTAACTACGCCCAGAATGCCCCAAGTTTATATGAAAATGAAGTAATCTTAGATTCATCATGAGTATCCATATTAAAATCCCCACTTTATGCCTTGAATTTGACTGAGTCACTTCAACTGTGCTGCAGCTCCCATTGACACACAGGCTATGGATGTGATCCAGGAAAACAAGATATTTTGAGACTGGTGAAGGGCACCTCAAGTTTGTGTTGCTCTCTGGTAAAATTACTCATTTTTATTGAAACTCACAATTCCTAGCTCAACCACGCTGTGATAAACAGGGGTAAAATGTGCCTTGCTTGAGTATTAATAGTAGGCTGCACACAGCTTTGTGCGAGTGAGAGATCAGTGCTGCGTGTGGAGGCATCCAAGTCTAATCCCTGCCGTAGACAGAACTGACAGCAGAGCTACGTGGCATACATGGCAGATGAACTACATGAATGCTTTACATTTATATTAATAAATTCAAAGCGTAAATTGGTAGCGGGGATTCTGTTGTAAAAGCTGAGGTTTCTAGTGTGCCGTTGGCTAAAAGTGGCTGAAACAGCATAAATCTTCACTCCTTTTCTTCCAAAACCTGGGAAATTAATGTCCAGTTTACTTGCTTTTTAAAAAAGCTAATGAAAATGTTCTGCTTTACTCTTAGTGTTCTTTAATCTTGATCCTCGAAGGTGTTCTGGGCACAGCCTACAACAAAGACTGATACAGTAAACGGCTAAACCCCTGGGAATGGCACCAGTGAACCACACCATGGGCCAATTTCCTTAATCATCTTCATTTTCTTTGCCTTTAAATTCACTGCAAAACATGGAAGCTTTTAGTCACTGTCTCAGCCACTTCAGGGATTTTTAATTCCCCCCCCCTAATCTAGCTAACACAGTCTTGGTTTTAGGCACCTGGGCCTAAGACAGTTCAATGCACACGGGTATGTATGCTCAGAATGCAGTGACCACACTCATTCTACTTTTTGGAGAAGTAATTATCTCACCTCAGATATTTGGAGCCAGTTTGCTGACTTAAATATGCCATTTTACATGCTTCAGTGAGGTTTTTTTCTTTCCTTTTTTCTGTTTCTTTTCTCTGAAAACAAAGATTTTATCAGCCAAAACCAGCTATTCCACAAAGAGCAACTGCTGTGGAAAGCACCTAGGCAACTCTCAGATACTACTTAAGAAAGTACCTCAGAGCTCTGAAAGCACGACGTGGAAGAAGAGTTCCACACCTGCCTATTACAGTTTATCTGCATTCATCTTGAAATTAAAAGCGATATTTAAAATTGGTTGGGAGTCTGCAAACCATTTTTGGCAGAGGTGAAAAAGGGGAATGTGATACTGGCAAAATAAAGATACCAAAGTTATAGAAAGTTACTGCAAAAGTTATTACAAAATAAAGATATCAAAGTTATAGAAAATACAGAGCAAAAGCTCTGTAGGGGAGCACTGCCAGATTTGCGTGTCCAGGAGAAATTGCTAGCCATGTTGCTTGACACTTTTTTTCAGCACCTCCTGAAGTCAGTGCAAAGATTTGTATGAATGTGGTAGGGCAAATACAGGATGTTATCACAGAACAAATTTCAGTTGCACTTAAAATGAAATAAATGTGTAAAATACTATTCTGGCATGATAGTGTATTTTGAAATGCAGAGAGAAAAATTTCCCAAAGAAGTCAGGGGTAGTAGTTCAGAAATTTACTTCTGAACAAAAATTTCACAGGCCAAAGTGTAATGTGTCAAGAAGCTCCCAGTCAGACCCAGACTTGCAGCTGCTGATCTAAACCGTTAAGCCAGTTTTTGATACAGCTCTGCAAGGCAGTTAGTATGCGGGACAGACATACATGTGAATGATTCATCACACAGAAGCCCTTTACAACTGAGCAAGCAGATGCATCCTGTATTTCCAGAAGAGAACAGATCCATAAACAGAGAATCAAAGCAAGTTTATAGAGAGTAGACCTTATCAAACAAGTCATGTTGAGCTTTTTTTGGTAGAAAAAACTTTGGAGCTGTTTTTCCAAAGTTTGTGCAGCTGATAGTTTAGTTGTCTAGAAGGAGGTTTTGGCTTTCCATGTAAGGTAAATATTTTTGAGGATCAAAGAGGTGGGAGACGGTGGTGGTTAAGAGGTAGTTACTCAGCTCTAAATGCACTATTATCCAAACAGATATTGTGTCTATATTTGTGTCTAAAACATGACTAATACCCTACCAATGCATAAAAATATATATGGACACATGTTTTGGATAAGATGAATAAAACACATCCAGAAACCAAACCTTAGAAGCTCTTGGTTTTATGGTCTGCTTTCTTCTCTAGACTTCAAGAGGTACGATGTCTAGCCTTATGTCTTGCCACACCTTTCTCCACTGACAGAAATGCTTTGAGCATTTGCAGGGATTCAGGTTAACCACCAGCTAAAGGTTAAAAAATTCTCCATTCATGTGGTGGTAAGACCTCAGTCTGAGCATTCTCCTTAACCTAGCTACTACACCTGGAGATTTGTCTTAAAAGCAGGTAGAAGGATCTGTTGGACAGTGTTTTATCTGTCTTCTGTTTTGAGAAGACTATTTGGGGATCAATGCTGAAAGGCAGAAACATGCATAAAACACAGATCTCTCAAGCAACAAGCAAGAGCAAGGGCATAAGCCTGAATGCAACTCACAAGGCGAGGGGTAGAGGCCCCCATAGTGGTCTCTCACAGCTCTTTCCCAAGTCTGACCCAAAAGTGACACTGCTGCACAGTATTGTAGCTGTCCTTGAGTACAGGCAACCAACCCCCAGGAACAGGGCAGGTAGAGATTGCAGAACATCTGACTGCATTTAGGTCCCTCACAGACTTAATCCATCATCTGTCCTTCATGGACATGACAAACACAGTAACTGCACTGAGATTTTTACACTGTTCCTCATTGTTTTCTTCATGCGTAGCAAATAGAAGGGAGGTATAAGTTGTCACTGGCAGGAAGAAGGTGAAGAAAACGTGTCACTTGTTATGCCTGCAGAGGCTTCAGTGACCACTCAGTTCAGTGACCATCAGTTTGCAAGCACCATCTCAGCTTCCTGCCTGAACTAAATACCTCCTCTAGATTCCCATGCTTTTTTTTTGCTGACTTTCATAGGTCCTTGAGAGTTCCTATTTCTTTTTTCTGTCCTTGCAGCAGCACCTTCTCAGCTTGAATTTGTTAGCCTCTGGTACAGATGTCTCTAAGCTTCATTCTGTGCTGCTGTGTGATTATGGAGAGCCTCCTTTGGAATCACAGAATCAGAATAGTTAGGGTTGGAAAGGACCTTAAGATCATCAAGTTCCACCCCGCCTGCCACAGGCAGGGACACCTCGCTCTAAGCCATCTCACCCAAGGCCTCGTCCAACCTGGCCTAGAACACTGCCAGGGATGGAGCATTCACAACCTCCCTGGGCAACCCATTCCAGTGCCTCACCACCCTAACAGGAAAGAATTTCCTCCTTATATCCAATCTAAACTTCCCCTGTTTAAGTTTTAACCCATTACCCCTTGTCTACAGTCCCTAATGAAGAGTCCATCCCCAGCATCCCTGTAGGCCCCCTTCAGATACTGGAAGGCTGCTATGAGGTCTCCACACAGCCTTCTCTTCTCCAGGATGAACAGCCCCAACTTTCTCAGCCACTCATGCTCTCCTTCAATCTTCTTTAGGATTCCCCCTGTTTAGAAGATCAGCCAATTACACAAATGATGGCTAACCTGAGGGTCTGGTAGGAAGAGTTTTGGGGGTTTTTTTAGGTCTTGTAATATTTCAATGATAATTATGTATTAACGTGTTTGTAAAATGGTTTAAACTTTATATTCCTTTTTTTCGCCAATACCTTACTCCATATCCTAATTTGTATTGGTACTCTAGGTACGATTTCCATTTGATTTGGTCTTAAAAGCATTTTCCTTTACTAAATAAAAGAGATGATTAAGAACATCTTAATGGTGACTCTAATGCAGAAAAGCGGACAAATTAAGTATGTCCTAAAAAAGGAACCAAAATTGCTAATGCCACTTGAGTATAATTTTTGCCTATATGATTTTGTTACCTTTTTCTTAATTGTAAAAGATGATTTGTTTCTCTGCCAGGGATTTGAGCCATGAAAGTATATGACCCATCAGATTAGTCTTTTAACACATTCATGGAAATTTTATTTCTCTTCTTTGCCTAAATTTAAGCATCATCACTAATTTGTCATGAGCAAGAAAAAAGGTCTAGTCTATTGACAAAGATGACAGTTATTAGTAGGTTCTACCTAATGTTAACATGTGAGTTGAATATGCTTCTGTGGTTTGATAACCTCCCAGTAGCCTAGCATTTTTTCAACTAGATATGGCAAAGGACTTGTGCCCAGACCTGGAAGAATTCATATACTCCTAAAGCATGGAAGAGAAGGTACTGAAAGAGTGTCATAGTTTGTGCAGAATTACTTTAAATAAGTAGGGTTTTGAAAGAGCAGCCTCAGAAAATACACTGCCTTCTAAGAATGCAGTTTATAACTTTGATAATTGCTCTGGGTGCTAAAGTGACAAAAGATGAATGGGTCTGAAATATTTCACAGTGTCACAGGACACATAGCTGAAACAGAGGTTACATCTGGAATTTGCAGAGATGATTAATCAGTCATCTAGTTAGCTATAAGTGGTGATTATCCCAGGTGTTCCAAACAGCACAAACCTTTGTTGACTGACTAGAATATCAAAAACTCATGGAGTGCTATGAGTTGGTTTTGGATTGTCTGAAGCAATTGTTTGATAACAGTCCACAATTGTTTAGAAACAATTTCAGGTATGTTAGAACTGCTGCTTGTCTCCCAGGATGAAATGGATATACGCATACATTGTGCATACATTTGAAAAGGTACTGGAGAAAATAAAGTAGAATTTTATTTGCAGATACAAACTCCGTATTGAATCTCACCATTACAGTACCTTTAACTGAAGTCGTTCTGGACTTTATGATTTATTACAGGTATGATTTATTTTGCACAGGAACTGCATGAACACAGTAGAGGAAATAGAATCTGTAATATAGGCCTCCCAGACGTTCTGCCTCCAATGAAACAATAAGGTGTTGTCAAGAAGGTGTATTACTGGGAGCATGGCATAGCTCCTTTTCAAAAAAGGGGCATAATGAAGAAATATATTGACCAGCTGTCACCAGATGAAAAGGTTTAGGAAGGAAAAGTGTGCTGAAATTAAAGCTGATGGCCATGCATTTACTGGGGAGGAAAATGATTATGCTTTTTATTGGCCTGAAGGGGATGTAAATGAAAATGTTACAGTAGAATGTGAATCTTTCAATACAGAGGAAGAGCTGAGAATGAACAAATGCCAGTTCCCCTCCTAACACGCTACTGTCAGCCATAGGGCAAATACAGAATAAAACTTTTGTATAAACATGTAGTGGGAGCCATATTAGGTGGTTCTCTTATTCATGAATCCACTACAATGCATTAATTAATAATGATTATAAATATATGTTACCTATATATTTATATATAAAACGAACTCCTTATTTATGAAGACTTTTAAGTATGTGCTGAAGCAAAGTTATATTTAAAACCCACTGAAGTTAGACATGCTTGAATCCTTTCTTGATCTTTCTTAGGCAGTTCCTGTGCTTTTCTGGGCATCTTGTCATTTCTTGAAACTGGCTTTCTGTAAAGGCAGCTCCCATTTTGCAACAGAGTCAATAGGATATGTTTCAGAAAACTTTTCTTGTGAAGACTTTGTTACTGTTCCCATTTTCTTTCATTTAAAATAACTTGTGCTGAAAATGCAGTCTGTGTATACTGGCAATTAAAAACAAATCAGGAAATCACTCTGCTGTATTGAATCACACATGCCTAGTTATGATTTAACATGCTGGGGAACCAAATTGGGAAACCAGATTCCACCCTCCCATGGTATTTTGTGACAGTGATAGCAATGATATATTTTTTTTAGGAAGATTGATTGGAATACACGTTTAAGGCCTTTAGTGCTTCAGCATTTATTTTTCCCTGTAAAGCACCATTTTAGCTGAAGTATAAAACACTGCTTTCATAAACACTAGGCTTCTTATTCAGAATATTTTTTTTCTCATAATTGTACCATTAATGTATGCATCCTAAGATTCCTGTGGAGAAAAAAAATATTGGGTTGCCGACTAGTAAATACATGTGGCTCCTGTTTAAAATGATGTTCTGGGTAACTTAAAATGAGAAGTCTTGGAGAGCATCCAGGTTTGCTTTTTCAAATTAAAGAAGGGTGGCTTGCAATTGGGTATGCTTCTTCAGTAAAAAGCAGCAAGAGAAGACATAAAAAATAAAGAGAAAGCAAGAGAGAGAGAGAGAATGTGGTGACCTCAAATGCTGGGTGCAACACAGCACACTGGCTGCAACACAGTACACTGGGTGCAAATTCTGTCTTTGTTTTCACTGAAGCAACACTGCTGAAATAACTGCTGCTGGAATTAAACCTTGATTTTTCAAGATAGTCAATAAATAAAAAATAATTGATGTCACAGTACCTCAAAGTGGAGGAAATGCCCAAAAGATGCTGACATGGGCCACTCAGACAAGCTTCTTGGTTGTTCGCATCAAAACAAATTAATTCACTTGTTTTTTACAGATCTGTTTCAACTGCAGTTTCTCTCTCTAAGCAGTGAGAGAGTATGCAAAATGTTTTCTATGAATAAGCACAGAGTGATGAGGCTGGGATCCAAAGATCTGTTATACATGTAGGCAGTTGGTGTCTGTTATGGAGAGCTAATGTTGAAAAGGATGATGATGGTTATTAATACTAACCTCTAAGGGAATACTGAATCAGGCCTAAACGTAGATAGCAAGTTCATATGACTGCAATACAATATGGCAGTAGAGAAAGGACATTGCAATTTGATGCTGTATGCAGAGAAGCTGTATCAGAGGGGAAGAAGAGAGCTGCAGAAAAGTGCCAGTGCAAACAGTACCTGGAATTCTGTTTTTAGATTGCTGGCCAGGATGCACTGCTAGATAGAGGACACCCAAAGAGTTGCAAAATACTTGGGAACTGTTTTAAGATAAGTCTGTAGCCTTGAGAACATGTTTTGCTGAGAACAGCTGAAGAGAAACGTAAGTTCATGGAGTTAAATTCCAAAGAAGCGTGAGGATAACAGGTAGCCTATGGAGGGTCTGTACTGGTCAGTATGAAAATGAGAAGAAGAGCCTGGTCTCAGGGGGATTCGGTGACTTTGTTGATCTTACATGCATTTTTCTCCAATTTTAGACTAGCTGCTAGTAATGACCTGACTGCTGTGAAGTATCTGAGGACAGTCATCATTTGAGATACTTGCAATTAGCCTGGTGAGAATATTAGAAATATAGACAGTAGAGGATATGTCTGGAGACACAGACAAATTGTAACAGGCACCATCTGAACCTGTCTCAGTGAGTGAAGCTGGCGAGGCAGCTTGTAAGCTGGCGCACCAGTGAAGACCCTCATTCTTTGGCCAGTGTCATTCAAGACAGACAGGGCCAACTTGCTGTGCAGGCAGAGTAGGCAGTAGCCAGCGGTAGCAGAGCCAACAGCTTTGCCTATGCCAAAGGGCACAAGGGTTGTTTGTAAGAGGAGTGTGTGCTGCATAAACAACAAATTCTTGTCTCCTCCTCTGCTGTGTGGCTGAGAAGGGAGTGAGAGTTTGCCAGCAGACAAGCAGCGCTAATCCTTATTTCATACACACCTGAAGAAAGCTCCACTGTTCCATCTCAGTTTGACCCTCATCTCCCAGGGTATGTCCAGATCTTTTCAGCCCCACCATCTGCTCCACTGCCCATGAACTGCCTTTAGGTCCTTTCACTCTGCCAGTGCACTGAGCTGCCTTAGTCTTTTCCCACCACCAGCTTCCTTACAGCAACCTCCCCAACACATTTCAGTTCTCCCCCTATAGTAAGTTGCTCTAAGGGATTTTCAGAAGCAGATGGTAAGTTACAAGGTTAATTTTTACTGCCCTAAAAGGGCATCACATCTTATGATAGGTTGGTATAGTAACTTTCACATGGTGAAAGTGACCCCCAGGCTAGGTCTGCATCATCAGCTCAGGAGGAGCAAGTCTGTATACCAAAACATTTGCAGTTCCTCATGTAAATGTTTCATGCATTTTGGGGGTTTGTACTCAGCTAGATCTCTTCTGATACAGTCTGGAGGTTGAATACCCAACAGCATTTGAAGTGTGACAGGTTTGCTTTAGGCCTGCATCGTCTGGTTTAGCTCTGTCTGGAAAGAAACCTGTTTGTGCATTCCGAGGCAAAGCCACAATGCAACCCAAAGCACAGAAAGCGCGGCAGTTTGAACTAAAACTCTGATTTGGATGCACCATCAGGCATGTATGATTTCCAAATATTCTTAAGAGCCACTTCGAGAAGATTTGGGGTTTTAAACTTCTTCATAAAGAACAAATAAATTGTAACCATCAATGTGCTTTCATCTACCATTGTATTAATTCTTCCAAGGAATTTTAATAGGATAGAAAGATGTTTACTATTACAGAAGCTGAATTGTTTAGTTCTTATAATTTTATATCAATCTGTGGTGCTTTGCAGCTCTCTTTTCAATTACTGTTCTCAGCTGTTTTTCTTTTCACTGAAATAAGAAAACCACAAACAGAGCCTACAAACATAATAATATTTACTGTGTAAAGCATTTCATTTCAGCCTATCAAGTGAATGGAGATTATATTATGGTGGAATTTGGAAAGATCACTGCCAGATTTTTTGCCCACTGAATGCTTTTGCCAGTTGGAAGAGAGAACATATTGCTGAATAGATGGTGAGAAAAAAATCTTCCCATTAAGGAGACTAGGATATCGGATACTGTTTGGTGGTGGGCATTGATAAGAGTCATTGATAAAATAGAGGAATGAGCCGGCGCCTATTGCTAGGAAATGTAATGTCTGCATATCTCTTGTATGGGCTGAAACTGAGGAGGGAGAAGGGTGCTTGGAACTGTTCTGCAAGAAAAGGCTAAAACTCTGAAGCAAGAACATCTCTTGAATGTTGGATTCATGCATTCTAATCAGCTTGTTATTTTTCACTCTTTTCTTTGACTTCTAGAGATCATGTTCAGGTAAACAATGCTGCTTCTCAGAAAGCTGAGAGTTCCCAGACTATCCCTTTTCAACAGCTAGAAGCTGGCAGTGCAGGGGCCTTCTGTGTGTGCGCGAAAACTTCAGATCTGTGACTGCTGGGGCAGTGAGTTGCCGGTCTGGTCTAATGCAGCTGGGTACCCTCACTGCAGACCAGCTCAAAGGTATCTGGAGAAACAGTAATTTCAATATAAAGGAAGTTATAATTGTGAACATGAGAATAATAGGAGGAGAAATGTTCTTTCCATGCAAGAGATGTTTTGCAGCACAACAAAGGAACATTGGCAGTGGGTTAAATCTGATGTGCATTAAAAAAAATAGCACACAATAGGCCAGAGAAAGAAACAGTTAATCCAGTAACACCATCTTCCATGTGCATTTTACGTGGGGACTGTTAATTAATATTGATTTTTTTTTTTAGGACTGATAAAACCAATTTCTGAAGGAAATCTGGATCATTTGTACTTTCTCTCCAGAAGAAGGAATGTTCATCTGATAGGATATGATCTCTCTTTGCCATCTAGAATGCACGATGGAAATCCTCTTCAGCCATGTTTAAATGTATTAGTGAAAGCATAAAGACAACTAGAAAAATTTTGAAGAGAAAGTGCCAAAATAAACAAATTAACTTTCATTAGAAAAAAATCTGAAGCAAGGCTTCAAGGGCAATTTAGGACATCACACAGGGAAAATATGATACAAAAGACAGGCCTGGAACTGTGGGAATGAAACTGAATCAGCAAGGTACAGAAATACAGTGCAAATATTTCACACAGGAAGCACTGCAGCAAAGTCCTAGTGAGCTAATTACTTTCATACTTTCTGGATGAATGTAATTTTAGGCCTGTTTTAATAGATTCACAAATAATCTGGGAACAGCATTAGCAGTTCAGAGCATCTTCCATTATTAAAGTTAGGAATCGATAGCTGCATACTAAGCAAGTTTTGATATCTGAAAGGAATACCTCATGTATTTATAAAATTCTGGCTTGATTACAGTGTAAGGTGGTATTTTTTTCTTGGACAAAATTTTAGACATGGAAAAGTAAAATAGATAAGCTTTCTTTGTTGAAGCCTAAGCCTTTGATTTTTGTGAGAGGTCTGTAAGTATGCAGACTATCTCAGGTCAGAGAAGAGGCTGGAACAGAGATGAAACTCTGGATTGATTGGAGGGTGTAATACTTATGATAAAACATAACCACTTCCATGACATAATGTTCAAATGGCCTTCTATCACTGGTTATTTGAAACAAGTAATAAAGACAAACTAAGAAAGGAGTAGAAAGTGCAAACAAAGTAAGATTTACCAAAACCAAAGCAAGGTCTCTCTAGGTTTTTTATTTCTCAGCCTATGAAAAATATAGCAGGCTTCTGGTAATACCGCTTAAAAAATACTCTATTGTCATTCTGAGAAAAACAACTCTGAAGAAAACTTGGACTGTCTAAAGCAGTTTGAAATGAATCAGCTAGCATTCACATTTTGGATCAGTTCACAAAAACGTTGACAAGCTCTGAATTCTAGCAAGTTTCTGATTTGATGGATTTGGGTCTTTGCACAGAGTCTACATGGGTTACAGACTGAAGCCTGTTTCTGGTTTTGTGGCCATCTGAATTGGTTGTTGCTATTGTCCTTGCAGCTCTCACATTTACATAGAGAAGGGTAAAAAATGCAAGGCTGTGAATTCAGGAAAAAACAGGCAAGCTAACTTTTCTAGGCTGCAAAGGGGGCAATAGCCTAAACATGAGCCTGGTGTAATAATTCAGGCATTATAATTATTCAGTAAAAGAATAGTCAAAAAGAAACGTATATCTGTATGAAGGTTTTACTAGGACTTTTAATAATAACAAGAATACAGTAGTAACAATAACAACAACAACAATAACAGAATAACAACAGTAAGGCTGAACAGGTGCCTGGAAGGTGTAGGGCACTCATATGGCCCACCTTTGGCAACTGGCCTGGATGAAAACACCTCTAAGATAAGGAAGAGTGATGATATGTATGGAGTACTCAAACCTGCTAGGGTGTCTACTCAGATCTGACCATCTGGGATTTACAGAGAGACTTTTGAAACATAGCCTGAAAAGCTATAAAGCATAATTATGGTAATCTTCTGTTTGAGAGACCTTGAAGAGGAGGGTGGAGACCTTCAGGAGGAAACAGCAACTGCCATAACCTGATTTGATGCTCCTAGGAGTCACCCTGTGGGCACCATGACCTCTTTGCAGGACAGGCAGTGCAGCTTCTTGATCAGAGCTTTGAGTAGCCTGCACCCAGCCAGGAGCCCGATGGCATGGTGTGCATCAACCAGAGGCTTGTGTGCAGGTTGTGTGTGTATATATATGCTTCTGGGGTCTTCGCCTGTGCATGCATTAATGGACTGTAGGGAACACACATATGAAGTGACAGCACCCACATCTTCCTTGGGAGGTTTCTGCAAGCAGGGGAAGCAAGGTTCCCAGGAGAGGAAAGCTTGTAACCCATACTGCCACTCTAGGTGTCTCTGTGTGTGTATGTGCATGAGTGTGTACCTGTGCGTAGGGGAGAATAGGCCTTCTTGAGATTACTCATAAAAGGCAGTTTAGAAGCTTGTGGGTGTTTATTATCATTTCCTAAGTGTATAGTATTATGGTTTGTCTGTTTTACCCTTATAGTGGTCATAAGTGTATGGATTCACTGACTGCCAGTTAATTATGTCATTAACAAATCAGTAAACCACTTTGATTCTAGTTTGGTTAAGCGCTGAGCAGTTTTTCTCTGTGACAGGAGGAAAGAAGAGAATTTTATCTATTTCAGGAATAGGAGAGGATGTAGGTTGCCAAACCTACCACGATGGGTAGGTGGCCTATATTAGTAATATAAACAGAATGGCAGAGGTAGGTTCATGGGCTACACAGAAGAAAAAAGTCCAACCGATAGAGGGCATGTTTAGTAGTAGCACACGGTAGTGCTTCCTGCTGGGAAAATGAATTTGAGGGGTGAGGCCTGGAGAACCCTAGGACAAGCCCTGTAGAAGCAGTTTCTCACACATCCTGGTGGGGATCTAAGTAAAGTAAGCAAAGGTGAAACCAGAAATTTTCCTGGACCAGGTGAACTGCCAGTATTAAGAGAGCTGCATTTGAAAGCATTAGGAAGATATGCCCTGAAAAGTTTGACAAGTTTAATGGAGCAGCTAAAGTTGTCAGCTGAGGTGATGAATACATAAAAAGAGGGAGGTCTGGAACTCAGTAAGGCAGGGACTCAGGAAAGATGTCCTGATAAATTGTAGGAAAGAGCAGAGATGGAAAGACTCATTTCAGAAGTAGAGATGAATCTACTGTTGTTTCACATGGTTTTGGAGAGAACAGATGCCCCACGAGTGGGCCTAAGCAATAGGAGCTATGTTATTCCAAAAAGAAGGAACATGAAAGCTCCATATCTTTTGGTTATGTCTGTACCACTGCTGCATCATCCATCTTCATCTCTGCATGCAAATCTCTGGCAACAAGACTAGGAACTGAACCTTGAAAGAATTACAACAGCATGGCAATTTTCAGGAAAACTAGGGAATGAATGTTATCACTGAGAACGTACCAATAAAAACCCCCAAACAAATCTACAACATTTAATGGCCATATAATTTATGGGATGCTTTAATATTTGTGTGTGAAACTGTTTATTATGCTTAGATTTTAGCTATTTCTACTTCAAAATCTCCCAGTTTTAATGGACATTTTTTAGCTTAACCCAACTCTACCAAGTGCAGGTAATTTAAGTTGATGGTTTGTAATCAGACACTAATTACAGCATTTGGACCAAAAATAAATTGGAAAATATTAGGGGTTTAGTATAAAAGTAATTGAAAGCTGTTTTGTATTTTGCACACGCTGATTTGGAAGTATGAAATAGCATACTGGGACTCTCAGTGTTATTTCTTAATGTGATAGGATAAATATAATGAATAATTCTCGACCATTTTCAAGTCATTCGATAACAAGAGAAGCCCCTTTCTTGTAGTTGGATGCTTTTTTTTAAGTTCTGCAGTATGAAAACATAAATCTGTTTGCTTACCAGAATATTGGTAGCTTTAAATCATGGAGGGAATTTAAGGAGAAAACTTTTGAAGGAAAACATAGTATTGTCATATTTTCATAGGACGTGTAATTGGGAAGTTGTGATTATATAGGTACAATAACAACCATTATTAAAAAAGTTGGCTCTTTTTATGTATCATCTTATGTCAAACTGGCAGTGATTTAAGTATTGTTAGAAGTTGGTTCAGCATGATTTTGGCACCTTTTGTTCCATGTCTAATACTTACTTGAGCATTTTTTTCCTTTACTAGTTTTATAAAAAGTTTGTTAGCTTTTATAGCTCTTCCTTTCCCATCATAAATTAAAAGGCTTAGGGAGGAGTTCTCCCTTGAGTTACTTCTAAAGTTCCGAAAGTATTGGCACAGCAAACTTCTTAGCATTCAATAACTTTCTAAAGAATACGAGCTTTCTGAGAGACCTGCAACAGCTTCATCCTGCAACTTTGTGACTGCATTTACTGTTCCAGGGAGGGGTTGCCTTTCAATTTGGCATGAGGACAAGGTAGTCTGATCAGTGTTGTCAAGTGTTTGCTGCTTGCAAGTTATTGGAATGGGTGGGTAGCCAAGAAAAGTTGCTATGGCAAAGAATTGTTTTGATTAAAAAAAATAAAATAGGGAGGAGGGTAGCACAGACCTACCACCAAGAGTAACTCTGTTGTAATGATGTATTATGAATCCAAAAACTGTAAATAGCTGGGTTAGTAAACTGTCAGTTATGAAGGCAGTGGTGATGCAGGGGTGAAAAAAGATTAAGATAAAAGTGAAAGGAAGTCGCTTGGGAATTAATAAAGATATGATGGAATATTTAATTTTTGGATCAGAACTTTAATTAATCTTCTGTTGGTAGTGACTGAACTGTATCATATGAATGGTAGTAGTTGAAAAGGGAGACCAAACATTGGGGAAAAACATAATGAAACTGTCACCAATTATGACACAGGTTTGGAGCCCACAAAGTATTATTTCCTGTGGGAATTTAAAGGCCTCATTCTGTGTATTGTTTAAATTTTACTTTCAGCTAAACCAGATTGTCTTCATCCTAAAATTGCAAGGTTTCTCACAGACTTACTGAAGCAGTCATCTTTGGGACAGCTGCCCCACACACAGTTACACAGATGTAACGCTAGCCAGATAAACAAACCATCCTCTTTAAATTCAGTGGTGGTGGTTGTGAATCTTACTGGATTGCAGAATGCTCCTTCTTTTGAAAATCTTTCCTCATGGGGTGGGGAACCAAATCTGATGCAGTGACTGCTTGCTTGGACATCTGTGCAAAGCAGCGTTCATCCAGTTTGCTGTCAACAGCTTGAAGTCATGCACATCCTTATCAGATGCTGTGCTTCCAGACAAGAAAATGCATCAATGTTTTGCTATTCTTTTTTGTTTGGTTGGTTGTTTTTTTATTACCAGTCTGTGGCAGGCCTCAACAGAGAGAGTTAGGAAGCAGGAGGAAGAGGTTCTCATCTCAGCTGGCATGGTACAGGTGGTGCACTGGGTGCTGCCCTCCTTACCAAGTGGCACTACCCAGGAGTCAGTCCTCTTGTGAGACGCTCATGTTATCTAATGAAGTCTGGGAAGGAGAAAGGAACCACCCATGACAGAGGAGGTGGGGGACTGAGGTATGCAGGACTTGAGCAGGTGGGTGCAGCTCTAGAATTGCTAGGAGTCTGTTATGGATCTTCCACCTGTGAGCTGCAGGAGACGGGAAATTTGAAACAAGAGTTTGGGCAGTGAATGCAAGAAAAGTACTTTAGATGCCAAGAGTTTAATCTGTATTGTGATCACTGCTGTGGTGCAGCAGTGGATAAAAGTAGGCCAGTATCCATACAACTGAACAGTAAAGAAATGAATTACCAACAATAGCTTGTACTTACACAGTGGTCTCCACCCATAGATTTCAAAGTTCTTCCCAAAGAAGCCTGACACTATTAGTAATACTTTTCTGAGGAGTAAGCTGTGAAGACAAGGGAATGGCTTTTCCATGGTTAACCAGCAAAGCAGTGATACACCTGGGACAAGGACAGATACCAAATGCCAGTCTACAACTATGCACATGAGAAACCTGCCTTCCTGCTTGTGGCCTGTTCTTTAAAAGAGTGCAGATTTGCTGTTACTGAGAATCTGTCTCTTAATATTGCATGATAAATAATAAAAAATCCTGCTAACCTAAAAATTAGCATAGGCAGATTTCATGCTTGAGCATACAGTTAAACCAACCATCTTCACAGTTACTAAGAACTTGACCAATAAAGATAAATCCATTTTGCTTTTTCATTCTGTGTATCCATGTGATTTTCTAATAACATCTGTAGAGGATCATTGATAGCGTGCAATCTGTCATTTCAACTTTGCAGAAAATTTACTGGCTTATTTTTTTCCTGAAGTGTTTGAGGAGCCATACAGGATTGTTGCCTTCAGTAAATTTTTGCTGGTGATGTTGCAGGCTCAAAAGCCCAAACCCATCCTGTCTTTCAGTGGAACGGCAAGTAGGCTTTGGGCCTTATTTTTGCAGCTGATTAAAACCACATCCAGAAAGGCCACTCCTGAAGAGGTGAGTCAAAAGGCCTCTGGCTGTATCTCTTGGCCATAGAGAATAGTACAACCTGAATCTGTGCAGGCAACCAAAGATTAAAAAAATATGTAGAATTTGCAATGAAACATTCCAACAATCATCCTTCTGGCAGAAATAAATGTGTGAGAAAAGGACAATTGATAGTAATTCATCCAGCTCTAGAAAGCAGTTAGAATGTTTTAAATCATAACTAAGTGATGTCTATACAAGACTTTGTGTGCTCACTGGGGAAGATGTAGCCTTGATCTGCCTAGAACCTCTGGTAAATCCATGACTGCATTGACACATCATTAACGGAACAGTTTAATACCTACAGTATTAAAACAATCAGATCCTTTGAAACCCAGCCAAACAATACAGAAACTCATTTCCAGAGCTGACTTCTACCTTTTTATAGTTACCCTCCCAGTCATTTCCAGAAACTCTTGTACATATTTGCTCTGTGGTGAGAGAGAGTCCTGAATCCTCATCTTTTTCACTTTTTGTCTGAATTCAGCAGAAAATTCCCAAGTTACTGTATAAATCTTAATTTTAAGATGATGTAGTCTGTGTTTTTTCTCCTCTAGGTGTTATCTATTCACAGTTACACACTGTCACAGATGCAGTCCAGGGTGTAAAGAAAAATGGTCTTGCACTCTTGGACTATGTGTATGCTGTCCTGTTTTGAGCTCTCTTTGGGCTCTGCACTGATCAGCACCATGTTGCAAAACTGTGCTCCAGATGAGAAAAACAGAGAAGACACCACATGGAGAAAAACTGGGGGAGGCCTGCGGGAAATATAGCCCTAAGAGCACCCAAAAACAAGGCAGGTTGTAGCCTGCACTCCTGCAGCAAGGGTTGTGGGTGCTATTGGTGACAGATTTGGGGAGCAACCCAGCCATTAGGTGTGCCTTTGGTATGAATGGGTTATTGCTGCCCAAGGGTGCAGGGCCAGGACTAGTGCTTTTGGAGCCTCCTGTCCTTCAGCATCTCTTGAGTCCTTGGCCAGGCATGGCCTAACACTGCCAGGTCTCTTACACAGGGGCTGTCAGTGGCTGTGCCAGTGTGCTTAGAGCCATACAAGAAGCACCAGGAAGGGATGGTATCTGTGTTACTCTCTGCGTTGCAGCTGTTGACATGTAAGTGATGACATCAGGGCAGTTGTATGTAGTCAGTGCCACAGCATGCAGCCACTTCAGACCATGGCAGGTTGATCTTACCTCCCCATCACCTCATGCAGCCTCCCAAGACTTGGGGATGATCTGAGCCAAACTCCAGTTGAACTCTGGTGACCTGTTTTTTTTTTTATCACCTGGTCCATTCCCTAGTGACTCATCTTCTTTAATGGAGCTGCTTTCAATTCATGCCAGTGCTAGTAAAACCTATAAAATCTGATGATCTGAAGCAGAAGTGAGAATGGTCTACTGGGGAGAAAAAAAAATGTAGGAGTCATAGACTCATCTGTTTTACTATCTTACTTAAAATTAGAGATAGGTGAATATATAGTAATGACAGTGCAGCTGAATTAATAACTTAGCAACATTAACGAGTGATACTGGTATATACCCACCCCTGCCCCTCATGCTTCAAGATCTCAAGTCAGCATGTACTGGATTCTACACAGTCAGTTGTTCACTATCCCTGATCTCTTTCTCATGCATGAATACACACATGCTTGTTTCCTCTCCCTCTGCGTCTCACAAGAACCCCAGACATTTTTCTTCTTTCATAATCTCCTTGTCATTCTATGATCAGTTTTCTATTTTACCATCCAATTTAATCAGAGTTATTTAATATTGATGTAATTTAAAAAAGTACCATGTATTACAGTGAGTCCCAAGCTAAAAAGACTAGAGCAGGGGAAGTTTCCTGATAGTACAGAAAGTGAGACTGAAATACAGAAGCAGTGAGAATAATAGTAGAATTCATGCATGTCTTCTGACAGGTTGCACAAAAAACACACCAAAGCAAGTATATAAAAACACTCCTTCATCTATCCCTAAGTAGTGTTCTTCTTTTCTCCATTTTAATTGGCTGGCTTAAAAGCATTAAAAACCCATACACCCTCTCATACACTTGGGGGTGGCATCTTGCTTTCTCTCTGTGGGCTAGAGAGGTTCCTTTGTTGAGACATGTAACATACGTAGGGAAAGAAGAATTTGTTGCCATCTGCAGCAGCTTGAACGAGAATAAATTACACCTGTATTGGATGGCTGTGAGTTGCTGTCAGATCAGTGATTCTATTTTCCTTGTCCGTCTTCGTTTTGCAAAATGGTAGGTGAGGACCTGAACTGGAAAGCTATTGAGAATCAGGTTCTTTATGCTTTTTGGCCACACGTTTTGAGAGAGAGAAAAATATTTGCTGAGGAATTTTATCTGAAACTTGGAAAACTGCTTGCCAAAACACAAGTGCAAAAAAAAGAAAACTGGAATAAGCATTTTCTATTACAGTCCTTAGGAAGCATTGCATTTAGTTTGCTTTAAAAGGAGCTGGTTATTGCTGGATGGTGACAAGGCAGAGGATGGTAGTGAAGGGGTCGCACTTCCACAAAGCCATTTACCATTTTCTAGTCTAAAAGCAATCTTTAAAAAGAAATGAAAAGTGAATGCAGCCTATATGCATTCAGAGATGGCTTAGCACACAGTTACAGCTGCTTAAAAGAGGAGAATTGAGTGTGTGGGGGAGATGCTGGAGAACTGCCCTCTGTTTGGATATGCAAAATAAAGATCTATTTTGTAATGGAGCTGAGTACCTGGAGCTTTCTTCTGGTATTAGCCTGCTTGTCAGATAAACCAGATAAATGCTAGTCTAATCAATCTATTAAATAATTATGTTTTTCCAATGAAATAGAGACTAAAAGAAATCTTAGCAGCAAAGATCTTGTCAATACCTTTGCTTAAGTAGTATGTGAGTACAGAATGATAAATAGAGGGTACACTGATATTTGTGTATGTACAGAATATACAAACACATATACCTTCTCCCACCCATATTTATACTAGTGAAGGAAAGATAGGATAGCCAGTGTATGAGCCAAGAAAAACATTTATTTTGGATGCTACCTTTTTAGAACTGACTTCTCTGCAGAATTCAGAAAATGTGTTTGAAATTAGAGAGGTCTGTTTATGGAAAATATAAAAAAAATAGATGGAAGAAGAAATCACTTAGAGAAATGCTAATCCCCTCCTCCACAAGCTGCCCTTTTCTGTGACCCTGACCTTTACTTCTGTCACTTCAAAAGATCCTTAAATATTTGTTGTGATATTTTGGGAATAGACAGGTACAGATAGAGCTATATGCTGGCTCCTCTGACTCATTCCTTCCCTACAGATGAAGGTATAAGGAAAAGTATATGTAAACATGCATAAAGCCACATTATTTTTCATGCAGTAAGGCATTCATGTATAAATTAAAACAGTTCCTCAAAGTTACTAATTTTTATTAGTGCAACACCAAGCTCTGAAAGAACTCAAAGAAGTAGTAATTTCAGCAATTGGTACATTTGTGTATTTTCTAACTACATAATCACTTCACTTCCGATACTATATGTGGTGACATGGATACATGCTTAGCTGAACGTATTTCTTCTGTCACAGTCTGCAGTCATCTGTACTGTAGATGTCCAGTTTGTCTACACTAAATGTGATATATTTCACACATGCGACTGTGAGACATGCAACTGTGAGAACAGTTTCTACTTTTATTAACACTATTACCATGCCTGCAACTGCCAAGTGCTATGCAGCAATTACAGCAAGCTACTTAATATAGTGGCCAGTGGGAGAGGAGAAGACTCTTTCTTAGTGGCATAGTCAAACGCAGCAGCTGTTTTAGAGATAAAAACGTGGACACAGCTGGCTTCTTGGTAGGTGCTTTTGTTCTCTAAAGCGCTCACTTGCTGTAACTATACCTAAGCAAAGCATGGATTACACATTCTTGTCATTATATTTAAAGGTCTCTTGTTGATTTTTAGAGTGCGAGTTTCTGTCATGCACTCCAAGATTTTATTTTATGAACACCAGAAAATGTATGTATTGATTATGTTGATTATATTTTTTGAACTCACCATTTCTGAAAACCTTTGGAATATGTCCTTCTTTGTGATCATCTCAAAGCATAGCCAAAACTCTTTTGAAAAAGAAAATACCTTGGAAAGGATATATTGACCTAGTCCAAAGCACGTTGGCTGCTACCCCTTTGGGAATAAGGCTTCTTTCAGATGTGTTGCTGTTTGTGCACCTGAAACTGCTGCTTATCTGTGCAAAAGTAAATCATGCTGTTTAAATGAGTGACAGAAAACAGGAAATTAATTGGATAACCTGTACAGAGCACTGTGGGGTTTTTTACTGTTATCAAGTACATGTCATATCAGTAATTTGAAATTACTGTTGAGCCAATAGTACTTTGCCATTCTGTGATAAATTTTCATATGATTATTTGGTTTACTGTAGGGATACCAGCTGCCACATAATACTTCCTTTGTTTCTTTCCCTGAATTCAGGGTTAGGTTGTAGTGTTTCATACCTGCTTTGCACAACCAGAAATGATCTGTTGCACATGTACTGCATGTCACACGTGACAAAACAACCAAAGCCCATGCCTGCAACTTTATTACCT
Organism: Neopsephotus bourkii; assembly: GCF_033783945.1. Classification (NCBI taxonomy): domain Eukaryota; kingdom Metazoa; phylum Chordata; class Aves; order Psittaciformes; family Psittacidae; genus Neopsephotus; species Neopsephotus bourkii. Next base: position 6,839,358 of record NW_026901776.1, on the reverse strand, counting down.
CTTAAGAATGAGTTGTGGCCTCCTCTGCTTATTCGTTGTGTTTCTGTAGTTAAAGTATTACTTATTCTAACTAAAAGTTAGCCTTCATAAGCTAACTTGAAGCTGAAATGTGGCTTCAGTGTGTCACATGGAGAAATGTGCCATCTTTCAGAAAATAATTTATCTTGCTTTCTGGAATTGCTTTGCAGCTATGCTGTGGAGATAACATAGAAGTGTCAAACACGCCTTCTATCTCCAAGAGAAAACAAACAAACAGCTGGGAGTGATTCCCCAGACAGTCATTCATCATGCAATATTCAGAAAGTCATGAGTAGAGATGCTAATATAGTTCTCACTTTCAGGGTTATTCTACATATGGAGGACAATTGTCTTCCTTACAATAGCAATAGGAAAACTGGAGCTTCTGCAGTTGTTGCATGCTTATTTTTAACCAGTTAGTATTAACCAAGAATATCAGAACAAGTCTGATTGATAGCAAACAAATACAGCAAAAATGTGAGTGAAATTGTGATGTGTGTCACCAGTTTTTGTCTATTTCTACCCAGAAAATCCTCATTGTTTTTCCCATCTCTATATTCTCCTGAAGCAAGCTGATTCACAAACGTCCTGTGCTGGTATCTTAGAACACACACACCAACACACACACTTTCCAAGTGATAAGACCTTGGATGGAAAGATTGAATATTGATTAGTTTTCTTTAGGCGTCATCTTTAATGGAGAGATGTTGGTATTTTGAGCATTTCTTGAGCCAGTTCTGGTGTTTTAGAAACACTACTGTCAATTTAAAAAACTGAAGTTCAGTTACAGAAAATACACTGCATTGAAAAATCAACATGCTGCAATTTTACCAGGAGTGAAAACTTACTTTTACTCTAGAGAGTACAGAGACTTCTAGCAGTTCAAATAATAGAAAAAGCAGAGTGCTTTACTGGCATTTTTAGGTCATGTTTCAATACATACTGAAATATTCTCTTTTATTCCAGATTTGTTCCAGTTTGAATTATTTTCATATTTCTTCCAGCAAATTGTTACGGAGTTTTGAACTCTCATTAGAACTATGATTTATTTTCTCCTCTCAGTTGTGTAAAGCCACTGAAACTGTGTGGCTATATTGGGAGCTAACTGGGTGGCAGCTGCACGGAGGTATAATTAATATAATACAGACCAAATGCACATCTACTGCAAAAATTATATTTGCCCTTAATCTAACACGTATTCACATAAGGACTGAGGGGAGGACTTCATATATTTTCACCTTCAGAGTTTAAAGTTGTAAAATTCACTATGCAGGCAAAGCACAACTGTGAATATAGAGCTCAGTAACATAAATGAAGGAGAATCCCCTTTCATTTTGTGCATATATATACATTTTTTTTAAGGAAGGCTGCTATTACAAGTGCTGTTATGTGTGGCTGTAGCAGCTTTCCAAGTGAGTCATCAGCCATGTTTGGATCCAGACTGTCAGTTTTACTGCGCAGACACCTGTGACTTGAACGAAAGGATTTCCTACATCAGCTGGCAGAAACAGTAGGTTTTTACAGTCTAAGGATGATCTGCTTAAGAAAAATAAGTAAAACCCCAAAACAGTGAGTTGCAACCTTAGGAATCATTTCGTGGTTATGTTTGGCAGAGGCCTTCTTGAAGTGCTGTGGCTGTTTGGTCAAAGGAAGGAATGGATGGATTGGTTCACCTCTGGTTCTGCAAAAGGGACAACATCTGGCTCCCCACTGCTCCTCAGTGATAAATACTGCAAAGTGCAAAATGCAAGGTCACTACAAGGAGGCTGAATACCTCAGACAACTCAGGATCCTCTGCGTCAAGTCCGCTATAAAACACTACCCAGAACTGGATCATGGAGTAAAACGATCTTTCCCCAATTCATAGAAATTATGGAGCTCGATGCTGTTGGAAGTATCATCAGATTCCCACCTGCATATTGGAAAACCTTTTACTTTAAAGAAATCAGTACTACAATATCTGTTTTACCTGTGAAGAAAGTCTAAAATAAAGGTAAACCAAGCATAACCACTACAGAAGAAATTTAGTACTTTTGTACAGAAAGAGAGAAGAATCTGGTTATGAGTTTCTCTCAACAGCTATTTTGGAGGATGATCTGTCATTAGTTAAAAGCCAATATAAAACCTGTTTTCAAAAAAGAAACCTGTTTGGGGTTTGGTAAACCTTTTTTTTTTATTGTCTCATACTGATTTTTGTGTGAAGGATTTACTTCACTCTATGTAAAATCAAAATGGAACAAAAAATTGACATAAGTGAAGATGTTAGTCTTTTAATATGAAGATGTCACAGGGTAAAAAAAGCCCAAGCCACTTTCTGGACAGTTTTAATGAGATGGGAACTATTCTGTTGATCACAGTGGAGTTTCAGTAATTTCATGTTCATTTTGTTCATTTTTTTCCCTGTAAGAAAGGGGAGGATTGAAGATCCGCACAATTCATTGTGATTGATATCTCATTTTGGCTGTCAGTCAGCAGCGGGCTGTTGTGCCTGGTGCAGGTCAGTTGTGAGAAGGCAGAATGACCACAGGTATGCCTTTGTCCTGGGCACTGGCCCAGTGGAGCCCGGCCAGCATTTCCAAGCCCACAGGCACTTAGGTGTCTCCTGAGGTGACTGTAATGAGATCTCGTCCCACATACTCAGTAGGTGGAGTCCTTTAAAATGAACCGCAGCAGCTAGTAATGTTTATGTGTTCATTAGTCCTAATTTTTTTCTTTGCTCATAGTCACATGTGCTCCTGCAATGTACTATACAAACGTAAAATCACAGTTAAGTAGTCAAAAGTCAGGACGTACAAACAGAGCTATGCCTTCGCTCAAATATCATTACCCCCAAGTGTTAGTAATTTCTTCATGGCTCTTAATCATACTCGGCTCTGATTGATTGGAGCCTTAAGGGCACATTTCCCTTCGCATGGATGTCTTATTGAGCTTTCTGTTCCATGCTGATTAATCTCATTCAGTTTATGCCTATTTCATTTTGGGATATATACCAGTCTCTGGGAGGGGAGAGTCCATCTGTGCCTATAGAGATCAATCGTTTGGGTGCAATTAGTCTATACAATTCACAGGCTCAGACTGGTCTATATAAGTCATAGCCTCAGATCATTCTGTAAGAGAATGCTTCTCAAAACTCCCTCTAACTTGCTGGTATGGATTCAGACTCACATAGAATTATTAAAAGTTTCCTTGTAAGATATAACTTTTAACTGGGGGACAGAACCAAATATTTGTGTTTCAGTTTCTGGGACGTTTCTTCTGAAAGGTTTGAGATATTGCGTGAGCTTTTTATTTTTTTTCTCAGCTGTAAATGCAGTCCTTTTGTAAGTGAAATGCTTTTTATTATCCTGGACTGGGAAAAAAATTCATCAGAAAGTTAGTTTTTTTTTCATTTCTTAGTTATTACTGTCTTACATTGTCACATTGTCACAATGTTGATTTTGCTTTCCTTTTAGAGGCTGAAATCATACCAAAAGGCCCACTTCTTGATAGTATTTGAATTGATAGATACTTCAGGCTTTGATTCTGCTGTTACTGTCATGTGTCACAGACAATTTTTATCCAAAGGATAATATTGCTTATAAAAGCAAAATTTTCCCACACTGTCATAGGTTCAGAGTGTGATTTTATGAATTTAAAGGAACTGTTTTAGACTACTAGGCTAAATGAACCCATGGTCTGACACTGTTATTTTGATATCCATATATAGACAGCTAAAATGACTGGGGGCACAAGTCCACCCTTAACGGTGAAATAGACTGTTTTCATCTTCCAGGCCAAAAAGTGTCAGGTCTGTGTTGTCAAGCTGCACTGGTTTATTTGGTCACGTCCCACTTTATGTAGTCAACAGACTCTGTATTAGGGAAAATACAGTGTGTACTAGTCCACATATTCTGCAGACCCCATTTACACCAGGTGCTGCTATCCTTCCCTTCCTGAATTGCAATAGAGATATTCCACGTAAGCTTGTTTCTGAAAAAAAATTAAACTGTATGTCATACATTGATAAGGCTTTCCTGCATGGTTATAAATGCAAATGCTATTCTGCTTCCTTGTAACACAATTTAATTAAGTTAAAAATCTGTATCCATAGTACAGATTTGGCCACTCTGTTAGTCACTAGTTCAAAACCCACTCAAGAGGCTTGCAACCTAGTGTAGGCGTGCTGTAAGCCAGTATCTCTAGTGTGCAGAGAGACCAGGTTGTTTGAAGAGAAATGCTTTTCATTTTTTATTTTCCCAGAAAAAAGGGCTGTTGTTGAGGTGAAAAGTTATACAAACTGTGTGTGAGCTTTATGGAAAAAAAGTCCTTAGATGAGGATCATGTGGTCTGCGTGTGCTTACAAAGGGGTATGTTAATGGAAAATATACTGGCAATGCAGATAAACTACCTGCAAACAAAATTAACTCACAATATGAAATGTTAGGAAAATAAAAAGCGGGACACATCTAAAAAGGTGGAGATGCCTCTTCATGCTTCTTCCAAATACTGAAATAAAATTGCTAAGAGAGAAATGGAAATTTTTTTTTAATTATTGTTTGGCAACAGATTTCAGTAAACTATGAAAGAAAAGCTGCACTTATTAAAAAAACATCCAGCCATAGCTCTGAGTTACCCAAGAGCTGGAAGAAAGCAAGGCAGGCATGTGGAAGGGGGCCTGTAGGGATGCTGAGGATGGACTCTTCATTAGGGACTGTAGTGATAGGGCAAGGGGTAATGGGTTAAAACTTAAACAGGGGAAGTTTAGACTGGATATAAGGAGGAAATTCTTTCCTGTTAGGGTGGTGAGGCACTGGAATAGGTTGTCCAGGGAGGTTGTGAATGCTCTATCCCTGGCGGTGTTCAAGGACAGGTTGGACGAGGCCTTGGGTGATATGGTTTAGTGTGAGGTGTCCCTGCCCATGGCAGGAGGGTTGGAACTAAGTGATCTTAAGGTCCTTTCCAACCCTGACTATTCTATGATTCTATGATGTTAGAGACTATGAGAAGTAAGGGGGAACAGGATGGCTGCTGTTCCTTTACAGCCTGACTCAGGGGCAGCAGGGAGCTGTGAAGGCACCTGCTCCACTCTTGCTCACCAAGAGGGTGGAACTCATTGGCTGAGTGGTCACAGGAGAAACTTATCCTTTCTTCCTCAAACAGAAGTAAATATTCTATGGCCTTTTTGTGTAATGAATCAGATCTTTGAAACACTGTCTCAGTGGTCTGTAGTATCACCGGACTGGCAAAAATTTCTCTAATTAACTTTTTGTTTGTTTGTTTGCTTGTTTTGTTTGGGGGGTTTTGTTGGGTTTTCTTTTTTTTTTCTTTTTTTTTTTCCTTTTACCTAAATTGCTCCTTTTTTTTTTTTTTTGTCTCTAGAAGCCTGTGTTGGGTGACTGTTCGTGCTGCCAGTAATGAACAAATTTTGGCCAGTAATGGGTTTTCTGATAAAATGTCAGCGAAGCCAGTGTAAAAAGGAGACAGGAATGGAGGCTGCAACAAAAGGCTGAAGAGCATCAGTGAAAGTAAATGGTGGGAAGTAAACTTTTCAGTGCATTTCCACTCTACCTGGCACTTTTGTGAGGTGAGGTCCATCTCACTCCCAGCCTGGAGTGAGTTCCTGTACTCTGCTTCTATTGGCCTAAAACCAATTACTCCTGGCATATCAGGCGCTGAGTGTTTTAAATTCAGAACAGAGTATTTTACACAGCTGCACTGTGAGATTTTCATTCATCCATATAATAGCTATATGCTTTGTCCTTATAAAGGTGGTTTATGATTTTTGTCATTTGACACTATTTCCACTGGGCTTTGCAATTCATAAATGTATTCTTTCCACAATTCCACAAAGCAACAATTATCTAAAAAAGGAAAAAGAAAATTCTTATTTCTGCTTGAGTATGAAAAGAAGAAACCTGACAGAATTTAATATTTTAACTTCCAAGAAGTCTGAGATTTACCAGGGGCATTCTGGTCTTGAGATTTAAAATTTAAATAGTAGGGAAAGCATAAAGATATTATTTCAACTGACTATTCTCCCTTCCCTATTTTCTCCTAGATATGTATTTTTTGTTACGTTTTTACTGAAATCTTAATTATGGAACTCATTCTGCCTAACAGTAGTTTTAGCAAGTAGGTCATCAGCTCAGTTCTTTAGCAAATCTATTGCTTACTACCATATTCTAGGCTATTGTGCAGATATTTTAGTATGTTCAACTGAAGATAAATTATCCTGGAGGACATTCATGGTTGTTTTGGGGTGAGCACTGGAGCCAAAGCAGTACTGCTATGGAAAATCATTGAAACAGTGATGCCTCAAACTAGGAAGTCTCCATAGCAACTTAAAAAAATAATGACAGCTGTACCAAGAAATTTGCTAATAGAAGCTCTTAGCACATTTGTCTAGACTCAGTCATACTTCATACACATTATAAACAGTACAATGATTGTAAAAAAATGTAGCGTAGAGGAATAAATATGGATTATTGGCTTTTTCTGGCATTTTACACTGACTTCAGTTAAGTTATCTGACCTTGTCTGTGGGCAATATAACCATAACAGCTAAATGTAAAAATGTTATATAACATAGCTTAATTACAACTTATTTTATTCTCATATGTACAGCATTTCATTTGTTATGTGCTACATGTATAACTGAATTTTCTCTTTTACAAGGATAAAGCTAGGTCTTCTGAAAACGAATAGGTAGATTCCCATGCTCATAATGTTAAAATTATTCACTGTTACAGTCTGTTTAAGAGGTTGAATGAAAAAGGCAGCAGTTGGAGAGACGCTGCTTTAAAATGGTCTCACTCAAGTCCACTGATTCTGCAGGATCAAAGTCACGTTGATAAATCACAGGAGAGATTGCTAGCTTTGATGTCCTAGAAATGTCCAAAACCACTAGAAAATAAGGCAATGGCTGTGCAACCTGTGAGCTGCAGTATGTAGCAAGGAAAAATACTTTTATGGGTTGACATCAGTTTGAAAGACGTGGCATACGCTGCTGATTTCAAGGCACCCTTTGAATTTTTAAAATTATACATAAAACTCTGCTACATATAAAAAAAATTATCTAATGGGACAGAATTCAATACGCGACCGTATGAAGTGAAGAGTTAATCACAGAACTGAAAAAAAATAGACGAAACTGATTTTATCTTGATTACATTTTTGTTGTGAGATCTGCCAAGAGTACATATTCTCGAGGATTTGAAAAGGACAATTTAATAAAGCTGAAAATAATTTTGAGACAATCAGCTGGAGCAAATGTAAACAGAAAAATGAGAAATACAATTGCCTATTGTTAAATAACATTTTACTAGATGCCCAGATTGCATATTTCAGCATGATGTTGTTGCAGTGACTTAAGGAAAGAACAGTACGGGTCAAAATAAAATGAAAAGCGTATAGGAATCATAGTGAAAATAACAAAAAAAGCCCCCAAAACGCTGGAACAGTCATAATAACAACTGCCTTAGATTTCAGAAAGTAGATAATGAAAGCAAAATGTTAAAGGCAAAACCTATGGTTAGCAGATTTAAGTATGAAAGCTAGTAAAGAGAGTTCAGTTGTACTGGGAATCCTGATAATATTATTGCTCTGATGACTGTATGATGAAAGCAGAACTGACAAAATTCATGAAAAGCAGAATCTCAGTCAGTTGGTGTCTGCATTTGGGGAAGGCCAGATGGTAGAGTCATATGACATGACGCTGCAGTCCTTTTAGTTTTAACCAGTTACACAGCAGTTTATTAAAGTTAGACTTAAAATCTGCTTATCTAATTAACTTGCACCTAGTAGTTTTAGAAGACCTAGCAAAAGACCCCTATGGGCATTTAATGTTGATGATTACAGTCTTCAAACAGGGGAATTTTCAAGTTGGGAAGAATCTTATGTTGTGCCAGTATTTAGAAATGATAACAGGACTCACTCAGGAAATTAAGGGCCTATCAAACTGAGATTGCTCAAACACAATTAATGTCCATCAGCATTAGCTTCGCAAAAATAAATTTTGTCAGGCTAATTTGATACCATCCTTTGATGAGATTACAGGTCCTTTTTAATCATGATAAGATTGTTGATGTAATAAACTTTTGAAAGGACATGCATTCACACCAGAAGACATTTTGTTAAGAAAATGAAACCTAACATCTATGGATTTAATTATAAATTAATAGGTTTTATAAGTGTAAATAAGGAACCTTCATGGTGAGTTCCTCCCCCTTGCTTATCTTTATTAATGAGACAAGAAAACGTAACATCTTCTTGGTGAAGTTTCCTTATACCACTAAAACTGGTGGAGAATTAAATGGTAAATAAGGCTGGTGAATGACAGAGAGAAATCTGAATTTCTTTACAAAATAGAACAAGGTGTTTTTTGGAAGTCTGTGCAGTGAAGAACAGTGTGAGCCACGCTTGTAGGATGGAAGAGACTCCATGCTGGGAAATAGGGACTGAAAAGGATTTAAATTTATGATGGATAATCAGATACACATGGACCTCCTGTGGTGCGCCACAGCCAAAGTGCTAAAATGATCACTGGACTATGATCAGGAGAATATGAATAAAAGCAAGGAGCTTGCATTACTCAGGGCAAGATCTACAGTGAGGGAAAAGGCAAGGTGCTACACAGGCTCCTTGGTGAGGTCTGGCTTGGTGCTTTCCGCATCTGGTAGAGGAGAAAGTGTGGTGCTGCACTGCTCCCTTTGTGCACCTGTGCTGGGATCCTGTCACCTACCATTGCCATGCTTCATCACTGCTCATGGTACCCTGTTCTAAAGGATTTTTGTTTATTTTATCTTTCAAAAACTTTTTTTTTTTTTTTAAAAAAAAAAAAAGGTTTGACAGGAGCTCCGGATCAGATTAGAAGACTGAAAAATGTGGCAAAAATGAGGGACTAAAGTTCAAACTCTTTGACTTGTTAAGTAACAGTAAAAAATGGTACAAAGACATCTTTAATTTCTGTGACAAAGATTAAAAAAATCCATTGCCTGGAATCAGAGAAATTTAGGCTTAAAGTAACTTGCCACAGAGAAGGGACCTGACCACTGGAAAAACGTACTGAAGACTGTAGTGGACTTCATCTGAACAGAAAACTTGAAAACATGACTGATTTCCAGGCTTGCTTAGCTGCACTATTGGTCTTCATACAGAGTTTAATTTGGGGAAGTCCTGTAGATGTGTGGTGAAAGGAGTCACATTAGATAATCCACAGATTCCTTCTAATATTAATATCTTTCACTCAAAAATGTGAAACAGGCATATATTATTCTGTTGAGATGATCTGTGGCAAGGACTTAATGGCATTCTTAAAAAATGTGCTTTGCAAATAATTTTAATTTATAAGCTAAACATCAGGCACATAAACTATGAGTTTTTCTAATTGACTACATAATATAAGATTGATTTTTCTGATTGATGTAAAGAACAGAAATTTGCAGATTACAAAAGCTGGTCTTTCATCTCCAAGGAAGCATGTTCAGAGATCCTCATTTCTGTCTGTTCAGGAAGAGGAAAGAGTAATGTACTACAGCTCTAGAGATTAACTCTGGAAGCTGGGAGGGTCTCTTCTGCTGTGGGAATACAAACAACAGCCCCAGCTGACATGTGGGCCACCCTTGTCTGCCTTGCATGGGGTCATGCAGAGATGTGTTAGGGCATGCAGACAAGGGGAAGAGGGAACGGAGGGGCTGTAGTAAGTGCATAGACACTCCTGTCACTACTATGATTTTAGAAAATAACCTCTTCTATGCTTTCAGATGCCTTTATTTGCTCAAAGGGGTTTTTTTATTATTATTTATTTTTGGTCAGTTCTGCTTTCAAGTACATATTAACTCAAGCCCTTTTGTTTCTCCTTTCTTATTGCACCTGCTGGCACCTCTTTTGCCTCATTATACCTGCTGGCGTAATGTTGGTTACTATTGAGACATAGCTCTCATAGGTGATTTAGCAGTCCATTCCCCTTCCATTTACCCCTTCCTGCTTGGAGTGATTCAGAGCCTGGCCTTCACACACAGCCTCCACCAAGAAGTTAACAAAAAAATGAGGAAAGCCTTTTAAAACACACCAACACACCCCACTGCTTTTACAGTCAGTCATTTGGTCTGTCTTACAAGCATGCTATCTGCACTATCAGTGAAGTGACAGAAACCATGCCTTCCTGTACATTGTTTGTTGACAGAAGTTCCAAGATGATCTGTACAGTTTGTGCACTCCAGCTCTGCTAAAAGGAAAAATAGCTCAAGTGGCTGAGGAACAGTAATAGAGTGGATTTCGGTGGGCTGGGGAGTAGTGCTGTGGCCCTTGGGAGGGGGCAGTTCTCCAGGTTGCCCCTAGAAAGATCAAACGTTCTAAAAGATAAGCATCCTGCATAGGTGACCAAAGAAGGGCAGGTTTCCCATGGCTTCTTCAGCTACCTGGTAGCATTCATGACAACTTCAAGAGGTTGTCTCAGAAAACATATAATATATTTGCTTAATTCTCTAGCTTTTAACTTTTTCCTATTATTTTGTGATAATGCTCACCAGCTCTCTGAAAAATCTGTAGAGCTCTCTTGGTTTACACTGTGTCTCAGAGACATTTAGATGAAGGTGCAGCCTCAGCATTACTTTGCTTATATGTATGCTTGTGTGTGTGTATGCACTATCTACATCTGGAATTAGGGGCTGTATTAAAATATAATTATATAATTGCAATTTATATATATATATATAATTATAAAAATAAAGTGAAATTGCCTCATATGGAAAGCATTTGGAAAGGAAAATACCAGAGTAAAAATGGAAAAATAAGTACGTGTCAGGCCATCTGCAGGTTAGGAGCAGCTCTCTGAGAAGCCAGTGGGATTTGCTGGTGCCCTGCATGGGAAGGCAGAGCAAAGCAGCTACAGCTGGCCCGCAGTACCCTGGTGACCAAGGCTTTAGTCACGCCTACAGTAAGACTTTTAGCTTTAACCTTAGTGGCCTCAGGAGTATTTCTCAGAAGCTAAAGACGTCAGCTTTAGCAAGACTGTGCCCATAGATAGTAAGGACCAAAAGTTTGATCCCTGGGGGAGGCAGCAGGAGGCTTTTGAATATGCATGTGCCAGCAGATATCTGGGACATGGGGGAGCATCCCTGCCTTCTTTGATAAGAGGGGGAAGTTCCACTAACAGCCAAATTCATATATTAAACCCATCTCACTTTATTCCTGCACAGGGGTAAGAGACCCTAAACTGCAAAAAAAGCCATTGTACACATTGTTATCTGACAGGCTCTAAGTTAAGAAAGGATTTTAATACCACCCTTCAAGGGATCACTCAGTTAAAGTTAGGCATGATTTTAGGAATCTCAGAAAATCAGCCACCTGATAAACTCTCTGTTTCAGGTTACAGTAAAATACATTAAAGAAGCATGTTTCATGACAACCAACATAAAGAGGAGATATTGTAGCAACAAAGCTTTGTCTTAAAAATTATTAAATTGTTTGGTTTTTCAATAATTGAAGAAGCTTCATTACCATGCAAACAAAAAACAGGTTGGCTGTTCACCTTTTGGAAGACAGCATTTGCATTCCTATAATAGAAGGAAGAACCTTAGAAAAGTAATGAAGGAGCATAAAAATGCAAATTACTTCAGCTAATTGGCTGTGCCTTCTTACACCTTCTGAATTATTAATTTATGACAGAGTAAATCTGTCCTTTTTAAATAATATAATAAAGAACAACATTGTGTTCTATCCTGTTGAGTGGGTAGTGTTTGCTCCCTTAATTTTATGGTGAGTTGCTTTTGTTTGCACTAGCAAGATGCTTGCATTGTTCTGTAAAATTCTGAAGGTCAGGCATTATTCTCATGCAGACTGACATTTTTGTATTTCCTACATCTAACTCCTGACTGGAAAAATAAAATTACAAAGGATGATGCCATTATTACCATAATGCTAATTTCATCTTGTGCCATTGGCGCTAATGTTTAATCGGAAAGCAGGCTCAGAATCCTGCAGACACCTATTTACCTGCCAATATGTGAGTAATTTCATCCATTTCAATGTGTTAACTTACATTCATCATTAGTTGCTACACAGGGGGTTGAAGAAATCAAGATAAAATGAAATCTTTGATAACAGGGTTGATCTGTGTGCATTCTCTCCCAAATAGTATTTCTTCTCTCATGTAGAAAATTCGGGAGATTCTGAGAAGCTGCTTATTTTATTTGGGATTTCCAGCCCTGTGGTACCATTTGGTGTATATAAGCATAATTTTGCAAGTGCTAAATATTCTCTCTGTCAGGCCCGTACATTCACTGTGTACACATAGTCACAGGGAGGCAGTCACATTCACTGTGTACATTCACCAACACCATGCAGGGCATAAGCAGCATGTCCAGTGCTTTCTGAGCTTACGCTGTATTACCCAAATGCTCCACATTGGATTCACGTGTTTAAGTAATTCTGTGGGACAAGAGTTTAGAAAATAATCTCACCTTGAATGATTTGCTTTTTCCCCGATGGCTTCACATGTATCCCTATCACTTGCCTAAATTAAGCATGTTTCATTTTAAAAAGGTATATTCCAGCACTGGGTGCTTTTTCATAAGTGATGCCTGTTTGACCAAGATTGGAAGAATTTCTCCTGTGGGATGCATCACTGCTTAAGAAGACACAGGCGGCAATCACAGGCAGTAGCTGGGAATGACTCTCCTTTCCTCCTCCTGTAAGGCAGAATGTTTAGTTTTTAGAAATCTGCCATTTGTGTTGAAATTTCTCATTCTTTAGCCCCCAATTTATTTCTTTTTAAAATGTAGCCAAAGCAGGTTTAAGTTTTGTTGCATTTACTTTTCTTTTGTTTATCTTTTACGGGTTTTATAATTTGATTGTGCACAAGTTTGCCTTGCTCTCCTTTCATAGCATCCAAAAACTTCACTAGTATCAATGCATTTCCCAGGTGGGAAAGGAGCGTTATCACCAGTTTAGAGAGGTGAAATTTAGAGGTGCTGAGTAGGAAAAATAACTGCCCAGGGCTGCCTTTCAAAACTTGGGCTGGAATTTGGTCTGCTATCACACTTGCTCCAGAACCCACTAAGCCATCATTTTTGCAGACTGGATTTTCAGAGTGTTTTCTAAACAATGGGAAAGAATACCATCCTCCCTCCACGATAACAAAAAGGCTTCTTGTGCACCAGAAACATGCTTAATTTAGGCACTAATTTGTAAAGCTTATTTCCCTATCCCTCTATATATCAATATATGTGGCCATTTGTAAAGCTTATTTCCCTATCTCTCTATATATCACTGAGAAGCTCTCTTTAAAGGTTTGTGTAATAGTATAGTTCAGGATCAAGCTCAAACCTACTGCTATTTGTAAGGGTCATACTGTGCATGAGGTGTATAGTATGCATTATTTAAAATATTAATGGAGCATGTAATAGCTGTTAAAATAAAGCCAACAGGAGCAGGGGGGAAGATACCCTGATACAATACCCAAAACAGCAAGGAGGAAAGCACCCAGGGATATGTATTTTTAAGAGCCTATAGGTGGTAATTAAAGGCATTTAGGAACAAAAGGATTTGGTCCAGAGGGGTGTATGGGGAGCAAGGCAGTTACCTAAAACTCGCTGATAGCGTCTGCTTCAGCCATCTCTGAACACCTGGAACCTGTTTCTCCCTTAACTGGGAAGGAGAAGAGTAGCAGATGTGTTTATGCTCTAGGAGTTATTGAAGAAACAGAAAAAAAGACCAGGAAGAGATAATAAGTATCTGTACATCCACAGAGAGAATGAAGAGGAGTACAGGGACTAGTCATTTTCATTTGTCAACAAGCCAAAACTAAGGGGCTTAGCCTGCAGCAAATTAGATTAAATATCAAGGAAAAGCATGAATTACTCATGAAGGGAATATTTTAGAATCAACAACATTGAGACTATTTAAGGCTAGGCTTCCTAATGCACAGCTGGGTATGCTTTAAGGTCAATTTAAGTCTCCCATCACAGAAAGGGCAGTGGAGCTCGCTGGGCATGCGCTCCTCTCGTGTTCCAGACTGGCCTTTGAACCTCAGCGAGGCTTTTCTTCTGCTTTCTGGAAAGTGACAGCATAGTTGAGTAGCCCTCTCCCCTCGTTCATGTTTTAGCCCATTAGCTCTGTGCTTCAACTATTTCCTTATTAGCATCTGAGGAAAAGCAGGCCTCTGGAAATGTGCCATTCTCCCTGACTTGCTGCGGGGCAGATGAAGATGTTAATTCACAAAGTCATGGCAATTTTCTGTAGGATGTATGAGTAGTCACAAACTGAGCTGCTTTAACAGTGGGCTTTTGAAGTAATGCTTATTACCCCATGAGGAAAGAAACCCAGTATGGTAACTGAGAAGTGCTACACCGACCATTTCGTTGGGAAGAGCCATGTCAATTGCTCCCAAAGCTTTCTCCTTCACCCCTGTGCAGACAAAGATGTGGTACCACCTGGTCAGGGCCTCACCAGTAGCATAACCTCCTCCTTTATTGAGCTGGGCGTAGAGAGTGCATTGTTTCTAGCATGCCAGGCACTCAGGCTGGCCCACGGCGGCAGTGACACCATGCATCCCACCGCGAATCGCGGACCAGCGCCGCGCTATGCTGATGCCGGAGTGCCCTCTAGTGCTGACGGCATGGAGCAGCTCCCGCCCAGCCGAGGGGCGCCCGACGCAACATGGCAGCCCCTGGGCATGGCTTGAGCCAGGCTTGTCCCGCTGACGTGGGAATCAAGACAAGATAGCTCCCGAGCATCCACAGCTCCCTTGCCATATGGCTCCTCTGGGACCCACCCCTGTGCAAAATGAGCCAAGGCTGGTCACAAGTACTCCTCTACCTGTTCTTTTGCTGTAGGGTATTCCTACCTAACCTTAATTTTCCTTAAAGCAGTTGAAAACAGAAAATACTAAGTGATGGACAACCCACACTTGCAATATTCATGAAGAATAAAACCAAGCCTTTTAATTTATGGATATAATTTTATATAAAAGAAAAAAAAAGCCAAACCAAACAACTATATCCTGGGCTGCATCAAAACAAACATGAAGCAGGTGGAAGGAGGTGATCCTGCCACTCTGTTCTGCTCTCATGAGACCCCCACTTGGGGTACTGTGTGCAGTTCTGGTGTCGTCAACATCAGAATGACATGGAGCTGTTGGAGCAAGTCCAGAGGAGGGCCAACAGGAGACCTTGTAGTATCTGAAGGGGGCCTACAAGGATGCTGGAGAGGGGCTCGTCATTAGGGACTGTAGTGATGGGACAACGGGTAATGGGTTAAAACTTAAACAGGGGAAGTTTAGGTTAGGTATAAGGAAGAAGTTCTTTACTGTGAGAGTGATGAGGCACTGGGACAGGTTGTCCAAGGAGGTTGTTAATGCTCCATCCCTGGCAGTGTTCAAGCCCAGGTTGGATGGGGCTTTGAGCAGCCTAATCTAGTGGGAAGTGTCCCTGTCCTTGGCATGGGGGCTGGAATTAGGTGATCTCAAGGTGCCTTCCTGCCAAAACCATTCTATGATTCTATGATTCTATAAACCTATTAGAATCTGTAGAGTGTATTCACTAGATTTGAACAGGACAGCTTGCTCTTTATGGTAGTATCACTGTTGCTCAGCAACTTGTATACCTGGGACTGTTTGACCTAAAAGAAAATGATTTGACTACGTGCAGTGCAAACAGAGTAAAAAGAAATAAGGAAAAGATTTTTATTTCTTCTCTACCCTCATCTGCTTTCTGTTGTCGTTTAACTCCACAGCTGGTAGGAATTTTTGCAACCCTGGAATTTAGCAGGGCAAACTTTGGCCTTTTCAAGCAATTGCTAAGGGAAATCCCATGGACAAGGCTGCTTGAAGGTAAAGGGGCCCAAGATAGTTGGTTGACGTTCAAGGACTGCTTTTTCCGAGCTCAAGATCAGAGCATCCCGACACGTAGGAAGTCAAGGAAGAGGGCCAGGAGACCTGCGTGGCTAAATAGGGAATTGCTGGGTATGCTCAAGTGGAAGAGGAGAGTTTACAGGTCATGGAAGGAAGGGCTGGCCACTTGGGAAGAATATAAGGCTGCTGCTAGAGGATGTAGGAAAGCTGCTAGGATGACTAAGGCCTCCTTGGAATTAAATCTGGCGAGAGGGGTCAAGGACAGCAGAAAGAGCTTTTTCAAATACATGGCAGATAAAACTAACACCAGAGGCAATGTAGGCCCGCTGATGAACGGGACTGGTGCCCTGGTGACAGAAGATACAGAGATGGCAGAGTTACTGAATGCCTTCTTTGTCTCTGTCTACTCTGCTGGAGGCAGTCCTGAAGAGCCCGGTAGCGCTGAGACCTCAGATGAAGTCAGGTCAACGGAGCGGTCTGCCTTAGTCGATGAGGAATGGGTTAAAGACCAGTTGAGCAATCTGGACATCCATAAATGTCCAGATGGGATGCACCTGCGGGTACTGGGGGAACTGGCGGAGGTCATTGCTAGACCACTCTCCATCATCTTTACCAAGTCTTGGGAAACGGGAGAGGTGCCTGAGGACTGGAGGAAAGCAAATGTCACTCCAGTCTTCAGAAAGGGCAAGGAGGACCTGGGTAACTATAGACCAGTCAGCCTCACCTCCATTCCTGGGAAAGTGATGGAACACCTTATCCTTGGTGCCATCTTAAGGCATATCAAGGATAAGAGGGTTATGAGGGGCAGTCAACATGGCTTCACCAAGGGGAAGTCATGCTTGACTAATCTCGTAGCCTTTTATGAGGAAAGAACACGGTGGATGGATGATGGCAGAGCGGTGGATGTGGTCTACCTTGACTTCAGCAAAGCGTTTGACACGGCCTCCCACAGCATCCTCACAGCTAAATTGAGGAAGTGTGGTCTGGATGATCAGGTAGTGAGGTGGACTGTGAACTGGCTGAAGGAGAGAAGCCAGAGAGTTGTAGTCTATGGGGCGGAGTCTAGTTGGAGGCCTGTATCTAGTGGAGTGCCTCAAGGGTCAGTACTGGGACCAGTATTATTTAATATATTCATCAATGATTTAGATGAGGGAATTGAGTGTACTATCAGCAAGTTTGCTGATGACACTAAGCTGGGAGGAGTGGCCGACACGCCAGAAGGCTGTGCTGCCATTCAGCGAGACCTGGACAGGCTGGAGAGTTGGGCAGGGAATAACTTGATGAAATATAACAAGGGAAAGTGTAGAGTCCTGCATCTGGGCAGGAACAACCCCAGGTTCCAGTATAGGTTGGGGAACAACCTGTTAGAGAGCAGTGTAGGGGAGAGGGACCTGGGGGTCCTGGTGGACGACAGGGTGACCATGAGCCGACACTGTGCCCTTGTGGCCAAGAAGGCCAATGGCATCCTGGGGTGTATTAGAAGGGGGGTGGTTAGTAGGTCGAGAGAGGTCCTCCTTCCCCTCTACTCAGCCCTGGTGAGACCTCATCTGGAATATTGTGTCCAGTTCTGGGCCCCTCAGTTCAAGAAGGACAGGGACCTACTGGAGAGAGTCCAGCACAGGGCAACTAAGATGATTAAGGGAGTGGAGCATCTCCCTTATGAGGAAAGACTGAGGGAGCTGGGTCTCTATAGTTTGGAGAAGAGGAGATTGAGGGGTGACCTTATTAGTGTATATAAATATATAAAGGGGGAGTGTCACGAGGATGGAGCCAGGCTCTTCTCAGTGGCAAACAATGAAAGGACAAGGGGCAATGGGTACAAACTGGAACACAAGAGGTTCCACTTAAACTTGAGAAGAAACTTCTTCTCAGTGAGGGTGACAGAACACTGGAACAGGCTGCCCAGGGAGGTTGTGGAGTCTCCTTCTCTGGAGACATTCAAAACCCGCCTGGACACGTTCCTGTGTAACCTTATCTAGGTGTTCCTGCTCTGGCAGGGGGATTGGACTAGATGATCTTTTGAGGTCCCTTCCAGTCTCTAGCATACTGCGACACTGTGTGATACTGTGAATTTTATTTTTAAAATGACAAATGTGAGGCAACCTTATAATAGTGGTGACTTCTGATGTCAAATCTCATCTTTCCAATTTCCAAGTCTCCTAATTTCCGAGTAGGATAAAAATGAGATTCTCCACTTTGTGTTAAATTTAAGTCTACTACTCCCAGCTGAAAAAAAAAAAAAAAAGAAAAAAAAAAGGCAAAGCAGCAAGCCTATCAGGGACAGAAGGACAAAAAACCCCATGGTGATGTGACAGCTATGGAACCTGACATATTTATTGTGTATTTGTGTTTTCTTTTCAGAGAAGATGCTATTACCAGTTATGGCCATTTTGGAAACAGACTTGGGGTGTGCATGCATATCCTGTTGTGATTTGACACATAGGAAGATGGGTTTATAAATAAGTTCAAGCAGCTTGGGGAAGTAAGTGGCATGCCTGTCTGTCTGTCTGTCCATCATTGAAAAGCCTGGGTGTGCTCTTTTGAGAAGAACCTAGAATCTTTTCCCAAAAGATCTGCCAGCACTGAATGCACTGCTCTTTTAATGACTGAGGAGGTTCACAGTATCACGGTATCACAGTAGGTTAGAGATTGGAAGGTTGCTTGACAGTATGACTTCAAGCACTTCTCTGGTAGTAATTTCCATTCTGTGTTATCTGCAGAGTTAGTGTATCTGCTTCATTCCATTTGTCACTTTACTCACTGTTGTGAGTGAGTATTGCAGCTGCTGTAGTCATCATAGCTACTACAGGTAATAATAAATCACTTAGGAATAGGTGAAGACATGGTATTTTACCTTCACTGAGAACTTGCTTCCATCTGTGTATTTGGTACCAAAATGTACCTGAAAGGTTTTTATGCACTTGTTAGGAAACACCTTCTGGAATTTGAACTAGCATTTAAAAAAATCAAGTATATCAATTTTTGAAAGTTTTCAAGCATGGCATCTCACCACATATTTCTTCTTGATAGCTGCAGAAGTTAATTGTCTCATGTAGGTAAGAGCCTTTTGGGGAAGGAAGCCATCAAACCTGGTAATAACAATGATGAACATTGACATGTTATTGTGAATTAAAGTGCATATTCTTTTTTCCCATATTTGAAATAACTACACCTCACATTAGATAACTATCTAATCTGTTACATGGAATAACGGAGGGAAACTACAGCTTCAGTACCAAAGCATGACAGCACTTTGTGTTGACTCATGGCAGAGCCCTAATTAACCACATGATTTGTTAGGGGAAGGGACTTTAGATAAATGATTTGGGTTACATGATGGGAAACACTTAAGCAGCTTCCTAAGATATTTTGCTTTAACTTTCTCTGAAATTTCTTGAAGAATTAAAAGTTTAAGTGTCAAGAAGTCCACTGGCTTGTGAAATTTGTGAAGTGACAGCCAGAGTGAAGTGGCTCAGAACTGAGTTCAGAGATTCCTATTGAACCAAATGTTTAAAATAGTAAAAACCAACCAAACAACCAAACAACTTTTAATTAAGCATTTAACTGAATTTAAATGCTTCTCAGGAAGGTGTGTCAGTCTTTACATAGCTATAGGAAAGCAATGTTGAGGTTACTAATTCATTCTGGGTGCTTTGTGTATGCTATGTTGATGGCAGTGCTGTAAAAATGTTTGTAATTAATGTTCTTTCCAGAGGAACAGAATTAAATTGCTGTTATCTTTAGCAATTAGTCAGTGTCCTCAGGTTTCTGTTCATACAGTTTTGCTTATAAATAGGCCCTAAAGCATGTACAGGCCAGGCCTGATTTCTATAACATTCTGACAATGTTGTAGGCCTTCTTTCTTGGATGTTGCTTGTTTTGGACAGTTGGAGTGCCATGTAACGTTTGCTTTCTTCCTTCCTTTGAAATGGTATGGTTCAGGACTTTAAAAATAACAGGTATGCAAAGTTTTACCTTCAGATACTATGATCTAAAAATGTTGAGCAGTTCCATTTAGTGCCAGAGACCTCAGAGCTTTCAAAAAGTCAAGTTACTTATTTTTCAACCTAAATTTAGGCACTTCCGTTAAAAAGCCTTGACGAATGTTCCAGAGGAATAAGTTAATAGAAATTAATTATCACCCTAACACTTTGTTTTAGAAATAAATATTTTGTGTAATGAGAAATCTGTTCAAAAGAAATCCTACAGATAAAGGTACTATAAAATGTGAAAATTATTAGAAACCAGTGAAGGCCACCTGCAAGCATTTCTTAACAGAGACAGATATAACAAAAAGCAGGATAGTAAGGGAAAACACCTCAGATTCAGTGGCAAGGCTCAAATGTTATTTCCTAAGGAAACGTGAATTCTTTAAAAACATGGTAATTCTGCCCAGATGAATGGAAGTAAAGAGGACAAAAAGATGAGAATTCAGAGAATTCAGAAACTAAGTCTTCAATAAAGTGAAAACAGAAAACCTGCCTGAAAACCTGTAAGTTTCCTTATAGTTAAGAAGAGTGAGCATTGCAGCATGGTGAAAACTTTGTCTTAATCTCTATCACATGGATTATTGGGGAAAACATTTTCCTGAAACCTGTTCTTTCCAAGGAACAAAAATAAAGGATGTTACAATTTCAGGGTGCTAACAGCTGGAGGTACTGAAATAATATTCAGATATTTTTAAGGCAGAATGTGTTTCATTTGTTAAATTATATGTTCTCTATAAAAAACTCCCTAAACAACAAAAATCTAGTGATGAAGGGATGACATGTTAACTGAATTTTCTTCCCAGAAAATGCTTCATCCCTCATGAGAGGGATGGCTGAGGAAAATAGGTGTTCATGGAATGAGAGCTGAAGTGCTGTGTCATCATGACTGGAAGACAGGAAACCTCAGTAAAGTAGGATGAAATGGTTAATTTATAGTATGGGCAAAGGTTAATACTGAAGTGCCTCAGGCTTCCTCTCTAAATACACATATATTTACATTCATATTTTCTTTGAAAAGAAGGTGAACATCAGGATGAAAAATATGCAGTAGACAAAGTGATCCAGCCTAGCTTGGATGGGAGATGACTGAGGAACATGGAAGGATGAAAACTAGCTAAAGCATGGTACAGTGGAAGCTGAAAAACATTACTGTGTAATGCAAGGCAAAGCACATTGAAAGAATAACTGGGAAAAAAAATCCTTCAGCTACTCAGGAAAGAGGAAAAACAATGTGTTATTGCCATTTTAAGTGGAGGCCAAAGTAAAAAGAAAGATGTTAAAAATCTTAAGGGATAAAAAAATCCTAGGATGAACCAATTCAACAAATTAAGAACAACTTTCAGTCTCAGTAATGGGTGAAATTTTAGTGCTGGAGAAGTGGAAGAAAATATCCTGCTGACAACTGTGGTGTCAGGAATTCACTTGTTTTCATTTATAGTCATGCTTTAATCACAAGAATATTAAAGACAAAGGCCAAGTTCAGCATGCAGCTGCATTAACACTGTGGTTGTCATGAATTACACCCAGTGGTCCACTGGGTCCAGTCCAGTATTATTATTCCTCTGGGAAGATGAGCATTTGCTAAAATGCAGTTTAAAGAAAAGAATCTTATGCAAACATGTCACAGTTAGAAATGCTCAGTGAAGGTGTATGATAAATATATTGAAATGTGTGGAAAATGTTATTAGTCTGTCACTCAGTTTTCATTACAGGGTGACATCTCCATTTTTTGTCTATTTTTGAACTTCAGTGAATGGTTTGACTTGCATTTACCATATTTCTATTGTTTTCTAAAACTGGCATGTTTATAAATGATTTCATAGCTTAATATTTGTGAAGTGTGAGTTTTGCAGAAATGCAGCACCTTGGTAGCTGTCACTAATCTCACTCAGTGTTAAAGCAGATAGTGGAAAGTACTTCAATTTATTTTTAATGTAATAACCATGAGGCTGTAGGTGTGGAGCTGAACACAAAGTCGTGAATCATTTCAGTTCCCCAGTGATTTGTATCATCTCCCTGTTCAATACTGATCCTTAGGCAGGCTTTACTTCTTTACTTCTTGCTCTGTGTTGCAGTGGGTACAGCTCATAACAGAGTTCTTAATGACTCTTTCAACTTTTACCAGCAGAAAAATTGGGCACAGTTTTGGTCTTGATCTTGCCAATGTCACTACTCTGGCATGTCAAGTTAAACATAGGCATCACCTAGCTTTCCTCTAAGACAGCTCTCTGAACAGAAAAAGGAGCGTAGCTACCAGTCACTTTCAGAAAGCAAAAGTGGCTACTGCATTTTAGCTTAAGCAAGAGAGAAATCACACCTTCCTCTTTCTTGGGTGTGCAAGAATAAGAGATACAAAAAATGTAAGCATACATTGCTGCTAGACCTGGGGAAAGCTGGCAGTGCTCTCTAGAGTCAGTTCCTTTGGTCCCCACAGGGGAGCAGCCTTTGGTGCCCACCAGCAGAAAAGAGATGCTGCTCTGCTTCTTCACCAGGTGAAAGCAGTGCTCTGGAGGCGAAGCTTAGCAAAGAGGAACTAGTTTTTCTTAACATGCATTTCAGGGTGCGAGTTCACCAGTGTAATGGTATCTGCTGGTTTATGTTTCTGTAGAGCTTTTAAAAGCTCCCAGTGTGCATTTTTTGAACTTATTTCAATTAATGGGAAGCTCACTGTGTGGCAAACCCAACTCCTGGTGGAGCTGGACAATGCCACTTGCAGAAGTCATGTTTTGCAAGAAGTATTTTGCCTATAAAATTTTCAGTTTCCACTTAATATAATATCTAGCACAGTACAAAGGTTTTTATTCTTTTCAAGACTTAGAGCGTAGTCTGTGGGGTATAATGTATTCTTAGTTACCAAAACAAAACCCTCACTGGTTCTGAGGAGAGGCCTGTAATAGCACCATTTGTTCAAATACTGGAATAAAAGTAAAGCAGTTAATCTAAGGAGTACTGACAGACAAAAAGCAGTAGCAATAAAAGCTAGTTGTCTGTTAGCTCCAGGTATATTTTTATTGAGTGTTTCAATCCCAGCCTAAAAGCATATATTAAGAAAAGGCTCGCTATCTTCACAGGCAGGGAGCAACAGGAGCAGACTGCAGTCTCATTTCTCTCTAGACTTTCCTTCCTAGCCCATCCCTCCTTCAGCTGGCTGCCTCCATCTAGAGGAGTTTTTAATGCCTCTGTGTAGGTCCCACTAAAGCTCTTCTTAGTAGCATCAACCCAGAGCAACAGGGTGATTTCCTTAGGTCTCCACTTTACATCAAGCTGCACAGAGATTTAAGGAAGTAGCCACTGCAGTTTATATGTAGAGGGAGAGGGCAGTAATCTTCATGAGCATGATTCTTTCACTGAAAGAAAACATTCTTACAAGGTCTGTAGCATAATCAAAGGCTTCATGAAGTATTTGACGTGGTCTGTGTATGGCACACATTAGACATTTGATTGGTAGGCAGAAGACCAGCAGGTTTTCTGATGTGCACTTGTGTCTGATTGTGTTTAATGCAACCTTTCAGCCTGCGCACCAAGAAATTAGTTGCCCTTTAAGATGAGATGCCACAAGTTATCTCTGATCGGCTGGGACTTGAGCCCAGGAGCTGCGGGTTTATGTCATTGAAGCCCCCTCAGGTTTTCCAGTAATTTGTTTATCCACCCCAGCAAAAGCCACAGGCTTCTACGATTTTATGCTCCAACCCCTACCCTGAAATAACAAGGCTTTGCTTTTTTCTGGTATATTTATATCGATTATGAATAATAAATACATTAATTCAGTAATGGATCATGACCAGCAAGACTCTGTGCAGATAAAAAAACCCTAATTTGCTACTTCGAGCGACGGTTGTGAATCAGCTAACCCTTAGCAGACCAAAGATGGAGAAACTTCTTTTCCTTTGAAAGACTCTTTGTCATAATCCACATTGATCAGAACAGTTGTGACTGTACTGTATTTAGTTATTTTTATCTGACACCTGGCAGCAACTCGTGCATCACTACTGAAACCATCAATTGAGGTAGTAAGAAGGAAGACACACTTAGTAACCCCTGCAGTTCTCATCACAGCAAGGTTAAGCCTAACAGCGATCTTCTTAATATCAACACTGAATTTCAGTGCTTTTTGTTACGTTGACCTTGTTTCGTTAGAATTCAGCATTCTTCAGTCTACTTCCAAAACGTATATTTTGTATTTTGCCAGTTTTGTTGGCTGTCATGAATGGACTTGATGTGGTCAGAAGACCAAGTGACGGTGTTCACAGAACAGAGGGAAAAATCAATTTAACTTTAAAATATGAGCACTTACTGAAGCTAGAGAGGAAATAAGGCTTTTCTGCTTAGCATGACTCTAGGATCTGAAAGGAGAATAAGATAACGGAGTAAAAACAGGGTAAGCAGCTTGAGTGAAATGCCATGCTTGTTAGGTAGGAAATCAATAATCTCTGATGGGCCAATCTTATACAAACCTTTATTCTGGGCCTGTATTTTTGTAAATTACAACAAAAGAAACAAAAGCTTGTTACTTGGAAAAATCCAACCTCAGGTTACACATGTTTACCAAGCTGAAGGAGTGCCTGGAATCATTCTTTTGCAGAGGAAAAACAAATGAGAAGAATTTTAATGGTGAGAGCTGAACACATACTCATCTGGGAACAGAAAACACATGGATCTGATCACACCTCTTTCTCCTGCTTCCAGATATCTGAGCTTGCCTGAAGAATGCCACTCTCCCTGGGATAGCTAAGAAAACCAACATGGTCGTTAACTTTTCCAAAGGTAGCAATGGGGAAGCAGTGTCTTAGGCAATGCAGGGGCTCATTATGTGACCCTCTGGATAAGGGACCAGTAGGCCCTGGTGCATCTCAGAAGGGCATTTCAGGAGATGCAGTCTGGTGGGGCCAGTAGGAAGTGCACCCCAGAGAGCAGATGGATTATAGGACGATGTTTTCCAACCTGCTTGGTCAGACTGCAGCACTGCCAATCCCAGATGTTCACTAATCACAGGGAAAGTCTGAGAAAGGCCCGAGATTGGTTAAAAACTTAAACCTCAGATTTTAAAAAGAAAATAATGTTAGGGTGTGGTTTATTGCCTTCAGGTTTCTTAGCCTTTGGGGTGCATTTGAGTCATGTTTTGAAGTTTTTGTTTGCTACCATGAGGTCTAGGAAATTTAGTTAAAACCATAAGCCAAGATTCTCACCTAATCATTTGACTGTGGGAGCTGAAAAATAGAAAATTATTAGAGGTACAGTACTGATTGGTGAGGCCAGGCATACAGCAAGGGCTTGGAAAAGGCCCTTCCCCCTGGAAGGGGAAGCAGCCAGGGAAGGGAGTGCAGGAAAGAGGCCTGGAAAGTCAGTGGGGTGGAGTGTTGATAGGCACAGGGGGACAGGACGGGCTCTTGAGGAAAGCAAAGTCTAGGGTGATGCAGCAGTAGTATGCACATGAGGCCTCTAACTGGGGCTTTTGCCTGTTTGGGTGTGCCAGTTCCAACTTCCAAAGGAGATGGGCAAATGTTTCCTACAGTAATCCCAATGAGTTAACCCTTGTGAGTCCTTGGTGCAACAAAACAAACTGTTTGCCAGATAAATTTGCTATTCTGCTGAGACTAAGATTATTTGGTTGATTTACAGAGAGAACGTTGGAGCATAAGTGGTGTTACCTGGAGAAGTGTGTGCTTCCCTGAGCAGAATGAGCTGAGGATTATGAGTGGCAAGATTAACTAAGTGATAGGAGGGTGACCCGGGCAGCCTGAATTTAGTTATTCAGTGTAGTAATAGAGTAAAAATCTTGAGAGCCTGGAGACAGGCAAAAAGCAACTTGACTGAAAAGATGAAACAGTCTTGAGGTCGTGAACATTTACATTTCACAATTTCCATCTTTTAAGACATCAAGTCAATCCAGGAGTGGATTAGGGTATTGAAAGCTATGAAAGGCCTTACTTTTGAATTAGGCTCACTTTAGCTGTGGGATACTTCTGAATTCAATGCAGAAGTGGAGACGAGGCTGCCTCGCAATTGTCCTGGGTTCAGCTATAGTGGCAATTTTTCTGCATGGTTCTGAGTTATCGGCTGGGCTTAAACCATGGCAGCAGTTCAAGCACCAGGTGAAGATTTAGGAAATTGCAGTCCTGTTGCCAACTCAGCCACTGATGGGGGATGAGTATACTTGGTGTGAACAATTTTACAGGTAAATGTAGGGAGCTATGCATGCAGACCTTAATGACTTCAGTGTCCTTCGCTGCGGAACAAAGGAAAGGCACAAAACACTCCATGATGTATTTTCCTCACAGTTTAGCAATCCCCGCCTCTCACCAGAAAACCCTCAGCTGAATGTGGAAATTGCATTTACATTTCTGCACGCTCTGTGGACCATTAGCATTTCCCAGCGTTAGGCATACAACTTGATGGCCTGGTCTCCGACAGGCAGAGGAAATAAACTCCTGCAGGTGGTGAATGTGACCATGGGCTTCTGTCCCCTCTTGCAGTGTGGGTGGGGACTAGCTGGCCACTTCAGATGTCTGGGTGTACAAATACCCTTTTTTCTCCAGAAGCATTCTTGGATGACTCTGAGTGTTCAGGGATGCAGGTTCTTTCTTCTTAGACATTGTTAAAATAATTGCTCTTAAAAAAGTACAAAAATAAATAAAAAAGAAACAAAGCCATGCTTTTCACACAAATACCTACTCCATTCAATGATGCTTTTATTATGCTTACTGCTGTATTGAGTAAACCCCTTGCTGCACTGAGAGCTAGTTGAGATTTTGAGTTGGGTAGCTGATATTTACCCATGTCTTCAGTGGTGCGGCATACTGACAAAATTGTGCAGATTAGGCACTTTTGAAAATCCCATTAGAAGTATTGTTTCAATACATTTTGTTAAGAAACTTGAATAGAACCATGAAATCAAAGCCAATCTAGCATTAATATTCCATGAAAGTAAAAGTGGAGCATTACAGACATCAAATCAAAACCAAGACTGTGGCACTGGATCAAAACGAAACCAAATTGCCAACTTGATGAAAACCCACAGTGTTTATGAACTCTGACAATCTATGAAAGCACATGTCTGTTTAGCTAGAAAGTTCAAACAGCACATTTTCTCAGAGCTGGACACAAATGTAGCACTGAGCAGGGTTATGCAATGGTGAAACCACCATTTCAGAGCCAATTACCTAGCTTCCTTCTTCAGATCTCTTTTCTCAGCAAAGAGTAATTCCTACCCTCACCCCATGAGTGCCATCATACATAACACAGGCTTGGAAGAAAACACTCCTGATAAACAGAAGTTATTTACCAGAATTTGAAGTTGACAGTTTCATGTTTTTCAGGATTAAAGAGAGGGCTCGGAAAATACATTAAAGAGCAATTTTATGTAATGTTATATATAACCTCTAAGCCTCAGGAACTTTCCTTCTCGCCTCTTTTTTTAGAGAAATTTGTGCACATCTGGAAATATAAAACTACACTTTAACAATGGGAAGCTAAAAAGTATAAAAAGACCTGGGTGTCTTCTACATAACAAAGTAGGAAAGGAAGATATATGACTAAGACAACTACCTCTTGAACTCTCTCACTCCTTCATACTTACAAAGAGATGTAATGACTACAGCTGAGGAATGAAATGGCAGTGATCACAGCCCTTGTTGAGATCAAGGCTTTCCTGGTTTAGGGGAGACTCATGAAATTCTGCTACTGCTGGCTGATGCCATAATTCCTGCTAGTTAGAGATTTTAGAGGATCTGAAAATTCCAGCAAAACAGGCTCTGTACTGGAGTCCTGGCGTCAAAGCCTGTTTGAATTTTCAGATGCGCCTCAATCAGCTTCGCAGCATATTCCCATAAGGATGAGTTTGTGCTGGGCTTGCAGTTTGGCCCAATGGGGCTTGAATTCAGTCTTACAAAGCAAGTATCATTAAAAAAAAGGTTGTTTAAAGCACAGGCCTATCATGTTTTGAATGCCACAGAAATAGAAGCCTTAATGGGCTCAAATGCATCACGCAGATGGATTCATAAGACTAAGTAGCGGGAGCACATATGACTGCTTTTGAGGGAGCTGCCATTATCTTCAGTGAGGCAGAGGTCCCAAGATGACACTGTGCCGTTATGTTATTGGAGCATTCAACATTTAAAAGATGTTTTTTTAAAGTAGCTGTTTGGGAAAAGTAAACTACAGAACAAGTTGGCAACAGGCAGTGTCAACAGTCTGTCAGCAAAATTAAGGAATAAAAATGTACTCTGTGTCTCATCACCTCAGCTACTTTTCAGAGGTTCTCACTTTCTGTTTTGAAAATGAAGTGTAAGACAGCTTCTCAGCAGGACTCTTCATCTTCATATGCTTTATACAATAATATTTATCAACATGAAAACTTATGTTTTATCTGCAGTCTACATATAAGATGGTGGGTTTTTTTTTCTCAATCCCATATTTTCATAGTGCCTTTTTCAAATTTGTTTTCATTGTTGATCCCCTTGATTTTTATTGCCAGAGTCACTGCTGGATCTTAAAACGACAGAGCCAAACGCAAGACCTAAAGAGCAGTGTGGTTCTTGCCTGAAAGCCAGCAATTTGATATCATGTGTGCCCAATTTTGAAATGTGATTTTTTTTCTACTTATTTCTTTCTTAGGTGTGGGAGACACCGCGTGTCAACAATGCTCTGTGGAAAAAAAGTGTGCAACTCCTGTTTGTACTCTTCTTACAGATAGCACCTTTGCACACTAGAGTTGCTTCTCCTTTTAATCAAGCTCTTACACCATAGACTCATGCCTCCTGTCAGTGTAACAGGCGTAACAATGCACATTTACCTCATAAGATCGAGTGCTTTAATATTTGAGATTTAAGGCATTGTGTATATGTCATTTTATTAAGAATTAATTAATGTTTAGATTTGGAGATTTTTTTCAGTGGACACGTGTGTATTGTTTGGGTTTTTTTTCTGTTTTCAAAACTGTGCAGAACACTGGGGAGGAGGAGGACTGGAGAGCTGTATCAGGAATGTACATCTAAACAAGAGCAGCCAAAGAAGAATAACTTCTGGGTCAGTAATCTTCATTCTGATAAAGTTCCTTCAGAGTTAAGAAAGTGTCAGGTTTTCTTTATTGGCTTAAACACTTTAAGTGAAAACTCAGGATTAAAGTCAGCCAGTAAAAGAGAAGTCTGCCTTGAAGAATCTTTTAATTAAGATATATTTAATCAACATTTTCACTCTTAAACTGAGTTTACAATTGAATTTAACTTAGAGTGCACTGTAATGTTAAGAAATCTTAAATATAAAAGCATCTCCAACTCAGAAATCCCACAATCTAGAGTCATTTTGAGGGGGAAAGGACAAATATCTGAGATTATTGGAAGTCCGGGACTGACTCCAACTCCAGAACACCAGTTTTATATTTTAATAAAACTTGAAAAATACAGAGCTGATCTCTTGCTTTGTAGAGATCAGCTGAAAAAACCTCAAACCCACCAAATTGTGCCCAGACGAGCCTGCAGGTTACAAACACAGTGCTATTATTTCGCCAACACAAAGTTTTGCATCGGAAATTGCAGTTGTGTATAAAATGCAAGTTCAAAAATAGGTTGCCATAAGGGAACATACCTAAGCATAAGTACAGAGGAGTAAGTTAAATTGGAACTTTCAGGTTAACATTTTTGGACTGAATTTCCTCTGTGTCAGAGAGAGGCAGCTGAGATGAATGGTAAAGTAACTGGGTAAAAGCTCTCTTCCCAGTCTGTGAAAACAGCAGTGACAAGCTAACTGTGATCATATTTGTAAGCCATCAAAGCTTTTACCTGTAACAGCAATTATGTTACATTTTTTGATAAATGCAATATTGAAAAAATATTGAATGAATACAAAGGCTAACCCAGTGCTTTTTTCCCATCAGAAAATATTTCCAGCCATTTTAATAGCAGAATTCAGCAGATATATGCATCAGTTGAAGCTAATGGAAAATTTCCCTTTGACTGCAGTGAGGACCAGGACTGATTTTTGTTACTTTTAAGAGTAACATTTGTCTTTTTTTTTTAAAAACTATTTTTATTTTTATCCTATTTAGTGTAAGGAAGAATTAGAGAGGAGCTTTCTTTTTGAGAGCTTTTTCTTTCTAGAGAGTTATGAGTCTCTCCCAGAGTTAAACCTCAGGTCTGGCTGTCTCCTGCCTCCCTGTGTAGCTATCACTCACATCACGTCTCTGATCAGAGAAACAATTTTTGCAGCAGTTATTCAGGCTTTAACATATTTCCTTAAGAAAAGTTCTATGCTACAGATTCATGAACGTTTCTTTAGTTTGGATGGGGGATGTCAATCAGCAGCATTGCCAATTTATGAACTGCTCCTATTTCCAAAATCACTTCTATTGTTACAGTCTGACAAACTACCCAAAGAGTTCAAAAAATTGCTGGCTGCAGGGGCTAATTCAGCTCCTTTTTGTGGTGTTTCATTCTTTCCCCCTGCCATGATTGCTGTCCTATTTTTTCCCATGGTTGTTAAATCACCAACTAATTATGTATTATCAAAGCTGCACATAACAGTGGAGTTTGCCTTGCTGTTGATGTATATAAAAACAAGTTGAGTGAGTCAGTCGGGCTACAGATGGCTGTGCCGCTCCACCTGGTGCCTGTGTTAGCCCTTATTCACGCCTTGCCTTTGTTCTTCTGGGCTCCTTTTACTTTTTACTGCACAGCTAGAATAGGTACTGACTGCTGCATTATGTATGCTTTAATGTTTTTTTATTGTTACTATGGGAGAACAAAAGTGCTCATAAAGGTGTGCTTGCTTTCTGGGAAAATTTCTCGGTAATGCAGTAGCTTGTATGTTGTGGAGCTTGAACCCTGACGAATGTGAAAAACATTACTAGATGCCAACTTGGTTTCTCTGGTAGTTGCTCAGGCAGTTATTTGGACGAAATGGAAAATCCCTGAGCCTTCTTCCATGCTGGAATGGGTTCAAGAGTCTGCAAATATCAAGGTGGAAATTTACACGATTATCCCTTGAGAAGCCTATGCACATATGGTATTCTTTTGCAAATTATTTAATTAAAGCTCAAAAAGCATATGAAATCTGGAATGCTCACTTCCAAGAACACCTACCACATTAAATCAAACTCCCCAGGTTGAAACGTGGAGGCTTTTTCTAAAATGTAATTTACTTTTCCTTTCTGTATTCTTATTTCTTCCAATCCCTCACCTTAAGCAACAATGAGAGACCTACATTCCCTTTGCTGTCTACTCAATTTCACCTGGTGAACCTGTGAAATACTAAAATGTAAAGGTTGCTACCTTACGTGTGAACTCTTTTTTGATATAGAGGTATAAGGAAGAGGTTTCGTTGTCTGCAGAGTCTTGTTCATGTTGGTTTATAGAAATTCTAAACTTTCAGGTCTCGATGTGATCTGACAGCATTCCTTCTATTATATTTGTTTAGTACTTGGCAGTTGAGGTAATACACACAAGGGAAGATGGAGATTTCCCACTCTGGGGTAGGAGGTTTGGAATTACCTACTATATTCAGCTGCCACTACTTGGAAAGAGGTACTGTACTTGCCAAAGCACACTGCCTATAATTATCAAGCCTGTCAGTTTGATTTCTGCTTTGAATAAATAGGAAAAGAAACAAAAAAGCAAAGAAAAGGCCCTAACCTTTGGTACTCACATCATAGCAGTTTTTCAGGCCATATGCTGTTTCATTTGACAAGACGCTTACCTTGCTGCCTGAGAGCACTGGGAACAGATCCTGGATATTCCCTAGGCTGTTCTCAAAGGAGCACACACCAGCACATGGAGCTGTTGCTGGCTTTGAAAGGAACACCTGCAACCTTCATGTGAGAATGTCACCCACTGGGACTCCCTCTCACTCCTGTCTTGGTGGTGGGCTGATGGGTTGCCACACATCTTCATCGCTGTCTATAACATGGTCTGCCTGGCCTCCTACTTCTGTAATAACCAAACCAGTTTGCAAAGAAATAGGATCAAGTCATACCTGCTTCTTTCATTTAACATGTGGAGTCAAAGTTCTGCTCTTTAATTTTGCTGTCTTTCATATGGTCAGAAAGGATCAATGTTTTTCACCCTTGACATTTATAACTCAGTGTTTTTAAAAAATTAAAAATGGCATTGTATAGCCATGGCTGCTCTCTTGCCAGCACTGGTTCTGATGTTCAGGTGGACATACCCATCTGAAGTAGACGATAATGTAACTATGGTAGCTCACAGCCCAGGCCTTGCCAAGTACTAGGCTTCCTGGACAGTTGCAGAGCTCGCCGCCATGGCTGCCTTCCTAACAGAGGTTGAAATAGATGCCTGTAGACTACCTCCTTTATGGTACACATAAGCTTTTGTCCAGCAGTAACAAAAGCCAAACCTACATATGTCGGGTTATAGCCATAAGTACAAGAAAATGTAACTTATTCAGATCTCCCAATTGCACAGGACACTTCGTTCCCCCCACTTTGTGCCCCCTCCCCCCCCCTCCCCCCGAGGGTCCCTCTGGAAAACTTGCAGCTACTTGTAGCTAGCCAAATTACTGGGGAATCTCATAGTTTAGGCAATTAATAGAAATTTAATTTTGATTACTTTTGTGCAGGTTTTGTGCAGAGAGGATGCTCTGAAGACTTGTTTTAGGGAGAACGCTATTGCCTCAACCTAGATGGCAATTTCTCTCTGATACAGTAACTTTTTTGGTTTCAGTGAGGACAACATCAAGACTGCCTCTTCCAGCAATGAAATCTGATGACCCTTAAAATTAGATTGGGAACGTGTGAACTTAATGATCGTCTTCAGTTGTAAACGGTGCTAATTGTAGAATTAAGGCAATCATTAAAAGCTGTAAACAGAGGGCCCTGTTACATCTTTTCTGGTTGTATGTGCTGTAGTCAGATGGACCCATTTGGTTCTGGGGACCTGTCAGTTGAAAACGCTTCTCTACGACATTCACCTGAAAGTGACGGCTCAGGGAGAAATAGGTTTGAACTTGCATGGACAGTCCTTGTATTATTTTCATGTGAATGGCAGAATGAAGTAATTTGTGATTGTAGATAGTGCATGAAGCAATTACCAGAAATATGGTATTTTGGCCCAAGGAAATTCGTGTTCAGGCAATAATTTCAAATGTTTTAAATTCTACACTTCTGTAGTAGGTGACACAAAATCCTTTTTTAGTAATGATTATATCACCAAGTCTGTCCTTGCATGCCCTTCCTTGTTAGCTATTCAAGCATTAAAAAGATTTATGAACCTTGTCTTACTTTCAGTAGCCTCTTTTTTTTTTCTATCTTTTTAGTTTGCAGTATTTGACATGCAAAATGTTATGCTTTTTTAAACAAAGTGCTCCAAGTTATAAACTGCTGCATTTAAGATTAAATACATGACTTTACATCTGCTCACTTTGACCTGGGACAGGCTGTGCAGTTACAGAAAACCCAACATTTCCAGCCCTGGTCAGACTACTCCAGCTAGTAACTTAACAATGAAGCTGATAATATTGGATGCTCCAGAGGTATAAGCAAGATTTGAAAAATTGATTTAAAAACCAATGAATGTTGAAAAATGCATTAAGTATACTGTGTGACTTTTTATTACAGATTATTTTAAACCTATCCAATGACTTTATGAAAATTTCCCAATCTAAACTAATAAATAAACATTCATCAAATTTTGAAATAAATTATACTCTACAGTGGTAGTATCTTCTCTCTCTTTTGTTACTGAAAAAGTAAGTATTAAATTATTTCCTTTCAAAGTCCATTACTAGATATATAATCTCTTACTCATTTCTCTCTTGAAACCTTTACTGTTTCTCTTCTTATGGATAGCATTCCAGTTTCTTTATCCATTCAAAGTATATTTTTAGAATCCTTCCCACCAGGACAATCTACTTTATTTTATTTATTTATTAAAAAAAAATGAGTAATACAGTGTTTCATATACAACAGTGGAATGAAACAGAATCAAAATGCCAATATTTTTTTTCATTCCCTGTGCTCTCTGTATTTTGTGTCCTTTCATGGCTCCTGGGTTACACAGATGACTCCTAGATCTTTTCTTTCTGAATATTGCTACTTAATTTATGTGCATAATATCTGAGGAAACCAGAATCTAAATGAATCCAGAGCAGAAATTGAAATCAGAGGGAGAAATAAATGGAGCTACAATAAATGAGCAGAGAAAATAAATAAGAGATCAGTCA
Source organism: Neopsephotus bourkii (assembly GCF_033783945.1). Classification (NCBI taxonomy): domain Eukaryota; kingdom Metazoa; phylum Chordata; class Aves; order Psittaciformes; family Psittacidae; genus Neopsephotus; species Neopsephotus bourkii. Next base: position 6,805,353 of record NW_026901776.1, on the reverse strand, counting down.
ACAAAACCCAAGTTTTTCTATTATTTATACCTTCTGGAATAAAAATAAATTGGCTTCAAGGAGACATGCATCAACATTTTCATCTGGTGTAAATCTTCGTGTTATTGCCTCCACCAGGAATGGGGGACCTGTGGAGTAATGTTTTAGCAGGGCCTGTTGTGATAGGACGATGGGTAACAGTATTAAACTTAAAGAGGGGAGATTCAGGCTCGATGTGAGGAAAAAATGCTTTACAATGAGGGTGGTAAAATACTGGTACAGGTTGCCCAGAGAGGTGGTGGATGTGCCATCCCTGGAGACATTCAGGCTGGATGTGGTTCTGAGTTAATCTGATCTAGTTCGTTACAAGTGGGTTGGACTAGATGACCTTTGAAGGTCCCTTCCAACCCAAACTATTCTGTGATTCTGTGATCTATGAAGGATGACAGATCACTGGAAGAGAAGCAAGCCCCAGCTCCTCAGTTTGCAGCAAGAGGAAAGCCATGGATAGCGTTCCCCTCGGTCAGTTTTTTACATGACATGAGGTGGCAGTTGTCTGTAGCAGCTGGTGTGAAGATGCCAGTATTAGCGGGAAGGCCAGTTGCCGTGAGGTCTCCATTGCCACAGGCAGTTTTGGTACACACTGAAACATGGCTCAGGTACAAGCACAGTAATTTTCTTTGAGGGTAGTTAATGCCGATTCACACGCCTGAGGTTCTGGAGGTCTAATTGGTGCCTGAGATACTGCAGGGCCAGGCTGTGTCTGCACCACTGCCATCCCAGGCTGATGCTCTTCCTGTGGGCTCCCTGCCACAGGGAGTGGGTGGGCGATACACACAGCTGTGGTCTGGTGCATATTTATGTATGTCTGCATTAACAGGCACTCTCGAGGCCGGTTTCCAGAGAGTGAACCTGCAAGTGCGACTCTTCAACACTGGCTGAAGTGCTTCCCTCCCTAGAAGCGTGGAGGACCCTACACCCTGGGCATACCTGATAGCCCCTACTTTATGTAGTTTCATGCTCTGCTCATGAGTTTGCCTGCAAGGTAGAGGGTCGATGAATTGGGGAGCATCCTTTGGTCTTCTGTGCTCCTGAAACTAGCCTTCAGTAGTGAAGAAACTGTTTTGGGGTCAAAACTGTGAGGTCATTTATTTCAGTTTCAGCTTTGTTGTCAGAGAAATGTAGTGAGCACACAAGCAGTGATCCCATGGGGAACTGCTGCAAAGCACCCTGCATGGGCTGTCTCTTTGCTGCTGCCTTCCAGAGGCCACCTTAGGGTGGAGGGGAGCTCTTGGTGCCAGGCCTTCTCCATACCTCTTGGGGCAAGGCTACTGTCATGGGATGAAGGAGAAACCTTCATCAGGGACTCTTCATCAGGTCCTGCAGTGCTAGGAGAAGGGGTAATAGGTTTAATTTAAACAGGGGAAGTTCCGGTTAGATATAAGGAAGAAGTTCTTTATTGTGAGGGTGGTGAGGCACTGGAACGGGTTGCCCAAGTAAGTTGTGAATGCTCCCTTCCTGGCAGTGTTCAAGGCCAGGTTGAACAGTCTTGGGTGACATGGTTTAGTGTGAGGTGTCCCCGCCCATGGCAGGGGGGTTAGAACTTGATGATCTTAAGGTCCTTTCCAACACTAACTATTCTATGATTCTACAATTCTACGAAACTCTGATCCCCAAGGCAGGTACCTGCCTTCTGACAACAGATGAGGAGATACAACACACTCCTACTGTCTCCACAGCACAGGGAGAAAGAAATTTGGGAAATCACACACTAAGGACACTCCTCCTACCCCAAATGGGCTGCTAGCAAGCATAAATACAGCTCTCTGCCCCAAGTATATGCAGTGTGCCTGGGTAGACATTATTTCATGCTGAGCTGGTATCATCTGTTGTCCTGGGTTTAGCAGTAGCAGTCATTTTTCTGTAAACTTTCTTTGGATAACAGGAGTCAAGGAGCCATTCTCGCAGCTATGAATGAGGAAAGATCAGAAATTATGTGCACATATTGCTTATGTGCTGTGGATGTGTTAATGTGTTTTCTTCCCTCCCAGGAGTGATGTAGCGTGACAGGGTGCGGAATGTGATCAGTCACTGGTGTTACTGTTAGTTTTACAATAACGATCTTTTGATATTTACTCTTAAACTCTGTCACATGTTTTTAGTCCATCTTCAACAGGAGTTAATCTCTTTGCAGAAACAGCTGAGCATTTGGCTTTGCTCAGCTGTCTCTAATCAGAGCCAAAGGCAGTCCTGACGCAATCATAGTATTTCTGTTTTTAAATTGGCTATCCATATTTAAAAGGAAATAATGCATTTCTGTGCAGCCTTGGCTAAATATGTTTCTTCCCCTGCCTTGGTAATACCTGCTTATAATAATGAAGAGCCAGCAGGAGGCTGGTTGCCCAAGTTTGCTCTTTCAATACACTCTGAACTGTCCAGGCGACAAGAAGGAGTGGAAGAGCCAGCAGGTGAGCCTGCTGGTGAGCTCTGAATTGCTGCAGGGACCCAGTGCTCTGCAGGCTGGTGGGGATGGACAGGGAACATCCCTGAAAGATGTGGTCATGCATAACCTGGTGGCCGCGGCATGCATGCTGGCTAAAGAACAGGGTGGCATCACTGGCTTTAATAACTGGAGGTTAACATACAGCAAAACACCTTCAATATCCTTGAAAACTAATCATTTGGAGAGCAAAGCATACATTGCATATCTCTGCCACAGAGACACATTCTGTGGGCAGAAGCTCAGTCAATACTAGTGCTTGCTGGGCTTGCAACTGACCTCGGTGGGGCTGCTACCTCTTCCCTGCCTGATGTGGGTTCATCAGAGAGAAGATCCCTTTGGGACCTTTATGGGGTGGCCCTTGGGGATTTGGCCACAAGAAGAAATTTCATCAGGCTGCACTGTGTGTTTGCTGACAGTGAGTTAAATGGGTTTTGGCCCTCACTGTAGCTAACAACTGGTGGATTTTGTGAACCATGTCTACAGTTAACTGACTTGCTGTTTGAGGAGTGTGTGTTGAGCACCATGTTGTAACAAATAACTACAACACTGCCTGGCTCTACTAGAGGGGTATTTGACTATCTGTAAATCTGAAATTGCTTTACAAAGGAAATTTCAGAACATAAATCCAGGAAATTCACAGTAAATGTCAAGCCTGGAAGAAATCCAAACATATATTGGTATTAAAATGCACATACCTAAGTAATATTACTAATTTGGTTTGCAAAACAGAGCATTCCGGTAAGTGGTGAGTTAGGCATTCCCCTCTGTTGATCAGCAAGCATCCCTATGGAAAAAACCCAAATCAAGGCTAGCTTGCCTAAATGGCTTGTGGTCCTGTGGCAAACCAAATTCTCACTTCTCTCTTGCTGCAGCTGCTCTCTCCCTGCCATCTGAAATGCCTTGGTTGCTTTCCTTAATGTTGAAACCCTGAACAAATCCTGGTGGCTACGGAGCCCTGGAGCTGCCCACAAGGAGCTGGGGAGGAGGAGGCAATGATCAAGGTGCAGGAGATATTCTGTCACTGCTGGCTCACCCCCTGCCCTGAGGCTCAGGGCGATTTCCCCTTATTCCCCTTTACTGTGTGTAGAAAATGTAGTATCCAGGAAATCATGATAGTAAAATGTGTTGTGTTTGTGTTGCCTCTGTATGATAGTAGTCACTTGGGGTGGTTGCCAAGTGACTTACAGCAGCCCAAAACATGTCCTAATGGGCACAATTTCTCCACCTCTGAGGTTTTTATATCAAATAGATATGGGTGCAGTCAAAACTCCCCCCTTTTTTGTTTTTACGTATTTTATATAGCATCCCTATAATCTCTGTGTTCTATATTAAATTGTATTAATCATTTAAAGTATTATTGAAGAATTCTATTTTAACTTTTGTTGCGTTCTGTCACACAGGGAAAATCATGTCTGTGGTTGTTTCATGTGAAGTGCAAGAAGGGGGCACAGGGAGGAGGATACTCTCAGAAAGCCCTGAGGGGCAACTTGGGTGTTATGACAAAAACCCTAATAAATCTTAGACAAGCAAATGTAGAGTCCACCATAGAGATGCGCGCCACAAAAGCAGCAATGTTCCCACTGAGTTTCTGTATATCTGCAGGTGGGTTGCCTGATCTGTGGCCACTGGCTTCTTCACACTTGAACTGGGGCTCAGAGCCAGACTTGGATGCCCAACACAGCCTCACTGGTGCTGAGCGGAGCAGGGTTGTAACTGCCATCAACCTGCTTAGCTCCCTGCCTGTTTAACAGCGTAGAGGGAGATGTTTTATCTCTCACCAGAATAAACTCATCCAGCGCTGGTGCCTGATCCTGGTGCGCATGGAGAGGTCTGCATTCTTCTGGAAGTAGGGACTGAAAATAGATTTTCATCAATTTATCCTAATCCTACTGGCTGGTGGGAAGTGGGCTTTATCATTTGGAGTAATGTGGTGGGCTGTGCTAGGAGAGTTGTTTGATTTAAGGTGTCAGTACGCTGAGTATCAATACTGGGGAAGCCTAACAATGCAGAGCAAACTGGTAGGTTTCTGGAAAATGATGGGCTCTATGTGGGTGTGTGTGAAATACAGACCTTTGGGCAGGGCTTGTTTGCCACTGACTGTGAAGCCTGCCCATGCCTACTCTCCATATCAACATTTACGCATGAAGATCCTGCTTACTAAGTTATTAGGTAAGGCCTTGAAGGGGCAGGGAGAGAAAGAAAAGCTTAACATTTTTTTTTGCAAATGCAGGAAATAACAAATAACTGGTAAAGCTTTAAAGAATTTAACAGTATTTGCTTGTTTTCTTCTTCAAGAACTATTAAACCAGCCAATCTAATTATTTTGTTTTGTCAGTTTGTAGGTATCGAACAAATAGGTAAGCAATAAAAATGTGCTCCCTCAATTAAGTCATTTTCAGCAGTATTAAAGCAAAGGTTACTTCTGATCCAGTGTCAAGAGAAACATGTTACTGTAATACTATCAGAAAGAGAATTTTCCCATTCTTATTTCTGCTCAGACGTTGTACTTGCAAATACTACACAAAGTAAGAAATGAAAATTGAATGCGGTTACTTTTCTACAACAGGCAGCCTATTAAAAAAAATCAATGTCTTAGTTTCTATTTGCCTTCTCCTCCTCCCTGCATCAAATAAGGCTATTAATTAGTGTTATTTGTGGTGCTGATGCCCTTTGCAAAATATACTCATTAAAAATGTTTCTTGGTTCAAATGGGGTTTCATAAATTGTTCTCAAACACAGTTTACAAATGATATTGAGTTTGAAGCAAAAGTACATAATGTCCAATCAGACAACAGTTAATAGAAAAAGATTTGTTTGTACAACATGTGTAGCTCAGTAGCATTATTATACTTCAAGCCTAAACAGTAACATGAAGAAAATCATTGAGTAGCTATTAGAATTAGCTAGAGCAGCTCTAAAGAGTTGGATACCTCATTTAAAAAAGCAGCATTATAAACCCACACCAAATTCCCCAGCTCAGCCTGAAGCTTGTCATGGGCCTTATTGCATACACCCATCTGCGAGTTAACAGGAGGTCTTATTACACAGCCTTTTGTGCTGGAGGGTTCTGGTCATGCAATACCTCAAAAATGGGGCTGTGGGGCAAATTCCCTCAAGTCTGTTTCTTTACCACTTAGCAGCTGTCTCGGGATGGCTAGACACAATGAAGTGCTATACATAATTATTTTGCCCATGGCTGAATGATGGCCAGCTTTGCCCGAAAGCCAACAGCTGTTTAATAGTGTATAGTCACATGCCGTACCAGTCTGTTGAGGGAAGGGATAAATATATCATCCAGTTGATGCTTTAGGTTGTAGTTTAATAACCCAATTTGGAAGTGAGTCAGGACAGAGAGTATATTGTGATAGGTTCGTAAATACCCTAAGGTCTTGAGTAGCAGCAGGTGTGCCAAGGTGATGTCCTTCACCCAGGTGGTGCCTGAGGAACATAGTGTTTCTGAAGCAGTATCATGCTGAATACTTGGCATAGGGCTGCATAACAGCTGTGACACTCCTCCGAGTACCCTTTTGAGAATCAAACATGCTCCGTACACGTTGTCTGTGAGGCTCTGTTTGTCTTGCACTATATTTGTATCCTTAGCAAGGCTCCTTGCTCTGTGTTTTGAAAGTACAAATATGTGTTCACCAAATCTGGTCAGTGCTGGTCAGGCACAATGCTAGTCAGGCACAAGGAATTAAGTTAACTGGATTTATTAAATATTTCCCAGTTTCTCTTCCCAGGTGACATCTACAGTGACCACAGATATGAGAGGGACGTGACTGAATCACATCTGTGGTCTTCCTGCAGGTTAGTCTCTGTGCAGGAGCTCAGAAGGACAAGGGCTGAGCCCCTCCACCGTCTGTGCCTCCTCCAAAGGGAGGATGGAGAGGATGAGTAGGGCGTTGTCTGCCACTCTGTGGATGCCATGGCTGCCAGGCTGGATGTCCCCCTGCCCTCTGGGCAAGGGACAGTGGTTGGGGTGGCTGCTTGCATGCTCTGCAACACAGTAATGAGGGGATCAGGACTGCAGCTGCCTCTCTGTGGGACTGTTTTGCCCTGATACAACCGCTTTTTCTTTTCCTAAATTCAGTTCTGTATTCATTCATTTATCAAATTCTAGTCTTAAAAATAATAGCGTAAGTTAGGTGCAGGTACAGCCACAGTCCTCTCTCTCCAAGAACTTGAACAGCTTATGGCAGTAAGTGCCGAATACTGCTGTCCTCCTCCTTCCCTTCTGGTGTTGCATTTGGTTGCCAAAGCAAAGCCAAGTTTCAAACACTTTTAACAATGTGATCGATCCTATTTCTAATAAAGCTTTACGATATCAGTAGAGCCTAAAGAAGGAAAAAAATGACTGTCTTCTGTCTCTTCTCTTTTACTGCTACCCATCCTGTCTTGAATTTCTTTTCCAAAGCCAAGGGGTTTGGATCTTGCTCCTGGCCTTCTGTTCCATAAGCTGTTGGCTTCCAGGAGGGAGACTAGCTTGCTAGAAGCTGTGTAGTTACTTCTATGGGTTACTTCTATTTACAAGGTGCAGTGAGCTGCTTCACAATCAGTGGGTGAGTCATGCTATGAGATAGGGTGAAGTTGTTAGCCTTACAGAAGAGCAGGGCAAAAGTAGGCTCTACAAGTGCTGCTTGAAGTTGCTCTTTTTTCTTTCCTATAAAAAGAAAAATAAGTTAACCTTCAACAAATGGATCTTTCAGAATCAAAAAAATCTGTTCATAGAGTTAAAACCATACACATAGAAGGTAATGAAAAGTCACCTTTCAGAATTGCCATTGAACCGTGGTTCCTTATAATACATAGACTGTTTTTCTTTAATGATTTTTTTTTAAAGTGGAGCTATGAAATACATTATATTAAAGCAACTTTAATGCTAATATAAAACATAGACTCATTTGTTATCAGAAATATATTTGAAAAATAATGGCATTTTGATAATTCCCAGTTACTATCAGCTAAGACTATCATATCAGGATATTATCAGTGTGAATAAAATGTCTTTCCTTTGAGAGTAAGGATTTCGGAACTATGATTGGTGGTTCGGTGTGGTAAACAATGGGAAAAGACAATCTTCAGCATTGTCATTAAGGAAAAAATACCAGAGCATTAAAAAAAGAAACTATTACCCAAGGAAAAAAATATTCAGGACAAATAGGACAAATAGCCCTTATTTTGCAAAAGGAACATTTCAGTGAGGTCTGTAGCATTTTAAACTACATTAGCTGATAACAGTAGTTCAAAATAATTTAGCCTCTTTCATCTATTCTTTAGTGTGAGGTAATTTCTAGCTCTGTACTTCTGATGCAGGATCCTGTTTGAGAGGTGATGTGAAAATACAGATTGTGTTTATCAGCAAACAAAACTAAGAGATTTGTCACCTGAGCAATAAATTGACTGAAAAGAATTGATTAAGTTAGTCTAGGACACTGCAAATGTGCATGCTGCTGTAGAGCTTGATGTCAATAGAAGTATTGGGCTGCTTTTAATTGGATGCTATATTTCTATAAGGATCTCTGGCAGGCAGATCTTGTGTTGAGATTGTACTTCTTTACATTAGGATAAAAATGGATGACTTTTGATCTCTTTCATGCAGCATAGAGAAGCACTTTCACAAAAAACAGGATTGAGTGACTGAATCACAGTAGCAAATAATAAGAAACGGAAATGCCCTGCTGGGTTATTCAGTTCTCTCCTCTTAGAATGTAAATATGTTTCCTGTGGTACATATTTTTTGGGGTGAAGTTCGCTCTAGAATGATGCATCATGACCGTTTCATCATTTTCCTGTGTGCATCATCTCACAGATTCAACTATTAAGTGTCTTATTAATCCCTGTTTTATCTCTTGGCTGTATCCTTGTTATCATATCCTCCAAGAATTACAGAGAGCTGTGGGAAAATCTGCATGAAATGACATTTAGATTTCTCCAAAACCGCAAATGTAACATTTTTGAGGTGCAAACATGTTTTGCTAACCTTTCACGTTTGCTCATCCTTTGAATTTTTTCATTTCTGATCAGGACAAGAATCAGAAATAGCAAATTACATCAAGAGAAGTATTATGGTATTTGAGGAAAGAAAAGGAATGTGTATGTCACAAAACTGTGTTTCTGTAAAAGGGTCTGGGCACATTTTGAGAACCAGAAGGAAAATTAATGAATTCTGTATTCTTCTGAATATTAGTGGAATTATCCCAAATAGCGTTTCATTTGGTGCACTGTTCCCCATATGGTGGACATTGGACGTTAAATATGACCTATTCTTCAGAGCAAGCCTGGAAAACAAAAATAAAAAAGATGTATCTTTAATCACAGATGTGAAGATTATCCAAAAGAAACTTTGTCCTCTTGATTTGGAGAGTCTCACTTAACAGAGCATTCTTGGAGGATGATGGCTTACTAATAGTCCTGGATACAGTTAAAAGAATAAGCTAGGAAATTACTGGTTCACCTTCTTAATAGTTTTGTAAAGTACTTTGATAATCTTTCTATGTAAGGTAGCTGTAGCCCTGATAAGTCTAAATAGATTACCTTAATAGGGGAGGATCACTGTGCCAGGCCTCAGGGAGAGAAGTCTCTGAGGTGCTGTCAGGCACAGGACTTCACTGCCTTGAGCTGAAAGCAGATTCAGAACCTTGCCATGGAGACCTGGTCTGGTGGGGACACCAGGCTGATTTTGTGGCTGCTCACTAGGTCACACAGTCAATAAGAGTCAGCAGAAACAAGTGTCAGCCCTGAAAGAGTTGCCCATGGAGAGTAAGGAAGGACTGTTGTCGGCTGCTTCGCACACGTTATGAAAAATACAGCTTTATTTAGAAATCCCACAGCAATTCTGTGGGCAAAGCAGCTATTCATTTCAGGTCTGAGAAGTGACACCAGATTCAGGTCCTGCCTCTGAATTATTCATCAATGGTAGCTTTATTTCTCCAGTTCCTTGTGCACATCTTATGATCCTGGAAGTGAGGGATTTGATATGCCAAAATCCTATCTAGCCCTCAGTGCAGATGGCTGCTTTTCATCTCCTCTTGTCCTGAATGCACTAGCTCACTGGGGAAGTGTTGGGATACAAATTCCTGTCCTTTTGTCCAGCCACATTTGATAGTGAGTCAGATAAAATTTAATGGAGGGGATAATTACTTTTCCCACTCATTGTATTATTATTTTTAATTTCATTGCTGACTAATGATCTGTCTATTCTTTCATCTTGCATGTCTGCAGGGCTGAAGAGCTGCTCCTCAGATTGCTCCCAGGTGAATACATTGGCAATGGCTACTTCCTGGGCATTCTATGATACTCCAGGACTAATTAAATCTATTTCAGGAGATGTAAATCGGGAAGGATTTTTATTGTCAAGCACTTTACAGCTGCATATTTGAAAACTCTCTACAAACAGAAGGAAATACTTTTATCACTTTATGACCAGTGAAGCTTCTTTTTTGCTGATTTGTTTCTCAGGTATGTTTGTCTTGTAGGCCAGATTGATGTCCCTATTCTTGGCCTCAGACACAGGAACTGTCTTTGTCCATGCTCTGGACACTTCTGGGTTGTGGACAGGCTTGATAAGCAACACAGATTGTCATTATTATGTATAATTTACAGCTGGAGACACATAGCTATTGCTGTTGGACAGGTAGGAGTACTGACTCAGGCTGCACTTGACCATGACAGCTTTGCATTTGGTCTGAGCTCCTGTGCAGACATAGTAAATATATAAAGCCATAATAATTCAGAGATGAAGAGCAATACTTTTGAAATAATACAAAATGGACTTCTACATGCAGGTTTGAAGAGGACAAAATGCTCTCCAGTCCAATAATGGTTTTTGCTGGTTTTTCATGGAGAAAACCAGTTGTTATGGAGCATCACTTTCTCTTTTTCAGTGTTATGCTGCCTGAGAGCAGGGAAACAGCAAGCTGGAAGCAGCAAATGACAGAAAAATGTGCAGGGATGTCAAACTAAGGTGCAGAAACCAGAAGAGGTGCTTCAGAAGGCTTTGGAGAACAGATAGGGATTTTACTTGCCTTTTGAAGGAAGATTCTGGTTGTCTTTCATCATTAAAAGGACAGTGGAGTACATATCTTGACAAAACTATTCCACCCTTTCCCATTTCCCATCTTCCCTATCTTCTAGCAAACAGGATTCCATGGCAATCAATCACTATTTAAGGTACCTCAGTAAGGTGGATATTAAAAAATGTGAAAGGCTTATGTAAATATTAGTAAGTCACACTTCTCCAAAAAGCTGTTAGTCCACTGTCCCAGCATGCAGCTTCCTGACACCCGTTCAGTATTCTTCAAGATACAGCCCCTTTTTTGTAATTGATCACTTCAAGTTTAGGTACCTAAATGAGATGGGTGTTCTCATGAGATGATGGATGCTTTTGTATGTTTATGGAGCCACAGTAGAGGATTGCCTTCTCTTTCCGATCAATCTTCTGAAGATGGAGAAATGGGAATGCAAATTATTACTAGCATCTTTTCTGCATTTTTATGTTCAGAAAACTGTCTGCAGAAGAATTTGCTTGGTTAATGAACTCCGAACAAAACTGTCTTGTCATCAAAAATTAAGGATCAGACAGTGGCAGCCCGGTTAGGGAGCAGGAAAGGCTGATAATAAGACATGGAAAATTTACTTACCCCTCTATCTTAGCCAAGGGGAATCTCTTTCATTAGGATTTTCAGTGTAGCAATTCCAATGTGCAAATAGTTTATATTGGTTTAAGGCTGTTTTCTTCTAATTCTTTGTGTTCTTTTTCTTTCCTGACAAAAGCTCCCACTTCAAAGTCCTGCAGTTATCAAAACTGATTTATTTTATACTTTTTTCTTTTGGGCAGAGGCATTTTTTTTCTTCTCAGATTAATTACGCAGTTTAACATCCCCTTAGTTCTACCATTGCAAATATTGGTGGAATCATGTTGAAGAGTGGATCAATTAAATGAGAAGCCAGCAAGATCAATGCCATGATGGGAGTTCCCTAGCAATCTCCAAACCAGGATGGTTAGTTTCTTCAGGATCAACCCAAATGGAGGGATCAGTGATAGTGGAGAAGAAGAATTTTAACTATGCAACCATCCAGGAATACAACAGGGAAACTGATGAGATGGAAATGACTGGGAAGACTTGGTGACTTTTTTTACAAGATGCAGAAAGCTGGAGAGGGGACTGTGGTTTTGGATTAAATCCTAACCAGCAAGTCTGAGCAGGCTGTGAATGCCAGGGAGGGGGGAAAGGACGGGGCTGCTGACTCTTGGGGTATCAAGGAGAAAAAGCAGCAAAACAGAGACCATGGGCAGGCAGAAAGCCAGATTCAGATGTGTTGGATGCCGGCTTGCTGAGGTCCCTCAGGAAGCAAATCTGGAGGAAAAGAGCTGAGGCGAGTTGGCTGCTGCTTGCAAAAGCAGTATGAAGAGCACAGCTGCAAAGCATCCCTTTGCAAGCAAGGTGAGGAAAGGTAGCAAGAGACCCACTGGCTGAATCACAACCTACTTGCTAACACAAGAAAAAGAAGAATTTGTGCAGAAATTGGATACTAGGCCAACTTACTGAAGATGAGTATAAAGTTAGTATGGACAAAATAAGAAGTCTCTATTATAAGGTTAAAAGGTTATGAAGACCACTTTGGAAATAAGAAAAAATAAAATATGTATAAACTACACCAAAAGATTGTACTTGCCTCACCCTGTCCCTTGGTTATTTTTTCCGTTATTCTGGAATATTTACTGAATGTATTTTTTTTACATTCTCATATCCCTTCCCCTTTTATAAAAAAAAGGAACATTTCCTGTCATAATCCTGTATTAGTTTGGAACCAATGGGAGTAACTTTGGCACAATGAAGCGGGGAAAATAATATGGAAATAAAAAAAAAACAGTGAGAAAATAATACAGGATTCTTAATTTAAAATCCCAGAGGAAGCTGGATTATTTAAATTAAGGAGCACTTGCAAAAGCAGTGCTCCTTCATAATCCACCTTCCAAATGGGTGAAAAGTGCAACCTTGACCCCTTATAAAATTTCCAAATTCCCTAAGGCAATGCAAACATCTGAAATACAGACATACTTGAGTAGCTTGAAACTCCCAGATGTAGCAAAACCTTGGGATAGACAAAGCCCCCACCTGAGTGTTCTTCTAAAGTAAACACATGCAAGAAGGGATGGGAAAAGGTGTGCTCCAAGGGACTTGTGTCTCAGCTGAAGTGTGACCCTGTCGGAGCAAACATCAGGCTTTGTTAGACCTGCTGTTCAGCCATCTGAGTGACCAGCCCCATCACCTGGCCCAAAGAGGGAATTCAATTTAAACTGAGTTTAATCTTTCCAGGAATCAGCTCTGGGTCTTCCCACCTGTTTTCTGTGACCTCCTTTGTCGCTTTCATCTCTGATCTGGTTGTCTTACTTGCACTTAGCCTTCTACTGCATCCTTTTCTCTTCTGACTTGTCTTCACCCTTCCCCAGTGTAATGACTATCTCCCACGCGATGCCTGCTTGTCACATTATCTTTGACTTGCTCGGACTGGTCCCTCCTAGATGCCTCTTCTATTTTTTTCTTCATAGTCTTATATATCTTTTCTTTCATCCTTAGGTACACCTTACTCTTCTTTTTTTCTAAGCAGGTACTTCGCAGGTAAAAACTTTGGGTGGTAAAAGTTCACACCCTGTGCAGAGAGGAGTGATTCTTACCAGGTACAACTATGAAATCAGCTTCTAAATCCTACTTAGGGTGAGAACTTCACCTGGTGCCTTGTATCCATCCTAGTTTGGCAATAGGACAGGTTCTGAACCTCAAGCACATATATGTATCTGAAGTCAACATACAGATTTGCATCCCACACATCGTGATGTTTCCAAATCTTTCCTGCTCTTTCCATTGCCAGACAACTTTTTTCAGTGTTCTGGGTAGAATGTGAATTTTATGGATTTTTTTTTAGTCATTTCTTAGTGTCTGCGTAAAATAATCTATTCATGACATTTATTTGAAGAGTGGTGGGGACTAAGAAAATACCTGAAACTATTGTCGCATCAATGGCAATGGAACTGAAGCAGAACCTGTTATTAGGAACCCTTGTCCTATTTTTATGCTGTTTTTTTTATTTTATCAAGAGCATAAAGGAATGCCAGCAAGCACATGTTGAGCGTTACAATGGAAGCTCAATTTCAGTCTCTCTAGTAGCATGCCTTAGTACCCTGTCATTTATTTCTTGATCACTGTGCTGTATTGTGGGAAGGGGAAGAAAAAGCTCATCAGATGAGTCACACACCCTGAAAACATAACAGTGATTTGAGCTGGGGCAAACGTTTTTATTAAATGCACCGTGGCCTGCTCCTTCGAACACCTCATTGCTTGCTTGTTATTAGATGCCTGCATGTATGTGACTGTATGTGTATTTAAATAAAGTACAGATGGTTTGTGGAGACCTGCATTCTGTTATACATCCATTTATACAGATATGATGTTGCTATTTATGTCATTCTTGGCTGTGATAATAAAGATGTGTAAGAAAAATAATAAAAAAATCTAGGGGGGAGAACCAGTTCACAGTTGAAACAAATATAAAATAGCAATTTACTGTGTGACTTCAGTTCATACGTGTATTACAATGACAGGACAGCCTAAGAATCTCCCATTGGTTGAAGGTGCCTGGTAACATGGCTTCTTATAACTTTTAGGTATTAATCTGGAAATGTTTAATCATGTTATGAATTTCATACAAAAATATGTATCTTTAAATGGGAAATTAGTACAAAACATGAATAACCCCAAACCAAGCAATCACATGTCAGTTTGGATTCCCTTTTTTTTTTTTTTTTTTACTTTATACAGTCCTATTTTCCTTTAAAAAATATGTTTGGATCCTGATCAGGGTGTATTTCCTTATGTGTTTTGTCTTGGCCTTCATTAACAGTAGAGAAATAAATGAATATATAAATTACTGTTACAATAAAAATAGTAAATTGTTCCTCCTGAGGGAGGGTCTCTGTTGTCTTACCAGCGCTCTCCATCAGATGAAAGAACACACTTTATACTATTATGCTCATTAAAGTAAAACTAACACTGAGTTCGAGTTCAATATTAAGCACTACACACACTGATTTTACAAAGTAATCCTTGTCTCTAAAGAGGCAGGAGAGACAAAAGAAAGGTAGTGTGTGTGAGTGAAATGGCAGCAAGTCTGCATCAAAACTGGTGCTCCTACCCCAAAGAATTGCATCTCGCTACTAGGCCATTTAGCCTTGCAGGGTGGCAGAAACCTGCCAAAATCTCTTGAGCTTAATCACAAAATCTTACCTTGTACTAGTCTTACTTACTGTCTTACCCAGTCCTGCTCTAAAACTGCCACTCTTCCTTAAATGTATCTCCAGTGTATTATCTTTTTCACTCTTTCCCAGCAATCATATGCATTTCTTCCATACCTCACCTGCTCACAATATTCTGCTTCTTTTGTGCCTCTCTTATCTCCCTTCTTACCTTTCAGCTGTTTCTTACTTTCCTCTGCCCTGCTGCTGGTGGGACAGTGTGCCTTCAGCAGCATCTCTGTGCTGTCTCCTTGCATAACCCTCTGCTCCCAGCACCTCCAACTTCTAGCACCTGTTAATCTTTCCCAACAAATTGGCTTCCTGTGCTTTTTCTTCATAAAATGCTCTTAACGAGGGGAGGGGTAGGGATATTTACTTCTCCTCTGCTGTCCAGTCTGCTGCTGTGTCTGAGAGCTTTTGGAGGCTGGAGATGCAGAATGATCCCCCCCTCACCTTTGGAGTTATTGGCTCCCTTCATATTTTTTCAATCTATACATGATTCTTATTCCTTAGATCCTTCAAGCATTGAAGTGATTTGCAGTTTTTCTTGGGAGTTTCAAAGATGTGGTCCTAAAACTGGAAATAAATGCACAAAACTCATTGAAGAGCCCATGGGATTTCTTTTGCTCTTTGAAAGCCCTCAAGATGTAGCCCCACATTTTCCAACTTCCTGAGATTAAATTGTTTGCAATGCTATGCTCTATCCTCTGGAATCCGTGTCTTAAAATATGTGTCCATATTGTTTATCATAGATGAAAACGTAAAATGAAAGGGTTTTCAATCAGCTTTGTGTGTGATGGGGAATTACTACCAGATCCTTTGGAAACCTGCCTGGAGTGAGGACAATTTCCATATTTTTGTTAATTGTCTTTGCCTTTTCTACACAGTTTGCTAATTTCTTAGGCACGACTCCTATTTCTTTTTTTAGTTTTTTTTTTCTTTTATATTGATCATTTGCTCAAAACTTGGACAAATGACAATAGTGGCATGGGCAATTAAATTACATTATTTACAATGAAAGTTAGAATTTGCTGTCCAGCCTAATACTATGGAAAAAGAAAAAAATAAATATTTGAGCATCCTGTTTGCAATGGGTAAACTAATTTCAGCTCAGCTGCGGAAAGGTTTTGAAGAATCCTTTTTATTTCATGGGATGCATGGCATGGGAAGTCAGGATCTAGATTCTCTTTCCTAAAAATGAGACCAGTGGAGTAATTCAGAAACTATCTGGTGTAGCTGAGAGAAGAATCTGATCCTTGTATTTCTGCTGGACTGTGCACTGACAGAGAAGAATGGGAATAAAAGAGAAAAATAGAGTCAATTTGCTAACAATCTGCATGACACAATTTCCATAAATTTTGCTAATAGAGCAATTTATAAAAAATTGTAGTAGTATATTAAGGAATGTGATTTACAAAATCCATTTAGAATAATAAGCTAAGCATTGTTGGTAATGCAGCTATATTTTCCAATGGTGTTTATGTGTAAAACAAATCGACTGTCTGTTCTCATTCACTCTATGTTATGTTAATACCAAATATAGACAAGTGCAAATAATGAAGCACTCAGATTTTTCATCTACAGATTGCATTGATGGTCACCACATATTTTAGAGGCATTACATTTTGTTATGTGCAGAAGATTTCTCAGCTGGACCATTGCTAAAATTTTCTTTGTGAAAATTACTGAAAAATGGTTTTCTGATATATCTCAGCATATGAGATGAGTACATTAGAACCACACTAAACCCCTCTCAGCTAAGTGAAATGCTTTAAACCCCACTTGGAGTTTAGTTGGCCTTCCCCACGTATCAATGAAGACTTAATAGAAGATGCTACAGTGAAGTTTTTCATGGCTGACACTGCCTAAGGATTGCATACAAATCCTTAATGGACAAAAGGAATAAAAAGGCTGCAAGATGTGCTGCTTTATCCTTGATCATGGAACCACAGCTCCTGCGGGTGGGCTGAGGAATGGCCATGGTGTCCCAGGTAGTTCATAGGAGCAGGATGGTGTGGAGAAATCCCAGAAGCACCAGAGTTTGCACCCTGTCAGCTCTCTGCTGCCTCCACCTCACTTGCCAACTTTTCCTGTAGCACCTTGCTGCAGTGTGTGGAGCCCCTTGTCTATGCAGAATGAAACCGCTAGCTCAAGTTGGCCAGATGGTATTGCAAAGCACTATGCATATCCAGGTGCAGATTTGCCTGATAAAGCCAAGAAGAGGTGGTGGTGGAGGCAACTCCATCTGCTACTTTGAAAGCACCAGTGTGCATGGGATGATCAGCCAGGGCTTATATGTAGGGTTTCTGCCTTGCTAAGCTCCAGCATGCCCAAAAGTGCCCCCCAAGAAAGGACTACCTAATGGCTTGGGTGAGTTAGGTGCTGAAAATAGGTTTGGACTTGTTTAAAAGAAAAATGCAGAGGCAATTATGGGATTTTCTTTCATGTTGTTGTTCACCATATGATTCTTAGTGGCTTTGTGGTGACTTACCTTACTCACCCTAAACCTGCTAAAAATGTGCAAGGGATTTGTTTTAAATAATAGGGTAACACTGAAATATTATGGGAGTAATCTTCATTCTCACACTGTTCTAAAGAGCTCTGCATCCAGCTTCACCAATACCAAACACTGCAATTTTCAGCCAAAAAATTAATTTAATTCTTTTTAGAAGACATTGTTCATTAACCAAGTGACAGAATAAATGACCAGTCCCTCACAATTCAAACTAGTGAAGACAGATATACTTGCATATTCTTTTAAAGCACAGCTGAGAGTGGACTTTTCAAGATAGCATTTTTATTATAAATTAGAGAAACCTGTGGGCCAGCACATAAGCCAGAAAAAAATCCTACTAGAGAGTGACTTGAAGAAATATGCAGTCTTTTTCATAGAATCATAGAATCATAGAATAGTTAGGGTTGGAAAGGACCTTAGCATCATCTAAGGCGCTGTGGGCAGGGATGCCTTACACTAGACCATTTCACTCAAGGCTCCATCCAGCCTGGCCTTGAATGCTGCCATGGATGGAACATTCACAACTTCCTTGGGCAACCCATTCCAGTGCCTCAACACCCTAACAGGAAAGAATTTTCTCCTTATATCCAATCTAAACTCCCTTGTTTAACTTTTAACCTGTTACCCCTTGTCCTATCACTACAGTTCCTAATGAAGAGTCCCTCTCCAGAGTCCTTGTAGGCCCCCTTCAGATACTGGAAGGCTGCTATGAGGTCTCCACGCAGCCTTCTTTTCTCTAGGCTGAACAGCCCCAACTTTCTCAGCCTGTCTTCATATGGGAGGTGCTCCAGTCCCCTGATCATCCTCATGCCCCTCCTCTGGTGGGGGGACTGGAACTAGATGATCTTAAGAACCTTTCCAACCCTAACTATTCTATGATTCTGTGGTTCAATATCATGTGGGACACTGCTGAATGCTTTGCACAAGTCCAGGTAGATGATGTCAGCTGCTCTACCACTGTCCATCAGTTCCATAGCCCCATCATAGAAGGCCATGAAATTGGTCAGGCAGGATTTCCCCTTAGTGAAGCCATGCTGGCTGTCACCAAGCACCTTGTTGGTTTTCATGTGCCCTAGCATGGTTGCCGTGAGAATCTGCTCCATAATCTGATCCTGCCAGGCACAGAGGTGAGACTGACTGGTCTGTAGTTTCCTGGATCTTCCATTTTCCCCTTCTTGAAAATGGGGTTTATATTTTCCTTTTTCCAGTCATCAGGAACTTCACCTGACTGCCATGTTTTTTCAAATATGATGGACAGTGGCTTAGCAACTTCCTCTACCAGGTTTTCAGTGCATAATGTTTGATTTTGTAGTTTGCAAAATTTTGGAACACTGTTTTTAATCAATGAATAATACTGATTTATCTATTAATTATCTCTATGCTTACAAACACATGGCTGTCCTGAAACATTTGTTTTCAAGCCAATAGAAATAAAGCATCTATATGCTTTTAAAAGCAATCTTTGCTCTTCCATTTCTTGCAAGCTTATTTTATTTTACTTTCTCCCTTGCAC
The DNA here is from genome assembly GCF_033783945.1 of Neopsephotus bourkii. Lineage (NCBI taxonomy): Eukaryota > Metazoa > Chordata > Aves > Psittaciformes > Psittacidae > Neopsephotus > Neopsephotus bourkii. The sequence goes on along the minus strand of NW_026901776.1, from coordinate 6,786,551 downwards.
TTCAGTGTTGAATAGATTTCTGGGCTGTTAGCTTTCCTGTTGTTGCCACTGCCAGCTCCTGACAATGACTGATAAGTGGACATCCTTCCAGTCACTGCTTTCTTCACGCAGAGGAGTAAATAAGGGGGGAGCAGAAATGAGACCACATGCACACTGTGGACCTAGTGAAATAGTATACAGCAAGAAGGCATATTCAAGCTACAAAGCCTGACAAAGAATGTGAAGATAATATGAAGATGTAGTAAGATATTCTTATTAACTAAATACAAGATGTTATCTCAGTATAACTTTGATGAGAACATACATAGATTGCTGAAGGCTACAGTTTTCAAACAAAAAATCCCTAGGACTGAGCATGTCTTTGACTGTTAAACCATCTACAGAAAAAAATCAAGACTGTATATGTTTAGTCAGTATATTCATTAGATAAAATGTATTCTACTAAGACAGTTAAGAGCCATATTTTCTCTTTGGTAAGAGTTACTGAATGGTCCGACTATTATGGAAGCATCTGATACAGGAAGGTGCATTCTTCCTAATCACAGTGCTTTTTCAGCCAGTTAATGGGCAAAGATATCTGAGTAGTTTAAGAAGCCTGGGCATTATAAGATAGAGAAATTAGTAATTAGTAATAATTAGTAATCTGTGTGTGATATTACTGTTAGTTCTGATGTCATCTTAAAATTCATGTCAAAGTAGTCATCTGGAACAAGTGGTGACCATAAGTAGTTGTCTTAGCATGTTACAGCTGTTCTTTCAACTGTTTTTTTTACTATTCTTTGAGTTGGAGATAGATTTTGGCCTTAAAATATTGTTAAAGAGCTAGATGAAGAGGCAGATTCCTTCACTGGTATAGCACTGCAGTAGCCAGGGCAATCACATTTTCTGGCTAGGTAGCAGAACATCTGTGTCAGCTCAGAATCTTGTACTTGCAAAAATATCCCAAGAATTTGTTGGCTCTTGCTATATGAACTATTTACTCCTGAGAGAGGACTGGAAGTCAGGCAACCACAAGATATTAACCATACCAAAGGATAAGAATTATTTCAAGTAGCCAAGGTGGAATTTCCCACTTTGAGTGGAGCATTGGACTTTTTTTGGAATCTTTTTTAGGGAAAATAATTGATTCAATTTAATTAATTTCAGTGGGTGAGATGGAGAGGACTGGTAGATGGTGTGGCAGGGAGTAGTTTTAGGGAGAGTGACTTGCCTTGTGGAAGCATGATCAGGTACTCAAGAAGCACCACCTTCAGTCTGGGTTTTCAGAGGGCAGGATGATATTATAGGGGGACAATGAGTATTAAATGCTATCTGTCTACTGTGGATTAAAAATGGTGAGAGCTCACACACATGTGATCATAACTACTTTAAAGTAGCTCAAACCTTTTTCTTGTAGAAGGCATCCAGAGCATGGTTAGGCAGTAGTTTCCTTCAGCTAATGGCACTGTGAGCCTCTTCTGTGCAGGCATGCTTTGGGAAAGGGATTGTGGATTGATGGGATTTTTCGTTTTATAGTGGAAGCATGGTTTCTCTGGATTTTCTCCTATAAAATGACCACTTAATGGATATGGTGGTAACTGCTGCTAGCTTTATGCTTGTAAATGTTTTAAAATCTGGGCAAAGTATTTTAAGGAACCTTTGTCTTATAAATAGGAATAAAGGGCTGCATTCTGTAAATTCTAATGGAGTTGACTGCTGCTGGGGGGGGGGGGGTGGAGCAGATGGCAATAGACATAGTGGTGTAGGAAGAAGGAATATGAACCTAGTCATGATGCATGCAGCATGGTGTTGCCAAATCAGAGACAACACCCTCCCCCCGGTTTGCTCTTAAAAGAAGGAAACACATCCACAAAGTGTGTATATCCCTAGCTCTGATATAATAAAAAATAAAATGCAGAAAATCTGAATTCTTCTCTCAGCTCTCAAAGACTTCCTGAAAAAGTTCAGGGAATGTGTTTTTCTGAAGCATTTATAAAACAGGTATCTGAGACAGGAAAGTGTCCTGGACTTCTTGTCCAATAGAGAGAGTGACCAAAGGAAGAAGAAATCAGAAACTTCTGCCAAATCCTTCAACTTGTTACAAGAACCAATGGCATAAATTGTATTTCTGTAAGCTGGTGCTGAAATAGCAGTCAAACCAAAACAGGATGGGACTAAAGTGGAAGGGTGGTAGCTTTCAGAGCAAGCATACACACCCAGCTACGAATGAATAGCAAGTGACGACAGACCGAAAGGCGTAAGTCTGGTGCATGCTGAAGACACAGGGGTCTAAATGAACATGATAACCCAAAGCCAAGCGAAGTTCTTCACTGAGAAATGAAGAAAACACTACAGTACTGACCAAAGCCATTTAAAGGACGTTGGCACCCCTGACGTCTCCTGAGTACTCCCTGTCCCTAAACCTGCTCCTTTCCCCTGTGCCTTGCTTTGTAGAGCCCCTGCATTTGTTTCTGGGATGGGATCTCCTGAGTTCTTCCCTGGGTGTTCTCCTGCCAAGCCTTACTCTAGGCTGGTGGGGGGTTTTCTGTGCAGGCACTAAGAGTGTGCTCTGTGCTGAGGAAGTTGAGGGTGTCCCTGCTGCTGTGAACTATGTGTGCAGTACCGGGAGCTGCGATCACTCATCTCAGATATATCTGGCTAGTGTTGGCTCATGTTTCCTATTAATGCAAAATAATAAAAATATTATTATTACCAAAGTCAGGCTCAATGACAGCCTGAAATAATGAGGGAAAATTCTTGGCTGCCTAACAAAGTCCTCTTCTGAATAGCATAAAAGTATTTTTATTTTAGTTACCGTTTTATTCCAAACACAAGATGTGCCCTGGAATAAAGGGAACGTATTGTTTTGCAGTGACTCAACATCACATTAGCTCAGAAATTCTTTTTAATTTCTAGAAGAAAAAAAACTCAGTTCAGGATTTGAGGAAAACAAGCTGAAAGCAACAACAGCAGCAGAACCCCCCTGAAACACCACACTGTCACCTTCTGGATTCCTGTGGTGGTTTTGTTGAGTACTCAGCACCTTGAATTTAACTGACAGTCATCGGCAATCTCCCATCCTTCCCCACAGCTACACATGCTCAGTGTGATTAGCAGAGAAACCTTTCAACCACTATTTTTGTCCTTCTTGTTTTGCCCCCACTAAACAGCATTGAAAGTCTACCTCAGAGTCAGAGGCGTTGGGTAAGTGTTGCTGTGACTGGAGGAGGAGCAGGCACTGCTGGTGAAGAGCTTCCACAGAAAGTCCTGTCTGTATGCTGCCTCTCAAGGTGATCTTAGCTAGGGCCATATTAAATGCAGAGGACAGTTGGATTACTGTCAGCTCAGACATAGTGGTCTGAACCTGAAATGACTCTGTTGACTTCAATTAGATTTTTGCCATGCTGCTCTGCAGAGACAGGCACAAACTGCAGCGTGAGAATGACTGCAGAAGAGCAGTGGGGTAGCAGCAAGTCTGTCCATTAAAGATTATGGCTGGTGTACTTAACTTTTCAGTGCATTTGGTCTGCCTGTGAATCCTTGACTGAATTAACTCTGTGCAGAGTGAACCCAAAGTGCTGCTGCTAAATGCAAATACCTACTTTGGGACCATGAGTGAAGGAGACTTGAGAGCAAGGTTCATGTTCAAGAAGAGACGGAAGTCAACATGCAAAACCACTGACCTGATCTGTATGAATGGGAGGTGCAAAATCCACATTATCTAGTTCTTCTATGTGCTGAACTCAGCCAGATAATGAACTGACCTGCACGACATTGAGACAGAATAAAAAGGAGTGAAATAAAACAATGTGGAGTGGAAGAAAGACAGAGACAAATTTCCCTTTCTGTTGCAAATCCTCTTATGTCCCTTCCAGTTAGCAGGATCGCCAGCCTTCAGCCATGAGATTACAGGTCCCAGGCTGCCTTTTTGTCCAGTTGTCCCCGTGTGTTCCTAGTGCCCAATCCCAGCATCCAGCTACCTCTGTCTTCCCTGTGGGATCCAGGGTACATTTATCTTCTCAAGGGAAAGCTTCATGTAAAACAGAAAGCTGTGGAAGTTATGGAATGAACCTGAGGTAAACCTTTCAGATAATTAATACAATCACTAAAAATGAACATTACTATTCAGTGGATTTCTGCATTATTCCTGCTTGTCCTTAGATGCTGTAGTTTGATAGAGAATCTTTAGAGAATATTCTGTGCATAAAACTCCAAACAGGACTTAGAAAAATTGGAATTTTGTCTCTGGAACGGTTTTGGGAGCACAAAGGGAAATATAATAGTAAAAACAAAAAAAAAAAAAAGGAAAAGAAAAAGAAAATAAGAGAATTAAAATTGCTTCTCATAATTTATTTTAAATTAAAGCATAAAAGCTTGGGACTTGTACTCTCAAACAAATCTGCCAAAGGACCTGATTAGCATCTTCTGAAGGAGAAAAAAAAGGTCTGTTTCTTAGATAATACAGACAACACATTATAATTAATGCATTTAAATATGTGCCTTCCTTCAGGGCAGGTACTATGTTAGCAATTAGGATTTTAGCAATTTTTGCAAAGGAAGATGCATCTCATTATATAGTCTTTTAGACCCATGTTGTTCTTTCATAAGGAAACCAGTTATCTTGTTTATGGATTCTTGGGAGTGCAGAGCTGGAAGCATTAAGTATTTATGCAAATGCTTGGAAGTACACTACTGGAAATTCAAGCTCTTTCTTCTCCTTCTTGGCTTATTTCCTTTTATTTTTAAACCATTTTTGTTATAGACAGAGTGTTACATACGTCTGTGAAAAACAAGCCAACTTTTCATTTACAGAAGCTATACACTAAGCCAAATCTTATGCAGTTTACTCAGGCATAACTCCTGACTTAGAATCTTTCCCTCTAAGGGTTCATAATAAGTAAATTTCAGTAATTAAAACAAGAAATCAAATCACTGTTATACAACCAAGTTAACTTTTTTAATATTAAGTATGAGAAAGGGTGCCTCATGTTACAGTGTTAAATTTGTATTTAGTGTCTTCTGGCAGTTCACAGAACAAAACAGGAGAGGATTAACACTGCTCTCAATTAGCTTAATATGGTTTTTCAGTCACCTTCAGCAGAAGCAAGAGTTAGAACAAAAGGGAAAGGCTTTTACCAATCTCTCGCAGCACCCAGTCCCTGAATTACATTAGATACATTGCTGACAACTTAGAATTGCATCTGAAATGCTGCATGTAGAAAATGCAGGGGTGGTGAAAGCTGTTTATACAGAACAGACACTTCTCTGCAAATTCACACCAGAGCAAGTTTTATACACTCACAGTCCTTGGAGCAAACCCATGAGATCATCATGCCCTTGAGTACATATATACCTATACATATAACTGGTACATATATACCTGGTACATATATACCTTTCTTTGCTCTGTATTGGCCATAGTCATCCTGTTTGTTGCCCATCAATCCTTATCTGCCACACAGTACTGTGGTGGATCACTGAAAACTCCAAAGTGTCACTTTCTGCCCAGAGGTAGGGCACAACTCTGAAATCACTTCAGACTTCCCCAGCTGCTGTGACAGGTCCTGGCTCAGGAGCTTATGCGTGGGGTTTGCATGAGACAGCATCGTGTTTTTTCTCCTGTGTAAAATGAGAATACTGTGTTTTCTGACTTAGTATGTGGCAACTTGGAGCTTACATTTAATACATTTTAATTAATTTAAATAAACACGCACTTTGCTCTCTATATCCAGAGTTCGTGTAACACAGAAGATGCACTCTGGGGCACTCAGTTTCTCAGGAAGGAAGTGGGGGCTGCTTTCCTACTCCAGGTGAAAGTTTTCCTCCATTTGGAAGTTTTCCTCATCACAGGTACAACTGCAGAGACTGAAAATTCACGTCTTGATCCACACTTGTACCATGCTGCTACTTCGTAGGAAGTGAAAAAAACCCAAATCCCTTTGGGACCCAGAGGTTCCAGATCTCCTTATTTAACTATAGATGTCCATAAAGCAGTCATTTGAGTTATGCTATGATCACTTTATAATCAATGGAAAGAAAGAGGAGCTCCAGGAGTGTGATTTATTCCACTCTCATGTGGAAGTCAAAACCTGGTCAGATGAGACACACCCTAAAGGGTCTATTTTCTTCTATTGACTGTAAAGACAAAGATTTGGCTGAGGTGTAGACCTCTCTGCTTTAACTAAGGTTAAAAGAGGTGAATGTGTTCCCAAGTGACTTCAGTGAGCACTGGATCAGGTTTGCTATGTGCAGAAAGAACATGCATTTGAGAACGGTATAATTTGTTCAGATTTACTCTTTTAATACCACTGCATAGCTTCAGCGCTTAGCAGCCTTTTGAAAGGAGGGTGATATAACTGTGACTGCCTCATTGATGAAGCTGCAGAACAGACTTGGCTTAACCTAAAGGTCAGAAGGACAGAATGTAATTCACTGTTTTCTACTTCACAGTCTGCAGGTTAAATGATTCCAGAGAGAGAGGAATCAGAGATGGTATCATTTGTGATGTTCAGTGACCTCTATGAATAATACAGAGTCCAAATAAAAAATTTTGATAGCCACCCAAACAAAGATTAAAAGGTATTTTACTCAGATTATCTTGTAAATCCTCATGTCGAGATCAAAGTCCTGTTACTTAGCTCTTGGGCTATTTGAGAGAAAGCACAAATTAGAGATCTTTTAGACATCAGTAAATTTGCTCATAGGCAGGGGAGATAATGTTTGCAGGATCAGGTTTTTAATTTGGAAAAATAACACTATTCCCAAGTTAAAAATAAAGCATCTCTACTGATAACATTCTATTCTCCTATTCACTGGCATGTAAATTCCATTTTACTGTGCACAGAGCACAGTGGTTTTCCAAAGTAGCCATCATAGATTGGAACCTCCCTAGATAAATACATAAATGAGGGTTTACTTTAATTACAATATAGCAATTTTCAGCCTGTATATCATGTCATTTTCTTGCATTCTGTCTATAATTCCCTTTTTTATCGTATGTAATAAATTACTTTTTATAGTCAGGTACTTTCATTTAAGTGAATTGAAGTTTTATTGTTGTATTGCAAGTGTTCATTTGACTTTCCTACCGGTAAGAGTAGTTTCTGGCCTTCATCAAGAGAGGCTGCAAGCTGATGCTTATTGATCTAGGCCTTTCCCTGAATTTAGCCCTTCTTGTATGCATCCAAATACTTGTAATCAGCCTTATACTTTGCACCCACAAGCAGTTGTCTTTCACTTATGGCAGTAAGACAGGCCTGAGTCCTCTGCTGTGTGGTAATGTCACATAGCAGACTTCAAACGTGATTTAAACATAGTGCTGATAAGATAACAGACTGTGTTGTTGAAGGACTAAATTCTCCTGCCAGTCTCGGAGTATATTTAAGCTCTAAATGAGATCTGGATAGTGCAGCTGTGTGAGTGTGTATACAGATATATACGTACCTGCAGTATTTCTGAGTGTATGGAAAATTGTTTGGGAGATATATATACACATATATATGGAAATTTATACATATGTAAATATGTTACAGAGTCTCTTGTAAAGGCGTCTTTTTTGGAAACTGTGCAACCCAGTATGCCCCAAAGAAAGAGGGAAGGAGTGATGTTCTGGGACTGTGACTTCCCTGCTAGCTGAAGCAGAGCTGTTTCATAGCATCTGTTGCAGTGGAGGAGGAAAGCATTTATGGGCAAGGTAGGGAGGAAAAGGGGGTTAAAAGGGCTGCAACTCACCCACCAGCCCAGTGGCAGTGCACATCCCCAGCCATGTGCCATGGCTGTGTTTGCTCAGATTGCTTGTTCATACTGTGTCTTCCCACAGATAACATCTGTGTTATAAATTAGTATCTTACATATCAAGGCTCCTAGGGAGTCTAGTGGCCATCCAGTAGCCTTTATGTATCTCTGTTTACTAGGACTTTGTTTGCATTTTGGAGAAACTCACTAAGTTAACACTCCACAAACTATTGATATGCTGTTTTTCTGTAATCATCCTTTGAATATTCCATGGGAATGAAGAAGTAGGTGCTTTTGTTAGTGATCTTCATAGATTTCAGGAACACAGTCTGTTCCTGAAATAGAGAGGTACTTCTGTTATACACAGACAGCTTATTACCTCAGGATAGAAAAATTGTTAAAAGCTGTATGGAGGTTACAGAGTGAGACCAAAGTCCTGATAATCATCTCTTGTTATGTCAGAAAAACAAGGTCCTAACTTGACATTTCTGTTCAATACTGTCTTTATGAGGAATGAGGATATCTGTTTCCTCTAATGCTGTCCTGTTTCAGTCTTGCTCAAATGTTCCTTTACCTGCAAACAGAGAAATGTGAAATAGGGTGTGATTATAACATTCCCTTCTGGTCTTAGAAATCTATGAATCTGCTTGACTGTGGTGACAGACTAACAAGGCATACTTACTCTTCTCTCTTAGCAGTACCAATCCTGTGCTGTTTTGCCCAGTAAGCACCACAGGGCTATGTATAGTGAAGAAATCCCATCACGTTGCAACAACCTCTACTATTGCAGGCAAACTCATGGAGACATGAAAATGCTAAAATAACATCCCCAGGAAGTCCCTGTTGGGAACACTATTGTATGAGAGGACATAGTTCATGTTTGCATTGGAGGGGAAAGGTTCTTGGTTACTTAAGAGGCTCCTTTAATTAAATCCAGCTAAATCTTACCTTTATAGTCTACTGCATCACTCTGTCTTTTCCTTCTGTAGGGTGCGAATTAAAAAGACAGATGTGCTTGAATCATTACAGACCACGTTGGATATGGACTCTCTTTTATGTATTTGAGGGAGTTGCATTGTTCCTTTTTAAAACTGCAGAATTGGACACACACAAAAAAAAAAAACAACAAACCCAACAACAAAAAAAAACACCCCAAAATAAAAAAGTTTTTGAAAAGGTAGGAAGGCAAAGGGCTGTTGCCAGGCTTTGAGATGCACTGTGTGACCTGTGGAAGTTTCTCTTAGAAGAACCTGTCTGAAATCTGTATGTCCATTCAAATGGACATCAGATCAGTAATCCTGATCTGAGAACCTCTGTATTTGGACAAGATAGTGGTTGGCTTCTTTTCCTGTTTTTGAACTCTCATGAAGTACCAGTGATTTTACTGATAAAATAGAATTTATGAGGAATTTTCCTGATAAAATGTTTCCTGGAACTAATTTTCTTAAATTTGTTAGCCAAACAATTCTAAACAAGTCTATCTGGTTTGTGGAAATTCGTACAGTTCCATGCAGCATATCTGAAATTCAGCAGTTGCTTTTACCCTGATTTGTGATGTAAATCGTTCCTTTTCCTAATCAGGTGTCCAGAGTCAGTGAACAGAACAGCTGATTAAGCAAATAATTGCAGGTTATTCAAGCAGGGTGAAAACTGCCTGAGACATTCAGCAAAAGAGACAGCTTGCCTAGGGAACCACAGTATAGATTTCCATTTTAAATCTCCCCTGCACTTCATTGTAAATGGAAATATTTTAATGATACTTAGAGGTTTCCATTGTAAGTGACCCTGACAGTTGCTTCCCCGTTGGAGATGCCGCTGCCCAGACTGGCTTACATCCTGCCCACCACTCTCAGCTGTGTGTATGGAGTTTAGATCTTCTTTACTTTTATCATTATCACTACAACAATAATTTACTATGGTTATGTTAGTGGATTTTGGGCTCTGACATTTGTTTAACTTGTTCCATGTTATTATGCCAGGACTTTGGCCACTGGAAAAAGGAACCTGCTGTGTATTCCCCATATAACCAAACATACCTGCCACATATGTGGCTCTAAAAAGCCAGGTGACTATTTTATGTCACATCCTTATCTAAGCCTTTCAATTTATTATGAACTTAATAAGGGTCCATCCGAGCACTGCTGTGCCTTTTTGTTGTATTCATTGTAATAGAAGCAGCGGTCTGTGGGTGGGCCAGCAAGATTTTTGGCAGTGCTGCTTGCTAGAAAAGGTGTTAGAAATACATTTAAAATAATGCTAAGTGGTTTCTTTGTGACCAGTTCAACAGACAAAACTGAGAATGATTCAGATAATTGTGGAAAGTAGGTTTCACTCAGAAATAAAACGTTTGCAAACCCTTTGAAAACACTCAGCTGCATGTGGAGCACTGTCTGCTGCCAGGTGAGAGTGGTGAGAGAGAAGCTTATCCAGGATAGATGTGGCTGGATCTCACTCACATTTTTGTAGATGACAGCTCTTGTCCCTGTTTTTTGCAGATCCTGTAAATTAACACAGGTGCAAACTGTTGCACCAAATAGTTTTATTAAATGTGTTGCTTACTGGTTTCATTAGCTACTGCTGTAAGGTAAAAATAAATGAATAAATACAGCATGTTTACAATTTGTCTTGTGCCTCTTCAGAGAATGAAGGAAAATAGTGACCCTTATGCTAACTCCTTCCTTAGACTCATTGATCATGACTGGAAACCAAAACACAACTAGTACTTAATAGCAGCAGAGATTAGTCACCTTCTTTTGGCTCCCTTCATCATTCACTCTGCAATCTCTGAGGCACATTTGTGGGCAGGAAGGAAGCTGTCAGGAATAAGACTGCATACCTGCCTGCTTCATCACCAGGCTATTGTAAACTGTGGGCCAGACTACAGCAGTATCTATTTTGTATGGCTCACTGCCATGTTAAAGGTAATCACATCTGGGATCACACAACCTCGTGAGCTCTGGAAGCCCTCGCCTATACCTCGTCAGTGGTTATTTAACATCTCTGTACAAACACCAATGAAATCTTTGTGTTGGGACACTGGACTCTTTATCAAGAGCACACAAGAGGCTATGTCATTAGGTAAGTATATACAGGCAAGACCACCAAGAGACACAATGAAATATGAAAGTGCAGGAGAGAAATCAAAAATAGTAGACATGGAGGCAGATTTACTGCCAGATTTGGGTGACTTGTGGCTCTCATGGTGTCTGTGAGCTTCTGGAAAAGGTCAGAAAGTTCCTTCTGTTTAAAAACTTGGACCTAGTGCTCAGGAAAGATCTTCACATAAAGACTGCTGTACAGGCAGCAGGGAAAGCATAGTATTTTAGTGGAGTGGCGAGGATATGGGAGATAAGGAGGATGATTTAACTGCTAACAGTTAAAATGTTCCATGATGTGAAAGAGGCCCAGCAGCACTTGTCTTATTTCAAGGCACGGACTGAACAGTGTAACTGTTGGAATACTTAGGGTGATTCTGGAAACCAAAAAAGCAAACAGATACTTCTGAAAGGCAATGTAAGTATAGATGTTGAGGGGAAATCCCCCTTGGATATCAGGGCAAATATAAAAGTTGTTCAAGAAATACAAGTATAAAACCATAGCTCTGAATAGTCTTTTCAACTATGCTATTTATGTTGGTATAGTGGCACCAGAAACAAACACTAACTTGAAGGAAATCAGGTAATAGTGAAAATGTATTAATAATTTTGATTACTGCAGCAATCGATAAAAATTCTTCATACAGGATAATCTCTACGTTGTGACTCAGCGTGATGTGATGAAAATAAATCTGGGTTTTGGGTAATTCTTGAGTTGAGCAAACATTTTAGGTGATATGAGTCTGGATGCATTTTTTGCATCAGGCAAAGCCCACAGTTAGCTAGAAAGAGAATCTGAGTAAGTTTTGACTCTTGGCTTGGATGCGATCTGTCCTTTCTGAAAACACACCTGTATAAACTTTATGCACTTGCTACTACTATGAGATCCAAGATTTTTATGTATCCAAATTTTTATGTATCACCAACATAAAAAATGAAACTAAAGAAAAAGCCCAAGATTTTGGGACATTTTTCATCACTGCTTGGTGCAAATGATTATTGCTTAGTTTTGCCCGCTCTTCTACCTGTATTTAGATGTTTTGAATACTCTCATAAGAAAAAAATAATCCTAGTCAATCTCTATAAATGTTATGTAAACCCTAAGCACAGTTATTTAATTACTTGACTGCCAGTCAAGAAGTGTGATTTGAGAAGGAGGAAGAGGAACTGGTTGACTGTCCCATCATCTATTGGCTTACAAAGGGACAATTTGACATGGGCTAGAAAGAGAGCCGTAGCATTGTATTGTAATGGTAACAGGAAAAATAATAATAATAGTAATAGCACTGCCACCCAAGAGTCCCTGCTGAAGTCTTGCCCTAACTGTATTTGTTGTACAAAACAGCGGGGCAGTTGTATACTGCTCAGCTCAGTGAGCAAAAGGTGAATAGCTATGATGAAGAGGTGCAGCACATAGTATGATCATCTGCAAAAGAATATAGCATAAAAGAGCCTTGCTTGAAATTTTGTGTTGTAAATTTTTTTGCAGACATATTTTTTACCCCCCAACTTCTTTATATATTATTTAATGCTTAAATGTTCTCCTTAATATAATATTGCATTTGAAATTTTCTTGGGCACACAGTCTTCTGATCAGAAACTACCGTCTTTATTCTGGAAGAAGAAGTGCAAATGATAATTATAGAGCTCGGGCACATCAACTGGAACACTTTGAATTGTTATCTGAACTTGTAGAGAAGAGTGTAACTCTTAGTATCTACTCTCTGCGGAACTATCAGCTTTAATTAACTAAAAAAGCATGATGTTATGGGGGAATTTTCATTATTTGCCTTATTTTAAGGGTAAATTTCATGCAAATACAAGTAAAAGTACAATGCTAATAGCTTAAGTGAATGAAGGAAACAACAAAAGAGCAGGAAATTAAATTACTCTTTCTATACATAAAATCAAGAAAAAGAAAGGTTATAATTTAGCTCAGTTAAATCAAAGACATTTCTTCATAAAGTCATGTACTTTATAAAAGTAATTCATCTAAGTAACATAAAAATATGAAATAAGCATTAGCATTCATTTGTAAAAACATGTTCCTAAGCACTTAATGAATGGAAACCCTTCATAAAACCATCAGGACTCTCAGTTTTAAAAACTCTTTATGGTTTCTTAATGTGATTTGTTTAAAAAAAAAAAAACCCCAAACACACAAACATGGAACAAAACTCTACCAATCTTAAAAAAAAGTCCAAACAGTTAAGCATATGCTTATCTTTAGGACACGGGACACCCATTTGTATTTGGCAATGCATTTCAACATGCGTTTTCTTTCACATATGTGAAATATCAGCTGTATATATATCATACGGGGATAGATGTTGATCTTAAATTCAAAAAATGCATTGAAAATTAATCCTGTGCTTAATATTTTGTAGAAGTGAGGCCAGTTCACAAGAGAAGCTTTGTCTGCTGTAATATTGAAATGCTTTTGTTGGATACAAGGAGAAGAAAAGATTTCGGAAAAACCCTCACTTGCTGAGAGCTTTTGTAAAGCTTTTGAATGGGTGGAGTCGAATAGTCACTTGCTCTTTAGACAATATAAACTTGGACAAAGGCATATATGAGCTCTGAAGATCTAGAGATTCAAGGTATGGTGGGATGTATTTCAGAAGGATTTTCTTTGCATGAAAGCCAAACACTCACCTTTATTATTTGCTATCCTAAATGAAATGTCCACGTAAGTGGTTAAGTAAAATGAAAATGCTGTGGCTGAAAAATAACCGTCAGAGAACATAAAATACCTGAATATGCAGATATATAATTACATTTCCAGTAAATCCAATTATCTTCACAAGTTTAATACATTTATGTAGACTGTTTGGATAGTTCTGTAGATTTAAAATGCAACAGAGTAAGCGTGAAGTGCCAGGATTTTCTATTTCACAGCCTCTTAAAAATTGCCTCGAACTATAATTTCATTTAAATAAACTTTCAAAAAGTTGCCTCACGGTGCCTATAGTTAGGTAAAACTACATATTCTTTTTACAAACTGTTCAGGGACAGAGGACCAGTAAGGACTTTTTATCACAAATAAATATAACTTACATTTTGGAAACAACTTTTCAAGCTTTTAGAAATACTGCCTATAGCACTGCCTCAGTCTTTCCAAAACCATTACAGTTTTCCATATGATGTGGTTTACTAAAAAAGGTAATCAAACATTACCTTCATGATGCATCAACTACTGTTATTTAACCAACTAAATCAGGTTTATAGAACATGAAAAAATTAAAATTGTCTTGATCAAAATAGTGGTGTGCCTAATAAGTAGCATCTATAAATGTGCAGATAATATTTATGGTAAATGTTGTACCTGATTTATATAACTGTTTTTAGACAGGGTGAAACAATCTAATTCTGGTTCATCGTTAGAGATTTGGGCACCTGTGGTGACAATGTGCAGCCTGTCACTAATACACCAAGTGCATATTCAACCATTTTGGTCTCTAATGTTGTTTTAGGTCTGACTCTGTAGCCTAGCTTGAAAGTTTTAATCTTCATCACTGGTACTTTTTATAGTAAGACAATGCAAGACAAAGCATCTTATCGTGCTTAGGTCTGCTGTCTCGGGTGAGAGTGCCAGTGTGCAACCTCTCCCCTTGCATGCTACAGCAGCTTCATCTCAGCAGGCTTTGAGCTCCTTCAGTATGCATGCCTCAGCAACGTGTAGACTTAACGTACATTTAGGGAGGTTCACAGAGTGGGTTTCCCACGTTTCCTGGTGAACTGTTAGGATATCTGAAAGGGTGACCAAAGATGGTATCTGATACTGTATGAGCTGGCTGCATAAGGCTTCCTGCAGTGCCAGACTCCTATGACTTCTCACAGAAAGTGTTATGCTCCCAGTGAATGCATTTCTTTCCAAATGGACATGGCACTCCCTTCCTGTGTATGAAAAAGGCTTCCAAAGGACAATTAACAGATTCTTTCCTGTGCTGTGGTGTTCCTGAGAATATTCCCAGCTATTCCTCTGCTGGGACATGGAGTCCTGCAGGAAGGTAAAGGCAGGAGTTTCCTATGCCCAGCATCAGAGTTGTTTGCTGTGGTGTGACACTTTCCAACTGACTTAATTCAGAGAAATTTTGAGATAATACCATTATTTAACTGAATTTGCTCAATTTTTTTTTTCCCATTTGTCTGTCCACAGCTAGGGACTTATTCATCCTTTTCTAGATTTGCATGCAAATAGTTTAGAGCACAGGTTGTGAGTAGCCACCTGCTATTGAACTATTGCCTTTTAGGATAACATTTGCATAAGTGTACAACCCTGATCAAAGAGCTAAATTAAATAATATCACAAGTGGCCAAATACATGTGCCAATGTTACACAGAAGACACATACCATAAGGATCAGATTATGTGTTCTGTGGTCATGGTGCAGGAAGAAGGCACAGTGGCTGTATGGTGTATGTATGGTAATATGTATACAAGCGTGGAAGGAAGTGCCCAGATTCCAGCTTCTAAATAGCATTATTGAAAGTCACACTTTGTACTTTCCTCAGTCAGACAAACTCAAGGTAAGCCAAGTATGAAGTATTTATCCTAGATGACTTCTAGATCTACTGGCAGTGTTGGCCTCTCCTGAGGGAAACGGTGGGTGGTGGCAAGACTGAAACTTCATCCCTTCTTTATCTGAAACACTGGAAAATGCATCCTGTTCCTGTTGCCTTGGCAGCAGATGCTGGGTGTGTGTCTGCATCCCAGCATATATCTCATCTGTTTTTGTGTCTAGCATGCAAATAGTTCAGGCAAAGGGAGGGCCATGTCTGAGGGCAGCCCTGAAATAGTTATTGGCTAAGACGGGGGAATAAAGTGGAGAAAGATTAAAGCCTCTGGAAGACACATTCTAAAATTGAGATCTACTCTTCTGCATAGCATTTTTCATAGCAAGCTGCAAAAGCTTAAATGCTTTAGTCATCTGAAACAAAATTTAACAAAAAAGTGTGTGCACAATGTTGGCATTAAACTGTCAGAGCTATGAACAAGATGATGTAACTGGTATTTGCCCTTTGTGGATGTTGAACTGAGATGTTATAGAGAGTTACAGTCTATATTGTAGTATTTGAAACTAAATTTTACCATCCTTACCTTTATTTGGCACTCACCTGCAGTGAATAAACATGGAAGAATTAGTTTCCCAGCACTGCTGTTCAAAGCATTTTTGAAAGTTTGCATCAAACAGGAAAATAGGAGGAAAGATGCTATAACTTTTCTTATGCTGCTTCTTCGTATAACGAACTATATTTGTACAGACAGAAGTGGCGTAAAGAGATACAGAATTCCGTTTACTTAGTTGAGGACACAGTGCCATGTAATATTAAGATTTACAAAGGGCAAAGGTTTAAAGCATTACAGTAAAGGAAGTAATTGTAAACCATTGATTGCATTTAAAAAAATATTGATTTTATATACAAATTTACAGAAAGAATTAAGCTTCACATAGTGGGATACATAGGGAATATAAGAGCTTTATCTGTCTGTTAACACTATTGAACTGGGAAAATTAAACTGTCAAAGTCATTTACAATTAAGGTAACAAAGGAGCAACTCAGTCAAGTCCAGAGGAACATACTAGCTTAGCTGCTCAAGACAATTTAGTGTTAGATATAGACTATTGAGGCTACTGCCATTTGTAGACATGGCTAACGGGAGACTAGAGAGCCCCTGAGATTTCTATGATAAACTACATATAAGAAAAAGATGACTCCACTAATAGGATTAGGCAATACCTTAGGTTTCAGTTAGTACTTAGAAAATAATCTCTGTTTCAATTGAAATGGAAGTGGGTCTCATAATTAAGATGGGAAAAAATAGCAACAAAACCACCCAGACTCCAAATATATCTGTTGTTTATGTTGCTAGAAACAACAGTGGGAAGAAGAACCGTGATAGTAGGCTGTTATATTCCTCTTTGAATAGCATATAGTGTGTTTAAAATACAATCAATACATTTTGAAGAGAAGGCAGTGTAATGCCTGCTTCAAGAAGCTTCAAATTATAAGTTGAAAGAACTGTTGGAATCAAAATACATTTATCTTATAATCTAGTCTATTTGGAAACAGAGAGTTGAAGTTACACTGAGTAAATTTGGTCCAGGCTAAGCCATGCAGCAGGATTTATGTCACATCTGATCACCAACTGTTTTACTGGTGGTCTGCAGCCTGTTTCAGGAGACTTCTGGAGGAGTTGTGAGCCTGGGTTCTCCCCTGCCTTGTACCCAAAGGGTGGACTGGTGGCTGGGGTGAGCCTTCTTGAAAATGAACTCTGTGCCCTCACCAGGGCCATTCCTGGTGTCCCATGTCTTCAGCTGAACCGCTTATCAACTAGCCTTGAATCTAACTTCAGGTTAGACTTTGTAGAGAATTCTTGGGGTCACTCTTGTTTCTGACAAAATGGATATACATTGGTTTAGAATAATGTGGTTGTTCTCCAAACAATCTGATATGGAAAGAAATGTCTGTGATTTAAGCTCCCACAGAAAGAAAAGACAGAGCAGACAGGACAGAAATTAGAGAGATCAAGGGCATACGTGTCTTAAACCAAGATTTAAGTAATGCCTAGCTGCTCTCTGGCTCCCCTGTGAGGTAGAAATGGACCTCAGGAGCTGTGATTTTTTCCATAATTCTTGCTGACAAACAACTAGATTAATTTAGTTCTGTACAAACAATTTACTCCTAAACTGGGGACCTGCTTGCCAAGGTTTAACCCAATGTGAATAAAATGGACACATTATAAAACACTCAAATAGACAGGTCTTAATGGGAGTGCTTAGAGACCTTATGACTATTCACTGCAACAACCCAGCTGGGTGCCACTCTCTTAAATAGTGAGAGAAAGCAGACCTTTGGAAAAAAAGAGTATCTTTACAAAAAAAGTTAATTATAAAGACACATGATGTAACATAAGTGCCTTTGGAACACAAAAGTTCATATTTACTTTTCCTTCAGGGATTCAGAGAAAGGCACCTAAGAGATGGAATTGAACAGAGGTCTCTGGGGGTTAAAATAAACAGCACAACTATTATACTGAGACCTAGATTATGCACTTGGAATGCATATGACTTTCCAGAAAAGTAAGTTCAATTGTTTGCTATTGTAGAAATGTTCAGATTCTGATAGAGGAGAGTAGTAAGATATCAGTCAGCCGCAGCTTTCAAAGTAGCACAGTTACAATTGAAATAAGGGTTGCTTTGTTTTATTTGGTAATTAAAATCGAGATTTATGTATTCCTTCCTTGATCACTGACGGCCGTGGTTTTAACATAAATGCAAATGTAAATGTTCTGCCATTTCCCCACAAAAAAAGAATTCTGTTGGAACACAAAATTTATGCAGGAAGGGTTATTGTAAAACAGTACCTGAAAAATGAAGTGTTTCAGTTCTATCTGAAAAATATTTGTTTCCCAAACTGTGAACTTCCATTGGATTACCACTCATATAAGTTGAATTTACATATATATATTCTTCTAAAATTATTAGTTACTTTAGCAATCACAAGATTGTAGTTTATAGTCATATTATATGGAGCCTTAACACCAAATGTTAAAAATGCTGAAAGGTTTTAACTATAAGCTCTCTTTCTTAGAATAATACATTATTAAGACTGATTAATCTATGCAGACGATACTTTCTTTTCTTGGCTTCCACCCAAATGTATCTTTTTGAGGCCATGAGTAGAAATAATTTTATCTGGTTTTAATCTGGCTAAGGAGAAAATCAAATATATCATTGTGATAAGAGTGGCTAAAAAAGAACCTGGTTCACTGTCCATTTTGAGATAGCTTGCAAAAAAGTTCTGCTGGGGCGTACTATAAATATAGTTGTAGACCCCAGCATCAGATCTGAGCATGGGCAATGTAAATTTGGGTGACTTTAACATGAAAGTTAAAAGAATAGAGAAAAAAGTGCTAACAGTGGCTCAGATGTTCAAAGGTGCAATAACCAACAACTTTTCACTAAATAATCACTGAAACAACAAGAAGCAATATTTCATTAGACATGATTTAGGTAAGCGGTGAGATGACATTATAGAAAATAACTGTGGATCAAGTGACCATGAACTAATCCTGTTTAAGCGGCTAGGCAAGCACAAATAAAACAAGTAAGACTAATAAATTGAAGAGCTTAACTGTGATAAAATACAGAAGGTGATTTTTGTGAGAGCGGACTGGAGAGTGTAAGGCTTGAATGCAGGGGAGGCTCGCAAAGCTGTTTGTATCATTAATAGTTTGTATCAGAAGTGACATGGAAAGATTTTTCAAAAAGAAGCACTGGATGTAAACAGATAAATAACTACCATAAAGATATTGAGCCTAGGCAGGCAGGCAGAGAGCCTCTGAGAAAGAGAAAAACTTTGTGATGGTGAAGAGAGCTGTGTGCTATAAGTGACAAATTGTAGTGCTGAGGTGACAATTGCTAAGTCAAGTTGACCCATAATTCAGAAAGAAAACTAAAAAACCCCATGCCCTTCAGCAGCATATTTTTTAAGAAAATAGTAAAAGAGAATGTGAAGTGGATACAGATTCAGAATAGTCAGGTATTAGTCAAAACTCGAATAAATACTGCGACTCTCTTTCAGTAGAAGTGAGGTAAAGACAAGACTGACAGCAGGAATACATCTGGCGATGGATACTGGAGGCAGAAGCAAAACTGCAAGAGACTCCTGCAGCCAATGAGGGGTAAAACCTTTCCCCTGGCAGAACATATGCATGAACATGTGCATGGATTTGCTAGTCCAACTGTATGTTTCTTCAGGAAAACTATCAAAGTGAGTTAGTATAACAGAGCTGGGGATTATCAAAGATGGAAATAAATCACATTTTTTTCCAAAGAGCTGTAGACAAGGTAACTTGCATTAAAATGGATACTGTTAATGATTTAAGTTTAGAGTAACATACCAGTCTTCCTTGATTCATGACATTGTTCTTATAAATGATCATAATAATTTTGTAATCTGGCATATTGACCATACCAAGTAATTTACAAATGGGGTTAGTTACTGGGCTGTGTGGAAGGTTTGCATTTGAAATGGAATGACAACAGAAAACAGTGTGAACTGTAATTGAATAAATTGCAAAGAAACAGGAGTTTGGAAATATCTTTTTAGCTGCACAGTTTTGGCTTTGTTATTTTTTCATATTTCCATGTATTTTCACACACACACACACACACACACACACGCACACACACTTTTGTGTTCTGGGGTAATTTAGAAATAGCTAGTGATCTCATCGATCCTGTCAGGTGGTATACCAAAGTAAATAAGGCCATTTAAGGCTTATCTTTAATACGCAATATGTCATTTTTTCTGTGGGCCAAATAGCCCACAAACCTGCAGGGCTTAATATAATTTGAAGCAGGTTTAGTCCTGTCAGCCACTTAGAGTTTGAATTGAACTTTAAAAGCATGTAAGTATTTAGAAAAACATTTCCCAAGTATTATATGTAAATGGATAGTACTAATCCTGCCACTTTCTACTCAGTTTTCCTGCACTATCTATTCTAAATGTCTTTTTTTTTTTTTTGTTTTTATTTTATTTTACTATTGTCTTTGGATTTGCTGTTCTGCAATCAAAAACTGTATGCTGCTGAGAACACTCGAGTCAGTTTTCCTGTATCTCTTGGAAGGTGCTTAACATTTCTCAAGGTTAGGCTCAGTGTTAAAATCATCACAGTTTAGATTTGTTTCTAATTTTAGATGCAATATCATCTTTTGTAACATGCTGTGGCAATGTTTGTGAGGAAGGGATTAGGATTTTGTTGGACAGCTGTCTTCTTGCTCTCATATAATGAGAAAATCTTGCAAATCTCATTAAGTTCAACAAGGCCAAGTGCAAGGTCCTGCACACAGGTCCAGGCAATCCCAAGCACAACTACAGCCTCAATGGAGAACTGATTGAGAGCAGCCCTGAGGAGAATGACTCGACCTCTCAATGTGCACTTGCAGCCCAGAAAGTCAGCTGTATCCTAGACTGCACCTAAAGGAGCATGACCAGCAGGATAAGGGATGTGATTCTTCCCTTTTACTCTGCCCTTGTGAGGCCCAAGCTGCATTGAGGTCTGGGACCCCCAACATAAGAAGGACGTGAACCTGTTGAATTGAGTCCAGAGGAGGAAACAAAGGTGATCTGGGGGCTGGAGCACCTCTCCTATGAAGACAGGCTGAGAGACCTGCATTTGCTCAGCCTGCAGAAGGCTCTGGGGAGACATTATTGCAATCTTCCAGTATCTAAATTGATCCTACAAGGAATCTGGAGAGGGACCTTTTATTATAAAAGCACATAGTGATAGGACAAGGGGTAATGGTTTTATAGGGTAGATTTAAAAACAGGGTAGATTTAGATTAGACATCAGGAAGAGATTTCTTACTATGAGGGTGCTGAGGCACTGGCACAGGTTGCCAGAGAAACTGTGGCTGCCCTGTCCCTGGCAGTGTGCAAGGCCGGGTTGGATGGGGCTTTGAGCAGCCTGGTCTAGTGGAAGGAGTTCCTGTCCATGGCAGAGGTGTTGGAACTGCATGAGCTCTGAGGTCCCTTCCAACCCAAACCATGCTATGATTCTATGGTTTAAGAAGGGGGAGTAGAAGGGGGGGGGGAAAGGGTGGAGGAAGAAAGGAAAGGTGCTGGAAAACCTATTTCTGTGTTTATGGATGAGACATTTTGTGGAAATATTTACTCTTGCTGATGCCTTTTAGTTCTAATAGGTATATTCAGAGGTAAATCACCCTTGTTGTCTCCCAGGAGCAAAATGAATGAAAGGGTACAAGTGTCCCTTCTCTTCCCAACAAATAAGCACTCTACAAGATGGAATTTTAATATTGAGGATTTTAGCGACAACCAATAGCAGTTTACAAAAATGTACTGTGCAGGTGACTGAAGCAAAAGGCAGAATATCCATAGGGGAAGGAAAGGTTCAGATGACTTTCTCAAAGCTGGAAGAAAATTCTCATAAGACTCAATAAATGCAGAAAGTTATTGGTCTGGAAAAAAGGCCAAGAATAAAAAAATAAAAAGCTTTCGGTTTCCCAAGGGAGACCAGAGAGGGTTAATCCCTCTGAGTTTATTTGACCCTTCATTAGTATATATTCCTCATGTAGGAACTGAATTTTACATGAATGATGAGATCATCCAAAGTAAAGCTAACAGTGGTAATAAAAGGTTCCCACAAGGCCTAAAACTTCACATTTCGGAAGATGAGGAAATCCCTAAGACTTGGGAGCAGTGAAGAAAATTTCCTCTTTGCAGGAACGGAACATTTTAGGGGGCCTCTTGCACTGTTTCCTAAAGCAAACAGCCTGGGTGCACCTCGAGGAGGCGCTGGGGTGGGAGGGTTGTCAGGTCATGTGGAATGTCCCTATGCATTTGAAGGCTCCATGTTCATGCGACTGGAGTGCTCCTGGCTGCTGTACCTGCTCTAGGCAACTTCCGTGGGGCCCCGTTTGTTTCAACATCAGAACAAACACGATACACCAGAACAGGAGGCAAAGAAAACTTATGTCACTCTACCCCAGCAATAAACCATGTTAAATTTAGACAAATTTAGAAAGGGGCAATAGTTCCTGCTGTCTCCCATAGTTAGATTGTAAACATTCAGAGGCAAGGACTTCTATTTTTTGTGCAAAGAGCACCTGGAAAAAAGCAGTGTTGTGATTTCATCTGTGCTCTCTTTGTGTTACTGTAATACAAATAAATCCAAAATGCATATTTGCCTTTAGACATCCGGGAAAAGATGGCCTCTTTCTAATAGGGACCTCCTGCTGCTTATGCTAAGACAATGAAATTCAAAGAACTGTGGGTGTGTTTGTGAGAGGCAAATTCCCCAAAGCCTAAAGGTCATTTATGGTAAGCACCAGTTGCTACGACACTTTCCACAGAGGAACCTGGGAGAATGGGGAAAAATTACAAATACCCGCAAATAAGCTACTTAGATAAGAGTAAAGGCTGATATTTCTCTTGGCTGTGAATAGAAGATGTAATTTTCTAAATGATACCCCAGCTATGCAGAGGCTTTAAGTCGTACTACCGCCTGCCTTTACACTGAGCTTAAAGTCTTTCCTCATGTATTCTCCTTTTCCTATTCAATTAACTGCTTTTATCTAAACCATCACATGAACATCTCTTCCTTTCCTTTTCATGTTAAGAGCAACAGGCAGCAGGACAAATCTGGTGAAGAACATCAAGGTGAGAACCTCAGGAGAAGAGGCTCTTCCTGAATATTTCCCCGCTTTCAGGGTTGCTGAAGTTCTTCCTGACACGTCTCTGACAGAATAGCACCATTATTTTTCAGATCACATCCAGCAGGGATTCAGTCCAGCAGAGAGCAGTAGGGATTTAGGAACTTACCCATACTGGATGAAAAGGATTCTCCTATTAAGCTAAGGAGATGGTGAGGTTGATGACAGGCTTGATCTCTAGCTTCAAAATATTCAAGGGAATATGATCATTGCAAAATTCACACCCCGTATGTTGTCCTTCATGTTATATGTACAATCACCATTATTTGCTGGGTTGTAATGGAGCTTTTCAATACATTGTGCTACATGGCAAAGAGGTTGACACAGTTTTTGATTAATATGGTAAATAATCCTCTTTTAGAAAAAAAAAATATAATCCATTGGTAACAAAGATACCTATATTAACACCTGCCAAACAATCCTTCTGTGACACGTTACTAGTCATATTAGCTAATGGTTAAGTTATATTGAACTTTGAATACATGATTTCCTTGGTTTATCAGATTTCCAAAGAACAGCATATCCTTACATGTTTAACACTTGACTTGATGAGGCAACTGTGTTTCTTTCTTATATGCTATGGAGATAATTCAAAATTATATGTATATTTGTTATTCTTGTTACAATTATTTAACAGAAGCTGAATATGTTTTTATTCTCTACTTAAAGTTTTAAGATCTTAGCCATAAAAGGTCCAGTTTGACAGTGAAGCTGTCACAGAAATGTCTTTTGTGATATTTTGCAGCTTTTCTTATGCTGACAAACCTGTAGCATGGCAGTAACTGAATTTGTAGAAAATAAGAAAGAAATTTGGTGATAATTGTATGAAAATGCACTTGGAAGAATAAAGATGCAGTAGCAATCTTGTCCCGTTTAGGGAAAGATCAGGGAAAAGAGAACTGTTAAGCAGCTTGGATCAATATAAGCTTTTATGAAAGTAAATTTCTGGGCCAACCTGACATAATCAGGCCCCCTTTTCCTGTAAAACTAGGATGATCTTGAAGAAATATTTCCCCCCAGGAAAAAAAATAATCCTCATGGTTTCTCACAAACTCTTTTATGTTGAATGTATTTTTTATTTTACCCACTTTCCCCACAGGCCATACCCTCCCTCTCAGCATTTCCTCCGAGAAGATTAGAATGTGGGGGGATCAGAGGGCAGGAAAAGAAAATCAATTCACTAAATACTTACAAAACCCCATGACTTTTAACAGGAAAAATTCATAAATACAGAAATTCCACTGCATGTTTCTTGCAAAATCCCCTTTCACACCTTCCTGTCTGATGAGGAGACACACAGCCAGCTGCAGTCTGATGCTTCACAGATGCCCAGCTGCAGCAAGCTACGTAAAATGTGGGCACAGTTCAGAATTCAAAAGTAGAAGAAATCCCCCATCATTTTGATGGGTTCCTGCCTCAAGCAAGCTTACCCTCCCACTAGGTGGGAGTTGAACCTTAACTAGGGGCTCTACTTTGGCCCAAAGTGCCCCATAATCTCCTAGGATTTGCTTGGTGGGTATTCTCCATATCAATGGGAACATCCTCATGGACAGATATCCTAACAAAACACTGTAACTGACCAAAGTGCCAGGTGCCCAAGCTTTTGCACAGGACCTCTGTCAGGGTGAGGTGAATCAGTATGAGAAGGGTGTTGTGTTATGCTCCAGTCACTCAGCTGCAGATGAAGATCCAGTTGAGGCAAATTAGATGATGCATTCATTTTCTGCATGTTTTCCTAATGCTTTCTCAGTTCTGTAAGCAAACAACTGGCGTTTCCTGAGAGTTCTATTTCACTCAGGTATGTTGTTCATGAGAAGATGAGTTTTAGCAAGATGCTGCTTGTCAGTTCTTGGGCATGGTTATGTAAGAGGCACATCAGGAAGTCCACCTGATACCATTACAGTCCGACACACCCATTAATACCTAAGCACTTTCAAATGGTTTCAACATCAGCCCATTAAAAGGTGCCCTTTATTCCAGAAGTGCTGAAGAACAAAACTTAGTTGCAGCTGCTGTAGTCAATTTTCAGTGTGTGTGTCTGAGTAGCCTGAAGAGTTGGTAGCTGGTCGATGATGGTCATCTTCCGGGGAAAAATGAGAGGGGATGTGTGAAAATATAGCTGAATTACAGCCTTTTTCCTCCACGTCACTTTTATCTGTTTTGGGTTGTTGTGGTTTTTTGTGTGTTTGGTGGTTTTTGGTGGGGTTGTTGTTTGTTTTTGGTTTTGTGGGGGGTTTGGTGTTTGGGTTGTTGGTTTTTTTTTGGTGGTGTTGGTGTTGGGTTTTTGTTGTTGTGTTTTTGTTGGTTGTTTTTTGGTGGGTGTGTGTTGTTTTTGTGTTGGTTGGTTTGGTGGGGTTTTTTTTTGGTGTTGCGAATGTGCTGGATTCCTTGCCTTGGACTACACGATTAGCACTAAAGAGGGTTTGAAAATGTTCAACGATTCAGGATGGAGATTTTATCTGTAAGAAGCGTTTGGCCATCTGCACCAAGTAAGGGGCTTTGAACCTGGAATGTGGGTCCATACACTGCCTTCAGAGCCTCATAGAATCCTCTGTGGTCACCCAAATCTGCACATAGTTGAGCTATGTATAGTTTAGCTTTTGACACTGTGAGCAGGAAAGGCTTGTGGCTGATCTTGTGTTGGTTGTGTTTGTGTTTTTGTTTGGGTGGGGTGGTTGGTGTGTTTGGTTTTTGGTGTGGGTTGGTTTGGTTTTATCTTCTTCAGCTGATGCTCCAAAGGGCTACGCAGACCTGACGAACAAGAGGCATTTATATTCGATATGTACCGAGGGTAGCCTATTCAATCTAAGGCGACTGAAGGCCCACACTAAGACCCTAAACCATCTTGTCCGTGAACTGCTCTTTGCTGATGATGCTGCCCTTGTTGCCCACACAGAAGCAGCTCTGCAGCGTTTAACATCTTGCTTTGCGGAGGCGGCTGAGGTTTTTGGGCTGGAAGTCAGCTTGAAGAAGACAGTAGTCCTCTACCAACCTGCACCGCAAGAAGATTATCGCCATCCCCATTGGCGAGTCAGAGCTTAAGATACTTCAGCAGTTCATCAATATGGGAAGCATTATTTCCTCGGATGCCACGATCGACAAAGAGATAGACAACAGAATAGCAAAGGCATATAGAGCCTTTGGAAAACTCCATAAAAGAGTCTGGTGTAATAAACACCTGAAGAAAAGTACAAAGATCAGTGTCTACAGAGCCATTGTATTGTCTACTCTTTTATATGGGTCTGAATCATGGGTCATCTACCGTCATCACCTGCGACTCCTGGAACGCTTTCATCAGCGCTGCCTCCGTCAATTCTAAACATCCATTGGACTGACTATGTGTCTAATGTCACTGTCCTCGAACAGGCAGGGGTCACCAGCATCGAGGCCACATTGCTGAAACTGCAGCTGCGCTGGGCAGGGCACGTCTCTAGAATGAAGGATCACCGCCTCCCCAAGATCGTGTTTTACGGTGAACTTGCCACTGGTAGCCGCAAGAGAGGTGCCCCAAAGAAGAGATACAAGGACTCCCTGAAACAATACCTTAGCCTTGGCCATATTGACTACCATCAGTGGTCCACCTTGGCCTCCAATCGGGAGACTTGGAGGCACACCATACATAATCCCGCTGACTCCTTTGAGAGCTCACGAAGAACTAGTCTCGAGGAGAAAAGACAACGCAGGAAGAATCGTGTCCCACCTGTTCCACCCAAGGAGACCTTCTGCTGTGCTTTTTGTAGCCGGATTTGCCTATCCCACATTGGCCTTCTTAGTCACCAGCGCGCTTGTAGTAAGCGTGGGTAAATGCCCTTCCCAAATCTTCGTTCGCGAAGTCAAGCCATGATGATTTATCTGTTACTGCCAGGGTCACTACTGGATCCTCTGGACTAATTTTGCTTTTGGGCAGTTATTTCAGATGCCTTGGGATGTCAGCTATCTTTATATGTACTTACAGATGCATACTGACCTGCTGGTAGCTGGCTACTGCTGAAAGTGTATGGGAAGAGACAGCAGGCTGTATTTTTAGAGTTTCTAAGTTTCTCTGTGGCTAAAATTAATTCATACTTTTAAATCTTCTCTTCCTTCTGGCTCTTCTCAAAGTTTGCCACGTTTAACACTCAGATTGTTCTTGTGTTTATTTATTATTATCACAAATTTAATCTCTAAGGCTCTGGTACTCAAGGTAAAGCTAGAGATGGCAGCTAATCCTTTGATGAATAATACCACCATTAAATTAACCTTTGTTTTTCCAACATTATATATAGTCCTTAAGCTTGCATCTAAACATCTCTAAGATATGGAAAAAGTCCTGTAATTTAGTACAGATAATAAAACCACTGAAAGAGTGTCTAGGAGCTAAGCAAGGGAGTCTGCTCATCTAGTGGAGGAATTTAATAACTCAGAAATCTACATAGCTGGCATTGATTCCAGTTGTAATTAAATCACATTCCAAAATTGAGCAAATAATTCAGCTTCAAGCCTCAGTTACTGGCTGTCATCTCTGAAGCGGGCAGGGAAGTGGTCTCCAAGCTCTCAGATGTACAGACTCCAACATTTCTCATGAGGGAGGTGGAAGTGGTTGCACTTGGCTGCCTGCCCTACTCCTCTGGTAGAGTAACTGACCTTGTGTAGTGGCCAAAGAGCATCCCATGGACCTGCCCCTCTGCTGTGGCAGTTTGCCATTCACTGCACCAAGTCAGATCATCATTTAAGTTTACACTGAGCTTCACAGAGTACGTAGAAGTCTGTGGACAGTAGTTTTAATTATTATTTTTTGAAATAGAGGAGTAAAAGTTTTATGCAGGGGGTCAGAACAGGGTCCTGATTTTACTGACTTGGAGAGGGACTTGGGGATGTTGGTTGATGAGAAACTGAACATGAGCTGGCTTCAGTGTGCGCTTGCAACCCAGAAAGCCAACCATATCCTGGGCTGCATCAAAAGGAACGTGACCAGCAGGTCGAAGGAGGTTCCTGCCCCTCTACTCTGCTCTCAGGATACCTCACTTGGAGTACTGCATACAGTTATGGTATTCTCAACATAAGAAGGACAGGGAACTGTTGGAACAAGTCCAGAGGAGACCCATGAGGATGATCAGGGGACTGGAGCACCTCCCGTGTGAAGACAGGCTGAGAAAGTTGGGGCTGCTCAGCCTGGAGAAGAGAAGGCTGCATGGAGAGCTCATAGCAGCCTTCCAGTATCTGAAGGGAGCCTATAGAGATGCTGGGGAGGGACTCCGCTAGAGAACTGTAGTGATAGGACAAGGAGCATTGGTTTAAAACTTCAACAGGGGAAGTTTAGATTGGATATAAGGAAGAAATTTTTTACTGTGAGGGTGATGAGGCACTGGAATGGGTTGCCCAAGGAGCTTGTGAATGCTCCATCCCTGGCAGTGTTCAAGGCTAGATTGGACAGAGCCTTGGGTGTCATAATTTAGCGTGTGGTGTCCCTGCCCATGGCAGGGGGGTTGGAACTTGATGATCTTAAGGTCCTTTCCAACCCTAACTATTCTATGATTCTATGATAAGTACTGATTTGTTGTACTCCTTGATGCTGTGTTCAAGGTCATTCAGCTACCCAAGTGTGCCAAAGAATAAGTGCATGAAGGATTACAAGGATATGTTTCATGTACTGTTCAGCTACTTAATAAAATCACAAACAGGGTCCCGCACACTCAGACGACAAAAAGTCCTACAAGAACTGATAACTCTGAGGGCTGAAAGGAGTGTGTAAGCTTCACCAGTGCATTAGTGGAAGTGCCAGAGGTGATTCTTCTAAATGTCTTCAAACAGGTGTTTGCTTTGCTAAGAGTCTCGTTGTGAATGTAGGACTTTTATTTAAGGCAACATCACTAGAGCAAAAGCTGCAAAGTTTGGGATTATATATTTTGCATGAATTTACTTTTCTCCATTTTTGTCCAGTTCTTTTCCATTGTATCTTTCTTATAAGTGGCACCGTATGACAGACAGCTCTGGCTTTCCCTGGTCTGAGGCAATGTAGTTCTAAATGTAATTATAAAGGAGGGGAGCTTGAGTGTCTGCCAGGGTAATGGGAGCTGTGTGACAGGGGTGAAATAGTGGTCTACCAAAAGATACTGAAGCTGATATCTGAAAGCAAGAATGAAATGTATGGATGGTAACTTGAAGCAATGGCAAAGCAATGAAGTGCATACATATGAGTAAAACACCACTGGAAATGTTTGGAAAGTATGTTAAGACTGAAAAAAAGTTGAGGATTCTGATAGTAGAGCAGAGTATTATAAATCTAAATGGAAAGACTGCTGCCATACTGCATTTACCTGCAGGTTTGCAGGTTAGCCTGTTAGCCAATTTGCAAGGAGACAAGAGATTTGCAGTCCTGAAATCATTTTTGCTGCAAAACACGAGAGTATGTAAAAGGCCTGCCTCTCCAGAATTCTTCTTAGTCCAACGTAATTTGCCTTTCCTATAGAGGACACATCCCTCTTGGGGCCAGCTCTGTACTGGTTTCTGAACAGTATCCCTTGATGGAGGTGCTGTCAATACCGGTGCCGTCTGTGTTACAAGCAGTGGCCATAAACAGCATTTGCAGATTCTTCTCGTGAATCATCCTGACTGCCACTGGCTAAAAGAAATTCATACATTCTCCCTGAGTTTCCTTCCCAGGAGAAATCTCCTCATAACATACAAGTGGATGCTGCAGACTGTATAAGAGAGAGAGAGAGAGAGAGAGATAAATGCATTCGGAAAAACATGCATTTTCATGGTGAAAAAGAACAAAGTGTCCCAGGCTGAGCCCTGGCTTTTACCCTGTGCTGATCTCCATTTGCAGAACTGTGGAAGTACACAGGAGATGTGCCCAGACACATTTTATCCTAATAACTGTTATTTTGGAAATGGAAGAAAAATATTTGGCTGCCAGCAGTAACTAGAAAATTGTAATCAGTAATCAAATAACTAGCACCCTTCTCCCCCCAAAGTTAAGCAAGCGTTGGTAATTAGCAGTAATACAAGGCTGTAATTCATTACAATGACAAATTATTTGTTAATATCCATAACATTTTGCCATAGCAATTAGTCATTCTTCTTTTACTTATCTGGAATTCTTACAAGACAGCCATGAAATTGTAAAACATAATTATTGACTACATTGATAGCTGGATTAAACTTTTTGGGTTTTGAGGGCAGGTTTCAGAAAGATCACAATTTATTAAATATTATGTTAATAGTTTGCCACCCAAGTAAAAGAAATGCATGCTGAAAACAAAAAAAAATATTATTTTTCCTTTTGGGAAGAATTATGAATTGTGGTCCTTCAGGAAACATCAAAGTTTTGTTCTTTGAAAGAAAACTATTTTGTCTGTATGGGATTCAGACATCAACTCAACAGTGACCAACCCACCCCCTCACATGCTGAACTGATTAATTCTTTGCCAGGAGGGATCATGAGAAACCTAGATTTAAATAGCCTTTCAACATTTCATTTGTCTACAGTAAAGACTGCTGCAGTTGGTTTGATCAGTCAGAAACCTGGTCTATATATTCTAGTAAATACTAGAGAAGAAGAAAAGCTGTATCTTTTATCACAATATGTGGTTCACTCTGCTTTGCTCCTCCCACTTGTGTTTTTTGTCTTGTGTGCGTTTGTTATTCTCAGATATAAAATAGGTGTCAAGGAAGAACAGGCTTCATGGTATGAAGTGAATAGGTGAAGGGGAAAAATCAACATCTGAAATCCAGGCGAATGCAGGTCTGCTCCTTCAGGTGGCTCAGATTTTGTGCTTATTTCTCTGTAGGAACTAAGGAAATGAAATAATAAAATTGAGTGAGTGCTTCACATAGAGCTGGTGAATATATTAAGAACTTGCTTCTTAAGGTGACAAATTGGGATTTTCTTGTGTGTCATCTTTATTTGTAGGTATTTGTAACATAATTCGTAAACTGTGGCTAGTTTCTTCTGGGGAAGATTTCACAAGAAATCTAAGCAAACTGTAAGTTCAAATCCAGTTTTAAAATTTAATGTAATTCTACACAGAATCCAAAATGACAAAGGATGACATTGTTAAAAGCAATTTTGTATTGCAAAAAATATCTTACTGGAAAATGGGAACTTAATACCCATTTACTTTTAGTGGTACTTAACGCTTTTAAATTTCTAATGTTCAGGGCATAGACAATGTTACCATGGTGCAGATACCTGTGATGGGCTGCCCAGGGCGCTCACGGGCAGGGATGACCAACAACCATATAGCTACCAGACTGCGGTGGGACAGTTTGCCTTCCTCTCTGTTTTGTGCTACTGCAGAGGCAGAGGCTGACACCTCACAGGGACCTTTCAACCTGGGGTTGAACTGAAGCATGTATTTCAAAGATATTAAACTATCTTGAATTTCCCCGTTGTCTGTCACATGTGGTATGCTGTAACACTTCTCTGTTCCGGCTAAATGATGGAAGCCCTTAAACTAAACAAGGTAATGGATGCCTGGTAGGAATATTTTATGGAGTAAACAGCTGCACTGAAATGTTAAGATTTGAAAGAACATTCAGAGTTTAGGCAAGACACCTGAATGCTTCCTAATACTGAGTATCATGAAGCTACAAATCAGAGCTGTTGAAGCCTGTGAATTTTGTATGAAGAAAAATTCAAATGAGTTCTTATTAAAATTTTCATCCATCTTTAGTTACAGGAGTAATGAATCAGAAGCAAATTAAGTTGAAAGCAAAAGCTGTATCTTGTCATGTGAACATAACATCTGAGCCCTAGTGCCCATAACACCTATGCTTTAATTTGGGCCTGTATTTTGTTTTTCACTCAAAGACATTATGTTAGTGCCAGATGATACATTTTATTTTTAGATCAACACATTGGACTCCCAGCTATTACCTAGAACTTCTGCAAAAATACAGACTACATGCTAAAGTACAAAACTTTGAATCCACTCCCAGATGCTTTTTATCAGCCTTTTTTTCCTGACATATTGGATATGATACACAGCCAGCTTCTCTAAGGGTGGGCTGAGAGCTCCCACACTCGTTATTACTTGCACAACTTTTGGGCAAAATCCTAACATTACTAATTCTCAGTTCCCTGTTTATTCTCATAAGGCCAAGATTTTACCTTAAGAATCTATTATTTCAGTACATTTGCAAAAAAAGAAGTTTGTCAGGCAAAGCATGTGCTTATTCTGAAAGAAAACTGTATTTACAAATGCTATTGTTTCATTATGATCATACAACTCAGAGCCCTTAAGCAGCATTCATTTTCTCTCAGTTGCAATCATGAAAGGGGAAGGAGAATTTGCAGTTACCTGTTTCAGACTAAGTTTTGTGAAGGCGTAAGGACCTTCTAGAGGGGCTGAGTGTAGAAAATTTCCTTGCATTGTATGGGCATGAGTTGATTAAGTTTAAATAAATAGAGTCATTGGAGGAGGGCAAATTTGTGAAATTAAAGGAAGTGGCTAGTAAAGTCAACTGGACTGAAATGCTCACGGGTTTGAATGTGGAGGAGCCTTGAAGTCTCCCTTAACCAAAATTACAAAACCTAGCAGGAATTTGCCAAACAAGCAGAGAGAGAAAATTGTAAGGAAAGGTTCCCAAAGCTGTGTGAGTCAACAACCACCTCCAAACGAGGAGTAAGCAACAGAAAATGAAAAATTATTATAGGGACATACAAGCAAAGAAGTCAGTTCATACAGATCAGAAAGCACAAGACAAAAAGCACCAGATATCAAAGTGAAATAAAACTTCTCAAGCAAGTGTTAAGATGTATATAAAATTAATCAGCCTTTAAGTGCAGAGCTTGAGAAAAGAAGTAGGGGTGGAATATATTCAATATGGGTAGATGTTCAAATTGACTGAATGTAGCTCAAATATAAAAGTATCATTTTTTTATGGAAAAAAAGTAAAGTTAAATATCTCCTGGGAATCAGAAGTGGCAGCAGAAGGCATGACAAGAGAGGTGGAAACCAGCTGGGAGGAGGAATTTTTTCCAGAGTCCTGAAATAATTCTGAAATAGCAAATCACTGCGTATCAAATGCGGGAAATAACAAATTCAGTGCATATGTTGAAGGGAATGAGAAAAAGGGATTCATGCACCAAACAGCCCGTGTGGGTATATGCTCAGCTTCCAGAAAGCAGCCTGCAAAATGCAGAACCAAAGAGGGTTATTTCATTTGGCCGTACTTGTCCAAAGTTGTTGACTGCTTAGACCTTGCTGATCACCACTGCTCCTATAGGCATTGAGGGAGCAGAGCATGTGCCTGGGAGGTCCCTGGGATGGTCTGGTTGAGCAGCTGGAACCTCAGCCTTGGACACTTGCAATCTCAGACCTTTTCCCAGACCCTGGACTATCAAGGAGCAGCCACCAGTGGGCCTTCTGTTTGCAGCAGTAGCAGGGACCCTTGTTCCTGGAACCAGATGGGGTGACTGGGAAAGATGGAGTTGGTGCACTCCCAACCCTACATGAGTTTGAGAGCTCTTACTGGAGGGCACTGATTTCTGTACATAAACTGAGGCCAAGGGCTGAATGATGGATGCTGGAGCCAAAGCTGAGGGAGAGGATGTGATACAAAGACTGAGCACATGCCACAGGCAAGAACAAAGAATTTGGTATGGAAGAGTCCTAGAGGATGGTTCTGGAGTTTCTCCTTTTCTCTCAATATATCCTGTGGTTTCTCTGTGGAAGAGGAGCACCAGAAAACAAAGACAGGAATTGAATTTTGCCCATAAAAGACTGTTAGTCTCACTCAGTAGAAATTAAGAAACTAGTAGTGCCGAATTTCCTGTATTATAACTCTGCTCTTTTTACACGTAGCCTACCAAATCTTTTGAGCATAAAATTCACTGCTTTTCAGGCTAATGAATTACTGAGTAGCCTTCAATAAAGAAAATTGAATGAGCACTTGGTGGGTGAGGAAAGGATTTTGAAAGAAATAATAGTAAAAACCAGGGATGAATAGAAAAGAGGACAGAATTCAATAAAGCCTTTCAAAAAGCAGTTCACACCAGACTAACCTAATATTTAAATGACAATAAGACTACCGATTCTCTAGAAAAGTGAAAAGCAGTACAATAAATTGAATCCCTGTTGCTATCAGTAGTATTTTGCTATCAGTAAAATATCTCGTTTATGCCACTTGGGAAATTGTTGCCTCATATAGAGAAGATGCAGTTTAGGGCAAATACTGTGAGGTGGCTGAAGACCTCAGTTCTGCTGCAAGATAGACAGCTGTGCAGAGAAGAGATGGTGTTCCTCAAGGTTCAGTCTCAGGAATAGTTGGATTCAGTGCTTTCATTAATGGTCTTGATACCACGAATAAGCCTATGCTAGTCTGAAAGTTGTTGATGATGTGTGCCTGGGAGGACTGGATGATTGCATGGCAAGAGAAATGTCTTTGTAGCAAAAGAAAAAAGTATGAAATGCAACACTACAAGATCATGGAGTGAGATCCAAAATATGCACAGATAACATGATGTCTAAATATTAGACTTGGAATTGAATTAACTTTAGGGTGTCAGGCATGCAGCCTGACTGTACAGTGAAGTGACGCTATAGACACTTATGATGACCACTTTTACACTGTTGCATAGCTGAGAAGGAACTTCTTAGAAGCCATGACGTTCAGCAGGGGAACACAAAAAACTATCATCTGTCATATAGCATAAGGATGAATTTGAAGGAGATAAGAAGCATCTTTCTGTCTTGATTCAGGGAGCATGTGCAAAAGGTTCAGTGAGGGAAAACAGCCTGAATCTTTACAGATACACTGGCAAAAAAAAGAGAAAAATAAGCATTCGAGGCTGGCAGAGCTGGAGCAGGAGAGCCAGGAATTATGTGACAGGAGACACGATAGATGTAACTATTATGGTAATGCTGCTTTGGTCTGCTACAAGAAAATTTAAAGCTGTGCATATTTTTATAACCCATTTGCTTTACCTCAACTTTTTCAGATATACCTTGATGTAGGGCAGGATGTTCTGCATAGTGATATTGAGAAATTCTGTTTGCCTGTAGCTTTCCAAAGCTGCTTGTAGATAATTTCTTAATCCATTACCGGGAAAGATGTTTGACACATTCACTTGCATTAATTAAGCAGATGTAGGAATAGACGGGTCATTTTCCAACAACGCTTTAGGCCTTTTTGAAGAGTCTTTTTGAACAGTACCTGTTTGTTGTTTTGTTCGTTTTTTTCCCTTAGTAAATAATAGGAAATAAACATTGCTTAGATTATTGATATATTTAGTTAGTTGTCTATTTAACTCCATTTACTCACAACCTTTTTTTTTCTTTATTCCTGCTGATCATAACATCAGCTGTACAGCGGTAAAAAAGTGCTATTTTGGAGGGTGAAAGTACCTACTAAGAGTAAAGACATCCTTATTATGGAATTATTATTTATGTATTATTTACATTTTCGAATACATTGCAAATGCTTCATCACAATTGTTTTCTAACACCCTGACAGAACCTCTGCATTTCCTGAAAATGATTCTTGTATTTAGAAATTAAGCCTTCCTATTTATTACATTCTGAAAACAGATTTATTGTATGGAGCAGTATTTTCTAAACCATGCAGACTGAATGGTTGCGATGAGCCTGCACTGTAGTTCTAAAATCATGACAATGTGGTGTAGATCTGATGCCCGTGTTAATATGGGTTTTAATATGACTGTGTTGAGGTACTAGGGCTAATTTACAGGCATACACATGACTCCTTTGATAATGCCTCTGTTTAGAGCATTGCATCCAGGAGAGCTCCAGGAAGTAGGAAGCTTTCTACACACCCTTCTTTCAGCTGTCCTCAAAGAAAACCTGTCTTGAGAAACTCATGCCCCCCAGTTGTTTTTATCAGTAACATTTGCTATTCAAAAACTTCTTTTCAAACCGTGCTGCAAAACACTCTTCTTGTATATGCAAATAAGTCTGGAGCATGACATGTTTCTCAAATGCGATATTGGCTCTGCCCTGAGGAAGTGTAAGGTATCTAAGCTTACAATGAACCATGAAGGAAACAAACATAGCTCTACTTGTTGAACTTTTTTAGTAGTTTAATTTGAGAACACCTTCATGTTTTGATAACTGGAGCAGAATTTCCGGCATATATCTGTTAAAACATGATAATGTCTTTTTATTTTGTGCTGTAAAAGATTTTTTGATGCCTTTTTTTTGTTTTCATTGTAGCTCTCATAGGGCAATATGTACTAAGGAAAAGACTTTTATTAGATCCACCCAGATTATCAGATTCCTGATACAGGGTATAGGTGAACTTTGATCCTTTTTAGCTTGGTGACATTTTTTAGTTAGAACCCTTGCTTTTATATGTCATTTATTCACATGGGACAGTAATCAGAGATTTTTTTCAGCACTTAGTCCTTTTCACTATTTTCCAAGGATTTGCCCCAGATTAATCAACACATTTCCAAGTCTCAAGACCTCAGAGTATCTGTTTGAAAAAATGCTTATTATTTTTCTTTTTTTCATTTTTTTTGCATGGGGGGCAGAAAGATTTTACAAACAAATTAAGTAAACTCAGTTACTCATCTTGGCCTTATCCTTTTTGAAGACTTTTCCTGTATTATGGTTGGGAAAAAAATCAGGAAAGTATTTTGAAATTTGGCTTCTTTACTCTCTGTGAGGATAAAGGATCCTCTCCAGAGCCTCACCAGGGGCTGGGAGAGCTCCTTTTCCATGGAGACATGGTGGGATACACAGACTGATCATTACAGTCACATTAGCATGTGCTCTGCATCTTGCAGCCCTCATCCTATTTTGTTACTAGTGGACAGTTTACTGGATGGATTGAAGAGGCAGATGCAGGAGGACAGTTTGGTTCACACTATTTAGGAGCTCATTTTGGCTTTTAACAGCTGGCCTGCATTTGGGGGATCTCACAGCTGCACTGATGTAAACAAAGCCTTTCGCAGATTTTGGCTGGAGGAAGGACAGCCTCCCCCACAGCTGCAGACCTCAGGACAATGTGCACCCTGAGCTATGTGCAAAGCAGCAGCTTCATTGTCTGTTGGTTGATTTAGAGAATATGAGACTCCCATCCGGCTTCCTCCTTACTTCCACACTCTCCCACTATGACTGCATGGCAGTGAATCTGTAGGGGTAAACCTGCATTGCCTCGGGATGATAACTTGGGATGATGCTTTGACTGGCAGGCATGTGTGATGCTGCAAGCATGCGGTCCAGCCATGCCCGCAGAGCTGGGGCAGCAGCAGGTAGGAGAAGAGGGCTGTGCTCCAGGCACACTGCCTCCTGCTCTTGAACAGCTCTGCAGAGGAAATCTTTTATGTCTTCTTCCCTGCTCCTTGCATGCTCATGTGATGGCCAGAGACAAACAATCTAGCCATTATTTTATTACCCAACACAGAAAAAAAAACCCAGCTAATCTTGTTTTGTGTCAAGGGAAAAGAAAGTTGTTTTTGTTTTTTTAAAACCCAAATGAAATCATGGTACTTTATGGATATTTGTGTCATCCTAGGAGAATGATTCTATTAAGACTAAAACAAAGGCTTCTTTCTGCTAATAACCTTTGAAATGAAATTTGTTTTCTCAAGAGTCTTTCTTTTAAATAGGAATATTTTCCTTAACTCTAGGGTAGAAAAGCTGGTATTGTTTTACATAATTAATCAACAGAAATATGTATTAAGGTAAATATGCGGCTATGTTATTCGTAATGGACAATGACTAATGTTACTGATCTGGGAGATAAATGCTTTTAAGTTCATGAACTGTTTGTCTTTAAAAGCTTAAGAAAAGATAGTTTACAGTTAGAAGTATTACCCTAAATGAACTGTAGCTAAATAACATCAGTGTGATGAATTCAATGTGATCTTAGATAAAAATGGTAAATAATTTCTTTAAGCTCCGTACAGAAAATAATTTCTACATGCAGGAAATGTGGTCACAGATTAAATTAAAAGTTACAGCAGAAACTTTGAAATTTGATTACTAAATAGGCTATAGCCACGCAGATGTAAAGAACATAAGAGCTATGTAGATTTTAATCGCCTCTCCTTGTGCTGTTGTTCTCAGCACAGATGTTTGCTGTGGGAACAACATCTCCTTGAGGGACTCAGCACTACAGATTACTTCCTGGAAAATTTGGCACAGGTTTGGCTCAGAGGGAAGTTTGCAGATTTTGGTTTTGTGGTGGCAAGTGGGAGAGAAAGGGAAAACAAAGTGTGTAGTAAATGAAACAAACGAACAGACAACTTACACATCCCTTGCCAGCTTTCAGGGGAATAAAAACACTTGAGATTTTGCCGTGTCTTACCGGAATAATCAGAACTACATAATATTTGGCATACCCAAGGCCAAGAAAAGCTTGGGAAGATTAAAGGAGTGACATAAAATCCCCTGTCAGGGAAGGAAGAGCCTGGCCAGGCTTTGAGAGGATGCACATGAGGGAAGATCCGTGGTCTGTGCTGGATGCGCTGCCTTGCTGCTAACAAACTCACACAGATGTGAGAAATACAGCATGAATGAAAGCTAAAGGAAAACCCATCTGGTGAAAAACATTTAAGGGAAAATATAGCAGTGTATTTATTTGTTTTTGCTGCTTCCTAAATGTCTGGTGATGCAGGCCTCCCAGCTTCCACTTTTGTCAAGCAGGTTTTATCACCTGGAGCTGCACAGCATCAGATATGGACAATGTGTTGGAATTTATAGGGGAGGTTGTTTGTCGTGTCTCACCTGTCTGGTCCTGCTGCCAAGGGGTCAGTGGCTGCTTAACGGCAAGAATTCTCATTCTGAAAAGCAGTATGACAGGCCAATTTTTGATAGCTTTGTTGTATGCTGTGGGACTATTCACAAATGAGACTGGTTATATCTTTATGTACTGCACACCATGAATAGCAGCAGAAACTGGACAGCTGGAAAATAGTCAGATCTGTGGTGGCAACAGTGTGAGAGACCTAGAGTCTTAAACCCTGTGCTCAAAATGGGAATGGAAAGACTACAGCTACCCACATCTCAGGAACAAGCCTATGTAAGGAGGATTCCATTCAAGATTAGACAGGCACTTTTGTTGTCTTTGATCTTGGTTTCACAGATGACAGCAGGTTGCTAAAAGCTTTGAGGCTTAAGAGCAGAGAGGATGTTTTTAAAACAGGTGGGAGTCACACCACGTAAAATGCAGAAGGGATAAGTGAGGTGACTGGCACGCTTCAGCTAGCTGGCACTGACCAGCATGGAGAGGGCTGCACTTGAATGCTGCTCAGATTTCAGCATCCCTTCTTTCTTATGGCTGGATGAAACGGAATACTTTCTATCTAAAAAGACACACTCTGACCAAGAGTTAGAGATAGGTGTAACTCCAGCAGGATGTAAAGGGTGACCAGTTTAAAATATTTGCTCTAATGTTTTCTTTCGGCCAGAGCATGTGCCTTGTTTTATGGAAAATCTGTCTCCTTACATCAACAGTTGCCATCAACAGTTGCACTGGCATCTAGCGGAGGCATGAGATGCTGATGGCAAACTGGCCCATCATCAGGCGTAGACCAGGCTTCCATGAAGCAGACCCAAAACAAAGTCTGTGATCTGAGTAAGAGAAAGCAAGGCTCAAGATGCCCTACTGACTATCCTGATATCATTGTGGGGGCAAACAAAGGTCACCCCTCACCCTGTCTCTTAACCAGAAACATTTCTTTGGGCCAAAGTGTCAGTTTTTACAAATCCGTATTTTCTAGTCAAGAAACTCAGTAAAAGATTGACATCCAGTTCCACTCACAGTGTCAAATCCTGTTTGCCAACATTTAACTGAGATTAGAAAATGTTTATTTTAGTCTTAGCAGACTTAGCAAGACTTAACTGAGGAGACAGGTGACAGAGGAAATGCTCTGATGCCAATTATCAGCTGTCATCTTGGTTTGCAAGGAACTGGACATCAGTGGCATCCTTGTTTCTTTTGGTGAGGGAAGCACACCTATGTTTGACTTACCGACGTCCACTTCTGCAGCAGTACATGCCTTCACAGTGACTGTCTTTTCCTTTTTTGTGCCAAAACCCAACAGGACTACTGGAAATACAAGCCATGCTTTTCTATTTAACCAAAGAGAGAGTTAACTCCTTTTCCCAGTCTCCTAGGTTGAGCAGTAAGACATGAACAAATTCCTTAGTTCCCCCCCCCAGAAGTTGGTAAGCTTCATTCACCTCCGTTTGGACTCCACTGTGCTGCTGAATGCAAGCTCTTTTCTGTCTGACTGCCCTGCATTGCCCTAAGGAACTATTTCCTTTACCACAAAAGCTTCATCTGAGAGCTTCAGTCCTTCACTCTCTGTCAGTGATCAGAATTAGGAGACATCTTTTCACCTTTAGCTGTCTGTTTGGTCTGGTCTCTTCCTCATGTCACATGTTGAACATGTGCTGGGTGGTCATTTTCCCTTCTAACATAAGGCACATTCCTGGTTCTGCCGCATCAGCAGCATCTGACTGGATGGGAGCAAGGAAGGAAATGCTGAATGCATTTGAAAAATCACTGACAACCAGGCAGCTCAAGGACATGACATATAAACTTTTCAGAAAACACTTTAAGGGGCAGATATTCACTTAACCCCATCTGGAGCACGTAGCAAGCTGTTTGTCTTTGTTCATTCCTTTGGACAATTCTACTGATGACAGCTCCGGATACTATTTTTGTGAAGAACACCACGTGGTGAGCACCTGCATAAGTAATGCTGTCAGTCCGCAGCATTTTGTCTTACATGCTTTTTGTAGTCACAGTTTCCATGCTGAGTTGCACAGTTTTTTCCTTTTTAAAAAATGCAAAATTGGTATTTTCTGAGCCTGCATGACAGGTAAAACCGGATAAAATATAATAAAAACCGAGTGCTGAGAGCAAATAGATTCTTGCAAAATGTCAGATGAAAATTACTCTGATCCTGACAAATTCATTATGTTTTTCTCCTCTAGTATCAAAGAAAGGAATGGGGAACAAAGCTGTGATGAACATCAAACTTAATTTATTTTTTTTTTGCCATGAAACAGGTTAAAATGTGCTAACTAGTTATCAGGTACAGAGAAAGGATATTGTGCCAGGTGCACAGATTGATGGGTTATAAAATGATCTGGAAACTGAAGGTCATATAGATGGCATACTTCAAATTAGATATTTAAGCAGATGGCATGGGTATTCAGTAGTCCACCTGGCTTGAAGAGGGAATTTTCCAATGCTGTACAAAATGTCAAAGGATAAATTAAAAAAAAAAAAAACAACCAACAGAACAGATAAGTGGCCTAAACTGTGCTAATTACTTACTTGTCATTTTCCACATTTCTAATCTTGGTCCTTTTTAACTTATACCAGTTTGTTTTTCTGTAACATAACCACTAGTCTAGTCATTCCCAGTACAACAAATCAAAAGCACAGGGAAGAAAATTCTGGTCAAATTTCACATCCAATTAATATTGTAACTACCTTTGAATTTTTTCCTTTGGGAGGGAGGAAATAATTAAAGTTAGAAAAAAAAGAAAATTTAGATAGCCATTCTTGTACCTTGTCACTGACATTAGTGGTGGAGAGGATGGCATAGAAAAATGAAAAGGAAAGCAAGCCATGTGAGAAGGTCAGGATAAGCAGGAGACAAAGTAATGAGATAGAAAGTACGGCTCTCTAACTGCAAGCTCCCCCAAAACTCCCTGTGTGGGCACATACAATGGTTGACCTAGCACAAAGGTAGCATCTACCCTTGTGCTAAGGGGAAATGCAATTTTGTTTGGAGGCAGAGCTAGGAAATTTCTGGCATCTGGCCCTCCCAATAGAACACACTTAGGATCCATCACTTGTCCATGTCACATATTACTCTCTAGCTGAGAGAAAGCAATCTTCCTTCCACTGTCAGTTCTTGAAACAGAGGTGGCTGTAACAAAAAGGGAGGGAGTTTTCATTAGCATCACTAAGCAGTGGCCCATACCCTTTCTGCGGTGTGATTCATTGGCATTAAAATTCAATGGCAAGGAGCCACACTTAGACAGGAGATGTGCATAGCTCCATGGGAATGGTCTATATAGTCTCCTGTTGGTTGTTTGGTTGGGGTTTTTTGGTGGGTTTTTTTGTTTGTTTGTTTAATTTTTCTCAAACTGAGGGCTCAAGAGGAAGTGAATGCTGAAGAGAGACAGTAGTGTCAGAGGGCTATGCTGCCACCAAGCAAAACATTACTGAAGCAAAAACAGAGCCTCTTTCTCGGCTCCTTGAATAGCCTGAGTCAATTCCTGATGGCGGAAAGGTCAGAATAATTAGTCGGAAGCACTCGGCTTCCCATTCAGTGGTGAGAGCAGGGAACTCTGGGAGTGTGGCTTTGTGCTAAGAAAGGATGCATTGCTACATGTTCTTGTTCAGTACAACACAAAATAAACCTCAGCTATAGAAGTACATGTCATGGCCTCAGGGTATCTTTTCTTTGTTCAGAGAGTATGAAGCTATGGTAGAGATGAAGGCATTACCTAGAAATTGAGGGGTCCTGCTGCATAAAGGACATGGCAGTCCATGTGAATATGTGACAGAGCTGTTTTCCACAACATCCTTCTGCTCAAGAGAGAGGTTTTTTTTTTCCTGCCAGTTGACATAGGATTACTTTAAGTACTTCAGAACAGCAAATGAAATGACAATGGCTGTTTTTGAGGACAAGCATTAAATTTCACCAGAAAAAAAAAAAGCTGTATTTTGAGGATCGTGCTGACTACTGAAGAAAATAGTCAAACACTTAATAGTTTGCATTTTTATTGAGAAAAGTTTTCATGCAAAAATACACTTACGTTCTTGAACTTAACTGCCTGCTAGCTTGTATAATGAGCAGTCAACAACCTGACTGAAGGTGCAACAGTCCTACTTGCAGGTAGATGGGATTAATGTGATTCTGGGATGTTCAATGTTATCTATCAGAGTAAAATTCGTCCTCTGCCTTCCCACCACGGTGAGATCTTAGATGAAAAAGAACAATATGTTGGCTGTCCTGGGGCACGCAATACTTTCCCAGAGCCCTCTGCAGCTCCCAGCAACTTCCATCGCAGGTGCCCTGAACCAGGGACGGTGTCCTTGCATTTGATCTCTCATTGAGCACTGTGCTGTACACAGCACACAGGAATGAATGTGGAGAAATTGTCCCTCTGAGCACCAAACTGCCTGCTGGCAAGGTAAATGGGAGAAGGCAGGAGTAGGAGAATCTCCCCTCAATTACACAGACTTCAGAAGGCTAAACCTTTCTGATACTCCCATGCTCATGTTCTCACCTTCTCTAAGGGCTGGGGGGTTCATGGAGTGCTGGGCAGTCTCTGAATGGTACAGACAAAATCTTCCTGTTATCCCTTAGAGGACACTCATGGGGTTGGATGGTCCCAGGACATAAGGAAACAGAGCTCTGCATGGTTGTCTGCTGCACACATGGATCCTTGCCCCAAGCTCTAAAGCTCAGCACTGTATCCAATGGGGATCTATGCCCATCAGACACCACAGAGCTTTTCCTCAGTAAAAAGCTGCATTAAATGTGTCTTTTGAGCTTTGTGCTTATTTTTAAAAGCAATATCTGCCACCAAGTGGAAAATGTTATCACTTCACCAATATTTATAG
The DNA here is from genome assembly GCF_033783945.1 of Neopsephotus bourkii. Taxonomy (NCBI): domain Eukaryota; kingdom Metazoa; phylum Chordata; class Aves; order Psittaciformes; family Psittacidae; genus Neopsephotus; species Neopsephotus bourkii. The sequence goes on along the minus strand of NW_026901776.1, from coordinate 6,742,955 downwards.
ATAATTACCAGTAATAATCTCAGCATTAATCTCATTTGTTACTCTGAAAGAGTTCAAAACAACTAGACAGACAGAAGAATGCGGTGCTGAAACATAGCATCAGTCATCTTGTGAGTTCCTTTTCAGCAGGGATTAGAGACCTCGCAGAGGCACAGCCTGCTGTGTGCTTAAACATGGAAAAATGACAGAGGGGCTGTGGTGTGGAGACAGCCTTTCGTTCTTAGGCTCTACATCCAGGTCTCTTGACATGAAAGACAGCTCTGCTGAAATACAGGAACTGCAGAAATTCACACTCAAATTTAAACTTCTGAAGCCTTGCTTTCAATTTCTTTTGCCAAACCTAATCTGTTGCCTTGACATAAGCCATTTTCTACTAAACCTAGTTACAAGGTTTAGTTGGAGAAATCTTGGGAGGAGTGCCCTGATGTATCAGTGGTCGATGAGCGCAACCAAGTGGGTTTTTTTCCCGTTCCCATTCATTCTGCTTTCTAGAAGAGCTTCATCAGGGACCAGTGTGTTGGCATAAACACCTTGTGCTGCTCTTTGTGTGGGCCACTTGTCTGCTAATTAAAACTCAGTCTGCCTTGAGCTGAATTTTTCCAGATCAAGCTAAATTTCAGGCTTTCATTAGTTTTGAAGAGTTTTAGTCCATAATGTTAGCAGCTGTAGGGATGATTCTAAGTAGACTATTCAGATTTTTCTGTCCCAGAAACAACTCAACTTCACAGCCTACAGAAACCAAGTGCCTGAGCCCAAAACTCTTGTTTGCGCTTTCCTCCCTCAGGTGGTCATGTACCACCTCTTCCCCACCTTCCTCCCTTATGCTGATCCTGAAACAAAGCCAGGCCAGCTTCAGTTTCTGTGACAGGATCTTCTTTCCCCTCTGCCAGAAGTGAGCTGAAACTTCCCCGGCCCATGCCTTGCTGCAGGGAGCTCCCTGTCCCTCAAATCTTGGACTCCAAGTGTGTTCATCCGTGTGAAACATACTCTTGTATACACATCTTCCCAATGTGTTGGTCTTAACTGCAGTCTGAGCACTGACAGTGGGACAGTTTTACTCTGGTTCATCCTTTTACAGGAGTGCCAGCTAAGCTTAAATCAGACTTTTAAGGATAACAAATTGTGGAACCAAACAAAAAAAAGAGAAAAATGCAGTTTGGCTTAAACTCAGCCATCAGGTACCTTTTTTGGTTATGTATTTTTTCCAGTCAAAGCATATCTCGGCTGCCAGATGTCAGCCTTGGGGTTCACTATCCACAACAGCACTCTCCGCAACAGACAACACCCTCAGACAGCTGGAATTCACAATGGCACCCTTTTTTTGGACAGTCTCACCCTTTTTTGGATATCCTGAGGACAGATGGTTGACATTAATTGGCTGCTTAGTAGTGACAGTTTCCTCCTAGCCCTGGCTAGGAGATGCCATGAGAGTTCTCCTTCCATGGGCTTTTGGAGCATTAAAGATTATTTCTTTAGCTCTTAAATTTCCTACTGTGTAATTGGTGTGAGCTGTGACACCCATGCCCCATAATGAAGTTAGTAATAACATTTATTAAACTTTATACAAGCAACAGCCTTTATACACCAGGAAGCCCATGGTCTCTATGTGTGGTAGAGGTGACATAAACATAGTACGTTGTTAACTTTATTTAGAGACCACACTCGTTACTAACATAAATGACATGTCTCATTAGAATTTGCTTTGCTAGGACATTTCTGAGGGAATAAGGTTTTATTGAATGTAAAGGTTGTATCACTCCACTCCATCATTCTTCTGGCTCCTTTGTCAGAACCATCCAACTTTGCTTCATGATCTGGTTCCTCCATGCCTTCTGTGGCTTTAGCTGCTGTTGCCTCCCACAGCTGTCCTTTAGTTTGTGAAGTGACTAAGATATTATTTATTTTATTCTAATTGGTCCTATAGTGGCATTCATTTCTTCAGGGTGTTTAATGAAAATGAAGGCTTACATTTGTCACAGAAGAGATGACATATTAAAAAGGAGGATACCTTTTTAGGCTGAACATACAAACAACATTAAAATTGAGAACAGCATCAGTAAGTAAAATACAGAGATTATGAGGTGGATTTATCTGCTTCAGAAAATGTTTTATTTCAACATAAAAATGAATTTGAAAGGAATTGATTTCAGTGATTTGATTTCATCAGTCACATACATTTAAAATATTGCAAACAAAGAATTCATTACTTGCATCAGAATATATTGATGCTTAAAAAGGCCTTTTAAAATTATCTTTCTGTCACATATTTCTTATGAATTACTCAAGTGTATGGGCCGACATTGTTTACAACATATTCCCTGACAAATTTTGTTTTTCTCTAAATGTTTAAAAACTTAAGGGAGCTCTGTACGGCGTACAATAATGTGCAATGGGTAATCTTAAAAATAAAACATTTTTCTTACCACATTTTGTTCAGAACTGCAGCTTGGTTTATTTAGCATGTCAGCAAATCCTTTTAGAGATTATGTAGCAATTCCTATGTTCTCATGAGTAACCCAGAATTGCCATGCTACACAGTATTGGGAATTATGCAGATCTATAGGAAAGAAAATAGGAAACTGTTACCATGCCAACTGCATGTGATTAATGACAGCAGCCTACTATCAACCCTTAGCCCCATGGTCTTGCTTAATTTGTGATACCTGTATACAGGCATTGTCTCAAAGAGAATTCCATTCTCTCTTCTTTTGGAACAGTTTCTCTTAAAATACAACCCTAAGAATATCCTTATGAGTATTATTTTATTGTCTCTCATTATTTTGACATTTGTGTCAAGGAGCTGAACCCTCACTGATGCATATATATCAAGTACAACCACTAAAGAAGGTGTTCTGATTGTCTTTTATGACCCACAGGGCTATAAGGCGTTTGCTGGAACTGAAGGTTTGAACAAGGTCCCTTATGCCAAAGAAGAGCGTGAAGCCTTCAGAAAATCCATCCAAACTTGGTGGTTTTTTTTTTGGGAATTTTATGGTTTCTGTTTTTGAAACACAGTAGGGCAGACTCTAACATGGCTGGGAAAAACACATCTAAGCAGCTGGGTGATTCATTTATCATTGTTACAGGTTGGCAGCTGGGTGACCCAGGGGCCATCTCAGGCTAGCTGGAGCCAAAAAACAGTAGCTTCCAGTTAATAATACAGTAAGGAATTTTGTCTACACTTATACAAAATGCTTCTTGCTTTCATCTTCAAAAAAGGAAGCCAAGGAATTGTGTTCTGCTGTGGTTTAAAATGTGACAGTGCATGATGATCAAAATGTGACTATAAATATAGATATAGGTTGCAATGAAATTGTTGTCATTGGCTTTGTAAAAGGCAGTGGTAACAAAAGGAAAGAATAGAATATCACAGTATCACAGTATGTTATGATGGTGGAGAAGACTTGCTTTTGCTTCAATGCTAATGATTTTCATTTTGCAGCCTTCTTCCAGTAATCAATTAATGTCTGAATTTTGTGTATCCTTCCACATGCCAAATCTGTTCTTGACAGAGATAGACTATATTCATGTCACAGATTTTGATATCATCTTTGTATTGCTGCCAGTGTGAATTCAGACTCGTGTTCACTATAGGAATAATTCAACTGATGTATCATTATTCTTCAGAAAGAGGATTTGGATATGTTTTTATTGCACTGAGCTAGTATTACTTAAAGAATATCTTCTTAGGACAAAGAATTTGCTGTGTCACATGAAAATGTAACAACCATATGTACTGCACAGTCTTCCAGGCCATTAATTAATATACTAAATTGCATGAGTTCAAGATACATCTGTGGTTGAATGCTCTTTGATTATACCTTCCTTTTCAACTATGAGCCTTCCTCTGTGTGTGTGACCAGTTTTCCTTCCCACATTTTAGTAGTTTCATGTGGACCAAGTTTCTCTAGCTCTTGTATTATGCTACAGGAGACAATGTCAAGAACATTAAAAAAGTGAAGACATTTGATATGTCTTCCTCTGTTCATAGAGTTTCCTGTCAAAGAGAAAAATTTTATGGGTTTGGTTTGATTTGTGCTTGACAAATCCACCTGATCTCTTACTTGCTTCTTTGTAGTCTTGATCTTTACAAATAGTTTCTCTGATTTTCCAGCATTTTCTGGGAACTGATGTTAACTGTCTCCCCCACCCCATTCTCTCCTTTTCTACTACTTTTGAGGTAGGCTGCTTGTTTGACCTTTTTCATTTTTCCAGTCCAAACTTTCATGAAGGCTTTCTCATGACAATCAGTATAGCTTTTGCCACTGATTCACCATATTTAAGTACCTGAAGTGAATTCCACTAGGCCTAGCAATTTTGAAAAGAAAAGAAAACAACCCAAAAACAAAAGACCAAACTAAAGTGCCCTGTAGGTTTTCTTCCCATTAAGTAACTCAGATTATTATTCCTCATCTCTGATAGCTCTTGATCCCATCTGGCATTTTCCTGAAGATCAAAGCAATGGAAGATGCTAAGCACTTCAGCCTTTTAGCTTCCTCTGTTGTTTTTGTTGTTGTTGTTGTTTTGTTTGGTTTTTTTGGGGGGGGAGATGTTTGTTTGGGTTTTTTTTTTTTGTTGTTTTTTTGTTTGGTTTTTTTTTGTTTTGTTTTTTTCTGCTGCTAATGCACTTTTGGATTTATCTTGCTCCTTTTCATATTTGTTTCAAGTAAAATTTCATACAATGACTTTTCTGATTTTAGTCATTCTAAGTAGCCAGACTTTATTTCCACTTCTGTTATACCCCCTGCCTCTCTCTGAGGTCCTCACAGTTTACAAAACTGTTTTCCTAGTACTTTTCCTACCCATCTTACATATTGGAATATTCTATAGTTTTGCTTTTATTATCTTCTTAGGAGTCAACATTTCTGAACTCTTTTTCCCTGTTTCCCATGAGAACTTGTTTTTTAGTTCTTTGAGTTTCTCTTTGAAGTCCAATATCTTGTCTTTGCTTTTTCCCACTTGTGGAGAATCTTTAACTCTCATTTCCTCATTTCACTCCTATTTTTACCTTCTAGTCTGACATTTTCAAATAACTTCCCCACTGGCTATGCTCAGATTCAGACCCACTTCCCTTCTGGTTGTTTTCACAATTTTCTGCTTGAAAAAATCATCAAACTTCCTCCTCAGGAAGTTTCTGGGGAGGCTGCTGTACTCTGTTCCTTTCCCAAGAGATGCTTGGAGCTTTCAAGTTTCCTATTACTGTGAAGCTCTGTACCTTGGGGGCTTTCTCCTAATTTCTCACAAAAGTGTCTTTTGCTTGATCCTTCTGGTTTGATGGCTGACATTTTCCAGGATAACACCTTTGCTCTTTTTCCTCATTATTATCAAGATGCTTTTAGATAGACCTATATCTTTTTACATTCTGCCATTCTGCAGCACCTCTTCCATCCTTTTCCCTGGCTGAATAATATGTTAAACATTGCAGCTGTGGGAATATTCCCACCAGGTCCTATTATAGCTGACTCATAATTCTGATCTTGTTTAAGGACTTCCAGATCTACTAGATAGCTTCTCATGCTTTTTGCATTAATATACAGGAAAGTGAGATGTTCAGAAATGCAGTCTGTTCTTTTGCTTTTTGTTCTTCCTACAGTGCTGTTCTCCTCTGTTCTGTTACCCTTGTCTGCATCCAAGTCAGCATTGCTTGCACTCAATTTTTTCACTTGTCCCCAGCTATCAAACTTTTGTCTCAAGATGCTGTTTTTATTTTTTTTTTTTTTTTTTGGTGAGACATATTCCTCTTCTTGTCAGAAATTCTTCTGAGACCCTCTTGCCAAAGTTAGCTGTGCATGGAATTATTCTGAGGCTGTGTCTGCCTATGTAGCTATCAAAAAAAGAAAGAAAATGTCATTAACTTTTCAGTATAAAATGGAGGTTTTAGCAGTGATGCTGCAAGTATATTTATGTATTGCATCAGTTCCCACTGCTGCTTAAAGTTCCTCTTGTATTATTTCAAGTATTTCCTGGGAATGTTCTAGTATCTTGGAATGAAGGTCTGGTCTGATTGCATATCTGCAAGAGAGAGATAACTGCTAATAACTGTTCTTTGGAGTATATATCATCACAACAGATCACTCATTCACCTGCCCACAGAGCTGTTTTCCCTAGGCTTATTTTGCTATAACATATAATGATTTTATTCTCTCTATCCATCTTCTTCTCTCCACAGCACTTCAAACTCCCACCTTGTGTCTGAAGTTTTTCCATGACAACTTGATATCTGCTATGCTGGTATCATTTCATACCTACCAGGACAGTTGAATGCTTTTTTTTTCTGCAATTTGGGTTCATGTAAAGTCATGGGGAAGTGTCCGCTTTGTTTTGTAGTATGACATACAATTTTTCTCTGTATTTCTTTACCCTTTTCTATTCTTTTTCATGGTCTTGTTTTCTGATTCTAGCATGAGTGATTCTTATTATACTTTGACATGATAAATGTATTCTCAAATCTCTAGTAGTATTGTATGAAGTGCTGTTGGCTCAGAACACTTGCTAACTTCTTTGAGGGTATTTGTGTTTTATTATTACAATAGTATGCATCTATATGGCCTAAATCTCTTTTGGTCGTCTACAAAAGAAAAATAATCTATTTAGCTTTTATAATTATTACAGTTTAAAAATGATTGTGTTTCATTTGTTTGTTTTATTTTAAACCAAACAGCTCTTTCTAAAACTGAGAGTAGCTTCAGGGAATATAACACTGGGGAAAGATAGTTAAAAAATCACTTAACACTTTGCTGTAGGTGCATTATACTGACCTATAGTAAGAGCAATTTTGCTAAAAGGGAAAAAAGTCTTGCTGTTACCCCGATGTATGTTGGGGTTTTTTGGTTGTTTTTTTTTCTTTTTCATTTTATGTAGAAGAGTATGTGAATAATCTTTTAAACCAAGCACTGATATCTGCATGTGCTTTACTTGGGTTTTTTTTTAATCAACAAACTGCCAGCCTATGATATTGTTGTAAGTACACAGCTCAAGTGCCAAGAAATTACAGGACACTTTAAGTCCTGGGTTTGGGTGGGTTAGTGAATTAATAGAAATTCATCTAAGATGTATGCCTCATGCTTATTTTGGCTTTTGGAAGTGCATCTGGGAATGTGTTATTCCACTTAGCTTGTTGAAAAAAAAGGAAGGGGGAGAAAAAATAAAAGAAGTTTCTAAATGGCAGTTTGTGTAGTTTAGGCTTTATTAATCCAAGTAGACTAGTACTTGATATACAATGATAAAATATATATAATAGATACAGAAACAAAACCCAGTGAATAAAGAAAACAGGAGAGATTTAGTCTATGCTCTTAATTTCCATGAACTCACTGAAGCTGCTCTTCTTTTAATCCGACATCAACAGCTCAGTTTACCGTTTCAGCAGGAGCTCTGAGAGTCAAGGTCTGTTTCAGGTCCTCTGACTTGCTTTTGAAAGGCAGAAGCCAATTGGCATGACTGAGTTTGGTTCATTGACTGCAGCATGATGGACAACCTTCATATTCATGAGGAAGTTGTGCATGTGAAACCCTCCCATATCCATGCTTTTCTTTTCTTATAGTTTCTTCCTTCTTTTTCTCTTTCTTTTTCTTCTTTCTATCCCAGAGCAGGGGAATAGCAGGACTTAGCAGAGTAACCCTCACCCAGTCTTTTTTAACATGAGAAAAGGAAGCTGGAGGGAATGTTGCTGTTAACCCCATTCAGTGCTGACCATCTAAGCAGCAGGCTTCAAAGAAAGAGACTGCTGGCAGTCCTTGAGTTAACAGGCCTTTGGACAAAACTCCACCTCTCAGCTGACTAACAGTAAGGTGTCATGCTTTCATGGCAAGGCTGGTGAAATTCTGTGCTAGGTCTTTTCAGATACTTGATCAGCAGGGCAGAATGTTACTAGCAGCATTTGAAAGGCCAGGTTGATGCCATGACCTTCAGTAACTCTTATACCTGCGGAAGAAACTGTCGATTGAAAAATAGAGGACAACTAAAAACACCATTTCATGGTGCTCTTCCTTCAGGTTCCAAGAAAAAGTTATTTTTTCTGAGGAAAAAATAACTTTTTTGAGGAAAAAGGAATTCCTAAGAAAGGAATTGATTTCTGAGTGGAATATAAAGGTGATGTGAATGTGATGCTGTATTGACAGGCACATGTATGCAGATGCTGTGGATAAGCAGCAGAAAGGGAAAAAGTTGCAGCCACATTTCCCATTTAGAGAAGAAATACAAAATTCTCTTAAAACCCTGTTTTGTATAATCACAATGCATGGTTGAACAGATGCATTTTCTTCCTCACTTTCCTGACTTCTGAGACATCAGGTATTATCAGTTGTTAGATGCAAGATGCTGGATTAGGAACGACACTGCTTGTGCTCCCAGGAGATTGCTCTGCTGGGGGTACCACTGTTTGCATTCAAAGAAGGATTTGAACTGAACTGATAAAGAAAGAAAACTGGCATAAAGCATACAGTAACTCATTCTGTTAAGGATTTGGCATAGCATTCAAGGGAAAGCAATTATGATTTATGTCAATACAGCACAGATAATTTCCTATTGATTGACTGCCAGATCCTTCATAAATTAATGAGTTAGGCCTGATGCCAGCTGTTCTTGGGCAACATCAGACCAGTGTTTCTATTTCACATGCCCTTGACAGGCTTCTCTCAAAAATTTGTAAGTAAAGTGAGTTTATAAATTATCTTCAAATATGCAATCTCAAGCAAACATAAGCAGTGATTCCCTTTAGTGTTAATGTCTTGTTTGGTTGGATTTGGTTTGGTTTTTTTTTTTTTTTTTTAATACATGCTCTTATTTAGGCATTGGGCTACAGGTCTGGCAAAAGAGTTTTGCATTCATTACTTAAAAACAAACTAAGGAGTTGCTCTGCTGAGGATTCCTCTTAGGAGATTACTGCACGCCTTAATTCAAAGTAGTTTTCAGAGAAAAATAATTCATACATTCATGCCTGAGGTTATCTGAAAGTAAATGGTATGTCTTGAGGACAGAAGAGTCACTTGCAAGCTTTCTACTGCTGAAGCCCTGAACAATTCTGGTCTTTGTTGGTTGCTGTGCAGTGCATGTCCATTGTCCAAGAGATGTAGAACTGGATTTTAGTACCCTAAGGATAAGAAGAGGTGATGGTCACTGCTGGACTGCTTGTGGTGTGGAATGGGGAAGGAGCAGGAGGGGGAGCTGCTGACTTTCCCTTTCCAGAGGTGTGAGTTGGGTGAAGGCAGCAACTGCTGCTTCTGGAGGGGATGCACCCGCCCACCATGGGAACAGGTTAGGACAATCTATGCAAAAAAAGTGTTCCCTTAAAGCTGGTCATTCCATAGGTACACCTGGCTTTGACCATGGTACTGGCCATGACAGGGGCTGCACCGTCTGTTCCTCACTTTGCCTATAGTTGTATGGCTCAAGTTATTCATCCTGGCGATCTAGACCACCCCCCAGACTTCCAGTCTTTTCTTCTGGGGGCTTAATTCCCCAAAGAAAGTTCTTGATCATGAAGCATGCTGTTGAGCATAAGCAGATAGCTAGTAGGGTAAGCCTCTTCAGCATTGCTCATACACTTTGCATGCTGTCATTGTTACTCACTATGAATAGCTGGTGAACAGAACCCTTGATAGGCTTTGTTTGTGCTAATACTTGGATAATTCTGTTTTTTCAGTGCCAAACAATGCTCCAAAGCCAGAAAAACATGAGCAAGTTAGAAAGAAATAAAAAATGCCTAATGAAGAAGGATGATCCCCTTGCGCACTGCCTTTTGACTTTTTTCCAGAATTAAGAAACTGCAGGAGAACCCAAACAGGGAAAATAAACTTCTTGCCCAGCAAATGTCTTTCTTCACAAGGGATTCAGATTTGATTACAAGCATATGCACATAGAATCATAGAATTATAGAATAGTTAGGGTTGGAAAGGATGGATTTCATCAGGTCCCATGGACTTGTGTACATTCAGGTTTTTAAGATGGTCTCGAACCAGATTCTCTCCTACAGTGGGCCCAAGATCTTCATTCTCAGCCCCTGCATCTGCATTCCAAGACTTAGGTGGTGCAGTCAGAACCTTTGCTAGTGAAGACCGAGACAAAGAAGTCATTCAAAACCTCAGCCTTCTCCAAATCCTGTGTAGCCAGTTCTCCTGATAGCTTCCGGAGGGGGCCTATGTTGTCCTTAGTCTGTCTTTTACTTGCTACATACCTATACCAATACATATACCCTTCCTGTTATCCTTAACGTCCCTAGCCAAGTTGAATTCTAACTGGGCCTTAGCTTTCCTAACCTGGTCCCTAGCTTCCCAGACAACATCCCTGTACTCTTCCCAGGCAGCCTGTCCTTGCTTCCACCTTTTATAAGCCTCTTTTTTCCTTCAGATTTTCCTCAGCAGCTCCTTATCCATCCAAGGAGGTCTCCTGGCCCTCCTGTTGCAGTTCCTTTTAGTTGGGATGCAGCACTCCTGAGCTTGTAGTAGGTGATCCTTGAATATCAACCAACAGTCTTGGGTCCCACTGCCCTCTAGAGCTATATCCCATGGAACATTACTAAGCAGGTTCTGAAGAGGTCAAAGTCTGCTCTTTTGAAGTCCAGGGCAGTGAGCTTGCTGCACACTCTCCTCACTGTCCTGAGGATCTCAGATTCAACCACTTCATGATTGCTGCATCCAAGGCTGCCCTGGAGCGTCACATTTCTAACCAGCTCTTCCCTGTTGGTGAGCACAAGGTCAAGCATGGCACCTCTCCTTCTCGGCTCCTCTATTACTTGCAGAAGGAAGTTGTCTTCTACACAATTGAGGAAGCTCCTGGATCGCTTGTGCCAGGCTGTACTGTCATTCCAACAGATATCAGGGTGGTTGAAGTCCCCCATGAGAACAAGGGCCTGTGAGCGTGAGGCTGTTCCTTTCTGTCTATAGAGTGCTTCATTCACAGAGTCCTCTTGATCAGTCGGTCTGTAACAGATCCCCACAGTAATGTCTCCCATTGCTGTTCTCCCTTTAACCCTGACCCACACACTCTCTGTTGACTGCTCACCTTTCCCCAGACAGAGTTCCATACTCTCCAGCCTATCTCTAACATAAAGAGCAACTCCCCCTCCCCACCTGTCATGCCTGTCTTTTCTAAAGAGCCTGTATCCTTCCATTCCAATACTCCGATCATAGGGACCATCCCACCATGTTTCTGCAATGCTTATTATATCATAATATACTCACACACTAATGCTTGCGCAGGAATACACACACAAACACATGCACAAGTATTCCACCTGAGGAAGGAGGCAGTTTCCAATGAAATTCTTTCTCAAAATCCACTAGTGAGACTCAAAAGGCAAGTGCTGCTTACAGAGACCTGCAAAGAGCCCCTTTGCTTTTTGCTGACAAGATGAAGATGATCCCCGAGCACTGGGCTGTGCCAGGTCAAATCACTGCCCAGGTCTCTGCATAGGCATTGCAACAAGCAGGAAGGAATGAGCAGACATGTTTTCAGTTTAGGCCCACTGGAAAAGCACATTAGCATGCTGAACATGGTCTTGTTGTGGAAGGCGTGCTTAGGGAGTCTGCCCTTTTCTGGTCAAGGAAGCTGGGCTCTCAAGCTTGGCATCATTAGATTCTCCCCCATCATATTGGACGGGTCATTACAGCTTTCTCTTGTAAACCTGTTTAGGGCTCATTTAAAACTTCTCAGAAACAACTATCCATCTTTATATGTACCATCACAAAATGGGATCAAACAAACGTGTCAAAAGAGTAACTGCATATTGTTCTGTTATACTCCACAACCTCTTGAGTGCTATTGAAAAGGCACATAGCAGATGCTTGCTTTTGCATCATTGGCAGAGAATGTGCTGAATGTGAAGGCTTTCCAGATGTGTTGGGACTTTATGACAGAATAGAGGTGGCAGTTGTCTACTTACACCATGTCTGCTTTAAAAAAGCGCAAAAAAGCCAAGAATGCAAAAGTCCCCCAGACTGTGCCATCAGAATATTCTGTAAGCTTGTCCTCAGTTTTCTCCTTGTATAGGTACATATTCATAGGATTTTATGTGAGACTTCTGCTTCATCATGGCCTGGGAAAAAAGGTTAGAAGGGGAGCTTTACCCAGCAGCAGAAAGACTCAAACACTTTTCAATTTATCCTTTGCTTGATCAAAAACTTTTGTTTAAAACAGCAGTTACTGCTCATGGAAAAGCTTCCCATCACATAAAGTTTGGGAAACAGATATCCTGAAATAATTGTTACACTTCAGAGTAGGTATTTTCCTGCTCCCTAGCTACACAAACAGCTAATGGGTAACTGGGATGCAGGCTAAGTGCTAAAATCTGGTACCATTACGTTGAATGGCATTCTATAAAATAACATCTATCTTTGTGTAATACAGGCTTAATTCCTAGCATGCTGCCAGTCTATAACAAAAACAGAGTACTGTAAGCACTGAACATATTAAAAAAAAAAAAAGCAAGGAATGAAGTAAAACATAATTTGCTTTTCTGGTAGAATTCAGGTAGGAAAAAGGTAGGCTTATTATCTTCCTGTATTTTATAATGCATTTTTATTTTGTAAAGTGCATTTATACATCTGTATTTCTATTTCTTTACAGTTCTTAGTAGGTCTACAGCATATATATATGTTTTTGTATAAATACACCCATATATATGAATGCAAATGTGTGTATATATACATTTAATGGAGTTAGAACAGAGAATTTAATACTAGTGCAACCTGAATTAAAGTCAGTGCAATGATTCTCACTGGTTTAAAGCTAGAATCAAGATGAGCTTGGAACTGTCTCTAAAATCTGCTAATTTTCCTTTGTAATTTCTGCCCAGACAACAATACTAGCCTTGTTTAATTCTTTTTTTTTTTTTTTTTGCTACACTCCCTCTAAGAGTTACTTAAAGCTTTTTGATATTAAATGGTCTATATATAAAGTACAAATAATATCTTGTGAGTATCATATTATGGTGTATTTGTGTTTACAGATGATGCACAAACTTTGCAGTTGAACTGATCTCAGTCAGAGAAACCCAGCCTCTGCTGTGCAAAATACCAGCTTCAGCAAACCACTGTGTGAGACAATATATTCAGAGATGGGGGTTTTTAGGTCTCAGCAACTGAAACTACAGAGCTGATACCCCCGTGGTGGAATTTCATCTAATTTTAGATGCCTGACTGCCAGAATATTTTCAATGTTGAAGTTTAGCCTCGGGTTTTTATTTTTTTCCTGATTTCAGTTGACATAAGATAGTTTCCTAAGAATACCAGTATGTGTCTATACTAATAGTTATCATTTATTCTCCCACTGGCTGTGCAGAAGGACAGAAATAATGTCTGAATACATTCCCACATGATGTATCTTTATTTTTCAAAGATGTGGCTCAATAATTAGTACAGCATCATCTTATCAACTAGTAGAATATTATCTAATAATGTGATCAGCTGTGACATGTCCATGTTGCATTTGAGTAGATCTATCATTGCAATTGCATCTGCATTCACATTTACCAAGAAGTCATATCTTTTTAGTATGCATAACAGAAAGAAATATTGCTATGCATTCAATGGTAAGGAGTAGAAAATGTTTTGGCACTGCATGAGATTACTGTTGGGAAAAGTTCATTATACAAGGCCATTATATTAGTTCTGGCATCATAAACAAGTTGTAAAAAAAACCCTTAACATATTAAAAAGAAACAAACAAAAAAAGAATGTCTGGAAAAATTATGAGAATAAAGACATGCTGTCATGACATTTCTGTATTTTATGCAGGAAAACTATAATTTCTTAAGAGAAACAAGTTTAAAGGGAGATTTTTTCCCCCCACAGGTGTTTTTTAGAAAAGTCTCATTTTTTCCTAGTAAGGGTGCTGAAACTTCTTATTAAGTACAGTTTTATACAGAATATTTGACAGCCTCTGCATATATATATATATATATATATGCTAGGGAAGGAAAATGTAATTTGTCAGGTAACACGATCTACTAGTGGAAAATGTTTTGTGAAAATGTGTTCATTAGGTAGCAGCATCCCAGGCTCGGTGACACAAGTGTGCTCCTTCTATGTCCTCATACATACATGTTACATAGCAGTCATTAATCTGGTGATCAAGTAGTATTTTTCTCCATGGGTTTCCTACTCTTCAAGGCTCAGCTGTTTTTCTAAAGGACACACTAAAATGAGGGCAAGGTGGTTTAGATTAGATATAACGATGAAGTTCTTTACTGTAAGGGTGGTGAGGCACTGGAATGGGTTGCCCAGGGAGGTTGTGAATGCTCCATCCCTGGCAGTGTTCAAGGCCAGGTTGGACAGAGGCTTGGGTGACATGGTTTAGTGTGAGGTCTCCCTGCCCATGGAAAGGGGGTTGGAACTAGGTGATTGTAAGGTCCTTTCTAACCCTAAATATTCTATGAGTCTATTCTATGATTCTAAGTCGCATGTCCCTGTCTGCATTTGCACCATGCATGCAGCAGCTCCCCCTGCATTCTCCTGCTGGCAGCCCCCCCTCCCTGCCTGCTTGCATGGTCCCACATTACAGCACTGGTGGGTGACCCTGGCTCCAGCTGCAGCTGTCAGCATCTGGTATTCCAAACCAGCTCCAGACCCAGACCCTCTCCCCACCCTGCAGGACGGGGACCAAGGGACTCAATGGGAGGAAGGGATGGAAGCGGGTAAAAGGCTTGGTTTGGGCAACAGTATCTAACAGGATGCCAGGTGCAGGCTGCTCCCTGCAGTGACCTGAGCCTGGGCACACTGTGTTTCTGTGATTCCAGGACTGATTCCTTGCACGTGGCCGTGTTTCCCCCAGCTTGAGGAACAGCCCGAGAAGCTTTCATCCGCGCTGGCACAGGCTGTGCCCGATGACAGCACCAGAGCAGGTGCCCTACAGCCACCGAGGGGTTGGAGTGAGCGTCCGGGCCTTTGGTCCCTTGCCCGCACCCACCCCTGCCCACAGGTGCAGAGAGCCTGAAAGAGCCACTCTGCCAGGGCAGGGAGCCCACGTGAGGACAGTTGGGGTGCCCCAGCACCCAGCGCCAGCCCTTATGGCCAGCTCTGGGAGCTCAGAGCAATTGGAAAGCACTTGTCTGCCAAAGCCATGTGTGATTGCAGTAAATACAAGGAGAGACTGGGTCAGAAGAACGTCAAGAGATGTATTTACAAAACAACAAAGAATAAAATAAACAACAAAGAACAACTGTTCTTCTCAAACATACAACTCTTCTACCTAAAACTACAAGTATTCTACCTAAAAGTACAACTCTTGTTCTTAAAGCTACACCTATTCTATCAAAACCTACAAATCTTATGGAAAAATGAACAACCTTCTTAAAAAACAACAATCTTCTAAGAAAACAGGAACTCTTCTAAAAAAAACTTCAAACACTGTGAAAACTCCCATCTCCAGCAGCCCTGAAAACAAGCAGCACAAGGTCGTTTCAGTGAGGCTACTGATGGTCATTGTGTTTGCCACATGTTCAGGAGAGCGGGCCTCTGCCACAGGGCTCAGCCCAGGCTGGGGCTGGGAGCCGGTCTATGCGATCAGACTCGGCTTGCATGTCCCAGAGGCAGCGCAGGGCAGCGCGGTAGTGGCGCTTGTGCCCCCAGGATGAGGCCACCAGGCACTGTGTCCCTGCAGCGGGGCCGTCACACACAGCCCCAGCCCCAGTGTGGCAGCAGGCAACCCACACTCACTGCCAGCAGTGGATAGGGAGCACGTGCTGCCTTACCACTCATCAGTCCATATCCATTGCCTCATCCTTCACCTCCGTGTCCACCTCCATCAGTTCCACCTGCAGCTCCACTTGGGTCCTGCTGGCGGCCTCTTCCTCCAGCTCCGGCATGTGTTGGAATAGCCTAAGGCAAAAGCCAAGTAAAAGAGTGCATTGGTGCCGCCCAGACCAGTGGAGTGCAGCTGTGGGACAGGAGTCTTGGCACCCTGCTCTCCTCTCGCTCCCTGGGCAGAGCTGTGGGGTGCTGGGGCACATCCTCAGCAGGAGCGGAGCTGGTGGGAGGCCAGGGGCTCCTTGTCCAGCAGCACCCACCAGCTCTGACAGGCTGGCGTGTGCAGCTGGTGTACCCTTCGCCTGCTTCGCTTCAGCACCTTGCAGGGCGGTAATGGCTTCAGGACCTGCCGGAGCAGAGAGGGGTGAGTGGCCGTGCTCCCTGCCTGCGGGGCCAGGGCACAGACCTGGCCCCGCACCTGCCTCGGCACCCACTGGCTCCTTACTCTGCGAAGGCAGCCCTTTGCATCCTCGCCTCTGCAACGGCTGAGCTCAGCCACCAGCAGGACAAGGATGGACTTCTTTGGGGGCTGCATTTGCAGGCTCATAGTGCCTGTGGGGCAGGGAACAAGGCAGTAGGGATAGAAACAACCAGAAAGGGCTGGGAGCAGGGCAGAAGGGCAGAGCAGAAACAGGGCAGAAGGGATGGAACACACAGTTGGGAGCAGAGGAAAAGTGTGGGTTCAGGAGTGAAGGTCTGTGTTGGTGTCTGGGCACAGGCAGCTGCCGCTGTAATGCAGGCTGTGACATCACCCCAGAGTTTCAGAACTGCTGCGAGCAGGGGATGGGGACGAGCCTTGAAGGGGTTGCAGCTTCATGGGGGACATTGGGCAATCATTACATGACCCCCTGGGGTGACAGAGACACACTTTGGTGCTTAAATAATAAAATGGGTAAAGGCTGCACTGGCCAACCCAAAGGGCCCAGGATCATCTCCTTTGCTCCATCCCTGTCCCGCAAGCAGTCAGTGAGCAACCTGAGCAGTGCTCATGTGCTGCACTTGGGATGTGTCCATGGGGTTTGAATTCAGCCCTGCCCAGTCACGTTCTCCAGCCGTGCTCATCAAGGTTGAGCCCATGCGAAAACCTGTTCCCCATGCGCAGCGAAGGCTGCGAGGGCAGCACCAGATGTGGTGCCAGCAGTGTGTGTCAAGGGCTGCCTGCTTCAGGAGGGGTCTGCAACAGCTCTGGACCTTGAACTCGCTCCAGGGCAGCCTTGGTTGCAGCAATCATGAGATGGATTAATTTGAGATCCTCAGGATGGTGAGAAGAGCGTGCAGCAAGCTCACTGCCCTGGACTTCAAGACAGCAGACTTTGGCCTCTTCAGAACCTGCTTAGTAATGTTCAATAGGATATAGTCCTAGAGGGCAGAGGAGCCCAAGACTCCTACTTGATATCGGAAGACCACCTACTCCAAGCTCGAGAGTTGCATCCCAACTAAAAGGAACTGCAGCAGGAGGGCCAGGAGACCTCCTCGGATGGATAAGGAGCTGCTGAGGGAAATTTGAAGGAAAAAAAGAGGCTTCTAAAAGGTGGAAGCAAGGACAGGTGGCCTGGGAAGAATACAGGGATGTTGTCTGGGAAGCTAGGGACCAGGTTAGGAAAGCTAAGGCCCAGTTAGAATTAAACTTGGCTAGGGATATTAAGGATAACAGGAAGGGTATAGGTATAGGTATGTAGCAAGTAAAAGACAGACTAAGGACAACATAGGCCCCCTCCGGAAGCTATCAGGAGAACTGGCTACACAGGATTTGGAGAAGGCTGAGGTTCTGAATGACTCCTTTACCTCGGTCTTCACTAGCAAAGGATCTGACTGCACCACCCAAGTCTTGGAATGCAGATGCAGGGACTCGGAGAATGAAGACCTTGGACTCACTGTAGGAGAGGAACTGGTTCGAGACCATCTTAAAAATATGAACATTCACAAGTCCCTGGGACCTGACGAAATCCAACTGAGGGTCCTGAAGGAGCTGGCAAATGGAGTTGCTAAGCCACTGTCCATCATATTTGAAAAATTGTGGCAGTCAGGTGAAGTTCCAGATGACTGGAAAATGGGAAATATAACCCCCATTTTCATGAAGGGGAAAATGGATGACACAGGGAACTACAAACCAGAGAGTCTCACATCTGTGCCTGGTAAAATCTTGGAGCAGATTCTCCTGGAAGGCATGTTAAAGCACATGAAGACCAACAAGGTGTCTGGTGACAGCCAGCATGGCTTCACTAAGGGGAAATCCTGCCTGACCAATTTAGTGGCCTTCTATGATGGGGCTATGGAACCGATGGACAGCAGTAGAGCAGTTGACATAATCTATGTGGACTTGTGCAAAATGTTCGACACTGTCCCACACAACATACTTCTCTCTAAATTGGAGGGACATCATTTTGATAGGTGGACCAATTGGTGGACCACTCGGTGGGTGGCCGCATGCAAAGAGTTGTGGTCAATGGATGAATGTTCAGCTGGAGACCAGTAACGAGTGATGTCCCTCAGGGATCTGTGTTGGGACCGGTCTTGTTCAACATCTTTGTCGCTGACATGGACAGCGGGATTGAGTGTGCCCTCAGCAAGTTTGCCGATGACACCAAGCTGTCTGGTTCGGTTGATATGCTGGAGGGAAGGAATGCCATCCAGAGGGACCTCAACACGCTTGTGAGGTGGGCTGATGCCAGCCTTATGAAGTTTAACCATGCCAAGCGCAAGGCCCTACACCTGGGTCGGAGCAATCCCCGGCACAGCTACAGGTTGGGCAGAGAAGAGATTCAGAGCAGCCCTGCAGAGAAGGACTTGGGGGTGTTGTTTGATGAGAAAATGAACATGAGCTGGCTTTAGTGTGTACTTCCAGCCCAGAAAGCCAACCATATCCTGGGCTGCATCAAAAGCAGCATGAGCAGCAGGTCGAAGGAGGTGATCCTGCCCCTCTACTCTGCTCTCGGGATACTTCACTTGGAGTACTGCGTACAGTTATGGTATTCTCAACATAAGAAGGACAGGAAACTGGTGGAACAAGTCCAGAGGAGACCCATGAGGATGATCAGGGGACTGGAGCACCTCCCATATGAAGATAGGCTGAGAAAGTTGGGGATGTTCAGCCTGGAGAAGGCTGCATGGAGACCTGATAGCAGCCTTCCGGTATCTGAAGGGGGCTATAAGTTTGCTGGGGATGGACTCTTCTTTAGGGACTGTAGTGACAGAACAAGGGGTAATGGGTTAAAACTTAAACAGGGGAAGTTTAGATTGGATGTAAGGAAGAAGTTCTTTACTGTGAGGGTGATGAGGCACTGGAATGGGTTGTCCAGGGAGGTTGTGAAAGGCAATGTTCAAGGCCAGGTTGAACAGAGCCTTGGGTGTCATGGTTTAGTGTGAGGTGTCCTGCCTATGGCAGGGGGGTTAGAACTGGATGATCTTAAGGTCCTTTCCAGCCCTAACTCTTCTATGATTAAGCATCACCCTCTTGGGGGAGGCAGGACTTTCTGCTGCTCTCCCACATGCACTGTTATGTGTCATCTTTGTTCATGCATTTCCTTTTATTTTTGTAACAAGCTCTTACCCCTCTCACTTTTGTTCTCTGACATCAATGTACCTGGCAATTTAGCAGCAGTGAAGTTGTAGCGCTCAGTTGGTCATCTCAGGTATGAAGTTATGAAGGCAGCAAGGGAAAGCTCTTTTGCACCTAGATTTCCAGACTGTTCCTTTAACACATAAACTGGTGCAGGTGACGTTTTTGTTATGCAGACGTGTACATGGCTCAGGCGTTAAATGGTTCTCCCTGAAGAAAACTTTACTAGTGCTTGGTTTATGAAAAAGAACATATAGACAGGGCAGTGAATGACAGTGTCAGCATTCCATCCCAAGCACTGTGGGTTCTATCAAGTTGTGATATTTCTGAGTCCTCAGAGTTTTTTAAATCTTTGCTTATGATGGTTACTTTACAGAACTGTCTCATCTTGCTGCACAGACCACTGCAGGAGAGCAAAGGGAAAGATTCTCCATCAGGTCACGTTCATCCACACACCCCAAATTGCTCTTTTGAAAAAGAATTCAACAGTATTAAGTCCTTTGGTCATTTATAATGTGATTTTACTTTCTCTTTTGACTTGGAAAATCCTGTTAATTTCATGTTTGAAGATTGTAAAAATGATATTTTATAATTTATTTCTCAAGTTTCTGCTGCATATTGCTATTTTTATTCCATTTGTTACAAAGAAAAATCCTTTTATTGGAAGCAGCATACTCTGCTTTTCATATTCCTTAACTAAAAAAACCTGAAGTAATCTGGATTTATACCCAGAAACTGCTTAAATCCTAATGCTTGAGCCTGGAGAAAGGATAGAGATAAATTTGGAAAATCCAAGCTGGACCATTGTGTAGACTCAGCTACTTTGAACATTGCTGGCATTTCAGATTTTAGAAAAAAAAAAAACAACCCCAAAAAAACCAGTTTCATAAGTGACAAGGAAACAAACAACAAATTCAACAATACTTCAGAAGAGGAGTGCCTGGTTTCTAGATGCAGTGTTTAGGCAGGCCTCAAAGAACAATTTATCTGCAGCATACAAACAGATGTTTGTATGGCTCCAGTTAATACTGAGAATACCCCAGGTAACTAAGTGTCTTTAAGATGGAGGCAGAATATCATAAATATGAAGGTATTTCTCACAGTGGTGGGGAAAGTTCAGCATAAGATCCCTGGAGAGCCCTAGAGCACAGACATGAGGATGGAGAGGAGGAGGAGAAGGAGGTAGAAGAGGAAAGGGAGAAATGCAAGGCAGAGGGTAGGCAGTGAAATACCCATCTGTATTTTTTGCCTAAGAAAGCATGTCTGTTTCTCTATAACACAGAGAGTAGGGAAGCAGAGTTTTCTACCTTAATGTGTTATGGAAGATGCACTGGAGTTTGAAGACACACAGGAGAACCAGAAAGGAAATAAAAGTGTTTTTGATTACTCAGAAGTTCAATATAAGAGCTAAATTACTCTAAGGCTTGGAGACAAATAAAGGACTGAGAGCTCAGAGGTTGTGTCGGTAAGCACGGTACAAAGGACCAGGGAGACAGACAGAATTTCAGTGGGGTTTCAGGAACCAGGACCCTCTGCTCCTTGTCTGGGGTATTGGGAAGAGCCAGCATTTCTCATATCATGAGATTTGAAGCTCCAGCATTAGCAGGGTCCTTGGTGTTGGCTGACAATCCAGGATTGCACCCAGATGTCTACCGTGGTTTGCTTTTGTGCTTCAGTGGTGGGTTTAGAACCCTGAAAGACAGAGTAATATGATATGGCTTTATTTGTTAGGTTTTATATGCAATCTTTGGGAAAAGATGATAGAGCTATTTTTTCCAGTCATTTATGCTGGATGGAGGAAAATGTTTACTTAAAGCATATTTGTGTTTTACTTTCTACTTTAGAAATGCCAGAAATGTCAAACATGATCTTCCTTGTTTAAAGAGTGGGAGGGTGGACTCAACTGTGACAAGTGCAGCACTGAGAGCTTTTTAAACTACATTGAAAGAAACATATATAAAAACTCACATAGTTTCCCTAAAAAAAAAAAAATAAATAAATATCCAGGGCATTCTGAAAAATGCAATCAAATTTTATTTCTTCAATTCTGCTCTCATACACCATCACTACTGATTTTTAGGCAGAAATGAAGATTTTTGTGATAGACTGAGAATGAATTTTGAAGAGGAAGAATAAGACACTATTTTTGGTAACTATAAAGCAGCACAAGGTTCATATTTCCCCTCCTTTGTAGTTAACCTTGAAATGAAATTCCAGAACTTCTGCCTTACATACAGAGTTGTCCAGATTTGTCAGTCGTATTTCGAGATTTCTTCTTGTATCTTATTTTAGATAATACTTTCGTTTTACTTGAGTTTTGAGAACAGTCTCCCTTCTTTTTAAAGCAGACAGTTTGCTGTCTGCAAGGCTGGATTTACTTTCTTGGTCATAATATTTCAACCTAATTTTGCTTGGCAGATAATTTGCCTTCATGGTGCCAAATCTCTCTTCTGATTGGCTGGTTTTTAAAACCGTTGCTTTGATTTTAACTAATATGTTTTCAGGCATTCTCAGATTCTTTATTTTTAAAATCAATCCATAGCTGCAAGCTGAGAAACTCAAAGGTTACCAGATTTCCCCAGCCATAACTCCTTGGAAATTAATTAGATGGAATTAACGTCCATCATTAATCGGCTTGCTGCAAATTCACCCTTTAACTATATTTAGTGGACTATAAACAGCCCCTGTTTTACCAATTAAACAATAAGTGTGCTTAACTGACATGAAACCTTGCCATCAGGATGCTGCAATAGCACAGTCTTCCTGCTTGGAAAGAGTACTTCCCTTTTTCTCTTTGTCTAGAATGTAGCTTGAGTGGATGTTTACCTACACTGCAACAGTAGGCAAAGCAACCACTAGAATTTGATGCACACAGGAAAAGCAGAAGATACAGAAAAAACAGGGCTCATAGGCCTGCATTTAACAAAGAACACCCTGGCTCTGCTGGTACAGGACCAAAGTTGCTAAGATAAAGAATGCACCAGCTGTCATCTGATCTTTGCATGTTTTGGGTGACAATCAGAACTTTTCTGGGGTGACCAGCTAAGCTGAGCACCCAAGTGCAAAAGGTGAAGTTGATCGTGACTGGCAAAGCCCTGCAGCTCGGTCTCCTTCATGTCTTTTCCAGAGAAAGCCTAGAGTACAATCTCATGTCTACAGAGAAAACCCAGGCTTTCTGCCTCTTTTTCCTTCCTTCTCCCAGATGCTGTCCTTTTCCTGCAGCAGCAACCTTTGCTCCCCACAGACAGAGCTTTGCTGGTCCTTCCAGCAGAAGACTCAGAAGTTTCATGGTGGCCTTGTTGCATTTTGGCAATGGTCATGTTAGAAAAGCTAAAGGGCTGATGAATTTTAGAATTAACTACCATTTGCATAGAAAAATAACCTAAATAAATCAAAGGCTGGGTAAATTGGATGATTGAATTGTCACAAAAAATGAGTATATCAGCATCTATGTGGTGATGGCTTTCATGTGCTGGATTTGCAGGGCTGCCTATATCTTCAGGGACAGAAGTGAGCAGAACCTGTAACTCTCTCTGCATGAGAATGATGATTCCAGGTCACCAGTGGTGATCAAAAAGGGCACATTTAGTGGTCTTCTGTTTGCCAGCCTGCTCAGGGCTATGCTGCAGAACTGGCACAGCCTATGCCAGGAGCAGCTGGTGGATGATGCAAACTCCTGCTGGGGTCCTGCACGCTGCCATTATCCAGGGGTCTTACACTGTGGAAGCTTAAACGGGAACACTGCAAATCCTGCAGTGCTTCTTCAAGGCTGGATAAACCAAGTTTGAAGTCTCCTTTATGTTGACAAAGCAGTGTAAAGTGAACATGCCATGAGCCAGGATCAAGACCAATATTTCATTCCTAGCTAGGAGATGCCTAGGTAACCTCCCATACCTGAGTGCATAAAAATAGTATTTCCTCATCCAGCATGAATTACTTTCCTTCTTCAAATTTCTATGCCAGGAAAACACATGCATGGTCAGGAAGTAATCTTTTATAGAATAAAAAAGGGGGAGGAGGTAGCAAAATAAGCTCCAAGTTTTCCATCCTCTACTCACCACAGCTAAAAAGCTGTCTGTAAAAACCTTCATCTGAATTATCCCAACGTATCTGTTGCGATATTTCAAGACCCTTGCCCATCTTCACAGAGATGAAACACTTCTGCTTGTTATTCAGCTTGGGCAAAAGGGTGAGGAGTAATAGTTTCTGAGGATGTTTGAAGATTAGGCCTCACTACTGGTGATTAATTACCAAAAGATTATGAACTCCTTGCTAGACAGCTTAGCTACTCTAGCCCTTGGTCTCTGTCGTCTTTGGTTGTCACTTTGTCTTTAACCTCTGCAAGGACAAGCTCCAGGAGACTGATTTATACTCTTAAAAGAGATTTATTGTCTTTTGACCTGTCACAGACTTCATCCGATCTGTTACTTACTACTCTAAATGAGCCCAGGCATGGTTCTCTAAGTAAACATGAATGGCACATTCACAGAAACACGGGTCAAAGACTTGCTACCAAAAAAACCCAGTCATATAAAATTGAAAGAGGGAGAAAAAGTGAAAACCTTTCACAACTTCAGAACAGGTTGCAAGAGCAATCATGGAGCCAGCCTACACAGAGGGAAAGGATGCTGGTGTTTCATCTAAGAGAGAGATGCCTGACAAATCCCACGTCACACTGAATGTCACTCCTGTGTTGTGCTTCAATCCCCTTCTTCATCACACCCTGAGATTGCTTTACAGACATTTATGGAGTGAAGCATCAGCTGCATGTGGAAAGGGAGGGCTTGTTATCAGTATTGCCCTGTGGCTCCTTCAAGCTTATCCCCAGGAATGGAGGGGAGTTCTGAGGCAGGTTGCTGGCTGTAGCTGTGCAGCAGTGCCATTAAAAATAAGGTCTCCCAGCGGATAAAGCAAGTGAGCTTGAGCAGAACAAACCCATGGAATCCAAAGTGGCTCACACTCGGCCAAAATCTGGGCTCAGTCCTGAGTTCCAGGGCAGTGACCACAGCCTCTAAGTTACTTGCTGAGAACAGGCTTGAGAAGAAACACTACTAAGAACACAAATTTGTCTACCATGTCTATAATCTCAGTAGAAGAAATTCTACTTCCTTACTACAGCAAGAGTAAGATCCAACATGCATGTGTGTCCCTGTTATGGCTTGCAAATTCAGAATAAGTTGACTTTGCACAGGAGCATTGGGTGTTGGGGCTGGCATATAAAAGGTGGAGGGAGAAACTTATCAGGAATTTACTGAAGTATAAAGTGCTTTATAACATTGTGTAAGATCAGAAAAAAATTAGGAACTTTAATAATGGTTCTTCAAGAGTTAGAAAGACTTTGATACATAAGAGACCTTGAAAACACACAGAACCCATTATATGGATATATAGAATCTAATTTTTCAGCTCTTAGAGTGGGATTAATGGGGTAGATTGGCAGTGAAAACCAGAAACTGTCATTAAAGGAAATATAGGAGTATTACCTTGCTGCCGTGGTACCATTTTACAGACATTTATGTATCCATTGACCTGCACAGGAAAGCAAATCACTTATGGCTGGCCCTCAATGAGACTGATCTTACACTATTAAAATATGAAACTGACATCTCAGGTCTGCTCCCTTGGCTACTGCTGCCTGAATGACATGCTTTCCAGGAGGTATGAAAGGATTTTCTGAGAACCTGAAATATCCATATTGGGGTGACTGTTTAAAAACATCTGATCTCCCTAGAAAACCCAGTTCATAGATACTTAAAAGCTGGACATGGAAAGATAGTTATAATACAAAGGTAAACTGCTACATGTGCTTGACTTTGCATTTGGCTAGTGACAATGAGATCTTCAAATGTATTTCTTTAGACATTCAGAGCCAATTTCCAGTACATTAACCAGAATCACCTGGGCATTGTCTGTAGATTTTGATCTGTTAAGTTCTAAATGCAATTTTTTTTAAATACTAACTAAAAACCCTTGAAATATGAATTTGATTTAAGGAAATCTTGTGCCTTGAAAGAGCAGTAATAATAGATGCTGAGGTTGTCTATTGAGCAGTCTTTGCTTTTGCTGCTGTATTTGTCACAGTCATCTCATGAAATTCTGCTCTATTGTTGCCACTTTCTCAGAACCAAAACTGTGATTTAAAACCTCTTCAAATGCAATGAAATGACACAGTGGTCTTTCTCTAGAGTGTCAGTTTTTCTTCAAAAGATTCCTGTATTATGACCAGTCAAAACATAGTTCTGGTAATTAGTGGTGTGTTTCTGAATGTTACCAGAGGGGAGTTACTCCTCTGCACTAACCTGCTCTTGAGTAGGAATGATTTTGATGCTACTGTTCAGACAGTGAACTGTCAATAAACAGCAAATTATGCATTGTTAGTGGGCAGCTACGAGAGCGAACCAAACTTCTGCAAAATAATGTACTTCTGGCAGATTTTTCAAGCCATTTTTAGATACATAAATTTTCATGCCGTGAAAAATGGTTGTAAGCAGTATGTGCACGTATCACTGGTTATAACCTTTTACATTTGCAGTAATACAATAATTTTTAGGGAGAGAGGCAAAGGTAAGGAAATGGAAAAGTGCTTCTTTTCCATAAATTAACCCCTACATTGATATATTTAGGCAGCATCTGCTATGTGGTGGAGCATGAAGGCTACACAGATGCTTTTAGTGACATTTACTCCTGTCATTCCTGCAAACTGACTTCCATATGTAGAAGGTATAAGTCATATACATTACAGAAGAAGACTTAATGAAAAGAATCCTGGATTATAGACATTGCAGATACTTCTGGGTTTAAAATTTCCCAGGTATTTTTGTTAAAGGCTTTGGCATAATCCTGTCTGGCTTTGTTGTGTGGAGAGTGAATCAAAGGTGCAGACTTGTTAACCTCTCCTGAATTTCACTCCTCCTGGGGATTGATTTCCTAGGGAAGTCCTGAAAGTTTTCCTCTAAGAAACACAATCTCAGAGGAGCTTTTCACAGGGAATGAAAGTTGGAATTCACAGTTTATACAAGCACATTTTAAAGAGGCAATTTATCCTAATGCAAAGTACAGAACCTTAGGTTAAGCATTTTTCCCTTGTTACCACTACCAAATGCATATTGCGCTAAACAAATTATCACGTTAGAAAGGGTATTTGCATTTTGTTAAGAGACAAAAAGAAGACAAAGAACTCACATTTCAACTTATGTGATGCCTTCATCCTTCCCCCAACACACACTAAAAACTGCTTCTACAAAATTTCTCAAGGGCTGTTGATTAGCAGAAAAGCTCTAAGAACTTGCCAACAAAGTTTAAGTTGGCAAGCAGGTATTATTTACTGTGGTGCCGGGAGACACAGGGCATAGCTCCTCCTAGCAGGTCTCGCTTGAGCACCAAAAAATTTGTGATTATATAATTATTGAATACACATATTTATGACATCATATGCATTTTCATAACATTACTTACACATTATATCATATCTCTAGAATTTTTTTCCCACATGTGCACAATAATGTGGTAGTGGTCTTTGGGGTCCCTGGTGGTCATTTCATCATCACCTTCCTCGTCACCATTTTGCCCTTGGCCTGAACTCTAAGTTTGGAAAAGTCCTGTTGTCAAGCCAGTAACTACCAGTCCAGTGAGGGCCAGTCTTGGTGGAACATTTACCCAGATAAATCTTTCTTTCTATTGTTACAAGTTTAACATCCCTTGACTACAGACTAGAACTGAATTTACTTATTTATAATGGATTATATTTCATCCTATACTTCCCTATTTCACTGTTGATTGTACTGGACATATCGTCCATCATTACGCATTGATGGGAAAAGCAAATGTATGTAATACATGTTAAAAAATTCAGGGCAGATGATAAGAATAAGAAAATTATCCAAGAAAAATTGTATGTGCTCTCATAGTGAGATTTCAGCTCCAGAGTTATATCATAGTGATACTATAAAAACTGCAAAGATCTAGGAGGAGCTTACTCCTGTTTTCTAAAATAACAATATGTCAAGGAACCATATATGCCTATGTCATGACTATACAATGACTAAGTCATGACAATCATAGAATAGTTAGGGTTGGAAAGGACATTAAGATCATCAAGTTCCAACCCCCCTGCCATGGGCAGGGACACCTCTCTCTAAACCATATCACCCAAGGCCTCATCCAACCTGGCCTTGAACCTGTCCCCTGCCATGGGCAGGGACACCTCGCTCTAAACCATATCACCCAAGGCCTCCTCCAACCTGGCCTTGAACGCTGCCAGGGATGGAGCATTCACAACCTCCCTGGGCAACCCATTCCAGTGCCTCACCACCCTAACAGGAAAGAATTTCCTCCTTATATCCAATCTAAACTTCCCCTGTTTAAGTTTTATCCCATTACCCCTTGTCCTATCACTACAGTCCCTAATGAAGAGTCCATCCCCAGCATCCCTATAGGCCCCCTTCAGATACTGGAAGGCTGCTATGAGGTCTCCACGCAGCCTTCTCTTATCCAGGCTGAACAGTCCCAACTTTCTCAGCCGATCTTCATATGGGAGGTGTTCCAGTGCCCTGATCATTCTCGTGGCCCTCCTCTGGACTTGTTCCAACAGATCCATGTCCTTTTTATGTTGAGGACACCAGAACTGCACACAATACTCCAAGCGAGGTCTCATGAGAGCAGAATAAAGGGGCAGGATCACCTCCTTTGACCTGCTGGTCACGCTCCTTTTGATGCAGCCCAGGATATGGTTGGCTTTCTGGGCTGCAAGCGCACACTGTTGGTTCATGTTCTTTTCTCATCAACCATCACCCCCAAGTCCTTCTCCACAGGGCTGCTCTGAATCTCTTCTCTGCCCAACCTGTAGCTGTGTCTGAGATTGCTCTGACCCTGGTGTAGGACCTTGCACTTGGCATGGTTAAACTTCATGAGGTTGGCATCAGCCCACCTCACAAGCATGTCAAGGTCCCTCTGGATGGCATTCCTTCCCTCCAGCATATCAACCGAACCAGACAGCTTGGTGTCATCAGCAAACTTGCTGAGGGCGCACTCAATCCCACTGTCCATGTCAGTGACGAAGATGTTAAACAAGACTGGTCCCAACACAGATCCCTGAGGGACACCACTCGTTACTGGTTTCCAGCTGAACATTGAGCCACTGACCACAACCCTCTGTGTGTGGCCATCCAGCCAGTTCTTTATCCACCGAGTGGTCCATTCATCAAATTGATGTCTCTCCAATTTAGAGACAAGAATGTCGTGTGGCACAGGGTCGAACGCTTTACGCAAATCCAGGTAGATGACATAAACTGCTCTACCCCTGTCCGTCAGTTCTGTAGCCCCATCATAAAGGCCACCAAATTGGTCAGGCAGGATTTCCCCTTAGTGAAGCCATGCTGACTGTCACCAAGCACCTTGTTGATTTTCATGTGCCTTAGCATGCCTTCAAGGAGAATCTGCTCCAAGATTTTGCCAGGCACAGAGGTGAGACTGACTGGTCTGTAATTCCCCGGGTCATCCATTTTCCCCTTCTTGAAAATGGGGGTTATAATTCCCTTTTTGCAGTCATCGGGAACTTCACCTGACTGCCACAATTTTTCAAATATGATGGCCAGAGGCTTAGCAACTCCATTCGCCAGCTCCTTCAGGACCCGTGGATGGATTTCATCAGGACCCATGGACTTGTGCATGTTCAGATTTTTAAGATGGTCTCAAACCAATTCCTCTCCTACAGTGGGCCCAAGGTCTTCATTCTCCCAGTCCCTGCATCTGCCTTCCAAGACTTGGGTGGTGCGGTCAGAGCCTTTGCTAGAGAACACCGAGGCAAAGAAGTCATTGAGAACCTCAGCCTTCTCCAAATCCTGTGTAGCTAGTTCCCCAGAGAGCTTCCTGAGGGGGCCTACGTTCTCCATAATCTGTTTTTTATTTGCTACGTACCTGTAGAATCCCTTCCTGTTATCCTTAATATCCCTAGCCAAGTTTAATTCTACCTGGGCCTTAGCTTTCCTAACCTGGTCCCTGGACAACATCCTTGTACTCTTCCCAGGCCACCTGTCCTTGCTTCCACTTTCTATAAAACTCTTTTTTTATTTGAATTTTCCTCAGGAGCTCCTTATCCATCCGAGGAGGTTTCCTGGCCCTCCTGCTGCACTTCCTTCTAGTTGGGATGCAACACTCCTGAGCTTGTAGCAGGTGATCCTTGAAGACCAACCAAGAGTCTTGAGCCCCCCTGCCCTCTACTGCTATATCCCATGGAACATTACTAAGCAGGTTCCTGAAGAGGCCAAAGTCTGCTCTTTTGAAGTCTAGGGCAGTGAGCTTGCTGCACGCTCTTCTCACTGTCCTAAGGATCTCAATTCAACCATCTCGTGTTCTCTGAATCCAAGGCTGCCCTGCAGTGCCACATTTCCAATGAGCCCTTTCCTGTTGGTGAGCTCAAGGTCAAGCATGCCACCTCTCCTTGTCGGCTCCTCTATTACTTGCAGAAGGAAGTTGTCTTCCACACAATTGAGGAAGCTCCTGGATCGCTTGTGCCGGGCGGTACCATCATTCCAACAGATGTCAGGGTGGTTGAAGTCCCCCATGAGAACAAGGGCCTGTGAGCATGAGGCTGTTCCTATCTGCCTACAGAGTGCTTCAGCCACAGAGTCCTCTTGATCAGGCGGTCTACAACAGATCCCCACAGTAATGACTTCCATTGCTGTTTTCCCTTTAACCCTGACCCACAAACTCTCTGTTAACTGCTCACCAGTCCCCAGACAGAGTTCCATACTCTCCAGCCTATCCTTAACATAAAGGGCAACTCCCCCTCCGTGCCTGCCAGGCCTGTCTTTCTAAAGAGTCTGTAACCTTCCATTCCAGGACTCCGGTCATAGGGACCATCCCACCATGTTTCTGAGATGCTTATAATATCATACCCCCCTAGAAGAGCACACATCTCAAATTCCTCTTGTTTGTTACCCATGCTATAGGCATTTGTACAGAGGCATCTGAGCCGAGCTCCAAATGAAGCCGGCTCATTGGCTGGAGCAGCCGGCATATCTCTGCATTGCTCCGAGCATTTATTATAGGTGCTGGCAACTGACTGGGTGGGTTGGGATGGAATGATGCCCCGCTGACTACTTCATGTATTACAATTCAAAGGCTGCACAGTGGGTTTCTGAATTTATGGTAGGGGTAGCAATCCATTCTTCTTGCTGTTCTTTTGCTTGTTTTGGGTGTTGGTTTTGGTTTGGTTTGGGGGTTATTTTGTTTTTTTTTTTGATCTTTTTTTTTTAATGACTAGTCAATTTATGCTGCCCTACATGGCTAACTCATAATGGCAGATTTTTCGCAATCTACTGCACCCTTAGGAGTTTGTTGTAAGGAAGTGTCAAAGAGCCTCTTTCAGGTGTGTCAAAAGATGACTGACTCTGGAGCTGAGAGGGCTGATCCTGGGAGATGCTGAGTGCCTCCAGTGCTGCTGAAGCCCTTCACGTCCTTCTGAACTCAGCAGTAGATGAAGTGGCTCCATGTACCAGATGTCGTGTTCTTTCAAATCATGGGAGAGGTGGCCCAGTTGTGATCACTGCTCCCCTTGATCATGCCAATAGTCACATTGACTTCATGATGGTAGCTCTGCAAATATCTTGCCAGGATAACCAAAGGTTTTACAGAGTTTTAGGAAACTGTCCTTGAAAAGTTTTTCTTGGAAAAAAGCTTTGATTATTGCACAAGCTGTCAATACAACTGAGGCAGAATGTATTTTGATAGTGAAAAGATGATAAATTGTTACTAATAGCACCTCTTGATAATTTAACTATAAAATAAAAATAATGGGCTACTGTATGACATACAGTGGATTTCCACTGTTAATACTACAAAAATATGAAATCAATATAAACATGACAAAAGAAACTGGATGATTTTTTGAAAATGCAGAATGAAATTTCAGGTCATTTGAAATGGAAATTTAGACACCACCAGTGTTACTTCTGTAACTTACTTCAGTATTTTTTTGTCGAAATATTACTGTTTCAAATAAATCCAGAGTCATGAGATTTGGCGAGTAATCTGGCCCACAACACTCCTGGGGTACTATCAGGTGGTGACTCTTTGGCTAGAGATGCTGTTAAAATACTTCATACCAAGATAAGATGAGAAAGGGCTCACTGGGAGCCATGGGGCCATCTGCACTTGGCCAAGTGGTGAATGAGCTTTGCGAAGCAGAGGGTGGAAGAGCAGGGTCAGAAGAACAGCTGTGGCCTTTCCCATGTCTCTCAGATTTTCCCACCAGCAACACAGGGTCCTGGGCAAATGTGGTCTGTCTCTCTACAGTGACAGGGGACGGAATTGGAGAGTATCTCTGTATTGGCCAAAGCTAATTTTATGAATTTCCTTGTCATAAAGCAGATGGGAAGCCTGTTGTTGACGTTATTAAATACAAACTCTTTGGCTAATGGATGCCCTGATCAGGTTTTTCCCTATTTTCCCTTTTCCATATCCCTGAGATGCTAGATTGTGTCTCACCAACGATCAAAGTTTTGTCTTCTCGAGGAAGTGTAATGACATAGTTTTTCTTGGTGTGACATTTAGAGGACTTCTTCCATAGCCCTTATTAGGTAGTAAATATGTCTGAGAGTGAGAGATGTCACCCATTTTATTTGGTGAAATATAAAGGAGAACAGAGCATTTAGGTCTGTATTAATATTGACTGTGCATTTGCATTTTTAGCAGACTATATTTGTGACTTCAGTACTCAGTCCTTTGTTACAGTTTAATTTGCTAATTATTCTTTCTGCTTAAAATGCTATTGTAATTTTTCTTCTTATTGTGACCAGAATCACTGATCTCAGTGAAGGCCACTGTATGAATGATTTTTGTTGCCCCATCCTGAATTATTAAAACAGACTTTCTAAAGATTCTGCATTCAAGATGTTTCTCTATAACCAAAAAAGTAAAAAAAGAACTTAATTAATACAAATATTTTCTTCAGTATTTGCAATTTCCCACTTACGTTTAATTCCCCAATATTTCTTACTTAGTTTTACTTTAATTAGTAGTTTCATTTGCATTATTATTTTCTCAGAACTTAGTATTTTTTCTAATACATTTGATACCATTTTAACTTTAAATTCTTCAAGATTCATGCCATGTTTGAATTCATTGATTTGATAATAGCTCATACATACTGAAGTTAAAAGAGAGCTCTGAAGTGCCAGAAATGTAATATTTATTCTTGTCACTGCTGCTTTATATACCTTTGTTCTTCCATAATTGCCATTTATAATTACCTACCACTCAAACTTATAGACATTCTCAGTTTACTTAATCACATCGCAGTTCAATTATTTTTAAATACAGTAGGTGGCCTATCAATCTAGTACACTATAATTGATTTACTCTGTGCAGCTTTTTCAATCCTAGTTCATGTGGATTGCCAGTAGACCATAAATCAGAAATAAATAACAGAGCAATGAGTGAGGTGAGTGTGTGTCCGAGGGCAGTGCATCTATAGTGGATGTGGCAGGACTCCTTGCATTCAGTATACCAATTTATGACCTTATAGGGAGAACAAAGGTAGCCAGACAGGAATAGCAGATAAACCCTCTGACTCCCACTGCTGCCTTCCTAATGTGTGAGCAAATATGGGTCACTCCTCTCTAGCAATCTAGGTCTGTCTTAGAGTGCCTCTAAGTGCCCCGGCAGGAGACTGGTACCCAAGGGGCTGTAGGTCCATGCTGGTTGGAGCTAACAAATGGTTTCTTAAGTGGCAATAATGATGTAGTTGCAGAGGATGCTAAATGAGCAGGTACATGAACACATGCTCCCAAATCTTTTGATTCTGGGCCAGCACTGAGCACATTGGTGCACCTTCCAAAGGACATTGCAGCACTTTGCAGGTCACACCACCAACAACCAGGGAGCTCAGCAAGCCCAGTCAGGACCTAACAACCAGCCAAATACAAGGGCAGCCTGTCAACGTCACTGAATTTAACCATATTAATCTGCTGGCAGCCAAGAAGCAGCAGTGAGGAAAATTATGGCATGAGAACTGTAATAGCAAAAGCTTTGCCTACATTGGAGCAGTGCAGTGGACACAACTGTAGTGCAGGGTGCTACTACCTACTATTCAGATCGGTTTTTGTTTTCTTTAGTGCAAGATATCTCTATTGCGTTTGCTGCTACAACAGTCAAGAGAAGATCACACAAGTATCTGTATTATAGATCACTTGATACACCATCTGATAGACCTAGGTGTGTTTTGTGGCTTTCCTGGTGATGCTTTTAGGAAGTAATTCCACAGAGCCTCACTATATCTTTCCCAGCTATCACAGATGGCTATAGACTAACCCAAACTGTTGTCGTGACCTAGCCAGTCAAACAAGATGAATCTTGTGTCACTCTTCACTGGCACATCATTTTTTCTGTAAGAACCTCAGCAAGAAGAAGGTACAAAGAGGTCAAATCACAAATTATAGAGCATCCCGCAAGCCTTTGGAGTCTGAGTGTATGGTCTATGATTGATCGGTTCATTTCTCTGTTGCTTTTGTTATAACACAGAAAGACAAAAGACTGGATAATTTCCATTGTATTTTTGAGCAATACATTTTTCTAGATACATTTCTAATATATGTGTTACATGATTTAATCTGCAACTATGAAGTCAAGTAGATGAGAAACTTGTAGTTAAATATCTAATAAATATACTAGGTTCAGCTAGTTTATCTGCCTTTTACTCTCTTCTCCAGGAACTTCATTCAACACCCAAACTTTTGAGCAGTTTCAAGCTGATGCTTTTTTTGCCTTTTTGTGGCAATCTAACCTGCCATATATTGTTTCCTTTCCTGAGTAAACACCTATAATTCTCCCTAAAGGTATACAGTCCTAGTGCTGGAAGATGAAGAAACAGTCCTGAAAAACTGTCAGATTCCTCATATGTAAGAGTTGAATAGTCTGCAGGACTACAGAAATGAAATTGGGTATTTGGTATGACAGGAAGAAGATAATCCCAAAGAGACCCAAGATTCATTTCTAGCCCTGAAGGGTCCTGAACAATTTTTCAGCTGTGAGACTGATATGCAAGTTTAAATTTTGAAGCATATACTCCTAAAAAGTTATTTGACATAGCATGGACTACTTTTGTGGTTTTCAGCATTTCTCTCTTTCCCCAGAGCTGTGCCCAAGACATGATAAATACAGGAATTATTGCCATAGCCCTGCTCTTGTTCCTCAGAATTAGGGACCTACTGGTAGGAGGTCTGCAATTTCTGCTAGCATCTGGTGAAGAGACAGGTAGCCATCCTGTCCTCTGGAGACAAATCAAAGCAGAAACCTTATAAGAAACCCAGTATCCCACCACTCTTTTCAGGTTGGCTACATGAGAAACACATTTACTGGCTATTTCTTTTTCAGAAATATTTTTTACTATTTTGGTACATTTCTTTCACTCTTTTTTTTTTTTTTAATTTCTTTTTCTTCTTTTTCTTTTTCTTTTTTTCAGTATAAAGATGTCTGTAGACACACACACATACTCCTGTCCAAACACAGATGCACATTTATACAGAATATGCAGAAAACACAGATGTATTGCTTTGACATAACTCACTTGGATGTAACTGTAATGCTCTTAAATCTTTACTGCTTGTGATAAATATGGTATTCCAGACTCTATAGATGATATCTATAATGTGATACAATCCATCATTCTGTATATTCATAAATCATGCTTTAAATACTGAGTGAAAACAAGTTATGCTTTCTTTTTTCATGAGTTAAGAATGTTAATATTACCTCTACTGCAAAACTAAATCTTCAAGGTCTCATTATGCAGTGTTAACACAGCAGTTCAGGAAGACTTTCTTTCCTAAATCCTAACTTTCAGGATTTATGGATAAAAATGTATAATGCAAAGGTAAGGATTTTTTGATTGCTGTACCTGAAATATTTACATAGCTTAATTTATGAGCAGAAATATCTTCAGTATAGTTAACCTGCTTGTTAGTTTTTATCAGAGGCTGGGTTAGATAAACAACTGATTTTTTTCCATACAGGCCAAATCATTACATTACAGAAATGTGTTTTGTTTTTTTTTTAACCTATCTTCTTCTTACACAATGTTCTAAGAAAAGGTGACCTTCAAGCAAGATTTATAGGAAAACAGGGGAATAAATGCTTTTCTTCCTTTACATAAGAAAAGAGTAAGTTTGTCAGGTTTTTTTCCACATTACAACCCATTTCAAGAAAAAATACTCACTTGAAAATCAGACATATTTTGAAGAAAAAAAACCCATACAACTGTGTCTAACAGAGATATTTTTCAGACTTCATTTTGGCAAAATTACCTTACTTTAAATTCTTGTATAACTTATATAGCTTGCAGCTTCCCATTTAAAGGAATGTAGAAACCAAGCTAGTTTAGAAAGTGAAAGATCAGTAATCTACCTTGTCAGACCTTTGGCTTCCACACTGTTTGTCTCTGCTCATGGTAAATTTTCTATCAGTGCTTTGTACTAAATCTGTGTTATTGATGTAAGTTTTTTTTTCTGCTTCAGACAGGAAATGTTAGGGATCTGACAGGATTTTGATAGGATATGATAAGACTTTCTTTTGCCATTGGTTCTGGTATATTCCTGGGGTGACCTCTGGGCTTTCCACTTTGCTTGTAATTAATCTTGTTTGGCTGGCCACTGGCACAGACAGGCAGGCTACCAGATATTTTTTCTGGTCCGCTGTAACACATGAAATAGTGTGCCAGATCAGATTAGCTATCCAGTGATCTACTTCTATAAAAGATCATTTTCAGATATTTCAGAGATGAGTGTATGGATTTGCATCCATGTGTGATGGACACATGCAAAACAACTTGTTTAAAGTCAAAATTTCTCCCAGCCTGGAAGCTGTAGGTGCCTAGACCCATTTCAGGAGTGAGCTAGCACCTTGTAATCTATTTGCTTATTTTTTCCTATCTCCTGTACCTATCTGAGGGTCCTGTTTCCAAGAGGCACACTGTTCACTAAACACCTGTAGGCTGACCCAAAACTTAACTGTCCCCTAAATGAGGACCAGCAGACTCCTCCATAAACTGATCCAGTCTCTGGGAGCAGGTCTTCAGGAATGCATCCACCCTTCCTCATAGATATCAGCTACAAGTGTATTTATCCTCCTGGACAGACCTGTCCGGTTAATCTGCTCAGCCATACAGATCATAATGAAACACTAAAAGAGACATATAGTCACAATAAATAAGGGTCCAGATCTTCCCTGGGTGTAACTGGAGTTGTTCCTTTGAGGTCAAGGCAGCGACAAACTTCTAAACCAGCTGAGTCTGGTCTGTAAGGGTCCTGCAGCAATATGGATACAGCTTTTCAGAATTCCTGACCAGCAAAAATGATTTGCTTCACAAGGTGAAGGATTATATTCATTAACAGTGTCTTTCCATACATACTGGACTGGGTTTAATATAATAAAACAGATCTTGGGCTGTGTAAAAAGGAGAGGCAGTAGTAGTGTGCATCTTTTAAACCACAATCTTTTATGATTGCTATAATATTATCTGAATATTATCTTTTATGAAAGTGTCCACAAGCTGTGGACACTTATTTGCTGCTTGTTTGAAGTTACTTTTTTTAAAAGGTTTTGTACTGACCTAGGAAATGCGTTTTTGTGCGGTTTTTTTTCTTTCCCTAAGAAGTGAGATCCCCATGAAATGTAACACACTGATTATATTTTTGAGTTGGATAAAAATCATTTTTACCTGGAAGAGACATTTCCTTCTAATGACATGCCACAAGCTGATTCATCATTCGCTTTTGTAGCTTCATTGACAAAAGACTTTTCTGAATAGTTTTACCTTTTTTCATGAAGAGTTCATATTTTTTTTCTTTACTTATTCCTGTTAGTTAAGTATGATTTCCTAAATTGTAGATTTTAAGTGCATAATTTTCAGCATAAAACTTGACACCTCCTAACTATTATGGAGTTCAGCTTTGCCTTTTGTTTTAGATTTTGTTTTCCAGTTATTATTAATGTTACTACTGTTATTATTACCACTGAAAATGTGTGGGATGCTTAGCACTCAAGAATGAAAAAAGGTTACATACCCTACAGTCTGAGGACCAGATTTTCCTGTCTTTTTTCTTCCAACTGGCATTTTTTATCTGTCTTGGGATAATGTGTTTTCAAAACCAATGTAATATTTTTCTGGTATTTTGCATGGTATTTCACAGGCAAACATTAGCTCTCTGTGCTTATGCTCTGGGCCAGGTGGATGCTTCTCAGCAGTGAAGGGGAAGACTTGTATTTTTGAAGAGTATAGCCCTCAGCCTGCATGAATTACCAATCTGATAGGAGGGAGGAGATGAGCTCATGCACAGCAGACAGCCTTAGGTTGCTATGTGGTTGTGGGCTGAGGCTCACTATGCAAAGCCGTGCTTACCTCTGCCTTCTAGTGGCTATATAAATGTACCCCCATTCAGGCTACGTCTAGGCCAGGTGTAATGGGCTCAGTTCTGCATAAATAAAAACTACAGTTTTGCAATCAATTTTGGAAGGCAGAACCCCAAAGGCAAATCAAGTTGAAAGGCCAGGTCACTCCTCAGTTCAGTGAAGCACAAATCTTCACTGCAGAAGGTGCAAATCTCCATCGTGCTCTGTTGCTGTTGGTGTAGTGCTTGGGAGTGCAAGGAGGAAAATACACTCTTCTGTTAATGAGCTGTCTTGTCCCAACTTTTCCCTGCAATTTAAGCATGATTCATTGAATAAACAAATAAGAACCAGTCATTTGGAGGTTTTTTTCTTTCTGTGTTTGTAAAATTATACCGGAGACTGTTGTATTCCCAGCAAGCCAATTGCCCTAAGGACATTAGCTTTATTTACTGGAAAAAAGCAATGTCTTAAAGCACTGAAAAATACCTTGAGCTTTGGTTATTTTAAGGTAACTACGAACTAAACAGACATCTAGGTTGCACTTGGTTTCAACTGTTTTAAGAGATTTCTACAATGAACAATTTGCAAAGTATAAAGGAGTTACCCAGCATTAATGAAGTTATACACAGACAATGAGATTTGCAATGTTAAATTTTTATCTTATTTTCCATAATGAATTTTCTTTCACAATGGAAACACATACTTACTTAAACAGAATTTTGGCCATTATTTTGTAATTAAACTATGAGTTCAGCTTACTGTAACTCCAGCTTGAGCAGGCACTAATATATCTGGAAAGAGTGGGTGCATTCTTAAAGATCTTTTAAATTTCTAACCTTGAACAATTTGTCTCTGATGCTTTTCTTAATTATAATCTATTCAGAATAAAACAGGATGAATTTCTCCCCTCAAGCAAAACCAGGATAAATGTTAACGTATCTGCTCTATATAAAGATTTCTTTTTCATTCTGCCAAAGTGAATAGTGCACGCTAAACTACTTCATCGTTCATTAGTGTACAATTAAGCCCACGTTCACTGGTATGTGTTGTCTGCTTTGAGCTATTCTGGTAATGCAAAGCAGCTGCAAACTCTATTTAACAGGATGGTTAAACCAGGTTTACAGCTCTTTTGTGTGGCTGGCGAGGAATGACATATCTAGGTTGTACTGGTAAATCTGGCCTATTGGAAAAGAAAGAACTTGCATTATTACTTTATCAGTTCTGAAACTGTCTATGTCATAAAGCAGCCTTTTCTAGTTTTGATTTGCTAAGGCCTGGTTCTTCACTTTGCTACATAGATCTATTGCATTTTCTAATTACAACAGAGGAAAAACCCATAAAATTAAGTTTAAATCAGCAATATATTAGAGAAATACATGGTAGCAGAAAGCATGAATTAGGAATTATTCCTAATTATGGCAGAGAGGCAGAGAGATTAATGTCAGAAAGATTATATATGTCAGAGATAATACATTATGGCACAAGAAAAATCCCCTACCAGTTCTATACCCCCCAGTTTTACCAGGTTAGCAGAGGTCTCCTTATCTGAGAATCACTGAGTACCTCTGCTTCATTCTGCCGCCCCAGGCAGGTATCAGCTCCTCCAGATGGCATGGTGCTACAGAGGTAAGTAGATGGTCATGATACACTGCCAGGGCTGCACCTTCTCAGCCATGCTTGTCACACCTCTTCCAGCAAAAATGCATGCCTGCACAGCTCCTGAAAGGGATGTTGCCTTTCTGCCCAACCTACCCTTCCTCATCCATTATGCACCCTTATGGAGTGTTACCTTAAGACAGAGTGAAAGAGGATTTCAGTGTCTCCAATCTAATGGGAAATCCCATTGTGCTGTTGTCACAAATAGCAGTGTGGGAAGCTTTAGAGCTGCCTTCCATTGCTGCAACATCAAGCAGGACAATGATGTAGGTATAACTTTACATAAACCCCTTCTGTGTGTGATACAATTTGAAAAACAAACACAACAAACTTCAACTGAAACCAAACCAAGTGACATCCTTTCATGTTTTCCCCTTCATTCTTTCTCCTAAACTTCGACTGAAACCAAACCAAGTGACATCCTTTCGTGTTTTCTCCTTCATTCTTTCTCCTCTGCTTGCTCAGGGCTTTGCTACATTGGGTTCCCTGTTCTTCTTGACATAACGTATACAGATCTTATTCTCCATCTCAGTCTTTTGTTGCTTATCCTAGCAGGGAAGCACGTCTAAGCAAAATGTGAGTATACCTAGATCCAAATCCAATTCAGAACAAGAAATCAAAAGTATTAAGAGCTTTTTTTTTTTCAGTAATAAATTGCTTAAAATCAAAGGTAATTGGCAATATCAGTGCATCGATGTCAGCTTGACCTTGTATGCCTGGGCTTTTTCAATGGCTTTGCAATGTGGTTCTGGGTTTCCCTTTTCTTCCATTCCCAATTCCAAGTTCAGCTGAAACTCTGGGGATTCACCAGAGCAAGTCATCATCAGTGGCAAACTCCAGTGCATCATGGATATGGAGCTGAAACAAAAGGATAGGCTCAGTGGGGAGAATAAGGAAGTGTATTTTCTGGCTTCAAATCCTATCAAGCAAAACGCTGGTCTAACTGGATGCAGAAATTAATGTAAATGTAAAATTAAAAAAAAAAATAAATTTTCATGATGGGAAAATTCTATAAGAAATTATAGTTCCCTGGGGATATATTGATTTGCACAACCTCTATTTTCCCAACAGAATATCTTTCTCTAGAAATTATTTCTATCGGCCTTTTTTATGTTTTTTTTTTTTAATAAGCAAACAGCTTTTAAATGCAAAAGTCTTTTATTGATAATTAAGGTAAAACAGTGTTCTAAATCATTAAAATATTCAATGGCCTCTCTCGCTGTCCTTTTGTGCCCAAGTTTACATAGTAATGGTGTGAATTGGGCTAAAATCTGCCAAAACCCATGCTTTACTGATACATGCCAGTTCAGGTGGAAAAGACACTTCCAGTAGCTTATCATGAGTGATGGAGTGCTGTAAAGGCAGATTAGACTTAAATCGGGCTCTCCTGTTCCGTGGTATGCAAACAGATGGAAAGGAAGACAGCCACTGCCTCCACAAACAGTCTGTCTACACGTTCCAGCAGGCAAATAGCAGTAAGAGAAGCAGGCACTGAAGAAAGAAGAGGTTTGCCTCCAGCATATCAGACCAGAGCTGACATCTGGTAAAAGATGGGGCACTGTCCCCAGTTATCCAAGCACCTGATGACTGCCCATTGCTGGCAGACCCCTCGTCTTGCATTTCCTGGCTGTGCTATGATGCCACCGCAGTCAGACTGCAGACGTCTTAGGGAGATGGAAGGGAAAGTGGAGAGAAAAGAGCTTGTTTGTTTGTTTCCAGAGTTAAGAACTAAAATGAATGTTTTTGTGCCTACTACTTTTTCTAGAGCCTGTAGGGCTGAAGGGCCAAGCGAAGCATCCTGTAGAGATGTCTCCTGGAAAGTGCATCCTCACTGTAACTGACTATGCCATGGCTGCCAGGGAGGTCATTTGGCAGCACCTCATGCTTTTGTTCCTCAGCTGCCTTTTGAGATTCACCAGCTGCAGTAGTATTTCCATGTAATATTTCTTTTCAGGCCAATAAAAATCATAACCATTTTCATTCTCAGTAATTACATTGCCATCAGCTTTGCTTCCAGTGCCTTTTAACCTTGCTGAACCTTTTTCTTTTGGTAGAAATAGTCAATTATCTCCCTGTACCTCTACCAAATATGTAACCATTTTCCCTATCCTATATTTTCTCCAATTTTCTTTCTATTTGATAAGTTACCATCAAAACCCTCAGATTCAGGCATAAAATGCAGTGAAAAAGAAAGTTGGCTCATATGTAGGTTTCTTTGACAAGCATGTATTTGGTCTAAAAAAAGAAGTTCTCCAAATTAAGTGTGAAATAAAAGAACCCCACATTTCTCCTCAGCCCAGCCACTTTGCTGGTTGCTTTTGAGGGTGGTCAGTTCCTATCTTGCATTTTAATGCAAAAAGTGTATTCCTGGCTGAAAAGTTTGTAAAAGAAAAGGAATCCAAACAGTGCTTTTACACTATGTCACAAATATTTGCCTCTGACATCTAACTGTCCTGTCACGGACAATTCACTCATTGAAAAGCAGAAAGGAATTCTCCCTGAGGCCACTCCAAGCTGAGACATATACTTTTGTCCATCAGAAGAAAATAACACCTTCTTTCTCTTTTCATCTGAATCCACTGTAGAACACTTCTTTGTCTTTCTTCCACTATGAACAAGAGAAAAGCACCTAGCTACCTGGCTGTTTACAGACAACCAGGTCCTTTTTCATCTTCATTTTAATTCAGTGTTCCTTCAGATCTGATTTGAAATGCTGGTGGATAAAGACATAACCGTGTCTGTCACACAACTGAATAAACAGTCTCCTGAGACAGAGTGAAAGGAATTATATTTTCACCCGTACTTGTAACAGTAGGACAGCTGTGATGTTTGGTTTCTCAAGAATCCCGATTCTTAGCCACAACACGCTTTCCTCGGGAATGGGAAATGTGTTCCACCCTGGCAACATTATACTATGCCAGGCCTTAAATATACACACAAGTTATGGTAATAATGTTAAACATGATTGTACACTTACAAGCACCTTACGGTCCCATCTGTCCTGATCAAGCTTGTTTGAGGGGCAGCATTGCTCTATGTGTTTGGCATTTCTATTCAGGCATTTGCAGCATCCTCCCTTTCCTTCCCTAACTCCAGCTGCTTTTTCCCATGTGCTGTGTACCACTATGCCCTTAGTATTTTGGTCCAAAGTTTATTGATCAGGTTGAGACCCACTCCCATGGCTAGAAAGTGGGACTGTCTTACCCCAGTGATGCTGACAGGCACAATGCTATGTTCATACAGAAGCACTGCAAACCATTCTGTTTTCACCAGAAGTGATGACAGGCCCAGGAAAAATCTTTCTGTGACAGGAAAGTAAACATTACATGCTTCCCAGGCAGTTCCCTCTGCCTCCCTGCAGGGCACATGTCAAGGCTGTATTAAAACCCTGTTAAAAACACAACAGCTCTTATGAGGCTTTAACCTTTTTGCTTCACATTTCAGCCATTTCATAGGCTGATGTGTACTTGTTGTCTTTCCAAAAGCCAGAAATAACCAAGAGATCATCTCTATCACACTGCAGTAGAAGTAGAATTGTGTTATCTGTATTTGCAACTATGTCACTTTCTGAGGGAAAGGAAGAGGAACCCATTTATAGAAGGAAGGGTGCTATGTTGTGTTCTTTACGGGTTGGCAATCAAAATATCTGGGAATATTTAATAACCTTTACATGCTAATCTAAAAGAAGGAACTTTCCTTAGTAGTGATCTGTCTCTGATCTGCTTTTTGTTGCTCTTTCAATCTTAGTGAGAGGTAAGATTTCCAAAAGTTATGATGA
Source organism: Neopsephotus bourkii (assembly GCF_033783945.1). Taxonomy (NCBI): domain Eukaryota; kingdom Metazoa; phylum Chordata; class Aves; order Psittaciformes; family Psittacidae; genus Neopsephotus; species Neopsephotus bourkii. Next base: position 6,699,835 of record NW_026901776.1, on the reverse strand, counting down.
CCAACAACGAGATGTTCAGAACAGACTTTCTCTTAACAAATTATAAGTTAATTCTGTGGAGTTTTAGAGGATCCCAAAATTCTGGACATCACAATAGGAAGTACCAAAAACTGAAGACAATGGGAAGAATGGGCCTACAGAAAATCACATTGCAGTCAACAAGTGAGTGGTTGATGGCACTGGGATCACTGTTACTTAGAAGACAACATGTCACGTTCTAGAGAACGATGAAAGATCCTAAATCCATTTATAGGGGGTTCGCATCTGCTCCTTTTGTTGCATTACAGAATTTTTCATAAGCTTATTCAACATCACAGTTTTTTCAAGCTAATTTTAATAACTGAAAAGCAGGGTAACTGGAAATTTCCAGTAAGGATTTCCTAATTTACACAAAACATAAAATTTCCAGTTTAAAATTTATCTTCTTTTTCTTTTTTTTTTCCCCACCTCTTTCTTCTTTCTATTATTAAGAAAAATGGTGTTAGACAATTTTGGCATTTGCACCCTTTTAGTGTCTCATTTGGCATCATTCTCTCCCACAGCATAACTTAGCCAAACTCTGTATGTTAATTGACTACTAGCCCCTAGCTACATTTGTCATTCTACTCTAATTTCCTTTTTAATTATCCTTATCTTATAATATAAAGAAGCACAGATATGTTTGCAGATTTCTATGTGGATTCATAATAAACAGACTCTGCATTTACCTCCCAGATATCTGTAGCTTGATGCAAAATCTGTTTGCCATCACCAGTCATACACTTACATCTTTCTAAGAGCCTGGCCTAAGGCTTGTTGATGTCAGTAGAAATATTTCTAATTATCCTGTTGATGACCAGTGGTGGTATGATTCAGGAATTAAGAGCAGGACATGTTAAAGCCCCATAGCTAAAAAATGTTAGGTCATACATGTTTATGTGCCCAGAACTTTGCCCTGTGTAGGGCTGCCCTTTTTCCTGCAGGACAAAACACTCTTTCTTCAGTTTTGTCGGGTTTGTCAATGAGTTAATGTCCTGAGTAGATTAAACCTGTACTTCCTTCCCTACTTGCACACCCTGCTAAAGCTCTCCTGCCATTGCTGCCACCCAGAGATCTTCCTCTTCTTGAGGGTTTTCATTCTTGTTAACCTGCTCCAGCTCACTTGATTAGCTAGTTTGCAATTTTATTTGGTTAAATCTATTGTGGAATTTTTTTTGTAATATTTTCTGCTGATGTTTTCAGTATTGCTTGGGGACTGCTTTTCTTCACACTCATAGGGATCCAGGCAAGTAAGAATACTATTTGTAAACCCCCTTAATGAATTTTACTAACATGTGTCCTTTAGGAGAGTAATGAAAGAATATGACATACATCCTTAACTTTCATCTAGACACAATAAAGAGAAGACTGTCTCATAGCCAATATTTAAGACTGAAAAATATCTTTAACAATCTGGAAAATTTCCAGGCTAAAATGAATGAACTAAATAGTGTTTTTGTAGATGACAGTTATCTATTATCTTAATGAAGGCAGATAAAATTCAGGTAAAAGGGAAAGAACAAAATTATTACCAAAGAAAATTAAAAGAAATACTTAAATCTTCTTTGTTATGCTTCAGGTTTTTTAACTGTTTATTTTATTAAAATGTACAGCATTTGGTGGAGTTTATATAAAAGGCAGTCTTCAGAGTCATTTTCTTTTTTCCCTGAGTTTTCCACAGGCACAGTTAATACCTTAGGGTTGTGCAGCAACAGTAATTACAGTGGCCATCAATATGGTTCTTACCTGACAGGATGTCACTATAATGGCCCTTCTGCAAACTGGACAACACAGAGATGTTAGGAGAGGGCCTAGGGACAGCAGGTGAAGATTTCTATTGTTCCTGTAAAAGTGCAGACAGTAAGCATCATTACACACAATCTGCCTGTTGTCTCTTAGGAATGTATAAATTGTTAGTTCAGAAATTTGGATTTATGGGTAAGGTGACATTAGTTTTTACAATAGCTATCAGTGGGCACAGAATTGCTATGTGACCTGGTAATGTCACTTTGTCTCATACAAAACATTTGAAGAGCAAGGCCTGCCATTATCTTTTTGTTTCATGTGTATCGATTATCTTCCTACGAGCACAGTCAAAGGACAGATAAAATGACAGAAGAGGAAAAAACGTTCTTTGATTTTGGGACTGTTTGTTAGATGGGGTAATAACATGTGGAGCCAGATTTTGGCCATTGTGTTTAGTTGTTTTGGCCGTTGTGCTGACATAAACCCCTCAATGTCAGTGAGAATTGTTTCATTGATGTAGCTAAGCATGGATCAGAGGAAGGGAGTAAGTGCATGGTTCACACCATTTTTACATGAGTCTGATTTTGACCCTAGGTTTTGTATATAAACCAAAATGATCAAGCCACCCTTCAGCCATGAAAGCACCAAACGGAGTGCATAACCTACACAACATAAACATTGCACTTGTGCCAGAGCAAGTGATGTTATATTCATACTTGGTATAAGAAAAACTGGAGTAGGGAAGGTAATGAGAGAGCATACTCACAGAAAGGGAAGCTAAGGATTTAGACAGTTTCTGACACAGGAAGAATACAAAGCATCAGAGCTTACTTGTTCAATGAACCCACATAAAATCCATAAATAATTTCAGCCATAATTATTTTGTACATTTTGAGGCAGAACTTCAAATGATAGTCCCCAGTCTAACACCTGCAGTTACAATCACTTGTATATGCAGGTACCTGATTGCATCTGTAAATCAAATAGTTAGATGTTTAAGTAACCTCAGCTGTGCCTGAAAAACAGGCAAATGCAAAAATGCAGACCTTAATGAGGGCATGCTGGAAGTTTGGCCCTGAATTCCTGTTAGGTGACTGTAATGAGGAAAAAAATTGCTCACTCAAAAAAGGAAGTTCAGACACAAAAGAAGGCATGTGACATCTTTCAATTGTTTTTGACAGACCTTCATTGTACCTAATAGCTGCGAGTTGTGTAGAGTGAAAAGAAAGAAAGAGAGCGTGCAGAAGCTATTATAATCTTTGGAACTTTACGCTATTTTTATAATTATGTTTTCTGTACATGTCCTCAGCTCATTTTCCAACTTACCAAAGCTTAAATTTTCACTATCAATGTTCCGAATTTGTTGAACAGGTGCTGTTAATTTACATGCCATGTTCTGGAGGATGCACTGAAATTTAAGTCTGTCACAGAAAAGAATTATAATAGCTTTTCATATCTTACCTAATTTTATTTATTCACTTTTTTTACAAAAAACAGAATTTATTTTTTTTTCTTTCTCTTTCTAAAATGGGTGCAGGAATTTCTCTTATAACTCATTTTGTTCTCGAATATATTTCAAAACATTAGATGATCTTCATTGACAGAAAACTATGACTATCACAGCTGAAAATGAGATTTGAGGAAGAAGTGTTTAATGGCAAAATTTTCACTTTAAAATGCAATTATCAGTAATTAAATTCATGAGTGCTTCATGGCAAATTGATAACTTGAGTTGCATGTGATTAATTTACATGATTCACAAGAAGCTCCTCTGAAATGAAGGGTATTACAACAGTGTGAATTTCATGTAGGGTATTCAGAAGCAAGCTGATCAGGTACAAATGATGAGCCAAAGAATTTCCAGTCTTGCCATTTGTGTCTGCATGCAGATATTTTCTTATGGCATGCTGGGATAAAGTGGTATATTTAATTGACTTTCTCTCACCTAAGCAAGACACTGCAGAGTTATTGACATGTGCATTCCGTCTTAAAATGTCATTGCAAATAATTTTTTCCCATACAATGAAAACATATTGTTCTCAATATACTCCAGGTTTTGCACTCTGATAGAGATCTGTAATTATAGGAACCTTTCAGCTTTTTAATGGGGATGCATTCTTTGTTTATTTTTCATACCTTTGATCTACAACAGCTGCTATCAAACTGTCATCTGCAGATCATTAGGAAACATATGGCCCAATATGATTAATTTAATTAGGAACAATTGTGTCTGGTACCATTCTGGCTGAAAGGACAAGAAATAAGCATTAACACCAGCTGCACTGTATGTTTCTTCCCCATCTTCTCTTTCCAGTACCATTGTACATCAGTAAAGTATATACAGAGTAGAATATTTCCAACCCACATGCTGTGGGGCTGTATCATTTTTTTTTTCATTAAAGACAGTTGGAATTAGAAATGGAAAGATTGCTTATGCAATTATATATTCCTAGCTGTAGCATGGACTTTAAATTACATGTATTTTAGCATAAGACAAAGTAAAAGGAATGATTAAAATATGTGCATCATATTTAAAGGTTTGTGAGAAAAAGAACTTAGTAAGGAGCAGGAGACGCAATGGCAAGTTATCTTAGCTAAGGCAGTTTGGAAGAAGGAGTGATATAATGAAGTTTTATGCATATGCTCTTCAGTCATTTTGATAGGAGGTGACCTTGAAAGCATGATCTAGGCTCATGCAGTATAATATGTCTTTATGAGTATACAGACAACCTGAAATAATAACTCTGAAAGTTGTCATTAGCCCCATCCATTCCAGTGGGCTGTTAAGCTTGAGGCATAAAGATGAACATTTGAATGTCATAATTTTTAATTGTATCACCAGCGATTGTTTTACCAAGAAAACCAGGCATCTTACATTCCCAATCAGTTTCTGTGCCTTCAATGTTCTAAAATGTCAATAATAATCCCTTCATCCATGGTTCCCCTGATAACTTCAATTATACTGTGAATTATCTGGCCTTGCCAAAAACAATCATGAAGATGGTGACAGGAGAGAAAAAAACACTAGATCAACTTGGCTGATATGTATTTTGCAGATCCTAAAATTTCACCGTTGCTTTTTTTGTTCATTGCAGTCAAACTGCCAGAATAAAGTGTATTGTTCATGAAGGGGAAAAATAAAAAGTGTGCCATCTCATCTAGGCTCCCCTGATTTTCTGAAAAATGTTGCCTCCCAAGGACAAAGCAATGTCTAAAACTTTGCTTGCTTAACTTCGCATGTTAATATATGCTGAGATCACCGGAAGAGAGGCCACTGTGGAAGAGCAAACTCTTCTGTAGATTTTCCCTTGTAACCCCCTTACATATAAGAGGCAAAGTTGCTGAATAGCAGTTGCATGTTTTTCTTTCAAAGGTAACCTGTCAGCTGTATGCATGAAACAACAGTGTTTCCAAAGGAGGCAGAGATCTGTGGGACATGGTATTAGTCCTTGAGGGTAACAGTTTTAGAGCCGTCCCCAGTCAGTTCTGAATCTCCAGATCTACAAGACAGTTCTTAACCCACTTAATGACTATGTATAGTTATTGCATCTTGAATCATACTAATAATACACATTATTAACTCTCTAATGTTGAGCACTTTGTTGTAAGGTCACCATATACCTAGCCTTCTACAGGTCTACAACTGCACAACATTGCTTTAAGCACCCATATTCAGAACTGTAGTTGGCTTTATCATGTGTTTGGAACAGAAGATGAAGCCACAGTGTATTGGTGCTTTATTTTTTTGTCTCATTCACTTCATATAAAAGCTATCATAAGTTTTATAAATATTTACATATACAAACAAATGCATATGTGCAACAAGTGCCTTGTTTTCTAGGTGAACCTGCTTGAGGAGGGGCTTGGACCAGATGACCTCCAAATGTCCCTTCCAGCCTCAGCCTTTCTGTGATTCTGTGATGCTGTGATTCTGATGAAAACATGAAAATACACATTTATGTGTTATTAATACATATGTCTCCTTCAAGTCTTAGTTCAAGTCTTCTCTTGAATTCCGTTAAACATTTGGCTTTGCTAACAGAAGGCTAATCTGTTATAAGGGTCAAAACAGGGCATAAGCAGAACAGAAAGCTTCATTTGTTTTCCTGCTGATAAAGTTCTCCCTAAATTAGGGAAATCTTGATAACAACGTTCCAACATATTTATTAAAAATCTTTCTATAAGCACTTAGAGATGAAGTTTGCCTGTGACAAGAGGTGCCCACTGGGAATTAGAAATGAAACATGATATTAGTACCTTGAGAAACCTCACCTGAATCATTTGTTTGATTCCTTTCTCTGTGAGATTATAGCAACCTAATAAGAAGAAAATTCTTATATCTCAGAATCCCATAGGGATGATATCTCTATATGGTATTTTACCATTGCTTAGGGCAAGGCCAAAGTATTTAATGGAATTTACTGCAATTTAATTTATTAATTTAATTTATAACTACAAATGTATACTTCACTTCCTTGTAATTCTGGCTGTTAATTTCCTCAAGTAAGGAACACCTGGTGATCAATACAGAAAGTTTTATGAAAATAAATCCTCTGACTGTCTCCAGAAATTGTTTCTAGGCAAAAATGTTTGACTTTTACAATGGTCTCATTAAAAAAAACTGAGCAGAAACCACATATTTAAAAGGTTTAGCAACACTGAAGTTCTACTAACTTCTTGTATTATTAAGCCCTAGCATATTGTCAAGTTACCAACAGAGAGTAGGCTCAATACACAATGGGTTATGGACACAAGCATCCTACTCCCTGAATGAGCTGCCAAGCAATTAGCAAACTTCTTTTTTAAAAAAACTTCTCTTTACGATTTTTTATGTGGAACAAGATCTTTAGACTGACATGAGATCTGAGTGATGGACTAGCAACTTTTGTGACTTGTAATTCATAAGGATAAACTTTTGATTTACTGGTGTAAGAAAAGAAGTCTGTTCACGACTGAACTGCTTGCACTTTCTCTGCCGCTCCTAGCTTCTGGGACTGATGCCATTGCCTATGACAGAGAAATACCCATCTGTGCTACTGATGTGAAGAATATAATGTTTTAAAAATTGAATAACCAAGGTATTTTGAGATTATATCTCACAGTTAGCCTCCTGCTGAGACAACATGTCCTGGAAATAGAATAAAGTGACATCGGCTCAGGCACTTTGTTTTTATGAGATGGAAGATGAATAAAATAATGTGACTACCCATTCATCCTAAAAATATACATTGAGAGAAGGTGAAATCCTGTGGATCAGTGTCAGAAATTATAAATTCATAGGTCAAAACTGAACAAGAGAGTTTCAAACTAAGGAAACTTCCATTCCAAAATAGTGACATGCTCTTCATTCCTTTGGGGTTGTTCCAGAATAATCTCTTAACTACCTCCAATTCTCATGCTTCCTGTTTTTACTTCATTATAAAAAATATTAGCTAACAGCATAGACGATTTTAAAATGCTTTTTTTTTTCAGGGATTTTTTTTTTTAATGGGAAAATATTAACAAAACTTCTAAGACAAAAAAATGAGTGCAGGTACAAAAAACTTACTTGTGTGAAGTAATACCAAAGATGTTTTATATCTGTACTTCATGTGTGATATTAGGATGTGATATTCAGATAACATTCATCCAGTCACCACTGAGTAATATGCTACTGCTACTGCTGTCACATAGTAAACTTACATCGATTTTAGTGGGATTAGGTTTTCCCTCCTACAAATATAAAAAAAAAAAATTTGGACAAACTCTAGGAATACAAATTATTTTATTTTATTTTTTCCTAAAGAGAAAAATGTTTTAAAAATTAGTCTTTTAAAATACTATTCATGAGAAGACAATTGTATAACAAAGTTGTCTTTGGGTTTCTGTTTGCAATTTATATACAAAGACACATGAATTGTTTTCAGCCTGCAAAGAGAGAGGAAAGTATTTTTTCTGCCACACTGTTAACATTTCTAGTTAAGACTTAAAAAGTACAAGCAGAGCTAACAAATAGAAATCTTGGGGTTGTAAAAACAATTCTATCATTATCATATTTATAAAAGCATAGAGATAATAAATATGACCCAGCTGATATAACTAATTTCTTACCTACTTTCAAGTCTTTAGAGTTATTTCAAGTAGTTAAGAAAGGCCTTCTATATCTGAATTCCCCTTAGAAGACCAATAAGGTATTCTTTTTATACATACTTACAAAAAAAAAAAAATGCTGCTGATAAACACAGCTGGCTACAGACATGGTTAGTTGTTCATCTTTTTCACCAGATGATCAAAGTGTCTGACCTAAAGACTACTCAAAAGAAATAAAAGAGAGGTTAGTTACAAAGGCTGTGCCTTTAGACAGCTCCTGGATGGTTTAATTGCATTCAACACACCTAAAGTCCAGCTACTTTTTTCTCCACTACCAAGGAAAATGTCTATTTAACTCTGACTATTAGTCCATATTATCTTTGATTAACTCAAATACCACCACTAGCAGACTCTCATCAGTAGCCCTCTTCATCTGACTTCCAAGTCCAGTGACAGAAATTCTGCCAGAATTTCTCATTGAGGACCTCCAAGCAGGTAACCATGTCCCAATATAAATTTCAATTGCTTTTCTGTGCACTGTAAGGAAATCTGTTAATTTCCTCCTTCAGGAGTTGCAATCATGATTCCAGCTCTGATGTATTACATCATTTGCGTCTGTGGCCACAGGTGAAACACTGACAGCTGCTTGATCACAACAAAAGCATTTTCCATCTGCACAATTCGAGATTTCCCAAATTCTCCATTGTCTTGTGATTTTGGGCTGTACTGGGCTGTCTGAGCTGTTGTCAAGTGTTTGTACTTTATCTGCCAGAATATTTTCTCATTGCTGTGTAGAGCTCTTTTCGGGAAAGCTCTTGCTGCCTCGTCTCATCTCCATAAGAGCTCCCACTGATGCTGGTGCCACTCATGTCTTATAGTGCTCCCTAGCGCAAGTAATGTCTTCCCAGAAACATGGAATGGAAATTTAAACCAGACATCTTGGTACTGGGTCTAACTCCCATAGTGCAGAAAGCAGTGGCAAAGGAGCTGTGGGGAGCAGACTCCAGTTTTAGTCTTTTCTGTCTTTGTCTTCTGTGTTTTGGAGGATGAGTCAAAGTTATTGAAAATATGAAAAAATAATGGTGTTTAATTAATTAATTAATCAATCAATCAATTTATTTATTAGTATTTAGGAAAGTCCATAACAATGCAAAGCTTAAAACCACAATGTTCCCCACAAAATAAGCTGCAACATACCACCACACAGTTCTCAGCATCCAGTTACAGGCTCAGACCTGCTTGCTTACAATGAGCAACTGGCCACTACTATTATCACTACACTAGATAATTTCAAGTTTGACACTTGTGGTGTGCCACAGAGGCCAAAGATCCTGTTATAACTTTTAGTTAAACACAGACATTTCCAAGGACTAGAATTTGAGCTTACATGCATTTATTTTAGGCTGAATGTTGCGTTTAATTCTCATGTGCAATTGGCAAGGTCAACAGCAGGAGGCTGCCACATAGAGGTCATTATGTGTTTTATGGCAATTACCATGCTTATTACCAGCTTGACTTATCTTCATAAATTAATCATGGTAAGAGAAAATTACATCAATAACATTATGGGGTACCAGATAATAAACTGAAGCTGAATTTCATGAAACAATTCGTTTTTTAAATATTTAATCAGACTTTTGTGGAGAATGGAGAATTAAAAAAATAAATCTGTAATTCACTGTTTTCACTGACCTTTTTTTAACTGGGCCAAGTTAATACTGAGATTCAGTGTCTTCAGTGGGACAGAGAAGTGACACATGGGTGTGGAGTAGGTAAGCAAAGCTGGTTGATATGACTGAATTCCTAAGGGCAGAAAGAGTTAGATGGAGGTAGACTATGACAGCTCTGGGTGTTTTCTCTCAGGGAGTAGCTGACAAGGAAGTCAGAAGATACAAAACCAGAATAAATGCAGTTTAAAAAAGGAGTTATGGTGCTGGGAACTGCAGCAGGAGCTGTGTAGCCCAGGCAGATGAAGGAGATGGAGAGGCATCTTGGGTATGCTGGCTGAAAGAGGTGAGTAATGCCAATGGGGTTGGCCTGTGTGGGTGCTGTGGTTTTCCCTTCTGCACCAGAGTCTTTACAGTGCCTTATGTCACTAGGCAAATATGAACAGGCCTGTTCTGAAAAAAGTCTGGTCTTTGTCACTGAAAACACACAACCCTATTGGTAGTCTGGCTTCCAACTTTGGTAAGCCCCCAGGAGAGGGCTTATGACTTCTTGGAACTATTTGAAAGAAGTATGGTGAGAAATGAAGGTGTGGAAGCAAGTGATAATCTTGGAGCTTCAGACTGTACTGTTGTAAAAATGTAGTGTGACTAGTACTGCCAGCAGCCTAGGATGAAGTGGTCCCCCTCTCAGGGTGAGCACATAAATGCTGAAGGTATTGCACCTCCTGTAGATCCAAGATGACGCTGTGACCTCTAATAGGAAACATACCTGTTTTACATTATATAGAATATCTAATTTTCCAAAGAAGTCACACTGTGTGTAAAAAGAGTTTAAATTACATAGTACTTTGGAAACTGGCTGGTAAACCTGCCTGGTGATGAAAACAGGCGTGTTAATAATTTTTTAAGTGAACAATATGACTGACTACCTCCGAATTGCTTATTGCACAGCTGGATGCTGACTGTGTGTGACAGGTGACAAAACCAGGTCTGCCAGCCAGATCTAATTCAGTTGCATGCTATAATTCTGGCATTTGCTATATACTGGTGTTTAAAAGTTGTAACTTCTTCCATATAAATACATGATAGCATTGCTTGACGTTATAATGGAGAGGGGGGGGTATAAGCCAGAAAAAGCTTTCACAACTAACATACTGGAGTTTAAAGTTATGCAAAAGATAGCTTTGGATGCTTCAGGGAATTCAGCAGAGATCATGCAGAATTGTAAATGATATACTCTACCCAAAGAGCTTGGGGCCACATGATAATTAATAACTACTGTATTTAAGTAGTTGAAAACTCAGTTTCATTTATTATTAATTATAGCTTTGTTTAGCAAATGTTGTCCATGGTAATTGTCTGTTTATCTTGTCTGTATATGATGTTAGCAGATAGTTTGGATGAACAAATTGATTAGTAGGAGTCTTAATTGTATTGCAACTGTTGTCCTTATTCTAGCAGGTAATAGAAAACAAAGCTATAAAGCAGATAAGAAAAGTTGCAAGTTCCAAGCACTGTCAAGCATCACTGGGTTGACTGCTTGAGCAGTAAGGTCAGATTTGGTAAGCAAGTAAAAGTAAAGGGTAGGTTTGGAATAACTAAGTTCTTTAAACAAACAAACAAAGAAATACCCAACCCATAAACTCCCCAGTGATCAGTGGGAGTGGCTGTGATTATGTAGGATATGCAACACTGGATTTTTGTAATGTAGTCCTAACAGTAACTCATGATCATGTTTATGAACCCTGAAGGGATTCTCTGAAAGAGGGCAAACAAGAGAAAGCACATTGGTAAGCAATTATTTTCTGGTTTGCCATCTCTGCAAATGAGTACATCTGTACTCACAAATAAACTAGTTTCCTTTTGCAGTGGCAATAAAAATCCTTGTTGTATGAGCAAAGAGAGGGAATACATTAAATCTGTTTTACAGCTAATCTGGAAAAATAGGTTTTATAATCACCTATCAAACATCCACTGCTTAGAGCAGGCTTAAAATGATAAAAAGGCTGCAAGAGGGTTTGATCAGTCAGCTCTGGATCAGACCTGATTTTCCTACCCAAAATCTCCTGAAAATACATTTTACTGGCTAGCCTTTACTGCCTTGAGGTTTTAACTTTTTCTGGATGGGGATATTTCAGAAAAATCCAAACATTTACATGAGAAATTGTAAAAATGAATATTCTGTGTACCTAATCAACTAATAACTTATAATTACCTCAAAACAGAAATAAAAATGAGATTTACCAAAAAATTGCAACTCTTTCTGTGTGCAAAGGCAGAAATGTTGCTAAATGTGAAAAATAATTTTTCCGTTGGGATATCTTATAACATGACATGATATCATAATGATTGAGCTGAGAAATGAAGTTTTAACAAAACCAACAAATGGACAGTAATCTGCATCACAAAACAATAAAAAAAAAAGGAACTTTATTTATTGTTCAACAGTATTGCCCAGCCACTTTATTTAACATGCCCTAAGGGTTCTTTTTTTTTTTTATTTTATTTTCTTATGTATTTTTTCTGTTTAAATGTTACTAATGGCTTTGGAGTTGCTTTTGAACATTTTTTTTTAATTGCCAGTGACAGCTATTTCTCTTGATCCTGATTCTGCAAAGAGCTTTGGTGACATATACCCAGATTTGAGCATGTGATGAATATGGTTGGCTTTGAGGGCACTGTGCTGGATTAATGTAAATTTAAACTGCAGGAAATTCAGTGTTTTAATTGAATAAGTGGTCTGAAAACTCAATCCACAAATGGACACCTAATTGCCACTTTCAGTCCCGTATTTAGGCACCACAGAGCATCTTGAAATCTTCTCTCAGCAGCTACCTAAATGCATGAGCAGTCACTTTTCTGGTAGCTGTGCCAAGATCCTAATATCACTGTCATTAGCTAATAAGTAAAACTTAATGGGAGTGTTAAACTAAGTGTGTGTCTAGCTGCGGGACTGAGGTTGCCCTCTGAAACAGTGTCTGTGGCACAGGGGACAATAATAGAACACAGCAATGTTGGGAATGGTAATGCTGCATTGCACTGCTGGCTCTCTGCCTCTCATGGTGATCAGGTTTGACTTCTGGTTTAGTGAGAAGACTTAAAACAGGTCCCACAGAAGTCAAGAGGGTGTACTGGAATACTGCCCTGCTGTTAATAATCCAAACACCTGGGCAGGAAGGGGAAGGTGACTATTTCCCTTTGAACCTATGCCATTCTCCACAAAGGATCGGAAAAGGGGAAAGAAAGGTTTGACTCTCCTGCCAAGACGGTAGCGCACTGATGGTGAAAGGAGGATGATCATGTGCGTGTCCATGTGGGAATTTCAGCCATTGAGGAATTTCAACCAGGAAAAATCAAGCAAGAGGCATCTTTGAGAATTTACCACTGGATGGCTGAGATGTTCCTTTTGGGAGCAGGAGGCCAAGATCCTGGCCCTGCTAGGGATCCGGTGGGCTTTGGTGTCTTCCCAGTCATCTAGCTAGCTGGGGCATGTCACCATTGCTCTCCACAATCTCCCTGGGGAGCCTGGGTACAAATCTTTGAGGTGCACATCTCTTTGGCACATCAGATGTTCACTTTACAGCACACGTTGTCTCCTTAAGGGCGTCTGTGCAAGTCAAAAAAGTGATGGCACTCTGTTTTGTGACAGATGTTGCTGGCTTTGAAAGAGGTCAGCTTGTATGTCTGTGGAATTAAGTCAGAATCATTCCCCAGACCCAGAAGTATTTTGCATCTTTAATCTTACTCCATGACAAAAACCAATTCCAAAACCAAATTTAAACCACTGCAATTGAGTGCATTTGGATTTGGATGTTGAGCTCAGAGCCTGTGGTCCAAGAAGACTTGGAGCTGAGATGTCTGACTTAGCTGAAGGCAAACTGAAGATGTCTGGGCCTGCAATTACAGTTCTGACCTGAGTGAGGGTGAGTCTGAGCAGACCTACAGCAAAACTAAGATTCAGCCTTTATTGTTGGCTGAATGGATTTCAGTGCAGTTTGTGCTCTCAGCATAGCACCATGGTTGGTCACAGCTGTCCGAGTTCCACAGATTTAAGCACTGTTGATTTAAACTGAAATACAGACTAGCTGGAGCACATTTAAAGACTCCAAAATTTGCCTTTGCCTTCAATCTCTTTTGGTGAGCTTTCTACAGAGGAACCATCAGAGCACTGGAATTTATGCGGAGTGAATGGTTATGATTTGAGCATCCCTCTTCTGCAGAACTGGCAGACATACCTTGTCTGTTTCAGCGGTTTTCTTGTATGTCTGAATTTACGGGCTGGATGGCTATAATTGCAAAAGAGCTTGAAGTCACGAAGTGGCCTTGAATGTCTCTGACACTGCAAAGACAGAACGACTTTCAATCACAGTTCAGTAGTAGCAGGAAAACAGAAGGAAGCAGCGGGTATGGAGGCTATGGAGTTACCTGAGGGCATTCAGAGTAATTAATCTTGCTGATTAGCATAAAATACATGTATGTTCTCTTTGAATGTCCATAATGTTTGCATTTAGCAACTCGACACATAATTTGCTTTATGTAGACTTTATAGTATTTTATTTTCTAAACTGGTCAGTCTTTTGGTCACACCTCTTTCACATTCTCCTCTTATCTGCCTGCCATTGAGACTTTCTATTTTAGCAAAATCTAGAATGAACATGTTTCTGTGTAGGAGGGACCAGCCTAGTGTAGTGTGCTGGTTTTTGAGTAGTGTATTCCAGCTATTCTAGGCATCAGTCATCACCTGCATATTTACTTTTTTCCCCCCTTTGAACTATAAAGAATGAAAAAGGATTGTAGCACTTCTCTAGCACGAGTACAGGTGCCTTCTGCCTTGTCTGAGCAGAGATTCATTGAAGATGTCACATTCACTGTGTGAGTGCCACACAAAGCATGTATGTGAATTGGTGTGTCAGAAATCCTAGACACCTAATGAGCTGATCTGCCACTTTTTTAAAACTTGAAAGAGTATCTGTTTGGTGGAAGAGCTGCCATCACCTTCCAAAAATGACTGTGGAATAAGGTGCTGGAGGAAGGAGGGGGACAGTTGATGGGTTCATGGAACAACGAGAAGGGTGAGATGTCAAAGCACCAAGTCTGAAGCACAGTGGAGAAAGTCATAAAAACTCTCCTCACACTTCCTACATGTGACTGCTGCCCTTCACTTGGTCGTTTTTGTGTGGGGGCTGAGCCACTTGATGTTCTGACTAGCTGGGTCATGCAGCTCAAAGCTTTACAGAGTTGCAAGGCTAAAACAGTGCAAAGGATGTGTGGAAGCTGTGATCCTGGTTGGCAAAAGCTGCTCATTTTCTGTGTCCTGGTCACATCTCTAATTCCTACCTACAGGTGGATACCTTTCAGGCACTGACTGGAGCATGAAACATTGATTTCTGATACAGCTTCTCTCCTTCTTGAATAGATGTAGAGAAAAGCCAGTGGAAACATGCAAGTGAAAATCAACTCTTCAGCTAGATCCAAGAAATTTCTAATTCAAGCAATCAGCAAGACAATGTTATGTTCTTAAACCTACTCATTTTTTTATGATAATTCCTGTTTAAGCATTTATATCACAGTATCATCCAGAGTCTCACATAGAATTAAAGTTCCGTTATGTTTTAAATACCAGAGAGCTTATCCTGACTGGGAAGATCTGCAGGGTCAAAAGTAAATTAACTAAGCATATCTAAAAGTAAAGCGGCCAGGAAGAATAAAGCATTTAAGCAAGCATCATTTACTGAACGGTAAATGTCAGTTTACTTTCAGTGGAATATTGTCACTATTTAGACCCAGTTTAACTGAAAATCCAGATTATAGGGAGAAGTAGGATCTATTTTAAATCACTACAGACAGTAACTTGTATAAACCTGCAAACTTTATAGGTTGCAAATAACAATGGAAAAAATAAGTGGTAGGTTTAAATGTCCTCACTTTACACTTCTACTTTTTTTTTAATTCTGTACTCCTGATTATTACTCATGGGGGAAGTGCAGTGATATACACATAGAGGAGCTGAATTTACTGACCTTTGTTTTAACTGTGATTTTAGGGTCTTTTTAAGGTGTTAAAATGTGGAAAAAAAATAAATTTTAAGCAGCGTTAAAAACAGCTTTTCCCAGAAATCATATTTACAATTCAAATGTTTATTACATCATAAAATTATAATACTTGGGAAATGGTGCTTAAGTTCCTGAAATAAAGTTTCAGGGAAGCAGGTTTTGGGGGAAATAGCTGATTCTGGTAATTACATTCTGGTAATCACATTCTGCCTGGCAGTATGTACCACAGTTGTTACTGTTTTGTTAATATATTTGGGAAAAGCTGATATGCCAGATTTTTTACTCTTTTAATTAGAAAGTTGTGTTTTAATTACAAAAGAAAAATTGTAAATCTAAATCATAGGCAGTTTTCATTTGTCTGTAATAAAAATTTAGATTCCATAAAATGTGCCTCTATGGACTCAAAACCTCAGCCACTTTTTACACAGCTGATCTACTGGTTGCACTGTTTCTAGCAGCACTCACTATGAAAATCATCATTGTTCTCTAATGCAAAAGCAAAAAGGTTTGTGATATGGCACAGTGTTTCACAAAGCTTGGGAGACATGGATGAATATTCTAGGCATGAAACCTGCATCCTTTGTTGTGGCTTACTAGTACAGCAAGTCTCAGGGCTCACAGCAATGAAATGTTTAGCACCTCCTTGATAGTCCTGCTGTAGTGTCTACAAAGCATAGTTAGATCACAGTGGATTTTACAGAGATGTTATTTATTGTGCTCAGCATGTTGATGTTGCACAAATTATGTTCCCAGAACCACTTGCAAATGCACTTCTGTTGTCCCAGATGCAGTGATTTCCCTCTTGAAGGGGGCCCTTCTGTAAGGTATCTGAGTTATGGCAGCAAGAGGCAGGATGACTGACAGGCTGTCTCTGCCCATCATTTCCTAGGAAGTTACTGATGTATGGCACTGGAGATTAGAGACTCAACAGCATAATATCATTTCAAGAATATGAAAAAGTAATTTTAAAAGAAGCAACAAAACCCTCTGCAGGCAAAATTATGTTTTCCTTTTTTTGAGCAACTGCACCTGCAGAAACAAACCCTCTAGTTCATTTTGTGGAGAAGCATAGATAAGTTATCTATTTGTAGAAATATGCAGAGAACAGATACAGATAGATATTTGTCTTAAAATGAACAGATATAAAGGAAATAAAACTGTGTGTGGAACTTTATGTTTTCAAGATTTAAAAATATATTGCGTAATAAAACCAAATTAAGTAATTTCATGCTATCTTATAAAATGTTTTCTCTATCTGACTTCAAGAAGGATATCCATTATGCTTTGGGGAGAAGCAGGATAGTTAAGATTTGCTAGAGCTGAAGCAATGCTTGAATGACATGAATGGCTGTAAAATCATTATTATTTTGTAATGGCATGTATTCTGGACTTAAGTAAAATATTATTAAAAAATATTGGAATGCTTTCAGTTATTCTGAGACCCAGGTCATGTAAGACAACCCTTGACAATTAGTAGGCTTAAAGTGTATTTATTATTGGTCGATTAGAGATGGATACAGGATCAGCTGTATGCTGATAGAAATCTCAAGTTCTATTTCATCATTCAGGACTGGTTTCTGGTTGTGATAAATCCCAAAGTGTCAAGTCTTATACTCCCAACATATAGGAGAAAGGATGATTGATAGTTAACTCTTGCTTGGCATTTTTTTTGCTTAAGTAGTATACACACACTTTTACCCTGTATTTCATGCTCTTATCCCCTAATTTAGCAAAGCACCCGAGTACTTGGGTATTTTTAGAACCTGATGGAGTATTATACCCAAACCCATCAAAACAATGTGATTAAAGATAAATATGCACATGCTTAAGCAACTTGTTGAATACATGACTAAAAGGGCGATACATCAGCTTCTATAGAAATTGGTGTTTGTGGAACATTAACAAGACAAAGAATATAACAAAATTCACATTCAGCCCTGAAACTTGCCCTAAGTAGTTTTATTGTACCAAATTCAGGAAACATAAGGAGTAATTAGGGTAACTACAGTAGGCTTCAGTTATTTGTGATGAGTTCTATATTTTTTTGAAATTTCATTCTGGAAGCTTCAGAGCCACCCATCTTGTACCAAAAGCTTCTTTTCCTTACTCCTCTAAGTCATCTGCAAAATACAGATGACTTAGAGGAGTAAGGAAACAAAATCTACAAACAAAGCCAAAAAACAAACCTAGCCAAAGACAAATAAGCAAAAAAACCCACTGCAAATAAAATCAGTGGCAAATAATTGAGACATTAAAACTACTGGTCCCATTGCTAGCATTTTAATAAAATACTTGCAAATAAAAAGAAATTCTAAATATTCAAAGCTGTTTTCAGTGTTTTATGGCATGGTAAATGCCTTACGGTCTCATAAATGCCATTAGGCTTTATCTCCAGGAAAAGAAAGGCTATAAACTCTGAACAGAACTGTGTCAGAGTAAGTGTGCAAGAGTGAATGCTGAGTGAGCAGCAGCAGGTTTATTCATAAAACAATGGCTTCAGGCCTTAACTGGAGTTATCATGCTCTGTAACTATTTTTTTTAATGCCATTTATCTATAACTTTCAAACTTCCACAACTTCTCTGATTTTAAACTCAGTAAGTACCTCTGTGATTCACCACAAAATGTGGTACTTTCTGTTCCTTGCTACTCCAGGCTTCAGGACATTCCTTATGGGGTCTCATGGAGTGCCCAGCTATTATTGATGCTTCATCCAAAGTAATATATTTTGGAAAACAGCAGCAATCTTGTTTTAAACTCCAAGCTTTTCGAAAGCCCAAAATGCAACTTAACCAAGATCTGAAATGTCATCAAATTGGTTTAAAAAGAAATGAATACAATTAATTGTAAATAAAGAAATTTTTGATTCTTTTTATTTGTCTCCTTTTCTTTATTTTCTTTTTTTTTTTATGTCTGGAAGCTTCCAGCATTCTGTTTCTCAGTTTTAATTTGTAACCTGTCAGAGCTGGAAACTTCATTCATTTTAAATCTAAATCAGATCTAGGAAGCTGACTATTGTAAGAACCATTTGCTGAACTAACCTTTTCTCAACAGCACATATTGTAGAAAAGAGACAGGGATAACAGAGATTAAGGTGGTGCCATTTCTTGTTGCTCCAGCACATCTTTTTAATTGAATGTGCAGATTAGACTTTAAGCTGTCAGTTGCAGAAAGTGAACCTATGTACTGCAGATCAATACACAGAACTGTGGCTACCACAATAGTAAGCCAAATTCTTTACGTAAGGTTTGTTCTTAAGCATGTTTCAGTTTTTTAACACCCAATATGAGACCTCTTCCTCTAGAAGTTTTTTACATGCTTTTAGAAAATAGTTATGATACCTGAGATGGACACCAAGGAAAAAAATAGTAAAAGTCCAATTCTTCCTTTCTTTTTTATTTTTTTTTTTTATGATTGAAGATTTTATTTGTTACAAATCATTATAATAAAAGTCAGGACAACAATAAATCCATAATTCTCTAAATTCCTTCAAACTGCTTTTTTTTTTTAGGGATTGATTTGTAATTTAATTTTCCATTTGTGTGTAGATACTTTTTAGACCTTTGGTTATGTGATCATGATAAATATTCCTGGCTCCAGACAGCCTGTACAGATAGCTTGCCAAGATCCCATCTTCTCTCTCAGCCAGCTCCCTTGCCTTCTTGGAATACTTTGCAACGTATGATTATCCTGCATTATCCTGCTTTGGTTCTCCAATATTTGTTTACCCTATAAATAGATAACCATATTTTTACTTTTTTCCATGACCAGCTTCCACCTTTCAAACTCCGATTTCCCAGAAATTCCAAGTATCTCTAGAGAGCATCTCAAGCTTCTTATTACAGAGTGTTTGGCTGGAAAATGGCCATCAAGAACTGCTTTCCTGGAGACTTCCCATTGCAGAGGATGTACTGCCTATAAATAAGTTTTTAGCGGCTTCAGATTGGGCTATTTACTATGACAAATATGAGGCCTGTCACTTGAGTCTTGTATCAAGATACCTGTCAGTGCTGACTGAAGTATAAGCTTTTTTGGAGTGTGTAGCTAATGAACGTGCCACCAGTCTTGTGTGTATGATCTGCATAAACAGCAGAAGTAATAATACAGGATACCTGAGTCTTGCAGAACCAATAGAAATTCCTTTAATGCACCAGGTTCCATCTGGTACTCTGAAGAGCTGTTACGAGCCAAGAAGCTCATTTCTTTTACCCAAGCTGTAGAGGTTTGTGCTGTTAGCACTTAGGTTGGAATCCTTGTGGACTGATCATAGTCTGTTACACTGTCTGTAGGGAAATATTATCTGCTGATTGTAGCGAGGTAAGATGAACCCCAGTAAACAGCACCAGGGTTAAACTCTGCTGAGCAGAAGCTGTAAGTATGTATGGGTTTCACTCAGCTCTTTCAAGACCAAGCTGACATCAATTGTTGCTTGAAATACTCTGCTTCTTGTGTGATTAGTTGCCATGCTCTGGATTTTATTTTCCTAAGCTGATATTAATATCCTCAGTGATTTTTATAAGGTGTAAACTGCAGAAAGATGTAAATTCAGCCTGGGCAGAGAACTTGACAGCTTCAGTCCAAGATAAGAAACACAGTAGAACATTTGGGAACAGCAATGATTTCACAGTATCACACAGTATCACAGTATGCTAGAGATTGGAAGGGACCTCAATAGATCATCTAGTCCAATCCCCCTGCCGGAGCAGGAACACCTATATAAGGTTACACAGGAACATGTCCATGCGGGTTTTGAGTGTCTCCAGAGAAGGAGACTCCACAACCTCCCTGGGCAGTCTGTTCCAGTGTTCTGTCACCCTCACTGAGAAGTTTCTTCTCAAGTGGAACCTCTTGTGTTCGAGTTTGTACCCATTGCCCCTTGTCCTATCATTGTTTGCCACTGAGAAGAGCCTGGCTCCATCCTCGTGACACTCCCCCTTTATATATTTATATGCACTAATAAGGTCACCCTCAATCTCCTCTTCTCCAAACTATAGAGACCCAGCTCGCTCAGTCTTTTCTCATAAGGGAGATGCTCCACTCCCTTAATCATCTGACATAACTGAAAATTCTGAGAGAACCTTTCTCTGTAAGGTTTCTCCTGTTGACTCTTAAACATTAAAGCTTCTTCCAGCACAAGAACATGCTGGTCATAACCCTGACTTCTGTAAAAACTCCCTACAATAGCTGCCCTTCTGTCTTTGCTAAAACAACCTGGGATAATTTTCCACCTAAGCCAGTCTTCTCCAGAAGAACAGTGTATCCTTTGTCCCACCAGTATCTCCAGATCTAGACTAAGCAAACCCTGAGGTGTTTGCAACAAAAGCAGCTTTAATGGTGAGCATCTAAAACTCAACATCTAGGAGACAAAGTTACTCCAGGATCCTTTTTCATGCTTTAAATATATTCTGCAAACATTAACGTATTTGTCTTCTCTCGTCAATATTTGACCCATATCTTTAATTAGTATTTAAGTATCTGAATGTCACTAGTTTCTACATGATTTAGCTGCCTATGACCATTTATGGTTGGACTTGGTGATGGTGGAATGAGAATATGCTGTACTATTTCTCTCAGAGCATCTGCCACCGTGGTGCGTGTCTCTTTCTGAGTGGAAGTGGCAGGTACCTAAGCAAAAAATTCTTGTCTTTGGAAATAAGGACTGAAACCACTAAAAGACTAAAAAGTATTTCTGAGTTCACAAATGAATGCCTCTTTTCACACAGTTTTTCATCATCTTGTGATGGATGGCCCAGTTATGGGAACCAATTAATGCAGTCTTTATCTCTATTAATAAGCTTCCTGTTCAAGGAGTTTCAATTGCATCCTTGGTATTACACATATTTTCATGGCAAGAAAGGTGTTTTCTGGAAAGAAAGCCAATGAACAGGCATCTGGCTTTGCCTAGGCGAGAAGTGCATACTAAAATTTGCTTGTAAAAATCTATTATTCTATAAGAAAAAAAAAAGAAAAAAGTTTCTTCCTGAAAGTAGAAATGTATGTTTTTCATTGTTCTGTTTTCTTTCCTGTCAGGAGGTTAATTAGTCATCCAAATTTTCTTAGATTTTTTTAAAAGTCATAATTCTGAAATAATTTACTTACTGGAATCAAATCAAACCATTAAAGCTGAATGACAACACCCTCAGAAATAAAAGCATTTATAGGAAATAAGATTGATCCCAAAGATTGCTTCTTTGATGATACATTTATCTATAGAGCTACAATATATTAAAAAACAAGGGAAGTAGAAAGAAAATGGGGGGTGAGGGGGCAGGGTGGAGTATATGGTGGAAGTAGAAGCAGTAGGTAAATATAGCCATGACTTACTCCCAACAAAATGTAAATAGACATGAAGGACATAAAAATTCACCTTTACTTGCTCTGTTACTTGCTCAATTTTAATAAAGCATGTTAATTAAATTAATCAAGTGAAAATATGTGTCAATGTGTGCGTAGGTGATGTTTTGCTGAGCTAGTCAGTGATCACTAATGGAAACTATTAATAGTTGTATACACATAATTTAACCTGAAATTAGATGATGTTCTTGGCATGAGTTACAGATGCGGATTTACTTCAGTTTTAATTGTCGGGGTTAATGTTTGTTGATTGGGGTTTTTTATTGTGTTTTTTGTTTGTTTGTTTACTTTTTTCTCACTGGCTCATCTTTGGCTTTATTGTGGGCCATTAATAAATTTCAGACTGAAGGCATAATGGAAGTAAAGAAGAATTCTTGAAGAAAACTCCAAGAGTACTATGAAAACAGTTAAAAGTACAGTTCCTAAAAACCTGAAAACAGTTTCCTCTGTATTTTTTTTCAAAAAATACAAGAAATTGTTTTTTTTTCCCAAGAGGAATACTTTGCCTTATGTGTTATCACGATTTTTTTTTTCCCGGGATGCATGAAAAATTACAAGCCAAAGAGTAGCGATCTATCTGGAGCATGACATAGTAATTCTCATTTACGAGCTGTTTCATATTTTTCACCAGACTTTCCATGAGATGTGGGATAGTTCTGACGCTGTGGGTTTTCTACTGCTGCTCCATCATAGGAAGTACGATAAGTTGGGGGATAACTAAGTAGGCCTTTTTTTTTTTAAAACATGCCTAAAAGTATTTTAAAAATACTAGCTTAGGCTAAGATGCTGGTTTGGTCACAGGTCTCTAAATACTACATGGAAGCAGAAATGAAATAACATGACATACAGTCCAGGAAATAAAGACATAACAGCCTTCAGTGGAGTGAAATCAAAGACAGAACATCTCATACAAGACTTGCTTTACTTCAAACAGAAATTAATGCCCTGTGATATGTCAACACTTCAGACGTTTGCTCCCTCCAATCTGGCTGATGCCACATTCAGGGATTGAAAGAACTCTTCAACCTTTTTCTTCCTGTTCTGATAACTCCTTGTTTTCACTGTACATAAAATGTTTTTCTGTAATTGTAGCTTGACTCCTGTAGAAATAATTCCATAGTATGCAAGACAGCATTATTGTAACAATAAGGGAACTAATGGACAAGTTTTCCAGCTTATGAACTTCTAAGTACCTTTTTATTTTAAGCAGAAACAGGAATAGAAGACAGAGTTGTTTATACATGGAGGGAAATCATCAAAATGTTGTGCTCTTCACAGTGCATGATCAATTAAACACAGGAGGATTACTCTTCAGTTTTCTGGTTTTGCCTATAATTTACATTTTTGAAGAAATAGAGATCAGGAAACTGCACCAGATGCCCATCCTGATATCTGTTTTTATTTGTTTTAATTTGTCTTTCCTCTAATGAATTAGGATTATGTATTAAGCATTAATTGCTTATTAAGCATCCTTGGAGAGCAGTAGTATTGCAGCCCTTCCAATGTAGGTAGGTGTCCTACTTTCTGGAAGCCTATTGACTCCTTTCTAAATTCAAATCATGAAGGCAAGCCTAATCACTAAAATTTTCATGTAGAGTATAAGTGAAGACAGGGAGCGGGTGCTGGAGAAATATATTGGGTGGAGTAATAGAGAGCTGCCAGCCTAAATTATCTTTCACACAGTTTACCCAGGAAGGTTAGAAGAGTAAGAAAAATGGAGCCAACAAGCCAGAATAGAGACACAAAGAGCCAAAATGTAAAACACGTACTGACTTCTGAAAATCGCAAGGGAATTGTGATGGAAAATTGATATCCTCTGGGAAGGATTGTTTATAACTTGGCATAAGTTTTCAGCAGGCTGTTCTCATAAAACTCAGTACTGAAATCCCTTTGTTAAAACCCTTGTAGGGTGCATTTTGAGCCATCAGAGGTTTATCTGCATTCATGTTGTAAGTACTTTAAAAAAGAATATAGAAGAAAAGGAATCAGAGTGCTGTATTTTCATGGGGTATGATATCTTGGTTTAAAAAATAAGAATCCATAGAAAAGAAGAACATATTTTTAAATCACAGGTATATTGTAATCGAAAAATTCTGGTAGCATTAAAAACTTTAGCATTCATTTTAATTTTAAGTTTCTTTCCTCATCTGTCAAATCTGAAGAGTAGCAGACAAAATATAAGCAAAGACAATGCCTGTATCTCACAGTATAAAAATAAATTGAAGGAATTATGTCAAATACTACATTTTCAGTCAGTCACTGCAGTCTTCTTCTTAAATTTATCTTCTGCATATAATTTGATACTGAATATGTCCTGTTACTTTACTGTTACTGGCATTAAGACTTAACTTAATAAAAATATAACCTACTCCAAACAGTAAAAATTTTAATGTAAGCAAGTTTTTGCTACTATTAAGATAAAAACTTTCACTGAAACTCTTAAAAATGCATTGAGTGTGATACTCATTTTCCTATAGCAATTTTTCTTATGAAGAACCTTATTGTGCCGTATTTGCTGCCTTCACTGAGTACCTCCACAGAATCCCACTTTGGTTTGGTGCAAAGATGGATGAAGCAATCTCCCAAGATCCTCTTTAGACATATATTTGTGCAAATTGCTTTCGTGTTACTTGGGGGGAAGGACTAAAATCCTATTTCTGAAATTGTACCCTGTGATACTACTGAACAACACCTATTTTAAAGATCCCATAGTATTACTTTCTAAAGGCATCCTTCTTCTTGTAAGACAAGAATTGTGAAAATAAAGAAATAGTCAGGGGATTGTTCCCTTTAGGAAAGTGCCAGTGTGAAACTCTGGACTGATTTCAGCTGAGCTAACTATTATGCTTTGCTGTTGTAGAAGACAAATGTATTTGATGAAGTCTTTACTCTGGTTAAAATCAAGTTTGTGGGTTTAGCCAGCTGAGAGGATTGGGAAAAACACCTGGAGTTTTCACTGCTACCTCATTAGCTGAAATGGGTCCCACAGTTACAGCAGGAAGAAATCATATATTTGTTGCTCATTTGTCTCTGTGAAGTTAATTGGTGGTCCCAGTAAAAAGTCCATGGTGATAGCAGATATAGTTGAAAAAAAAATCAAATAGGGTATTGATTACCTTCTCAGATAGTTATTCTCCATATACAAAATTTAAGGGTTGAATTTTATCTTGTTCATCAGAAAATCCAATTATTTCACTTCTGACCCATGGCTGCAGGGTTGCTAAAGCAGTTAGGGACAGTGGTGTGAGAAGCAGCATCTCATCAGTGGAGAGAATTTGTGTGCTAACAAAGTGGTGCTTCTAATAACATAAATACATGGGCAAGAACTGCTTAAACCTTAGTGGCGTCTGCTGCGGAGCTTCTCAGATGCCTGAGAAATGGCCTGTGCCGCAGTGCTCAGCATTGTGCTCTTGTTTGCCCCAGTGTTTGGGGCATTTCTGGTTGTGCCAAAAAGGTCCAGCAGCTCCAAGACAGGGGTTGTTTCTGGGATGGCAAGACTGCTGCTCTGTTGCTCATTGTGGCACCTGGGGCAGTACCATGACCCACACTGAACTGTAGAAATCAGTAGAGGGCTGATTCAGTAGGGGATTCAGAGGGAGGAAAAAGAAGGCACTGGGGTGGAAGGAACTGGACTTGTAAGCCCAGAGCTCTGCTTTCTATAAATTTCTCCTATGATAACAAAAGATAAAACTGAGATATTTTAAAACCGAAACATTTGTAGAGAGGTTATACTGCTCTTACAGGTATGTCCTCATTGCTTGAAGTCAGATGGTAAAGCCCGGTAAAGCACATACAGCGTTTTGTGACTTTGCGGCAGTACTGGGACGCCTGTGCTGCTGCGCCTAGAGCAGCTGCTCCCAGTGGTCACGGGGAGCCTGAGCAGACATTTTAATATGATTTTTTGTTTTAGGAACGGTGGAATGAAGATGAAGTGTCACAATATGCTCTTTATGGAAGAACATGCACGGATATAAAAATAAATTATTGTTTGGGGATGTAAAAAAACCGCATATGTATATTGACTATTTTGCTTTATTTTCCCCTGCCAGGGATGAAAACAAGCTACTTTACAACAATAACAGATGGAACATATCACCTGAACACTGAGATGATGCCCACTGAAGTCAAAGTCATCAGATTTTTCAGGCAGGAACAGCCATGCATTTGTGCGATAACTGTCACAGAAAAACCCTAGTCCATGGTCAGCATTCCCATACAGTACATAATGCAGATAATGAGTAGTAATAGTAAAAGTTACAAATCTGCTTGTGTTCAGCAAACCACAATGCTTTTTAAAAATATGGAGAAGGAAAAAGAGCATTTTTAGAACGGATTTTTTTAACTTCCCTATACCCCTCTGTTGATGTTCTATTATTTCTCTTAGATAAATTTCCAAATTAGAAAAGATTTAGAACCCCATGAAGTAATCAGTCTCCTCTGGTTTAGAGAGACCTGTCTCATTATCTGTGCATCATGTCAGCCTATTCTGCTGGTGACATATATGATCAGTCAGCCTTTAAACAGGAAACGTGAACTAGTTATTTTTGGTAATTTATCCCTGACAGTTTTTGTCACAAAAATTACTGGTAAGAAAAAAATGATGAAAAAAATTGTATTTTTATTAGTGGACAAGTTTTGCAAAGAAGCTCAGCTCATTCTTGGAATATAGTAATTCTTTATAGCATTACTGTGAATCAAATAATGCCTTGTGACTGGTTCATCTTTATGGCCTTTAAAAGTACCTGTCTATACAGACAGACAACTAATCTCATTTGATATATCCTTTCAACAGTCCTCATTGCAATAGGATGATGTATTCATATATTTCATGTCTTTAAAGAAGTATCTCAATTTTCTCAGAAAGGCCAAAACCCTCATTCTAAGGACATATTAATCTAAATTTAATTTGTTTGTATATGCTTCTATTCATCTTTACACATATATCTTAATATTATAAAAGTAATACCAACAGGTGGTCACAGGACTGAAGAGAAGGGAGATATAGATTAGATAGAAGTTCTTTCCTGTGAGGGTCGTGAGGCACTGGAACTGATCACCCAAAGAAGTTGTGAATGCCCGATTCCTGGTGGTGTTCAAGGCCAGGTTGGACAGAGCCTTGGGTGACATGG
Organism: Neopsephotus bourkii; assembly: GCF_033783945.1. Taxonomy (NCBI): domain Eukaryota; kingdom Metazoa; phylum Chordata; class Aves; order Psittaciformes; family Psittacidae; genus Neopsephotus; species Neopsephotus bourkii. The sequence goes on along the minus strand of NW_026901776.1, from coordinate 6,672,801 downwards.
TCTAGTGTGTGGTATTCCTGCCCCTGGCAGGGGGGTTGAAACTAGATGATCTTTAAGGTCTCTTCCAACCCAAAACATTCTGAGTTTCTATGATAATCTAGGTAATAGTTTACCTACTTTCCTACTTCAGCTAATTTACAGGATCCACTAAGGCTTCATTTTATCTGTCAGAAACTGACTTCAAACCATTTTATATATTAATCCAGGACTCCAATATATAAGTCTCTCATCTTGTTAAATTCTACTGGCCACAAATTTGCTTTACTACTAGCTGCAGCAAAAAAAAAAAAATCCTCCTGAATCCTCCCAAATCCTAAAATATATAGTTTTAAGTAAAAAATATGTGGTGGGAGGAGGGCTTTGTGAATGAAGTTGGAAGACAACTGAAATCCAACAAAAGAAAAAAAAGTTGTGTCTTCTGTGTTACTGTCTTGTGTTACCATGGAAACTGAGGCTGGATTGGCAAAACTGGGTTAAGTGCTTTACAGTGACAGAGACTAATCACTGTTATTTTATAACAGTACTATTGTCAGTGAAAGGGAAAGCTGCATTTTCAGGAGACGTAGTTTTGCAGTAAGTTTACTCCTCACTGAAACTATCAGCAAAAAAAATGTGTCATGAGAAACTTTGATTAAGAATACGTTAAATCAATACAGACTATACAAAAGCCTTAAGAACCTGTGAAATATTGTGTATAAGAGAACACTTAATCCCCTAAAGTCAATGAATAGCAAAATCCATCCATATAACTACTTGACTTTTCAAAATACCGAGAAAACACTCAGTTACTTGGTAAACACAAAAAAATTAACGTCTGTCCTCTTTTCCAATGTGTGCATTATTCTCAGGGGGAGTTACCTCAGAGAATCTGCAGCAACAAAAATTCTCAGCCTACATCAATATCTTGAAAATTATTTTAATCCTTCGTGGTTGAAAAACTAGTTTTCACGGGATAGAAAAGTTCAGCATCAGTGTTAATTTTCCAGAGTTTTCCTTACGGCTCCACAACGTTCTTTCAGCACTTATTTTCATTTGAGCAAGGTAGATCAGAGGAAAAAAATAAACCTAATTTGCCTTAGAAACATTGATTTCTGAAGCCAACAATGTCCTCAGATTTTAGGTGGGTGTTCACAACTGGAAAATACCAGAAACATTAGTGGAAGAGAATGGGCTCTTATTAAATGGAAAGCAAATGGTTTGTCTTATGGGAACACTGCAAAACATTAATTGCTCAAAACCCTGTTTAAAAGTGTTGATGACCATGCCAGAAATGTTTTGAGAGTCTCGCTGCGGATATCATCCCATAGTTGAAGTTACATAAGTTATGCCTTGTCAAGTATCCTTTTGTATCCCGGAAAACAGGCTGTTTTTGTGAAATATTCCACATACAGCAGGCTTTTACCTACAAGCCAACTTAGTGTTCCAGTAACAACCTTTAAGCACCTTCGGGCTCTTTTTCAGCTCCTGTGAAACCCCATAGATATATGAAGGCCCTGTCCCCTAGGTTTGGTGGATGAGCCCATCATGACAGAGGTTCCCAAATCGTCTCCTGCCTGGTGATGTCTACAGTGACAGAGACTAATTGCTGTTACTTTATAACATCACTATTGCCAGTGAAAGGGAGAGATGCATTTTGACGGAGACTTAAGCTGCTCTGCTCTTGTCTTGCTCATGCAATTTAACCCAGCAAGAGGGAGGATGATCATGATGTGATGGATGACACTACGTGAAGTTCAGGCATATCTGCCTTTGCAAAAACCCGAGGGAGTGGCAAGCTAGACTGAGGTTCAGAAGATCCCTGCCTGATTTCTTTCAGGTATCTGGAGCAATGTATTTACCTGGGGTTTCAAAAAAACCAAACCAAACCAAACCAGACCAAAAAGCTGTAGGGTACTTGAAAGTGAATTTTCCACTTTGAAGTTCTTTGCTGTGGTCAAAATGCTTAACTGCTTCTTAGGCTAGAGTGAGAAGAGCCTGTGTTTTAGGAGGAGTCACCACTAGACTTGGGTTCCCAGGGCCAGTTCACAGTGCTGCTGGCTGGGCAGAGGAAGGACCACCTTTTCTGCCAGGGTCAAGACCGCAGGTTTCTCTGAGGATATGTATTAAATCAAGTGAAATAGGGACAGATATGAAGTCTCTGACTTCTGCTGGGACCTAGGGATGAGTAAAATAAATGTTAACTTTTCATTCAGTCTCAAGTCCACCAATCCCAGGAGAATCTTTAGACCTTTGCTTAAAAAAAGCCCAAAGTAGATCAAACCCCATTCTCTGTGTCAATTGTGGATTCATAATCCTGTCAATCTGAATGACTGAAGCACCCTTTTTCACAATAAAATGAATGAACTTATTAAAAGATCATTTTGTCTTGTATTGAGCTCCATATACCTAATGCACCTGTTAGAAGTCAATTCACAGGATGATTTTATTTGAATTATATTTTTATGTAAATAACAATAAACAATATTTTTCACATCATAACTGGTTGATTGAAATATTTTAAGAGGTGATACAAAAATTAAGTTGTCCAAAATTGCTGGATGTGTGTGGAGAGATCCACAGAAAACACGCTGCACCTATGACTGCTCCATGGAAGGCCTTGGCTCAGCCATCACTGCCCACCTCCTCCTAGGAAACCTCTCTTCTCGGCTCACAATCACCATATCAGGCACAATCCTCAGGCACAATCGAACACAGTCACCTTCTGCTTTCACTCCAAGTGGCCTTTTCCCTTTGGATTTTAAATTAGTGGATTATGTCACTAACGCTTTTACCTTTCCAATGTGTTTTCAATCCTTGTACCTCCAGTGATTCACCTGTGTATGTCACATTGTCATCAGTTCAGTGAGACTGGGCTGATGTGGCAAGACATACAAGTGTGGGTTTACTGGAAAATAAAGTTTAAAAAACACTTTAGCTGTCTGTCCTAGAGGAGGTAGGTGAGATTAATCCCATGTGTATTATCCTGAAATACTGAGCCCATTTACATGCCCTACTATCTGTTCAATTGTATGCACAGTTGGATTCATGTATAGCCACCTATTCCGCTGGAATTTTAACTTTTTTATAAATCTGTTGTGTGTTGGATCATTAATTCAAGGTGAGACTTCCCTTGAGTCATTTATTCCGACCTCACTTTGTAAACTGGTCTCCTGCGTAACAGCAGTCAGGATGATCTGAACATCACTGTGTTTAGGGCAGATTTTGTATTGCTCAACACCTGCATAGTCACTTATACTGGCACAATGTGAAACACACATTTCGTTTTAAATGAAGCCTACTCTAAGAAAGAAAACAGACTAATAGAGTGGGTTTTGTTCCTCCATCAACTCTGTACTCTGTAAGCAAAACCATCAATAAGCAGTGTTGTTAGTGGTCTCTTTTGACCCACACTGTAGAAGTGGAAAGAATAAGAAATGGGGGAAATATATGAGGCAAAACATTGAAAATGAATAAACAAAACATGAACAAACAGCAGTATTAACAGACACAAGAAGACCTGCAATTGATTATATCATCTTCTAGAGCAAGGATAACAAAAAAAACTTTCATCAGATGTTCTTTCACACTTGTAACACTTTGAAATGTGAAATACAAGAATTCCCAAGACATACTTATAAAGAGAGGATGCAGGAAAGTGCACTGAGAGGCACCTTTAAGGGAATTAACATTTCTTGTTAGCTCAAGGCATGATATGCAGGTGAAGCACTTTTGGGTAACAAAAATCATCTGGTGATATCAAGCCAAGGTAATCCATATTGACCAGTAAACGCACTGCAGACACTGAATAAATATGTGAAAGCCTTTATTTGGTGGATGGCTTAGCTGATGCCTGGCACTGGCTACATATTTGTTTCCACACATGGCGGCCTGACTCTAGCAAAGGAAAAAAACACCACCACACTCAGATTAATACTTCCCAGGGCATCACATATTTCTTTTCATGTGATAATGCCTAGCCACCGCACCAGAGGAGATCCTTCTTTCCTCTGCTAGCACTGAGATCAGGGCTGTTTCCATACATAACCAAGCACCCCAGACCTATCCAACTTGGAAATGGAAATTTCACAGCTTTTCTGGATTTTATTATACCAAATGTGCAGTTGAGCTCTTTTATAGAGATTAAGGGCCAGTACCTCAGCCAGGATAAACTGGCTCATTGACTTCAGTGGAGCTTAGCTGATTGATGCAAGCTTTGGGACTTTCCCTGCTTGGTCAAGCCTCATTCTGGTCATTTCATCTGAATGAATGCAGACCGGAGGGAAGGGCTAGGAAGCATTATAAGTGCAGGAACAGTGAAATTGTCCTGTGTAAGATCCTGTATAGATCAACTTTCTACAGACTGTTTGTGGCTCCCGAAATCTGTGGCCTTCAAGGTAAATACCTTACTGCAACTTCCTAGTCTATTTAGAGGAGTTTCCTGAAAGTAGAAAAGGTAGAATCAGTACTGCATCCCTAACTTTCTAAATAGTAGAATATGGTATACCAATTACACAAATTTTATAGAAATAATTATTTTGGGGGTATAAAATAGTTCTCATAAGTCCCAGAAGACTGAGCTCCCATGGTGGGAGCAAATATGGAGGGGTTGACTTCTAAATTGTTGTTTTGGATTTTGAGTATAGAAGATAAAGTAAATTGATGAATTAGCATACTATCTAATTGTTACCCATCGAAACATTAGCTGAAGTCTAATAAATACTGTTAAAATGTGGCTTGCACAGATACTGCTTTTTAAACTAAGTGAAAAGTCCTTTTGGAGCTCTGTTTCAGGTTATTTTCTGACTCTGGAAGAATACAGGATTCTTTTGCACTCAGTTAACCTGGAAGTGTTGTTTTCATGATAAAGAAAGAAAAAAGTAGTGCTAAAGATTCAACAAGTTAGATGGACATAGATCCACCGACATTCACGATGCATGGGAAAAGTGGGAAATACTGGTTCCTCATCTCTTTCTAAATGAAATTCTGCAACTTAAATTGAAGGAAAACAATATATTTTGAAGTATCTGCTGTAACACCACAGTTAATTCTAGCCCACTTTTAGTTCTCATATTTGCTTTTTGTGACAAATCTCTAAACCTGTAGCAGTAGCTGGTTTTTTTTAAAAAGGTTTCTCTCTTGATATTTAAAATTAAGAATATCCCAAAGATAAATCCAAAGCTAAGTCTAAAAACAGTTATAGTAACAATGGCACCATGAGGCACCGGTGTTATGAAAAACTTGAATGATCCTATGATAGTACAACCACTTCTTGTTGTAATTGTCCTGCTATATTTTTCACTAACATTAGGATATTCTGGAATAGTAAATAGAAGGGAGACAGCTTTTACCTATAAAATTAAGCAAAAGTAAACAGATTCCTTTTAAATATTTTGTGTTGGTTTGTTTTTCTTGTAGAAGGACTTGACTTTTTTTTTTTTTATATGAGTTTTGAATTGCTATGGTATATGCAATTACATTGCACAAGGTTTTGTTACTCATGTATGTTTTATGCTTCTTCCCTCACAATGACTTCCAGTAACTGTGAAACAGAACTAGGAAAAAATGATAACGGAGATAAATTTTTCTCTAATTGTGCTTTTCACGACTGAATACAATTTCTGTGGTAAGCTTTTTTTCTTTTTTGTTTTGTTTGCTTTTTAACAGAGGGGTAACATTATTTACAAAGCTACTACACTTTTTAAAGGGCAAGAACTTTATCTTGTGTACTGTGGAATATTCTTAGCATTGTAAGAAAAAGCTGTTCCTGAAAAACAACAAAAATGGCCTTTTTCTTCATTTTCTCTAAATATCTATTGAAAAAGAGCTGGAATCTACAAAGCCTTCAAGATTTTACAAAATTTTGTGAGGAAAACATCATTTCATAGTATTTTATTGCCTCAGGTATTTCTTCTGCTATTACATTAAATTATTAGTATTATACTTTATCGGTTTGGATACCGAGGGGATTTCTGACGTTTAAAATCATGTACCACAGTTTGCTCAGTTGTAGCAAAGAATTCATATTCTAAGACAGTAAAGCGATGTTATTAACTGACCTGAATCTAAAAACAAACAAACAAACAAAAGTCTGATTTTGTTTTGTTTTGTTTGTTTTATTCTCATGCTTTTTCTAATGTCATTCCTGTAAGTGATCTGCATGGTGAGTTAAGAGATTGCACTTCTTTTGTAACTGTGCTGCCAACTGGATCAGGTGATATCTGTGGGTTTTTTCCCCAGCTGGAAGTTCAGAATGACACACTGTGATTATAGGACTGCAGGCAACTTATGCCTTATGTACCATTTCCAGTAATGTTTCCAGGTTTCTATATTCACATATTTTATTCATAAACATTAAGCAGAATGTGGCAGGCTAGATAGTAACTTCATTTTGCACCCCTGAAAGGAAAGAAGTAAGAATTCTTGTTGTGCCCCTGGGACTTGTGTTAGGGTGAGCTGACATAAATAAATGCTGTGTGAACCTGCTTATTTGTCCTCACTCAATGCTTAGAAATTGGAATGGGAAGACAAGGGCAGATCAATACACTAAGTAGAGCAGCTGAGTCAGGCAAGAAATATTGATATTTACTGTTGGTTTGGGCCACAACAAATAATCATCCCTTTCCTTGAAGCCTGAAAAACTAGGGAGTGACTCATGCTGTGGATGTATGATGTCTCTCTGGATTTCTGTGGAAGTGAGGTGGTTTATGAAGTCTTAAAGTTTAGTCTCCTGAAACTTTTTGCTCGTTTTGGCTAACAGTCCTCCACAAGCTGCTGTGGACACCTGGAACAATTAACCTGGAGGCACTCTTCTGAGGGAAGTCTCTTTCTTAAAAGGGGTTTGGAGGAGCTGCATACCAAAGTTCCTCACCCTCTCAGCATGGGTCAGGACTTACGTATTTTCTTACTGCAGGGCTCCTTTGTGTAAAGTGGCTTCTCAGAGTACTCACTCCTTGTAGTGGGGAATGACAGACCTGCCTGGGGAAAGCTTGGTGTACAGATGAAATTGACAACAACCTCTGAGAAAAAACAGCACACCAAATATCATGAAGCTGATTTATTTATTTACTTATTCTTTTCTTGCACAAGAAGATAGGTTGATGTGTAAGCGGCAGGGTAATCTGGACACTTTTGGACTGAGAGGGACAATAAGGGAGTTTTAAGTTTGCATATGGGTGTGGTTAAACATGCAAAAGTCCGTCTCCGAATTTTACTTTGGCAGTTAACCTTTAAAGATTGTTTTCCTTGTCTGGAAGGTAAACTTCCCCTTCCTGCTGATTGCATTTCCCCTAAAAATAAGCACTAATTATTCCAGTTGTTTTCACTATATTCACAAACATTGTGTGATAAATGAAAGCACATGAAGGGGAGACTGAAGGTAAATGGAATGATGTATAAGTAGCAGCAAGATATATTTTAAATATCTAGGTCTTTGGAGGCTTATGTGGCTGAACTTTTCCTACTTTTGGAGGTTAACCCATAATTTCTATGAATGTTAAAGTAAATCAACCATGATCTAAATCCTGCTCCCATGAAGTCAGTGGGAGTTTTGCCACCAATTTTAGTAGGAACAGGGCTGAGCTGTGTAACTGTTATTTAATGCCACTGCCTATAGGAAAACTGAACACATTTGTTTTGATTGGAAACAACATTATATAATAATTCCCCCAAATTCTGAGGTTAGCTGGCTGAAAATATAGTTCTTGGGGGAAAAAGTTGCTCCAAAAGCTGTCATTTGCAATATATCACAATGTAAATGTTAATTCTAGTTAATGTGAAAGGAAACTGTCTAAAATAATTTAAGATGCAAAGAATGGCATCTAATGGAAGGGAACTTAAACATAACATTATGATATATCAACGGGCTTATGTTAAAAAAATTGGCTTGACAGAGAATTGTTCACATAAGGCTAAATCATGCCATGGGTAATGCCTAGAATGAAAATTGTGGTGGAAGCTACCAAAAGACCGAGCCTCAGAGAAGAGCTTGTCCTCACTGCACACAGTAGGAGCAGGAAGTAATTTGTGACACTTCATCTCTGTGGTGAATCATCCTTTCCTCTTATGATGCTCAGGTTTTCATTCCTTTCACCAGCTTATGACGGTGGTGGAGTAGGGTCTACCTGCTCTCCACGCACTCTCACCCTGGCTGGTCCAGGGGGAAACCCTGATGCGCAGCTGGAACACATTGTGCATCCTCCACCTAACACATGGAGGTCTCTTTCTCCCTCTTGACGTTAAACACAGATGCAAAATGCAAACCATGTTACTCAGAGCAAGTTTTCACTTTGAATATGCTCTCAGGGCAAATACACAACCTTATGCACAATATGTAAAAATAACTTCAAAAAGAATAGTCTGAGATGATTCAAAAATGTGCATGAAGAAGGTGCTTGCTCCAAAGCAGTATGCATCACATCTTTGGCTAAAGTTGAAATAATTTCTTTAAACTGAGACAACTGAGTAGTGGTACAATTGCAAAATTTGACTTTGTGTCCAGAGATAAGTGCCTGACTGAAAGCTATCAGAATTTCAAGAGTGCTCAGTCACAGACATAATAATATTGTGCTTACTTGTGTGGTGAAAATTGTTGTCAGGAACCTGATGAATTTCAGTAGATATTATCCAGAGTAATAATCTTGACCAGCTGACTTCCTTCTAACATGGTGCATTGATATTTAGATGGAATATATCCAGGATATCATTTGGACTATATTTCTTTTCATACTGAGAAATAGAAGTGCAACCTGCTCAAATACTACTTATCTCTTGACAGCTCCATGGACAATGATCTGGGGAAGGTTGCTGGAACACAAAACAGACATGATTGCTCATGCATCTAAGACTCTCTTCTCTTTCTTCTTTCTGACTGTGTTTCAGGCATAATGCTGGTCTGCCACCACAATGCAGCACTGCTGTGAGTGGCCTGACCTCTGGTGCGGGGCAGGAACGGCACTCCTTGGCCCCAGAGTGAAGCTACAGGCATGGAGCTCCTAGTGTGGAGGGAGAGAAGAGTTAAGGACTGAAAGCCACCTTATCTCCCATGAGGCTTTATGTCAGTGGATCAGTGCTGAAGGAGAAATCATGTCCTCTGGTGTCCTCCCTATAATCTCCTCTTAAGTGCCATGCTGCAAAGATGTTTTTCATGTCAATCTTATGATGCATTTACCTTGGTGAATTCCCTCACTCGATACCAGAAGTTCTGAGCTGCACTATTTAAAAGAAAAATAATTTTCATTCTGTAAGATAAGGACTAATGTATAATCATAGATGGAAATTTTACTTAGTAGTTGCTCACATGACAAAGTAGGTGGCTTTGCTGAAACACTTCATTTAAATTAATCATATAACAATGTTAATCTGAAACTAACCTTTAGCAAGTCCATGTATGACAGCCCGTATCTATCCTTATATCCATTACCTTTGGTCTCTCTCCGTCTTGTAGAAGACTTAAATTTTTAAAGGAGCCTGGAGAGTACTGTTTGTGTAAGACTTTATCACAGTGCATGTCATCTTCCAGGTTCTTTGCCATTCATCCAGCAGCTAATATCCTGCTTTGAAAAATAAATCTTCATGCTTCAACACAGTTTTTTTGTTACACACGTGGTAGAAATACTTTACACACACATGTGAGCAGCACACAGTCTTCTTTCCATCATGCTACTTTTCCCATATTGAGGCAGATTATGGGGAAAATGACTCTGATGCTGGGCTGGGATTCTAACAGAAGATGAAGCCCTACATGCCACCTTCCTATGAAACTGATGTACATGTGCATATGAAACAGCCTCTTTTATAATATACCTACTATGCTGATCCTCAAGGTCTTTACTCAGTGAAGGAAGAAGAAAGACGTCATGTGGGGTGACTGGTGCCTAAGGAAAGGGCAGTAAGGCAAATGATCAGTATTGTCTTCCTTGCACACACTTGAGAATGACTGCCATTGAGCAATCAGTGTTCATTGTGGCTGTGAGGGGGATGCGAGACAAATCCAACCTTGTGCAGAGTTCTGCCCTATTACTGCTGTTCATTCAGGGCTATACAGGAAGCAGAAGGTCTTAAAGTCTTTGTTACTGCCAAGGTTTTCCTCTTACTTCGAGGCCAGAAAGGTTTGTCTTCAGTAGCCAGCAGTCTTGGTAGGAATAAATGAATACTTGTGTTAACATACAAATACTTTCATTTGCACGTGAATATCATGTCTCTGGGAGGGATAACACCTCCACTATACCAATGATATACAAAATCTCCCTGCATGAATAATGGCAGAGAGGTGATCAAGACAGAGATGCTCATGCCAAACTGAAATTCAGGGGAGAACATACGGAAGTGTTTGTGAGTAAATGACTCCTTTCCTTATATAGCCCAATTGCACAGCATTTTCTGTCATGCCTTTACTATTTATAAAGCTTTGTAGAGAACTCCAGTTTGTGTTATATTGACTCCTCTGTAGTATGAGAAATAATATAGAAAAGCATAAAGACAAGCTATATTTTAAGAAAGAGGCAAAAAGCTAGAGGAAAATTTAAGCTTACAGCTTGACTTCTGCATTTCATGACATTTGAGAACTTGATTTATCAACCTTAATTAACATAAGCACATAATTTCTTAGGCTCTCCATATTAAATATAAGGATAAGAAGGTCTTAGTGTAAAAGCATTGTAAATTGTTTTCCCTGTTTCTTGCATTGTTTCCACAAAGACGACCAGATTGTAGCTGCATTGTCCTGTGAGCTTGGAAGGAAGAAAAGATCCTCTCTTCAGCAAAAAGCAGCTATTGACCCTAGTCTCAGAAGAACATAGTGGTCTTCTCCTTAGTGCATTGTGACTCTTGCAAGGGACGAAGAAAAATCTTTGGTTGCTGTCCATGCCCTAACCAGTTAACCAGAGGAGGTCAACAGGCAATTAGTAGCAAGGATTCTGGGTATAGTGTGTGGCAGGCTTTAATGTACTGAGAGTGTACATGAATGTTCTCAGTCACACAAGTCAGACAGGCTTGCTCTTAACTGTGGTGGTAACTTTTAAAACTATTGTGATTTTTAACATGGCTTCAAAGTTTACATTCAAAACACAGATTCATCAATATTGTAATCCTTTGTGATTTTTGTTTTGATTTTGTCAAATTCTTCCTTCAGGAATAAAATAAAATTATCTATAGCAACAAAATATATAAAAAAATCCATGTTTCCTTTTGAGATTTCCTAGGTTTTGATTTCTCACTTCAAATGACCTATTTTTTTTTCTTTTGGAGGTTTACTTTGACTATTTTTAAAATAATGTTTAAAAATCAGTTAACTATCAAACAGGCATATTTTCCTCCACAAGTAATGAATCATGTCAGCTTGTAGCTAATCTTCTGGACTACTGATCTTCTCTTAGAAGCAACTGAACATTTTATTCCCTGAGATAAATGGGATTGCAGGAGGTTAAACACCCCACAGGAGACTCCATCTTTAGTTCAAATTTCAGCTTCTAAACCTCAAGGAGAAAAAACCTTGCCAGTGTTTGTGCCAGATTAATCCACTTATCTTCTAGTTACTTCACAGCCATTTCTTGTTTATTTCCTAGTGATTAGCTCTGCATGTCCAAGTTTTCCCTATGCTTTCTTGTAGTTTGAATGTTCTGAATGAAGGGGAGCCACGAATTTCTGATAGTACTCAGGTCCCTGACTACAGACTCTTCAAGGTAAATCCTTCTATTTTACATTTGCTTTATGAAATCTGACTTGTAAGTAGGATACTTGTTTATATGCTGGACTTTTTAATAATGGTTCAGGAGGGAGCTCCATTACAATTTAGGCTGGATGCATTCTTGTAACCCAGCAAATTTTAAAGCACAAAGATAATTGCATTTCTATTTCATGGTTTACATATTTAATCCCTATTTTTTAATTCAAAACCATATTTTGTCATTCAGAACCAACTACTCCATATTGGTACTAGACAGCTGCAAGAAAAGCCCTCTAGAAATCCTCCTGAACTCAGCAGTGGTAAGCTGAAGTCAGCTATTCAAAACTTCTGTCTGAGACAAGCCAAGGTAGCCATGAAATTTCATTGCACTTCTTTTGTTTTGGAAACTGCTGAGTATTTTTGACATTGCACAATCTCAGGCAAAGGAAGATTTGCTGCTGTGAGCTTTAAATCTCATCAGCTCCCTGTTCTATTTGCCACAGTCAAGGCAGGCCACCTGTGTGGGCACAAGGGGTCTGTTCCTGGCAAGAACTGTTTTAGTGAAAAAGCATTGATTAACCTACAAGTGCTGCTGAAGATTGATTTGTTATCCCAAAATGAAGCTAACTATTCATTCTCTCCCAGTAGATTTTATGCAAATGTGTCAGTACCTTTAGGGGTCTTTAAAATGCCAGAAGACTTATGTTGCAATTACATGTTCTGGATTATTTCCACAGGCGCTCTACATCCTTTTGTAACCACTTCTTTAAATCCTGACAGTATTCCTCAATATAACCACCAAAATGTTTCTTACCTTGTCCACCCTGACTATAGAAAATTTTCCAAAATGTGGTACTAATTCTGGTGAAACATTAAACCATTTTCTTACCTTATACTGAAAAAGGAACAGGCAGTTTCAGCAGTTTCTCACCTGAGGCATATTCTCAAGGATACAGATAAGCAGAGGCAATGGATGGTGTTACTGCTTTATTAAGGAGGTAAATACTTTAATTCTATCAGTCACCAACAGTGATATTCTCTCATTTGATACATCACCCTTCCAGCTGCTGCCTCACCTCTTTACTTACTGTCTTCTGCTTTACCAGGTTGAGAAAAATTACAGTAGAACACCATAGGCTGGCCCTCACTTCTGTTTTTATCCAGCACTTCTGTAAAGTCTTTGCGAGGTGTGTGTTGAAAGACTGCAAGAAGAAGGGATGAGCTGAGGTATGGAAGTACAGTTCCCACTGCTACAGTTGCTGCGTCTGCAATAATTAAAGGGTTAAAAAGTATAGCTCCTTAATTTCACCCTAACAGGGTTTGGATAGTGTGCAAATAAACTTGATTGCCCCGTAAGCAAAAAGCTGAAGTCTATATTGTGTTATAGCAAAATTATTTTCAGGAAGTGAGCCGAAACTATTTTGGTAGGATGGTCCTCAAGAATGCAATGCAAGTGTAAGGGACTGACTTTAAACTTGAAGTTATTAAGTCTGTATCTTTACTTTAGGCTTTGCCTTTTTTCTGCTCTAGCATCTTGTTCCTTTCAGTCTTAGCTATCAAACACTCTGGCCAGGTGTTAACCTGTATTTTCACATCCATCTTATAGTAGATAGACCAGAAAATTCCTTGCTGGAAAACAGAACTAAAATTCAGTGTCATGGAAGTACAAAGGGCAATGCCATTATCAAAGGATTCTTATGAACTTTTGCAACTCATTTTGGAAATTGCAGCACCTCCAAGTGACCCTCTCTTAATATAGCTAGTAGGAAATTATGACCTTCTTAAACTTCCTCTACCCTTACATGCAGAAAAGCTATTAACTTGCAAGAAAGCAAGTATTTATATCCACAATTGAGGATTTTAATACAGGTCTGTTATTTCAGAGGTGAATTAAACTACTTGATTTTGAACTGAAAGCAGCAGTATTATGTAATGCTTACTAGCCTTCAAATTTGTGTCGGAAAGAGGCATTCATGAGAGCTATCCCCTTTTCTGTGTTGTGATTTATTCTGACATTGGTGTCTCTGGAATTAGCTGTAAATATGTCCTTGGCAGCTACATGAAAAAATGTTGCTTCTGCAGCCTAAATTGTATGAATTGCTGAGCACTGCTGGAAAGATGCAGAGTACCTTCTGCTTCCATCGTCTTCAGCACCAATTGACAATGATGTGTCATCCCTTGTGTACCATCACTGGGTTGCAGGGCTGGGCTTATAATGGATTCCCATGGTTTTTTTCAATGTCTCTGTCCAGGTCACTGGTAAGAAAAATATGCTAAAATTTGGCAAGAGGAAAAAAAAAGCAATAACAATACTAGAGGCTAAATCCTGAGCTTGCGTGAGTCAGCATGGCTCAGGCTGATCCCAGTCATGTTGTATCAATCTATCCCTGCTGAGGTTCTGCTTTGAAAAATTTAATAGGTATCAATTCAGATGAAATACTTTGGATATATTGCTAAATAATGGCTTAGATGCCGCAGCAAGAAACAATATCATGCCACTTATTATTCCATTTAAATACAATATAAGCCATGTGTGAGAAATTAAATCTGTCACCCTGGGAAAGAGTTCAGGCTGTCAAAATGATAATAGAAGTGAAATTCAATTACCTGTTTTCTATGTTACCCATGGTAATTCCCCAGAAAATATTAAAGGAAATTGAGGAGGAGATTATCTTGTAAAGTGTTTTCATAATACAATTATTTTTTTAATTACTTTAAGAAAAATCTGTACAATTCTGCAGAAAAACAGCTGAAACTTATAAGAACTGCAGTTGTTTGTCAGGCAAAGATTAACTGTTATTGGCCATGACCATCATTGCCACAACTGCAGCCACACACTTTTGTGGATTTTCTTCCTGCTCAGTCTTCCTGTGTCGATAGTCTTGGAGGCTGAAGGCAGTGGTAAGATTGATGCTGAATTTTCAGAAGCTGTGTAGAAGAAGGAAGCCAGCAGGGAAGTACCTTTAAGCCCTTTTCCACTGAGCAGCCTCACTCAGCTCTGCACTCTTTCCCTGCCAGAACTGGCCCAGCTCTACCACAAGTGTCAGGGTCCCTAAGGTGCCACTCATTGAAGGTGAAGTGGCCCCTGGACTAGGTAGGAGCTGGGCTTCATTTTTCTGTATGACTTTTCCAGCTTTGCAGAATGAAGCTCAGAGACTCTCTTTGGCCCAATTTCATCAGATCATGAGAAGTGGAATAACTCAGCAGGAGGTGCTGCGAGGTACCGTTTCATACTGCAGCTTCAGAGTCAGCTATAGCCCAAAGGTTAGCACTGCAACCAAATGTCACAAGGACCTGAACTTCAGTGTGTTTGCAAATCATCAAGATATTGTATAAGAGGAAAGAGGAGCTCAGTATAAGATGCAGAATTGACATTCAGGCAGGATTTAGGTTCCTTTGTAGATTTAGCCTTAACCTGATGCATAACTATTCTGTAACAGGCAAGGACAAATGGCACCTGTTCTGCAAAGAAATTAGGATTCTTTGAGGCAGAAAATTTTTAAAGCGAATGATGGTGTCAGGTGTTTTTGTTAAGGAAGAGTTCATCTTTTTTTTGCAGATCAAGTTTATACAGGAGGAAAAAAAGACAAGAAAATCAAAAGGAAAAATAAGATAAAAAGAGGCCATTACACACTGGTGCTCTCAATTAACTGATGATATTTCTGATCCTATCACAACTCAGTAAGTATAAACCATCACTGCAAACTGATTATATTCTACATAATAAGAAAAATGCCAAGAACAATGAATGCTTCACTAAGTGTGGGTTAAACCAGAATAGTGTGAGTTTATGGCTACCTAGTCACAATCTCCTTAATCCACTGCGAGATTTTCTATAACCTTCCCAGATCCTAAATGGAACAAACTGGAAGTCGTGGCAGAGATTTTAAGGGTATGTTGTGATTTGAGTGTGTAGTCCACTTGGCGGAGAGGCAGTGTTGGGTGGCTTCCTGCTCTCAGGTTTCTGATCTTTCAGGCATAACCTCAGCTGGAGGGGTGAGGTTGTGTGTGAACCTGACTTGCCTTTGCACTATGGCCTGCAGAGCACCTGATCTCTGAGTGAGCCCATGCTGAGATCTACAGTGCTTGACAAGACACTTTCTGATACTTGTGCTAAACTGTTTACAGCTCAGTTGCTAATTTCTCTACTCCTCTGAAGCCTGCAGAGATACCCTGATTATTAATTGCCTTCTCATCACCATCAAGAGGTCTTGGTGGTACTTGGAACAAATGAATAGCATTCAGGAGGCCTGAGCTGTCATCAAAACTAGGTGTGAATGAGAGGAGGAGTCTGTACCATGAAATGAAGCCAGATGCATCCTTTATCCATCCTGGACAGCTCTAGTAGCAAGAGCAGTGTAGCTACAGCACAATATCCTACCTAACTAGCTTATGCTAATAAGCCTGAGCATAGTTCTGTCAAGGCTGATTTCAGGTTCACAGTTAGTATTTCTGAGCTCTGCTACACACTGCTGTGTAGATGTATTTGCTTTCCTGGGGCTAAGCTGGGGCAATCCACGTGAGACTGCACTGCACTAGGCACACACTCCCTCTCTTTGTGGAAGCTGCTGAATTTGTCTGTATCTCAGTCACTTCACGGATGAGATGGGGGCTCTTGGAAAAGGGTCTGATTTTATCTTAGGCTCTTTCTCTAAGTGGTGTTTATGTTTCCCTGTTACCTGGTCACATGGGAACTCAGAGCACAAGTGCCATTCAGGGATGAATTAGAATGGCCAGTCAGGATAAGGAAACTTGCATGTTGATAATATGGCTATACAGAAATAATTATATAGCGCTATCATGCCCTGAAGGCATAGACTTGTATTCAGAAGAGTTTTCCTGGCATGAATTGGATGTACTCTGATACCTGGCATGCACAGGTGTATGGAAAGTGCACATGCCTCTGGCTGAATCCTCCCTCCTCACACCACCCTGGCTTCCCAGCAGAGCAATTAGGGTGCAATGCTTGCATTCCCCTAAGCACCTGGGCTGTGAGTCTGATCGCTGAGTGTGACACAAGAGAAAGCTCCTTATTCCTTCCTCTTTTGCTATGTGCATGCAGATAAGCCAGTGCAGAACTAGCTCTGCGTGATAAGACAAACCATGGTGCTATGCTCAGAAGGTCCAGAGGAAAGAAGAACAAAGTATATTAATCTTCTTTTCAAAATGAGAAGCAAACTCAAGATCTGATTCCTGTATATCCCATTATGTAAATAAAGCTACATGGTCGCAGCTCCCTTCTTCTCTAACTTCATAGCAATAAAGTGTCTTAAGAAGTTAAACACGAAAAAAACAAGAACTTCAACCAAGTAAATCCAAGGCAGATCCTCACAGCTGAGAAGACGTTGTCTTCACAGTGCAATAAACCTCTTTCTAGCTTGACTATTCAAAATGTCATTTTTGGTTTACATTTTGAAAAATAATAGCTGTGAGGTTTTTTGAAGACTTCAAGGAAGGTTTTAGATATGATCCTGCTTTTTGTAAAGCAAGAGTCAGGAGTATTGAAGACTGCTTCTATTTTCCTAAGTTAGTGCAGCTTTAAGTCCCCAGCTCCAAGTGAATGAACAATGCTGAAAGACAGTTATTTAATGGACCAAGAATGATGGGAACAGGAGTCAGAGAATAGCCTTAGCTATCATAAAGAAATGGAGAAATCCATTAATTAGAAGCTATAATCAGTAAAATCATTTATATTTCAATGTTGAATTTCACACAAGTGTTTCATTACTTTCATTTTGAGGGTTTTCTTCTGACCTTGGAAGGTCCTTGGAGTTAGTGAAGTTCAAATAAGATTTAAAAAGCTTTTCATTTCAGAAACAAGCCAACATGATGCAGTTAGGTTATATTATGCATTAAATGTGTGACTAGCACATAATTATATCTGTTTTAATTGGGTTTGATTTATTTATTTATTTTAGGTGTCCTGGATATAATTATATTTCTTAACCTCTTAGTTACTATTATGAGGGTGCTATATGGTTTCTTTTAAAGAGGATTTTCAAGTAGAGATTTTACCTGTCTGTTTTTTTCAGCTCATAATTATGCTGTGACAACTGCCAAGATGTTGCAGTACGTGTCATACAGGCAGACTTCTGTGAAATCAGAACAATCGTCTTTACATCTTACACCTGCAAACGATAAAAAGTGCCAGCAAAGTGGCATCACAGTTTACTTTGATAGAATAGTCAAAGCAAGCAAATCAGCAATACACTTTCACTTCTGGCTGATCTCAATTCTTGTTTCTAGTGTTGATACAAATTTGCCAAATGATGGTCTGTTCATCAGACTACATGAAAGAACATGACAGCCAGCATAACAAATTTTGTAGCAGTTTATTGACCTGTACTAGCATTGCCATTTTCTTTGTTAACAATAGTTCAAATCACCCTTTTCACTCTTTACCCTTAACACTTAGAGGAGATCTTCCAGTCTACACATTGATTTTTTGTTTTGCCATTCTAATATTACTAGGTTATTCCAACTATTTAAGACCTTTCGTAGTACCCAGGATTTCATTAGTCCATCTTTTTATGTATCCCTTCAATTACTCCTGTAGTTAGTTATTCATGGAAACACACATACAGATGAGCAATTCAAGAAGTGAATGACTTCCACCATAAAGAAATTATTAAATTATATTCCAGAAATATCAACATGTGAGAGACATACGGACAGAAAAGCAAGAAGGTGGAAAAAAGAAAAATTGCACAGAAGACACCACTTTCAATGACCTTCATGATGTCTTGGTGGAGTAACAAATACATTTTGAAGGTTAAGGTAAGATAAAATGAAGCAGAAGTAGTAGACTGGCGTGATCAAAGCATGATTATGGGGGAGGAAAAGAACATTAGTTCTCCATGAAATCCTGTCTCAAAGCACAATCTTCCATTAATATGCCTAAGTATTCTGCCAACTCTAAAAGGTAAGGCTAACACTGAAATTCCTATCAGCCAATTTTTTGTAATATGTAGAGTAAAACAAAAGAAGGAAAGGAAGATGTGGAAGTTAAATTTGCAAGCAAGCTTTGCCATCTGTAACTCAGGCAGATCTTCTACTGTATGGCTTGTCATTGAACAAAACCGTATAGGCAGTGTAAGTGCAACAAGGGCTTTACTGGTAATTCCTAAAGATAGATCTGTGTTTTGCGCTTTGTGCACAGATATGGACTTTCAACTGGAATGACTTTTCAAGTTGAAATTATGTTATAATCTGATATTTTACCACAGAAATGTGCTTACAAGGAGAAATACTGCATCTGTGTATCCTGTTTGGTTTCAAGTTGCTATGAAAATGTGTTAATTTCTTGGTACACGTTTAGTAGCAGTGCGTGCAATAATCCAAACTGAGTAATTTATTTAAATAATTTTGCCAGTCTTTCCTGCCCGTGAATTGCCACAAATATATAACTCTAAAACACATTTGTGATTTGAAACTGTTCGCAGATTTCAATATTTTACATACATAATTCTCTGTATATCAGTAAAACCAAAATGTCAGTATGGATTACAACTGGCATTTGTAAATGAGAGTTAATTAAAATGTATTGGCGAATTTTTATTTTTTTTTTATACTTGTATGTAGTTCATAGTGTATATTTATCTCTTGACTGCTCTCCAGTGAAAAATATTAAATACAGTCCATTAACTTGAAGCTAACTCAAGTATTGCTGCAACAGTGTGACTGTTATGGACCCAATGCCAACAAAGGCCAACAGTCCAAATGCCCACATAACTTTATCACCTTGTCCTTGGCAGTCAAGCTAGCTAAGGTAAGGCTAGTTCAGATAAATAAGGCATATCTCTGAGCCCTCCAGTTCACATAAAGTCACTCTAGGCTAGATTTTAGCTGAAGCAAGAAGAAAGAAATGCTCTGAATTGCTCTGACCCAGAAGTAGCCCTTGTCTCAGTGCTGGACCAGCTGAAGACTAGACTGAGCTTGCTTTTTGTGCTAAGCTTTTCTCTTAGTCACATTGAAACTATTACTGAAAATCATAGTCTTTCTTAGAAAGAAGTGCAGTTAATATTTTTATTGTTAAAATAGCTATTTACTCTTACAAAGCTTGGCAAAAGCAGGGTAGCATAGCATCTTGAAGCATCCCTGAGGTAAGTGCTCTGAAGAGCCACCTCCTTCAACATGTATTCTATACATCTTATTTAACTATTTCACATACTCATTTTCCAGTCATCATAGCCACATCAGTTAATAAATTAAGAAACACTGGCAGCATAGAAGACTTTTATCAAACTTGTACAGACAGTATCATATTTACCACGACCAAATTGTTTCATTTGATTTATTTCCACATCAGTTTCTGCAAATACATCAGCATTCCAGATTAAAAAAAAAAAAAAATCTTTATTTCCTCTTTAGTGAAAACTCAAGTTTATAATATTCTGAATACATTATCTATACCCATCCATCCATCCATCGATTCACCCAGAGCTCAATTGTCTTAGGCTGAGCAGAGCTTCAGGTTTAAATTTGCCTGTTTACATTTCTCCAAAGGTAAAAAGAGTCTTTACAAAATACTGTTAAGTCAAAAGGCTGTTTTTATCCAGCGTTGGGAAGGGAATTCTTTTTCCCTTGAGTACAGAAATTTGTATATATTAATTTGCCACTTAGATCTGTGTCCCCTAAGATCTTTTTGCAGTTAGTCTGGCACCTATTTCAGTATTAATCTTTCCACTTGTGTTTTGCCTTCTAGGCCTCCTACTGCTTTGCTTTTACAGCACTTAGTATTTTTCATATTAACATTAGGAATTTCTACTGCCCCACAGTGCATTCAAGACTAATGGGCCCTTTTGAGAAGGGGATGTTATTCAACTTTTAGCTTTGTCTATTGCAGGGCAATATGGTATTCTATTTTTCACCTATGCAAGTATATGCAGTGATGTTTTTTTTTGTTTGTTGGTTTTGTTTTCAATTAACATAGTTTACTGGTATTATTGGTCTTCCGTTGTTTCAGAGATTACATTCCAGCACTGAAAAGCAAATGCAGTAACCTGTGTAGAAGTTATATAAAGCAGCAAGTGAAAATAAAAAGATGTGGGAAGGAAAAACAAAAAACAACCCACAGGCCATCAAGACCTCAAGGCAAAGATTAATGGGCAGATAGGAGAAGTGAAAATAAAGGTGTTAAAAGAGAGGGGCCTGGGAAGGGGATGAATAAAAATTGAACCTCCCTGCAAGGTGAGATAGTTGCTTTACCAGCAACCACAGCTGGTCCTCTGACCACCTTCAACATATTCTCCACAGTATCAACATTAGAAACACATTCAACTGCAGTCCCTGTTCAGACTGGGAACTTTCCTTGTGTTTTGAGAGGCTTTTTTCATGTGGTTGAAACTAAGTGCGTGCACAATAGCTTTAAATCTAAAATTCTGAATGGAGCAACACTCCTTTTATATGCAAGTAAGATTGAAAAGTTAGAATATAGCTGTTATCTAGCTCAGGTACACAAAGTCACTACTGATGAAGTGCCTGAATTCCTCACACTACTGCAAGAAGGCTTCCTCACAGGGCACTGACAGGTGGAGAAATTATATTACCTACATTGCAGCAGAAGAAGGCTTCAGTGCAGATAAACACATGTAGTCCCAGCTCTTATTTTCTACCCTTGTCTATATTTTTTTTCATGTGACTCTGGCTCTTCTTCACTCTTCATGTTTTCGCAATGTGCTTTGGAAGGAAAAAGTGTGTGTAGGTGGCAGAGGTGGGTTCAAGATGATCTTTTCCATCCAGACCATGTGAGGGCTAAGACATCCTTCTAAGGTGCCTGTTTCTGCAATGTGAGCACGAGGCAAGTCTGGTCTTGGGGACAGGTTTAGACAACTCATATAGGCAGCACAGGCAAAGACAGAAAGGTCAGTGAACTTGCCCAAAGTCACAAGGGGAGCTGGAGATGGAGAAGAGATTTTCCAGGTTATCTATATCCCATTACTCTTGGGTTATTCTTTCTTAGTGCAACAGAAGAAGCACCAGGGTCTGATAGTCAGAGAGAAAGCATTCAGAAAGTTTAAAGACGTAAATAATGTGTTTGATTGTACGCATAGGCATATCTTTTAAAAGTTACATAGGTAAGTGCATATAAATTCCTATCTTCTGATAAGAACTTTTCCCCATAGAAGAAGAGCACAGAAATTTAAGACTCCAGTTTTCCTTTGTTTTCTGAAGCTAAATGAAAACAAGCTAAAATGTAACCATGCTGCAACAGCAATCCAAGGAAAGCTTTAGTAAGTGCATACAGTTTTCATGTGATTGAAGTCATGATGAAGAATAATGTATTGTGACCCTATTGCAGTTTATTTCTACAATAAATCGTAGGAGCAGGTTTTCCATCTTTGTTTCTTTCCTGGACTTTGCGGTTCTCTAAATCTTTGGGAGCATTGTACATGTAACATGTAAAATATATCTACATTTACCAATATAACTTTGGAAAGCTTTGTTTTTCATCTTTAAACAATGCAAATCTGTTCCTTTATGGAAATACAATGTGTGAGTCATGCTCCTGAGCTGCTTATGAATGATACTGCTACTCTCTCATAGCTCGACTAAAACTCTTTATTGTCTTACTTCACTGTGCTCTGTTCTGCAAATTGTAGCCAACCTCCAATTTTACAGGTATACATTTTTATATTTAATGGTAGTTTTCATTCTTCTGTTTATTTTATTGTTACTCTATATTAAATCTTATTGTACTTAATTTCCAAATGCTGCTGAAGCTCATCAAAAACACCTCCTTAAATTACCGCCCTTATTTGATCAGGGACTTCTATTGTTAGTGATCAGCATCCTCTTCTCCATGGTTATTCTTGGAGTCCTTTTTGATTCTGTGAAGGAAAATACCTACCCACTGCAGGTAGAATAAAGAAATTCTAAAATTTCAGAACTTAAAAAAACCCCAACAAACTCAAAACTAAACAAGAAAATAAAAGAAAGCATATGCTAAATTTTAGTATCCTTGTAAGCCTAGTAACCTTACACTTCATCATCCTGAGCAGATGACTTCTCTGGTCTGCTAATGGCAGTTCTGGTGGCAGCTTAAAAAAACTAGGAAATTTCCAAAGCAAACGAGAACTACCTGCCTCCTTCCAGGTTTTAAAAGAGGAAGGGGTGACATTAGCAAATATAAAGAAGTGGATTTGATGTTTATCTTTTGCAAAATAATGAACTAATTTGTAACAGCTTTCCACACCATGACTACTGCCTTACTCTAAAAGTGTCCAACTAAAATTTGAGGAACTAATGGCTACAAGGCATAGTTAAAGCAAAAGTAAGCAGAGAAATACTTCAAGACAAAAAGGTGTTAGTCCTAGCCAATTCTAAACTATTTATCCATTCATTCATTTAATTTCCTTTTGAATATTGAAGCTATGACAATGAATTTATGAGACTGAAAAGGCAAAAGGTTTCTCTTCAAAACCTGCAAATTCTGAGTATGCACCAATTTGTGTGTGCAAAGCTAGAGCATCTCATGCACATGTACAAGTATGCAAGTATGCAAAACAAGCACTGGCATCTTTCATTTGCCATTTCCATTAAAAAGTGCTCTGATGTCCAGTCTGGGAGGCCTTTGAAGATTCAGTCTTTCCAAACAGCAAATAAGTAACAAGTGTGACACTAATTTCTAGGAACATGCAAAGCTTCCCTCTGTCTCATCCCTTTCCAAGTTATGATGAAAAGACTTTCAAGGCTTTAAAATGAATGTGTTTAAAATGTCAGAGAAACTGGACTGTTGGATCTGTTGGATATTTCATTCTAATAAGGGGTGTAGGCTTATTTATGGATGACGGAATATAATCAGAGCAGAATAGATTTATGTGTTTGTATATATACATAAATTGGATCTCTTAGAAGCTAGCAAAACCAGCTTCTTTCATTCTCTCCAAACACTTCCTCTAGTTTCCATGTCTTTGTTTGGAATAGCCTGACATTGGCCTGCATCAGGTCTCTCTGACTTCCCAATAAAAAGATATTGACATAACCTTCTGTTCTCCTGTCCTTCAAACCTCTGCATTTGCCCAAGGCAAAGAAGCAAGGACACAACAGTACATGTTGTCCAGTATGTCAAACTATACTATTGCCTTTTCACCCCCTCAATAATAATTTTTATTATTTAAAAATTCAAATTAATTATAAACTTTTCAGAAGATTACATACGTAGTACCTGTGTCTGGAATTACTGAAAATCTCTGTTTATTTTACCTTTGCTTGGTAAATGTCAGTTTTCCTTCTCCTCTCTGCTTCCCCATGCAGAAAGAGGCATCCTGATTCATGATTTTTTTTTTGTGCTTATAGCCACTAGTACAGAAGCTGCAAATAGTTCAGAAATTATCTGTGTCTCTCTGCTAAGCCTATTGGAAGGAAGGAGTGGCTGGTAAAAATAATTGCAGCTTGAGTCATAACTCTCCATTTTGCTTGATAAAACATCACAGGATATGAGCCTAACAAATGAGTGGCCCTTTCTTTGTATAGTAAACACACAAGGTTGTGCAAGCAAGATTCGTCTGTTTCCCATTCGTCACCCTTTCACCTCAGTGTGGGGATTCTGAATTGTTACGTATATTTAAAGCAAGCTCTAGGCATCAAGCTGGGCACATGCAAACTGAGACAAAATGCAGGGCTATTCTGCTGTTGAGCACTTTAGCTGCCCCTTCCTTCCCCCTATCTCACCAGAAGACCTGTACGAGCATCCAAATACCCGCCACTATTATCCCATTCCCTTTCTGCTCTCAGCACCCAAGCAGCACTTGCCAAGCACCTGGTTAGGGGAGCAACATCCCTGTTGTGAATTTCTGACTGTCCTGCTTCTATTACCCAGCATGTTTGCAAAACTACTTCCAGGAACCTGTCTTCTGACAGCTAATTCACACCAATTACAGTATGTCTCACTGCTAATCTACTGCTTGATCTATTTATTTGTCCATTTGCTGACTCATCTCTTATCCCATTGATACCTGACATATTAAATAACTTAGCTAACTCTTTCACTGATATGCTGCTGTCTGCTACTTATCTGCTGAATCAATTCATTGCTACTTTTTTGTTCCTCTAGGTAGCTGACTTAGATGGTAACTGATTGCTTTTAAATAGAAGCTGTTGCCAACTCTACTTCTTTAGTTAATCATTTAATGTTACTATCTTTTTTGTTTCTAAATCACATTCTTGACTTCAAACTCACTACCCTGTGCATTTGCTCTCCTGTCATCATCCCTGTAACAGTTTTCCTTTCCATTACTCTCTTTTCCCCTTCTACTTGGTCCTTTGTTTCATTTCTTTTCCATACTTCATGTATTCTGTCATTATTACTATCTTTTCACTTTCTCCCTTTGACTACCCATACCACATCATACTCTTGACTATCACTTTGTCACCCAAAGCAGTCCTTCCTCTTCTTTTATCATCTCATTATTTGTCTTCACTACATATAAAGATAATTCTGTTATATACATTGTACTTGCAATTACACTTTAATTTTACTGTTTTTTTATACTTGTCACCAATCCAAAAGTTGGAAAATTTGCAATGTGACCAGAAACAACTGTACAATACAGATTAATTATTAAACCTAGATTGGAACAGCATTTGTACGAAGCAGAAGACCTGGAAGATAATAAGTCGTCAATGAAAGTGTATGAACCCTTAGCAATAGCATACATAAAAGCAAAGCAAAAGCTAATTGCTAGAGCTGATGAATAGGTAATTTTTAACTTGTCAAAATATCCTTTTACACCCAGGCTGCAAGACAAACAGTTTTTCTTTTGCAATAATACAGAAAAATTGACAGCGACACTTTCCCTATGCTCCCCCACGCCCTTTTCTTTTTAATCTTTCATTACTGAATGTAAATAGAGTTTCTCTTTCCAACCTCTATACAATTTTGTAAAATGACTATAAATTTTATGTTTACCTTAAAGAAGAGGTAAGAATGAAGATTAGGTTGGTAATCTTCCTTTATAACTTTTCCAAAACTGGAAGGCAAATTTTGAAGTTAGGAAATCCAAAGGTCTGGCAGATTCTGAAGAAAATAAAATTATTTGTGAAACTGGATTTATTTAACATAAATTCACAATCTTAAAAAATAAATTCCAAAATCATAAGAAATTCTCCTTTTAAAATGATTGTTCCTTCTATATTTTTTAAATGTGTTACCACATGCACTACTTAGAAACCTGAAGACAAGCACTCTCAAACCTTTAAAATCTTGAGTAACCCACTCCAGTTTTGTTGAAATTTTCAGTTCTAGAGGTTTTAAAACAGACAAGAGTTCCACTGTTTCCAGTGCTAAGCCGAACTTTGAAATCTCAGTAACCTTTTCAAAATACATCCTTTTTACAGATATTATGATGCATATGCTTTACAGGTCATCCATTTCACTTTCTCTTATTCCAGTACAAATTTATTTTATCTGGAATAAATCTTGTATTTTTCTTGGAAAAAATAAATGTATTTTTCACTGCTTAACATTATGCAGATTTGAAATTTGTATTTTTCGCTACTTTCTGAAACTGCAAAGCAGAATAAAATTAGGTGGAGATAGTCATGAATAGTTTTTAATTTTGGTTTGGTTACCCAATGAACATATAAATGTGACAATAATGTGGTGGGACTATTAAAGCAGTCACTTGCTTTTATGATTTTGCCTTTCTTACTCTCAGTCCATATATTATTTTCTTGACAACTCAAATTTATTCTCATGATAATTTTGCTGGATGCCCAGCTAAAAACACTTAGATGAAAAATTATTTTCAAGACTAATAAAAGTGGCTGATAGCTGAGAGGAGCTGAAGTTCCAGGTAACCAGTGTTTTTCCACAAAATCAATGGCTTTCTAACAGAGCATTAATATTGCTCATTCACTGATAATATGTTGGCAAAGATCAGGATTTCTAAATATCTTGTTCTGTCACTCTTTCATTGCGGCATTTTGTGTTCTTTAAAAGGGCTCACTCTTAAATAACATAGAAAATACGGAAAGACTTAAAGAAAACATTTTGGTTTTTTTTCCCACTAAATTGCAGAATGTCTAACGGTGGCTTGAGCAAACACATGAATGTCTGTCTGGCTTAGTCCTGATTTTATGTGTGAGAGTAAATTGAAGCAAAGCTGATGTAGTGTGAAGACATCCAGCAGAGCAGGCATTAATGCAGTTAAGAAAGTCTACTATTGCACAAGAGTAAACCAAAGAAATGTGTGATTCAAATATAAATAATAACAGCTGAGTAGTAATAATGAGACAAAATGAATATGTATTGCAACTTGATTCAATATGCCTTACTTTAGGATACTAAATCCTGATTTACCTATACTAGATCCAGTATACATTTGTAATCAATTACTTATAGGGTGCGATACGGTGTTTTGGAAAGGATGAGTTAGAGAAGAACCTGGTGGTTGTGGGAAGTTGTAGCTGACCATGGATTCATGGTGACTCAGAGCAGAAAAGGTGTCTGTGGATGCTCAAACATGGGACTGAGAATAGAACTGGAAAAGTTGCAATTATTGTAATAGCGAGACCATTGTAGTCTGTGGTATACTGTGTACCCTATGGAGTCTAAACTTGAAAAAATAAGTTAGTAAACAGAAGCATGTATAAATACAACACAGGAGAATATTTACAATCAGTTTCTGCTCCTGGAAGATATGTCTTCCAGCTAGAAGCTCAGAAAGTTCTATGTGTTTAGCTTAAGTTAAGGTTAAGTGAGAAATATGACCTCATTTGTCAGTACCCTTAAATCAAGATAGGATGTATTCACCAAAAAAACACTTCTTTTGTTCATCCAAAATATATGATCTCGATGGAAGAGTTGCTTGGGGAAATCTTGTGTCCTGTGCTATAAATCTCAGACAAAAGAGGTAAATATTGAACAGAACAGATATAACCCTATGTTTTGTACCCTTTACTAGCATAGAATCATAGAATAGTTAGGGTTGGAAAGGACCTTAAGATCATCTAGTTCCAACCCTCCTGCCATCGGCAGGGACACCTCACACTAAACCATGTCACCCAAGGCTCTGTCCAACCTGACCTTGAACACCGCCAGTTACAGCTTCCTTGGGCAGCCCATTCCAGTGCCTCACCACCCTTACAGTAAATAATTTCCTCCTTATATCTAAACTTCCCCTGTTTAAGTTTTAACCCATTAACCCTTTTCCTATCACTACAGTCTCTAATGAAGAGTCCCTCCCCAGCATCCCTATAGGCCCCCTTCAGATACTGGAAGGCTGCTATGAGGTCTCCACACAGCCTTCTCTTCTCCAGGCTGAACAGCCCCAACTTTCTCAGCTGATCTTCATATGGGAGGTGCTCCAGCCCCCTGATCATCCTCGTGGACCTCCTCTGGACTTGTTCCAATAGTTCCATGTCCTTTTTATGTTGAGGACACCAGAACTGTACTCCAAGTGAGGTCTCACAAGAGTAAGTATTAAGCATCAAGTATTATGTGTATATTTATTATTATTGGCAAAACAAATATGCAAGCCTCCTGCATACCTGAAGTTTCATCAGTCTTGTGTATTGGCTTCTACCTTTTTTCATGATTCTCTAGGAAAGAAATTACTCTGGTGCTTTCTTACCATTTCTGTATGAACAAAAGCAGAAGTACATCTATGAATGGGCAAGTGAGGAATGTGAATATCAGTGAATGAGACTGTGGCAGCATCCCGGATTCTGGGAGCCTGCTTCGTGATTCTTTTGCTGGTAAAACTAATTTCTACTCCAAGTTACTAAGTCCACTTGGAGTTATAACAACATCCAGTCATCAAGTTTCAAGTACAGTTATACCTTGCTGTGCCTGTAACTCAAGCATAGCTTTTTGTTTTCAGATGTTTCAGTCACTAGTAGGGAGGTAGAACTGCAAGCTGACCAGCAATTAATCCCTTTATTTCTTTCCCACTGGGAGTATAAAACCACAGGGAAAACATGTACATACACAGATATTATTCTTTCTCTCTAATGTTATTGATACTCATTTGCGTCTTCTGAGAGACGGGTCACCTGTTTAATATGGTCATTTCAGGCTTTCAGGCTATGTTTGTTGCTGATAAAATAGGGCTATTCTCTGGCTCATAGGGTATATGGCCTGGCATAGCTCCCATCTGCAGAACCTAAACTATCTTCTCTTAAAAAATGCTCAAGAGACTTAATCATGCAGGCCACTGGGAATGCTCCTGCCACATGCAACATCCTGAATGGTTCCTTGGTGCTGCCTGGAGGACTGGCAGTAGAGAGCTTACAGGAAGTATATAGGCAGTTATGCAATACAAATAGTCATGTTTCAGTAATGCAGCCCATGCCTTGAGCTACCACAGTAAGGTTGTGATCTTGGTGTCTCTTGATCTTGGATATTCCTAGAAGCTTTTTTCCTGGCGTTTCTGGTCACTAAGAGAAAGTAGAGAAAGACCTGCTATGATCTGGCCTATATCTTCAAAGCAGGGAAGAAATGCATTCTGTCAGCATGAACATGTGTCTGTAAAATTGCAGTAAATAAACATAAGGACTCCTTTAATCTCTGCTTTACAGTTCCTTGAGCCTGAACGTTGGGCTATGGCCACCTCTGAGTTCATTAATTTTTTTCCTTGTTCATTAGATGTAAAAGCACCACCTACCCAACTGCAGAGAAGACAAAATCAAAACCAGAGGGAAAGAAAATACTGTTCTTTCTTTCCATGCCAATCCTGTGGGCTTAACTCATCAAAAAAACTCTCCTGCTGGCTTCCATGTTCAGCTTCTCATTTGCCCCTGCCATGTACTTCAGTCATATCAAACTTTTGGGGCTACATGGATCTACTGTTGATTATCAAGACATTGCAGCTTGCTTCTCCTTTATAGTATGGGATCATAGTGCACCTTCAGAATCAGCATAGTGTTATCATTGATTGTGACCCAGAGGAAGGGAGGTCTCCAGACCTGATGTGCCTGCAGTGTGATAAAACCTGCAGTGATGTGGGCCGATGACATTTTGACACCATTTTCTTCAGAACACATTTTAGTTCCCTTTGGTGTCTTGGAGTGTGATTTGCCAGGGATGTGAGTAGCAGCTGCATGGAGAGCTGTATAGTGCCTCAGCACTTCTCCTAGGCCAAGATAGTATGGAGTCAGAGATGTGCTGTCAAGGATGCCTGTGACTGAACTGTATTAGCTGCTATCAATGACACTTTGAGGTCTTATGATGAGAAATACTGCATAAAAGCTAAGCATTATTACTGGTTTCAGCTCTGTGAAGAAATGTCCTCTGTCAAACTGTGATGGTGTGATTGTAGTTCTATATTTTAAACATTGGCTCCAGTCAAGACATGCACCCTCTTTCTTTCTTTCTTTCTTTCTTTCTTTCTTTCTTTCTTTCTTTCTTTCTTTCTTTCTTTCTTTCTTTCTTTCTTTCTTTCTTTCTTTCTTTCTTTCTTTCTTTCTTTCTTTCTTTCTTTCTTTCTTTCTTTCTTTCTTTCTTTCTTTCCTTTCTTTCTTTCCTTTCTTTCTTTCCTTTCTTTCTTTCCTTTCTTTCTTTCCTTTCTTTCTTTCCTTTCTTTCCTTTCTTTCCTTTCTTTCCTTTCTTTCCTTTCTTTCCTTTCTTTCCTTTCTTTCCTTTCTTTCTTTCCTTTCTTTCCTTTCTTTCCTTTCTTTCCTTTCTTTCCTTTCTTTCCTTTCTTTCCTTTCTTTCTTTCTTCTACAGTTTTCTGTCATGCTCATAGGTACCTCTGTGGGAAAACAGACACATTTTTCTCCAAGTACTGTAAGCTGTCAACATGGATTAGGAGTGTTGGGATGAACTACATTAAAACGAGAATCAGATTTCCTTCACTTGATGATCTGTCTTCTCAACAGGGGCTAGACCCTTCGTTTCAACTTCGCATCCTCCCAAGCCCCATAGATAAGCAGAGCAGACTGAGGACTGCTGTGGGTAACTGTAACCATTTTCAGCTTTCCATGCAACCACAGGCCTGACCTGCTGAGCAGGAAACACAAGCAGTATGAGCTGTTAGCCAAGGATCAGAAAACCCTCCTGGGTGATGATTTGAGTGGCCTGTGGGATCATGGCATCCCTCAGCACTAGGAGTGAGCAGGTCCTCCTAGAAGTTTTAAGGACTGGTGGTGTGGGTGCCGACAGTGCACTGCAAAATCTCAGGGCAGACATTCAATACTTCCAAAATACCTGTGCAGACATAACAGATGGCTTTTTGACCTTTGTTTGTGGCTTTTAGGAGTCATCCTCAACAATGTGGAGGTGGGAGACAGGGAGCAATATTGAATTCATTTCTAACAACTTGAGAAGTCATTTGGTAAAACAAGGAGAAACAGTAAAGCGAAAGGCAGTGACCACAGGTTGCAGCTTGGAAGACTCTGAATCGAAGGAAAATCATTATTGCAAGCATGAAGTACAGTTTTGGGCCAGGTCACCAGGAAAGTCACAGACTCTCCATCCATGGGTATTTTCATATGCAGCTAGGCAAAACCTATATGACTTGGTCTCTTTACAGCCTAGAAATCCTGTTCAAAAGTATGACTAGATGAGCTTCAGAGGTCTCTTATAACCAGTCATAGAATCTCTTCTTATTAAAAAAAAAAAAAAATGCAAAAAGGCACCATGAATCCACTTCACCTGAAGTATTGTGAAGCATTAATTTACTGTTAATTTGTGGATCATCAACTGACAGTTCATAGAAAACATATAATATTGAACCTCCCCAAAACTTTTGACTTCGGTACCTTTCACTGTAAAAGGTCTACCTGGAACCTGCAACACATTTTATTGCATATGTCTAAGTATTGCTCTTCTCGCTACATGTTTCCAAATTCCCCAAAATATTCAGCTGCATATGGCCCATCTTTTTCTCTATATATATCTGCAATTTATTGAAGAATCTGAGGCAGTGTTCAGAAGAGGTGGAAAGCATCATGTCACCTTTTCCTTTGAACAGCTTTGAATTACTTGCCTGTAATCATTACTGCAGATTAATGCCATCAAAAAGCAGTTCTGCAGCAGATAAAATTAACAGTTTCTGATAAATTTATCATTATAGCAAATCACACTAATTAGGATTTCTTTCCTCAGCTTGTAGAACATACAAATGATTTTTCTCCTTTAAATTTTAAAAGTTTCCCTAGCAGGCAAAGGTAACTTGAAAGTCAGTACAAAAGTCCTGAAGGAATGCTATTCTGGCCATGCTGGTGGAAACCTAATAAAATATATTTGCTTAAAAATTGGGCTGTTGTACTGTATCATTGTGCTGAAAAGGAACTCATCATAAGTTCAACCTTTAGAGAAAACTTAGTGCTTAAGTAATTATATGTTTGGCAGAAAATACCACTAGGGGATCTTATATAATTTTTCAGTTTTGTTTTGCTTTTTTCTAAGTCATCGTCACTGGCACTAAGTAGGATTTAGAGGGCTTCCTTGCTGCACTGTGAAAAAATCCGAGAGACACAGTAAGTGTCACCAGGTTTCTCTGCAGAACAAAATCTGCTGTGCATGCTTCTCTGTCTTTTATCTTTCACCCATTCCTCTAGCCATTAAACATTAATGACTATTGAGTGACTCAGAAGAAGGGCAGGGTGCACTTCTGGAAGAAGTTCAAGTAGTCTGTTGATGAGAGCAGTACTAGCACCTGAGCAGCATAGAAGATATGCTAAGTTGAATACACAGCCATATTCCTCCTCCACAGAAAAAAAAAAAAAAGAAGATATCAATGCTAAATAAAGGACAAGGAATGATCATTTAGGCCAAGTACAAGGCAATCAATGGGATTCCACTATTAAATTCTATGGATCTAGCACTGTAAAAACAAAAAGAATGTATTAAAGGAACCTGAACTGAAAAAGAACACCCAAAACAATTCTTGTGTCTGTTTCTTTGCAGTCTCAGTTTCTTGGCAGCTGTGGGGAAGCTGACTTGAATCTGGAAGGGCCTCCTGCATGTCATGCTCCAGCTTTCCCACCAGAAACACACAGCAGTTCCCCTCATCTACCGTCTCACTCTTTTATACCGTCCTTCATAACTCTTATTTTTTTACTGATATGATAGGAACGTAGCATACTGAAAAGTCTGTTAATCTGTATGTCTGCCAAGTGATATAATGATCATTATAACACATGTACAAAGTCATGCTATGTTGCTGTATAGTATCATTAAATGATAATATCATTTAATACCATAAGCATCATTTAACACCTTATTATAGCACCATAATTCTTAATTTTCATTCCAAATTCATTTTTCAGTTAATTCAGAATAATTCTCTTTAGGTGCGACATTGGTTCAGTTTTACCCCTGTCTATCACAAAATTGAATTGGATAATTCTGTCAGAAATCTCTTAGCCATTTTTGATCTATCTTCAAACACGGTTAGTCAAAGCATACCTCATTGGTTTCAGAGAAATAATTAAATAACTGCAAATTTTGTGATTACACCACTCAAATTCCTTAAATACCTAGCAGGTGTATTGTCTTCAGAGAGTGTCATTTTTACATGTTAGAAGATTGTTAAGCTGCAAGGAGTTGAATATTTCTTGTGCATGCTTGTTGCTACACTTGTCATATCTTTGGGAGAGGCACTGGGAAGCAATGGGGCTGAAGAAAGGATCCTGATGTTATAAGACTCTGAGTTCTAAATCGTGGGTTTGGCACTAAGTCAGTATACAGCGGAGAACAAATTATTTTACTCTTTGGTCTTAATTTCCTTCTGGATAATAGTATTTACTACCCTTGCCTGACTCTTTTACAGGAATCCTGGGGATGTTAATGAAAAATTATGCAGCAAGACAGCATATCATGAACAACAAAGGCATTGTAACAATGAAATAAGAATATTTCTGAAAAGAAGCACACCAGTTTCCATAACAGAGTATGCCTTTCCAAGGATCACATTTTCTTATTAACTCCATTTCTATAGATGGGCACTCTGAAAGCATGAGATTAAATAGGTTTGGTAAGGATTTTTCAGCTCCCAGAGTGATCACAGCTTGTCCCTCTCCTTCATATCATAGTTTTAGATAACACAAAACTCTGAAACCATGCTCTCCACCCTTCTTGTGTTTGTCCGTTGCCCAGTAATGTAAGCAAAGAAATCTGTCAGGGTAAAAAAGAGTTTGTAGTTACTGTGTTTGATTCATTTTCAGTTTATTTTGTTCAGCATTAGCATCTCTTGGCATGTTTATATCCCAAATGTACTTATCTCACAAAAGATGGCCCAGACTGGGGTGGGCTTAGGAGATAGGGGAGGTTCAAAACTGCACATTTCTAGTCAGATGTACAAGTAGCTAGTTAAAAGAATGGTAAACTCATACTTTTCAAGTTTCTGTGCTCAAAGCTTTGGCATGTGTTTAATGGAATTTATATTGGTCTTGGGGCACTTTTCTTTCCCAAAATAGTGTCTCCCATGAAATCAGGATCAATCTACTTTCAGGGACATGATGTGACATGGCCTGATCTGCTGTGGTATCTTCCTTTTCAATTCTATCTTCTTTTATTAATGATTTTTGTTTGTTATCTTTGTCAAAAAGAAAATTAAATTGAGGCAAGCAAAACTGAAAATGAGCCATAGTTTCCTATTAAAGGTGAGTATGAAGTAGATTTATCAGCATGTTTTTCAATGAGGTGAGGCACAACTCCACATGACCCTGGGTTGTATTTCTTTGGTTCTAGCAGGCTTTTTGTTAACAGCTCAGGAAAACAACAGAAGAGTATCTGCAATGAAACAATATCCCCTTCATATGATTACACAGTGCTCTAAACATGACATATCATTGTCTGAGGGTTAATAACTGTAAACAACAGAAGGAAAAAGACGGAAAGGGACCTTATCTGTGTTGCTTCCTACAAAAGACAGTGGTCTGATATAGGTAAAGTATTAAGAATAAGGTATTGAGTTCCTAATAACTCTTTTGCAGAAGTTTCTGTAGTAATGAAATACAGTGATCCTGATGGGTCTTTATCATACAGAGCTTCCTGAAGAATAAATGATTCACAGAGCACTGGAAGTTTCCCTGTTGTAGGCTATTTAAGCATCTGCTTCTAAATGTCAGGACAAGGACAGCTGCCATATTTTATAAGTGTCCTTAGAATATATATATGTATTAGTCATTGACAGAAGCTGCCATCTCAAGTGTGGGAGCAACTAGTTTCAGCATTGATTTATGAGGAGTCTTTCTTGTTCTTATACTATTTTTTAGCTACTGCCTTAATGATGGGCTTTGTTCAGAAAAGCATAATGTGAAAGTGTACTTTCTGTAGGTTCAATATGTTATAAAGAAAGAATGCAACTGTTCTTCCTCCATTCACCCACAGGTCACTGACAAGCTAGCTCAAAATCAGGTTGAGTCTCAGATAAGTGTTGTGGTTGTTTGTCATGCATGTGGGTACAAAGTATTTGCTTCATTCCCATTTCCAGAGATGGTGTTCTACTCTCCACATCTATCTCAGACAGAGGTCAGAAATACTTTCATTTTCTGTTGCTAAGGGGGACTGTGAAAGGAAGACTTGGTTATTTTCCCACTGAATTGCTTTCCACAGTGGGGAGGGGAAGGCAGAAGGAGACACAGAGAAACACCTGCTCACTTGAAGCATGAAATTTACGTTCTGGTTACATACTTCTGGACTATTTCAGACCACTTGTCCTTTCAGATTTGAGCAGCCCACACATGGTATAGTATGAAGGAAGTGGAAAGGGAAGGGGATCTGCTCCCTTTACTGCTGGAAGTCACTAACTTTGGTGCCATGGCACTAGCTTAATGTGGGACTGAACATTTTTGCTTCCAAGCGCCCATATCACTTGTGTATGTATTAGTTTGTTCTTGTTTCTTTGATTTCTATTCTTTTTTTCCTGTCAAACTGACCTTGAAGATTGTTGTTTAAGTATGGGACTGAGTACTAGCAAAAGCTGAGCTCTGTTCCCAGATGACTTTTATTTTTGGCCTTACAACAAGCAACTGAATTCACATCATTAATATGCCCACCTGTCATAGTACTATGGTGGCTCCCTGGGACCACAGTGATGAAGCCCAGACCCGTCCCACTGCCCAGCCAGGAGCAGGGCAGCCAGGGAGCACCATAAGCATCTTCAGTGCTGTACCCCCCTCTGAAGTCTGGGATGAACCAGGACATGGGATGGCAGATGGCCCTGCCCCAGCAGGGCCCACGACCAGTCAAGGCAGGGCTGTGGGCAGGTCAAGATTACCCATGCTGCTGCATCACTGGGGAAGAGGCTGATGGTCCTGGAGGTCTGAAATGGAGTCCTGGTCTCTGTGAAGGTGGGGAGAGGCTGTGAGGGCCAGTGAAGTGTCTCAGTGACATGACACCACTGAAAAAATTCAGAAATCACATATAAAGGGCTTACACAGACTGACTGGGTTCTAAGTCTGTTTATGGCCCTACAGGTCCATGACACTGTCTCTGGTGTTAGGAATTCTGCCAGGAGCCCTGGGTGTCAGTCTGGCAAATCCACAAGCTGTGCCTGGCTGGGGAGGAGAGGGGAATGTTGTTTGAGGTAATTTCCTAGACGCTGTCACCACTGTTGTGCCAACCCTTGTGCACAACCAACACAGCAGCAGCCCCTGTTCTGGAGCTGGGGAAGGGATGGCAGGGTCCTCTGCTTGCTTTCAGAAATCTGCTCTTCCCTCCCAGCTTCTCTTGCGTGAATGATGCAGCACTGTTTGCCCAGCAAGAACAAATATTTAGCCAGTAAGCTACAAAGTTGCTTCTCCAGTGATTACAGCTTCTTTTGCAGAAGTGCTACAGTCACAGGGAAGCTTACTGTGAACAAACAGCCTGTAAGTACTGGCATGAATAACCTTGTGAGGTACACTAGTAGTTAAGCTACAAAACACTCATTTTATTATTACCACAAAACACTCATTGTACCAGTAAGCAGGCTTGTACGGAAATTACTTGTACCTAAACAAGAATTTGCCTCCAGTTATTATTATTATTCAGTCCTCTACACTGGAAGCAGAAAAAATGCCACGCCATTGAGGTAGCTAATTATCAGTCTTCCGTTATGAATAAAAAATAACCACTGTAGCTGCTTTAAGAACAAATCGCAGCCTAAAATTTGTCTTCACACTGTATTTGTAAAAAAAAAAAGTATAAATAATGGATATATACCAACCTGATTATGCAAGATTGATTAGTGAGAAAGATACTCAATTCACGTTAATAGTGTTTTCACAATCAAATATATGAATTGCGATTCATCCAGGTCTGTACTGGACTTTCCATGGGCCTGTACCACTGAATCCGTAATGACTCGTGAGAGCTTGGGAGTTTATAACGCTCCTGTTTAGTTTAACCTCTGTAAGGGCTGGTGTTCTTCTATCTCTGAATCTTTCTCGGTTCTGCAGAGGTCTGAGAATCAAGGCATGGGGAGGTTTCCTGCCTGAGTTTTGACTCAAGTCATTACTTTTAAATGTTATCAAGCAACCCTCTGTTTTTATATCAAAACAAAGATTTTTCTTTTCTTTGTCAGTAATGTTTCTTGTTCTTGAGAATGTTCTTTACTACTTGAGTTTTCTTTACAATCTCAGTCATTGTCAGTATCTCCAAAACTGAGGCAAACTTGCACTGTTGAAGACAAATGATGTAAAAATATTTAGCAGCAAGTGTATAAATGTTTTTTCCTTTGAAATTACCCTAATCTGGCAGAGAAAATATATAGTACAAATGTAACATGGTTTTGACACTGGATAGCTGAACTCAGAAGATGCTCGTGTGAAAATGTGTGAAGAGTTTATCCGATATCATAATCTTCTGGAAAATACTTGAAAGAAGAGAAGATGCATGCATCTGACCTTGTCTTTTACTGATAGATTCTAAATATTTTATTTTTATTAGCTTGTTAGGACACTGCGACTCAGCTAATGGTTTTATAGTTAAAAGGAACAAGTATAGTATATTAATATCCCACTTGTCCACACCAAATTAATGGCCTGGAGACTATGAAAGCTTTATGATAGATCTGGGCTGTATAGTGCCATTTAAAGCTCCCTTCTCTTCAGTCTTTGGTATGGGTGCCTTGGCTTTCAGAGTGTCTGAGGACTCTGAAAGTACCCATGAACACATAAACCCCTGAGTGAGGAGAATTAATTGTGGTGAAGTAACTGAACTGTGCTGAAATGTGTGATCTTGAAAACAGGAGGAGTGGGATTAAAGACAATTTTCCCTGTGAGACATGTACAAGTTCACACTTTCCTGCAATCACTGAAAATGGGCTGTTTCAGCACCTCCATGAAAATTCACATATTAATCCCATATTACAGTTGGATGAGGTCCTTCGTATTCTGTTGCAAGGCAATTTTATCACTCTGAATTTTTGGGTTTTTTTAAGTATGTGCCCCTCAAATGAGAACTGAAACATGAAAGTGAGAATGTGAACCTTTGAAGGTAAAGGTGGAGACTTATAAAAATTAAATGTTAGGACAATGGAACTGTCTTCACACAGTTTTTAATAATGCACTTGCCCTCCGTTATCTTTTTCCTATGATGCTGTTGATGTTCAAACAGGTTTCATTCACTAAGGCAAAGAAATTGCAGAGTGGCTACTACAATGCACTGCTATGCTATTGAGCACCTGGCTCCAGGTCCTTTGTGTGAATAAGACAGGTTAACTGAGGACATCCTAGTAGCCAAAGTCTCAGCAATAATTGGTAAAACAAATCAGTGTTGTGCAAGGTAGAGCAGCATAGCCTTGAATTTGGAGCCAGCTCCACCAGTCATGATTTCCTCACACTCATTTCAAGACAGTTTATATTGAGGGTGATTTATTCCCCCACTGAAAAATGCAACTGCTTCTTGTTCTAAGTTTAGGGGAAACTACAATGAAAAAAACTACATTGCTAAATTAAATGGACAGAGCCATCTGTGTTGTCTGAACGTGATATCACAAATATAAATCTGCTATAAATGTAAACTCCTTTGCTGTGCTTCTTTTTCAAGCTTCCTGCTTGAAAATTTCTGATTACTCCATGATTTTCTGGACAGTTAGGCAGATGGAGATGCATATAGAAGTAGATTTTAAATATAAGAAAGAAGATTCTCGCCTTGAACCCCAGTTTGACATGTTCTAGATTTCTCCTTCCCTTTTAATTTTTCTCAGTTACTTATTGTATGTTTTTACTGACTTTTAAAGAGAAACAAAAGAAGAGGTCCAATGTCCACATGGAGCAGGTTTGTTTTCATATAATGCCATCCCTATTTTTCTTTCCAGAAGCACATGCTCTAGAGTTAGAGGGAATGGATCACTTAGGATCAAACTACTCGGTAGATGTAAATAAAAATACTTTTCCAATGAACAACAATGAAGTGGTGAAAACTGACCATTTTCAATCGGTTTCAATGAGAAGCTGTAACTATTCTTTTAATATCCTTTCTGTTACAAAAGTTTAGGCTGCAAGGTACTTACATGCATATGTGCTTGCACATGCACACACTCTTTATAAATCAGTAGTGCAAACACATTGAATAAATGAGTTTCTAATAGAAAATTCAAGCCCTTGTTTTGCATCACGGTATGTAAAGTATAACTATCATGTATGTAACCACTTATAATATTTTCAGATGCCTCAAAAATGGATTGCTTTTTTCTTTTTTTCTCTGCAGTAATTTGCATGGAATACAGTTCGGTTTCTTGATATGCCTCTTATTTCAATAGGACTTTAAATTCATGGCACTTTTAGCAAACTTAGATTTATGTGATCAATATTTTGACATTATAGAATATAGATGCAAACTACAAATACATAAAAGTAAAAAAAAGCAAACTTGCAAATTTTAATACACATTAGAAAATCTCTTTTAATAAGGTTGTGAATCCCATTGTGTTGTGTGTTATCTGTTTACACAGAGATAAGCATAATATTTGACAGTTCAGCTGCCCAAACAATTTTAAATGAAATAAAGCAAAATTGATCACATAAGTCTTTCTTCTGGGACTCAAAATGCTTTACATATGGTTTGGTACTGACTAATGGCTGTCATCACCATTCTTCTGTGTTAACATTCTTCTGTATGTGTAACCTATGTTTCAAAAGTAATTTCAAAAAGGGTCATTCCAGGAAAGATTCTGGGCTACAAATTAATGAGATATTAAATATTATCAAGAATTTTCCTGTAAAATTAAAATTAGACATGCTGACTGCATCCCTTAGAGTTGGAGGAATATGTTTCCCTTCGAAAATTTAAGACTGAAAATTCACTTGTGAAAAAAAATATTTTGGTATGTCCTCAGTTATCCTTTCTGTGACTTACTTTAATAACATTTATTTATTTATCTTCATCTATGTATAACATACATATATGCATACAGAGGCCCTATAGTGAAAAACACAATAGGATTTCAAAATTTTCATGTTCTGAATCTTTTTGTTAATCTTGCCTGATGAGTTATTCAGATGTGGCTTCTAAATTGCATGTCAATCCTGCAGTATTTCATTCTTTATCGCTTCTACTTCACAAGATGAGAACAGCATGAGGTGGTTTGGGTGTGCAGACTGTTTAGATATACAACCTATTACCCACTTCTTAATTGCTGCTTTACTTGTTACATCATTTGATGTTTCTTTACTTGCTGCTAAGTACCACTCAGCTTTATCTTCTTTCCCTTTTTGTTATGGAAGTGATAATTATACACTCCACAGCAGAAATTTTGAAATAATGCATAAATTCGATTGGATTTTGGATATTGCACTAATAATTACCTGTATTTCCAACATGCAAAGACATTTAACAAGCTAATGACTTCTCTACAAAGATATATATGGGATCTCCGAGCATTCGCACAGAACAAAAGCAGAGTCATGACTCCTATTTATCTCAGAATTGTATATTAAAAGACAGTTTTCAAAAGATCTGAATTCATGATCCAGGCTTGCAGCAAAGAAAGAATAAAACCACATGAGACTTATTTATTGAATCACTGCAAAATATCACCCAGTGTCTCTGTGGGGATTCTCTGAGGGAGAAGAAGAAAGGTATAAAAATCTCTTAAATTTCAGGCCACGATAAAGTCACTCTGCTCCGTTTAAATGTACAGGTAAACTCAGAAACTTAAAGTACTCTGGTCAGCTTTAAAACACGGTTCAATCTGAACAAGATTCATAAAACTAGAATGATTTGGTGCCAGTTATACATGACCTTGTCTATGACAATGAACATTCTGGAATAGCAGTTTATTATACGGTCAGTATTCAAATCCTACTGAGGGAACCAATCCCCTGATAGCACTTGAAGCTTGAACTTTGTGTTTCTGCAAGGGTGTCACCCAGATATTAACACAGATGGAGACAGCATATTGCCCTATGTAAATTAAATTAGCTCAGTATATAAAATAAGGAAATGCAGCCAGACATTCCATGGCTACTTCAGAAATGCATCTCTGCACTGGGCTCAAAAATAGTTTCACTTGCCTTGAAACAGGACATTCTAGCTAAGCTTCTAAGTGTGTTTTGAAAAAATTAAATATATGTGGATTAAATCATTCTCCTGATTTGGAAAGTTTCGGTGTGAAAGATTACTCTCATGTAAACACCTAGGTCCACAAAAGTTTCTATCAGTTGCCATAGGCTATTCAAAGCTGAAGGAATTAAGGGAAGTTTTCATAAGAATGAATCAAGA
Source organism: Neopsephotus bourkii (assembly GCF_033783945.1). Taxonomy (NCBI): domain Eukaryota; kingdom Metazoa; phylum Chordata; class Aves; order Psittaciformes; family Psittacidae; genus Neopsephotus; species Neopsephotus bourkii. The sequence continues at coordinate 6,631,564 of NW_026901776.1, read as the reverse complement.
AGTGAAGGACCATTTATATGGGTCCTGTAAAGAATGGAGGTAATTCTCCTTCCCAGACAGAATACAGGGAAACTGCAGTGTTCTTCTGCAGTGGTGGTATGACAAATATGGTCACCATAGGGAAGTACCACTATGTGCTTGCTCTGCTATTATAGTCTTCCCCAGGCTGCCATGGCTGGTCTCTGTTGGAGATGAGCTGGTGGGCCAAGGTTAGCCTTGCTCTCACCAAGCTCAACTTATGTTCTCATCTGTAGTACCCCTCAAACAAATCCACAATCCAGGCGGGAGCATTTGGAGGCTCAAACTGCTGTTGCTACAGATCTCTTACATGAAAGCAGCTGGATTATATACACAGCACTGAAGCATGAGCCATAAACATCAGACTATCCTTAGTCCATACCTGAGAGGCCACTGGGGCTGCAGGCCTCACAATACTGGCTGATTGGCCCTGTTTGTTACGTTCGTTGTCATTCAGAGCTATTGTCAGTGCAACATTAATTCTTCGTGCACCAGTGCCCATCATGATAGATTTTGTGGCAGACTCCAGTGCTTTCTTTCCCTGTGCCTTAAAACACTCAGAGTGACTCTTCATTCATCTTTATTGTAAGTGATGAATCCAGCAATTTTATGTTGAAACTTTGATGCCTTTCTATTTAAACTTCCAGAAATTGTGCATAAGTATTTGAGATGTGTCAAAACCAAGGCAAACTCAAACTAAGATAGTCATGACCTTGCACCAGCCCAATATATTCTAAGAAAAGGCTCTGCAGCTGGATCTAGTGAATCTTGGATTCTGTCAGTCTGTAGGAGGAACTACTGTAAGAATTATGCAGAGAACCTTAACTGGCTTTTCCACCTCTTACTAGACTAGGGTTCATTAAGAATCTTACTAGTGACAGTCAACCACAATATTGCCTGGCTTTAGAGAAATTAAATGAGAAAAAAAGTGGTTTCTAGATGTAATTTCAATCTTCTGGTTATAGTTAGAAAAAAGAACAGATGAATATTTTTGGAATGGGATTAAATAGGAGCATGCTCCTAAAGGAGGAGCTCTTCCTCAGCAGTCCTGGGGAACAAACAATACATCATTGTCTGCTTTCCCTTGTCCAATAGTTACAGCATAATGCATACAATTTAATACTTTGCTGAATGTAAGTCTAGTACCAAACAAGCAAATATGTTTCCTTGGCTTTGGATTAACTATGTTCCCTTACTATATACATGCTTGTATCTAAGAACACGCATCTAAACTTGCCGTTAACAAAAGTGTGGTGAGTGTGCTAGATCCAGACTGCACTGTTAGGTGAGACTTAAGTCTTGTAGGTAACTATTACTAAATACTGCAGTACTAATCCCTAAGAGCCTACGACTTGATAGAGAAGAATTTAACGAAAAAAAATATTTCTGTGAGGTACTTGTGCTTTATTTCACCATGCTAGTTATGAATTCAAAAAGAAAAAAATCCTTTTTATTCTCTTTTTAACTGTTCAGTATTTATGGCAGATTGATTTTCTGTCACCATAGCAATCACTGACCAACGTGATGGCATTTAAAGAATATTAACATTTTGCTGCAGTGTCTTATCTCAAAACCATAGCTATACAAAGGATCAACATATTTGGTTATTTATGTAAGTTCTGTGGATTTTATTTATTTAATTTTATTTTATTTTGTTTGGGTTTTTTTGCTTTATTTTACTTCATTTCATTTCATTTCACTTTATTTTATTTTATTAAATTGGTAAGTGTATTGGTATGTTACAGACTCAAATTGCTTTTCACTTACACCCAGGTAGCAGATGCTCTATGTGCATTCCCCCCCCCCCCCCTTTATTGTTAACACTGTTTTAATCTGTCTTAACTTTATTAGACCGAATTAACATATGTGAACTTCTGTCATCAACCCAATATGAAGTTTGGATCCAGATTCTGATGTGAACTTCTCCAAGGAATTTAACTTTCAATAAAAACTGAATGGATTATAAGCTTATATCCTTAATGTTATATCCTTAATGAATCTTGCCTAGGGTTTCAGGCAAACGCTTCAGAAATCAGACCAACTTTTTCCTTTCTCATTTTATATCTTGCTGACAAATTCTGTTCGAGAGTGTCTGCATCTCATTGGCCATTTTTCTTCACTTCAGGGTATCCCACGTGCCATATCTGTTGAAAGATTCCATGAACGAACTGAAGGATGAAATACAGAGAATGCAAATCATATTTTATGATGACACAAAGCAGGGAGGAATTGCAAATTCATGGGAGAATAAGAATAAAATACAGTCTAATAATGCATAGGAGAAATGGTCTGAAATCAATTAAATTGGATTCATTAAGGACACTGGCAAAGTGGCTCACATAGGAAACAACAATCAGAAGAAAAATAATGAGATCTAATACAACATGGAAAACTTTAGTTTTAAAAATAAGAAGAAAAATATGGGCTAAATGGTTTCTTTGGATTTCATCCAGTTACTGCAAGAAAAAAATCAAGCAATGGATATTTCCAGTGGAAGTTGTGGACACCCTAACATCATCTAATAATTTTTGAAATACAAAAGCACTTCAAGTTTTTAATCAGGATTTACTCTGCTGAGATCCCCAAGTACTAGCATAATGAAAAACTTTGGAAAAAATTAAAATATGTGTGAGAGTCCTTTCCTTTCTTCTCCCTTTTTGAATCTTTTCAATAAATCCTTCTTACACTGGAAGCCACATAATTAAACAGGAGTTAACTAACCCAAAATGTCTGCCTTTCATCCCAAAAGACATTTTATGACTGGGGAACACAAAGCCTAATTCTGTACAGTGTCTGCATATTACAAGTAGCATTCTTCTTTCATCATTCACAGCCGCACAGGACTCCCTGTCAGTCCTGCATTATAGTCCTTTCTCACTGGAATTATATCTATGAATTAATTGAATTGGAGGTCCCAATTAAGCTTTCTTGTACCACAAATACTAACTGGAGTGGTATAAATAGAGAATGCTTTATGCACATTAAAAAATGGTCATTAGAGCAACAAAACATGTTCTAGGAGCAGATTTGCCTCAGGGGAGAGGAAGAGGGAATGGTAATAGGGGATTCAATCTTTCCATTACCACTGCCTTGTGTACCCCATGTACCACGGGTCACACAGTGAAGCAAGAGCTGTGCAAATGTTGAATCTCCCTATTCATCAATTGTCTGAAAATAAGCCTTTCTTTCAGAGAATCTGTTTGGAAAACTGAAGACAAAATTCTCATAATAAAATATTAAAGTTCTAAAAAATTCATTGAGGTAGGTTCTTCCTTTAATTATTTATTAGATTACCTCAAATATCTACCCTGGGTTTTATGGCAGAAGACTTCTTCCCAAATCTATCTGGAGAAGGCTGGAAAGTATAATATACTCCTATTATACAGCATTAATTACTTTTTTGAAAGTTAGGGTATAACATGTTTGCATTCATTAATTTTGGGAGAGCACAAAACCTACCACTGTAAAGCCAAGATCACTAGTTGTGGCATTTGGATATATTGCAGTAAAAACATCCCTAGTTGTTCTCTTATAACTTTTTAAAGTATTTCAAAAGGAAAAGCAGCACCCTTGCCCCTGTCTGACTGAGCTATGGGTAAGCCTTTCGGAAAACGTTTTCCTCAGAGACAAGAAGTAATGCTGAGCATGCTCAATATCTCTGAAGTTCAGCTTCATTTTAGGTTGAAATTCTCTTTCTCAAGGTCAGCAGGAAATACCTCTGGCCATCGAGGATCCAGGGCACCACACCTCTTCCTGAACCTAAGCCCTGTGCTTTTAAAACATTGAGTAAGGTCAGCTGGGAGCATCCAGTTCATGTTGCTATCAGGTTATGGTGGGTACACTTAGCCTGAATGGTGCTATATAAAACAAAGTTTGTTTTGGTTTTTGTTCTTTTTTATTTCTTTTTCCCAATTTCTCCCTTGAGATAGGTAACATGAACAGGAAAAAATAAAAATTAAAAAAAATCTGAAAATCAGTGATGCAAAACTGAGCTTTCAGCAGTCTATGCATATGGATTCTTCATGGGAGACTCACAGGAAAGTAACATGTCAACTGAAACTAAATAGGGCTTAGCATTTAGGTGGTACTGTCAAAACCAAAAAGCGTAGATGAATAATGGTATTATGTCACTGAAGGTAAAACTCCAGCCGGTCATCTTGACAGAGAAACTAGAGGCAGAGGAGAGGTATTGATTCACTGTGTTATATCTGCAAGTGCTACAGTCCTGTGTAACGGCATGCATGGCTCTGAGTTGGTATTATTTGCAAACAGAAGGTCCTACTGGCAGAAAATATGGCACTTAAAGTGTTTGGTAAGATTCCTCTCTAAGTTAATCTTCAATTGGCTTTTATGCCCTGTTGAAACTGGCCTATTACCTTGTTAGTGGGTATTATTGTTCCCTTAACAGATGGGAGTGAGTATAGCATGCTGCTGAATCAGTCTATACATCTATTTTATTTATAATTATGGAATCTTTTCTGTGCAGGGCATCTAAGCATATGGTTTAGGGTGAGAATGCATCATTATGACTCCAGTAAGAGAGCAAAATTAACCTGGAAATATCAATCAGTTTTCTAGAAGCAAGGAAAGAAATGGACAAGGCTTCTTCAAAAGGGAATTACATAGAGCAGGAATGAACTGGGTTTCCTTTCTTCTCCAGGGTAAGATCACCTAAGTCTTTCCTGCAACCTACCAAAGTTCAGTTGAATGACTAAGACAGGTGCAGAATGCACCAATTAGCATAATTAGCATAATAATATCCCTAAGTAGATAAACTGTGTTTCATGAAGCTGTTTCTGTAGTAAGATGTTCTTCAGAGTGAGTGACGTTGGTCCTTCACTGTGTTCTCCAGAAGAAGAAGGAAAGGGAAAAAAGGAGTGAAGAAAATATTTTAAAAGTTAAGAGATTTAAGGTTCTGTTAGAACTGAAATGACTTTATTTGTTTTGATTTTGTTCCAGTATGGATTTGCATTACAGGTCTTGTTTTTTGGACATGTCCCTCATCATATTTTCTTACTTTTCTCATTTTCTTTTCAAGTCGTCCTGGTGGCACCTTGCTACATACTTTTTCTTTGGAAGAACATGTTTCCCCTACATTTTAAAACATGTAGTACTAAAGTAAACCAAATTACATTCAGCCTGGAGGCTGAAAGGATAGATGGAAAGGAGGTTAGTCATTTCCTTAGAAATGAGGTAGAAGATGAAGACAGGCAAAAAATAAGTAAAATAAAAAGCAAGTATATTTAGGCAAAGTTATATGACTTTTAGTTGGCTTGTGGGAGGATTTATGAATGGACCAATCAGAGTTTGAAAATCAGACTTTAAAGCCAGCTCAGAAGTTACTACATTTTTTCCCCCTTTAGAAATATCTCCCAGAAAAGAAAATATATTTCATTTTCTCCTTTATATTTCCTTAAGGAAAGTTTGATTTGTCTGGGGAGAAAAGCTACAGCTTTAGAACTAAATTTTAATTCTCAGTAGTCAACTGAACCAGGCTCAGTAGGAAATCTGCCCTGAGAAGGAAAAACCTGCAATTCAGAATCCCTCTCTGCTCCTTTTGTCTCCTGAGAGCAATCGTAATTCATCACTGACCAGTGTCTGAACTCAGCTGGGATATCCCCCTCACCATCTGTTATGTCAGCATCAGCCACCTTTGGATGCTAGAAGTTTTGGACCCTCATTCCCATGGGAGCAGTGTGAGCAACCCTACTGTTTACAGCCTGTGTGTGTGCATCTCAGGGCTGGGCAGTGTTGCCTGCTGCATCAGCAGCACAGAAGCATTTTCAGTGCTTGGCAAAGATTCCCCCCCTGCCCTATTCTTAATTTTTAGATTCACTTTCCAAGTCACTAAGGGACAGAGAGAATAAGAAAAGTTTTAAAGGGAAAGCAAAGGTGAGCAAATTAAGGCAAAGTACAGGTTTACCAAATGAGTCTAATAAAAAGTACAGCTTCCAGTAAACACCAGAAGGAAAGCAAAAGTACCTTGTAGTGTGCTGCAGTTAGAAAACATAAAAGCAATTTAGTGGAACAAATCAAACCCCAACAACTACTTACCCACCTGTGAAGGCAGTAACAGAATCAGCAGCACCTGAAGGATTGCCTTCATTGTTTGAGGAATACAGCATTTCTTGCTAAGGAGCACACAGACAACTGGAATACATTACGGGGAAATAGTTAGGCCAGGCATCAGATATTCAGTAGCCTACAAATATTCAGTTACCTACAAAAACATTTCAGTATTTTCTAGCCAAGTAACTATTAAAAAATACCTCTGTGGAAGTGAATTTCATGTTAGCAAAGTAACTGGTCTCTTCAGCATTTGATGGTTTTATGCACATAACATCTGAATTTGAAGGTATGTTCATAGAAATATGCAATTACTGAAAGTGGCAAACAGCTTTTAGAAGGGATCATCTTTATTCTTTACTGAAAGCACGTATGCATGCAAAGTAAACCACTGAAATAAAGAGTAAAAAACAGACGGGGCTGATAGCTGATAGTTATGCTGTTGCAGTCTTGAATACCTAATTAAGATAAAGCAGCTTCTGTAGAATGAAGTTTAGGTTTTTTACCCCATAAAACTTTTCCATTAAAGTTCTTTTGATGTAAGACTTTTAACGCTAGGCCACAGACCAAAGGTGAATGGTTCTGGGGAAGTTTCTAGAAAATCAGGCAGAGTACTTCAGCAATGAATCACAGAGCTATTTTTGCTTTGCTGAAAATATTGTGGTTCAGGATTGTTTTCCCAGAACTCAAACACAGTTGCTTTAATACTTCAAAGTTTTTGTGCAGTTAAGCTTCAATGAGGATATGTAACGCATCTGGAAAAAAACATGCTAGAAATGAGAATGTAAGGCATGTATAAATTTGTTAACCTTTTAATCTGCAGCAGCTCACAACAATGGACATTATAAGATGTGCCAAGTGTTCTTGAAGGTTATAATACTTTCCAGGTACAGTTGTATTCTTCATGTTTATCAGTCTGTCTGCTGATCTCTACGTCAATTTTTACCTGCAGGCTAAAAGGGGATCTTGCAATTTGTCATGCTCTTTAGATATGTTCTAAAGGAAAGCCTGAGCTAGGTTTTAATCATACTGAAGTTTGCTCTTTTTGACATTAAAAATGTGTAAATTCATGCTGGAATAAATATGAGTCACTGAAAAGCACGTTTCAACTGTCTGCTTAAGAAAAACAAGTAGTCTTAAACTGACAAAGATGTCATTTGGGCATCTATCAGATGAGATAGGTAGGAATTTTCTAGCTATGCCCTTTAGTCTGAAGATGTTGATTCATAGATATCAAATTAGTTGGTGTCAAAAGATTATTTCACTCAATTTTTGCATATAAAAAAAATAAACCAAAATTGATAAATATAATATTTTCTACATGAAAATTTCCACCTTGAATTGACATGTCTTTTTTTTTTTTTAAGAAAAAAAAAAGAAGTTTAAACTAACAACAAAAAGCAAAATGCACAAAGATTTTTTGCCTTTAACTTATTTTCTGAGGCTTGGGCTCAGCTTGATGTTGGATGGAGAAAGCTTGCAAAATCTCTTGCTCCTTTTTATTTCCTTTCCCCTCCCCACTAGGAAACCAATTTTTCACTGAGCTGTAATTACCATATTTTGTTCTTAATTAGGTGTGACATGACAAAGAATATATCAAATATTGGGTTCTTGGACTGTAATGAAAACGTAGATGAAACCATAGTTCAATAGCAGATGAAACCATACAGATCTATGTAGCTATCTGTAGCTGTCTACCTACTTATCTCCCTTTGGAACTCAGAGCCTGAGGATAGTATTTTGACACTGAGCCCCACATTAACATACTACAAAAGGAATTCCAGGCTATTCTGAGAGTGGGAGACCTTTATGGTAAAAACACAAAGGCAAGTAATTGGTAACTTACACCTATTGGTTTGTTTTGGTTTTTCATTCTATTATTCAGGATGCTTCAGTGCTTTTCCTGAAGGTGCAGAAGATAGGAAGGTATTAATCTCTGCTAGGACTGCCAACCTAACTACTAGCTATGGCTCCCTGTGGATTTCTCTCCTCTTTAAAGTCTCACTTTCAGCACTTTAGGTGACGTTTGCTCAGTTCTGTCCAAATTTCAAAAAGTCCTGCAGCCTTTCAGCCTCCACAACTCAACACCTTCTCACATGTCATATGGGAATATGTCCATATTTCTCCCAAAGCTCATCCCTGTTAGATACCCCTAGCCCCTGCCTGGGGGGCTGCCTACTTGGGTTCCCACTTACCTGGCAGTGCTGGGAAGCACACAGTGGGGCTGGCCCTATGCAACCATGGGGGCTCCAGCTGCCACAGTGGGCTGAGGTGTCCCCATGGTCCCCTCGCTATGGTCACTAGCAGTGTGACCTGCCCAGACTTTGGCACTTCTGCCAGGTCTTCCCAAAATTGCCTGAGTCTTACTGGTGGAAGACAATGGAAAACAGGTAAAGGTGCCTCAGCAGTGACACTGCTTCTGAATTTCTTTGTTCAACAAAACACAAATCTCACTCCTCTGCATGCAGCAAAGCAAGTCTTTCATTTGGAAGGGAGGAATAATCCACTTCATACAGTTTTCTCTGAGACTGGGAGAGCTTCAACAGAATTTTTTTTTTCCTTAGACATCCCATGTTTCTTTGCCATGCTCAAACACTCACTCACTGGCTGTGGCTGCACTGTTGGGAAGTCATACTAGCACTCACCCTCCCCATAGCTGCTTCCTATTAGTTTACTGCTTTTGGACAAAAAATGTACTCAGAGCTTTTTTGTGTGCCCCAGGGGATCTCATATTCCTCTCCCACCATGTAGTGCAGGAAGGGCCCATGACCAAGATGCCTGCACAAGCCCTGGCTTGCCTGCTTGCCTCCCAGCGTTCCTTGGTCCAGGGCAGTTACACAAGCTTGTCTGCACGCAGCTGTCGGAAAAATCTGAATCTGCAAGTCTTTGTCTGCAGGGCTTGGGAGCTGCAGGCACCCCATCACTTTTGATCAGCCAGCCAGAGTTGTTCATTCACTCCTTTCTTACAGAGGGCTGCATCCACGTGGTACTTTTCAAGTGGATGTGAGCTACGTTTGCTCGCTCACCAAGCTGACTTGCAGCATGCAGTTATGGTGGCATTCCAGGAACAACTAAGGAGCTAGATGATGGTCACCACGAAGATATTTGGATCCTCACTAGGACTCTCCATGCCACCTTCAGCACCTTGTTCCTGTTTCCCCACTCAGCTTGGAGCATCACCATGAGGGCCACATTGTTCTCATGGTCATCCACCTTTCTGCAGAGCAGAGCAGTGGAGTGGTGCCCTGCAGCCTGGGCACTCGGGACAGCTGGAACACAGCTCCAGTCTGTGCTGTAGTCTGGACTCAGTAAACTGGTTTCAGTAATCATCTGCCTGGGCTCCTTATGTACAGAAAATCCATGGAAAAATTCATGGGAAAATCTTTGAAAATCTGAGTACAGTAACCACATCTGTTAGCAGTTCTGGGTTGATAACACAGTTTCTAGTGTGATTATGATGGCTTTCAGGAGCCTCAGGTTCCTGTTATAGACTGTATAATCACAGTCTGGTCCTTGCAGAGTTCCTCAGGATTAGGTTTTTGGGCCTGAGTCACCTTCAGATATAATTTTCCCCAAAGTTCAACCTATTTCTCTTCACATAATGTCCACTCTGTGGACACATATAATTTCTACAAGCAACTCTATTTTCTTTTATATACTAACACATATGCAAACATGATATGCTGAATAATGCCTTCTTTTATGCTACACTACTAGGAAGTTTAAACTTGTCTGAAATGCTTTAAACTTTTGATGCATTTTGTTACACTAGAAAGATAAGGAAATCAGCAGTTATTCATGATTTAGTCTAATCCTCTTACCTATGTTTTTTCCATTTAACAATTGGATGGCACAGATGAAAAAAAAACAAAACTCTTTACAAAAATGTTCACTTCTTTTAAATCACTGATGTTTCAAGTCATAAAACTCCTGCAAACTGTAATAAATTTCAGTTCCTCATAGTAAGTATTCCTGTATAGAGTGTAGTGTTAAAAAATGCAAAATAAGCAAATATTCAGCCAGCTAATAGTGCAGAAACTTTGGCTTTAAAAGTGACAATAGAAGAAGCACCCATTTGCATTAATCCAGGCTGTAATGATCCTTTGTTCTTTAGAATTATTTTTTCCCCTGAATAACCATCAATATTCTTCTGATATCCTAAAAGCCTGAAATGTGTTTTCCCTCTTCAATATTACATAAAGAGTGTATTTTAAAGGTCATAACTTATTATTTTATGTATAAGAATTTACCTTCTATCTGTCTTCATAATCTGTCTGACTTCACAGTGCTGGCATATCCACATCAGAAAATACTTTCACCTAGCTGTGTGCTTACCCTTCAGCTATTCCTTTTGAACGAGATCTCAGGAGAAGAACAGGTATTCCTTTCAGAGAAGAGCTCCTTGCCACCTCATGAAAAGACTTCTGTCTCCTTTTATTTGAGAGAGCTAGTCTTACAACAGCAACAACTGAGGTGTTCAATAACTTCATGATCAGTTTATTTCTGTTCTGCTTAGTGCTACTGAAAGAGTGGTGAGGAATTCTAAGGCAAATTTCAGAAATTATGAAAACTGGAAGCTTAACAGGGCATGGGAAATGTACCATATACACTCTCTAGGATCACTAAGGAGCTGTGTCACTTCAAGTCTAAAATACCTATTCCTTTTTATGAGCACACCTGAGCATGGCAGCAGACAGCAGAGGACGTTGCCTTCAAAACTCAGACTCCATCATAGCCATGCCTGGGATGCGTTGCCTAAAGTTTCAGCTGGAAGGCAGCACCAGAAGATTGCGTGCTTAATTCAAAGGGAATCCCTGCTGCTTTCAGTCCATCATCAGTATCATGAAGTCTTTGGGAATGACAAGTGCTGTTTCTTTCAACATTATTTTGATGGACAGAAAATTATTCTGGGATGTAAACACAGTTTAGTTGTAGAATGAAGTCTGTATCTTAACCCTATCTCCTCATCCAGTTGGCATGCGGTTGCTGCAGAATTTTAATGAGGAAAAGGTGTTTTAAATCTGCTTTTCTTCTAGCCTATGGCAGTTATTCCTTTCTTATAAAACAGCAAAAGTATCTGACACCCAGGGGTGCCCTGTCAGTGAAAGAAACTGAAAAATCATAAATAAAGTTCAGAACCAGGTTGAAGGTGGGACCAACTACCTTAGCAACTTTGTCATTTAGAAGAATTTACAAAGGCTACATGTGTTATTGGGGTTTAATTCATACCAGAGAGTAAAAACCTGAGGACCTAGTCTGGTATGTCATACAGCCTGAAGCAAAGCCAGAAATCCCTTCAGGAGGTGGATATGTTTTAGATGTTTTCTCCTTTCCATGAATTTTTTGTTCCTTTGTGAACGAGCTGTAGTCCTTGGTTGTGTTTAAGCAGAGAACAAGTACATTGCACAGTGTGCTCTGCAGTCCTGGTACCCAGCTTCCCTGAGCTGGGAGGCAACTGCTCTGTCCCTCCTGCCTGTCTGTGCTTCCTCCTCACTGGACCCCTTGCCTTAGGGACCTGGATGTGGGGGAAAAGGAGCGTGGTGCTGCAGGATATGGAATTTCAGATCATTCCTGAATCACATTTCAGATACAGTCTTTGAAACTATGGACAGCCCTCAGGTGATCTCATTGTGAATTTAGAAGGAATACCAAAAGCAGGATTCATTAAAAGCTTGAGTTCAGTTAATATCTCTTTTGTAAAAAATCTAGGCAGGTTATCAAAGTTCATTGTATCTGTGCTTCCTCTTTCTACTGAAGTATCCAGATAAAACTTTTGAATTTATTGCAAAATAAATAGAACTACTGGGAAGAAAGCATATCACAGTATCACAGTATGTTAGAGATTGGAAGGGACCTCAAAAGATCATCTAGTCCAATCCCCCTGCCGGAGCAGGAACACCTAGATAAGGTTACACAGGAACGTGTCCAGGCGGGTTTTAAACGTCTCCAGAGAAGGAGACTCCACAACCTCCCTGGGCAGCCTGTTCCAGTGTTCCGTCACCCTCACTGAGAAGAAGTTTCTTCTCAAGTTTAGGTGGAACCTCTTGTGTTCCAGTTTGTACCCATTGCCCCTTGTCCTATCATTGTTTGCCACTGAGAAGAGCCTGGCTCCATCCTCGTGACACTCCCCCTTTATATATTTATATACATTAATAAGGTCACCCCTCAGTCTCCTCTTCTCCAAACTATAGAGACCCAGCTCCCTCAGTCTTTCCTCATAAGGGAGATGCTCCACTCCCTTAATCATCTTAGTTGCCCTGTGCTGGACTCTCTCCAGCAGGTCCCTGTCCTTCTTAAACTGAGGGGCCCAGAACTGGACACAGTATTCCAGATGCAGTCTCACCAGGGCAGAGTAGAGGGGAAGGAGGACCTCTCTCGACCTACTAACCACCCCCCTTCTAATACACCCCAGGATGCCATTGGCCTTCTTGGCCACAAGGGCACAGTGTCCGCTCATGGTCATCCTGTCGTTCACTAGGACCCCCAGGTCCCTCTCCCCTACACTGCTCTCTAACAGGTCGTTCCCCAACCTATACTGGAACCTGGGGTTGTTCCTGCCCAGATGCAGGACTCTACACTTTCCCTTGTTATATTTCATCAAGTTACTCCCTGCCCAACTCTCCAGCCTGTCCAGGTCTCTCTGGATGGCAGCACAGCCTTCTGGCGTGTCGGCCACTCCTCCCAGCTTAGTGTCATCAGCAAACTTGCTGATAGTACACTCAATTCCCTCATCTAAATCACTGATGAATATATTAAATAATACTGGTCCCAGTACCGACCCTTGAGGCACTCCACTAGATACAGGCCTCCAACTAGACTCCGCCCCATAGACTACAACTCTCTGGCTTCTCTCCTTCAGCCAGTTCACCGTCCACCTCACTACCTGATCATCCAGACCACACTTCCTCAATTTAGCTGCGAGGATGCTGTGGGAGACTGTGTCAAATGCTTTGCTGAAGTCAAGGTAGACCACATCCACCGCTCTGCCATCATCCATCCACCATGTTATTTCATTACGTTGGTTAATGCTTAGTACCCAATCCACCTACTGCCAGAACAAAATGCTTTTTAAATTCACTCTCCACAGAAATTCCAGGGGCAGGTGCAGCTAAGACAAGCATGGGACTCTCCTCTAATTAGCAGAGTAATTAGGGATATAGGGCTTATGAAAGTCATATAAACTATAAACATACAAGAACATTCATTCTAATCTGAGACATTCTGGAAGGATACAACTTGTTCAAATAAGTTGCAGAGATTAGTTTCTCTAAAACATATGGAAATGGTCAAAAGACGCAACATTGGAGAAGATTTGGCCACCTTGTCTTTCCAGTTTCAACCACCTTTGTCCACAAAGGCTGTAAGTTGTTAACACCAGCTTCTGCAGGAAGAGACAGGGAGAACACTCACTAGTCTAAAACTGAACAGGGTAGGAAACACATGAATAAAATAGAAACTTTCTGAGTCCAGTTCCACAGGCTGTCTCCAACTCCTTACTCTGTCACATTATTGTTTGTATTTAATGAAAATGCATTGTATTAGCATACATAATGCAATGTGTAATCAATCCTTCATGGAAAAACAAACAGGAATCAACCTGAAACAGTTTGCATACAACTTGGCAACACTTTATTTTCATTCTTTAAAACTGTGCATTTATTCCTCTTAGGCAAAACAGTGTTTTGATTGCATAACTGCAATGTATTTACCAGTAATAAAATAAACAGCATGGGTGATTAATGGGTTTAGCTTACAATAAGTGATAAAATTCTGCATTTATGGAAAAAGGTCCACTTTTTCTGCCTGCCTTTGGTTAATCTGGATTTCCATTCTCTTTCAGTGTTAACAGTGTAGTTACAGCAGTATTCTACATGTGGTACTGAGGGCTGATTCAAATGCACTTTCCTATCCAGCTGCTGACCACAATACCAAAACAGCCTCTGGCTCAGTCACATTTCCCTGTTGTTCCTTGCCCTTCAAGCTGATTAAAAGGGTTCTTGAATGCTTGCTCATCAAAATGCTCACTGACTTGATTGGTGTCTTTTGTTTATACAAAGAGTTTGAGGTCATGTCACAGAGCTGCAGCATCCTGAAGCACTATTAAGAGAGTACTCTAATTGCTGGAAGAACACATACTATTAAACGTGTTCAAGTAAAAGAATAAATTGTCAAGTAAAATGAGACAAAATAATTTTTATAATGGGAAGGTGAGGACAGGAATTCTGTAGCTTAGTGGTTAAAGTTACATAAATGATTAGAAGGTTCCCCCTCATCTTTTTAAAGTACTGTGCCCCTTCTCACTTCTATATATTTTTTTACTTTGCCAGAAAAAGTAACATCACTGAAAGTCAACACTTTGTAGCTTCTTAGTACTCAAATGATGAAAGACAATTTTTTTGCCTGATGCATTTTAGAAGTTGACATTGCATCAAACGGTGCTGTGAGAAAGCCAAGGAGCATGGCCAAAATATGAATGGGCACAGTTTGCAATATTTCTAGTGGCTTTCCAGCATGTGTAGTCATGTGAAAATCTTACATGACTGTGGGCCAATTCCCTGCAGTAATATTTGGTCAGTAGTCCCTTTCAAATAGGAACTAAATAAGTGTGAATGCGTTTGAATGCTTGGAAAAATTGTGAATGTTTTGTTCAGCTTCCATAGTGTTAATTAGGCTTCTTGGCAATACCTGTAGCATTGGTTGGACTCAATAATCTTAAAGCTCTTTTCCAAGCTAAGTTATTCTATTTGTGAATTTGTAAAAACTTAACAGTGGCCTGAATAATCTGAACAAAAAAAAAAATTGCATAAACCAAACCCATTTAAGGTAGAAAATCTGCATTTTGCACATAGCATCCACCAGGAAGAAAGACTAAGCATAAAATAGCACTGACAGCTACTTCGTAAATAATCCTTGGCATCTCATGTGTTTGCCTGTAGTGTACTTACTACTGATCTTGATTCCCAAGGATGAATTTGAGACAAAGAAGGAAGAATATTCTATATAGTGGATACACGCTAGAAAAAATCCCATTAAATGAAAATGGCTCTGAGTGTAACCATGATACAGCACCTTCATAAACCTGTGTGATGCCATACAGCTCTGACTTCAGAAACACTAAGCAACCATTGAAGAGCAATCCTATTACATAGGTACAGCATCCAACCCCTCCCTGTGCATGACAAAGGGAACTTGGAAGAGGTAATGACTTTTCCAGTGCTTTTGTTTTCCTGGGAAGGATGAAAACACTGCCAGGTGAACTGGTTCTTGTATGCCCCTCATATGGAGTGGGGAAATGGCACCCAGCTGGGCACTTGAAAAGACTGTGAGCCATGGTGCTGGGCTGAAACACTACCATGTTTTCCTTGCCGACAGTAACATTACAGCAGTGTAAACCAAGTGGGAATACAGCTCAGAATTTTTGTTCCGTTTCAGAGATTTGAGCACTAACTTTAAGAGGGCTTTCGCTGCAAGAATTTGAGCAGTTAACTTTAGTCCAAAACCTTGAATTCACATGTAGATGAGCTAGATGTGTGTGCATATGTGTGCAATCAAGATTATTCACAGCTTATTAGAGGTAATATATTTTCTTTCTTTTTAAATTGTAAACTTTATTAAATCCTGGGTGCGGTTTCTATAAGAACAAGGTGACCAACCACATTAATAGTCTCCGGAGACAGCTTCAGAGCGCAGGGTAGCTGGAGATGTATTTTTGCAGAGTATTCCACCCACATCTGCAAATCAAAAACACATTTGCAAAATATGAAGTGAGAGTAATTCACTATTTAAAAAACAGTCTAAAGCTCCAAGATTATTTATTCGTAACTTGAAATTAAATCTGCGGTAGGTGGTATTCATTTAACGTGGATGAAGTTATTGATTTAAATATTGAGGGCAAAAAAAAATCAAGTCAGATAAACTGCTTCACTGCTTTGGAGGAGAGGAAGGTGAAGCTGAATATCATTAAAGTCATTTTATTTTTAAAGATGTGTTATAGTCTGCACTAGGTGCTCTCTGGAGAACCATTTTACAGGTAGGACAGCAGGCCACGGGCTGCAAAGCAAAATGTGCCTGAGCTGGGGAGCACATTGCCCCTGGCAGGGAGAGATTTGGGGCTGGGAGTCCCAGGCTGAGGCCCATGGAGGGAGCACATGGCAGAAGCAGGTCTGCAGTCACTGCCTGCTTATGTGTCAGCAATTTCTATAAGGGAACACCCATGAGTAAAACCTCTTACAGGCCACCCAGAAAAGCACTGTGGGTCCCCAGTGACCTGACTACAGGGCTGTCCGGTATACAGCATGTGCATTACTTCAGTTGAGAAGAAAACTGTGATTCAGGGGGGCTCTTCTTTTTTGAGTGCCCACTCTGTCAAATTCAAGATAGCCTGAGCAAAAGGTGGCACATCAAAACTGTGGTCTTAAAATCAGAAAGCAACAATTGATTTAAGCCAGTTATGGAAATTCTCAACTCTTTCTTCCAGGCACAGGTACTTACTGACCCCAAAGGCAGTGCCAGAAATCACAAGTCCGTGTTCCCATGTAATTCTCAAATGTTTCCCATTGTGAGCTACCTTTTCATTCCGGTGAGAATTATATGACTAAATCCTAAGCAGTTGCATTTCTATCAAAGTGTTTCTCATGTCTTTTAAATGTTGCCAGGTTGGCAAAATCTGTGATTGGCGAGACAAACGTACGCCTTGAGAAAAAATAAACATGTTTTTTGAGAAACAGCATGGTAAGTCAGGCTTCTCTACAGTGTGTTCTATAGCACAATCACTCACTTCATGTTTCTGTAGGATTTCCAGGGATTTAAAACCAAATTTAATTTTAGTTTGGCACCAACGAACTCTAGTACCAGACATCATACAAGCAGTGATCATGGAAACAAATAAAGCTCTATGGTTAAATGGAGATTGAGTAATAATTTTAAGACAGAAATTCATACAGGCTGCTATACATAAGCATTTCCTTGGGTAGGTGCCTGAGATATATTAATGAGTGATTGTTAAATTCAGGGAGTCTGGAAACTTCTCTGATCTTCAAAGTGAAAACATCAACAAAATCCATCAGAAAAACAAGGAAAAAAAAAAGGTAATTCATACATTGAATAAGGGAAAAGGATAAGCAGTGCATTGTGAATTTCCAGTGCAAATAGGTCAGCTTTTTTTTTCCTCTTGCAGCCCTCCTTCTCCCTTTCACTTCTGAGTGACTTGAAAGGCCTGTTTACGACCACTGCATTGATTTCTTTTCCTCTGACTCATTGCAATCTGGCTCCAGTTCTCCCCATTCAAAACTAAATCACCAAGGTCTCAGATGACCTCCTTCTGGCCAACGCGGGAATCTCTTTGTCCTCTTCGACCTTCCTGTCTAATCCGATACCCTTGATCATTCTTCTTGCTTGGCTTTTGTGGCAGTACCCTGTTATGGCTCTCCATCTACCTGTTTTTATTGCTCTTTCAGTATCTTTTAGAGCAGCTCCTTCTCCCTTCTCCTTGGGACTTTTTCAAAGCAACTACAGACTCCTGTTTTCTCATTGTACAATTGTTTTGACTTGTTTTCTGCTATTATTCTCAGGCTGAATATTTTCATCTCCCTGTCCTGTCTGTTTCTGTTCTGCAAGTTGAATTGACAGTTTGGTGTATCCAGAATGATTCCTTGTCACCTGAAGGTAGAATAATCACAGGTAATTCTTTAATTTGAACCAGCCACTGTTCCTCCTCTTCTCATTGCTGTTGACAACTTCACAATTCCCCTTCATCTCTCAAACTCAGGGTCAGTTTTGACATTCCCTTGCACATTCTTAGGTTCTTAGATAATCATGGCAGGCTTGCTGCAAGGCCTGAGGGAATTAGGGGATTCTTTCTGGTATGGTCACAAAAACTTAGGCAAAGCTCTAAGTAGCATCAATCCCCACCCCTTCCCACCCCCTACTCCCAATCCTATCCCACATTTCCTCTCAAAGATCTATACCTTGCCCACCTATGTGTCAATTTTTTCTTCTCTGGATGACACTCTTTAAGTATCTAATATTACTCAAGAGCATCTCTCTGATATTCCCTTATCAGTCCTCTCCATCAGGGTTGCTCAGGGTTATGCCCTGCCAGATGACAGACCAGCTGTTCAATCACTGTAGTGCCATGGACTTGACAGTTCAAATCAGTTAAGGTAAATTTATGGTTCTTGTCATCCTTTGAAACTTTGATATTACATTTTTCTGTGCCCTTTGCCCAGTCAGAAGTGGTGGGCTGGACATCCTGTCAGTGTCTTTCACAGCTTGGCCTTGTGTCACAGAATGCCAGTTGTTGTATTCTTACACAGAAACTCCCTAAACCCCTTAATCTCTCATCAGATGAACAGTTATCAGGGAGGAAGCAAGTGTCCAAAAGAGTCTTCCTCTGAGGACTTCACTATAAACACTTCGAGCCAGACAACTTTATATAGCAGATAATCATACAAAATAGGGATGGCTGTGAGCTCTGCAGTTCAGGTTTTACTCTAGCTGCAAACCTCAACAATCCTTGAAGTCAGAGGTGGTTTTAACCTCCCTGAATGTACTTAAGATAGTGGTCATGTACTTAAGATAGTGACTCTTCTCCTGAAGTGGTATAAGCATGAGTTATCCTTTCTGTACACAAGTTGGCACTTCTGAGTAAAATAAATATGTGAAAATTTTAGCACATCCCAGAGCTAAAACATGTATCTTTCAAAAATGGGCCTGTTGGGATTTTTGTGTCCAATTTCTGAGCAATTAAAAACTTTACACTAATTTTACTTTGAAGTACTTGAAAAAGGCTTCCAAGACAAATGCTCCTCAGACACTTTTTGTTTTCACTTGTAACACCGGAAGGTAAAGAGTCTTCTTTCTGGGTGCAAATAAATCACTGGATTAGTAAAAGATCAGCCCTTAGGATCAATATAATTAGTACTTTTCTGTAACAGAATTCACTCCATGGTGACTTTTCCATCTTGTAAACATACACCCACTTTTTTGCCAGTGGTTACCCACACCTTAGCAATTTTTATTTCCAAAAGGTGCACACTGAATTCCCATGGAGAAATTCATTGGCTGAACTATGATCTCATTTCCCTTGGCATGCCACAGCACCAGACACATTGTGTTTTCATTGCTGCAACCTAATTCCCCAAAGTACAGTGGCTGGGAGATGCTGCCAGGAAAAATGTGACAACCACAGCATAATTTATCAAAAGCCTTGACATGAATATTGAAATATACCACCTACGTTAGCTGATACCATGCAGCCCTGTTCTAAGAGAAATTCTTTTTTATATGAATCATGTTACTCTCTTTTTTCTTTTCTTTTTTTTTTTCTTTTTTGGTTGTAATTTACTTTAAAGTTTGTAAAGTTTGACACTTTCCAGAAACACGTATGAATACGCAAGAAGCAAAAGAAAAAAAATAAAAAAAAATCAATGAATGAAATTGCTCACAGCTCCTGTGATGTATTTTCATAGATTTTCCCAAGATGGAGACATATTTGTATTAAAGACGTCAGTGAAGCACACTCAAAGATCCAATATATCCTAAGCAGGGCTTTGTTCAAAGCAGAAATGATTTATTGTTCTGTGCTTGAGTTAACAAAAATCATCAATTAACAAGCAGAAGAGGAAGAATTCAATTCATATGAGGAAAACCAATAAAATCACATACGTTATACATATTTGTATATGTATAAGTTATACGTATGTGAAAAAATGCAAAAAAAAAACAAAAAACACATGCTCTAAATTTTCTTAAGTAATGATATTTAAGGTTGGACATACACATTTGTGATGGGCATTTTCCTGTCTTATACCTTTTGCAAAGAGGGTGATAAAATACTGGAACAGATTGCCTAGAGGTGGCGGATGTACCATCCTTGGAGACATTCAAGGCTAGGGTGGATGTGGATCTAGTTGAAGATGTACCTGCTCATTGAAGGGGTTTGAACTAGATGACCTTTAAAGGTCCCTTCCAACCCAAACTATTCTGTGATTAGTAGGCACAATCATTCACAGAGGGACCAAGTATCCAAGAATAAGAAAGAGCAGCAGCTGAAAACAGCAGTGTAAATTAGCTGGCATCCTGTTTGCTGTGTTTTGCACACACTGGACAAAAGCAGAACAGCTTCCCAGGTAAGATCATATAAAATAGCAGTAGGTTGCAATTGCTTCAAACTAACACTGGTGAAAAAAAAGTTAAAAATATTAGAGTTACTATCCTTCATGGTATAGTCTAGTGAGCACACTTCTGAATCATTAACCCAATCTATACCAATGTGTTCTCTGGACCTCTCTAGGTTTTGCTTACACAAACACTACATCTCTCTCTCTACATATGAAAAAATTGTTCACGACAGCATCATAACTTTCAAGACTGATTACTTTTAACTAATTTAGTAGTGCAGAAAATCACTTCATAGAAAAGATCTGCCTGGCTAAGGTCGTTAACGTCTATCTGATCCACACCATGGCCTCATCTCTGCTGTCTCCACTGACTGCTTTTGAATACCTTTGTATCCAGGAAGCACCCACACTTACCTTCAGAGCCCTGAAGCATGAAGGGCATCCAGAGACACTTTCAAGGCACCCAAAGTATGGGCTGTTTCTGAGTGATCTTAACCTTAGCCTGGAGGTCATGACTGAGCCTGTGGGAGTTACCAACTAATGAGATGGATATGAACTGACTACCTCCTCTTGTGCCAGCCCTCACTTTTGGAAGTGGTAATGCAACACAGTTTCAGCTCCTGAGTAAGAATGTGCAAAGATGAAGATTCAGAACTCAGGATCTCAAGAACTCTCCCGGTTTATGGTTTGTCTCTCTGTCCTCTTCCTGTACATTTTATTAACCATTCTGGGCTGCCAGCAGCTTCATCAGGGATGAGGACATAAGGAGGTCAGATTCCTCAGAGAAAGGGCTAAACAGGAAGATATATATATATATATAGTTGCTCAGGCTGGGAGATCGCTGGGTTAACAGATTGCTGGGTTAACAGCAAGTGGATAGAAGAAGCAAAGATTGGTGAAGGAAAGAAGAAAGAAGAAGGGAAAAACTGTCTGAGGGGTGGCTTTGTACAACCCTGCCTATCTTTCTTCTGAATCTCCACCTTCCACACAGAAAGAGGATAAAGGATTAGGTCACTACAAGATGTTAAACTGAGAGTTGTTGTAAATACAGAAATAAATGCGAAAGGTGAGAAAACACTTTTCTATTGAACTTGCAACCTTTAGCTTCTCTGAAAATTGCAACTGAATAATAGTCACTGTGGAACAGCCTTGCATAATAATACCCAGCAGGAGTAAAAGCATCATGATAAAAATCACCATTACTATTCATAGAACTGTCATAAACAGTCTGCTTACTCTACGCAATTCACCAAAGAAATACTGGTTTGCCATAAATCCAGCTGTGCATTTTAAAACAGCAAAGTGCCCTCCACTGCCCTGCCCTTTCAACCATGTTGTACGTACACACATAGCAGGGAACTCTCAAATTATACTGCTTTGAAAGGCAGTTGAGAGAATGAGAGAGACCAATGGCATTATAATTTTTGCAAGTCTGTACTTTTCCCACACTGAAGAGCATCACTAGATGTATTTGTGTCCACTGAGCATGCAATCATTGCTCTGGAATCACTTTCTGATATTCAGCCTCATTAGACAGAGATAGGAATTTCCTGACAAATCATTTTTCATTGCAAAAATGCAGATTCATTGAAGCCTTTTGCAAGAATGGGCCACATTAGATGGATCTTTCATTAGGACATATATGACGGTGGCAGGGTTGCACAGCAGAGGTCTACCCCAGGGAATGCACTAGTCCCTGGTGGGGAGAATATCAGAGCTCTGCTGAAACCCAGGAGCCCCAGCAGACTAACATTCACAACCTCTCCCTGCCCTGACTGGTAGGCAGCTCTGTGGAGGCTGTTTCTGTTCAATTCCTTCACAGTTGAAGCAACAGCTTAATGTAGTAATGTACCCATTCTAATTCTCCTTCTGTCGCAAAAGGTATTATACTAATTCAGTAGTCAGGGAGTCTCTGCACCACCAAAATGGGGATATTTTTTGTGTTGTAAATTATGCTGTGGGTCAGAAACCCGGTATGTTTGAGGTGACATCATCTTCACTGGAATCTAGATTGGCTCAGAGTAAAAAAAATGGAGAATTCATATAAGAGAATTAAGGAAATATCAAGGAAAAAAGGATGGAAAAACTTTTACATTGGGGAGTTAGGCTCAATATTAGTAAAATGTGAATACATAGAAGCATGAATAATTTCTTATATAGAAAAAGATGTTTACCTTTACATAGAAAAGGTGTTGTCCACAGGCCATCCTCTACATGTCCATTTTGGAGACCTTAAAGTCAACCACCTGTCTGCACAGCTTAAAGCAACCAGCAGAGACCAAAGGCAAACCAAGCTACACCAAGGGTCAGAAATTGAAGTGATGCTAGAGAAGGCTGGTAAGTTGCTGGCTACACGAAAATATTCCCACCTGCTATGAAATTACATACTTAGCTGGAGAGACCTTTAAGACAAACACGTGCCACCACCCTCCCATGGTTTTTGCCAAAGTGTACCAAGCTGAGCAGAAACTGGAGTTCAGTACCAGCAGTGAAGTTACTCTTGGAGGAGAAAACAGTGGTGGGAGCAGGACCTTCCTACAGCAAAAGCTATTCATTACCAGGTGGGTTACATACACTCCACATTCCTCCCACACTCCCACAGAGCTGCAGAGTTAGCCTCTCTTGTTTTTAGCAGAGAACAGCTGTCCTGAGTATTTCTCTCCTTGATTCAGACTCTCAGTCTGTCTTATTTTATATACAGACTCCCTGCTTTCTCTTCTGTACAGCAAAGTCATGTCAGTTGAACACTCGGGAATTTACCCTTCCATTGTACAAGCAATTTTAATACATAATGTGCTTTTTTTTCTGTGTGTTTGCAAGTTAAATATTGTGATAGGCTATGCTTGTTATTCATAATACCAGTTTCTGTACACCACTTACCTATAGCCAAGTATATTTGTTATTTCATCTTTTAGTATCATTGCAAGATTATTCCAGTAAAGATAATTATTTCCATGTCCTCAAGATAAGGGTCTCTTTACGCTGATTAATTTATAAATACAGTGGGAATGAAGAGTTTTCAAAAGCAAGATGGGAAATGTTGTGAAGAAAAAAAAGAATTTTATATCCATTTTATTGTTGAGCATAATCACAGAGGGTATAGCTACAAATCTTTTGGTAATTTCATATCCTTTTAGACTGAAATTCAAATTACCCAGAGCCAGCTGTGTCCATATTACCTATAGGAAGCATGTTAGACTATGAACTACCACCTTGCTTCTGTGTTTTCTCCTTGGAAATCGAGCTAGTTCACTTCAAACTAGTCAGAACATGAGTCATCTGAAGAGGTATAACTGATCTTTGAGTTGTATGTGGAGCAACAATCATGACAATATGGATGCAACTGGAGACCAATTAACTTGTAGACATATTCTTCAGCTGAAAACTCAAGGATGTTTGTAATCTGTATTCAAAATAAACTTGCATGGATTTGGTAAAGAATAGATCAGTTTTACTCAGCCTTATATACATGTAAAATGCACTGGGTTACTCTCTTATTGGTGATGAATTTAAAAACTATGAGGAATATGCTAAAATATTGAAAACCTTCCCTCTGAGCCTTCATAAAGCATAATTTCTGAATCATATCCATGATACCGACCAGTAAATATTTGTATTGCTACACATACAAGGAAGAATATATATTAGTAAATGAAAGCTAGTGCAGTACTAAAAAAATCTCCAAGCAACACACAAACAGTAGTAGCTGTGAGACTGGAGAGGAAAGAATATGATAGACACTGATGTTTATGAGTGTTTTCAGCCAGCAGTGACTGGGTCTGACAATGCAAGTGTCCTGTAAGCAACAAAGCTAATTATAGTATATTTTCAAAGATCTTTCCCAAGGAACCAGATGCCCTTGAAACATGAAGAAAGGAATGGGTGAGCACAAGAAGAAAGCTGTACAGCATATATGCTGTACAGTAGCTGTCAACAAAACAATACTTAGGATTTCAGCTGTGCAGTTTTGACAAAAGCTGGGGTAAAAAATATTCTTGTTTTGTTCACAAATAGGAGGATGCTAAGGCACCCTTTGCTGGGCAGCAGCAGGGTCTAGGGAGGGGGTGGTGAACAGTGCAGCCTGTCTGCTCACAGAGGGCAGTAAGGAAAAGCAGGGGACCTGCCTGCCTTTGACGTATCTACCAACAGTGGGAGGAAAATCCTCCAGCCATATTGTGCAAGAAAGGAGGAGGGTGGATCTTGTTCTCAAGTTTTAAGTACTTTGTAGCTAGAGCTATGGAGTGCTTCTCACTGCCTGTACTTTAATTTTGCATCTCCTCCACAGGCTGATATTTAAAGGTGTTCAAATACATAACCTTGCACTAAAATACTCAGAACTCTTTTGTGTCTTCCATTCTTCATCTATAAAACAAAGATGATTATAATAATGGTGTTTTGCCATCTACTGCCTATCTTGTCCGTACAGATTATAACAGTGAAAAGATCCTGCCTCTTATCAGGTGTTTTTAGAGAGAAAATATCACCATGCATTCCCAGTCTTGTCTAGGACCTGCAGACATTGTTGCGACAGAAGTAATCACAAAGCTAAGGGGACAGAAAACAGGACATTTACAAGAGAATACCTCAATCAGAAATAAGAAAGGCTATGGACCCAACTGTGCAAAAAAACAACCAAACCTTGCAACTTACATAAAAAAAACTCAACCTAGAATATTAACAAAAGATGGAAGGTGAGTGGACACTGTTTCCTATATAAACTACTGATAAAAGGATGGAGAGAAATATCAGCTAACATATGTAAAAAAATGAAGAAAAACAAGAGACGCAAGAAATGGCTGGTTTACTGCAAGGCTTTTAAAGAGAACACTTTACTCACGAAGTTTATGTACAAGAAGCAACTTGTGCAAAGATGCGTATTCAGCAAATTTTCTTTTCTATTTTATTCACTGTTTGGTCAGTTGAAGGCCTGGAGGCAACAAATTCCACTTCTACAGAATTCAACAGTGATAAATAGTTTGGAAATCACTGAACCTCTAGTTGTGCTTGAGGCATTTGCATTTAGATGTTTCAAGTCTATAGCACAGTCTGTTTGTTCTGTGCTGGAAAGTAGGTGATGACACCATAAGGACATTTTCTGTGAAAGTAGGTGAAAGCTGTTTCCCTGAGAACAACGCATCCAACAGTATTTTTATTAATTCTTATTTCATTTTCCTCATTATCATCTTTCTCAATTTATAATATTGTATAGAAGAATATGATGTAAGATGACCTGCTAATAAATTTACAATACATTCATCTTCATACAATACCTATAAAAATGTGGAACTTTTTTTTTTTTGTGGGATTGATTACAAAGATGGATTTGTGAATTAATATCTTTTTCAAATTAAGAACTGCCTTATATTTGACATATATTTTCAGATTCAGATAGGGTACTTAGAAGTTATATATAATATATGCTATAGGAAATAAGTGGTATGGGTAATGTAGTAAACCATAAAAATAAAACATAAACAATTTGTGTATTTACCAGGTAACTGGCAATACATTATAGCATTGCAGTTTAGAATTTATATATTAGCTGTCATGCAACAGCAACAGTTATAACAAGGGATAATATGGTAAACAGTAGACTTTTAGCTACTAGTCTTTATTTCCTCTGATTTCTTATTTTTTTATAGTCAGATTTTAAAAGTATCTAATTTGTCAGGATTTTTTTTCCTTTTAAGGAATTGCTGTTGCACTAGGGAACCAATTGGTGGTAGCAGGGCAGGCAGCCTTGTAAATTAAGAATACATAAGCATGTAAGAGTGTGTAAATTGTTGCTGTCCCGAAATGTGAATTGCTTAGCTATTTTCTATCTATCTCATTGAAATGTTAGCAACACTGGGATATGAAGAAAGTACTAACAATCAGGTGAGGTGATCATCCAGCAGCAGAAGAGATGCCATGAAGATGGCCCATAATATAATTTAGTTGTGCATTTTTGTTTTGGTTTGGGTTTCATTTGTTTGTTTGTTTGGTTATTTTTTGTTTGTTTTATTTTAAGCCAAAACCATTCTATTATGTTAGATATATTCTGTTCTTTTAAATAGATTCTACTTATCTATTCTATTAGTTAGATATATTCCATTCCATTCTATTAAGTTAATGCTGCCAGGCCAAGTACTCAGAAGTTAGGAAATGAAAATGACTGACATTTTAATTCTTCCTGCTTGTGCATATGAATTATGATCTGTCCTTCATGTGACTGGAATAGCTAGTCAGATGTTTTTCAGCTCACTGATATGGTCTGAGCTATCAAAAATATGAGCAGGAAATCAAAATTAAATACAATGTTCATTTAACAATGCTGGGAAATCGTGGGAAGGGTTTTTCACATCTTTTTGTGAGAACAGATTTTGTGAAACAAAAACTAAAAATGAAACAAATGTATCATTTAAGTACTCCTGCAGCTATTCATGAAGCGGGAGTGTTTTACATATTGGATCAGGATGAGCAAAGCTGAATGATGCAGTGATCAAGTGAAAAGGAAGAAAAAAAAAGAGAGGGGGATATTATCATCATATAATTAAAAGCTACATCATTATGCTCAGGAAAGCTGTTGGTGAGCCAGTCTTATTACTGGCATTTCTTACTTCTTAACTGCTTGATTTGGCATCCTTAACAGCAGTCTTTTAACATCTTTTGTAATAAACTCTACCTGTGCTTCTGGGCATGATAGTAGGTAGCACTTCTATATGGTAGAAAATTATTTCATC
This sequence comes from Neopsephotus bourkii, assembly GCF_033783945.1. NCBI lineage: Eukaryota > Metazoa > Chordata > Aves > Psittaciformes > Psittacidae > Neopsephotus > Neopsephotus bourkii. Next base: position 6,604,638 of record NW_026901776.1, on the reverse strand, counting down.
CACAGAGCCACAGGAAGAGAACAGCATATTAAAAGTGTAATTCTCTTACTGAAAATGTCTCCTCTTGTTTTTTTGCCACATCTGATCTCAGAATTAGCTTTTCAGCTCTGAGGCTTGTAGAAGTCTAATCTAGGAGAAAACACCTAACTCTTGTCATGGCCCTGCTGAGTAGCATTTTCGTACTGTTGGGAGGTGGTGTCTGGGCCATATTGCCCAAAAGCATAGAAGCAATGCAAAAGTTGTTTAAAGAGGCCATTTGGAAATCTTCCACGGGTTGAAGGAATCAACATCAGTTCAAATCAGTCATGTCAGAACACACTTGGTCCCATCCTAGCCTGTAGCCAGAACACTCCTGCTTCCATGAGCCCTGAGTGCAGTTTGGACCTGTTTTAAAAACTGGAAGAACACAAAGGAGTTTTTATTGTGACTTTACACTCTCTGTACTGGTTATGCCCTCAGCTGGCCAAGATAACACAAACTGATCTCAGTGTTATTGTAGATAGCTCTTTACAACTGTGTGGAAGTGTACAAAACCTACACAATTGCTCAAAATTATAGCTAGACAAATGGCAAAACCAAAGAAAAAGCTCATTTAGGAATGCATCTTATAACTAGTAGTGTTTTAGATCAAAACAGTGGATGGTAGAAACAAAGCATAAAGATGCAACAACAACAACAAAAAATAAATAAAAAAGAAAAATAGCTTGCACTTTCATCCCATAAGGAGGTTATCGCACAAATCACCAAAGGACAAAGGAGAGGGGTGCAGGATTCAGGAAGGCACTGGGACAATGCAGATCTTTTCTATCTGATTTTGAGGGTTTCACAGGGAAGCTCCAGAAAGGACTAAAATGATCCTGACATTGTTGCTGGTTTCAGCTAAGCCCTGATCTTCCTGGAATGTGAGATTCATATTACTGCTCTAGTTCCCATGCACCATCACCTGTTAACCTTATCATTCCCGGTCCTTCCTATTTCTCTTCTCTAATACAATTAAAAAAAAAAAATAGCTAAATTAATAAACTTCATCTTAGCTGCTCCAGACTGCATCTTTTGCTGCCTTATGGCAACAAACACTTGACTGCTCAGATGCAATGCTAAAACAACCCTAGTGGTACACACTCGTATACTAGCACCAACTATAAGATCATGTGTTGTGAGATGACACTTAAGTAGGGATGCAACAAGGAAGAAGCCTCATTTTTAATCTTTCACTTGCCTTTTGTGCTTTGGTTTATTTTATATTTTCTGCAAAGAATCTGTTTCAGACCTTAACAGCTATAAACCCTCTATCATATCTCAGCTAACAACTTTTTTTCCCCCTCATAAAAATGACTATTAATATCTTTAATATAATTTTTAAAGAACAACAGACAGATCTTTCTCTTGCTGAAAGGGAAAGAAAGAGGAATATCTTTAAGTTGAAATTGTCCTTGCCACTTCGTGTTGAAATAGCAAGGACTAAAATTTTAAAAGGACTATACAATGGTTACTATGACATTGTACAGAACAGGCTGCCATCTCTCTGTAATGAAAATATCCCTTGTTGTTCAATTCTTGAGTGTTCAGGTGGATCATATTAGTATTTTATTCTGTGTGGAGACAAACTCCACATTTACTCAAACAAATAGAAATTAAAAATTAAAAAAAAAAAGGGAGAAAGAAAAGAAAGCAAGAAAGAGGTAGGTGCAGCAGAGAAAACCTGTAGAATCCTGCAAGAATGCTGCTAGGTTGACCTTTTCAGAAAATGCTCTGGTTTTGTCATTCTTTAGCATGTCCCAGAAGATGTGCTCTAAGCACTAGGGACCTACAGTCAAAGAACTTTACATCTGAGAGCTGATAGCAGTGGGAGCTTCAGAGTGCAGATGAGAATGTAATTCTTACAGCAAGGTAGACCTGTAAACTAAAGTATAAAATACAATCCCAGATCTGCACTTTGGAGGTAGGTTGATTCAAGAGGACCGCTCTCCATCATCTTTACCAAGTCTTGGGAAACGGGAGAGCTGCCTGAGGACTGGAGGAAAGCAAATGTCACTCCTGTCTTCAAAAAGGGCAAGAAGGAGGACCCGGGTAACTATAGACGAGACAGCCTCACCTCCATTCCTGGGAAAGTGATGGAACACCTTATCCTTGGTGCCATCTTCAGGCATATCAAGGATAAGAGGGTTATGAGGAGCAGTCAACATGGCTTCACCAAGGGGAAGTCATGCTTGACCAATCTCATAGCCTTTTATGAGGAAATAACACGGTGGATGGATGGTGGCAGAGTGATGGATGTGGTCTACCTTGACTTCAGCAAAGCGTTTGACACAGTCTCCCACAGCACCCTCACAGCTAAATTGAGGAAGTGTGGTCTGGATGATCGGGTAGTGAGGTGGACTGTGAACTGGCTGAAGGAGAGAAGCCAGAGAATTGTAGTCTATGGGGCGGAGTCTAGTTGGAGGCCTGTATCTAGTGGAGTGCCTCAAGGGTTGGTACTGGGACCAGTATTATTTAATATATTCATCAGTGATTTAGATGAGGGAATTGAGTGTACTATCAGCAAGTTTGCTGATGACACTAAGCTGGGAGGGGTGGCCGACACGCCAGAAGGCTGTGCTGCCATCCAGCGAGACCTGGACAGGCTGGAGAGTTGGGCAGGGAATAACTTGATGAAATATAACAAGGGAAAGTGTAGAGTCCTGCATCTGGGCAGGAACAACCCCAGGTTCCAGTATAGGTTGGGGAACGACCTGTTAGAGAGCAGTGTAGGGGAGAGGGACCTGGGGGTCCTAGTGGACGACAGGGTGACCATGAGCCGACACTGTGCCCTTGTGGCCAAGAAGGCCAATGGCATCCTGGGGTGTATTAGAAGGGGGGTGGTTAGTAGGTCGAGAGAGGTCCTCCTTCCCCTCTACTCTGCCCTGGTGAGACCCCATCTGGAATATTGTGTCCAGTTCTGGGCCCCTCAGTTTAAGAAGGACAGGGACCTGCTGGAGAGAGTCCAGCGCAGGGCAACTAAGATGATTAAGGGAGTGGAGCATCTCCCTTATGAGGAAAGACTGAGGGAGCTGGGTCTCTATAGTTTGGAGAAGAGGAGATTGAGGGGTGACCTTATTAGTGTATATAAATATACAATTTTGAGAGCCAAGAAGTAACCCGGTCAGGAATAAGCTAGGACAGAAATAAAAAGATTTCAAACCAGCAGAGCAATGTAAATAACCTGGACACACAGTGAAATAAAACCTCTTGCTTTAACACTGAGTTTGAAAAGGTAGAAAGGAATTTTAAGTTTCAGTTTCTCCAGAAAAAATGAAAACAGTGTGATTACCCAGGAGTCTCCTACAAGTCAATTGCTTTTAAATGTTGAAAAGAATTTTAAATTCTAGGGAATTCCCTAGTTTTCAACAGAATCCATGAAAAGGGTTCTATTGGAAGGCAAGCCATGATATTTTAAATTAATTTCATTTTAGCAGTAATCTATATGTTTATGGTTCCAAATAAGCTATATTCCTCTTCCAATTGTATAATTTCTGCAAGACTAAAGATAAGAGATAACTGTATTATAGAATAGATAACAACTGGACTAAGTTTTTTTCTCAGATGTTTTTTCAACATCATCAGTGTCAATTAAAGCTGATCTGAAAGAACAAAACTAACAGCACCTACATACTATTGAATTGCATTCAGTGTTCCATAGTAAAGAGCCACATAAATGTTCAAATCTTCTAAATGAGCTATTTTATTTCAATCAGCCATGGGGGAAAAAAAGCTTTAAAAAGAATTGGACACCTACCCAGGTTTCAGGCACTCCTCCCTGCATGATCTGCAGCAGCTCTTTCACACCCCTATTTCCAGACCAGCTAATTAAATGCAGGTGCAAGCTCAGATGTTTCTCTCTCTTTTGACTATTGTAATGCATTCTAGCTGACGGGAGCACACTGAGCCCGTGGTATTGTAGTTAACCCATGAGCAATTGACAGAGATAACAAACACTTAAGCTTCCAAGCTGTGCCAAACTCACTTAACACCTTTTTCTGGTAAACGTACAGTTTAGAGATGGTGCATTGCCCTTCCTGACAAATTGGGATGCCTTCTTCTTACTTTCCTTCCACTCTTTTTCAGTCTTAGTCTTCTATTTTGAAGAAAGCTTTCAACTAGGATGAATCATTCACAACTACAGAAGGCAGAAGCACTCTAGTGCCTGAAATAGACCAAGGCCTCCACAACCTGCAAGTGTATCATTTTGGTCTTTTCCTCTGCCCTGAAGTTCACTCTACATGTAGTGCTTCAGATATGAGAGACTGAAAATTATTTACATGTTGTCTAATCTCTTGACCACTTGCAGTCACAGATGCAGGAACTCTTTTATTTCAGTTTTATTCCTGTCTTCTCCTCTTATCTCTGCCTAACACCTGCTTAAGAGAATATATCCTATCACTTTTAATCCTTTGCTTTCAGTGTCTTTCACTTCTTTATCTTGTCTTTTTGTTACAGATATTTTTCTACTGGGGTCTTAACTCTTGGAAAAAAACCCCAAAACTGATTGTGAGAAAGTTTTTCTAAAAAAAGTTATCTCCTCTTTCCCTTCTGGTTAGAAAAGCAGCATTAAACAAAACCAAAAAGGTTCCTATCAAATGGCTTATTCACATTTTTTTTAAATATTTTGTTGTCTTCTTTTGTTCTACTCAGCAAATTAGATACGGGTTGGCTCAGGAGATACATACATTTTACAGGTTGTCATTAGGGACCCTTACAATACCTGAGATAACTCCAGTCGGTATGCCACAAACACTCATGACTACATTGCCAGGTAGCTGAAAGCGTCTGTGTACTCTGCATGTGTATAGAAAATACTTCCCTTTTCTTCTTCTACAACTATTATGAGTGTTATCTAGCATAGTTTGAATGAAAGAAATGCAACAAACTACAGAATGAAGATCCTGTAATTTTCCACTTACCTTGTGCATTCAGTAATTCTTCATTCTGATCTTAATAACAGCTTTTCAATTAGCCAAATGCAGTTCTGGACATTACTGGGCTCAATGAAACTTCTGTGTTGCAAGGTGAAATTCTGAGACAGACTCCAACAAATCAGCCTGCTGTGAGCAGGGAGGTTGAGATGACTTCTGCTGTTCTTTATGACTCTCAGTCTTAGCCTTGTATTTCAGACAATGTGCCTGACTTTTTCGAAATGCAGCACTGCATTTTTAGCTGTGTCTGTGGGAAAGCCCCTGCCATAACCTTGCTTTTTAGAAGAAGGACAAATAGTAATGGGACTGACCAAAATTAGTTTTTAAAGATGTACAAGATTCAAATGAGAGTTTTTTCCTGGGTAAAGCCAGAAAGATTTTGCTTTAAATTTTGTGCTCAGTCTGAAAGAAAAGGTTTCAATTGCCTCTTGACAAAGTTAAGAAATGAAAGCAAGATGACCTTTGGTCCTCAAACAGCCAAAGTAAGTGGGTACTTCACCTGTCCCAAAGACAGGGGATCAGCATTTTGTCTGATGAACTTTGCAGCTTGGAAAAATCTCTCTAGTGGTGTTAGAAAGCATTCTTTGGTGGCAGAGTTCCATTAGGCATTACATTATAAGATATATTTCTGTATTATAAGTTAGAGCTCTCCTTGTGGTGTATTAACCCTTAGACTATGCAATCATTCTCATTTATCAGTATCCTGCCAGATTTATTGTATTGTCCTAAGAAAGGCAATGTATGGAAGAAAAGTGTTCTGCTAACGCTAAGGGTGGATCAGAAAGTAAAACCCTTATTCCTTCTTTCTCCTTTGATTATACCTAGTCTTTCATATATATACATATATCCTTTTAAAGCATCAGAACTGTTTGGAGAATTCAATTCAATTCAAGACTATTTACTGGGTCAGCACACTGTTTTGTAGTGAACAAAATACTTGCTGAAAAACTTTCACCAACCTGTAGCTGTGGTACATGGTATCTAAGGCTAGTTCTGTGAATTTCCTCATGTCTGTTGTCTTCATCTCTATGTTTTAGTAGCTACCAACACATACTTTTTCTCCAAGGTCTGAAGAATCATGCACATGCATGCCAAGTCCTTTCCTCTTTGTACGCCTAACTTATCCCATTCCTGCAACTATTGCACTGAGATGCCCATTGATAAAAGTTCATTCTACATGACCTGTCAGTTGATCAGAATTTTTGTAGTCATATTATATATGAATGGTTGACTGTAAGATACTGTTCTTCGTTTCACAGCAAAGGTGGTGCCTGTCTGACAGAATCCTGCATCTTTAGATTCTGTATCTCAGTTCTTAAACGCATAGGATGTATAAGACATATGGAGATGTATAAATGATGCTGGTGTTAAAGAGGAAGTAAGTAAAGTAGGTCCAGAAGTGTAGCTGTTGGGAAAAGCTCCTGCCTGTGGTGATTATAAATTCTGTGCTAGCAAAAACTCCTGGATAATTTATAGCCCATGATGGTGAAGAATATCTGAGTTTAAACAGCAAAAATAACCTCATTTTCACACAGCAAGTGTGTGATCCAAAGAATATTGAAGTCAGTGGGCATCTTTCCATTGGCTTCAGCAGACTTTGTCAATGATGTAAAAGTGGTTAAAGGGATTTTACTCAAATGTTCCAATATTTACCCTCTGGACTTGAAAGCAGCTGGAAAATTTCAGCCTAGAAAAAGGATTTCTTAAAAAAAACAAAACCAAAACAAAAACATTATAAGCAGCTTAAAAAAACTTGTATGAAATGATTATTTGCAGCTGAAACTATCGTGATTAAACAGACGTAACAAAAGGAGTAGTCACTAGCTTTTTCAGGCAGACTCACTACTAGTAAATATGACCAAGTCATTGAGACCCAAAGATGACAAACACCGAAAATCACTCAGGCCTTGATTGTGCAAAGATCTGTATGGTGGGTCAGGAAGGGTTAAGGACAGCTAGCTTCAAAAGTGCCAGAAGCTGACATTATTTCTGCTATTTGGATGCTTATATTTAGCATATGCTTCTACCCCTAGAGTTGGAGGCTGCATGTTCTGCTATTGTCCTCATAGACTAATTGACTTTAACGTATTTTGGATTAGCTTCTGAATTAATTGTCTTTATGACAGTTATTATGTGAAGAAGGCAGATATTTTCCTTCATTAAAGTAGCTGTGACCATAAACATTCGTTAGTAGCGTGTATAGTTTAGGTAAGCTTTCAGTTTACTGTAAGAAACCAAGAGATAAGCAGTGAAACAGAAAACACTACAGCCCACCTTTTGCAGATAATATAAATACTGCTTGATATACCTTTCAACGATATAAGGAAGAGTTAATTAAAATTATAAAAGTATTTTCCAACCAGTTACATGATACTTATGGTCAAAGAATGGCCTTTAATGATGGTTTTACCATACACGTGAAAGGTTTTGATTCAGCAAAATGTGGTTTATTTTGAAACCACTTATAAAATCATTCTCTTAGTACCAGTAGGAGAAAAATATTCTCTCTCTCTCGCTTTCTTCCTTTCTTAATGTCTTTTTCCTTTCCCTTTCCCTTTCTCTTTGCCTTTCTTTTTCCCTTTCCCTTTTTTCTCTTTCCTTTATCCTTTCCTTTTCTGTTTCCATTTCCGTTTCCATTTCCATTTCCCTTTCCCTTTCCCTTCCTTTTTCCTTTCTTCCTTTCTTTTTTTTCCTTCTTTCCTTCCACCACAGCTTCCAAAATACTTTTGAGCAAACTTTCAAAATGTTCATACAAGATGCAGATAAAAAAAGTAAAGTATCATTTAATTTTTTAATATTTCTTTGGGTTACAGAAAGTAATACATACCTCATGTCTTTACCAGCAGAAATAAAAACCAGTTCATATGTACATTAATGGGGCTGTTCACAGGTTTGGACTGAGGGAAAAAAACCCAACAAAACACAGAACAGTAATCCAGAACAGCAAACAAAACCCCTCCTTTGAGGGAGCAGTGGGAAATGACAACATACTTTCATTTTCCTGCCTCTGGGGAAAGACTTTCAAAACAGTTCTGGGCATCATGTCCAAAAACTACACTCAAAGTAAAAGTATATAAACCACTACATTCAAAGAGCATTAAGCATCTGTCTTAAACTCACAAAGGTAAGGAAATTCAGAGTTAAGACTGTAACTCCATACTTAACTCACACCTTTGTAGACAGCACATATGGAATGAGAGATCACCCACTGTTAAGAGACCACTGTGATTCCAGTTTTAATGTTGAATATCTTTGCTCTTTAAGTGCTGAAATGGATTTGGAATGTATGAAGAGTATGTTTTGAAATATCTTTTCTTTTAAATTCGTAGTCTATATTTTTTTCCAGGAATCAAGTTTGAAGAAAAACTAATTATGGGAAAAAACACACATGCTTTTTTACTATGATCTCATGCCAGGTTTCAATCCAAAGCAAAATTTTACAGTTATGTGAACCCCTAAAAAGAGAGGTTTATAATGGAAGCATTGACAAAACCTTAAGTACAGCAGGGCAAGTAAGTGTCTCTATAATATTATTCAATAAGAAGCTTGTAATTACAGCTTTCAATAGAAGGGGGGAGTTTAAGGAGAATGAAGGATTTTCCTCCATGTGATATTTCTGGCATTATTTCTGCTGAACATTTTCCAGGGTCTGTTGAGCCATAACCACAACTCACTTCTCCAATAACAAAATAGTACTGATACAACTGTTTTTCACTACCCTTCCAGAAAAAAAGTTCTTGTTTTCTAACCAAAACTATATTTTATTGCTTAATCTCCAATTATAGCTGAGAAAATTATTTTGAAAATTCTCTGATTTGTGGAAATGGTCCCTTTCTTGTGAGAGGAAAATATGACATTTCAGCAAAATCACAGTTCATTCATTCCAAGGAGCTGGGTTTTGTGGGCTTTTATTATATCAGTTCAAAACCTCAGATGTCAAGTCTTTTGAAACTATTCTACTTTATCAAAATTTAAACAGTTATAAAAACTCTTCAGTGATTCATTCAGTCAGGCTACCCAGCAGCAGCTTCATCTTTAAAACTTTATGGCTACTATATTCCATCTGTAATTCTTTCCATGCTGCATTAATGATCATCCGTGTCTGCTTGAATGTGTCACTCTTTCTTCAACATCAAGACAGTGTTTTTGTTGCATGCTCTGGGGAAGAATAACCACAGAACAGCCCTTCCAAACATCTTTTCAGGGTGGGACCACATGGAAGGAGACTGTAACTGGGATCTCCTGTAGGATATCTATCTCTAGGATAGGCAGGACAGGAAAAGGAGAGAGCTCATATAGTAATTTCATATACAGAGAGACATAGAAAGACAGGTTAAAATTAACAGCATGGTGGAAATGGACAGAAATGTAAATTAAGACTGGTGAGGTCAAAGACTGTGAAGGAAAAAGGTGTAGGCTTTTGGCAACTATTTCTGAAGATGAAGGTCCTTTTTGAATTGCACACTAATGGCCACTGTACTTAGGCCCTGCTCAGGTCACATTCCCATTAACCTGACTTTGAGCTGTTCTTTTTCCATATTCCTTTTGATTTGCAGCATTTTAAGTAAACCGATTTTAACTCCCCTGAAACCAAGAGAGCTTTATGCCAGCATAAATCTGAGGTAGCTGAGAAGGCAGCTTTGAGGGCATTAGAGTTTGGCTTAAAATGACAGTATTAAAACACTATTTCCACCACCCCCACCCCCCACCCCCACCCCAAAATTAAGTCACTTCTATCAAACCTTGCATGAAAAAGGCAAATAATAGTACTTCAGATCCTGCTATCCAGCTCATGGTACTTTCCCATTGCTAAGCCCTACCAGTTATACCTTTTCCTCACTGCTGAAAGACTAATTTACCCTCCTCTTCTTCTACCCTGGATGAAAGGCTGGCAGTGGTGTAAAATGGGGACTAAATGCCTTTAATCCAAACAGACTAAATCTGCTTTGGTACAGGACCTGAAGAAAACATTATCATGTTTTCATGCCATCAGCCCCAGTCCACAAGGGGCACAGCAGCAGCCGCTCAGGGTGAGGGTCTGGAAAGTATTATGGTTGCCTTCAGAGCTGGTAAGGTTTTGCTGGGCAAAGATGTACATCAGAGAGCCAGGACTGAGGCTGTCCCTTGATGGTTAAACATCCTCTTCAGCTCTCAGCCTCATCAGGGAGAATATTGTGGTCTTCAACTCGCACAACAGCTGCATCTTCCTGAAGCCAGACAGAAGAGATTACACTGACCCAGCTGCAACAACTGCTTTTGACTACATTGACATTGAAGCCACAGATTTCCCTAGAGCTGCCCCACATTGTTGTCCCAGTATTATTTATCCTCCCAAATTATTGCTGAACTACAGCATGTATTTTACTGTCCATATGTTCTTCTTTTCAGATAATAATATAAGAGCATATAAAACTCACATATGAATCACACACTTGCAGGGTATGTGGAAACATGCCAGCTGTATTATGCTCAGAAAATAATAAATGAACATGCTATCTTCACTTGCATGGGATTAAACGCCCATCCATCTTTTTTGGTTGCTATTCTACGTAGCTATATATATTCCTGTATCTAACAGTATATGGAATTTCTTTTTTAAAGGCAAAGGCTTTCTAGTTCATGCTATTCTACAGTTGCAGATATGGTAAGCAGCTATGTAACTGTGGCCCAGTATATACTAAATGTTTTGATATGGGTTCAGTTAAAGCTTCTAGTGAACAGTAATTGTCATAATATTGAAGGCACGAACAAAATGGGAGAAAATGTTTCTACCTCCATAAGCCACCTGAGAATACCATACTCTCGCAGGCATATTTACATTTGGAGTCTAAAGCTCATTTACCTCCAAAATGGCTAGTACTATTTCAGCACAGAAATGTCAGGCAGTCCTATGACAAATTTAAGTTGGGTCCTGTGAGTTTAAAATGTCAGGCAATAGAAACAGAAAAGGGTAAACTCCTGAAAATTATTTCAACTCAACCAGAATATAAAGCCTGCATAATGGTTGGCATTCATGCACCAACAAAAATGTTTGTATATTTACCACAGTGGAACAGTAAATGCAGTTTATGTGCAGTTTTGCCTTGAAAAGTTATGTTGGTGATGAAAGAATATTTTTATGTGGAGGATTGAATTTATGACCCTAATGCCGTTTAGATTTAAATTTCTAAAGCTTTAATTTCTCCTGAGTGTTTAAAGGAGAAGGAAGAGAAGGAAGACAAAGAGTGGCACTGATAAACACAACCCACTATTCACAGAACACAGGAGTGGTTATTGTGCTACCTGCCTAGACTCGGGCTCTGGCCTTTCCTGAAAATGTAGGGCTGCTGCAGGATTGCACTTGGTTCTCCAGCATGAGTGTGCAATGTTGCTTGGTGTCCTGCTAAGCAGGAGTCCCCACTGGCTCTGTTCTTCCTCAGCTCCTCTTGGGAGGCTCTTGCCTGAAGATTCCTCATAACAGATAAATAGTGCATGTGTCTGTAGGGGAAGCTTACAGGTGTTCTTACAGGTCTGCAGCAGTGAGAATAGAGCTGCAAGCAGCAGACCCAACAAAGCGTAAGAGCCCTGGTGTCTGTTTTAGTTGCCTTGAGAGGAAAAAATGCAGGAAAAATTAGCCTTAGCTGCTTGGATTTCTGAAGTAGTTGTGCCTTTATAAAGCACAGATACATATATATTTCAGACAAATACTTCCCTAAATGACAAGAGCTGTTTTACTGTGCATAGGGACAACTGTCTCTGATGGCCTGCTTCTTCTGTGCAAGGCCGTTTTGGATCTTGTGCCCAGAATGTGACAAAATCTCTGTTTACTAGATTTGCTCAGTCCATTCCTCTCTTGGACGTACTTCTTGGGACAGTACCGTGTCCTGCTGAAAAACTGACTGGTTGGTAGTGGTGTTTCTGCCATGTTTTGCACATTGGCCTAATTGTCTGGGAAATCATTGCAGAACTCCTGGCTTAGTGTACAAATCACTGTGACAAAGTTTAGTGGTGGACTCGGTAGTTTTAGGTTAACAGTTGGACTCCATGATCTTAAAGGTCTTTTCAAACCTGAAAGAAACCTGTAGAAAGGGGAAAAGTGACAAGGATATGGAAAAAGATACTGAAAAAGTGTCCTGGGTTCAGCAGTAGCAGTCATTTTTCTTCTTCTTAGTAGCTGGTGCACTGCTGTAGTTTTGACTTTCAGCCTGAGAACAATGCTGATAACATCAATGTTTTTAGTTGCTGCTCAGTAATGTTTAGCCTGACCAAGGACTTCCTGAATCTCATGCTCTGCCAGGGATGAGGGGAAGCCGGGAGGAAGCAGAGACAGGACACCTGATCAAAACTAGCCAAAGGGGTATTCCATACCACAGCACATCATGCCCAGTATATAAACTGGGACAGTTACCCGGAAGGGCTAGATCACTGCTCGGGTCGGGCTGGGTATCAGTCGGCGGGTCGTGAGCGGTTGTATTCACTTGTTATTTCCCTTATCGTTATTATTACTGGTGGTAGCAGCAGTGGTTTTGTGTTATGCCCTGCTTACTGAACTGCTCTGATCTCAACCTGTGGGAGTTACATTCTTTCCATTCTCCTCTCCATCCCTCCTGGAATTGGGAGGGGGGGGAGGGGTGGTGAGGGGAGGGAGTGAGTGAGCAAGCTGTGTGGCTGGGCTTAAACTGCAACAGAAAGAAATGGAGAAACATTTGCAGGCACACTGAAAGAGCTTTTCAGCCTACAAAAAGAAGGTATATCACATACGTTATTATTACGTGTGCTTGAAGTCTAAGAAGGCATAAACACAGAATATGATTAGGAAAAGATTGTTTACACCGTCTCAATAAAAACCAGGGGACATATCAACTAAAAAGATCAGCTGTAAGGGTGAACGCATACTAATGGAAATATTTTCCATTAAGAAAGTCTTTGTGGAAATCATTGCAGACATTGTGTAACCCAACAGGTTTTTTTTGTGATAGCTGAAACAGTTGTACATACAATCCACCAAATGCTGTTAAAACAAGCTCTCACCTCTGCTCAGAAATCCCTGAACTGCATGATCACCTAGATAAGGAAAAAGAAATCTAGGTGAAACATTGCCTATCACAGACACTTGGCCAAAGGAGGGATAAGACAGGGCTAAATTCCTTGCTGATTTGTACTGGATTTCTAATCTTTCTGGATGTTTCTGTGGTTGACAGAAAGACCACTCTGACGGGCCTTACCTCAGGAGTAATGTTAACTAAATTTCACAGGAAGATGATAAAGTAATACTGAACTAAACCACTTCTGAATTAAACATAGCAACATAAAAAATAAAATTAGGACTCCATAGTCTGTAGAACTTACAAGGACTAACCTCTTCATTTCTAGCAGGGAAGAAGGGAAGATTATTTGGTATCTCTGGTGAATTTTTGTATAAAAAAGCTACAAACCATGCTAAATTTAGATGATTCTTGAAATTAATAACCTGGAAGAACCCATGGATATCCAGAGTCAAAATTCAGAACAATTCCAGTTCCTTAACTGCAAAGTTTTGAATATCTCAGCACAATATTTTATTCCATAAAATAACAGTAGCAAAGTTGAACCAACCAGCAACTGATAATGCAGAGAGGATGAAGTGTAACAAATCTAACACCTGTAACCAGAGGAATGGCAAAGAAAAACTTCTTTATATGACAGTCCTCTTTCAACAGGAGAAGAAAAAAGCCCCGTAAGTCACCACAGGACTCTGTTGCCTACCACATTAATTGTTAGTGCACAAAACATCACAAGGAAATGTGAAGAGCCAGACACTGCACAGGCATTCTTGATAAAAGAAAAGGAATTGCATTAAACATTGGACTCCAGCAAACATGAAGTCATTGAACTTGGAGAAATACCTTAAGACTGCTACCCAGTAATGGAAGAAAGCTAATTGGAAAAAGATTTAAAGGAATAAGGAATCTCTGGAGGAAAAAAAAGAGGAAATAAAATGACAAAAACACCATAATATGCAATGGGAGGAAAAAGGAAAGTATTCCAGGTGTAAGAAAGTCTCCGCAGTAAGTTTAATTCAAGGTATTAGTATTAGTATTAGTATTGTAATATGTTGCACCCTTGAAATACCTGTTCCTCTAGGGTAACTATAAAAGATACTAGTCAGCTATGTCAGATGTACATTATTTTTGGGTTGTGTCTAGAGTTAGATAAATGTCATACTGGATCTTCAGCACCCTTAAAAATTATAGCCATTGGACTCTAGTCAGATTCTAGGACTTCTTTTCTGCTTCTTACTGTACTTTTACTTTTTACTCTTTATTTTTTGATGAAAAAAAAATCTGGAAAGATGGCCTGAAAAGCACTGTACTAGTGTTAGTATTACTCTGTAGGTGTCATACCTTACTTTATGATGTAGAAGATATGAGGCCGAGTCTTTAGTCTTCCTCAGAGGACAGACTTGAATCTTGTTCTTTTATAATCAGAGTCTGTGCCCTTGCTGTTGGCATGTCTATGGGCTTGCTCATTCTGTCTTACATTTTGACTAGAAGCATCACCCTGCAGATGGAAAAACACATACAAATAATTTTATGTGGAAGTTACATCAAAACTAACACAACCTCACAAAAAAACACCCAAAAGCCCAAAAAACCTTTCAGCAAAACAATGTGTCCCACAACAACAACAACATTTTGTTGTAAAAGCCACTCCTAGACCTGTAATGACATATATAAGACAAACAGTGGAAAGCCATGTAAAAAGAAACAGAACCAAGGGGAGACAGAACTGCTGAAGTTCATAAACTCCTGTGCATAGTCCAATGCAATTTTCTGAATTGAAGTGTGGAGCCCCTTGTGTTCCCAGGAATGGATTCCTTGTTGTTAAGACATCAGGCAGCACCTTCAGCAGCACTTCCCACTTATGCTGGAAAGGGAACTAATCATTTTGAATCCTAAGTCTCACTAACAGTTATGTGATTGGACTTCCTATGTGCCATAAAAGAAATCAGGTTTGGCTCCCAGAAAGGAGAAACTGCTGCATTGCTAATACAGAAGTTGGCCAGATCCTGTGATCTTTGGAGGCACTTTGATTAAGCGCTTCCTGATCCACATTGTCCTGAAGAAATCCTGTATTTACTTGTGAGAACAGCTGTTGTGCAGTTAGTGATATGAAGTCCTTCTTAGCAATGTTGCTATTAATATGTGCTTTTCTGGGAATATGCATCTTTTTTTGCTTTGGCTTCATGACTTCTCTCTTCCTCTCTTCAGATAGAGTTTCATTTCTTCTGCTGATTAACCTCTTCTTGGAGAACAAATGTATTTCATTAAAATACAACAAATTACTAGGGAGGAATGGAGATTCAACTGATCAGGAATTATTATATCATGCTGTTTTTAAGGGGAGATGGTAGACTTTGTGATAATTCCAATCTCAGAGCTGGAGAGAACGAACTACTTTAGGTCTCAAAATCAAATAAATAGTTATAGTTCCTCTTGTTGTCTTCCAAAACAAATGCTTAGTACCTGAAGGAAAGGTAGCCATAAAAAGTGCAGGACTTACCTCTTGTCTTGAGATTGTTACAGCAAAACAGTAATGATGTGAAGAAAGAGTAAATTATGGCATGGAGGCCAGAAAAGTTAACAGCTGAGACAGAAGCAAGAATGTGAGCCGTGGCAACAGCTTTTCAGTCTGGTGGAAGGGATTTTATTTATGTGTCTAAAAATCCAGGATCTCACAGCATGAATGAAAATTTCAGATCAGCAGAACATTAACATGGAACTATCATTAGAAGATGTCCTGATTTTGGCTGGGATAGAGTTATTTTTTGGTTAATTAATGTTGCTAAGTGGTGCTTACTCTGAATCAAGGACTTTTCAGTCTTGCATGCTCTGTCAGTGAGGAATGGCACAAGAAACCAGGAGAAAGCAGAGAAAGGACACCTGACCCAAGCTAGCCAAAGGCGTATTCCATACCACAGCATGTCATGCCCAGTATATGAACTGGCTGGAATTAGCCAGGAGCCACCAATGGCTGTGTGGGGACAGGCTGGGGATTGGTCAGCAGGTGGTGAGCAATTGTATTTTGCTTCACTTGTGTTTCTTGTGTGGGGTTTATTGCTCTCTCTTTCTTACGGGACGGGTGCCCTGGTGACAGAAGATACAGAGATGGCAGAGTTACTGAATGCCTTCTTTGTCTCTGTCTACTCTGCCGGAGGCAGTCCTGAAGAGCCCTGTACCGCTGAGACCTCGGATGAAGATAGGTCAACGGAGCGGTCTGCCTTAGTCGATGAGGAATGGGTTAAAGACCAGTTGATTAATCTGGATATCCATAAATCCATGGGTCCAGATGGGATGCACCCGCGGGTGCTGAGGGAACTGGCTGAGGTCATTGCTGGACCGCTCTCCATCATCTTTACCAAGTCTTGGGAAACGGGAGAGGTGCCTGAGGACTGGAGGAAAGCAAATGTCACTCCTGTCTTCAAAAAGGGCAAGAAGGAGGACCCGGGTAACTATAGACCGGTTAGCCTCACCTCCATTCCTGGGAAAGTGATGGAACACCTTATCCTTGGTGCCATCTTAAGGCATATCAAGGATAAGAGGGTTATGAGGGGCAGTCAACATGGCTTCACCAAGGGGAAGTCGTGCTTGACCAATCTCGTAGCCTTTTATGAGGAAATAACACGGTGGATGGATGATGGCAGAGCGGTGGATGTGGTCTACCTTGACTTCAGCAAAGCGTTTGACACGGTCTCCCACAGCATCCTTGCGGCTAAATTGAGGAAGTGTGGTCTGGATGATCGGGTAGTGAGGTGGACTGTGAACTGGCTGAAGGAGAGAAGCCAGAGAGTTGTAGTCTATGGGGCGGAGTCTAGTTGGAGGCCTGTATCTAGTGGAGTGCCTCAAGGGTCGGTACTGGGACCAGTATTATTTAATATATTCATCAACGATTTAGATGAGGGAATTGAGTGTACTATCAGCAAGTTTGCTGATGACACTAAGCTGGGAGGGGTGGCCGACACGCCAGAAGGCTGTGCTGCCATCCAGAGAGACCTGGACAGGCTGGAGAGCTGGGCGGGGAATAACTTGATGAAATATAACAAGGGAAAGTGTAGAGTCCTGCATCTGGGCAGGAACAACCCCAGGTTCCAGTATAGATTGGGGAACGACCTGTTAGAGAGCAGTGTAGGGGAGAGGGACCTGGGGGTCCTGGTGGACGACAGGGTGACCATGAGCCGACACTGTGCCCTTGTGGCCAAGAAGGCCAATGGCATCCTGGGGTGTATTAGAAGGGGGGTGGTTAGTAGGTCGAGAGAGGTCCTCCTTCCCCTCTACTCTGCCCTGGTGAGACCTCATCTGGAATATTGTGTCCAGTTCTGGGCCCCTCAGTTTAAAAAGGACAGGGACCTGCTGGAGAGAGTCCAGCGCAGGGCAACTAAGATGATTAAGGGAGTGGAGCATCTCCCTTATGAGGAAAGACTGAGGGAGCTGGGTCTCTATAGTTTGGAGAAGAGGAGATTGAGGGGTGACCTTATTAGTGTATATAAATATATAAAGGGGGAGTGTCACGAGGATGGAGCCAGGCTCTTCTCAGTGGCAAACAATGAAAGGACAAGGGGTAATGGGTACAAATTGGAGCACAAGAGGTTCCACTTAAACCTGAGAAGAAACTTCTTCTCGGTGAGGGTGACGGAACACTGGAACAGGCTGCCCAGGGACGTTGTGGAATCTCCTTCTTTGGAGACATTCAAAACCCGCCTGGACACGTTCCTGTGTAACCTTATCTAGGTGTTCCTGCTCCGGCAGGTGGATTGGACTAGATGATCTCTTGAGGTCCCTTCCAATCTCTAACATACTGTGATACTGTGATACTGTGATACTGTGATACTATTACTATTGTTATTGCTATTGCTATTGCTACTGCTACTGCTATTGCTATTGTCATTACTACTGCTATTGATATTGCCGTTGCTATTATTATTATGTCAACTTTATTTCAATTATTTAACTGTTTTCATCTCAACTCATGGGTTTTACCTTTTTCCTAGTTCTCCTCCCCATCCCACCAGTGGGGAGGCAGAGGGAGTGAGTAAGCTGTTGTGTGGTACTGAGTTGGTGGCTGGGTTAAACCACAACAGAGGTTAAGTAACAGAGTCTGACTCAGTGCCTTTTACTGGTGCTAGAAAGACCATGCTAGCTCTATTTTGTTTTGATTTAAAGCAGGTAATATTTTGTCCTTTAATTATATATATTTTGAGGATTGTGATAGGGTTTTTTGTTTGTTTGTTGGGGTGTTTTTTTAATCTTCTCTCTATGTACAAAAGTTTATGCTTAGGGCAAATTCTTAGGAGAACAGGAGGTCCCTTGTCATCTCTTTGTAACATAGTAGTCATTACATTTAGCTTCAGATTTATCAAAAAATCTCTTTCTAGCCTCTCAGTTGCAGTGAAAGGGGGCAAATGGGTGTGTGGTAATTAAGAGTCTTGTTTGTTTATAGATCTGGCTCAGGTTTGAGGAAGTTCTAAGGAAAAAGTATATTAATTTCAGGTTTTTAATGAGATTACTTTTCTTACAATGGGACAAAGGCTGTAACAAGTAAATAAGAAATTGAAAAACTGCGATTTTCAAATACAGTGTTACAAAGTACCTGTAATATGAGGTCTGAGAGAAATGCTTTGGAAAACACTTGTAGGATATTTACAAATATGAATCTCCTTCTGAGTGCTTAAGTTATACTGACTTTTTGCAGCTGTGATAGAAAGACAAGGGGAAACGTCTTATTTGCGATTTTCCTAAAAGGAGACCACGTGCATAATTGCCATATGGGAACAAAAATGGCAGATTGAAATCATTTGATGAGTTGTCAGTTTGCATCATGTGAAGGCTTATATACATTTGAATTAATTTATTATTATTTTTTTTCAGGTTAACTTGTACTCTTCTGTGTTATAATGCCTAGTGTTCTCAAACTGTATTCTTGTTGCCAGTCCCCTGTTTTCATGCACAATAATAAACCCATGGTGGAAGTACCTTTCAGTGACAGGTGATGTTTTCCATGACAGTGAAGTTTATTTGTAAAGGGTACATGAGCACGTGCCAAATCCTCTACTGCAGTTCCCTGATACTGCCAGATCATGCTGGCTAGACCAAGCTATGCTATTCAGTGTTTTCACAGCCACAGTCTGTTCCACATGAGTTCAGCTACCCAAATCAGATGTCATGCTTCAGCTTATGCCTGAAGACATGGACTTCAGTTCTCATATGCAGCCATGTCAGTGCTCAGCTTTCTAGGTAACTCTCTGAACTACACTGAGAGCAAGACCATGCCACAATAAAGGCACTCTAGATGCATACAGATGTGTTGAAGAAAACAATGTTTTGTTTCCAAATTCAAATTTTGTGTTCAAATGAATATCTACTATAAGGAGATGGACTGCACATGTCTGTGAGTTCCCACTGCTGAGGCATTGCATTTGTTTGACCCCATGCACACCTCTGTGGTTGCCACCCATGACATGGGACAGACAGTTTATCATTTATATCTAAGGTCTGACTGGAGCACTGCAAGTTCAGAGGTCTTGCCTGAGCTGCAAAGGTAACCCCGCCTGAGTTACTTGCAGGAGCTTGTGTAGGCAAGGGGGCATTAATACCTTGGTGCTGTGCTGTCTCGTGTCTGCCACTGTAGGATGTGCTGCTTTGCTTCTTCCTTCTTGCCTTTCTCTCCCTAAATTTGTTTTGTAAAATAGAAGCTATGCAGGGAACTGCTGAGTAGAAAAGGAGTCAGCTCCATTGCTTAATGTATGTGGGATATTAATGTGCCCTCTATTGCCTCAAACTGAGAGGAAGAAAAACCTTTTATGTGCATAGTCCCTTGACATTACATGGCACATATCCAGGAGCTGTACTAGAGACGTACAGGCTTTCCAGTCCTTTTCTTTGTATAGCTACATCCAGACGCACATCAGTGTCACTTGCTGCTCATTGCTTACTGCTCCCCATACTTTGACATTTTCTCTTCTGCTTGCTACCTTCCTGCCTCCAAAAGCTCCAAATTAACCACAGCCAAAATGGTGGCACTGTTTGGATTAAGTGTGAAGTTTAAGGAAGTACGCTTGTCCTTGTGTATTAGTTCGCAGTAGTTACAGGAGAAATAAAAAAAGTGTTCTGAGCCTTTAACCAATATGAAGTATGATGTGGTAAACCAGCCAAGTCACACAACACAAACTTTCCCAGCAGAGAAAGACATTTTGGTTACTGCAGAATTCTAGCTATTTTGCAGCACCCATTATGTTGATTCATGAGTGTTTTCTTTATAGAAAAACAAGCCAAAGAATATGCTTTAATTTGATGCACAGATTTCATGGCAGTGCAGTTCACTTGGCACTTTCCATAATGCCTGTGATTGTCTTTTACCCTCTTCCCAGCTCTGAAAACACAAATCTGGCAAATGAGGTCTCTACATAATTTCTCAGCTGGACTGGTATCTCTTTGACAGACGATGTTTTCCTTGTTGGAGGACACACTTAACATGTTCCATTCTCCAAAGCAGGGACAGCCTGCTGGAGTGACTAGCCTCTTTCAGTGGCACTGCCTTTAGAAAAAAAAGTTATATTCACTCTGAATGAGCAAAAAAAGAATTGGAAGAAGAGAACGAGGGAAAGAGAGGAAAATAAAGACAAAGACACTGTAGAGTTGTCACAGACACAGATGAGGAAGATAATGAAAGGGTAAAGAGGCTCCCTGGGAAGCATGGTGGATCCCATGGCAGGGCATTGTGAAAGAGCCTGTATAAATCTCTCTCCTGATTAATTTATACTTAAGGTTTTAACTTGGCACATGATTGCATATGTTTAATAATATTTTTTACTGGCCACATTTGTGTGCTTAATGCTTTTTTTCTCCTACTGCTCACACAATTAATTTGGCATCCTCGTTGTTATTTATTAAAAATTCATTGAAAATGTCTTTGCATTCATGGGTTCTAGTCTTGAGTGATTCATTAAAATGCCCACCTTCACTTCCTTAATTCATTAAACAATTAATTAAAATGCCTGCATTCACTGAACATTCAGATGCTTACTTTAACCTCCAAACGTGCAGTGTTAAAATCCCCATACACAGTACACTAAAATCCCCGCATGAAACACGATAAAAGTTTTATAACATCATACCTACCCCTTAACATGCATGTTAATGACAATTAAATCTTATATGGAAAGTTGCACACATTGTTCACAAGTGGCCTTTAAACTTTGGAGGAGGACTGGAATACATTTTGCTCCTACCATTGAATGCAGCATCTGAGAGTAAATTCTTCACTGGGTCACCAGTCAAGCCATCTGCCACACTCCCTTCCTTAATTTCACAAAAGTTGAAAAAGTCTCAGCAAAGAGCTGTTGTAAGAGCTTGGGTTCCCTTAGCAGCTTCTTTCTCTACACCTCATATGTCTTCCTGTGATCTGAAGTTAGTGCATAACAAAAGCCTGTTTCCACCCAACACTACAAAACTGCTCACTAGGGTTTCTCAAATGCTGCTCAGAAAAGCCAGTACAGCGGATTGGATGAAACATGAGATATGCAGTTTGGTGTCCAGCCCTCCAGATTGCTTTGTCTTCAGGTCAGACTCCCAAAACATGTAATATGCAACCGGCAGATGCAAATGGAACATGTGTACAGCACAATGGTGGAACAAGGGGGCTTTGAGGGCATGACCAGAAAAGGGAGGGCTGATTTCAAAGTGTCCCAGTGCTGGTGGATGCTATGACTCCAAATGAAAGAACATTGGCTGTGGGACAGTGTGGCATGCACCGTGCATGAAGCTGTCCTTGTGAGTCACTCAGTAGAGGTTTGGAAAAGCTGGACCATGTTTCAATTATAAACACGTGCTAAGAGCAGAGATGTCTCCTCCAGATGAGTGCCTGAATAATTTACAGCTGTTCTCTCAGTGAGACTCCCCTGTAATGTCTTCTTATATAAATATTAGTTTTCGCAAACATAGGGATCGAAAACCATCTGGCCAACTCTAAATTTCTTTGCTTAGCAGAGATGGTAGTATAGCCCTACTTATGAAGGGCAGTAACTATTATAGTAAGAAAAACAGGTGTAAGGTTGAAGGCTTTTCCTTTCAATGTCCATTTCTGCCTTTGTCTCCATTTGTTATCTACTGGAAGATGTTATTAAGACTTCAAAGTATCAAGCTACACGGTATGATAACCAAAATGTTTGGGTTTGAAAGTTTGATTTTAAGGAATGCAAAAGGGTATATTCATAGGAGAAAAAATATAGGATTTTAAAATAAAATTAATCTGAGAAATAAGCAGAGTAAATAAACATCTGTGGTGTGTGAATTAAGACTTGATTGTATTTTCTAGCTTGATGGTGAAATAAGAACAGATCTGCATTTTGGAGGAAGGACTCTTTCGTGTTATCAAACAGACATCAGTCACAGAAATAATTGATATTCTTAGATTCAGATCAGAAGAGCAGAAACCAAAGAGTAAAGAACAAGATTTTATATTTATATATTCTTTTAGCAAAATATGCAAAATAATAAGCTTACTTTTCAGATTTGTATATTATGACTGACAACTGGAGAAATCATTTGCCGTTTATAGCTGTTATTCTCACATCACTGAAAGTTATGTGCAGTGATCTTAATTATTTGCATAAATGTGAAGTCTATAAGTTTTTCATAAACTTTTCAAGAAATTATTTCTGTTATCAGTTTCCATAGAGTATAAAATCTTCACAGCTGTAGCTTTTAAAACCCATCAGACTCTCAACATTTGGAGAATGGTGTCATTATTTGACTTCTCCAAGCTATGAGTGTGCGGTAGTATCCTTTCTGGGAAGCCTGGGAATGAATTATTCCCACTGGGTAGAATTGAGCAATGCTTTTGGATAGCCAGTTCATCAAAAAATGCAATTTGGAGGACACTGAAATGATTTGTTACAAATCAAGCCACAATTTCAGCCAAAAAAAAAAAAAACAAAAACAAAAAACATAAGGGGTGGACGATGGGGGGGAAGGAGAAGGGGAAAAGGAGCTGGAAGAGTTGAAAAATAAACCACAAATTTTCATTTTGAAACTGATCAACAAGCTGGGAAAAAAGAGTGCAAAGGAAATGAAACAAAGGAGATCTAAAGAACCCCAAATGCATCAGTTCAACCTAATGCAACTTCTTGCTGGTGCTCAGTTAATGAATGAGAAGATTCAGATATTTATGTAACCCTGGTGCCAAGGGGCTGATAGTAAGCAAAGCCTAGAGGCAGCCTGTTCCCCTGCACAGCCATCCTGTCCTGTGTGCTCAGCAGAAAGTACAGCTATGGTAACACTTTCTAACTTCACCTGCTTTTAGTTTCATCTCAGTTGCTTTGTTCCCCAAATCTTTCTAAGGGACAGGATTACACCAGTGACTTGTCTTTTTGTAAGTGAAGAACAAACTTTTTGCATAAACTGCAGTGCTTCTATTCTTCTCTTTCCCAAGATCTGTTACAGAGCCTGTTCAAATCTGTGTCTTCAGAGTTGGAGAATTAATTTAACCAGTGCTACCACCTCTAGAAACCTGGAACTGGAGAGTCACACACTGGACATTGTAATCTTACCCTGAAAATATACATTTTTAGAGAGGAAAAACTGCTATTGGTCTATTCCACAAACCAATTGAAACTACTTACTGTGCAAAATCGGCCAATGAGCAGTTATTTTGGCAAATATGTGTTCTGAAGCTCAGGATTTTTTTTCTTACATAGTTACTGGTGTCTGTTCAGCAACCTGAGGCATGTTTACACCACTGACTGTAGAAACTACTTTTAATTTTGACTCTGCTGCTTCCTTTGGTGGCTTGAAAGATGTAAATATGCTTGCACACTCACCCAACCCTTTTCTGTGCCAGATTTGACAGAAACTAGTTCTCACATGCCCCATCTTTGTATTGGCAAGTGTCCTTTTTTTGTACTAAAGATAACAACACATTTACAGTGTACCTTCATTTTCATAAGGTGCCCTATTTAGAATCATAGAATAGTTAGGGTTGGAAAGGACTTTAAGATCATCTAGTTCCAACCTCCCTGCCGTGTGCAGGGACACCTCACACTAAATCATGTCACCAAAGGCTCTATCCAACCTGGCCTTGAACACCAAGAGGGATGGAGCATTCACAACTTCCTTGGGCAACCCGTTCCAGTGCCTCACCACCCTCACAGTAAAGAACTTCTTCCTTAGATCTAATTTAAACTTCCCTTTTTTAAGTTTGAACCCATTACCCCTTGTTCTACAGTCCCTGATGAAGAGTCCCTCTCCAACATCGTTGTAAGCTCCCTTCAGATACTGGAAGGCTGCTATGAGGTCTCCATGCAGCTTTCTCTTCTCCAGGCTGAACAGCCCCAACTTTCTCAGTCTCTCTTCATACGGGAGGTGCTCCAGTCCCCTGATCATCCTCCTGGGCATCCTCTGGGCTTGTTCCAACAGTTCCATGTCCTTTTTATGTTGAGGACACCAGAACTGCACACAATACTCCAAGTGAGGTCTCCCGAGAGCAGAGTAAAGGAGCAGGATCACCTCCTTTGACCTGCTGTTCATGCTCCTTTTGATGCAGCCCAGGATACGGTTGGCTTTCTGGGCTGCAAGTGCACACTGCTGGCTCATGTTCATTTTCTCATCGACCAACACCCTCAGGTCCTTCTCTGCAGTGTTGCCCAACCTGTAACTGTGCCTGGGATTGCTCCAACCCCAGTGTAGGACCCTGCACTTGGCATGGTTAAACTTCATAAGGTTAGCATCAGCCCACCTCACAAGTGTGTCAAGGTCCCTCTGGATGGCATTCCTTCCCTCCAGCATATCAACCGAACCACACAGCTTGGTGTCATTGTCAAACTTGCTGAGGGTGCACTCAATCCCACTGTCCATATCAGCAATGAAGATGTTGAACAAGACCGGTCCCAACACTGATCCCTGAGAAACACCACTCATTACAGGTCTCTAGCTGCACATTGAGCCATTGACCACAGCTCTTTGTGTGTGGCCATCCAGCCAGTTCTTCACCCATCAAGTGGTCCACCTATCAAATTGATGTCTCTCCAATTTAGAGACAAGGATGTCGTGTGGGACATTGAACATTTTACACAAGTCCAGGTAGATGACGTCAACTGCTCTGCCCCTGTCTTATCACATTTACAATGTACCTTCATTTTTGTCAGGTGGCCTATTTGTGGCATGGATAATTCTTTGTTCTGCAGATCAGCAGCTTTTCATGATTTCACATTAGCTTTCCCCCTCAGCTGTCCATGTTGAATGCAATGCTATGTGATGTCCTGTGTTCAGACTCCTTTCTTTCTGTAATTTGTCTAAGTTGACAAACTATTGCATATATTGTACGTCACAGTACTATGAAGAATTTCCTGGCAGCTAAATCCTGTTTTCATAGTATTTTACAAATCAATCACAATTTATGCCCAGCCAAATACTGATATAAAAAATAGCTTGCTAGTGATCACATGCTATTAATAATTCTTGCTTTCACTCATGTCCAACAGGTTATCTTTTATCCTGTCTGGAAGCTTATTTGTGGATGTCCTGGGTTTAGCAGTAACCACTCATTCAGTTGTTTATGTAAATATAAATTTCAAACTCACTTTAGAAAGCAGTCAATTTCAGAAAAAAACACCCCACCCAAACCAGAGCTAATAAGAACTCTGAAGCTTTTTATTAAATTATATTTTTACCAACATATCAGATCCTGAATTTGAATGTGATGTTGCTTGTGTGTAGCAGTATCTTGCATACTAATTTCCTCCAGATATGCCCTTAGAGGAATAATAAATCTGGTCTTTCAATACATCTAGTACCTTTACTTTAAGTGCCTGCAATTATTCATCTTGATGGCAGTGAGTATAAACCAAACCCCAGTGAAGTCAACAGGAGTTTGTTCAAGTGTTTGGAATGTGGGCCAGGGATCTGCCTTGCTAACTTTTTTTTAGACAAGATACTCATAAGATAACCAAGCAAGTCCATCATCATTATTTTGTGTTATAAATTTCAGTTTCTGTTATGAAAGCATAATAGTCTTTTTTTAAGCAGGAGAATACACCCTATACAATGTGTGTTTGGAGAGAAAGCAGTGTCATTTCTGTAGACAAAAATTTCATTGCAATTTCTTGGGTATGTTGTGAGTGTATGGAATGGATGGCAAGGAACAGATCAGAAATTGCATCTCTAGTTGCCCATCCTGCAGTCTGACAGACTTTTTCAAAATTGCTGGTCTGTATAAGAGAGGTTTCCATTGCACACACTCAAGACATGTTGAATGGACAGAGAATGTTTATGGAAAATTTTCTTTAGAAAAATCTTCCTAGCATGTTACTGAAAAACAGTGGTTCCCATAAATAGTTTACTGGATGTTGTATAAAAGGGTTGGCTTTGTTTTAATATGGTTGTCATTTGCACAGAAAGTCTTTTTTAGTTGTTAGCTGCTCTGGGCAGAGTGCATGGTATTTCACAAACTCCCTAAGTGACATGGTGGATGAATACTGCCGAAGTGAGGCAGAGCCATTACCTAAAAACTATGGCAGAGCTTCACAGAAAAAAAGATTTACTAGGTCAACTCATCCATGTTTTTATCCCTCTCAGCAGGGACTGTTAGGCATCATGAAGTCCTATTTTAAGTGTCCAAAGCAACAGATTTAATCAGCTTCTGCAGCTTCACAATCTTCTTTCATTTATCATTTTAATTTCAGCCTGTTGTGCCTAGTTGATTCTTGATGTAGCATCCAGAATCTTGCTTCTCTGGCTACTTCTTTGTTTCAGCACATGTATTAGCCAAATTTTGAACTGCAGCCGATATTTATTTAGCAAGGAAAATAATTTTGAGATTATGACCCTTTAGACTATCCACATTCTTGTTCTCTAACAGCTGGATTTTTTCACTTGCTTCCATGTTCTTCCCCTCTCTCTGTCCTTGTCCTTGTTCTTTGCCTGCTGCTCAAACTCGCTAGCAAATTGCATTATGTTCGTGTACGGGAAAGAAATTCTCCATGGTACCTTCAGATCAGGATCTGCCTAAAAATGTGTGCTATCCAGATACTATGCTTTATAGACTGATTTTTTGATTTCATGAAGAAATTTGTATGAAGTTTTCTGTCTTATGAAGGAGAAAAGGCAGAATAATCATGAATAGTCCTTCAGACTATAATGCTTCTGGGCTTCATATATTTTTTATAGCACCTTACGTAATGAAATGGACTGGATTCCTTTGTTGAACAGCAGAACTTACAAATATTAAAATTAACATATGAGTGCAGTAACCTGTGTTCTAGAAAGGCCTTCAAGCACTTGATTAAAGCTGTTACTACTCATGCTCTCTGGAAGCAAAGGAAAAACCTGCTTTTCACAACTCCATGCTGAACCTTACTTCCTCCACAAGAGTCCAGATGCTGTCATGTAACTATTTTCTTTGTCCAATTTAATTTGTCATAAGTGATCACCAAATAGAAGAGATATTATCTAGATTTGAAAATATTTTTCTTTTTTTACATTGTAAACACTAGGGCTTTCAAACTGAATTTTCAACAAGAGCTGATCATATTCCAGCCTGCCTGGCTTCCTAACTTCCATCAGGATGTTTTTGTGCCAGTTGACATTAGGACGTTTTCTATCATAATTTATCATGAAAGCATTTGATTTTGTGCTGAAAGATGTTGAAGCTGTAAAGTTTTGTGAGGACAGCAGCAGCCACCTCTGCTTCCCAACCAGGAGACACACGTCCATCAGGTACCCAGACCCTGAAACATATCTCAGGACTAGAGAGCTATCCAGAAATTTTCTACACATCATGGCAGTGAAGAACTGGGTGATTTAGCTATTTCAAGCCATCTCAGTCAGAAATAATTTCTAGAGCTGCATTTACTTTATATGTGAATTTTCCTATTTTATGCTACTTTTGGATGGGAGAGTTAAATATATATTTTCTTTGTTTCCAAATTGGCAAGGGCCACATCTTTTCAGCACCAATTCTGCAGATGACATTTTGCATATGGCACATTCTGTCATTCATTTATGAACTGAGCCTTTATCTTTGGGAACACAGAAGAGAAGCAACCATGCCAGTCTGCTAATTAAGTCAAAGGCGAGTGTCTGTAACAGCTGACTACTGTGCCATGTTGTGCTACATATTATTGTGATCTGGAATATTCTTTATTCAGACACTCTAAGTAGATGAATCAATAAGGGCATCTTTTTTTAAAAGATATACGATAGAGGAGAACATTTGGATAGTTGTAGGTAGATTAAAAAGCAGCATGATACAAATTAAGCAAAAGAGTCTGTAGGAGATAACATCATTTTGCAGTTATCTAACTAATTGAATGAAACAGAAATATGCCATGCAGAGTTCAGGTACTATTTTGTCAACTGTTCAACCTGGTACAGGATTCTTGACACTGAAGTCTTATGTAAGACCACAAATGTGGCATACGCTAGGGTGAGATTTCCTAGAATGCCAGGATTCTTTCATAATAACAGCCAGTGTCTTTGCTTTGATCATGTGATAGCTTGTTCCTGCACCCAGTTTTCTATGAGATATTTGATGAACTCTAAGAGTATTAGCATAGGGTAGCAACAAGTTGCTCATTATTAGGATAAGAAGCAGAACTCTAGCACAGCACTCCCTCTTCCTTGCTCTTTCTTTCCAGGCTTCTACTTAAGCTTCTACCACTCCTGTTTATGCAGAAAAGCACCCTTGCTCTCCAAGTAATTTGGAAAAATATATATAGAGAGAGGAATGTGATTACTGCAAGAATAATTCATCAGGAGAGATAGGGAGAGAACTGACCACCCAGCATGGTAAAAGGCAACTGCCTTTTCTTAGTTATACAATATCCTAGGGTGACTGGAAGTGTTTCCAGAGTGTCTCATGGGTTTGGAGTATACTGTATTTTCGAAGTCTTTTTTTCAGCTGTTTTCAAATTTTTCTTTCCTCCACCTCTGAGTGAAAAATAAATATAGGTTAGAGAGACCTTTGCTTTCCATGGGGTTGGAACTGGAACATGTTAGCATGCTTTTTACCCACTCCCAGCATTTCTTTCATTCTTTCCACAAGTCCACTGCTTTCTCTGCTTTTCAGAGTCCTTCGGACTGAAGCTAATCAATGGTAAATGTTTTTGTACTTTAGAGCTCAAAAATAGAAGCAGCTTTAATTAATCCAATATGCTCAAAGAGCAAACAGTAACTTTTCTGATGTCCTTAAGGGAAGTATACTAACCTTAGTTGTAAACAACCACATCCATTGCTTTACACATAGTTGACTTTCTGGTCAAAACCCCATAATGCAGTTGTGGAGGAATATCTACTAACTTCCAAAGTCATTTTTGAAAGACTGCATTATTGCCACTTTGTGCCCATGTCCTACATATGTTAAAAAATAAGTCACATGAGTCACAACCACGAGTTAACTGGTTATAAAGAACTGCCTGTCAGGGTGTTGCTTGTGACAGCTGTCGGAGACTGAAAATGCAAAGGATAACATGCTGTTGAGAAAAGGAAACATGAAAAGGAGACCAGTAGGAGCTGCGTTTGCTAATTTAGGGACTTTGGAAATAAGGTGCTGCTGGACATCACCAAAGGCTTGGGAGTCAGAACTCAGAAGAAGTAAGTGAAATTGAAACATTTAAGAGCTGGAGTTAAACTAAATCCAGCTGTCTTTGTGGTGAAGTCTATTTTGAAATTAAAGGTCTATGAATTTTCAGTATCACTCAGTTCCAAAAGGGTTGTTGATGTAATAAAAATATTAAAACAAGATGGAAATTTCTGTAAGGCCTACTGTTCAATGAGAAATTTTGCTTGAAGAACAGGACACATAGAAATGATTAATGTATTTACAGTTTAACACCAAGGTGAGGTTGAAGAAGTCTTTCTCAGTGTTATTGTGATGTTTTCAAAGCAATTATAGCAACCTTCATATTGGCCTAATGCAGAAATATGTCCTTTCTAGCTGATTACGTTGAAATCAGTTGCTTATTACTCTTGTAATAGGATTTGTGTCCCTGTCCCTTGCTCAGAAGTGTGTTAAGAGGAGTACTTTGCTTTTTAACATAAATGCTGAAGAAGTTACAGAGAAGAGTCTACCTTAGTCTGCAATTGTCCTGATGCAATAGACCTCAGAGAAATCACTGTCATTTTCATATTTCCTCCAAAGAGTAGCTTAAAAGAAAGGAAACCTACAAAAGGGGCTCTCTATTATGTTTTTATGAAGTCCCCAATTCCTTTAATTAACTACTGCATACAGGCTGTATACAAATAGGATATGCTGGGAGCTAAGGCTTGGAGCTTAAACAAAGACATTATTCCTGTATGTGTAGGAGCCCAAAACTGTCTTATATGCTCATGCTGTGTTTATCTGTTTACCCAGGGTATTTAGCACTCAGGTAGACTGAAGCTTACTCAGAAAATAGTCAGCTATGTCATAATCAAAAAACCCCCAAACTAACTGGCCTTGACTAGATAATTATATAGCTAAGTTTACGTCATTTCCTACAGCAGTATCTTCTCTGCCATTTCTACAGTACGTAACCTGAATCGGTAAGAAAAATATCCCTAATTTTATGTCAAAATTTGGAAGAAGAACATGTCTGCTTATGTTACATTGAGCTTATTACAGGGAAGAAAATGATAGTCAAATGTGAAAATTAGAGAACAATTCCTTTTAATACTTATAACAAGTATGCATTAAAACAAAACTGTCCTAATAATTAATGCTGAATATATTTACCCCAATTAAATGCAGATTATGTGCAGCATTCTGTATACATTACTTTTGGAATCTGAAAAAGTGTTTATATCAAAACATAACATTATAATCCTTTCTTCAGATATAAGATGCTGTAAATAATTTTCTGAATTAAAACCTTGCCTATTTTGTGACTGCAAGTATATTGAACAATGTGTATTCATCCATGGGAGAACTGGCAAAGGGGTTTTCCATATAAAATAACACTTTTTGGTTTTTATCTGTATTTGTACCTTAGTCAGATTAATAAAACTGTATAGATGGTCAGTTGCAGAGGTTCAGCCAGCAATTTCTTTGAGGAATGAGCAGTTTTCTTGTCATAGAAAAATCTGTAATGGCACTCCACATCTTTCACCAACAGTGATGCAACACTGGTCTGCAAGCACGTGAAGGAGAAGGTACTCAGCTCCTTGGTCTGCATTGATATAACTCCAGGTCAAGTATCCCTGTGATCATGGGCACCACTGATCTTTAAGAAAAATTAGTTTGGCAATAAGACAGGTAATTGTACAGACACAGTTCCCCTGACACATTGTCCCAGTTGTAGATGAAGGTATCTAAAGGTTGTATCCAGATGATCACACTTATAGACAGCTGTCAATTGGTTTCTGTTCTGTGAATATGTCAAATCTTCTATGACCTTACTTACATTTTCAGCTTTTAAAAATCCAGTAGCAGCATTCTTTTGAAATTTTTTCTTTCTTGGAAATGCATTTTCTTTTGTTGGTTTTATGCCTGCTACCTAAAGGAAATGTGTTGTGTAACTTTAGTGCTAGGGGAAATTGTAAATTATTCCTGTTTCCTTTCTTATTCCCCTACCATGCATAATTTCCTGTTACTATGCTTGTCACCGATTTCTTTCCCAACTGAAAGAAACTGCTCCATACTCAGCATCATGCTCATAACCATTTGCTCTAACTTTCCAGTTTTATTGTCTTGCATACTGCAACCAGTAAAAAAGATACAAGACCATGTTGAATATGTGGAATATTGAGGATTTCTGTATCTTTCCTAATAATTTCAGATACCATTTTCCTTATACCTCAGCCATTTAATTTCATGCTTTTACTGTTTAATTTTAATCTACTTCAAACTTAGTTTAAATTTGAATATTGTGGTGTCTCTCAACGCTTTTCCATCTTAAAGTTAGGAAATTAAGATATGCAGATCAGGAATGTCTAGGTATGTCCATTTTATGTTCAGGATACTAAGAAGGTGCCCACAGTATGGCTACCACAGATTGTAATACACGTTGGCTCAGTGCTATTGCTGAGACTGAGTAGAAAACTGTCCCTCTATGAAGGTCAGAAACAAGAAATTTTTCATAGGGTCAAATTGTCAGATGCCAAGACACTGAATGAAGCAGTCCTTTGTTGATATTACTGTTTGCGTGCTTTTTGACCAATATGTGACACCGGAAATAAAGAAAGAAAAGAAAGTATGTGGAGAATACAATGTGTTGTAATGCCATAAGAGATGAAATACTGCTGGATCACACCTTCATCTGCAAGCAATGTGTTAGTCAAAAATAAGTAATAGCCAGGATGTGAATTTCATTATAACAAACTTAAGTCCCTTAAGGCAATAAAAGAAGCCAATTGTAATACTGAACAGTGATGCACCTCATGAATACCTGAAACAACAATGACATATTTTCAGAGTGGATCAAGGAAGATGAACAACTGAAGAGGCTTTGATTGATCTGAGGTAGAAAGTCAGTCTTCCTTATACTATTAGAGGCTGAGTCCCTACAAAAATATCAGATATTGGCTATAACCTTGGTCAAACCACAAGAGGAATTTTTGGAAACCGAGAATTGTTAATTTCTTACAAAGCAACTGAGGGATACTGAAGAAAAGGCAAATCACAATCTGGACTTATTTTTATGGAGTGCAGATGATGCTCTTGAAAAAGAGGAGATTGTATAGAATTTAAAATATTTCCAGTGAAGGGACCTGTAACAGGAAGGTGTCAGTCTCAAAAAGCAGCACATGAACATCTACATCCTGTAGCAAACAACACTCACAGCTGTAATAGATAGTTTGGGGAAGAAGATCTAAAAACTGCAGTGGATTTTATCATATTGCCAGAGGTTGCATGTACCAGCAGAATATGAATAGATAGCAAGGACAAAGAGGATGAGTACAAAGCTGTTAGCTCAAAACTGTTCTTCATTGCAGTAACGGACAAGCAGCAGCAGCAGATGAATGAACTGTCAGGCTGAGAACAAATGGAACACTTTAATTTTGAGTTGGACACAGGTTTTCAAGCCAAGGTGGTACCTAGAACAGTGATATTAGCTCTGCAAAAAAAACCCCAGAGGCTGAGTTTACAGTGCTGAACGTGTACCTGCTGAGGGTGCCCAATTATTAAATGTAAAGAATAATCTGTAAGATCCATGAACTGTAACAGTACCTCAGAATGAATACATATCCTTTATTTTAATGTATGCCTCCTGTATTCTCAGAAGGGAGGGTGCAGGTATTAGAAGAACAATAAAAGATGTTTCTGAACTTTGCAGAGTGGTTGGACTAGATGTTCGTTAAAGCTCCCCTCCAACCCAAACCATTTTGTGACTCTATGACAAAGGACCAAGGTAATTGCATGCCATCCATCTTCCAGAGGTGAGAAATACAGAACTTGGTTGGAAGAGGTTCATCACTCCATAACCCCAATGAAAGTTTCTGTCACCCCAAGGCAAATACGCAAGGATCCAAATGCACGTATTTCTTGGAGTCTACAGAGGCAAAAAGAAAAAAAAAAAAAAAAAAAGGAATGAAAAGAAAGGAAAATGGGGGTGAAAAAAAGTGAGGGTGAAATCTTAATTTTATACATAGATCCATGTATAGATATTTATTAATTAAATCAATTAAATAAATAAAAATTAAGATGATTAAGTTCTGGACAAGAATCAGTCTCTTGGAGATGAATCCAATAGCAAAGATATATGTATAAAGGTCTTACACATACAGAGTTTATATATGTTAGTTATCTTAACAATAGGATATTTGCAGATGCTTGAGATTTATTGAAATTATTAAATGCATGTATTTATATATTGTATTAGGTTTATATTTGTATAAATATCAATGTTTATCTAAATAGTCTTTATGACATTGTATTGTTTAATATTATTGTTAAATATTTATATTAAAATGTATGTGTGTATATATACAAAGATTCAGTTGTGGATTTCATGGAATAGATGTATAGAGGAACAAAGAAATAATGAAATTAAAATGTTTAATATGGAGAAGAAACATGTTTGGGGAAAAGGAGGGAAGCCAGTAAGATGTAAAAGCTGAAATAATACGTTCTCCAAGAGCTTAACACCAGGCTTCCCAATCACCTTGAACTAGATCCTAAGTCAGCATTCTTAGGGAAGTTTCCTGTTATTACAGTTCCAAGAAAATAAAAGGGGACAAAAAGGGTACCAGATCTGAAAATGCAAGTGACTTAGGAAACACAGTAATTCTCCAGACCTGCAAGCTACATATACTAAGGCATCACTAAAGCATTTAATGGCATAAATGGATGTTAGTATGTGTTTAAACTGTTTGTGATAATGCCTTCTTGCAAGTACTTTGTACTTCCCTTATACACCATTATTGTTATACTTTATATTGCATGGTTAAATCTTTAAAGGTAAAGGATAATCAGGCCGTCTTACTTCTAAATATGGTTTCTGCCCTTCTGAACTTCTATGCACTGTATGTTTCAGGTTAAGATAAGATGACTGAAGCAGGAATCACACCAGCACAGGTGATAATGATGAACATACAGGAATATGAATGGTCTCCCATTTAGTCAATCAACGAGAAAGCATAATACATTTCTTGTTAGAAGCTGAAAAATAAATCAAATGTGGGTTATTTCCCCACATTTGTTCCCTGGGTACTGTGCCTACTTTGGGTAGTGCTAATATGTAGGATTTCAACTTTGTAGGCAAGTTCATAAAATCACAACCTGGATAAAAATGTAGACATTTGGACTGAATTTGTGAAATATAACAAATAAGTTCAGATATACAGCTTCTACTGTGAAAATAACTAGATTTAGATACCTGAGTGGATTGAAAGCCACACTCAGGGGTGTGTAAATAGTCAATGTTCAGTATTCAAATGTACATTATAGTATATCTGGATCAGTATCAAATTATGGAAAATGAGTCAGAAAAGATATATTTAAGTATAGAGATATTGCTTACATATCAACAAAAGTTATGTGTCATCTTAAGAGTGAGATATTTGTATACATTTAAGATTTCTCTGTATATATGTTAAGATTCATATTAAATAAATTATGTGTAAATATTTTGAGGGTACCAGCAGCCACTGAGGATATGCAGGCTTTCTTTCTAAAATGGCATCAAGAAATAAAGCAGGCAGAGAAAGAAAGGAACAGAGAAAAACTGCAGCAATAAATAAAAACTTCACAGTAGAAAGATTCAGTCAGTGGTTGTAAGTATAATATGGTTTTCTTTACCATAATAAGCTTTGTTTCATGTTATTACAGTAAAATGACTCTTCACCATTGCCCTAAGCCACAGTACATGTTCATTCCCAGTATTGTCATTAGTCTTTTTAAAGCATATACAAGGAGTTTTCAAAGTCAAAGCTAATAAAAACTATAAAATTTCTTCACATGAGATCGAAGTGTGAGTAAGATTTAAGTATAGGCATCATTCCAAACATATTTTTACTTTAGAGAAGGAAGACACCCCTTTCTGCCCATAACTCTGTAGATAGCATATTTGTTAGAGGATTTATGCATTAGTATTGAAATGTACTTGCTCCAGTCAGTGCTATAAATCATTCCCAGACAGTTTTTAACACATTTTTAAACATCCAAGAAGAATAAAGTTTTCCAGCTCTAAGACAGTTCAGCTCTGCAGCTCTTACTGAGAGGGGTCATTTCAGCAAAGTCAAAATAAAATGCTGCAGGTTCCAGTTCAAATGGACTGACACAGGCTGAGTTCTCACTAGTTCTGTCAGGCAGCAGTAAACAAAATTTGCATCAGATTTGTGTGAAGATAGAAAGATAAACTCCTCTGACCTTAATGGAGAGCGGCTCTGGGATCTGGCTGTGGACTTTGTCCTCTGCTACTGCAAGAGACCGAGAGCCTGGGGCACTCAGGAGCCAGCACTGAGCTGCCATTCTTGTCTAATAGCAGAACAAGGCACATCGACTGCTTTTTAGGCCCTATCTCTGTATTTTTCCCTTCAGGAATTTTGTAAACAAGTTCTTGGGTAAGATGCTTACACACTTGTCAATTGTCGGGGAAAAAGCTGTCTTCAGGTATGTAATAGTCATCTTTGTACTGACATATTTTGGGGTTTTTTCCCAAGTCTCCAAGAAAGCAGGGTGAAAACTTATTCATAAACGATTACTTTTACTGAACTTCTAAAATACCAAAGTGCTCCTCCAACGCAGAGACAATACTGTGGAGCAGATGTGGTTAAGTTAGGTGGCAGAGATTCACTGCAGGGGGTCCTGTAACCCAATTCCATGTCATATGCTTGGACAAAGCCTGTTCTACAGCAGAGCCATTCTGTCAGCATCAGAGCATGCCTCATGCTTTCTTGCATGTAGAGCATCCCATCCCAACAACACTCCCTAAACAGCAACAACCTCAATTGCCAGGGACATTTTTGAATATGCAGTGTTAGGGACCCGCTGTACTCATTCACAAAATAGGTAGCAGGTAATCCAGCAGAAGTTGGGAAAGGGACAAAGAAAGGATTTAATTTTAATGTGTTTAGTGTCCCACCCTACTTCAAATAACTAATGAAACCATGATGTGATTGCCTTTTGTTGTATGAAGGTGGTTTTCCAACAGAAGGATAAAATACAGAACAGGGCACATTAAATGTGGAAACTGTTGTCACAGTTCTTTTTTGCACATTTTTTCTAAGCCACTTAGCAATGACACTGAAAAAGTGATCGAGGCTGCTCAGAAGAAGATGGCTGCAGACCCATATTGCATTGTTTTATTCAATTCTGACAAATTTGAAAATGTTTGTGAAACTGGATGTTTTTTAAAAAATTGCTTTGGGACCAGAAGTAAGAACTCTGACAGACTGTTTAACTACATTGTTGTCATGAGAAACAAATTAATCTTCGAAATAGATGTTTAGATGGAAATGCTTATTTGCACTGTTTTATAACATAGTATGAAAATTCCAACACTGAAACACAAATACTTCAGACATTTATGCCAGTTTGGGTTTTTTTGTTGTTTTGTTTTAATACCCTGGCAACAAGATAACTTGTTTTCACAGATTTTCATTTTGACCATTAACATTTAAGGGGCAATTAGGAGACAATTTCCTGAGGAAAGTTTGTCTTGTAATGTCAGGTTTTCTCTTACGCTTTTTTGTATTCTATTTGCTGTTGGCACGACAGCAGACAACCAGTCAAGTCACTGCTCTGATCCAGGACTGTCGGTCTTGGTCCATACCCAGATGGATAGCTCTATGACCACATCTTAAAGAACAAATTTCCGCACACAACTGTGTTGACACAATTGTCAAGAGACAGATATACTACTAAGACATAGATATACTACCAAGACATAGATATATTACCATGATATCTGCTAAAGGTGCTAAAGGTACTAAAGGAACAAACACCCCCCCCCAAAATGCTTTAAAGATAGACAAGGGAAATAAAAAGAAAGAGAAAAAAATAAAAGCCAGAAACCTAGTGTCAAACAATGGAAGTAAAAATACAATTGAATGTAGGAAAGCACTGTCATCAAAAGATGAAAAATAAGTAAACAACACGGACTTTATCAAGGATCTTTTCTAAACTTTTCAGGTGACAGATGGATGTCAGGTTATAGCCTCAAACCACAGCCAAGGAATAGTATTTGATTGACTTCCACAAGAATTCCTGACAGTGTGAAAGTAAAGCATAACTAGATTACAATACAGTTCTTCATTTCACAGAATAAGAACCTTCTGTGGTATGAGCTCAGACATAATGTGCTTTCATGAAGTGTTTGCTTTTCCAATATAAATGGAGGGATGCATCACATTGACTGTGGTAGAGACACTCTCTACAGTGTACAAATTCAGCAGCTTTCTTTGGTCTGTGCATATAGAAGCACTCTTGTTTTCTATAGTTTTTCAGAAAGTTCAAGGGCACAGACTTCATAGGCTCACTCCATTTTAGGCTACTGCTGATCTAAGGAAGATATTCCTTCCTTCCACAGCTAGAAATTTCTTATTATGTTAAATGTTCCCTTCAGATTTCTGTGCTATATGGATGTGTAATTCATTGCTCAGAGACTGCTCATACTTGAAGCAAACAGATAGACAGCTTTTGTGTGCATTCCAAAAAGATGTTCAGTCTACTGGAGCCAGGATAGGAACTAAGGAAGTCTATTCAAGATAATAAATATCAGCACACATTTCCTCTCCTTGACATCCTCAATTTCATTTGAAATAAAGTCAGACACTTCCAAGAAGTCAAAAATTTTCCCATGTGGCTTTTTCAATAAAACACACTTTTGCTCTTTCCTCTCTCAGTGGATTCCTTCTTTTGCTGACTGGTCCCCTGTTTGAGTCTCTGGCAGTGAGAAGTGTGTGCTTGCTGTTTTCATTCACCCACACTTCTCATGTTTCTGAAATAACCCCCTAAGTCCCAGAGTGTCTTATATATACAGCTTTCTTAAACCCACCATTATTACCTAGTTTCTTTATTTACACTTTCTTAGTTTTCTTCTACCCTCCTTCTAGCCTAGTGTAATGCAAACAAACTGGCTATCTGTAGGGCATAGCCAAGGGATAGTAATGGATTTGATGCAATTTCATACCAGTGGCACCCATGAGTTTTCCCTTTGTCCTTGCTTGAGGAGACAGCTAACACAAAATACTGCTGCCTCTACATGTACTGATATGCCCAAAGGTACTGCAATTGTACAAGAGCTAATAAGCTGTGTATGGAAAAACATGTGGGAAGTCTATTTCTTGGTAACTTAAATGCAGCCCTTTAGTACTCAAACAAAACTGAAGATCCCACATTGCTGCTGCTAGACTCACCCATCCTT
Organism: Neopsephotus bourkii; assembly: GCF_033783945.1. NCBI lineage: Eukaryota > Metazoa > Chordata > Aves > Psittaciformes > Psittacidae > Neopsephotus > Neopsephotus bourkii. Next base: position 6,565,896 of record NW_026901776.1, on the reverse strand, counting down.
CCTTCCTCAGTCATCTTATTGTAGCAGGGTTTCCAGTTGGTCAGGCATAATTTCACTTTTGTAAATCCATACTGACAACTGCAACCACTCTTGGCCTTGATACGTGTGGAAATGTTTTTCTGAATGTTTTCCTCTGTCACCTTCCATGGACACAAGTGAAGCTGACTGACCTTTAATTCTCCAGATACTCCTTCTTTCTCTTTATGAAGATAGGAGTGATATTTGCTTTCTTCCAGCTCTGTGTTATTTCAACATATCCTGACTGCTAGGATCTTTCAAAGATAAGAGCTGCCTTGTCTTAATATCCACCAGCTATGTGTGTGTTACCACAGGTTCCATGGTCTTCTTTATGTTAAATATGTTTGAGTGTTCCCTAATCAGATCCACTTCTACCAAGGGAAAGCTTCCCTTGCTCCAGACTTTTTCACTGGTCTCAGTAACCTGGAATTCCTGTAGGCAAATCTTACCTGTAAAGACTAAGGCTTTCCAAAACCCATTTCTGTATAGTCGGCAGTGTCTACATATTTCTCGTAGGCAACCTGATCCTCTTTCCACATGTTTCATGCTTGTTTTTCATGTGTGAATTTAATCAGGATCACCTTGCTCATTCATTCAGGCCTCCTACTACCTTTGATATCTGTTCATCAGGACGGACCATTCTTGAGCTTAATGGAGGTGATGCTTAACAAACAATCAGCTAATCTTGTCCCCTCCTCCCTCTAGGACTGTCTCCAATGGGATTCTTCCAAACAGGTCCCTGAACAGGCTGTCTGCTTGTTCTGCTATTGTTTTGCCATTTGTCTTGTTCCCTTCCCTCAGGATACTGATCTCCAGCATCACATGGTAGCTGCAGCCACAGTGGTCCACAACTTTCACATCCCCAGCTGTTTCTTCCTTGTTTGTATTAGGTCAGCAGAGCACCTCCTCCAGTTGACTTCCTGGTCGTCTGTGTTAAGATGTTATCAATGCACTTCAGAAACCTAATGGCAGATACTGAGGTGGTTAAAGTCCACTATGAAGACCAAGGTCTGTGAACATGAAGCTTCTTCCAGCTGTCTAAAGAAGGTTTCATCTAGTTCTTCCTGATAAGGGTGTCTGTAGGAGAAACCCACAACTGAATATTTGCATGTAAAGAGCTCACCCATTCTCAGATGGGACAAAAACGGCATTTGAAGTCCCTTTATCCTACGAGCACACAAGCCGGACTGACAGTTGCTTTCTATAGTATTATTAATAATTGTATGATATACAGTTACGACATTTGAACACTGATGTGCCTATCTTTGGGGAAAATTACTTATTTTGTACTGTTGGAGAAATCTTCTAATGCTACTAGAGAGCAAATCCAGTGAATTTCAAGAATGACTTTTAGTAACATATCAGGATTCAGATTATGTAGAACAAGGATGCATTAAAAAGTCAAGCAACAAATAAACATAGCTGAATGAGGCAGCTTATATTACTCAAGTAAAAAAGGACAGCAATGTACGCTAAAGCAATCCCAAATCAATATTTCTTCACCATGGAATTCATTACCAAATTAAGACATATGGCTGGAATTTAACTGAGGAACTTCAAAATGCTTTCAGTAATAATAGAAGATGTTCTTGGCAAACGTAACACTAATTGTACACAGAAACCTACTTAACTGCTCTTTACAGTGATGATGATTAGGATATAAGCCATTTTCAAATACAAACCATTTCCAAAATCAGATTTTTGGGCACGATTCCTGATTGGAGATTTAGATTTGGATTTAATTCCTTTCTCTGCCATTAGCTTTATTTGTAAATGTTAAATAAATCACCTAATTTCTCTTTTACTGTAATGCAAAGTCCTCATTCTTCCTCTGTTTTGGTCACAGGTTATTCACAGTAGAGATAATCTATTAGGTGAATATACTCTGTGCACATCAATGCAGTCATTATCAGATCAGTGGGCTCTCAGTGTGCAGTATTGCATCTGAAATTTCATTTGTCCATCAAAACAGTGAAATCCTACACACACATCAGAACTATTTTTTTTTTAAAGTTGGCTAGTATAAAAATTTGTGATAAAACGGTAATTTGGAAAAAAAAAATGGTATTCCATATGACAATATGACACAACATCCTAATTATGCTTCTGTTATTCTATTATTCAAAACATTTGGACCTACCAGGCTATAGCAGGCTTTGTTCATCCTCTCTGTCCAGTGAATAAATGCTCCTTACTGGTAGATGGATAATATGTGTTTATCAGTTACTTAATTCATGAGGATAAATCCCAGGTTCCTACAAAATTATATTAATTATTCTCTTATGTATTAGAACTGGACTATAATTACCTTTACCAGGTGACCTATTAACAGGAGATGATTCCACGTAAAAAGGGAGGAAAATACCTACAAAAAATGAAAACAATTCCCTTTTACAGTGATGATCCATTTCTGAACTCTTCCTTCTGCAGCCAGTATAAAAAGGGATGAACACAGTTATTTCCCTGTAATAATGTTTCCTTAGGGTTTGTCAACAGAAGAACTCTAAGGAAAATTATTAATTTGAATTAAGTAACATATATTTGGAATTAAAATATGTCTGCACAGAACTTTACGCAGTTTTAACTGTCTTTAAATCGGAACAAAATTAATCCAAATTAACTAAAGATACAAAATTAATCTATGTGTAAAAAAACCATTAGGTAAATTGCTGTGCCAAGCCCCAGAACGTCACTTCCAAGTGAGCAATCAGAACACACAAATAGTAGAGCCAAAGTCCAAAAGAGTCTCCAGCATATAAACAACCAGTATGGTATTTTGGAATCTCAAAGAAGGCTCTGTATCACAGGAGAGTCCTCCATGAAAAATTTCCCTTGGGAGAAACTGGGTTTAAGCAAAATGGACACATTTCTGTCCGTAGGAATTAGGCCTTTGTCCCAAGTCCATGATTATTCTGAATCACATCTGGAAAGAGCCTAGGGTACTAAGAGGCCATTTTCATTCAGATATACAAACGTGCTAATTAACATTTTAGACCATTTAATTCTTCAGTTTTTAAAGTCCAATATTTACATCTCAGAAACTCGGCTGCTTTCTAACTTTAGGTACTCCAAAACAGTGCAGGCACCTACTGAGATTTTTCCTGGAAAGTTCTGCTTTTTCTGAGAATCCTTGGAAGTTCTTTATTGTTGCTGGTATTGAATGACTCCATAGTTCCTTCATATATCAACTCTGTTTGGATTGACAGTTTAGGGCTTTTTACCTGCCTTGACTTTTATGGTCCAAGGCAGGACACATTCTCATAAGATGCTTTATGGACAGAGTCAATACAAATCATCTGGTGGTAGGTTATAGTCCCTTTTCATCACCATTCATAGAAGATCATTGTCTCAAATTTTAAAGGTTCAGTTCCACTCCTTCTCATATTAGTTTTATATGAAAAATATGAATACCAATAAACACAGTGAATGGGCCGCAGGTTTCCCCCTCATTCTGGTCAGTACTGTTAGTATCAGTCAATATTACTCAGCTTCAAGGCTGTCACTCCCTCTATTTCTTTCCCCTTCCTGTCTTCTGGCTGAATGAATAATAACTATACCAAGTAGCCTGGAACATCTTTAACATGACAGGCTGGATGCATGGCCTGCTTATTGCTTATACCCTGAAGCTTAAGGTTCTCTATATCTTGTGATGAGACAGCTGGAAATGAGCCTGCGTCCTGCAAGAGCTCTGTAAGTGCACTGCTGACAACCAGCACAGGAAAGAGACTAATCTCACAACTTGCCTCAGTGTTTTGGCATAGGAACCTGGCTCCAATGGAGATTCAGAACTGTGAAACCCAAGTTGGGTGATTCCTGAAGAGGGATACAGTGTAAGGAAATGGTTTGCTTCTCCACATTTATTATTGGTCCTTTTGCTCACGTTACCCAAGGGACTGCCTTAGGCAAGTAACTACTCTGCAGTGCATAGGTACTGTAGGAGCATTTTGTCAGATACAGAAGGGCTTGAGAGCTAAGTGCCTAACTTAAGTTCTGCAATGCCTATCACAAATTCTTACTCCTTGATGGCACAAAATGGGCCTAAAGCATTTCCTCTTTTCACTTAGCGTCCTAGTTTTGCCAGCCGCAGGTTGGCAGGCAACCTGGCAGGCAAAACGGGTCCCAGGGGATGGAGTGAACACTCCTCTACAAGGCGAGCCTGCCTACTGTGTGAAATGGAGACATCCTGTCACCCTGCTCATTAACTAATTTTACAGATGTTCTGACATGGATCCAGAGATTCCCAGAACATCAGCAGCCACCTAATGCAGTGTATGCTAACCAGGCCTATCTTTCACCCTTTTGCACGTCAGCTCAGGTGGGTATTAGAATTTTCCTTTGCAATTTGTTTTTCTACTATTATTTAAGGCAGGGAATAAGGCAATCTGCAGACTGCCCCATGACAGGTTTTCTGCACATTTTGCAGAATCTATCATACTAGCCTGCTGTTTTCTGCTGCCTTTTGTCATAATGACTGGATTACTTTGATGCATCCAGCTAATTATCTACAAAACCATATGCCAGCAGAATGGCATTCTGGAGGTGATTCATGACAAGGATTCTGATATGTTCACTATATCAGGATTTGCTCTCTTTGGAACAACAAGGATAATATCTGCCTGTTAATGGAACAAAAGCAGGAACAACTGCAATAGAGAATCAAAATATTTTTTCCTCCGTTTTCTATTTTGAATGGGCAAGACGATATGGTTAAAAATGGAGGAGAGGAAAGGGGGGAAAGAGGGGATGGAAAACAGTCCTTTTTCTGTTTTCCTTCCTTGATCATTCTTCCTTTCTAATAAAATTAAAAGCTGATATATTTTGCAAAGAAGAGCCCATCACTTGTGGCAAGCATACGCCAGGCTTGCCTAGCATGACAGCAGGTTTTTCACTATTTCCAGCACCTATGTGAAGCTATGAATGATTCATGGTTTAAATGATTCCCTCTAAAAAATATGGTACAGTCTGTCAGTTTATTTTGTGATGAGCTGATATTACTGCAGAGTTGGTTTTATGAATTGGCAGTGCACTGACAACTCAATTTGAAAACAAATATCTCTGAAATTCATCCACTGCAGCATTTCACAAAATCAGTCAGTTACTAACTCTATGCATATCTGAGCTTTGACTTTAGTGAATTGGAGATTTGCATCAATTTCCTACTTTCCCCTCAAAGCCGTACATTTATTTCCCACAGAATTCACTTGCATGACGTGTCTGTGTAAAGAAACAGTTAATTTCTAACATTACCAGTTATTTTTAGCTTTAAATAAATTATTTGAACTTTCCAAATATTCCTTTACCTCATTCCAATGCTTCAGGCTACACAGATGGACCAATTCAGAATTCAAGAAGTAACAGCTTGTATCAATCACTTTCTTTCTGCCTCTCCTTATGGGCTTTCTTAAATTCAATATAACTTTGTCCTTGTGTCTTTTTTCCTTGTGACATGTAGCTCAGTCAGAAATGTAATGGTGACTTACTACATGACTTTCACCATATTTTGGTAATTTACAAAAAAAAGTAAACTTAAACAACCTGAAAGAAATAATTTTCAGGTTACAAGACATTCCTGACAAATTAGAAATGCTGGTAAAGATTACTGCAGAAAGATTTCAGTATTAGTTATTGAGGGCCAAGAAATAAGTAGTTTTATTGTCTAAGTTTGTCTTGAAAACTTGAGAAGTAAACACCTTAGTTCTTTAAATATATGTACATATGTGAACCTGCACAGTGCAAGAAGTTCCACTAAGATCACTGGAACTAATTTCCTGCATTAACATTTGCAATCCTGGGGCCTAGGCAAGCCAGAAAATACATAAACAAAGACAATAACTTGTGGCAAGGGAACCGGGTTGGTCAAATGCCAAAAGCGAGGGCAAAAATTAAGAAAACACGTAGCAATATGTAAGAGAGTTTCTAATAAAATCCTACTTACAGTATAGTCTTTGCTTTTAAAGATTAATCCCTTGAAGTAATTACAAGTTATCTTATAAAAAAATAAATATAGGAAGTGTTAGAATGGACTAAGTATGGCAATGGCGAAGCTGCTATGATCAGTGCCCTTTTCTGGTTTAAATAAAAACAGAGAGATATGCATTGGATCAAGAAGCTCAGTTGTAATTTATCTCATTAAAACTGAGGTTTCACACCAGCTGTAAAAAGTGTTAGATGTGTCTCCCAAAAGTGAAAAACTGTGATTTTTTTTTTAAGTATGGCTGCTATCTTACAGATCCAAAACCAGACAAACCACCTTAAAAAGCAGCAAATCAAAGTAGATACTTTCAGATAAATGACTAGGGGATAGTCCTGAGGCCAGTTTTTTAAAACTACTACATTAACATTATGAACCTGATGAAAACACTTGCAGGTATATGTTAGGAAAAAATTTTCCGTTGACAGGAAATTCAGTAGGATGAGTTTACACTACTTTTCCATATCAAAATTCTAAGGTTCATTTACAATTGTTTTCTGCATTGCACAATCATAATTTACTGTAAATTTGGAGTGTATCAAAAACCACAAGCAATTAAGTCAGGTTGTTATGCAGTACTGTAGCGTTGCCTAAAATCACCAGAACATAAAATAATGCAATGGAAAATCCCTGTTCTAAAAGACTGCATTACAGGAAAGTAGCTCTTATTTTTTAGCTTGAATAAAAGTTTTAAGCTCATGTTCTTTGTGAAATGACAAATACTCTATTTACAACATTGGACAATTGTAAAAGTGGTTTTATTCAAAATGTTCATAAACTATACTTTTAGAATGCTCATCACAGCTCAATAGAAACTAATCTGTAAAGCATCTTTCATTCCCCAAATTCTATTCTCCAGTCAAATTTCAGCTTTCTACTCCAGTCTGTTAAGGATGTGCACAAATTAGGTCAATGTTTGCTTTTTATTGTTCATTTATTTGTTTGTTTGTTTGTTTTTTTAATAAAGGTGGAAATGGATTCTCCCCTACAAGTAGACTTTAAAACCAACATGTTGAAACAGTCATCTTTGTGTGGTAAAATTTTCTCCTACTGGGCAAACTGCGCCTCAACAGCTGAAAGTTTTGGGAAGTTTAAAGTATAAACTTTAAATACAGATGTCTGTTTAAAATACACTTCTCACTTGCAAATATTTGCTATGCAATACAAGTTATCAAAGTGTTACTGTCATTCAGACTTAGGCATTTTATGTTTCATGTTCTCTTGCCTGTGCATCTTGCCCAGGCAATGTGGAATTCTTGCTCTGTTGTTTGATGTCATGTTTTCTGTGTGGTGATTCTTTGACATTTTGCAGCAAATAACTCAGTGAGACCAGTTTTCCTTAAAGTGAGCTAAACACGCTTCTGCCAAAGGTTTAGGGGCATTATTCTCTGTTGTGCCACATTTTTATTCTGACTTGGTGAGCAAATGAACTCTGAGCTTCATGTAACTGTGCTAGAGATGCTGAGCATCTTAAATCAAACAGAATATTTTGTCCTTATCAGAAAGCACAGCCTGGAATATATTCCATAAATTCTGAATTTGTATGTTCCCATAGCTCCATGCATGATGTCTGTCCTTAATTCATGCCCTTTCTTCCACATTAGTCATTAAGGTTTTAATCATCATGAGGCAACTTCTACCCCCTCCCCTCCGATTAAAAAACAGTAAAACCTTGGTTTTCTCTTTATGCAATTATTTCTTCCATGTTTCAGATGACAAATGGGCCATAAATTGAATTTAAAACCCATGGGCAAAATGAATGAATTTGGAATCACTTTGAAATAAAATGAGCAATAGTCATTCTGATTAGATTGGGTATTTGAGTTCTCCAAGCAGATTAAAGTAAATTTTTCTGATTGGAATTGCTGAAAATTTAATATCTTAAGAAGAATCTGGAAGTCATAATTTGCTGGAAATGCAGTTAATGGGTGATGTATTTTTGGTGGCTATTGTCCGTAAGTGTCTATATTGTAGTATTCATTATTTATTTATTAAAGTCAAAATTATGTAGACTGAGTGATGTTAGTAATATGAATTCAGCAGTATACTAGGGCTTATTTCTCTTTCTCTTAGAAACCTGGGCAGCTGTTAATTCAGCCTTCATGATGTTTCTGTTGCTCCCTCCTTTCCTTCTAATTATAGGAGTCAGTTTTGTCTCTTTACCTGCCTTATGCTTTATGTCAAAGTGCTGCACAGGCTGGAGTGATGGGGGCTCCCTGTGGCTGCAGAGGGCAAGGCTGTGGGGAGCTAGAGACCTGCCCTTTCGCAACATCACTAGGGTAGGGACTGATGGCCCCAGGGGCCGAAAAAATGGTCATAAGCATGGACGGGGTGGTGAGAAGCTGCGATGGAGGGCTGTGCATTCCCTCAGTTCACTGACACTATATCACATGCCCACCACATTATATCGAGGCATTACAAAAATAGTAATTAAAAATGTACACAGTCTTGTTCTGCCTGTTCTGTGACATTTAGTCTTCTCCTCAATCTCATTCAGAACTTCTTTGCACAAACTAGCACAGGCCTGAAAATAGGATTTCTGTTTTCATGTTGAAGTTAGCAACATTTTATTATTTCCAGGGACATTAAGTCCCTGGAAATAAGTAAAGAAGTGATATAAAAGAAGTAATGTAAAAGAAGTAAATAAGTAAAATAAGTGATTTGAAAGAATCAGCAATCTTGCTATTGATAACAACAAAACATTGATGAGGCTTTGGGTGATATGGTTTAGTGCAAGGTGTCCCTCCCCATGGCAGGGGGGTTGGAACTTGATGATCTTAAGATCCTTTCCAACCCTAACTATTCTATGATTCTATATAAATAATGTTTAAAGTTTGGACTTGATGATCTTTAAGGTCTTTTCCAACCTAGTTGATTCTTTGACTCTAAAATAAGGCTAAAAAAATGAAACTAAGATTAAATACTTAAACTAAGACTGTAAACATATATATGAAACTATTTGAGTCTTAAGTTCGAAAGCAATAATTATTTTTTTTTTTTTGTCATATGAGCTCAGACTGTTGAAACGATCTCAAACTGGGAGAACTATTTGCAGGGAAAAATATTCCAAGTCTCATAACACATTTTGGTTTTGATGAAGCTGCATGTTCTGGTGCAAAAGTACTAGTACCATGATGCTACTAGGGAAGGTGAGTGACATGGCACTTGGGTACAATCACGAGGCACTGATGATGAAATTTAACAATCCCAAAGAGGGTACTGAAGATCAGAAGAGAATCCTGGATCTGCAGAAGTACAAGACAGTTCTGTAACTGACTTCAAGACAGGCAAGGTTTCACCTCTTCCGTGAAGCTTCAGCTATTTATTCACAGTTAATGGATTAGAAATAAACAGAAAGTTTCTCATTTATTTTCCTGGGTTTTGAATGAGATTCACAACTTGCAAAAATCTCTAACAATGGCACGTGAGCATGATTTCCCCATTTGGGAACACCTAAACTTAAGGCACGATGTTGAGAACAATAAGCAGCTGAGGCACAGTTTGGAGCAAAAATTTCATTATGAAATTCTACATTCTGTATTCACAAAATAATCACAGATATTCTACTGGCATCTGAAATGTCACAAATAATGAATGATAGTTCAGATGAAACAACAGCTCCCTAACCTTACTTTAACAAACGAATAGGAAAAGCTCTCTTCTAAGCTCAAGGGGGAATACAAGGAGCACAAAGAAAATGTTAACAAAGACAGAAGTGAACAAGACAAAGAAAAGACCACCTGCTTTTATATAAATTTTGACCATGATTTGATGCAACTGTAACAGAGAGTTCTTTATCTCATCAGTGCCAGAGTCTCCTGGTATCTGAAGTTAATGAAAACACAATTCAAAGACAATCCTGAGGTCAAAATTTGCTAGGTTTTTTTTTATTTTCTGTAGCACTGTCAGTTGCTGCACAGAGGTTTCCCAGAAGTCATTAGTATTTCAGCATTCAATTTGTACAAGACAAAATAGAGTAAAAGTTCACAGTCAAGTGCTGCCTGTAGCTTATGACTAGCTCAAATACAGCTTTTATTAAAATAAAATTGATCAAGTTATCTTACTCCTACGTAGCGCCAGGCAAAATAATTTTAACATAGCTAATTTATTAAAGAATGTACTTAGATTCTTCTAAATATTTGCAAATTCAGAATTTTTCTGGAGAAAAAGGAAGCATTCAAATAAAACGCCTAAGCAATTCCAGTAAAAAGATTGAAGAACAAGTGATAGAGGGACTCTTGAGGAGAGATGGGAGACCTTGAGTCATATACTGCAATGGGATCTGACTTCTATCCTGTTATCTTGTAGTTCCTGACCATGCAAATATGTTGTTTTTTTTTTCTCTTTTACATTTTTAATAAAATGTGAAAGCAATTATTGAAACACAGTGAGGTCGCATTCATCTGGGGAATATGAAAGAATACCATGTCAAAATCCTGTTTTGATCAAGTATGTAGTGGCACTCCTCAAATCTACCAAGACACAAGTTCAGATGTCTTCTCCCAGGTTAGGCAACTGGAAAAACACAGTCATATATTAAAAGGAGAAAACAAAACAAAACAAAACAAAACAAAACAAAATTAAAAAACCTGTCCCCTCTTTCTTATTCCCAAACTTCAACTTTTGCTGCCTTTTGATTTCTTAAAAGCAGCTGTTAATGCAATATTTTCTTTCAAGTTACAAAACAGTTTTACAAAAATGAAAATGAATGACTGTGCTTAATTGTTTAGGTTTTATTTCAGTCAGGCAAAGAATAAATAATAGCTGTTTGGATCAAACCCATTTCCCTCCTTCCTCCCACCCCTCCCCAGATATTTTGGTTTCACTGCTGTAGTGTTTTTCACATAACTTTATGTGGTCTATAAAGTGTTCAGCTGGACATGCCTTGTGAGTTTATTTGCCTGAATTTGAGTTAAAAGTTCAAAAGATAAACCTTGACTAGGTAATTCAAAACAGATATTCATATTTATTTCTGAATCAATTTTCATTCAATTCAATGAACCATGGAGAGAGGTGAAGGTCTTGAAAAAGAGCTGGTTTTAAGCTTTCAATTACAGCATTTTCTGCAGTGGGAGCAGAGGAGATTTGCTGCATGCCTTCCCACTAGTTCTTCGAGTAATATTTCCAGTATTACAGGAGTATGAAGTCTGTGGCCAGCCCCCTGCTAGGGTTAATGTGAGCAGCACTGATCCTGTGTAGGCAAGCAAAGGAAGTGGGACACGTCCCCTACACAGTTGCAAAACTGTTCCCTGTGGATATTGCAACTATTAGCTCTGGTCTTCAACACTCCTGCACGTTTGCTTCTTTCCCCTTCTAACAAGTACAGCCTGCTCAGTTACTTAAATGCTGTGTACATTTGAGGGTCTCTTTCTGCAAAGCCGCTAATATATCTGATAAAAACCCAAGGAGCCCCTTGCAGAGTGGGCTCTGCCTCTCAGACACAGCCTTTCCAATTCAGCTTTGGAGCAGGCTGTTTTGCTAGGGAAAAGCTTCCACAAACTGCATCTCTTTTCCTTCCATACACCCCACCATTTTACTACCCTTTTGTCATTTCAGGAAGAAAGAAATTTAGCTCTATTTCTTTTAAGACATTCACTGTAGTCCTTAAGATGGTCCTTGAATGGGAAATGCAAAGCTTGTGGTTTTCAAATGAAGAATTTCAGCCATGACTTACAGGTGATTCTGTATTTCTATTACAAAGACAGTACACACATGTTTTAAAAGAATAAGGACCTTCTATTTTTGAGCTTCATTCCACTCAAGTGTGACTAAAACATGCTAAAAAAGGCATATGTGGCAAAGCTGTCAAGAACAGAGATTTGATTTACACAGATAACATTTATAATTTTATATTAAAGACTGAGCAGTAAAAGTTCTGTGTCTCGGACCAAATTAACCTTTCATTGAAGCAGCAAGATTTAAAAGAAAAACCAACTTAGAAGCTGTTTCGCTATGTGAAACAACAGATATGTATTATATTGTCATATAAGAAATAAATATTGTCATAAATATATATATAAATATTGTCATAAAAGAAATACATAATATGTATTATATTGCCATATAAGAAATGTGGTTTTTTTCTTCTATGAAACATCTCCCTTGTAATGGTGTCTGATGTGATGTTTAATTTCACTTAATAATTATTTAGGGGACAAGTTTCAGTACTCAGTACACAAACCTAAAATAAAGCTCTAGCATTGGTCTGTACAACAGTATGTAGTTGTAGTGGTTTAACCCCAGCTGGCAAAAAAGTACCACTCCCACAGTGGGACAGGGAGGAGATTTGGAAAAAAAAAGCTAAAACTTGTGGCTTGAGATAAGAATTTAATAATTTAAATAAAGTAAAATGTAATAATAATAATACTAATAATAACAGTTAAATAATTGAAATAAAGTTGATAATGATGACAATAGCAATAGTAATAGCAATAGTAATAGTAATAAGAAAGAGAGAGAGCAATAAACCCCAAGAGACACAAGTGATGCACGATACAATTGCTCACCACCTGCTGACCAATGCCCAGCCTGTCCCGAAGCAGCCATTGGTGGCTCCCAGCTAGCACCCCCCAGTTCATATACTGGACATGATGGGCTGTGGTATGGAATATCCCTTTGCCTAGTTTAGGTCAGGTGTCCTGTTTCCGCTCCCTCCTGGCTTTGTGTGAACCTTGTCAGTGGCAGATCATGCAAAACTGAAAAGCCCTTGATTAGGGTAAGCACTACTTAGCAACAGCTAAAACATCAGTGAGTTATGAACATTATTCTCATACCAAGTCAAAAACACAGCACTGTACCAGCTAAGAAGAAAACTAACTGTATCCCAGAGAACCTAGAACAGTAATACAATGGGGTTTTCCAATAAAGTACTGGAAATTCTTCCCACAGCTATAGCATGAGCTGTAAATTTTTAGAGGCTGTGGTAATATTCAGTTTAGTGGTAGAAAGACTTCTTTGATTGGAATCAGGGAACAACTTAGGTTGAAAGGCCATTCGGTACATTATCTAGGCCAACTTTTTACTCAAAGTAAGGCCAGTTTCAAAGTTAGATCAGGTTTCTCAGAGCCACGTTTAGTCAGTTTTTTAATAGTACATGCATCACAGTCTTCCCTCATCTCCATTTTAGGACACAGCTGGATACTGACTTAGGTGAAGGTTTGGTTTGACCCAGTGCATCTATTTTTGCATTCTTATTCAAAGAAGTGCCATTTTCTTGGTGTTCTTACTGCAGCAGTGCTCTCCTAGGAGCAGAGAAATGGCACCTGACTTTGCTAGCAAGCATTTTTAATTTTTAAAACCAGCAGAGCAAGGAGGCTGTACAGATTGCTTGCTCGCATAGGGAGTCCTATCTACAAGTCATCATTTTTGTAGTATTCATAGAACAATTCATAGAATGGTTAAGAAAGGACCTTAAGATCATCTAGTTCCAACCCTCAGACATGCTTTTTGATGAGAAAGTAAAAAGCTGAAGCATAAGTTTGTTTGTCATGGGGTAGTAGGAGGGGGTAAGTGGGCTGAGGCAGTAGATTATCAGAGTCTGTAGCAGCTGAGGAAGGTTTTTCCTCTGTTCACTTAATGTAAATCTCATATTCCTGCTTAAAAGGATTATTATTTCTATTCTCTCTTTCAGGAGATGGTGTTTTGGAACAGTCCCCTGACTGGTAGGACTACTTTTTTGAAACCCTCTGCCTGATTACCCTGTGAAATAGAGGCAGAAACATTGCAGCTGGACCCCAAGTAGGAAATAGCATAACTCTGTGGCTGTGTGTAAATGGAGGCGAAGAATAAAAAACAGTAATTGATAAAAGCCATAGTGACTTTTCTTAATTTCCAATTGGTATCTAGAATATAAGAAAATTCATGTCAAGTTGGTATTTTATTCTATTTTGTCTTTGGCGTTATAACTCATGATTATATGTGCAATATGGTGACTCATTTTCTTCTCCATGCATTAAGCCATATCTCACTTTTTTACTGCATGTAAGTGGCATAAATGAGAAATTATTTCCCTTATTGCAGTCTTCAGGATGACATTTTCCTGAATACAGCTCCTGGGTTGCAGTGCACACTAACATTGTACAATATCTACAGTTCATCCCCTCACTCATTCACAAAATAATGTGGCCAATAAGACTTCCCCAGTCAGCTGCTGCAAGTTAAAACTCATTGTAGGAATCTTCCTATTGCTAGGAAACAGGTAGTTACATAGCTACATACATATTCACAGTTGCCAAACTCCAATTAAGAAAACCTTTACATCACAGACCTGTAGATATGACATACATTGCTGAGGTTGTAAATAGAGTGCTTTTTAGAATTTAAGATACCCAGCAAGCCATAGACATAGGCTGATGGATGAAATGGAGCAGGACCACAGAAAGCAGAGCAACCCATGATGAATCTCCCTTCCTTCCTTCTTGCTGAAGCCATGACCAGGGAAGGAAAAAATATACTCACAGCACATAAATGATTGTACCAACAGTGTGGGCAGCTCACATGTGAAGTAGCTCCTAGCCTTCAGCAGGGCTTCTTTCACAGTAGAGGCCAGTGCTCAGAAATCAGATATAAGAAGAATGGCTACTGTGTCATTGTTTTCCTTTTTTTTTTCACGGAAGGCATTTAGATTACCAGAGGTTGTTCAGCCTATAAAATGGAGCTTTCCAAAGACATCAAAGTAGAACATGATAGAATCCGGACAGAGCTCTGTATGACTTGTGATTAACAGTCATGAACTTGTGTTCTCAAATCCAGGATATACTTAAAACTCAACTTTAGCTATCCACATTGCACTTTTAGATTGCTCTGGAAAATGTGCCTACACATCCAATCTGCTATGGCAGTACCTTCTGTGCCAAGGTTTAACATAAATGTCATGCATCACCCATTCTCTTCATTCTGTCCTCTGTGGTATAGCATCACCTCTATTCACAGTCTGTGGCTATAATTCACATATAGTAATTTTGAACATGGGAAAGGGAGAGGAGAAGTGGGAAAGGAGAACAGCTTTAAATTCAAATGTTCCCACATTCTCTGTAGAAATAAGGCAGTTCAGCTACAAAGGCTCATGGGCTCAAACCCAGCAGTAATTGCACATAATCAGTCGTTGCTTCTGAAACTGTGAAAGGATCTCCAGCCATAAGCACACCACTGCCAATCAGATATAAATTCTTACAGATAAAAATGATAGCTCAGGAGCTGATAGATGCAGGAATGAAATATATATGCCATGAGAGCTGCTATGCACATGAAGGGAAAGCTGACAGACTTACTTCTGTGTCACTCACATGCAACTGTCTTTCTTCGAACTTAAGAACTGGATTTCAGGCAGTACACAGCAGGATCACTCTGTGAAGACTGAGTAATCCATTCTGAAGGAATATATAGGAGATGAGAGGCAGTAGAGGATGCCATGAACAATAATATAATATAAAAATTATATTGAAACCTTCTTTAAAAATTAAGATAACACTAGAGAAATGTCTGACCTGATGAGTACACAGCTGCCGAAGTTCCCCTCCTCCTGGAGCAGTTTCTGGTCCCCAGGGAAGATGGCAAAAACTGTCTATGTCTGCACGTCAGTCTTTAACAGAGCCCCTTCACACCACCTGACTCAGGTCTTCTTTGTGGTCCTCACATGCCACGTTGTTTTGGAAGGAATGGTCCCCAGAGTTAGCTGCCCCCTCGTCCACACCCATCTTTCATCTCAGAGGAAAATGTCAATCTAAAACTTTTGAAACAAGCCCACTGTACCATACCTGCTGTTTGGACAATTGGGGATCTGGATCTAAGGTGGAGTTAATTGAACATGTAAGGCATGCTGTGTTTGAAGGCAACAAGCAGGGTTGCTCTCTCCTGCCTCATGACTGTCATTATTAATACAGTAGGGTTTATGGTTTTAAATCTACATCAAAACTTATTTTGACCATATTATTTTTTTATTCTTTTCTCCTTTTGGAAGGTAATAGCAATTATTAACCTCTAATTTTCAAAATATCATATACAGAAATCCTGTAGGAATCCAACTCTTTCAGTTCTGCTCCATCAATGAGCTACATTCATGCAGTAAGAAGAGGGAACTAGGTATCTTAAACATTGACATATAATTGTTGTGGTAATTCTAGCAATATTAAAACCATGGTTGTGCAGTGTCTGTAGCTGTATTTTCCCATCCTTGGCTGGGAATGCAGCCTCTCATAAGGAACAGTAACGATAACAGTATATCGTGTTCCATTTGGACCTCTGTTGGTATTGATGAATGAGAATATATCTGGAGTGGTTTGAAAGATGGATTTTTAAAATGAGAGAAATTCTTACTAGTAGTTGAAGGATACACACATCAAGGAATAGAAATATCATCTTTTTTAAAAAACAGTAAAAGAACTTCAACTTGAGTACATGATGAAACTGATGGGGTAAATATTAAGCTGAATACTTTGGAAAAATTCCTATCAGTGACTTATATGGAATATGGTCAGAGATAGTGGTGGAATACCCAATACTTGTGCTAGCTAAAGTCAAACTCACTCTCCCTCCCACTCTGAAAACCTGTAGGAAACATTTCAGCAGCCTTACCATCTGTAATTGCTTTGATTAATGTAGAGCTAGTCTCCATCTTCCAGAGTCACAGAGCTCAAGAGAAAGCAGAGGATCTTTAATGCTTACCTCTACTCTGCATGACACAAAAGGCCCGTTGTAGAAAGACACTGTACAGAGCTATATAACCAAAGGCACTCATGAGCTGCTAGGGAAACAAAATGTCAACTTTTAAAATTCAAGAGGAGATTTTTCTTCAGGCCACCCTATCCTCATGATAAGTAATTCAATAAAACACATTTTCATAAACTAAAGAATAGTTTGTGGCAGAACTTTCAATCTCCCTCTGATTTCCTTTTTTAAAGGGATCGGAAGAGCCAAAGGCAGTACTTTCAGCATTCCTTAAAATCAGAGGCATTTCCCTCAACTGAGAGTGACATAGATGTTTCTTAATGCTGAGGACAGCGCTAAGAAAAAGACATGTTCCTCTGGTCATGCAAAACATACTTCATCTGCGGTTGACACACCTGTATTTATTTTAGGAAAAGACGTAGCAGTCTTGATGGCTTTTCCTTCATCCTAGAGATAAATGTTCTTTAACTGAAACTTTACTGGCAGAAGCAAACTGATTCATGAAGCAGCATTACCAGAATCTAAACCAGAGGTCTGCATTTGAGCTGCAACTCAAACTTAGCCAGGGCAGTTTATTTTGGATTTAGTGTGGTACAGTAAGTTTTTTAAGCTCTCAGCTGAGCTAGGAGATCTTTGCATGCATAAAGTGGCCTATAAATGCATTCTTGAGTCTTTTCTGAAGGACATCAAATAAATTACTTCTCAGTATAGTCAATATAGCACGGTGTGAAAGGTGAAATACACACTGTTGAGGCTGTGTGATTTATTATTGTGCCAGGATATGAGGTTTTTGTGTTGTGTTTTGATTTTTTTCTTTTGTTTTGTTTGGGGCTCTTTTGTTTGTTTGTGGGGTTGATTTTTTTTAATACTGTCCTTATCTAATAATATTTATACAGAAAATTATTCTTAAGTGTTACCTTTAAATCATCCTTGAACAAGGCATCTCTATACTTGACAGTAAGAAAAAAGAGTAGCTTGCCATAGTTAGCAGGTATTTTTGTTACCTACTGGAAGCAGAGACAGTAACGGCCCCATTGTTTTGTTATGCTTAGCACAACTGAAAATGTATCTAAAAATGTCACATCCATCTGAAAAGAAAAAAATGGGAAAAGAATCAACTGTCCTACTAATTACAGTTTTTTTAAATTCAGCCAGAGCAGCATCTTAAGTAGCACAACTGGAGAAACTGGAAAAATCCCAGATGTATATGCAGTGTTCAATTACATGGCAACTCCAGTAGCTTCATTAACACAGCTGTGTCAATACTGGGGGAGAAAGTCAGGAGAAGTATCTTTTGGCAATGCTAGCCTTTTGGAAAACTCTGAGAATCTTTAAATATCTAGATGAAAATCATATGCTAAGTTTAAAAAAGGTGAAGTGATATTTTAAAATAATTCGTCTTTAAGGAAGGATCTTGGAAATAGTGCAACGTCATATATCATGGTATGAAAAGTGGCTATTTAGGTTTCTGAAAGAGCTGTGGCATCATTTTGTCAATAGTTAAAAGGGTTATGCTTTAATGTATTTTTAATTTCTGAGATTGAATGTAATGTCAGAGAAGGCATGATTAGACAAAAGCTTGGGTTAGAAGCATGCAAACACGTTCATTCTTCTTGAATATAACCTTTAGAGACATTCCTTCTCTCTCACCCTCTGGATTACTCCAAAATAAGATATGCACCAGAAATGGGAGTAAACTGTCTGCCTGAATAGTTTTCTGTGTCTGATTCAGTCACTAAATGCCACTGTCATGTACAAAGAGCAAACCATAAATAAGAAAAAAAGACCACCTATAAATAAGGACTATAAATTTTGCTGTTAATCCTACTCAAGACAACATCAACACCCATTCTGCACTCTATGCCCTTTATGGGAGTATATATCATAAGAGCAAGGGTAATCAATGTCAGACTAGTTTCCAAGATGTGTATGTTGCCCAGCATAGCGGAGAGGCAACACACAAAAGTTTTGTTTCTTTTCATTGCAAGTCTCTCACGAATTAACTGGGTTGCAAGGCCAAGACCTGTTAGCCCTAGGAGGAACCCTACAAGTTTTCTGAGACCTCTTCCTACTCCATGTGGATTTTACCTTGGATGAAAACATTACAGTCTTTGAAAGTCATATCCCTAAAATTTCAAGTGAGTGTAAGCTACAAAGCGTCTCAAGTTAAACATATTTATTAGATTCCTCGTAAATAAGGGGAATACCACTTGGCTGGCATAGACCCTTCTCCACACCCATTTAGACTAAGTGGACAAAAATAGTCTAAGTGCATTTACTCAGCCTTCAGTGTTCAGATTTTTATGATTGTCTAATGGAGTTTCACATGTTAGAACAGGCTGGACAGAATATATCTAAAATACATTTTAGACTTCAGGATGATCAGATTTGTATAAAGAATCAACTCTCTTCTTTCTTTCAGGTCTAAGAAGGTGAAAACTAAATCTTAGGAAAAAAATGGCATTACAAGATTCTGACATACAGTGGAAGGAGGAGGCTGGCTTGGACATCTTCTGAGAGATAGAGCCTAGTACCATTTCTACTCCATTTTCAGAGATACAATTTCAAGGCTTTTGATTACTGAGTTGTTAGGTTTGGGACTGCAGCCCTGGATGAAGACAACAGTAACCCTGTCAGATCCTGCCCAAAATGAATGCTCTTTCAGTTACCTGATGGCAATAGGCAGAGCATGGATATGTACAACTGCAACTCAAATCACAATCCAAAACCTAGAATGAGCAATAATCTACGAAGAAGCAGTGTCTGTCACAGTCCTAACTCAAACAGGCTGGGAAAAACATAGAATAATATAAAAAATGCCAACTTTCAATAAACCCTGTACATTATGGATCCTGAACGAAGTTGTGAAGAAATCAGCAAATCCCTGGAGAAATGTGGGATTCAAAACACTTTATTCTCAGTACTGTTCTATTGATTAACTATACCTGGTTCTCTCATTAGAGGCTTGAAATTTCAACAGCTATTTTTTTCATACATTGTGCAGTAAGCCCAAGCACCTGCCCATTTTTCTAGCATAACACCAAAGAGCAAATATTTAAAAGATGAAAATTTCAACAGCGCTTCTATGCCAGTGTTTTTCTTTTCTTTCTGAAGACCTAATCCATGACAGTCTTGAGGTCTGCATGTTAGAATGAGCAAACAGTTTTTACACAGTGGTCACTTCAGCTCTCTCTCCCACAGCCTTCATTTGTAGTTAAGTTTGCAGCTGCAAGCAAAACATTGCATTAGACCTTCCTTTCTTTTTCCTTGTCCTTTCAAAACACAAAGGGGCAATAAAATTGCTGATTTTAATAAATACTCAATAATTTTCCAGACTCCAAAGAAACATAAATCCTGTAAATAGTAGAATTAAAACCCATTATAATAATTGTTCCAGTTATAAACATCACTTTTTTTCATTTTTAACTTTCAGCTGTTTTTCTCGTGCAGTGTTGCTCACTAGAAACTCTCAAATTAGGCATTCCAAATGCATTGGAATGATAATTAAAAATGGCACTGTAATTAAACAACTATTGAAATGGCTTATATACTGACTTTACCTGCACATAGATGACAATAATTTATGTCACAACATCTCACTTCAAAGCAGAAAGCATTTTAATGGATGATAATACTATGGTAAGAACCAACAATAGTAATGGATTTAAATATCTTAATTATAAACATTGAAATTTTAATGCTATTCCTTTTAAAGTTTGCATTCATTTGTATTGTGGAATGCTTTCAGAATAGCCTGCCTTTATAGCTAAAACTTATCTGAAAAGTGATCTTAATTGTGTAACATATATCACCACTACCCCACCCATCACAGCCTTTACAGAGAAGAGGAAAAAACCCCAAGAGTTGTTAATTGTTCACCATCACTTTACACTCTTTTGCATTGTATTAACATAAATAATTTCAAAATCTGTCCTGAACAGGACTGATCTACTATCCTTAAGAACTCGAACTCATTCCAAAGTAAACACATATCACCATTCCTCCTCTCCTCCTCCTATGAATAGAAAAGCAGACCATCTCACCGGAGAACAAAGAAATTAAGGCCTAGGATAAAAACAAGACAAGACCCAGCCCTTTCCTTCATTCCTGTATTGACACTGTTCTGTGAGTAATAGGGAAATAACAGACTAAAAACAAGAATATCTTCATCTGACAGCAAGAAGTCTGACATGAGCCTGAATATTTATTGGTATGAGAGACACAAATGACTCCTTTGAGAGCAAACAGAGATTCAGGCTGGTGTTTGCAGAAGATAAATGGGAAAGCCTTTGGTCAATGAGGTAACACAAGAAGTACCTAATATGAGTTATATAGTACAGTAATTTACTGTACAGGATCTTAAAATGCATAAAACAGAACCTCATCAGAGCTAGGTAGGTTATTTTTAAAAAAACAGTAACTAATTATCTTTCATTAAAAAGATATTTGAACTGCTTATAACTTCAAATCATGCTTTGTTCAGCATGTAAACTAAAAGAGTTATTCCTGATTTCAGCTGCAGCCCATTTCTCAAATGGTTGTCTTTGAAGTACTTTCAGCTGGAGATGAAGCAGCTCTCAAAAGAGAGAAACAGGATGTTTGAAAACAAATAACCTTTGCAGCGTAGCACCTCAGGCAGCAGCTTCCACGTACCTGTAAGCAGATTTAAAAGGTGTTTTTAAAAATAATAAGAGGGCTTTATGGTAATTCAAAGCAAAAGATGCTTTAAGAAGTGTGAAACATATTTTATCTTTGAAGTGTTTGACTCTTCTCTAGGACGTGTTCTTAAGAGTTCCCAACACTAAAAATTAATTATATTTTCTTTTGAATTGATGGGAAGATAAATTATGGTATATTAGTTTTATCATAAGTTTGAAAGAGGCCAGGTTCCTGGGACATTATTAGCAATTTCCTCTATACTTTTTAACAATTGTTGCTGCACTTATGAAAGTAATATTAGGACATCTTTGAGACAGAAAAATACTAAAAATATACTGTAATTTAATGATTACCAAAGCATTTAAATTCTGATTCTTGGAAAACGTTTTCCAACAAATCAATTGTTAATCTGGTGGTTGCAGTTGTTCTAAAGGAGAACAATATCACAGACATGAAGAACTGGTGGACTGGATGAAGTGGAGGGTTCATCATCATGGTCAGAATCAATGGTCAGAAGTAACTTTGCTTCATACCCTTTTGTTTGCCTATTCTGGAGTCATTCACACTGCAGGTTTCCTAGCAGCTAGGTGTTAATATACACCCCTTCCTATGAAATCTATATTTGCACCCCAAATTATATTTAACTCTTTGTAGTGGAGGATAAGATGAGAAAATAAGCATAGCATATTTTTTTGTTCGTTTTAGTAAGATTTAATCAGAAATAAAAAGTCGTAGGCTTAAAAACTAGGAGAAGAAAAGCCCCAGGCAAATGACTGTTTTATTTTCCCAATTGACTAAAATGTTTAGGACTAGAATTCTTCCCCATATCACATTTTGTCTTTAAAACCATCTGTTTGCTTTCAGAAGGACCACTAAAGAACAGACTAACCAAGACTGTGAAGAAAAGTAACAGGAGCTGAATCAGAATGACTGCTTATTTGGTTTTGTATTGCCTTTCAATATAAATTCCCCAGCTACCTGTAAGGGCAAGTTGTGGGTGTGGTAGCTGTATAATGGGGTGTGGAGGGGTGTCCCCACATGTGTGTGTCTCTAGCTCAAGAACTGAGACCTGACAATGGCCTGTGCAGTTCACCTGTTGTTTCCCAGTGGGCAAGTGTGAACCATTTTTGCAGTATTACATTGCTAATGTTTATCTGCACAGAACTGATCAAACAGTATTCAGTCCATTGTTTTGAATTGTATTTAGATCAAGATGGAATTTATCATTGTTTTTCTGTGTGTCCTATGTATGCATCTACAGTAAGTACCTTTTTATTTATCAATTTGTCTTACTTTTATTATCGCTGGTTTAATTCCATCACTGCTAGGTATATAGTTGGGGCAGTATTAAACCCAGACACATACACCCTTTTGTTAAAAGAGCTGCAGAGACCAGAGCATACAGGCTGCTTATAGCTTTTAAAGTTAGCCCCATTAGAAGAGCTGAGGACTCCAGGTTATACCATTATGGTGATCTTAAAGGAATATATCATCATTATGGAAGGAAGCCTAAAAGTGGGGCTGACAGAATGTCTTGTCAGCAGTACTTAAATGCAGCTTGCAAGGGCTTCAGTTGGGAATGAACTTGATGAAAATGCACTCAATTTTCAAAGGCATTGTGTTGTTAATGGAAGCAAATGTCTTGGGGATAAGCACAGAGGTAATAGGAGGCAGGAAATGCTGGCTCTTCAATATCAGCATTTGCAACATGACTTGCAGCTTGTTCTGAAAAAGAACTTCTTAAAGACTCCAGGACAGCACAAATAAGAGCTCTGCATAAGCAGTCTTCCTAATTTCTGAATGTATGTGTGATGACTTTGGGAAAGGATAAAGGCAGAGATGACCCACAAGAGTTTGGCTTGATATATAGCAAGCTGAACTGTCAATTTCAGACTAAAAGTGTGGAAATTATCATAAAAGCGTGCAGATGGGCTGGACTAAACATAAGCAGTAAAATAACCTTACAGAAATGAGAGATGGATAATATCCACCTGCCTGAAGTGTCATAAATTTATTCATGTACTCTTTCAGAGGACAAATTGAGAGCTCCACTACTCCCAACACCTATTAGCTTCAGCATATATATTTATTTGTACCTGAAGAATGGAACTGGCCTGCTGTTGAATGCCAGATGTGTTTGGATGGCTGCTTACAGTTCGTAATTTCTGCACACTTCAGATCAGAAGTCCAGGTTTAGAACAGGCTGTTCATACTGGTGATCTGGAGGAAACTGGTTTTCAAAGCCACCTTTCCAAGATCAAAACATTTTGAACAAACCCTCTCTACCCCACAGTGAGTGACATCTCAGGGCAGATGTGCCAGCCCTGTGTGCACCCAGGGTTTCTGACTTCCCCAACCAATGTCAGCAGGATCCCCTGCCAGTATGTGTCTGCCCCTCATCTAGAAGCTCTGGTAGGGTTGGAGCTGGGTCACGGGTATGCCTGTGGCCAGACCTGTTTTCAAGCTGTCAACAGGAATTTCCAGATTGTCACAGAACCTGAAGTACCACTTTGCCTTCATCTGAGAATGACTGGGCTGTTGATGGGACAGGTCACCCAGACCAACCAGCTGTTCTGCTGCTGGACAGTAGCCATCCATGAGCCATCAACCCATGAACGTACTTCAGTTCCTGAGAAGTTATGGTCCTTCCCTTCACCACAAAAGCATTGATTCTGTAGTAAAATAAAATGCAGTGGCTGGCTGTTTGGTTGCCACAGTGGGTCTTTCCTCAATGGGTAACATTGTGTAAGTTAGTCATAGCACTGCTTACCATATGGTCGCAGCTGCTCTCCAATGCTGCAGCAGGCTGTGGGGAATGTACAGAAGCTCTTTGTCAGCAGACAAGACAATGGCAGGAAACAATGAGGTCACTGATGAGTCTCAATGACAGCTCATCACTTCTCTTGCCTTAGTTTTCTAAGTTTTCTCTCTTTTTCTTAAATAGTAATTGTGCTAGCTATTTTGAGTGACTGTATCTGGTCTCGTAAGGTCAAGGGCCCTGAGAATGGATGGCATGCATGCAGTTGTAAACTTTTAAACAAAAAAAACTAAACATTTTTGAGTTACAAGCAGTTTTCTCAGCTGGCTGCACAAACTTTCTGCTGCACAAGAGAAGACATGCTCTTCATCTATATTCATTTTAAATGGATTTATTGTATGTTATCCCTCTCACAATGGCTTCCATATATTTATCACTCTTCATACTATCCACAAGGATATTTGTGTAATAGACCATTGTCTTCCAGTCAAGGACTTTGCATTTGAAAGAGAAAATAAAAATACTTTAAAATAATTGGGGTTATGAAGATGACTTGCAGCTCTGCATAATGCATTGTAGCAACTCATTTTATTTTGGGAACAAAAAACAAACATCAAGGTTTATTCTACTTGGCAGAAAATAACCCTTCATTCCCAAAACAATGGAGAGTTATGATTTTAATTTAGTTCTTCTGTTTTACTTCTGTTTCAAAGCAGATCTCCAGAAAATGGGGTATTTCTAAAATCTATTGAATATTTTCAATTGAAATGTATGCTAGAATATTGGAAGACATTACAGCACATAAATGCAGACTCAGTTCTCACACCTGCAAGCCACAGAAACCTCAGCTGAGACTCTTGTAGAAGTTTAATTCCATGTCCAACAGAATGATTGAAATGAAAACTCACTTCTGAACATCCCCCTTAGATACCTCATACATTACTGTGCTTGCTAATCCTCCTCCTCAATGTGGTTTATTGGCTTCCCACCCGCACTCTGTAATGCTCTTCTCACCGTGTTTTGCTTACTTGTCTGCCTACTTCCTTCTGAATTTTTTTTTTTTGTTTTCTCATCCTCTCTTTATAATCCCAATCTTCAAAGTAACATACTTCTTGTGTGCTTTCTAACTCTGCTCTTATGTCCCCCCCTCATTCTGTGGAAATCAATATCCAGGATATATGGGTTTCCTACAGTAAGCAGGCTAATATTTTGACCTACTGGTCTGTGATTTTTTAAATTCTTAGTATTTTAAATGCTATACAGTGATACAGAAAGCCAGAGAGCTGACTTTCTGGATAAAACTAGGTGATGGTGTTATCTTAGAGGAAGCAGTTCACAGAATCATAGGCAGCTAAAAGATGTAGAGAGTACTGTACCTTTAAATGAGCTGCTATTTTGTTTATATAAGTACCTGTAGACTTGAGAGCTGATACAGACTGTATGATTTAGGTCTAAAAACCCCATATTTTTTTCTGTACATTTTTTCAGAAAACAAAATCCTGTAGGAGCTCTTTGTTCTCACTCTATGTGAAAAGGGAAATAAACAGATTTTCTTCAGTATTTCCATCTTTCTACATGCTTCTCCTGTGAGCTTGTCCCAGCTGAACACTCATAGTGGTTCAGCAACAGGAAATACATCTCTCCTGGCAGAGGAAGCTCTTGCACATACTTTGCTGCAGCACAATAATTACCTGGGAGATACAGGCAGGAGCTTCTCCAGCTCCTTGTTGAATTCAGTGTTTCATCATCTACACATCTCACATTTGATTATGACTTGGGTTTCCATTTTACTACCAAAGAACTAAGAAAAAAGTTTTTGAAGAGCTTCTGGATAGTATACAAGAATTGATTATCTCCTTTACTGCTTTTGCAGACTGAGTTTATAATACGATCACTAGAGCTATACCAGATTATGCACAATCTCGACACTTATGGACTTTTGAGCTGCTTCACTTGTGGAAAAAACTGCTTTCATAGTTACTTCATTAAGCTTTAGTGACTTCTCTGCCCTAGACAACCTTGCAGTGATTTGCCCCCTAAAAAAGTCAGTTAGGAAAAAGTATTTGTTGAACATTTTATGACAAGGATTTCTTATTAAAGTGCAAGTACCTTTCCACTGCACATCAGCATGACTGAGATGCTGTTATGAGTGAAATGTGCCTTGGTTTTGGTTTTTTCTTTAAACTGGGAGATTATGCTTACTTTATGTATAGGTTGTAATTCAAGTTTTGTCTAAAAATAAGAGTTAATAGCGTTAGATTTTGAATATGCAAAACTACTTAAATTGATTAGTAGTTAACTGCACCTGGTAAATATGTAACACAACATACTTAGTAGGTGCCTAATTTTCACTGATTTCTCTTTCTTTTTTTTAAAGGACTCTTTTAAGTAGAGTCAGTGTTGTATAAAGAACTACTATTAAGCTGGATATTTTAGTAGTTTTCTAATTAAAAATCTTTTCTCTCAGAGGGTTCCACAAAAAGTGACCTTTGAAGCATTTTGTTATCAGTCATACTTTTAGCACTGGTATTATTTCACTCACCTTGGTGACATGGGCATCTTAAAGGAGATTTTGAAATTATTCTCTTAAACAAAATCCACATTCCTAGGTGAAATCAAAGCTGTAGTAAATCAACATGAACATGGCGCATATCACAAGGTACACTATGAAACCCTGGCTTCTCACAGAGTGTTTCACCCAAACTTGTTGATCCAGCTAAATAAACCACATTAAAACACAGTTAACCATGTTCCAGCTTTTCTAGCTGTGGCAATCCACTCATTGGCTTCAGCACTTTTTTATTCCGAATAGCATCATTTAGTGTAAACCAAGCAAGTTTTGGCTTGAATAAAGTCAAGGTCAACCAGAAGTCGTTTCTGAACATCTTTAGTAAACTAGGGCAAACAAAGCTATTTGTCTCAAAGTGGTAACTTGTTTGCTTGATTGAAACTTTCTCTTCCCACCTTGGGAAGTGTAGCCTTACAGGATCTTGAAGAGAGCTAAAAATTACAGAACTGCCTGGTATGCCATTATAATTCTGATTGCCAGTATGATAAACTTATTTTCCTGACATTTTAACAAGAATTTATTATCAAGTTTGACTCATTTAACGCCAGTATAAAAATTTCAAAAACAAAAACTATAAACCATACCAATGAATTTGACAGTTTCAGGAAACTGGATATATAGAGTTATATTAAAAGCAGAATTTCAATTTATAATATGGAATATTTATATTTTCTTGTATAGAAGAAAGACAACATAACAAAACACCAAACATAAAGTTTTGCAATTTTTCTGCAAAAGAAAAGAAAACAAAGAAACACATCTTCCTTACCTTCTGAAAAGCTTAAAAGCCAAGTTCTTCAGTCAGCTTTTACATGCAGTGATATCACCAGTATCTGGCTTTAAAATTACTTTCTCTACATTGTAGATAGAAGTACCGTATTGCCTTAGAGCTCCAGAAAGTGAAAAGTACAAATTCCACAACGATTTCTCTCATCTCCAAGAAATTGTTCACAACAGAACCAGGTTATCATCCACAATACTTTCCTGGGACCTTTTTCCTCTTTCATGAAAACTCTCACAGGCATTTCTACACACCTTTATTGTTTGGGCATCACGCTTGGTCTTGTAGACTCTTCAGCCCAGTGACCTCAAGCTTGTCTCAGATGCAACTCCTGATAGCAGCACTGGTGTAACCTAAGCTAAACAATTTAGAAAAGTCTAACTTTCAAAAATCAGAGCTTCTGATTGACATAACAGTTACAAAAACTGTAACACAAGCTGGCTGAAAGACCTAAGACCTTCTCCAAGCAGACTTCAGGAAACCAGATAGCACTCCTTTTTCCTTACACTGGGATAAGTGCAGGAAGAGATCCCAGAAAATCACCAGAGGCAGGAGCCACCGTCCAACACAAGGTTTCCAGGCTGATTAAAGTGTAAATCTTAATTTGTGATACAATAGGAAAGTTAATAATCTTCTGTCTGACCTGTGATTAAATTGAAACTGTAGAAGGTAGACTGCGGATTTGCGATATAACCTGGAGAGGAAAGGAGGAAAATGCTGAAAATAATAAAAGTGAGAAAGGAAATAGGACAATAGGAAAATATTTGAAGTGCAATTATTTTAAAACATCAGTAAAATATGAAATCTGCCATCCACAAAGGAGAAAAGAAAAAGATAACTCATAACTGGGATAGACAGTACACACTTTTAATCTCTCTTTCCAGTCACATACCTCCTATCTTTTCAGAAGTAAAATGAAGCACAGCATACTTCAGGGTTTGTGAAAGCCATATTAATAACATTCACTACTCAGTAACTAAATAATGCCTCCTTTGCAGATGTGATTTTAGACCCAGTTTTCACATTTAAATGCGAAGACACACGTTGCCTTCAAGGAAAATGTTCAGCTGCCAGACAAGGTACCAGAGAAAACAAATACTTGATTTTGTCTGAAACTGTTCCAGGAAAACAAACTCTACTGTTATAAGGGATATTTTATTATCTGATGAAAACAGAGAGATAAGTAAGAGGTTGCAGTGCAGAAGACCAAGAATAGATTTACTAACATAGTCCAAAAGCCAAGAAGACATAATGAGGTCTTCACAAGGTCTCCCATGAAGCTTCCTGATATGCCTTTGGGAGGAATATTTCTCACTGATCTCTCAGGAAATTTGATAATTCCGAATTATATTTTCTTTGGATGCTTCAGCACTTAATGCCAACAACCTCCCTCTCCTGTATCATAGTGCATTATTTTCTTGGGTTTACCACTGAGCTTCAGTTTTACAAACTTCTCAATCCTCTTAACTACTCACCTTACCCCTAAGATTGTAATGTTTGCAATAACATTTCATATTTGCAGTAACATTTATGTAAAACCCAGAAAACAAGAGCTCCAATCCTGTGTAGGTCTTGTATGCATTACTGTAATAACTATTAAATAAATTCAACCAAATTCTTCTGGTAAATAGAAGTGAAATGAGACCCCATAAATCAGTAGGCTAACTAAGGCTTTTTGAGAGAAGAAAAGGCACTTTAAATTCTATCCCACTATTTTCACTGATTTGAGGTGGGAAACTGACAGTTGCATGTGTTTTATGCCACAGATAAATGTTATGCTTAGCATATTACTCCATGTTCATTATTTTTTTTAATTGAAGTGAGCACCTCCCATATGAAGATAGGCTGAGAAAGTTGGGGCTGTTCAGCCTGGAGAAGAGAAGGCTGCATGGAGACCTCATAGCAGCCTTCCAGTATCTGAAGGAGGGCTATAGGGATGCTGGGGAGGGACTCTTCATTAGGGACCGTAGTGATAGGACAAGGGGTAATGGGTTCAAACTTAAACAGGGGAAGTTTAGATTGGATATAAGAAGGAAATTCTTTCCTGTTAGGGTGGTGAGGCACTGGAATAGGTTGCCCAAGGAGGTTGTGAATGCTCCATCCCTGGCAGTGTTCAAGGTCAGGCTGGATGAGGCCTTGGTTGATATGGTTTAGTGCAAGGTGTCCCTGCCCATGGAAGGGGGGTTGGAACTTGATGATCTTAAGGTCCTTTCCACCCCTAACTATTCTATGATTCTATTCTATGATTCTATTTTTTTGGGGACATTAGATTTAAATAAGGACTTAATTGAAGGATACATGAACTATGAAATGTCAGGACTGGCTGTAAAAAATGACAGGAAGTAGAACATTGGGTATTAGCATTAGTTGCTAAATGTCTCTGAAAACATATGTTAGATATGGTAACATAATAAGTATCAGAATATATATAA
The DNA here is from genome assembly GCF_033783945.1 of Neopsephotus bourkii. NCBI lineage: Eukaryota > Metazoa > Chordata > Aves > Psittaciformes > Psittacidae > Neopsephotus > Neopsephotus bourkii. Next base: position 6,536,043 of record NW_026901776.1, on the reverse strand, counting down.
TCCAATAAATTCCACCTGCAATTTCGCTGTGATATTTGCATATGACATAAAGTGAAAAGGCATTCTTTTTGCTTGTAGACCATATCTAATGCTGCAAAACCAGACACTGGGTGGTTTTCTCTGAAATCACTGAATGAGAGGTTAAGTATTAGCTATATGACTCAGGTATCTAGCCTTTTACATCTCTTAGACTTTCCACTAATTTAAGCCACTTCTCTCTCCAAGAAAATGGCCCTGACCAATATAGGTTATACTACTTGTCTGTTCCATGGTCAGAGAATGAGGATTTATTTAAACTTGAGTGGTGGGAAAATACTTGTTAGTCATGAGTCTTCCTAGATGCAGCATTTGTCATGGCTGCAGTGGGATACGGTACAGCTTGATATAGAACCACTGCAGGGTGTTCTCTGCCAAATTTGTGCTGACTTGCTGCACTTGCAATTTATAGAAATTTCAGGACTTAGAGCAAACCAATATTTAGCTTACTTCTGCCAGGTGGATAGTCTGCACAAGAACATAAGGTGGTATTAAAGTGTGTACAGCCTTAAAAGGCTACTTGCTGTGGTACTAGGATCTTCTACTAAAACAGAGGCAGAAAGGTTTGTCTCTTTGGAAAACCAGGCCCTCTGTGTGTATAATGCTACTAACCATGTTTAATACTTCACTCTCTTTTTAGTGTAGGTCCAGCTGTTCTACTTCACAAAAAAATGTTTTTGCCCACTGTATAGCGAAAACATTTCTGCCTCTGTACTACCGCTAAATCTAACTTGGTATCTTACACAGCTTTATTTATAAAACTGATAAAGATTTTGTTTTGTTTTGTTTTTATTACAGAAGATGTAGTTCTAAATATTTTCACAATAATCCTCTTTTAAAATAATCAATATTGCATGTAGGGCTATGCTCTTTTACTATTCTTCAGTGGACAATAAGATGTTATATATATGTATCAAATTTATTCTATAATTATGAATTAAAGTTACATTACTGAAACAATGTCTTCAAGTACTTAAGAATGTGTAAGATAGGAAAGAACAGAACTGAGTTTGGCTGACTGGCCTTGGTGCATGCATTCTCATATGCTCTGTAATTACATGCATAGCTGATAATTTTCCCACATTATCTCCAAGCCAGTGGCACAGGTGGTTACACCTGTGCTAGTGGATAGAAGATCCAGTTTCAGTCTCTATCCTTCCCAACTTCTTGTTTCTGTCTTTCCTCTGGTTCTTCTCAAAACTGACTTTTTCTCTTATCTTCTGCAGCTCCAGTTCTCCTCCCTGTGTTTCCACCTTCATGGCAGCTTTATTTCTCATCCCTGCATTACAGGATTATTAGTATGTTGCTTTTAAATGTATTTGACTCATCTCAGATTATGGCTCTCAGAACAGCCTTTTTCCTTCCTCATCAGCTGCAGATGTTACAGTCGATTTAGATCTTACACTATATGTTATAAATGTATAGAGATATGGAAATCTACATCTTTCAGTACAGAAATCTTTTCAGTGCTTATAATTTGCTTAAAATTTCCTGTGAACACCGAAAGGAACAGAAAACAAAAGATGTTTTATTGCAAAATATAAAGCCCTTGATGAAAAGCCCTCAGAACTATATAATGGATGGAACACAACAGTTATCTAATTCTACTTGATTTTACTTAAAATTAGCCAAATGACAAGTCGTTCTTGTTATTCTCAGAAGCAGCTGAACAGTTTTGTCTGAAGTTTTTCTCAAAAAGTACAAAAATCCCAGTATCAAGAGCAAGAGACTGGCAAAATCAAAAGTATCGAATAGTGGGAGGAACACCTTTGTAAAATGTTGTGCCAACACTGCAACTTGTAATACATTTTCTTATAATCACATATATGTTGAATGAACTGCAAGTATTCCATATGCATAGTGGGATAATGATAATATTTAATATTTAGCAACAGTAGTTGAAAAGTAATAAAATTAAAAATCTTGTTGGAAAATATCGTCATGACTGTTTAAAAATCTCTTCACCATTCAGTTATCTATCAATGTTGATTCTGTCGTTGTTGTTTTTCTGAGCATGCTAGAAAAAACCTGATCTTGCCCTAGAGTGATTATTGCTTTGCAGTCATAATTTTTGAAAAGGCTGTCATGCAAAATGTTGAACGCATATATGAAGGATGATAGGTTTTTCACACACATACACACACACACACACACACACACACTCCCCAGGATGAATAAGAGAGAGCCAAAATCTGGTCAGTCATATATTTATGCCATGCACATTTTTTAATTGCATGAAAAATAGCTGTAGCTTAAATCGTAAGGCAACTTTAGTGTTTCACTTCAGCTGATAGACACAGCTTTTGCAACACTGCAGCAGTTACAATTTAAATGTGTATTTAGCTTGCAACTAAGCTCCAACAGCAGTAGGCAGTGAGAAAAAAAAAAAAAAAAAAAAGAACAGAATAAATGAATGCTGAGAAAAGAAACAATTTAAAACTCCGTCTTTAAACAGGACCGTAGCTATGAGCTCCCCAGGCAGCGTAGTATGCACTGAGAAGTAAAAGAATTTACAATGGCTGAGACCTAAACACCTAATCAATAAGACAGCAAAGAAGTCCAAGGTAGCTGACCACAGTACATACCACCCACCCGTGTGTATGATATATGAGCTAAATTTAGTACAGCATATTGCAGTCAGTTGGCTACCACACTGTTTTGCCCTACATAATCACTCGGATGTTGCTGTGTGTTCTCTGTTTATTGGTATAGTCCACTTTAATTGGACTCATTTTCAGTTTTTATCTGTGCTGCTGAGAGAGAATATTTCCAGCAGTAGGAAAACAAGATTAGTCATACACTCTCCCATTCCTTCTTCCAGACACTGTGCCCAGAGCCTACCCAGAGGACAAACGTGGGCTGGGGATCATCTGGGGTCCTACAAGAGAAGTTCATCTGAGATGAGTGATATGAAGAAAAATAACTAGCTTCAGATCTTCAAAATAAGGAGCCTCAGGGAACTAAAGAAAGATCTTTTCTGTATCCTGTACTGATGAACACATAACCTACTCCATGATCTGTTTTGCCATCCCATACCTTTCTAGAGGTTTAAAATGCACCAATGCATTCTTTTTCAAGACAGTCCTCAGTAAAGCTGAGGTTAGATTACATGCATAATTCTGCAGCTATCAATGGTATTAAGTAGAAGCGTTAAGTGCTACACTGCGCTGAATAGTTTCTTGGCTCAGTTGCTGCAAAGAGGCAGTCATCTGTATGATCAAAGATGATTTCAAACTGCAGAATGATAACATATTTATCCTTTTCCAAAAACAATGTCAATTTATCAAGCTAAGGAACACTGCCTGCCACTTCTGGTTCCCTGCTTGCAGGTCTTTGTCTGACCTTTGTGATAGAGCTATGTCTCTCACTAGGACGACACTGTTTTTGTCTCCATGCTTTACTTCACTTAACAAGTCCAGTCTTCCTGCATATACGATATTCAGCCTTTGATCTTGTGCTGTACATCTGCTGCTCCTGGGACCTCCGTGTTACTTAAGATAGCCCTGCTGATGCAGCAGCTATTCCAAAGCCCAGTCTCCTAAGTGGATAGTCCAAATCTGGTCACAGTGCCATTTCACTTTCACTCTTGGCCCTGAATATCTGATTACATATCTTTGGTGGAAACAAAATTAGGCATCATTTCATTTTCATAAAGACTTGATGATTCGATGTCTTAGACTTATGGTATTAGATGTAATACTTTTTTAGCTGAGAATTCCCAAAAGAACTTATTTCCAGCTGTGTGTAAAATTAATATCCAAACCATAAGGAACAATATAGCTAAGCCAATCAGTTAGTTATAATGGAGGAAAATTAAACACAATAAATGAAGTATTAATTAAACACAAGAAATGAAGAAACCGTGCCAAATGCAAGGTCCTACACCTGGGTCAGAGCAATCCCAGGCACAGCTACAGGTTGGGCAGAGAAGAGATTCAGAGCAGCCCTGCGGAAAAGGACTCGGGGGTGCTGCTCGATGAGAAAATGAGCATGAGCCTGCTTCAGTGTGCTCTCACAGCCCAGAAAGCCAACCGTATCCTGGGCTGCATCAAAAGGAGTGTGACCAGCAGGTCCAAGGAGGTGATCCTGCCCCTCTGCTCTCGTGAGACCTCATCTGGAGTATTGTGTGCAGTTCTGGTGTCCTCAACATAAAAAATGACATGGAACTGTTGGAACAAGTCCAGACGAGGGCCACAAGGAAGATCAGGGGACTGGAGCACCTCCTGTATGAAAACAGGCTGAGAAAGTTGGGGCTGTTCAACCTGGAGAAGAGAAGGCTGCATGGAGACCTCATAGCAGCCTTCCAGTATCTGAAGGGGGGCTATAACAGTGCTGGAGAGGGACTCTTTGTTAGGGACTGTAGTGACAGGACAAGGGATAATGGGTTAAAACTTAGGGAAACTTTAGATTGGATATAAGGAGGAAGCTCTTTACTGTGAGGATGGTGAGGCACTGGAATGGGTTGCCCAGGGAAATCGTGAATGCTCCATTGTTGGCCCTGTTCAAGGCCAGGTTGGGCTGACACGATTTAGTGTCAACCTTGGGTGACACGATTTAGTGTGAGGTGTCTGTGCCCATGGCAGGGGGGTTGTAACTAGATAATCTTAAGGTCCTTTCCAACCCTAACTATTCTTTGATTCTATGATTTTATGATTTTATGATTTACAGAACTGAATGTGTCTAATGAAAAATTTGAAACTTTATATACTAATAATATATATACAATTATATATATTATATATAATCTAGATACAAATATATAATATATATTTACATACAATATATAATATATATTCTATAATATGACATATATAATATGTAATATATATGTAAATAACAGCAAAACACAAGTCAGTCAGAAATGCCACTCAAAACCTATTAGTACATGAAAACAGTTAATATACAGCCCCTACCCCACACAAATGAAGACAAATAATCACAAAATATCACAAACAGCAGAGAAGGACAGTTTCTTTGTTCTGTTTCCTCTCCAAAGTGGAAACAGAAGATTCTTCACATGTCTGCTATGTTTTGAGATCGAGAGCTAAAACAGCATAGGCTTGGGGTGAAGGTAGAAAACATCTTATTTTTCTAATCCTCTTGCAGTATTGTTTTCTTTCTTTCACACCTGACCCTAAACCTTCATTCAAGAAACCTGTATAATTTAACACTTTGAGCAAGGAAAATGGGCCAAAAAGTGCTTTCTGTTAATAAAGATATTGGGATCTAGAAGAGGACTTCAAAATCTTTTATTAATTTCTCACTGTGTTCCTTCTGGGAGTCATATCTGCAGTCCATTAAATAGGGTGATATCCAGATGCTTGGCAATACCTGAGTAAGTAGCCATGCACACTACTCACCATAGAACTACACATCTGAGAGATGTCTTAAGGAGAAGGGATGGTAAAGAGTTGACAATGGAAGATATGTTTTCTTTGCTATGGAGAAATTTCTGAAGAGTGCTCTTCCTTCTTGTTGCTGCCACAATAGAGCAAATAAGGGAGCATGAGAAACTACATTTGTCTCAGTACAGATAGCAGAGTCTGGTTGTGCCTTCACAGTACCAAGCTGGAGATATTTATAACGTAATATAAAAGTATTGCTCTTATCATTTTGTGTTCAGCATTGCACCCCTCCCTAGAAATCAGCTGACAAAAAAAATGTGTGAAATTGTGACAAGCCTGGCGGGAACAAAATTTTGTATGAATGACACTTATTTTAAAGGAAATCAGAGAAAGAAAAGGGGTCAAGCAAAACATACAATGCATTTCTCACAGATTGAGACTACATTTTGAGATCAATAGCAAATATGGATGATTATAAATTATCTGACCATTTGTGCTTGACAAATCATTTTACCAGTTGACACATCCATGACTTCAACACCTAGACCTTTTCTCTCCTAAAATCTGTACCAGTAATTGGTGCCCACACCTCAAAGATTCAGTGTAACCTCTGCAAGATTACAAAGGGCACTTTATTTATATAAAAGAATGAATCAGAGTAAATCATATGGCTAAGCATTATGAAGTAAGTTAAAACTTGTTCAAATTTGTTTTCTGCAGAAACTTTGAGGGAAGTTCTAATCTCTTACATAGCGTATGATGAGGCCTTCAGCTTCGTGTTTTCTGAAGGTTCTGTAAAATAGCATTTAACCTACCCATCTACTTAGCTCATATCCCATTCTCTAACATAAGACAACTGTTTATTTACAGCACTCCAGTAAACATCAAGTTCAAAACCATAGCTGGGGTCTGGAAACGTGGTCAGCTTCTGTAGCTGAGAATGACCTAGGAAGAGTCATATCTGCTCTCCATTTCTCAAATGGCTTCACAGAGTTGGAAAAGTTACCATGTTGGCTCAGCTACCTTCAACCTTCTTTTCCCCTTTACCACTCCTAGGTGGCCTGGAAAACTGTTCACATCCAAAGTGCATATTTCTCTAGGTAATCATGTCTAGCTCTAGGCAAGAAAATCTAACATTGCTTTCTATGACACAGCTGTCTTTACTAGAGTGCTTGGTCTGAACAATGTATCTCGAATTCCACTCAGCACAAAGATAAATGATTAATTTGAGTGTCAGAGTTCCTTCTGCAGCAAGATATTTGTGCTTCATCTGTAACAAATCCAGACTCATTCTGAGTGACAGAGGACAAACACAGACATAACGCTTCCTTTTTATTGCATTTAAATATTGCTGATTCTATGACAGTTTTATGAACCTAGGTATAGTAGGGCAATGTTTTGGTTGATTTTTTATTTGTGTTTCTTTTAAGCTATAAAGTTGTGGATGCATGTGAGCATCTGTCTTCATTGAAAAAGAGCAAAACAAACCAAAACTCTCACAATTATTGGGGGAAGATTAGACCAAATGCATTTAGTTCAAAAACCAAGAGACAGTAACAAAAATTTTTAATGTTATTTCTTCCTGAGGTCTTTAAGTCACTTCTTAGGAATTTTGAAAATCTGGTTTATATACGTTGAATTATTAGATTTTCCAATACTATTGGTCAACTATACATCCTTGATATATTAAAATATGACTTTTGGGTCTAGTTCTACTACAAGCAATGAGAAGTATCAATATTCCCCTCTGTCATATGTAAATTAGGTCACTATTCATTGCTTACAAGTAATGGTAAAAAAATTATGATCACTGTGGGTAAGGTGAATACAAAAACTGTATTAACGCTGTAACCCATGACTGACCATAAGCTGCAATCTAACAGAAGGGGGTTGCAGAACTTTTGAAATCTTTCAACTGTGTTTACAAAAAAGTAACTGATATCAGCATTGGTATAGAATGAGTGCTCACAAAACCCAGCAAACATTCTTCACCCTGGTATCTTCTAATATAAGTCTAATTATTCCTTGTATATTAAAAATTCCTCTACAATGAATCAATGTTGTAAGGTTTTACTTAAAGCACTTGCTAGCATCTGTTCTTGAAGGGATTGGCTTCTCATACTTGCCAGTTGTAACTAAAATGTCTTTTTATACTTATGTGATATAACTTACAGGCTGTTTAAAATAACTATTTCTTTTTTATTTATTTATTTTCTTTATTTTAAAATTTTCTTATCCTTTCACCCCATCTATTTCAGGTTATGTTCAAGCTTTGATCCAGTCCCGTGCCCTCAGGTATTTAACCCAATCAAAGTCTGTGCATTTTGAGTTACTGAATAAATAAGGGAGGCAATGAAGCACACCTTCCTCTCCAAGAGACTGAAAACCTGAACCATTTATGATCAGTTTTCATTAGAAATAAGAATAAGTGTATCAGTCCTTTTTATTTTTGCCTGTACTGGTCTTTCCATCTTTTCCAACACATGGACCACCTTGTTGACTTCATCTGTTCAACTACCATTTCCTGCTGTTTATTCTTTTCCTAATTGCACTTTCCAGTTCTTCAGTAATAATGTGTAATGAGCAAAGAATAACTTAATTAATTTAGATTATCCAAAGTCCAGATCAATTAGAAGACTAACAAGACTGTAAGACTGTCTTGTTCTTCCATCACCCATGACTAGCACTGAACAACAGGAAAGACTACACTGCTGTTTTCAAGTCAGGGGTGGTCCTTTATGGTTTATATAACTGCTTGAATCGAGTGATCATCTTTGTGCACATTTCACAACTCACTTCACCACCCACTGTGTTCCTTTTCTCTAGGGCTAGTGTATTAATAATTCACTTCTCACTGAGAACAAAGCTCTTGTAACTTAACTTCAAATGCTGTTTCATTGAACGTTATAGCAAAAGCAGTAAAAGGGCATGCCAAAAAGCAGTTACTGTGTTACAAGCAAACAGCTTCACTCCCCATCTTCCACATGTCATAAATAGCAGAATGGACTGTCAAGGATGCATGGAAATACAGTTTCAAATCTTCAGCAAGGGAGACGGGAGTTTGAAAGGAGTATCAAAGAAAATCTGATGGTGATTACTGATAAAACAATCCTACCTGCGTTTTGAACTTTGCTGCCCCACAAAATCCACTAACCACTCATGTGAGGCTTCCCAAGGAACACTCCTTGACCAAAATACAAAGCAAGACAACTAAGAAAATTTTGCACAACTCGAAAGAGGAGGAAAATTAATCCCGTTTTTTAGGCCTCAGACAAAAATGAGATAGTTATACTGTAGCTGAAGGTGTGTCTGGCTGACCAATTTTTAGATACTGGCATAAACTGGAAGTCTTGTGAGCACCCTTTCTGCAACAGATGCACAGATCCTAGCCCTGCTGTAGCTCCCTCTCCTGGCTGTGAGCAGGACTCAGAAGACAAACGTGATGATCCTTTAGAGGTGGGTATGCTGCTGTCTCAGAGACTCTAACGAGCCCAAGGGTCTTCTAGCACAGAAATAATCAAACCACAAAGCATTTAGTAATTAATTGAATGTGCTACATCAGTTCAGTTTTCAGAGGTAAATATTATAAAAAATGTCGTATTTTTAATGCATGGTTTGACCTATGCAGTTTGACCTAGAAGATGGCAGAACAATGTATGTATACAGAATACAGCACAATAATAACAGCAGAAACCCACATAAAATAGACGTGGCTGATAGGGGTATTCTACTGGTTACATCCATGGGAAAACCATCTCTAATATGATCCCACTACCTGGGGGTCTAAGCACTGTGGAAGTGGATTCAACAGTATCATTAGTCCAGCTTTAGGACTTGAGGGGCAATGCAGCCTTGACTCACGTTTCCTTAGGTGCAGAAATATGAGCTTCTGTGGGACCATTTAATACGCTAGTGTATATTTGTTTCTATTTGCAAAACATTCTCCCCACAAAGACTGCTGGTTATCATGGTGCACAGCCCTGTGGGAATGAAGTTGGCATTCCCAGCTGGGACACACCTGCTGTGACACTGCAGGCACCCAGGGTAAAGGATCTCCTTTTAAATCTGGATGTGCAGCCCTGGAGAGGAACTACAGTTAATTAATAATAAATTGATGACTTAGGTAGCTACATTTGGCAGGTAAATTTTCTCTCACCCATTGAAACCTGTGACTATAATTTTCAAGCTATATTTGTAGAACTACTGACTGTGATTTTCTAAACATAAGTTTATTCTGCCTTTTATTTCCTTCTCTGTATTTTTATTTTTTTCTCTCTAAGCTATAACTTGACTGACTTGAAAACTGTATGCAACATTGTATAATCCATAATGAAAAATGCTGTGTTTAGTTCAATAGACCAATGCGTCTTCCTCCACCTAAGTAAATTTGCCAATTTCTTTGGCTTTAAAATTATCATTTTATTAAGATCAAACTATAAATTGGCTGAAAAGTTTTGAACTCACTGTCATTCATTTCCTTCAACAGGAGGCCATAGTTTGTCCATCATAGCATTTTATTGCATCTACCTATGCAATATTTTGTGAGAGTTTTTTCCCCAGAAGAAAGATGGTTTTTATCCAGTGAGTATAAAGAGTCTGAAGTTACATAGGCAGCCCAGTTCCCTGAACTTGCGAATACTTTAGCATGGTTGAAAGCCATGGAATATTTTGGAATGCTTGCCATAGAGGCAGTACAGGCATTATCTTGACCTGAACTAATTTGCTTTTTAGCCTCTGCAGCATAAAAGATATTTTTGACCCTTTTCTGAAAACCTAGGAAATAAATTCACTGCCTGAGAAGCCTGAAGGTCAGGATGAACAAGTAATAAATCAAATGCCAGCACATGCTAAAAGCAGGCATGCTCAAAGCTAAAAATGAAAGCATTACACTGATAGTAAACAGTAATTCTCAGGGAGAAAACTACTATATGGAGGAAAAGAGAAGAAAAAGAATGAATTAATATCTTTTGGAACATAAATAAAATCAAACTTGATTTTTTTACAAGTTCATTCAAAATACAGTATTATATATCTGAATATTGATTGAAAATTTCCCAGTCAACAGAAAAAAATAGGAGAAATCTACCTTCAAATTCATACCCAAAATTAGAAACTACACAGAAATCACTTAAATCCAGTAGGACTGTGAAGGGTAAGAACATGTGTAAGTAGTTTGTTGAGTGAGATTGCAGTTTGCCTTCCAAAGATCTTTCTAAGACTGATTGCAAATCCCAGCTGGAAAAAAGAAGCCTTGTTCCTTGGTATGAATTTTAGGTCCAAAGCTGGGGGGATGGTGGTGTTTGTTTTTGTTGCCATTGTTGTTGTTATTAGTTGTCGTTGTTATTATTGTTATTGTTACTATTATTGTTATTATTGTTATATTGGGTTATGAAACTAAATCAGGGGTATCACATCCCTGAACTCAGAGCCTATGTAGTCATTTATACTAGATCAGTTTATAGCGGAGGTGAAAGCCTGTACAAATGCTGTCATTCTACATTTGGAAACATTTTACATATGCTTTGCACAGGTAGGAACAGAGAATGACAACAGAGAGTTGAGTCATTTGTGTTTCGTAATATCTCCAGATTTATGCCTTAATATTAAGAAAGTTCATTGGGAAATGGAAATTTTGTTAATGCAAGAAGAAAGTTTGGAAAAAAATATGAACCCTTTAAAATAATTACAAAGTGAAAATTACATATTCATTGTCACAGATAAGTAGCAAATTCTTAACAGGAATAGTTTAAGTGTAACTTCAGAACAGGAAATTTCTCTGTGGGATGTTGTACTAAAATTGACTAAATTATCACGCTGTCTTAACTTTTTTCTATTCAGTAATTTACTACTATTGTTGTCTGCTATTTACTAAGAGTGTAGAGGAGAAAGAATTAAAAAAGATCTGATTAAAGAATCCTTTAGAAATACAACAAGCCTCAAATGACACCTCATGTATTCAGAGCTTCCAAGTCAATAGGAGACTTGCAGCTTCCAAATCAGCAATTATGTCCCATAGCCAATTGTCTGGCATAATTATCTCTCTGAGCCAAGGTGTCCTGTTACGAAGAGAGGTATTGGAAAATTCAGGAAAAGTAGAAGGGTTCACCTGCCAAATAAGAGTTGCTCCATTCTTACTAACAAACAAACAAAATCAGTCTGAAATCACTTCCACTGCAAAAGACTTTGCTTAGCTTTCTAGTCAGTTTTTCTTGGAGTGGGACAATGAGTTTAGCGGAGTACAGATAAAAATGGAAAGATTGATAGTAAGGAAGAATTAAACTTCACAGAAGACATAGGACTTCTACACGGGGTAACTATCTTCTTTAACGCATTTAAACTTTGTTTTTCAGACTCTTTCAAAAAAAATGTTATCACAGAGATCCTCAAGAGCTAAGGCATTGCTAAAATAGATTTTGCTCAGACCTCTAAAAAAGGCCTCTTGCAACATTCAAATCTCACATCTGTACATTGCTTACACTACGTTACATGAATGTTGGGAGCATTGAAAATTATCAGTGAGGTAGTACTCATAGTTACCAGACATAGATAAATCTCTCTTTCTTCCCAAAAGCTGACTTTATACCCTGTTGTGCATAAGCCTTGCAAGTACGCTACAGTCTCAGATGGTCTCAGACAGTACTTTAATCAATAGCATTAGTAAACAAAAAGTAGTTTCAGCTAGAGGCAGAGAAGATTTAAGTTAAATAAGATGAGTTGGCCTTGTCAGAAACTGTCTCCAGCGGACATTTCAGCTCAGCCTTTTGAACTTATAGCAGATAAATATTCTTCAGGATGTTTGGAGACCTATTAGGTCAAGTGCTTCATGTAACTCAATGGAACTACACTACCCTGCCCAACAGTATGTGCTATTGTCATTGAGATAAATAGTCTTCCTACTGATACAATGTTGTAAAGATGTTATTAAAGTAATATTTGAAGTCTGTCTAAAACACTTGAATAATTACTGAGAATTAACATAAATGAAAAGATGAAGACAATCAGGACAAAACAATAGAGTTCTTTTTTTTTATATAAAATTCAAATTTTCATCAAAACACATACACAATAAAATGAAAACAAAATTCCCTGTGGTTCACTGAAGAATTCAGAGGGAGTAGTCTCAGTATGACAAAAGTTTTAAGGTAAAGGCATTTATCTCAATATTTGGGATATTTCAGAGGAAAAAAATCAGAATTGTTCAGAAGGGATAGATTGTGGTAACTGAAGAATGTTCCAGGATATTAGGAAGACCCCAAGAAGTATCCTGCTGAATTAATAGTCCATTTAGCACAAGGATCTGGTTTCTGGCCAGACAGATCTGCGTTCAGCTTGCCATCACCTGTGTGATTTTCTTGTTTGTGCCTTCCCTCAGTCTCCTCTTCCTCAAACTAAATAGTCCAGACTTTCTAGCTTTTCTTCTAAGGTAGCTTCTGCATGCCTTGGATCATTTGCACATTTTCTAGTACCTCTGCATCTCTCTTGAGATGTAGAACTGCACACAGGCTCAAGGTGTGACTATACCACAGAAGTTTTATAGTGGCAAAATGGCACCTGTCTTTTCCCAGTTCTCTCAATCCTCTGTTGTGTATAATAGAGATATGGAATATAACTTAATGTAATTTTGCCACACCATGACCAAGGACTGTTACACACACTCCTTACACAATGGTTTTCACATGTGAACTCTCATACTGCCAGTTCAAAACATCACTTACTTACAATAATTAATCCTCCAATCAAATAAAGTCACAAGGAAATAGACGAGATTAATCTATTGCCTGTTGGAGCTTGTTGCCTCTATGCTTTTTCAGTGAGTGAGCTCACTGCCAGGTAACTACCTCATGCTGAAGGGAGAATTGAAATAAAAAAAGAATGATAAAAAAAAAAAAAGAAACTTAAGTCTTTGATATGATCATCACATTTTGGCAAACTTTCTGTAACTTGGAGTGAAGAACCATCCTTCGCCTCAGTACTGGCTGAGTGAAAATACAATTGCTGTACTCAGGCATAAACTCATTTCTTTGCATTTCCTCAAGGTGAGCAGGGATGAAAAGAACACATAAAACCAGGGTGTACCTGAATCATTCCAGCCATATAGAGGAAAAGGTATGCTGAAATTACCTCTGAAGTGGGGTAACTTTGGACTTTTCCCTCCTGGATCTTCTAAAGGTATTTGTGCTTCCCCAAGGCACAGCGTGCTCAAAGGTGATGGGCAGAATGAGGAATAGGGTCATGCTGTCCCCACAGCCCCACAGCAAAATGTAACCAATCCCTTAAGCATTTATCTATCTCCAAAAAATGTGGTTGGAAAACAGATTCACTGGAAACTTACTTATATGTAGAGCGACTAGCTATTTTCTTTTCTCATCCTGGTTATACAGCCTAGTTAAAAGGAAGATGTGTATCTAATTGGTCTTACTGAGGCAGAGATTATACTGGTAAAATTAGTTGTTTCTATTTCTACCAACACTCTCTGCATGTAAATCAACTTTCAATTAATATCTTTCAAAATTATAGGAAACACAAGATAAGGACCTAAACTTTGAACTTTTGTAAACCAGGACAGAAAAAACAGCAAAAATCACTGTTGAGTATTTCAAAACATAAATCCAGCTGTGAATAACCTCTTGATTCAACATTTGAGAAGACTATTTTTGCATGAGCAACTATTAGCTTCAAATACACATACAAGATTAGGTATTCCAAACACTATCATATTTGTGGATTTTTTTATTCAGACTATTGCTAGCATCCACTAGTAAACATGGAGAAAAAAAAAACAAATAAAAAAACCCAAAAAATCGAACCCCAAAACCCAAAGAAAAGACCCCACAACAAAACCAAAAAGAAAACAACTTTCCAGTTTGAGAACCTTTTCCTAAAGTCTATGTGAATTCATTAGGGAAATGAATAAAACTTTTGCAGGTAAAATGCAAAAGGTAGATATTCTACCTAATGCAGGTACTTTTACCTTTATTGAGAACATGCTGGAGTAAAAATTTTATAAATGCTCTTAATATTAAGCATGTTAAAGTTTATCTTGTTTTGTTTTTCTGCAAATTTTATCTGCTTATTTAAGTTATAAGTCACAATGCTGCTTAGTAATGTTTTTTTCACATAATTTTTTCAACAAACAGAAACATATTCACCATGGTATTTATTCACTAAGTTTTGTTTATTTTCTGAATCTCATTCTGAAAATTAAAATTTCTCTGTATATTCGTGACATTAAAAACCCTTTAATAATCTTTTCAAGCTTGTCAGTAAAATGTCAATTTGGACATATGACAAGCATTATTTTGGAGGAAAATAATAAAAACAAAAGCGACATATATTCAATTTATTCACAGCTTTTATATAAAAGCTATAATAATGCGCTTCTGAAATTATTGTATTAATGCAGAAAGCATAAATGGTACAGGTAGTTTTAAAAGCAGCAGGTATTGTGCCAATTTAGAATTGCTTCTTGCTTTCAAAATAATGTTCTTTTATAATCTAATGCAATGTTCATTGGAATCCAAATGAGTGTCTGAAAAGCAATTTTATTTCTTACAAGTGCACGTATAGTATCCATAGAAAAACATGTAAACTAACATCCAAAAAAAGCAATCTTCTCTTTCACAGATATTCCAGTGGTAAATAAAAATGTGGTTTAGGACTTTTTTTTTAACCTGAATGCATTTTTTTTTCTCAGCAGTTGATAACACTTTCATGTTTGATCCAATACACTCTTTACTGAAGTTGGAAATATCCGATCCTCTAGATGTTTGATTGTCAAGATATTAATTTTATCATAACATGGATATTTTTTCCTGAAAAAATATACACAAATGTGTAACCAGTTTGATATCAATACACAAAATAATGCAAAATATTGTGTTAGAAAAAAACTGCTATACATAGTCCCAGAGAAATTGATTTTTTGTTTAAATATCAAATTAACATTTAATTAACAAATTGCCACTGCGCATTCTTCAAGGGAGATTTTGGTGAGATGTGACACCTTGTACACTGAACATCCAAGGACACTATTGCAAATGTTAATAATGTTGCTTCACTTTTCAGGCTACCTTAAAGGTTTTATCTCAAGGCTACATTCTTAGATATTTGGTTTGGTTTATTAATTTTTCTTGATTTATATACTTGCTCTTAGATATCTTTGTTTAACATTTATATGCTGTCTTGAGGACTTTTATGAATAGGAAAGATCCTATCATGATCCTGCCATAGACCCTTCATAAATTATTTTGTTGTGGATGAGAAAATACAGTATTTTCATAATTTAAATATAGTGTCTAAGTTTTCTGTATCTCTCCTGGGTTCAGCAGTAGCAGTCATTTTTCTCCTTCTTAGTAGCTGGTGCAGTGCTGTGGTTTTGACTTTCAGCCTGGGAACAGCACTGATAACACCGATGGTTTTAGTTGTTGCTCAGTAATGTTTACTCTGACCAAGGGCTTTCTGAGCCTTATGCTCTGCCAGGGACTAGGGGAAGCCGGGAGGAATCAGAGACAGGACACCTGACCCAAACTAGCCAAAGGGGTATTCCACACCACAGCACGTCATGCCCAGTATATATACTGGGGACAGCTACTCGGAAGGCTAGATCACTGCTCGGGTTGGGCTGTGTATCAGTCGGTGGGTGGTGAGCGGTTGTATTTTCTTCCCTTGTTATTTCCCTTATCATTATTGTTGTTGTTGGTAGCAGTAGTGGTTTGTGTTATACCTTAGTTACTGGACTGCTCTTATCAACCTGTGGCAGTTACATTCGGGGGGGGGGGGGGGGAAGTGAGTGAGCAGATGTGTGATTCTGAGTTACCGGCTGGGCTTAAACTGTGATAATATCATTGCTAAATAAATTACAAGGTAAACTTTCACAACAATAAAATCCATAAATTCCAATGACTACTTGCCTTGTTTTACATACATGCCTTCTACCTTATATTTTTCCAGTTCTAGAGAAACAAGAGAATAAATATCTTTAAGTTACAGATATGCTTTTCTTACATCCCTTTAAGTTATAATAAGATGTGCTTAAATGTGCTTATAGCCTTACTGTATTAAGGAATTAATCTTCTAATTTGTTTGTCAGATTTCATGTTTGAATTTTTTTCCACTGAAGGTGGAGGGGGAAGGAAACACATCCCAAAAAAGCAACAAAGACCCAATAATTGTATGAACTTTAAGGTATTTCATAACATAGATTAGGATAGTTGTTCAATTATTAACTTAATGTTCAATTAAGCTGTGAGCAGGGGAAAAAATACATTCAGATATGCTTGTGCTTCTGTCCCGGGGGACAGGAAAATTAAGTTTAAAAATGTATATAATAAGAAAACAATAGAAAGAATCTGTTGGTTTGAAGAATGAGCCAGATGTAGCTTTTGAGGATGTAAGCCCCTGGCTTGATTTGTTTATTTAACCAAAATGCTCAATAAGTACTAAAGAACAGGGCAAAATGAAGATAGCAGGAAGTTATTCATATACTTAGAGGGGTTTGTATGCGTGTATATACATTTTCTGAATCTCTCAAAACCAGATAGATACAGAGAATGGTATTCTTGATACAGCTTTCATTATTAGATTAATTAATAGTGTTGTGATCATAATAAAAAGAAAGAAGACAAAATTTGAAGAGGGAGGTTGTTGCAGCCTTACAGATTAATCCAGAGCAATGAAACTCTGCATAATGTATTGGCACAAAAGAGTGTGAAGTCAATAACAGAAATCAGGCACCAAATAAGCCTTGAAGTCTTGATACATTGGCATAAAGGGTCAGAATGAAAGTTCACACAAGAAGATAACTGCAGCAGCTAAGCAGCAAGAAATGGATGTCTGCAATATCTTGAAGGTCAGAAGAAAAACCTGGATTTCCATGAAGAGAAGCACAGAAGTGATTTAAAGTGAGATTTGTCAGTATGACTGGTAAGACAGAACTGGGACAAGTGTGAATATAAACATGTATGGACAGGAAAAGAGTCTATGATTCAAGTTTAGGTTCCATTAATTAATTAACTAGGTGCAATAATCAAGTTCTTATCTTGAAACTCATGAACACAGAGTAATAATACAGCAGAAAGGTCATGGGGAAATGGACAGAAGAACCTGTACAGGTGAGAGGAAGAAAGTGCTGAAGAGAAGCCTCAGGCTAGGAGTGGGAAGGAAGGCAGGGGGTAGAGACTGTTAAAGTCCTGGAAGTAGCACAGAGGGAAAGCCAAAACAGATAAATCAATTGATCTTTCTGTTCTATATGATATTTAAAATGGCTGACAGGCTTTCAGAAGACAGACTGCAGTGTATCTGGTGAACTGAAGAGGGTATGTCCTCCAATGTAATTCTATGGGACCACATTGAAGTTGAAAGGAAAGACTGGCCTCCTGAAAAAGAAATGCAAATTGCCAGGAAGAGAAAAGGTGGAAGATCTGAGATGATAAAGAAGTAGGACCAATGTATTCTCACTTCTGACTGAAGGATGTTGTTTAGATCACCTGGGTGTTCTTTGTTGTACAATGTTTCACTCATATTAAAATTACCAGAGAGGAAGAATCAACTTATCAGCTTCTGGGGGTTTGGTTTTGTTTTTGTTTATTTGTTGTGGGTTTTGGTTTTTTGTTTTTTGGTTTTTTTTTGTTTGGTTGGTTGGTTTGCTTTGTTTTGTTTTCCTGAATTTTGAAATTGGGATTGTTTTACTTTGTAGATGCCTTGACATTACTGTATCCTTCAGTCTTTGCTGCTCAGAGGCAGTTAGGAATGTAAATCATATTGATTTCAAAGAAAGATAGATACTGAAATAACTTTGCAGATCTGAACGTTGGTACCTTTTCAGCAATGCTGTTTGAAATGGATGGAAATGGGTGGAAAAGGCCACAACAAAAAGCAGAATCTCAGATGGTTTAAGTGAGCAGTGCTAAAAAGTTGGCAATACGCATTTTTTTATCTATGGAAAGTTTAAAATATTACAGATAGTGCAACAGTAAACTGTTATTTCTCACTCAACTTAGTCTACATATTAAGATAAAAGTAGAAAATATATTGAACCAGGAAGCAGTTGGTATGTTTGAAAGAGAGAGAGGAAATAGTAATTAAATCCTATTCCATTGCCTTCCCCTTTCCCCTACAAAAGTAACAACTTCAATTCTACCACATAAGTAAAAGTATGTTTTCTGGGTTTTTTTTCAAATGTAATTAATTTAAATAACCATTTTGTTAGCCCCTCCAGTTAGCACCTAAAAACCTATTTCAGTGAGCACCCTGGGATTAAATTCTAAATGAGTGGTTGAACAGTCCACAGCACTTGTCTGGGAAAGGGTGATATTCAGTAATTACTTTTTTATCCCCTATGAGACAGCATATGTAGAGCTCCCAGTCCAGAGGGAATGTAGTATCCTGCAGACTTCAATTTTAAAATGAGTTATTTTGTAATGGATAATTCATCAAGCATGCTGTAGAAGAAAGATTTGCACTGCGAATTGGTTTGTGAATTAATTTTTTACAAGCATGGGTTTTGGTTTGGTTTGGTTTTTTTGTTATGACACCTTCATAAACAAAGAAGTGTCGATATCACATAAATCCTTCATCCACCACCCCTTACACTAGCATTGCTGTGGTTTATATGGAAGCTGTGGATTTTCTCACAGAGAGGACTGAGGCTTGATTTAAAAGTTACTAAACCCAGAAAGATTATTGACCTCGGGAGATCCCAGGTAAGGAAAAATACATATTATAAAACCACTCTACAAAATTATTCCTGCAGATAGAGGCACTAGGAGAAAGCAGTCCTACAGGTTCATCTCTCCAGGGAGTACAGACAGCTGAGGAGAGCTCCTGCTCTTTTTCTCTAAAGTCAGTGGTCAACACTTAAAAGAAATAAAATCCTCTGTTTCTTTGAGTTTCTTTTAGTGACTGATAGAGAGAGGAAACCTTGTAAAAGAATCACATTCTGTTCAATTTATATTTACAGCTGAATGCATCTGCAAATAAAGTCCTCTGGCCAAGAACCTTCAGGCAAATCCTCCTTGAGTCCTGCTCCTTCAGGCTTCTGGCAACATGCTGACACCTGATTTCTATACTCTTTGACACCCTTTGTGGATTTGTCATTGTGAGCTGAAGGTGACATAATGTGCACACCAGGGGATAAGTGAAAGGAATCTAATAGTGGAAGAAGCTTAGAGGCAATATAAATAGAAGGCAGTAATCTGGCCCAAAGGAAGCAGCAATCATTTCACAGGTATTTGCATCAGTATATTATCTTCAACATCCTGGAGGTTATATTCTCCCCCACAGGTTGCAAATTGCATTAGGAACTCCCCGCCATGATACAGTGTGACTTCTCCCACTTCTAACAGCAGCAATGCCATAGCTTTTGTGTACTTCTGAAGATTTAAAAAAACGCAAACAAAACCAAATAAACAAACAAAAGAACCAAACCATCAAATGTTTACTGAGATTGCATTTGACTGGGAAGACAGAAGGACACAGTGCATCATGAATGAGGACAATAACTCCAGAGTGTACCTTTGCACTGAGCTAGCTCTAGTTTCAGCCCTGCTCTCCCACAGCCAGCTTAGGTACTTCTCAATTTTGGCTTTAAATCTTCTTAGAATCTTAATTTTGACTATTTCCCTTGTCAGTCTCTTTCCTAGGACTGTACCACTTTACATGGCAATAAAGTCTTCTGAATATCAATCCTATCTCTTTTTCCTCAATTTTTGTTGCATTATCCTATGTTAAAGAGCATTTAATTCCCTAATTTGCTACTGGGTGCCATACACACAATATTTTTATGCCATTGCTAAGCTTCTTCTCAGGTACCTTTGCTTCCAAAGGGTCAATATACCAAAAGATATGGAAAAGACCTTTAACTTGTCTTACTTATCCCTTGGATCATACAAAAGTACTCCTTGTAGTATGTATGCTAGTGTTCAGTTCAGTTTAAATTGTTTCACATGATAGGATTTCTGTTTTTCACTTGGGAAGGTATTTCACAACGTAACAGAGCAGCATCTCCCCTGGATCTCCCAAGGAAAAGTTTCTGTTTTAAATGAGGGGATGTGTTCCTTGTTATGGCCAGGCAGGGTTTGCTTTCTCTTGTTTGCTTCCTTATCTGTTCTGTTAGAGAAAGAGCAGAAGGAACTTTACAGAAACATGAAAAAATCACCCCTACCCAAATACCCTACTATCTGTGAGTACCTGGAAAGGGCAAAAGAACAGAGACAATGAGAAGATGGCCAAAAGGCAGCTCTCCCTACTTCCATTTCCCGAGTGATAAGCAGGAACAAAACAAACTAAAACCCAAACAAACTACACAAGAAATGTAGAACAAGGAGAATTGTTATAAATAAGGCCATTAGGTTTTTGAGATGTCAGATGTAAGTGTATATATATATATAGATATACATGCACATATATATAAAACATAATGTTAAGTAATCATTTAAATAAGAACGTTCTTAGGATATCCTGAGCATCAATTTGATGATCACAGATCCCAGCTGTCTACTGTACCTGTTTTAACAAAGGCCCAGTTCTTCACCTTCATTAGATTAGCCATCTCTTTAGTGAATGATGAAATTCAGTCCTATGTTACAAGAAATATGAGCTAAAATTCAGCTTCAAGATTAAGTATACATCAAACTGGTAGATGTAGTCATAGATAACCCACACAAGAATAGCAGTTTTCCAACATAAGTAACTCTAAGTTCATGACAGTAAATGTGAGAACTGTCGTGAAAAAAATATTATAGCTAACTCTAACTTTTATGTGGTTGACTATTACTTGTGTTCAGCTGTTCCTCTGTATCTAAAATATATATCAGCTCTGAATAGGCAAGTGAAACCTCAGTGTTAGTCATAAAAAAAAAGTTATTTATGCTCCTCTTGAAGCCTCGTCTTAAGAGGGAGGATATTTTTTCCCTTTGTCTTCCAGCTCAGGCACAACAACCATCTCTGCTTCTCTAATTAATCTTGCCCCAGCTGCTGACTTCACAGGTGATGAGACTCTCCACTTGTCATCTAGGAAATACAGCTTCTGTAATAGAGAAAGGTTTCCGTGTATGAGAGTCTTAAAACCTCTATTAAGAAGTTTAAAAAAAAGTTTGGGGACCTTGACTGCGTAATTGAAGGGTATTGGATGTTTAAAATTTTGAAACATCAACTATTCAAAACTGGAGTTTGCATTTGTTTGTTGGTTTTCTTTTTCAACTCCAGCTCCCTTTTGAAAGCAAGGTAGAAACAGCTGCTTGATAAATAACTTTTTTTTTTTTGTTATGTGCCATGCAGTCATTTACCTACAGCATCAGAGCTTTCAGTTAGCAAATTGTCCATCTTACTGGAAAAACAAAAATCACTTTCTTGTTATCTCCTAATTGAAGAATAAGCAATGAAAATGGCCTCATTACTAGATACTTGTTATTTTTCCTATAGCAACCAGAGGGAATGCTCTCCTCAGAGAATCATGGAATCATAGAATAGTTAGGGTTGGAAAGGACCTTAAGATCAAGTTCCAACCTCCCTGCCATGGGCAGGGACACCTTGCTCTAAACCATATTACCCAAGGCCTCGTCCAACCTAGCCTTGAACACTGCCAGGGGTGAAGCATTCACAACCTCCCTGGACAACCTATTCCAGTGCCTTACTATCCTAACAGGAAAGAATCTCCTCCTTACATCCAATCTAAACTTCCCCTGTTTAAGTTTTAACCCATTACCCCTTGTCCTGTCACTACAGTTCCTAATGAAGAGTGCCTCCCCTTGTCCTGTCACTACAGTTCCTAATGAAGAGGCCCCCTTCAGATACTGGAAGGCTGCTGTAAGGATTATTTGCTACTCTCACGGTGAAAAGAGAGAGTGCGCAGGGATTCACACTCAGCCAGATGAGTTGATGATGAAGCTAAAATAAGGCTTCATGACATTTTGCTAGTATTGATAGGATGTTTTCATTTATCTTCCACCTACACTGTTCATTAGGAATTGATTTCTAGCAAACACAACTTCAGAAAGCAGTCTGAATTGCCCACAGTTGGAGTAAGCAGTATTGCAGGTGTTTATTATAAGCAGACCATAAGGTAAGCATGTTTATTCCATCAGCTGCTCACTTTGATCAGGGACAGTAACACAACCTGACTGAATCACTGAAAACCTAACTAACAGGGCTGATGGTTGGTGGTGAGACATGTTCATTATGCTGATCATAGCTGCAGCTCTCAAACAGGTGCTTCTTCCTCTCAGCTCTAACTGTCCCCACCTTGTACCTCCCATACTGATTCTTGTGTTCACAAGAAATTCCTGTGGCCCCCTTTTGTATCTACCGCCCTGGGACACGGGGCTAAGGGTGCTGTAATATTGCTAGTGACTGCTGGCTTTGACTTTCTGTTTTAGCACTGCATGGCAATTTGGTTTTGCCAGCTGAACTCCTGCGTGCATAGACAGACTCAAACCAAGGAGGAAATGGGAGCAAGTATTCTAGTTAGATTTGGAAGTTTTGGATTTTGAAAAGGTATTTTTGAGGATAGCTAGGATAATTTGAGATGTACGTAAAAATGCACCTAGGAAGCAGTTATCAATTCCTGGGTTTAGCAGTAGCAGTTATTTTTCTCCTTCTTGGTAGCTGGTGCAGTGCTGTGTTTTGACTTTCGGCCTGGGAACAGAGCTGAAAACAATAATATTTTGGTTTGGCCAAGGACTTTGTGAGCCTCATGCTTTGCCAGGGAGAAGGGGAAGATGAGAGGAAGCAGAGACAGGACACCTGACCCAAACTGATCAAAGAGGTATTCCGTACCACAGCCCATGCCCAGGAGGTAACTGAGTTACCCAGACGGGTGAGGAGACTGCGGGGTTGGAGGAGGTATGGGTAGGTGCTTGGTCGGGCTGGGGGGCCGAGTAATTGGTCACCTGGTGCTGAGGTGTTGTATTCTCTTCCCTTGTTATTTCCTTTATCATTATTACCATTAGTGGTAGCAGTAGTGATTTGTGTTATACCTTAGTTACTGGACTGCTCTTATCTCAACCCGTGGGAGTTGCAGTCTTTGGATTCTCCTCTCCATCCCTCCAGGAGTAGGGGAAGGGAAAGAAGGGGGGGGGGGGGGTGGGTGGGTGAACAAGCTGTCTGGCTCGGGTTAAACCACGACACAATGGATCATTGTTAAAATCAAGAGATGTTAAGTATGAAGCTACAAGAAAACTTGGGTCTGGTCAATGTTTACAGTAGTTAATATAGAAAATAAAAAGAGAGGTGATAGAAACAACACTTTTGAACTTACCCTACCCATATACAGAGCACATTTCCTTATTTGCTTGCAATAACATCATGTGTGGTTCTCCTGCCCATGAGATGTCATGCTCTGCTTTCAGTTGAAATTAGATCCGTTCAACATGGTTTGTTCACAAATCCATATTGGCTTTTGCCATCTCCTTAATTTCTTTTCAGTGGTCAGTTTGATTATTTATTCCAAAACTTTTCTGGGGAATTAAAATTAAGCTTACTTGTATGAAAAATTTCCTGGCTTCTCCTTTGCTTAAATTGTTTTGCTTGTTGGCAAAACAATACCAGTTAAACAGCTAGGGTTTCTATTCCAGTATAAAAGCGATCAGTGAAAATGCTCATCAAGCATCTAATGGGTGAGCCATCTAAACTTGTTCAGCTGGGATTAGTTTTAAACACAGGGAACAACTGAAATAAACACAAGAAAGGTATTTTTTTATTCTCTCTTAAAAATGTTCCCAAACACGAAACAGAAACCTAAACTCTGTGCCTGAATGTGACTGGCATAGATGATTTAGAAAAAGATGTTGCTATAAAGCAAAACACATTTCATTCTGGAAAAACAATAACTCAAAATATCCTGAGAAATCAACTAGATTTCTGGATTCTGAATTAAGATTATGAAATAACACAGAATATACTGTCAAAAGATACAGAAGTAGCAAATAAAAATTGTGCCTGATTTTCCATCCACATGGGAGAACAGATTGAAGGCACAGGGATTTTAGAAGAATTGTTCATACTATACTTGAAAAGCTTCATAAAAACAAAAGTAATAGAGCCTGTAGGAGGAGACTGTTACTCTAAGAGAAGAGCTTACATGTTAAATATGCTACTTAGAAGATAACACTGTTCTTAATGAAAAGCACAAGTTGGAGGTTCTATGGAGAAAATAGCAATAAACCTGGAAGAATAATGCCCCACTGGCTTACAGTGTGCCCAAAGGAACACTGACCAAGCTAACTGAAATTAAGGCAGCCATTAAACATTTCTTTTAGTATTATGTATTACTCCCAGAAAAACATAGCTCATATGGATGACATCAACTGCAAATTAAAGTTCCCTGTTTTCATATCAGGACTGTAAATCGTTTTTGGTTTTGGTGTTTTTTTTTTTTTTATTCTGCTCTTTCTTCCTCTTTAGTTGGAATTCCAGAAAAGGTAAATCTCCAGGGCTAGATGGGTATTCAGATCCAGTTCAGTAAAGCATTAAAGTAGCTAAAAGGTAATTGCTCTGTTTCTTACTTTCTTTTAAGGGGGGGAGAGGAGGGGGGGAGAGGGAAATGGTACTTATCATTAAGCCTGCATGATGATATTTCTCATATATTATATAAAAGTATCTGGCTTCCTAAATGGGAGAGGCTGGACACCGAGCTTGTCTCAAACACTGCTTGCATTCCATACTGTAAGAGTCAGAGATAGGAAACTGTGCTTGTTTCAGGCACCAATTACATTTGACCATGGGAGGCCTTGAGCAGAAACAAATCAATCAACAAGGATGTTTGCTTGTGATACTGCGTAGACAGGATTGTTCTGACCCCTTTTTTTTGAAGCTGACAAGTATCCATAAGGATGTGAAATGATGACTCAAAGATGAGCTGACTCAGAGGATGGAGTCTAAAAACAGACACCATGATGCGAGGAACAACTACCATCTGGAGGACCCTTAGGGTACCCCAGTTTTGGAAGTGTGCATGTGCTCACCAAACTATGCCCATCACTATCTTATTAATACCCCTCTACACTTAGTATACAAATTATGGATAACACCCCAAAAGTGCAGGGCTCAAGTCAAAAAGAGAGTTTCCACCCCTGACAATACCCTGGATGAAGAGGACCAACAAGATGTTGCTGGATCCATGAATGTTGATATTTCTTCTTTCCTCTTCCTTCTTTTTCATTGAATATTGACTAGATCTAAGTACAAACTCATGTCATGGGACTTGCTGATTGAGTTAATGTAATTGAGTTAATGATTGAGTTAATGTTGAGTTATTATGTCTAACCACATGCCTTGCATTTTTTTTTTAATAAATGATAAGACTGATTAGTTGCTGTCATTTAACCTTAACTTAGTACAAGGGTACCATAAAACTTGGCTGTTGATCCCAACGGGAGGGAGGTCATCCTAAACAGTTCCTTTCAGGATGTGACACTGAAGAAAATGTATCTGTAGTGTATCATGTAGTGATATACAAACCTCACAAGAGTAACACGTCCATTTCTTATCAATTCTCCTGTGGTCAGAATAGAATTTTGTGCACCTAGAAGTATTTTTAATTAAATGTATTCGAACAAATTAAAAAGTATTGCCTGATATAAAAACAAGCTGAAAAAAAAAAGAAAATTAATTCTACATAAAAAATTCAGGTCAGCATTTCATATTAATCAGGGTGAAAGACAACTGTGCCTGTTCACAGTAAGGGAATAAGACAAGCATAATTTGACCAGATGGTCATATTTTAGCAGCAAAAATAATTGGATTCTTTATCTGAGTTTTAGTAAACTCACAGGATGTGTAGATGTGAGAGATGTGAGTAACCATAGGAAAAATACCAGAGACCTATTTGTACAAATAATCATTTAAACATCATAGACATTTTCATTCTCCCACGTTCAACCTCTAAACCTGTTACAGGCTGAAAGGAGAATATAACCTGTGTACACCGTCAAACCATAGTGAAAGGCAGATTGGGCTGACAGGTGAGAGAGGGCAGAGGGAGACTTTTCAGATGCTTATATAAAGATTGTCATGCTTGTAAAAGGACAGGCAATGGCAAGCAGCAGCAGCTGGTAGATACTGTAAGAATTTTCCCAGTCTAAAGTCCTAGGAAAGACAGTTAATTAATTCTGATAATTGCTTATTTTCAGAAATAAGAAGCTCAGCCTTTTCCTTTTCCAGGCCAAACCCACATTTTCTAGATTCTTTACCTCTATAAGAGATTGTGAGCCTCAAGTCTTATTTGACTACTGACAATATTGTGCAATTGTCAGTCTTTTAGCACAGTAAAATAAATACAATATGAAATATTTCTTCTAATTAAATAATTATTAAACAGAAAAACTGAGAAATATCAGAAGTAAAAATTTTCAGGAATCTTGCACTAGGAGCTTAAATTCCTCCTGAGAAACTGGAGGGATACAGCATTTCCCCTTGCAAATTATTTGGTTCTTCTGAAACTTTCTCTTAAGTATTATTTCTCTATTTTTCTTGCTTACCCTATTGGTACAAAAAGATAGAAGGATGAAAGAAAATAGCTAAAAAAAACCTGGAAGGTTGTATTTGGAGAACTCTTACAAAAGGAGAAGATGACACACGGAAGCAATCAACTTCTGTCATTGCTCAATATTCTTATTAGTAATTTCTTACTAGCACAAGCAAAGTTCTCTACCAGGGAGGGAAAGTACTAGGTATTGGGGCACTTAGTACTTCCCTCCTTACCTCTCTCTTTTTTTATCATGTGGACCACAGAAAACAAACAGTACTTTCTCTGGTTCACATAAGATATGTGCATCTTAAAATCCATCTTCCTGTTAACCCTGCCTCAAACCATTAAACACATTTAGTATCCTTACTTTAATATTCCCTTGGAGCTTTTCAATGACCAGTTTCATGTTTGGTAGTTTACCACTAGAAATAAAAATGGCTCATGCTCAGTAATGACTTAAAATAGCTCTCCATTATCTCAGGCCAAACACTGACATCAAAATTGTAACATATTAAAGCAAACCATTAATTATTATTTATTCACTGGCAACTCTATAGTAGAGTATAATTACTTCACATACCACTATTCCTGTGGAATACATAACAGAGCTCTAATTTGCCATTAGCATTTTTTCCCGAATTCAAGTAACACTGCTAATATAAAAATACAAATAGGATTACACTTTGGCCATTTCAAATATACATATTTTTCCTAAGTTTCCTTACTGCTGGAGAAGAGGCATTGTCTGCTGCTCATTCTTATACCTGCTCATCCTACCCCAAACTTCTTTTCCTCCATCTCCAGTGCAAATACCACACAAACAGCACAGGCAAGAAAGACCCGCTTCTGGATATAACGCGGATCTGACTGCAACGTGGAGCCATGCAGTGGTAATCAATCACTCTTGCTGAAGCTACCTGCTTCCTGTAATCTACTGAGGCTCATTAAGGGGAAGGTTAATTTGCTCTGCATATCTCTGAATACAATTTTCTTGTAAATTGAATCAGAGGATGAAAATAGACTCCCATGTATATATTTGTAAGGGGAATGATTTCCATCTAAAGTCATTATTTTTGTGCTTTGTTGGAAGTGGCTTCCCTCTTCTGACAATTAAATGTAAAATGGACTTCTGTATATGCTTTGTAGTTTAGAAACATGTTTCTGAAATAGTTTTCACTCATGCACTTAAAATCTGTATAAAGATTGAATCAAGCTCCTATTCTATTAAGATATTTTATTAAAAAATATCTACAGCAAATATTCATTTTCTAAAGCATGAAATTGTTTTTTTAAAGAGATGCCTACAAGTAAAAAAAATGTATTTGTAACCTACTAGAAAACCACCCCCTTAATTGACTATTGCAATATTTAAAAAATCTATCACCAGATAGCCCAACTATGATCACTGAAATTTTATGGGTATAACTATAGTCAGAATTTGGTCTTATTTATTTCTCTGCCATACATATGTTTTGAATTTCTCTTAGTTTGAATAACAAGCCTAGACTTCTGAATTTCATATTCTCATTTGCTGATTTAGTCCAACAATTTTGTGAGTACATTGCAAGACAATATTTCTTTTAGTTCTTTTTCCATTAAAATGTCTTAAAAAAGGAAATACTTCTGTTGGTTCTAGATTCCATTAAAAGCTAAATTTATCCAAATGCTTAACCAAAACTGACCTTGTGTTCCTACTCAAGGTTTAACCATGCACTTAGGATTGTTTATGTTTATTATTCACATGCTCCCTTAATTGTACATCTTATAGTTCTCTGGGTGGTAACGCTTACCCCAATATCAAAATGAATGGAAGGGGTAGCAGAGTTTTATTAACTAATGATTTCCTGGGGAAAACAAAATAAAACGAACAAACAAACAAAAACCTGAAACAGCAAAACAAAACAAAATACCAAACAAAACCAAACCACAACCAAACTATAATATGAATAGTGTTGCAATACCTTTAGGTGGTGATTAATAAGGAATTTGTCTGGCATTTTAAAAGTCACATCAGGGAAATCCTTAGAAGAAAGTTGGGAGGATTTGTGAATCTTCTAGTCAGGTTTTAACATGGACATCAATTGTTTTTAAGTAGAACATTCAAACGTTGCTGTACTTCCCTCTGATCCCTTTCAAAGGTACGTTGCTTTCACACAGTCCAGATCCATTATGCTTTTTAAAGCAAGTTAATTTTCTCCAAATTTGAAAAAAACCTCACCCAAAATACCACCAACAAAAAAAAAACCCAAAATAAACAAAAAAACCCCCAACTGCTTGACACCCTTCTCCCTTCTTTTCCAAGAGAATTTTCTTCATGGTACTTACCTCACCCTTCTTTATGCAATGCCTTCTAAATTTCATGCAGTTGAGCTCATATTCTCTTTCTTTTCCCAGTCATCCAACCCCTACAGGCTTGGGCCTCATTTCTAGCTATCAGCATCTGGGGTTGACAAGGAGCTAGATGTATTTATGTCTTTACAACAAAGGTGAAAATGAGCTCTCCACTTTGGCCTCCAAATTAGTCTAGTTTATAAAACTGCAAAGAAACATGAGTGTTTTTCATAGCACCTATCATGATAGCATCAAAGACGCTCGTAATATTAAAGCTATATAAAATGCTTTTCCAGGAGGAAGATCTTCCTTTTCTTGTTCTTTTAATCCAATTTGTTCAAATAAAATGAGCTACTGGCAGATACCTTTATGTTCCATTGGTCTATTAGTTATCACATACTTATTTTAGTAGAAGACTTTTGTTGCACACACTAAAACTGGGAAGATTAGGCTCAATCAGATCTGTTGTGGAACACTGTTCCACAGAAATCCTGTTTTGTTTGGGTTTTTTTCCATCCCTAATAATTTTTGTCTTGTCTCTCAGCAGGATAAAAGCTGGACTCCATCAGACTCTTTTTTTAGTGATGAATAAGAAACATGGATGGGAAGGCAAAAAAAGAAAATATTTCTCCACAGAGACCGTAATAAATAGCTTGACTTGCTTAAAAATCTGATTGGCAGCCGAGGCAGGTGCCAAGCGTTTGTATCAGAAATTCATGTTGGGTAACTTCATCATGCATTTGCTGGCAGAATGCTCCGTATTCTGCACCAGATACAGCCAGTGCCCATCCCTGGACTGGCTGTAATTCAAATGCTTCTTTAACATTTCTCATGCGAAAACATAAATACTTGAGAACTCGAAACAGATAACTGGAAATTACGGCATAAAGGCAGGAGAAATCGAATTGCACAGAAATTATCACTCAGCTTCCTCTTGTCCTGAAGTTTCAGATTGAACTGGAATATAACCTTACTGGTTTTTTAGGCATAGGTTGCAAGCAGCCATGGGAATCTGTTCTTCCTCATAAATCCTTTTGCTATGTCAACTCAAGTTTTTCATGTGGAATGGTTAGATGTTTACAGCAGCACAAATATATATATTGTTATAGCAGACAAGCCTCTAAAGGACATATCCTGGTTGAAAACAAAGCTTTTCAGTTTGGTCTTCAAGATCAATCCAGTAATTTAATGAAACCCAGTGATCATCACTTTGTTTGCTTTTTATAGCTGATCATGCTGGAACCAACAAATGAATAGCACATGTGTGTTTTAAAAACAATACTACTGTAAGTAAAAATATCATCAAAGATATAAACTCAATACAGAAGTCAGAGAAAAGGAGCCATTATAATTCTGTAAAGAACTGACTAACTTCATTCTCGAAGTACAAAACAAATAAGTGAAAAATGCTGGGCCATGTGTTAAATTTTTACTATCCCATAATTCCTGGAAGTTAAAATACTTTAATGTTCAAATGTATGAAATTTTGTTTAACTTTTATTACCTGTTTTGTACTTGGAAAGAAGCTGGTATGTCACCTCAAGAAAACAAGCAGTTTTCTAAAAATAGATGTTTTGTGTTTTGGTTTGGTTTTCCTGTTTTGGTTTGATTTTTGTAGGGGTTGTTATTTGGTGGGTTTTAGTTGTTGTTAACCCACCCTATTTTTCTCTTTCTCTCATCAGATACTTAGGCCTTGAAGTATGATGTTAAGAAGCATCAATAATGACCTTTTTGGTAATTCTCCTCTACAAGGATAAAAAGGCAAGTTGACTCTTCTCTTTTCAGATTTCCGATTTTTAACCATGCATTGGATCATCTCCTGTTTTAATAAAACTTGGTTTTATTGTACAAGGAACTGTAGCAATGCCAGTTCAGTATGATAACTACAGATCTACAAGGCTCACAAGGAAGGATTAGATGCTTAAGTATTTAACACAGAGATGTTAAAAACTTTGGGCTCTGGCTGCATGGGGGGATTTTTAACCCTGGAATTGCCACCCTGTCTGTTGCTTGGAGAGTGGTGTGGGCTTGTAGAAGCAGGTACATAGAAGCCAATAAGCTGGCTGCAGAATCTGGTAACGCTAGCTCATTGGAAACTGGATAAGAACAGAGATTCAGGAATTTTTCCTCCAAAATGTACAGTTTCTAATTTTAGACTGGATAGAAATACACCTTTTTCACAGCCATGACCCTCTTCTTGGATTCAAGTGTCCAAGTTGAGTCAATTTTTTTTTTTCCAGAAACAGAGGAAACAATAGTGTCTGTTGTCCTTCCCACAAGCGTAAGTTTAAAAATTCATAGTGTAGATAGAGCTTGAGAACGTCCAAAAAATATGATGGCCTACATATTAATGTGGGATACTAAGACACGCATCCCTTCTCCAGTGAATATAGAAATATATTAACAAAGAGGAGAAACAGGAGAGATGAAATTTAACCATTCCACATCTTATGATAAAAGTGAGAAAATGCTGCTTTGTGAATCATGGGTATGAGATAAATCTTGCTGGTGACTGTGCAGCATTTAAGTGTCTGTGTAAACATTCAAAAGAAAAAGTGCAGTTGTTGGAGATAAAGTGCTGATGAAAAGCAAGCTATCTGTGCATTTAAGTGGAGAGTGTGCTGGGACATGTGATCTAGGTTATGCTTGCCTCAAACGGTTGGACCAGATGGTCCTTAAGGTCCCTTCCCACCTGCTATTCTATGATAGAATAGATAGACAATTGGGCTGAGGCTTTTCCCATATGCCTACAGCATGGACAGTTTTCAATTATTCCTGCTGGGGAAAGACCTATTCCATTGCCCCTTGGGGACGGAAGTAACTTCAGCTACTTACAAAATTATTTTTATTGTTTACATGTTGCAATATATACAGTATATCCTACAATTACGTGTTTTAAAATTATTTTGGTTTTGCCAGCTACTGGAAAATGTCATCTCTGAAAGAGAGGCCAATTATTTGCCTGAGCTTAAGTAATTTTGGCAAGGTTTGTAGGGACTTTCAGAATAAGAAGCAAGATCTTCTTTTTCTAGGGCTACTTAGAAACCAAGGCTACCCATCAAACTTACCTGATGTCCCATCAGATGACCTCAGTCACCAGCTGTGTGAAAGTTTTTGCCATCAAAAGTCCTTTGACCAGTCTGTAGTGGTAAGTAGCTTTCATTCAGAAAAAAAGGTTTAAAGTAATTCTTTATAAAAGCCCCATATCCTAAGCAATTCCAGCCAATCTCATGAGATAAGCTAGAAAAAATGAGCAGTCAGTCTTTTAGGGTGATCTAGTTCACAATATTTTTTTAATTCTTGTGTTGGCAATGTTGAATTTTAGCAGTTCAACATACATGTGAATTTATATACTTTTCCACTTTCATGTACACGTGACAATATACTCAGGACCTGCAGTATAGTGAAGTGAGGGTTTTTTTTTTCCTGATAGTCCTTCTTCTAGCTTATTTTGGGCCATTACAACTCTCCAACCTGAAATTCACAGTTTCTTTCATTTATACATTGTGGCCTTGGAGTTTATTTAGTTCCAGGCTGAATCAGTTCCTTTTTATAAATGAAGTGCTCTTGGCTAATCATTTACATAAGCAAAAGGCCACTTGAGTGTACAGAATGCATTTCCAGCAGGAAAGCTGATGGAAGTTATTTCTTCTGAATCTCTCTTAAGAAGATGAATCAGAAGATAAACAAGGCTATGAACCTGCCTCTGGGAAGGTGGGTAGCAGGGGCCTTTGCAATAACATCATTAACTTCTGCATGGGACTAAGGGAAGAGTCCAAACTGGAGAGTCTGGGATGTTGCTGAGACACCCTTCCACCTGCCCTGACCTGTTTCTGACTAGACTATTACAAGTATTACAGCTCTAGAAATCTAATAATAGCACTAAGACAATATATGTTGTAGTCTCTTAAATTACATATTCTAAAAGCAAATTTTTTGTTCAGGCAGATAAAAATAATTTTTTTCATTAAAGACCTACTCAGATGGGTAATGCAGCAACTGCATTATGTTTCATTTAGTCTGGAGGACTAAAAAGACCATTAAATAAGCAGGAGCTAAACTGAGGAGAGAACAAATAGCAAAACGCCACAAAGAAAAAATTATTAAGAGCTTGAAGCTGAAGCCACAAAGATCAAGTATCTATAGCACCTTGACCTGTCAGTCTGATTCTAGTGCCAAAGCCTTAAACTGTAGGTGTGTCATACACATGAAATTCAACATTTCCAAAGTAAAAACCATCCGTGTTTTATTTGTAATAAAACAAATAATGTTTGTAATGTAAACAGATGCCCTTTCATGGCATTCCAGTGCAGATTCCTGATTGGTGGTTTTAAAAGCTTTGTTTTGAAATTCTAAGAGACCTTCAAACTGGATTTTGTTCAGATGAACTGGGTTACTCTAATTCCTTGTACATACCAGCTGACAGCTAAATACCCACTTGTCTGTATCACAGAATATATATAATTTTGTTCCTCTGAGCAATTTATTTGGTTGTCAAAGTCATTAGGATATTCCTGCTAATAAAAGATATGTTCCCTATTGGATATGCAATCCTATTGTTTGAAGTTAATATAAGCTTGTTTGAAAACAGCAGTTTCCATAGGAACAGTTTTCCCAAATAAATCTTACATGGAGAAGTATGTCATAAATAATTGGTCCTGCCCTGAGGGAACCATTAAACACCCAAATAAAATGCATAGACAGTCATAAAGAAAAAAAAAAAAGCTATAAGAAAGGCATAAAATGATGGCAAATTGGGAAAAATACATATTTTTTGACTGTTCAGAATTCTTTTAAAAGCTAAAAAAAATAACCAAAATAAAACATCTCTTTTTTTGAACTTTGATAATATGAAGCAGGAGTCCATATTTTACCTCTTAGGCTCTTAGTTTTGTTCAATGTGCACTCCAAGCAAACCTCCTTAAATTATATTACAGTGATATCTTGGCTTTAGTTTATCCATTTATATTGCACACTGACTCTTTAACTAACAAGAAGAATGTACACTTTCTTGCAGGATATTTTTAGAATGTAAATTTTTAAATTTATAAATTCTATGTTACATCTTACAGAAAGGATAAACATTCTGTTTTAATGTCTTCTTGGACTATAATACCTCTGGAAAGAAGTGTGCTGGCATCCAATAACTAATTAGTCTCCCTGAAGAACACAACATAATGGACATTTTCACTCTCTAAGACCTACCTAGGAAAACTGGAAGACATTAAGTTTGCTCTCCTTTCAAAACCAGAGAGGGTTCAGTGGACAAGTACCAAAACCAGAGACACACAGGTATTTGATAATGTCTATAATATTAACAGGGTCCTACAGGGATCAGAAGCAGGTGTTAGGTGCTCTTTATGGGTAGGGATGTGGAGGAAGGGCCTCAGGCACCTGTTTCAAGTGATGCTTCAGGATTTGTGGCTTGGGTTAATTAATTTTATCTGTATGAATGGAGGTAGTTGGAAATTTCTTCTTCATAGCAGCAGGCTCAAAAAGCTTATCTGAGTCACATTTTCCAAACTATAAGAAAACTCGAGCATATGTTTAAGCAATTGTTTGCTTTGAGTTAAATTTTAATTCTGGTTAGTTTTTGGCAGTTTATTATAAGCTTGGTCTGGAAGCCTCAGCAGCTATGGCCAAAGCAAAGAGCTGCCAGCTTGACTAAAAGCTCTGGGTAGAATCCAGATCCATCTAACTTCTGTAGGCATGTGATTTAATTTCCTGAGCTTTTGTCCGCCGCCAGGACTTCAGGGCGGACAACACAAGGGTATCACTTTATAAAGATGTGCAGTTTGCAGAATCCCTGTCTGAAGAAAAGAGCTTCCCCATTAAATGCAAAAACCTGAATATTCTATTTCTTAATGAAGAGCTAAATTAGGTAGCAAATAATAGAGTAGGAGATTAAACAGGAGTAAAAATACCATTTACCACAATATCTGTTAGGGCCAGCTGCCAAGGAAATGACTTCTATTTTGCTGCCATTTATAATAGTGGGTCAGCTGGCTAAGCTGTCTGACTAGGTAAAAAGAAATTCATCAGCCCAGCTAAAATATATAACTAAAATGTGAAGTATCTGAAGTGATCTGTTACATCTTTGTGAAAACCTTTTTGAAAACTCATATGACAATGATAACGATCCTAAATTGTTGAATGGCATCCCTGCTTATGCAACAGAGGCCTGAATCATTTTCTTTTCATTTTGAAACTTGGCATATTAGATTAGCCACATCTTTATAAGAA
The DNA here is from genome assembly GCF_033783945.1 of Neopsephotus bourkii. NCBI lineage: Eukaryota > Metazoa > Chordata > Aves > Psittaciformes > Psittacidae > Neopsephotus > Neopsephotus bourkii. Next base: position 6,500,625 of record NW_026901776.1, on the reverse strand, counting down.
AGTTATATCTAATATGAAGTTGAACTAAGCTGTTCAATAAAGAACTGGCCTCCAAGAACCTCATGAAGTGTCCCTGCACACTGAACCTTCACATGTACAAAGCCAGATTGACTTCACTGGGCTTCCACTGTTTTACACTACACAAGAATATTGTTCCACCTAATAATAATTGTCAACACCTTTTGTTGAAAGGAAATTTAGATAAGCCCCAGGGAAAACTGGATGTGTGATGTTGGTGGCTGACCCTCGCTGGTGTTACATAGTACAGTCAATGACTGTGAACTCAGAATGGAGTATGGATCAGTAGAATTATGTCTTTAATGCATTGTGTTCTCACCCCTGTATACTTCACTGTATTTAAAAAAAAAAAGAAAAGAAATAAAAATCCCTTTTTTTTTTTTTTTCCAGACATTTCAAACAGAATTGCTTGCAAGCTTACGTAAAGAGATGAAGATGACAGAAAGGTTTTTAAATAGCATTATTGGTTTTATTTGTACTAGGGACACATAACACCTGCCAAAGAGAACAGCACTGGAATGCAGTTAAAAGGCCATACCTGGCTATCTGGAACTGTTAAATTTATACCTCATACATATTTCATTTTAAACAAAGAGGTTAGGTTTGAGAGAGTAATATCAGCTTCTGGGAGTGCCATCATCATGGTAGTCCTCCTCAACATGTTACATAGGACATTTATAGGTAAAGACATGCAGTCTACACAAAATCTGGTAGAAAGATGTTTACAACTATAGGTATCCACATTTCAGCACTGTAGAATCAGATTCACCACTAAAATCACACAAGCCTGTGAAAGCAATGAGATCTTATGGTACCAGATGATCATGAACACAGGAAGCAGTGCTATCACCTGTAATTTGTTATAAATGAAGCGCAAACACTCATGAGGTTTCTATTATAGTCTTTCCAGATTATGGGCTGTGAAATTGCAATCTCGTAAGCAATGCTGGTGAAAGTGTAACAGAGATGGAATTTAAAACAGACAATTTGGTTCTGTCCCAAAACACAGAATTGCTGATAGGAAACAATAACAGTTGCTAAAAAAATCCAACTTGTACGAGAACAATGGCATTTCCTCTGCAAGAAATTATCTTAGGAGTAGAAAATACTTAAATAGTAAATGAAAAGACCCCAAAATTCTGTAAAAAAATGTTGTCTGTGACAGGGAGAAATCCCATAATCAAGACAGACAGCACTAATGAACCGGTGTACTATGTGCACACCTAACAAAGATGCAGATTTGAAGTTACTCTTTTTTAGAACAGAAATATTGAGAAAACAAGCTGCACAGCCTTTCTTTGTGTTTTCTCATAGCTTAATTCCCTGCATCAAAATTTTCCTCTTTTTCTCAGAAGCCACAATTGTTTCACATCCAGAATGGAAACTCCTACCCTTAAGTGTGGTTAATTAATTCTGTCACTATAACAGTAAGCACCACATTCAGAAAAAGCTCTGAAGATATCCCACTTCTCCCATTCAACTCTTGCCATCCCTGAAAACATTTAAAACCCGTGAGTCACAATCCTTCCCTCCCCTAGCAATATGATGTTTAAATAATAATAGTCATGCTTTAGGGATTTCTTTTTTATTTGCCTTCTGGTTTCTTACCTTGGACTCACGTAAGAAGCCTTTTTCCTCCATAATCACAAAAGTCAAAATCTTTCTTTAAAATTTAGAAATAAGATCCCTGTTCCAGGAACTGGGACTGTGAAAACTACGCTGTACTTGTGAAATCACAATAAATCCATGAGCATTGGCAACAGTGAAATTCCTTCATGAGGATGCTTTAGTTTTATTGTTGGTTTCCTCACTGTAGGGCTAAGAGCATGGTAGAGGGGACAGTGGAAAGGGACTTCCTCTTCTCAAGCTTGGGAAAGGGGGAAAAGTGCCCTGTAGATCCTGCCACTGCCCTCTCGTTCTACATTTATGGGTAACAAGAGCTGTTCCCAGGGCACCTCTCACCCAGTGGTGTTGAAGAGCATAGGGAGATGGAATGGGGAGTGACACTTTAAAAGGTAAGGGGAAATGAACCTTATGTTTCTTACCTCTGGAGGAGGGAGACAAAAGGAGATTGACAGTTTAAGATGATTTCTCTGCAATTTAGCCAATTCAGGGGTGAACAAGGTCCCACACTAACCTTGTGCTTCAGATTTACACAGAAACCCTCAACTGTGGTCTAATACCACTCAGAGAAGAGATTCTTCTGCTGGCGTCTCATGTGGTTCAGCAGGCTCATTCAGTCAGAACGGTTTATTTTAAAGCCCACATATAAAGTAAAGGCTCAGCAAGATGCTTTTTTCCTTCTCTTGAAAGAAAGAGATGTCCAACTCAGCTTTCCTGACACAATTGCTGAAGAAGAAAATTATCTATAAAAATTATGACCTAAACAAAACCTTTGCATTTTTTAACAGAGCAGCAAGGCTCAGAGCATCAATTTTTATAATTTCTGATATTTTTTTTCTTAGCAATACCAGTTAAACAATAACTTAACACAGTTGACCAGTACTAATGATGTAATTACAGAGGTTTTTTTTTTTACTGGGTAATAAGTGAAAATATACAGCCTCTTGCAACTTCACTCCCTACCAGTCTCCCGTTTCTTTCTAGACCGAGTTATTTGATGATAATACTGGCATTGAATGGTAAAATTGTTTTTGAACTCTTGTCATTTCTTCTCAGTGAGCAGGGCAGACTTTATGTTCACAAAAGCTATTTAAATTCTTTTGCCTGGAAAGTTCTATTATACTCAGTGACTTCAACATCTGTACAGAAATATTCTCTAGGTGAAATTTGCCCTCTGAAAATCCAGATGTTTATATTTAAATACGATTTTTTACAGAATGGGATATTTTCATATTGTTATAACCAATCAGAACATTGACTGTTTTTTTAACACCAAAGCAAAAAAAAAAAAAAAAAAAAAAAAGAAAAAAAATGGATATATGTTTTTTGGCTGTACTCTGAATTTCTAGTAACACTACAGGGAATAAGAAACACTACTGAGAGAAATAAAACTGCAAAGTAACCTGGTAGCCTAACTCCCTGCCTAGGTCAGAGATCAGTGAATATAGGCAGTGTTTCAGGAGATTATAATTAGTTTTGTAAATTTAGGGAAGTTTTAGCTCTTCTGGAATCGGAGCTATGAGGGAAGAAGAAAAGTATAAGAGGACTTCTTCTATCTGGGCATTTTCCAAAGGAATAATTTAAATCTTTTTTATTTCAAAATGACATTTTAATTTTAAAGACAAGTATTCTTATATCATGTTTAAAGGTCTGAACTGATCATGAAATGAAACAGTCAGTGGTTCAGGTGAAGGGGTTCCATTTTTATGTCAGCTTTTCCGAACATTTTGGTTTTGAAATTAAACAGTGGGGAGTGGGGTGGGGATTTAAACAACCAACCAGACAAAAAAGTCTGTCACTCACTTACATATAGCTGAGTTAATAAAAAGGTTTTAATTAATTTATTTTATATAACAGTCCTATGCAAATTTGCTTGTGGCCTGTTCTAGGGTTAAAAGACATAACTGTAGGCTGTTTGCTCAAAGACTTTTGATCTGTTCCCAGCTGTCTGAAATCGAGGGTGAGGGTGTGTTTGCCACCCCTAGCCTCCCTCTCTTTTCCCTCACCCCCCAGTATAAGATGCACCTTTTTCCAGACTCTATAAAAATCCAGAGATTCGTTCTTTTCCAGATTCATCTGTTACACTGCTTCATCTTCATTATTTAAAAAAAAAAACTTCCAAATGCAGTGACAATACATTGAATTTCCCAATTGAAAAAAAAAAAAAATCACGTAAGGTGAGATCCTGCAGTCCATCGTATCACACCAACATTTTACCAACGTATTCCCTGAAGACTGGGGCAACTGCAGGATGTGAAATGGTTTTGCCTTTTGAGGAACTGACAACTGCCCTTGATGTACTAAATAGGAGGGGAGCAGATGGCAATGCATTTTCCATGAATGGTTTTATAAGGCGTGCTTGTGTGACTGGCTCATGGTACTAATTCTCTAGGTCAGCATCAGGGAGGAAGAGTTCCTTCTCTCCATTTCCACTAGGCTGTCATCACATTATAACCTGAGTAGTGGAAGGAGGTCAACAGGTAATAAATCTCATGAGCAGGCTCACCACTTACAGACTGCAGTCCCTTTAGAGATTGCTGCTGTCTTTTTCACTTTTCTTCTTTTACTCCCAGTGAATCTTTATGTCCTCAAAAGCATTTGGCTTTTCCTGGCCTCTGACAAATGGAAACTACTAGGCTTTGAATAGGGAGCTTCTGTTGTTGACAGTTCGTCTTTGTAAGGACCAAAGAAGACAAACCAGATCTTTCTTTTTCTTAAGAGCTCCGAGATAAAGGGCTGGGCAATTACATGAACTTTTTGAAGGGCATTTTTTCCCCATAGCCTTGATTAAATTATTGAAAGGTTATTACATTAAGAAAATGGTACCATTTAGCTGTGCTGCTTTAAAGCTAGTTGTGAAAGAGCTGTATTACAGAGTCTCTTAAAGTATTGATGGATGTGTTCGTAGTGTCAGGTTCACTGGTAACTCTGCTAAGACCCAGCAGAAAAGCAGCCTTTCACTTTATTCATTCCTCTCCTGTGCAAAAAAAATGATCAGGAAATTGCAAATGAGAGGTGGCACAGCAGATAATTAACACAAAGGTATTTGACAAATATGACAAATTTGACAAATCTGAATGCTGACTTGTTTATGACTTGATGTACTTCATAGCAATGTGTTATGTTTCATAACTGCTTAGACTTCATGCTGTCTTGCTTGAGCATTTCCACTTCACTTTGCTATTTGTACCTTAGAGGCAGGGTTAGACTGTTTCTTGTTCCAGAACAAAGGCAAAGACCCTGGACAGTCCAAGGAAACACAGTATTCCTAGAAACATATATAACTAAATGATATTCATTCACTATAGATAGTGTTGCCTTCCAGAGAATAGTGGAGACAGGACAGGAAAAGACTTCTGTGCTTCAGATAGAGCTCCACAAAAAACAAGTATTTGCGTGGCTAGAAACCACATCATGACTTCTCCCAGGGCAGTGTCATACCAAATACAAAGCCTGCAGGCTGGCTTAAGAAGCTATGTTGTTTACTGAGTAAGAGATGTATTGAATGTATACTATTAATTGTAGTTACATAAATCCCATATTTTCCTATATTTTCTATTATTTCTGGAGTACAGAGCCTCCATGATGTGCTATAGCTTGACAATCAGTAAGAGTGTACTGCCTTCTGAATAAACATGGTTCTTAGCCAAAAGTAAAAAAGTCTCAATACCAACTTCAATTGGCTTCACATAGCCAGCTACACATAGCTGCTGTAAGCGTCATGATGCAGACTGAGGGCACGGAACTGAGAAGAGAACTGTACTCTGTGTTGCTCACCCCAGCACAGTCAGATTCTGAAAGAGCTGCATTTCTGGCAACACCAGATTAACAAAGACAGTGCAGAAGCTCTGGTGCTTTGATGTTATGTCTACAAAATATAAGTAGGGGAAAACTAAATTTATCCCATTAATTTCCCCAGTGGAAGCAAAGCATTTTTTCCTCAGTCCCAGGCCACATGATTTTTGGGGCCATTTCTTAAACTACATCAACATGAAAGAGCATTTAAGTACAGCTCTCCAGAATAGTTTTTGAGGACTCCTTCAGTTTATCACCATTGAAATAATGTTTGTGCCTGTGGAGCCCCCGTCAAAGTTCTCCCACCATGATCCCCAAAACCAAGGTTGTGAGGCTATGTTTCCTTTCATGTGGGTCCTCTCTACTACAGTTAAACATCCAGGAGGCAGAAACTTCCCAGGCTACTTTGTCATTGGTATCTGACTCATTTCTGCAGGACTGTGGAGGGTGCAAGCAGCAAGAATGAGGAAGGAACAACAGGGTGACCTTCAGCATCTGTGCACCTTCATCCTGTGACTATCAGCCAAAAAGTAGTAAATCAGAGTGGCAAAGGAGCTGCTTGGCCTAAAGTTTAGTGGAGGAGGCATGAAGGACATCTGAGAGCCATGGAGAGGAAAGGGCAGACTATAGTCAGCTCCAGTTGGTACTAAAATTGTGAAGGTGATCGTTCACACCAGGGTACAACACTAATCATGCTGTATCTGAAAGCCAATGGGATCTATTGGTGTCCTCAAAGACCACTTCACCCCTCCCATAGCCCAGGGAGGGCTGTTCAGAGTTGCAGGGTTATGGAAACTTTCTCCTGTATCAAAGCTCAAGTGGATGTTCTAAGGCCAAGGCAGGAGAGTACCTGCAGGGGCTGGCCTATAGGAGAACAGGGCATAGGGGTAGACCAAAGCCTCTAATCTGGAGTATGACTTGACATTTCAAGTTTCAGCAATTTGTCTGCATGCAAGGTAATAAAGTTTTACTGGTGTAGAGTGTAGTGTAGAGTCCTGCATCTGGGCAGGAACAACCCCAGGTTCCAGTATAGATTGGGGAATGACCTGTTAGAGAGCAGTGTAGGGGAGAGGGACCTGGGGGTCCTGGTGGACGACAGGGTGACCATGAGCTGACACTGTGCCCTTGTGGCCAAGAAGGCCAATGGCATCCTGGGTTGTATTAGAAGGGGGGTGGTTAGTAGGTCGAGAGAGGTTCTCCTTTCCCTCTACTCAGCCCTGGTGAGACCTCATCTGGAATATTGTGTCCAGTTCTGGGCCCCTCAGTTTAAGAAGGACAGGGACCTGCTGGAGAGAGTCCAGCGCAGGGCAACTAAGATGATTAAGGGATTGGAGCATCTCCCTTATGAGGAAAGACTGAGGGAGCTGGGTCTCTATAGTTTGGAGAAGAGGAGATTGAGGGGTGACCTTATTAGTGTATATAAATATATAAAGGGGGAGTGTCACAAGGATGGAGCCAGGCTCTTCTCAGTGGCAAACAATGACAGGACAAGGGGAAATGGGTACAAACTGGAACACAAGAGGTTCCACTTAAACTTGAGAAGAAACTTCTTCTCAGTGAGGGTGACAGAACACTGGAACAGGCTGCCCAGGGAGGTTGTGGAATCTCCTTCTTTGGAGACATTCAAAACCTGCCTGGACATGTTCCTGTGTAACCTTATCTAGGCGTTCCTGCTCCGGCAGGGGGATTGGACTAGATGATCTTTTGAGGTCCCTTCCAATCTCTAACATACTGTGATACTGTGTGCTGTACCAAAGATTATACACTATTGCCAACCCTCTTGCTAAAAAGCCATGTGGGGAAAGCAGAAGTAACATTTTTGTCTTGCAGATATATTTTCTGCTTCTTATGTTGTTCTTTAATGGAACTTCAATAATTTAAATTTAAATATTAGGAAATGTTATGTTAACCTTGTCGAGACATCTGGCACAGTCTGGATTGTGTATAATTCCTTGCTTAAGAATTTGGCAAATTCACTGCTGGTTTAGAGATACCTAGCTCCTAGCTGAAATCTGCTTTAATTTGGAGAAGATGATGAAAGAAACCAAGACTGTAACTTCAGGGGTTGTAAGCAGAATCCAGTGACTGCAATGGCTGCCTTGGCATATTGCAGAAGAAGAACAAGCAATGACAACAGCAACTGTCAATACTGCTCACCTCAGGGACTCCAAAATGCGTGTGTCTGCTGCTTAAACAGGATAGTCATTGGCCTAGGACAAGGATTAGCTAAACTTTCTGGAGAAGGCATGACTGGCTTCAGATGTTTCCGATCAGCTTAACAGTGTCAAGGTTTTGTGTTCATTGCAAGCCCATTACTTTCAGCATCCCCAGGCTGCAGCAATACTGTAGCTGTTCCCTGACTCTGTAAGTCTCTGTTGTGCGCGTGCTTTTTGCATAAGCCCCTGCTTAAACCTCAAATCAGACCTATGATAACATATCTAATGTCCCTCTGGGTTCACGAGCATAACCTCAGCTATACACTTGAATGCAAAAATAATGCCTCTGTTTCCATACTATGCAGGCATAAGCTAATGACAGATAACAGTGGGACAGGAGCATGAGGCTCCCAGCCCTAGCTATTCTATGATTCTGTGATTCTATGAAATAATCTAAGTATTCTTGGATATCCTGTGCTTTTATGTTATTTGGTACTAGATGTGAACAAATACTTAAAATAAATAAAAAATGTGCCCATTAAATGACAGTCATCTCAAAGGCAATTGAAAGCATCTTCTGTATCCTTCTTTCCTGCTGCATGCTTTGAAAAATGTTCCTGTGGCATGGTCCAGACCCCAGGTGGATGTGATATATATGACAAGTAGTTCATTGTGAACAATGGGTCAAGCAGAGGTCAGAGCTCTCAATCCATTACCTTTCAAGGTCACTGAGCTGCAGGTTGTGTGGAAAACACCTTGCATGGCATACCACTGGAATTATAATAGAATGGAGGTGGAAAAGGTATATACAAAGCAAACAGATACAGTATTCAAGTATTAAACCTCTTGCTGAACAGGAAAAATAGAACAAGAATATAAAAGCCACACTCTGGAAGTTCTTTTACCACTAAAAGCATACGGTTCTTTGAATCGCTGTTGGCTGTGGCAGCAGAGGAAAACCTGTGGATAGGAGGAAGAATAAACAGCCACAACTGAAAAAAATATGAATCCATATTTTCTGTGCTTTATGGTCCACAGAGGACACTGCACTTGCTGCAAGAACATCACTCACAACTCCTAATTCCCACCTTACAATGGAACAGTCAGTCAACCCTGAGCAGGAGAAAAAGATAACCAGAACACATCAGCTATGAAAATCTTTAACAGTGAGCAGGCAGGTGCACGGTTTACAACAAAAAAGCATTGGTGCCTTGATAAAGAGTGTTATCCTCTGCACAGCCACTGACAATACATTTATTGGGTTGAGGCAGTGCTCAATACGTGCTATCAATACTGTTTAGGCAGTGGAGAAGGGCTCTAGAAGGTCCTGCTCTGTATTTTCCTGCCAGAAGCATAGTACTAAGAAGATAGCTGGCCAACTGCACTCCTGTGCTGCCAACGGAGGTCCCAGAGTTTTTTAACTGATCAGGTATCAGTTCACCATGGCTAACTTTAGGCAGCTAAAAAACAACCATGCCTAACAGTCCCCATGTTATCAGATGCTCTGAGTCACTTTCTGGGGTGCTTCAAAACTGAATTACCTCTGGCAACATCTGTCCCTACTGATTATAGAAGGCTAGTGAAAATAAGGTCCTAAGGTAAAAACATTATTTTAGATCCCTTATGGCAAATGTCCTTCTCCGTTCTACTTCAGGATATCACCTCCTCCAAAGTTTCTGTGATATCCTACTCCTGTTCTTACTTGCTTACTCTTAAAAGAGCAGGTCCTCTGCCTGGGGTTGTTCACTCTAAAGGATAACAGAAAAGTTGCAGTTGCACTTTGAAGTTAAGCAAGACATATTCTCTTTTTAAGTCTGCTTTCAGTGTGTGATTATGAAAACTTTTTCATCTTAGTGTCAAAGTATTAATAAATGGGGGCATCAGACACTGAAGATGTTTTAGCTGAAGGCCACACATGTGAAAGATAAGGCCAAAATCAAGGAATTATTAAGATTGTAAACTTTGAAGTCATAACAGTTTAATAGGTGATGAAGCTATTCTACAAAGACGTAAAACATAGCAAAGACATTTGAGAGCACACTCAAGATGCACCCGTACCATCTTTCCATTATTGCATGCTCCATTTTCTGTTACCCAAACACTCACATCTGCAGGTAGGTTTGGCAATACTTTTCTGCTTTATCTTTTTATTAAGTCCCTACACCTTCTTCCCACATCCCTCTCTTTCACTGGTCAGAGCTTATGTTATCATAACCCATACTTGGTCACACCTCCTGATGCTCTTCTCTCCTTGGCAAAACAGGGGGTGCCAAATTCCCTCGGTGATCTGTTGCCTGCTTTCCAAACTGTGCCTGCCATTTTTTCCAGCATGCCCAGTTAAGCATGTTCAGAGTGGAAGTAGATATGAGTACCAGATGAAAGCAAGACAGGTCACCTCTTCTTCATGATGTGAGTCATTGCCTTTGTGCACCAGAAATCCAGTAGCTATCTTTCAGCATCACCTCCAGCCATAATACAGACATCCCATGGAACAGTCTGAGATCTGAATTAACTTGTAAACTCTGCAAGAAGAGATGATATAACTAAAAAAAAAAAAAAACTGAAATCCAAACAAACAAAAAATCCCCAACAAACAGAAAAAAACACCCCAACCAAACAAAACAAATAAACAAGCCACAGTTTCCTAATCCAATACGGCTTCTAATAATACCTGTTCATAGCAGTTTAGAGGCACCCGTATGTGTGCCTGACTTCTGATGTGGGGGCTAGCAAAGAGAGTATCTCACTTAGCACTGAGGGCAATAGAGCTCCCCTAGAATACCCAGGAGACAGGGAAGCAGATACATAGAAGAAATACAAGGCAATTCTCAAACTAATGACAAGGAGTCAAACTAAACTGGTTTGCTTGTTTGGGTTTTTTTCACTAACTCTGTTAGTAGTGTATGTATATTGCCAGTTACTGTCCACAAGTTGTGATTGTCATTGCTAGTCAAAAGGATCTTTGATCAATGATATTTGCTTGCTATTATTATTATGGCCATTCGGAAGACCTCTTCTATAGATACATTTTGACACAAAACACAACTAATGTTGCAGCTTATGCTTGCCACTTTCTAGGACACCCAAGGTGCTGTTTGACCAAGTTTTCTGTGACACAGTAAGAGCATCTCAGCCCAGTCTAAGTGTCTTCCTCTCACAGGCCATATAGAGTAATCTTCCATTGCTAGAAGCACACCATCTTTTGCAAGTATCTCTTCAACAACATTATGTACAACACAAGGAAAAATCTTTAATACACTTTTTTTTTTTTTAGTATGATTTATTTTCATGTCGAAAACATTAAAATATTCCCATTGCAATATTATGACAGCACATGAAACACAATTGATGTAGCTGTGCCTCTGAACAGGGAAGAAAATACTAATTTTATAGAACAGTAGGAATATATTTTGAGCAAGGTAAAATTATATCAGTATATTTGGGGAAAATTCAATAGTAATCCCATCTGGACCTGATGTTTTACTGAAATGAGCTCATCAGTTATTGTCTGTGTTTCCTCATGAGGTAATGTTTTATTTAAATTGCTTCTGATTTCTTCTGACAGTTTAGGCAAATGTAATTTTCATAAAAAGGACTTTTACTGCTTTCAGCTTGTTTCCTCAATATATAATTTCTAATGGAATTTTTGAGATATTGGTCATTCTATTTTTATCTCTCTCTGTTATGGATGATGTCTACTATGGCACCTCAAACCTTTACCTTCTTGAGTTGTGATTACATGTAGTATTAGTCATCTATATTACTGCAAATTCACAAAGTCTTTTTAGATACCTATATATCTACCTATATATCTCTACCCAAATTCCTCCTTCACTTATTTGCCAAGGAAAACAAACTACTGTTTTGTTTCCCAACTCTAGACGTAAGGGATAGCTGCACCAGTTATCATCACTGTTCTCCTTAAAGCACAGCTTTCTTAGTTATAAGTTAATATCCCCTAGCAATCACTTTCTCTGGTACCTAACCTTGGACAATGTCCACAAAATCTGTGGTAATGCCTAGAAGGCACATGCACACTCAAAGCTTGAAGAGGCAAAGCCAAGAGGAAGGGTCTCTATGTTGGACTTTATTATTATAAAATCATCATCATCATATATTTTATTTCCAAGTGAGAACAGGTGATTGAAATACAGAAATTTCTATGCTGAAGGCAAAATAGTTTCAATTTATGTATTTTAAATTTTATACAGCATGAGTATAAAAAATTCATGAGTGAATACACAAAACTGTGCCTTCCAATAGCTTATGTTCCAGAAAAGGCCAGAATTTAGAGCTATTAAAGATGTACTTATCAGATACTTGGTTACGAGGTAGGAAAATACTATACTTAGTATACTGCAGTATAATTGAAGAAAATTTCACTGGAGGGAACACTGGAATCATTGGAACTAAGGAAAAGTGAGAAAATCTGTGAATAAGAAAGGATGTAAGCCAGGAAGCAGTCTGATGGTACCATCTATAAACTCCTTTTTTTGGTACAGAAGCAGGGAGACAAGAGAAAAAAATTTGCAAAGCAGTTCATGTAAAAGCAACATAGACTAGTGATGCAGATCGCCTCCTGATGACAGAAAGCATTCTGTGATATCCACTGAATCACACCTTTTATTTATGATGAAAGTCACTTCATGAAGTTTCAACTCCTTGATTCCCAGAGGGATAGGCCTTGATCTCTGACCATTTTCTTAGATGCTGAAACCAGGGCTGCAATATGCTATCATGATGCACCCTCTACAATTGCCAAACTTTCTTTCCATACTTCTGTATCACTTTTTATGTATTCATAAGCTCCTTTCACAAAATAGCCTTTTAATTGAACCTGCTTTTTCCACTTCTGACCTACATATATAGCAAAACTCAGGAAAAAAATTACACCCTAGAATCAGTTCTTCTCAGCCTATGTGGAAAACAGAAACACATCATACTATATATACTCTGTAGGGAAAGTCCACATTGTCAGTTGTTTGACCACTTCTGTTTTTCCAGACTTGACAATGGAAAAGCTTTAGGAGGGAAACACTTTCTAAATAAGCAGGATATATGTTGATCCTTCCTCTACACCTACTACCATCTGCCCATCATTCATTTACACAGCAGCCAAATTACAAATCATTTCTCTGCATCCTGGCTTGCCTCATGACTTCTGCACCAGATGCCCTCAGTATACACAGTAAAAGGGTGCTCCACTAATAAAATAGGAATCTAGCAATACTTATGGTAGAAGCTCACCAACCTAATAAAAAAAAAAAACAAAAAACAAAATGTCTCAGCTACACATTTATTCACTATTAACTGAATAAACTGATGACACTCAGGGTCCTTTTCAAGTCCTGGAAGAGGTAGTTTTGTGACATACATGACAAAGCACTACTCAAAAGTCACACTTCGTGAAGACGAGCATTTACTTCTCTGAACGAGAGTACCCTCAGATTGATGATGTTACTGCCAGGAGAGCTCCAGATCTCAAAAGCTGATTTTATCACAACTGAAGCATTCTTCAACAGGAGTATGAGGGTGTTTGGAGAAAGTGACAGAGAAAGTATGCAGATATAAATATGTCGGTATGATAAAAGGGGATACAATTTGGCATCTAGCACCTAGGGATGACCAGGAGAGGCTGCTGCAGCAAGAAGCCAAACACAGAGCCCTATGAAGCTGAAGTGTGAGTGGATGTTGATCTCTGATCTGTCACAGTGACTTCCAGGCAAAGTACTGCAGATGTCACTTTGAACGCTGCAAAAGTGTTCAGAGCATTGCAGTGTTGAACCCGTACCACTCCATATACACTTTGCCCATGAGACCAAATAATCTCAAGCTCCACATAATGTAAGAGGCCATATGATTTAGTTTCAGACCTGCTTAACTCTATCAAATGGTGGTGGGCATAGGTAGTGTTGAACACAATGGTTATCTCAATAGTGCCACCTTTTTCCGCTTGTCACCCTTTCCACTCACTCTGAAAGGTTCAGAAGTTTCCACTAGGCATGCTGCAGGAGAGGTGAGGAAATAAGGAATGAAGCGAGCAATAAAGGACTGATGCTCCAAACCCCACCTGTGGTCTAAGTTAGAGATATTTCTCAAAGATCTGTATGTCCTACTCTTTTTTTTTTCTAATTTCAGCATTATATAAGATTTGAAATTAATAATAACTAATACATAAATTGATATTTTGATGACAAATTATAGCATACCAAATCTGTCACTGAAACTGTCTCACTGCCTTCTTTCATTTGCTTTGTCAACCAAACCAGTATCTATTTTGTTTGTGAAACACACAAAGACTTATAAACATGATAAGCACATTTAAATATACACAGATGTCAGAAAGCATTTAGACTAGTTCCTGCTCTAGCTCAGCAAATCAAGTATGTTTAAACACCCACAGATGTCAGTGTTGCAACAAGTCCTCATGCCTTATCAGCAAATAAAACTGAAACAGTTGCTTTGCCGTGGAGGTTTTGATATAATTAGTGCCTCTCTCATGTTTTCAATAACCCTCTTCAAGCAGGAAACCCACCATACGCAAGCTCCTCTGTCAATTCCCTATTGGTTTCAGTCTTAGCTGCTCCATTACGACTGAAATTCCTTCTCATACGCTGGGGAAAAAATAGATGTTGACTTATTAAGGGAGGCTTCTAAATCAATTCCAAATATTCTTCCAGTGCTAATTTACTTGTCATTACTGATATATAATATTTATTTGCTAGTAGAGCAATTACATCAGGGCTTTACTTGAGTAGTGCCCAACTGAAACAGGTATGTTTTTAGCAAGCTAAAATTAAGGGACTAGAAAAATGCATGACATATAAAAAGGTATATAGTTTGGCATTATAGGTATCTAGAGTGCTCTGACAGCCCATAGCCAGCACATACAAAGGAGGATATTTGATGTCTTTCAGTATATAGATGCCTGGGTGCAGCCACCAAGACATCATGTGTGAATTTTGAATGTGTGTGGACCAGGACAGCAAGGAGTCAAGAAAAACACTAGATGTTAATGGGAAGTTAAAATTAATCACACCTTCTATCTCTGGAGGTATTTAAAAGACATGTGGACATGATGCTTAGGGACATGTTCTCATGGTGGATTTTGTAGTGTTAGGTTAATGATTAGACTCACTGATCTTAAGGGTCTTTTCCAGCCTAAATGATTCTACGATTCCATGAAATGTGCATAAGCACTTTGATTAGGTGTTCTGTAATATAAACAAAATAAAGAAATTATAAGATTAATGGTTTATACCTTCAGCTAGAAATAACAAAAAATATTGTCCATCTGAGGAATACCAGTGTCTTGAATGAACAAATCAAACCTATATATTCCACTACCAAGAAGAGATACAGTGGTTTCCTAATGAATAGGCAATGCCTATATTACCATTTTTATTAGGCACAAGCCATCATTATTTCATATCCATAAACATAGTGGACCATGCATGAAATTACTACTTTTCAAGAGTGGTGTTTCCTGTTGTAAATACTTGTTAACTATCACTTAACTGCTGTGTGGTTTCTGCTAGCAAGGTTCTTTTGGACATCTTTTCCACTGGTCGAGTACAATATGGCAATGACAGAACATTTTTAGGTAACTCATTTGTTTAACTAACAGGAAAAATAATAACTAATACTGCAATCTAGCCCGTAGGAACTGTCATGCTCCAGTTCAACAGCTTGCTTCCTTTGTAAGGTGTCTGAAAAAAATTAAAATACTGTCTCTTTGACCGCATGTGGAAGCTTAGCATTTCTTCGTGATATTATGAATCCTTTACAGAGCAACTCTTCTTGCCTTCTCCTGGTCTATCAGAATGCAGCTGATCGCTTTGTTCATTTTCAGGAGAATGTTATGAGTAATTCAATGCAGCTCTTGTGCTTAAAATAAATTAACTATATTAATATGAGTAAAAAGGAGAAGAAATAACTAAATGAAGGGCCTGCTTGCAAGTTCTTTTCTATGATAAGAGTCTAAAAGTAGGCTAAATATTTCTCCTGAGCTAAGTATAACTATTCACTTACGATTCAAATAGCCCCCATTAACATGGACAGCAATTTAGCAATGTAGACCACCATCTGGAGCACAGTCACCACATTAATTCTCCTGTATCACCCACCACACAGATGAACTGTATGTACTGGTGAGGTAGACATAAGCCAGATGACCAACAGGACCTTTCCTTTTCCCTTGCCTTGGTATGTGCTCCTACCCTACATTGCTTCTCTCCCTCTCCCTCATGGAAAGCTCATGCCCACACCTGTTGCCTCCCTGGATGCCGAGTTCTCACCTCTCACCAGTTTTTGCACAGAGAGCAAAAGCCCTACCAGGAAGAGCTGAATTCAGGGGTGCAGATTCTTACATGGTAGAAAGACCCTGCAGGCAGTGGAGGCACCACAGTAGATCTGTGGCGAGCACCAGCCCCTGCAGACGGCTGTCAAGGAGGGACACAGGGTGGTCCATGCTTCTCAGCACAGCCCCTAGCCTCTACAGGGCAGATGTATTGGCATGGTGATGGGATCAGTAAGTTGTTGATGCAGAGGATGGAAGACCAGGAAGCTGTTACAGAGGAGCAATGGGAAGCAGAAGGAAGAGATTGCTGGAGGGAATCACTCTGAGATAACTGAAAGCAGACTTGTACTGCTGCCCATGCCCCTTTCTGTCCAAACTGTCCCAGAACAACATCTCTGAAAACAAACATTATTTTCACGGAGTGGTCATGGGATTACGTGGCTCATTGTTTTTGGTGTGCAAATGAGGAGGCAGGTATATTTTGTATTTGTTTACTAATACAGTGGTTAATGCTAAAAAAAATGTCAGTTTTAATAACTGCTGGAATAATGATCAAAACACTAGAGAAGAAAACTGAAGCTGTGTAGAGATCTGATTGAGTAAATCTGAAGGACATGCTCTTTTAAAGTCAGAAAGAGCCTTTGATGAGTTGTACCTGTAAAATTTGATGTGGTATCAAGTTTAGAGAAGAGATTCAGAGCAGCCCTGAGGAGAAGGACTTGGGGGTGCTAGTCAATGAGAAAATGAACATGAGCCGGCAGTGTGCACTTGCAGCCCAGAAAGCCAACCACATCCTGGGCTGCATCAAAAGGAGCGTGACCAGCAGGTCGAAGGAAGTGATCCTGCCCCTTTATTCTGCTCTCGTGAGACCTCACTTGGAGTATTGTGTGCAGTTCTGGTGTCCTCAACATAAAAAGGACATGGAACTGCTGGAACAAGTCCAGAGGAGGGCCACGAGAATGCTCAGGGGACTGGAGCACCTCCCATATGAAGATAGGGTGAGAAAGTTGGGACTGTTCAGCCTGGAGAAGAGAAGGCTGCATGGAGACCTCATAGCAGCCTTCCAGTATCTGAAGGGGGCATATAGGGATGCTGGGGATGGACTCTTCATTAGGGACTGTAGTGATAGGACAAGGGGTAATGAATTAAAACTTAAACAGGGAAAGTTTAAATTGGGTATAAGGAGGAAATTCTTTCCTGTTAGGCTGATGAGGCACTGGAATAGGTTGCCCAGGGAGGTTGTGAATGCTCCATCCCTGACAATGTTCAAGGCCAGGTTGGACAAGGCCTTGGGTAATATGGTTTAGAGCAAGGTGTCCCTGACCATGGCAGGGGGTTGGAACTTGAATATCTTAAGGTCCTTTCCAACCCTAACTATTCTATGATTCTATGATTCTAAGTTGATCAGTTCTGATTCTGAAAAATTTCAGTAACTGCAATGTACCACGACCAAGTCTATTGTAAAGAGGCTAATTTCATAATCACTTGCTGCTTGGAAAGTGTGATAAATCCTTATCACAACATTATTTGAGGTGCAAGATGGGTTTCAGAACCAACATTCTTCCTTCAAGAAAAGAGATCACAAGCCTTGGGGAGCACATTGTGCAGCTATTGTGAGGTAGTTTGATTCAGTGTTTCACAAACACAATTTATTGATTAACATATTAACATGAACAAGGTTTTAATTAAGACTGTACAAAATATTTGGAAAATGCTAAAAAAAAAAAAAAAAAACAAACAACAAAAAGCAACCCCACAACATTGCAATTAAAGTCATTGTGAAAGAAAAGAACCAGTGTCTTCACTCGTGTTCAATTCACCACCTGATCAAGTAATTTTTTATCCAGAAACTTTATGCATGAGTTGTTGTTTTGGCCAGATGAGAGATTCCCCATTCCTTGCCATACAATTTTGTCTTGCTGAGCAGTTCCTGCAATGATACAGAAAATGTGTAGAAACATAATTATACAACTGTTTTCACATGCCTGAGTGTACAAAACCTAAGCCAATAGATGTTGTGGGTTTTATGTGGCTCCTAGCTCTATAAGGATCTATGAAGTACAGACAATAAACCCTGAGGGACTATGATTATTGAAGATTATCTGAACAGACCTGAAAATTATCTGTGTATAATCATGTACCTATAAACTGGACCTGTAAAACCAGATTTTACTTCACATCAGTTGCATCACTTTCAAACAGTTCCTGAAACCTGAATATCTATTTATTAAAGATTTTACATTTAACATTTGCAAAAGGCAGATTTATTTTGCTATCAGGAAGAACTGAAAAGAAGCATCATTTATTAGACTGCACCTGTGATAACAGCTTGCAATACTTAAACTCTAAGGATGCTATTTTCTGCAAACAAAGACCCACTCAAATTATATCCTTTACTAGGGCCTAGACAGGTACACCACTTAAACCTATTCTGACACCCTCGTGAGTCACTTGGTTGCTTCAGAAGCATGTATGAGAAAAGCAATAAAAGAAATTCTAGATTTTGGCAAAAAGGAAAGGAAACAAACAAAAACCTCAAATATTTAAAAAGCTTGGAAAGCCCTCACCATTTTATATATTTTCCTTCTTAAGGATGCTGGTGCTAGGGCAGTCAGGGGTAATCAGTGTTCAATATTTGTATAATATAGTATAATTTGCTTACAAGCCTAACTTGATTTCTGTGGGTTGAAAATGACTCAGAATATTTTTATTATTGTAGCTTTGTGTGTATGTGTGTACTTGAGTTTATTTGCTATTCTTAGCATTTCACTATTTTTTTCTTGCCTTTGGATTCATGTAACGTTAATATAGATTCACGTATTCATCACAACATTTTTGGTGGAAGGGTCACAAGAACTATTTTCACTGATTTGTAAAAAGTTCTCCATCAGGGATTCATAAACAGCCAAATGTCATAAATAGCCAAACATATAGTCTCTGACATACATAATCCATCAGGTTTTTATTACTGCTATCTATCAGGTGCAATAACAGCCAAGAAAATTGTCTTGATAGCCTGGGATTATAAAGGAAGAGAGAGGGATAGAAGGAGGGTAGGGGGAGAGAAGGGGAGGAAAGAAAGGAAAAGGAAGAAAGAGAGAGAAAGAGAGAGAAGAAGGAAGGAAGGAAGGAAGGGAGGGAGGGAGGGAGGGAGGAAAGGAGGAAAGGAGGGAGAAATTAATTATCTTTTTTATTTTCTCGGTCTAGCAATGCTGATTCTGCACTGAAATTTGTCAAAATGAGTGATTTTCCTTTTCCCTTAGAATTATTGTAGACCTTTGACATTTCTGCAGGGATAGACTCAAACACAGATGCTGAAAGGCAGAGGAAATAAATATACTCTGCTAAGACTGTGATGCAGGAGTCCAAGAGGAGACAGAAGCAGCATTACCCAGACTCTGAAGACAGATGTCTGCTTTCCCAAATTACTTGTGCAATCAGAAAGCAGGAGAGAAATCTGATCCCCTCTTCCTGCAGGAGCACAAAAACCCTTCGTATTTCCATCACGACTGCAATCAAAGAACACAAGAGAAATTACAGGTTCTTTGCTGTGGGCTAAGATAAACCCTGATTCCATTGGTCAACAGGCTTAAAATTATGAGGCTTAAGCCAGAATGAAAAGGACATTAATGAAGCCCTCAATGTCACATTGAATATCTGGAAGTCACTATACAGAAGAGTTTTAGTTTGTTAATATCTATCAAGAGTCATGTGGAATATGAACGCTTAAGTCAAGGTGGTTGAAAAGAGGTGTATGAAATGCATTCTACATATTTTTAGACGTGGTATTCAACATTGGTGTCTTTCAAAGATAAATGTCTCTGATGCTTTCTTTCCCCCATATTTTCTCTTTATGGGGAAAAAAAAAAAGTGAGATACAGCAGGTGCTTTCTCTTTTTGTAAGAAAACTAAAAGAGCAATTGAAAGTAAAATATTTTTTTTAAACTTAAAAAAATACTTAATACTTTTCAATCTTTCTTCAGATAATGAAATTTTAAGGAAAATTTTAATCTAACATTTTGACTGGCTGAAAAGTCATTTCCATCTTTTAAAACTGTTTTGACAGGAAATTTCTGTTAGCTCTGACCAGATCATTACCCATAGCAGGTAGATCCTGATGTCGAGAAACATACAAGAACTGGTGATGAGAATTCTCATCCACTCTCTAGATTTCTGAGTGTGAAGGAAACAGAAGTGCGGAACGATGTGTGTATCTGCACTGCTGATTTTTAAGGCTACCTGTGCCTGGGAAAATAAAGCTGATATAGCAGGAAGTGTTGGGAGCTATTCGATGAGTATTAATTAATTCTCTCAAGTAGGGATGCTGGGGATCAAGACTCAGGAGATTTACCCCCTTCTCCCTATACTCTGGAATCAACATGCACAGGTTCATGCAAGGATTGTTAAGGTGTCATGCAAAGCCAGAGAATCAGCAGCAATGTACCTGTCAGTGTCTATGTGAATGTAGGCTACACCTATGCAACAGGCTTGGAAGCTACATATCTACAGTTCAGAGTGCAAGGCAATCTGAAAACATCCTCTGAAATCCCTTCAGCCAGAAATACTGCCATTGATTAACAAAGTGAATGTATCAGCTATGATTTAATTATTTTCACAGGCAGCAAGTATTGATTTTTTTTTAAACACTGATAAAACCCACAAACACCCTGTGACCACTTTGGCATTGACAACAGTGATGCTATTCAGGGTAATAGAAGTTAAGCATATTGCAAAGGCAGCAAGTATCCATAATTGTCACAACACCTCATGCCATCAGCAGGCAGTGGAGATAATTAATATTTAATCATTCATTAAGAACAAAGCCAAAAAAGGATATGATTTGCTTTTAAATGTACTAGCACAAAGCTGCATGGCACTATGGGAAAGCATTTTACAAATCCAGTAAATACATTGTAGGGGTGTTATTATATAATACTGTACATCTTTGTATCTATTATATACACGTCCCTGTAGGAGCATCTAATCTGCAGCATAAAAAGCACACAGTGAAACCAAAGACCTGATTATGGGACGTGCACCAGAAAGGAAACAAAACCTTAACTTTAGAGCTTATATGGGCTGCTACTGTATTTTATTCTTCACTGTTTAAAATCACAGTTTCAATCTTTGTAAATTGATATCTACATGTGGGATTTAATTAATATCACTGTAACTTCCCATTTATACCCACCAAAAGCTACCTGCATTCAAAATACAATAACCAGAGATCTGCAAAACTCACTGTGCTGCTAGTGACTGTGTTGCTGTAAATAAGAACATTGAATGGTTACTTTTCCCAAAACCTGTCACATACAAACCCTTTGGTGGTATTTCTAGTGTCTTTGCAGTAGATCTCCGACACTGAAAGATCACTGAGAACATTTAGAAGAACTCCCCACAACCCACATATCTGAGACTTCCAGGATACATGTGTGAAAAATACATTAGTCAAGGATTGCCATAGAGTATGCTTCAAAGCACAGACTGTCTCTGTGACCACATCTTTAGGAAGGGAGTATGAAGAAAGATTACAATCTGTAACAGAGATGTGAACTGCAGTTATACTGCATGCTTACCTCCCGCCCCCAGAATAGAAATGCAAGCTCATTCACACAACACCACATGCTCGTCCTGACAGCAGAGCCATTGGGTACACCTGTTTCACATTTGTATCATACTTGTGGCCCTTAGACTGGTTTGACCTTTATTATGCCATTGGCAGTGATATTACATTCGGCTTCTCACTGTGGACTTCTGCTAGGAGCCCAGTGCAGAGCTGTGCTTTTGTACTTCACCATCAGCATCAGGGTTAATGAACATTGACATCTAATGCACATCAGGACGCATATGTGTGGGAAGTCAGCTTCACAATTTTTGCAGAGTGTTTCTCCAGGTTAGGGGAAGTCACATTTGTCTTAATTCTCCTGGAATGAAAAAGAAATTAATATTTGGGTTTTAAATCATTTGGGACACTAAAATGAGAGTGGTTGTAAGTGGTGGAGTCTCTGCATGGTGACTGATTACGGGTGATACAGTGGTTGTCAGCCAAAATAACCACTAACACCTATTTCAGGAGTAGAGAAGTCAATAGAGTTCTTGTGCGACACTGTCTTCCCATCACAACTTCTACATCTCATCAAAAGCAATACATAACAAAGGGTTTGAATTCTGCAGAATGGGGTAGGGGCAAATCAGTCCATGAATACCCTGCTATTTCTCTTTTGCTTTTATTTCAGTGCACCTAATGTTTACAATGTGCTTTCATAACACAACTAATTGTGTTCAGGAATTTGATATTATGGTCACTAAACTCCAGAGCCCTAGTGGGAGACCTGATTCCCCACCTTAGTGTTGCTGGTTTTGGGGTGCGTTCACATCAGGAAATAGTCTCAGCCTTTTTTAAACCTTGCATTTTACAAAGCTGGAAATTTCAAACAATTTGTCCTCTGCCTCTTTTGAGTCTTGCCTAGCTTTCTCCTGGGAGTTCAGACAGTTCCATCACTTTTGCTCATTAACTGTGCTTTTAGGCACCATGCAGCTGCACAATTTCCCAAGTTACTTAAGACACTTTCTGTTTTCACCTGGATGACTCCTAATTTATTTTCACCTGTTTTCTGGATTTGAGTTGGAACTGATTTATCACTGCCTTCTCAGAAATGTTGCATTCCTGTGGTCATCAACAACTGGTACCCTCTTGCATCATTTTGGCTTCCCTATTACCTCCCAGGTGCATTCCTGTGATGTGGATTAAATTAGTTACTAAAGGAATACCAAGTAGCTATTTAGCTGCATGAGGCATAGTCGTCATGCAAGAAGAAAACTAACTGCAGAATTTGAACAGCAAAACTTGCTTAAACAGTTCAATTTTGAAGGCAGGAAGAGGAAAGAAACAGGGCAGGACAGGTAAACCTGTGTTAGAAAAGTAAGTTCATAAAAAGGCTCTGAATTGACTTTAATTGGTATGGGTGTTGCATGTATCTTTCAAATGTGTAGGCTTGAAGAAAGTAAGTCATGGCAGTTAGACAGCATACAAAGAAATTAGGAAGCAGTTTTTTCTCTCTGAGTAGTCCTGCTTTTAATTCCTGACCTTAGTTACTGCTATCCCAACTTGTCCTAGATTACTTATCATATGATTCTATTTGCTTCTGTGTAGCTATATTGCTATTACATAGTAAACATTAATACTAAGTACTGCAACATATGCAGCTGGACATCCTACTGGGGCTCTGTAATCAAAACTAAGTTATACGAGGAGCATGAGAATACCTTTTCCATGTCATGGACTAAAACACAATCATTTAACACAGTAAGGCCTCATTTCACAGCAGAGTCATAGAATCATAGAACAGTTAGGGTTGGAAAGGAACTTAAGATCACCTAGTTCCAACACCCCTGCCATGGGCAGGGACACCTCACACTAAACCATGTCACCCAAAGATCTGTCCAGCCTGGCCTTGAACATCACCAGGGATGGAGCATTCAAAACTTCCTTGGGCAACCCATTCCAGTGCCTCACAACCCTTACAATAAAGAGCTTCAATTTAAACTTTTCCTGGTTAAGTTTTACCCAGTTACCCCTCGTCCTATCACTATAGCCCCTAATGAAGAGTCCCTCTCCATCATCCATATAGGCCTCCTTCAGATGCCGGAAGGGTATTCTGAGGTCTCCACACAGCCTTCTCTTCTCTTCTCTGAACAGGAAACTGATAGTCCTCCATCTATATCTCATAGCTTATTAGTTGGTGTTATTTACACTGCTTAATACAGGTAAGAGAGGTAACAGTTTAATTCCTTCTTTGTCAGACGGCATGCTGACCTCTAATATGTGAAGTGGATGATGCCAAACAGAAGTGCCAACAAAGGTGTCTGCTACAGGGCTCAAGAAGTTGTTACAGATCTTGGCATCCTTTGGTTATCTCAGCTAGAAAGTCAGACTAATCACACAGAGCAGACACTCAGAGTCACACTGACAGAAAAATTCAGTTCTTACTGCTCTGTCTACTTTTGCCCCTGGGTCATCCTAGAGAGTCAGAAAAGATATCTTGCGCATCTCTCCAACATCAAGTCAGCTGGAACAAGCAAAGACTGAGACACCCTATTTCTCTGTGTCGGGAGTTATGCACTTCCAAAGGAGCACAGAACTATTCCATGATGTCAAGGGCCTTTTTTTCTTTCTTTTCTTAATGGCTACT
The DNA here is from genome assembly GCF_033783945.1 of Neopsephotus bourkii. Classification (NCBI taxonomy): domain Eukaryota; kingdom Metazoa; phylum Chordata; class Aves; order Psittaciformes; family Psittacidae; genus Neopsephotus; species Neopsephotus bourkii. The sequence continues at coordinate 6,476,542 of NW_026901776.1, read as the reverse complement.
ATATACCTAGATCTAGGCTCCTCATATGGAACCATGTCATAGAACACTGCTTATGAAGTGTCACACATTGCTTTGGTTGTGAAAAACACATTAAGGGGCTTCTTACTGTTCTAATGAACCTGTTTTACATGAAAAGGAGCTCCATCTTTAAAAAGAAGAAATCCAGAAGCTGTTTGCTGAAGTTGGTGTTTCATTATGGATAGCTAGGCTTGTACACAGCTGGTGAAACTGACTCCAGTATAATTTTTCAGGGATAGGGTGGTGTGAGTCAGTGATTCTGAAAAGATGAGAAGCCCAGGCTCTGGGGGAAGGACCAAGCTCTTAAGAAAGGGAGACATCTTTGTTTCTGAGATGTTGTGTGCATTAGCACTGTTCCCATAAATTAGCAAGTGAAAGCAGTTGCAGCTAGTGGCCCTCTACAGGGTTTGCCATGCAGTTCTTGTTGCAGTCTACTCATGTTTCTGTAACACTTTTCTTCACAGTTCCCTTCTGCTCACCGTTTTCTTATATTTTCTGCATACATTAAGAAAGAGAGACCTCCTTTACTGGCTTTATACAAATTTACATGAGCATTTCTGATTAGGAAAATCACTTAAACCTCCAAACTAGTAAGAACAACTCTCATATTGGTCCATCTTCTCTAATTTTAAAGGAAAACCCCCTATAGGGAGATATCCTCCAAGAAATGTGACTTAGTAGTGATGAGAGTTTTTAGCTAAGCCAATTTTACATGAGTTTCTCTTGCCCCAAGGAAGTACAAATTGTTTTTTTCTTCTATCTTAATCATATACTAGGTCTTTTCTACAGTCCCAAATCCTCACAACTGCAGAAACTGTGTGCGTTATACCTGTACCCTCACAAAGCTCCAATTTAAAAGCATCTAAAGTGCAAACACAAAAGGAAGATGTTCTCCTTTTAAAGTCCCCTAACAGAGGTTTTTCGATGATGTCTTACTAAACACTACAATGTAATAGAACAGAATCATGAAAATAGTATACATTTCTAATTCACCTTTCATTTGTCTACAGAATTTAGCAGCAACCTTTTAATTAGCACAGGGACAAGCCTTTTACAGGTCTTTTAAACTCATTTTAAAGGCTAACATATAAAACCTGTCTGCCCTTCATGAGTGTCCTTCTATGGTGGATAGTCCACAGAACTTCAGAATGGTTCAAAATCATCATTTCTCAGCAAAAGTTTGCTTTTGCTAAATTGAAAAATCAGAACTCAGTTCAATTAACCAGGAAATGAAACAGGCTAGTTTAAGACAGAAGGCAGTCTCGCTACCTTATGTTGTTTATTCTGACCCAATGGGGATGACACATCTCTGAGTTTAAATTACTGCACTGAATCTCAAGATAAGTGACAAATTCCCACCCCTACTACTTGATATTTCTACTATTTTTGGTGATTAGCTAAAAATCTCCACACCTTAGCACTTACAGCCCAAAATATAGTCACCCAATCTCTTACAAAATGCAAAAGTACTAGGGCTGTTCAGAAGATGCAAAGTAACTAAAAATAGGTATAAAAATATGCTCCTCACAGTGTGACCTGTGGTTGCTGGGCCAGGCTGCTAAGAAGCAACTACTGTGTGAAGAGCTGGGAGAGTAAAGGAGGAAGTTTAAAAGGGGGTGTTGTAAAAATTTCCAGTCTAAACCCAAGAAAATTTTGGCTCTCAAGGACACTTCTCAGCAATTTGTATCACATAACCTCCAAGATTTTAAAAAGTACATAAATAATTTTACAAATAAATTTAATATGCAAAGTATTATTGTTGTTAATATTTTTTACCCTTATTTTTGTAGTCATTATGATTGAGCAGTGAAAATAATTAGTGGGCCTAAAAAATAATTGAAGATCACTGACTTTCCTCTATTTTTCCTTTAAACATATACATTGACTTAAGTGTCCTTTTCCCAAACAGCTTACAAGTATCTATTCATCTGTGAAAAAAAACCACTTCTGCTTAATTTTTAATATTACTTTACTTAGTATAAGATTTTGGCAAGATTCTAGCCATGTTTAGAAAAGATAGCTTAGAAAATCATTGGATGCATTTTTAGTTCTCTTTTCACACAAAATATTTTTAAAACCTTTTTATTCAAGGTGTAGTAATGTTGTCTTTAGCTACTAACACCAGTATTATCTGTCCAGACCAGAGGAAATTTGGTGGTTGGAGTTCAATGCATATGTATTCCTCCTAATTCCCTATCAAAATGTAGCCCAAAAAAAATAATCCTATCCTGGGGCATTAACTCTGATTCTGAACGACTGTGAATCCTGAGTGCAGTGATTACTGGTTGGAAAGTCTGTGTACAAAAAGCTAGACTGAATAAAGCTAAAAGGCATTTCACTCCCAGGAGGAAATTAATAGATGGCCAGAGTACTATTCATTTACAAGGTTATGTTTATCTGGTAGTGATGTCACAGAGCTGGGTAAATGTTAGAACTGCATTAATGGTCCCCAAATCTCAGCACTGATTAAACCCTGAGTCATAGATTAATGAAGAAGCATTTATACTTTCAATCTGTGCCATAAATAACTATACAGCATTAAAGTCAGCTAATAAGGAGACAGAAGATGTTGCCTTGCAACTACAAGCACATTTTGGAGACATTTATTGCAAAAGATATTTTTTTCTCAAAGGATGCATTACAAGTCACACAGAGGAACTACACAAAAATGTCAACAGAGTTTCTTCTGGGAAGCTGTCATGGATGCTGTAAACAACAAAAGTCTTCAAACACAGAAGTTTGGCAGAACATATGTTCTTTTAGTAAATTACACACTTTTAAGTAGATAGAAAACTCAAAGACAAACATGACCTTTGACCAGAAAGAACCTTTCAAGTTTAGTTGGTTTCCTTGGCAAACTGGCAGAGATGACACAATTCACCCTATTAGACATATTCTTCTTCAGTTATACTTAGTAATAAGCTGCCAGATACCTATTTTACTCTTATTAAAGATGCGAGGTTTTCACCCCTTTCCATACAAGAATTAGCTTCAAAATTTCCGAGGCTTAGAATAATAATTTTGCACTAAAATATTCCCAGAAGGCTCTACTACTCCAGTAATCCAATATTTGCAGTGACTTTAACCAAAATAAGTCTTGTGATGAACTCCAGCAGCTACGTCTACCCAGTTGCATTCACTATACTTTTAACTATGCACATTTTTGAAGCTAATAGTGATGCTGGGAAGAACTTAATTATAATAAGAGCTGTAATTTTTTTTCAAGCTATCATTATGTAATCTCAAGCTATTTAAAAAAAACACAGGTTTACAGAAGTGACACAACTATGGCTAAAAAATAGTGACTAAGCAAGAATATAAATTTTGACTGGATTATAAATAGGCATTACTTACTTTACACAAATATATCCAAACATGGGTGTCATTAATAGTTTTATTTGCAAACAAATTCTTTGATTGATGAACAGAACTTTTCAGTCTTTAGTACCTGATGTGGTTTGCTAGCATTTCCAGTGCTTGACCACTTGACTTCCAAGATTGATTAACTATGAATTTAATTGCATAATTAAATATTAATCAGATTTTTGCTTAATTTATATATAAATAAAGATTATTTTGAGTCATCCCAGAAGGGAGGACTTCCAGAACACTGCAGTTTTCTGTATTTTTTATTTAGGGCACTTTTTCCTAATTACTCAAATACCCTTAAGACAGCCAACCTGAATTTTTGGATATAGCAATAGCAAAGAAATATGTTATCTTCTATCACTCAGAGCCACTTCCTTGCACTTTTACAGAATGAGATGGTAAGATTGATGAATAGGAGGAAAAGTTTACGTGTTACCTGATGCAAGAGTTAGATGTCTGCTGGAACAAATGTTTTAAGACAGGATAATGAAAGCCTTCAAGTTATTTCTCCGAAATGAACTATTGGAATTGACAATACAAGTGCTTACAAAGAGGATGTGTAAGGAGATACAAAAGCAAGGATGAGGAAAGAAATTGGGAAACAGCTTCCCTGATAGTTTCAAACAAGCTTCTAGAACAAATTTACAACAGCTTGATGTTTTCTACTTCTACACAAGGAGTCATCTTTCTTTCTTTCTTTCTTTGTAAATAAGTTATCATTAACCTCCTTGTTTCTGTCACACTCAGAGTTTGGTGAGAGGTTGGTGGGGGGCTTGGGATACTGATATTTGGCATAGACTTCTGGTCTGTAGAAGTTGGTCAAGAATGGTTATTATCATTTCAACAGCTCCATCCCAGGTTTCACAGTGTCTACTTATGAACCAACTGATGAAATATTATTACTATCAAACCTCAGTCTATACAGAAAATTTTAAAATTGGAATGCTGGTTTGATAGATCACTTTACTTCACCTATCAGGAAAGTGAAAAAACTGCCAAAGAAAGATCACAGGTGTATGAAAATCAAAGAACTGAAATCTTGGAAGAAAATTAAACAAATTTTGACAATGCCTTCTGCCTGAAATGGCAGCAAAGCCAGTAAATAACCTTCTAGCAAGGTACCACCACAGCTGTAAATAAATGTCAAATTCTTGCTCAAACAGTGAGCTGAAGAACTTTGATTAACCAAGTTATATTTTCCCTCCCACCCATATGAATCAGTTGCACACATATAAAAATGATTGGCATAGTTCCAAGACCACACATTAGAGGTATGACTCAGACCAGAAGAGATCTGAAATTCTCATTGGAAAAGGAAGATCTAAAGGCAGTGCCATATTCCAACACAGTATGCACTAGCTGTCAGTATGTATATACTGTGTTGTAAAGTGCCTTGGAACAGGTTCAAAGATCAAAAGGCCTTGACCAAAGAGGTTTTCACCATTTGATGTTGTTCATAAGCACCTCTCAGATAAAAAAATTTACTCCCATTGGGTCAAAATTTGACTGCAAGAATTAAGCATTTTACTTCACATAACAGCAGTCAGCAACTTCATTTTACTATTAAGAAGAGCATAAGGCTAACAGGAAAGGGTCATAGCTATTAGCTTAACTGAGACAGGGAGAATTATAAGGGCAAAGCCATTAGACATACTAAGTAAACAGAGACATGAAGACCAATTCACAATGTTAACAGCAAATTGTTGAACAGGCTAGTTTGGAAAACTGCTAAGGTTATTCCTGTTAGTTATGATAACACATTACCCAGCCCATTTCAGTATGCATGAAGCAAGACACATATTACTTGTTGCTTCTATGTTTTCCTTCCCAGCACAAAACTGGGATAGTTAATCTCCTGAAACAACAGGTGGAATTAATGATGAAAACCACTGCTTATGAATAAGGGTCACTATGAAGACAAGAACATCACAGAAAACAATTTGAAACACAGAACCAATTTTACGCTTACTGAATTTATATTATTTATCAAGTACTGCAGCAACTTGTGGCATCTGGGACAATATCCAAAACTAATTCAGATAGAACTAGGCCTTATGGATGCAAGGGAGAAGAACAGAACCTAAGTACAAAGGACAAAAAAGATTTTAAAAAGTCAAAGTAGGTGTGTGTGTAGGACATAATATACAAAATCTTATCGTAATTTCCCCTGTAAATACAAAATACTGCACACTTCATTCACATCCATGCTAAATATCTGCTAATGTCATTACAACTTCAGCAACGTTATTGTCTTGTACCAGAAGGAAAATCAATGCATTATGAATAGCATTTGCTTATCTGTTGCAAGCAGGAGCATGCTGTTTGTGGAGCTGCAGAATCTCTTCCTGCTGGCTAAACAAGTAACATGGTGTAAATGTAGCGTTAAGCTGTTTTATAAAACCTAGCACTTTTTCCTTCTAATTGTGCAATAGAAGACAGATCACATTTAACAAACTTTGCTCTCACTATAAACTATTGCTGGAGTTGCGATAATGCATTTCCCCTTCCTTCAAGGTTTGTGGCACAGGAATGATAGCATTTAAAAAAAATGACTTTGGCGGCGATGAGCAACATCATACACGAGGTTGTTTAAGTTCAGAGTCAAGCTTTTCTTCTTGTGCTAAACCAGAAAAGCCATAGGTACTTCACAATCTCAGGTGATCGTATTTGCTCAGCACTGGCTGACACAGTGATAACAGATTATGTGTTGCCCCTTCTGTGGACCAAAAGTAAGCCAGGTGGAGTTTTCTAGAATTTCAGCTCATCTTCCCAAATTTCCAAAAAGCACCTGACAACTGCTAATTGAGTTTAACAGCAACAGTGAAAGTTGATAGACTTATTAATTGTGACTGTTGTTCAGGAAAAAAAATGCATAGACAAATGCCAACACATTTAATTGAACAACATGACCCCTGGAGCAGAAAATCAGCTCTTGCTAGTGACTTTTTGTTTCTGCTTTGAAAAAATATAATGACAGTCTCTTTTAAACAACTGATAGTAATACACAATCAGATATGTTAGGGGTTTTTCATCCTAATTTCTGATCTGGATAGATAATAAGGATTACATTAGTATTAGCAGTTAACTAAATATTATAGAAAATGGAAGAAAACATCAGGATGAAGTGCTGTTTCTGCTGGCTTTTTTCCTTCATTGATGGCCATGCCATGATACTCATGAAGTCGTGTTGACAGCTAGAAGGCCAGTACAGAATAGGCTGGAAAGGACATGTTTGACATATTTTTTCCATTCTTTATGAAAGAAGGCCATTTCAAATCGCTCCCATCAAGTTTCAAATACCATTTTTGACCTGGTATTTATGACAGCAGACTGACCAGTGACACTCAGCTGTAACTAGTTGCTGGTACCAAAAAATGCAGTTACAGTCTCACAGAACCTTTTCCTTTATTTCTGAAAAACAAAACAAAAAACAAAGCCTAGAAGCCACCAGCAGTACTTATTTACAGAAGGAAGTCAGTCTTCAGTGGGGTGAATTTAGAAGACAGAGTGTTACGATAGAACATGTCTGAAAGAACATATCCAAAACATATTATCACCTACCTAGTTTAGAAAACACCTATCCTTTTGGTGACAACTATTATGCAAGGGTCCAGCTGCCTTCTACTAGCACTCTAAGAAGCTGTTACATGAGACATTGTACTTCAAAGACATGAGTCCAGATATTACATACCACAACCCCAGATTAGTTCCTTAGGAAACTTCAAATTAGAGTTTAGGAAAGGAACTGAAAATGAACATAAAGGTTTGCCACAGCCCAGCTCCATAGACCTTCTGCTATGAGCGTCAGTGGTGAGATGTCACCTAACTGCTATTGAAGATCCAGATTTTTACAGCCCTTCCTTGCTATCAGACCTTTCTGACACTCAAGATGAAACAGAAACTATACTCCTTCTTTAACACAGTGAAAACCAAACCCCTTTTGACCTTCTGCTTTTTCTGCTTTCCTGAAATGAGAGACTATACTGACCTCTTCTACCCATCATGTACAAAACCAAAGTATCACCTGCACTTTCATTTTCATTGTGAAGCAAATCTGGCTGCAAGTGGAAATCACCAATGTGGTGGACAGAGATCTTCACCATTCAGGGTGCCGCTAGTGTGTTTCCAGGAAGACCTGTTGGCAGCTTCCTTTGTCAGCTCTTTCCCTGGGATTTTAACATTCCTTCCTTCCCCCTCCCTTCCCTAAACAAGTTAATTTTGGTGAAATTTCCCATGATCCCTGGTTTCGCTCGTCTGCAGCTTGAAGTTAAGATAGATTTTCAGCTAGAAGCATAATATCCAACAGGGAATTCAGGTAGAATTAATTTTCTTTTTAGTTTTGAGTGATGGTTGAAAGGTTTTACTGGGCTAGAGAAGGAGGATAGGAAAAGAAAAATGTGAAATTTTACATTACCAATATTCAGAGACATAGCACACTATAAGACACTGATGTCAAAACAAGCTGGCTATCTTCAGCCAGGCAAACTAGGATGAATGGCTGAAACTTCCAAGGCTCCCCAGTTTACTGATTTTAGGCTTACTGATTCACAAGACTGTAAGATCTTTCTTTCATCCAAGTTCTCCAGCAATAATATCAGAAAAAAATAGCATTCATTCTTAATGAAAGACTTTATTTTCTATTATATAGCTTTTTTCCTCATTAAAGCCATTTCCTCCTGGTGCTGGCAACCACATAAACCTAACAAACTCATTTGCATTAAAATGTGGCACTACTATTCTTCCTCATTTACTCCTACCCAGAAAAAATATTCTCTCACTGTGAACATGCTGGAGCTGTTCAAAAGCCAAAGGAGAATAATCAGTAAGTTAAATCATTGCTCTTATTGCCTATTATCAAAAGCTATCAGAAAAGGCTGGTTTTGGTGAAATGAAAACAGCTGGAAAGAAAACATCAGATAGATAGGGACATAGCTGGGAAGCCTATTATCATTGATTCTACCTGTGTGGTCTATTGGGAAAGCAGTTAAACTTGTTGGGAAAGTTCTAGCTAGATATTGAGCAAAAGGGGAAGGAATTTACAAAGTGCTCCTAGTTTTATTTTGCAAGAGTTATATTAACTCAGTGGGGAGCAATACACAAGGTTGACATCAATGGACTGCAAAGAAGAAGAGAACAATTGGCTGTGACATCTTGTTAAATTCAAGATCCTAACTACAGTAGAATAATACTTTTTGAGATTTAACTAGGTCAACATAGTTTGTCAGCTGTGAGGTTCTTGATTGTTCATAAAATATTTTCTGAGGTTAGGAACCAAAACTATTATTCTGGTTCTAGGCTGAAAACACCATGTTGAAAAGAGCTTCTAAGTACGTTAGATTCAGACAATACTTCACTGGTAGATGATGCAGGTGATACAATAAGTGTCCAGATTTTCAGTAATAAACATGAAGAAGAACGGAAATAGATCTCAACAAAATCTAAGTTTCCAGAGAGATTTGAAAGAGACAGTAGATAATGAAATGTATCTGGAAAGACAGTATATAAGTTTCTCTGGGTCTATTCCCTGGTCTTAAAACCAAGCTTCCAAGTCATAAATCCTATATGCACATGAAAAGAGCTGCATGTCTCAAAAGGACAGATGGAAAAGCCTTTAAGTTGTCTAAGAAGGTCAGTAGAGCTGTTTAATATAATATATTAAAGAATTCTGAACACAAGCATTATTTAATTCTTTTTCTTCTCTGGAACTTAACATTGACTCATTTTCTGTCCCACTCAAGGTCAACCTGCCCCTCCTGAAAGGCAACCTTCTATTTTCATTGAAAAAAAATTGTAGGAATATTTTATTCAGAGAGGAGGTAGTAGAGGTGCATACATGGTGATTTGAGCATTCAGTCAAGTGGGAAACTTGATCTGCCCAGCTTAACACACAGCAGAGGACTGAACACTAAGCAATAAGCCTGCATGACAAGCCATTTACAGAGTACTCCTATGCTACTCCTGACTATGGACTGGCTGAAGATATGGCTAAAGCTTTACACATCCAACTTTCCAACTTTCCTCATCTTGGAATCTGCTGTTTAATGCTACATTCCTCCTTCTTTTATGAAAAAAGCTGGAAACAGGCCAAGCCTTCAGGTTTTTCTTAGCTTGTGTTCATGTGGGCTACCTCACTGAAACAGCATCAGCCCAGTTGTCTACAACTGTGAATTGTCTTGCATTATGTGACAGAGGCTGTATGAGACAGGGAGCCCTGCGACCCTGCTGCAGCAAGATATTGTGATGTTCGAAATGGAGAATTCACCCTGGCAAGTACAGCAGTAGCCAGGCCTATCCCATCTGAAATGCAGGTATGCAAGAGTATCGTTTTATATCATGGTATGTTCAAAGGTGGACAGACACACTGCTTGTATATGTTCTGGACAACGGTGGGCATAAAGCGGGTCTGGTTTTCCGACAGCCCAAAATTTATGTTTGAAAAGGAAAGCAAATGGGCCTGAAAAGGTGGTATGACAGCTGTTGCTCCATTAAAGCCCATGTTCCTTCTTTATTACCACAGAGATCCAGGACAGCAGGATGGATGAGAGTCCTGCCAAGGCTATGAGCCCCCTGATCTTACTTTGATGCTAAACTGGTTTTGAGCAAACACTAAAATTTTTAACCTCTCATTTTGGCCTAAACTTTTCTATCATTCAACAACCCTACGATTATGTGAATGGCTAGTCACGAAGTTATGGTCTCTATTATGACACAGCAAAATGCTGAAATCCTGTTTCTTTTTCTCACCTAATGGGTTCCACATTATGGTCAATATTATCTGAAATCAGATTGATTAAGCTCCTCCATCTGTGTGCTTCAAATGATTGACTGAAGTGTGAAAGTGTCAGAACTCAAGAGAAACAAAATTGCAGAGAGGAACTTCCAGCAGATGTCACTTCAAGAAAAGCCACCAATCTCCAAAACAACAGGAAATAAATTATTACACAAGCCATCAAATACACACAACATGTTGATTAAAGTGATATTATCTAGCATAACAATCAATACTCTCTGTGAGTTAAATACAATATGAAGGCTAACTTCCATGTCCCTTCTGTTGGAAATTAACATTATAAAACCTTAATGGAAGCAGATGAATGGCAAACAACAGAACATTTCACAGATATGTTTAAGGTCACCTATTTTTCAAGGTTTATTTGTTTTTTATCGCTGTGCTTCCCTTAGCATCATAAACTATTTGCTGAAAGAGTCCACTGTTTTTTCCTCAAGAGTTTTATGTGCCAATCCAGTCATTCATTCTCGACTGTCTAGGATCATGTTTTCAAAATTTCTGTTTCTTACTTTTGCTCCAGTGTTTGTCTTTCAGTTAGAGTTAGCTAAGACTAATATGCCACTATAAATAACAAACTGGTTCCACTGATTTCTCTCTGGTCATTTCTTAGGCTCTGGGATGCTTAATTGTTGGGTTTTGGTTTTAACTTCTCTTATGTTTGCATTATTATGTTTTAAACACTGAGGAAAAATACCAGAGCAGTTTCCATTACAAACACAAACTGGTAGTACAAGTGTTTTGCAGCTTGGTACCCCTTCTATTTCAAATGCAGCCCCAGCAAAAGCAAGTGATCATGCAGGTGATCAGTCAGGCTAGCCAGGATAAATTTTAAGGATATGTAGAGATGAGAAGAATCAGGTATAAGTACTGAGCAGGTGTAGTTGTGCTTTAGGGTGTGAAACTTTCACTGCTAACCTGAGCAGGAAAAACTAAATGTGCTACACGCCCTAGCACTTTTGCATGTGTTACTTCTGATACCAAGAAATAATAATAATAATACTAAAAAGAATTGGCTGGAATTCTGTGCTGTTTTGAAAATAGTTTGAGGGCAAATTCAATCATGTGTGAATGATGTGAGTTCATTACATGAATATATAGAGGTGGAAAACCTTGTCAGAATTGTTCATTGATTTGTTTTTTCTTAGGTCTTTCAGGTGTAGTTTTATTTAATTTTATACTTTAAATAACACTGACACATACACACAAAACCAGACACGTATATGTATGTATATGAAAACGGTAGACTGGCAGTTGTCTGGAGCAACAGACTGTCACAGGCATAAAGATATGCATAGCTTCAGCCTGAGCAATGGAAGCCAAGGACTGGCCACTGCTGCCAGTGCCAAAAGGTGGAGCTGGGGCATGTGGGATGGAGCCTGCTGCAGCTGCAAGACTGTTTGGCTACAGCTGGCTGAGTCCATTCTACCTTCCTTCAGCTTGCATCTGGTGCTGCACCCCTCTCACAGTAGGTGGCTGAGCCAGCGACCTCAGTACACCTCGGTGTGCTCCTTGGCACAGCTCCGTATGTCCACTTACAGAGCTGGCAGTTACATGGAAGTCTGATGCCTTGGTGCCTGTAGCTCCTGTACTGCTTTACAGATTCAGCTGGACTGTCACAGTCCTAACATCCTTCCACAGCTTTATGTCTCTGGTGAGCTCTGACACTTTCAAATTATAGTCAGTTTTTGGAGCACACAGATGGAAGGAAATCTAACCAAATTTATTTGCAAGCATACAGACCATAAAAGAATTTCCCATTAGGAAGGAAGCTTCAGGGTTTCAAGCACTCCTCTTGTAACAACCAGGACCACAGTCTATTGACCATGCCACTCTTCTTCTCAAAGCAGGACTTTCACAGCCACAGTTCAAACCAGAAACATCATTTGAGGAGGAAAATTCAATTTGCCTACATTTCTGAGAAGTCTTGATTCATCTCTGAATCCATCATCCCAACATACATTTTGGTATTAAGGGCAAAGGATGGCCAGCAGTGAAACTGGTGAAATTTTGTGAATAAACCATCCCAAAAACAAAACAGAAGGAAAACCATCTACTCTTCCTTCCTACTGAAAGTCCCTCTGTTTAGCATATAAGCCCAGTTTGATGAAGCATATCATATACAAATAGTGTGAAAATTATATTCAGGGGATTTTATTTCTTGGAGACAATTTTTTCTGAATGAACGTAACAATTTTAAATCATGTAATGTCTCAGCTTCATGAGAGGACTTGCTTTGCCAGTCTTGACAGATTTCCTTGACTTCACCTATGATGTTGTGTTATTCAGATTCCCTTGGCACCCTTCACCTTTCCAGACTAACCTTGTCCTTTTAGCACAAGTAACCTTGTGCTAAAGAGACTTTCCACTGAGGGGAAAGTCTTCGGAGTCCTCAGCTGCCTCAATGCTTAAGAGGACACTTTCCAGCTTCCTGAAGATGTGAAGAAAGACAGGGAAGGAAGAAGAAACAAAGGGAAAATCCAGGATCAGCAGCTTGAGAGAAAGCTCTACAGGTGCCACCAGGGGTTTTAGAAGACTGTTCTTCCATCCTGTGGTATTTTTGCATGCACCAGCAGTTGCACTTACTGTGCTGGCTACAAGCAGCATGGAGAAGGAAAACAGGGCACAAAACTGTTACTAAAAGGATGCTGGTGGAGTTTGAATAGAGTTTATGCCCAAGTATGTCAGAGTAAATATCTGGACTGGCTGGGGAGGGGGCTGTGGGCCACATGAAAAGGGTGTCTGCCCCACAGCTTAGGCTACCTGTGCAGTCCCCCAAAAGTGGGGTTAACCTTCCTGCAGGGAGAAGCTGCTAAGATGAAAAGTGAGGACAATTTTAAGAAGATTTTCTAGCTTGGTGGTGTTTGAAGCAAGTGGATACTCCAGAGAAAATTTGGGGAGCTCACAAACACAGTGAAATCCTTACATACTTAAAGGTTTTGTACCCAGCAAAAAAGCTTTTAAGGTTTAGTTTAGACAGGTGCTCTTTATCTTTCTCTCTAAGAGCAGCCCCTCACTTTTCCACCTTTTGTTCCCTGTCCTCCTTATAGCCCTGTGGTTTGCTGTCCCTTTAGGCAATGGCTAAGCCTCAACGGCAAGGAATCTCATAGAAAAAGTGTAAATGAAAAGAACAACAGATAAACAGCAAGGATTTAAATTTAATTATTCTTCATGATGTTTTTCTGTCATGTGTAACAAAGTCAGATGCATTCCTTGTCATCTGTATGTGTTCCAGGGAAATGCAAGTCATCACAACAAATAGAATAATGGGGCAAGAAAATGGTCTTTCCAGGCCATCTTGGGATGCCTCATTCAGTCATTTCACACTGTGTTCACTTTCAGGTAGGTATGTGAAAATTTACTTTGCTTATCCCAATGTTATATCTCACTGCAAAAAAGAAGTGAGATATAACATGGGAGAACTACTGGTAAACTTTCTGCTTCTAAAACAGTATCAAGTACTTCACAGTAAGTGATAGATTTTAACCCATAAGAAGCTGAGAGATGACACCTGTGAAGCTGGGAAGCAGAGCAGACTTGAGTCTACAAGGTAAAGCAAGACAGTTAGGTCCAGTTTCCAACTTTGATCCACCCTTGTGAGTGTTTCTGAGCAAGACACTTTGCTTTCCATCACCACTGCTTTCTCATAGTCTCTCTTCTGGGACGAAAGATCAAGCTCAGAGATAAACTATTTGCAGTTCTGTGAGATTGCTATAAATGTACAGCATTTAGGTCTGTGGGTCCTCAGGTCTATTGGGGGCTCTTGACATTGTCACAGCACAAAACATTAACAATAAATTACATGGAGTAGAGAGCAGTAATTAATTTAATGGCCGAACAAGCTGGCATTGCACCTATTAAAGTGTGTGTTTATGAACCTGAACTGGAAATGTGTTTCCTTATCCAGCTAAGAAGCTGGTTGTCTTGAAGTTCTTTCTATGCTTCAGATGAAAAATTTTGTCCTGGGTGTGATTACTTTGTGTTCTCTTATGAGCATTTATTGCCATTTGTTGGGCATTTCTGAGGTTCCCTGCAGTTTGTAACAGCCCACGTCATGGAAAATTAACATGCTTGCTCAGCATGCATAACCACAAAACTAGAATGAAAGAGGGAACCTGCCATTACAAAGCTTGAAGCTTGAAAGCATAGGTGGATGGAGGTATCATCTAAGAGAGCCCAAAGTCAGTTATGTGTCATCAAGGCAGGCAAAGGTCTCCATTCATCTTGCCTCTGAGAAAGGAAAGAGAAGCTGTCTGACAGTGGCCAATGTCATTGGTACCTAAGAACTGGGTCATTGGTACCTAAGACATGGGTCATTGGTACCTAAGAACTGGTGCCAAGACCAGACTTCTTATTTCCACTCCCCTATCTAGGAAACTACCCCTTCAAGAAGCCATGAGAAAGATTTTGTTTGAAGTTTTCTTTCTCTTTTTTACTTCAAATACTTTCATAGCCCGCTCAGCCTCAAATAGACTGAGTGATCTTGCAACATGCTAGCAAGACCATTGCTTCATAACAGACCCCCATTGCCTTACTTTTGCCACGCCAGATTTTGGTGGCTTGGAAATCCATCAAACCCAGAACCCTCAAGCTGTGGTGAACACAAAATGCCAGAATATCCAAATGCTGATATTGCTTGTGAGTCACTTGAGTGCTTCTCTGGCATGACTTTCAGTGGGCCTTGAGGCTGCCCTGACATTTTCCACAAACCAGGATTAACGAGGAGATGCATGTGCCTGCCATGAAAGCATAGACCAGGGAATATATTACCCAGAGTGAAGTAAATTAAAATAATAGCAGTAACAGTGTTTAAGAAAAAGCTATGATGATTCCCTATTCTGATTTGCACAACACAAAACAGAGGTTGTAATATAACAACCTCTACACTGGGCTAATCTCTTACCTAATGCTCATGGGAAGAGAAGGATTTAGGTGGAAGCCCGTCTAGATACCCTGCTAAGGCACATGTATAACTCAAATCAGACCCACTGAAGAATTGGCTTAGATGTGAACAATGAGCTATAGATCACACCAGTTTTCATGAGCTTAATAAGCATGTCACTGAACTGGGATTTATAAACTGCAAAACCAAATAGATGTTTTCTGGAATTAATGGCATTGAGATCTGCAATTTGTACAACTAAGACTGATAGTTTTAAGAGTAATTGCACCAGAAAAATCAGAGGATCATAGATAGTAAAATGTCTAGGTAAATTCTGGTTTATATGCTTAACTAAGTAGACCTTTGACATTGTATGCTATGATGAGGAGGGAAATCAAACATGGGAGAGAGATGAATACAGTATAAATATAGAAGATAGAAAAATAAACACAAATTCAGAAAAAATCAGAATTTATTTGATGACATGCTCAGGTGGATAATTACCCAATATTCCATTATTTCCACTTTAATTTTACTGATGTCAAATTTCAGCCGCAAGCTACTGAGTTTTCCTTTTAGACAAAATACAGTAGTATTTTTTCTTCTGTTAATTGTGAATAATGGTATTGCATGAAAACCTTTCTAGGGATACAAACTTCCCTGACAGTGACAGAGGAGATATTATGGTATTAAAAGCAAGGACTTTCATTTTAAGCTTGATATAAATGATTTGGCAAAGTACCAGGGAAGAAACTGAGTAACTCTGAAATGTCCTTCAGAGGGCAATAGAAATCAAACCTTATGGAAATCTTGTTAAGAAAGAAGAACAAGCTCCTTTGGATTTAGATAGGAGAGGTAATCATGCTCCAGACTTGATCAACGCAGGAGCTGGGGTGATGCTGCTGCAATGCTCCTCAGCTGGAGCCTGCTGTTCTTCCCCTGACTGCAGAGGGAGAGCCCCGGTTCTCACCAATTAGTTGCCAGACTTACATTCCTAAAGCTGTCGTGATGTGAACCCTCCCTGTTCTGTGGCCCTGTGGTTGTTCAGGGCTAACCTATGCTCTAGGAGAGCCCAGGCACATTCAGTAAAGCTTCAGTTCAGAGCCGGAGACAGGCTAGGAGGGGGCACTGGACAGAAAGTAGAACTTCAGTGGACCTTCAGCTTTGAAGGTACTGAAATTATAGAGACTTTGCAATGTTGAGGTCTGGCTTAAGTACAAGAAGCTGATCGATGCTGCCATATACTGTCCACCATGACCTGTGCTCCTGTCTGTGTTTTCATTTCCTAGATACACCCCTACATCACTTGAAGTTTTTTCTATCTTCAGCAAGGCTTAAAAGAAAAGCATTTCCCAGAAGTGAAAGGAAAAAGTTGATACTGCAATTTGTCGTTATTTGCATTCAGAAATAGAAAGGCTGTGACACTTCTTATTTCAGACTTAATCTTCTAATTTAAAATATGTTTTCCCCATACAACTCAAGATTCTTCCACCAGACCTATGCAAAGGGAGAGGGATGGAAGGGAAGACCTTAAAGAAAGAATCACTGAGAAGATGAAACTGAACCTAACTAAGGCTTTTCAGTGGTGGCCAGTGATTCAAGTCCCACTGGATCAGTTTAACAGAGCAAGTATGCTAAATTCATAAACTGAAGTAAAGCAAACAAAACAAAACAAAACAAACCAACCCCAGCATAAAGAAGAGGATAATGGGGGAAAGAGAAGATACTATTTAGGCTGTTGAGGAATATATTATGTGGATTCATAATGCAAAAATACAAGATTAATAAGTTAATTGTCACAAAACCAATGGCATCTGACTTAGGAGGAAGCACTCAGTCAATGCATAGCCTTTCTCCTCCCAACAGACTGCAGAAGTTGGAGCTATATAGGGGCGATGTGGGCTTTGCCTGCCTGTTCATCATTCGCAGCCTTGAGCTGGGCTCAGGTACTAGCACACTGCCGCAGGTGCAGTGCTGTCTGTGCATGACAAGAACTGTCTGAGAGAAAGGGGAATCGTGCTTTACATTATTTCGGGTGGGTTAGCGATTTCTATCCCTCGGAGTCACTGCTCCCGAGTTGTCGCTCCCCACCTAGTGACCTGCAGCAGAATTACATGAGCTTTTTGTTTTCCTGGAGAGGGTGCGTGACCCCTAGCTACCTAAACCCTGTCTTTTATTTAGGCACTTATTTTGCGCCTATAAATACAGTACGTGAATAGCTTATACACTAAATTAATTACTCTATCAAAAAACTTTATCAAGCATTAATTAGACCTAGAGAAATAGCCTAAAGAGACATCCTGTATGCTCCTGTTTATCCTCTGCTTTCACCACCTATTTAAATGAAACACAGCTTTCTCCTCTGCCAAGTGTGACGCTGAATAGTTATAGTTCCTACTGAATGGGGCCCAACATTTTACTATAATGGATCATAAAGTAGATATGTATCAAATTTCCAACTTGAGTGCGACTCATCCTTCACTTTTGTCAAAACATCTGCGCAACAGAAAACGTATTTATTTAATTTGTTTTAAAGACATGATTAACCAAGAAATCTGAAGCACAATGACAAATGGGATTTTCAGATGCCTAACTACTACATTCATAAAAAATGCTGTTAATGAGCAGGACCAATGCTGCAGATGTCTGACTGTGCAAGTCACTTATGCATAAATGGAAGTTGTGCTTGAAAGCCTGAACCTCTATTTGGCACTTGCTGCTTCATAAAATAGTTGGCAGACTTTAGATAGCTGCTTTACTGCTTTCAAGGTATAGTAAGTATTATTTTTCAACCCATGAGCAACTTGTGGCCTAGGATACCATTGTAAGTCTTCTGACAGATTGCATTAAGTCTTAGTTATGTTTTAATTAATTTTAAACTCATCTTACTAGTTCAGTTTAGTTTAACAGATAGTTATTCCCTATTCATGTATGCAGAGAATTTTTCATTACTTCTTCTCTCACCCTGAATCTAAAGTCACATATCCAAGCGAAGCTAGACATTCTGAAGGAGGAAGGAGCCAGTGATTAATCTACATATCGGAAATATGTGCTGGAAGAAGTATATGCTATTCCTTTTCTTTGCAAGGAGTGACATTGGGTATTCTGGAAGGTAAGCTGTATGGCTCAAAGGGTCATCAAGACTCCATGAAGGCTACATGTCTGCTAAGTACTCTTTCTTTTTTTTTGGCTAAGGGTGGCCTTTGGCACTGCATTGAGGCAAAGCTCTATCTTCGTTTGTGAGCATTAACTACTTCATCTATACCCTAAGATCCACCAAAACCAATATTTTGGGATATAAACTGCCCTTAATGTTAGAAAGGGAAAGGGAAAAAGAAAGGGAAAAGGAAAGGGAAAAAGAAAGGAAAAAGGAAAAGGAAAATAAAGAGAAAAGGAAAAGGAGATTTTAAAGACTTTCCAAGCAGCGTGCTTTATTTTCTGATATAATACAAAGCGAAAAGGGTCCTTTCTGGGGTTAGAATTACATGTCTTGTACACAAAGTGACAATTTCTTTAGTAGTGTGAAAACTAAATTCACACTTTGAAGATCCTTGTTATATATTTTTCTGCCTCTGTGGTTTTCCAGACTTGGTAAATGAAATCAAGAAACATGAGAAATTAGCAAACCTAAGCCTACCAAAATATCTCTCACGTGCTTAGGAAATGTGGGTTATAAAGCTAGTCCTACTAATAGTAGCAGCAAAGCTATAAAATTGGCTTCAGCTGCTTCAAGGACTAGGATTTTTCCTGCCTTATAGTAAAGGCATTTGAAATGAAATCTTTAGGATTTTAAATGTATTGGAAAATGACCCCATTAAATAAAATGCAATTTAAATTTTGGAACCCTTAAACTGAGCCAAACTAGGCCTAACTTCTCTGCTCTTTCAAGGACAACTGTTTTTTATATGCTGTCAGCTCAGACTTGCTCATGTAGATCATTTTTTGACTGGTGTCAGCTTGACATCTGCACCACTAACAGGCAATATTTACAATTTAGAGACACAACATTAGCATGTCTAGATGTATGCTTGTTATGTGATGTTAGGTTACCTTACCTAACCTTACATTACATTATGTTTTAAATAAACTCTGCTGATCTTCTGCGACCATAAGCCAAGGTTTGCATGCAGCATCTATAAAGCTTCATCTCAGCATGCTAATGAATTAGGACTCAGTCATCAGATACAGCTTTTGCAACTAACTTGCCCCACTTGCTTTTAGTTTTGAGAAAAAGTTCTAAGCAACTAATGAGTTACAAGGCAACATCGGCACCTGCATAGATTTGCAAAAATACTCAGGATCAAAATAGACATCTGAACTACTTAAGAGATCTGTAAGTTACATTTCAGCTTAAATGATAGCCTTGAAAATGCTAGTATTTTATTAGGTGTCTAACTGAGGATACAAACTTATGCCCAGGTACTTAAAGAGATGGGCCTTGGAAGCTGGAGTCTAGCCAGGCTCTTTGTAGAAAAAAATAAAACATTAAAGAGGAAAAAAAAGTATGTGATTTTAAAATATAAGTAAAAACTATAGGCCACAGATGACAGGGCTATAAGCAGCAGACTGATACTTCCTACTGTCTGCATGCCAAGGAATTTAGGGGTTGGCATGGGCTCTGACAAAATATCCTTGATAAAACAGGAACAATATACACCGACTTTCTATGGCACACGTATTTTAGATACAATAATGTTACTTCTCCAAGTATCAGGACACTTTTAAAATGTTAATGATATGTCACAGTAGGTTTTGAATATTCAAATGTGTCCAATAATGCACATAATAGACATTTTTCAAGGTCTATCTACTTTTTTTTTTACCAATGTTTATTTTGTAAGGCTCAGAAAAATATATGGTCTTCTTTATGCAAAGAAGATTTTTAAATCATAGAAATACAGCCAGCAGTTAAGAAGTGAGGTAGACTGTCAAGGATATGGGTAGAAAGTGAACATGTTGTCCACATTTTATATATTGACGCCACTAAAAACCTGAAATGTTTTTATTTCTACTTCTAGAAGACCTTGAAAATAGGTAATATATTAAAAGACTCCAAAACAGACACTGCATCAAAGAGGCTGGAATAGAATTCTGCAAAATTGCGACTGAATGATATAAGACATTTTGAATGTTTAAAAGAGTTGCTGTAGATATCAGAACAGGTAACAATTTACTTAATATTTTTAAAAGGCCCTCACTTTTACTTTGATATAGGTTGAAGGAACATTTAACATTTAGTTGGAAAAAGTAGCCACTTTATGTTGGCAAAGAGAAAATTATAAATATTGGAGAATCTTGCCTAACTGGAAGATTAAGTGGAAACAAATGAAATAGTCGGGCTTCTTGGAAGCTTCTGACATTTGAACAAACCTGGTCAGTCAGCAAAGTCAGTAGGACAGGAGTATTATCAAGAGATTACCTGCTAACTGCCACTGTAGAGACGGAGAGCAGATCTCCTGTGTAGTGTTCATCTGTGAAATCTCTACTTTCAAAACAAATTCAATAAGCATAAGCAGTGTAATTTCAGTTGGTAGTGCTTCTAAGTGAGTACCTGATTTATGTAATTGTGCAAAAGTAGGGAATAGGAAGTAGAAAGTTTAGGAGTCAAAAAAAATAATGAAGTTACTGCAAGATTGAAGTGCAATGGAAAATGTCAGTGACAACTGGAATGTGCTTTTTTTTTTTCGTTTTGTTTTCTACTTTGGTGATAAAAATGTGTTGAAAGAAAAAAATTCTGTCATAAAGAGAGGTGACATCTAGTAATACTGTATGCATGCATTGATAGTTTGATGAAATGCATTACTCATTGGGTACACTATATGAACAAAGAAATTGTAGTTCATCTTGTTTAATATTCATATTAAATAAAATTATGAAACTATATAAAAGTGCAAGCATGTTCAGTAATGATGACAAAGATCTTTTATCAGCTTGTCATGCAAATTAAGAAGAGGCAGGTGAAACTGGTACTTGTAAATGATAAACTATAGTCTTTTACAAAGTGATAGATAACATTTCTTCTGGCTAAATTAGAAATAATATCTGAATGTCCTAAGAAGGTGAGAATGATCATTTTCATCCCTTCATTCTCCTTTCATCAGCTTATGTAAAAATGGCTCAAGCCACTGCATCTAAAACTTCTGAGTTAATCAATATAGCCTACAGAGATTTCAGTCAAGTCTTCAACATTTCTCTTGCAAAGTGATGTCTTTTCTGTTGAATTTCTGTCATAACAAGTAAGAGATCTTTAAAAGACTTCACGTCCTGTCACTTTTCTATTTTTAGGAAAGATGAAATCTTCTTTTTTACCTTTTGGCACTTATGCAGAATCACAGAATGGTTGAGATTGGAAGCGGCTTCTGGAGGTCATCTTCTCCTGTCCAGCCCCCTTTCTTATCTTAAGCTGGGCCATCTACAGCCATTTTCCCAGGATCATATCCAGATGTCTTGAACATATGTCTCCACGGGTGGAGACTCCACAAAGTCTCTGGACAACCTGCTCCAGCACTGTGTCAACCTTACAGTGAAAGTCTTTCCTGAGGTTCAGAGGGAACCTCCTGTGTTTCAGTGTGTGCCCACTGCCTCTTGTCCTGTTATGCACACCACTGGAAAGTACCTGACTCTGCAGTCTTACACTCTCCCTTCCAGTATTTCTATATAATGATAAGACCCCCCTGATGCTTTTCTTCTCCTGGTTGAACATTCTCAGCTCTCTCAGCCTTTCCTCAAAGGAGAGATACTCCAGTCCACCATGTTCGTGGCCCCTCGTTGTACTCTCTCCAGCAATTCCATCTCTCTCCTTTTCTATGAAGCCCAGGGCTGGCTAAGGGTTGTCCTGGGCATGTGTTTCTAACCTTCTGTGGTGGGTTAGCCTTGGCCCACACAGCTGTTAACATATACTCCCCCTCCTAAGGGTCACAGGAACAGAAAGCTTCTGAGATGAGATAAAGGCAAAGAGATCATTTACCAGATAACATTAGGGGCAAAACAGACTCATCACGGAGGAAACTAATTTAATTGTCAATTAATATAGATTTGGGTAGTGAGAAACAAAAGAACCAAACATTTATACAGTATCTTTCCTCCCCCATTTTCCATGTTCAATTGCGCTCCTTCACTATTGACTTCTCTTTCCTTTCCAAGTGGGGATGGGCTTGATCACCCATAACAGCTCCTCTCTGCCACTCCTTCCTCCCATTATCCTTCAGGATAATCTTGCTCCAGAATAGGTCGTCCACAGGCTGTAGTCCCTGTCAGTAAAATCTGCTTCTGCGCTTGAAGCACTTCCTCCTCTGATCTCATTGTTACCACTGCTGGTTTTCACTCTTGTTTTTCCTCTCCTCCTCTGCCTGTCCAGCATTTTTTGTCCTTTCTTGAATGTGTTTTCCCAGAGGCATCACTGGCTTGGCTGATGGGCTCAGCTTTGCCCTGAGGTGGGTCTGTTGGCTGGCATGGCTGTATCCTGCATGGGGCAGCT
Organism: Neopsephotus bourkii; assembly: GCF_033783945.1. Lineage (NCBI taxonomy): Eukaryota > Metazoa > Chordata > Aves > Psittaciformes > Psittacidae > Neopsephotus > Neopsephotus bourkii. Next base: position 6,454,009 of record NW_026901776.1, on the reverse strand, counting down.
GAGACCTCTTCCCAAACTGGCCACCCCTGCATTTCTCCATTGCCAGCACCTTGCCCCAGACATGCGATATACCTTCAATGGTCTTATGTAGCTGCCATGTCAAAGTTGTCATCTCCACTTTTCCACCTTCCTGTCTCATGGTTGGTGTGTAATGGGAATATTTCCTCGTGCTGATGTCCTGAGGTTGGGGCACCCAGCCAGTCATGGAAAGCTTCCTCGGAGCACTTGCTGGCTGCCATTCCTAGTCACTGAATTTAGGCACTTAAATACTTCCTGAGGGTTTGGCTCTGGATCATTTATGGGAACTTCACCCTTACTAAGAAATTACAAATTATACCCTCTAATGACTTTAGTTCACTCAAGCTTAGGGAGCTCTCCTTTCCCTTTCCATTTTAATAGGGGTTTGCTCAAGTAAAATGAGAAACCTCAATATATGACCCTGTGCTTCTGTTCTTCCAAAATTTCCAGTGAAATGTCCTTATTAGTAACTCTAGCAAAAGATTTTATTGTCCCTCTGTTGTTAAACTGAGAGGAGAAGCTTGAGAAGTGTCATTCATTTACTTATCCATTTCCGTTGCAGAGAACAGTGTAGGCTTGGATGACTCAGACTAGTATTAAGTTAAACATCTTTGATTTTCATTGTTTCAGGTTTCTTTATTTCTTGCAATTAAAAAAATAAAAAGCCAGACAGAACCAATCAGAAAAATGCATCCATTTTGGAGTCTGATGGTCAAATATTTTGAGAGTAAAGTGAAAATATAACCAGAATTTCTTGAAATGACATGGACTTCAAAATAAAAAAACATTCGGATAATTCCCACTCTGGATCAAAAGCCAAGGCAAACTTGTTTTTCAGTGAATCCCACTGTGATATTATGACTTCTCTCTATAGAAATGAAATACATAGCAAAGAATGATTTTGTAGCAGGTCTACTATGTATAACCTTTTTTTTTTTTTCTTTCCTTTGATTGATTCTACAGTACTGAGGGTAAGAGACATGATTCAGAAATCCTTAAATTCCAAGTGTTGGAGGGGTTATTCCTGTTGCATGAACACAATTACTGCAGAACTCACAAGTGTGGAAGTGAAACGTAAGGAGCTGCCAGTGGTAAAGACACAGAAGTACACAGTGATAAAAGCATACTATAGTCTAGGGCACTGCAGTGTCAAAGAGAAGAATCAAGGACTCTGAATTAGGTGCCTGTAGCCTTGTGATTAAGGCAGGCTTCTAGAGCACAGCAAGCATGGAGCTTAATCTCTTGCATTTGGTGGGGAAATTTAACCCAGGCCTCCCACCTGCTGAGAGAACATTTTAGATAAAACCAGGTTTTCCTATGCTGAGTTCTTTAAACTGGCTTCCAGATAGACAGAAGCATCTGCATGACGCCTCGAGAGAGATGTCAAAAGTCTAGGGAAAAGAGAGTGAAGGGAGGCTATGAAGTCTGCTTTCCATTAAGGTGGGGTTTTGGGTTGTTTGTGGGGTGTTTTGGTTTTTTTTTATGCTTATTTCTAGGTGTTTGCCTGCTCAATCTTGGTTTTTGAAGACTGTTGTTGTAATACAACTGCCTCTTCCATTGCACTGCATTAGCATCTTTGGCTCTCGCATCTATATGAGTAACAAAAAGGGAGAGGACAGCGGTGGGAGGAGAAGGAGCAGGTAAAAGCAGGTACCTAAAAGCTGTTTGATGCAATTCTGACATTTGCATCCACATCCTCTTCACTAAATCTAGTTAGCCCCATTCTCCCAAAACTGGAATAGAACCTCAGCCATATGTTTGAAAAGCGGTCAAAGAAAGGGATCTGAACGATCCCTGGGAGACTGCTATCACCACATAAACTGTACTCCATTAACAGAGGAGGGATCTCTCAAGCTTCCCCTTTGTTGGCTCTGTCCCAAGTTTCATAAGGACTCACCACACTGAAAACAGGGAGTTAAAACAAGTGATGTCTCCCTCACCCAGCAACTGCAGCAAGGGAACTGATTCCTTGTTTCCTCTGGGACCCTCCCAAAATCACACTGTTGTTTTATCCAGTTAGTGTTTCATGTAAAATGCACACAAATCCATGTTCAGGACGTAGAGTTTGGACTGTATATCAGTCACTATTTAAAAAACATTGTTTTCACTTTTGGTTTCCCCACTCGTCTTATTATTCCATGAAACATGGCCTTTTTTTCATAGAAGGAAATCAATACTTCCCTCCCACACTCCTTTCCCTTCCATCCGGTAAATAGCTTTTCTGCTTAGGCACTTTCATGGGAAATACAGTTAAAGCACCACTGAAGTTTGGAGAGAAATATCCCAAGCATTACTTCACAGCCTAAAAAAGTGATGCTGCCACCTCCTCCTGCGACTGCTGATGCACAGAGCAGTGCCTATGTGTTTGTGTGGCAAGGTTTGGCATCAGGGAGCTACAGGGGTGGATCTGAGAGAAGCTGATAGAAGCTCCCTGTGTCAGACAGACAATGTTAGCTGGCTCCAAGATGGACCCTGTCCTTAACTCAATCCACAAGTCTTTAATTATATTTTCTCTCCCCTTTCTAGCTGACAAGGGGAGTGAAAGCACAGACTTAGTGGGCATTTGGTGTCCAGCCACGGTCAAGCCACCACAGCCTATCAAAGCACCCTAAGAGAAAGTAGTATGGGGAACACTTTGTGGGCTCCTGCATAAGACCCTGACAAGCCTAAAGACACTTCAGATTATCTATCTGAAGATAAAGAGTCAAAAAGAGGCAAGTCAGGGATTATAACGTTAAAAATACAGGTGTCCACAGGCACTGGGTGACTCAAAAGATAGTTGCCAGATTTTGTGATGATTTCGAGCACTGAAGTTTTGGATTTAGGCATATAGACTCCACCTTGGACAAAGGGCACTAATTATGCAAACCATGTAGCTGACATTTGCCTTGGGGGTAAGTGCAGAGAAAAGCATAAGAAAAAGGAAGCCTGAAATAAGGCTAACTACCTGCTTGGAACATCAAGATGAAGGAAATGCAAGCTTCAATGAGCTTTTTTATTTTTCTTAAAAAATTCATTCTATTATCTCTTTCAAAATGTGGCAGTGAAAATAGTAAATGTAGGATTAAAAAAAATAAGAGTCTAAATCAGAAGTGCCCAGTTACTGCTGTCTACAACTTTTAGATCTGCATGTATAAAAGGTAGCTGGGTGCACAAATGGACTGAATTAAATGCGTTTGTAGAGCTATAAATACAGATGCATTTGTCAGATTTTGCACTTTTTAATTTCCTAACTATGAAGCTGTTGCTTTTGATTGTTGCCTGTTTAGCTAAGATGTGGGCTTGCTTTCTCTATGTATTATATTACCTATTGGCCACCGTTATCATAAAGCTCTGACTGGGTAATGATTCAATGGAATATTATAAAGGAAATGTGATAAAGAAGGTAGGTCAATCTAAGCAGCACAGGTACCCCAGCAGCTGAGTATGTTCATTAAGTTTCTGGGTTATATGTTACCCACTTCTTCAAATTAAAAGGAATAATTACCAAAGATACATTTCTGCCTCAGTCATGCCTCAGCCACAACTAAAACATAAGGTTCAACTGGGCAGGCTGAGAAAGTAGAGGTTGTTCAGCCTGAAGAGGAAAAGGCCTGGAGACCTCGTAGCAGTCTTCCAGTGTCTGAAAGGGGCCTATAAGAATGCTGGAGAGGGGGTCTTCATCAGAGGCTGTAGCGGTAGGACAAGGGGTAGTAGGTTTAAACTAAAACAGGGGAAGTTTAGGTGAGATATAAGGAAGCTCTTTATCATGAGGGTGGTGAGTCATTTTGAACAGGTTGCCCAGGGAAGTGATAAATGCTCCATCCCTGGTACTGTTCAAGACCAGGCTGGACAGAGGGAACATGGTTTACGGTAAGGCATCCCTGCCCATTGGGAGGAGAATTGGACCTCAATGATCCTAGGGTCCTTTCCAACCCTAACTATTCTATGATTCTATGAACACATTCACTTTACAAAATCCATTTCTGGATCACTCAGATGACATCCTTGCAGTCCATATGTAGTGGTGATCAGAAGACCACCCTTTTAGGAACAAATCATTTAGACAGGGCATAGCTAGAAGAAATCAAGAACTTAGGGAAAGTCAGCATGCTGCCATAGTAAACAGGTAGTATGTTGACTAGCGTCAGTCACACCAAAGCAAAACAACAACCAAAGAGGTAAACGTAGCTAAAGGTAATGGAGTCAAAAATAATACTGCAGATGTAATAATGCCTTTGTGCTCAGATGGACTGTTGTGTCCAGTTCTGGACAATAACAGCATGACAGATCTATGGCCAGGAAAATGAAATGCTGAGAGAAGAAAGACTGCCATATAAAAAATAAGTAATTTTAGAAAAGAGAGACATTTTAGCAAAGAAATTAATGACATGGGCACACTGTGAATAGACTGAGGTGCCTGATTGTCTTTACCCTTCCCAGAGCACAGCTCTGAAATTTTCCGCATTGTCTGAAGGCACTGCATTGACAGCAAATACTTGCTTTCAAATAATGCATAATCAACTCCTTGGAGAAAAACAGCATTTTGCCCAAGAGGTTTGTGAGAATTAAAGCACATGTTGATATAGCTAATGAGAAACACCATCATGGCTAAACATATCTTCAAAAAAAAAAAAAAAGGAATAAAACCCTTCATGCTCCAGTGCTTCTGCACTGGACGAAGACTAATGAGTAGAAACCAGGGGGAAACTTACTTTAACGTATAAGACAGAAACTAGAATATGGATTTTTACAACTCTGACAGAGAGTTGATGCTAACCTGTAAGGATCAGTGCCCTAAGATCCTACATAAAAATGACCAGGGTTGTGAAAGTCTTTCTGTTTGAAGAAAGGACATAAGAAAGTAAGCAGCCTTTGACATATCAGAGTAACACTTAAACTCCTAGATGTGATACACAATTAAGGTTCAGCAGTGTTTGGGCAATAGCTTTACCCCAGTAACAAGGAGGGAAAAGGTATGGTGTTGGAAAAAGGAAATGAGGAAATGGTGTTCTGATCATGGTTTGCATTGCTAGTATTGGCATTGGCTCCAAGTCAAGAGCATTTGCAGCTTTATATAACTAAAAGATATTTTTTAAAAGCTGTGATTGATAATTTTTTTTCCCTTCCCAGTATTGCTGTCATTTTCATCAGATCTGCCAAACCTCAGCTAGAGGACTTAACCAGGTAATGTCATAAAGAAGGAAGTGGACCAGGATATGTCTAAGATGTGTCTCCCAAAAGTCACCAAGCCAACATTACTAATGTTAATGTTCCTTTTCCCAAATGCTCAATACTCAGGAAAAGCATTAATGACATCTGGTGCATAAAAGGTATATTTCTTATAACAAAAACTTCTATTATCTCTATCTTTTGGGTTTTTTCATTTCTTTCTACTGTCTTCTTACAACGTAAGTCACATATCAAGGATTTTTAAACATGATTATTTTGAAATAAAAAGTCCAAGTTGCTTTTCTTAGCAGACACAAACTAACAAATTTGCAATAATTTAAGCTGCAAAATTAAGTAAATTTAGTGGCAAAATACATATTCTGTTTTATATTTAGAGAATAGATTTTCAATACAAAATAACATCCTACATTGCAGAGTTTAAAGTATTTCAAGGCAGGAATTTAAGCCAGAAATCTCATTACCATGAGCTGCTATCTCTTTGCTACTCATTGCTCATTCACATTCTCTCTAAAATCATCCCTGCCAGATCACAGAATCATAGAATAGTTTGTGTTGGAAAGGAATACAAAAGGTCATCTAGTCCAATCCCTAAGACATCCAGCCAAGATACCTAAGATATCCACCCTTCATGCAGTCCTAAAACAGTCCTTAATGACAACTTTCTTCACTCTCACAAGACTGTCCCCTCCTGGGCAATATATCCGGATAGTCCCAGAACTGTGCATGTACTTAGGTCCCTGGTACAGCCAGAATTTATATGCCCATCAGACTGCTCTTTTCTACATATAGACTCATTTACTACTCGGAGAAAAGGCTTTTGTATATATTCCTGTGATTTTGGAGTGAACTTCCCATCATGTTTTTCCTAAAAAAGAAAATGAGCAGCCTGACACTAAAGAACATCTTTATAAAAAAACAGGTCTTCAGTATAACTTAAAATTAATAATTGACACATTAAAAAGTATTGATGCTTTCTCTTTTATTTCTTCTACTCCCTCTTGCTCAGTTTTATTACCTCTGAGAACTGTGTTGTTCATGAAATTGTCCCTTTTGAAACATTATGGGTTCCTTTTGCCATCTAAGATTTTTATCATTTAATAGCTCCTTGTGCATCCTTTCCAGCTACCTTCAAAGATTTTTCAGGGCTGATGGTCGATGCCAGTATTTAATTCCTTCCTGAGTGAACGATGTGACTCTAAAGCAGTTCCATTTGTTGCCATTAGAGCTTACATGTTTTTCTGTTGCAACCTTTTTCTCAATTCTCTCTGTGTTTGCAGAAAGAAATGTGTACTTCGTTTATTGTCACTTTATGTTTGGATTTTTTTTTCTTTCACTTTTTAAATATAGATTCCCCAAATCAATTTGCTTCAGCCTTTTCACAGCATGTGAATAAGAGTAAAACTCTAAATTGCTTTTCATTTAAATTAACTTCTTTCCTCTCTCAGTGCTTGTGCTTCAGTCTCAGGAACTAGTCTCCCATATTTTCATTTGCTACGCACTTCTTTCCATATGCTGTTCTGGTAGCTCCTGCATTGTTCTGGAATAGGCCAAAAGTTTCTCACATCAATAAAAATCACAGGAAGATTTTCCTTGCTTTTTGAGGGATGATTATGATCACTCATCTGCATCTGAAGCTCTTAAGACCTTTATTTGCTCATTTAAAAGATACAGTAAACCAGGACTTTCTCTAGCAGCTTTTTAAATGGCACATATGTTCTTCAAATGAGCCATTTCTCTTTCAATGAGAATATAAATCTCTGTCAGAGCTTGTGCATCCTGCTCGGCTGGTGTGGGGGAGTTGACCCTTTACAATACTCTGCGTAGTTTGCAGGAGAAACCACAGGTCCCCCTGAGGCTGAAAAATGAAACAACAATTTATTTTATTGTAAAACTTCCCTAAACTGTGTCAGGAGGAACAAAAGTCTTGCCAAGCTGGGAGGGAGGGAGGGAATAAGCTTACCGCCTCTTGGATCCGGTGATGTCTTCCTGGTCAACAAGTGGAAATCCTTTCATTTGTACTCCTTTCAAGTTGTAGTCCTTGGATTCCCTGTGGTTCTTGTACTCAGTGAGTCTGCTGGAGTCCAGGATGGAGGGGTGCACTCACACGGTTGAAAGACGTTTGACTTTTTATAGGATCGGGCCCTCTTGGAACCCTCCTACAAGCGGAGACTCATTTGCAGGAGTACCTGGTGAGCCCCAGACCCAATTCACGTTGTGCCCTGGCAGGCGCCTCTCTGTCTGTCGCACTGTCTCAAGGCAATTTGTTGCCGAGGCAGTTGATCTCGGCCTCGGGGCAGACAACACAGAAAAGCATCCCCACCTTGATGAAGTGAGATCGCTGCTCTGCCCCTCTGCTGTTTGCAGGAGTGATAACGACCTGTCAGTTCTTGCTGTCTTTTAGTTGTTGAGACAAACGAGTCTCTTGACCATCACACAGTTATCCAGACTCTTTTCTGAGCTGGGCACTGATTTTTCTTAGTTATTTTTATATGGGGTCTTTTATGATATGGTGATGACATTATTTCTCCTACTTTCCTTGAAACCCTCGGGGTGTTTAGTTTGGAAAAGAGAAAGCTCAGGGGGGACCTTATTTCTCTCTACAGCTACCTGAAAGGAGGTTTTAGTGAGGTGGGGGCTGATCTTTTCTCGCAAGTAACAAGAGGTAGCAGACTCAAGCTGTGCCAGGGAATGTTTAGATTGGATATTAGGAAAAAATTCTACATAGAGAGGGTGCTCAGGCATTGGAACAGGTTGCATAGGGAAGTGGTGGAATAAACATCCCTAGAAGTGCTCAAAAACTGTGTAATGAGGCCCTCAGTGACATGGTTTAGTGGTGGATTTGGCAGTCCTCCTGAAGTAGAGGTTGGACTTGATGATCCTGAAGGTCTTTTCCAACATAGCTGATTCTTTGATTCTATAATTCTAATCATAATTTTATATCACTACACTATTTACTGTTATATAGTGACACATATTTTAAGAATGTGGAGAGATTGGAATAGAAAAGTTGGTTGGTATGAATTGTTCTTCCAGTCCAGCATCCTGCGTCTCACAGCAGGCAGGCTTTAAGAAACAGTCCTTTAGGAACAAAAATGCAAGAACATTCACAATGGACAATTATGAAAAAAACTTTCAAACAGTGAGGGGCTTGTCTTCACTAGTTAATAACTTAGTTTGTGATTGGAGACAGTGATTTTATAAATTACTATTTTTACTCCAGTAGATGATATTGCTCATGTCTAAATGTACATGCTTCAAATTTTTGTGTGTCAGGTCCAGAATGGCGCATTATCACTATATATCCAAACCTTGTACCTTTGTGTGCTAAGCCTACTTTAACAGCTAGTGATAAAAATTTACTTCACTTCTTTGTCCTTGTCTCCACAATATGTTTGCCTGCCTGTCTCTCATCTGAACCAAAGCACAACACTGAAATTGGGAACTACATTTCACTGCCTGGGATAGTGGGGCCTGGGCTGCAGGAGGACCTGCTGCCGTGGGGACACAGAGTGGGTCCCAGGCTCCATGTGTTGGGCACTGTGAGAAGGGCAGCAAAGACATCCATGGCCTCTCTGCAGTCTGAAAGGTGTCTAAACCATCACAGAAATGGTGTCTGCTCTCCTTGCCTACATATGTGCTTAAATGATTCCAGCATTGAGCAAAGCTTTAAACATCATTGGCAGTGAGTTCTACTATTAAATTTTGCATATTCCATCCTCCCACCCCCCAGATCCTCCTGGGTTATGCCTGTAGACTTTCAGTTTCACTGAAGACTTACTAATTCCTGTTTTAGGAGAAAGTGTAACTGTAAAGAAAAATACGTGTTTTATTGGTTTGTTGTTGTTTGGGTTTGTTTTGTTTTTTTCATATAGCATTCAGGATTGTCTATGGTCATATCCTTTTAAGTTTATCTCTTCCCCAAGCTAGACAAACTCAAGTCTTGGCAATCTCTCATCACAGAAATCTCCCATGCTGTTAGTGATTTGCATCTCCTATTTCTACATCTTCTTTATTCTTTTTCAAAAAGATTGACCAGAACTGAGCACAGGCTGTAGCTGAGGGCACATCACCGATATCATAATATTTTCAGAAAGACAGTCTGTCCCCTGCTTTTATGTGATAATATCTTATTTGTTGCTTCAGGTTTTTTTAACCACTCCTGTACAGATCTTCATTCCATGGCATTCACTGTAAATTAGGAAAGCAGAACCCATATGACTTGTTCAAATAGCTGCTTAGGATATGCAGCATTACCTTATCAACAATACAGTATTTAATCTGTCACCATGTTGCTCATTTAACTGTGGCATTCCCTGCTCTTTCATTTATCTTAGGATTTATCTTGGTTTACAAATTGCCATTTTAGAATCATAAAATCATAGAATCGTAGAATAATTAGGGTTGGAAAGGACCTTAAGATCATCTAGCTCCAAAACCCCTCAATTGGCAGGGACAAATCTCATTAAATCATGTCACCCAAGGTTCTGTCCAACCCGGCCTTGAACACCACCAGGGATGGCACATTCACAACTTCCTTGGGCAACCTATTCCAGTGCCTCACCACCCTAACAATAAAGAACTTCTTCCTTATACCCAATTTAAACTTTCCCTGTTTAAGTTTTAACTCATAACCCCTTGTCCTATCACTACAGTCCCTAATGAAGAGTCCCTCCCCAGCATCCTTATATGCTGCCCTTCAGGTACTGGAAGGCTGCTATGAGGTCTCCACGCACCTTCTCTTCTCCAGGCTGAACAGCCCCAACTTTCTCAGCCTGTCTTCATATGGGAGGTGCTCCAGTCCCCTGATCATTCTCGTGGCCCTTCTCTGGACTTGTTCCAACAGTTCTGTGTCCTTTTTATGTTGACACCAGAACTGTACACAATACCCCAAGTGAGGTCCCACGAGAGCTGAGTAGAGGGGCAGGATCACCTCCTTCGACCTGCTGGTCACGCTCCTTTTGAGGCAGCCCAGGATATGGTTGGCTTTCTGAGTTGTGAGAGCACACTGAAGCCGGCTCATGTTCATTTTCTCATCAACCAACACCCCCAAGTCCTTCTCCGCAGGGCTGCTCTGAATCTCTTCTCTGCCCAACCTGTAGCTGTGCCTGGGATTGGTCCAACTCAGGTGCAAGACCTTGCACTTGGCATGGTTAAACTTCATGAGGTTGGCATCAGCCCACCTCACAAGCGTGTCAAGGTCCCTCTGGATGGCATTCCTTCCCTCCAGCGTATCAACCGAACCACACAGCTTGGTGTCATCGGCAAACTTGCTGAGGGCGCACTCAATCCCACTGTCCATGTCACCGACAAAGATGTTAAACGAGAGCAGTCCCAACACTGATCGCTGAAGGACACCACTCGTTACTGGTCTCCAGCTGGACATTGAGCCATTGACCACAACTCTTTGTGTGCAGCCATCCAGCCAGTTCTTTATCCACTGACTGGTTCATCCATAAAATTGATGTCTCTCCAATTTAGAGACAAGGATGTTGTGTGGGACAGTGTCGAATGTTTTGCACCAGTCCAGGTAGATGACGTCAGCTGCTCTACCCCTGTCCATCAGTTCTGTAGCCCCATCATAGAAGGCCACCAAATTATCAGGCAGAATTTCCCCTTAGTGGAGCCATGATGGCTGCCACCAAGCACCTTGTTGTTTTTCATGTGCCTTAACATGCCTTCCAGGAGAATCTGCTCCAAGATTTTGCCAGTCATAGAGGTGAGACTGACTGGTCTGTAATTCCCTGGGTCATCCGTTTTCCCTTTCTTGAAAATGGGGGTTATATTTCCCTTTTTCCAGTCATCTGGAACTTCACCTGACTGCCACAAGTTTTCAAATATGATGGACAGTGTCTTAGCAACTTCATATGCCAGCTCCTTCAGGACCCACGGATGGATTTCATCAGGTCCCATGGACTTGGGCATGTTCAGTTTCTTAAGATGGTCTCGAACCAGATCCTCTCCTACAGTGGGCCCAAGGCCTTCATTATCACAGTCCCTGCATCTGCCTTACAAGACTTGGGTGGTGTGGTCAGAGCATTTGCCAGTGAAGACTGAGGCAAGGAAGTCATTAAGGACCTCAGCCTTCTCCAAATCCAGGGTAGCCAGTTCTCCTGATAGCTTCCAGAGAGGGCCTACGTTGTCCCTGGTCTGTTCTTTATTTGCAATGTACCTATAGAATCCCTTCCTGTTATCTTTCACATTCCTAGCCAAGTTTAATTCTAACTGGGCCTTAGCTTTCCTAACCTGGTCCCTAGCTTCCCGGACAACATCCCTGTATTCTTCCCAGGCTGCCTGTCCTTGCTTCCACCTTTTATAAGCCTTTTTTTTCATTTGAATTTTCCTCAGCAGCTCCTTATCCATCCAACGAAGTCTCTTGGCCCTCCTGCTGCACTTCCTTCTGGCTGGGAGACAACACTCCTGAGCTTGTAGCAGGTGATCCTTGAATATCAACCAACAGCCTTGGGCCCCCTACCCTCTAGGGCTATATCCCATGGAACCTTACTAAGCAGGTTCCTGAAGAGCCCAAAGTCTGCTTTTTGAAGTCCAGGGCAGTGAGCTTGCTGCACGCTCTTCTCACTGACCTGAGGATCTCGAATTCAACCATCTCATGACTGCTGCAACCAAGGCTGCCCTGGAGCATCACATTTCCAACCAGCTCTTCCCTGTTGGTGAGCACAAGATCAAGCATAGCACCTCTCCTTGTCGGCTCCTCTATTACTTGCAGAAGGAAGTTGTCTTCCACACAGTCGAGAAACCTCTTGGATTGCTTGTGCCGGGCTGTACTGTCATTCCAACAGATGTCAGGGTGGTTGAAGTCACCCATGAGAACGAGGGCCTGTGAGCGTGAGGCAGTTCCTATCTGTCTATAGAGTGCTTCATCCACAGAGTCCTCTTGATCAGGTGGTCTGTAACATATCCCCACAGTAATGTCTCCCATCGCTGTTCTCCCTTTAACCCTGACCCACAAACTCTCTGTTAACTGCTCACCTGTCCCCAGGCAGAGTTCCATACTCTCCAGCCTATCCCTAACATAAATAGCAACTCCCCCTCCCCATCTGTCGGGCCTGTCTTTTCTAAAGAGCCTATAACTTTCCATTCCAACACTCCAGTTGTAGGAGCCATCCCACCATGTTTCTGTGATGCCTATTATATCATACCCCTGTAGACATGCACACAACTCTAATTCCTCTTCTTTGTTCCCCATGCTACAGACGTTTGTATAGAGGCATCTGAGCCGAGCTCCAAATGAAGCCAGCTCATTGGCTGGAGCAGCTGGAATATCTCTACATTGCTCTGAGCATTTATTATAGGTGCTGGCAACTGACTGGGTGTGTTGGGATGGAATGATGCCCCCCTCCCCCAACACATCTAGTTTAAAGCTTCCTTGACTAGTCTGGTAAGCCTCCTACCAAAACCGCTCCTGACTGGCTTCACCAGCCCCCAGTAGACCTGGCCTCCCAAATTGACTCCCATGTTCTAGATACCCAAACCCCAACTATGGCACCACCCTTCTAATCATTTATTAACCTGGCTAATCTTCCTAGCCTTTTTAGGGTCCTCCCCTGTATCCTGGAGAATTGACGAAAAGACAATCTGAGCTCCAGAGCCCCTAACTACCCCTCCCAGGGCTCTGTAGTCCTTCTTTATGTTCTCCAGGCTACAGCTGTCTGTCTCGCTAGCACCCACGTGGATCACTAGGAGTGGGTAATAGTCAGTGGGAGTTACTAGAGTAGGCAGCCTCTCCGCAACATCCCTGATCCGTGCCCCTGGTAGGCAACACACCTTCCTTGAGACCGGGTCAGGCCGACAGGTGGGTGCCCCTGTGCCTTTCAAAGGTAGAGTCACCTACTGCTATGACCTGCTGCTTTTTCCTGTCAGCACCAGTAGTGATCTTCTTTACCAGGGCATCAGTTGGCTGCTCCTGCAGGACAGCAAAGCGGTTCTGGGTGGGGACAACAGATTTAGGAGGAAATCCCTTTCTTTTTATTGTCCCCTTCTTTTTTTTTTTTTTTTTTTTGTTTGTTTGTTTGGTTGGTTGGTTTTTTGTTTGTTTTGTTTTGGTGTTTTGTTTTGTTGTGGTTTTGTTGTTGTTGTTGTTGTTGTTGTTGTTGTTGCTGTTTCCCAGCTTCACGGGTTAACGGCCTCCTGCTTTCCTCCATGAGCTACAGGGGACGCTTGAGGCTCCTGCAGTTTGGGCTTGGAGCAAGCAGTCCTGCTTTCTCTAAGCTTCCCTGACATCTTGCAGGCTATTGACAGCGTCCCGCAGCTCAGCCACCTGCTGCAGGTGCACCCTCCCCTCACCAGACCAGTGCAGGCACTCTCTGCACCCCGAGCTCTGCACTGCAGCCTCCCCTCTCATCGGCTCTGTCTGGGTGCCTACGCTGGACACAGCCGGGGCAGCCAGAGCAGAGCTCCCAGACCGGGCTCTGGTCATAAGGTGGGTGCTCACCACCCCGCTCGCCTGCCCGCGCTAACTCCCTCAGCCCACCCTGTTTGCCCTTAAACCGCCTCGCCAGTCGCTCGTGCTCCCTAGGGCAGGTTTTTACCCACTCAGGGCTGGTGCCGCCCCTCCTGGCTCCGCCCCTGTGAGTCCCTGCCGCGTCAGCTGAGCTGCCGGCTCCTGTGCAAGTGCTGTCGGGCACTTGAGGCTCCCTCGGTGGCTCTCGCCGCTCTGAGTTGAGGCTCCTGGGCGCTGAGCTTCCACCTGCTCAGGTGTTGAGGGCGTCTTCTCTCGAGCCACTCACCTCAGCAATTTTATTACTCTCCTCCATTTCAGAAGTAGGCTCCATACCATTCATGTAAAAAGCACCCTGCATCCAGACTGTGCTAAAGGTGATGGTCAACATAGACAGTTACCACAGGAATTTGTGATTCAATATTGCTCCTCGTAAACTTGAATTTATTTCAGTGGCTCAGGCGTGAAAATCTGATGTTATCCAGACACTTAGGAACTTGCCAGACCCTGTCAGCCTTGTAGAGCGCTTGTATACCCTAAGGAATAGCCTGGAGATATGTGAAGATACAGGTGACAGTGCCAGCTGGAGCATCTGCTTTTCATGTTGCTGTGAGAAGGTATTCCTGGCTCACTGATAACCCAGGAAGGACCTCATGCAATAGTTCTTTTCTGTTCAGTGTCTGATATGGTGTAACCTCTTTGATTCACACATTGCAACTTTTCAAAGCTGCTATCAGGCTAGTTCTTACCTTTCAAACACTTTCTGAGCTGTCAAGTCTTTCTGCAATCAATTCTTAATAAAAATTATAAGAAAACAAAATGAAAGTGACAACATGTCTCTGCTTCATTAAAGAAAAAAAAGTGTGTTTGCATGCATAAAATTTTCGGTGTTTCCCTTATTCATCTTGATTTTTTTCAAAGAAATAAAAAAATATTTTCCTTTTTCTTTTTTTTTTTTTTTGGAGGGACAGTTGGTATTAAGGTTTTTGCTATCCAGCATTGAATGCTGTTAAAACCTGACAATGTTTTGAGTTTCTAGAAAACTTATTGTCATCTTCATGATTGGATATCTGAGGTTAGATGTAGATGTTATCCATCCTAAGGGTACTTCTGTTGTTGGCTTCGACATCTCTCTTGTAAATGCAATTCTGAATCAATGGGTCTTAACATTTTACACATGTTGTAGGATGGTTTGACACAGCTGATGATTTCTGTAGCCACAACCAAAGGCGAGCCTTCAGTCATGTGTTTTCTTGGATGCTACATATAGGCATCTTGTTTTGACATCCATATTTGAAAAGACTAAGCATTCTGTTTCAAGTGTTTAGTTTTATTCTCATAATGAAACTCAATTCTTATCCTAAAACTGCCTTTTCACTGAGTGGATTTCATTTAGATAGAGTTTTGTCATGCAGTAAATTTGAAGTTCTAAATTCAGCAAAGGAAGCAGGAAATTTTATATAGGACGTTGAAGGAAACAAAAATAATCTCCCTATTGATAGGCAATACTAATTATTTTTCTATTGCCACCTTCAAACAAGAAGGTTAAAAAGGAGGGTTACAGAAATGGTCTAGACCATGTATGCATCTTTTGTACTCTTTAATTTGTAAAACATTGTTGTGAAACCAGAGTGCTCAGGATTGCTAGAAGAATCACTGTCAAAGATATTAGCAAAAGTAGTTTTAATAGAAATGTATAAATGTGTGATTCAACAGAATTTGATGGCAAGGTCCACTCTATTAAATACAAAAACAGCTTGTGTCAGATTTGACAATGATTTATACAGGATTAGGTTAAAATGATTTATACAGAGTTTAATTGAAATGATGTGTATAGAAACAAAAAATACAAAGGAATAGGGGAGATTGTCTCTTGAGTCACAAGACTCAGACTATACCCCCTTGCTTTCTAAACTCCTGATGGAGCCTAGGTGCAGCTGGATCTAGTCCTAGTCTCAGATTTGGACAATGGTTAATACCTAATAGAATTTAAAAGGAAATTGAGGTAGAGGAACTAAAGGTGAAAGGGATAAGGGAAGGAGTCCTATTGAGCCACAAGGTTCAGATTGGATCCCCTTACCTTCTAAAATTCCTCTTGGAAAGGAGTGTGTCTGAATCCAATCTTAATCAATGGTTTATATCTAAAGGGTTACAAATGTAGTTTACCAGCAGATTGTATTGTTAAAAATTAATCACAGGACTTCTAACAACATTTGATTTTTGAAGCTAATGTACATACAAGTACCTAAACTAACACAACACACTAGGATGAGATATATGGATTTATAGATGTATATACATATATACACATACATATGCTAAAAATTTCGCTCGGGTGCAGTGAAAAGTAGTACTGTCTGCTTTCTCAGCATTCCTCAGCAGGTGAAGGGTTGAGTGTCAGTGAGCAGCAGTTATAGCCTGGGCAGATGATCCCACTATTTCATAAACTTTGAGAGTTTAATGGCTCTAAGAGGCATCCCACTCAGAGTGAGATAACTGGTTGCAGCTCACTGTGGTCCAGGAGAGCTCAAAGGGACTCTCTCTTGGGACCCCTATTTATAGGACGGAAACATGATTAGTCAATAAATTAGTCAGTGTAGATTTTCATCCTGGTCTCCATTCCTCACCAGGGAATGATTTACCATCTCAAAAAAGCTCCTGATATGATAAGGGAGTATCTGACCTTGCTGTTATCTGTGTGGTCCTTCCTGCCTTTGTTAAGCAGCTGGAGTTAATGGTCAGGGAGCGCCCTATCATCCAAGTCCTTGCATTTGTGAGAAGGCTAACAGGAATTCTTGAGGAAGCAGAGGGGTCCAGGAAGGAGGAGGAAGGGTGCACCACCCAGACGTGCATTGGCTTTGCTAAGGCTGACATTGATACAGATTGTCCAGTCTTGGAACATATAACTCTGACATGCTGATAGAACCCTGATTTCCCCTATAAAGCTGTAAACTGCTTAAAGATATTCAACAACTAAATCCATAGCTTCTATGCTGCTTCCAAGCTCTAGATTTCCCTTATTTCATCTGGCAATGTTTCATGATTGAAATAAAAGCAACCTTTAAAATGAAAACGTAGTGGTGATGAAATATGTCTTGAGAACAACTGGCATTTAGAATAGCTAAAACCAGGTTTTACCTTCACTTGCAGTTGAATCAGTGAAAGTTTTTTTCTCCTGTTTTGGGTTGTTGGTTTGTTGGTGGGGTTTTTTTGTTTGTTTGTGGTTTTTTGTTTGGTTGGTCTTTGGTTTTAGTTTGATTTTTCTTTTGTTGTTGTCTTTCCTTTCAAGAACCACTAAAAAGAGAACAAAATAAGGCACAAAGAATAGACAAGAGTGAATGACGGATACCAGAACTTCAATCCCTTTTTATCTGTGAGTTTTAGTTATGCAAATGCTATAAGAGATGGGGAGATGGGGGGTCAGTCTTGTACTTCTGCCATCACATTTCAGAACCAGTTCAATGGTTACTCTTCCATTTCAGTTTGCTACATTTTTTGTCATCAGCCAGAGCAGCACTGCTGCTTCTCTGTCTTCTCTGATGCTACGGAGATTGCATTATAAGTATCCTTTCATTGATTCTATGAATCAAATACAGTTATAGACCAGACATTAAGAATAAAAGCCCTTTTTCTCTGAGTTTCATGGAGAGCTAAGTGTTAAATGTGAAAACCCTTCAGGTATTTTTTTCAGTCAGGTTTAAAATTCAAGTGAAAGAATTAACCTATCTGCCTCTGCGCTCCACAGGGATTTTTATTATTCAGATTTATTCATTAGAAGACTTGCTATTCATGTTTGTTCTATTTGCTTTCATTAAGTGTTTGGCATTAAATGCCTTCCTGTTGCATTACTAACTAAAAAAATAAAATAAAAAGCCAGAGTACTGTGATATAAAATTCATATATCCTGGCCAATACAAATGATGTATTCTTTTAATAGAAAATAGTAGGGAGTGAACAATAGCAGGCAAATACAAATTAAAAACAAACAAACAAAAAAACCCACAACAAAATCAAACAAAAAGCCCAAACAAACAACCAATAATGAAGAAGTTTATAGTCACTGAAGTGTAAATTTCTTCTTAGGGAAACACATATGGTGCACCTCCTCCAGGATTTGTATTTTGAAATACTGCAATTCTAGTGGTTTTCATTCATTAAGCACATTTAATAAAAAAAACATAGTTAATTCAAAGAGATAAAAATGCATTCTTCTTTCACAGGCAACAGATTAAATGTGGTTCCCAGCATGATACAATACCATCCTACGCAGTGCTTCTATGTACCAATTAAAAACATCATGAAAAACAGTTATTAGTGAAAAAAATTCCTCCAGCTTTTTTTTTCCCTCAACATGAAACTAGTTCTCTGAATGTCATTTGAAACTTTGTTGTTCTTTTCATTTGCACTAATTCCTGCCCTGCAAGGCATCTCTTCTGTACTGTCACTGGCTTCTCCTGGGCTGCCTGCAGTGGTCTGTCAACCCGTGTGCTCAGGTGATCCCTCTTTTGGCTGAGGTTAATCCTTATCTAAACACTCGGGCTCTGACCTTGGAGGTTTGGGTCTGGCCATTGTATGGCATATGCCTTAAGGCAGGCTTCACATCTCCTTTTCTGCAGGAGTGGCCTGGATGCTGGCCTGAGTATCCCTGGCATCCCTATGGGAAGTCTCGGATAACTCCAAATTTTAAAATCTCTTTTACATGCCTTGTGGGCGGTTCCCAACACTCTGTACTCAACACTACCACCTTCATCAGAGGAGCCTCGTATTTTTCTGCATCATGGGAAGGCACGATTTGCTGTTAACAATATGGACACAAAGCTCCAGGTCTCAGGATCAATTGGTACTACCAGCCATTTCTAGGGTCACTTTACAGCAGTAACAGGTGCAGCCTCTGACTTATCTTGCCTCAGCCTGGACTGCATGGAGCAAAGCCACTGTCATGAAATAATAAATTACAATAATCTAATTTCTGTGGTAGTGATATCTCTGGTAGTGTCTGACTCCTTGTTGTGGTTTAAGTCCAGCCAGTAACTCAAAATCCAGGATGGTCACTCAGCCTAGGAGGTTCAGCAATTGCAGTAGTTATTGAATCCTGCATCACCACATCATCCTCCCCTCAGATTTTTCTCCTACATCCACAGCCTCACAGTGCCATGCTTTCAGCATAATTAGAACTCTTCAGTCAATCACAGATGTTGCTTGAACTCCCGTGGCCAGCTATTGCACTCAGATAGCTCCTGGTCAGTGAATACATGTGGGGCCAAGTTTAAAGTGCTATTCAGGAAGAAGAGACATATCAAGGTGAAGCTGCTCAACCCTCATTAACTCCCCAGCAATCTCAAGGCTGAGTTTGTTCTCATAATATAGGTCAAACCATTTCTAAACAGCTTTTTAAGAACTAAGGCTGTGTGGAGGGAGCAACCAGCCCCTAGATGCAGCCCTGCTGGCACTGTGGCAGGGGCAGCAGCTCACCAGGGCAGGGCCGTATGAGCTAGCACTCACCCTCCACCTCATCTTAATACACTTCGGTTTAAACAGCACTAAATTGGACGGTCTGTGAGTCTTTCTTTGGCGCTTCTATTTCCCTAACCCTTTGCCCTGGTGCTTTCTTGTGTTTACTTGCTCACCAGTGATATATATGTAAGAGCAGCACTATCCAAAGACTTTAAATTGCTTTCCCAGGACAAAGAAGGCAGTAATGAGTCAAGCAGCATTAATGAAGGGCAGAGTGAAATGGCATAGCTCTTACCCTAGAGTAGTCATTAATATTAATAGGAATTTCCTCTCTGCCCCTCTTTCTTCGAAGTGCAGAGAGCTAATATCATGGGAAATCTCAGGACAACACTCCTCAGGGCACTTGCAGTCAGTTTCATCCCTCTGACACATTCCCAGCAGAACAAAAGTCAGTGCAAATAGAAAATCTCTATTAGTTACTTTTTAAGCATATATTCACAAGTTATTGCCACTTGTTTTGGTTCAGTAGCATGAATCCAGTGAGGCCAGCTGAAGTAAAGACCTCTTCTTAAAAAAAAAAAAAAAAAAAGGAAAAGAAAAGAAAAACGAAATTATTCTAAACCCAATATGATCTCAGTATATTTTCTCAAAATAAAATCGCTAGTGCTTTTCTATAATGAAATGAAAAAAAAAAAAAAAACACCAATAACCGAGCAATCCTCTAAGTATTCGTATAAGAGAGGTCAGATATTTTGGTCATTTCATTTCTGTTATTTTGTCACCTTTTCTTTTTTTCTACTTTAACCAGGGTTGAGGGAATCACTAGTGATTAGAGAAACAGAAGTCTGTTAGGCAAGAGATGATGATTCTGCTCACATGTTGAGCAGTTATTTTCTAGGAACTTTTGCACATGAAAATATGAGGTTATTTAAATGCCAGGACAACCTCTCTTATTTTTTGTTGCTGTTCATCTGAATTATTGCCAGCCTTTGAACAGAAAACCCATCAACCAAAGTCCAGACTGAGGAAAAAAAACAAGGCACAGGCCAAGGCCATTTTTTCTGTGGAGCTGATGTGACTCAGAGCCCAGTGCAGCTCCCAAGAGAAGTGTAGCAAACCTCTGTCATAGAGCAGCCGATAGTGCTGACACAATTTTGCCTTACAGTCCAAATCTGTAACTTTCTTCAAATACCATCTAAAGGTAAAGGTTTTATGTGAGGAGAACTAGATGATCTTAAGGTCCTTTCCAACCTTAAATATTCTATGATTCTATAATTCTATGATTATTACCTCCTAACAAAGGAAATATACAAGACCTGCTTGCATTTATGTATGCTTGGTCTGTGTACCAGAGGTAATCAGGAAGAAGGCAGTGGAGTAAGTAAGAATAAGGTTCGCAAAGGGTTAGGAAGAAAGGAGAGAGGGCTTGTGGCAGTTAAGAGCAAAACACAAATTGTGACCGGGAAATGCAATGTAGACACAAAGAATGGGAAAATTAGATACCAATGCTTGTTGTAAGGAAACTAAGAGATGCCTTAGGGACTTGCAGGTGACATAGCAGAAAAGGTGATACCACAACTTGGGGCTGTACAGGAAGGCAGGGTACAAGCAGAGGAAGCTTAGAGGAGAGGAAGGAAAACAAAGCAAAAAGTTGAACAGGCAGATGGAAACTGAAGATGAAACCAAAACCAAACCAAAAAATCCAACGTATGAGAATCACAGGGGAGAAGGAAGAAATTAAAAATAATGGTGGCAAATGGCCAATCAATGTCAGCAGAATCATGACTCACAGGATCTGTAAACTGGTCTGGCATCAAATCTGCCAGGTGACTGCACAATCAGTAGGCATCTTAATAAATGTACTGGCAGGAGATCAGTGTGCCAGAGGTGCCAGGTTTATCTTTTACATGACTCCAGTGAACTTGTTAGATTTGTACTCAGGATGAAATGCACCCCAGGAGATCAGCTGTTCAGGAGATTTCAGATCAATAAGCACCAGGGTGGATAATTGATATGGCAGTTAATAAATGGGGATTGTATGGTAATAACAATGATCTCTAGGTAATGAAATCATCTGTATGGCAGCAAATCAACAGCAACAGATGACTAGCAAACCACAATGGATTATATTAGAATGAAATAGAAGAAAAAACGTATTCCTTTCAAATTCTATTAGCCACAAACAGTTAAAATGACCCCAGATAGAAACTGGACACAGATGCTTAAAACAAATTAAATGGCAGGGTAATTAAAAGCAAGTGGATGTAGCAGTTGCCAGCTTATCAAAAGTGACAGATAGGACAAATGGTGTAATAGGAAGCTTGAACAGTTTACAAAGGAGAGGTCAGAAGAGCAAGAGATGCAGCACAGCACATCCTGAAGAAGGGTGATCCCACAGCACAGTGTACCCTGCATGGGTCCTACAGGCTTGTGTGCCAAGGACTTTAGGAAAAAGATTTACTTTGTTGTCCTGTAGACTAACAAAAATCAAGTTGGGCCGTTTTGTTTTGTTTTGTTTTGTTTTGTTTCGCATCTTGTGTATAATAGTGGAGACTGCTGACTGCTTCCAAGTCACTTGGTTGGGTGCCAGAGGTGACCAGGGGGTAAGGGGTAGGGTAAGGTAGGGGGTTTTAGTGACTGCTGACAGGGCTGATGCACCACTATTTGGCCCAAAAGGATTGCCAGGGCAGGGGATGAGGCTGGCAAGGGCCTGGCGTCCTTCTGCAGCTTCCCCTTCAGTGCCACCATCCAGCTTGGTTCTGGGTGCCACACAGTGCCACCACAGGCAAACCTAAAATAATTCCTGGGAGGCTGGGGAAAACACTGATCTCCTCCCTCCTGTTTTTCCTAAATTAAGCTACTGTTAAGGCAGCTTTAACAACCTGTCCTTCCCAGTTAATGATTTCACTAAGAATATTTTATGAGAGCCTTGTGCTCTACTTCCTTAGCACAGCTAACAATATATTATTACGTTCTTATGTGAGTATATGCTTGTGTACAACCTGAAAGCTGGTACAGTGGGAACTGCACAGTTGCCTGCAGTGCAGTTTCCACAGCATGAGTTTTCAGGCTGCAGGCTGCCACAGGGAGGTACAGATGGGCTCTGAGGAAAGCAGATGCTCTCAGCACAAGCCCTGGATCCACACTGGAGCTGCCTGCACTCACCCTTCAGGTACAACAGAAGCAACCATTCTGCAGCGCCCTCCTCTCTCAGACGGAGTCAGGGTGTAATTTGCAGCTTCCTGTAAATGTGCCCAGTCACCAGCTTACTGACAACTGTGACAGACATGCTCATTGCCCTAGTTAGTACCACTCCTTTGTGGGATGGAGAGCCATTCCTAACACTCTTCTTCATCCCAGTAACTCCTGAAGGACATTAAAAGGCTGTCAGCACTGGACGCCAGTGTTAAAATACCTCAGAGTAAAGAGATTAATTTGAAATTTGGGGGTAAAAGTTACTTTTGTCTCATTCAGAGCAGGGGCTTGATGAATGTTTTGCTATTATTTCAGTCAGGACAGTACCCTCACTGCATGTGCAGGGGGGGATATCAAACCTCTCTTTTTTGACATTCCCAGAGAAATTCAAATCACCAAGTGGATGGGTAGAAGGGCAGCTATTCCTTCTCTTCTGGCTAATATATGAACTGAATTATAATTGATTCAATGTAACTATACATAATCAAATTAATTAATTAAAGCTACCTGCAAAGTTTTACGATGAATTAAATGCTCATATTGTTCCTTTTTGAGATGACAAAAAGGGAAGGTCCAGGGTTGGGAAGAGGGGGTGATAAAACCCCACAAATATCTACTATTGGTTTGATCCAAACAATATTCCAAAGTGTTTTCTGAGGTAGCAGGCAAACTGAAACATTTTCCTGGGTTATGTTTTATTTCCAAAACAGGTAACCATGATAACCATGTTGATAAAAAGTGTAATAATATTTTCATAAAATGGAGGGCCTAGCATTTTTCATGAAAAATAGAAACATCTTTAATGTTGGAAGTTTTTCCAACTTTTTTTTTAAAGATCTTTTTTTCTATTCCCATTTTTTGCTTTGCTCTAGTACTTCCCAGGGAACACTTCTGTATCTCTTTCAGCTTTTCCATGATCTGAACACAGAAAGAATCTCCTATGAGCTAAGGAACCATGGACCACCCCACTGGCATGCTGTAGGGCTTCCAACGTTTGATGTGCTCCTGTTGCCAACCTGCAGGCTGCCGGCTGCCTCTGCTGCTGCCCATGTGTGTGGTAAGCATGTGCTCTGCCCTCACTCGTAAGGTATTTGTGGATGCAGGCCATCAGGTGTTTAACATGGTGCAGAGCCATGGTCCTCTGGAGACTCAGGCTGGGACTGAAAAACAGGAAAAAAGGGCAGTCAGATGGTGGATGCTACACTATTCCCATCCCACAATGTGGTCCAGTTGCCCTACAGTCCTGAGGGCACATTGATACCTCCCGGTCTAGAGTGTTTAGACACAGACTGTAACAGGACATATTAGTAAAGATTATTATTTTTTTAAGCCCATTCCATGTATTTCAGTCTTTTTCTGCTAAATACTCATGCAGTCCACTCCTGCTATGGGCCAGTTTCACTACTGCTCTCACACCTTCATGATCTGCCCCACAGGAAACTTCCGAGTCCAAATCCCCCAGTGTAACTGGGCATTGCCTGTATAGAGTGTTGTCTTAATGGAAATCAGTATACAAGCAGCACTATAGAGAAGAAATAAAGTCAAATAAACTGCTCACAGCAGCAATGAAGGAACCTTTTACTCAAATCTGAAGAAAACTCCAGCAAAGGCATACCAAAGAATGGGTCTGTCCTTGCCATAATAGCACACTGTATTTCACAAAGACAGCAAAGAAACAAAGCTGACAGGCTAAATATTTCTCTGGTATGTTTAGTAGCTTTGAGCTTGATGGCACATTTTGATTTCAGATCCCTACAACATAGTAGACTCTCTGCAATTGGTTTTGGTGTGATAAAGGGAGAAGAATCAGCCAGTTTAGGTGCTTGCAATTAAGTGACCTGCTAGAACAAAACTCAGAAGTGTTACTCTAGTAGAACCCTCTGAGAGGTTAAGTTTAAGAGTCTAACCTGAAAAGACTGGGTTTGAAACTTTCAATATTCAGGTGTAACCTTCAGTCGTGCACAGTGATAGTGGACTTTGCTCCCACTGAAGTCAGTAGAAACACACCTGGGTTGGAGCAATCCCAGGCACAGCTACAGGTTGGGCAGAGAAGAGATTCAGAGCAGCCCTGCGGAGAAGGACTCGGGGGTGTTGTCTGATGAGAAAATGAACATGAGCCGGCTTCAGTGTGCGCTTGCAGCCCAGAAAGCCAACCATATCCTGCGCTGCATCAAAAGGAGCGTGACCAGCAGGTCGAAGGAGGTGATCCTGCCCCTCTACTCTGCTCTCGGGAGACCTCACTTGGAGTATTGTGTGCAGTTCTGGTGTCCTCAACATAAGAAGGACATGGAACTGTTGGAACAAGCCCAGAGGACGTCCATGAGGATGATCAGGGGACTGGAGCACCTCCCATATGAAGATAGGCTGAGAAAGTTGGGACTGTCCAGCATGGAGAAGCCTGTGTGGAGACCTCATAGCAGCCTTCCATTATCTGAATGGGGCCTACAGGGATGCTGGGGATGGACTCTTCATTAGGGGCTGTAGTGATAGGACAAGGGGTAATGGGTTAAAACTTAAACAGGGGAAGTTTAGGTTGGATGTAAGGAAGAAGTTCTTTATTGTGAGGGTGATGAAGCGCTGGAATGGGTTGCCAAGGGAAGCTGTGAATGCTTCATCCCTGATGGTGTTCAAGGCCAGGTTGGACAGAGCCTTGGGTGGCATGGTTTAGTGTGAGGTGTCTGTGCCCATGGCAGGGGATGATCTTAAGTTCCTTTCCAACCCTAACTATTATGTGATTCTACGATTCTAAATAATGCTGCTGTGTAAGGCACTTCTGAATACTGGCAGCCCCCTTTCTCCTTTCCCAATAAAGGCAAGCAAATTTAAATTTAGTTTTAAAAATCATTCCCATTTAATTTAATAGGAAAGGGTAACCTTTTTGAAAGCAACCTAAAGAATCTACAGTAGATGCACAATTCTACTGGGCTTCTTGCAAAATTTCATAAACAAGAATGTCATTATTTTTATTCAATTAAATCCTACTGCTCTCTTCTAATGGACATAGAACGCTAAAGAATCCCCAGATTCCACAGCTGAGAATAATTTAATTCCTTCAGATAAAGGCTGTCTTTTCAGGATTTCCTTTGAAAGCTTGAGAATCACAGACACCATTAAAGCTGAAAGAAGGCTGTTGACATGCTAAGAGAAGGATTCACATAAATCTACTGCCAGGTGAATTTGTATAGGTCCCCAAATCGTACAGCTTTTCCTCCCTTATGTGACAGACACCCAGCACTAAGCAATGTTAATGGGAAGGAAGGATCAAAATTTCATTTTGTCCTCCTTTGCTATTAAATCCATCCCTGTAGCTCCCATTGAATTTACAAGTATTTGAAAATTGCATAATGGAGAATTCTAATTCTTTCAGCTCTGCTTGTTTAATCTGTGTTCTGTTTCTAGGACTTACGAGTACAACAAAGGAAGGAATAAGGCTAATTATTAATAAATGGGCTCTTATTATTTGGTCTAGTGGAGTTCCTTTGGTTTAATCTGAATATTTTGAAAATGCCAAGTGTAGTTTTTGCACCTGAAGTGATAAAAAAATATTTTATAAACCTGGTATTAGAAGAAAACTACAGCATTTTATTATTATTACTTTTTTGCATTGCACTTTCACTTAGTGGATTCATCCAAGTTGGAAGTGACATTGTATGCTGTTCAAAAACATGAACATCTTCAACATCTTCTGGTCTTAGTAGAGAAGATGGCTAAACACAGACTGTGTATATCAGCGGCAGAAATATGATCAAATGTTTCTATAATTGCACAGCAGATCACCAGTGTTGAATGTTGAATGAATCGCAGGTTTTGTGAGTCTGAATTCAAGGGTCTTCCCAGACTACTTGGTTTCTGTTTTCACTTTGATGTGCTTGTTTGGTTTTGGTATTTATTTATATGTCCCCCCCCACCCTGTATCTTCAGTCTCAAGTTATGGTTTTGCATTTTTTTGTGTGTGTGTGTATATCTGTCTCCTATACTGTTACAGACTTTATACCTGTCTTTCAAGGGAGAGTTGCTTTCACACCTCAGTGAAACACAGAAGACTTCGCCCTGGGTGCCATTTTTAAGCATGAATATTTAGCTTGAATATAACAACTTCTTAAATTATACATGCATTAATAGCAAGTAAGTTCCTCAACTAAAACCTGAAGACATGAACGAAGGAGCGGTAGCTGGCAGGCACAAATGGTTTTTTAAGATAGAGAGACCCAGTAAATTCCCCACACATATGCACGCACATTTGTTTTTATTATTATTAAAAATTATAAAAAATAATAACAGTAATGACAACAAATTGGCTAAACATGAAATTTTCTCATTTATAATTCAGAGCTCAGTCACTAAATGAATGTTACAGATGTAAAAAGGCAAATCTCAGAGGAGGGATCTTGATAGGACTTACAGCCATGCTTACAGGCTGTGCATCCATGGTACACCAGAGGATTTAAACCTTCATAAAAATATTTGTGAAACTGAGGTCTCATTATGAAAGTTTGTGATTACCAAGATATTTATAGATGTTAAAAAGTCAGAGTTTTGCAATCTGATATACTATTTCTGTTCATAATAAACAACTGTGATTGTTTTTTGCAAAGCTGCTTAATGTCTTAATGTGTCTTTAAACCCTTGGAGAAAGATCGAAATACCGTATGCTATTCCCTCTTGAATTCAAGCTGGTTCTAAAGCTCCAGTCACCTGATGGGACTATTCCAGGGAGAAATTTCAGGCTATCTTTCTTTTATGAAAAATTAAGCTCAAAATGGTCCACTTTCAGAGAAGCATTATGGAAAACTCCTTTACTGATTAATCATTCACATTATTAGGTCCCTCTACAAGAAAGCTTTTAAACACAAGCTGGTCTTTTGCAGGAATTCAATTATACTTGAGGCTGATTGTATGGTTATGCAATTTCTTAAAAAATGTTTTCCTGAATAAAAATTTATAAAAGGACAAAAGAAGTGCAGATGCAGCTTTCTCTAAGGTGGTTTTCTCCTTATATCAACAGCGTAAATATATATTCTAACTGAATTGTTGATTAGCAACACAGTGCTGTGGAAGGAGAATGTGAGCAAACCAGCTTTACTGCTTGAAGGGATCTGTCCCTCTTTCTGTAGACAATTTATATAATTTTTACATTAAATTTAGTAAGCAAACCATTGAAAATGTGAAGTGCTTGTGTGGTATTTGCAGAATCCAAGCATGAGCTATGAATACTAGCTGACTTTATGCAGTACTATTATCTATATTGCTGCATGATTAATGATGCCCTCTAGGTCTGTATGGACTTCCCTGCATTAGCAGCAATTATCATTGCAAACTTGCTGCCAGGAGGAAAGATCTCAGAAAACTGAAAGGTGAAAAAGGGACCCATTCACATTCAATGCAAACTCAAAAGCTAAGAAAAATACTAGAAAAAGTAAGTAAAAGCTATTTTAAAGCACCTGCAATGTAATAAAGTGATAAAAATAGTTACTATGATTTAAGATAAATAGTGCCCAAGAAGTATTTTGGCAAAGTAACTGTTCTATTTGAAAGATGAGTAGGCAGATGTGATATATTTGTGCTTAATAAGGCCTTTGACATAACCTGCCTGACAGTCCAACAGATTAATTCAGTAAATATTATCTAGATGCAATAGCATGTGTCAATAATGGTACTTGAACCACTGTTTATGAAACAGCCATCTGTGGGCTGGACACTTCTTTTGGGATTTCACAAGTGACTTACTCTGTTTTGTCATAGGTTTCTTTCTTAGTCTGAATGATATTTTTACATGATACCATACTGCAGAAGAGGGTGAAATGCAATGGTCCTTTTGGACAGTTGAGTCTGACTTTAAAACTGTCTTCAAAAAGTAGAGACGTTTTTCCAAATCAAAAAGCTGAAAAGACAAAATACTGCATGTAGGAAATAGAAACATGTAGATATGCCCAACAGGGAAATATGGCATGACAGCACTACTTCGGAAAAAAAAAAAAGCATGGTTGTGCTGTTGAGGCATCAAATGGGTATGATTCAAGAATATAAAATTGTCACCAAAAAAAGTACCATTCTTGCACATATTAATGGCCAGTGTCATATGGAAGATAAAAGAAGGCATTATTTTATCTTGAAGCTGAAGGTGTAGCCTGACATCTAGTTCTGAATATCAGACTTCAGGAAAGAGGGAGTTGAATCAGAGATAATCTAGGGGAGAGACACAGGCAATACGTAAGGTTTAATAATTCCAAGGAAATTCAGAAGGAGGTGGTGTTTTTTCGTTGAAAAATAAGAAGGATCAAAGCAAACCATCAGATCAATTATCAGTCATCAGTCATAAAAAAGAAGAGGTTAATAGATGGTTCTTTTTATATATTCGGGACCAGAGAATAATCATTTGCAGGAGTGATAATTTTGGCATTCAGGAAAAGGGTGCGCTGTAATGGGAAGTGTGGGATCACCAGAACTGAGCATTTTCTTCAGTTGAAACCATTGATCAACTGCAATGTACACATACTTAATCTTTCCTAAGAGGAATGGAATAGCTGACCTTTCACAGTTCCTTACAATTATACTTTACAATGAAATATTTCAGATTTTTCAGTGTTAATTCTGACTCATCTCCTTCTTTTTGTGTGTGTTTTATTTCCTCTAGTCTGATTTCCTAATAAAATGAGACTCAGGAGACCATGCTCTCTGTTTCCCCATCTACCTGTCTTACAGTTCCTTCTCAATTACTTTCTGAACTCTGCTGACCACTTCAAAACAGATGAAAGAGGAGAAGAAATCAGTACCTGGACAGGAGACAAAGATCAAAGACAGGTATACCTCATCTGCTGATTGCTTCATATGGCAATACCTGGCTAATCAGTTACTTGTGTTTACTGGCCAACTACTAACCATGAATATTTCTCTAGGGCAGCTCTAGCATGCCCTTTTGTCTGATGATGGCATCAAAGAGAAGAGAGAGGTGGGAGAGAATCAGGTGAGCCAAGCCACTGCAGGATGAAAGATGAAATCACAGCTGGTCATGTCCAAGCACACAGTTTTCAGGGTTTCACATCTTTCTTCCCACCCAAGCCCTCCAGAATTCTCTGATGTGACTCAAGGGGCTGGCATCTGACACCCTGCCTGCTGGAGAGGCAGGTGCTTGGGGCAGCGAACAGTGACACAGGCCAGCATAAGAAGGCTGAAACACGCTGAGCAGTGCAGAAAGTGGCAAAAGATTTCCATTCCCTGCCCCACTTTAGTGAATAGCTGTGATCCAGCTGGCAAGAAATGCATTTGTGATTAAAAAGAGTGTGATCTTTGCAGAAAATTATAAATTCTATTTCACAGAATTCAAACATATTAGCAGAGGTGGATTCCTGTATTTATGACAACGAGAATATTGAATATCTGAGATCAAAGAAACAATTGAGTTTCAACAACAGAATGATACAGGAAAACAACTGTATGCGTAGAAATAGGCCAATTATTACAGCAGAAAATTGTTTAGAGAAACACTGTCTCAGCAGCTTAAATTATCACCTAGGAACAACTAGTTTTACAGCAAGAGGTAATTCTTTGCTCAGGCCAAAATGACACAGAGACATTGATTCAAGAAGCAATTACAGCTGAAATCAACAGTTTGCTTGAATTTGGTAGCAGAAGGGATAAGGTAAACTGTATCACTGGTTGTGATTCTAGTCCTAGACACAGGGACACAAAAAGGACGAAAAATGAATGCATAAAATAAAACCCAGCGATTAACTATACTCTTGAGATTTATTGTGGCCATTGCATAAGCTGAAAAATCTAGATTTAGGGAAGATGCATATCCAATTTCTTGGGAAAATCATATAAAAAGCTGAAAAATATTAGAAACCTTTCAGAAATCCTGGATAAAACTAGGCACAGGCTTGAAACTTGGTTAAACTAATTCAGAGATCCAGATTAGGAAGAGCCACAAAGAAGGAACATAAACAGTAGTAAAGTATAGGAGAAAAGCAGGAAAGTTAAGAAGGAATTTGCAGAGAAGAGACTGACAGTGACAAAACAATTACAAAATAATTTAAAATATGAGCAATTGATAGTCTGATGGAGAGTAGATGGGGTTTATGAACTAGTCAAGCTTAAAAGATGCAGTGGAGAGGGTGAGGGCATTATTATTTTTGTATCAGTCTTTACCTCAAATTTTGTGGAGAAATATCTTCCATTAACTCATTTTCTTAGGAAATAAGGTTAAACTGTTATTACAGTTTAAGGCATCAATAGAAAAGGTGCCAAAAGAAGATTATTCTAGAGAAAAACATGTCACACACCATATAATACTTGTTTAACAATTCTAAAACAAGTTTTAATTGAGTGGTTCATCTACAGGTAAAATTTGCCAGACAAACATTTGAATCATCTACATTATTTTATTTGAAACAAATTAAAAGATGCCATTTTTATATGGGTATCCTTAGAAACTTATACTGCTTTGTGAAATTTTACAAACTAAAATATTCCTTTCCACACTTTATGTAAAAAACAATTTACTGTTTTACTTACTCTAAGTAGATTAAAATATATTCCGTGAGAAACATTTCAAAGAAAAAGTTGATATTTTCATGAAATTTCAGTGTGCACATCTTTAAGATTTTGGCCACACAAGATGGGGTGTTTGTATGTGTAATAGAAATGCAGTTTTCAGTAGACTCTCTAAGTCTCTATCTCTGTATTCCTATGAATGGTCTTGTATTCCACCAAAAAGCAACTTTTAATTATTAAAAAAAAAAAGAAAACAAAACATATCACAATTAAACATTTCTACTATATTTGCTCTTTCGTTATCTGTACAAAATAACTGACACGTTTTTAACTCATTGTATAGTTCTGTAAACACAGAAAGTTATACGAGAGTATGTTGTGAGCATCAGATCACAGAGCTCTTTCACAGCCGAACTAAATTCATGGAAGTGTTCCAATTGATCTTAATTCACTGTGAAACAAGTCTTACTAATAAGTTTTAAAAATACATTCCTTTTTGAGCTCTCCGTTCCCATGATAGGGCTAAAAGTTTGATTCTACATTTCCTAATTGAGGACTCTCACGAATAATCTTCAGCACTAAGTATGCTGGGGCTGGGATGTTCTAAAGGCAGTTTAAGCACACAAAGTTGCTCTTGTAGACAGTGTGAGTACAAAAGCATAACCCCCCACCAGCCCTCCAGCTATAAAGCAAATTGCCCTGTAATATATTTTAAAGGGTACAATGAATAGAGGTATGGCTTCAGATTTCCCAGATTTCTTTTTCTGACACCCTATATGCTTGAGACTAGGTCGTTTCCATGATCCTCAAGTTTTCAAGTGGATATAATTCCACAATCATAATTTTGACAGTTTTCCTTTTCCAGAGGTCCCTCCATGAAGCCTTTTCCACAATAGAAAATATATCTGGGTCATATTACATAAAACTGATTCCTGTATTAAACCATTAATAAAAAAAAAAACTAAATCTCTGCATTAGGCTGGTGTTTCTAACAGGTAGTTTACTGGCATGTAGTGACAACACCAAATTTAGGTTTAGCAGAAAACTAGCTATAATGATATGAAAATCCTTCACATGACAGCAGAATTATCAGTTTCCTTTAAAAACCTTGGTTCTGTATAAACAAATCTCTATATCACTGTGCAAAAAAAAAAGTGTTCTTTCAGTTTGATATCCAAAAACCATATTCTCACAATGGAATGAAAATATTTTGATTTTCTTACCAACACAAATGCTTGAAGAAAATGGTTTTAGATTAAAAGTTTTGAAACTCAAAAGCAAAAGTTTCATTTTAAGATTTTTTCAAACCTTAGTTTAAATTTAGGAAAATTTAATCTTAAAAGAAGAAATAAAATATCAGAATGTTTCACTTTTAGAATGCAGGAACAAACAGTTCCATACCAGGTCATAAAAATAATTCTTTATTTACATGAGTTCTTATTGAATTAAAACACACTTTCAGGTGTGCAGAAATAATTAACAAAATAATAATTATTATAAAAAATAAATTATTAATTGAAATAGTAAAAAAAAAATAAATATAACCTAGAGTTACTACTATCCTTGATGAAAACTTCTACATAGGTTATTTTTTTAAAGAAATGTTCATTGAACCTTTTGAAGAGCTTCCACATAATGATTAGTGGATGATATGCATGGATATATTCCCAATGCAGGAATTGAAGTGACAGTTTTTCCAGCTCAAAAGTCATAATTTATTTTAAAACAACTGAAGTATAATTGCACTAAATAAACTTCATGCAAATATTTGCATGCAATTTTTTCAAACAAATGGAGTGTATTGTTTATAATTAAATTCGATGCAGAATAAATTTGAGATAAAAATCAATAAGTGACTCTGGAATCTTGTCACTTATTGATTCATGAGCCATTTATCTCCTTCTGTATTCCACATCAAAAGCAATTATCAGTTAATGAAATCACACAGATGCAAATCAGAAATAAGAAAAATTAACAGTGCCCCAGACCTGCTGCAAATATATTTCTTTACAATTTCCACATATTAACTTTGTCAGAAATATTATCTTCTTGAGACTAGTTCTGGTTAAGAATTTTTGTAATTAAATATTTGGAGTTCTTTTCCTGTTAAAAAAAAAAAAAGAAAAATTAACTTGGTTAGCCAAAGTCTGTTTTGTAAGAATAGAGAGACTTTAATTAATCACTACTTCAGAAAGACTTCTCTACACTATCAGTGATTTCCTGGCCAATGTAGTAGAAATGTATAACCCACAAAAACCAGACAGGCAGAGCAGAAGCTGCTCTGGTTACCTGTGGCCTCCTCCCTGTAAGAGCAGAGGTAAATGCTCGGCAGTATCAGTTCAGCAGGCTGCCCGATGAGCCTCTTTCTCCTGTATTGATGTAGAACAGAAACACTTCCTGAAGTCTTGAACCTGTTGAGGGAAACCCAGCATCAGTGTCAGCAGATGCCGGTAGCAGTCCTGGCAGCAAAGTCTGAAAAGTAAGAAAATGGATAACATTTTTTTCCCCAGGAGGAATATAATGACTTCTCCATTTCTATGTGCATGGTATAGCCCTGAGACTGTTAGTGAGAAGTAAGCGTATTTGTAGTCCCAGCTGAATCCTGAATGTGATGTAAAGAGTATGCTTTCTGCTGAATTCAGTGTGAGTTTGTAGACAGTCTGCATAGCTCACAAGGTACAACACTTCCATGGCTGAGACCTTGAGGCTGTGTCTGACCTGAGTGCTCATCTAGTGTTTGTTGCCCTTCTTGGACAGGACAGCAGGTCTGTGGACTCATCACCACATTCAGCAGGTTGTTCTAATCTATTTTTATTATGTGTATAGTGATATATGGGCATGTACATATGCATAGATGTATAAGTACTATATAATGTAAAATGTTTTCCAGTTCTGGAGTCAATATTACTTACCTGCTTATGACTGTGTTTCAAAACTTGTGTCTCTTGCAGACAGAAATTAAAGCAAGGAGCTAAATGCATGTTAAATCAAAATGAATTTAGTGATAATATTTACATCTGTTTTCTAGGGTTTATGGCATCTAAGAAGTTGTTACTGTAATTACAAAAAATAAACCCAGCAAACCTTCAACATGGTTAATCTTTTACACATCTTTAAACTTGGAAGGAAAGCATTTTTTTGTGTATTGCTGCATGCCTTCTGAAGCAGAAAGAGGGAACTTAACCCTGACACAATATAGCTGTCAGATTTTCCAGGTATATGCATGACAAGAATAGGAGAAGAAAAAACCTCTCTCAGAAGTCTTGATCTTCATTCCATGTCAGTGTTTGTGTCTTGTCAAAACATATGCAGAACATGGGTTTGCTTTTCTTTCACATTCAAATCCTGCATTTTTACTTTA
Organism: Neopsephotus bourkii; assembly: GCF_033783945.1. Lineage (NCBI taxonomy): Eukaryota > Metazoa > Chordata > Aves > Psittaciformes > Psittacidae > Neopsephotus > Neopsephotus bourkii. The sequence goes on along the minus strand of NW_026901776.1, from coordinate 6,419,861 downwards.
TTTTTGAGAAAAGCAACCCCAAATTTACCCTGTAACTAGACAGGTTCAGCCAGTGTCTGTTATATGATAGCATGAATTAGTAGTACAGATTGAAAAAAAAATAAAATTAGTATAGATTTCAATTAATTTGAAAAATCATAGCTTTATAATTAATATTTGTAAGCTGCGTGTATCTCACATGAAGACTGTAATATAGTTTTAGCTTGCATCAAAAGCTAATATTACACATCATGGGTAGGTGTGTTTGGCAGATACCATAATGCAGTGAAGTCAAAAGCAATAAAAAAAGAAGGTTTGGGAGGGAGACGGAAATTGGACAGCTTATGTCTAACAATGGCCTTGAAATAAGAAGCATAACAAGGGCTATTCTTTCTGGTCTTAATTAAAGATACAAGGTTACCCCTGCAAAAGCTGCCACACAGGTAGAACTTTGAAAAAATAAATGCATCTTATACAAATATTTATTGACGTGTGCTCCTCTGGCATTGGCTTCACGGCTGTTTATAGCACAGGATAGCAGCAACACGCAGAAAAGGGAGCTTTTCAGGGCAGGCAGTGGATGGTGCTCATTTGTAGGAAATAAGTATGGAACATAACTGTTCCTGAGAAGCAAAGAGAAGGTGTGAGTGTACTTCCTTGGGACAGCTCCATGCCATTTCCTGTTGCACCTTGCTGAAGTAAATGTAGGAAAATGGCAGATCATGTAGACAAGGTTCGATATCAGCCCCAGGACGAACCTGGTTGATCTATCCTGGCTAAGGGATCCTCAGCCCGAAGTCAAGACAATAATATAAGCAGCTTTTGATAGTATTCAACACATCACCCAGGGTGAGGATAAAAAAATATGTGAAAATGTTACATTTGTGTCAACCTGGAGTAACTCCAGTGCAAATGACAGAGAATCAGTCAAATCTAAATGCATCTAAATAAGGCCAGGTACTATATGTGATTGTATTTATGCATGTGGCATTTCAAAGCAAGTGATTACTATTATCATCCTTGTTTCCAGACAAAAAGGAGAAATAGGTAGTTGCATCTGGTTAGGTGTCCACAATAGAATGATAAACCAACACAGGAGAGCAATGAGTTTTCTGTTTAACTAATTTTATTTATTTAATTTTTTTTTTATGCCTTTGAAAAGCTACAGTCTTGAGGGAAAAAAAAAAAAAAAAAGGAAGGAAAGAAAGAAAGAATGGAGGTGACTGGATGTCAGTAGAGAGGTGAGGCAAGGTTCTGGGGCCTGGACTCCCAGACCTAGGTGCTGCTGCCACATGGACCCCTCCTATACTACACAGGAGCACTCAGACCCAGTCTGACCCGTTAGAGGACAGCAAGGAGATCTTCCTTCAGGACCATCTGGCAAATGCTTAAAAAGCAGCCCCGAAAGAAGGAAGACTTCAGGGAAAATGGTAAAAAACAATAAAAAAATGTTCCCTATTCACATGTATTTCTCTCGAGTTTTACACATTCTGCCACCATTAACAAACACTTCACTGTCACCCAGACCTATGACAAAAATCCTTTCATTTCCTTGGGAAATGTACTCTAATCTAGTTTGAAAAAACACCCTTAAACATTTACACTTTTTACCAGGCACAGAATACTATTGTCACCAACAGGGTTCAGGGGGCAGAGAAACATTTTACTATTGCAGCACTGAAACTGTCTGACCTGAACTTGTGTTGAACTGACAGATTCAAACATTTCTAAAACCCCTCATAGTTTCACATCATGGAAACTCCCCCTGGCCCCACCCTTCACACAGGTAATTTTTGGCTGGGTTTCATTTTTTCACATCTGGCATTTGATAAGTAAGGATATAAGAGAAAGTAAATCAAACTAGTTTTCACTTTAATGTTTTGGTATTATAAAATCAAAAAATAGTAAAACCCCACCACATGAAAGTGTGAAATATCTTTTCTGAAGTATCTGCTTAGTTTCTTGAGCTCACACCAATAATATCTAATTAAGGCCTTGACTTCAGCAAGATTTATAAAAAATATATTAGACATATAGTTATTCATCATACAGACTTCAACACTTTCTTGTGAAACACCTGGCATTGGTCAGACCCATAGACAGGCTACTTGGCCAGACATGTTGCTGATCTGATCTGGTATGGCAATTCTTCTGTTACTACACTATCTTTCTGATATAAACTGAAAGGTAAGAACTTCACAATATTTGGTCTCCAAGGCAAAAGGTATCGCCAGCGGAGGAAGCAGCTGCCCCTCCCCTTGGTTCCTTTTCCGTTTTCCACACACCCTGAGCCAACAGCTTGTACAGAAAAAGAGGTGTTAGATTTAACGGACAAGCCAGCAGGGACAGGAGTACATTTCTTGTGAAACTTGGAAGTTTTTGCTCAGAGTTTCTGATGCATTTTAAATCCTTCTCTGCATCGAATGTAAATTCATTGTTAACATTTCCATACTGCAAATTGTGACATTTGTAAACTGTTCTGTTTCTTGATGTCTTTATTACACATTTTATACTTAAAAAGCAATCATTCAGAGCATACTTTTGATTACAGGATTGCAGAAATAATAGTATCAGAAGCCCTATTAAAAAAGCCATTCTAAGTATGCCATATGAGAATGAATTTAATGTCAAAGAATAATTAGAACAACTTCATTACTTTTAGTATATCAGCTGTCAGAACGGTTGTTGGTATTCCTAACCCTTAATTAGGAATGAGTTATGATTGATTAATGGACCCAAAAGTGGTTTAATCTCAGGCTATGTAAAATGTATTAAAAAAATGAAAGGGGCCTGTACTTTCACAGACTCGTTAACCTTTCAGAGATACAGCTTTCATTTTGATGTCCTCAGAGGTCAAAGTACATCCCAGCTGTTTTACAGCACAGCTCTTCATTTAGACAGTCAACAAGAAGCAAAGATTAGGGAAAAGTTTTATTTGAACCTAGTAATTAATGAAACCTGCATATATGCATTCTCATTATACTGAAAATTAACGTGTTGCTGTGTCACGTTACCATAATTAACATTAGATAAAATTTCAAATGCTTTAGATTTTCCCGCTGTTCTTTCATTTGGAGTCAGATTTCCGAAGTGCTTTTTCATAGGTTTACAAGTATAAATTAAAAAGTTCCCACATAAATTTGAGTGTTGGGCCACTGATGTTAGTAGGCTGTGCTGCCAAGCCATTTGCCCCAGCCTGGCTTTTTTTCATTCTTCAAGGCCACAAGAGGATACAGGAGGGCAGTGTCAGAGCTGGTCTATCTGCCTCAGAAAGAAGGTGTCAGCAACAAAACGGGGTGTACAAACAAGCAACAGAAATGAACAGAGACACTAATACATCTTTTGTTTGAAAGATGTAGGTCTTTCAGCAAGATACCAATGGCCTGGTATAGTCAATCAAACTGAGTCTGCTAAACTGATTCTGCTGCACTCAGTTTTAGGATTTACAGATAATTTCATAAACAGCTTTTCACATATAAATCCAGGACACCATCGCTTTGGGTGCTCCGAAGAATGAACAAACAAATGTCATTTTGCTATACTTGCAAATTCTTCTGTTCATTACCCGTAAATGGAAGACCATTTTTTGACTTCTGAATGGATGAATACTTTTTAGTGACAAAATATTTTATCACTATATTTCTGTGGGGTATTTCAAAGTCATTTATGCTTTGAGAATACCATCCACTAGAAACAAAGATCAACTATTTTCATGTTCCCAAATGACTTGGGCAAATTGGCAAAACTAATTTTGTTTAATAATTTGGAAATTTCCTATTCCATTCTGATTCAGGTAAGGTATAGAGTTATGAAGAAAATTATCTTGTAGCTGATTATCTGTGTTTGATAGAAACGGGGAAAGATGTATCTGGTAAACGCACAGAACTGTTGAAATAGGTCCAGTCTCAGAAAAAAAAATGTTAAAGTACAAGACTTTTGTTTTTATTTTACTGTTTGTAAAAGAAAATTACAAATGCTTTAGGAAAATGCACCACAGAAGAATATAAAGAAATCTGGTTGGTTTCTTTAATGAGGAAATCAGACTGCATAAGGGTATATTACATTTATTTATAGCTGTTAAAATACAGTTAACAAACCATGATCACATATCAATCAATCAATCAGTCCTAAGTTGAGGTGTTCTTAAGGCCTGAATATATTTTTAAATGGGAATTTTGCAAGATATAAAAAAAAAAAGAAATAGGGCCATTGCCTTTCACCTTGCATTTTGATAGAATGTGGCCGCATTTACATGACACTCAACAAGGACAGACACTAACTTTTTGTAGTATAAGAGAGATAAGTCTTAGATTGGCCAACCTCACCGTTACAGAAAACTTGATAAACTCCAGCTTCTTCCCTCAGAACTGCTATTTATTCATTTTTAAAAAGATGAGTAAAAATAAGGAGGCTAAACAACAACATACAAGCCATGTAGCCGAATTAGCATTTTCACAAAAAAGCAAAAACTTTTATTTTTGTTTTAAACCTGGTTTTCCCAGAGTTATGGGCTATAACTGTGGACATATGTGGAAAATAAATATGGCCAAATTCTGACCTCAGTTATACTTGTACAGTCCCATTAAACTTAATAGTTCTCTATGGGTATAACTGATGGCAGGGCCTAGATTGTAACCAGAAACCTTGTCCTCAGCTGGCAGAGAATGAAATAAGGAACGTCTTGATGCTAGTTTCCTGAGCTCAGTGAAAACTTTATGGAATAATTTTATGGAACAATGCATGTCTGGAAAAACAAATCCCACAGATCATTTATAATCCATACATTCATGTGTTTAAGCATGTCATTCACTTCGCCTCCATCTGCAGCCCTGTGGAGCTGAGGAGTGTCCTGGGACCACTGTTGGTTTCACATCGGTGCTCAGGCATAGCCACTATTCACAGAACATTTTAAAATCACATTTTCAAAAACAGTTCTTTCCCTTTGTCAGAGCAGTTTCCACTGTGTGAATTACATCTCTATAAAGCACATTAAGCTACGGATATCCTGTGGGGCTTGAGAGTGTTTCCCAAATCTAAGGTCTGGACAGTCAGTTGTTTCAGTGTGGGAAAAGACATGGGTATTCATGTCACCTCCTATCACTCCCTGACTTACTTGGGCAGAAACACAACATACATGAGCCACAGCACACTCCAAGCAGGCCTTTTCTCAACCCTGTAGAAGTTAGGAGTGCAAAGCAAAACTACCCCACAGAAGAGACTAAGCTGAACTTCTGTCATATGTGTGATTGGTGCTAAGGCTCTTAATTGCAAGCTTTTGTCATCTGCGCCTGTAATTCCTTTTAACAGTGCAGATATCACAAGGTATGGTGGTACAGGCAGAAAAGTACCCCGCTCCAGCAATTACAGTCATGCCTTTGGGTGAGATACTCCTACAGCAGCAGCAGTCTGGTTTCCTTCATATCCATATTGGCTTGCTTGTCTTTGGTGAAATCTATACAGCTGTATCAGTTCTGATTTCTGGTTGGTAATTCTGGATGACGTCTGATTCAGCTGGAATCAGTTCCCCCTGTCAGTTTGAAAAATAACAAGATAGCATGGAGGATTCCCACTGTCATTCAAGAAAAAAAAGTGACATCTGCTCTTGTTCATACTCCTATTTCTGCTTGGTATTTGTATACTCATTAGTTTCTGCAAAATGTTGATATTTTGTCTTCTAGTACAATTCTGGTACTGATCCCCCATTCTATATCTGACCTCCTAATATGTGTATTTTTAGCAGACATGGCTAAGCATTTTACATACATGGCATGATGTGTCATCTATCCATGGTGTAGCTGTGTAAACATGAGGTGGTGAAGTTATATCATGACTCTTTCAACTGGGCTAAGGTTGACTAGTCAATCCTCTCAACCCAGGTTGAATTAAAGCAAAACTGAAAATACGGTATCTGGTAAAATTTCAAATCTTGTCTTTTAAAAGCTCAGGGTGTCATATCTCCCTGACATATTTTGAGTATAACAGCTGACAAATTAAGCCTTTACTCAGAAACTGATATATTTTTGCTTTGTTTTATGCTACTGTAACATATATATTTATTCTCATATTCTGTCATACTGTATTTATTTGGTTTTCTATTCAAAATACTCAAACATGCTTTTTGTCCAGAAGAAAAAAAGCAGTTCCTTTGAAACTTGCTTTGAATCCAGTCTTCCCTATGGGTGCTCTTTCTGTCTCGTTGAGCTTCCTAATTTCTCAGTTCTTTGCATGTAAATGAGGCTGACATGTCTTTCTTCCTGTACCTTGTTTTTCAAAAATCTCAAGGTCATTTTATTAGGGATTTGTACAGTCTGTGGCTCAAGGGGATACGACATTGGTTATGACCTAAAGGCAGTCTTATAATACAGTACTTAGTAATAAATAAAATTTATACTGTTTGTTATAAAATAGACTAGGTTTTCAGTACTGTACAGCTCAGGAGACCAATACAAAAACTGGAGACTGCTGAAAAGCAATATGCCATCGGAGAAAGATACTCCAGCAAAGCTGGTATGTTGTTGGGAGAGGATTATCTGAGGGCATCAGTTTTTCCATTTTGGGAGGGGAGACACATTTCAGCTGTGCCATCATTTTTATCATTCCCAATTGAAGCCAAAGAACACTGGAATGACTGTATATTTAAGTATATATACACACATTTAGTGCCCTGAACTGTATTTAAAGAGGATTATTTTTATGTCAAGTTACTCCTAAGTCCCTTTGCTTGTCTGTAAGGTTAATGTGGACAGGCCATTCAGTGCCTGGATCAGGCTACTGCTATTGATACTTTGGTGATGTGCCACTGCCAAAGGGTTTGATTTCACTCACCTTCTGTTTCTTTTACTTTGGAGGAGGAGGAGGAAGGGAGAGTGGCAATCCATGTGTGTTTTTTCATGCTGTGCTGAAAATCAGTCCTCTGAGAGCTTGAATGTAACAACAGGAACATCAGAGAAAAGAGATATATACCACAGAAACGGAAAGGAATGTGTAATTGAAAGTAGGATGAAGAATGATAAGAAAGACTATTCAGTGCATATGTAGAATACAGCCTTAAAACTCATAGGAAAATGTGGGGAGAAACAGAAAATCAAGGGATAAGATATATTTGAGCCTCAAGGGTTCATGTATGCTTAGATACTGAGGAGGGCCTTGGGGCGGATGGTGAAAGACTCTGGGGCTCAGGTGATCTTCTCTTCGCTCCTTCCATCCTCTGTTGATGATGTGGGACTGAATGGGAAAATTCAGTCCATAAACGATTGGCTTCGAGGCTGGTGCTGCAGGCAGGGCTTTGGATTCTTTGATAACGGCTGGTTTTATAGGGCACCGGCCTGGACATTGGCATGTGGGAAAGGTTTATCGCACAGAGGTAAAAGGATGCTGGGGCACGAATTAGCAGGGCTCATTTGGAGAGCTTTAAACTAGATTCGAAGGGGGATGGGGTTGTAGCTGGGCTTGCCTCAGTGGGACAGCGCTCCGGAATTGATGATGACTGGGAGGCCTCCTGTAATCCTAGGGTGAAATCGGTGTGCTCGGCTCGCTCCCTGAAATGTCTGTACGCCAATGCGCGCAGCATGGGAAATAAGCAGGAGGAGCTAGAAACCTGTGTTAAGTCAGGAGATTATGACCTGGTGGCAATTACAGAGACGTGGTGGGACAGCTCACATGACTGGAATATAGTCATGGAGGGCTATGTCCTTTTCAGGAAAGACAGGCCAGCCAGGCGGGGTGGTGGGGTTGCTCTTTATGTGCGAGAGCAGCTACAATGCATTGAGTTCTGTCCGGGGACAGATGATGAGCGAGTTGAGAGTCTGTGGGTGAGAATTAAGGGGCAGGCTGGCAGGGGCGATACTGTTGTGGGGGTCTGTTACAGGCCACCAGATCAGGGTGAGGAAGTTGACGAGGCCTTCTATAGGCAGCTGAGAGCAGCCTCACAGTCACAGGCCATGGTCGTCATGGGGGATTTTAACTTCCCTGATGTTTGCTGGAAGGACTACTCGGCAACCCAGCCGCAGTCCAGGAGGTTCCTCCAGTGTATGGATGATAACTTCCTCATGCAAATGGTGGATGAGCCAACCAGGAGAGGTGTGCTGCTGGATCTCATCCTCACTAACAAGGAGGGTCTGGTTGAAGGAGTGAAGGTTGAGGGCTGCCTTGGTTGCAGCGACCACGAGATGGTAGAATTCAGGATCTTGTGTGGTAGGGTCAGTAGAACAGCAAGTAGAATCGCAACCCTGGACTTTAGCAGGGCAAACGTTGGCCTCTTCAAGCGATTGCTAGGGGAAATCCCATGGGCTAGGCTGCTTGAAGGTAAAGGGGCCCAAGACAGTTGGTTGACGTTCAAGGACTGCTTTTTCCGAGCTCAAGATCAGAGCATCCCGACACGTAGGAAGTCAAGGAAGAGGGTCAGGAGACCTGCGTGGCTAAATAGGGAATTGCTGGGTATGCTCAAGTGGAAGAGGAGAGTTTACAGGTCATGGAAGGAAGGGCTGGCCACTTGGGAAGAATATAAGGCTGCTGCTAGAGGATGTAGGAAAGCTGCTAGGATGACTAAGGCCTCCTTGGAATTAAAGCTGGCGAGAGGGGTCAAGGACAGCAGAAAGAGCTTTTTCAAATACATGGCAGGTAAAACTAACACCAGAGGCAATGTAGGCCCGCTGATGAACGGGACGGGTGCCCTGGTGACAGAAGATACAGAGATGGCAGAGTTACTGAATGCCTTCTTTGTCTCTGTCTACTCTGCCGGAGGCAGTCCTGAAGAGCCCTGTACCGCTGAGACCCCGGATGAAGATAGGTCAACGGAGCGGTCTGCCTTAGTCGATGAGGAATGGGTTAAAGACCAGTTGAGCAATCTGGACATCCATAAATCCATGGGTCCAGATGGGATGCACCCACGGGTGCTGAGGGAATTGGCTGAGGCCATTGCTAGACCGCTCTCCATCATCTTTACCAAGTCTTGGGAAACGGGAGAGGTGCCTGAGGACTGGAGGAAAGCAAATGTCACTCCTGTCTTCAAAAAGGGCAAGAAGGAGGACCCGGGTAACTATAGACCGGTTAGCCTCACCTCCATTCCTGGGAAAGTGATGGAACACCTTATCCTTGGTACCATCTTAAGGCATATCAAGGATAAGAGGGTTATGAGGGGCAGTCAACATGGCTTCACCAAGGGGAAGTCATGCTTGACCAATCTCGTAGCCTTTTATGAGGAAATAACACGGTGGATGGATGATGGCAGAGCGGTGGATGTGGTCTACCTTGACTTCAGCAAAGAATTTGACACAGTCTCCCACAGCATCCTCACAGCTAAATTGAGGAAGTGTGGTCTGGATGATCGGGTAGTGAGGTGGACTGTGAACAGGCTGAAGGAGAGAAGCCAGAGAGTTGCAGTCTATGGGGTGGAGTCCAGTTGGAGGCCTGTATCTAGTGGAGTGCCTCAAGGGTCGGTACTGGGACCAGTATTATTTAATATATTCATCAATGATTTAGATGAGGGAATTGAGTGTACTATCAGCAAGTTTGCTGATGACACTAAGCTGGGAGGAGTGGCCGACATGCCAGAAGGCTGTGCTGCCATCCAGAGAGACCTGGACAGGCTGGAGAGTTGGGCAGGGAGTAACTTGATGAAATATAACAAGGGAAAGTGTAGAGTCCTGCATCTGGGCAGGAACAACCCCAGGTTCCAGTATAGGTTGGGGAACGACCTGTTAGAGAGCAGTGTAGGGGAGAGGGACCTGGGGGTCCTGGTGGACGACAGGGTGACCATGAGCCGACACTGTGCCCTTGTGGCCAAGAAGGCCAATGGCATCCTGGGGTGTATTAGAAGGGGGGTAGTTAGTAGGTCGAGAGAGGTCCTCCTTCCCCTCTACTCTGCCCTGGTGAGACCTCATCTGGAATATTGTGTCCAGTTCTGGGCCCCTCAGTTCAGGAAGGACAGGGACCTGCTGGAGAGAGTCCAGCACAGGGCAACTAAGATGATTAAGAAAGTGGAGCATCTCCCTTATGAGGAAAGACTGAGGGAGCTGGGTCTCTACAGTTTGGAGAAGAGGAGATTGAGGGGTGACCTTATTAGTGTATATAAATATATAAAGGGGGAGTGTCACGAGGATGGAGCCAGGCTCTTCTCAGTGGCAAACAATGAAAGGACAAGGGGAAATGGGTACAAATTGGAACACAAGAGGTTCCACTTAAACCTGAGAAGAAACTTCTTCTCAGTGAGGGTGATGGAACACTGGAACAGGCTGCCCAGGGAGGTTGTGGAATCTCCTTGTTTGGAGACATTCAAAACCCGCCTGGACACGTTCCTGTGTAACCTTATCTAGGTGTTCCTGCTCCGGCAGGGGGATTGGACTAGATGATCTTTTGAGGTCCCTTCCAATCTCTAACATACTGTGATACTGTGATACTGTGATACTGTGATCTTGGGCACCAAAAAAGAAGTAGGATTGATAGGGAGAAAGGTATTTAGCAGCTATTTATCCCTCTAGCTGTTTTAGGGCCTGAGATGTCAAGAAGAAAAGGAATATGGTAGAGGCATTGAGAGCCCTGCTCCTCTACCTTCCTCCAGAAACCTCAAGACAGATTCTGCAGTCGCATGGGCAAGAGGCAGCAGAGCTGCATGGGCTCACTCTTCTCCAGGAAAACAAAGTCTTATAGAACAATTCAAAGGGGGCAGTAAAAATGCTATTTACAGCTATTTAACAAACTGCTCCCAAAATGATATTTCTTTCATACAGATGTAAATAAAATGCTGACTTTTATTATGCTGCACTGAAGAAGGCAATGAGAACAATCCCATTTAATAGCAAACTGTGAGTTGAAACACCCTCTACCATAAATTCTGCCCATTTTTACTGCAGTTTTGGGTGTACTGATGCTGACCACAACATTTTCCAGGGTTCTGTTTGTATTAAGGATCCTCCATGGATTTCACTGAGTTATGCGGCAAACACAGCTTTGAGTGCACCATTACTTCAATGCTTGGAGGCATCAGTTAATTTTTGAAGGCTGTCATAGGGATAAAATAAGCCACTAAATAATCACAGGAATATTATATTTGTTTTAAGAAGGTATTTTTCCCTTCTGTGATACAATCTGTTTGTCTTCCTCTCTTTTTTAAACAAATAAACTACTTATCCCAGGTTGATGCTCATTATATTTCTTTAATATTCACAGTAAAATGTCTGATGCCATACCACTTCACTGCTCAGCAGTTCCATGGTTTTTAGCAACCAGGCCTCCTGATACCAGTACTGAGGAAACTTTGCCCATCAGCATCAGGATGCAGCCCTGGGAGATGCTGGGCTGATTCTGAAGTGCTTTAAGCATCCTTAGCTCCTGGGGGCTCTCATGAGCCTCACAGAATGTGCCTGCTGCACCTATCCCCCTAGATTCAGGGTCTTATTCTGCAAACCAAAATTCCCACTGACGTCAGTCTGAGCTACTAGCAGACACAGTGAAAGCCCGTTTTTCTACTTAATTACCAGATGATAAATTATAAGGCACAACACTGAAATCTTGAGTTACATGAGCTTAAAATTAGTCTAGGAGGGTTGAAGAGTGATTTCTGGGGCCATTACCAAGAAGAAATGATTGTTCTGATTAAAACTGGACTTCCAGTATTTAGGTACTTACTTATGGCCAAATGTAAAAAAAAAGCAGGAAAATTAAGTTCTGCTATTATGGAAGAAATGCTCTCAAGTGCTGTATCTTCTTCAGTATTTCTGATAAGAGTGCCAGTCTTCTGGTTTTTGTTTGCTTCCAACACTGCATACAGTTATATTAAGTCATGTCACTCATTTGGCAGTCATGTGTGAAATTGTTCATGACAATAACCTCTGCAGGGACTTCAGAGAACAGAACTACTGCAACTTACAGGATTCTTTTTTGAGTTCCCAGGGAAATTTACTGCCTCTAAAGAAATTTTGCTGAGGTATTTTGCCTGATGAAAGATGTATCTTTTACAGTATGCTCCCAATCCCAGGCATTTTTTTCACCACAACAATGGAAGATAAAACTTTCTGCATGCTGTAGTCAATATAATTTATTTATGTCACAAAATGATGTTGATTTATAGCTGTTGAATATCTGACATTTTTCTTTTATACAAATATTCTAGAATTTCAATTAGCTTCATTAACTCTCTGGTTGCTTCCCCTGTTTCATTTTCTTTGGCATCTTTCTTCTTCATTCTCCCATGTGGAATGCAAGCAAACATATCAACAAACAAAAACATACTTGTTGGACATGGAATATAGACTTCTGTATCACAGAGCTCTGATACATCCAATAGATGTTCTCCAGTAGCTATTTATGTCCAGAATGTTCCCTTCTTAAGAGCACATGTACATAAGTGAGGGGGTTTGTGTCAGAATTATGTAGAACAGTATTTACATTAAAATAAAAGACACACACACAAAAAAAAAGAACATTACAGACTTATGGAAAAAAAGGATACTGTTATCAGATATATTTAAGCTTAGTCAGGGCTACCACCACAGCAAGATTTTAGTGTGCTTGTTAATACCCCTGCATCTTTTCATGTATGAAGTTTATCGCAATTAAATGTTTTCATAAGTCAGTTTCAAAGACTGCCTCCTGCAAACCACTTCCACTTTTTCACTATCAGCACCTGCAACAAAATATAAAGGCTATTTTCAAAATGCAAGCTAACATTCTGACAAAATGTCAGTATTAAGAACATACCTGAAGTCTAAAAATGACTAGACTGCCTGGTATAAAAACACCAATCTCAGAACAACAGGGCTGTTATTATTTAGTGCCGTAGCATCTGCCTTTTGATGGTCATTTCCCAAAGAGTAAGTCTGAAGTAGATAATTCGATAAGCAACTTCTTAATGAGTTCCTGGAAGTGGGACATAAGCAAATGCCTCTGTACAAGTATCCACTGACTCCTACCTCCCATCCTAATAGCTCAAATGATAGGAACAGAAATTTACCACTGTCGTGGTTTAAACCGAGCCAGACAGCTTTTTCACTCACAACCTAGATGTTCTTTTCACCGATATTTTTTTGTTCAAAGACTTCTTACAGAATCCTTCCTTTCGTGTGTAATAAAGCATGAAGATGATGTAAAAGTCTATCAAAATATTTTCTTAAGTGTCTTGAATTGTAAGAAATCCCTACAGAAGATTAATTTTACTATAGCAAAGAGAGCATTGTTCTGCTGTGCCTGCCTTCTTTGCACTATCAGAGAGAGGGCCTATAACCTCTCTGCAACACTTGCAAATTGATCAGTCATTCCCAGAAAATGCCTGGGTACACAACTTAGAAAGATACTATTCTATCCCTTTTAATGCATCTGAGCATAATAATCTGTTACTTGTTTTAATTTTACCAGACCAAATCCTTCATCTATTATTGATGCCAGAATAATTTCTCCCATTTGTACATTTCTTTGTCCTTTTTTAGAATTTGAAAGAATATTTGTCTGACTTGCAACAGTACAAATTCTTAAATAATATTAATTAGGTAATATTAGTACCAGCAGAATGCTGCAATATTGCTCTGGTCAAAGGTACAGAAATAAAACTGCAGTGCTTGGTTTCTGATGATAATTACAAACAGGGAGAATAAACATGCTACTACTGAAAAAATTCACAATAGCTCATCTGAAAGATGTTTGATGAGAAGGAGTTTTAAATATATTCCTTCATCTGCTTTTACTGGAGTTTCTGAAGCTTGTGATCTCTTTTGGGCACCATTGTATGATGTTTGCCCAGCAAAGCAAACAGGTATTAACTACAGGTTTTTGGTTTTGGTTTGTTTTTTTTTGGGGGGGGGGGGAGGGAAAGGAACACCATAAAATTACTTTTACTGAAAATCTAATTGGCTACACAGTTTTCCATTTCATTTTACTTTTCAACAGCCTTTTGTTTAAAAACACATCTATCAAAATTTTTTAATCCTATTTGTTGAGATGTTAGACCAGCTTATTTATAGATATGAAATAAAATACTTCAAAACATTACTATGTCAATTAATTTCTTTCATCTCTTTTGAGACTGCATATCATGGATGTGATAAGAAAGATGGGTATCTTAGGAAAGATAATGGATATCTTGGATAATGAATAAAAGATATGTGATAAGAAAATTGGATATCTTAAGATATTGCACTGCTAGAATAACTTTGTGACCATATCCTGCCCAGGTCAAATATGCAGCTACTGATGGCAACAAAAGGAATGCACAGTGTATGGTTCCATTATTAGAAAAAATGTAGAGAAAACTATTCTCTGCAGGAAGGTAATTTACTTTATTCCCTGCATTATATTACAAATATATGAACCGCTCATCACAAAGAATTCCTCTTTACAGGTGATTTTACTGTATACTTAGATCTCTGCTGTTTGTGCAGAGAAATTGAAAGTACCTTTCTACCTACCTCAGGACAAATACTTAAATTCCTCAGCTTTTTTTCAGTTCTTGCTCAGGCATATCTTGCATTTCAATTGATTTTGCTGAGTGAATGACTAGAATTAACTAAAGAGATCAGGATATTTTTATCACAGAGCGGGTTTCAGCTTGGAATCCCGTTAAATTACAGATAAACTGCTTAAATGACATCACAGTCTGAAGGATTTCAGTAACACCTCCCACAGGAAAAAGCTATAACATGGCTTTATATGATAAGAGCACACTATGTCATCTTATATGTAAGTTCTAAAGTTGGTCTGTCTAAAGCTCTGGATTTAGGCTGAGACGTATTTTGCAAAAGAGATAGGCCTACTTACTTCTTTACTTGTAATTGGTTTATCTCCTAGCAATTGAGATATGAACCCTTTGCTAATTTCAATTAGTAAAGGTTAACTGAAACCTTCACCTAATTTCTTTGCCATTTTTATATTAAGCAGCATTAAATAAGCAACATTCAGGAGCCATTTACTCAGTTGCTACATTTGAAATGCAAAATAACAATAAAATAAAAAAACCACTATTGCTTTTAATTTCTGTATTTTGCTTAATAGAAATTTCAGATGAAAAAAAATAAATGCTCAAACTGAAAACACCACCTGTGCTTTGGAAGCAATTGCTTCTCCTCAGCATATTGGCAAAGCTGTACAGGACCAGAAGATTTAATGTAGGCTTGTCAGGTATGCAGTAGTTTTTCTTAAAATTTTATGGTTGGGGAGGGAGGAGGGAAGCCAAAAAGATTTTATTGAAGTCAGCAGAAATATTCCCACCATCTTTAAGCTGGACTACGTACTTCAAGCTCTACAGGATGTCTAAGGCAGACTTAGTCCATGAGTCATATTAGATTGAAGACTAGGAAGCAAATCAGAACTCACTGCTGAACTAAAGAAGCTATATATTATGCATTTAGGACTTAAAATGGGAGCAAGATGATGCTAGACTTCAAAGAGGAAAAAGAATCTAGTTATCTAATAATCTAAAAGATGAATCTGTGTCTCTTATGTCAAGCATGTTAGAAACATGTCACTGCAATAGCTCAGAAGTGCATTTTTGCTTTATTTTCATGTGACATTGCCTGAAATATTACTGTAGTGTGAAATATTAAGGAAGTTACCTTCATGAGGTCCATTTCAGACAGGATTGCAAGAAAGCGATGGAATGCATATTCTATTGCTTCTGATCAGGAATTTAGGAACAGCTATTTTACATGTTCTTTCAGTCCTCCAGTCCTGGAGGCTTGAAAAGAGTTTGAGATTAATTTTTTCTTATTCACAAGCAGAAGGAGTAGCCTGAAGACAGTCTAGGGCCAGATTTTGCATATATATTATGCAAGGCAGACTCTCCCTGTTCCACTATACAGAACCCTAGCAGGTACAGCAGGTACCCCTTTGCAAAAGGGCTATCTGCGTGGCCATTTCCTCTGTTTGTGCTAGTGCTCATGGCTGGAAGAGACTTAGGATAGAGACATGGTGGCAGGCTAACACAAATGCCTGGGGATAGGAAAGACATAGACTTTACACTCTTTAAATCTAATGCTCTGGCTCTGTATCTTGGGAAATCTGGAAAACCCTATTTTTTTAAGACTCTGTACTGAGTCTAACATAAGGATGTTGGAAAAAGTGTTTTCACAGAGCTTAAAGCTTAATTTATTTAAGCTTAAATAAAGTTTTAAAGCACCCAGATAGACTTGGCATTCAGACCCTGGCAGAGCATGTAAAAATGCCAGCCTAACAACCTTCCACCCATTTCCAGTAGCTTCAATTTTGTTTTCCTCAGTCTACTTCTCCCCCATGCACAGTGCAAAGACATCTAAAATGCCTTAGCACAATTCTTTTATATTTCAGGTGAGGTTATTTACCTCCATGTAAATATTCCTCAGAAATTGCAGTAGGTATTGCCCTAATTACCTTTCCCTAACTTTCACTGCAGTTTTCCAAAGCACTATTTCAGATATTGTAAACTGAAGGGACCCAAGTAGATTTCCAGTTCTTCCAGTCAATAACCTTACTATTGCTGAATGGGACTTTTTTTGTTCATCTAACTCCTTCAATTTAGCTCTGAAGAATGTGCCTCTCTTGACTTGAATCTGTGCAGTTCTTTGCAAGCAAGCATATTATACAGATTTGTGAAATCTGAGGCTTGTGGCCTACAGAAAGGGGAAATAAGACTAACAGAGAGTCAAGACAAGATAAAAGCCCCACAGGGTAGCAACTTAGAAAGGCTGCCTCTTTATTTCCCATTTCCCATAGCTCTAACTAACCAGACAAATAGAAACAGCCTCCATGGTGGCTTAAAAACAAGAGAAAGTGGTTGGATAGTAATGAGGATGAAGAATATTGTGGAGCAGTTTCAGGCCTATAGAAGCAGTAGTATTGCTGGTCATCCAAAAGCAGCTTGTTGCATCCAGAAAGAAATATATTCTGAAAACCAAAAGGTGATCTGAGGCCTCGTTTTCCTGTAAGGGAGAGATGCATACAAAAGTCCTAACAAGGAAGAAGCCCATCCTGAAGCTGGCCACTGGCTCATTTGGTGGAGGAATTTGAGCTGCTATCTCTGATGGGATCCAACTGCATGAAAAGAGAGGATAAGCTTGATTAAAAGAACCATTTCATAAATAGTATTCCAGGGTCAGAGGAAAGCAGCAAACTGCCTTGGCAGGGTGGCTATCAGTGCAGGACCCTCCTGAAGGAGTTTGTGCCAGGGTTGGACAAGAAAAGGGGTGGAAGAAGCCCATGTCATTGCAGATACATCATTACTGTCTCATGTCTTTCAGCAGTCTGTCATCCTATTTTTTTTTCTCTGGTTTCAGGACATCTGCGGATTGAAAATAAGCCACCATTTTCACACAGGGCGGATCCTGTTTTCTCACTGGGACAATTGTAAGAACTTGGAACTGTAATTTCTGCCTTTGTCCCAGAGATTTGGTTTGGTTTGGTTTTAGTTTTTGTTTGTTGGTTGGTTTTGGGGTGGTTTTTTTCTTGTTGTTGTTGTTGGTGGTGGTTGGTTGGTTAGTTTTTGGGGGCTTTTTTGTTGTTGTTCTAGTACCCATTTTAACACTTCCTGCTTTCTGAATTCCAGCGCTCTGATCATGCAGGTCTGTTTAGAAAGGAAGGAGAGATACTGCCAACAGATGGATCACAAAAGCTTATGTGCTTTCTAATGAAACCAATCTTTCTAATTTACTTTTCCCTGCAGAATGTTTTTATGCTTTCCTCATTTCCTTAGAGTGCAACTCTTAAAATCATCTGTTTGACCACGTTCCCAGGGTAGTATTTGTGATATAATAAAATATAAACATAAAAAAAGATACTTGTGCTTAGTTAGGCAGGTTTCACAGGTGTTGCTGAAGAGCCTTTAATTATTTAGAAGTGACACAATAACATCACAATTACTATTACCTTAGATGAATATTCATGAATGGATTAGATATTGTGGTACTGCTGAGTGAACTTCAAAAGGTTTAGAATTAAGTTCTGAAGCAGAGAAGCATTCAAAGGTTTGGAAACAGCTGAAACAGCTAACTTGCCTCAAGGTATGAAGTGTCAGGAGTAAAATTGAGAGGTCTGAAAACAGTGCAAGTTAGGGCTCTGACACCAAGATCTAGGTGTCATTGACTAATTCAGTAAAAAAACCCAACAAAATGGCTGTAAGGTGTAGATCCCGTAAACCAAGAAATCCCTGTAAAACATACTACATGCATTTTCAAGCCTTCACTGTACTATAATTCAAAGACCTGTCTACACTCTTCAAGCTTAATGAAAAAATTCCCTCCATGGTGGTAGAGCTTTCTAGGCATCCTCTCTGCTGTCTCTTCTCAAGAACTTGTGGGTATATTCCTTCTCTGTCATCTTGAAGAGACAAGTCATTTCTTCATCTATAAGCACCATTGGATTGCTTGTTTGAAGGTGGTGGAACTGAACATACGTTTTAGCCAGAAAAATCAGTTCAGGGAAATAGGTGAACTAGGATTACTAGAAAAAATTAAGTAAAAGTCCATCTGTTTGAAGCAACTTAGTTGTAATGCCAAAAAAACAACTCTCATTTGTCTTTGAAGCAACAGCAATAATCTCAGTGCTGCCTGGGAAGTATTTAATAATGAGTCCTGGCTGTGATCAGTGTATCTGAATGTCGAGGGGGTCAAGTAAAGTGCTGTATTACTCTTCAATGCAAGCCATTTCCACTGCAAACAAGAAAGCAGATGTTCTTCCACTGAAAGTATATCACTCTTTAGGTTTCATAATGGGAAGATATAGGAGATAAAATATCTCCATAGAACTAAATCTTCACTGATGTTTCCTGTATTATTCAAACTTGGCCCATGCCAGACTATCTTGAACTTATTTAATTAATTCTGCAAAGTATGGTGACTGAACCAAAGTTTTTATCACTAGTCTTTTGTATCAGCCATATTTCTTTGATTGTGTCCATTCCTTATTTGTCCTGGATGTATTTTTAAAGAGACATCAACCTCTTCTTATACTTTTTTGTTTGGGTTTTTTTTTTGTTTTGTTTTGGGTTTCTTTTGTTTTGGTTTTTTTTTTTGTTTATGTTTTGTTTGTTTTTGTTTTTCCTTTTCCTTTTTTTAAAGATAAGACAGATTTCATTAGGCAGAGCTTCAGTGTTCATGAATGTTCATGTTTCCGTTTTATCCCATGAAAGAAGGCAACCATAGAATTTACCATACTTGATTAAAATCATTGGTGTTGGTATCCTACTTCAGAAGATGGCTAGGAACTGATACTTCTTCAGAGAGATGTGGAACCAAAATAAAGAAAATAATGTAATTAACTCAGATTAGCAGTTTAGGAAAGGAGAAAGTTCAGAATAATTTCCTATCTTTAAGTAATTGGTTAACATAATAAAAATTATTTACATCTTCAGTTTCAAAAGTACCACCTGAATTCTCTTCTCCACTGGCTACATGTAGGATTTGACATATAAACAAGAGTTCATTGCTAAAAGGACTACCTTAGGCTTTCCAAAAACACACTGAAGGAATGGGGAACTGGTTAGGGCTTTTTTGCTATGTGAATGCTGAAATGCATTCACTCAACAAGAAAAATAGCAAATTACCACTCTTGGGGTTTTTAATATATTAAAAAAATCAAAAATAAAATGAAATGTCAGGCTTTCATTCATGCATAGACAGGCAAAAAAAAAAAAAAACAACAAAGCCTGTTCAAATTGTTGTGTATAGAGTCTGAATTTCCTTCCAAACCCACAGTGTCACAGTGGCTTCACTGCAGTCAAAGGAACAGCTCTGAACTGACACACAGGGAAAGAAAGTTCAGGCTCTCACCAGTGATAAATGGTGCATTTTTAACTTGGAAAGCTGCAGTATGAACTGACAGCAGTTTTCCCAGATGAAAATAGATAAACTCATTGAACCTTCTGGCAAGGGTCCTCTGTTTCATCAGTTGCGCAAATCATTGTGTTATTCTTCAGAAAATAATGAGATGCACCAAAAAGAAAAAATGCCAGCTCCCCAATGAAAATTTAATATGCTACACATGTATTCATAAGCAGCAGAATCATTATTAGGTTTTAGTGTTTTTTTCCAATGGCTTTTGCTGTTTTGGTAAGGTAATACACTGACACAAACTGTCTGAAATTTGTGGATCACAAGTCCAGTGAGGAATTTGAGCCTTACATCCCCTGGAGTTCCTAGACCCCTTGTGGGAATCCTTCAGCTAAGGAGGGGTAACATATGTGAATCCCTTAGGAGTCTTGAACTAAAGGAACTTCCTTACAATTTCCAGCCTACGTGACACACTTTCTGC
This sequence comes from Neopsephotus bourkii, assembly GCF_033783945.1. Taxonomy (NCBI): domain Eukaryota; kingdom Metazoa; phylum Chordata; class Aves; order Psittaciformes; family Psittacidae; genus Neopsephotus; species Neopsephotus bourkii. The sequence continues at coordinate 6,399,677 of NW_026901776.1, read as the reverse complement.
TGAATCTGCCTTCAGATGCGACCTTCTCATGCCCTACCCTAACTTCATTTTGTTGCTGTATATTTCACTTGAATGCTCCATTTTGCCATTCCTTGGATGCAGCAACACTGATTTCTACACATTTACAGTATTATAATTGTTTGGGTGGGTTTTTTTTATACAGCTAGGAAAAAACACTTCCATCCTATTCAACTTTTTCAGTGCAGTATCTCTCAAGCTGAACCACTGTTTCCTGCAGTTCTTTACATTTCACTGTCTTCCCACACACTGTCTTGGCCTTTGCACATGTAGAACAGCACTGCCAGAGTACTTGGTAAATGCCAAGATTCTCCTGTGGGATGTAAAATGGTGCATCTCCTCTGGGGCTGAGGGAGAAAACTCACAGCTCACATTTCTGCATTGCATCCACTGGAGTCACTGTAACAGGGCTCAGTTTGAAAACATTTTGATGTTTCACAAGATATTGAAGACTCACCACATCCTGTCAGATAAAACAGCGGAGGAGTCACACCTGCAGATCCTTATGAGTGTTCAGTTTTAAGAGGGCTGCAAAAAAGCCCTTTAAGAGGGCTGCAAAAAAGATTTGTGAGGTGCAGGAAATTAGAATTAGAAGCAATGAGAAAGAGAGGCAAAGGAAAAAGAGAATGCTAAATTAAAAAGAAAATAACTGGAAGGTAAAGCTGAAATGAAAATACCATCTCAGAGTAAGAAACACAGAAGATACTTTGCATGTAATCTTTAAGAACTGAGGATCAATGTTTGCTTTATAACCATGACTTTCATTTGTAAACCATGTTTTTGTCCCTAGAAGGTTCACAAGCTACTTCTAAGAAACAGTGAAGAAAAAGGAGCCCAAAACTGTGAGCTGAAATTTGCTATAAAGAAGTCTGCAACCCACCCTGAACACTGTGCCTCGTGGACAAGGGTGCTGGTGAAGATTCTCTTTGGCCTTCATCCAGTAAGTATAGCAAAGTGTATTCTTTCAGAGGAAAACAATGCAAATCACAGTGTGTTGTGGGGTTTTGTGTACTGTGGGGTTTTTTGTTGAATTATTTCCTTTGTTTTTGTTTTTGTTTTCCTGAACAATTTATGAGGTAGGTGGAAATACTGTTTGGCTGAATTCATGGTTATCTGTGAAAAAGGCATAATGATTGCCAAGAAAAGTCACTAGAAACATGTCTGTTGTATTTCACCTGGAGTAATTTTAAAGGGATTTACAAGTACTTTGAACCTGAAATTTCCTGGTGAAATTATAGATCTGTCTGCCGTGACTAGCAGAGCCTGCTCCTCTGAAATCAGGAAATATGTGGTCCTTCTTTGGCATGCAAAATCCTGCTGAAAATTCCCATTTTGATGAAGCAGTAAGTGAGGAATCTGGGGATTTCCTAGAGCACAGTTCCCAGCCATGGACATTCAGCTTAATTACTCAGAGAACCAGCCTTTCTGTCATGAGATACACTGACAGACACCAGCTGAAATTCACGAAGCAGCTCTTCAAAGCACAGCTTTGGGGCAAGCTTATATCACCAACCACCATCCCATGCTTCATAATGCATGATTCTACTAAGGGACTGAAAAGCAAATTTTACAGAGCACTTAAGTTACTTAGATTTCATAATCCTTTCAAAAAGCTATGAGAGGGAGACTTTGGGTCACTTAAGTCCATTTTAAATCTCAACTCTACGCCTAATGCTCTCCAAACATATAGCCATAACATGTTTGTACATGTATAGACATGCACCCTTATATGTACTTTAAGAGCAATGAAAAAAAGTGTAACAAGTAATAATAAGCCTCCAACTTTGAAGTTAAATATTCTTTTTATGTTCAAGAGACAACAAATACGGCCTTTCATATTTGAATATTTGTCTCTGCACTTTTGTTTTCTCAGCCTGACACTGCTATGAAATGCTTATGCAAGTACATTACATTTTAATGGTAATTGAACACTATTTTTCCTTGGTTACATGCTTTAAATTAATATGTAATTTCACTGGAAGCTAATAAAAGATATCTCTTCGTGTACCTTGGTGTACCCAGGCTGAGAGGTAGGGCACACTAAACACTAGTGGGGACAGATTTTCAGGAATTCAGTCTATTGTCTTCATCAGAGTCTGATATTCAGGTGCAATTCAAGTTAATGCTTATCAATAAATACCACCTTTCACACAGAATTAAGTCAGGAAAGAAACTGCATTTGGAGAATAATATGTATGTTTTCCACATTTAGCTTTTTCTTTTTTTTTTTTTATTTTAGTTTCCAAACACATTCCTATGCTATCTCACGTGAAACTCCTGTCTTGGGAAGCATAAATATAATTATAAAATCCTGAAAGAGAAATGCTGAAATACTGCCCAGCAGACACAGAGTGCAGGGAAGGGAATGAGAGCAGAGAGAAAAAAATGGTTGGAGGTGGGAACTTTTGCAACTCTTACTATTGGGGATCAGGGAAATTTCAAGAAAGAAGGCACTTTTGGGAGCACTTACATAGAGAGCTTCATTAATATGCTGCTTGTTTTCATGCTAAATCATGCAATGCACATACCAAAACATGGCTTATTTTGGTACTGGATTGAAGATGGCAAGGGAGGGAGTTAATATACAGAAGCATTTCTAACATTAGCATCTGCTGATTTCACAAATTTTCTTCTTTAAAATTTCATATCTCCTTCATCTGGTTTCTTTTTTTCTCTCAGAGCAGAGGGAAAAGGAATGCATGCTTCAAATTTAGCAATATTTTATAGGCATACATCAAAATATTTGTGATAGGTGAGGTGAGTAAAGTCCCTTCTCACTAGAAGTCATTTGTTTCAGACATACACATATCTGGAAATACAGCATCTATATTGATAACCAAATGAACATCTGTTTTGACACTGATTGAACATCTTGCTGCTAATTTCTTAGGACAAACATTGCCTAATAGAGTGCATTGTCACTTCTTCTACAGGGATAAGGAACCCTCTTAACAGATGGACAGAGTTCAGTCTGTCAGTGATTTGATTACATACAATTTAATGGTTTAACAGATATGTAGAGGCTTTTGTGAGTATTTGCATGAAAAATTCATCAGCAAGGTAGCCTAGAAGCTATCCTGAAAACTTCTCAAAATTATTTTTAAGAAGGTTGTCTTTTTAATTTTAACTGTTATTAGTAATGCTTGCACAACACAAGCAACAAGTTGGACTGTGTTTATGTCACATGTTTATCCAGCATCTTCACAAGCAAAGCCTGGCAAGAGAAGGCTGTCTTTGTTTTAGGCTGCTCTGTGCAAGGGTATCCCTAAAGGGAGAAAGGAACCAGTTCAGGAAGCTACCTATGGCTTGTTGAGCAGGAGCTCCTCAGGATACAAGAGATTAAATCCTTGCTCCATTGAAATAAATTACAATATTTCCAGTGACAACAGTGCTGTCAAAATTTCACTCAAAATACTTTCTCAAGCATACAAAACTGTGGTACATTCACTTGTGTTTGCTGGTGAAATGAAAGTGCTTAGACCAGACTTGTGTCTTTCATGGATAGATGGTGGATGCTTTACTCCTGTGGGCCTTGTGTTACAACTTTTGCAACACACTGAAGAATAGAGTTTAATATCAGTAATAGCTGGAAATTTTGGTCAATGAGAAACTTAACATGAGCTGGCAGTGTGTGTTTGCAGCCCAGAAAGCCAACCATATCCTGGGCTGCATCAAAAGGCAATGTGTCCAGCAGGTAAAAGGAGGTGATCCTGCCCCTTGACTATGCTCTCCTGAGATCTCACCCGGAGTATTGTGTGCAGTTCTGGTGTCCTCAACATAAAAAGGACATGGAACTGTTGGAACAAGTCCAGAGGAGGGCCATGAGTCTGATCTGGGGCTGGAGCACCTCCTGTAAGAGAGGCTGAGAAAGTTGGGTCTGTTCAACCTAGAGAAGAGAAGGCTTCATGGAGACCTCCTAGCAGCCTTCCACTATCTGAAAGGGGTGTATAGGGGTGCTGAGGAGGGACTCTTTATTAGGGATTGTTGTGACAGGACAAGGGGTAATGGGTTCAAATTTGAACAGGGCAAGTGTAGATTGGATATAAGGAGGAAGTTCTTTACTGTGAGGGTGATGAGGCACTGGAATGGGTTGCCCAGGGAAGCTGTGACTACTCTATCCTTGGCAGTGTTCAAGGCCAGGTTGGACAGAGCCTTGGTTGACATTGTTTAGTGTGAGGTGTCCCTGCCCATGACAGGGGGGTTGGAACTTGATGATCTTAAGGTCCTTTCCAACCCTAACTATTCTATGATTCTATGAAATCAGAGGATAGCATCTCACTTCTCACCATAAAACTGCAGGTTTGGAGTTTTTTTGTTGTTTTCTTTTTTCCTTTTTATTTAGCCTGTTGAGAACAAAACAAGAAAATTCAGCTTTTACATTCAGGAGTCATTTTTAAATACTAAGAAACCTTTGCAGCCTGACACAGGGCAATGTGTTGCAATCTGGCACGGTAAATATCTTCCACAAGAACTAATCTTTTACTTGACTTAAAAGAAAGACTTGATGACAGCCAGATAGAACAAATCTGCCACATGACATGTTATTAATTCTGGAGTTCATTCAGACAAAACACTATCTCATTTTTATAAAGTGAGATAAAAAGCACTTCCACAAAAATCAGATTATGTGCCTCACCAAGAGGCACCACTGATCTGTGCCACACTGACTATTCTGTAGATTACCTTAGATCAGCATCTTCTCACAGTGATGTGGGAAAATGCAAGAGAAAAGGTAATACTGCGCAGTCCCTCTCCACACCCCACAACCTACCACAGCCTCACCCACCCTTCAGGGGTATTGGAATGAATGCAATGTATGCTAAAACCCAGATATTACTGTTTCTTGAAAGCCAAAGAAAATAAGGGAATGGTTGCTGTTCCCAGGCCGTCCTGATATTTTAGAAAAATCTGAACTGTCTTGATGGCATGATTCATGATACTAGAGCTCCTCTCAGCTCTCGCTGGGTGGAAGTACCTCAGAGGAAAATGGTAACACCTTCCTACAGCATCATGGTCACCAGTCTGATGGAGATTTATGAGACAATCTTTGGTGCAGCCACCACTGCCGAAGTGTTACCCACACCACTTCCAGAAACTGGTGATTTTATTTCCAGATCATCACTCGGCTTGACAGCTGTTTCCTGGGTGCTATCTGATTACCTTTTACACATCTGGGCTTCCAGGTCTGTAAGTGGGGCTGCACTGAACAATTCTTTAGCCAGCAGCTCAGGATAAGCTTCATGACATAGCAATGTCCTTAGCAATACATTTACAAAATTCAGCACCATCTCTCACCTGGATTATTTTGGTTTACTGAGCACCTTTCCAAAGCTTGGGTTTGCTTTTTCTCTGCCTCATTTTCCAAAAAGGTTGTTTCATTTGACTTTTATTTCTGTTTTCTCAGCTATCTTTTCTTTTCCAGCTACAGTCTCTGTCCCCCTTCATCCTGTGAACCCTCCTGCCTCCTCACCTTCTCTTTCTACTGCCTCTTACTTCCATTCTGCTTCCCTCACTCTTCTTGCCTGACAGACCAAACAAAAGCTTTAGAAACAAACAGACAAAAGTACCACCCAGGAACTCAGCTGTCAATTTCTTTCCAGTCCCTTCGGAATGCCTCCAAGGAATTTGGGGGGGAGGAGAGCAGCAGGAATAAGAATCTTACTTAGGACTGCTTAGGACCTCCAGGCACAGCAGCCCCTGCTTTCAGGTCACTTAGAGAGGGTCAGTCAGGGCTGGGACACCTCCTTGGTCCCAAACAACCTGCAACACTCTCAGATGACTCCCATGCTTGTTCTGCATAGGGAAAATTCTCACCAAAAGAAGAAATGGGGAGAAGCTGGAACAATTTCTGGAAACAAGCACACATAACTTTCTCTCAAAGGTTTACCACATGAGTAAAATCAGGGATGTCATGCCTTTCATTCCTCCTTCTCCAAACACCATGCCGGTGTGGTTAATGAGCTAGATCAGAGGTAACTGGTAGCAGACTTCAGTCTATTATTTTTTCTAACACTGAACATAATGAACTGTGTTTTCATGTGTTGCATTAAAGTTGATTTTTTTTCTTCTGACACTTGATATTCATGGCTATCAGACAGCAGGACTAGGATAATCTCTTGGGTAATTTACTCTGTGTACTTGAGCTACTAAAATTTGGTATTCCTGTATTCCTACAGAATCCCCATTAGTTTACCCTGATTACATGCAATGATAGCGATTCTGTACCTTCCTTCATCTGACTTTATTATGATTAATTATTTATAAGACTTCTTCAGTATCAATGGTATGGTATAATCAAAGCAGGGACACAGCACTGCCATAGAAACACGTAACAAACACAACAGGTACCAGTGCTGCCATAGCACAGCAGGAGAAATGCAAGGTGTTTGAATGCTATGCCAGTTTGAGCCCACTTCTGTTGCAAGCTCTGAAGTGTATCTGAACACAGCTTTAGGGTCTCAGATTGCAGTTTGATGAATTAAACATTACTTTATCGTATCCCCCCCCCCCCCCCATCTGCCTTATTTTTCACCCCCCAAATGTCTCTTTTAATTCTGGGTTCAAATACACGCCATGGCCCAAAAGCAAAACCTACCGACAGCCAAATCACAGGTGCACACGAGTCTGAAGACTACGTAAAGATGTCTGGTGAAAGACATTATCTTGAAACAGTGGGTTAGAACCCCCCATCAGATCCAAAGCTCTCTGTCTCCATAGGGGCATTTTGAAGCCCAGCTTGCCTCTTTCCTCAAGATGCTGGGTCTCAGGCTGGGCTTCAGGCTGGAGCTTGCTCAAGTTTGGCCAAGGTGTCTCTCCAATGCTGGGATCCTGTTTCTGATACTGAGTCAAGTGTCATGTTCTCAGTAAAGCACAAAGATCCAATGTATGTTTTGTACAGCTGTGTTGTATGCTGGGTTGATTCCTCGGTGACAAAAGCAAAATTCAGGGAATTCCCCTCTCAACCAAATTGAGAATGAATTTCCCTACATATATCACTATCACATCTTTCCACCTATTGCCTGTGTGAAAAGAAGGTTAAAAATTCTTTCTTTACCTTGTATACAGCAGTAAGAGGTCCTATCACAGTGAAAATATGATGAAGGGCTGCTGACAAGGGCAGAAACTTACTTAACTTGAAGACTATTTGCTCAAGAATCTGTTCAAAGACAGGTGGAGACTTGCTGAACATGTAAGTTATCTGTTTCAAAATCAAGCAGCCCTAAGGTAGGCATATGATGTGCCTGTAGTAAAGAATACAGCAATAGGGACAGAAAGACAACCAGATTTACTAGCAAGTAGGAAAGAGGTAAGGAAAACACAGTCGTATACTTGGCTCCTGACCTAGGAATGACTTTATCATTGAGGCCAGATTTCAGATTAAGGTCTTGATTCTTCAGAGGAGTTACATTCATTAACTGCATCTAGGAATTTGTGCTTCCAGGCACTGATTTGCATGCATTTTGTACTACTCATGAAGCCAATGCTGATACACTAAAACTGGCTAAAAACCTCATAGCCATTATGAAACATGTCTAGATTAACATATGCAAAAACCTGCTCCCAATTACTTTACAGAATTCCTCATTATTTTACTGAATCAGCAATTTTAAATGTAACATTAATTAACTTTTCATTAACTGGCTTAAAAAAAATCTAACATGTAAACAATAAGATTAGATCATGATTCCTTGTTTCTGACACCTCCCTCTGGCATTTCTTACCTCTTTTCTAAATGTTTGCAGCTGCAACTAGTAATTATTCCAAATGCCTAAGAGTTTTGAAATGCCCGGGCTCAGCATTCTCCCAAGTTATTTGCTCATCCAGACCTCACAAGCTGTATGTTTTATAAGCATTTAAATAATTAAATTTTGAACCTTCAGGGCTTTTCCTTGCTGATTTTTGTAAAGGGGAGAATTTAATGGGAGATCAACTTTAATTGTATTATCTTAAATAGAAAAATGATTTGTCAATGTACATTACCAGATTTTATTTGGCAACACAAGCTCTTGTAGTGAAAAAATTGTGTTGACTGATTTAACTAGGCATACTGCAGCAAACATTAATAATTTCTGAAGTAGATAACGTAATCAACTTGTGTTATTGACACAACAGCTTTTCGTGCTTTGTTGAGACTAAAGAGGCAGATGTAAACCCAGGACTCTCAACTATCATTAATTTGTGAGATTTTTGTCAGACAGAATTGCATTGTTATTTTGGTATCACCTACGTCAACCTAGCAACCCAGGTAATTAGACTTCTAATGTATTTTCACTGAAGTCTCAGCTGAAAATCTAATCCTGTGGGCTTTGGTAAAAGTATATGGCATTTTTTAACTTTGTTGCTCTGTTTAGCTAACATCTTATTATTGTACTTATGATAGAATGTAAAAATTGCAGGGTTTGGTCGACTGTATTGCTGAAAGAGAACAGTTGAACAGCTACTCTATATCCTAGCAGACATTAACTTCTAGAAAATTATTAGCAAATGAGTTTTCCTGGATCTCTGTCACTGCAAAGAAGGCAAACCCAAATATTTCTGCCCCATGGTATAAGGCAATATAAAGCAGAAAAAGATGCACTTCTGTAAATGCATATGCTGGGAATTAGAAGAGGTCAAGATTAAAAAAAAAAACAAAAAAACAAAACAACAGAGCTGGAAGAAAAGAAAATATTAAAGTAAATTGGTTTAAGCAAAGACAGGCATAGTCATGTTAATTCCTCATATATACCATATATAGGAAATTGCCCCAAGCTAATCTCCATTGTTAGTTTCTGTGAGACACTTCACTGCAAAATAATCAACAAGGCTACAGCGATGTCATTGCACACACTCTGATTTATGTCATCCAACAACATGGACATGTTTATAACTCTTACCATCTCCTGCTGGTTTAAAGTACTTTATTGTCATTGATGAAATTATACAACCTAAGTATATGGAATATCTCTTAGTGCAATTTTCAAAGTAAACCAAATATTTAGAATATAATTGGCATATATAGTTTTATAAAGGATGTATTTCCCATTTAAAAATTCAATTTCAGTGTTAATGAAGGCAGGATGTGTTTTACACTAACACAGAAGAAGCAGAGATTTCACCAATTTAAATTACCAGAAATCATCGTGTCTATCAAACTTTTTTTTTCATTTAATTTTCAAAAGAAATGAAAAAAGAAGAGGAAACTTATTAAGAGAAAATTCAAGAAATGTGTGTTTTTAAACTGCGATCTGTCCCAGAAGAGTACTTTTGTATCAAAGTGGGATTGCAGTTATAGAAAAAACACTACTCTTCCTCACTAATGTTTCTGAACTTCTGCTTTAGTTGTAAATCACCTCTGCTGCCATAGAATCTGTTTTTAATGGTGTATAAATGATTCACTTAAGTGCTTATGCTAGAAGATAACTTTTCTTAAGCTTGCAAATTGCCTGAAAGCTGTATTATGAAGTGGGTTTTGTCATATACTTAGAAAATATGTAGCTATAAAATACAGTGGAAAACCTGATTTTGTATCAACACTTTATATGAAATTACATCTAGCACAAATCATATCTCAATCACATCAGAAGGACACTCATGCCCTGTCGATGACACAAACACAAAACAACAGAGACCTAGAGAATGGGTGTCCTTGCTTCACTGTGCAGTAGGACGAGGTGATTAGGAAAATTTATTGTAAGATTTTCCTCTTGCCATTGCTGTCAAAAATATAGTGAACATAAACATGATGTGAGGGGACTTCAGACCATCACCAAAATGCTAACATGCAGCTGTGGAGGTACTTTTATCAAAAGATGCTTCATTAGCTTTTAGTTAAACATTTTTCTCTCTGGAATGGAAAATCTTACGAAAGAGTCAAGAGCTTTGATTAATTACCCCTTTCAGAAGCATTTGCATAAAAAAGTTTGGAAAAAGTTGGCTCCCAAAATCCAAATGTGATATATTTTTTATCTCCAGGAGAGTGATACAGGAAACTGACCTGCTAACACTGTCAGTCACTCTTAATGCTTGAGAAGTGGCACATGACTTTTCTCAACACCTACTTGTATCTAGCTTTGTGTGTACTCAGTCATACTCTGTGACACATAGGCCCTACATTCAAGCCAAGCTTTGACATCATCTGGAGTTCAGGTATCCCTCTATCTAAATTCTTTGCAGGTCCCAATCTGGGTCATATGTTATGTTTGTTTATTCACAAACTACGACATGATGGTGATCTCTTACTCATATGCATGCAGGCAAACGACTGGTACTAGATGGCTGTGCTCAGCACATAAACTTCTAGGATTACCTTTCAGGGAAACCCTGCTGTATCTGTTAAATGCAGTGGCAATCCAAGTGAACAGCTCAGCAGCCCAGACTGGCTCAGTGAGACCAGGTATCTGTATTTTAGACTTTGTTACAACTAAACAGTGAGCTACTGTTTGTGTTAGACTGAAAAAGAAAAGATGTCTTATTTACTAGTGCAGCTCAGAGGAGGACCTGTGAAGACAGATTTTTAATCAAACCTATTTTCACTGTTGCCCACTCCTTCTCCTAGGAAGAGCAAGACTATTGCAAACATGCAGTTAACCTAGCTTCAGCCTATTAACTTCTATTTAACACTAGTCGTGCTCAGATGCATGCTGCAAGCGCCCATTTCCCAGAGCTTTTGGAGCACTTGTTTATAGGGGGCAGAATTCCAGGACAACAGATTAAGGTGGATGCACTGCTTATTTTAGAGCAATGTCTTCTGCACTCTGTACAAAACACAGCACTATTCCCTAAAACCGGAAGGTGCTAAACAGTGCTTGATATAAAACTCATGTGAAAAAGGATCAAACTAAATAATTAACTTCATCTACTCAGTTCCCTCTGGCCCTGGGCAGTGTTTCAAAGATCTGTTTGATCTTCAGGCATGTACTCATGAACCTATGTATCTCCTAAAGGTTAGAACAGCCAAAAAAGGACGTGAACTGTATATTGCATGATGAGAAAGTCACTAAAGAAAATTCAGAATTATTTGTATTTTTCTTTCAAAGAAAGATCACTAATATGACTTTAATGATGTTTATTACTACACTGTTTAGATGTATGCGATCAGCAAATTCATAGAATCATAGAATCATAGAGTAGTTAGGGTTGGAAAGGACCTTAAGATCATCTAGTTCCAACCCCCCTGCCACCTCACACTAAACCGTCCCACCCAAGGCTTCGCCCAACCTGGCCCTGACCACTGCCAGGGATGGAGCATTCACAGCCTCCCTGGGAAACCTGTTCCAGTACCTAACCACCCTAACAGGAAAGAATTTCCTTATATCCAATCTAAACTCCCCCTGTTTAAGTTTTAGCCCGTTACCCCTTGTTCTGTCCTCTGCTACTTCATTTAAACATATTAATAGCTTTGATTCGGCCTATAATGGTGGGTCCTGAAACAGTTTCATATTAAGTATAAGTTGCAAATGTCTAATACTTTGGGAAATACGAAATATATACAGGAAGCCAATTTTTCAAAAGGAGACACTGTATTGTTTAATCTTCATCTCCTGCCAAATTTGCTAAACTATAAAATTTTAATCTTCAACACAGTTTTCCACTGCCTTGATGTTAACCTTCAAAAACCAGGTGGCAACGAGGAAGACATAAGAATTTTATAAATGGAGGATTTTCAGCTGTCTTGTTTTCTATGTTGTGGAAATTCTCTGTTCAGGAACTCATAAAACACTTTTACTATCTTCTTGCACCTCTCTGGGAAATGCAAGTAAAGAATCCAGGTGGCCTGGTATGACTTTCCTTTCACTGCCAGATTCATTGTTATACTGTACTAATTTTTTGATACTTTAGATGGAACAAAACACTAATTTAATGTAGATTTCCAAAATAAGCAAAGGACAGAGTTATCCTTATATCCAAAATATAACAGTAGGTATAAGTTTGCTTTCTTCCACCTGTTCAAGAGCATTTAATGTGGCAATGCAAGGGACAGAAGATTTTCCTGAAGGAAAGAGCTTTTGTGCACCTCTTTCAACTGCCTCAAGCTCTGAAGTGCAGTTTGGGATCTTGCATAGGGGCATGAGGTACTTGAGAAGTTTGTACTGACAGTTCATGCTACCAGTCCTGTTTGGTTCTCAGTGACACCTCATTGAAATCTGCTGAGGCTCTCAAAGAGCTTTTCACTTCAGATTTAAATAGTGATCTCATAGCAGCAGTGGAGGTTGCATAGTACTTGCAACAGCTCTAAGCCAAGTGATGACAGAAGAAGAGATGATGAACATTACCTTGACAACTCTGCCTATTCTTAGGCTCAAATTTTGTTGATAGTGCCTCTTTGCAGGACTCCTCCTGAATTGTGAGGACCAACTCCTGTTGTCATTTACACTTCTGCAGCTTCCCTGAAGCCAGCAACCTGAAACTGTTTTTAGTTAATATTTAGTGTCAATGTCACAGCAGTGGCAGGGGTTATGCTCTCCTTGATTACATATGGGCTTGTCTGTTGAGGGTTGACAGGAGCAGAAGGACTGTGGAGTAGCACCTAGGCACCCCTCAATATGGAACTAAACAAGAGCTGACAGCTTTTCGCCCCAAGATTTCTTTCAAGTCTTTCAAGACTTCAGATTCTGCCCTCACTCATACCCCTTCACCCAGTGAAGGTAAACAGAGCAGAATACAGTTCTTAATACACAGAACAAGTGACTCAAAGAGGAATTGTCAACTCTGTTTTGCCAGACTGAATTAAAACTATTCAGCCAACAGTTATCATCTGGCTCAGGTAAGACAAGGAGATGGAGTCTGATTGCTGATGAAGCACAATAGTCATTCAGAGCACATAAGGAAATGGCAGCAAAGCTAGGCTGGTATTGTGTGGGATGAACTGTGAGCCCCAGGCAGCACATTTTCCACCTGGAGATAGAAACAATAAGTATTAAATTGCTACAACAGAATTATAAGGTAGTTAAGACACACAGTTATCATTAAAGTAGTCCTTTTGTCTTCTGCTTTTAGAAAAATCATAAAGAAAGTTGTCTAGGGAAGATACCTACACCAGTGTTAAGGGCTTAGTTTTATCCCTGGTGGTTTAAGACATTTCAAGTGAAATCATCTGTAACCTTGCATCCTTAGAGATTTGAAGATAGAAGGAGGAGGTTGCATTTTTAAGTTAAGTAGCAGATATTTAACTAAGCTGTTTTCAGCAGGTTCCTTTATCTACTAATGTAATAGTCACTCCCCTGAGTTTTTCGAATAATTTTTTCAGAATGTGTCCCACATATTTAAGGTGGATGAATTTAAACTTGATACTACCACAGCAGCCACCGTCCTTCTATAGCCGTATATACCTAAACAAATACTAATGAGAACAGGGCATTTTTCAAAAATTATATAAATAAGCAGAGCTTGAAAGAGTAACCAAATGTACTCTTGTGAATAGAACAAGATTAGACCAGAAGTTTATATAGGTACATCATGTTCTGGCCTTGCCCACTTTCTGAAATTTGTACATCACAGTAATAGGTTTACTATTCACAGTCAGTAAGCTCACTTTTAAATATCAATCAGTAGTTAATAAAACATCGTGTAAGACTCAGCAGACCTACGCTAGGGTGTTTGAGAAATTAAGTTTAATTATTTTTAATTAATTTTTTCTATTTTTTCCATGTTGATTTCATTTAAAAATGAGAGTAAAAGGAAAACTAGAAAAATGTATTTTTGGAAAGAAATAAAGAAATAACTGATAAGGTCTTTGAATGTTAAAGTCAAATGCCAGAGCCCATTGTCCAAATGATTCTAAGGTTTTTTGAATGGTTTTCGGCTTTGGTTTTTTTGTTGCTTTTGTTTCTTTGTTTTGTTTTGTTTTTAAAAATCTTGAATGAAAGATCAGATTATTTCTAATTATAGAAATTAACTAAGAATTTTGATTTAATTTTGTAGCACCTATTCTATGAAATACACAATTTTAATATGACATTTGGATTTTAGTTTGGTTGCACATAAGAGCACAGCGTTGGACTGGATGGCAAAGGGTCCCCCTCTAGTATAGGATTCTAATGAGATGTATATTTTTTTCACACACGTATATCAGCCTGAGAGTTCAAGAGAGACATGCAGCTTAATTTATCCACGTTGTTGCATCATGGTCATATGCATTCTCTGTTGCTGGGGAATATTGCAATAGCATATCCCTTTTTCTACAACATATGCAAATTACTAATTCTGGCCTTTACCCATTCTCTTGCTAATAGGGCTAAAACCATCAATGACTTTATCTCTTGACCTCTGCTAACAATATTAACGTGTTTTGTCGTGCTCAGTACAGTACAACTCACTAGTGACTATTTCTCTCTGCTACCTTAAAATAGGCTTTCATTTAAAATGAGTAGTCCATTCCATGCAAAAGCAATTAAGTCAATCACATTCTTAATGCATTTCATTCCTTCTCCGTGTTACCATGATCATAGAAAGGATCATGATCATTGAAAAGGACCTTAAGATCATCTAGTTCCAAACCCCCTGCCATGGGCAGGGACACCTCACACTAAACCATCTCACCCAAGTCTCTGTCCAGCCTGGCCTTGAACACCACCAGGGATGGAGCATTCACAACTTCCTTGGGCAACTCATTGCAGTGCCTCACCACCCTAACAGGAAAGAACGTCTTCCTTATATCCAACCTAAACTTCCCTGTTTAAGTTTGAACCCATTACCCCTTGTCCTACCACTACAGTCCATAATGAAAAGTCCATCCCCAGCATCTTTATAAGCCCCCTTCAGGTACTGGAAGGCTGCTCTGAGGTTTCCACACAGCCTTCTCTTCTCCAGGCTCAACAGCCTCAACATTCTCAGCCTATCTTCATATGGGAGGTGCACCAGTCCCTTGATTGTCCTCGTGGCCCTCCTCTGGACTTGTTCCAAGAGTTCCAACATGTTCCATGTGGTTGAGGACACCAGAACTGTACACAATCGTCCAAGTGGGGTCTCCCGAGAACAGAGTAGAGAGGCAGGATCACCTCCTTCGACCTGCTGGTCACACTCCTTTTGAGGCAGCCCAGGATACGGTTGGCTTTCTGGGTTGCAAGAGTACACTGAAGCCAGCTCATGCTCATTTTCTCATCAACCAACACCCCCAAGTCCTTCTCCACAGGGCTGCTCTGAATCTCTTCTCTGCCCAGCCTGTAGCTGTGCCTGGGATTGGTCCAACCCAGGTGTAGGACCTTGCACTTGGCATGGTTAAACTTCATGAGGTTGGCATCAGCCCACCTCACAAGCGTGTCAAGGTCCCTCTGGATGGCATTCCTTCCCTCCAGCATATCAGCTGAACCACACAGCTTGGTGTCATTGGCAAACTTGCTGAGGGCACACTCAATCCCACTGTTCATGTCAACGACGAAGATGTTAAACAAGAGCAGTCCCAACACCGATCCCTGAAGGACACCACTCATTACTGTTCTCCAACTGGACATTGAGCCATTGACCACAACTCTTTGCGTGTGACCAGCCAGCCAGTTCTTTATCCACCGAGTGGTCTGTCTATCAAGTTGATGTCTCTCCAATGTAGAGACAAGGATGTCGTGTGGGACAGTGTTGAACGCTTTGCAGAAGTCCAGGTAGATTATGTCAACTGCTCTGCCCCCGTCCATCAGTTCTGTAACCCCATTACAGAAGGCCACTAAATTGGTCAGGCAGGATTTCCCCTTAGTGAAGCCATGCTGGCTATCACGAAGCATCTTGTTGATTTACATGTGCCTTAGAATGCCTTCCAGGAGAATCTGCTCCAAGGTTTTGCCAGGCACAGAGGTGAGACTGACTGGTCTGTAATTCCCTGGGTCATCCATTTTCCCTTCTTGAAAATGGGGGTTATATTTCCCTTTTTCCAGTCATCTGGAACTTCACTTGACTGCCATGAGTTTTCAAATATGATGGACAGTGGCTTAGCAACTTCATTTACCAGCTTCTTCAAGACCCATAGATGGATTTCATCAGGTCCCTTGGACTTGTGTATGGTGTATGTTCCGGTTCTTAAGATGGTCTTGAACCAGTTCCTCTACTACAGTGGGCCTAAGGTCTTCATTCTCACAGTCCCAAAAGATGCACAAAAGGTGAGACCCAAAATATGATACCCAAAAGATGCCTATACTTTGTTGTACATAATTCACACCAGGATATGATCTCAGATGCTGAATATACCTTGCATTTGTAATTAAAGTGGATTTAGTTGTTCTTTGCCATTTTCACATGTTCTGTTTTGCTCCCTCAAAAGAGGCTGGCAAGTTCTTTCTGTGTTTCACAACCCAGGACAATTGTACTTTTCATCAAGTGCACTAATGAGCAGAAGAGTGATCAGTATGACCCAGTGTCTGTTCCCATTTATACCGCAGAGAAGTTCCCCAAATTCACTGCAACTTCTTACTAAAACTAGGAACAAAATCTGGCTTTTTGGTGCACAGTGGGATGGCCCCTGTCATATTTTCTCCTTAGCAGCTTAATTTAAAAACGCGTGCACCGTAACTGCACTCATTTCTGTTTCCTTGTAGGGGATTACAGGGTAATCTTCCTACAAACGCTCACTGAAATTCTACCCTACATTATCTGGAGACAAAATTATGGCACAGGTAACATAAAAGTGCATTTTATCATAGTGTTTGGCAGAGCAGTGTTTTCTAACTTCATCTTACCCTACTCACAGTACTGCCATAAAGTCTCATGAGTAATTCTAAAGACAGATTGCACCGAGCTGTGAGGGTAACTGGCATAATCTGGCTTTTCTGGTGCAAAAGTTTTATACTGAAAACACCTAAAAGCAGTCAGATTCTGTAAAGAAGAATAGACAAACATTCTTACATGAGAGAAAAAAGGAAAAGCTCCATAGATAGCAAAATTTACGGGCTTATTGCTATCAAGACAGTACCAAAGTTTAGGGTAATATCAGATGCTTCCCACATATGTCACTTCCACCTTGTGGCCTTTGCTCAGGTAAAGTTTTCCACAAACTTATGAATAGTTTTAGGGTCTAGCTACTGTATAAAATTGAGTTAACCCTAATAGCTTCAGAAGTGCTTTGATTTTCCCATCCACCTCACCTTCAAATCCACACACCAAGAAATGACCATGTAAGCTATACTCCGTTAAAAACCAAGTAACAAAACCCTTGAAAAAAAAAAAATTAATTCTACTGTATCTAGTTAAAACTTTAGAATTTTAGAAAAACATTCAGACAAGAAAGGTAAACCATGTACTGTAATGAATAAAAAAAAAATGCTTCAAACTGCATAAGAGAAAAAACAAGACTAATTTATTTGGGTACATTTGAAAACAGCCAATGTTGTAAATCCAGTCTGGTAGGTGTAACACAATATTTATAATGGTTTCAGAGTTCTGCAAAGAGACAAGGAAACAACAGAGAGTGAAATATATTGTAGGCCTAGGTCATAATCACTCTAAAATTCTATTTGCCTCTGAAATTTAATTCAGCTAATCCACTGCCCTGTCCCTAGGTGAATTAGCAACTTCACTGAAATATAAAATATCTTTCAATCAGAGAGATCCAACTTCTTCTCTCGGTCACATAGATAAAACACAGCAAATCCAGTTTTGGGAGGATAAGGACTTGTAGGGGAGTTGATCTGTACTGATGAAGCAAAGAATAGAACATTATCCTAAATTTACTCTGAAGAAAGATGAATCAGGAAAGTATTTGTTCTGGTGGTTTTTTTCCTGTTTTTCCTTTTTTCCCCTTAACATAATTTCTGTTTGGTGGATACAACCAATAACAAGGCTGGTCATTGCCTAGAGATACATCAAGAGGTATAATCCCTCTAAAGCTTCTGAGATGTGCAGAGATTGTACATATTAACTGCCCAATTAACTGCACCTTTATGGCCTTACCTCTTCCAGACTAGGAGTTGGAAAGGAAATCACATAGTGCATGGGCTGCAATTATATCTGTTCTTTGAAAAGAATAAAGCTCATCATCTCCTTCATGCCAAACTACATGTCAATTTAAGAACCAAGCAAGAAATAGCCCTTGTTTGGAAAAAATGCCACGATTAAATTTTCTGGAGCACAGCTTGGTATGAGTACTGAAGAAGATATTTGGAAAAGGAGGTTATTCAGCAATCCAAAGGCCAACCTGAATCCAAATTTTACAGCTTGATTGTGAACTGTGTGCCACATCTGGGATTCAACACTGTAGCAGGCAGCATCTTCTTTCTCCATTGATTCTGGGCTACCTGAAGCTTTATAGCTGACCTCAAACAGTAATTCCCATGATCTTAAGTTATGCACCTCAGACTCATATGAAATATAGGGTCTGATAGTAACGTATCAGGCAATCATGAAATCTGAACAAAAACATTTTGAACAAAGGAAGATTTGTTTGGAAAATAAAGTTTCTTCCATGTGGAAATACTCTTGTGGGAAAATGTCAAATATCACACTTTCCTTACTCCCTACACCCCCATTAAAGCAGGAAAGCTAATTTGTTTTCCTAAAAAAATTCAGAATTCTATTTTAAAATGGTTACAAATAGCTCAAGAAGCTTCACAAGACCAGAGACACCCCATCTGAGCCTCCTGTGATACCTCTGTTGCCAAGCTCAGGCGGCTTGCTTTCCCAGCTGTAAGGCCCCCATCACCGTATCATCCCTTGCAGCTTGAGAAAGGTGACAGGGATGTGCTGTTACAAGTGGAGACAGTGACAAATTGGTTCTTTGTTTTGTTTAACTGACATTCTTGCAGTTCTCAGGTTTGACAGAAATGAAGAGTAAGTGGAAATGGTGATGAGACATAATGCCAGTGTTCTTTAAAAGACAGCCTGCTTTCACAAAATCCGCAGCACATCCAGCATAGTAAGGCAGAAAGCTGCTTGTTTCTTATCAATACCTTTTCTGCATTTGTTAGTAACTTTTATTGGATTATTGCTTTCTTGCATATCAGATCTAGATCTTTGAAAGTAGTTGCCCAAATGAAATCTCCCTGTTGTTCCTGAGTAAACACAGAATCTCAGAGGATGAGACAGAGCAAAGACAAAAGCAAAATGAACAAACCTCCTCAGAATAACATAGAGAAATGCATTCCAATGTACCAGTTAGTCTGATTCTTCTGAACAGTGAATGGCCCTACTGCTTAAAGAAGCTATGTCCAGAGGTGCTTCAGGCTTTCATAACAGACACAAAAATAAGAGGATATACTGCATTTCTAATAATCTGAACAATAAATGAGTACTAGATAGTTAAGTACTCAAGAAGCTGGATCCTGTTGCTTAGGTTCTTCATGATAAAATGCAGTATCAGAGAAATATGCTTTTCCACAATGTATGATTAAGAGAAAAGGAGGAGAAGAAAGGAAGATAGAGCATTTAGAGTTGTGCTTTGTATTAGCAAATACTTCCTAGTCTAGGGAAATAATTCTTCTACAGGTATTAGACCAAACTCACACATAATCAAAAAATAGAAAGATCATTCCTGAAAGAATAAATTATAGATCATCAAATATAATTTGTGTTACCTGACAGAAAGAGAAGGGTTTTTTTTGTTTCTTTATATAATGTTCTTTCTTAACTAAAATATTATTTTAAACTAAGTGAATATTTTAAAGCAGCAGGCTACCCTTTCCCTCTGGGGTAAATACATACATTGCTTACCAACCTTTTATGATCCAAAGACTAAAATATCTTAATATATAAAATATCACCAGAAAAAATGGTCAGCATAAGAAAAGAGCCAGCAGCCAAGTGGCTGGATATTTTGAATGATTCATTAGATTAATAATTAATAACGAGCTTTCTCTTTTGAAATCCAACTGTAAAATGAGTCATGAAGCAAGCATATAGGGGTCATATAGGCAAATAGTCAATGATAGTTGTTTCTGAAAGAGAAAGAGTCAGAACTACTATTCTAAGGGGGTTTATGTACAGGAGATCGGAAGAAATTGCTCTTTAACTAATATTTGACAGTGGTGTTAATTGCAGCTGAAACAGCTCTGGAAAGAATTATGGATAGAGAGGAAGTACAAAGGAGCTCCCTAACCCTAACCCCTTGCTCTCACTTTCAACCATGAAGACCAGAGCCATCTCAAGGTCTGACTGGAAGGGGCTAGGCATGGATGTGGTCAGCTCCACTGGCTGTTGAAAACAAAACCTTTCCATTTTCATTAGCAGGCAGTGTCCAGAGGACCAAAGAGGATGGGAAAACACAGAGATTAAACTGCTTCTTGCCTTCTGGATGGATAACAAGGAGCCAGGCAGGTATGGCAAGGGAAGAAGCCTTGTTTCTTTTGCCTGCTGGGAGGTATTTAGGATTAAGCCTAGATAACATAACTCATGCTATGACTTAACACTTGCAGAGATGCATAAGTTTTCATCATAACTATCCAGGTACTTGCACATGTGTAAATGTACCTTTATATTTGGAAAAACACTTCCATTTATTTGTTGATTTTTGCATTCGAGTTATTTTGTTTGTTTTTTTTTTTAAAAAGACATTAATGCTTCTGATTTCCTGGAAGACATTGGTAAAAGCCCTGGAACCTAAATGTTAAGGTGTGAGTGAAGGCGTAGACCTAAGCACTGGTAAGTGTGGTTACGTTCCAGACCGAGGAGAGCTTCACCACACACCAAGCACTGCAAACATGCTCTCAGAGTACACTGTGAGATACTGGCTGTAGAAGTAGATCTGGCATGTTAAGGGTCTTACTCGTTTTCTTCTAAAGATTGCTGCCTACACAGCTAAGCTGGTTGCCCAGCCTTATGCTCTGGAGCTCCATGAACTTTATGAACGGACTTGCCATCCTATTCCCCACTCATCTCCTTAAACAGGCAGGGAGAACTGTATGCAATACACAGGGTTATCTCACAAAATAGCATCGGGTTTTTATCTTGATTTTCTTCAGGTGATGAAACAATCAGGCAAATACTCACCCATAAAACATTCAGGCATTACAATAGTACTTTGATTGCTTCTTTTTATATGTGAAAAAATATCCTTATAACACCTTAAATTCTAATAAGCCTTCAGATCATGAGTACGTTGGCAGTACCCTCTACTAACACTTCTACCTGACAAAAAAACTGGACACTTCCTTGAGAAATTTTCAAATTCATCTTATGAAAATTAAATTCTGTATGGTTGCGAGGGACTGCCATGTTGTTTCCAGATTTGTATTTGGGACAGGAGGAGGGCAATCGTGGGATAGATATAAGCAGCACTGTACAAAGACTGAAAGCACAGTTAGGGTTTCAATTTACTTTCTGAGCAGCTTCGTCAATTCTCCACCTACGTGCCTGGCCTCCCCAAGGAAGTCACTGCAGGGAGCGGAAGCAAGCCCAAGAATTCATTGAACGGCATCTTTCATGTTCTTTCTTTTCCTCTGAAGACTGCTGAAAGGTAGAGTTTGGTGTTGCATTATAAAGACAATTTAAGACTAGATATGGAGATTGCAGAGGCAGGTTGAGTTTCATGGGATTTTTAAATTAATTTTAAATATGTTACGAGAGCTTTTGCTTATGTCAGTGAGAGCTAAATAGGCTTGCCATAGCGCAGAGTGAGCTTCCAGAGAAGTACCCTGTCAAAAGGGAGTTCTGAAGGGAGAATTAGTGTCTCATTCCTTGCCTCTGTTAATGTTCCTGCACTATGGGCCCAGCTCAAGAGCAGATCTTAGACTTAATATATTCACAGTATGTGCAGTTTTAATTGTATAACAAAGATCTGTTATCTGAAATGTCTCAATTGGAGCATGGTATTCTTAAAATGTCAGGGTGCAGTTTCTTAGCTCTTGGAGTAAATATGTTGAATTGTAACAATAAGATACTCTGGCAGGCCTTCCCATCTACTTCAACATTTCATTGAAAAGAAGTCTGAAGGACACACACAAAAGTTTTAACGTTGTTCAAAATAGTAGCACCTAACATGTTTGGTGCATATGAAGTTGCCGTTTTTAAAAACACAGTGTATCAGACACAATTAGCATCCCATATTGAAAAATTATCTAAATTGCTTTGTGCTAGAAACTCAAACAACTTCTCCAATGTGCACAGAAATCAGTAAGACTCTCTTGATTTTGATGTTTTTTGGTAGGCCTTCTATTTAACAGCAGACCTATCTTTTTTTTCCCCCTGGTGTTTTTGTTAAACCCATTTTCATTTTTGACATCAACAGCAACTGTTCAGACTTGTAAAATCAGAACTACTCTGTGTATTATTTCAAGTACAAGATATGAAGTAGGCAGATAACATTTATTTTTGAGGAAAGTACAGTGTTAGAATCAGAACCTTTTAAAACAAAACCAACAGTCTTTCTGAACTAACGGGAGTATATAAACAAAGCACAAAACAAAATATAATTATTAACTTTTGGATTAATTTCTGATGCAAACTGAGATCAAAGGTAATTTTGGTATACCTTGAAATACATTTTATACATATTGAGAAATATAGTAGACCTTGAAATTAAGAGTTTAATCATACTTTTGATTTACATTTCCAGCAGTATACAAGGTCTTCACAGCTTTTCTTTTGGGAGTGATGAAACTGAGAGTCTCATCAAGTGTCTTAGGAACAACAGAAGGATTTAAGAGTAGGTGTGAAAGGGAGATCACTGAACAGAAAAGCCTTTATGACTCAAAAGTGTGATAACTGGGTTGTCAGCTGGTCTCTTAAAGTCTGCCTGGTATTATTTCTCTTTCCAATTGCATTTTCAGATTTGGGAGGCCTTACTGTACGTTACAAAGACACTTATCAAATCTCTAGTGAGAGGGGAAGAAGGAGGTACAGCACAGGCATCACACACCATTTCTTTGCAGAAACACAACCAGATCAAGACGGAGACGTGTTAGACCCTGACTTGCTCTGCTGGTGGTCAGGTGCCTTTCAGAAAGGCAATAGTCTTCCTCCCCTCTTCTCTTTTTTCAAGGAGAAGAAAATTATTTATCAGTCAAATAAACCCTTTAAATAAAGATGTTTAATGAAGTGTCTGTATGTGGGGACTCAATATCAACAGCACCATCTTCTGGGACACAGTATGGGCAAGGCTGGCGTTGTTACAGCTGTGGAGGCGTAGCTGCATGAAGCTGGAAAGATGCCACCTTAGTAGAAAAATAAGCACTAAACCACACATTTTCATAAGGGCAGTTTTAAGTGACAGCAGAGCTGAGCAGACTTGTTGCAAGTATTAATTAATAGCATATAGTACCAGATGATAACAGATATGGAGATGGAGCAGACTAGAGATATTTGCATATTCAATACTTGATTATTTTTTCAGTGTAATAAGTAAATAAGCAAATAAATAAATAAATAGTTTTCACTAGAATTGTAGATTTCAGTGTCATCACTGAAGAATCATGGAGTGAACACAAGTGTGATTTTGAGTTCAGACTTTGACTTACTGGTTCAAATCATCCACAAGGAAAGTGTTGAAAATGTTACATTTGTAATAATATGTGAATTAAGCGAAAAAGCCTTCTTATAGAACCACTTAGGTTGGAAAGACCCTTAAGGTCACTGCGTCCTACCATACACCTAACATTGCCAAAGCCACCACTAAACCATGCCCTTAATGCCACATCTACATGTCTTTTAAGTGCCTCCATGATTCAGTCACTTCCCTGGGCAGCCTGTTCCAATGCTTGGTAACCCTTTCAGTGAAGAAAACTTTCATAATATCCAATCTAAACCTCTGCTGGCACAACCCTCTACCTGGTGAGTAGTAACTGGACATTAGGAAAACGTAGAAATAGGTCTGGTATAAACGTTTTCTGTTCAGGTATTACTGACTCTCCCTTAAAAAAAAAAAAAAGAAAGCAAAAAGCTAATTCCTTAAGTATTTCTAAACATCACTGGGGAATTATACCCTTCCTATTTCATGTTTGTATGATCTTCTGATATCTAAACAGATTTGCATTACTGCTCTAGTGAAGGTGGTAGCAAAGGCACCTACAGATCCATCCTTTTCTGGCCCTATGTTTTTATCTCAAAATATATACCCCAAAATACTCAAGCTGGGCAACTTCTTTTGCTCTTTAGGTCTTTGTTAACTACTGAGTCCAAGACCTGAGAATCTATTAATTGTCTATGTCTGCATTTGATCTATTACAGTGACTGGACAATCTATGAAGACTCAGATTTTCAAAAATAAAATATATTTAGTGATTTAGATATGGAACTGTGTAATTTCTTTTCCCCCACAGCAGCAAAAGCAAATAGATGTTCATCTGTATAAAAAAAGAATGTTTCTGATTGCCAAATCTGGTTTTGAATATTAGTCATTGAATATTCTACATGCATTTCCACATACATTGTTTTATAAGAAAACCTCATCTTTGAGTGTCAGAGTACCTAATTCACAGGGGAACTGTAAAAATAACTTAATAAATGTTCCTTTAAATATGTGTGTGCAAATGTACATTTATATAAGCAGTAGGCTAAGAAAATGTTCATTTTTTTCTTCTTTCATTTAATTTCTCTGGGTTTTTTTCTGGTTTTTATGTATTAAGTGAGTGCAAAAGAGTGAAATACAGGAGGTCTAATTAACAAACCCATTGACTTCACGACCCACACTTCACAACTGCTTTTCAGAAGAGTGAACTCTTAATTCTTCTCTTAGCTGTGAGTTTGCTCTAATGAAAACAACAGTGATCCTCATGTCACCCTCCACAAGAAAGAATCTTCTTTAATGAAAAATAATGCAATAAAAAATCTGCTGTGAAACGGCAAATAACAACAGTGTAAGAAAATACCTGGCTCTGTGGTTGGTCATGTAGGACAAAACTCTGCCTCTGTTCTCCCACATGGCTTTATATGCTTTCAAACATCTGAAGCATGCGAATCAGAATATCCATGTGTTCTGCTCCATTTGACAACAACAACAACAAAAAAATGGCACCGGTTGGCTTTGCGCTATTCCATATTTAAATGACTTCTTATTGCCTTTGGCTTTTATATCAATCATTTGCAAACACAGCCGATGAAAGTTGCCAGTTCTCTTTATGAACTACATGATCATGATAAGAAAATAGATGTATGGTGTAGATATTTGCATGTGAAATATTCAGCAAATCTATTTTATTTCTGTTTAAAGAAAATTGGCCCAGGGAACACCAGTCTGAGCAAAACTGAAAAAAAAAACCAGCACAGCAAGACTGTAATTTCTCTGTCTTGCTTATTTACCAGATTTCCTTTAGACTGCTGAAACCCTATGGGTTTAACAAAATTCTTGGCTGGGTCTTTGAGCCCACTCCCACTGTAGTCAAATGGGAAGAATTCTCCTTCCTTAGTGATACTTTAATTGGGTTTCATGAGATGTATTAATTCAAGCAGAATTCCCCTGCACAGCTTATGTTAATAAAGACAAAGCAAAACTAGTATCAAAGCAAATTCTAGTACAAGAAACAGACTTGGATTTGTCAGTGACCACACCTTTAGGAATAAAAGCTCTTTCAATATCTATTTACCAAAGTAGAATACAATATTTCAAAGAAGTCATAATGTATCATAGATAAAAAAAAAAAAATGGTTCATATGTAAGCAGAAATCTTTCTAAAGCCAACATACATCAGAAGAAAAAAAACCCCAAATGGTCAGTTCTGGCAAATAAGTTATCTTCTAACTTTGAATATAAGTGTAAATAGCAAGCAGCATTAAGAAAACTTAAAGTACTAAGTACTATAATGAGTCCACACATGTAAAATAACACAGCTTCTAAGGCTATCATTCTACAAGTTATTTCAATAAGCATTGTGCTACAACAAAACTAAAGTCCCACAGACCTAAGGGAAAGCCAATTATTTTACATGCGTTATGAACACCTG
This sequence comes from Neopsephotus bourkii, assembly GCF_033783945.1. Classification (NCBI taxonomy): domain Eukaryota; kingdom Metazoa; phylum Chordata; class Aves; order Psittaciformes; family Psittacidae; genus Neopsephotus; species Neopsephotus bourkii. The sequence continues at coordinate 6,373,890 of NW_026901776.1, read as the reverse complement.
AACAGCAAATTATCTTTCTCTTGTTTCTGTTTTGGTTTGGGTTTTCTGTTGTAGGGTTGTTTGGTTGAGTTTTTTTTCTGTCTTGATTGAATGCCTGGGAAAAAAAAAAAAAATTCAAGTTATGTCTCCTTCCCGGATTTTGTAACAAGAGACATTTAATGGGCATCATGAAATTTGTAAACACCCTGTATTAGTACAGGAAAGGGATTTTCTTTTTTTAAAGCATGGATTTTAATTGACATAAAACCAGAGAAGGAATGTGTGAATACTTGTGAATAGCCTTAGAAGAATCTAACAGGCAGTTGTAAGAGTTAATAAACAGAGACATATCCACAAGTGTTCACAGATCACCTTTATCCCTTCTTTAATATAACTACCTTCATTTTTTTAATTTCAGTCTAGATGAGACATGCCTTGTGTACTTAACTGGGGTCAAATCATGGTATTACACATGGATCATTTCCAACATGAATCTTTATGCTGGCATCCCCTTCATAAATCTGGCCCTGATTAAACAGAGCTCCTCCCTTCATCCAAACACTCTGAACCAGCCAGGTTTCCTCTTCCTCCTCAGACTGCTCAACTATGAAAAAAGGTCTTAAAAATAAATATTCACCTGTTTTCAATGATAAGGGATCAAATCAGATGATTAGCTGGTCTAAATGCACTCAACTGTGATGAGTGATTACCATGAAAAGTAACCAATAAATATTAAATTAGTTCCATTTAAAAATTCAAGGCACCAAGTTATGTACTGTACTTTCTGGACCTTTAGCAAAGTGGAAAAGGCTGCAGGTTAACTTTTAATGTGTGCATAAAATGAAAATTGGTTTTGGCCTTTGTACTGTTTTTATTACAGCCACATGGCAAATCGAGTTATGCTGATGCACTTACTAACTAAAGTTTAACTTCTCATAAAAATAACACTCTTTTCTATAGACAAGAAAACAAGAACAATTAACAAGAAAATGGCATGGCTTAATCTGATTATTAAGACACTCATTCCTGGCTATTCAGAGCTGGGTTTTTTAACACTAGCTGTAATCATTTGAGAAAATGGCTTTGAAAGTGTGTCCTTAAGTCTGACAAAGTACACAACCACAGCATGAAGCTGAAAGTTTTACAGCTACATGGAAACTTAGGAACGAATACATTCATCAGTACAGAGACTGAAACATGAACGAAAAAACAATCAGAACTTTAAGCCCCCACTGTGCCACATTAGGCTCCAGTTCTTGGAGAGCTATGTATTCAGCTTAATTTAAATTGCCTAGAAGTGCTTTTTATATACAAATGCACCTTTTATTTTAACTTTAATAATTCATGAATATATTAATTAGTAACTCTACATGTTGCAGAGATGAGAGGTAAGCAAGCAAAGAGCCACTAGTGAGTGATAAAATTCTTTCATATTATTTTCCTACTGCAAATTATTCACTTGTTCAAAGGACCAAACTGACTTGATCTTCCTTCAGATCTCACTGCTTCATTGGTATGCCTAGTCTCTTCACACATTGTGACTTCCTTGGTGCCATTAGACCCATTTAGACTAGATGATCATTTTCAGTCTCTTTCAAAGGAAATATTCAATTATTTTCCATTCCGTTCCATTCTGTTTTATTTTTGCATATCCCTGATTTCCTTCGCAGAGAGAACTACCATAGGAAGTAGGCTACGTCGTGTCTAGAAAGATAGGCAAGTCACATGTCTACTGCTTGTGGGACCTTCCTCCACCAAGGGAGGAACAGAACAAGGAAATTCACCAGTCTCAGGAGGGCTGTGCAAGCTTTGATCCCCATTGATTCCCTGAAAACAGGACAGAACCTGACTGCAAGATCTGCAGAAGCCACTACATGATGGCAAATATTACTTTATAAGACTGATGGAAATTTTTTTCTGGCCCATTAAACAGTACTATCATCTATAATCATTTTCATTAACAAATCCTGATAAATCTGTTCATTAGAAAGAAATGTTTATTGTATATCATTAAAGTGAAAGACCTAAGGACAGAAGGTGAAATAATTATTTCAATATCTGTTTTTTCTGGGAACAAAGCTTTCAGATAACAGCCCATCACTGGAATGGCAGAAAATGTCTTCTTTGAGCTTTGTGTTTTTCAGATTAAGCCAGTAAATATGCTCAGCACCATTTTTAGAAAAGAACAAAAGACATTTTTCTATTTCCCTTTCAGCAATTAATCATATTCTAGCTGAAGGAAAATTTAAAAACAAAACAAAAAAAAGGAACCCAAAAAAACACCTACCGCCCTGGAGCAGTCATTCTAAAGGAAACAAACACATCTTTCAGAATCATAAGCTTCTTTGTTCAGGATTGTTTTGCCTCAGAGAAATCTGGAGAAACATGTATTTTCCTCCAGATATGAAATACTTCCTTTGCACTTCCCGATTTCATTCATAATGTGGTCCTTATCACCATCTGAGAAAAACAGAAGGATCAGAAAATAACAAAGCCTGCTTCTTTGAAAAAAATCTACAAGCAATAAAGACAGAAGAAGCTCTGTAACCAATTCTAAATTCCTCTGCTATCTGAAGGGGCAGATCAAGGTTTTTCTGGTGAAACTTTTTCGTACTGAAAGTGAAATATTGCCTTTCTAGCCCATTCAGATCCCAGCTGAAGCCTTCAGGAAAACTCAATATTCAACTATTATTTCTCCTAATATTTTATCTTCTCCTTATCTTTAATAAAACCTGTGCCAGGACTTTTGAAGAGTCCTACTTAAAGCTACACTTTTCTCTCCTCAAATTATTTTCATATCCAGCTGCAGAAATTAGAGTTCCTCTATACTTTTCAATGAGAAACCTGCTGCATGTGCTAATCTTACTGGATTGCTCCAGTATTGCTTTTGTTTGTTTAAAGCATGGTAGCATAGAACCAGAGTGGTGAATTGGGGCTTTAAAGGAGAAGACAATCATATTTAATATGGTCTGTTATCAAGAAATGACCTGGGAAATCTAACTTTATGAAAACCCTCTGATACTGCAGAGCTGTCGTCTGAGTAGAGTAAAAAGGCTTTCTATTTTTTAAAGTCCAAGTTGAGAAGTTAACCAAGAATCAAGACTGGTGAAAATTCTATGCTAAACAAAATTTAGCATACAGGATTAAGTTTAATGGTTTTTTATGTTCCTTGGGTAAATAAATAGGGAATAATATGAGATGTGATTTACATACTAGGGTACAAATACATTGGAATTTAAATAGTGAAACCATGTACTTCACGCTGCTCAGGATAGGTGACAACTCCCCCACTTGCTTTGGGTTACCCAAAGCAAGTATAATTAATGCATGACAGACATGATTTATCACTCCAATACTTTTGCATTTATGACCATATATTATAGCAAATTTAGACGCAGTAGAAAGCTAGAGTAACATGGTGGAAAGTCAGTACTTAGGGGAATTAGGTAGTGAGACAGAACAGAAATAGTTTAAATACCATCAGTGAGAGAGATACTTTGAATAAAATATATAATGAAGTGAAGCAGTGGAGATAAGAGTACACACCTAGTTAATACATCCCAAGGAACATTGACCCCCATTTGAATCAGTCAGCCATGCTGCAAAGAGAACTTTGAATTAGAAAAATGACAGCATTTTAAAATACATTTGAGAACAACCCTAAATTTTTATCCCTCTATACCCTGAAGAAGCATATTGTAGCTCTGCTTTCCTATGCCAACATGGTATTGGTGCAACTGCACCAAAAAAATAGCCAGTGCTGTAAAGCTGATGTATACTGCAGAGTTCCACCAATCCGATCAACTTCAGCCATAAACTTCCTAACTGCTTTTTAATTGTTCTTAATGACTACTGTTATGGTTTGGCATTAATTTACATTTATGTAAGTGTTAAAAGGAGGAATCCTGCCAGATCCAGGTCATGGAGAAGCAATACAATGTCATTTTTTAATGCTAAATCTATGTAAGTGTTTTTGCCTAAAGGTAAAGTTCGTCATATTTACATCTACAAAGACTTCAACCTCCATATGAAATATTCACTTTTGAATTTGTAAATCTATCAGGACAGCCTCTGAAAATAAGATTTCATGTTGAAATATACCACTGGCCAAGCATTATAGAAAAGTTTGTCTTGACTTATATGTTTAAAAGAAGTATTAAGAAAGACTTTCACTTGTCCTCCACTTCCACACAGATATTAAACTTCTTAGAAGTAACATAAGTTTAAATTGCAGTTGCTGCTGCAAACTTTAATGCTCAAAAGTATGCTTTGTTTTACTGGAAATGGCCAAAAGGTAATAACTTGTCTTATTATGGATGCAATACATTTACAAGTTCTTTTTTTTCAGTGTTTTTTTTTTTTCTTCTAAAAAGTACTCATTAAACACTCTCAGACGAATGGTAATTTATTTATTGATGTTAGTTCCAAAATAGCCAAACTGGAGGATGCTACGTTATTAAAGGTTAAAACTCCTATAAGGGTGTGATAATTTCCACAGGTATCTGAATAGAAATAGTATCTAGCTTCAGAGTTAAGGGTTGGTGGTTTTTAAGTATTATTGATAAAGCTTGTGCAAAGTATCTGTTTCTCAGAAACAAATGCAAAAATCATTTTATTATATGAAGAAAAAATGCCTGGCACATACTTTGCAAAATACTTCAAGGTCAAGTTGGATGGAGCCTTGAACAGCCTGGTCTAGTGGAAGGCAGCCCTGCCCATGGGAAGAGGCTTGAAACAACACAATCTTGAAGGTCCTTTCCAACCCAAATCATGCAATGATTCTATGTTTCTATGCCCATTTGAGGACTCATTTTGACTCTCTCTGTATTAAAAGACTATATCAACCTTCTGCTTTTTCTGTCTAGTGCCCCTCATTCCCTTCCTCTTTTTGAAGGATACCTGACAAGATGGCAGTGTTATTTTCATTCTGGAATAAGACAGTATATAATGCTTGTGTTTTTTACAGCTGAATTCTCTTCTCCAGACAATTTGCCTGATCCTCAGACTCCCCAGTGCCATGGCATACAGTATCTAACATCACATCTAGCCATACCTAATCAATATCTTATAAAATACACAGAAGCCCATTTGCCTTCTTGAATATTAAAAAATATTCAACTTCCAGTAGACAGACTACTCAGCCATATTCCAAAATATTCAGCTTCTAGTAGACAGACTACTCAGCCAGGCATTCCTCTGCTCTTCCCCAGACCTGTCATTTCTGGCAGTATTAGGAAAGTCTGTTATAAATGTTAAGCACATAGACTACCCTTTCTATAGTGCTTACACTTACAGTTAATTCTTCAAGAATTCGTTACCCATAATAAATTAGGACTCGTTGAAATATTTTAGTAATTTGGTTTAGCATTTATCAGCAAAGTATTTGTGTTATATTTGAAACACCAGGCTGGATGTCTACATTTTGTTTCCATCTTTCCAGGGGTTTTCTGTGTGCATAGGCTTTCTCCTTCCTCATTGAATAGCATGAATACCACAATGACGATTAATGGTGACTGCTTGGCCTTGTGCTTTGTGCCAACCCATTAGTAGCTGACCTCTGTCAGAAGCTCCTCCGGTTACTTAGAAATCTTAGAATCAATTAAAACTGTGGGCAAACACATCGGCAGCACATAGGGGAACTAATTATAACTGTTTGCTTCCATGCAAACAACAGAGTTGGTGTCCAGAAATAGCATTCTATATTGGAAAAACAATGAGTGATCATGCACAGATTATGCAACTAACTGCTAGAAAGAGTGCAGAAATAAATTAATTCTGGTTAGGATAATCTTATTCATAACAGTTACATGTAATTTAGATATGTTAAAGGGGAAAGTGATCTCCTGAGTTAATCCCTGAATAGCTGGCATCAGTCAGGTTTGTACAATTCTCCTTGCAGGTGAGGACAGCCATGGTTATACAGGACTTTACGCCAAAAAGCCTTTCATAAATTACAATTAAAGAAAACATGGGTTTGAGGGAATGGTCTGTGAGGAAATCTCAGTTTATACCCAGAGTTTATTATCTACTCTACTTTTTCTCTCTCTCCCTTTTTTTTTTTTTATATTTGTAATTTCAGCATAGTTCCTGGTAGATCAATGAATATGCTCTTTTGATTTTGTGTATCTATGTCTTTTAAACGAACAGAATTATCTGATCCTTTAAACAGGTTTTGTTTTCAGTCAGTTCGCAAAATGAAAGTCCCCTGTAAGAGATGATACAGTAATGTCTTCCTCATCACAACAGGCTACAGAGAAAATGCAGACAAGCAGCTGCCCTGCTGCCTTAGATAAATCAGGCTCACCAGAAAAACTAAACAATAGACTAAATAATAAGTCAGAAAATATGCTGTAACGATCTGTATCTGTGTGTGTGTGGCTAATAGAATCAATAGTGCCTGGAAAAAAAGCCTTCCATGTTGGAAAAACAATGACTGTTTATACACGAATTCTGAAACAAAACCACAGGAAAAAGCACAGAAGAAAATTACTTCCAGTTAAGATAATCATACTGATATAAATTACATCTAATTTGCTTAGTCTAAAAATAAGAAGGTAAGAAACAAGAGGAGGAGTTATTTTTCCCATTTAATTGCCTTAATGAAGTCCCCGAAGGTGTATGAGATATATAGATTGGACTGTGTAATTCATTTAAATTAAAAGCTCTACTTTTTATGAAGAGAATATTTACTGTTTGTTACTTGTGTCTGCTTCTAGACAACCCCTGTGATGAAAAGATTTTGTCTGTACTAAGGTATGCATTTTCTGAATCTAATGACTGCTGGTAGCCCTCAATTCCGACAACCCTTCAAGAGTCATGCATTTGCAATTTAGACTGAGAAACTTCAGCAGAAATGCACAAGCAAAATGCATTAAAACACATGTTCCATAAAAGAAGAAAAAGAAAGAAGAAGAAGAAAAGAAGAAATAGAAGTAAAAAAAAAAAAAAAAAGAAAAAGAAAAGAAAAATATAATAGGAAAAGAAGAGAAAAAATTATAAAAATGCTTATCTGGCTTGAAGTCTACAAGTGCTGGAGAACATTAACCTGGATGAGGCATCTGTGGGTGCTGACCCACAGCGGTGGGAGGGAAACAGGAGGGGCAGACAATAATTCCATTCATGAGCAGAGGTAATTGGATTGTTTTTCTTCCAAGGAAGAGTTTCAAAAATAAATTATTTTTAGTTACTTATGACAAAGGAACAATCTACAGAATCACTGATGCTCCAATACGTCCCTGATCTTAATATAAATTACCCACTTGAAGTATTCTTGGTATTAAAACAATAAGAAAGTGTGAGAAGGAAACAAAGACGATTTTAGAACTTTGGAATCTGAATAACAGAATGACAGTGTTTAATTATTTTGCAGAGCGTTTCCACTGCAATGCATTATTAGAGCTAGGAAACACGTTCATAGAATCCACCTTCTTGCAAAGCATTTGGCACTGTCCCACACAACATCCTTGTCTCTAAATTAGAGAGACATCAATTTGAAGGATAGACCATTCAGTTGTTAAAGAACTGGCTGCACGCATAGAGCCGTGGTCAATGGCTCAATGCCACGCTGGAGACCAGTAACAAGTGTCGTCCCCCAGGGATCGATGTTGGGACTGGCCTTGTTTAACATCTTTGTCGGTGACATGGACAGTGGGATTGAGTGCGCCCTCAGCAAGGTTGCCGATGACACCAAGTTGTGTGGTTCGGTTGATACGCTGGAGGGAAGGAATGCCATCCAGAGGGACCTTGACACGCTTGTGAGGTGGGCTGATGCCAACCTCATGAAGTTTAACCATGCCAAGTGCAAGGTCCTACACCTGGGTCGGAGCAATCCCAGGCACAGCTACAGGCTGGGCAGAGAAGAGATTCAGAGCAGCCCTGCGGAGAAGGACTTGGGGGTGTTGGTCAATGAGAAAATGAACATGAGCCGGCTTCAGCATGCGCTCGCAGCCCAGAAAGCCAACCGTATCCTGGGCTGCATCAAAAGGAGCATGACCAGCAGGTCGAAGGAGGTGATCCTGCCCCTCTACTCTGCTCTCATGAGACCTCACCTGGAGTATTGTGTGCAGTTCTGGTATCCTCAACATAAGAAGGACACGGATCTGTTGGAACAAGTCCAGAGAAGGGCCACGAGGATGATCAGGGGACTGGAGCGCCTCCTGTATGAAGATAGGCTGAGAAAGTTGGGGCTGTTCAGCCTGGGGAAAAAGAAGGCTGCATGGAGACCTCATAGCAGCCTTCCTGTATCTGAAGGGGGCCTATAGGGATGTTAGGGAAGGACGCTTCATTAGGGATTGTAGTGACAGGACAGGGGGTAATGGGCTCAGACTTAAACAGGGGAAGTTTATGCTAGATCTAAGGAAGAAATTCCTTCCTGTGAGGGTGGTGAGGCACTGGAATGTGCTGTCCAAGGAAGTTGTGACTGTTCCATCCCTGGCAGTGTTCCAGGCCAGGTTGAACAGATCCTTGGGTGATGCGGTTTAGCGCAAGGTGTCCTTGCCCATGGCAGGGCATTTGGAACTGGATGAACTTAAGGTCCTTTTCAACCCTCACTATTTTATGATTGATTCTAACAGCACATATTCATAGAAATTAATTTCATATCACATGCTTTGGAATTATTTTTCTACTGTCAGAATTAGACATCCAGTTTCTGGAGTTGTTTGGTTGCTTGTTGCTTGGTTTAATCCTAATTCCTTGGTCTTTCTTGCCTTTTTTTTGTTTTAATTCTTCCATCTTACCTGAACTGTGATAAAACATAGCATTTGTTAGAATTTCACTGTAAAGTGTTTCACAGTTGAAATATCTGTTTTCATCTGAAGAAAATGTTTTGCCTGACATTAAGAACAGATGTGTTAACTTGTGATATTCCATCCAGCAATAGTCTTCCCCAGGAGAATGATTAACTGGAGAATGGGACAATATTTGTTGAAGATTTAACAGATTTCTTGAGTGAAGTAATCAACTCTGATTTATAAGAAGCTGTTACTAAATTAAAAGAAATAATTAATGTCACAGATGAATGAATAACAGAAATAAAAGATTGGTTTGACCAATACAAAAGGCATTATGAGCTGAGTATTGAAAAGCTGAAATTCACTGAAAGCAAGGAAAAAGTGTTTGAGTTAAGATATCATAGTCTCAAAACTGTGAGAAAAAACAAGCAACACAACACTAAGTGGCTGATAAAGAAGAATGAGAGAAAACACAAGGAAGACTTCAAGTAGTATTTCTGAGACATTTATTTTGGGATAAATTTTAGGCTGTTGCTCCCATGGGAGTGGAGCACAGGGAACCAGCAGAAAAGTCGTCTTCAAATATGGTCATACCCTCTTGCCTCACTCCTAAAAAAGTCTTTGCTTAGGGACACACTTGGCTTACAGAAGTGAAACCAGCTTTATCAAAACCTTTCTGGCAATTAACTTTCAGCTTTCTGAGTTTGAGCAGCTTCTTCCCAAAGGAAGTTGGACAGGAAAGCAAAGAGGGGTGCAGGCTCCTGGGAAACTTTTGGGAAGAAGTTCTGAACCTTTGGAAGAGGAAGAATTTATTTTACAGGTGCACTTAATACACCTGATGCAAGAAAATGTTATAAGCAACTAAGAATAATTTATCCCAATATAATATTTATTGCATATGAAAAAGAAAATATATCAAAAATATTTTCAGAGCTATCAAGCATAAAAATTATCAGTAGGATAGTTCCAAAAGGCATTGCCAATAACAAGAAGTATCACGTCCACCATGAACTGTCTCTGAAGTCTTTTGCTTTATGTGGTCATGTAGAGTAGTAGAAATCAAAGTGACAGTTCATCAGAATATGCCACATCCAAACTGTTATTCATTATTTACATTCTGCATGTAAAGCAGGTAAGTCACTGTGCAAGGTATTACATTGCTAAATTTTCAGTATGTCAACTATGTGTTTCCATTAAACTGTAATCTGATAGCAGTTTGGCAAATTCATTACATTTTCTTTCATCATTGGCTCTTATTTGCAATTACAGAAGTAACTGAAAGGCCACAGAAGTTAATTTCAGACTCACTTTCCCACTGAAATTCAACCTTCATGTGTGTCCCCTCTACCTGCTCCCGCTCATTCCCCAACACAGAACATTCTTAAGGCCACCCTTGAGATGTCATATCAATTTTTTTGCCCTGTCTGGGTCAGTTAACATTCCTTCCATTCACAGAGGACTGTATGGACCTCAAGTCACTTCAGGCTTACTTTATCCACCACTCAAACTTCAGAATTTCTCACCAGGTTTAATTGGTCTGACAGTGTGCTCTCAGGGGCTTTTCTAACCACAGCACACTTTCTGACTCATCTGTCTTGCAGAACTCTTCTCCTAAGAGCTAAATAACAGCTACTGGAATAAAAATCCTCAAGTGAAATGAGATTTGTTTTTCCTTTTTCAGAAAAGACATTTCTCAAGAGTAAGATTTGTTGAAAACATGACAGATTTTTAGCTTAAATCTCTGGGGTTTTGCCTCATGCTTCTTTCCTCTGTCAGGTCATCGTGATACTGATGAAAGCACTCTCTGTCTGCACCTGCACAATGTTGTCCACGGGTGGATCTGATCAACAAAGCCAGAGACCCTGACTGTTTCAGCGAAGTAGCAATCTTGTAGAGCTGAATAGCTAACGCAGGGATGAATTTCCTGGATACTGCTCACATTTGTCAAAGTAACATATGAATGCATGTGCCTGAAAGATTTTCTAGCCTGCTGACCCTTCTGGGGAGTGGGGCACCTCAGACTGCTTGATGAGGTTTGAAATGCTCTACAAAGAAGCTGTCAGGGTTTTTTCTCACAACTTTTTCCACCTGCACAGATACCTGGAGCATTGCTCCTTTGTAGTTCTTGGATGCTACCTCTCTTTTCTTTCTGATATATTTCTCTGATGTCTTGAAAGATGCAGGTTCTCCTTGCATTACACAGTTTCTGAGCTCTGGACAGGCACCTGGAGGGCTATTCCAGCCTCGCAGCAAACAGCTTCCCAATTTTTTGCTTGCCATCTTAGTAGTCTGTGTTGTTTTGTGGGTCTAGGATGAAAGTGGAGTTAGTTTATATTTTTCAAGTTATTTCATATTTTCTACTAAACCATTGAGATTCTTGATATAGGTTAAGAAAGCCTTTAAACTATTTTCACTATAGGGATATAGTTTCTTCCTACTCATCTTTCCAGTCTCCATATTCCTTCAGTAGAATAGTCACAGCCTTGTTTGTGATAAAAATAGGAATTAATGAGATTGCCTACTGAAGAGGTCCACGGTTTCCCTCTATGGACTTCTGTTTGAAGAAATCTGAGGTTTAGCTTATATTTAGTTAGTTACAAAATAGCTGATCTCAATTAACAATTTATCTTTCTAAAACTGAACTTTTGTGCTTCCTCTTCCTACAGCTGTAGGTGTGGATTTAAAACACTAGAGAGAAAGCATAGTTCTCTGCTTTCCAGGTAGTCCTTTATCTGCAATAAATAAATCCAAAGTCAATCAACAAAAAGTTTCACATTTTCTGTCACAGGAAATAAAGCTTGCCATTCAGACACCCAACCACATGATTTAATAAGACTGTTTCCAGTTTTAGCATAAAAAATTTTGTGTTTTCCATCATAAGATATGAAGTTACAAGTTTTGGCCCCTGCCTGATTTAAGTTGAAATAAAAATTTCAGCCTCTTTCCACTGAGAGTGATCAATCCTCTCAATATAGCTGTGCTAATTAGGGCAGGATGAATTCTTCAAATTAAACAAACTTGTGAAATGCATTTGGTGCTGAGTTATTTTTGTTTGCAAAATTCATAGTGAGAGTCTTTGTTTGAGAGAAGTGGTATTTCAAACCTAACCTCTTTTCTCCCATGAATACCTTTCTGGATAACTGTACATGAAATAACCTTCAATCTTTTAAAGTATATGACTATACCTTTCTCCATTGCAAAATTCATAAGTATGTGGCACAGAGAAATTTTGGCACCAAATACTAATTATTCCCACACTGGATATTCACACCTTACAGATGAAATTCTAAGGAGAATGTATATTTTGGCAAACACTAATGTGAACTGGAATTTCATTCTGGTACAATTCTGTATAAAGCTTTCAGTTGCATTTCTTTGTAGTTTGATTTTGTTAGGGATAAAACTTGTTCACATGAACTTATTTACAGGAAGGTGGGAGGGTGATGGCAGAAGGCATTTTAAATTTAGCTGCCAAATGCACCAGTGAGCATCCTTTCGTCATCCTAGTGCTGTGATGACTTGTCTCACTGGGTGTTCATTCCCCCTTCTGCCCTTGCACCCTGGGCACTGTGTCCCCACAGCCTGGGAGTCATGTGTTTCATTCCACAGAGGGAGTGAAGAATTCACATGCAAAAGAAGCAGTCAAAGCTTCTCCCAAATTCCAAAATGCCTTCTTTTCACTTACCAAAAAACCCCACACACAACTCAAACAAAACAAAGCAAACAAACAAACAGAAACCCAGAAAAAAAAGACAAAAAAACCACAACCAAAGGCTAGTAGGATAGTCTCACATAGTCCCAAATTTAGACAGGAGATAACTTCCCAAGAAAGCAGGATGCAAACATTTCTGGCTTTCATTCCCCAGCTCTGAGAGACATGTGGAGCTGACTTCAGAGAATGGAAATGTTGGTATCTGGATGACACAAATTCAATCCAGTTTTGGCAAAGCTGACTTTAATATCCCATTGGAGTCAGCCTCTCTTTCAATGCTGTGAATCCCTCAAGAGACAGATGAAGTACCCAGTACTTGCTGTTACAGGGTGGTCCTGGCATCTTTGTGGACCCCAAACCCGAGACGGCAGCACAACCAAGCTGCCTCACAACTCCATAGCTGTCACACTCCTATAAGTGTAAGCGAAGGCTGACTGTCCAAGGGAGAAAGGGAGAGGAGCAACCAAAAACACACAAGACCTGGAACCTTTTTTTTGCTCAGAATATTCGTCACAGGCAGTAAATTTTGGCATGGATTTTGACAAGTTTGTCCTTCAAAATGAAAATTTCCCAGCTTATTTGTTTTTTTAACCATTGGTTCTAATTTGCTGTCTTGGGTTTTTGAAGGTTTTTTGCAGATGAGTGAACTCAGACAGGTTTGATCTAAGCATCAGCAACACAAAAACAGTAAGGGCAAGTGGAAAACTGTCATCATTGTGGATGTGCTGGATGGATACTCTGGAAGGGGAAAAAGGTAATTTTTAAAGGTTTTCTCTATATCTTACATTGCACTTAATTGATCATTTTGAAAAGAGCAAACCACTGTTGATATTCATCCACAGAGAAAAGTTTAAATTTTATAGTCTACTGCATCTATTATAGCTTAAGCAAAGTTCATGTTCTCAAGGCCACCCTCCTTTGTAATTCAGTCAAGAAAATCTATTTTTGCCTTGCTCTTCTGTCACTGTTTTTTTTTTAATAGAGCTTAGAATTAGTGCAGTGAAAGCTGCTATAGACATGAATTACGACAACAATTTGCTCTTTCTCTTGGTCAAGAAATAGGGTGCAGAGATGAAAAAAATATTAAATGAAGGAACTAAAGTGGATGATTCTGCTAAAAAAATCATAAAAAATAGATATTTGCAGAGCTAGCTCTTTTCCCCTAGCATAAACCTGAAGTAATGAACCTTAACACCTTAAACAACAGCAGCACTGCTATGTCATTTACAGATCTACTCATTAAAAAATGATATATTTTATTTCCAAAAGTAACCAATAACTTTTATTTTGGCTTTTAAATTTAGACCCTGATTTTCAACAAGTAACACGCAGAAGCGTCAAACATTTTGGCATATTAGAAGGCACTGTCCATGGTATTGTTTTTTCTCTATTGTATTCTTTTTTTTTTTTTAGTGCATAAGATATGTAACGACTACTAGATCAATAACAATATAAACATAAACTTTCACCTTATCATAAAGATGATTTATAAGGAAAAATTAAGGCATAAAATTGGCAGAGCTTGCTTAAATAACTTTGTAACAGCTGACAAATGCAAACTGGTGGAAAACCAAAGGAAAGGTAAGAATTGCTTAGGATACTATAGGAAGCTGCAAAATGAAATCCAGCAAAGTGTTAGTTAAAACTAGATTTTGTGGAAAATATCGTAATAATACAGATTGATTAGGCTGACAAATAGTGTCCTAGCAAAAGTAAGAGCAAAGCTGATAAATTATGGGAGAATTTACTGCAGAGACCAGGCCCACCTTGCCAGTGCAATAGTCAAGATTCACCAGTAGCTATCTTTTTTCTTCTCCACAGCTTTTGTGATCCTGGTTCCTGTGAGCCTTTGATATTTTAATTGATGCTTCTCACCAAGTGCAGTTTAAAAGGCTTCTAAAGTTTCATGATCTTGCCTTTAGCATCTGTACAGTTGTCCACCTGACCAATTATATCTCAAGCTGACTTTCTAACCAAAAGACATCAAGCAAGAGTCTGTTGTCGGGACCACTTGTACCTCAGGAGGGGCTATCTCAGGGGCATATTTAAGGCTTTTTTAACTCACATTCCAGATCCTGTGGAGTAGTGGTCATGGGGGCTAGCAACAGGCAGTGCAATAAATCAACATATCTTCCAGTTACATAATTTTGTGTTGTGGGTTTTTTGGATGGGAATAGGGTAAAGAGAGAGTCAATTAATTTGGTACACTGATTGCTTTGATTTTTCCCTTAACAAGCTCATAACAGAGAGCTTTCTGGGAAGGGCTTTTTTGACATGGGCTGATGGACCACTTTACTACTCACTGTAACCGTCACAGGTAAACACAAAAACCTGGCTGTTCATTGTAAGTCTTCTCAGTAAGGAGAGGCTGCAAGCTAGGAATGTTAAAGAAATGACCTGGAAATGATAGCTGTATAACTCCAGTGGCAAGGCAAATAAATGGAGTCATGATTGCTCAAAATGAAAATAATTAATTTGTGTTCAGCTGTAAATCAGCACTGACTGCAGGAAGCAAAAGAACAGAGTAGGTAATATGTCCTTAAATGGAAAACAAAAGGGTCAAATATGTATTTAATAAGATTAGATCTGTCATGATAAAAAAAAAGTATAGATTTGACAGAATAAAGAGGAATAGCTTAACTACACATTTTCTCCTCACAGAAATAAAAAACTAAAAGCATGAATAAAATTCTATTAGGATAGAAAGATTTTCATTTATTTGAACAAGCTTTGTACTAGGATTTTATAGCACAAATAAATAAAAAAAAGATATTATAGACATATAACTTTGCCTCCTTGGTTATAGTTTCCATGAACTTTTTTATTTCAGATAACCTTTAATGCCTGAATATAACCAGAATTCTTTTGGAGGCAGAGCTTCTTGTAAAATCTCATCTTAAAACCATCTGGTTTGGGGTTGCCAAGTGTTAAAAAGTTATGCTGCTTGTGGCACATTCATGGTACCACTGTAGCAAAAAAAAAAAAAAAAAGAAAAGAAAAAAAAAAGTGTTTTTGTGAGAATTTTCCCAAAATAAGCTTTTGATTGGAGATTTCTAACCTCATTAGAATTACCCAGTAACATTGCCAGAACTTAAAAACATCCAAAAATATGGTTTTCTTTTTTATTGAATTCTTAATTTTGTCAGTTTGAAAACAGTAACTTATTACAGGACCAAAACCAGTACTGCGTTCAGAATCAAAACTCAAAATATTTTACATCTCTTGCTATTACTTCATGCCTAAGACATCCAGAATCAGCTCCTGGGGCCCTGAGTTGCTGTAGGCCTTATGAAGCCCAGCTGGAATGGGTAACATGGGACAAAGCCTCCCTTTTTGACAGCTAATGCTGCTGTTCTCACATTCACTCCCTTCTTTGTACCCAGCACTGGCTGTTGCTCTCAGTTTGGTTTCTTTGTTTCAGAAGTTAGCTCGGGAATAGAGGGAAGGAAGGCATTTATGCTTCCTTGCTTTTACAGATGAGAGATGAAGGTTGAATTCCAGTGAGCTTTGGCTTGTGAGAGCCCAGATCAGAGCAATACTACTCCAGCACCCATGCCAGCTCTTACACCCTCAACCTCCTCTTCAAAAGTCCAGCCAGTGTCTGATAACTGTGGGCAAAAGACTGATTTAGCTGAGTTCTTTAGCTGCAAGTAAGAATAGAACCTCGTTGCCATTTGCTTGATGGTCCTTTTTTAGCACCCCTACATCACCTTTGTCTTGGGTGCCTTTTGCAGCATCACCTTCAAACCTGCATGCTTTGATCTGGACATTGCAGACACGGCAGTGGCACCTACTGCAGGAGCTGCTTGACGTGTTCCACCTTATGACTCTGTTTTCCATTCACAACTTCCTAAAAATTACAGATTTAGGCTGAACTTTCTATGCCAAGTATCTGCCTTAGGCTGTGTTTTGGTTTTCTTTTGTTTTTTTTTAATATTTCAGCCAAAATAAAGAGCCTGCTTTCAAGAATACACTTAAGGAAAAAATACATCATTATGGCTACACTCTGTCTACACAAAAATAAACCCAAACCAAACAAAATACTCAAAACAACAACAAAATTCCTAAACCCTTGTAACTATTTTGTTGAAGTTAAAGCATTGATTTATTTTGGAGGAGTGTCCAGGTGTGCTTGTCCTTCAAAATTCTGTGGGGTGGGTCCACAATGAAAACATCTCGAGTATTGCTTTTGAATTAAAACTTCTCACTGTGCTCAAACCAAGAGATTCTCACATGTATTCTATAACAACTATAGATGGGGTCCATCTGTATAGCCAGAGAGAGAGCAGACGGGGGAAACTCCAAATGTAGCAGGAAGCCAAGGTGGCTGGGCCTGAGTCTGCCTGAGGACTTCCACAGTGAGGTTAAACTAGGAAAACTCCCCAAGATCACAGGTGTGGGGCAGGAGACAGGTCACTTGTAGGTGAGGGGGTTAGGCAGGGCTAGGCAGGTACCTCCCCATGGGTCCCTGACTGAGGATGGTGTGATGAGCCTAGGGATTCCTGCCTCAGTGGTCCCTAGGATGGTGTCAAGGCTGTGCTTCAGGGATCTTGCTGCTTTAAGGATTATGTGGTCAAGGAAAGGCATATTGAGCGCACAAGCCATATATGTGTCTCATACACACACCTGTGCATGCATGTATGCAGAAGTGGGAACATGCACACCAGTACATGCAGTGCCCCAGGTGGGGTGCCAGGGAGGGAGGGAAGGTGAACCAGGAATGCGGTCTCAGCAGTGATCGCTTCTCCTGGACAGATGCTTGCTGTTCCCAGCTGGGAGTCCCTGCAGATGAAAAAGCTCCCACCTTGGACAGAGCAGTATGAGCAGTAGCACTTACCTGCCAAAGTCTTGTCAGGATGAGCGTGCCTGCCTTGGGCAGTGCGGGATTCAGCTCCATGTGGAGCAGACAAGCCTTGCATCATGCAGGCAGTGTCTGCTGAGCACCACAGCCATGGAAAGGGCATGCTCGGAGTAGCAGACTTCTGAAAATAGCAGTATGGTTTTGTTTATTAAAACACCACCACTGGAATAGCATATGGTTGGTCTGAATGGAGCACATCAGGCATATATACAGACGAAGGGGGCAAAAATTTGCAAAGGCGAATTCTCAAATGCTAGATATAGTCCTGACAAAGGCACTTTGTACATCCTTAATGCAATTTCTTTATGCATGCCAGTACTTTGATGTAAGCAATATAACATCCAGCCACAACAGCGTGACAAAGTCCATTCAGTTCTCCCAGGGCTCTGACAAGATTACCAACCCCAGGATGTCTAAGAAAAGGATGATGCTGAAGTAAAGTGAATTCTCCACTTGAACACACTGAACAGAATTTATCATTGTGCAGTGGATTTGACTGGCATGCTAAAAAATCCTACTCTGCATGCTTTAGAAGAGAAGTAAGTGACAGAGAGGGAAGATGCTCAAGCCACTGCTTCCCCAGAAAACAGCACAGAGATCTAATTTCAATTCTCTTCTCCTCAGCAATGAACAGTAGGGGACTCTGACTGCATGGTGGTAATTAAAGAACTGGACCTCAGTTGTATTTTCAGACTTCGGGGATTCCTTCAGCACATGGATCAATCCTTGCTGAGTTGCCCAGGTTGTTTCTTCTTTTTGGAATGCTCTCTTTGTGTTTTTTTTTCAGGTTCTTTCATCCAAATCTGCAACTGGTGTAAATTGGTACTGCTCCCTCGGGATGTAGTTTTTAAAGGTGAGAGAAAAAATGCCATTTAAAAGCACTGCTTTGTCAGTCTGACTGTGAAAAGATAAATAAAATGGCTGCTGCTTGCAGTACACAACTGGTTGCCTTAGTAATAAAGTCATATTTGCGTTGAAGGGACCCTGTATAGGACAAGTAATATCATTAGAGAAATGGAAAGGTAACCCTGGCAGGAAGGTTCATGGCAATTAGATTGAAAATGGGCATTGACAGAACAATTAACAGGCTTTTTTCTGCACTTCAATTATGACTGAACAAGCACAACTCTAGCATTTTATATTGGACTTGCTGAGTAAATTTGCTTTACTCATAACAAGAATCTTCTGATCAAGTAAACCTACTGCCACTTAGAATGGTGGGAATGAAGTCTGGATGGGTTTATCGCAGTACCTATGGCAACTTTAAATTGGAACCTCTTTTGCTTGTCATGGTGCAATCACAGTTCTTACCAGCACTGTAGCAGCATATTTCTCTCCTTTCCACATGAAAACATGCCACAAATCACATTTCTCTCCCCACGCCCCCCCCCCCCGCCCCCCACCCCCCCCCCCCCCAAAAAAAAGAAAGAGTAAGTAAGTGAGATTTTGTTACAGTTTCTGGTAGAACTCTTTACTTATTTATGCTATTTGAAGGTACAGACACTGATTTTTCCTTTGGCATAATCTTTGTCATTTGCTATAGACCTTCTACATATACTTAGGCTGCTGGGAATAGCAATGTTAGATATACAAATACACTTACAAATCCAGAGAAGACAGGTGAGTTAGGGTAGTAAGATAGTAAAAAGCCTGCTTTCCATGGCCTAGGCTGTTGCAGATTCACCAGGTTCCCACACAGAAAATTGTTAGGAAATTTACATTCTGTGGGAAATGCATAGTCCAAATGGGTGTCCTTAGAGAGAGTTGGTTTATCAGTTTAGAGATATGTGAGTGTCAGACTTCTTTCTTTTGTCCCCAGCTTCCACTGTTCACAGATTTGTCCTGACAGAGTCACTGTGTGCCTGTGGCTCTTTCTTCTCTAGTGAGGGTTCCAGCTCTTTCAAAGGTCCCCAGATCTCCTTTTTTTTTTTTTTCTTTTTTGTTAAACCCAAAAAGTTTCTATATCCACCTGAAGTCTTGATCTAAAATAACACCTATAGTGTGTTCTCTCAGCATCTCCACTTGGAGTACTCCCTCTTCTCCTTGTAGTCCACAGTGGAAGAGGACCCTCTTCCAGGGTTCCTCCCGGAGCCACCCCATCCACTCCAGCAGCAGAATTATGTAGCTAACCTGCAAATTGCTTTCAGAGAACTAAAGCTTGCCCTAATGATGGGAAAAAAGGAAAATGATTTCAGCAGCTTTGCTAAGATCCACATAATGAGCAAGAAGAGAACAAATGAGGGCAGAGTGGGGAAAGGATTCACCCATGCATGTGTGTGGATGGATGGAGATTATAGGAATACATCAACATTACTACTGCTCTCAAGAGGTGGAGTGCTGCAGACTAACAGCAAACTCAGCACTTCTATGTCATGCGTTTTTTCTCACTTTAGGTCACAGAAAGTCCCCATTTTGAGCAGGTGCCTGATGGACCTTGTGCCAGAGTAAACTAACAGGTATTATATAGCCTAATTAAAAAATAAAAGCAACCTTTGCTAATTTTCCCTTTGAGTACTGAATTTTGTTTTCCTTTTCCTTTAGTGCCTCAGTCAAGGGAACTGAAAGTAGTCATAAGAAAAATTACATTCAAATAATGATGACAGAGTTGCAAACACAGTACAGCTGTGCAGTGCCGTTTTCCCTGGCTTAAAGATGCTCTAGAAAGAGATTAAACCTAAGCAGTACTGAGGCTCCTTCACTAATCACAATTAAATGTTGTATCAATTATTCAGTTAAAAACATTTTAGTACATAATATTTATATATTTATGCTAAAAATGATGACCAAAATACAAATTTTCCTAGGCACAGGAGAGAGAATCCAAGATTTCTAACTGCTTTTCTGTGTCCTCTACAGTTGCTGTTCAACTTCCTTTTTCTTCCTTCAGTTTGGTGAAGTTTATCTTTCTTGGTCCAGACAATATGGAAGAAGAGCGTTCTCCCACCTTGCAGTTCTGCAGGTGGGAGGGCTCAGAAGACCTGGAGAGGTAGGTCTAAACCCTATGAGGGTCTTCACATCCTGAACACATGTGCTCACAATTTTATTATGAATCTGCAAACTAGAAGAACCAGTGTTCTTCTGGAAAAGACAAAAAATCAAACT
The DNA here is from genome assembly GCF_033783945.1 of Neopsephotus bourkii. Classification (NCBI taxonomy): domain Eukaryota; kingdom Metazoa; phylum Chordata; class Aves; order Psittaciformes; family Psittacidae; genus Neopsephotus; species Neopsephotus bourkii. The sequence goes on along the minus strand of NW_026901776.1, from coordinate 6,353,504 downwards.
CCACACTGAAAAACATAAATTAGGGATTGTTGGTGTCTTGTGTCTTGCATCACAGCATTCGCTTAATATGTCACGTTTGCAATTTGAACTCCTGACTAGAAGCAGTGGCTTCTTCACAGGAGATAGAGATCCTTATATCCTTATATAATCAACAGATCCTTTTGGATCCAAACTGAAGGACACGATTTAATTTACAAATTCCCTTCAGTCTGGTGCAGAATGAGTCAACACATTCTCCCTAACAGAGAACCTTATATTAGGAACAAATAATGAAGTACATCTGGGAAGATTTAGCCACCATATGCCTTGGCATAATCTGAATAAATAACAAAAAGCTATGGGCATTCTGGAAGCTATTGGAAATTATGTGCTTCCATTATACAAAATTAGTACTTCCCAGTTATCTATTTTATTAATAAAGTTCCCTCTGGACAGGAATTTTGTTTTATAAGAAAGCTGTTTGAATAGGTAAAACCGTTGTGCTTATATTGTTTTAGCTAACCAATTTCTACATATACAATGCCTGGAATACATTATTACAGAAGTATTCAGAAAAAAAAAAAGTTGAAAATACTAATTTGTGGCTAAAAATATTTTTTAAAAAATCCAGTAAAAAGATACTAAAGAAAATATCATTTAACAGACATTTCATTGTGCATTATTTAGAAAGATTAACTCCTACACATTCCATTTTATTGCACTATTCCTAACACATAGGAAAATGTATCAACTATTTTAACTTCAGTTATCACAAATCTAGCTCTCGAAGGAGCAGGTAACAGCCTTAAAATATCATATTTTAAAATTATCTTCACTTTATGCTGTTATCCAGAAATAATATCATATTAAACCTGGTTTTCAAGTATCCATTAGAATCAGAATGTCTAGTGAGTCATTCTTTCAATATCATGAGAAATATTTGGTCATTTTTATTTGTTGAAATTATAATTATTTACATATGCAACCCTATTACTAGTAGTTCGGGAAAAAAATGGTTTAAGATGTAACAGTGATTTTAGACAGGTTGGTTAAACACAGCATTATAGCAGACTCAGTCAGAGCAATGTTGCAATAGATGACATTGCTTATGACTCTGTACACAGTAATTTCAGTTTACAGATGGTTTGCTTTTATGAGTCAGGTGACAGCTTCTCAGCAAACCCAATGGATCCCCTGGGAGACACCAGTGAAGCTCATATAGTTTTTTTTCCCAGTTCTTCTGAAGATTGCTAATTCAGGTAAGATTATACTTGTCTCTGAAAATGATGATGATACTGTAGCTGCTGATAGTAATAAAGGCAGGAAGAGAAACTCTAGTCATTAAACTGATACCCTAGCTGAGTTTACTACTGTGAGCTATTAAACACCTGCATGACAGGGACTCTATTAGCTTCACACTGGTTTTTAAGTGTTTTTAATGGAAAGAAAAATACCTCCATAAATTTGTATCCCAAACATTCTAGAATCATAAAATCATTTGGATTGGAAAAGACCTTCAAGATTGAGTCCAACCATTAACTTAACACTGCCAAGTCCACCACTAGACCATGTCCCTAAGTAATTTTTTCATGGAGCTATGGAGCAAAGTGGATCCACACACTCCAGGATCTGTTCTGCCTCTTCCTTTATAGAAGGCTTTAGAAGGACCTTAAGATAATCTAGTTCCAACCGTGCTGCTATGCACAGGGACTCCTCACCCTAGACCATACTGCCCAAGGCTCTGTCCAACCTGACCTTGAACACTGCTGGGGATGAAGCACTTACCACTTCTTTGGGTATCCTGTTCCAGTGCCTCACACTAATATCTAACCTGAACCTTCCCTGTTTAAGTTTAAACCCATTCACCCTTGTTCTATCGCTACAGTCCCTCTCCATCATCCTTGTAGATCTCTTCAGATACTGGAAGGCTGCTATGAGGTCTCCATGCAGCCTTCTCTTCTCCAGGCTGTCACTGTATTGAAGGTGCTCCAGCACCCTGATCATCGTCGTGGCCCTCTGCTGGACTTGTTCCAACAGTTCCATGTCCTTTTTATGTTGAGGACACCAGATCTACACACAGTGCTCCAAATGGGGTCTCACAAGAGCAGAATAAAGGGGCAGGATCACCTCCTTCAACCTGCTGGTCACACTCCTTTTGATGCAGCCCAGGATACGGTTGGCTTTCTGGGCTGCAAGCGCACACTGATGCCGGCTCATATTCATTTTCTCATTGACCAACATCCCCAAGTCCTTCTCCGCAGGGCTGCTCTGAATCTCTTCTCTGCCCAACCTGTAGCTGTGCCTGGGATTGCCCCAACCCAGGTGTGAGACCTTGCACTTGGCATGGTTAAGCTTCATGAGGTTGGCATCAGCCCACCTCACAAGCGTGTCAAGGTCCCTCTAGATCCCCTCCCTTCCATCCAGAGACAAGGATGTTGTGTGGGAAAAAATAAATGAAAGACACAAAACCTTGCTGGCCTGCTTTTGGCTACATGTGAGTTTCAGATGTTGCTAGAAAAAGTAAGCTGACAGCAACTATTTTCCTGCATTACACATAATAAGCTAACCATGGAACATCAGTTCCACTTTCCCTGTTGCTTGTTATATTTGAGGATTAGGGAAGGAGTTAGGTATTGTCCTGGAATCCACACATTAGACATGTATGCATGATAGGTTAATATTGGGGTTTTAGTCATCATTTTTAGTCGTGTTTGGGTGAAGAACGTCACTGGGATAGGCTAGGAGCAGACAGATGTATAGAATTGTCTCCCTCAGATACGAGAAAATACTTCCTTTCTCAATACAAAATTTTAGCAAATATTTTTACATGAAATAAACTACCTTGTCACTATTAAAAAAAAAAAAAAAGGAAATATTTTGTCTCTTGTAGGTTGTAGATGTCATTAAAAATTTAAGCACCAAAAGAAAAATTCCCAAATAGAAAGCATGCCTGTATCATATAATGCTGTGCAATGGAAAATGCTGTAATGCTATTTTCATATTGCTCATGAAACCCAGGCTTCTCCCCTGTGCTTTGAGCCAGGGAGCCTTCCCCTGTCCCAGGAGGAAGGGGCCAGTGTTCACTGAAATGCAGCAAGTAGCAAGAGGCAGGTAAGCACCACCTTTCACATTCCCTCGGATGTGATCCACCTCCCCCTGCAGCTTCTATCAGGTGGGCTGGCATTCGGTCATCCCCACCACATTACAAGGGGCAGTTTCTAGACTTTAACACTTCGATCATGGCTAGGTCCCAAACCTGGACTTTGATCCAGGATAAACATGTTGTGAAATTGAATTCAGGGTTGCAGTTTTGCACTGTAGCTGTGGTGTGCTCCTGGGTAGAATTTATGCCATGTTTCTGCATCTGTAATCCTTTACAGCATACCCACTGAATTTGCCAAGGGGCTGGCAAATTCAGAGTGCTGTGAGATTTGTCACACACAGCATGAAACCTCTAACAGCAGGCTGGGTTGTGGATCTCTGCCTTACTTCCTGGTTCTCAGATGAAGGGACTTGCCTGTTCTTTTTCCTGTCTTGAAGAAGTGCTGCTCGAGAATTCAATAGCTGCATCATTAACATGACAGCATCATGTAACAGTTGCTTTCACCTCCAAAGCACATTGCAAGCATTAGTTTAATTGATCTTTGCCTGAATTGAGAAAAAAGAGTATATTATCAGGTCGCCTGAACATAACCAAAAGTTCTTCTCTTTGATAACTGTTACTGAAATTTTCTTGAGATTTTCTGCTCTCAAATCTTTTCCCAGCTTGCATATATAATAAGTTTCAAAGACTTATGCAAAATATTAAAAATAAATTGCAGTTTGTATTGATTTTCATGGGCTTGTTCCTGGCTGTGTGGTTTTCATAGCTCTGATCTTTGTTCTCTTTATCTATTTATATTCACAGTTTTATTCTTTGAATAGCTCAGGTAGCAGTGCAAATTATTTCTAAAGGCTTTGTTTTAAGAGATCCTGTCCTAACATCATTTAAGACTGTACATTCTAGCCTAAAGATTCTGTGACTGCTAAGCTATCAAATTCACTTTGGCATATCCCACCTATGTCAAAAAGTGAACCATATGTCCATTGTCCAGGTGATTACATAGGTAAGCTTCAATTACTTAGTGGGAGTATGCTTGCTAATCTTTAAGAGCTCCACATGAACATGACATCTGTTCCCATCTTTGTGAATGTCTAGCAAAATTGTTGCTCTACAAAAGCAGTGTAGAAATACCCCTAATTGGAAAAATAAATAATGTCAGAAATTACCATAATAAGGATTAAAAAAGCAGTTGATATCTATAAATTGTGTTTTGAGATTCCTCTGTTATTTCCTAATCAAGGAGACACATTGTCCTGTTTCCTTTATCTAGGAGAATAATAGTTCCTAACACTGTTTATGTTACTCTAGAATTTAAGGAATGGGGTTTCAGACTAAAAAGCTTCATCATGCAAAAACACACAATAAAGTAAAGCTGCCTCTCCAAAATAATTTGCTGTGTGGGGAATAACAGGTACTAAATATATGAAGGCATAAAGAGATAGTTGAACACCATAGTAAACAACGATCATCAAACATGCCACCTTTTAGAAGAGTTATTAGCTCTAGTCATTGGTGCTAATAACAGGGTTCAGAGTACTATATTTCTCTATTAATTTAATTAATAGAATATATAGATAATAATATTCAGATCCTCAGTAAATTCATATTTCTCAATTAACTGAATATTTAGTTCCTATTTCAGTCCTCCAGGATTTGTGGAAATGGTCTGCTAAGGAATTTTACTGAGAAGTAACCACACACATTTTCAATACTTATCTAATTTCTAGTATTTAACTCCTGCTTCCCTAAATTACAGTTGCAGATGGGAAATCACTGGGTGTGACCTATAAGGAAATTCCAATATATGTGAAAAAACTAACATCCCAAATATGAATATAAAGGAATATATGGATGAGAAATAAAAATTACTGGAACCAGTGCCTAAAAACCAACACCACTTCTGAGCATCAATAAATGCTATACCTACCTAAACAATATAGCTTAGTATCCAAACATGTTCTATATATGCTATATAGGTAGGTAATGTTTCCTTTTCTCTAGTCTTAACATATTTTTATTTTATTCTATTTAACAGACACAGGTAAAATCAAAATTGGAGAGCTAGTTTCATATGCTATCAACTGTTTTTTCTTATGTTGTCTTTTTAAAAGAGATGCAAAGATACTGCGAGCAATACCTGATTGATAGTCTGAAAAGTATTACTAGTATTTAGATTTAGTCTTTTGTTATGCAAGCTGCATGCTACTGCATTTCAAACTTAAAAGCAATCATGGACAGTGAAATGAAGAGGAAAGAAGAAAAAGATGGACAGAAAATGAATCTTATTCATTTGACCAAAGGCTGAAAATGCACAAAGAGAAGTAGGCATGAGGATAGGACAAGCATGACAAATCAGACAGAAAATAAATAAAAGTAGAAGCAAAATAAGTAAAAGCATTAATTAACACAGTGTACACAGAACACACTAAAGAGTTTGCTTTTGTTTTTTTGTTGTTCGTTTTTTTTTAATCAGACAAGTCTTTCTAGTTGTAACATAGTAAGGTAGTGAGGAAACTTTTTTCACCTTTGTTAGTTTTTTCACCTGGTTCCGACTCGTTTGCCCTTCTTCACTACAATGTCATCTAAGTCCTAATAACTTCGTAATTGCTGACTTTCTTGGTTGCCTAGAGAATAACTTAGTTCTTTAATTTGGATGCATCATTTATTTCTACTCATAAATAATGACTAGCATTTTTTAACTTATTGTTCTAATTATTATGTTTATGTAGAACATAATAATCCCCAGCTTCTAAAACACATTTTTGTAGTGTTTAACTGACTTCCTTTGTCACACATCTCCTCATCCCAGGTAGCTGTGAAAGTCTGTCTGGCCTTTTGTAGGATATTCAGTGAAACACTGGACACTAAACTGATCCACATGTAAGATGTGCAGAGAGAAAATGACAGAAGCAAAGCAGGAAT